>NC_063166.1:58117226-60617226 GCF_023159225.1 Perognathus longimembris pacificus
TACAACCAGATCTAGATTTAAATAAGATTTTGTAGTGGAGGATGTGAGGCAAGGTCTTGCTCTATAGTTCAGGCTGACCCTCAAACTCATGATCCTCTAGCCTTAGCCTTCCTAATGAATAAATTCCAAGTGTGAACTACTATACCCAGCTTTACATACAATTTCTTATTCTCTCTATTCACCATCAATCAGTGCACTATTAATTCAGAAGCAAAGGAAAGATAATCCACCTTCTTCTAATGTTAGCACTATCTAATCTGTGTCCCCATTCCTACTTTAATTTCAAGTGTTTTTTCTAAGCTCAGAAAATATGATACAAATTATCATTACATTCTATACATAAGGATTTTTCCACCTAAAGCACTTCATTTCTCATCTACAGAAATCCTACTTGTTCTTTTCTTTTTTTTTTTTTTTTTTTTTTTTTTTGCTTAACATAGATCTTCATCTGCCCCTGAGGATCTCCGAGGACTATTTTTTACTGAGAGAATTTTTCCCTATGCTGTAGCATAGAAAGACTTATTATCTGCCTCATACCATCCTCTATTGTTCTGCTATCATTTTTTTGAAGCCTTTATAGCTAAAATCTGTATACTCAGACATTGTACCTTGAAGATTTCTGAGACAAGTAATTATTACTGTATTCAACTGGAGAAAAGTACTTAAACTGCCCTTTCTTCAGCTGTATCCTTTCAATATTCTTGGTCATCTTCATATGTGAATGTTTCAAATGTTTCTTTAAACACACTCCCACTCTAGCTGTTATTGACAATGTACAAAGCTTATCGAGATTTTTGCTCCTTGTTATAAAGTAGTAACTTTCCACTTAGATTCTTAAAGTCTTGATAGGAAAATTGGATTAGTCAGTGTTATTGCCAACAATAACACTGTCATGCAAACAAGCACACAATTTAGTGGCATACAATCATTGTTCCTTGCTCTCCTATCTCAGATGAGATGGGTGTCACTTGGCTGAGTTGACTGATCATGGCTATGATTGCACAGTCTGGCAGTTGGCTAATTATTAGCAAGGGTAACTGGGGTAACATGACCCAGCTTCATGGCACTCCTCATGCACAACACACTTTGGAAAGATGTGCTCTCATGGAGCTAACAGAGGTAACAGAGAACAAGCAGGCATGTTCAAGATTTCTTGAGACCCAGGCTCAGAACTGGCATAAATTCCCAGAGTAATACCTTAACAGTCCAGTTGAATCCTGGATATTGATGGTTTTATGCTCTGGAATATGGTTCTCTGTTTCTCCAAATCCCTCTAGTCCCTGCCATCAGCCAGAGTAACATTGACACTTCACAAGGCACCCACTACAATCCAAAAATGCTAGCTTGGCACTGGTAGCTCATGCCTGTAATTCTAGAGGTTACTATCCTGATGAACAAAGTTTGAAGCTAGGCTGGGAAGAAAAGTCCATGAAACACCATCTCCAAAGTAACCGGCAAAAAGCAGAGTTGGGGGCATAATTCAAGTGGTAGAACACCAGAATGCTTAAACAAGTTCAACGAATGTGAAACCAAGAGCTCAAATCCTAGTACTAAAAAACAAAAACAACAAACTCTGAAAGTCTTTTCATTTTCATTTGACTTCCTGTCTTTCAAAGAAAGCACCTACCTTAGCCTTTTCTAAATCTCTCCTCTGTGGTTAGGCCCTCTAAGGAAGGGATGCCAGGCTCAGAGCACGACATCAGGGCAGACATCGTCCCTCAAAGCACTTCCTCACGTTGTGTTCTAAGAGAGGAGTTAACCAGATGGCTCAGGATCTCCAGGACTTTTTATGTGGGGTTTTTCTGGGGACCCAGGAGGGTTGCGTGGTAAGAAGACTGTACCTCTGGTCAGCAGAGCCTTTTATACAGTTTTGTAAAATTGAGCCATTAGAATGGTACTGACTTGCTAATTTTGAGTGACTCTAACATCAAACATGGGACAGTATCCTAGCTCTAGGACACTGCTCTTCCACAGCCTGCTCTGGCTTACCTAGTTGTATTCTGACCTTGGTGCCTCCATGAGTCTATACCACCTGAAGTCAATAGGTCTGGCTGAGGCACTTTACCTCCTGAGCTCCCTGCTACCAGCCCCAGAGCCGTCCCACTCTCCTGTCCTCAGATCCATACTCTGTGTTAGGAAATGCGCTGAGGTTGGCTGTGCCTCTGTTCTGTAAGGATTCAGTGCCAGTTGGTCTCCAGTACCAATGGAAACTTCCAACAGATGTGGTAAATAGTGCTTTCCTAAATAAAGGGAAAGGCATGGCCACATACAAAAATGGCCATTCCTTACTCTTAAGTGATATCTAATTGCCTTACATATAGATAGCCCCATCTCAACAATTCCTGCTGCTGTGGATGAGTGGCAGGTGGGTGGGGGAAGGATCAGTAATAAGAGATCACCTTCTAGGAGGATAATGAGTATAGTCTATAGGTCATGAGAAGAAATTTTAGGAAGATGTGTTATTCTTTTATTTTATTCTATGAAATTCAAAATGGGATTAGTATGATCAGAAAATAATTACATATATTATGTATTATAATACACAATATATTATACATTATATAATATATAATACAGTGTAAAAGTTTTCTATATTATCATAATAATATAATTATATATTATGTAATATAATTATATATTATTATATTATTATTTATAATTATATATTATGCTATTATAATGATAATATTATATATTGTTATCAATATGTTATGTATTATATGAGGTAGTATTTTTTCTTGCATACTCTGAAAAATAAGGGAGAATTATAGCCATATTCAGTGAAGCACAGGAACAACTCTGAGGGAGAATGGAGTCTGTATCTTATACATGCCCAATCTGTTTGCTTTTTTTCTGATTACTCAATAGTTTACAACATTCACTTTCCCAATATACTTTACTTTTTCCTTGGCACATTCTTGCTATGGCTGTGTACAGAGTTATTCTCATCATTATGATCCTCTCATGTACTTGTTTCAGAAGTTTCTTTCATTTTGCTCTCTCTCTTTTCTTTCTCTTATCTCTTTCTTTTCTTCTTTCATCTGTTTTCTTCTCTTCTTTACATTTTTCTTTCTCTTTCTTCCCTTCCCCTTTTCTTCTCTCTTCTTTAGATTCCTTTTTTCTCATCTTTCCTTGCCATTTGTCCACTCTCAATCACATGTACAATTTCCAATTTCAGCAAATATGTATTAAGTGCCTAACTCTTGCAACACTGTAATAGCTAGAAAGACAGAAATTAGAAACCAGGCAAAGTAGTTCCCCTCCTGCCCTGAAAAGAAGAAAGACATTCAAAGGCAACTACAGCTTTCCTGAGGATTCCATTAGCCATCTATTATTATTCCATGCTTGGTCACAGCTATACTTAATGCTTTCCATTGAATAGCTTTAAACTGAAATTAAACATGACCCACATACTTATGATGCTATGTGTAATGTTAAGATTGGTTCTGTCTTGGGTTTTTAGTCAGGCCCATATTTTCTCATTTTCATTCTCACAATAGCAAAGAACACACATGCACACACACACACATACACACAGAAACATGCGCACACACACAGAAACACACACACATTAAAAAGAACAAGTTTAATTATGAATAAGAACATAATGTCACATTTATTTCAATCCTGTATAAAACCTGGTTAAACATCCCAGAGGATCTTTCTGTGTCACAACACCATCTACTTGATGACAGATTTAACATTTCTTTTATATTATGGGGTAATGACTAAATTGCTGCTCAGGGAAACATTATTTGGCTAATGGAAAAAAAAATTTGGTGCAAAGGGAAAGATGTGTGCCAACCTGAATACTTAGACTAATTTCTGACCCAAAGAATAAGACACACAATTTATAATTAATCAATACTTTTCCCACACTTTGGCAGAGGTGAGAAGGAACTGTGGTTAATCCCAAGTGTAATAATTCTAGAGCAGAATATGACACCAATTCATGGAAATTTTCTTCCCATGTACCTTACACAAAAAGGAGAAAAGTACTTTTATGCCAAAATATACCACATGAGGACATAATGAAATGCATGTATCTTTGGGGGGAAAATAGGAGCTATTATAGTCCATTGAAGACATAATGTATCAAAGAACTAAAAAGCTCTTCAATACCATATACTTCAAAAATATTCTGGAACCATTATATTCCTATAAAATACACTCATTAAAACTAGTAGTATCTGCAATAATTTGAAAGACTATAGAGTGGAATTTAATGCAATCATTCCTATGTGTTCCCTTGCATAATGACAAGGAGAGAATAACAAGAAAATTTTTTTCTAGCATAGCACACACAGTCAGAACATTATACTTCTGCTTTTCTCCAAAGAAATGTCATGATTATCTTTTCAGCCATGCATGCATTCCTATTCCACAAATACACACGAAACATCTACTATGTCCCAACCTTTCTAGGATTAAAGATATGATGGTGAAAAAGACAGATGAAAACCCCGACTTCACAGAACTTACAGTAGACAGAAAGATCTCTAACTTGTAAAACAATAGATTCAGAGAATAAGTATCCTAAAGAAAATAAAATAGGTGACAAAACAGAGAGTGATGTGTGGTGATTGTGCCTACATTAGATGGAAGGCATTAAAGCTCTCTTTCCAGAGGTATTAAGAGGCCCCTTCCTCTTCAGTGCTGGTTTATTCTATTATTTTACTGGTTTCTTCTAAGAGCACAATTTGAAACAATTACCTTCTGTGAAACATACATTAGCACTAATACACCCTCCATGCCAATACAAATAGCACAATACAGCTCATGGTACACATCAGGTACTACCTTGGTATTTTTTCAGTGAAAGTAGAGTTGTGGAAGCAAAAATACAAGGAGGATGAAGGTGGAGAATGTTGGCAATTGCAAAACTTTGGAACAGAAATTCATGCTCAGAAATTCTGAGCATGATCTCATGCTCAGCCATGTGCCTTGTTGGGTGACTATCCACTTCCTTTCAGGCCTTGCCTACATACCCATTTTTCCTTTATGATTGAATGTCTTCAGAGGCCTTCTCTTGGGCTACAGTGGCTTCTTTGGGATTCTTGGGGCTTCTTCTCCTAAGGGGAGACAAGGCTGGTGACTGACTGATAGACATGCATAGAAACCCAGCTCCTTGATTCCCAAGGGTGGAGCTCAGCAGTGTCCCTTGTACTACTGAGATCTCCATGTGATCAGACTGAGGATGAAATGGAGCTTGAAATCTTGGCTAGCTCCTTCCATTTCCATACTGGCTTGTTCAACAACTTCACTGGTTTCTCCTAGAGCAACAATTCAAGTGAATTGCCTTTTGACTTGCCTTCATCAGCACTTAGGCATCCTCTGTGCCAACACAAATGCCAGAACATAGCTCATAGTACCCATCAGGCATCATCCTGGCATTTTTGAGTGGAAATACAGTTGTGGGAAGAAACATTGGCGACCATGGTGAATCTTAGTTCGAGCTAGAAGAGCTGTATATTGCAAAACCTTCAGCAAAGTCACAACCCTTTATTTTGGTTTCCCTCCATGGAACTGGGTCCATCTATAGAGACTTTTTTCTAAGTCTAAAATAAATATTACAGATATTCATGGATACAGATGATATACTAACAAATGCTCATAGAAGTGCTATATTGTTCCAAAGATGTTGTTAGGCCCACTAGAATATGAAGAAACTAAGTTATTTTCCCTTTTTTAACTCTTTATTTTATTTCTTTTTCTATTTTTTTAATTTTTTTCTTATTTATTGTCAAAGTGATGTACAGAGAGGTTACAGTTTCATATGTTAGGCTTTGGGTACATTTCTTGTACTGTTTTTCATCGGTCAGTTGTGGGGCTTGAACTCTGGGCCTAGGCACTGTCCCTGAGCTATTCAGCTCAGGGCTATTACTCTAACACTAGAGCAGCCACAGGCCCACTTCCATTGTGAGTTATTTTCCTAGCAGACTATCTTTACTTAATTTGCTGCTATAAGAAATAATGATGAACATCTGGTTAAGGGCTGTGGTGCTATTACTATTGGGTGTTCCTTAGGCTTGAGTATGATGTGAAGACAACTCAGTCAGTGAACTAAAAGCTAGAGGGAGATCCACTTAAGAAATGTTTGTCCTCTAGGTGGGAACCCTAACTGCTATTCAGTCACTAGAACGTGACATGTTCCTGCTATACCAAAGTTTACCAAAGCTTTAAAGGGGGTTAGTGGCTAAAACTGAATACAAGTGAAAAATAGCTCAACTTCATGTTATGCAGAAGAAATAAAAATAGATACTCAGAATTTAATAATTTTCCTCAATACTTAACTGTAACCTAGAATAAAAGTTGAACTATCTCAGTGGTGATATTCACTAGACAATATGTTGGAAATGAACTATACAACTTGAGGTGAGGAGAGGAGCTGGGAGGGAAAAGGCCTGGAAGAAAATGGGGGAGGAGTGATACTGTTCAAAAAGAAATGCACTCATTTCCTGACTTATATAACTGTAACCCCTCTGTTCATCATCTTTACAATAAAAATAATTAGAATAAGTATAGTAAAATTAGTTATATATCAGAGATATAATTGAGTCTCAGATTTTTCACCCTGAAAAACAGAGAATATCTGACTTCAAGAGACATTAAGAGGTTACAAAGCAAAAAAAGAGTTGGTGAAGAAGGCCACATAGCATAAAATGACAATAGTCACCCCTTTGTGGAGTGAACTCAGGCAAGTCATTTAACTTCTATTCTAGTTCATGCAAATGTAAGAAGAGACATTTATTCATATCTTACAGAATCATAGAAAGTTAGAAACATTTAATTGTTGTATAATAAAATATGTACTCATTAAAAAATATGTCCTTGGGCTGAGATTTAGCTCAGTAGAATAGCACTTGCCTAGAGAGTATGAACATATGGTTTCAATACTCATTAACATACCAAAATAATAATAATAATAATGTCCTCTTACCCCAATAAAAGTTTGTCCACCAAAGTTTTCCTGAAACACAGAAAAGATGTCAACAAGTTAGAGCTCCCCCATGACCCAGCAATTCCACTCCTGGGCATTTACCCAAATGACCACAAAGAAGGCCACACTAAAGCTACCAGCACAACTATGTTCACTGTAGCATTATTTACCATAGCCAAGACATGAGATCAACCCAGTTGCCCCTCAGTGGATGAATGGATAAACAAAATGTATATACAAAATGGAATTCTAGGCTTCCCCACCAGAAAGAATGACATAACCCCATTCATAAGGAAATGGAAAGACTTGGAAAAAAAATCACATTAAGTGAAGTATGCCAAACCTAAAGAAACATAGGCTGATTGATTTCTCTCACGTGTAATAATTAGTATATGTCTAAGATAGTCCTAGCAGAGGATCACAATGGTTCAATAGCTATGCATATAAAATGATGCGAATTGGAATTAACTACAAAATATGGAAACAAGAGGGAATTTTTTTCTTAGTGTACTCTATAGTTCTTTCTTCTTTCTTTTTATTTTTTCTTTAGTTTACCCCTTGTTGTCCCTGTTTTTTATTTTGGTACCCTTTGCCTTATATATAAGTTTATGTGATTGGGGAAGGGAAAGGATTCACAGAAATTGTAAGACAAAGGACAAAGGGTGAGCCAATGTAACAGTGATACTCACAATGCACTTTATTGTAAATTAACGTTACTTCAGTTCAGGTGAAAACTCATGACATCCTTTTTTAAAAATTTCTCTGTTTCTTGCAAGCTCTTCCACATAAGTTGATTGTGTAAAAGGAAACAAAATGCTTTTAGATCCCCAGGCATTTCATGTCCTTATCTACTATTAGTACAGTTGCTTCTATTCTATTTTAAGAAATTCAGGACATCCCATTTTCTTGAGATTTATCAGCTTAGCCAGTTGAGTAGCAGCATGCAATGTGATGTATGTAAGGTTGGTACGTAAGCCCACCAAGCTACCTTCTACTCCAGTTGACCACATTATTAAATTGATAGTTTGATTATGTGGCCATAGGCACTGAGAGAAGTAATATGGATTGGTATTAACACATACATATAAAAGAGTAAAATCTCCAAAAGTGTGATGTCTCAGGTCTTGTTGCCAAGAAAGGGATCTTTGGCTGCTGAAAAAAGTGTGTGCTTTTAAGAGGAATCCATCAAGAATGAGAAAAGCAGATGTGTATCTGATCGTATAGAATGATATTTATCAGAATGAGCTCCAGGAAATGAAAACAAGAGGGTTTTTGTCCTTTATTGCTGTGTTTGTTTTCTTTTCCTTTTGTTTAGTTTGTTGATTTATCTGTCTTTGAGATGGTAAGGGGGCATAGAAATGGTGGGACAAGGGGTGAACAAATGCAGCAGTGATACTCACCATGTTGAAAATGAGTGAGTGAGTGGTTATAGGAGGGAAAACCTGAGAGAAAGAGCAAGGCAAGGGGTGAAGTTGTTCATAAAGAAATGTACTTTTTACATGACTTATGTAACTGTAACACCTCTATATATCATCTTTGCAATAACACTAAATAAAAATTTTAAAAAAGGAATGAGAAGATCAGAATGAAGTAGGAAAAGAAGTCAAAAAACTACATAGTTTCGGGTGAAGTCTAGTTTCTCTCTGTTTATTCAAAAAGTTCTGAAGTATAATTGGTACCAAGATTCCAGTCTGTCGGAAACTGGACATTGCCTCAATGAATGGCTGAGCTTATAGACATTCATAGTTGATGCACTTTCTTTCAACAGAAGTGAGTAGCTGTAATCCATTAGCAGCCAAAATACAGTATTTGGGAGAGAGGGTCCCATCAGGACTTAAGAGAATCTGATTAGGAGGACTTTCCCAACTCTTGTGAGAAAAATAACAGGGACATCAAAACAAGGCGGGGGGGCAGATTCTATAGAGTTCTTGGGATCAAGATATTATACCATATGTATCTGTTAAATTCTCCAGCACTGATATTGATCTTTAGGTGAAAGAAGTGCTCAATGAATAATTAACTAAATAGAAAAAAATTAGATGAAATGCAGTAAAGTAAATAGTTTTCTCCTCTAAGTAGAGGTATCTGAATTGACAGCATAGGAGGTTTTGATTTCCAAAGAGAGTTGCTTATAATCATCTGAAGACTATAATAAATTTTCTTGTTTTATTTTTTCCATCCTTTAGCAGTAAAGAAACTCTGTTGTTAGGAAGAAAGGAATTGGATCTAAGAAAGCTTAGGCATGATGATATATGCCTGCAATTCCAACAACAGAGCACAGAAAAAGGCAGAAAGAGGACAAAGGCAGAACGAAGAACAGGGTTTCTCAGGCCAACCTGGACCAGTGAGTTCATGGCAAGAAGCTATTTCAATAAGCAATTCTTTTTTTTAACTAAAAGGTTTGATTTAAGCCTATTTACTTACTAGTTACCTCAATTGACTAGTCACACATGAACATAAACTCAATTAAGTCAACACCAAGATAGATATCATAATATTTATGCCACCTAGCTCATGGTGATCTTGCAAGATGTGTTTAGTGATGGTTTTGTTTGTTTGTTTTCATTGTTATTCTTAAGTAATTGTATAAAATATTTGCCATTTAACAAAGCACTTTATGAATACAATGCATCATGATCTTTGTCACCCCTTTCAACATTCTCATCCTTTCCAACCAACCCCTTCATTGAAAATTCTGAGCTTTGTAGCAAACACATTTAAACTGTTTTAAAAAAAATCCAAATTCAATGGCTTAGGGAAAAGAGTGACTGTGTTGCCACCCTAAAAAATTGTTCAGTATATGTTTATCAGTTAGTCTCATGGACTAGTACTTTAATGGACTAGTACTAGCCACTTTCAAACAACAGAAATTCCCTCTCATCTCTATTTCTTTTTCTTTCTATGTCAACCACATTCTCAAAGACCAAACTGCCTTTATCATGAAATGGGAAATGCGACAGGAAAGAGCTCTGAAATTCATCTTTTATCTTTGTACCCAAAAAGAAATATTAGGAGGGCAGTGTTATACAGCTCTGTGACTTTCATCCAAACTTGGAAAGAAATAATTTCCCAAGAGAGGAAGGGTCCCAGGAGTAAGGAAGATTTTGGAGTAGACAAAAAGAGAGATAGCTAGTGAGGTATTAGACACGGTGCTAGAAGACATAGCTTAACTGTCTTTTATATGACTTGTGTCCATGATAACATCAATAACTCTATTTCAATATTTTCATCTACAAAATGAGAACACCAATAAATGCTTACCCTTTGAAGCTTAAAATAAGTAATTTATGGGCAAAGATACTTTGCCCATAAAATGTAATGTGATTTCAAAATTATAGTAAGATGGTTTTATAGATGATAGTATGGTAACTACATTTCCCTCATGAGGCATAGATGCATTTTAGATTAGTATTTAAAATGAAAAGAAGATGATGCTAAGTGAAATGAACTCCATTTTATGGAAATTATTGTTATATCACAGTTGTAACTACTTTCAACATCCCATGTGTATCTGTAGTTTATACTGTTGATGATGTTCTTGTATCACCTTCATGGATTGTACCTACACTATCTCTGTAATCTTATCTGAGTATATTGGAAACCGTGTATACTGGTATTAGAATTAGGAAATTGAGAGGGAATACCAAAATTGAGAGACACAGGGTAAATTAAGAGAAACAACAACAAAAGCAATACTTGCAAAACTGTATGGTGTAAGCGAACTGAACATGTCAGGGGGGGAAAGGGGGAGGGGGGAGGGGGGTATGAAGGACAAGGTAACAAACAGTACAAGAAATGTATCCAATGCCTAACGTATGAAACTGTAACCTCTCTGTACATCAGTTTTATAATAAAAAAATTAAAAAAATAGTAACAAAAAAAAAATAAAATGAAAAGAAAAAGGAACCTATTCAATGTCTGCCTTCTCAAAACATGTAGTCAACTTCATCACCATAAAAATACAGAAATGCGCTTCCCTGAATAGAGCCTTGGCTGAAGGTGGCTCTTTTTTCAACCTCAGATGTTATCTTCAGAAGTTATTCTGTTTTAAGTGACACATGGTTCTGTTTAGAGAGGTGTCAGCTCTGTAGTTTATTCTTTTTATTCTAAGAAATAGAAAGTGATCCAGCATAAAGCATTAGCAGCTGGGTTGAAAAATGAGCTAGTCACGCCTCAGCAATTTATGGCCAATTTTCCATTAATAACGGAGAAAGGAGTGTGGTTCAATCACTTTCGAATACAAACACTTGTTCTTGAGAATAGGGGAGAGAGAGAGAGAGAAAGAATGATAGTTTTGTTCTGTTTCTAAAAAAGCATTAACTCAATATTGTATATTTTTGAAGAAAAACACTTAAATGGTTCTAAGTAGCAGAAAGGTAAGTTCAATTGAAAAATATTTAGAAAGCCATGCATTAGAAATATTACCTGGAGGCCAAACCCAGAGAGACAATCCTGAGGGTCATGTCTCATGAGGTAACAAAAAGAGTGAAAGGGAAAGAGAGAGGGAGAGAGAAAAAAAAAAAACAAGGAAAAAGAGAGAAACTAGTGGGACATAACATTTCAATTCTTAAGTTCAAGGCAGTGGTCTCAGCTCAGTGGTGGAATCCTGTTGCAAAGAAATAGAATGACAAGGGAAACAAATCCAAAAAACATATATTGGGACCCAGAAGTTCTCTGAAGACACAGGATGGCCAGTTTGAAAAGTCAGGGCAAATGGAGAGTTAAAGAGAGAATGAGAACAGGAAGATGAAGAAGAGCTGCCAAACTCTCACTCCCCTCAGATGCTTGTGTCATTCCTAGGACATGTCTTGATAGGTCCCCATGGACGAAGGAAAAACAAGGAAGAATCCTATTTACAAACACAAGGTACGAAGTTGCTTAATAGTCACAAGGAGAGACAAAACTAGATTTCCCAAAGCAGTGGAGCTTTCCTATGTACTTTGCATCTAACTCACTCACATGATTAATTTTATTTTCTGTTTACACCCTACTGATGGATGCTTATTTTTAGTAATAGTTTCCTCAAAATGAGATTTGGTTGCAAGTTTTCTTATTTGAAATGTAATATCAGGAAGCTCCATGAGTAAATAGGGAAGGAGAGCCACCAAAGGGGCTGTTAGGAAACAGGGGACCAAGGGGAGTTATGGGATAAAGCAGAATTTGTTCAAGAGCCATCCCCAGAAAAGAAAAGAAAACTGTAACATTTACCCGGCAACATGCTTCCTTAATAAATCCCATTTCTTGAGGGAAGTCCCTGGGTATGCCCAACCCCATAGCACTTTCTAAAACACTTTAGGAAGAGAGACATGGACATTTCAGAAAGAAATTAACTCTAGAGGCTGGGAATATGGTCCAGTGGTACAGTGCTTGCTCCATATACATGAAGCCCTAGGTTCGATTCCTCAGCACCACAGGTATAGAAAAAAAGCCAGAAGTCTTTCAAGTAGTAGAGTGCTAACTTGGAGCAAAAAGAAGCCAGGGATAGTGCTCAGGCCCTGAGTTCATAGACCCAGAACTGGCAAAAAAAAAAAAAAAAAAAGAAAAAAAAAAAGAAAGAAAAAGAAATCAAAGCTACAAATGACATCCCAAATGGCTAAGAGGTGAGAATGAAGTGCAGTCACCTCCACCCCTCAGTCACAGGCTTCTCTGTATTATTAGGCAATGCACTTCTATGCACCAGGAGTCAGCTGTGTTTATTACTAAATATATTAGGTTTATAATTGTTCTTATAATTATATAAGCAAATAAGGATTATGTAAATTGAGTTTATGCAAATTGATGAAATACAGATGGTCATAAAAAGAGATGCTTTCATGAAAAAGAAGTGTGGATGCATCAGAATGCTAACCAATAAAAATGGGCTTTTGCATTCCATGTGGCTCAGGAAACTGAAGGTGTTAAAGAGATTTTGTAAAAATGGAGGGAGCATATCTGATCATATTGCTTCAAAAGTGAATTTAATTCTTGGTTCAGTGTAAAGAAATGGAAGTTGAAAACTGTAGGGATGCATTAAAGATGTGATTTATTAATAGAGACAACACATAATGCCAATTAACAGGCCCAGAGTCAGGGAAAAGACCTTCGCTTTCCATCAAAGATTGACAAATTAATGTCACTTTGTATGTTTTCAGTAAGAAATGAAAGTATTACAGCATGTATGAATCATTTTTCTATGAGTCCTGGCTTTACAATATTTCTTTTTATTTAATCAATCAACTTAGTAAACTTGCATAAATTGCAGGACACTCACTTTAATCCTCAACCAGAAAACTCCTGAGATGATAGTGTTTTTTGTTTTTTATATTAAACTTTTTTCTTTATTGTCAAAGTGTGGTACAGAGGGGTTACAGATGCATATGTAAGGCAGTGAGTACAAAGTGTTTTGTTCAAACTTCTCAGGAAAATTGAAGAATAAGGAACACTTTCTTAACAGCATGGAGAGTTGCAGTACAGGGCAGAAAGCCACTGGCAGCTCTTTAGCCCAAGCAGAAGCAATAAGAAAAGAGACAAGCTATGAAAATGAAACAAAACCTTAAGAGGTTACATATTCAAGCATAGCTGCTATGCCTTAACAAAGCCTTACACAGTCACAAGCACAGCAACACAGCAAACTTTTAACTAATATTCAGAATAACGAAAGGGGCAAATCCTTAGAAACCTAAGACAGGAAGTGGTTCTGTTCCAGAGACTGCATAGGGTCTTACCTTCTTCTTGTAACTGAATATCAAAATAAGAATTTTTTGGTTTATCTTTGGCTTGGTTTTGCTTTGGCTACAGTGGACACTGTCACTTTAGAGGGATTCATTTTGTGATTCCTCAGATTGACAGATTCAGAATCACTGAGGCTGAATATCAGGTACATGCTGTAATACAACAACACTTGCCAGCTCTGGATATGTTCTAATTACTCTGAAATATTCTTGACTATCAAAGTCAGACCAAAAGATTTCACTTTAAAGGTCTCCATTAAAAAATTATTGTAAAGGTAATGTACAGAGGTGTTACAGTTACATATGTAAGGTAATGAGTATTCCAGTCCTTGGGCTTGAATTCAGGGCCTGGATGCTGTCCTTGTGCATTTTTGCTGAAGGCTAGAATTCTATCACTTGAGATACAACCCTGCTTCTGGCTTTTTGGTAGTTAACTGGAGATAAAAGTCTCACAAACTTTCCTACCCAGGTTGGCTTTGAACTGTGATTCACGTAGCTAGGATTACAAGCAGGTGCTAAGTGGCCTCCTTACCCAAGACTGTAAGTCACCCATTATGTGATTAAATGAAATTGAATTTAACGCTTCTATGTTTCTGAGCTTGTATGCATAAAAAAGAAAATTTCCACGAAAAATTGAAAAGTTCCTTTTATTTATTCCCATTTCTTCAAAAATAATTAAATATATCCAATAAAGCCTCATAAAATATAACAGAAAGAACAGAAACATCTGTGAATTTAATTTCTTAGAAATATCAAAGGACATATAGGGTTTAGGCTTAAATATCAATTAACTCCTTTTAACAAAAAAGCTGAAACACAATCTCTTGCTTTATCTTTTAGCAGTGTAGACCTGCCCCCAATGTAGTGATCTCCTGGGCAAAAAATAATGCACATAGAAAATCTGCAACCCAGCCTGATGCCTGGGGCTTTCATGTCTCCACACAGCCACTAAGTAGATCTCAAGCTGCTTGTCCAAACTGCTTTCCTCACCAAGCTCTTACCTTCCAAGCTTTGCCCTTCTACCACTTCTTGGCTCTAGGATGCGAAAGGTCCACAACCAGGTGGGCTTCCATCTATGTGCGCAGAGAATTCTAGAGTCCTATTGTGACAGGCATAAAAATCGACCTCTCAAATACAACTACACCTCATCCCTCAAGACCCTATGTGTATGTTGTTTTATATAAGTCAGCACTTGGCAGAAAATACTCCCAAGTTTGACATTGTGAAATGATGAAGTCCTTGGAATAAAAGGAAAGAGGAAGGTGTTAGAAGCTGCCTTAGAATAGAGGTCTCTTACCTTCCCTTTATTCTCCCACCAAGCACAAAGATAGGCTCTTGCTAAAGTTGTCTTATTAAAGAAAATCCTTTCACATAAATACAACTTTCTTAAGTTCTCTCCCTAGACACCAATTTGCAAGGGAAGACCAACTGCCAGCAAAGGGACCAAACCTATACAGACTCTACTCCTCTGAGCACAGCTCAGGAGAGTCTTCCTAGGAGATTTATTGGCAAAATAAGACAAACTTTGTTTACAATGAAGTCCAATCTCTGGTCTTCTCTATGAATAATCCCTGCAGAACTGAAAGAAACTCCATCCCAGGAAATTACATGTAGGGTGGGTTTATTCATTATTTCTAAAAATCACTACCCCATTAAAATTATCTGCATTCCTCATTTTGCTCTTTTCTGTAAATAAATTACTGAAGCTTCAACCTGACACTTCTTTGATTTTCATATTTTGTGTTGTTTCCTTATATACATTGATCAGCTTGTGTGCCATTTTGTCCTGTTCAATCTGCTTATTATCATCTAGTTTTAACAGAGTAGTAGAGGGCAAATGGGCGCTGTCCTGTAGTCCCCACATGATACAAAGATTAATTAACATCACAGGTAGAATAAATATTGTAATCATCTGACCCTTTGCTTTGAAGTTATTATGTTGCTATGAAGCTATATGTTAGTGTGAGCTACCTGCTTTTATTCACTGTATGGGGGGAAAATATACTTATCAGGAGACAATAATGCCACTGGAAATCCCCAAAAAGAGCAACAAAGATGACTAGTGTGTACTTTCCTATCCCCATTCTCTGAGTTGGCAAGACTGTGCTTTTTTATATCCACTACCATAGGCATGTCATGGAATGCCTCCATTGCCCCTCAAAATTCTTTTGCACATGTCTAGTTAACTTCTTCCTAGGCCTTCTTGTCCACTGACTTGAATAATGTTTCCATGGCTCACTCTTTACGTAAAATAAATATCATGTAAATAGAATCATATAGTGGGTGACATTTTGAGTTTCATTTCTTTTACTTAATGAAATCTCCTTGAGATTCATCTATATCTTTGTGTTTATTATTTCTTTCTTCACATAGATCTCTCATAAATGCTTAAGGTTTACTTACCCATCCCTTTGAAAGGGCATTTGGATTATTTCCAGTTTGGAGCAATTACAAATAAAACTAAAAATATAAAAGAAAAAGCTATGCACTGGTGGTACATGCTTGTAATCCTAGCTACTCAGGAGACTGAGGTCTGAAGAAGATTCAAAGCCAGCACAAACAGCCAAGTGCATGAGACTCTTTTTTTTTTTTTTTTTTTTGGCCAGTCCTGGGCCTTGGACTCAGGGCCTGAGCACTGTCCCTGGCTTCTTCCCGCTCAAGGCTAGCACTCCGCCACTTGAGCCACAGCGCCGCTTCTGGCCGTTTTTCTGTATATGTGGTGCTGGGGAATCGAACCTAGGGCCTCGTGTATCCGAGGCAGGCACTCTTGCCGCTAGGCTATCTCCCCAGCCCCTGCATGAGACTCTTATCTCCATTGAATCACCAGAAAGATGGAAGTGGAACTGTGGCTCAAGTGGGAGAGCACTAGCCTTGAGCACAAACTTTCAAGGACAAAGCCCAGGCCTAGAGTTCAAGCCCCAAGACAAGCACAAAAAAAAAAAAAAAAAAAAAAAAAAAGGAAAAAATGGCTCTGGTAGGTTTTCATCTCACTTGGGTGAATACATGGGAGTAGAGTTTCTGAACTGTAGAGTAAACAAATATATAACTTCAGATAAAAATAATAACCTGTCTAATTATTTCCTAGTTTCTGTCCAATTTTGTGTTTCTACCAGCAATGTATGAGTAGTTTGTTCATTCATTCAAGAGTTCTTAAAAACAGATAACACTTGGATTTCCCAAGAAAGGGGACTAATAAATTTCTCAGTTAAATTCATTTTCTAGCACTCCCAACCTAAAGGTCTTGATAAATATGAAGTTTATAATTAATGAAGTTCACATTTCCTGAATATATTTTTTTCTTTTTTCAGTCTGTCCTTCTCAGAAAGTCCCTGAGATTCTTCCCTCCAGTTAATCACACACATACACACACACACACACACACACACACACACACACACACACACGCGCATGCGCACCAAAGTGGAGCTGTGGCTCAAGTAGTAGAGCTCTAGCCTTGAGCACAGAATCCCAAGGACAGTCCCAAGCCCAGAAGTCAAGCCCCCAAACCAGCACACACACACACACACACACACACACACACACAACAACAACAACAACAACAACCAAAAAACAAATTTTATCTCAAAACCTATTGATTTTATTAGCTAGGACAAACTTAAGACATGCTCTCTTTTACTGGTTGAGCTATTGTATCCCAGCAACATCTCTGTGCTTGTGAAAATGAAATCCAACCTACTCCTATGAAGCTAAAAAGGGACTTGTGTAACTATCCTTCAAAGTTAGATTCCTAATGCTCACTTTGGGTAAAGAAAATAATTTCCATGGATTTCTTAGACCTAGTATGTCATATATTTTTTCTTATTATATATAAATATGTGAGACTATATATAAATATACATGTGAATACCATACACATACCAAATATACATGTGAACATCATTAATATCAATGGAGAATGAGAATATATACAGATAGATAGACAGCAAGACAGAAAGACAGACAGGAATTATTGTGGGAACATAAGAGATTTTTAGCAGAGAGATATTTTATCCACAATTACTGCAATCACCCAAATGAATATCCCAACATTTCCTACAAAGCAAGCTTTTATAGAGGATTTCACTTTCCTAGGAAATATGAGGTTAACTATAATCTTCCTAGAAACTGTTTCCCAGTAAGATGCTCAGAGGTTATGCTATAAATAAAATGCCTTTAACCATGGGCAAAAGTGGACTAAAGGCTGGTCTATGTGAAACCTTAAGCCAGGGCATTTGTCAGAGGCAGAACAAACTAGACAGCATTACAAGATCTTATTATTAGGGTCACTTTCACACCCTGGATCTTTTTTTTTTTTTTTTGGCCAGTCCTGGGCCTTGGACTCAGGGCCTGAGCACCGTCCCTGGCTTCTTCCCGCTCAAGGCTAGCACTCTGCCACTTGAGCCACAGCGCCGCTTCTGGCCGTTTTCTGTATATGTGGTGCTGGGGAATCGAACCTAGGGCTTCGTGTATCCGAGGCAGGCACTCTTGCCACTAGGCTATATCCCCAGCCCCTGGATCTTTCTTAGGAAACAGAATTTCCACTTGCTCCTAAATCTCCCTTGTACCTTCAGCAGCCAAAGAAAAGGGGCTAATTTGTCTTCCTCCCAATTCTGTTCTCCAGGACAGACCAGAGAAGTGTCATCAAGATTTGGTAGAGGGTCTATTAAAATTTTGGGATGAAAGATCTCCCTTATTAAAAAAATTCTATTTCAGTTTAATCTATATTTTAAGATAGTTGGAAATATTTTCATAACACTATATAATAAAATCTTTGAGATATTTCACCTCTGCTGTAAATTAATATTACTAATTATCTAAATGGAAATGAAGAGTTGGGCTCAGTTGCTCAATGTCTACTCCACTGACATTAATCTCTG
Source organism: Perognathus longimembris pacificus (assembly GCF_023159225.1). Lineage (NCBI taxonomy): Eukaryota > Metazoa > Chordata > Mammalia > Rodentia > Heteromyidae > Perognathus > Perognathus longimembris. The sequence goes on from NC_063166.1 coordinate 58,135,754, forward strand.
GGAAAAAAGAAAAAGTAAAAATAACCAAGAGTGCCCAGTCTGGTACACTTAAAATGTAACAAAGAGATGTCTATATCACATAAACTTAAGAGATGGTGAATAGCAGAGTTGACATTAGAACGACACCTGAAAACTGTGGTAATAAGAAGGCACTAATGAAGACAGAGACAGAGAGGAAGAGGGAGAGAGAGAGAGAGAGAGAAAGAGAGAGAGAAAAATGGAAATGGAAATGGAGAGAGATAGAGATGGAAGGAAGGAAGGAAGGAAGGAAGGAAGGAAGGAAGGAAGGAAGGAAGGAAGGAAGGAAGGAAGGAAGGAAGGAAGGAAGGAAGGAAGGAAGGGAGGGAGGGAGGGAGGGAGGGAGGGAGGGAGGGAGGGAGGGAGGGAGGGAGGGGCAGAGAGAGAGGGAGGGAAGGAGGGAGGGAGGGGAGAGAAGGAGGGAAGGAAGGAAGGAAGGAAGGAAGGAAGGAAAAAAATTATAGCAAGAACTGAGCACACTAGAGGATCCTACCAAGTAAGGACCTGACTGGAGCAAGGTAAGGGAAATATGCTGATGAGGTTTTAAGAAAACAGCCTGAGGTGAGAACTTATACTTTTCCTGCCAATGTCCTAAAGAGCAAATGTGGAAGCTCATTTTCATGGCAGATATTCCATGCATGTTGTTGCTGCCATGCTATTCCTGGTTTGTGTTCCTCTGGTTGTCAATTAGTTAACAAATTTTTGAATAAGCAACATCTCTCTCCCTGCAGAATAAAGATGTCCCTTGCTTTACTAGATATTTTAAAATGAGAAGCACACATCTCCCAGATTTAGTATTGACTCAACAATTGAACATGCATTCCTCATAATACTAGCACTTGGGATGTAGATGCACAAAGATCACAAATTTGAGGCCAGCTTGTGCTATGAGACTGTGTCTTAAGAAGAAATGTGTCAATGGCATTACCAGTAAATGAAACTTGCAGTGGGAGCCATGTACCCAGTACAGTATTAGGCAATATAAAATGTCCCCATCTCAATAAATTTATAGACTACTATAGTCAAGCTAAAGGGGAAAAAACGTGAGTTTGAGGCTGGATGGTATTTAGAAATATTACTATATGGTTTCCTTTGACTATATTTTATTGTATTCACTTGAAGATATTAGTGGTTGGAAATACTTAGAAATATTTAATTGTGTATTACTCTATTTTGGTTTCCCTCTTCCTATCTCTCAATTAAGTATTCCTAGTATGAAAATGAAGGTCAGACCCAAGCAATGTTCAGAAGTTGATCCCCACTGGGATTCATATTAGAAGTACTTATCTGACAATACCTTTAGCTCTGTTTGTGTGCATGCTCATGCAAATGCATGCACATTGTTTATATGTATTGCCCCTGGATGCATGTGTGTGTGTGCATGTGGGTATATTTTGGTGAAGACCTATTCAAAATGAAAATTTTACAGATGTGACTTTTGTCTACGAAGACCTAAATCCACTGACATAGCAAAGGACAGATTCAAAGAAATAAATGTAGTCATCTAAAGGAGCAGAGAGTCTTCTTTCCCAGATGACGTCAGAACATAAAATATATTTCTTATGCTCTGAGGAAGGAGAAGTGAATGGATATAAGAGCATCTAGGAGCCAAGTCTTCATAGTTCAGAGAATAAGGTTGTTACTTAAGAGGTTATCAATGTGAACAGTGAGAAGTTTTGCCTGCTTATTCCACTACCATCACTTAAACAAGAGCTTCAAAGGGATGAGGGGTGCTAGAAAAGAAAATAGGAAGGAGATGGGAACTAGGCAAACATTTGCACACCCTGGGCCATGAAGCACATAGTTTTCAGCAAATACATCTTCATGTTGCTGTCTCAGCTTTCCTGTTTGGCCTTTCCCAGACCTTCCTCTTATTGCTTGTGATCACCTTTCACAATAAACTACCTGTACTCCAGCCCTTTTCATAGCCTCTGTTTTGAAAGAAACCAGTGTAGCACAAAAGTAAGAGAGAAGTTGTCCAGTCTATTTTGTAGGTGTTTATTCCATTTAAACTTCTACATCTCAAGCCATTCTTAGCTGTTCCACTTGGTAATGGAAACGCTATTGAATATGGGTAGTCCCTGAAAGTCAAGTTTGACCAGCTGTTCTCATCTTTTCTCTTCCTTAAAACCTCTTCAAAATGTCTGTTGGTAATTTGACAGCTCCTTTGAAGTTTCGGTCTGTGCTTTCCAGTGTACCAGGCTTCATGTATTCTTCCATTCCTTTTCTGAACATGTCTGCATTCTGTGAAGCCCAAGATGTGTCTTTAGTTCTTTTTTTTCTTTTCTTCACTAGTAGGGTTTGAACTCAAGGCCTTGAGCTTGCTAGGCACACTCTACCATTTGAGCCACGTCCCCTGCCCATTGTACTGCCCCTGCATTGTAACCCCATTGTTTATATACATTTGATAAATTCCATCTTAGAGGTCTAATTACATCCAGAAGAAATTAAAGAAATCTAGAAGCTAATTAAATCCAAGAAAAAGGTCAAGAATTTTCTTAAAAGTTGAGATGAAAATAATAATACTAATAGCAATACAAAGATAGATAAGGAAAGAAAAATAAAAGGCATAAGTAAAGTTCTGATCAAATGAAAAGACAAGTAGATAATACTGTTGGGGTAGAATATCACAGCTGGTAAAACTGGGAGAATGGTAACATTTTAGAGTCAGGGAAAGCTGAGAGGAAAACAATTTTAAGATGAAAGGAAAGATGAAGGGATCTACTGTGGTCCTGATATTTCTGCTCAGAGTGTTTCCCTGTTTGAGTTTATGTGCATCAGAAGACCTGGCTCCTCCTCTAGCTTTCTCACTGATCTGGATCTTTGATTTCTACTTTCTTTAGCCTCACAGAAACTATGGAAGAAAAATGTCACCAACTCCCAAACAAGCATTTTTCTGTCCTGCAACCAAACTTTTTGCAACTGAAACAAAGAATGTAATAATACATAAAACAGAATCACACATAAACCCAACAAACATTAAAATGTACAATGTATGAAAATGGGTCTGCAGTTGTAGGTTAAGTGTGAGAGCAGCTCTCTAGGTTCACTGAACCTAGGTATACCTGCCAAGAAACCAAATGTAAGACCATGAGTTCAAATTTTAGTCACACACATACACACACATACACACACACACTGAAAATCATAATTAGAATTTTATAGTGATCAGATTTGTATATCATTTTAATATTAAAATTTATCAGAAAATAATTATTCTAGACTATTCCCCAGTGGTTTATGCCTATGGTCTATCCTATTGATGGCTGAGATTGTGAGGATCTCAATTCAAGGCTGGATTGTGCAAAAAATGTTTGCAAAAGCCTATTTCAACCCCATTAAAACCAATATCTGGAACCAGTGGCCTATGTTTGTCATGTCAGCTACATGGAAAACTGGAATTAGGAGTATCATGGTTCCATGTCACTCCAAGTGAAAACAAATGAGACTCCATTTCAACAATGGAACATGTAAATAGGTCTGGGGCTGACTGAGGCAGATTGAGACCCTATCTCAAAAATAACCAAAGCTAAACAGGCTGGAGCTGTGACCTAAATGGTGGACCGACCTGAGTTCAAACCCCAGTACTAACAAAAACTTTTTAGTAAATAAAATAATTCTATAAATGTTTCGAACAGACAGCATAAGGCCAGTAACTAGAAGCAAGTGTAAATATTGTGTTAAGAGGTCAAAGATTGACAGTTCACTGAAGATACTGTTTCAGTTTTCAACCTAGGAAGCCTGCTTCTCTGCTTAGATTGAAAGCAGCCACCTGCCTAATAGCTTGTCACCCACCTTTGTGCCATTAGAACCTGTTAATTGCTGTCTTGGTAACAAAGGAAAACATCATCATTGTGCTTCTAATAAAAGATTGCGTGAATTGCTTTCTTTCTCTAAGGCAGTGATTTTAATTGACTTTGTTTTCTTCCAAAAAGAAATAGACATGCATAGTCATGGTGAGGTCTGCCCTCATTAAGGGTGATGCGTCACTAATTTAAGATGAAAATCTAGCCCAGTAAATTAGCCATCTTGAAGCTCACAAGCCTGCAACATAGGGAATCTGCACTGTGAGTTGCTTTCATTTCTCTTCTTGCTCGGCTTTCTCTCCTGGGACCCAATAAAGGACTTTGGAACAGGTAAAAAGCAGCACATTATTCTGCAACTTTATCCTGGCTGCACTTTGGAAAACAGATTTGCAGGCTCTGAACCAACAGGCAATAAGTCACTTGGGCCATTTTCTTAGAATTACCGCAGCACTGTTACTGTTCTCTTCCCAATAATTCTATAACCATGGACAGTAACAAATACACCAAGACATTTTCTTCCCTGCACTCAGAAAGGTGTGCCTTCATGAATATCTCCTCCTTAGCTATTTCCTTCTCCAATTTTTTTAATGTCACAGCTAGGGTATTCGGTACATTTCCATAAGGAAGGGCTAAGGCACAATTGTCTTGATTTGCTGTTGCTTTGACTGATATAGCCTCCCAGGCTAAGTCCATGATAATGACCTTAGGTGGGATTAATGAAGGCCCCAAATTATAAAAACAAAATAAAAGCCTGAAAGTTGGATATTAAGGGTTTATTAAATTGATTTGTTAAGTTTATTTATTAAGTTTATAATCCTAATTTTAAACTGTTAGAGGAGTAATGTGAGATAGAACTTCATCCATTCAACAAATGTTTATCATCTACTACCTCTGTTTGTTGAATATTCACTCTATAGGGGTATAGTTATGAACAAACTTCTTCATAGCACTGCTTTTGTAAAAATTATAGACTAAATAAGAAAATTAAAATTAGGAAGTTAAACAAAGATATTTATAAAGTATGTTCAGGTAAATATGCCACGAATAATAGCAAAGAGATATGGCAATAAAACTAGAATCAGGAGTGTGGCACCCAAACCTTCATTGTCAAGTCTGTCCACTCGTTACTACACATCAAATAAAGAGACAGTGATGTTAAATGACAGAGAAAGGAAATGTTTTACACAGCCCCGGACACAACGTGGGAAGAGGCAGTCAGCACTTCAGCCCATCTACAGCCACCTTTGGGTAAAGACACAATCTTCAGTTTTAAATAGACAAAGAAGTGGGGTTAAAGGTAAAGATGAAAGTATAATATTTAAACTCTGGCCAGTGTATGTCTAGCTATGTTTACTGCTCAGGGTAAACATTAACCTGTTTACCTGGTCAAGGTCTCCTCCCCACCCCTCCATATAAATATGCTATTGATGATTCCTGTCCTTTCTGGATACCAGGTAGGTAACCAGGTGAATGACTTAGACTAAAAATTGCAGATATAAAATGGAGACAGAGTTGTTAAAGAAGCTTTTCTTTCATTTGCTGTTACTATATGGGCCCAAGTAAAGAAGCAGGGATTTTCATCCAAGTAGTTTAATTACCTCTTAGAGAAATAGAGAATAATTCTGGGAGTGGACAGGCAAGGCCTCTCTGAAAAGGTGACATGCTAATTTCAAAACCTGTTACCCAAATTCTTGATACTCCTTCCATCAGGAGGAGGAGTTTATGTCCTCATTCTTTGCACCTGACTATGTGACTACTTGGGAAATAGAATAGAGCTCAAGTGATGCCATGCCAACTCCAGGCTCAGGCCTCAAGAAACTAGCAACTCCTACTTCTTGTCTCTAGAACTATGGAGAGTCTTAGATACCTGGCCACTATGCTGTGAGAAAGCTCAAAAGAACCCTGTCAATGTTGTGCCAGATACAGGTGAGCATCCTGCCACATGTCACACCCTAAAGTAGAGAAAACTTGAGTCATTGTACTGCTGCCCCTGCCTAGTCGAAAATGTTTCTTATAGGACCATGTAAAATGTGGCTCTTGAGCTGAGAATGTGGCCTAGTTGTAGAGTGCTTGGCTAGCATGCATAAAGCCCTGGGTTCAATTCCTCAGCACCACATAACCAAAAAAAGCTGAAAGTGGCGCTGTGGCTCAAGTGGTAGAGTGCTAGCCTTGAGCAAAAAGAAGCCAGGGACAGTGTTCAGGTCCTGAGTTCAAGCCCCAGGACTGGCAAAAAAAAAATGTGGCTCCTGAGATGAATGCAGACCTCTAGGCTATGAGTTATATATGCAGTATTTATATGTCAGTATAAAATCATTATTCTTAGTTTAAGAAAATGACACTGAGTTAGTTTTCCTTTGCTGTGGTAAAATATCTGAGGCAATCTAGTTAATGGTGGAGCAGTTCACTTTGGCACAGTTTCAGAGGTTTCAGTACATGGTCACTCAGCTTCTTTGTTTCTTGGTCTATGGTGACAGAATATCATAGCAGAGAACAGAGCAGGGAAAATTTACTCATTTTATGACTCATTTTTTCCATGAAGCAGAGAGTAAGTAAAGAACTGCAGGAGGGAGGATCCCCTTTAAGAGGATTCCCCCTGTGTCCTATTTCCTCCAATAATGCCCCACTGACTCCTGCTAATCCATCAAATTGTAAATCCATCCGTGTATTGGTCCATTGATAAGACTGGAACCCTCTGGGCCCAATTGCTATTGCATTGGGGACAAAGCTTTCAGCCCATAACTTTTGGAGGTTCATTCTAGATCCACACCACAAGAAATACCATAACCCTGCTTCCACAAGGATATAAACATCAAACTGCAGTGCAAAAATATACCTTGGAGGCCAGGCAGAGATTTGAATGGCTTTCAGATCTGTAGCACATTGTCTACATTTATGCACATTTCCTACAATGTGTCTCTTTTTGTCTCTGAGATAAGACAAAGAGGAATTAAACCCAACTGCCTTCCCTTGTTTCAATATTAGAAGCTGAAAGCTAGGTCAAGATTTTACATGGCAACTCCAGATCCTTTTCATTTCTAGGAAGAGCTGATTAAGTCGTTTTGCTTCATGAGCATTGAAGGGTTTAGGTTGATTTTTTTCTCCTGGCAACAGTTAATTCTGATGAAAGGACATCATGAAAATATTGATGGAGAACAGCAATATTAATCCATCAGCCGTTATTTATTAGTGATGTGTTGTGTAACAAGTACAAGTCATAAATTTAATGAAAGGCAATGTCATTAATCACCCACCATTTATAATGAAGGCCCGTAGAACTTAATTTGAACATTTTCTTCTCGCAGACTGCTTATTACAAGCTTAGCTTGTGGCTGCCTTTTGCTGTCCTGTGACAAATTCCCTTCCCTCTTTACTCCCTAATTACTAATCCTCCTTTGTAATTCAGAGAAAAGTAACTGCTCTCTCTATGACATCCAGGCTAAGGCAAGCTCTCCTTATCAATAAGAACAACCTGAATTTTGCATTTTGTTTGGTTTGGTTTGGTTATGTTTTATTTCAGGAGAGGGATTGGTTGTTTCTTTCTTTTTAAGACAGTCATATATACAAGTCCCAAAAGACAACTAGACGGAGCCAATTCAAATAGTCTGAGCCAACTCATTCTATTTTGCCAGTATTTTTTCTTGGAATGGACAATACAAGCCTATCTTACTAATACAATAAAAATAATTCTGATGAGATATTTAAGTGATATCTGCTAACCTAAAAAATAGATTACCAGAGCCAGGTATAGGAGCACATACTTATAATTCTAGCATTTGAGAAGCAGAGGTAGGAAGATCAAAACCAGCCTGGGATATATAGTGAGACCCTGCTTCAAACCAACAGCTAACAAACAAGAGAAAGTACTAGGAAAAGAAGGCCATATTGATGTTCCATTGCTTCTTTCTCAAAGCATTGACATGTGTCAATATGATGTTTGTGTTCATTTCTGGAACATGAAGGTAGACAGCTCTCCTCTAGAGATGACAATTGAAAAGAAAAATTCTAATAAAGCAAGACCTTGTCTCAAAAAAAATTATAAATTAGCCCACAAGAAAAAAAGACTATGTCCTCCAATGATATACTCTACGCTAATAACTGACTGAAAAGCTAAAGCATAGTTTTAAACATTTGGACTTCTTTTGAAGCATCAGACTGGTATATAATTGTTAAGTCATAGCCATTGTACTTTGGCCCAAATCAGTTCTCTGCCCTCTGCTCCTTTCATGCTCTGCCTCTCTCCTACCTCTCTAATATCTTGAAAGAACATATTTGGACACACTGGCCTGTATCCATTTCATGCATCTTCTTTTATATGTTTTGTGGTCAGTCTCAGCCAGCCCTTGGGTACCAGGGCCCTTTAAAAAGAAATCTCAGAATTTGGGGTACATAAAACTAGCCAAAAAAATAATAAAAGAACTCATGGAGCTTTTAGAATAATGAAGGGAGAATTCCCAACCATATAGCTCAGAGGAGCCCCCCCACCCCATTCCTCATGCTAAGTGGGTCTAAGTTAATATTGAGAAAGTGATTTAAGTGAAGATGTTAGCTGAAATATCATAAAGACACAAGCTGAAACATAACTTCCTAGCCATTATATTCCTAAAGCTCCAGAAATAACTACTTCCTTTTTCACTTTATCTATCAGATACAGAACTTCAGTAGTGTTGTTTGTTTGTTGATATAGACTATCCCTATGTAGCTCAGGCCAGCCTGAGCATAGTCCAGGGTAGCCTAGAACTTACCATCTTCCAGCCTCAACTTCAGGTACTAAAATGATAATTATGTGCCACTATACCCAGATGAATTCAGAGATATCACCCAATGAATGACAAGTGGTTGTTCTTAGAGGTAAATCCATAGTGTTGCATTTATCATGACTCTGATATGGTGAGGGTCTTGTGGCAAGGGCTACAAGACCTCTCACTCACACAGGTTCTGAAGAGGAGTCTCAAAAATATCTGCATGCAATACTGCAGTAGCTATTGAGTGAAGGAGGCATCACTACATACTAAAATGGTCAGAATGAGTGATAGGTATAAACTAAAACATCGCTTGATTCTTAACTTAAAAAGCACAGCTATCCTTGTAAAACACTGCCACTGTGCAGACTGGTAATTCCCTAAAATTCAGCACAAAGTTATCAAGTCATATGCAATTCTATTCTGTCTCTATCTCTCTCTCTCTGTGTCTCTCTTTCTCTCCTTCTAGATTAAAAATGAGTACACAAATACTTGCACGTCAAAGTTCACAGCAGCATTACTCATAGTAGTCAAAGATGAAAACAGCTCAAGTATCCATCAATGGATAACTGATTTAAAGAAAAACTATGGTATATACATACAGTAAGATGTATTCAGTCTTTAAGAAAATGAAATTCTGATACATAAGACATGATAGATGGGACTTTACAGAGCATTTTCCTCTTATAAAAATATAGTTAACATGTTAGGAGCCATCCTTAAGACCATCTTAACTTGATTACTTCTGCAAAGATCCTGTTTGCAGACAATCCACAAAGGTCAGAATCATGTATGCACAATTCCATACAACAGTTAATATAATTCAACCTATGGGCTAGACATACATGATTGGATACAAGCCTACCGATGACAGCTTTCCTTATGTTTTTTTATTTAATAAACGAAGGTAACCATTGATGTTCTGAATTTATTGAGTGAGGAAAAAAATGCTTGAATTACATAAAGCATCACTAAGCAATCTGTGGAGGATCCACTAAGCAGGAATGTTGATTGAAAGTCAAATTCTAAAATAAACGGTCATAGCAAAAATACACAAAATGATTGTATTTATTCATCATAATGGCTGACCTAATTGAAATGTTCACTTCTCCATAGAACATCATCCTTGAAAATAGTTTGTTCACATGTAGAAACAAGAGTAACAAAGGCACATGGCAAAGATTCATGTTCCCATACTCAACAGAGCTCAGAGAAAAAGTTTCATCAGGCTTCCCTTCAGCACTGCTTCCGCTCTCAACTCCAGCCCTTGTCCTTAACTAACACCTGGGTGGGGTGCTATCTGCTCAGCCTGCCACCTGCTGCACTGACCTTCCCAAGGGGACTCACCCAGCTATTGCATGCCTCCCACTTGCTTTGCTTTTCCCTATACATCAATGTACTTGCAACCTAATCTTATACTTCAATCCCAGCAACTTTTTTTTTCTCAAACACCCTAGGAAATGCATTCCTTCTTCCTGGTGTTAGTTCTGAAACTTTAGACACAAGAATTTAGGCAGGTATTGCTCAGAGACAAGAAGCCAAGCTCTTTCAGATCAGTGTGCCTCTTAGTTGCTCTCTGATACACCCACTTGTCTTCTTGGTGTCTTTAGTGGTGTTTCTCTATCTTCGTTGTACATATGAGTATCTTGAGATTCTCATTAAACACATATTCTTCTGTCACCCAGACAGAAGAATTAAATGCCTCCCTTCTGTGATGCAATTGAAACAATTCTGATTCATTAATGCTGTTGATGCTGCTGGTAAGAGGCTCATACTTTGGAAATCATTAGACTTTGCTCTTCAACATGTGGCCTAGGAACCCTCCTCATTCTCATTCTCTAGAACACATGAATGACCAATACTCCAGCTTTGCTTTCCCTACCTGCTATGAGAGATTGGAGGAAGTCTAAACACAAATATGCCAAACTCCAGTGAGTATTGAAGAACACAGGGAGGAGAAACATTTGAGAGATCTTAGGAGTTCTTTGTGGTCCGATAAGTGAATGAATGTGTACATGGTAAAGAAAGGGAAAGAAAAAGAGCCATGCTTAGAACTGTGCAAACCTGTGCATCTTGCAGACTCTTAGGAGATACAGACTATAACCTCTAATGAAGACAGAAACTTGTGATCAGAACATCCAGAAGCCCCTTCTCCTCAGAGCAAGGATAGGGGAGGTATAGAAGCTTTTAACAATATGGAGGAGGTATTCCCATTTCTTTTCCTATTAAGGACCTTCTAAGTGATTGCAAAAAATGATATTTCTCACTGAAAGGATATTTAAAATGTAGAAAGACACAAAGAAACTAAAAATTATACATTATCATTATCTACTTCTCCAAAATGGGCCTATTTATGGATTGGATCTTTTGATATATATCCTAGAATCTACCTTAGATACATTCCTATAACTATACACAGTAAGAAATACTTTATAAATGTGATTATGACACATACATAAGAACTCTTTTACAATATGAATGTACATATACATGCATCTATAACATTTATATGAAACCCCTGTATATATTTTTTGCATTTTAAATTACATATTTTGGCTTCCATAAAATAGGTGTACATGCATACATGTAAAATATAAGAAATACTTATCATGAATATAAACACATAACTTTGTAGCCTGACTTTTTTGTACTGAGGATTATGCTGTACTTTACCTTTTAAAGCCAAGCATTCACACAGAAAGTGGAGACTTAAAATTCCCTGGATGTCTACCACTCACCATCTACCATTTTTCTCCTATTCTACTAGAGGCTATAAACCTTTGTAGAGTACCTGAAGACTCAGCAGAAAAATCAACTCTTCCTTCCCATTAGAACCACTGAACCAGGTAATTGCACTGGGCGAACCAGTGCTAATCCCAAAGTCTCGGGTCACCACCTCACTGTCAGTGCCCTTCATACCCAAGCCCACAGGCTCAGTCCCCAATCCAGGAATGGGCCAATCCAGCCCCAGTGCTTCCTGTATGTTCAGTCACCCCCCACTCTTCGCTGTTGCATAGTCTAAAATACTCTTTTGCAACTTTAAATAATACATCCAGATCATCTCTTGATCAAAGAATCCATAGAAATTGTACTGAATAGGGCTAGATATTAGTCATAAAACCATGTACAGCAGATAGGCAGGGTGGTCCCAGTGCTACCACAAATGCATAACCCTTCCTTTTCCTTTGTCTTTATCAAGTCATTTATACAGACAGAGTCTAGTAATTTATAACAAAATGGTACACCCTTCAGTTAGGTCCTTTAAAAATTAATGATTTCACTGAGCTCATTTCTAGGTTGATTATGTTGATTCAATTTAAAATAAATTGTAACACAAAGCTCATAATAAACTCAAGCAGCCCAAGAATCATTTTCATTTTCAGAATAATAAGTCTTACTTTTTCTCCCTCCACTGCTACAATTATCATAGAATCTAAAATTAAGTTTTAATTAATCAGCAAGATTTCCGTTCCTCCAATCACTGGAAATTTTGAGCCTGTAAAACTATCAAGTAGAGAAATCACAAGATTACACAATAGCTGGGGAAAAACAAAGATTCTTTGACCATTATTTGTTTGGATTTGTGTGTGTGTGTGTGTGTGTGTGTGTGTATGTATTTTTCCCAAGATGCTAAAGGCAGTTCAGTGCAAACCTCTCAAACAAAGGTGGCAGCCTGTTCACACTGGCACAGCGGAGGTTGTTGAAAATAGAGAAGGTCTCCCTAAAATCAGGGACTAGGTGCTGGTGGATCCCCTCTCCCCTAAAATCTCAGCAGAGCATCACTGCCCAGGGATCTCATCTATTGTCACCAGAACCCAACTTGGCATACCCTTACTGCACTTGAGGCTCTAACTTCCTGGCTGCCAAAGATTCCTTTTGTCTCAAGTTACTGGCATTATGAGCTTTATTAATTATAGATCAATCTCTAATTGGACGGTATGAGCCAGAACTGTAGGGGGTCTCATTACCATAAGAGTAAAAGCTGACTCAGAGACTAATTATTTTGTAGCCATAAAAATTCAGGCTGAATTTAGGTTTGGGCAAAGCAATGAGCATGTGTGTAAGGGATATTTTAAGACTATTAAGCCACGTTCTCTGAGCCTTTTTGTGACTCTGCCTCCGTTTACTTGTTTCACTAACCATGGTTAAATGTACATGTGTGCTTATATAGACATATATCTGGGAACAGCAGCCAAGGGCAATTTCCAAATCAATGAAAAGAATTTCTGTAGGAATGTGTTGACTAGGAAGCCTGGTATGAGCCAGAAAGACAAAGTCAAGTTCAAACATTTAGGAAATGCTAAGTGAGCTTCATTTATTAATGATTACTGATAGAAGTTAAGCAGAATCACTTCAATAAATGACGACCTTTGTTTTCTCATGCTATAATTTATTAAGGGAAAATGTGAGGTGCAGTCTGTAATAGCAGCTAATAAATGTGGTCTGAAGATGTCTGTCATCATATCTTTAAGTCTCAAACATGTTTTCATTCATCATCACCAAACTGAGGAATTGAAGATGTTTTCAGAAAGCTAGATTTAGTTAATATTTTTGAAAATGTTATATGCCCATTCTTGTGTACAATGGTAGGCATATAATAGATGTAGCTATGTAGGAATGGCTATGATTGTTTTTTGGTTACATTTTCCTTTATTCTTTTTTAAATCTTGGTTGTACTCTAAGTTAAAAGAATGCAGTCTTCTATCTTTAAAATGGTTTAAGCCCTCTTTCTTTCTTCCTTTCTTTCTTCTTCCTTCCTTCCATCCTTCCTTCCTTCCTTCCTTCTTTCCTTCCTTCTTGCTTGTTTGTTTTCTTGCTTGTTTGTTTCTTTGTTAAATTATTAGCAGTTAGCAGTAGTCCTTGATGTATAAGTGACAGAAAACCCAGATAACTGTGGTTTAAACAATAAAGTTTTATCTCCCATATAATGTAGCAACAGAGGTAAAGAATTTCTGTCCTTTCCCTGTTCTTCACTACTTGTTTAATTTGTTTCCTTCATATCTTTTGCACATGTGTATGTATGCACATATATACATATACATATTATACACTTATGTACACACATATACGTGTATCAGTAGTCCTAAGATGGCTGCTTTAGTTCTAGGTACCATGTTGGCACTCAGAGTCAGAGGGGGAGAAAGTATAGTGTTTGGATTGTCATTTTATAGAGCAGTAGCCTTCCTAGGACTGTTTCTTGTCCCTTTCAGACTTCTTAGATTTCACTGGCTGGATGGATGTAATATTGTCACATGCTCTGTCTGAGCTCCAGAGGTAGACTGAGAAACTGAGCATTTATTTGTCTTTCAAAACTTCTACACTGGGGAAGGTTGGAGGAAATGGAGCAGGAACAAGTGTCTTAGTTAACCAATACTGTGTGCCAATCCTGAAAATCTAAAATTCTGATCCATACCACAATATCTTGCAAGTTCAATGGCTGTCAAAATATGGTCCTGAAAAGGCAGTACAGCATCAACTGTACATTTGCTTTAAAAAAAGAAGAAGAAAGAAAAGGAAAAAGAAAAAGAGAAAAGTCCCTGGATTCCCCCTTGACCAAGAAAATCAATATCTGTGGAGGAGTTCCCATCAGGTGATTCAGATGCACTTTCAAACTTAGGAGCCATTGCCTTGTTGTACTGAGTCATTTCCTGGCAGTGCTTCCCGGATACTCATATCTTTTGGAGGGGAAAGAAAACAGACCAAACTTACCTCTCTCAGATTGCTCACCACCTTTTAGCCTAGATGAAGTTGAGCCATTGACTGCCATTTCTCAAAAATCACAATCTGAATCACCTTTTTGGGTGAGACCAAGTTTCTTAAACAGAAAGTCTCAGGCAAGGCCTATGTTTGTGCTTTTCTAATAACTACCAGTGAAATTGTGGCTGCTCTCACCAAAAATACTCAAGGATGGTCTAACACGGCATGCAGCAACATCCAAGTGCTTGCTGGAAAAGCAGATTTAACTGGTCCTACCTCAAGCCTACTGCATCTGAATCTCTAGCGGGTCCTTGACATTTGTGCAGTAATAGGTTCTCTGGAAAACTAACAGCCCAAAATTTGATGAACCAATACCTTAGATTAGTTCTTTTTATGCACATGAAATCACCTCTGAACCACTAAGCATGCAGGTTCTATAGTCTGCTAGAGTTGCAATAAAATAACAAAGACTGGCAGGAATTTTAAGCTAAAGAGATTCATTTCCTCATAGTCCTGGAGGTGGAAAGGACGAGGTGAAAGTGTTAACAAGGTTCCTTTCTGCTAAGATCTTCCCTTGGCTTATAGATGGCCATCTTTGTCTTGTGTTTTCACATGATCATTCCCCTGTGCATGTCTGAGCCCAAACTTCCTCTTTGTATAAGGATGACAATCATGGTGGATTAAAGTCTCCTAAAGAACTTTTAACCCCTATTTTAACTCAATTGACTTTTGAAATTCCTCACCTTTGGTTATATTTCAAGGTACTTTAATACGTGAACTGGAGTTTGAAAAACCTCATTCAATTCATAATTGTAGGTGTGTGGTGAATTTGAGATTCTTGAATTGTGACTAGCTCCCAAATGATGCTGATGCTTCCTGTCTTTGGAGTACACTTTGAGTGACATGTGACAAGATTAAATATCGCACACTATCCCAGGCAAGAAATAACCCATAGTCTGATTTAAGGTACTCTCTGTATAATTCATGCATTGACCATTTATCTTTTCTACATCTTTACACTTTAATACAGTATAAAATATAATAAACCTTCCATTATCTGATCTCCAAATTGATTCCTCCTGGAGTTCATATAATTCTTAATTCAATTGTCCTGGGGACTCTCCTTGAGCAATAGGAATTAGAATGTTGGACAGCAGGAGCAGAATTCTAAGTAACATTGACAAATTGGAGAAACGCTATACCATAAATGAGCAGGATAAAGTCTGACAGGGATAGGTGCAAGACAGTGCCCTCAGGCACTGAAAAGAAAAGATGCACTGTGAGAAAACCTATAAAGCACACATGAAGTGGAAATCCACAATCTCATCACCCAAGGTAAGAAATTATACTAAAAAATGGGCATCCAGGCAGAAATTGCAAAGGAACCAGATAACAAATGCCTCCTGTGTAATGCAAAGCTCCAAGTTAGGAAGAACTGAATAACTTAAAGTATTAAAATTACTCAGCATGTTATTAAGTTGAAAATATTATCCTTTTGAGAATTATGCCTGATGTGGACATTATTGTCTACTGTCTAGATGTACAGCAGGTACATCTAGATGTACCTGCTGTACATCTAGTTTCCTTAATAGTAAATGTAATAAATAAACTCCGTGCTGTTTGCATATTAGGGTCCCTTGAATAACCTTTAAAAAGAAAAAAATCTAGTGTCCTAGCTTATATCTATTAATTCTATTAATTTCCTAGGGTTGCTATTGCAAAGTTCTAAAGACTAAGGGGATTAGAACAATAGAAATGCAATGTCTCACAATTCTGAGGGCTAGAAGTAGTAAACAAGATGTTAACCATGATCCCACTGAACCCTTCATAGGAAAGATCACCTCCTTGCCTAGTCCTGTTTCTAGTAGCCCGATATATTCTTGGCATGTGACAGGACAACTCAAGTCTCATCTTTACCTACATCCTCCTTGTGTGTTCTCATGCAGGCTGCCTTCTAAGCATGGTCTTCTTTTGATCAAATTTCCCCTATATACTGAGCCTAAAGTAACCTCATCTGATTGAACTTCTCTCCAAAGATGCTATTTCCAAGTAAGGCTTGCAGCCCAAGATACTAGATATTAAGACTTCCATCTGTTTGAGGGGTAAGGAGAGGCAGTTTAACCTGAACACTATTCTGGAAAATCACTTCAGAGTCATTGCAGTGTTGTGGCCTACATATTTTGTAAGTGCTTTGGAAGGTCTTTTAGGTAGTTTAGATGGAGTTCACTATTTGAAATTATGTTTTTACAGTCCAAAAGTGGGTAAATTTTGCTCAAGTCATATAGTTTATCCTAATACCCTACACAGGACAATATTAACAGTAGTGCCCATGGTTTTAACTAGTGCTTGTATACAAGACTGATACATAGACCACAATTACAATATTGCGATGTTTCCTACAAATTGGCAAATATTGATTTCCCATTGTCCTCACACAAGTTCCTTCTCATTATCTGTCCTTCAACATTTTCTGAAATCCTGGGACTTTTAACAGAAATCCAACAGTGAAGGAGGAAATGCATGTCGTAACAGGAGACCACTTGGAACCCCCTTTCAACTCGAAAGTCAGTATCTATTCTAATTGATGAGTGTCTATGTCAAATTGATTATTGACTATTTTTGTGTTACTACTTCATTTTTGTTCATAATTCCTACATGTATTTTTCCAACTTGAAACTATTTCCTTACTAGTGTATCAAAGTACTATATGTCCAAGCACCCAGACTCTTGCAGTGTCTTCTTATATCAACTCTGGCATTGGCTATGTGACTTAATGTTGGCCAGTTGAGCATGATCAAATATAATGGAAGCAGAGACCTGAGCATGCATGCCCTTTAGGAAAGCTTATTCCAGATGACAGCTTCACAATTAAAAAGATGTATACAGCCAAGTGCGATGTTAACATATATGTAGTTCCCAGCTATTCTGAAAGTAGAGGCAGAAGACTGCAAGTTCCAGACTAGCTATGAAAATATAGTGGCAAAACCCTAAGAAACAAAGTAAAAACTACTAAAGGGCTTGAGACATAGCTCCAATGGGTACAACCCTTGCCTACGGTGGGCAAGACCCTCCATTCAATATCCAACAATGTATGAATGATAACAAACAAGCAAACAAAGTTGTAATCATTAGAGGTCTCAAGTGGAATGAAACTTACGGGGTTCTATGAATACAGAGATATTTCAGTATATAGAATTGTCTCATGTGATTGTGGGGAGTGAGAAGTCTTAATATCTGCAGAGTAAGTTGGTAAACTGTAGATTCAGTAAGTCAGTGCCAAAATTCTTATCTAAATGTGAAGGCTAAATATCAGGAGAAAGGATTCTGTACTTGCAGTCTGAGTAAAAAGACTTGGGAACCATGAAAACTTGGTGGTGTAGTTTATAGCCTGGTGGCTTGCAGGCCAAGACCCAGAAATAACTAAGGTTTATTCCCAGTTTGAAGATAGGAAAAGACAATATCCTGCTTTGAAGGCCTTCCCTTACTTAGGGGAAGGTCAACCTTGTGTTCTATTCAAGCCTTTGCTGACTGGATGAGTTCCATTCCCACTGGGAATAGCTCTCTGTGTGATGACTCAGTCTTGAAAAGCACAGTCTTATAAACACCTAGTCCACAGTAATCTCCCCTTACTCACAATTTAGCTCTCTATGGCTTCAGTTACCTGATATAAAACATCATCATCAAATAGTCAATGGAGAGCTCTAGAAATAAATAATTTAAGAGTTTTAAATCACATGCCATTCTGAGTTGCATGATGAAATTTCACTCCATCCTTCTCCATCCAACCCCAGCTAGACTCTATTATTCCTTAATTCAGTGTATCCAAGATACACACACACACACACACACACAGAGAGAGAGAGAGAGAGAGAGAGAGAGAGAGAGAGAGAGAGCTATTACCTACTTGGTAGCTGTGGGAGTCTCAGCCCCCAGCACTCTCCCGGCCCGCGGGAGAGAGGGGGAAGCTCACCCCGACCCAGGCGGGCCCAGAAAGAAGGGTCGACAGACCGCCCGCAGCCAGCCCCACCCCCTCACCAGAGGGCAATCAGGCAGAGTCCTGGAGAATGTCTGCACTTCTAGCTTTATTGAAAGAACTCCGCTCTTAAATAGGTCAGAGAGTGGCAGGGAAGGGCCGTATGTGCACCTATCTAGGGACTGTGAAGGGATGCCTGAGCTGTCCCTCAAAGGTGGAGGGCCGAGGGACCAATCTTAACAGGTGGCCTAATTCTACCTCACAGACCACAGGACCGGCTCCGTGTTCATCACCAGGCGCCATCTTGGCCACACGTGGTCCCAAGGCTGGGAGGTGGGGCCAGCTAGAACCGCCTTTCCGGGTTCCACATGTGACCCCGACCCCGGGGCTGGAAGACAGGGGGGGCCAACTAGGACCACCTTTCCAGGCTGTGGTGTAACAGCCACTCGGCCCCAGGGCTGGGAAAACAGGTGGGGCCAACTAATTGCCTCTTAATGATGCAAGGTATGCCCCACAGTAGCCTTTAGTTATCAGAAGAGCTGTTTCAGTATCACAGTACCTAATGTATAAGTAACCTTCATTTTTATTTAATAATGACCCCCAAAGCACAAGAGCAGTAAGGGTGGCAACTTGGATGTGCTAAAGAGAAAATATGGAGTTCCTTCTCTAAAAAAATATAGAAGTTCTCAACTTAATAAAGAAAGAAAAAATGTATGTTATAGGGTTGTTCAGATATATGACAAGAACAAATATTCTGTACATGAAATTGTGCAGAAAGAAAACATCTCTTATATTGTCTAATTTAAACTTATTTTTATCATGTGTATATATGTTTTGAAAAACAAAATTGTATTTATGTATATATACATATATGCATATATATACATATATATATATATATATATATATACAGAGAGAGAGAGATTGGCACATATTTGCACTTTTAGGCACCCACTGGGGCTTCTTAGAACATATTCCTCATGGATAAAGGTCTGCTGTAATGCTTTTGGTAAAGGGCTGACCATTCTTAGTTGGAAAATTACCCATCTGAGCTCTCTAAGCTTTTGAGTCACTCTTTATACAGCAATAGATGACAGGGAAATTTCTCCCACTGTGTAATATGATACCAATAAAAACCTAAGAAACAGTCAAACCTACTTCCATAATAGGATACAAATAACAGACATAATATAACTACTATCCAAATCCAAAATTCATGATTTTCCTAAATTCATAGTCTTATCCATGTGTACTGGTCGCAAATATTTTTAAGTTCTACCTCCCAGTTGTATACAAAAAAAAACCTCTTTGACCTGATTGCCACTGCCTATGCTAAGAAGAAATGGCAAATCCTTGCCCTGTACCATCATTCCTCTGTTCAATGACCATGGTGGACATGCTAATCCATCCAGGATCTCTGTTCAGCTCACACAGGAAAGTGGCCACATAACTCTCTCCAGCACTCTACTCTAGGCATTTACTACAAATTGATCACACAGTGTGCAACCTATTTGCTCTCCCTGTCCTAGACCCTCCTGATTTATCACAAGCATTAAAACCAAAACAACTTCACTGGCTACACCAACCTCCCCTCTCACTTACCCAAGGCAATTTGTCTTCTACCTTTTTAGAGGGATTACCAAATTACTCTTTCTAAAAAATGCATTTAAAGTTGTCTGGGTTGCAAACCTGTGTTCTCCCCAGGACTCAACGGGGCTCTGATGTGTGGTAGTTTGACTGATAGATTGTACAGGTAGCTTCTATTCTCTATTCTTTCTGGCATCTCTGTACTTTTTGGTGTGACTTTCAGCTCCCATCAAGAGATAACCTCTGGTTTTCATCCTTTGAATCTGGGATGTCCTAGTGACTTTATTTGAACTGTAGAAGTGACATTGCAGAGAATCTAACAACCTTGTCATAGCCATGAGAACAAACTTATGTTGCCCCGCTGGACAATGAGACATGAAGAGAACTGTGTCTCTCAAGCTAAGATTCCCAGGTATATATGAGGACATCACTAATATTAACAAAACCAACTGATTATCCAGCTGTCTATAGATAGACTTGTGAGCCATAGCCACTCTGCTGACAGATGTATGAGGTTTGAGGGTTATTTGTTACACAGCATTTTGTGGCTAAAAGTAATGTGTACAAAATTAACATGATGGTCCCATGAAATAATTCCATTGCAATTCTATTTGGATAAAGGCAAAATATTGACTGCAAGAGATCTCAGAAACTGAGTCAAAAAAATAAAGCCAACAACATTGTAGGAAAACCTTTTACAAGGCTAAAAGAACACAGGAAGTACCTACAGATTAATTCCACAGTGGAAAAAGTGTTTTGTTCCATGCTGAGAGTCAAACCCTGCATCAGGACCTAAGTATCCATGACATCTTCAAAGGGCATTTTCCAGCATCAGCGACCTCAGCAGCTGACATCCCTGCAGGGTACTGAGGCAGGAAAAATGGTAGATACCACATGGTATCTGAGAAGATTGTGATGTGAGAACATTTGTGGTGCAGACAAGAGAATGCCAGAAATAACAGAAGGCACCTAGAAAGGTCTTGCCAGAGAATAACTGCTTTGTGATAAATCTCTCTATATATCTAGATGACTACAGATATGTGTTCTAATTTACGCCACCACTTAAATTATAGAAGTTGATTGAAAACTGTTCAGTAACTAAAAATAAATTAAAAGAACTGACTGGTTGATATTCAGTTATCTCTCAACTTGCACATATGCCCATATATTTGCATACACAATTTCTAGGTGTCTCACTTCTAGCCATTTTTTCCTTACCCCTTACCTCTCCATACCTCTTCAATCATGTAGTTTCTCATTTTCTGCCATATCATCTGGAGAGATGAATTTCTCTTTCTAAAAGGGCACCTCTTGTCCCTTGACTTCCCTACAAGACACACAGAATAGTTCTCTTTTTTCCCACACAGGATTAGCAGGTATTGCTCTGTTTCTTAAGCTACTGTGTAAACAAGGGGATTCATTTCCTTTTAATTTCAAGAGAAATTGAACTTGAGGTAGGATGGATAAAAAAGTAAAAAGCCACAAACTCTTCACAAGTCCTGACTGTAACAGTAAAGTCATTTTCTCCAGCCCTTAATTCTGATGTTAAACATATGTCACAATGGGGCACACACAAGTATAATATAAGAAGAGGCTTGCTACTTAAAATTCTGATGCAACAACTTTAAGCTCAGGCTAACCTAGTGGAGAAGGCAAGTGGAAGAAAACAAAAGCATCATGGCCTTTAGCCTGCCAGGCATAAAACATGTGAGTGAGATCATCCTAGCCCACCCTGTCCTAGCTAAGCTGCCATGGGCCAGCAGCTTGCAGGAACGAGTGTCAGCAACAAGAGCTGAAGAATGGTCCAGGTTAGACTCTCCAAATTGCTAACCCATGAAATGGTGAGAAAATAAATAATTGTTGGCTTACACCATTGAAGTGTTGAGATAGCTTGTTTATGAAGCAAAAGCTAATGGATGTAGCTGCAAAGACTAGTTACACAAGGTCCAATGTATATATTGCAATGGGGAATGGAAACAAGTTCTCAGACAGGGTGGGCGTTCCAAACCACAACTGATTCTAGTCAAGCAAAGTTTCTTTCTCTATCATCACAATCTTAGTGTAAAGGAGAAGATAAATAAAATGAATTTCAAAAATACAAAATGAAATCAAAAGGTTATCCCAGATCTTAGAAAAGGAACCAGTAGTTATTTTCCCTCCTCTGATCATGTTTTATTTTTTTTTCCTTTTCTTTGGTATAAAAATAAAATCAATTCAAATATGATCATGCCTCAAACAAGTGAAAAGACTTCCCAGAATATACAGCATGCACTGATGTGTTTTTTCCCCAGAACATATTCCACATTGTATATAAATATTTACCCTATTTCACCTTCTTTTTATTTTACATTTACCTGTTGTGTTTCTCTTTAAAGCAATCCAAGGGCTTTTGAGGGAAGACAATGAATATATTTGCTGTACTTATTGATTTGTTCTATTTTGGCTTAAAAACAAATCTTAAATTGAGCTGATCAGAGTGCCCATCCTATTTGTTTATTTTTCCCCTCTTACTTTGTTTCTTGTGGTCATGAACAGAGCCATGAGAATAGAGAAAGTAGAAAACAGAGGTGGTAACGCACTTTACAATTTTCTGAGCACTTGGAATGATCTAAGGTATGTACATTTTCTTTTGAAATAACATCCCCCATAACTATTCACACTCTTATTAGAACTATCTATATTTTTGCTGACAGAGCCCAGAATTGCTTCACTCAGCATCCTACATATGGGATGACGAATATAAATAAAATAACATATTCATGTCTTTGATACAGATATACTTTGATTTTTCTGATCCCTTCTCTAAAGTTTTTTTTTGATATCTCTACATTCTTCCTTGACACTTTGAAATGAGTTTGAGACTGACTGCATTTGAACCAAGTTATTTGAATTTTGATCTATGTTTTTAATCAGGCATACTGTTTTGAATAGTGGAGTCAAATAACTTTTTTTTCTGTAATATGAGTAAAATAATTAATAGGATTTAGGGATTACCTTAAATGTCTTCTTTATGTAGCATAGATAATATAGAGTCTTATTACTTTATGCCTAACAATAAAGCATACAATGTTCTCCAATAAGGTAAAACATTAGCTATATAAATACAAAATGTATTACTCATACCTGTTGTGTACTTAGGTGTCCATTATTAACATTAATCATCTCTATTTTCCTGCAGAGCGATAGAAATCCCTTATATTTCACAATTGAAACTGTCCAGAATTATAACACTATTCTATGTGATTTCAATAAAAGGAGATATAAAATGCCAATCAGAAAGTCCACTGGATAGTTAATTTATATTCAAAATGCTTCTGTCCAAAAATTATAGGAATAGATTATTTCTTCTTACCTTCTCTCAAGAGTTCAAACATGTGCAGTTCTTTCATTCTCCAAACTTCTATTTGAGAAGGGAACAACCATGTCAGGGTCCTATAATCCCTTTCACCCCACACACCTCAAATATGAAGAATTCGACACCCTTGGTGTTATTCCTAGACATTCCCAGACTCAGGCCCAGGAAGCAAAAGAGTGTTGATACTATGTTGAAATCACTACTATAATTATTTACAAGTCAGAGCTATTTGGGGATATAGCTTTGTTACTCTTTTCTTTGTCTGGGAATAACTTTATCAAATCCTACTTACAGTGAATTGTGATTGTAAGCCCAACTCTTTACAGTTTCCTTTTGAACTTCTGGAGCTATATACTTAATAATGGAGCCCAAGACATATCAGCCTTGTAGCAAATTTATATTCTTTAGTGAGTAACATTTAAGTGAAATTCAGGAACCTACATGCAATTTAAAGCATCTTTGATTAATCCATTCTGAAATGTCACTACTTTATCTCAAACACCTTTGGAGAATGTGCTAACAAGCACAAGGTAGTGACTATCTGTTTAAAGAGCGATGCCGAAATAAGAAAGGTCAGGTCTTCCCCTAAAGATAGCGAAAATACCCCCATCAACACAGTAATAGTTGAGGTAATTGTCTGGCTGCTTTCTTTACTTTTGTCTAAGGCACCTGTTATTTGAGTTATGAGCATTAAACCAGACTAAGGCAAAGTCACCTTTCAATAGGAGACCAACACCTTCAGACAACAGATCAAGGAAAGAAAATAATACAAGCTGGGGCTGGGTATATGGCCTAGTGGCAAGAGCGCTTGCCTCGTATACTTGAAGCCCTGGGTTCGATTCCCCAGCACCACATATACAGAAAATGACCAGAAATGGCGCTGTGACTCAAGTGGCAGAGTGCTAGCCTTGAGCAAAAAGAAGCCAGGGACAGTGCTCAGGCCCTGAGTCCAAGGCCCAGGACTGGCAAAAAAAAATAATAATAATAATACAAGCCCCTACATAGCAGTACCCTGTCAGAGTTGACCCTGGCCTCCTGGGATTTACCTGTAGATTTCTTCTTTTTGCTTGTATAACTTCCTGACTCCAATCAGAATCAAGCGAAATATACGAATAAACTATAAGTGGAATGCTACTGTCCCATTGTTAAATGTATGTTGCTGTTTTCGATTTGCAAATCAACAATTGGTTAAGCCACTATGTGTGATCAATCACTATTTAAGTGGTAGAGTGTCTATTATGCCTGGTACAGCACTGGGTACCTAAATCAAAGTATAGTGGGCAGACAGTCCCTGCTATTTCTCGTGATAATTTTATTAATTATCTTAATAATTAATAATCTCATTAATTTACTCCAACAAATCTTCACTCAGTCCTCACTAGATGCCAGGCATTCTTCTAGGTGGGAAAGTAGTAAAGCAAAAAATAGACAATGAAAGGAACAGTAAAAAGCAGAATAAGTGCACAACACGTGGTTCTAAGGATTTAAAGAAGGCAGAGGCCAGGCATTGGTGGCTCATGCCTTTAATCCTAGCTACCCAGGAGGCTGAGATATGAGGATTGTGGTTCCTATCCAGCCTGGAAAGGAAAGCCCATGAGACTCTTATCTCCAATACAGTACTCAGAAAAAGGCAGAAGTTATGCTGTGGTTCAAGTGGTAGAGTGTGATTCTTGAGCACAAAGAGGCTCAGGGACAGTGCACAGGCCCTGAGTTCAAGCCCCGGAACTGGCAAAAAAGTGGGGGCAAGAAAAGGGGTTAGGAAGTGTGTCTGGTTTTAAATTTTTCCAGAGAGGAACTATCAGGCAAAAAATATGTACAAGTGTAAAGAAGGTGAGGGAGTAAGTCATGCACTTGTGAAAGGGGAAAGTATCTAGAAAAGAAAAGACAAAGGCCAACACACAAAAGAGAGCATATCTAGCATAATGAGAACAAAACTACAGATTTTATACTCCACAAATGTCACCAAAATACTTACCATTCCACATGATACTCCAGAGCATTATTATTACTGATTCTTTATCCAGAAAGAGCATCTAGGGCTGAGAGTGATGAGGTTTGCCTATGTTCCTAATTACATAGGAGGTAGAATCAGGGTACTTATGGTTTAGGCCAACCCAGGCAAAGGTAGTGAGTCACAGTCTAAAACAAAACCAAAACATGCTTTGCATGGTAGTTCATGCTTTCAATCCCAGCTACTCAAAATGGAGGGAAGAGATTGCCATCTAGGAACAGCACAGGTGAAAATATGAGACTCTATTCCAAATGCACTAAAGCAAAAAGGGCTGAGAGAATGACTCAAATTGTGAAATACAGTACAGCCAAAACAGGGGTGAGACGAGGTGAGAAAGAAAGATGAAAGAAAGAAAATAAGGAGGGAGGGAGGGAGTCAGGAGCAAACTTAGGCCTTTGCAACTGGGTGGACTTGCAGAGCATGACAAATATGACAGAAGTGACATTATATAACTCATAGAAGTCAGCATAGATTCTTCTAATGTCTACAACATGGAATGTTATTCTTTAAAAACATTTGGCCACCACCATGTGTGAGGAAGCCCAGGCTACATGAAGGTCCCAGTTGAGAAGGGTTGAGACCAAGCTTCCAGCTGATGGCCACAGCCAGATGCCAGAACCAACTTGGAAGTTTATCTCAATGCCAAGTTGAACCACTTGAGCTATTCCATCTGTCACAGCATAGGGGAGCCCTGATCAGATCACAGAACTGTAACTTCAATGATCACCATTGTTTTCAGACACTATCTTTTGTAATGACCATCATGCTAGATAATTAAAACAAGTCATGAAGGAGATGTGGATAGACAGGAGAGGATTAGGGGATGGAAGGAGCTAGATCCCAGAAAGCAGTGCAGACTGGCACATGTATTTTTGGCTTTCATGATAGTGGGAAAGCCAGTAGAGTAGCTATTAAATTCTAATACTGTACTCCCTAAACCTGAGTGTCATCAGTAAGTCTCCAATGTCAGTATCTCTTTAAGCACCCAGGTGAGCACATCATTACATTAGAGGGAACAGTGGCCAGCCTTTATCTCCCCAGACAACAGCTTGCCTTCATGATGATAAAGCTGCTGAGGCTGCATTTCCCCGGCCATCATTTCCCATCATGGAATTTTAATATTTTTCTTTATGGTAAATATTATCTCCAAGGATCCCAGGAGAATGATAGCTGGCTACATTCTCTGTCCCAGTTTTCATTGTGATTTCCTAGGTCCATGCATAGGTAGATTTTGTCAAGGTGAAAGCCATAAGTGCCCAATTGGGATAAGACAAAGGATGTTTTCCATGGTGACTTCTGGACATTGTTTTCCCTCTGGCTTCATAAGCCTCTGATTTGCTGACTTTGGGGGGAACTACAAGATGGCCCACATGTTTATAGGGACATTTGCTTCGTAGTGTGGGAGGAAAAGCAAATGCAGTCCCAGAAACAAATCATTTTTCAGTGCTGGGAGCTCAGAAAGGCAAATACTTAAGAAATCCATCTTTGCCAACATTTTAAACAACTTAGTATATCAACGTGAGGTAGAGTATCAGCCCTCGCTTGAAGCTAAGCTTATAAAAGTGCTCATTTTGGAAGTTTATAAACCTGGACAGCCTCCATACATGGGGTGAAGATAAAACTAGCAAGGATTGCAGTTAAGGTATGTCCAGAAGGGAACAAGTCACAACTCACTTTTCTGCTCATGAGAGTTCCCAGATAGTCAGGATCACATCCAGTTGCTCCTGAGAACAACTCAAGAAATTTGGGATTGAAGTCAAAGACTGGGCAGAGGAAGAATTGTACCACTCCATTGTTCATTTGATGCAACTAACAGTGATCAATCCCAGATGTTGTTATAGTAGGTCCCTGGGAAAAAGAAATATTTGGGTAGATGATGAGCCACTGGATTTGACAAAATGTTCTTTTGATCAAGCCCCGTCAAGAGTCTGGTATCCTCCTGTCTGATTTTGTTCCAACAAACTCAGAACCACAGATAGAGAATGTCAAGATACTGAATAATGTTTCTGAAAATGACATTTAAGTTTACCTTGAAAATCTTCTCAACCAACAGGTTTGTCCTAGCTCTGAAAGACAAGCTAGACAAATAAAAACATAATAGATTATACTGAAGTTTCAAATTTTCCCCTGGATTTACAAGGATGTGTTTTTAGCAGAAGAATGTTCAACATCTACACTTGACCTACAAAAGCCATTCATTAATGTTGGTCTCACCACACAAGCCTGTAAGATCTTTGATGGGTAAGTTCTTGTTTTCTCTTAAATCTCCAAGGCTTAGAAAATTACCTTCCACAGAACAAGATATTATTTTAAATTAGATTCCAAACACACTCAAAACATTGAATTATTGATTTGTTTCTTATTACTGAAATTCCAATTTATCAAATACATGTTGATAGCCTACTGTTATTTATTAACTCATTATAGGTTACTGTTCATCTCTTAAGGGAGTGTACATTATGGATACAGTGGCAGAAGTAAACCCCTTGCCATTTGTCCCATGGAGCTGATGCTACTGTCAGTGTCCAACACAGCTGAACAGTCAAAATAGTTGAACTAACTTATCCCGTTCTACAGGATAGAATCTTGGTAGTGCTAATGATATGGCTCTTTTTTTGGAATATGGGGAAGGATCGAAATAGTTAATCTAGTCTTGGAGGAGCCAAAGATGTTGTGATCAGTTCTTAAGCACATGATACGATTTGACCAAGTAGAACAAGTTAACACACTTGATGCTTAAAAGCAACTAAATACACCAGGACATGATAAATTATACAAGCCTCTAGGCATTCACACACAATGAGACCAAAGGAGGCTATTCTTAGGAGAAGAACACAAAAGCGCAATGCCTATGTGCCTCTGAACGTACAAAATAGTATTTAGAACTCCAGGAAATTGAAACTAGGTTTTTTCTTTATTGCTGTTTTTCTTTTCTTTCTTTTTTTTTTGTCTTTTTTGTTTATTTTTCTGTCTTGACAGGGGTAAGGGGGGGAAACAGAAATAGCAGTAGGTAAGGTGAATAAATGTATCAGTGGTAGTCACTTGACACTATGTTGAAAATGAACTATACAACTTGTGGATAGGGATGTGAGGAAAAAACTGGAAGAGAAGCAAGAAAAGAAGTGACATTGTCCTAAAACATTTAGGACTTTTTAATCTGACTTATACTCTTTGTCTGACTTACATAACTGTAACCCCTCTTTACATCACATTTATAATAATAATATATTTTTTAAAAAGACTTGACAAAGTGAAAAGAAGAGGCTCTCTTCCCAAGTAGGAGAGCAATAGGAAAGAACAACATAGTGTGCTTGAAGGACCAGAAATGAGGTCACTGGTCAAACCAGGTTTTAGGCCAAAGAACTAGTTTAAGAAAGATCATTTCTCTCTTTTCTTTAGTATCCACTCTAAATTGAGGGTGGTGGCAAATGTTGGGTAGTCTAAAGCTGTCAACTAGGTCAATGCGCTATGTGAAGACTAAAAACATGCTGTGACTTTTTCCTCTATAATCTCCATCCTACTCAAAACAACACCACTGCAGGTGAGAAACTCATTGAAATACAATAAAGCTTGTCTGAGTGTGGACTGGAAAGTGAGAATGATTAAATATCTATAATCTCTTTCTTAGAACATACTCTGGCTTCCTGTGAATATTCCATCATTAATACATTAAAAAATGAGTTTCCAGAGGTGACTTTTACTTTTTTCTATCTGGGGATATAGAGTCTATGTATGAAACCAGAGCACAAGCATATCAAATGTGAGTTTAGCCTGCCAAAGTGGCTCATGCTTACAACCCTAGCAACTTGGGAATTGGAAAATGGGAGGATTGCAGGCCAAATAAAAAGTTCCTGAGACCACCATCTCACCAGCTACAAAAGGAAGTGTAAAATAATAGGATCACAGTTCAGGCTGGCTTGAGAAAAAAGCAAGGCCCTATTTCAAAATTCAGCAGGGCAAAATGAGCTCAAGGTATAGCTCAAGTGGCAGTGCACTTGCCTACTTATCACAAAACCCTCAGTTCAAACCCTGCCCCCACCAAATCCTGTGGATTAGGTATTTTTAAATAGAGACAATTTATCTATTTGTGTCTATGCTATGGCTACCAGTCAGACAAATATTGCTCATAACAGAGGGGTATGTGCATAGAAGGGAGAGACAATGAATCTATGTGTGAATGAAAATTTGAAATGTACTTTGATGACCATAAAGTTAAAAGCTAAATCTAAGTTGTATATAGATTGCACTATTACTCTAAATAATCACCCTCACTTCATCCACACCATGGCTTTTTCATTTGGGGGATCACTTCTTAGACTCAGTGAGGCTCTTATCTTTCTACTTCTGGAGCAGCTTGGACCATCCAGATAGTTCTCAGACTCATACATAATAATAAATCGTTGTACAAATTGAGTTTGGGGTGACTTTTTGTTTTTGTAACAGCACCTAGCTAGGTCCTAGCTTTATCGTACACTGTTCCCTTCCTGCCTAGCCCAATATTGTCACCTGTGTATAGTTTTATTGTTTGTTTTGTTTCCTGGGTGATAACAAACAATAAGAATTGCAAAAAGTCTGATTAGAAATTCTTCCCAGACTGTTTTAAATATTGAAAGTCCAGGAGAGTAGGATATATGTTATCTTAAGTCTAAGATATTACTTCTGCACATAACACTGAGAAGAACAGAATCTTCCCTCATACATGCAAATCAATTTTCTAATTATCTTTCTAGGCAACAAGACAGGAACTTCTTCCCCCAGAAATTAATGTTCAGGGCCGTAACTTATAGGAAAGGGAGACTGACCAACAAAGGCATGTCTTTTTCTCTACAACTACTGACACTAACAGATATTAGCCCTTTGGCTGCTTAGTATTTCATTTGGGCTATGAGTTTGGCAAAACCAGGTATAAAATGGATATAAGAAAAGTAGATCAGCCAGGCACTGGTGGCTCACACCTATAATCCTAGTTACTGAAGAGATCTAAGGATTTCAGTTTAAAGCCAGACTAAGCAGAAAAGTCCTGGAGGTTATTATCTTCTATTAACCACCAAAAAACCAGAAGTAACTTGATGACTCAACGTGGTAGAGCACTAGCCTTGAGTAAAAAACGCTTGAAAACCATGCCCAGGCCTTGAGTTCAAGCCACAGGACTGGGGAAAGAAAAAAAAAAGATCTTTGAGTTCAAAGGTAACACAAGGCTTTAAGAGTATTATAGTTTTTTTTTTTTTTTTACTTCCCAATTATGAATACGTCACAGAGTTGACCTGGGACAATGCATAACCAAATGAGCAGCAAGAACACAGAGATTTTTTATTTGAGAGTAAGATCTGTGGAGTAGATCCTCTAAAGTCCCACACAAATCATTTATCCTCTTCCAGACTTTGGTTGCCAGTGTTGGCTGCCAAAGACTTCCAGTGGCCCTCTTTACAGAGAATTGCCTTAAGCATACAGAAGTCACTTCTCTGGAAACAACCGAGGTCAGGGTGCAGTGCCTCCTACCTCCTTTGGACTCAACCTACAGCTGGTTAATGGACAAAGGGCGTCAAAACCTGGCTCCTTTCTCGGGACAACAATCCAGTGTTATTCATACTCTCCAATGCCCCCTAGTGTTGCTCTGAGGCTCTTCATTAGAAAATGCTGATTTCTTCCTTTGCTCTGTCCTGCCTTCTTTAGTTCCTAAAGTTCTCACTTGACATGCCAGAATCCCTGCCTTAGGTTCAGCTTCTAATTAAATCAAACAGCCTCACAAAAGCTTTTTTCCCGAAAAGACTCTAGACATCCATCTCAGGCTGTCTCAACATTCCTCTGTATCAACACACTCTACATCATCTACTCTCTCCATTCCATTTTCTGTAATTCTAGGGATTGTTGCTTCACTACCATCTTAAAGGTTCCTCAGTCTTTAGCTGTTCTTATGACTTTAAGCATCCCAAGTAATCTCCATCTTAGTAGGACCTTAATGAACTGTCTAGACTTCAGTACTTGGAATTCTCTCTTAAAGACTCAAGGTCAAAATCAAACTCCTGCTTCTTCTAGGAGAACTTCTCAACTCTTCAGCCTACACAGATTCCTTTTATTCCTTTCCCTCAAAGAAATACTTAATTACTGTTTTTATGCTTAACACTTGCCTCCATATTTGGTTTACTTATGTGTCTTGTCTCCCCAGTTAAACAGCAGGTCTTTGTGTAGAAGGTCTGTATCTCATAATTTTGCATTCCATAATACCATCTTTAATAGATGCATATTAACAGATAAGCCTAGAGTTATATTCAGATTTCACAGTGCAAAGGACACACAATCTGACTTCTTTAGCAGAGGTCAGAAAAGGTTAACTAAGTGGCTGAGACTTGCCATTTTGGAATTGCGTCTTTAACAATTACATTCTCTACAATAAAGACCCAGTAGAGTGAAATGCTTAAATGTCAAACACCTAGTTAGTTGTGAAGTTAGATACATTATTTTTTACCTTTTGTAAAACGACTGTTTCCCATAATGACTTTAACTATAATGGAAATGAGGCAGGACAAATCAATTTTTAGCCCTTAGCAAGTTAAGTTTGTCAATATAGAAAGCAAACAGCAAAAGATTGGTAGTTAATACTCTAGTTTTATTTCAATATTGTAATGCCTCCTTTTTTTCTTTCCCAATTAAATTTAAAATTGTCTGTAATTAGCACAGCTTAGTCAGTGTAAAGGTCATTTCTATACCATTAAGAATAGTTTATTCCTCTAAGACAGTGAGGGTAAGAGGTGCAATATAAGAAAATTACTGTTACCAAGTGAGATCTGATTATACTTTTATTCAGTTGAGGTGGGTGACACATAAATCTCAAAAACAGGTGGGGAGAGCTGTGAAAACAAAGGAAGACAAAGATCCTTGCCCAAATTTACCCTGAAAATTCTTATATAATCATTAAGTAATTTCAGGTTTTCCTTGAAATGTAGTGACTCAGAGTCTCTAACATAATATAACCCTGTTCATCATCCTTTCATGACCCCTGAGTGTGTAAACATGTCACTTGGATAAAAGGACATGGGTGTAACGGATTGATGCAGCAGCACCTTAAAGACATTGAGGCATTATTGGGCTCAGAGTAAGTGTCATAGCTAAGACAGAATATATCAAGGTAGACATGGAAAAGAGTTCTGTAGCTTAACAGAGCAAAAGGAGTGTTTATGTAGTGGGGTGACTATGAAGGTCATTGATAAGATGAGGTGCCATACAAACCAAAAGTTAAAAGGTTAGTTGGGCAAGTGGATTTTGAAGTGGTAAGTCTGAACTACTGGGATAAAAGATGCACTGATGGTACAGATAGGATGGGAAGAAGAACAGAAGAAAAGAATGAAAAGAAGGGAAGGAAAAATAAAGGAAAGGATGGACATATGGAGGGAAAATGGGAGGGAAGAAAAGACAAGGGCCATCTTACATGTGGTAGAACTGTAAAATAGAGAGTTTGAAACATCAGTTTGGAGAACTAGAGAAAGACCTAGAACTTAGTGTTATCTACCTGAATATAACCACCTCAATCCCACAGCAGCACTAATCAAAGTGCAGTCCAGAGATTAGCAGCAGCATCTGGTAGAACATTTGAAATAACACTTCGTGGGGTTATATCCCAAGCTTCTGGACCTGAACTTCTGAGATGAGGTCCCCACTGTATTTTAAGGGCTTTCAGATTATCCTTCCAGCACTAATGTTTGGGAAGCATTAGATAAAGAACATGATGAGACTATTAAAGGAAAAAGCATATATCCCAAAGAGAAAAAAAATCACATTTGAGAATCCCATTAGAGGCCAGAAAGCAGAAAAAGGCATCATATAATAGAAAGGTTTTCAAGTGAGTATGAGAAAAATTAGAGAGAATGTCACTGCAAAAGTCAAGTAAAGACTAGTTTGCTTATGCATTTACCTTGGGTTTTTTGATAAAAATGTTCTGTGCTTTTAACAGAAATATACTTTAACATATACGAATAAAATAGGACAGATGCTTATGGTTCATACCTGTAATCCTAGCTACTCAAGAGGTAAGATCTGAGCATCTTGATTGTAAGCCAGGCAAAGCAGGAAAGTCCATGACACTCTTATCTCCAATTAAACACCAAAAATACAAAAGTGGATCTGTGGCCCAAGGGGTAGAATGCATGGGATCTTAAATTCAATCCCCAGCAAACACACACACACACACACACACACACACACACACACACACACACGTTTTGGATAAGCTAAGTGTTAGTAGCTCGAAGAATAATCTCTTGTTTATTGTTACTTAGTCAGAAATAGAACTTGTCATACACAAAATAGTTTTGACCACTTTTGGACTGTATAAATATATGAATGGCAATGCTATGAATGGTTAGATCCCAGAAGTGGCAGATCTCTATGCTGGGTTTTAATTTATTTGCCAAGAACATATGCCTTTAATCCTATACCAAATAGGCAAATGATTCATCTAAACAGCTACAACACAATAAACACTAAAAAATCTGTAGTGAGTCCCAGAATGAAGAAACAAAAGAGCTCACTGGCCTTGCTCACCTATAATTTATCAATTTTATGATTTTTCACACAAGTATTGAATTAGGTTGTTATAATAACTTTCTTCCAGCAAATGAATTTCTCTCCAATGTAGACTAATAACCAGCACAAAATAAAGTTCTCTGTAGTCCCTGATGCTGAGAGAAAATTGCTTCCAGCCATTATAGCTCAGTAATGACAGCATTTAGTGTATACCCCATCATTGAAGTGATCACAAACTTATCTAGAGAGGTTCTGATTCCACAGAACACTGAGATAGGCTCATAATTCTAGAGGAAAGTTTCAGGCAAGGAGTGGATTTTTGGCACCCTCAAAGCTGACTATTTGTTTCCTTAAACTGATGTGGTCTAAGGACAGGTCATTAGAGAAACTACTCCCTAGTTATTTTTGTGATACCACAAAAACCTGTCAGTTTCATTTCAACTGCTGAAAAAGGTCTTTATTTGGTGAACAAGTTCTTTCTTGCTGCCTCTAGGCTTTCTGAGTAACCATTCTAACAAGTTATTAGTAAATTCTTTATTTAAGTACATAGTAAGTTGACTCTAAACAAAAGATACTTTATACCTGACCAAAAGACAGTATAATTTTTGAATGCATACCCAAAGAGAACCCTCAAAAACAAGTTGGATAAAACTTCTGGCTGGTTACTTTCTTCGCTATAAAACTTCACTGAGATGATGCAAATAGAGTGTGAAATGCTCAATAAATGAGAGCTCTTGCTATAATCTAATATAAATTCCTTACAGTGCTACATGAGTAGTGTAGTAGGAAATATGACCCAGGATTCACACTCTGCCTCTGCCCATATTAGTCAATATTTCCTAAGTATCTTAACTCTTAGTTCTCCTTACAACAGCAAAGGGAGGGGATTATAATGTTCTTAAATTCCTTTCATCTCAAACTTCCATATACTAACACATCCTTATCAATTACCCTGTAACTTTCTGCCTTTAAAATTCATCATAAAATGATCTTTCCTATATACATACCAAAATAATTTTATAGATGTGTGGTTCACTTTTAGCCAATTTTCTACAGACTTATCTATTATTGAAATAAAGAATTAAATATAGAGAAATTATGAAATTTTCATGAAGTGGGACCTCTATAACTAACAATGAGATTGAAGGCTAAATCCAGACAAAGACCTCTTAAGTCTCTAACTACAATATTCTCTTTTATATAAACAGAAAGGTCTAGGAAGGACATACAAAGAACTGTTAACATAGAAGTTTCATTTCTCAATAAAGCAATGACAACAAGAGCAACAAAAAATAGGAACAACAGTTTTTTTTAAGTAGCTAATTAAATAAAAACCAGTCTAAGTGAGAAAAATATAGATCAAGATAAATTATCTTCCCATTAAAAACTACCAGAGCCAGATGCCAGTGGCTCATAATTTTGATTCTAGTCACTCAGCTGAGATCACAGTTCAAAGCTAGCCTGGTTGAGCAGGAAAGTCTATGAGATTCATATCTCCAACAATCTGTTAAGAAAAAGCTGGATGTGGCACTGAAGTGGTAGAGCACTAGGGTTGAGCAAAAGAAGCTCAGGGATAGCAGGCCCTGAGTTCAAGCTACAGGATGAGAAAAAAAAAAAGGCAAACAAATAAAAAGCAAAACAAAATGGGAAAAAAAAACCTACCAGAAAGTGTTTTGGTGTACATATGCTAATTTGTTTGCCTAAAAAAAACATGCAAATACAATGTTCCATTTAGAATAAGCTTTTTTCCCTTTGATGTCCATTGCTACTGTTGCTCTCATAAGATCTCTCCCCTGGGCCTCACTGTGTTGAAGGCAGTCCTTTGCATTTTTACAGTTTGCTTCTCAAATTTGCAGTACTTTTTCCTTGCTGTCTGGTGGGAAGACTTTCAATACAAACAGCCCTGAGTACATTTGGAAATGGCAGTCAGCTTGCTGAAACACAGCTTCCTTTCTGGCTGCATTGTTATCTTTAAAACATATCTGTATGCTGAGTTCCAGAATCATTTTCAATGTGTGCACACGTTTTCTCCTATCATACTCTAGCTTCAAACATAAATAGAGTCCATTAAAGTCACAATAACAGTCTCATAAGCTTGACATCTAAAGATATATAGAAGAGAAAGGTTCTGCAGGTCATGCAAACTCCTGACTTTTTTACTTTGGCTTAAATTTAGAGGAATTAAAGGGATAGTGAGGAGAAACTTTTAAGCCCTATTGACAACTGTAAAGACAAAATATTATGGGCTTCCTGAGAAAGCTAGTTCCCTGAATTAGAAAGAAACAAAATAAAACATCCTTAAATTTATTATGTTGCTCAATCAAGTTGTCCCTGATGCCTGAGCCATAGTAACTCAGAGAACCCAGAAAGATTAGGAGGAGAAGGAAGATGAGAAAGGAGTAAGGCAAAGTAGAGTGGAAAGAGAAAACACAAGTATATAGTAGTGTAGGGGTTAGTGCTGGAGTTCAGTGGTCACATGGGCCTCAAGGTTGCAATGTTGTGCTAGTGTGAGAGTTGATCTAGTATGACTTTCACTCCCAGTGATTCTCACTGTTTCTTTCCTACTTTCATTAAAGCTCTGGCTGCTTGGAATTGTTCTGAACCAGAGAACAAAACGCTGACTGGATCCTAATTGTAGTGTAGCTTTTGGAGGCCTCTTTTAGCTAATGAAAAGAGTCATGTGAAAAGCAAGAGTGTCATTTGGGGATGAGGGTGGAGGGAGGGAGATAGAGAGAGAAAGAGCAGGTAGCTCACTCACTTTTGTTTTGTTTTGTTAACCTGCCATTAACCTACGCCAGACAATAGGGAAGATTCATTAGGGAAGGGACAGGGTGTGACTCAGGACATTTCCTGCACCACTGGGTTTGAAGTGTGCCTTCCTGGATTAGGGTGGTGGGAGGATCCCTGGGAATCCATCAGCAGGGAAAGACACTGATTTCCTGTTTGGAACTGGGAAGAGAATCTCCTACAAGGCCTCATAGTTAGCAAGGCAGCTTCAATGGTGACAGACAGGCCCTGTCACCATTGTGGGGGTCAGAGCTCCCACTTCAGCCTCATCCAGGTTTCCTCTATCTATAGCACAAACAGAGCTAAAAACCATGAAAGAATAGAATTGAAACACACACACACACACACACACACACACACACACACACACACACACACACACACAGAGCTACTACAACCAGCAACAACAACCAGTCAAGGACTTCAAAACTGGAGGTCCTAGGTAGGATTACAGACATGAGCCATGGATTCCAGAGCACATCCAACTGTCAAAGCAGAAATGAGTGGAAGTGGAACCAAAATCCCCTAAGAGAAGACAGAACACTAGGCATTACTAGGTCCCTTCCAGATGTGTGATCTCAGTATCCTGATTCTCTGTATCAGATGCCCTCCCTGGAACCAGAGAAGAAGGAGGCCTAGAGAAAGGAAGAATGACTGAACCCAGGAGATAATTTATTAGAAGCCAATATCAACTGAATATTTACCCCAGAGAGGTTAAACTTTGAGTCAGAAGGCATTGAAGTGTCTTAAATGTTGAGCTGGGGAGCAAGCTGAATTCAGTCACAGATAAGATAAAGCAGTACTTCTGTTTATCTGCATGCTAATGTGTACATATCACAGCAGCCTCTGGAGCTTTTATTTTACTTTATTTTTAGGTTTGGAGGAAATTTCTGCCTCGTCCTATGCCTAGTTTCTTAGGAAAGGCATGCTTGGTAGACCAGATTGTTCAGTGGGTCTAACTAATTAAGCATATTCTAGAATCAGCCTTCTACAAGTGAGGAATAAGAAAGTTCCTTTGCAGCCTGAAACACAAGTTGTTGCCCACTATCTTCCTTCAAATGGCTGAGGATATTCAGGAAGTTCAATCTCATGTTTCATACCTACATGCCATTAACCTATATCTCAATAATATTCAATGTCACCCCCAGAACTGTCTTCATTTCACCGCTATGTGCTAAAAGGGGAAGAAATTTTCCTCTAATCTTTGATGGACCTCCCTGGTACCTCTTCCCAACAAGGACCCTTGAGTCTCTGCTCTGAAGAAGTCTGTGAAGTTTGTGGAGAGATTCTCAGCCCAATATTTCTAAGTTGGCTTTAGGAACCCAGGAGCATCATCAGGGAGTTTGTCAAAATTCACAGTATCATACTCAGATCTACTGGCTAGAAACTAGAATCAAGTACTTCACCCTTAGTCCATCATGTTAAGGTTGAGATGTGCTGTCTTTGGAGCCCCAAATACCCCTTCTTTGTTGAGCTCCACTAAACATTGATGGTACCTTTATGTAGAAGCCTTAACATCCATGGTGTCTGAGCTCTAGGAACCTAGCAAAAATGCCAAGTGCCAAATGTCAGTTTATTCAACCTGAGTATCTGCCATGCTTGGAACTCTAAATTCATTGTGGTCCTGAGCATTCCTGCCATGGCTTTGTGGTGCAAATGGATAAAAGAGGCAAAATACATGCATTTTTCCAATCTGGCTCACTTCAACTTAAACTCTTATTCCGGGAAATAGGTAGTCTACCCGTGCTTGTGAGCAGTAATTAACTTTCTTACCTTGAAGAAAACATTATTCCTGTCGATAGCAAAACTTTACTCCCTAGCTACTCTTGGCACTCATTGTGTGAGCCACAGATTAGTAAAACCAGCATCATTTTTTTGTTAGAATTATAATCTCAAGCATCAATCCAGAACTACCAAACCCAAATGTGAATATTTGACTGGGAACCCAGGATACATGTTTGTATAGTGTTAGAAGTTGTGTAATTGTCCACAGCCCACCCTGCAAAGAAGTGTCATTTGAAAATATGTTAGAAAAGCATTAATATACCCTAAAGATTACTATTTAATTGATTTGACTGAGTCCTTTTTGACTGAATACTTTTAAAATTAATCCAGGTGATTCTAATGTGTAGCTTGGGTTTATAACCAACAGCCTTATCAATGTCAAACTTTCTGGTTGGAAATTTGCAGGAAGCTTAAAGAGGTAACAAAGGGGAGAGGTGTAGAGATAGGACAGAACATTAAAAATGTTTGTCATTTGACTCTATGAGTGAAACTGAATATTCTCCCAGCAGACCTCTGCCTTAGTTTCTTTTGTACTACTATAGCAGAATGCCTGACAATAGAAAGAAATTTACTTGTTTCACAGTTCTGGAAGCTTGGAAGTGTAAGAGCAAGATGTCAGAAGTAAGCTGCATGATGGTGCCATGTTCCTATGTCTTCACCTGGTAGAACAGTGACCATGCATGATGGAAAAGGATAGGGGTCCCAAGGTTGGTTCCTTTTATAATGAGGCAATTCTTATGATAATGTGTATTAATCCACTCATGAAGTACAGCTATCATGACTTAAACATCACTCAAATATCCTACCACCCACTAGCACTGCACTGAAAACCAAATTTCTATCACATATAACATTCAAACCATAGTGACTCTTTTAACCCACAATGCAAACTGAAGCACTGGGATTTTAATAAATTCAAACAAGATCCCAGAAACAGCAAATTGTAGAACCATGATTGAAAACTTTATAGAAAAATCTGTGTCTTTTTGCTAAGTATAAAAGGTAAGGATACAAAATTTAAAAGAATTTATGTTGACAGTGAGATTATAAGGTTTCCTACATAGTGATGCTTTATACTACATGAGATTTGGATTCAATTCGCACTATATTCAAATTCCACTGCATGTTAGACTAAGCAAAGGAGAGCTTTGGACTTGAAAAATAAAGAGATCTGCCTTCTCTGCCTTTCTCTCCAGCACTGGTCAGGCCTAGCTCTGAGGTTAGCAAGCTAGAGATTGATGTATGGACTGTTTGCTTGAACCTGAACTACTACTGTGTACAAGGAAACTTTCAGTGAACAGAACAGATAGTGCTATATAGATCTTCTTTATATAACTCGGTGATGGGCCCCACAGGATATCTTGAACTCTGATTCTCAGAGCTAGGTGGTTCCCTGAGAGCACTTAGGAAAAGCAAGATGGTTAGCTAAAAGAACAGGAACTCCACATCAAATCTGCCTGGATTCTTGTGCCAACTCACCCATCTACCATTAGACTTGTGAAGATTGGATACAATATACATAGAGCCTACAGTGTGATAAACAATGGAAGGATTTATCATTATTTTATGACTCTTATGGTCTTCTGATATACCCAGAGCTACAATGCTCAGTCACATCACTACCATGCCATAGAACTGATAACTGAAATAGCCCAGTCCTCTGAACTGTGTAAAGCTATATATATGGACAACTACTTTTGATGCAATGACCATAGGTTTAGAACAGAGACTTTTCTGTTCCCCATTAACTACCATCCCT
Organism: Perognathus longimembris pacificus; assembly: GCF_023159225.1. Taxonomy (NCBI): domain Eukaryota; kingdom Metazoa; phylum Chordata; class Mammalia; order Rodentia; family Heteromyidae; genus Perognathus; species Perognathus longimembris. The sequence goes on from NC_063166.1 coordinate 58,175,791, forward strand.
CCTATCATACCTAGTCCAGTAAGTTCTGTATGAATCTTTATAGAATAAGTGACCACATGTAAGTATAGGAGGGTGACCCTGTGGGGAATTGCTGGCTGTTTTCCTCTAATCTCTGAGGCACTACTGTTGGGCCAATGGGTGGAACAATGTGTTACTGTTGGGCCAGTGGGTGAAACATTTACTATCTTCTCTGTAGCTACTTGGTCCTGCCTGGCCCACCTGTCTCAATCCTTGGGTAGGTACTTCCTGTCCATAACCAAAGTTAAGACAAGTTCACAGCCTTTTCCATACCCACAACATACTCTGCAAAGACCCCTAGTGAGATGAATTCTACTTATCTGATGAAATGGAAGAACTTTTTAAGGGTATTATCTACATTCAAGCACATTTCTGTCCAGTGAGTTGAAAATATAAAGCATATATATTTGTTGAGTACACAACTTCACTCTCATAGTGACATTCCTGTCTTAAAATGATCTATTATTGGTATGATCGATAACCACATATTCACATATACCTCATACAGTCTTATATAAGGATAAATATCTGACTGAAGGATATATCAGATGTTCCCAGAAGACTAACTTATCAACTGTCCTTGATCATTCTCCAAGGAAATCAAAACACAAAAAAAGATATAAGCTGAATAAAAGATGATTACTTTGCCAAACATCTCCTGAAACAAAGGTATGAGAATGACCTCCAATTTTACCAATGAGACCTACCACAAGTCAGCTGGAGAAAAGTAAAGGGCAGGAGAAACTTTACCCTGGTTAAAAAAAAAAAAAAGTCATGTTCTTCAGCTGAATGTTTTCATGGATTCTGTGATGGCTCATATTTTGACAGCCAGAAATTGTAGCAAGAGTTAAAAGGCCAGGGCAATAATACAGTAAAGGTAAGGAACAGAGGAAAGGATCCTTGATTGGATCTACTTATTTCGAGATAGGTTGTCATGTGATGCAGTAAATATTGCCACTTGCAGCTGAAATTTCCTATCTGACACACAGAGAAAGGAAAGAGACCTATGGAAGTAATCACCTTAGTAAAGAAGACTATCTTGCAATTACCAAATTACAAAAAAATATTGGGGTTAGGAAGATGGCCTAGTGGTAGAGTGCTTTCCTCATATACAGGAAGCCTTGGGTTAGATTCCTCAGCACTCCATATATAGAAAAGGCCAGAAGTGGCTCTGTGGCTCAAGTGGTAGAGTGCTAGCCTTGAGCAAAAAGAAGCCAGGAACAGTGTTCAAGCCTTGAGTTCAAGCCCCAGTAGCAATAATAATAATAATAATAAGTAAATAAACTTAATTTAAAAATATTAAAGCAAAGGAAAAGAATTAACATTTTTAGGCCTCAATGAGCAATCTATGACACCAAGTGCAATACATAAAACACATCATTTGATCCCCACCCAACACTTGGAGAATATTAGGAATGATCTCTATCATAAAAGAATGTTGAAAGGTAGACACTAGTGGCTCACATCTAATTTTAGCTACTAGGGACGATTGTAGTTTAAGGCCAGCTCAAGCAAAAAGTTCACAAGTTGCCCATCTCAACCAATAACTGACTGTGGTAGTGTGTACCTGTTATTCCAACTTGGCAAGACATATATATACAAATATCATAGTTCAGGCTGGCCCAGGAAAAAAGCAAGACTTTATCTCAAAAATAGCCAGATCAAAAGGGCTTGAGGCAAAGCTCAAATGGTAGGGTAAGTTCTTAGGGAGAATAAGTCCAAAGTTGAAATTCCAGCCTCAACCAAAAAGAAAAATTACTTAGAGAGTAAGTAAGTTACTTATGATGAAATACTTGGTGCTAATTTTGGTTTTCCAACTCCTGCTAGTATGATTCAAGCATAAAGGGAAACCTTCCAAGCCCCATGTATGCAGTTGGTATTCCATGAGGTCATCTCTGAATGAATGTGATTCTCCCATCTCTGCTTGGGAGTTGACTTGCATAAGGATTATGTGAGGTATGAGAGTAACAATAATACCAATGAAGCCTTTAAGAATATAGGAAGAGCATGCTGGGCACCAGAGGTACATGATTGTAATCCTAGCTACTCAGGAGGCAGAGATCTGATGATCATGATTTGAAGCCATCCTGGGCAGGAAAATCCATGAGACTTTTATCTCCAATAAACTACTTTAAAAAGCTAAAAATCACTCTGTGGATCAAGTGGTAGAGTGCTAGCCTTGAGCAAAAAGAGGCTCAGGGACAGGCCCTGACTTCAAGCCAGGACCAGCAAACAAACAAACAAACAAATAAAGGATTGAGGAAGAGTATAAAGAAAGGTTACAGTATTAAAACTAACAGCAACAGCAACCTAGGCAGACTAAATTGTGCCCACAGCAGACCTGGGTAAACAAGACTTAGATTGAAAAGAAAACAGAAAACACACACACACACACACACACACACACACGCACACACACACTATTTTTCATTGTCCTTATTAACTATAAGTTTCTTCATGTATTTATGGCATTATTAAGGAAAAGTTTCACAAATGAATTAGATCTGTTTGGAGCTGGATAACAACATATCTATTTACTTCGTTAGACCTTGGAAATTTCAATATACTGTAATTGTATTTCTAATGACAGACAATTCATCTCAGCTCATCCAGTATGCATTTCATTATTCACAACACATTTATATTCCAGCAAATGAACTTGTTCATTATACATTGTAATCTTCCTGTTGTACAATGTTTCCATTTTCGAAAGCCATGTAATCACTTCATTGTGGTGTTGGCAATTGTCATTATATAATATAGAAAATTTCAAAAGAATGCAATTTAGGGATTTTGATCTCATAACATAAATATATGCCTGGCACGTAATATTCATAAACTTACTCCAGATGGTTGCTCAAAACAGATAAATCAGATTTCCCAGTAGTAACAAACTAAAGTCTCAAATATAGTCTTTGTTGTTGTTGTTGATTAAAATAAGAACATTCATGTCAATCAAACAAACTAAAGTAGAATGGATTTAGCTTTGTTTTATTTTGTTCTTAAATTCATTTTTTTCTGGCCATTTTAAGAGTTCTTTTGGGAGCTACTAAAAATGAGAAACTTTACACCTGAGAAGGCCCAGGCTTCACATTCAATTCTACCCTATTTCAAAGGGAACACAAGCTTAGCATGTTAGGATTTCCTAAGAAAAAAAGAAAGAAACCATCCTAGTGAATTTAATACACCAAGATAAAGTTAGCAGCATCTTTTCTCATACGGCACCTTCAAACTGTATTTACAAGCCCTTCAAAAGCAGAACACCACAAAAGATGCTAACATGAAAAAAAAATCTTACTGGTTCAGTAAAACAAGTAACCCTCAAAGCAGGAGAACCACACATTAATTGACTAAGCTGCCCTTAGCCCTGCCTTGGGTAGTTACAGTATAGGAAAAGTGCATTAACAAGCACCTTAGATCTTTCTGCTCAGTGGCAAGCAACCTCACTACACTGAGCATCTAGTAAAATTAAAACCTCTTGCAAATAATTCTCCTGTGCATAGGCTGTAAAGTGAATGTAAATGAAAGCAATACATTATCCCCAACTTCAACTTCTTTAGCGAGCTGCTTGCTAGTTCCCTTTTACAAATGTGTGATTTTGTGTTTGTTGTTGTTGTTTTCCATTTAGGCTAGGATCTCAGGAGCCATCTTCGCACTCCACCCTTCTTTACATAACCAACTTGCCTGTCCAACTTGCCTGTGTACATTCCTAACTGCTCTGTGCTTCTGCTACTACTCAAGGACCAAGGCTTTGTACCTTCTGTAAAGATTGTCTTTTCCAATACTGTCCAAATATGTGAGAATAACATCATATAGGTTGGCTTTTTAACTGTAATATTTGTGTGTGCTTTCTTTCTTAAAATTTATTGTAAAGGTGATGAACAAAGCACTTACAGCTACAAAAGTAAGGTAATGACTATCTTGCTGTTTTTTTGTTTTGTTTTTGTTTTTGTTTTTGCCAGTCCTGGGCCTTGGACTCAGGGCCTGAGCACTGTCCCTGACTTCTTTTTGCTCAAGTCTAGCACCCTTCCACTTGAGCCACAGCGCCACTTCTGGCCATTTTCTATATATGTGGTGCTAAGGAATTGAACCCAGGGCTTCATGTATATGAGTCAAGGACTCTTGCCACTAGGCCATATTCCCAGCCCCTATATTGCTGTTTAAACACTGTTACCCACTCCTTCATTTTCTCCCACTAATATATTTCTTAATAATGACACTTCACCATGGTAGGGAGAATAAAACTTAGTAAATTTCTTCAACTATTTTTCTTAGCAACTGTATAAAGTAGCATCACAATTCTAAAAGGCACACACGAGCTCAGCCAATAGGTCCTATTTCATAGCTAAATCCTTCTCCTTAGAAAGCAAAGTTACAGAAGGCTGCAACTACCCACCCTAAATCACAGGGCTCCATCAATGCAAAAGTCCTGATTAAATTTTGATCATCCATCAATTAGCCCAAGTCCGAAATGCTGGGGATATTAAAAATTCTCAGTTTACCAATAACTTTAGTCAGTGTCAAATTACACCATATGGTACTTAATATATTCATTAATCCTCATATAAGATTATATTACAAGCAGCATATTTGATCAATTTCTCACATTAGATATAATAGGTATTGAAATAGATGGCAAGAATGTTCTGCATAGGAGGGATCTATTCACCTACTGATGCCTGACAAATGTTTGCCTCTGACTTTCATTAATGCTTAACAAGGTCATCTTCAAACTCCATCACACAATGAATGAGGACTATAATTCTGACTTTATTTATGCAACTGTTTCCTAAAGTGAATTTATTGCACACCTGCAATTAATATAGGATATAAATACTCATCAGAAAATGTTCCACAGCAATTCTAGAAGTAAATATATTTGTTGTATCACCACCAAAACATCTGCAAAAATATACCAGTGGCTAACACTGGCCTAGATACTCTAGGGAAATAACTAATACCATCATTTGCAAGCTATTATCCTTTCTTGCTCGCATCTCTGCCGAGGTGAGTTCTTTAAATTGAATAGAGGCAAGATGTGTGAGTTGCCTGGTTACATGAAATCAGACTTCTCAGAGAGTCCTACCTGATGTCTGGCTGAGATTCATCATCACATTTTTGAAATCTTGTCTTTTTTTTTTTTTTTTAAGGAAAGGGAGCTGCTATCACTGGGCAGTCATGCCTCTTATCTGCACAGCAAGTCGCCGCCTTAGCCATGTTTTCTCCTAATTAAATTCACTGTGGGAGATTCCTAACGTGTGTCTCCATGGGAAATAGATCTGAAAATCTGGATGATGCCCCTAATTGCTTCTGGTAACAAGGTTACAAAACTGGCACTGTCATGCCTAGAGAAAGAAGAGCTCAGATAAGGGTGTCTAACTCACAGACCATATGGACTTCTGCAGCCTACAGTTACAAAAGCAAAAGCCAGGCGCAGCTGCAGCTAGACACTCCCTGAACATGGCCTGTCACTTTATGCTTGCTTTGCAATTACTTACCTGGAAATGGATCAAACAAGCAAATCTGAAGAGGCCTAATTGTAGATGAACAGATGCTAAGGTGTGCCTAACTTGTGTGTGCGATTAGTTCAGGCCTGGGCTGAAGCAGGCTCTTCAATGTGTGGTCAACCCATCCAGCAGCATTCAAGTCACCTGGGAGCTTGGGAGAAATGCATTCACAGACCTTAGCTCCAACCTTCTGAATCATAATATCTGACATAGGATCCTAGGAATCTGAATTGTTTCAGTCTATCACATGATGCTGCTGCCCACTGAAGTCTAAGATGACCTGGCCTCAGGTGCACTTTGCTAGTGATGGAGGAATGTCCCTGTCTTCCTGCCTCTCCCATAAATAGTGCATAGGGGAGTTCACTTATTTGCTATGGTCTCAGTTTCTCATTGTTCTTGGTATCTTTTGCTTCAGAGACATAGCTTCAAAATTTAGTACCTTAAGGCAACAATGGTTATGTCAGTTGGTTAAACTCAGCTGGGAAATTTGTAGTGGAGTCTTTACCAGGATTATAGTCTGGTGCAGGTAGAAGTTGGATTCATAGGAGTGACAGACTTAACTGGTCATCAGAGATGACTACTTTACTCAAATGTCTTATTACATATCACCTAGACATATGACATCTGACCTGCAGTGGATAATAGATGGGATGGAGCCCCCTCTCTGTGTCTAGTTTAGGCTTACTTACAATGCTTATCTTTGTTACATTGGCGAACTCCCCCCAGAATATGAATCCAAAGAGACCAAAACAGAAGCTCCCAGGACTTTGTAAGGTTTAGGCCTGATACTTGTGCCATGTCACTTGTACCTTACTTTCTGAACAAAAAGCAAATCCTAGGATCACCCAAGTAGAAGAAGCAGGTCCTAAAGAAGAAGGGATTTCTTTCTAAATAAGCTGTTACAGTCACATAAAATGGACATGGCCTATACTGTAAAGGCTTTCGTGGGTTTTATAGTCTATGATTCTCTGTTGTAGGTACTACTCATATTTCTTGGAGCCCATTACATCTATCTTGGGTAGGCCCGTTTCTCTATATCATCACTGCCACATCTTTAGCACTGAATACTCACACCCTTGCATCATGGTTTACCTTATAAAGGCCATTACTCTGACTTCTCCACCTGATAAGAAGATCCACAAAGCCTTTATTCCTCCTTGAAACTCCATTACTTCATGTGGTGACCTATACATCATATTAGACTTTCAATGAATATGTGATAAAGATGATGGCAATGGCGATGATGCTGCTGATAGAATCACTGCTAGTGATTCATCCTGTTGACTTGGGTGAGTACAGAACAACCATTTACAGAGCTGAAAAAAAAGTGCCACATGCGTTATATAATGTTATACACATCTTAAGGTAGATCTCACATAACAGACAAAAATAAAATCTCATGTTCCATTGAGTTCTTACTTATTTTAATTTTTTTCTTTTCTTTCTTATGCTTTCTATTCTTTTTATTCCTTTTTCTTTCCTGTTTTTCAGGGTTTTTTTAAATTTCCCCAGTGAAAGAAATTAGTGTTCTGCAGTAATGAAAACATTTCATTTTCCCCAACTTTTAGCACAGTCTGCATAGTTGAAATCTGTGGTCTAGTCAATAATCCTAGACAGTCGTATCTCAAGGAAGAGAATAAAAGTCCCACATTAACTTCCATGCCCTCCTCCTTACTCCCGCAGCAGTTGCATAGTAACCTAGCAACTATGAAACTGCAAGATACCACACTCCCAGCTCGAAATAGCTTGGTTTCTGATTCACTTAATGGAACAGAACAGAACTAGCTTTATTTCATTTTTTATGAACAAGAATCTAACTCCTATCATATCAAGAGATTAAATTTGAGGGTTTATTGTAGTCATGAACTGACACAAACTAGTATGCTTAGTTCTTTCCTGGAGTCAATACTGTGAATTATATGTGAATACATCATATCAACACTTAAGTTGAATATTTTTAATTGAATATTCTTTTACAACATCACCTTAATGATAACTTATCATTTTAAGCAACCAAATTCCCAATATTGTACATTTAAAACAGCATTTGACACCTAAAACAAAGCCGACCTCCCCAGTCTTATCTGTACCATGTATTTTCCACCATATCCCCTAACAAGATTGCACCTGCAAGCTGTGTGTATTTGGCTTACTGGTTCTGTTACCTTTGCTCTTTCTACCCTCATCTTATTCAATCATTTAATCAGCACCATTTATGAGCTCCTGCTGTGTGCCAGATATTATCCACATCCTGTGCTGCCCAAGACAAACAGAACATGGTCAGGGGAAAGACAGCTACAAAAATATACTAGTGCACTCTAAAGGAAGCCAAATTAGACTACTAAACAATGAAAGTGCAGTGACATTTTTTAAAGTAATAGTAAACATACCAAGTTTTCAGAGGTGTGTAGCAATTCACCAGGAAAAAAGAAGAAGCTAGTTCAGACAACATAACTATAGAAAAGCCCACAGGTAAGATCACTATATCCTGCAGAAGGATGATCTCTATTGCTAGCATAAGGATCTGAATTATGAATTATCATGACTCCAGATATGACTGTGAGACCAATTCAAATTCAGGAACAATCTTTAACCAGGCCCAGGCAGTATTAACCCAAGGAACCAAAGTAGGATACATGAGCTCTTGTTCAAACCTGATTATGTTGTAACTTACATTTTTTGACCCCAAGATTTATGTGGGGCACCTGGCACAGATGACATATTTCCTCACATCTAAATTTATGGGGAGAACTTTTGCAGACTTATGAATATAAGGCTGAGTCTTGCAAGGGGATAGATAGCTTTTCTTAAAGTCTACCATGTTCTTATTATTCATACATTGTCATTTTCTGTAATGTATCCTCTTGGTAAAGATTTTGTGGTCCAGAAGATTATACTTTTATCCATCTGGAGCAAGTAGCTGATCCCTCTGTTTTGAATGCTAACAGCACTTGGTGTTGTTTTGCATCTTTGATTTACTCAGTCATTTCCAACGCCTGACCTCCCTGCCTACCTACGCATGCAGACATTATGTGTCAGTTCAGTTCAGAACATAGTGTTTGGAAAACGACAATTAGCTTGATGTTGCCAGAAGTTCACCAATGATTTGGAAAAGAGAATGTAGGTAAAGAAATTCAAGGGACAGATCATAAAAACGTTAGTCCTACTTGTTTGAAGCAGGGACCTTTGGGAAGCAATTAGGTTTCCATGGCGTCATTCACTCATAGTCCCTGTGATAAGATATTGCAGAGGAATTTGGATGTAATCTTATTCAGGCAAAAAGGAACCCAAGATATTGTATGGTGTAGAAAATAGATTTGAAAACTTACACAGATACACACTCTGTTTTTCATTATTACAGTTTTAAATATCGAAAGAAGGCTAACTTTATAAAGAAAAGAGGTATATTTTAGCTTATAATTCTAGAAATGCAAGGTTGAGGGGTAATATTTAGTGATTGCTGACAGAGTCCCAAGAAAGCACATAAATCATACATCAATGGACAAGAAGTATGTGTGCCTGTCTGTGTGTGTTTCTTATAAGACCACCAAGAGCTAATCGTAGTGAATATGCCTCAATAGTATCTAAACTAATCACTTTCCAAAGGCCCAAACTGAAAACAGTAAAACTACATTTCTACCTTCCTGATATTAGCACATGGCTCCACAGGGGCTCGTATAAGAATACAGTGAGCACTGCATTCAAACCAATAGCTCCCTGTGTGTAAGAAAGTGTATTCTCTGGATATTCAAAAGGTCAAAGTTGCAAGGTAAAGCAGGTAAGAGATCCTCCCTCCAAAAAAAAACTAAGAAATGGTGAGATTTTACTATCATTAAAAAATATATAATAAACCAAATTTTATAATTTTCTTCTTAAAGAGGAAGGTATATCTCAAATTACAAGAGGGCATATTTCTTGAAATAGACAATGTTTCACCATCATGTCATAAATTAAGAGCAGAGCTAAAACCTCTAAGGGAGATGAGGTAGGACTAAGGAAGATGGTTGAATTTTATTACATTAAATGCCAGAGGTCTCAGCTCTAAAGGTGAAAACATTTGCCATTTGTAGAGGTCTATAATTTAAAACATGTCTTGGTAAGGAAAAGGGACTTGGGGATGAGATACAACAGAAGTGGCCATGAAAACCATGGCTTTTGGTTGAACTAAGAGGTAGAGATCACCAAAAGATGGAATCCCAACCGTGAGAGAACATCTATGAACCAACGGAGTGAGGAAGAAGCCAAAGGAAACACTACCATGGTATTATCTTTCCCCTGGAGCTCTCATAAGAGGGGAATATGTGTCATTGGTTGCAAATGACAAACAAATATAAATTGGCTTACAGAATGATGAGGGGAAAAGACAAAGGGTGGGTTTTTCCTTGAGATGTGTTGGCTACAGGTTCTCAAGAAGATCTGATTCACTACATCTTCACTTGGGGCTTCCCTGTCTGTGGTCATTCTTCTTTAGGTAGGCCAACCTCAAAGGGGACATAGACTCCTAGGCCTATAATTTGTTTTTCCTCCACATCTATGAGAAAAAATTTATCTTTGTCCATGGTCAGTCTCAGCTCTATTTGGGTCATATGAGGTCACATGCCTATTTTTTAACTCAATACTGAGAGTAAGGGGATTCTAGGCTTTAATTGGCTAGCCTGAATCACATGACAGGAAGTAAAAGTACTCAGTTTCATCCCAAGCAGACATTACCATGGGCCAAATGACATGCATCGAGTAAAAATAAGAAAATGGGAGCTGATAATTGTTTGCAACTGAATCTTGCATGTAGTGGGTGTTCAACTATATCTTGGTTGACCAGTGACAAGCTTACTTGTTCACTTTGCTCTCATCATTGAAAGACAAGCTAAAGTATAATTAGGACTAAAAGTGGCTTTTGTTCATGTGATGAGGAACTAGAAAGATAGGACAGCTGGTATTTTTACCTACTGTTATCCAAACTAGTGGAGATGGAGACAATTCAAGATGGGGGCAGGAAAGTAGAGAGAAAGAGAGACAGACAGAGACAGAGACAGAGAGATAGAGACGTGAGTTAGGCATAGATCTTCCTCTGGAGGGCCAAGGGCATTCAAGGCTGAGCAGGGTTAGGGAATACCATTCCATAAAAACCACCAAAGTTCTGAGGTAATGAAAATAACAAGCTTGGCTGTATAAATCAAATCTATAATATAAGAAAAGTTTGACATTTGTTAAATTACCTGTAAAAACTTACTCTGGTTGTTAAGAAGAGCCAAAAAAAGTGTATTCATTTCAAAGCTAAATGTCAAGTTCCTTTAAAGATCTCCTCACACCTACAGATGGAGGGCGAGTGGGGGAAGAAATGCTGCACAAATTAAAGGCAATAAACATTCTAGACATCTTCATCTCCATAATGGCTCAGAGATGTCTCCTGGCATCTTTAGCTGGGTAATTGTGCCTTTCTATTGTGTCTATGTTTTGGCAAACCTATTTTTCAAAGGCATGCTTACAGAGCATTTAAAAGCTAAATTGAAACACTAGAAAATAAATATGGCAAAACAAAATTGACCCAAATTCACATTATTTACAGGCTGCAGCTAGAGGTGTGTTAATAGGGAATCCCACCAAACAAATGATCTCAGAATACTAAAGTCCCACTTTTAGAACCAGAAGGCTCCTGCAAACAGCCAAAGCAATTCTTTACAAATTAGAATTAAGAAGCTCTTTAGCCATGTGTAAGTCCATGAAAAAGTTATCCATTATTCAAGTGGACCCTATTTTCAGGAGAAAGTGGGAAAAGTAAATAAATGTGAGATAAAAGACAGAAGTGGATCTTGTAAAAGCATTTCCAAGTCAATAACTCTTTAGAAAATTTTGTCTGTTTGAATGTTTCAAATTAAAATACAGCAACTTTACATGACACTTTACATGAGCACTTGCAGATGATGCTATATTTTCTTGGTGCATGTCTGAATTATGTTATCTAAAATACATCTATGTGTAATTCTATCTAAAAACATGTATGTATGTATGTATGCATGTATGTATAATTGTGTGTATATCCATAGTGTGTGTGTGTGTGTGTGTGTGTGTGTGTGTGTGTTTTATACAAATCCATGAGAATTCATCTGGAATTTCATTTTTTCTCTTGGTCTTAAATGTTGATTTCCATTTGAGTGTGGTAGCTCATGGCTGTAATCCTAGCCATTCAGAAAGTTGAGACACAAAGAATCATGCTTCAAAGTCAGTCCTAGAGGAAAAGTCTGGGAGACTCTATCTCCAATTGATTGGAAAAGGCTGGGCTGGAGGCATGGCTCAGGTGGTAGAACAAGCTAAGCAAGCAAGCTGAGCCAAGTGTTAAGCCCTGCATTCAAAACTCAGCATAGTATTATGGGGGAAAAGTACTTGCTCCCGCTTGCTTCCTAAGAGTTGTGTGGAAAATTTGGTGGTGAAAACCTCCTAACTGTTAGAGAAAGTTGGGATATCCAATCACTCAGAAATACTTTTAAGAAAAGGAAGGGTATCCAAGGAGAGATCCAGAACATCTAAGCATACTTTACAAACTTCAATAGAAAACAAGAGACTGTATAAGTAGTTTTCATATATTTTTGTAAATATAAAATAATCAAATTATCTTACAGACCTATTCATTTTTTACAGGCAAATCAAGGGAATCAACCTTATATAATCTCTTTTCTAATGACTGTGTCCCAAGTTCTCTTTTCTAATGACTGTGTCCCAAGTTTATATACTTGGCTTCAAAACAGTTTCCAGCTGTTCAAATACTGAGAACCACTGTGTCTATACACACATACACACACACACGCGTGCACACACACACACGCACTCACATAAAGACATATATGCAAGATTGAACAGTCAAATCATGCATATATAGAAGCTTAGTTCTTGGAAATCATTTAAGCTTTTACTTTGTAAACACTGATTTCGATTGAGTCTACACAGGATAAAAGCCATCTACACATATGAGCAGAGCCACGCTGATATATTTTTTATTAGTATACACCTCCTTTCTTGAAAAATTACATTATCTAGTTGAAAAACAAATCTCTCAGAACTGTAACCACAGTGCTATGATCCAGAAATCCATGACTTAAATACATTAATGTAATCAAAAGCACCCACCTATAATAAATCCCGTTATTTTGTACAATTAATTTATAGTAACATAAAAATAGTTCTGGGGTGTGGGGGAGAAACTGTCTGCCTCCCATTAGGAGAAGGCAGGGGCTGCTAAGAAGATGCTAAAGAACAGTTTTTGGTCACAGACGATAGGCAACTCACACAGGAAAGTTCAAGTTGGAAAATCAGAGACCAGACACTGCCCACCAGGGTGCTTATTGGTGAGTGCTCCCTTTTTTGGATTATTCTTTCTACTGTGATTTTGTGTTTACTAAGATGGCAAATCCTGGCAACAAAACAAGGGAGCCTCCCTTCCATCTCCTGAAACCCCTTCAAAAAAGAGCCTCCACTCAAAACTCAGAAAGAAAATAACCCTGAGGTTCCTGTTAGCATCTTCTGTCCATGTAGCAATGTGGATTTTAAATCTTCTTGTGGAATCCCAGAAACAAATGACCCTTTAATTCACATTCTTGGGTGTGTCTGCCACTTCCTTGACCTTTGGAAGGCATACAATTCCTAATGCTACTACACAGGAGATTTCCTATAAACCAGGAAGTGATTGTCTCTAATAAAGAACAAGGACTCCATGGGACGAAGCAGTCATGTTCACTGAGATTGCAAGAGTCTTGACTGTGTCCACCCCATTTAATAAATGCCAAAGAAGCTTGGAGAATGTCTCATATTGTTCCTTTGCCCAAGCTTAAGCTGTGACAGTCGTCCTAAAGCCATCTTCCTTGGGGGAATTCCAACTTTAGCTGGACGGACACCAAATTGGACAGTCTTTTATTTATTGGCATTGTGTGGGAAAGCAAGAAAGGGCTACAGAGAAATCCATTTTGTTTTTCTATACACTTTTATGATTTATGGAAAATTGATCTACTTCCTTCAGTTAGATAACTGTGAGTCAGAGAAATATAGTTACAATAAAGTGGCAGTGTCATTTCTGAAGTAGACCACGCTCTGGACCACAAATGATGGCCAATTAAAATAAGTTATTCCTGTCTGTTGAGGCGGTGTGAAATGAACTATCACCCCAAGATGAATTAAAGCTGGGGCTTGGAAGACTTCCTATTGACTTGCCTGCAGTATAATTTATAATTATTTCTGTTTATGGGTGAGGTGGAGGAGGGGAGCCAAGAAGAAAACTGGCCAACCTGCATCTGCAGATGAGTAAAAGATACCTGATTATTAAGGTTTGGACCCATCACTACTTTTCTCAGTTATCACAATGCGGTTATCTATACCCATAGATGTAGAGGAGAATATCAACAAAGTAGCCAGCATTAGTACAGTATCTTATCACCTGGATCCTGCTCAGGTCTTGGGGGAGAGATAATCATCTCAGTGTATTTCTGAACAGAGATATATGTCTCATTTTATGACAGGACTCTCTGACAAAGGACTGTTGTCTTCTTATATTGAAAGTAAATTTACATTTATTTTATTTTATTTCTATTTTGTTGGTCCTGGAGCTTGAACTCAGGGCCTAGGCACTGTTCCTGAGCTTTTTTTTCCTCAAGGCTGGGACTCTATCATTTGAGCTACAATTCGACTTTCTGGAGTTTTTCAGTGGTTCATTAGAGATGAGAGTCTCATAGATTTCCCTGCTTGGGCTGGCTTTGAAGCATAGCAATAGATCTCAGCCTCCTTGTGTAGCTAGGATTGCAATCATGAGCCACCAGCATCTGGCAATTTTGTTTTTAATTTTTTGAATCAGGGTCCCAGATCACAATCCTTCTGCCTCAGCCCCTGAGTACTGAGACCACAGGTATGTACAATCATGCTGGTTCCTCATTTAAAAAAAAAATATATATTTTTTTCTGAATCTTCTGATCTCTAACAGAAAGAAACTCCTGGAGATGGGGCTGGGGATATGGCCTAGTAGCAAGAGAGCTTGCCTCGTATACATGAGGCCCTGGGTTCGATTCCCCAGCACCACATATACAGAAAACGGCCAGAAGTGGCGCTGTGGCTCAAGTGGCAGAGTGCTAGCCTTGAGCAAAAGGATTCCAGGGACAGTGCTCAGGCCCTGAGTGTAAGGCCCAGGACTGCCAAAAAAAAAAAAAAAGTTTCAATTATTAAAGGAAGAATTAACTCATTATCAATCATAATTAATGGTGGAGAGGAAGATTCCAATAGGCCTTCCCCTGACTATTCCTATGCCTGCTCTGGCCACTCTCCTCTCTCTGTGTGTCTGTGTATCTCACTAACTCACTATTTCTTTATAACTCTTCATATCAAACAGATATGAGTTTTTATAGTCCCTCTTTGTATTCTCTTTCTACCTCAAGATAACTCACTTTCACACACACACACACACACACACACACACACACACACACACTTAAGACAACTTTCCTTTCTAACTTACATGTGGCCTTTAAATGGAAAATTTCTGGAGCCAGCTGAGTCAAGGAAACTGGATGTAACACCTTTGGTTCTGTTGAGTCCCTTGTACCTGCCTTACAGATTCCTTCCTCCCGGCCATGCTCATATAGCAGCTGTGCCTAATCAGCAGAAATGTAAAGAGCAGGGGACCTACAGATGGGCCATTTGTCAGCCTTGCAGCCAAGTATCCATTGGAACACATGCCAGCTTACACAATGACACCCTGGCCTAGGAATAGAGAAGGTTCCCTCTCATATTGTTGTTCCTACACTCCAGTTTACCAGAACCTATCTTGGTACGGCTACCCAATTTATCAGGTTGTCTCTTTTATTCATTTATTCATTAATGCAACTGATAAATATTTATTGGGCCTCAACTACCTGCTGGTCTCTGGCTGAAGCTCAGAGAGGGTGGCAGGAAGCATACTGGGACTAAGAGCATTCTGTCCAAATTTGCCATCAATGATGGTCTGAAGTTCTGATGTCTGCCTGAACTTTTTGGACTCTCCTCTTTCAGCCTCCCTGATCTTTCTTGCCTGACATTGGGTCAATTCTCTGTTCCTTCTGGTACAGACTCTCAATCCTTCGTGATCCTGGGACTGTCGCATTCTCCAAACCTATCTAGTACTCAAACACTTCCTTCCCTTGCCTGGACAACCTCACCTTCAAAGGACTCCACTGTACAATAGGAAGAATGGGGCTGGGGATATGGCCTAGTGGCAAGAGTGCTTGCCTCATATACAATAGGAAGAATGGCTTCAATGTTTCCAGCATAGAGACCATCCATTTATTCCAGGATAGAAACACCAGTCGTCTTTCTGAAAGTTTAATTCAAAAGGAGGGAAGTGCTTCACCATAAGTAAATGATACATAGCTCTTTGTTCATAGTGGAGAACTCAGTCTTGAGTTTTCTTCACATGTAGTAAGAGGCAAAAGGCCTTCAAGCTTATCTGTGAAAGGAAATATTATTTGTCCTTAATCCTCAAAGTCTCATACACAGATCCACAGAGGCTGAGTAGAGACCTTGAGAATTCTAGGTACTTACTTGCTTTGCCTCTTGAATTTTCTTCACTATGAAAAGGTATAGCTGTTAATTTAATTATGTCAAAATTGTTTGTGTGTGTGTGTGTGCTCCATTAACCACTTCTTTCCACCTCCTTGAAAAGTGAAGTCTTTCTTCAATATAACATTTTATGTCCCCAACACAGAAGTTTTGGTGTTCACAAAGTTTCTTACACCCATCATGCAACATCTACTGTCGGTGTGCTATTCTTTAGCACTACTGAATAGGAGTAGGACATTTCCAACTCTTGGGGAAAATTGTAATGAAATCATATTCAAATCTGTTCTCCTTTTCCACCATTTTCCTTTTTACCAGAACTCTACCGCATGTGCTCTCCCTATGACTTATAGTTAATAAATTAAATGAGTAACATAGGAACACAGAGACTTATGGTTGAAAAAGTCCTAGAGAAATATCTGTGCTTGCAACTGCCAGATCCTAAAGCGTGTCTGAGGGGTCTGGCTTGAGGTGACTCCCAGGATAGAAATGGAGTTGACATATATTCCTCTCCCTCCCTGGGGCTTCTTTTCCCTAGGCAAAAACAAAGAGGATGTAGCACATGTCAGTTCCCAACTGTGTGGTTAATGCTTCACCAGGCCAACTCAAGGCAAATAAATATTTTAGCAAAAAGAAGTGCTTGTGATATATGTGAATGTCACAAAAATTAAGAAAGCCACTAAATTCACTACACTTACAGAGAAATAGGAAGGAAAGACTTGAGAGCATAGGGTGATTCATTCTCTCCTTGGATTTTCTAAGCTCTTTGCTTTCTCTCTTTTACTTTTCCAGACTTTGTGGGGTTTTTTTGCTGGTCCTGAGGCTTGAACCCAGGGCAGGGGCTCTGTCCCTGAGCTTCTTTTGCTTAAGGCTAGTGCTCTACCACTTGAACCACTTCCAACCTTTTCTGAGTAGATAAGTCCTATGGACTTCTCTGCCTGGGCTGGTTTGGAACCATGATCCTCAGATCTTAGTCTCCTGAGCAGCTAGGATGACAGGCATGAGCGACCAGTGACTGGCTTTTCTTTCCATACTTTTCCCTAAAATATTTCTTTGACTTTTTTATTATCATTACTCTGTTTTGCTGATCTGAACTCCTAAAATAAGGACACAAATGACATGAAAGAGAATGGGTGTTCTTCACTTTCCAGGGTACTGGTTCCTCATGCTTTTAGTTCTAACTACTAAGGAGGCTGATATTGTTGGGGTCATGCCTGGGCAGAAAACTTGCAAGACACCTCCTCCATGAATAGCTACTGAAGTGCCAGACTTTGAAGTCAGGCCCCACTTTACCACGTGAACCCCACTTTACCACGTGAACCTGAGATAAGCAGGCCCTGTGAGCAGACCCAGGACAAGCCCATTAGGGCCCAGCCGGTCTAGAACTCTAACCGCTGGGAATGCTTAACTCTGACTGCCCCCAGAATGCCTAGAGCCCTGAGCCAATCAGATTTGTACCTGTGTCCTAATCTTGCTTGCTTGAACACCTGATTGTTGTAACTTTGTTTTTTGCCTTTATAAGCCCTGTGTAATCGCAGCTCGAGGCTCCCTCCTAACCTCCGCTGTGCCGGTGGGTAGGATGAGGCCCGAGTTGCAGCTCGCTTGAATAAAGCCTTGCCTTGCTTTTGCATTTCGGAACATCTGAGTCTCGGTGGCCTTCTTGGTGGTCGTTTTGCGACTTGGCACAACAACTACCAGGAAGATTAACATAGTTCACCTATGTTACTTGTACCCAGATGTAGACCTATGCAGGAAGAGAGACCATATCTCAGTTTAAAAAAGTTATCAGCAGAAAATAAGGCTGGAAACAACTAGGTGGTTAGCAGGCCCAAAGAATGAAGTGAAAACCTCAGTACCATGATGTCAGGGAAAATGGATATTGAACAATAAATGTTGCTCTCCACCTTTTCTGGACACTTCTGTCCCCTGTTGAGGGTCTCAAATCCTTCTCCTAATGCAGAAACTTCATTTAGGTAGAGGAAGGCAGGCCACTGTGACAAGAAATGGGTAGTAAATTCCACAATTAGGGAGCAGAGCCACTAAAAGCTCTTACTCAAAGGGACCTGAGATTATACTGTGAACAAATTAAATTGCCTGCTGCTTCCTTTCTCACCAGGTGACTGGAGACATATGGTGAGAAAATATCCAGCAAATATATTGAATTGGATTTCTGCTTGAGGAAAAAAAAAGTGTGGCATAAACTTAGAATCCAACATCAAATTTTACAAACCACAATTCCCACAAACAGAGGAGCCATCTACTACTTTTTTAGAACATGGCGATTTGATCCTTGAGTAACCTACATTGGGCAAATGTCACAATCTGGCAGTTCCAAAAGTGCAGAGCTACAACATTCTAGCTTCCAAACAACCAAAGCATTAATGAATCTTCCCAGATCATCCCAGTAAGGCTGCAATATCAGCCTGGCAGATTTTCATAAATAATATCAAACAATATAAACATTGTAAAATTCAGTGAGCTGGACCTAGAGAAACAGACATCCTTTCAAGGATCTGTTGACAGTGGGCCATCAAAGGCCACTTGTCTTGAAGACCCTCTCCAGACATTTTAATCACATTGAATTGCCAACAAGAGCCCAGACCAGGCAACAAAATTCCCACATCACAAAATGAAGAAATCATCACATGGGAAATTCATCGAAAAATAGAGTCCAGAGAGAAATCCAATTGTTAATTAAGAAGTCATCTCTGCATGGATGGCAGTCCCAAACTCTAGCATTGCAGATTCCAAGTAAATTGGTTCAAGAGAACCTGCCATTCCAATGTCATGAGAATTTGTTGAAGTTACAAAATCATACAACAGTGAGAAACACACATGGAAGCCCAGATGAAATGAACAGTCAAAGAGAGGGAAATTGGTCAGTTCAGAGCAATGAATGAGAATTTTGTAATAGAGTTTCTATCTTGAACATCCAGCAATTCAATAAAACATCTTATCATTAGTCTGCCAACCATGAATTCCTAAGGTCTCGTGGGATGATTTTAATGTTTGGTTCCTTTTGGTGCAGATCCCAGGTTGAAAGCTTTCCTGGGGAGATCCTCACCTTTGTACCATTTGAACTCCTAAGTAGCTTCTTATAAATAACTGGAAAAGATTGCTAACATTTGATCTCAGATGCTCCCAAAAGCCAATGTGGTAAAGGCTCAATCCCCAGTTTAGTACTATTGAGAGGCCACAGAACTTTTAAGAGGTATGACCTACTGGGAGGTCTTCTAGTTACTATAGGAAGTTTTGAAAGAAGAGGATAGTGAGACCCAAACCCTTCTTCTTACTCTCTTCTTTTGCCTTCTGAATGTGAGGTAAGTAGTTTTCCATTGTACCATGCATGCTCTTCCACACTGATACTCTCCATGAACACAGGTAACAGGCCCACTGGATAGTCTACTAAAACCTTCAAAGCTGTGAGCCAGAATAAGCCTTTTCTCTTTTCAAATGGATTGCTTCTGCTATTTGTTATGATAATGGAATGGACAAAAGTTAAGCAAATGAGCAATTCTGATGGTCTGAAAACCCTATCATTGTCTGTAACATAGGTGTGACTTCGTTCTCAGCTGTTCCTCCAAGAGATAAAATGTTGGCATCACATTTTCTTTGGTCATGTAGAAAAATCTGTAAACAACTTTTTCCATACATATGATGTGTGAATGCTATTAGCAGTTATTGTTGTATTTATTAAGTGGAACTGATCTCTATAATGACCTCTTCCCAGGCAAAACTTACAGAGGACAGCAGAGGGTTCATTAATGCCAATGGCGCCTCTCTTGCTCAAAAGAACAACAGAATTTGATAGATAGTTTAGGACTAAACATACCTTAAAATGGCCACCAATCACCTCATCCCTCACAGGCCAATAAAGCAAATAATGGAGACTGGTTAGTGCACAAAATGCTGCCTATAATTAGGAATGTTGGGGATAATGTAAGTAGCAAAAATTCATTCTATATGTTAGGAGTAGTTTATGGAAATCTGATATATTGTTCTTGTAACCATAAAAAATTTTAAACCTCAAAAATAATGTGAACGTATACATAGACTTTTCCATAGTCCAGTAATTTTACTACTAGGCTGGAAGACAAGTGAAGAGAAATGAAAACAAATGCCCACAAAAGGCTTATACAAGAATATTTATAGCAGCTTTATTTATACTAGCCAAGAATTGGAAACAACCCAATTATCCATCAACAAGAGATTTGAGAAATAAATTGTGCTATGTTCATACAATAGAAAAGCATTCGACAATAAGAATAAACTGGATGTGTACAAAAACACAGTGGAGCCTCAAATACAAAATGTAATTCTGCCCAGAAGAAACTGGATGCAAAAAGTACACTTTACTTACCAGGTTCTGCATACATGAACTTCAAGAATTAGGAAACTCATCCTATAATGACAGGAAGTTTGAGAATGATTGTCCCAGGCATGAGGAAAATGGACTAGACATATTCAACAGAGATTTTCTAAAGTGAAGTAAAGATTCTGGGGCCAGGAGTGGTGGCACACACCTGCAATTCTAGCTACACAGGAAGCAGTTTGGGAGGATCACACAATCCAAGGCTGTCCCTCAACAAAAGTTGAGAATATGTCTGAAAAATAACTAATATAGGTACATATACACGATGGAATTTTATGCCTCTATCAGAAAGAATGACATTGCCCCATTCATAAGGAAATGGAAGGACTTGGAAAAAATTATACCAAGTGAAGTGAGCCAGACCCAAAAAAACATGGACTCTATGGTCTCCCTCATAGGGAATAATTAGCACAGGTTTAGGCTAGTCACAGCAGAGGATCACAAGAGCTTAATAGCTATGCCCCTATGAACGCATAAGATGATGCTAAGTGAAATGAACTCCATGTTATAGAAATGACTGTCATATCACTCTTGTGATTACTGTCAAAATGCCATGTGAAACCATAGCTTCTATTGTTGATGATCCTCTTGTATCCTCTTCCTGGGGTTGTACCCCCACTATCATGGTAGCTCATCTGAGTACATTGGATACTGTATATATTGGTATTAGAACTAGGGAAGTGAAAGGGAATATCAAAATCAAGAGACAAAGGATAAAAAGACAAACGACTCCAAAAGCAATACTTGCAAAACCATTTGGTGTAAACCAACTGAACAACTCATGGGGGAGAGGGAAATGGGGAGGGGGAAGAGGGGAATGAGGAAAGAGGTAACAAACAGTACAAGAAATGTACCCAATGCCTAACGTATGAAACTGTTACCTCTCTGTACATCACTTTGACAATAAATAAGAAAAAAATAACTAATATAGAAAGGCTCAAGTAATAAAGTGCTTGCCTAGCAAGCACAAGGAAGTCCTAAGTTCAAATCATAGCATCACCAAAATGAAAACAACAAACAAAAACAAGAAAGAAAGTGCTCTATATCTTGGGAGGAGTGTACAAATTCATACATTTTCACAAAGATTTTATAACTAATACAATACTGACATATTAGGCACATACTCCACACCCAACATGAGTATGAACATATACAATATGAATAAGTTTATTCTGTGTTCTACTGATTGTCCTCTAACTTCCAGTTAGACCAGCATCTCAACATCTGTAATAGATTCTGTACTACAAGGGAAGCTAGAGGACCATAGGTGTTACTTCAGTGCCTTCTTGTTTATGCACACAAGCAGAACATACAAACAACCAAATTAACAAGAAAAGGAAAGAAACCAGGGCTTCATTTCATGGTGTAATACATGTCACCCTAGCTTTCACATCTGAAATGTACACCAAATCCACTGAATCAACCCCCTCCCAGAAAAAGGGAGCTACAGTCGACAGCATTCAGTAAATTATTAAATACTATCCCCTTAGCTCTCTGCTTGGGATGAGCTCTAAACCTTGATTGAAATTTCTCCAATAAATCAAATGAAGCAAGGTGATTTTGTAATTATCCATAAATAACAATGTCATCCCTGTGTCTCAGACAGAAAACTGGGATTTGAGATTGGCTGGCAAAAAAAAAAAAAAAAAAGACAAACTTCAGACACCACAAAAGAGACATGCTGTGATGCTAGACTTAGTAAGAAAGCCACCACAATTAAAAAGTGAATATAATAAAGTGCTATTGGTGATAGAGAA
This sequence comes from Perognathus longimembris pacificus, assembly GCF_023159225.1. NCBI lineage: Eukaryota > Metazoa > Chordata > Mammalia > Rodentia > Heteromyidae > Perognathus > Perognathus longimembris. Next base: position 58,198,011 of record NC_063166.1, read on the forward strand.
TATTCTCACAGAAGGCAAAACAGGACTAGTTACAATGCCTCTATTCTCTGTAAGTGCATGAGTGTGTGTGTTGAGGGGGAGGGGGTACTCTCCCTTAGTTTTTTGGCTGTTGCTCTTCCATTCATCCATACCAATATATTTGGCTTACTGGGTTTGGGGTAGTTAATTGAAGATGAAAGTCTTACAGACTTTCTTGCCTAGACAGGCTCCCAACCTCAATTCCCAGATCTCAGCCTCTTGAATAGCTAGGATTACAGGTATGAGCCACCAGTGCCCAGCTACAATGTCTCTATACTTAAGGATAGCACCTGGAAAAGTAAAAGGATTATGTCAAATAGAGGAAAACTAAAAAAAAAAAAATCACATGTAGAGGACTATATTTTCCCCCATTAGCTTGATTTTGTGGTTGCAGTAACTACAATGAGGGAGTTTCTTTTTTTATTCCCAATACTAACACATTAAATATTTTTATTTCTATTTCTTTGTCAGTTCTAATTATTTGTCAGACTAAGAAGCCAATGTTTGTAGGAGCTTCATTTCCTGTCAACGAGATAATGTGTATTTAAATGTCATAATTGGAATGAATTGCACGGGTTTCTAACTTCTAAGTCAGAACTCAGCTACATTCAATATTTTCACATTATGGCAAAAAATAAATAAAGAGTAAAATAAAAGATTTAGAATCTTAATTAAAACTGTATTGCTCTTCATATTAGAATCAAAACCTAATCAGTGAGTGAATTTACTGCTGGAACAATGCTTAAGAAGATATGCTTAAATTATCTTTTTGAGGTCAAGTTAGAAGCCTTAACCTACTTAGGAAACAAGCTGTCGAAAATTAAGATACAAACTAACTTTCCCACAAGGTCATTTCAGCAGATGTGTTAGTGTTCCACTATTAATGGTGACCTGCTGCCAATTCCCTGCCTGAGGGCTTTCTTTCTGCTCCTACCAAGCAGAACTGAAGTGCTAGAATGTTCTACATTGATTGAGAGTGGGTAAATAAACAGCCTAACTTCTTACCCCTTATGTGGGACAGATGTGAAGTGTGCTCTACACTGCCTCCTAGTGGCTGTTGGGGGTAGTGAAGTGGTTGCTGAACTTGCAACATAAGACTGTGTTGGCTTCCTTCCCTTCTTTCTCTCACTGTTTCACCCCCCTGTGCGTGCTTCCAAATACTACAGTCCACAAAACTGATGGCACTCCAGTCACAGGATCTGCATCAAGCAGAACCAAACTTTAAGTATGATTTTGCTTAGACCTAAGCCTGGATAGCTGCACAGATCTTGATAAAAGATCTGTGATTCAGTTTTTTTGTTTGTTTGTTTGTTTTAAAGATTTTCTTTGCAGAGTATGGTGTCACACTCTTCTAATCCCATCGCTCATAAGGCTGAGACAGTTGGATTCTCATTTTGAGGCCAGCCTTGACTAAATAGCAAGGACCTGCCTTCCCCTCAGTTTGTATGTTTGTTTGTTTTTTCCCACTCCCAATGACATCTGTAAAGTACAAACCGGCACAAAGAGGGGAACATCTGAACTGACATCTTAAGTATAATAGGTTTGTAGGGGAATTGTAAGTAATCTAGCATTAAATTTGTAGAGAGGAGAAAAATTGTTTACCTTCAAATACATGTCCCAGGGCTGGGAATGTGGCTTAGTGGTAGAGTGCTTGCCCAGCATGCATGAAGCCCTGGATTCCCAGCACAACATAAACAGAAAAGATCATAAGTGGTGCTGAGGCTCAAGTGGTAGAGTGCTAGCTTTGAGCAAAAGAAGCTCAGGGACAGTGCCCAGGCCCTAAATTCAAGCCCCAAGACTGGAGAAAAAAAAAAGTGCCATTAAAAGAGACACACAGAGAGAGACAGAAGGAGGGAAGAGGAGAGGAGAAGAAGAGGGAAGAGGATGAAAGAAATGGGAAGGAAGAATAAAAGGAGGGAGGGAGGGAAAAAAAGGAAAGGAGGAAGGAATGAATCCATGTAGTATTAAATCTACTTCAGAACAAATGCTTGGCCTGTCAGCAAGAAGTCAGTTGCAAGAAGTTGCAAGCCTCTGTGGAAATATTCTTTTCTCAGTCCTGTCCCTGGTACCCAACCCTTCAGATATTCAGGACCATTGGTGACATGAGTGGCTAAGCCTCTTCACTAGTATATGAAAGGCTGGGACTCAGTCTGGAAAGAAAGTAGACTATTGGTTGTACCTAATGCAATTCTAGAACTTTCAATTTACTTGAAAAAAAGAAAACTGGCCATTGAAGTATTTTTTTGGAAAGTCTCAAGAGACATTCTCACAATCTTTACATAGGGTTCATGAGTGTGAGAGGAAACCATGGGGACAAAAATAAAGAAGTAATATAAGGTGTTGTCCTCATTTAGCTGTGTCCCTGTGAGCAAGCTGTTTGATGTTTGCTTGATCTTTGATCAATCTGACTTTTGCTTGGTCTAGTTCCTTCCTCTCTGAACTGAGGAGAAGTAACTAAATAATTCCTCTGCTCTTTAATTCTGTTTTCTAGCAGTAATGCTAATTTATTTAAGTCAGTGGTTGTTGTAAAAGTAAGGGCTTAGATAATCTCCCAGGGCTTGGCTGTGTCCTAACTGATGGATATTGTTTTGGGAAATTGTGCTTTTTGTAATTCAAAGGCCTCTTAACCTAAACCCTTTAAGGAATTCCCATAATAGCCTTGCTAGTAGAACTCAGAAAACATCTCTTTCTTTCAGCAAAATAAATTTATAACTTAGGGATAGAAAACAAAAAGGGAAAATATGTTCAAGACCTTCCTAAGAACTAGAGACTAGACAATAAAGTTAGAAACATTCATTCCTTTAAAATAGTCTCTTATCACCATACCAACTGGAATTAGATATAATTCATGTTTTTTGAGCCCCAGCCTCTAATGATATTTAGAGGTAAAGGTGGGGCTTGGGCCATTTTTGTTAATTGTAAACGTGATATTCAGAGGGTTACATTACGTAAGTTATGAGTATGTAAGTACATATGAGTATGAGTGCATACAATATGACTACATAGTAATGAGTACATTTCTTTTTGAACAATGTCACCTCTTCCCTCGTTTTCTCCCAGTTTTTTCCCTCCTGACCCCACTCTCCCACAAGTTCTAGAGTTCATTTTCAACACAGTGTTTAGTGAGTATCACGGCTGCACTACTCCCACCATTTCTGTGCTCCACCTTACCCTCCTCAAAACATATGAACTTACATATAAAAGTACAGAAATAAAACACAGCAATAAAAGAGGGAGAGGGAGTAAAAACAAATAAACAAACAAAAACTCTTATTTCCATATCTTGGAGTTTCAAAAACATCATTTTATATGATCATATACACATATTGAGCTTTTGTGATCATCTCCTGAGAATATCCTTTGGTCTCACAGTGTGCACATTTAGAGTCCTGTTTAATTTATCATGTCCAGGTGTACGTTTTTTGTCTTTTACTATCCATTTTGTTTACTTGTAGATTTATATTCACATTCTAATTACTACAAATAAAGGGAGCCATGCAACCTATGTTTCTTTGGGCCTGGTTTACTTCACTTAATATACTTTTTTTTCCAACTCTTCCCATTTCCTTACAAATGGAGTAATATCATTCTTTCTGATGGAAGCATAGAATTCCATTGTGTATATATAGTATATTTTCTTGATCCATTCATCCGCTGAGGGGAATCTGGGTTGATTCCACATCTTGGCTATGGTGAACAATGGTACAATGAACATGGTTGTGCTGGTAGCTTTAGTGTGGCTTGGTTTGAGGTCATTCTGTTGTGCCAAGTTGCAAGACCACCCCCAAGAAGACCACCGAGATTCAGACACTCCGAAATGCAAAAGCAAGGCAAGGCTTTATTTAACGAGCTGCCAACTCGGGCCTCGTCCTACCCACCGACACAGCGGAGGTTAGGAGGAAGCCCCGAGCTGTGATTACACAGGGCTTATAAAGGCAAAGAACAAGGTTACAACAATCAGCTGTGCAAGCAAGATTAGAACACAGGTACAAATCTGATTGGCTCAGGGTTCGATTCTAAAATGGGGCTCACGTGGTGGGGACTGACTTCAAAGTCTGGCACCTCATTTCCCCCTTTTTCTTTTTGGTACCTTGGGAGCCAATCATGGCTCCATTCTGTCCATTTCAATGGCTTGCATGTCTAGGGGATGATATAGAGGTAAGGCATGGGCCAGTAGGGCCAAAAGTAGTATCCGAAAATAACTCTGGTCCCTCGGTTTTAAAGGGGGGCTGATGGGTGAAGATCATCCATCTTCTGTAATTTCTTCAGGCTGACTCAGGGGCGTTGACCTTACCTAGCCAGGAACCTATAACCTTAGTCTACTTTACCAAGGGACTGCAGGATTCACCTCTTTGGAGTGAGCTGCCAAAATAACATTAACACTAGCCAGGGTAGTAAGGAAAGAAGGCAAAAAGAAAATTATAACAATATTCACTCTAACTTTCTTTTTGTAATTTCTGTGAAATCTACTTCCCAATACACACCTGGCCTATTCCCACAGAGGCGAGCTCCTTTAGTAATCTGTTGATTGGGGGCATTGGCAAGCTAACAGGCCTTTAACAGATCTCAATAAGGACACAATCTCAGGTCTACAAGCTTTCTTTACTAAACAGATGTATGAGCTTAAAATTCTCACTGCCAGTCAGGGCTTTGAGTAAATGCGGGGGGTGAGATTTTAATCTATCCTCTCATTTGACAAACTTACCCTTACTAACCACTATCACAGATGACTGGCAAATTCCTGCCCAGTAGACAGACATGGGCATTGGAAAGGCATGCTTATGAACTATTCTTCTAGGACTTCCCGGCTTTAACTTTTGAAAGGCCAACAGTAGTGACTCTAGGATCTGACACCATCTCTGCCATCCAAGCAGTGGCTTACTGCCTCTGGATGCTCCATCACTTTTGTCCCAGGAGGCGTGACTTTCGACTTGGACTCAGGGCCTGAGTGCTGTCCCTCAGCTCTCCAGCTCAAGACTAGCACCGTACCACTTTTGAGCTCCACACCACTCCGTTCCCAGCACTCTGCTGGCTGATTAGAGACAAGTCTCTCACAGGGACCTTTCTTTGCCCGGGCTGGCTTCGAACCGCAGATTCAGATCAATGAGTCTTATAAGGGGCCACTTTACTCCAATTATAAGCAACAAGGTGGTCCACACAGAAGTAGTTTTTAAGCATGCTATCTTACCTGGAACTTATTAAGGGTCAGTATTAGATCTTGACAAACTTGTAGGAATCACCTGTGCTTCTCTGTGGGCCTGCTGGAAACTGTTACAAAAAAACCTACAAAGAAGCTGGAATGGCAATTAAACATTTTGGTAGCCATAATTCTCCTTTTCTCACTTTGCAATAATTATTTAGGACAATTTTACTTCCAAATTTACTTCCAAATTTCTTCCAAAAGGCTACAAAAACAAAACAATTAATACAAAAGGAGGAAAACACACAGGCCTGAGAACAAGAAAAGCTACGAGTTGGAGATCTCCCAAGCTGGCCCACAACCTCCTACAAGGGTGCAGAAGGAATGGACCCGAGTTGGCCCACAACCTCCTGCAAGAAGGAGTGGACCCGAGTTGGCCCACGACCTCCTGCAAGGGTGCAGAAGGAGTGGACCCGAGTTACACGTTGGAGATCTCCCAAGTTGGCCCACAACCTCCTACAAGGGTGCAGAAGGAATGGACCCGAGTTGGCCCACAACCTCCTGTAAGAAGGAGTGGACCCGAGTTGGCCCACAACCTCCTGCCAGATAAGCAGAAGGAGCAGACCCAAGTACAAGGTGGGCGGGTGGAGTCTCGTTTAGGAGGCCCTCCTGGTCATTTGCAGCTAAAAACCAAACTGACTCACGCCCTACAAGTATAAGCAAAAGCAAAACAGACAGACAAGACAAATGAACAGCGCTGTTTTCTTACCTTCGGAGTCTGGGATCTCGGGGGTCTCTGGGGCTATCCCGGACGAGCCCCCAAATGTTGTGCCAAGTTGCAAGACCACCCCCAAGAAGACCACCGAGATTCAGACACTCCGAAATGCAAAAGCAAGGCAAGGCTTTATTTAACGAGCTGCCAACTCGGGCCTCGTCCTACCCACCGACACAGCGGAGGTTAGGAGGAAGCCCCGAGCTGTGATTACACAGGGCTTATAAAGGCAAAGAACAAGGTTACAACAATCATCTGTGCAAGCAAGATTAGAACACAGGTACAAATCTGATTGGCTCAGGGTTTGATTCTAAAATGGGGTTCACGTGGTGGGGCCTGACTTCAAAGTCTGACACCTCAATTCTTAATTCTATATACATGTGTACAGTGTCACATTTTTTATTTCTATGTACATCCCATTTCCTGGTGCTATGAAAAAAACACATCAGGCTGAGTGATGTGTAAAAAAGGTTTATCTAACTGCCAGTTTTGGAGATTCATGGACACAACACCGGTATTGGCTCAGCTTCAGTGAAGACCTCAGGGAAGCAGCTCTAGTGAGAACTTTGTAGCAGAAGGCATCACAACAATGAAAGTGCAGGCATGAAATGCCAAGGGCGATCATATAACAACATAGGAAGCCAGAGAGTGGGAAGGGCCTCCTTTAATTTAAAACTACTCTCTCAAGAACTAAGCAGGATCCTATCAAACTATACTAAACTCTTCTGGAGGCAGCACCTTAATGATCTAATATCCTCCTCACTAGACCCCATTTTTCAAAGGTCCCACTGTCTTTTAACATCATCACACTCAGGACCATGCTTCTAACACACATACAAATTGAAGACAAACCGTAGAAGTCTTCTCATATTGACTACAAGATATTTGCCTGCCCTCATCCCTTCCTGTATTTCTTGACAGTTTGTTATTCCTATAACACTTTGCTATAAAAGTTCTGTACATAACAATGCTGCAACCTATATAGTAACCTATATGTTATTTCTTTTCACAAATGGAGAAAGTAAGTTTCAAAAAATGTGGTCTAATCATACAGTTTCTCCTTTCTTTAGCACAATTAAGTAAGGAAACAGAGATACATTTTAAATTTCAAAATCTCTAGATTCTTCCAAGAAGACCATGGGTGTGGCATTCTTCTTTTTTTTGTTGTTTTTTTGTTTCAGTCATGGGGCTTGAACTCTGAGCCTGGGCGCTGTCCCTGAGCTCTTCAGCTCAAGGCTAGCACTCTATCACTTGAGCCACAGCACCACTTCCCGCTTTCTGGTGGTTAAGTGGAGATCAGGCTCTCACCGACTTTTAGCCCCAGCTGGCTTTGAATAGCAATCCTCAGATCTCAGCCTCCAGAGTAGGTAGGATTACAGGTGTGACCCATTGGCACCCAGCTTTGTGGCATTCTTATTTATCTATTATTCAGCTGAAATCTTTTGGGGAAACACTTCATTTTTAGAAAATCTGTCTCTCTACCCATGAGTAAATTGATTTGGTTTTATTTTCTACATGAACTTTATCAGATTTGAGTATAAAATTATGCAAATTTAATAAAATGAACCTTATCAGATTTTTGTATAAATGTATGTAAATTTAACTAAATGAGTTGTATAGCTGCAGTCCTGAAGTCTCTAATTATTTAGATTACAGAGAAATTTCCATATTTTTAAAAGTTAGATCAGCTTTAACTTGAAAACTATCTGGACTTGCTGATTTTTAATGGTAAACATTTTAACTATTTTATTATTAATTACCTGATAATTGGCCCAATCAGATATTGTCACTCTTGTCAAACTTATTTCATTTGCTTGCACTTTTCAAGAAAATAAAAAGATTTGCAATATTTTCATATTTAATATTCTCTTACAGTTAAAATTCCCCAATCACACTGCAATTTCTCTCTCAAGATGCCACAGATTGCACAGTTTTGCTTTTAAAAAGAAATAATCCACCAATCTTTACTCATTTCTTCAGTGAAATTGCTTTTGTTTGATGCTGTCATTCTGTCTATTTTTCACTTTTATATTTGGGGAAATACAATTGTATCTTTCTGTTTTCATTTTACCTTTTCAAAAAAAAATTTGAAAAATGGTTCCTTACCTCCACTTCTCTCCCAAATGCAGGCATAAATTGCCACAGCCTGGCTCTCCTCTGAGTTCTTAGCTTAAAAATAAAGTTTACATGGGACACTAGTGGCTCATGACTCTAATCCTAGATACCCAGGAGGCTGAAATCTGAGGATCATGGTTCAAAGCCAAGCTGGACAGGAAAAATCTGAGAAATTATCAGAGCCCGGGGATCAAGAGATAGTAGCTTGCCCATCTAATGTCCATGCCTGAGTATAAGAACTATCCAAGTCATCCAATTTTTAATTTTGTGCCCTAAACCCTTCCTTTTGCATATATATATATATATATATATATATATATATATATATATATATTTTTTTTCCAGCCCCTGCCTCATGAGACTTCTTCCAGGCTTCATTCAAGGACTGGCATCTATCTACCACCAAGGGACCCTGCTGCTCGCCTTCTCCAGGAGGGGCCGCATTTCTGCCTTTTAACCCTAATGCCGATGCCCCTTGCCAGCAGGAAGCAGCCAGAGAGAGTCTCGACCTTTTTCATAACTACTAAAAGGCTGGAATGTAAGGCCCTGGAAGGCGCCATGTCTCCACCCAGTTACCTGGGTAACCAGCAGAGCTGGAAGCAGTTACCTCCCTTTTCCCTGAGGTCACATCCTAATCCACCTGGCCACACCCCCTGCTCCTGCCCTAGATAAAGCAGGGCTGGGTGGGGATTGCCCCTGTCTCCCCTGTCTCCCCTGTCTCCCTTCTCTCCCTTCTCTTCTTTCCCTTCTCTCTGGCCATGGATCATCTTGGCCATAGGCCAGCAGTTTGGTAATAAACTCTCTCCTGCCTGAATACCGCGTGGCATTCTCCTTTACCCACTACCTACTTTAAAAAACCTAACAACTCTCATCTCCAGTTAACCACAAAAAAACCGGAAGTGGAGCTGTGGTTTCAAGTGGTAAAGTGCTAGCCTTGAGCAAAAGTGTTCAGTGACAGTATCTAGGCCCAGATGTCAAGCCCTAGGAATCACACACACACACACACACACACACACACACACACACGAAAGAAAGAAAGAAAGAAAGAAAGAAAGAAAGAAAGAAAGAAAGAAAGAAAGAAAGAAAAGAAAAGAAAAGAAAAAGAAAGTCCATTTAAAATCTGCATGCATGCATTCTTATTCTGAGGATTGAACCCAGGGCCTAATGAATGAATCAGTGAGTGATATCAGTAAGCTCCACAGTCCCAGTGTTGTGCCAAGTTGCAAGACCACCCCCAAGAAGACCACCGAGATTGACACTCCGAAATGCAAAAGCAAGGCAAGGCTTTATTTAACGAGCTGCCAACTCGGGCCTCGTCCTACCCACCGACACAGCGGAGGTTAGGAGGAAGCCCCGAGTTGTGATTACACAGGGCTTATAAAGGCAATGAACAAGGTTACAACAATCAGCTGTGCAAGCAAGATTAGAACACAGGTACAAATCTGATTGGCTCAGGGTTCGATTCTAAAATGGGGTTCACGTGGTGGGGCCTGACTTCAAAGTCTGGCACCTCATTTCCCCCTTTTTCTTTTTGGTACCTTGGGAGCCAATCATGGCTCCATTCTGTCCATTTCAATGGCTTGCATGTCTAGGGGATGATATAGAGGTAAGGCATGGGCCAGTAGGGCCAAAAGTAGTATCCGAAAATAACTCTGGTCCCTCGGTTTTAAAGGGGGGGCTGATGGGTGAAGATCATCCATCTTCTGTAATTTCTTCAGGCTGACTCGGGGGCGTTGACCTTACCTAGCCAGGAACCTATAACCTTAGTCTACTTTACCAAGGGACTGCAGGATTCACCTCACTTGAGTGAGTTGCCAAAATAACATTAACACTAGCCAGGGTAGTAAGGAAAGAAGGCAAAAAGAAAATTATAACAATATTCAGTCTAACTTTCTTTTCTTGAGGCGAAGGTGAAGCGGCTGAGTTGGGTGCTTGGAGACCTCCCATGTTCCATCACGGTAGTTGTCATCCAGGGCAAAGGGGTCAGCTGGCCTGGCGTGGAAGCAATGAACCCAAGTGGCGATGCCGTGTAGGGTTCCTTCCACCGTGGTTCTTAGGATTTCAGTCTCCTGGGTAGGATTTCTTTCAGGATCTTCTTAACCACTACATTCGCAGTCTCATGCTTTGTTGGATAGACTTCAACCCATCCTGAAAAGGTGTCTACAAAAACTAGCAAATATTTGTAATTTCTGTGAAATCTACTTCCCAAAACACGCCTGGCCTATTCCCACAGAGGCAAGCTCCTTTAGTAATCTGTTGATTGGGGGCATTGGCAAGGTGACAGGCCTTTAACAGATCTCAATAAGGACACAATCTCAGGTCTACAAGCTTTCTTTACTAAACAGATGTATGAGCTTAAAATTCTCACTGCCAGTCAGGGCTTTGAGTAAATGCGGGGGGTGAGATTTTAATCTATCCTCTCATTTGACAAACTTACCCTTACTAACCACTATCACAGATGACTGGTAAATTCCTGCCCAGTAGACAGACATGGGCATTGGAAAGGCATGCTTACAAACTATTCTTCTAGGACTTCCCGGCTTTAACTTTTGAAAGGCCAACAGTAGTGACTCTAGGATCTGACACCATCTCTGCCATCCAAGCAGTGGCTTACTGCCTCTGGATGCTCCATCACTTTTGTCCCAGGAGGAGTGACTTCCCACTGGACTTGGACTCAGGGCCTGAGTGCTGTCCCTCAGCTCTCCAGCTCAAGACTAGCACCGTACCACTTTTGAGCTCCACACCACTCCGTTCCCAGCACTCTGCTGGCTGACTAGAGACAAGTCTCTCACAGGGACCTTTCTTTGCCCGGGCTGGCTTCGAACCGCAGATTCAGATCAATGAGTCTTATAAGGGGCCACTTTACTCCAATTATAAGCAACAAGGTGGTCCACACAGAAGTAGTTTTTAAGCATGCTCTCTTACCTGGAACTTATTAAGGGTCAGTATTAGATCTTGACAAACTTGTAGGAATCACCTGTGCTTCTCTGTGGGCCTGCTGGAAACTGTTACAAAAAACCTACAAAGAAGCTGGAATGGCAATTAAACATTTTGGTAGCCATAATTCTCCTTTTCTCACTTTGCAATAATTATTTAGGACAATTTTACTTCCAAATTTCTTATCTAGAAATGTATTCTTGATTTCCAAAGCCTTTCTAACACTAACACAACACTTTAGCTTTTATCTGCATCAGAAAAACTGAAGCTCACAGGCAATCTGAAACCAGGTGCCGCCCTTTGCTTATGGGCTGCTTGTTTCAAAAGAGCCTTTTTTTTTTTTTTCTTCAGTCCCAGTTACTGCATGGCATGAAGACCTTTGAATTTAAACTTAGTTTTGCATCATACTGCAGTCTTGAACATGTTCACACTCACACATGCACACACACATACATTTTCAAAAGATCTTAAAGCGCGCTGAATAAGCATCGGCCATACATTTTAAGACAAAAACCTTTAACAAATGATTTTAGCATTCTCCAGCCTCATTTTCCAGGGCTTGATAGTTTTAGTAAAACATTTTTAGTCTTAGTAAAACATTTTAGCGCACCAAACAATTTTCTGCTTAAGAAGGTTGGGTGGGGGTCCCCTAGAGTTCTTTTTTTGCGGACATTCTCACTGATTGACTGATTGTGGACTGTCACCTGTACATCTTTCCAGTGAGCTAAAGTCAAGTCCAGGGGAGTGGAAGGAACGTTCCCCATCATCCGTTTGTCAATCAGGCACAGTGCAAGAAAAAAACACACAAAAATGAGCTATCTCCTTAACCTCCCTCCAGTGAGCTAGGATCAAGTCTAGGGGGCTAGATGGAGGTCCTCAAGATAGAACGTTATCCATAGCTCTGATCAGATGTTCAGTCCAAAAGGCTACAAGAAACAAACAATTAATACAAAAGGAGGAAAACACACAGGCCTAAGAAAAGCTACGAGTTGGAGATCTCCCAAGCTGGCCCACAACCTCCTACAAGGGTGCAGAAGGAATGGACCCGAGTTGGCCCACAACCTCCTGTAAGAAGGAGTGGACCCGAGTTGGCCCACAACCTCCTGCAAGGGTGCAGAAGGAGTGGACCCGAGTTATGAGTTGGAGATCTCCCAAGTTGGCCCACAACCTCCTGCCAGGGTACAGGAGGAGTGGACCCGAGTTGGCCCACAACCTCCTGCCAGATAAGCAGAAGGAGCAGACCCAAGTACAAGGTGGGCAGGTTGAGTCTCGTTTAGGAGGCCCTCCTGGTCAGTTCCAGCTAAAAACCAAACTGACTCACGCCCTACAAGTATAAGCAAAAGCAAAACAGACAGACAAGACAAATGAACAGCGCTGTTTTCTTACCTTCGGAGTCTGGGATCTCGGGGTCTCTGGGGCTATCCCGGACGAGCCCCCAAATGTTGTGCCAAGTTGCAAGACCACCCCCAAGAAGACCACCGAGATTCAGACACTCCGAAATGCAAAAGCAAGGCAAGGCTTTATTTAACGAGCTGCCAACTCGGGCCTCGTCCTACCCACCGACACAGCGGAGGTTAGGAGGAAGCCCCGAGTTGTGATTACACAGGGCTTATAAAGGCAATGAACAAGGTTACAACAATCAGCTGTGCAAGCAAGATTAGAACACAGGTACAAATCTGATTGGCTCAGGGTTCGATTCTAAAATGGGGTTCACGTGGTGGGGCCTGACTTCAAAGTCTGGCACCTCACCAGCCCCGCTCATCCTTTTTAAATAATAAAAGCAATAAAGACATCTTTTTCATAACACACCTTTCATTATATCCCATAGAGTTTTTTTCTACCAAATGTTCCTTTTCCCATTATTTTTCAAATACCTCATGTAGTGTGTAATTTCAGTTTAATTTCTTTATTGATTCCATAGTTATTTAGGGAACACTTTCCATTTACCTGTGATATTCTTTCTGTCCTTTTCATTGTTTATTTCTTTCTTAATTGAGTCAAATTAGGGATTGTGACCTATAAAACCTCTATTTAGGATATTTTATTAAGATTTTTCTTTGTGACTAAATGCATAGTCCATATTTACGAATACCTTGCTAAAATAGGAAGCATTTCATATTAGAATTTGTAGAGAAGTAACTCTATTCATGGCATCCCAATATGTTTTGACTAAATTGAGTTGGTTGATTACATTCTTCAATACAGCATATTGTTTCTTATTTTTTGGTTTATTTGGTATTTGGAATTCAAACACTGTTCATACACAGTAATTGTATCTTTGCATTTTGTTCAAGTTTCCTTGTAGTTCTCTTTCATTTACTTTCAGTTTAGTTTTGCCAGAAAGGTTTCGATGTATGAATTTCTGCAACTGTTGTACTCTCTTTGTTGAACAAGACTTTTACCATTATTGGTTCTCTGTTCTCTGGTGGTGCTTTTTTTTTCCTTGTATTTAATTTAGCTGACCTTAATCTTCTTCTCATCTTAGCTTCATTTTTCATGATTTATTAGCATAATTTTTTAAATCTCTTACTATCATCAACATTTTACTTTCACTTTTGTCTTATGGAAAGCTAAAATATAAAGGGTACATTATTTTTATTTACTAAGTTTGATATCTTTCTATTCTAATAGGAGAAATTGACTAATATATGTTTGTCCTGTGTTATTATATTATGCTATTTTCCTTTCCCTGGTAATGTAGACTCATAAGTCTACAAGAGGGTGATCTTACATGTATGTGTTCATAACTGGGGCTTGAAGTCTGGTTGGGAGTTTCAACCACCACAGGTTCAACCACTTTTCCCAATACACAAATTAAATGAGTAGCGTGAAGACCAGAGGAAAAAGATTTATTTTCATGCTGTGAACCATTTCAGTCCATCTTTGAGGTATGGATATGAACTTTAGGTTTAAAGAAATAAAGAACTGAAGAGGAAGCAAGTAGTACGTGTAGTTAAGCAGTACTGGTCAAAATGTAGTTGGGTCAGTGTGACTGATTGCTCATTATCTCAGTTGTGGTTTTACAAGGGGTCCCAGGGCAGTTGTTATCACTGTTTGCTTGAGGCTGTTTCTGTCCCCTAAGGAAAAGATGTTTACCAAGTGTCTCAGGAATCTGAGATGACTGCAAGAGGAAGAGATTGAGGAGAACAAAAGTCAAAGAAGCAAAAAACAGGGTCAGAAAATCTATCCTCTCTGAGACCTTGCTACTCTGAAAATAGTTTGTAAATAGAAAACCAATGTCCAACTCACTTTTCCTACTATATATGCAAAACACAGGTTACTACTGTAGCCCCCAAAACATGTGGAGATTTCAGCCCACCATCAAGCAGACAGTCTGCACTGCATTGGATACCACTTGGGGTCCTCTAATTCGATTATGTTCTGATACAATTTGGAGCATCAGAACCCATAAAATGAGGGAATCAGTCCCCAAAATGCCAATCTGAAGACCCCAGTTATTTTACCTGTGGTTGGTTGTAAGTGCTCCCCAAGCCTCAATTTTGTTCAACTAATCTGCTTGAGTGGCTTAAGAAAGCAGTATAAAAATGTTTACTACTTTATAACAAAGGATAAAGATTAAACACACACACACACACACACACACACACACACACACACACACACACGTGTGTTGGACCAGGAAATCATGAAGGGGTGAGGAGTTCCCATCAATTCTTCCAGGTAGGCCATTTTCCAGGAAGCTTCACATATTCCACTCTGAATCCTATCCCTATGGGTTTTTAACAAAGATTTTGTTGTATAAGAATGATTGAAACATGGAAAATACAGGATAGACTTGGATTCAAAAGGGATGACTAGCAGTAATATACTGAATGAGGAAACCCAACAAGACCTGTTTGTTCAGATTGTTTTCTGTATCTGTGCAGCATTCCCTCCTACAGGGTAGAGTGCAAGACCCCTTCTAGAGATCTTAGGATAGACTATCAGATGAAGGAAGTCAGAGAACTTCTTTATGCCTAGCTCTAAGGCAGATGGACAGAAAATTAGCTTTTCTAATCTTCTGCTTTGGGATGGGAGTTATAGGCTAAAGCCATAGACAATATATGTATCCTCTTATTATCCTCTAAAATAATCATTGGTATAGACAGGAGATTAGAATCCCAGTTTACTGGGGAGGATACTTACTAAAGAACATCTTATTGCTATTAAGTCATGAGGTTAGAACATGAGTTCAAGTGTTCAGACACCTCCCCGACTCCCTAATAATTTTATTCTATACTTAAATTTTACTTACTCTGAAGTCCCTCTTTCCCTTACCTCCAAGCTCTGAAATCATTTTACTTCTTATCATAACAATTTCTCACTGATGCAAAGTCTCTGAAGGTACCATTACTCCTGGCATCCTTCATTTTCACAAAACATGCTTGCACTTCTAAGTGCTAGTGGCTAATGCTTGTAATCCTAAGATAAGTCTGAGAGACTTATCTCCAATTAACCACCAGAAAACTGGAAGAGGAGCTGTGGCTCAAGTGGTAGAGTACTAGCCTTGAGAAAAACAGCTCACAGACAGCTCCCAAGCCCTGAGTTCAAGCCTCACAGTGCACGAAAATAAATTAAAAAAATAATAAACATGCTGGTACCAAAATGTTCAAAAACTACTTTGCCAGACATTGGGACAATTTATTCATCAATGGCGATCCTGCTTATCCTGTACCATCCAAACTACTCAGTGAACTGAGTAACTGTAGACCTGTGTACAGTGAAAGCTGAGCATCATAAAGAAGGGCTGAGCATGAACACGACAGGCAAGGAACAGTGGAGCCATCTTAATTCATCTCTCTTAGTGATTTCTTGGATGTTGACTCTTTCTTACATGCTCTTAACTATAGAATTTATAATGAGTACTTCATAAAACTAAAGAAATATCCAACGTTGATGGCAATGTAAGGGAAGAGAAGAAAAAAGAAATGTGTAAATGCATAAAAGAGTCAGTTGATTGCCTACAAACTGCCCCAATCCTGAGAGTTCACAAAACTAGGTGAAGACCTGACTAGGAGATCCTATCTGTTTTGTGGAGTGAAGGTTTGGGGAAGTTAAGACACTTGTAATAATTGAGAGATGATGGGTTGAGGATAGTGGGGCTTCTATCCAAAACTGTAGCAACCTCAATGATTTATTAATCACCTTTCTTGTTCCTCAGCTTTTAGCATAGCAGCTGGGACACAGGAGTTAAATATTCATTCTTCCTCTATGGTCCTAGTGGGCCAAGGTAATACTTACACATTAAGTTATCTCTAACAAAAGCAACCAAGAGAGAAGGTGAGGAACACATATTTGGAGTGTCGGCCATTTTTTGTATACCCTCTCACTCAGTTTTGACAGTCTGTGAGGCCGGAATGATTGCTCTCTGTTCTTCATTCTTCAGATGTAGAAATAGCCTTGGAGGCCTACTTTCCCTGGGGCTGTGGAGCTGGAAAACCTGAGATCTAGGTGAGATCATGCGAAGAGTTCTCTATAGACACCTCAGCTTCCAAAATCATATTATATTCTGCCACTCTTCCTCCTGTGCCACAGGACTATAAGGACTTGAGAAGGAAAACACTCAGGAATCTTTCATAATGACTGATTTTGATGTCTTGAGTCAGTAGTGACATAAGCCAAGAGCATGGAGCAAGTAGTCCCTCCCCTAAGCTACAGCAATTCATCCTCTCACAGCTCATGTATTCAGCCTACAAGAAAGAGCTCTGTCTCCATCTAAAAGGGACTGGACAAGTCAACCTACCTAATATATCCTTGTTGCTATTTTTCAGAAATTTCCAGCTCTCACAGGAACAAAAAATACTCTCTTAGGCAACTTTTAAGCAGAGAGGAGTTTTTAAGCATAATAAAGAATAATGAAAGAATCTAGCCTTTGGAAGAACTGGGCTTCCTTAACACAGGAAATATGCTGCACTCAAAGCTCATTGGATTTCTTAAGCAGTATGAAAGGTCATAAAGCTCTAAACAAGGCAGAAGTCATGCCCAACCGGGGTGCAGAATACATTCTGCCTCATTTAAACCAAGACAAAGCTCACACAGACCAGCAAAATCTTGAAACATAGAGATTTTGAACCATTTTAATTTCTCAAATCTTTGTATATGTTTTATCCTGTTTGATAGCACATCATTGAGATTTATTGAGCTCGACAGGGATCACAGAACAGATTCTCTCTAAAAAGAAGTTTCATCCAGTGTTGCTGTACATACAAAGTATGTAACAGACCAGTCATTATGAAGACTAATTATATTTCCTAGGTAGAAAGTGATATGCTAAAATCTTGCTCATGCCAGCCAAAAGGGAAACAGTTGCTAATTTTCCTTTATGCCTGTTGTTAAACACAGCCATCATTAACATTTTAATTATATAAACTGAAAGGCAAATGATAACATAAAAGCAAAGGTAACAAAACTCAACACTCATCACTCTGTAATTCTTTCACTACATTTTACTGCCATTACGCTCTTGGGATTACTTCCAATTCTTGTATCAGTGTGATGGGAAAACATCCCAGATCTGTGTTCCATAAAGTTCAGGTTGGAAAGCTGAAATTGGCCATGGTGGGAGTATTTACACTAGGGTATTCAGCCAATGCTTCAAATCAACGCCCTCCCCTTACCCAGAAAGCCAGTTGCTAAACATTACCAGCAGAGTACTAGAGTAGAGGTTTCTCTCTTAGAAGAAGTAGAAAAAAAAAAAAAGAAATGTAAGCAGTATAACTTTAATTACAGGCCCAAAGCAAATATAAATACAGGCACAGACACAGCTGTGAAAGGAAAAAAAAGGAATACAGATGCAGACTAGACAACTTGAGGCTGACAACCTACATTGATGGTCTTGTTAAATGTAGACCTATTCATTAGAATTCTTCCAGATTCCAGACATACAACCCAGAGCAGACATACCACAAACCCTCCACACAAACTACTAAAGAAGTCCAGATGATAACACAGACACAAACCAACCGTTCATGAACCAGAAACATTCCAGACATGGAATTCATGAAAACAAAATCTCATCCCAGTAATGGGAGAATCATCATGGGAGTCCAAAAAGGTAGGCCTGGAAATTTAGGTGCAAGTGATGAACTTTATATTTCAGAATTCAATGAATTTATTAAGTTGATGGTTTAAGTTTTAGATGTGCAGATATCTCCTGCAATATCATCCAATAGATCTTCCTGTAATGATGAACAACATCTTATCTAACCAATAGCATTCTGTCTATGTGTACTTTGCACAACAGCATTCCCTTCCATTGGCCATTGTAGATTTCCTATGAGTCATGGACAACTCAGGTACTAAATTTCAAATTATACTTACTTTTATTTTTTTTTTCATGTTTTGTGTGCCAGTCCTGAGCCTTGAACTCAGGGCCTGGGCACTGACTGTTCCTGAGCTTAGTTTCATTCAAGGTTAGCACTTTACCACTTGTGCCATAGCGCCACTTCTGGCTTTTCTGTTTATGTGGTGCTGAGGAATCGAACCTAGGGCTTCATGCATTCTAGGCAAGCACTCTACCACTGAGCCACATTCCCAGCCCTATACTTACCTTTATTTTTTTTCTATACTTACCTTTAATAAGTGCAATTGTCCAGTGTAACAACCATGAGCAATGCAATTCTAGCAAATTTGAAGCTTGGAAACTCCATTCAATCAGGATAAATGAAAGCCATAAAATAATAATTAATAGAATGAAGTATAGCTTCCTGGTATAGTTGGTTTATTAAAGCATAGTCAGGTCTTCAGGATATACATTAATAAGTATGAATTTCTGAAGGGTATACTCTGAAGACCAAATTTCAGTGTTGGGGGGAGTTTTGTTGATTGGTTTGTTGCCAATCCTAGGACTTGAACTCAGGGTCTAGGCACTGTCCCTGAGCTTTTGTGCTCAAAGCCAACACTCTACCACTTGAACCACAGTTCATTTTCCTGCTTTTTAGTAGTAAATTAGAGCTAAGGATATCATGGACTTTCCTGTCCTGGCTGGCTTTGAACCATGATCCTCAGAACTCAGGCTAGGAGCTAGGATTACAGGCATGAGTCACTGGTGCCTGGCTCTTGTATGTTTTTAAAAAAAGCCAAACTTATTACTTAATGGTGACACCTTAATACCCGAAGAAGTGCCCTCTTTAATTAGGGCAGAAGGTACTCAGTGGGTTCTAGGCTCTCTGCTATAATTATCAGTTTTATTAACCTTCAGATTTCATGTGGTTCAATTTGAGGGCCATCCTGATCAAGACATATAGAAAATTGATGTCCCCTCACTTGTTCAATCACCAGGTCTGCAAGGAGCTTATTAAACTACACCCCATCCCGTCTCCACATTTTACTCTGACTAGCCATGGAATTTCCATGGCTTCTAGTCTATCTTTATATTTTCTGTGTCTAAGATCTGAGCAGCAGCCTACCCTATACAGCCCTGATAAGGCTACATCTTCCACTTCTAGTAAGGTCCACCATCAAATTATAGACAGATACAATATCTGGAGAAACCTAGCAATGAGGCTCACTTACCAGACCCAAACTCCTTGGATTCTGCATGTAACCATCTTGAAGCAAGTGTGACCATTTGCACAGATGAAGCTGAATTTTGCATCATCCTTTGGCATGGAGAGAGGCAACACTTTGTGGTGCCCTTTATGACCACTGGTAGTGTTGACTCCTATAAAGAATCTTTTGTTTTCACATTTATTTTTCAGCTGGGCATATGGTGTTTCAGGCCCATAATATTACTTACTTGGGAAATGGTGGCAGGAGCACATCAATTTTGAGAGCAGCCTGGCCAAAATTAGTGAGACTCTACCTCAAAATGTTTAAAATAGAAACCAAAGAGGTAGGAGGAAAGGTTCATAAAAACCAAAGGGGTGGGGAGGGGGGTGAGGTTCAAGTGGTAGAGTACATGTTTCACAAAAATGAGGCCCTGGGTTAAGCCTCTAATACTGAAAGAAGTGAGTAAATAAAATTTAGTTTTATATTTATGGGTAATAGCCTAGAAATCAATACATGCAAGCATGCATATAATGTTCAGTGATCAAATTGGCATTTCTATTGCTTTTAAAATTTATCATTTCTGTGTGTTTAGAACATTGAAACTCTCCTGTTGTTTTGTAATGTATAATAAATTATTGAAGACTAGAATTACCCTACTGTACTGTAGAACATGAATATAGAGAGAACCTTCATGCTTATTGTGAAAAGTGCCCCATGTTAATACTGAAAACCTAGACAATTTTTTGTATTCATAAAAACTGGGGTTCCAGAATGAAGGTGGCTCTATTTATTTTGATTCAGATGCTAGATGATTGTTTACAATTCTGATTGGGATGAGACTTTTTGGGGGGACAAGTTGGTATCTTTATGCACTTGTTTATTTCTCCATAGTCAGGCTTTCTAAAGTACAAATTAAATACAATGAAGTCCATCCTTTTTGTCAGACAGTTCTGTGAGTATTAGAAAAAAATAGAATCTGGCAACTTCCACCATCATCAAGATACAAAACAATTATAATCATAACAAAAAGTTCCCTCATGTCTTGTAGTCAATACCTTTTGCTACCCCCAAGCAACTATTGATCTGTTTATTATCCTCCTGATTCTGCCTTTTCCAGAAGGACAGCTAAGCAGAATCATACAGCAGATAGATTTTTGCTTTTTTAGCCTGATGTATAGGATTTAGAATAACATGATGCATTAAAGCATGGAATTTTCAATTTCACCTTTTCAAACTCTAGCTAATAAATACAGGGTACCATACACAAGTGTTACAGTAAGGGATATTTAGGAAGCAATAAGAATACCAGCCATCATTGCCGGCAAGTAATGTAAATCTTCTCAGAAAAGGAAATAGTTGACTGGATACAAAAAAGAAACCATCCCTCAAATGAAGGTAAGGAAAAACCACTGTAGGTAGAAAAATAGTAATGACCAAAGCCACATTAAAACAAACTGGCTTCCTGCCTAGAAAGAAGAGCTATTGAATACCTATATTTTGGTCTAGAGATGAAGACAATTATGTCTGTAGTTCTAAGCCTCAAGTGAAAAGAATGTTAATTCCAATAAAAAGCAACTCTAGGCTCAGGTAAAAATAATGCATGCTGGTAACTAGCAAGGATTCCAATTTATGGTCACGTGCATTGCTCCATTTGCTACAATAGCAATGAGACAAAACACTCTTTCAAACTGGAAATCCATTTAGTTACATAAACAAATTGTGCATTAAACTTCACCCCAGAGCGAGAGCTTAGAAGGGTGAAATGGGGGCCCGCAGTAGACTTCTGAGTTCCAGGTTCCAAATTTCTCCTGACACGTAAACAGGAGAAAATTATTTACCATTTAATGGGATTAAATGTCCATTAGCTTTCCCATGGGAATGCTAGAAAAATGAGATTGGGAAAAAAATAGAGAGGCTTTCCAGCCAAGTGTTTCTAGTTTCAGGGGCCACGAATCCACTTAATGGCCAATGAGCTGCTAAATTTTAGACATATGCAGAGACTTTTCTGCTCCTGTTTCTTTTTCTGTTACAAAAATGCAAAAGAATGAAGGTAAATCTGGCCATTTCAGAATTTTCTCCTAGTCATTCTACTTGGTAGTTTTATAACTTAACATAAAAAAATGTTACACTTAAGGGAACTTGATGTACACTCATACATGGGGTTAGAATAAAGGCCTCATTCATGCTGCCATAGCTTAGGGAGCACAATGTGGCTTTTTGTTGAGGTGGTGGGTGGAGGAGTGGAGCGACTCCAGGAGGTCTGGTGCTTACATGGGTCCCTGAAATTATGAAAACAATGGTGAACATGACAAAGAGGAAAAAAGAGAATACCCACAGAGGTTAACAGTCATCTTGTTCTTATCCTGGGGCTACCAGAATCAGTAGAGGCCACTATACCTGGCTAGTTTCTGAGTTTCTTAGATCATGTCAACCATATCTGCTCTCATTAGCTCAAATATTGTTGTAGGGTGTTTACTCTAGCCCTGTTAGGAAAGCTAGAATAAGCATTCCGGGTCCCTGTGTCACAGGCTCCTGAGGACACAAAACTGTTTTCAAAAAGGATATCCTTCTCCCATTCTCCACTTTTACCACTGCTTCTCCTCTCCCCAAAGTGCTCAAAGATCCACAGCCAGCTCTGATAGTTTTACCAGGAAACAGCCCTCCTCTGAGGGGCAAGATAGTGTTGTTGTTGATTTTTCAGCTTCTTTTGCACACAAGAGATACTCTGACATTTTGTAAGAGATTTTAGCTTTTGCTGAACTCTATGAATTAACTCAAATTCCTTTGGTCTAAGTTATTCACTGTTGCAATCCCTTTGTAAAATTACCTTGGGTTCCAGAAAAAAGAGACGATTCATTGATATGTATCTTGTGTGGAAGGCAAACTACCCCTTCATCAGGCAATGGTTTCTTCTTATCATCTTCAAGAAAACAGCCAAAAGTTCAGGAGACCACCCCCAGGCAACTTATTACAGTTCCATTCCAGTGGTAACGTGACTCCTTGCATGTCAGGGTTGGAGAGAACTCCAGAGAAATTAAGATCCCAAGAGTTCAAATCTTTCATTCTAAAAACAGAGCAAAATTTCTCAAACCTGACAAAGGAAATGAATGTGGACAACTGTTTTGTTTTGTTTTTTAATGATATGAGATTGAAGCAGAAAGATGGAGTAGAAGGAGATGGGCTGGAATCATTTTTAAAATGGTATTTCCTCATATGTTTATTTAAAGTGGCATATATTATATGCACATATTCATGGTGTGATAATCTGATATATGTGAATAATGTATAATGATTAAATCAGGATGACTAGCATTTTCATCTCCTTACACATTTACTGTTTCTAGGCAGGAATTATCTCCCCTACCCCTTAGCCTAGTACTGAAGATTAAACCCAGGGTGACTGAGCTATAACTGAGTTTATGAACCTTTAAACTCAGGAAAGCCTTAGTGGTACACACCTATAATCCCAGCTACTTGGCAGGCAGAAGTCAATTCAGAGAGACTATCAAAATTTAAAAAAAAAAAACACAAACAAACATGTGTAAAGACTTAGGTTCCGTTTCTACTGGTTTGGAAAAAGAAAAAGGAAATGAAAAGCTCTTTAAATTCCTCTAGGTATTTTAGAATACACAATACAGTATAGTTACCTTCTAATTCTATTTGGTATCTGACATTTAATCCTTCTTTTTCCCCTGTTTTTACCCATCTAGTACCTACCATTCTATGTTACATTTTTAGCTTCCACATATGAGTGACAACATACAACATTTGTCTTTCTCTGCCTGGCTTATTTCACTTCACATGTCCTCCGACTCCATTCACATTGTAGCAAATGACAGAATTTCATTTGTTTTATGCGTTTTAAACTCTGGCCCTTACTTTACACACACACACACACACACACACACACACACACACACACACACACACGAAGACAGAAATGTATGCACACATCCATAAACATGCATATCCACAAATAGAACAACTCAAATTTTTAAGATACAAAATCTTCTCTCAACCCAGAAATCATCCCCACACACAGAGCAGAGAAAGAAATTACTTCTATTATTGAGTAAACATTACATGTCCATTAGATTTCCCCTGGGAATGTTAGCAGCATACAATTGAAATATTAATCTACACTCTTCAGCTAAGAGTTCCAGAGGCAACAGACAAAGCAGAATGTGCTGTGCTTCATAGTCAATCCACTAAGACAGGGCAGAAACAGGAGAGAGGGGGGAAAAAAGCACATGAACCCTTTTTATAGCCCCAGATACAATCCATTCCACACTTGTTTTCAAAATGAACAATAACCACTTCTCAAGTAAGATGATTTGACAGCACCATTGGCAATGTAGAGTTTATTCTTCCTAGCTATACTTGGTAATTGGGGTGACCATCCCTGTTAGCTAATTGCCTTTATCCAGAGGGAAGAAGAATACAAGCTCCTGTCATTTTTGACAGGAGGTAATTTTACAACTTAGTGTGAAGCTCTGAAGTTAGACTCTTTCCCTTCCAAAGAAGCCAGATAGGGAGCTAGCTCCCTTGATGTTTACATTTCAAAGAGATGGCTGCCAGGTCCTGGAGAGAGACATTCCAAAGCTGACAAAAGGCTTATTTAGTTTCTATAAGATGTGTTTCAAAGAGATGGAGGGAATACTTACTTTTACAAGTTTTCTAAGAAAAATGATCTGGGAGAAAAAATGAGGGAGGGGGAGTGGGTAGGTAGGAAGGGGGCGGGGAGAGGAAAAGGAAGTCTTTCCCCTGCCTTTCAACAGGAGGAATTAAGCCTATTTAAATTTTCATTTGTCTTTGCTATTTATTTATAGGCATACCTATAGTACTTCCCTGAATCATAAATAATCCTGAACTAAATTATAATCTGAAACTAAGACCTAGTATTTGCTTCTCCAGCAGTTCTCAGGCTTCAGCCTCCATTGGAATCATCAACTGTTGAACAAGGATTGATGGATCTCCTCTAAAATTTCCAGGCTTACTAGATCTGAGGTGGAACCCTAAGGTCCTGCATGTCTAACAAGGTCTCAGAAGTTGGTGATGCCAAAGAGCCTCCCTTAAGAACCACTGGCTTACCCTATTCCTGTCTTTTCTTTTCCTCTTTGTCCAGCAAGCAGGAAAAGAACATTCTACTATTCGCGTTTTGTTCTTTCTGAATCCTTATGACCACCAAGCTGGGGCCTGGGTTTCAGGCAGCCCTTGAATGCTACACAAGGCTCCATGTCAGGCATTTTTTCAAAGGAAAATCACATGGATAAAACAGACTTGGTGTTTTTGAGAGCAATTCTCTGCCTGGGCACACCCACCATCTGAAAGGGGCTCTTTGTAGCAGGGAGGAGGGAGGGTTGGTGGTGGCAGTTGGTTCCAGACAAAATTCTGTTTCAGCTCCCTGTTGCTTTTCAGTTCCACCCCCAGATTTTCTCACCACACCCCAGGCTCACTCCATTTTTGCCCAGGAAAATTGTCTATCACATAATAAAAAGAGTACTTTATTTTTTTATTTTATTTTTTATTTTATTTTTTTTTTAGGCCAGTCCTGGGGCATGGACTCAGGGCCTGAACACTGTCCCTGGCTTCTTTTTGCTCAAGGCTAGCACTCTGCCACTTGAGCTACAGCGACACTTCTGGCCATTTTCTGTATATGTGGTGCTGGGGAATTGAACCCAGGGCCTCATGTATACGAGGCAAGCACTCTTGCCACTAGGCCATATCCCCAGCCCCATAAAAAGAGTACTTTAATGAAGTACTTTAAAAATGTAGATTTATGGATGAATCCCTAATGCTATGGTGAATGAGGAGCCGGTAAATAAATATGAGCCCTAAATACAAGCAAACTTGAATTTACTTTAGGACTTAGAGCTTTTCTTTGAGTAGAGCTAGAAGACACAGGGAAAGCAACAGAACCAATGTCAAGTTCCACTTTGCACAGCAAAGGAAAGACGAAGACTTGGCAGGTGAGGTGAAAGTGGGGAGACCCAAGAAAAATGGAAAACGAGTAATAAAGAGCAGTGCTGATTTACAGCAAATGCAAATAAGATGTTAGATCAATTTAAGCCTGTGGTCTTTTGCCAAGGTTTCTGTCAACTCAAAACTAACATTCTTGTAATGGTCCTTAAACCTCAGCTTCTGATTCTCATAAACCAGTTTAGAGCTCATTCTCAAATTGCCAGATTTAGCAAATAAAAATGCAAGATTCCAATTTAAATTTCAACTTCTGGTATTTCAGATATTATGTACTATGTACTGACACTACAAGGGCTTCCACCATTTCTCTGAAATTTTGATTTAATCAGGTCTATCAAATTTTACTTGGCAATGTGGCATTGTTCCTCTACTAGTATATATTTTCTGTAGAATGTCAAGTTTGAGGCTCAAACCTTACTTCTTAATTTTCAGAAAATAAACCAGGCACTTGTCTTTACTATAGTGCTGGAGAGACAGAAGTGTGTGTGTGTGTGTGTGTGTGTGTGTGTGTGTGTGTGTGTTATACATGCATATGTTTCCTGTCTAAATAATTACTTATTTCAAATGTCATATATTTGTAAAACTTGTATCTGATTCTTCTTGGCCCTTTTTCTGGACTCCCTTTGAAGTATACCATATATCTCATATATATCTCAATCTAGTATAGTATAGCTTAATATAGTAGAGTCTCATCTAAGATCTTTGTAAATACACAGATTCTTAAGGCCAACACCAAAGATTCTAGTTGCATTGGCTTCAGAGGCCTAGACACTGATGGAAAGTAATCCCATTGCCCAGCTAAGGTTGAGAAGCCCACACTGAAAGTGGAGTCTCCTTCATTCCTTCATTCACCCAAGAAACACTAGAGGATCTTGCAAATATGTTGGTGGTTTCAATTCCAGTTCAGTAGGCTAGAGAAAGGGCTGGTGAATTGACATCTCCAGCGAGTTGGCTAGGCTGACAATACTGGTAAATAAAGGATCTTAGGACCAGTATGTGTGTGTGTGTGTGTGTGTGTGTGTGTGTGTGTATGTGTGTGTGTGTGTGTGTGTGTTATAAAGCAGAATCAAGTACCAGGTATCAACACTCTTCTTTGAAGTGATCAAGTGATGGGTGACTCCTCATTGACAGAAAGAAACTGTTGTGCCAGGTCGCGAGACGACCACCAAGAAGGCCACCGAGACTCAGAAAAGCAAGGCAAGGCTTCATTCAAGCGAGCTGCAACTGGGGCCTCGTCCTACCCACCGACACAGCAGAGGTTAGGAGGGAGCCCCGAGCTGCGATTACACAGGGCTTATAAAGGCAAAAAAAAAAAGTTACAACAATAGGTGTTCAAGCAAGCAAGATTAGGACACAGGTACAAATCTGATTGGCTCAGGGCTTGAGGCATTCAGGGGGCAGTTAGAATTAAGCATTCCCAGTGGTTAGAGTTTTTTTTGTTGTTGTTGTTCAAGTATTATTTTTATTACCAAGAAATGTTTGTGACAGAAATTACAATTGCAGTCCACTCTGTATACCATACCCAAAATGGGAAGTGAGATGAGGTCAGGCTCAGAAATAAGGTGTGTCCATTTTATACATTGAAAGAAACAGTAGAAGGAAATACCATGTCCAGGTATTGCCCTAGAAGGAATAATAATTAGCGCTGTTGCTGAAAGTTTATCCTTAGTATGAATGGGAGCTCATAGGAAAAGGGAAAGAAGTCTGAAGTCACTAATCAAGGGGAAAAGTATCAAAGAAGAATGTGAAGAAAAGTGGGCAGAGCTAAAGATCCTGGACTATAACTTAAGAATGTTTCTTTTAAACACATGTCCCTTCTTTTTTTTTTTTAAGTTTTTATTATAAAACTGATGTACAGAAAGGTTACAGTTTCATACGTTTGGCATTGGATACATTTCTTGTACTGTTTGTTACCTTGTCCCTCATACCCCCCCTCCCCCCTCCCCCTCCCCCTTTCCCCCCCTGAGGTGTTCAGTTCACTTACACCAAACAGTTTTGGAAATATTGCTTTTGTAGTTGTTTCTCTTTTTTTACCCTGTGTCTCTCAATTTTGGTATTCCCTTTCAATTTCCTAGTTCTAATACCAGTATACACGGTTTCCAATATACTCAGATAAGATTACAGAGGTAGTGTAGATACTGGTTAGAGTTTTTGACTGACTGGGCCCTAATAAGCTTGTCCTGGGTTTGCTCACAGGGCCTGCTTATCTCAGGTTCACGTGGTAAAGTGGGGTTCGCGTGGTAAAGTGGGGCCTGACTTCAAAGTCTGGTACTTTCAGAAACAAGCTATATGCAGTTCATTATTTAATGTAGGAAGACTCAAGGTAGGTACTCCAATACACTGTAATGCCAGTTATGCGGGGTGGATAGCTGAACATGAGTGATGGCATAAAGGTGGACCGCCATCTCCTGAGTTCATACCTTACTCAGTATTTAAAACTATTATTGTAAAACAAAACAAAACAAAACTATTATTGTTAGTATTTCCTCCCACCTCAGGTCCTCAGCCCTTCCCACTAGCCCCCAGCTCCACCAATACCTGAACTCCCTGCCCTAAAGCTATAATTGGTCACTCCCACTCACTACTCAGATCTACTTACTTCCCCCCCTAGCCCCAGACTTTTATAAGCTACCACCTGGATTAAGGGGCAGCCACCATATAGCTCCCTCTCCTGTGGGAGATATGGCCCCTCTAATATACCTTCTTATAAACCTTCTCCTGTCTGTGACTATCACATGTTCCCCTGGATGGCTGGGACACATTTTTCAATTATTACCTGAGGCAATAAGGGCCCAGCCCTTCCTTATTAATAAGATAGTAACGCTTATCTTTTATACACTTCTTTGTTTTAGAACACTTTATTGTGACAATGCCTTTATCTCTCTCACTGTTTTGACAAGAATGCATGAGAGGTATGGGTCCCCCATCCAAAAATGTAAATGCTGAACCCCAAAGATTATAATAGACCTATAGCTGTCACTAAAGTAGTCTATATAAAGGCTATTGTAAAATTAGTGTGTCTATTAAATAGAAATATGATTTGAAGCAGATTTAGAAACCAGTGTTTCCAAATTCCTGAAGGTGGGATATTGGTATAGCCCTGAGGGCTTACTCATGACTGCCCTTTCACCCCTCCCCCAGAAAGGAGCATCAGGAACTTGGTCTGACTTCAGTACATAGGGCTCTCCTCAGTTCTGACATTTGGTGGACTCAGCTTTCTCCCTTGAGTCAGGTGTCTCAGCTGAAACATTGTTTTCAATACCCTCTTGTGTTTTTGTAGTTGCTAACAGAATGACCTGAGAGTTCTGTGTCATAACATTTTCTCCGTTAAATATCTGGGACCAATACTTGTTATAATGTGCTTTATTCTCCATTATATATACTATAGTATTCTCAATAATTGTTATAGGTAGCTTCAGCATTTAATGTGTCATTGTTTTATTTAAAATACTTACCTATAATGGGATTTTACTGGCAGTGTTTGTATGCGAAAGAAAGGTATACAAAGTCACTGTCAGCTCACATCATTTACTATCTTCACTTTATCATGTAGTCTGCAGAAAGACCACAACTTCTACTTTGCAAAAATTACCAATCCACTGGGTCTATTTATTTATTTGTCAGTCTTAGGTCTTGAACTATGAGTCTGGGCACAGTCTCTGAGCTTCTTTTGCTCAAGACTAATATTCTACCACCTGAAAAACAGCACCATTTCTGGCTTTTTCTTTTTGTTGATTGAAGATAAGAGTCTCATGGACTTTCCTGCTTCAAACTGCAGTCCTCAGATCTCAGCATCCCGAGTAGCTAGGATTACAGGCATGAGACACCTGATCCTGGCCATGGTTTTGCTATTATGATTATGATTATTATTTAGTAGTAATAGTTGTTGTTGTCTTGTTTTTTATTGTTTTCTGTTACATTGTCAAAGAAATACTATTTTTTTGGCTTGTGCCAGAAAGACCAAAGTTGAATCCCATCTCAGAATGGGCATCTCTTGGTGTCAAAACTAGAATGAAAAAAAATGGGAGAAATAATTTTTGGAAAATAATTGCTTAAAAGGATCTTCTTATAGTTCCCCAAAGCTTTCCATAGGTTTCTAAAATGCTTCACCAAGATTGGGAGAAAAAGAAAAATGAAAAATAAACATCATCTCACCTGCTTTCACAACACAAGTACTCCAGTATTCACTACGGTATGAGTGCATTCTCATTCTTCATTTTTAGGAAGTCATCATGTTTTCCAGAAATGATAAAGAGAATAATGGAGCCTCTACTATCCTTCTACAAACCACCAAGTCTCATTTTAATATTTTTTATTACATTTATTCTATTCATTGGGTTAATATCCCAGTGCTTGCTCTGTTTTTTGGTAAAGACCTCTCATACTGATCCCAGACTTGGCCATACTATTTGTTCTGCCCAATAGAAGAGTAGCAAAATTGGTGTAAGCAGAGCATGGATAAGATGAGTTACTTGTATTCTCTCTTCCTTCTCTGTAAGTGTGTTAGTGTCCTATGGGAACCTTATCAGAAACAAGTGGAGAAAACAGAATTATCCCAGCTGAGGCCAAGCCAGATAAGTTGTTCCCCTGCTGAACAATGAACCCACAACCAGGCTCATGAACAATCCCAGGAAGGTCATTGGAACTCATTCCCTATCAGCTGAACAGAGCAGCCAACTCTCAGACTCATGAACAGCAGCCCGAAGTTGTGAAAGATAAGCTCCTTCTAATACTAGCCACAAGGTCTCCAGCTCTATCCAGTGATAGGACTTCTAACTCAGGTTCATCATACCTCCTAGGAAGGGTTTGGCTCAAGTTCCTGGTGGGCAAATTTGGAAAGATCAAATTAAAACAGGAAAAGAGCATTATGAGCTAACAAAATCTTAAGGTTCTGTAATCTTGAAGTTCACAGCACAAAGAAACCCATTCCCCAACAACAAAATAAACAGCAGCTATAGATAGAATCAATATAAACACACCTGTGACTCCTTGGCAGTGGAAACCTTTTGTTTTGTATTTCATTCAAACGTGGGAAGAAACCATCAGCAGGACTCCTGAAAGTTCCTGAGTCTTTAACCAAACAAATGACAAGGAAAAATTGTCAGCTTTAATCAAACACTCATGTCTGCTGCCATTTATTATGAAAAAGGAAATAAAATGTGATCTGACTTTATATTGTAACAAAATGGTGAAGTGTTAAAGCTTTGTTCTACAATAAGAGGGAGTAAAGTCACATATACTGGCCTTCCACCAGAAACATGTCTTATCTTGTAGGTCTATTTCTACTCTCTTAGAGGAGGTAGAAGACAGATTAGTGATTCTCAAATCCATCTCTACCCAAACTGGCAAATTCCTATAATGGTATGATATCATTTATGCATTTGAGAGCATACCAACCAGAGTAGAAATGGTTTACTAAGGAAAGGGGAAGTAGTTTGAATCTTGTGTATAACTTTCCTGTTTTCTCTTCCTACCTTCAATTCCTCCCTGTTCCAGCTTAACTGAGGTTTTGTCAAACCAAAGTCCAACATTTGAATGCACTTGAGACTTACTTGAGTAACAATTTAAAAATGTCTACCCCTGAACCGACCTCAGCCTGTGGAGTCAGCATTTGCAAAGGGTCAAATGTAAATCTTGGAAATTTCAAACCATTTTCAGGTAATTCTACTTCACTAGTTGGTTTAAGAATTATTCTTCTCAAAACACACAGCTCATTTCTGCAATCTAGCTACTCAGGATGCTGAGACCTGGAAGGTCATAGTTTAAAGCCAGCCTAGGTAGAAAAACATCTATGAGACTTGATCTCCAATGAACCAACATAAAAGATGGAGTGGAGGTGTGGCTCAAGTGGTACAGCATCAGCCCTGAGCAAAGAAACCAAGGGAGAACTCAAATTGCTGAGTTCATGCCCCATATTGGAAAGGAAGGAAGGGAGGGAGGGAGGGAGAGAAGAAAGAGGGGGAGGGGAGGGAAAGAGGGAAAGAAAGAAAGAATTGGTGCAACAAGAAGCAGACTTTTCCTTGAATAAATAGAAAGTATTTGAGGTTCTACTTGAAGCACATGCTCAGTTGTCTCTGTAACTTGTTAACCGGTAGATTTTAGAAAAATCATTTAATCTCTGGGCTTTAGCCTTCAGCTGTTAATTGACAGGTTAGCTTAACTGGCTCAAGGGTTTTTGGTGGTTTTTTTTTTTTTTTTCTGATTCTGTTTTTCCCAAGCATTAAGTCCCCAAATAAACTCTGGATCCTTCATTTTCATTTATCTCCCTACTCTTACCTGAAGTCCCACCACTAGTGACATTATCTCCTCAAAGATGGATGATCCCTTTCTTTGACTGTTTTCCCTATAGTTCAGCTGTTACCTAATGTGGTAGGGGGAAAATATCTGAGCAAATGGAGAGAACAAGCAGTAAGTAGAATTTTAATTTCTGGTTCAAATCATTTTCTTAACTTCCTCAGTCTTCATTTGTCACTAATGGTTATATGTTTTATATAGCACAAAAAAAGGCATTTACTACTAAAGATTTATAAGTGCTGTTTTATTACAACTAGTGAACAATATATTCAAATATGTAACCAACTAACTGAAGCACAAAATTTATCTGTTGAGAATGAACTTAGGTGTTGAACAAAGAAAACCACCACTTTATAGGGAGAATGAAGCAGGCCTCTCCTAATGGCTAGTATGGGAGCTGGGAAGAGTCAAAAAGGAAAAAAGTCCTTTTGAAATAAAGAACCATTTTCAAGGACTCTATTGAGATTAGTCATTATGGCTATATTTTGGCAGATTTCTGTGATGGTAGGTTCTATTCATACATTTGAAAGTACGTCTAAACAGCAGTGGAAATGAATTTGCTTGGAACAGAAGGAGTTTGAGTCCTGTAAGTAAATTTCCTCTTTCAAATTGTTCTTTTTATATTCTAGATAGAAATACTGTATGAAATGCATGTTTTTTTTTGTTGTTGTTGTTGTTGTTTTTTTTGGTCAGTCCTGGGCCTTGGACTCAGGGCCTGAGCACTGTCCCTGGCTTCTTCCCGCTCAAGGCTAGCACTCTGCCACTTGAGCCACAGCGCCACTTCTGGCCATTTTCTGTATATGTGGTGCTGGGGAATCGAACCTAGGGCCTCGTGTATCCGAGGCAGGCACTCTTGCCACTAGGCTATATCCCCAGCCCGAAATGCATGTTTTAAATACTCTGTTCCTGCTTGTGATTGGCCTTTTCATTTTCTTAATAGCATCTTGCAAAGACTAGATGATTTAATTTTTAAATATTCACCATTTAATATTACTCTCAACATAGTCTTCTTTATTAAGTAAGTCTGACACTGTTTTAGCATTTTAGAGCTAAGAAGACATATACGCAGGCACTGTCCATGGGTTAGGACAATATCTATTGAAAACTTTAGTTTTATGACTGTCAATCTGTTCAGAATGTGTTTGCCATTTCTAGAATGAGTCAGAGTTTTGCCCACTCGAATGGCAAGTGAGAAAGACCCACATCATGTGGTGATTCATTCCCTTGTAGACAAAGGGCATAGAGGCTGGAGTTACAGATCTGTATTCCAGCTGCAACTGTGTCTTCCCACCCACGGAGGAAGATGTGGAAATGGAACAGGAGTTACCAGCAGTCTCAAATTCCTTCAAGCTGAAAGCTATTTATTAAAGCTGACAGATGATGGCAGAGCAAGATCCTGTGCCCTCTCATCTCCTCTCACCTCCCATCAACTTCTGCTTCATTTTTGGACTTTCAAAAAACTACATATCACTTTTTAATGATATCCATAATTCATGAAAAGAAATGATGAAATGAAAACATATTACTCCTGGCTTAAAACACCAGTGTTATTAATTATTAACAGCTCAAGAAGGAAGTCAGAAATGATCCCAAAGGTAAGAGAGACAGAAGTAAATA
Source organism: Perognathus longimembris pacificus (assembly GCF_023159225.1). Classification (NCBI taxonomy): domain Eukaryota; kingdom Metazoa; phylum Chordata; class Mammalia; order Rodentia; family Heteromyidae; genus Perognathus; species Perognathus longimembris. The sequence goes on from NC_063166.1 coordinate 58,231,373, forward strand.
CGCAGCACACACACACACACACACACACACACACACACACACACACACACTTGTTTGGAAGCCTTTGTAACCAAAGATTTCCAGTGTTTACCATGTACATTAAGTGGAAATTTATTTCTGTTCTCAAGAAGCATCAGTTTAGCTAAAGTAGTGACCAAAGCAATTATCTAATGAAAAGCTCTTATGCCACAGATAAAAAAGCTAATGTTTAAGGTGCATCCCAGTTATAAGACAACTCATGCCACAGCTAATGATGGAATAAAATTCTTTTTACTGCCAGTTCCATTCTTCTTCCCATACTGGGAATTATACACAGGGCCCCATGCATGCCAAACAATGTTCTTCCACTTGAGCTATATAGTCCTGTTTTTAGGTTATTTTCAAGAACAAGTTTTACTACTTTTGCCTAGGATAACCTCAAACTCAAGATATCCTTCAGCCTCTCAAACATATTATTCTCTTAAAACCACCATTTTTTCTTAAAAATTTTTTTAATTTTCTGATTTTATTTTAATTAACAATAATGATTCATATTTATATGGCAAGATGTGATATTGCTTTGCATACATATACTGTGGGATGACCAAATTAGACTAATTAGCCTTAGATTAATTAGCCTATCTATCACTTCAAATGTTTAGCATTCCTTTGTGGCAGACATTTAAAACACTCTCATTTATTTTGAAACATATAATGTAGTATTATTTATTATAGACATCTGTGCTATAAAACAGGGCAGCAGAAAACACTCCTGTCTAACTGAAACTCTGTATCCACTGGCCATTCCTATCCTCATCCATTCCTTTCCTGAGACTCCTACTCTGATAAATATGATTCTACTCTTACCTTCTATGAGATCTAATTTTTTAGGTAAGTGTTCTATCACTGAGTTATAACTCTAGTACAACATGAATGTTTTTGTTTGTTTAGTGGATATGGTTTTTTGTTTTAAATTCTATATTAGTGAGATCATGTGGAACTTGGCTTTTCATGCCTGGCTTATTTCATATAATGCTAGCCATTTCTATCCATGTTGCTACAAATAATAGTATTTTTATGACTGAATAGAATTCCATTGTATATATGGAATTCGCTACAGTTTCTAACCCATGTCTTTACTGATGGATAGTTAGGCTGTGCCCCTTACTTGGCTGTTGTGAATACTGCTGCAATGAAAGTAGGAGTCACAATTATCTTTTCAACAAACTGGTTTCAATAAATAGTGTTAGGAAACCTGCACATACACATAGTAAAGTATGAAAATGAACCCATTTTCTTATGCAAGAATCAGTTCAAAATGGATTAAATATTGAAACAGAAGGCCTGAGACTATATAACAACTAGAAGAAAACATGGAGAGAAAGTTGCAGGACATTAGACTGAGTAGGACTTCCTTGATAGGATCCCAAAAGTACAGGCAATAAAAGCAAAATAGACAAGTAGGACTGCCTCAAACTAAAAAGCTTCAGCATGGTTAAGGAAATAATGGGATACAGATAAAATCCACAGGATAGGAGAAAATATTTGCAAATTACACACTGGATAAGGAACCGATATCCAAATTATACAAGGAGCTCAAACTCCTCAACAGTGTGGAAATGAACAATTCTGTATAGAAATCGTCAAGACACTAAAATAAATACTACTCAAAAGAAGAAAGTGGATTGGCCGTTTTCAACAACATAATAAGAAAAATAATAATCAATTAAAAATGTTGGTAAAAATTTGGAGAGAAGAAAACCCTTGTTCATTGTGAGTAGTATCATAAATTAGTACAGGCACTTGGGAAAACAGCCTGGAAGTTCCTAGAAACTAAAGCATTAAAAGTATCCTTTCCTAGTTTAATGACATGCTCAATACCAAGGGAGGATAGAAAGTGTTTTCCAAAATGGAAACACTGCTTGCAAATCTAGGAATCAGTTCTCAATGTTATTGTGTTCTCCCATCTAAATAAAATCACCCCCTCTTCCCATTGGAGGTGGAAAGTAGAAAAACAGTTTTCATCATGGAGCGAGTGAAACATGACAGCAATTTATCCCAAATAGCATCAACATACTCAACCCCTCATCACATTTGACATATTTACTATGTCAGTGTAGTTTTTAGGAGCATAAAAATTGATTCTGTTCCAGAACTCTCCAACTAGAACGTGAGTACACAGTGAACTTGAGACACTTGTTTCTCTGTGGTACACTTTCCTCATCATAGTACAGACCACACTGCCTGCTCTGGTAATTCTGAGAATTTTTTAATATGGCAATTCACTGACATTCTTGGGACAGGTAGAGAGTTAGTTGAAGTTTATTGAGAAGTAGATGCAAGGCTAAGAAAACCCAAGGCTCTTAAAGAGAATGGGAGTGGGTGGGAGAAGCCAAAACTTTCTATAGATTCTTAGACAATTTTGTTGAGACTATTATTGTTGTTGTTTATTTACTTACTTTTATTTTGTACAGACTATGATGTTGATTATTATACTTATTGCTAGCTAAGAGGAGGTCCAGGAGATCTATGAGGCTGATTTGAGATAAGGGAAGGAAATGAACCAAAAGTAAGCCATCAATTATGAAGACTGTATTGATTATTCTCTTCTCCAGAATTCAGCCCAAATCACGCAATGTGTTCTCTGGTTTTAAACAAAGGGGATTTTTCTACGGCATTTCTATCATTTCCCCTCTCAGCAATGGAATTCCATCAAAATTGTAGGAAGAAAGTAGTATTCAGCCTAAGGAATTTGTTTCATTTCAGAGTCAAAAACAAAACCAAAGAAATTCCAAAGATGCTGGACACAAGTGGCTAATTTTATCTGGGACCAAGTACTTTGAAAACATCTGCTCCCTCAGAAGGCAGTATTTCCTTCTCCATTTCCTTCTCTGTCCAGAATCCATCTCACCCAAGCCTTGCTCTAGGGCTGATTACAAGAGACCCTGCTTAGATGTGTCTCAATTGCACAAAGAATTTTCATGTAGGTACAGTGGCTCATGTTTGTAATCCTACTTATTCAGTAGGCAGAGACTGAGAAAAACTGTCATTTTAGGACAGCCCAGGCAAAAAGTTTCCAAACTTCATCTCAACTAATAATAGCTGGATGTGGTAATACACTCCTGTCATTTCAGCTACATGAATGGGAAGCATAAATAGGAGAATAGTGGTCCAGAACAGATCAAGTAGAAATACAATACCCTAATCCAAAAAACAAGTACAGCAGAAGGTGTGGCTCAAATGCTACAGCACCTGCCTGCAACCATAAGATCCTAAGTTCAAAACCCAGTACCTTTTAATAAAATGAAAATACAATTTAAAAAAGTGCTGATCTCGGGTCCAGAGAATATATATTTTTTGTCCACTCGCAACTACTCAGGGGCAAGAGTTGCCCAAGAACTTTCCAGAAGGATCTTAGCTCTCACAGGCAGAAGACTAAGATGTCAGAAGGCCTTTTTGGAACTCTGGCAAATGGCTTTTACTTCTAGCCATGCTGTAATACCCTCTTCTATTTTCACCTTGAAATCTCAAAAGGCATTAGATTTCTTCTCTTCAGTGCTTCTATTTAGGCTTGAAAATCACTACACACAAATAAGCAATACAGCCTTCTTTTAATTATCATATGTAGTTTATATTTTAAGAAGAGAAGTTAATCACAACTAATCACCAATAAATAGGCATTACTTTCCTTTGAGGCCCCCACCTTAGTTTGCTTGGGAGGTCTGGCATCTGGAAGAAAAACTCTTGGGGGTGGTCTAGGCTAGGTTTTGGACCTCAGTAATTTCTACAGTAACTCCAAGATGGATTGTGCCTGCTATTTTTGGATTCACACTGGGAAGCCAATTAAATTAAAAGGCTATTCATTTCACTATATTTGTCTCTAGGCTGCTCAAATAGAAATGCAAACGACTCCTATTGAGTGTGTTTTCTGCCTCAAAGAGAATGAGATTGTAACACCAACCCCTGCAAAGTTCCAGAGTCCAATTTGCCTTGAGGGGGAGAAACACAAACCCAACTCTTAAGGCTAATTATTGGCTTCTTTTGCAAATGTGAGTTGAAGTTATCCTAAATGAAGGCCTCGTCAGCTTCTCTGGGCTTCAGTGTGGTAGAAACTGGATCTGTGCTTAGGGAAACCAGCACCATTAAGGGGGAGATGAAACTCATTTTTTTACCTAGCATAACTCAGAAGAAAGAGGAAATGACAGAGCTTCAGTATAATAAGTATCTGTCCTGGTACCACTTTTATTCACATCAGGCCATAACCCTGTGGAAAAGAGACTTGCCTTCAATTCTGGAGCCTTGTGCTTCCATTTTAAAATTAAACCAAATCAAGACAATATGCTATCTCAAACAGGACAAGCTAAAAGACTACAAGTAGGTTGCTGTAGCCTGACTGGCATGAGTTATGACATGTGGACAATGCTGATGGCATCAAAGAGGTTAAAGCTGCTTGCTGTTCACCCCTTAGGCCCCACTCTGTAGCTTGGGGGGCTGGTGGGGTGGGGGGATCCACCTGCCTAGACTCTTGCCAAAGGGTTCAAAGGGATTGGATAATTGAGGAACTAACCTCACAAGTCTGCTACAGATCACTTGAGTAGAAACATCCTTTAAAAAAGTGGATTTACTGGGGACTTACTTAGAAACTAGAACTAGAACTAGAACTAGAATTAGTGATTTTTTCCCCCTACCTGGAAATACATATGACATTTAGGATCAAGGGAGATTGTCCTCTACTAGTCCTTATACAAAAGTGATTTCAGTTTTGAACAGGAGCCTTTCTTTAAATAGAATGGGACATCCAAACTATAGTCTACAAAAATAATAGCCTACCACCTGTCATTTGTAGATCATTTTCTGTGACTGCCCAACCCAAATTGAAACTTGCCCATAATCAATGGCAGATGGAATGTTAGGATGGCCCTAATGCAGAACTCCCAGAGTCTTATGGATGAAAAAAAAATGGGGCTTATGATGGTTGCTAGGACCTTCACCACAACTTGTAAAGACTCATCTGGCAGGGTGTAATAAGCAGAACAAGATGTGAGACAACAAAATATCTCCGTGTTTATGAACATCCGAAAGTATTTCCTAGAAAAAGGAGCTATTTGGAGAAAATTGAAAATCACTTGACTTTATCTTTACTTTCATGAAAAATATATCCTCATCTGAGAACTATTCAACTCGGTTTTTGAAATTCACTCTATAAATGATTGGAGGGAAGAAAGAAAACATAAAAGTGGGGGAAGATTTGCACAGAATAGTCCAGGATATGAAGAACACCATGACCATTTTTATTAACCTGCCTCTCAAATTTCAAAGTATACTTTTTCTTTCTGTCATAAAAATGGAACAGATTCAAACCTGAAGTCTAATTTTCTACCAGGAAAAATCTCCTCTGAAATGGATGCTGCTTTTTTGGCAAGTGCTCAAAATGACAAGTGGAAATCAAGATAAATGGGCAACATTTTATGTATTTGTAATTTTGCTATCCCCTAAAAACTAAAGCCATTAAAAACAAACAGAAAATATAAGCAAACATATTGCAGAATTTTCTATTCAAAATAGTCCCAGCTTTGAACCAAATGTTCATCAGGAGTAGAATGGATACATGGTATATTCATAGAATGGACTACTCAGCAGCAAGGAAGACACACAAACTATAACACCATGCAGCAGCATGAAATAATCTCATAAGCATATTGTTTAGCAGAAGAAGCTGACACAATAAAGTAACACTATCCCTCTTTATGTGCAAGAGATGTCTTCAGGATCCCCATAAATAAAAACATCTGGGGATGCTCAAGTCAGTTATTGAAAATGGAATAGTATTTTCACATAAATTACACACATCCATCCATATACTTTCACAGGTTTATTGGTATTTTCTTTGGTATTTTTTTTTGGCAGTATTAGGGTTTGAACTTAAGGCCTTGTCCTTTTTAGGCAGTTGCTCTAGCACTTGAGCCATATAATTTCAATCATATTTAGATTATAATAGTTAATACAATTTAAATAGTTGCTATATTTACTATGTAGGGAATAATGACAAGAAGTCTGTTCAGAGTTGCAGTTCCTTTCTCTTTCTAAATATTTTTGATTGAGAGTTGAATCTGAGGATGCAATCCTACAGATAATGAAAGACAGATGTACTTAATGAGCTATTCAATTTATATTGAATTTCATAAAGAAACAACTACCGTGTGGTGATGAAAGACTAGCTCATGGGCACCTCTGGAGAGCAAGGCCATGAGAGAGCCTCTGGACTGTTTGTTATCCTCTGCCTCTTGATTTGAATTAAGGAGGCCCTTGGTTAAAATTCATCAAGCTGTGCACCTACCTATCACATGTTTTATTCTCTATGCATGTTTACTTCAATAAAAAATTTATTTTAAAGTATGTATGATCTAAATAAAACTCAGGGGCAATAGATGTATGCTACACTTTTACTGTGGTAATAATTCTATGGCTATATGCCATCACTAAAACTCAGGCTGTGCATTTCAAATTGGTGAATTCGGCAAGTGCCAAAGTCAATAGAGCTCACACCTATAATCCTAGCAACTCAGATGACGACAGTTCAAAGCCAGCCAGGAGATAAAAAGTCTGTGACTTTTTTTTTTTAACTCCAGTTAACCAGCAAAAGGTAGGAAGTAGAGGTGTGGCTCAAGTGGTAGAGTAGTAGTCTTAAGTGACAAATCTAAGGGACAATACCCTGGCCATACATTCCAACATTCCAGAGCCAGTATTAGCACAGTACATAAAAAGATACACAAACAAATAAATATGGGTAGGCAGATAAATAAATTTAAAAGATGAAATTAGTGAACATTAGGATTAAGGGCATGGCTCAAGTGTTAGAGTGCTAGCCTCACCAAGCACAAGGCCCTGAGTGTTAACTCCAGTACTGCCAATAACAATAATAACAACAATAATAATAGTAAATTGTATTACATGTACACATTTGTAATACCAACAGTCAAGAAGCTGAGACAGAGGACTGAGAATTTGAGCTAGCCTAGTCTCAAGAAAAAAGAACATTAAAAAGAAAACTACAAAGAGGCTTTTTTATTTGGTATGCCATTACAGAGGCTTGAACTAAGAGCCTGGGCACTTTCCCTGAACTTTTATACTCAAGATTAGTGCTCTTCCTACTTGAGCCATAGATCCACTTCCAGCTTTTTTGACAGTGAATTGGAGATAAGAGTCTCACATACTTTCCTGCCCCAGCTAGCTTCAAAATATGATCCTCAGATCTCAGCCTCCTAAGTAACTAGGATTATAGCCAAGAACCATCAGCATCTGGCTAGGAACTTATTTTTTTAATTTTAATGATCTTGGGAAGAATCATTTTAATGTCTATCCTCCAAGGCAGTTTGAGAATAATTCAGAACACAAATAAATGCATGCTTTTACTGCTGAGTTTCATTTACAGGAGGAACAAATAAAGCAATGTCTCAAATACTTAATCAGGTAAAAAAATATTGGAATATAAGTGTGAAAAGGAGACAGTCTATCTACACATGAATGTGTAAAAAATTGAGGTAAGAATTTTTGTTGCAATTCTAATTCATAATCCTCTATATTTCTGTCAGTATCACTAATGTGCTTGTAATAGCACATTATCATGCCAACAACAACCACAAAACCTCATTCATTGCTCATACATCTGGAGCCAGCTGTGGTTGCTGGGGCTACTCTGCTGATCTCCAAGGCATGCTGCCTCATCTGGTGTTGGGCTAACTATGGCTCACACAATGTAGCCATAATTGGAATAACTGAGGCAAATTGGGGTGAATGTGATCTCACAAAATGCCTCATAATGACACCCTACTCTTGGTACTCATGTCCCCCTACCTCTTGCTAACATCCCATATACATTAAATAGAACTTTGTGGGATAGGACAATCCAAAATGAGAGTCAATCCAAGACGAGCCACAAAAGATACTGTAGTTTCTGTCTTGCTCTCTTAGGTCATCTACTCTAGTAGAAGCCAAACAATGACTTGTAAAGTCATCATCAGTCCCATAGAGAGAGATTCACATGGCGAGACATTCCAGAAGTTAAAGGACTTAAACTTCTGAGTTAGAACTATGAGCCAGAACCAATCAGCTAAGCTGCTGTGAATTCTTTTTTTCAAAAAAATGTTATTATAGGGGCTGGGAATATGGCCTAGTGGTAGAGTGCTTGCCTTGTATACATGAAGCCATGGGTTCAATTCCTCAGTACCACATATATAGAAAAAGCCAGAGGTGACACTGTGGCTCAAGTGGTAGTGTGTTAGCCTTGAGCAAAATGAAGCCAGGGTCAGTGCTCAGACCCTGAGTTCAAGCCCCAGGACTGGCAAAAAAGAAAAAAAAAAGAACAAAAGACAAAAAATTGTTATTATAAAGGCTGGGAATGTGACTTAGTGATAGAGTGCTTGCCTTGCATGCATGAAGCCCTGGGTTCTATTTCTCAGTATCATAGAAAAAGCCACCGGAAGTGGTATTGTGGCTCAAGAGGTAGAGTGTTAGCCTTGAGCAAAAAGAAGCCAGGAACAGTGCTCAGGCCCTGAGTCCATGCCTCAGGACTGCCAAAAAAAAATGTTATTACAAAGGTGATGTAAAGAAGGGTTATAAGTATATGTTAGGTAAAAAGTATGTTTCATTTTGGACAATGTCACCCCTTCCCTCACTCACTTTCAGTTTTTCCCTCTCATTTCCACTCAAGTTGTTAAGTTCATTTTCAACACAGAGTACCATTGTTGCATTTGTTTACCCTTTGTGCTGTTAATTCTTGCAATACACATTTTAAATATTATCGAGCACTTTTGTCTTGATGCTGATAAGATTTGGATCAATTTCTTACATGGTCACAGATTCTGAACCATGAATATTTCATCATTCTATAATCTATCCTACATGCATTTTTGTGACTGTGTCAGAGACTTAGGAAACAAGTAGATATACAAAGCATTTCCCAAATCATTACTCATATCATGGCCTTACTTTTTTCCTTCCTTCCTTCCTTCCATTCCTTCCTTCCTTCCTTCCTTCCTTCCTTCCTTCCTTCCTTCCTTCCTTCCTTCCTTCCTTCTTTCCTTCCTTCCTCCCTCCCTTTCCTCCTCTCTCTCTCTCATATACATATTGGAATTTGAACTTTGAACTTCATGGTCTCATTTGGCTTTTTTACTTAAGGTTGGTGCTCTACCATTTGAGCCCTATTTCTACCTCAAGCTTTTTGCTTGAAAACTAGAGATAATAGTCTCATGGACTTTTTTTCCCCCAGTCTGGCTGTCAGTCATGATCCTCAGATCTCAGCCTCCTAAGGATCTGGTACTACAGGCATGAATCACCAGTGTCCAGCTCATATTATGTTTTCTAAGGTCTCTTTACACATCCAAGACCAAGTTCCTGGACAGAGAAGTTTAGCTCACTTATTGATTGTGAGAAGGTACTAAAAAAATTACATGGAAAAGAGCATCATGACATTGATTTCCTTCATCTTTCCTATATGACAGTGACTTAGTTCTAGAGAAGAGAATATGTTACAAGTGATGGTATGAGACTGTCTATATTATGCCATAAAATGGAAGCCTTCTGCCTAACTCTCTTTCATGGGTTTCTTGCTTTGAGGTAAGGTAGTCACTAGTCAGCAGAACAGACCCATATGGAAATCTTCAAAGAGAAGAACCAAAGCCAACTACCTACAAGTCCAACTAGCCAGCCATGATAGAAATGAATCACCTAGCCCTGGTCACAAGTCCTCAGATGACTGCCACTTCTCCTACATCTAACTGCAACTCAGCCTCTCCTGAATATTCCTGACTCACAGAAACTGAGAAACAGTGGAGTTTCATTATTATTGTAAACCATTAAATTATGGGACCAATTATTATGTGGCAACCCATAAGTACAGAAAGGATGAAGAATTAGAGAGGTTTACCATGATTTGTTTTCCCTTTTTTCAAACCATTGGGTCAAAATTTTTGCTCTTACAGACAATAGGATCAACTATGGTTCACTTAGGAGAAACATTAGAAAGGATTAAATGACCTTCAAGCATGCTCAGAATATCAAGTCTAGAGTCTCTAGAAGCAACAAAAATCTCAACGATTAGGATATCTCTGTTCCAGCCAATATTAATTTCTATTGCAGTTAGAAAAAAAAAGTATACTAGCTCACAATAAAAAAAGTTTGAAGGCCAATATCTCCACAATTAATGCTTTAGAATCTGACAGTCCTCATAGCCCTCCTCAGTCTAAGATGGATTCTGTGAAGAACTGAGGCACTGCTGCAATATGCAACATGCTGTTGTGTTGCAGAGTTTTGCACAGGTACAAATAATTGGGGCTATCTCTCTGCAATACAGGATGAGAAAAAAATTGTGGGCTTCATGCTTAGGGAGGTATTATTATTAAGGTAGAAAATGTTTCTATCATAGAATGTTTAAAGCAGTGTTCTTAGTCTCCAAGAAAATGGGTAGTTATTTCATGTTCCTATACAAAATCCTTATATTACTAAACTATAGGTCATAGGGGAAATTATTGATACATCTTTCTATTTGCTAGAATCTAAATTGCTAAATACATTTCATCTCTAGAGCCATTTCCAGCCAGTTAATGATAGCCTAGAGTTACATAGTGAAATAATCTCAGGTTCCATTCTGGACTCCAGGAAATAAAAATCTGGAAACAAGTTGTGACCATGCCTCAGATACTTGAGACTTATATTAAATAATAGCTACCTGCAAAAATAAGTAACCTTGTGTTAAATAATAAGTACCTGCAAAAACAAATAAGCTTGGTCTCTGTGCTTTCTCATTTCCTACAAGAAGGATCTGAAAATATCTCATGATCTTTTATGATTACTGAGGTGAAAACTATTCCCACTGACCAGACTCTTTATCTATAACACTGAAATAGCATGCAAGCCAACTAATTTTTCCAGTCTTTGATAAAGCCCAGGTATTTAAAGCAGATTCTCTGGCTCTCTCCCAGCTCATGTCACCCATTGATATAGGCAGGCAGGCAGACAGACAGACAGACAGACAGGAACCTTGAGAGAACACTGCAGTTGCAGAAGCACAATCTGAATGTTACTGATTTGGATCATTAGTATCACCAGTTGTTCACCTCCCAGGCTTGCTCATTTATGCCCATTTTCTCCCCTTCCTCTGAAATTCAACCACTTGGTGTGAATAAATTGTGGATAAACAGTCCCTACACTTTAGCTTTTCCACTTCTCTTTTTGGATAGTGAGATACATATTTTTAAAATCTCCTTATGAGTCAACAATGTTTATATCCTACAAATTGGCATGACTTGCCAGTTGTCAGTCATCCCACACATAGCAACATTAGGATTATGACAAGTCTATACCAAGTTTCTTCATCATCATCCTTGCACTATTAGTAGAACCATTTCCTATCTGAAGATGGGTGTTGTGGGAAAGAGTCCCTGCTTTCAACCATTCTCCTCAGTCACTGTTGTCTGAGTAGCCTCAGAAGTTGTCCTCAGCTTCTACCACCCCCCTTCATTCTCCACCTTCTAATTCTACTCTTTCTCCCTCCTCCTCTTGCTGCTCCTCCTCTTCTTCTTCATTCTCTTCCTCCTCCTCCTCCTTCTTCTCCTTGCATTGTAGACCATCACTCAGAATTTAATGGGCACACAAATCCCCAGGATATCTGTTTAAATACCGATTGTGTCCCTATATGTACAGTCAAGATCCTTTATTCCCATCACACTCCTATGTAATGCCGGTCCTTCTGGTCCATGGATCACTCTTTACGTAGTAATACAGCAGTAGAGACCCAGTGTCACGCCCAATGGGTGGAACTCACTTGATTTTCTAGAACTCTTCAGGAAGAATATCTTCTTACCTCTCCCCTCTATTCTATCCATCCCTATCCATCCCAAGATCTGAGTGTTCCTTACTGTCCCACTTCTGGTCACACTGATTCTAGTCCTTCATTGAGGCAATAAGCATGGAGTACCTATAATGAGCTACATAATGTACTGGCACAATAAATGGGTCCTTAAATAAGACAACACCCTGACTATCCCTGCTCATGTCAAACTGAAAATCTAAAGAGAAAGGTATCAGATAAATAAGGGTTTAACGCATTGTTAATTGTAAAGACTGTTACAAATGAAAATTGAAGACTACTTTGAGAAAAAATAATAGTGGAAAAACATGAACCAAGAGCCCTGAGTTCTTACTATTTCTACTCTTCATGGCTTCCTGTAGTTTTGTATAAAGTAAACCTTCTCCATTTTGAGACAGAAAAGAGATTCCATAATGAACCTCATTATGGAAACTTCTCCCTGGCCATGGCCACTAGTGTACATTCTGTGCTGTGTTACTGTATTACTGCACTCACCTTTGGCAGAAAGATAAGCACAGTACAGAGCTTATGATTGGCAGGTGAAAGTTTGGCTCCAAATTAGTGCTCATTGTCTCAGTGGTTCTTGCTCCCTGCCTTCCCTAGTTGAGGGCTCTGGCCATGTTTGGAAATAAGCCACCCCTTCCATAATTATTTCAAAACTTCCCCTTCTCTCTGAAAATGAGCTTCGATGTACAGTATCTTCTCCCTCTCAGGACCTCTTCTGCTGATCCACTGCATAAATTCCTACTCAGTTGTTACCAATTATCCCTGATTATTAAGTCTTAATCGTCACTGATTAAGATCAACTAGGTTCAAAATCTACCATCTATGTCAGGAGTACAGTTCTCCTCTAACTAAGCAATCTTTTCTCCTTACAATAGTTGACCTTTCCAGCCACATATGGTATCAGTTGGACAAGTAAAACGGAATGGAGAAGTCAGATCTACCTGATCTATGTAAAGCAAAGAAGCCTATAGCTACTACCCTAAAGCTCATTCCTTCATGGGATTATATACAAGTAGATAAGGGTCCACCTACCAAGCATATCAAAATTCAAGTTCAATCTTTTTAACTGGAAGACTCTGGAGAGGGGATTGCATTTTCCAACTTTAAGGAGAATGTAGAATCCTGTTTCTTTCTAATACCTCACATTCTCAGAAGCTGCCTCATGTCCAATTTCTCCTCTAAAGTTTCTCCTACTTCTCCGTTAAACTAGACTCATAGCACCTTCTAGTCCTGAATTCCTACATGTTTTCCTCTTTGGATTTCTTTTATCTATGTCTTGGCACCATAGCTTTTTCTTCCTCAAGTGTGGTAGAATTCTAATAGGGACAAACAGAAAGCATAGTCCCACCTTCTTGGAGTTTACGTTTTTACTGCCATACTTTTAATGTAGGAACTTATTCCTCTTACTTCAATACAATGAGAAAATTATTATTATTATAACTAATAGTGATTAAGAGAATGTAATACAGTGAAATTTTGTTGGGCAATATACAAACTTTTTATTTAGCTAACTACATCTAGAGTCAATCAACATATGTGGATTGTATATACATACATAGATGTATATGCTCCATATTGAATGTTTGACATTTTTCTCAGACTCTGTAATTGATCCTGACAAAAATGTAAATCTTTCAATCACCTCTTCTTTACAGCCCTCACAAATTGAGACCCATAGATACTCATCACTTAATCACTTAGTCACTTAAATAGCATATTGTCAACATTTGAAAATATTGTTTTATCATATGCCTTTCTATGAATCCCCACATTTAAGTTAGGAGCAAAGAGAATCCCTCTATGTCATAACTATATCATAATTTGAAGTATAGTAAAAGGATAGAGTGCAATCAAGTGTTTCTGACTTTTCTTCTCTGTAGAAAGCCTCATAAATCCTCAGACTTGGAGTCAGCTCTGAGCCATTACTTGTGAATGCTAATTGTACACAGCATTAATGGAGAATGTGGATGACAACCTGCAACTTTGTTTCATAATCCCTGGTTCACCAGCTGGGACTTTGATGGGCCATTTTACAGCATAGCCTCTGCTACTCCCATGAAACCTTATAATCCTATAAAATGTTATGCCGGGGGATTGATTGTAAGTGATGTGGAGCCTACCCGTGGCATCTGTGCCTTAATCACCCCTTTTCATCACTTCACTGCCCACTTAGGACTCCTTAGCAAGCTTCCCTCCACATGAATACGGGTGTGGAGCTTAATCGGCCACACCTGGTGGAAACAGCCTCATTTCCAATTCCAGTTCAACAACTTACCAAAGGTGGTATTGGGAAACTCTCGCAACTTCCCTGTCCTATTATTTAGTCAACAGGGAAATGAATATTTCCTTGGTCTCACTTCCTCTATTTGTGGATGAAGCCCACTGGAAGCTCTACTGCAGATGTTCAAACTAACCTTCTTCACACACTAATGACCATTTGAGCCAGAATCCCATAAATTTCGCTTCATCTACTAAGTTCTACCAAGAGAACCTTGGTGACAGGAAAATATTGTCTTAACTCCCAACCTTAGAGAAATTGTTAAGATGTTCCTAGGCCATTGATTCCAAGAATCAATGATCTAGATCTTGGCCCTGCCCAGGTCTGTAGTACCTAAAGACAAAATGAACTCCTTGATGTGTCTCTAGGTTTCCAAGCTGACTTTGATACCAGTGAGCACAGAGGCTATACTGACCACTGCCTGAATCTGATCACTAGCTGCTTTAACCCAACTTCTTAGTGAATGAAGAAGCAAGCAGTAGCATGAAGCACAAACCAGCCAATTGTTGCAGGGATAAGGAAGAAAGTCTGTTCTTAGTTGGCACCAGCATCTGCTGAAAATATAACATGAATTCAGTCAAAGGTGATGGGCTGATGTCACTGTAGTCAGAGATTCTCTCTGCTTACCTCTGCTACTGTCCCAGCAGTACTGGACTTCATGGTCTTCGTAGGAGTTTTCTCAAAGTCAGTCAGCAAGAGGGCACTGCAGCAGGCATGACACACCACTATTGGAGATACTGTTCATCTGCTACCAGAGTATTTCTGACTCAAAAGAGCCCATCTCATTTTTATGTGAATGCTTTTCATGGGGGTGAATGTATAAATACAAGCCAGTTGACTAGGATGAGAGGGAAAAGGATGCCAGAAATGGATGTCTCCATTTCCTTTACTCATGTAGCTAAATGTGCTATTTCAGGCCTTGGAATACACTAACTGTGCATGGCATGGCATGGTGCCCTCGGTTAACGAATTTAATATACATCTCAGTCACCCTATTCTTAACGTGTCGGTGCCCACCTCTCACCACACAACAATCACATTTGCATTGGTAGGGAAGACAGGTGTGAAGTCATCACTCATTTTGTCTGTTTGTTTTTCCTCAGAGATTCAAGGTGAGGTGGTATGTGGGAATCATTGAATCATTGCAGTGTCTTGGGACAGATTTGAGTTTGAATCCTGATTCTATAACTTACTAATTGTTTGCTTTGGTCAAGTTACCTAGTTCCCTATAATCTCTGTCTTCTCATTTGCAAAATAGAGTATTTACAAGAAAGAGTAGTATTTATCTCACGGGGTTTTTTTTGTGTGTGAAGATTGAGTAGGGAATTATTGCAAAGTGCTGAGATGAGTTCTTGGCACTTGATACGTGCTATAAAAATCTGTTAAAGGAGAAAAATAACACATCAAATTCCTTCCTTCCTGGGGGCATTTCTCTTGCTGTTTTGTGAGGACAAGATGGTCTCTAACTCACATGGACAATAGGTGACCCACCTACTGAGGTTAAACTTCATCTGAGGATACCATTTTAATCTCTAGGTTTTTTTCCATTTATTTTCCTAGTGTCCTCTAGTGCAATAAAGTCTCATGAGACCTCTATCTGCCCCACTGTAGACCAGCGCCTTTATTGTGATTAAGAAAGTGAGTGAGGGCTGGGGATATGGCCTAGTAGCAAGAGTGCCTGCCTCGGATACACGAGGCCCTGGGTTCGATTCCCCAGCACCACATATACAGAAAACGGCCAGAAGCGGCGCTGTGGCTCAAGTGGCAGAGTGCTAGCCTTGAGCGGGAAGAAGCCAGGGACAGTGCTCAGGCCCTGAGTCCAAGGCCCAGGAATGGCCAAAAAAAAAAGATTCTGGGGGAAGGACTAGATGGAGAAAATAAACACCAACCTAAAAAAAAACTTTAAAAAAAAAAAGTGAGTGAGTGAATAAAAGAGGAAGAGAGTGAAGAAATGTGAATGATGGGGTGGACTTCATTCCTTTGGAACACACAGAAAGTTCATTAAGGAAGAAGTTCCTGTTTTTGCCACCAAAGTTCACAGTACAGATTGGAGCCTTGGGGTTATTGGAGTTGAGACACTGTGGCTGGGAAGAGATGCATGTGTCAAGTATCCTCAATTAAACATTGTGCAATCAGAGCTGTGCTCATAAACAAGAGGTGGCCTCACCCACATATCTAGACCTATTGAGATTCCACTCTAGATAATTGCCTTGTTTGAATTCTCTTACTTCATGAGAGCAAGTAGTTCACATCTATTTTATTTAATGAAAAGCTCAGTTATCTACTTTTATTTCCATAAATGGACACTCCTCCTAAACCAGGGTCCCCAACTCTCACTCATCGTGGAAGTATAAAAGGACATTCTTCAAAAGTTTTCAAGTGGAAAGAATACTTGATGACCATATCATCGCTGAGGAAGAGATTTATCCTGTATCAATAGCATATAAGAGATGAGCAATATGATTCCAGTCTAGTCTTTTTGTATCTCATTAGGATTCAAATCTCTATTTATGTTAATCATTCTTAAATCATCACCTAGTTCTGTTCCCATTTCCTGAAAGATGATCTATTCTAACCTGGAACCCAAAAGTCATCCAGGGTGTGATTTGAATGACAAAATCACCTCCCTTCACAGAGAGTACACTGCGATTCCTGCAGAGTAGAGCTCCTGTTCATGCACACTTAACACTTCGAATCAATGACATGCAGATTGAAAAATTTAAAGCCTCTGTGAGCTGAAGATGACAAACACTCCTTAAAATATATAAAATCTATGAGATTACACCCAAGTTAATAATTTTAGGTCCACAAGAATGTTTTAGAAGCAAGTAAGTGGCTCACCATCATGAATTGCTTCTCTGTCTATAAAGACCAGTTCTATATAGACCAGGATTTGTGGTTGATTTGAATTAATTAACAAGGGATCTCTAGATTTTGGTACAGGCACTTCTGGACCTACCCTCCTAATGTCCTCTACCTACAGTGCTCAACTTGGCAATCTTTCATGACAGTGGATATTTTCTGTTCACTAGTCTCTTGCTATGGAAGACTGCCTTACTCTCACTTTTGCTGCTGTCCATTGGGGGTCTAAGGTTCTGCTTCCAAGAAGTCAACAAAGGATGTTGCTCAGTCTAAAAGTTAGCCATGTTCACAGGGAATAGACTTTGGTCATCCAGCCCTTTCTGCTCTGCATGCATTTCCAGCACGTGTAGTTTACCCATCAGACTAAACTGTTGTTGTTTGGACTCTTTACCATACATGGCTGCCATGTGAACTCATTTTGTTTCAGACATCTAGACCAATGCTTCTCACATATTAATAGGTACACAAACCACCTGGCCCAGGAATGCTCTAAATTGAAGATTCAGATACAGTAGGGATGAGACAGTACAGACACTTTAAGCTTGTCACAGGTTCCAAGGGATGCAATGCTGATGATTATCACAGCTGCACCTTGATAGCAATATCCAGCACTCCTACACTATATTCTTCCTTCTCAATCCTATCTGAATCCAGTCATTGAAAATGTCTCATTGGACATTTAACATTCCAATAAGAGCAGAGATTAGTGTTTTTCCAAGTACACTTGCCATTTTACAAGACAAACAAGAAGGAGAATTGGTGTCTGGTGAAAGTCTGATGCTGGGCAAGGTTTGAAATGTCTTCCTCAAATCATCTGAAATCATGACTGTTCTGTATGCAGACACCACACTTCTATGGAGCAGTAGCTATACATGAAGCCAGGCTCAGACACACCTATGTTGCTACAACAAATGCAAAGCATGACAGAAGAGCTCCCAAGTATTGGGACACAAGAGCTTTCTTCCTCCTCATGATAAATTATTTGGAACTGTGCTGTTAGTTTTCTCTGTGTCAGGACCACAGAGCTGGAAAGTACATAGTCACTGTTACTTGAGGCTTAGCAGACAATAAATTCTAGTTTAAGACCAGTTTCCTGTAGAGATCTCACCTGCAGGAAAGCCTTCAGGTGGTGGAAGTGGTTAAAACCAACTCCTTGCTTTATTATGCAGAGCAATGGATGGGGAGAAAGCACATGAGGCTCCCCCTTCCTACAACCACTCTTCTCCCTTGTTGTTCTTAAGGATCATTTTATTTATAGCTGGGGAAAAAATAATTACCTACAGCTGTGTTCCTCAATTGCAGGGCACTTAAGGCAGTACTTCCTCTCACACCAGGTTGCTCCTTGCTGAGTTTTGCCCTGAAAGAAATCACCAGCCTCTTCTCCTCAGCCTAAGACCTCCTGGCATTTTCCAGTCCTAACAAGACTCAAGTTATAAACCAATAGCCTTCGACACAGCTCTCTATGATTTGTCTGAGAGCACTGCATTGATTTCTTGTTTCCATTGCAATATGAGCTGAATAGATTTAACAGACAAATAGCCCCCTTCTGAGTCAGTCCAGACAGTTATGAGAGATCCTTGGGAAGGATTAGTTTAGCAGAATTCTCAGTAGCTTGGAGCACCAAACAGACCCAAATTGTAACCTAGTCTGCAGGTTACACTACCTCTCTCGCTTTAATTCTGTCCAGTATAGATGAGAATAGTTCCAAACTCAAGGTTTTTAATGCATGCAAAGAATTCATTTACATGTTTGTGCAGAGGAGGTATTCAACAAATGGGACCAATTATTAGGTGGGCGGTGATGAAGGAAGGAAACAAGTGCCACAGAATTATAAGGGCTAGAGTCCCTTGAGGTCACTTAGGCTAAAGATTGCAAATGTCAGGAAGCCTGCAAGTGAATCATTGGAGGGCCCACATTGCTGGGCCCCACCTCTAAGATAATTGGATTCTGCAGGTCAGGGGTAGCAGAGCCATTGATTGGCATCTGTAACCAGTTCCCCAGGGGATGGTCGTAGGGCCCAGTTGCTAAACACCTCCTTTCCTGATAGAAGAATTGTTCTCCTCTCCACTCTTTTTCTGTGAGATATGAGAAACTCTATTGAGCAACTCCTAGAATGAGCAAGAGAGGAAATGAATCCTTTCTCATGACCTATAATGAATCAGGAGCCTAAAAAAAATCATGTCAATTTATCCTCACAATAACTTTTGTTATTCTAGTTGTTCCTGATTTTTGTTCAGTTTTGTTTGTTTTAAGATGATGATTCTGAGGCTAAAGATAACTTAGGTGCCTAAGGTGTTACATTACAGATGGAAATTGAAGGAAGAGGATTTGGGCCCCAGTCTCTGAAGCTGAGCTAAGTGGTGTTCAAATATGTCTGGGGATCCCTACCACATTACATTTCATCATTGCGTAGCTCTGTAAAGGTAGACTGTACATTTGTTCGTAGACGGAACTGTCCTCTGCCTCCAAGAATTCCTAGGCACTGGAATCCTAGAACTTCTTTAGTACTGTAAAGAACTTACTATCTTTTTAGTTAGAGAGCTATTCACTTAATCACAAAGTGGCATAATGGCTCAATGTACTGTCATCAAGATAGGGCTCCTGAGTCCCAAGCCTCAGTTTTCTATTGCTTTTTGTAGCACTCTGAGCAAATTTTTAGCTTCTCTTTGTGCTTCTGTTTTCTTAAGCCTCTAACTACCTTCATCAGAATGCTTGGTGAGGAGAAAAAAAAATGTTGGTGAGCATACAGAGTGACACAGCTGTTTTAGCTTTGAAAATATGAATCCATTAAGCCTTTTAAAGTCCACTGTAACTGTGGGTCTTGACAATTAGGCCAGACTTTTGCCCTCTTTGTGATGTCAATTCAGTAGTCAGGAATATCTTCTTTAAAGTCCCTACAGATGATTAGAAGTGATGGATAAAAAGAATATCAAAGGCAGCTGCTTGCATAAAAAGCAAGGGTTAAACCAATCAAGATGCTATAGAGTTACTTTGTTGTCTTTTTTTTTCCCCAAGGAAATTCTGCCTCTCTTATTTTAATGTAGAGACATGTCATTATTGAAAGTGCTAACTCTGCCCATGCATGTCCCAGCCAGCATTCTCCTAAAACTCTTGAACTGCCAAAGATGAGGAGATAAAAAAATTACCCAATCATCAAAGAATGGAAAGTTAAACTGCCTAGCCAAAACCACTGTTCAAAGAAATAATGTAAATGGCAAGATCAAGATCATGAGTATTAAGTATATCTCTGTCTTAGCTTGATTGAGAAAAACAAAAACAAATGTCTCGATTATCTTTTACTTGCTATATCATTGTTATTGGCAATGCGATGCCTTTTCCCTTCCCATCACAGTACAGTGTTTATTTCCTTCATCCATGAGTATCAGTTTGATTATATGATTTCTTTTAGCCAATGGGAAGCACCAGAAGTAATGCAATGCCAGGGCCAGAGCTGAGCTCCAAAGGCCTTGCACTCTTCCTGGAACATCGCCATGACTTTGGGAGTAAGCCCTGGGCACCCCGCTGCCAGATGGAACACATGGCCCAGTCTCCTCCTGAACTCCAGACAAGTGAGTAAGGCATCCAAGAACAGCCAACCCCTTTCCGGTTTACCAGGCAATTACATACTTGTGAATAAACCCAGACACATCACGAATATCTAACTCATAACCACAGAAATACAGGACTATAGACTCAAGAGAAATAATGAAGATTAGTTGTTTTGTTACTATGAATTTTGAAGTGGTTTGTTTCACAACAGTAATGGACTGGTACACCTTGTGTAGATTTGAGAGGCATAGAACGGCAACAAATCAATAGTCATATTAAAAGAAATAATAGTAATCTCAGACACTTGGGAAGCAGAAATAGAAGAATCCTGGTTTAGGACCACTGCAGGTAAAACATTACTGACACATTAGCTCAAAAAAAAGGCCATATCGAGAGACACAGGGTAAAATAAAAGACAAACAACTACAAAAGCAATACTTACAAACTGTTTGGTGAAAATGAACTGAACAACTGAACAACTCATGGAGGGGAGGGTGAAGGGAAAGGGGGAGCGGGGATGGAGGAATGAGGGACGAGGTAACAAACAGTACAAGAAATGTATCCAATGCCTAATGATGAAACTGTAACCTCTCTGTAATTCAGTTTGATAATAATATATATATATAAACAAGGCCATTGTCTGAGAATGTGGCATAGTGGTAAAGCACTCGCCTAGCATGCATGAAGCCTTCCTCAGTACCACATAAACAGAAAAGGCTAGAAGTAGTGCTGTGGCTCAAAGTGGTAGAGTACTAGCCTTGAGCAGAAGAATCTCAGAGAGAGTGCCCATGTCCTGAGGTCAAGTCCCAGGACTGGCAAAAATTAAAAATAAAATAAAATAAAAAGCCAGGAGTGGTAGCAAGCACATGCCTGCCTACTATCCTAACTACTAACAAGATATCAAGATGAGGATCATAGTTCAAGGCCATCCCAGGCAAAAGCATGAGACTCTAAGAAAAATAATCCAGAAAGGCCTGAGAGTATGACCCATGTGGAAGGATGCTTCTCCAAATAGTTTGAGGTCCTGAGTTCAGTCCCTAATACTAACCCACTCCTCCAAAAGCAGCAATAAGACTGTTCTAACTATTGAAAAGTTTGAGGTATGAGAAACTTTTCAAACTCACTCATTTTAACTCAAAAATGGAAATTTCAAGTGGACTAAGCTAATATTATTATATTACTGAGTATTTCTTCAAAGCCAGACTTCTACATTTCCTACAATTATTTCATATAATGTCTCTCTCTCTCTTGTGAAACAGTAGCTTAGATCTCCAATTTGCACATGAGCCATACATGATGAATCCAGAGCTGTTAAGGTAAGGAATAAAGGGAAAGGCAAGGTATAGCTCATGGTTATGTGACCAGTAGCCCATGGGCTAAGACTCTGAGCTGTGACTGGCTTGATCCCTACGCTGAGGTTCTTTGCATGACAGGAAAAAGGTACAGATGACAGCAAGATGACAGTGAGTAGCACTGACCAACACAAGCCTTACCTGGCTAATAGTCATATGTAGTCCATGAGGGAGATGAGATTTGTGCTTGGAGTGCCCAAGGCAGTCAGTCCATAGCTCAGAAAGTTAACCAAACTAAATGAAGACAGATTTAGATGTGAGCCTGTCGAGACTGTAAGAACCACCATCAACTACACATGATGTCTTGTTGGGAGCTGAGGAAGGAATGCATCCCATAAGCAGAAGTCTACCAAAGCCTTTGCATCTTTTAACCTGACTTTACATCTCTTAACCTATTACCCTGATTTATTTTATTTGTCCTAAAATAGCCTGGTTTTACAAAGCATCTTTTTTTCCAAGAGGATGTATGTAGCCTGTTCTGGTCAATGTTCCATTACATGTCACCATTTTGGGAAACTAGCTTAACCTTCTTCTAGAGACATGGCCCATGACTTGCTATCATCACTGGAGAAACTCACAATTCCGTGCAGAAGCTAGCCATTGAAGACTGAGATTTCCACCATCATCAGTATCACACTTCTGGATGAAAACCATTATCTCCAGAAAGTTTAATATTAATTCAGTTAAACCATGAGAGCTTAAATTAGAAGACACAAATTTAGGGGCCACCTAGAACAGATAGCTTGAGGAAATGAAGGATAAGACATGGTATGAATGTAAGGACTGGGGGAAAATATGAGGGTGGTGGTATATTTGCTAATAGCAGCTACTCTAGAGGCAGAGATGGATGGATCATAATTTGAAGTCAGATTAGGCAACAATGTCAATGAGACCCTGTCTCAGAAACTAGCTTGGGGTTGGTGACTCACATCTGTAATCTCAACTATGCAGAAGGCAGAGATAGAATCAGAGTCCAAGGCGAGCCTCAGGCAAAAAGTGAGAAACCATACCTGAAAAATATCTAAAGCAAAAATGAGTAGAGATGGGACTCAAATGATAGAGCCACTTGCCCAGCAAGTGAGACCCTGAATTCAAATCCAAGTACTGCCAACACAAGAAAGGGCAGAAGACACTCCTGACCCTCTCTGTCTGTGGGTCTTGATGCTAAGAACAAGACAATTTTTGCCACTGACAGTAAAATATTTTTGTCTTATAAAACTAGACAAAACATCTATATCTTTAGGGGGAAGTTCCCATTAACATATTACAAGAAATGAGCTGGGGGACTAGGATTGGCTAAATTGAATCTCTGGATTTCTATTAATGTATCCTTTCCCTAGAGCAGTTTTTCCAAGTAGCTCTAAAAGAATATCATCAATTGATGAGAAATACAAAATCAAAATCACTGCAAGTGATGTAGACATGTGGATATAAGAAGCCGCTTAGAAAGGTTCTTATGCAAATGAAGGTAGGAAAGAACAAGGACTAGAAGTGCAAATCACAAAGAAGTAGGCTACAAAGTTTAGGGCAGATGGAGAGAAAGGGTCTTCCAGGTCAGGAGAGGAAAGGAAGACTGTAAACAGGATCTGAGAAGGCCTCTGGGAGCTTTGCACACAGGGCGGTCGTCCGACAAACCCTTTGGCAATCTCTTGTTCTTCCTTCCCAGCCAAGACACGGGACTCTCAAGTGCGATCCCACCTCCTTTCCAATCTTCAAGACATTGACACTGTATCTCTGTATTTGCAGAGCACTGTCAGCACTAAATCTATTTAGAGGCATCTCTCCAAAGTTGTCACCATTTTCATCTAATTAGTCAGAGTCATCCATCTGCCTACTGTTCACTGATTTTTATGCAGATATGGTGATTGGGGATGGGAGGGGAGTAATGTCAAATAGAATCCAATGTACCTCATTTAAGCCAGGGTAGGATACACCCTAACCTACAGTCTGTAAAATCTCCAGAACGTTTATATTGAATGAAACTTTTGTTTTTTGTTTTTTGTTGCCAGTCCTGGGGCTTGGACTCAGGGCCTGAGCACTGTCCCTGGCTTCTTTTTGCTCAAGGCACTCTGCCACTTGAGCCACAGTGCCACTTCTGGCCATTTTCTATATATGTGGTGCTGGGGAATTGAACTCAGGGCTTCATGACTATGAGTCAAGCCTTCTTGCCACTAGGCCACATTCCCAGTCCCTGAATGAAACTTTTGTACTCAGGTTCCTCTTGATGTTTGACAGTAACTACAATTGAAATTACATCATGGGAAATGTTTGATACACACACACACACACACACACACACACACACACACACACACACAGATTGAACTAGCCTCCTACTATAGTCTGAGCTGTGTAAGGAATTGCCCAGAAAGACAATTATTTGAAGCACAGTTCAATTAATTTCTCTTACTGTCTTCTTTTATTCCTCCTCATTTTTTGCTTAGCCATGCAATCTCATTTCATTTTGTCTCCTATTTTATATTGTTTCCGGTCTTCTTTTTAAAGTCACCACTGAAGTCACTGAAGAACAAATTCAACTGTAATAGTGACCTCAAGGACGATAAGGCAAAAGATTAAAACCTAGTGGTAAGTGGTAGCTTGAAATACTTAAAGATGATTTGAAAGAAGGAGTCAATTGTCTAATAAGAAGTCAGTAATAATGGGAGAGACATTCTTATTTCTTCCTTCTAGACAGAACTATCTGGTCTTTCATGAAGTTCATTGCCACTGCAAGAGGGGAATAAAATAAAAATGGAATAGAGGCCAGTTCTAACTTCAGTATGGATATCCCTAGAAATGCTTGTTTGGTATAGAAATTAGACTCGAGTTCAGGTAATTTCCTCTGTATCAGACAGATACTGTGGCACGCAGTGCATGCATGGAATGGCTTAAAACAACAACCCTCTGTTGTTGTTATGGACCCACTCCATGGCTCTGCTGAATTGGGATAGGCTCGAACAAGTGACTGACTACTGGGTCACTATTCCAGAGGCCTTCCTTCACGTAGACCAGGGATGTTAGCTTTAGGAGACCCTGTTAAATTATGTGACAGACAATGTTTCTGTCCTACCCAGATTCTCTAGGATCCTTCCTCCTTTCTGTTGTTCCATCCTACCATTGAATCATGCTTTGTAGTTATGAGATTCCCCTATGTTCAATTATAGAACTTCCTTGGCAGTATGGAGAGCCAGAAGTTGTTGAGAGTGTTACCTCCCTGTGTGACCTCTAGCAAGAGGAAGAAAAACCCAGCTCCCTTCCTTCAGTGGAGATACATTCTGATGGTTGACTAATGCTCTGAAAACCCAGACAGGGTCTACACAAGGCTGGGATTTTGCCCCTAAGTGGAATTCTGTTGTTCCTCTACCCCTCTCTTTTTTCCCCTAAACTCCTCTGGGAGCACATATCTAGTAGAATATTGGATCATGGACCTTCATCTCAGTTTCTGCTTCTGGAGATTCCAACCTAAGAAAGATATCTAGCCCAGGTGTTTTCAAGCAACACAAAGCAGCCTTGTTCATCTGTAATATATGTATATTATCTTCATAAAAGTTCATATGAATCTGAGTGTGATAGTGCCCTCCTATAATCCCAAAACATGGGCTCCTAGGGATTGTGAGTTTGATGCCAGCCTGGACAACACAGGAGGCCACCATGGGCAAGATAGAATGACTCCTGTCTAACATGACAAAACAAGTTCACATTAAAAAAGAAGTTTCCTAGCCAAAAAAAACCCCCAAAAAACCAGGTATTAAAAATCATATATCTCGGTGCTGGGGATATGGCCTAGTGGCAAGAGTGCTTGCCTCGCATACATGAAGCCCAGGGTTCGATTCCCCAGCACCACATATATAGAAAATGGCCAGAAGTGGCGCTGTGGCTCAAGTGGCAGAGTGCTAGCCTTGAGCAAAAAGAAGCCAGGGACAGTGCTCAGGCCCTGAGTCCAAGCCCCAGGACTGGCAAAAAAAAAAAAAAAAAAAATCATGTATCTCAACCAAGTTTTGTAGATGAAAACATAATCGTACAAAGATGAAAGGCAGCTGGTTGGAAATCACACAGCCCAGAAGGTGAGAACAATTTCTGGATACTTTCTACTATTGTAGGGAGTACATCTGACTCCATTTTGACTAGGGAAACGTGGTAGGAAATGTTGGGGGGAGTAGATTAGGTCAACCTGACCCCAAAATTCTGCTTCTGTAAATGGCTTGCTTAACTTGTTTGTTGCTTGCTCTACCCCCTGTGTCAACCTCCTACATCTGTGCCATGCTTGCTTAACTTGTTTGTTGCTTGCTGTACCCTCCCCCACCCCTGCGTCCACCCCCTACATCTGTGCTATGCTTTTACCTTTATAAACCCCAACTTGAGGCCTGCTTGGGGTCACAATGTCAGCGCCCGAGTGTACACTTTGTGGTCAGGCTGCTTTTCACAGTCACAGTTCAGCTCCCGAGTCTGTGCTGCATCCCTGGCCAGTCAGTTCGCTTTTTGCTTCCCCAATAAATTCATCTTTTTGCTTGAGACTCTCTCTGAGTGGTGGACTCTTGGAGGGATGGGGAATCCTCTCCCTGGAACCCCATAACTACTTGACTCTCATTCAGCTCTGCCACTAAAACTAGAAAGACACATGCTTGCTTTCCTGAGAGTTCACAGCTGGAAAGAAAAAAAAAATGATCTGAAAGTCTTAGAAATTTAGCTTTGGTGCTGGCTCTGACTCTCACTGATCTCTTCCCTCCTTCCCTCCTTTCCTCGTTCCCTCCCTCCCTCTCCCCTGCTCTCTCTTTCTCTGTTTACCTCTGGCTCTTGTGCTCTGTTTCTCTGTGTCTCTACCTATTCATCTGCATATATCTTCCTCTTTCTTTTATTCTCCTCTACTGTCTCTTCTTTTGCCTTGTCTTCTCAATTTTCCCTTTCTCAACTCCCTTCTTCCACTTTCCCCTTCCTCCTCCTTCCCTCCCTGTTTTTCTATCACCCATTACCTCCTTGCCTTTGACCAAAACTTCTCTACTCTTTTACTTCTCTTTTCCTCCCCCTCACCCCCTTCTCCCTAGGTTGTTTTGTTTTTTTAATCTCTGTCATCTTCATGATTATCCTAATCTTCCCTACAATCTATTTCCCCTCAGTCTTTCTCCTTGTACTCGTCTCTGTTTATTTTCACAAGTGAAGACGTGTGTACTGATGATTTGGCAACACACACAAATTCGGACTGACAGTCATGAGCTAGCTGTTCTAAGGCATTTTCATCAGCAAGAATGCCATCCTGAGATTCATGTCCTTAGAAACGGGAAATGCAGGAGCAGTAGCCCTTTTCCACCAGAAGAATTTTATTGGCATTGCAGTTCACAGATCTGCTGGGCTTGATTTATCAAAGGGGAGATCAATGTGAAAATACTGTCAAGCTTCTGGAACTAGGAAGATATTTAGTTTGGTCCACTCATGTACATCATATTTATGAAAGGAAAAGGAAGTGGTTAGATAAATTAGAATGGCCCAGAAGAAAAACTATCCATTCCAAATTCAATCTTTTAGGAAACTCCCTTCCAAAAAGTTAAGCTCCATTGTAAATACTTTACATTTGTTGAATAAAATTTCCAACTTTCAAACAGCCTTTTGCACAAACAGGAGTTTTTATAGGGTTACTTTCAAGGCTTCTCTAGCTCTGCCCACTCATATTTTTCTACCCCATCCTTGAGACCAGCTGAGAGCTAAAGCAAGTCATAGAAAGTTATGCATTTCTCTAGCTCTTTCCATAGATAAACATATATGTGTTGTACACGTTTTAAAAATTAGGTTGTGGGGGCTGGGAATATGGCCTAGTGGTAAAGTCCTCGTCTCGTATACATGAAGCCCTGGGTTCGATTCTTCAGCACAACATATATAGAAAAGGCCAGAAGTGGCACTGTGGCTCAAGTCGCCGAGTGCTAGCCTTGAGCAAAAAAAAAAGCCAGGGACAGTGCTCAGGCCCTGAGTTCAAGCCCCGCGACTGGCTAAAAAAACAAACCAAAAAAAAAAAAATAAAAATAAAAATTAGGTTGTGGGGGCTGGGGATATAGCCTAGTGGCAAGAGGGCCTGCCTTGGATACACGAGGCCCTAGGTTCGATTCCCCAGCACCACATATACAGAAAACGGCCAGAAGCGGCGCTGTGGCTCAAGTGGCAGAGTGCTAGCCTTGAGCGGGAAGAAGCCAGGGACAGTGCTCAGGCCCTGAGTCCAAGGCCCAGGACTGGCCAAAAAAAAAAAAAAAAAAAAATTAGGTTGTGGGAGGGAGGGGACATGTTTACTGTGACATTTTTATGTATACATAGAGTGTACTCCATCACCCTCATTCCCTCTAGCGCTCTTATGGAAACCTTCTTAAAACAATTTCTATTGGTTTCATTGTGCTTTTTGTAGGCATGCGTATAAAGCACTTCCACCAAGTTTACCTTTCTTCCTTCCCACTGATGCATAGCCCAACAGAGCTTGTTTTGCTCTTCTGTCATTCTTTTTGAGTGCATATTAATTATGCTAAAGGTCTTTACCATGGCATTTTACACATATACACATGCAAGTCTGATCCAGAGAATGCAAGAAATAAACCAAGGGTCAGCACTGGTTTAAGGGCCAAGAATCTCAAGAGAGTCCCAGCTGTTCTCAAAGTTTCCCTTGTGACCTCAGCTTGGTCACTTTAACTTTTTTTTTTGGCCAGTCCTGGGCCTTGGACTCAGGGCCTGAGCACATCCCTGGCTTCTTTTTGCTCAAGGCTAGCACTCTGCCACTTGAGCCACAGTGCCACTTCTGGCCGTTTTCTATATATATGGTGCTGAGGAATTGAACCCAGGGCTTCATGTATACGAGGCAAGCACTCTTGCCACTAGGCCATATTCCCAGCCCCTCACTTTAACTTTTGAGACTCACAATTGCTGATGATTTGTTTTTAAGGGCCAAGATTAATCCTGGTACCAGTGGCTCACACCTGTAATCTTAGACACTCGGGAGGCTGATATCTGAAGATCTTAGTAGAGCTTTGGCTCAAATGGTACTCACCCTGGGGGTGGAGAACAAAAGAAAAAGGTCAGAGATAATACAGGCTCTCAGTTCCTGAATTCAAACCCAGGACTGGCATTAAAAGCAAAACCAAAAACAAATGGCCATGATTGCCTAAACCTAACATCTACCATTCTTTTGCTTGGGATTCTGCTGAATCTGCCATGGAGAAGCAAGATCCTTTTTGTGACCTGTCCTCTGGGACTGGCTTTGTAACTTGTTTTGGCTGACATTTCTGCTCTAGTGCAGAAGTGACAGTGCGCTTTTCCTAAGCCTTGGTCTCAGAGGCCTTATACATACATAACCTCCCTTGTTTGGAACTTTGCTCTGTTACCATGTGGAAACTCCATCTAGCCTTTCAAAGGTGGTGACCATGTACAGTGGAGATGAGCCAATGGCTGAGCTATTTTACACCAGCTGCTCTCTGTGGTATAGCAGTGGCTCACTAACAGAAAGATTTGTCCCAGAGATACTATCAAATCGATTCCACTACACAACAGCCATCTTAAGTTTGTCATTCACAATACTACAAACTAAATAAATCATTGTTCCCTTCAAGCTAGGGCCTTGGGGTTGTTTGTTACATAGACAAATTAAACTGACATTCATGGTTTCTTTATTTATACAAGAAAGAAATATTTCATTTTTTAAAGAACCATTCCAAATATCAAGTAGTCCAGAAAAAGGTTCGGACATAGAGCTGGGCTGTCTACTGGAAGAGCCCTTAGCTACATGAGATGCTACTGAGATGCAAACTAAATTACTGAACTTAAATAAAGAGGGAAGATCTAGTTATACTAGCCCCAGTCAAGTGCTCATGCATGGCAAAGGGCCACTGCACTGGAAGGATAGGTAGGAAATGCTTTTATTATCAAACAAAGGTGTGGACCTGGAGCCACCAGCTAAACTAGTGTCAGAGCTGAGATGACTGAGACTTTGAACTCAACCCCAATATGATGCCATGGTGCTCATGCTTCCTCCTTTAAAAGTTTCAAATCTGCTGGGCACTAGTGGCTCATACCTGCAATCATACCTACTTAGTAGGCTGAGGTCTGAGGAGCTCAGTTCAAAGTCATCCTGGATAGGAAAGTTCATGAGATTCTCATCTCCAATTTACCAGCAAAAAGCTGGAAATGGAGGCATGGCTTGAGTGATAAAGCAATGGCCTTAAGCAAAAACACTCAGGGTCATCTTTCTGGTCCTCAGTTTAAGACCCATGACCAGCACAAAAGAAAAGCTTTCAATCTCTATTTTGAGTCTTCTGCTTTACCTAAAATAACTAAATCACCAAGGAGTCTTTGGATTGGCTGTAAACACATTAAGTATTTCACTGAGAGTGGAAGTGAGGCTCTTAACAAGGTAGGAAAAGTCTCTAGGCTGATGCCAAGTTTTTTCTCCTTCGGGGCATTGCCCTAGTTTTTATTTTAAGCATTTTTCCATGTTGATAAGGTTGATATCTAACTTTGTCTGCATGCAACCTTTAAAAAGAAGTAATGGATTTTAAAAAATGTGTGTCTGTACATAGGAGATTTCCTCCCAATTCTCCTTCCTATACCATTCCTCCCATCCTCTCTCCCTCCAATGCCCAGAGCTTCCTCTAACTTCAAAGAACTAGAAAAGACTCAGAGGAAAAGGGGTTATCTGACCTAATTAAGCACATAGATTAAGATTTTTTCTCTCTCAGCTGATGAAAAATTCCCTTTTCTTTACAAGCCTCTTTCTGATTTCTTGACTATAGGAAACCCAGACAATTGTCTCCTACTATTCCAGTGGAAAGAAAAAAAAATCTTTGTCTCTGCCTAGAGTCTAGGGCAGGTGGGCAGATGGAAGCCCATGGGATAATAGAGGCAGGAGAGACCACAAAGAGTGGTGGCTATGGAGTTGCCCAACACTGAGTTGTAGCCTAGCCACCTCATCTCCTGTGGACACTTAGTCTAAGGACTTGTCTTCCTATGTCTCAGGGTTTGCCTTTGTAAGATGGAATGGAGCAGATTTGTTCCTGGTAAGGAACAACCATCAAATTTGATTGCATACTAAAGAAGTCCTGAAAACAGCATCGCTCATGGAACAAGAGTCCACAGTGAACATATAAGTGTAGCACCCAGGTCGCAAAGGACTGGTTTTGGCATTCCTCCTTGGCTCCCATATACTTTATTGCGGACAGGACACTCTTAAAGCCTCCTCTGGAGGTCCAACCTTGGGTTAGCAGAACCACTTTACCTGTAGGAATAGCTAGCTAGTCTATGGTGTTCTAAGCATCCAGTTAGCGATGGAGCAGGAGCCAGAAAGCCCAGCTGCCATGCCTCAGGCAGACAAGCTGTGTCGGGTGCAAAATACACTGCAGAGATCCAAAAAGGATCAGGCTGGGATTGGACTTTGTCATTGTTCACTTGCTTGGCCTCTTTCCTCTTTTTCCATAAAGCTCTCACAGGTCTTCCACATCTAGCAAATCTATCAGAACTGTCACTGAGATTCTCTCCAGGCTTTACCAGTCTGGTTTTGATGCTGTGTTGGGCTGTGAGTTGTTTAAGGCTGTTTTTGTTGTTTTGTCTCCTTTCCAACTTAGTGTAGGCATAATGACACTTGACAAATACTTGTGTATTGATTGAGGAAGTTATTAGATGTATGTTATGTGGTTCCTTTTACTTTCCTGATGTCCCTAGGTTACTATAAATCTTTAGGTAGCTTGAGATATTCATTCTATGATACGTTGATCACAAAAATGGCTCCATTTTTTTTTTCTTACTTTGGAATGTGTTTTCAGATTCTCTCATAAAGAGTCAGGATCTATTTTGCTGCACCTTGTCCCTGGGCTCAACTTGTGATGGTTTTATTAATAGAAAGCATCAAGAGTGATGCTGCCATAACTCCAGGCATAGAGCTCAGAATACACGTGTACTTCTAGTTTTGTCTTTAAAAGTTGTCCAGCCACCAGCATCTGTCTGACCAGGCTTGAGCTAGTTTCCTAGAGGATGAGACACCACAAAGTGGAGCCACCCAGCTTAGGTCATCTTAGGCATCCCGGAAAATCTTCCAGATGACTGACAGTGCTAATGCATGCCTACTTTGATATATGAGAAATAAATGTTTATTGTTTCAAGCCTCTATATTTTGGGCTGTTAGGCACATATATAGCAAACACTCATCCTGAATGGTGGATTGGGAAACTGGTGGGAAACCTTAAACTAGGTCTTAGTCTATATGATATCATGGTCACAGGTCCAGACAGAGCAAGAACCTTATTTTCTAACACATAAAATGTGTATATCTTATATCTATATCTCTCTTTATTTGATAGGTTAGATTATGTAGATATATTTCTATAGACAGTTTTGCATATGAAATGCCTCCTATCTACATAAGAACTATCTACAGGCTGGAAATGACTCTTAAATGGAATACTGCATACATTTAAAAATTAAGGAACAGATTTCTTCACCATATTTGGAGCTTATTCTTTTAGATTCGAAGAGGTCTGACTATAGAGGAACACAAAGAGACTTCCGGATGCTACAGACGTTCTGATTCTTAATCTGTGTACTGGTAGCCTTGCGTTTAGTTTGTGTAAAAAAAAAACCAAAAGGAGTTCTTAAGTTATACACATGAGATATTTACTGTTCCATTAGTGCTACATTTTGATTAAAATTTAATAAAATGAAAAAAGGCAAAATAGGGCTTTTATTCAGTGTAGACCTATTACAAAGATACATGGTAAACTGAGGAGCTTGATGAATTCAAATCCCTGCTCCAAAACCCTGAGATAAAAGGGAGAGTTTGCCATTTGCAGTTAGCTGGAATCTTCCTAATCTCCATAGTCCTATACTTGTCTCATTGTACTCATTACCTGTTTCCTGTAGTCACTGGAGATTGCCAATTATTTAAGAATATCTTACGAAGATATATTGTAGAAGTAACTTCCATTCTGATTATTGGCAGATGTTCATTCTTCTAAATTTCATTTTTGGAACTAATCTATCAAGATACCAAGGCCTAAAGTGTATTTTTGGCTGGGTAGAGAGCCTAGGGTCACAGATCCACATGTGATAGAACACCCAAATTTGACTCTTTAGTGAAAAAGCAATAATATTCTATTTGGAAAAGGCACTGAAATATATTTGAGTTTCCTCCTAGAGTTACACTGATTAATATGCTATTTTACCCTATGGTTATTCATGCATTCATGCTTTCAATAAATATTTATGAAACTCTCCCATATTCAAGGCACTATGCCAGCTTTCTGCCTTCAAAGATCTTATACACTGGATTAAACATAAGGAGAGGTCACTAATGTTTGTTTGCCTTGCTATACAGCAGACCATGTGTAAGTTACTTTACATATAGTAGAACAGTCAACAATTACACAAATTCTACCATATAGATGTTACAATCCATAATCATATATGAACACCTGAAGTTCACAAAGTTTAGGAAACAAGTTTTGTTTCTTTTTTTTTTTACTTGAACACCTGTGTTTTCACCAGGACATTGTGCTACTTCCTTGAAAGGAGGTAAGGCAAACACATAAGAGCTGCTAGATAAGTTATTAAGTATTAAATGACACAAAAGGAAAACATTTAAATGCTGACAGTGTTTTGATATGGCTGTTTTTATACCATTTTAATGCTCTGGCTAGGTAGCATTGGCCACAGAATCATTTGTTTCTGTTTGTTCTGATTGGGCTCCATCCTTGACTTAAGAGTGCTAATTCTCAGGACAGAAAGGTCCAGAAAGATCTATATTAACCATCCAAGTTCAACATGGCAAAAAGCATCAAGTATTAAGAAACTTGGATATCCTTGCTTTATTGGATGACTGCTATATGTTATTTTTCAAAAACTCGTTTTCTCCTTTTGTAAAACCATCTGGGTAGATCCATCCTTTCCACCTAACCTCCCGGCCTATGAAGACTGGACCACAATACACTTAAAATACATAAATTGGCCTCATTAATTATTCTGGTTTATTCACTGAACAAATAATTCAGCATATCCTCTTTACCTGGTGATGTGCCAAAATGTTCCATATTAATTAATTTCAGGCACACTCTTCTTGAGAAGATTCATAGCATCCTAAGTCTGCTGTGAAACCCAAGGCTTTGCATTGCTTTAGATGTAAATACCAGGGGGAAAATTTCACATGCAGCTAACAGCACATGAAATCTTCAGATCTGACATTTTCCCCTGTGATTGGATGGGAATCTAAAGGAAATGGACGACCCACAGATTTCAAGGCGTCTTGTCTTAGTTAAAAGTGATACAAATTGTTTCCCCAGTGCATCTTCTCAGGGGAGCTTCCAGGATAAAATGCTGAGATTGCAAAAATCTATCTTCAAGCAGAAACCTGAGAGACACCATTACTTTTCATGTCATTTTAATAGGCTTGTTTTAAAAAGACAGTGGCATGTTTGTGCTTGGTTCCTTGGTATTTTACACTGGGTTTCATAATAACTGTGTATGATTGCAGATAAGTGGAACCAAACGTTACTTGAGTATTTATTATGCATTCCCTTCCATGTAGTTGCTTATTCTTCTCTCCTTTGCCTTGTTTTTTTTGTGGCTCAGAAATATCACTTTTTCATTTATTCAAAAGTCAATTTATTTTTACAGGGCACCTGACATGTGTGGGCCTGAGGGGCACCCTGCAGATATTGGTCGTATGTACATGGACACAGTCACTGTCCCTGCATTGTAAGAGGCTCATCTCTGAGGCTGTGTTTTACCAAAGATGCTTTACCTCTTAAGTTAGCAATCTCTCTCCTGGATAATGAACTTTAATACTGTCTAAGTACCCATCTCCACATCCCAATATGCCTGCAGAAGAAGGTTTGTGGCATGGTATAGATGCTTAGCACAATTACTGAACAGATAATTAAATACCTCAGAATAGTTTGCTTACATATTATAAAGAAAAACTCTCCTTTTTACTTCACACAAACAGGCTGAGTTTTGTTGCCCAGGGCTTAAGGATGAAGAGTAAAAGGATTGGAGTACTATCCCATAAACTCTTATTTCAGGAAGATACTTGTTCACTCATTCATTCATTCAATCAATCAATATATTATTGCTATATGCCAATATTATTTTGGGTCTAATATAGACAACTAATATAGACTAGCAGAGATTATTTTTATTAATCATTAATAATTTATTAACTAATCTAAACAGTACAGTATTTGACAGTGGTAAGAAACGCTAGAAATATAATTAAACAAGCTGGGCCTATTGCCATTGAAACAAAACAAACCACCATAACAATTAATGACATTAAAAATTGTTTTATTGTGCTCACAAATTCCATCACTAAAGAATTTGGACAGAGCATAATGGTGATGGCATGGTCTCTATCACAATACCCATGACTTCAGTTGCCTAGCAGCTTCTCTCAGTACTTCAATCTTAGAGGCCCCATGACTGAATACTACGACAATGACCACTATGAATTTGAGGATAGAAGAGGATACACCAAGCCATAGCATGTGGCAAGGGGCAGATTCATTAGCATGAGTGGTATGGCCAGTCTTACATAAATGTGAAAGTTACATGGTGGCAACTATGGTCACATTTTCTTATAGAACATAGGACCTTTAATCAGCATGTATCCAAGGGCCCTGTTGGAACAATTACTTCCATAGCTACTGTTCGGTAACATCATTTGTTGTTATACAAATTATCTGCTGGTATACAGAAAACTTGGAAATGTTGTAGATTAATATAGATGTTTATTATTTTCTATATGTTTAGAGTTGGATGGGCACATAAATGATCTGAAATTATTTCACTTCATTTGGACAGGGTTTGCTCATTCATTCTTCAGTTTAGTTGGTCAGCTAGGATGGTCTTTTAAGGATAACTTATTATTATACTACATTTCTTTCAGCTGTGTCCTGGTCTAATTCTCACTAGACTAGGAATTGAAGGATCGAAGTAGAAATGTACATATGAGTCTTTTCAAGTTTCTGCAGTGTTCCATTTGCTGTTACCTCAGTGGCAGAACACCTGGCCAAGTGCAAAGTCAGTATTTGCATTAAATGTTATCCAGTCATACTGCTACTAACCTGCCTTAAAGAGGCAGTAGTGTTGGATTCATTAAATAGGAGACTGGCTTGGGCTGCAGGAATAACTTGAGACAACTTAGGAAAAACTAAAGCCCTTTACAATGAACTCCCTCTCCAGCTTTTCTCCTTAAAACAGCTTCCCTTTTAATCAGTGTTGACTCCATATTTAAAGAACGCCATGTTGAAGTAAAACAATACAAGTTTTCTTTAGTGCTTACATGGCATGAAGCAGAGTTTGGTTCCTCTGAGATCTGAGGCCAAGACAGAGCCAAGAAATTCCCCCATTGCATTGTAGGCTTTGGGGCGATGTAGCCTGGATTTGGTGCCAGTTCTGACCTAAGAGACATCATGTATAAAAGTTAATCCTTTCATTTTCAAAAACATCACAAAAGGAGGGAAAGCTCTGTCTCCATTTGAGGAAGAGATTGGATAATGGGGAAGCATTTAGAACAATGCTGAACACAAGAGTAAATACTCAGTAAATTCTAGCACTCTCTGCTATTACTATCAGGATAAAATAAGTGTTCCTAAAGAATGCTCAGAATGAGCAAGAAGGGCAGAGACTCCATTAGCAGTGGAAAGTATTAGTGGAGCTGATACAGTGACTGTAGAAAGAGCTAGATGTGTATTTATGCAAATGACATGCTGAAAGCACTGTCCTCAGGAGAAAGAAGAATCATACATGTTTGGCTGATGATGGCTCGTGGAAGAAAGCACTGGCTGATTAGAGATGGGTACAGCCCCTTCCCCTTTGCACTTGCCTGAGAGACTGGATGGAAACAAACCTCAGGGATTGAGTCTGTTGGATCAGGGCACATTTTCCTTAGTGGAAAAAGCTTCAAACAAAGGACTAACCAGAGAAAATAAATACATACACCATTTCTGAAGTAGGATAGTACTTGTCACAACTCAATTACAAACAACATGGCTGTCATGAACGCAGGGTTTTACCACATAGAAGCATGTGATTTATTGTGCTTGGATAAGCCCCACCACTATACACATGAACACAGCTGAACGCTGCAGCCCTACTTAGACCAAATTTTGTATATTATTGATATAATATGGACATTCTCAAACACTCATTGATACTCTTTCTCTTTAAAATCTTGACAACTTCATTTAGTGTGTGCATAATGCATAAAGTTTTGATTTTTTTTTTTTTTACTAGTTCTGGAGCTTGAATTCAGGGTGTGGGCACTGTTCCTGGCTTCTTTTTGCTCATGGATAGCACTCTCCCACTTGAGCCATGTCACCACTTCCCTCTTTTTCTGTTTATGTGGTACTGAGGAATAGAACTCAGGGCTTCATGTATGAAAGGCAAGCACTCTACAACTAAGCTACATTCCCAGCCTGGATAGAAATTTTTAAATGGCCAAACAATTCAATTTTTCTTCCTGAAAATTAAAGAGTCAAATTTTCCAAGTTCTTTTACAGTGTGATCATCCATGATTGATTTCTCATCTCAGTAGAGTGAAAACCATTCCATTTCTCTTCAGAAATATATGACATGGGTTTTTTGTTTTGTTTTTGCTGCTACTGCTAGTATACACTAATGTTTTCCCTGTCAAAATGTATGTACATTTATTGACAGGATTAATAAATAATGACTAATGTATACCTCACACACTTGGGAAGAGAATGTTTAAAAGTTCTTTATAATTCACAAACTTTCAAGTATTACTGAAGTGATAGTTCTCACAGCTGGGTAGGGAAGAAAAGCATAAGCTCAATCACTTATCAAGAGGGTTTTTTTTTTCTTAATCTTAAGTAATTTTGTGCAACTTTTTTTCTTTTAGTCATGGGGCTTGAACACTGAGCCTGGCCTGAGCTTTTCAGCTCAAGGATAGCACTCTACCACTTGAGCCACAGTGCCACTTCCAGTTTTCTGGTGATTAATTAGAGATAAGAGTCTCAAGGACTTTTCTGCCTGGGCTGGCTTTGAACCAAGATCCTCAGATCTCAGCCACCTGAGTAGTTAGGATTACAGATATGAGCCACTGGCACCTGGCAGATTTTGTACAACATTAAGTATAGCATAATCAATATCACAATACTATTTTTAATATAAACCATGAGCCACAAAGGCCAACAAAGTCTTGACTGGTAGGAATTAAGAGAAAACATTTAGGGAACATTAGAAGATATAGATTAAAGAAAACTGAGTAACGGTCTACTGAAACATGAAATTCCCCCCACAAAACAGCAAATTATAACTGAAAATTTTAAGTGACTCTTCCAGATTGTTGTATATACCATAAACATAGAATTAAAGTCACAGATCTAAACTCTTGTTCATTAAGATCTTTCACTCTCTAATTTACATGGCACTTTGACTTTCTAACAACTGCTTCTTATAATTCTCTGCACTTACACAGAGGCAGCAGCAATGGGGTTTCATGAGAGAGGAGCCACTTTAATGGAAAGTAAAGCTATTGTTTAGTTGAATTGTAGTGTCATTTAGGTGTTTGTGTCCCAAAGAGAAAATTCCAGTCACTCAGCCTTGAATGATATCAGAACTTTTTGGATTAAACATCTGTTATTTCCAAGGGAAAATGTTGGCTTGATCCAGATGTCTATGGTATGAGGATTGTGGAACTTTCTCCTTGTGATTCTTTTCCTTCTGTTTCTCACTGTGTGTTTGCCTGATCCTCAAGACTGGGCCTCCTTCCCCTTTTTTTTTTTTTTGGCCAGTCCTGGAGCTTGGACTCAGGGCTTGAGCACTGTCCGTGGCTTCTTTTTGCTCAAGGCGAGCACTCTACCACTTGAGCCACAGCGCCACTTCTGACCATTTTCTATGTATGTGGTGCTGGGGAATCGAACCCAGGGCTTCATGTATATGAGGCAAGCACTCTTGCCACTAGGCCATATTCCCAGTCCCCCTGGGCCTCCTTCCCTTGTGGTAGCAATAAAGGCTGTCAATGTCACTGAAGGATTCCATCTATTTCTGTTTTTATATACATAAGTGATACCAAAGGAGACAGAAAATAAGTCTTGACCTTAATATGTCACTCTGACTCTTGTAGATTGATAGGGGGAAAAGCTCTAATTCTTCACACTCATTCTGAAATGATATCCTTTATTACATGAACTTGCAATTCTTCTCATGATGATGTGGAGTCTGTTTTCCCCATCCCTTGCATCTGAACTGGCTTCATGACTTATGCTAGCCAAAAAGTATTGGCTTCTGATGAATAAAATCTTTCACTCTTTGGAATCGACAAAGTCCTAGTTATCAACTTAAACTCATGAGAACTGCACATTTTCACTCTCTCATGGAGTTCTGTTTTCACCATAAGAACAAACCTTGGCTATCCAGAGAGAGAATTAATGAGAGATCACCTAGACCAGAAATAAACTAGGTCAGTAGGGCCCAGCCCAGCCCAGCCCAGCCTGCAGTCAGTCTCAAATACAGGAAAAATCCAACCTGGAGCCTCACACCACTTCCTAAATTTCATGTTACCACAAGCACACAGACAAGCTCAATTGAAATCAGAAGAGCCACATAGCTGAGATTTAGGGTCATAAGCCACAGCAAATGCTTATTGCTTAAAGTATCTGAATGCCAGAGTGGTTTGTTACATTGCAAGAGCTGACAGATAGGTCTTCTAAGATTGCCTGGATTGCGTCATTCCAAGTCATAGGCTCTCTGTTTAACCAATCACTACTGTTGGTCCTATTCCAGTGAACAAACATTTTGAGATATAATAAGGAAGTAGACAGAGAACTCTGAATGGCAAAGATTATCAAGAAGGTGAGGGGAGAAATGTGAGAAGAAAAGGTGGACACAATCATTGTAGGCATATCATGCTTCGCAAGAGTTCCAAGGTAAATGATGATGTAACAAGATGAGGGTGACAGAATGCTGGATTAAATGACTCCAGCTCCAAAAGTGGGTCCAGAATACATTCAGAACAAACATCCTGCCTCAATAAAATTGCAAATTACCAACTGCTCTGAAGTTTCAGAGAATTGTTGTCAAGCCCACCAATGCCAATGTTTTAAGCACTAATGGTTTCTCATACTGCATATAAAAATGTTAAAAGACCAAATCCCTTTTAAGCTTACAAGTTCTTCAAAGAGAAGAACTGCCTGTACTAAGTAGGGCACACTTCCCATGAGTATCTAATATAGGCATTCAAGGCCCATAATTCACACAACTCATTTTTTTCCAGGTGCTTTCTGTAACAAGGGGTTCTTCATGCACTGCATATCAATGTAATAAAACCACTAGGTGACTCTATTTGGAAAAACTATCAGGTGTCACTTCAACATTTATGTTCTCAACTTTTTCTTTAAATACAACTAGAATGGAACGAAAAGCATCTCTTAAAAAGAAAAGAATATGCTTTTGTATCATGTTAAGATCGACAGATACAAATGTTATTTTTTTTAATCATCTAGTACAAAACCAGTAATAGAAGTTGGATTTCAAAGGACATACATCTACCATTAAGTGAAGGGAAATGGTATTGCCTTCCAACTGGGAGTAGACTTAATCATGGGGTATAGGGTAGCCAACATATCATACCCTGCATTTTCTTTACTGTGTTTTTTTTCTGCTCTTGCAAGAAATGTGCTAAGAAATGTGTGTGCTGGGAGAAGTGATCTGCCATTCTAAGAAAACAATTTAATGGCATTAAAAAACGTAGTACTTGTATGTAGTCAGGTTTTATTACTAGATAGCATATCAAAGCTTACAGGCAGCCTCTGGCAACCAACGAAAGAAGGTAACTCCAAGGGAGTTTGACATGAAAATTGGGCTGATAGATTGGAGAAGAATTAACATTTAAAATTTTGTGTACATTCAAGGACTCATTCATTAAAAATTAAGGGAATTGGATTGGATTAAACACCATGGGAAAAAGAACCTGAATAAAGCTTTTGTTCTTGAACATTTTCCTATATGCTTAGTACATTGTTGTGGTATAGTAGCAGCTTATACCAGCTTATACTGATGCCAGTTTATCACAACTACCTGTATCCACATTCTTGAGAAACATTACACTTTCAGGTGATGCTGTATTTAGCTATGTGTTTGGATTTGACTGAGAGGACAACAGCATGTTTGACACAAATAGAGGCTTGAAAAGTGCTTGTTTTCTTTTGTGTCTTGAATACTTGTCATCATGTTTACAAGTACAGAGCAGCCTGTAGGAGACACATGACCTTGATATGAGTCATCCCAGATTAATAGGGTTTACACCCATAAGAACAATGTGTCTGTAGAATGTGAGATGACCCACCTCCTCTGGGACTTCAAAATCTGTATGAGTTATTTCTGACTGCATAAGATATCATCCAAACATGAAGGAGTTAAAATGCATATTTATTGTCCCATGCATTTTATGTGAAGTAGAACTCTGAGTGAGGCTTAGCCAGAGTAGCTGTAGTTTAAGATCTTTTGTGAGGTTGAAAACCAAATACTAGACGAAGGCTTAACTACAGAAGGAAGATGGGCTTCCAAGATGTCTTACTATCAGCGGGGCACCAGTGGCTCATGCCTGTAATCCTAGCTAATCAGGAGGCTGAGATCCAAGGATTGCAGGTCAAAGCCAGAGCCTGGGCAGGAAAGTCCATGAGACTCTTATCTCTAATTAACCACCAGAAAAAAATCAGAAGTGGTGCTGTGGCTCAAATGGTAGAGTGCTAGTCTTGAGCTGAAGAGCTCAGGGACAGCATCCAGGCCCAGAGTTCAAGCCCCTCGATCAAAAAAAGAAAAAAAAAAAGATGTCTTACTCTCAAGGTTGATACAAGAGAGCAAGGATCCTTGCAGGCTGTTTGTTGGCCGAGGCCTCAGTTACTCACCATGCAGATCACTTCTTAGAGTGGCTTGTGGTTTCCATCACGGGTATCCAAAATACATCATAGAAGCTATGTTGTCTTTTAGGAAATAGGTGATATAAATTCAAACACCCTTTATGTATGTGATTGTAGTGTGTGTGTGTGTGTGTGTGTGTGTGTGTGTGTGTGTGTGTGTGTGTGTGTGTGATATCTGGCTTACTTCACAGGTCAGCATATTCAATGTGAAGAAAAATTAGTCCAAGATTTGAATGCTAAGACACTAAGATATTTGGAGGCCATCTTAGGAAGCTGGCTAAAAGAACAGATTTTTAAACCTTCAAGTTTATTATGTTTCCTACTAGATGGGTCTCTTATATTACCTAACTATCCTCAGTCTCATTAGATTTCAACTCCAGGGAGTATAACTTCAATGATTATTCCTTCTGAAGTCCACTAGCAAATATCACAACAGCCCATTCCTCTCTTATGTCCCTGAAAGCAGAGACCAGAGGTTGGTCATGTCTTGTCTCATGTTTAGTTCTTCCTAACTGCCGCTTCTATCGGAACTTCTGCCTCTCTTGTGTCACTAGTTCCTGGGCACTTCTTTCCTCCCTCCTCCCCCTTCTCCTTTCCCCCTCCCCCTTCTCCTTTCCCCCTCCCCCTCCTCCTTTCCCCCTCCCCCTCCTCCTACACATAACTTCTGTATCTACAGTTGTCATCTGTATTTCCATGCCTAGATGCTCCCAGATGCCCTGTGGGGTCATAATCTCAGAGCAACATCCCTTTTGTGAGCTGTGGTGCCCACTTCTCTGTCTTTCTCTTTACATATTGTCTGCACTCTCAGGGAAATCAATGTCTTTACTTCCTATGGTGCAGGGGAAGCCCTGCCTCTAGTTGGAGTTCTCACACTCAAGTAATCTTTCTGCTTTTCTCTCTTGGTCCTATTACTGAATATAGCCAGTAACCATCTTCCCTTTCCTTCATTCCTTTGATACCATGGCACTTCCAGCAATCTTCCTTAAACTATTCCATAGTTCAAGTGGATTGGATGTGTCTAAATGTCAGAACTATAATGCTGGTTCATAAAATCTTCTTTCTTCCTAGTGCAAGTAGATATTTAATGGAGTCATCCTGACAAATACTAATTGTCTTTGTTAGTATATTTCATAAAATTAATTGTTTAGTGCTAGGTACCAGTGGCTCATGCTTCTATATGCTAGCTACTCAGGAGGCAGAGATTTAAGGATTGAAGTCAACCTATGCAGGAAAATCTGTGAGACTCCTATCTCCAATTAACCAACAAAAAGCTACAAGTGGAGCTGTGGCCCAATTGGAAGAGTGCTAGAATTGAGTGAAAAAGCTCAGGGATAGTGCCTAGATCCTGAGTTCAAGCCCCAAGACTGGTAAAAATAAATTAATTAATTAAATTAATTAAAATAAAATAAATAAGTGTTTCATTGACATAGCAATAGCTGATAGATTTTCTAACACTGAATTTATATGCTGATAGTTTTCTTTTTTGTAGTACTGGGCCACATGCAAGGTGGGAAAGATTTTTAATTTCCTTGTCTTTCTTAATTTAAGATTATTTTCTTTTATAATATGTTCCTTTGAAGATTCATTTTAAAAGGAAGATTCACCTTTAACAGGAACCTTTTCCTTTATGTTTCACTGTCTGTGGCTTTGCACTTGTCCCAGCCTGGACCTCCACAGTCCTGTGGAGGCCATCTCAGGCCCAGCCCCAGGAAGGGCCAGACTGGTGAGGCCCTGACTCAGTTCTTTATCAAAGCTGCACTAGTACCATCTACCTCCCTATCTCTGTTTTTGACTGAAATAATCATCAGAGACAGCATTGGACTGTTTCATGTCAGTCTGTTTTTATGAGTTTGGGAAACCACTCTCAGACTATGACTTTAAGTAATGGGTTCTACACAGAAAATGACTCACAGAGCACAAAGACTTTTCCAGAACCCACTGCCTATGTCAAGATCTGAGAATAGTACAACAATAAGATTGGAGTTTTCCTTATACTGTGTGTGTGTGTGTGTGTGTGTGTGTGTGTGTGTGTGTGTTTTCATTACATTGCATTGCACGTTTTGGAAATATTCTTATTTTATTCCATGTTTGTCTTTTCAATTTTTCACCTTTAATATCTAACTTTTGTTACTATCTGCTTGACTTGGGAAGGAGAATGAGAAACAGTCATGTTTTCACTCAGTGCACTCTC
Organism: Perognathus longimembris pacificus; assembly: GCF_023159225.1. Classification (NCBI taxonomy): domain Eukaryota; kingdom Metazoa; phylum Chordata; class Mammalia; order Rodentia; family Heteromyidae; genus Perognathus; species Perognathus longimembris. The sequence continues at coordinate 58,275,348 of NC_063166.1, forward strand.
TTGACCTGGGAATTCTGGTTCACCTTTCTGAAAGATCTCTTTGGCTGCTGTGTAAAAGGAAGATCCAAGAAGGCTTGAAAGGCTCTTTCTGGGCTCACATGTGTACAAAGAGTTACAGAGAACTGGACAGTTGAAAGATACATTTCCCATATTAAAACTACAGGATAGGGCTGGGGATATGGCCTAGTGGCAAGAGTGCTTGCCTCGTATACATGAGGCCCTGGGTTCAATTCCCCAGCACCACTTATACAGAAAATGGCCAGAAGTGGCGCTGTGGCTCAAGTGGCTGAGTGCTAGCCTTGAGCAAAAAGAAGCCAGGGACAGTGCTCAGGCCCTGAGTTCAAGCCCAGGACTGGCCAATTAAAAAAAAAATACAGGATTTGCTAATGAAGTAGACATGGATAATAATGAAGAAAGAACTCAGGATGACTGTATCTTTTCCCCACCTCTATTGTAACTTATTCTACTTCTTTCCACATTTTCTTGCTGTTGTTGTTTAACTATCTTTAAGTAGTTGTTTAAGGAAGACTCTGTCTTTAGCAACCGATTGAAAGCTGCACCTGTTCCTCCAATCAGGAAGACATACAGGTAGTTTTTCTGTTGGCTTTGTTTGCCATTGGGGGTAGTGAGGCGGTAAGTAGTAATCAAGATATTCATTATGGAAATAAGTATTTGGAGGTGTTCATTTAGAAACCTGAAACTTGGGCTTGGGCTGTGGGGTTGTGGGCCTACACTAAGGAGTCAATACATATTAGTGTTATTAATAACAACTATGTTAATCTGTTGAGCTTCTGTGGAGTAGTACTAGAAAACAAAAATAACAGATTATCTTCGCTGATGTCTAGGGATTCCTCTTGGAGTGACGAGGATGCCTACCTAGGACTAGAACAGCTGAGCCTAGAAAATCCACTTCCAGGCAGACTTTTCACTCCTATATCTTTTCATAGCCTATGCTGGGAAAGTTGATCATAACACTCACATATAGCCTTCCATCACTGTAGTCTCAAGGTAATCCATCTCTTACATGTTTACACAGTGCTCCAAAAGTGTCCAAGGTCATGGCTTTTGATGACCTAGACTAGGAAGTCACACCAGGCTAGATCATCACTGTTACTTTCACTATACCCTACAAACTAGCCAAGTTCAAAGGGACCTACTTCATTTTGCACAGAGTAGTGAAGAATTTATGATCAGGCTTCAAACTTCATACCTTACTCTTCATCAATCTTCCTCACTAAGAAAGAAAGCTCTGAGACACAGGGATTTTTATCTAGTTTGTTTATTACCATATCATGGTATATTCATTATGGGTTTATAGAGAAACAATGCAGATATGTACAAGAAGAGATTTATGACAGACAACTGGCTCATGTGATTATGGAGTTCAAACAGTCTTACAATATACTATCAACAAACTGAAAACTCAGAAAGCTTCTAATGTATTTCAGCCTGAGAACTGGAGATAGGGGGAAGGGACAGTTTGAAGGACAGTAAAAGTTGCATGTTCCAGATAAGAAGAGACTGAGAGTTCAATTCCCAGTCAGGGAACGAAGAAGAAAGAAGAAAGAAGGAAGAAGAAAGAAGAAGAAAGAAGAAGAAGAAGAAGAAGAAGAAGAAGAAGAAGAAGAAGAAGAAGAAGAAGAAGAAGAAGAAGAAGAAGAAGAAGAATTTTTTTGCCCTCTACCATTTTGTTCTTGAAGAGGCATCAATGGGTTGGACATTATCTAATCCACATTATCCTGTTTCCTTTCAACCACATTGGATATTCTCCAAAATGCAATTCATTGGTGAATTTTCCTCAATGTCCATACTCAGCACACCTTTCAGAAGCACCTTTATTGAAAGTTGCATAAATATTTTACCAAATATCTGAGCATGCCTTCTCCTAGCCAAGTGAATACAGGGAATTAACCCACCATACTTCAGCACTAAAAAAAAGATTAGATAGACAGATGATAGATAGATAGATAGATAGATAGGCAATATTTATTGAATGACTGAATGAATAAATGTATCAGTGCATGAGAGATATATAACCATGGAAATTCACTTGGAAGAATGTGTTAGAGGAATGTTTACAGGGGTTAATATTAAGCTCTCAAAAATACTCCTTCATTTATGGGTCTGACAGAGAACAGCATCGAAATTCTTTTCTATGGAGCACTTGAACCCCTCACAAATCAGTCAAAGGCCATCCCTATCTAGAATCCATGTTTCTTCAACCTCTGTGTCTTAATAGTATGTAAAGCTCTGGCTTGCTTCTGCCCCCACCCCCACCCCGCCCCACCCCAGGCCTGGGGCTTAGGCTCAGAGCCTAAGCACTGCCCTTGGCCTCCTTTGCTCAAAGCTACCATTCTACCACTTGAGTCTCAGCACCACTTCCGCCTTTTTCTGTTTATGTGGTACTGAGGAATAGAACCCAGGGCTTCATGCATTCTAGGCAAGCACTCTACCGCTAAGCCACATTTCCAGCTCCTGTCTTCTCCTGTGAGCTCCCTTTCTTACAAGCACAAGCCATGCCACTAGTATGTGTTCCTTTTGAACTAAGATAGTACTTTGGTCAATTTGAAAGAAGAAGCTGAGGAAACTATAGCAATCCAAGACCCAAGACCCCCTGTGCTGCTACACAGAATGATACATAATGGGTAGAATCAGAAAGGATGTAGACAATGGCACAACACCCAGAGATGCAGGCCCTGCTTCCTTTCAAACACATGGCCTGGTGCAGAACACAGAGAGACTGAGAATTCCAAATATGAATCTGGCCTTTCAGATTGTTATAATGGTGTATTTATCAAGGAAGGATTCTAACACATATTTTCTTTAGTAATTTATTAGCTTGATGAGGATGCTGGAACATAGTTAACATAGGAGTATGTAAGCTTTATTTATAACTTCTAGTATTTGGAAGGCACATGTGAGATGGTCATGTACCCTGTTACTAGGGTCCAGTGTGTCCAACATAGAGAATAAGCAGTGGAAGAGACTGAAGTGTGACATCCACAAGTCAGAATGCCTGAGACTCAACTCCCATCCACACAAACCCTCGCTGCACTTGCAATTACAATTTTCTAAAATTAGATTCTGTTGCCACCAGGGGAACTGTGCGAATGCCCTAATGAAATCATCATGTATACTTCCAGCCTTCTCCCAGATATGATTAACAAAGATCAAGAATTTAGAATGCTTTCCTACTTAATTAGGAATTTTATGAACTAAGAGCTCTCGTTTCTAGAGCTAAGCATAAATATCAATCCCTGAGTTTTAGAGCGTGGCTAATTTAAGTTTCAAAAATGTAGGAGCCCTGTGTTTAAGAAAATCTACTCTATGTTACATGATGTCAGAACTGGGCTAATCACAAAGTCCCTCTGTCCAAAGGAGGGTCTAAAACAAACCAGGTTTATGTTCAAATGTGTTTTCAGCTGTAAGTTATTGGGATAGGTCCTAGTAGAATTGCAAATTCAATTTAAAGAGAAAATTACCTCTGCCCAGAAACTACATGGTATATAAAAGCTCTTTGATCCTGCCTCTACCATAATTTAAGATCATTTTTATTATGGGAATGTCAAAGCATACAGAAACAAAGATTGTACACTAAAACCCAGGCACTTTTCATCCACTTCAATGATACCTAACATTTCCTTCCATTTGTTTTGTTTGATAGTTATACTACATTAGACTCAAATAGAATCCTCTTCTTTTCTTTTTAGTTAGTCATTAGTGCATATTAAGTCTACAAAATAATGGGTTTCATTTTGATGTTCGCATACCTGTATATAATGTACTTTGATTTTATTCACCCCTCAATTACTCTCTACTGTATCCTCCTCCCTCTTCCTGATGGTTCTCTTTACAGAAACAGTTCTCTCTTTTTTAAAAAAAAATTTTTATTGTCAAACTGATGTACAGAGAGGTTACAGTTTCATACATTAGGCATTGGATACATTTCTTGTACTGTTTGTTACCTCCTCTACTTTTATTTATCAAAAATAACCTAGATAGAATCCTCATTTATTTATTTTTATTATCCTTAAGTAGTTGTACAAAAAGTCTGAAGTCAATGTATCCGTTTATGAGTACAACACATCTCTATATTGCTGCTTTCATCATTCTCTTCCATCTCTCCCTGCCCCTCCCATCCTGTCAATTTACCTGGTTCCATCTTCACATACACACTTTGAACATTAAGATTTTATTTGCCCACCCTTCCTCTCTTTATTTGTCTGCCCCTTTACCTTACTGCCCCCACAACACATGTTCTAGCTTCCTAGTATTAATTTTAATTGGAAATTCGTTCTTGACTGAAGATGATGAGATTTTTTTTTCTTCTTTTTGGATTTGCTTTTTTCTTTCTTCATTTCTCCCTCTTTATTGTGCTACCAGTGTGAGATTCCTGTTTTTTCTTTGTGGCATCCATATTGAGGAAAACCTGTTCTTCTAATGGACGGCAGATAAACAAAACCATAACTCCCTTTATGCTTCTCACAGCATGCCTGTTTGGCTACTCCTCTCCACCCACTAATGCACAAATGTTCCCGTTGTCAATCAGAAAAGAAGATTGAGGGAGGAGGATGGAAAAGGTGACATCAACTTAACACAGCCTTTTGGTGATTAGCACAAAAATGACGGCACAGCAGGAAGCAGTTAAAAAGTTTTCTCTGACATGAGACACTAAATGATTCTGAAAGTTGCTCCTAATCAGGCTTGTTATTGACAAGACACTTGCTCTGATAATGACCTATGAGAGATTGTATTCTGGGCAAATGGCAATTTGTTTTTCTAACCAGGGCATCCTAGTGGGAGACTGGAAAGCTGCATGAGCCCCTGTAAATGACAGGTACAAGGCCAAACTCAATAACCAGTCCATTCTGTTTATTTAGGCTCTAAGAAGCCAAGATCTGGCTAAATAAACATAACCTCTCCCCCTTCCACATCCTGCACTTTCCAATCTGCAACACTGTGATAATGGAGCCGTAGGTTCTTTCACCAACTTAGTCCTTCTCTATTCTCCAACCTTCTCTGAATTTTGGTGACATTTGAGTCTGTAAGACAAACTCTCCCTCAATTTCAGTCTTTATTGACGAATGGGGGTGAAGATAAAGCAGGAATGACGAATGGGGGTGAAGATAAAGCAGGAAATGGACTGGCTGCCTAAGTTTGGGGTCATTCTGTAGCTAGAGATCAGAAAGCAGCTGAGACTACATCATGAAGGTAAGAAACATAGGAAAGGAAGGAGGGATAAGACAAGCAAGGGGGATGGCCGGCTCCCCATGTGAGGCTGAAGTCACCCAGCCTGGTGGAAAGCAAATCAGAGCAGGAAGAAAACATACTGTACTTTAAGTTTGTCTGAGGCTAAGGACAGCAAGCCTGGGTTCTTCTTGATAAAGAACAAATCCCGCACATTCTTCCAGTTGCAGCAATGCCTGGGGAAAGCCCTCTGGAGAGGTGTTAGAAATGTGCTTGCTTCTTGCTTTATCCCTCTACTCTGAATGGCTTCAGCATGTGACCTGAACTCCAGATTCTGTTTACAGGCCTAGAAGCTGAAAAGCTTCCATGGAAAAGACCCAAGATGGTCATTTATGGAATTCTAACTGTGAGGCAAGCCCACTAAAGCTCCTTTCCAAATCTGACTGGAGGCCAGGCAGGTCTAATAAAGCCACTTCTAACCATGGCAACTGGTCACTAGGACACATTCCTCCTCATAGGAAGCTGACTTCCTTCCTCCTTTGCATCTGAGAAGAAACCCCGACACTCACACACACACATACACAGACACACAAACATACACATCACATACTTCATCCACAGGTTATTTTGTCTGTAATATTTGCATTCTAGGTTGGGCACATCTATGTTCTTTCTTTCTTGAGTCAAAAGCCAAAGTGATTACCATACATGGATAATTTGGTCTTATTGATATAATTACTCTCTACCTTTGTAGCTATGGGGAACATCTTAGATCATTTCCTAAATGTCCTACTCTGTCTCTATGATGAGACATTAAAGAATGACAATAAAATCCATCACAAACGTCTGGGCTTTTTGTTGGATGAATAGTAAATCTTTATATTAGAATTCATTAGAAAATACACAACTACTCGTATCGGGTTATGTCTTCTTGGGTCCTTTCTGGGAAATGTGGACCTTCTGAATACAGCAGAAAAAGCCTTACCATTCTGCATCTGGGAAGAAATTGGCCTGCAGCCCTGGGGCCTATTGAACTGTGTCCCAGGTTTCTGTTTGTGGTGGCTAACTGAGAAATTGTCATGTGGCTCCCATTCTGACTGAATGTCACCACAACTTAAACTACATCCATCATGGATGAGTAGCAGCACTAATTGGTGGATATGAGAATATTTAAATAATATCACAATGGTTCTATCTGCATACTCATTTATTTAAAACAAATAAATGTTCAGAGTCTAAAAAATTAAATGGCTTGAGTGGATGCAACAACACATCTCAAATGTGTGGGAAAATGGAATGATTTAGTAGTTATTTTAGCAGTTAAGTTTCTGATTAGTTATTAGTGGTAACTAAGATTCCTTAGTAAGTGTCATGAGTTGAATACGTGTGTCCTCTTCCAGATTCATATGTGAATTCTTATTTCCAATAAGATAGTATTTGTTCTAGTGAGGGACTTTGGGAGAGTGGACCCTCATTAATGGGATTAATACCCTAATAAAAGAGCCCAAGAGCCAGCTGCTGGTGACTCATGCCTATAGCCCTAGCTATTCAGTGAGATCTGAAGACCACAATTCAAAATCAGCCCAGGCAGGAAAATCCATGACACTCTTATTGCCAATTAACCACCAGAAAACCAGAAGTGGAGCTGTGGGTCAAAGTGGTAGAGGGTTAGCCTTGAGCCAAAGAGCTCAGGGATAGCATGCAGGTGCTGAGTTGAAGCCCCATAACTGACAGAGAAAACAAACAAGCATGAGAGCTGAGCACCAGTGGCTCATGCCTGTAATCCTAGCTACTCAGGGGACTTAGATCTGAGGATTGTGGTTCAAAGCCAGCCCAGGCAGGAAAGTCCACGAGACTCTCATCTCCAATTAACTACCAGAAAACTAGAAGTGGAGTTGTGGCTCATAGAAGACCACTAGGCCAAGCCCAAAATCTCAGGGGCAGCACCGAAGTCCAGGTCCAGGTTCAGGTCCTGGAAGCTCCCCAAAAACAGAAAAAAGGAAAAAGAAAAAGAATTTGAAAGACCCTTCACACTTCCACCCTATGGAGATGTATCCAAAAAGTACCATTTCCAAATCAGAATGAGGCTTTATCAGACCATCTGCCAGTGCTTTAGTCTTTAATTTCTCAGCCTCTCCAACAGTCACAAGGGAATTTTTGTTGTTCATAAGAACTGTGCTATTTTGTCAATGCAGTCCTAACTGACTAAGACAGTAAGGAATGCAGAGTCTGGGACAGTCCAACAATTCACACTTTCTATACAGTGGAGAAAAGACAGCAAGGAAGCAGCCAGGGCTTCCTGCCAGGAGCATGGCGACGGGTGGGTTCTTCAGAGAGGAAAGCAACAGAAAGAAGATGAAGAGCTTTAGTGTATTTTTCTCAAGACTACAGAGTAAACAGCTGATTTAGCAGTGTGCCTGACATGACAGAGAGCACTAGAATAAAGCATTAAAAAGGTCACATGAGAAACTTGCTCTGTTTGCATAGCTTTGGAGAACACGGTCACAACATACAGAGCAGATTAATGAGCAAGTCCTTAGGAGCAAGGGTGAGTGATGTACCCAGGCCATTGGCAAGTGGACTCACCCTTTACATCACCCTGCTCAACTTCCCAAGTCAAACACTTCCCATCAGTTTATGTCAAAGGGTCCAGAGGATATCAAGAAATGAGAGAAAGTTTGGAAATAGAAGAATGTTTGAGTCCAGCTTAGTCAACTTAGAGATACCCTGTATTAAAAAAAATGAGAGGAAAGGAGGGAGGAATCAAGGAGAAATGGAAAGAAAGGTGAAGGGAAGGGAAGGGGAAAAAGGAAAGGAGAGGAAACAAGAGAAAAGAAAAAAAAAGGAAGAAAAACAAAGAGAAGGAGAAGCTCAAAGTTAAAAACAAACAGGTTTTGATATTTCTTGCTAATCTGGGAGCTCATACTTTCTCCCTTCCACAGACAGCTCTCTCCTACTTGTCTCAAACCTGTTACCATAGTATAACTCCTTTCCTTTTGTCCCATTAGAAGGCAGTACCCAGTCTCTCCCCATCTTCCTTTACCTAGATAAAGCTCAGGGACCACCCAAGGTCATCTAAGAGTGATGCCATAAATAATGGAGAAGAAACATAGAGAAGACTTCCTTTTTTACCCCCACAACATCTCCTTGCTTTAGTAGAGCCTGGCTTCCTGTGTAAAACTGGACAACAAGTCTAACTGGGCCATTTATAAGAAAGGAGGTGAGGCTGTAAATGACAAGATGAACATACTACCTGAAATGAGGCGTGCACTAACTCCAAGTGAAGCTTCCAGTTCTAAGAGCTGGGGCTAGGGAGTGAGATGTGGTCTGATGAGAAGCATTGCTGAGAACGTGGGGATCTGGGAAGGAATTCTTAGCACAGTCAGCTAGCTGAGTAACTAGACTTGACATAAGGAGATCTCAGGACTTTATGCTGCTGGTATGACAGATCCCTCCTATCCTCTTGGACAATACTTTCAGCAAAATCTTCATATTCATTTATGCTTTTGGTACAAGTAGATTCTCTGTGGTTCACTTCAAATGCCATTGAGTTTGGAGTTCAAAAGGAGCACAGTGTCTATTGGTAGGCTCCTCCATGACCTAAGTTTAATGTTACAGTAGACTGACTCCATGCATGGCCCTATTAAGTTACTCTTCTCTGGGCCAGCCATCTTTGTCTCTGAAAGCAATGGCATATGGAAGAAATGATGGTTTGCAAGTGGTGAGTCCTTAAAGAGATCCCATATGTTTCTTCCAGTTGCCTGTGATTTCCTGGTGCCTGAACTTTACCATAGAATGTTCCCAGGTCAACTTGCTGGAGATTTAGAAACAAAGCAATGTTGGCCCAGCAGAAGGGAGTCCGCCCTCACATATTAGGAAGTGCAGTCAGGATCCACAAAGCTTGCTTGAATGTACTGAAACTGGCAGCTTAGGTTTTATGTGTGCTTCTATCCAGGTAGCAGAAGGTTGACACAATGAATTTTAAGGATGGCATTCTAGGTGTTGGGTCAGAGGTAAAGAGGAAAGAGAGAGGGTAGAGGGGCTATCAAATAGGGTGGGCAGGGGTGCCATCATGACCAGTGGGAAGGAATGTCAGTCTGCATTTGGACACCGGGAAAGGCATATGGCAGAAAGTACTTATCTAAAGGAAGTAGAATGGCATCATGATAAGACTCTGAACTAGACTCCAAACAGGAGGAGGCACTAAGACCAGCTTATGATAGCCAGACCTTATATAGGAAGGTATCAAGTTGATGAGAGTTGGGACCAGGATGCTGTTGAGCAGACTGGGTCTCTGTGGGTACAGGGGGACTATCAAGCAGGAATGAGATCAACAAATGGAGGTTAAGACCAAGAAGTCAGGGAATCAAAGGTGGGGTTTCCTGATCCTTCTGGTTTATAGTTGGTCTTCTGTATCTATACCTTCCACATTCATAGATACAATTGTTGTAGAGCTGACTCCATCTTGATTAGGGAAACATGGTAGGAAATGTTGGGGGGAATAGTGCTGACTCCATCTTGATTATTATGTCAACCTGACCCCAAAATTCGGCTTCTGTAATGGCTTGCTTGTTATTTTCTCTACCCTCTGCGTCAATCTCCTACATCTGTGCCACGCTTGCTTGTTAATGTTGCTTGCACTACCCCTGTGTCAAGCCCCTTCATCTTGCTTTGCTTTTACCTTTATAAACCCCAATTTGGGGACTGCTCGGAGGCATGGTGGCAGCTCTGAGTATGCCCTGTGTCCCTGGCTGGTCAGCCTGCTTTTCATTGTCATGCTGGCAGCTCCCAAGTCTACACCGTGTCCCTGGCCGGTCAGCCCACTTTTTACTGTCGCAGTTTCAGCTTCCGAGTCTGTGCTGCATCCCTGGCCGGTCAGTTTGCTTTTTACTTCCCCAATAAATCCATCTTTTTACTTGAGACTGTTTCTGAGTGGTGGACTCTTGGAGGGATGGGGAGTCCCCTCCCTTGAGCCCTGTAACAGGTGACCTGGTATGAGAAACCAGTGCCCCATGGATACTGAGAGATGGCTAGCTTTATGTCTTCACTCATTCAGATGGTGGTTGTGTTTGGGGGGAGGGAGGGTCAGCTCCAGGGTACAGGAGTCTGGCCTCAGAAGCATTGGACTGATTTCTGAGAGTGTCCTAAGCAGAGAACAATGTGCTGAAGTTCCAAGTCCACAGGAATGTAAAGTTTTTGGAATTAGTTCACCCTGGGGGGAGGGAGGGGGTTCTCAACCTTTCTGAAGCATTGGAATCCCAGTGGCCCCTCCAGATCCACATCAATCAAGATGACTAGCTGCCTCCCTATTTCCTAAAAGACATTCCCTGTGGAGCCAAGTTTTCACAAAACAGCAGATAGCCAGGCCCTGAACAAAAGAACATGAATGTCAGCCACCTTTGGAAATGAGTTCCCAGTAGTGGCTCAGATACTGTGAGACAGTGAGGGGCATGTCTGGGGGAGGCAGGTTGAAGTGCTAACAACTCTGGGTGCTCCCCAGCCAAGAAACACTGGCTGGCACACCTGTGTTTACTTGATGAAAAGCAATTAGCTATTCAAATAATCCTGTAACATTCACATCCCTCGTAATAAAGGTCAAACCTGTTTTCAACACACAACAAATAATTTCGATGTTAAAATTGATTATAATCTCAAGATATTTGTAGGAGGGGTTATATTCAACATTGCATAACACTGTAGGCCACGGTAAAATAGGTTAACAGTGGGCTGGGGATATGGCCTAGTGGCAAGAGCGCTTGCCTCGTATACATGAGGCCCTGGGTTCAATTCCCCAGCACCACATATACAGAAAATGGCCAGAAGTGGTGCTGTGACTCAAGTGGCAGAGTGCTAACCTTGAGCAAAAAGAAGCCAGGGACAGTGCTCAGGCCCTGAGTCCAAGGCCCAGGACTGGTCAAAAAACAAAAAAATAGGTTAACACTAGTTTTAGTGTTCAAAAGATTTACTAGTAGTTTAAGATGGATTTAAAAAAAATCCACTATTAAGTGGTTGTACAATTCCATATGTTAGGTTATGATGACAGTGCATTTTGATCAATGACAACCCTTCCATCCTTTTCCCCCAAAGGGATTTTTTTTAAACCTGAAAAATCCATTCCTCTTGGAATGTGTCTCAAAACCTTGTTCTATACACATACCCTTATTTTATACATGTTATCCTCTGAGGAATACTAGACAATAACATAGCAAATAAGTCACCAGTCAAGCTGGGCTTCCTTGATTACCACACATCCCTTTTGTATCTTTATAGTACAACAAAATTGAAGTAGTTATTAGAAATATGATGCAAGTATGAGAATTGTTCCACAGTATGGCCTTGGGCAGCTTTTAGGTAGCTATTGAGGGTAGAGATTTAAAACTACACCAACAAAATTGCTACTCAATTGTTTGCATTGACAGCTTGCTAGGAGTGTAAGTTAAAAGCACATGACTAATTTATATAAGTGAGGAAAGTCCATGAGTTGAGTTTGTGGCCTTTTATAGTTTTACTTTACCTCATGCTTATTTGGCACTAAATGTTCACCTAATATTACTACCAGTGCTTGAGGAATATATTTTTATTTTTATAATAACCCCATGAGGGGTAAAAGTCCCCAAAGACGCTACCAAGAAACCCATAGGGCTGATGAACATTTTTGCAAAGTATCAAAATATTGAATCAGTATGCAAAAAAAAATCAGTACAACAATAGTCTGAGAAAGAATATTCTCATTCATAATATCCTAAAAAATTAAAGAAAGATGAAACAAAAACATCTAAGAAGAAACTCCACTAAGGAAATAAAAAACCTCTACAACAAAAACAATAAAATAGTGAAGAAAGACATCAAAGAAACTAGATGGTGGAACTTCTCACGTCCATGGACTGACAATTAGCATTGTGAAAATGTCTATATAGAAAGCAATCCACAGGGGGCTGGGAATATGGCTTAGTGGTAAAGTGCTCGCCTCATATACATGAAGCCCTAAGTTCAATTCCTCAGCACCACATATGTAGAAAAAAGTGGTGCTGTGGCTCAAGTGGTAGAGTGCTAGCCTTGAGCAAAAGGAAGCCAGGGACAGTGCTCAGGCCCTGAGTTCAAGCCCCAGGACTGGCAAAAAACAAAACAAAACAGAAAGCAATCCACAGCTTCAGTGCAATTCCTATCAAATTTCTAATGTCATTCTCTACAGAAATGGAAAAATTCTAAAATTCATAGGAAGACATTAAAATTCTAATAGACAACGGCAATCCTGTGCAAAAACAGCAATGCTAGAAGTGTCATTATCCTACAAAATCATTGCTTTTTTGTTTTCTTGGGTTTTTTGTTTGTTTGTTTTTCAGACTATACTATGGAGCCATAGTTTCAAAAACAGCATGGTACTGGCACAGACACATAGACCTGTGGAATGTAAGACCCAGAGTAAAGTCCACACAGCCTCAGCCATCTGATTATTGACAAAAGTGCAAGAGAGCTACATGGAAAAAGTGCCGGGAAAGAGTCCTGGGAAAACAGGCTACCCAAGAGTAGAAGACTGAAACTAGATTCCTGTCTTTCACCCTGTACAAGAATCAATTACAAAGCATCAAAGCCTAATGTGAGACCTGAATGCTGAAGCTACTATAGGAAAACTGTAAGACCTGAACTCTCAAACTACCACAGAAAAACACGAGGAAAACACGTAAAAATATAGGCATGTAATAACTTTTTCAGTAGTATCCCACTAGCTCATAAAATAAGAACAAAAATGGACAAATGAGATGCACATATTCCTTCATATAATTCAGGAGGCAGCGATTAGGAAGATTGTTTCAAGACAATGCAGGCAAAAGAAAAAAAAATCTAAGGCTTCAGTTAATAAAGAAAAAGCTTGGCATGGTGGCATTTGCCTGCCATCCCAGCTACAGAGGAAACATAATGAGGATCGCAGTTCAAGCTGGCTCAGACATAAATATGAGACTCTATTCAAAAGAATAGCAAAAACCAAAAAGGGTTCTAGGTATGGCTCAAGGTCCTAGCAAGGTCTTGCGTTCAAACCCCAGTGCCACCAAAAACAAAACAAAAATCACAATGAACAGAAGGCAAGATGTTTCATGCCAACCCCTGCGAGTTCCTTTTTAAGTGGATTGTAAGAAGTCCTGCTATTCAGGGCTGGGGATATGGCCTAGTGGTAGAGTGCTTGCCTCATATACATGAAGCCCTGGGTTCAATTCCTCAGCACCACAGATATAGAAAAAAGCTAGAAGTGGTGCTGTGGTTCAAGGGGTAGAGTGCTACCCTTGAGCAAAAAAGCCAAGGAGAAGGCTCAGGCCTGAGTGCAAGCCCCAGAACTGGCAAAAACAAGACAACAAAAGAAGTCCTGCTATTCCTTGGAGGACCTCTCCTATTATCCTTTCTAGAATCTTCATTCTTTTTCCGACTCTTGGCCCACTTTGATCTTCCTTTCTAGAACAGAGTGCCTACTTCAAAACCTCTTCAAATATCACTGACTTGATTTATAGATAAAAGTTAGATAACAAACTGTTTCCTGCTCCACCTAGGTCATTATCCTCTTCCAAACCTGGAACACAGGTGACTTCATCCTTCAACAAGGGCCCCTTTACTTAAGCCCCATTGAGCAGTTTGCCATTCTGCTCCATCTAGACCTCTTCTAGAATGTGCACCCTGCCCCCGCCCCCGATTTTCATCAGCCTTCTTCACCCAGATAATTTTGATGCATCCCTTCAAGCCCAGTGGGAGCATTTCTTGTTCCATTTCCATGCTGGTCTATATGCACAAACTTGTTTAGCTCAGCAACACTCAAAGACCTGAAGACAGCAGACAAGGGAGACTTATAGATATGCAATTTCTCAGGCCTCACTTAAAATGAACCAGATTGGAATTTCTAGGATCAGGACCCAGTCATCCATGATTCTTTTGCATGTGAACATGAGAACTGCATGAGCCTAGACAAAGTTCCCAACCTTACACTCCAAACCATACCTGACTGGTCTCTTGATTCCCCAGCACTTCTGTCTGCCTGGGATGAAATAAAAGATCAATAAAAGATCAATGAATGAATGAATCGTGGGTTAATCCTTTGAATGACTCATTAAACCTTGTCTCATGGGGAGCTAAATTACATAGGAAACACTATAAATATTCCTTAGTCCGTTAATGCCAGAAAATAGTCTTAGAATGGGAATTTTTCTTTAAAAGTGAATATCTCTAGTAAGTTTTAATTTTGCACTGGTTAAGTGTTGTTCCAACACAATAGAAAATGCTGAAATATTTTAACGTTTAGAGGTGTTTCAGACAAGTATGAAAATGAGAGTTCTATAAGATGCCGGATGGTTTCAGAAGTACATTTTTAAGGATTCTACAGAACAGAAGGACTCTGCTTCAAGCTTTGAAAAAGTGATTATCTGAGCTCCTTTAAATAGTTATTATCTATCGTTAGACTATTTTCTGAATACAGTGGTTTAGGAAGTAAACTGCAAATTGTGTAGGCCCAGCAAAGGCTGCTACAGAACAAAACATAGCAGACTTCTCTAATAAAACATGACTCGTGCTATATGCATGTATTTATCACAGTACTTTGTTATAACATGTATCATTAATTTTTTTTTACTTTCCTTTCTAGGTATAATTTCATTCCTACAAAACAGCTGATAAAAATAACTGATATGCGGTCATCTATTAAATATAGAATTGCCCATCAAAATTAAAACAAAAGTATATGTTGTTACAGTATTGTTATCTAAATAAAGGCCATTACCCATGAGGTAGCTTTTGAGCTGGGAATATGGCCTAGTGGTAAAGTGCTCGCCTCGCATACATGAAGCCCTGGGTTTGGTTCCTCAGCACCACACATATAGAAAAAGCTGGAAGTGGTGCTGTGGCTCAAGTGGTAGAGTGTTAGCCTTGAGCAAAAAGTAGCCAGGGACAGTGCTCAGGCCCCAGGACTGGCAAAAAAACAAAACTAAATCCCTGAGGTAACTTTTAACACAGCCAGGCTGGTCACTACCATCAGCTTAAAGAGAATGGACTGACTAGGAAGGGGCTGGGAATATGGCCCAGTGGCAAAAACGCTTGTCTCGTATACATGAAGCCCTGGGTTCGATTCCCCAGCACCACATACATAGAAAATGGCCAGAAGTGGCACTATGGCTCAAGTGGCAGAGTGCTAGCCTTGAGCAAAAAGAAGCCAGGGACAGTGCTCAGGCCCCAGGACTGGCAAAAAAACAAAACTAAATCCCTGAGGTAACTTTTAACACAGCCAGGCTGGTCACTACCATCAGCTTAAAGAGAATGGACTGACTAGGAAGGGGCTGGGAATATGGCCCAGTGGCAAAAACGCTTGTCTCGTATACATGAAGCCCTGGGTTCGATTCCCCAGCACCACATACATAGAAAATGGCCAGAAGTGGCACTATGGCTCAAGTGGCAGAGTGCTAGCCTTGAGCAAAAAGAAGCCAGGGACAGTGCTCAGGCCCTGAGTCCAAGGTCCAGGACTGGCAAAAAAAAAAAAAAAAGAAAGAGAATAGACTGACTAGACTAATATTTAAGTGCTAACAGGCAAGTATTTACAGGTAACTGTAATCAGTTCTACAGATTTGTTGAAAGTATGGAATTGACAAAGATAAAGTTGTTTTGTTTATCAATCTTGAAGTTTGTGACTTTGTAGGTGGCATAATATGGAACAGTATCTGCTAGTAAAAGAGCTGTCTGTAGGACATTTTTTTTCTTTCTTTTTTTTTTTTGGCCAGTCCTGGGCCTTGGACTCCGGGCCTGAGCACTGTCCCTGGCTTCTTCCTGCTCAAGGCTAGCACTCCGCCACTTGAGCCACAGCACCGCTTCTGGCCGTTTTCTGTATATGTGGTGCTGGGGAATCGAACCTAGGGCCTCGTGTATCCGAGGCAGGCACTCTTGCCACTAGGCTATATCCCCAGCCCCTGTAGGACATTTTTTTGACAAGCAAAGAGACAATGATTATAAGGTCAGAGTATGTGTGAATAGGAATATTCTCCTTCCATTCCCACTGCCATCTCTCCTCCCAAAAAGGTTTAGACAAGGCAACAACAGAACAGAAGTGCTCATGTTGGGAAAAGGTAGCCAACCATTCTTTGAGACCAATCTATAGCTGCTTGGTACTGTTTGCTGGGAGTGTAATTCCTCAGTGATGGTCCTCACTACTGCAAAGACATTTTCATCTTACTTACCCTGATGAGTTCTTGACTGGGAAACTTTACACCAGAGCCAATGTTCAGTATGGAAATAAATGAGCAAATTTCTGCATGTGAAAATTTTCTCTAGCATTTGTTAGCATACGCATTCTGAAAAGCAGAGGGTAAATGAAGTGTAGAACAAAAGTTGTAGCTGGCTGAAGGAAGTGTTGAAATGTATTAATTAGGAATCTAAAGTGTGTTTATCTTTTACCCAACTCTCCCAAAGGCATTCCAAACAAACTTGACTCTAAAAAAGGTCAGTTTCTAAGAACACTTCCTTAATTTGGTACCTAAGTTTTATAATGCTTGGTTGCTCAGAAATGCTTCGCACTTACCCACTTTCTCTCAGGTTTCCAATTAAGTGGTCTTCCCAGCAAGTCAAGAATTGAAGGGGAAGAACTTGCAATTTCAGTGACTTGTGGATCTAGAATCCCAACAATGGAGTAGGGTCATTCCTGATTGTCTTGGTAAAATACAAACAAGTGGATTATGTTGAAACAACAGAAAAGAGATAATAGCTAAGACTTTCTTGGGTTAAAGACTTTTGTGATTCAGGTAGTAACTGTGATGGAGCCAGGAAAAAAATGGGTGTGTTAAGTGTATTTATGTTCTTGATATAATAGAATGGGAAACTAATTGACTTTTTTAGTTTTTTCAAAATTATGCCATTCTAACAATTCAGGAAGCTGAAGTCCTGGTCACAACTGAAACTAGAAGTACAACACCTCCTTATGACTGGATATGGATATTCTAGCAAGAGCAGATGCAGGATGCCAGCCAACCACACGTTCCATAGGAGAAATATAAATGCACCCATTCACTCACTCTCATTAACATACACGGTCAAGCTTTGAACAACGCAACTCATTACCATATTCATTGTTCTCTTATGCCTTTGCCTCAAATTTTTCCTTCTTCAGGGATCACATACCTGAACATTTAGCAGACAACTGCTGTTGTGGAAAGCATTCTGTAAAATGCAACACCAAAAGCACCAGGGTGTTTTTTAGCTTTTTTTTTTTTTTAAATATACTATTTCAAGAGTAACAAAAATGCTAAGGAAACAAATCTATGAACCAGCTTTATTTTATTTGCATTTAACATGATTATACACATTCATGTGTCTAACAAGATCTGCACTGTTACATTAAAAATACAGTACAATAACATTCAACATGAGGTACTTCATATTTATATAGTTTCCTTCATAAATAATGCTTTAAGCTGCTAAAGTCAAGCACGCTGAGGCACAAGTGGCTACAGTGTCTTGAACTAGCTGAGCTTAAACACCTTAAAAAAACCAACAACAAAAAAGGGACAGTTCAGTGCAATAATTATGTAGAAATTAGACCATTTACTTAAATACTATTTTAAGATTTGCCTAAAGAATGTTACATAGAACTGCTAGCCTAGTTACCCTTAATTTCCAAGCCAAACAACAAGGGCCGCCAGGTACATTGGGAAAGCATCTACAGCAAATGCCTTAATAAAGCTGTGTCTATACAATTAAAGTTGTTGGACTTGTAGATTAAAATTACCCAAGAAAGCAAAAAGCAAGCAGATCAGCTTTCATTCCACTTTGCTGAAAATGCAGGAAGATAGGATTTTAAAGGAAAAATATCTTATTCTACATATTTTTTTCATATTTTCTCTCACAATTCTTAGCACAGGCCAATCAAATGGTGGATACATTGTTTTTCTTTTAAAGTAATAGCAAATAATAATATTAAATTCTTCTTCAACCAGTGTACATGACCTCATGGCCTTCACCCGGCATTTTTGTAGCATGTTGAGGGTAGCTCAGCTCAATGACAAGGGCACTGAGGGTGAGTAGGAGAAACCAATAGGATGCCATCCTAAGGCTATCCACCCCCCTCAATCATCACATGGGAGGAAATAGTACAGAATAAGTTTCTTCTTCTCTGGCTTAAAAACAAGTGCCTTCTAATCAAGTCTACCAAAACCATGGTAGCTAAGACACATTCAAAGTCTTAGGTATTTATAGGTAAAACACACCATTTTCTGTAGGAATAGTTTTTAATTGAAAATGTACCTTTATTTTGTCAATGCTTTGCCAAAACTACGATCTGTCATTTCCTAAATAAGAAATGATTGCTAGACAACTGTGGAAGTTGCCTTGGGAGTTCTTATCTATACTCACCAGAAACAACTTTTGATCACCTATGCAAACAGATGTAGGTAATGGCAAAGAGTGATTAGAACATTTCCCATAATCCAGTGTTCTCCTCCATCAGGGAAGCCAGCTAAAGGCCACAAGCCCTGGTCATACAGGGAAAGAAGTGGCCCAAAAGCACAGAGAATAAGTATGGGCAGTCACTCATTGGGCCTTGCTGGGGCCAGCAGTGGGACCATTCCTGTCCCATTCCTTGCTAGCCAGACTGGGAGGAGGCAATTCCTGAGTCGGCAAATGCACTCGCATGCACGAAGGCATGCAGGCACACACACCCCAGGACTAACCCCTAGCTCCACGCAAGCCAGTTCTGGGCTTACAGAGCAGGAGAAGGAGGCGGCCAGGGACCACACTCTGGGTGGCAGGAAAGCCATCTCAGGAGCACACTGAGCAGAAAAACTGCCCAGAAACACATGGATACTGCATTGGAAGTGACCACACTGGAAACACTGCCAGGGTCACAGGCACTAAAATCAACACAAGCCATCACAGAAGGAGAATTTCTAAATGAGCTTTTCCCTTCATCGTTTACATTACCCATGGACAAATGAAGAATGCTGGATGTGATGTTGATGTGGTGAGTATTAGGTATAATCAAGTGTGTCACTCTAACTCATTTTTCAAAAACCCTGCAGGCATCTATTGGCACTTTAAGATGGCCAGAGGCCAGATTCTAGCAGTCCAGGAACAGCACAGAATCATAATCAATGAATCAAATAGTATATGGTCAAACATCAGATAAAGAATATTTCACATTAAAACAAAAGACATCTTACCACATGAACATGTAATGCTACAAAACTAGTTGTTACTCCATTCCTCTAAAGAATGTTTGGTCCTCTTATAATAAGGGTAAAGGGAACAGGAACTCTATACAATAATGACTTAGGAAAAAAACAAACAAACAATAGTGGGAGTCCAAAGTTAGCAAACAAGAAAAGTTTGTCTTTTTCAAATAGTGTATCCCAATGTATCATCAATTAAACTACTTGCAGTACAGGACTCTTTTTAAAAATTGATTTCAGTGTAAATTATTGGGCTTGCAACTTCTTTCTGCTGGCAATGTTTTTTCTTAAAATTTTTCTTCTAATCTTCTAGACTTTAATATAAATCTGCTTTGTAGCAGAAGTATTGATCTGAGCAGATATCCAATTGTTTACTTCCCTATTTTACATGAACATTTTGAATTATATGTAATATGTAACAACCATATGAATTTAGAATAAAAAAGGCAGAGCCCAGAAGCAACAGATTTTAAAGGAATAGCCAGATATGACTACCATCTCCTTTTAAAATTATGATTGATTACAAAATAAAACTTCTCCCCCAAAACTGTACACTGAGGTTCATCTCTGTTTTTGACAGTGAAGAGAGCCTGTTTAAAAGTAATATGATTTTTAGACAATAATAATATGGTTTTAGACTTTGCAGACTCATTAAATAACATCCTTTAGAATTTGAAGTGAGTTAAAATTTTCTTCAGAGGGACAAAACTGGATGGCCAGTGAGACACTTGGGAGAGTACAAAATCTCCCAGGTGTATAGACACAACTCTAAGTCACAAAGCCTTCGTAAGAACATGGCTCTTCTAAGCACACAGTTAAAAGCAGAATGCTGCAATTTAGCCTGTACATAATTAAAAGGTTGAAAGAAATTAGAAACTGCCTACTGCTTCGTCATGACAAATGACCTGCGCTGATCAATCTGCAGTTGAGCAAGAAAGCATCAAGCAAGGAGGGCCCAGATGTGCACCTCAAAGCTCCCACTGCTCGTGCTTGGGGAGTGAAGTTCAAGCATAGAAGATAAGCTCAGGGATCTGCCCTCCCTGTACCCCAGTGCCATTGGTGCTATCTGACGAGCACTGAAACTGAACAGTCACTTTGCCACACTGAACTTCCGTCATGCCTTCCTGTCCAAAGTAGCTGAGTTCATTGCCGTCCAGTATCACGCTGGCTGTATAGAAGGTGTCTGGTTCGATCTGCACTGGGTACTCAAACCACACAGGGAAGGTATTGCTGGATCCATCTGAGAAGTACTTGCTCAAGTTCTGCCCCAGGACCACGCCCTGCCGCTTGAGTTCAATCTTGGCACTATACTCTGCAGAGCCACAGCTGGAGCCGTACAGCCCGAAGCCTGCGATGAACACTCTTTTGTCCACTGCAAACTGGATGCTGTCACAGCGACCCCGGTAGCGCCACTGGTTGCTCCGATAGGCACACGACTGGAAGCGGTGGCAGCGCTGGGGGACCAGCCCTTTGCGGGCCTTACTCACAAACTGCAGCTCGGGCTTTTTTGCTGCAGTGTACCAGAGGAAAATGTCGTTGGTCTCATTGAGAGTTAATACTCCGGACTGTGCAGCACCATTCGCAAAGTCATCAAGGGCCATGGTGGGGATGCGGATCAAGTAAAGTGCCTTTCCTAGGACCTTGCGTTTGTTTTCAATGCTCAGGGCCAGATCTTGTCGCTGGCATTCAACTTCAGCCCAGTTGAGAGCAGCTTCAAAAACCACAATTTCTTTGGCATTCAGAGTTTCCCTGCGAAGGATACTTTCTAACGTCTGGAAGTCAATGTCGCAGAATCCCTCAGATTTCAGCGCTAACTCGGCCTGCGCATCGATCACCTCCCAGCAGCGCTGTGTCAGGTCTGGCTCCTCGAACAGGCAGCTCTGGGAGAGGAGCACACAGGCATTCTTGGCGCTCAGGCTGGTCTCTAGGAAATTAACGCAGGCTCTGGCCAGGTGAGGGACGATGTATTTTTTGGCAGCATACAGTGTGGCAAGCACTGTGTCAGCAGCCAGGTCGATCTCATCACAATAGATGTACCTGAAAGGAAGCACACAGCATGTCATGGAGTGCACACAGCATGTCATGGAGTGCACACACCACGCGAGGAGGCTAGCACTGAAGAATATTATTTTACATGAAAGATAGACAAGTGTGTCTTAACAAAGCATCTGAAGTACACATATAAATGTTTGTGATTTCAGCTCAGTAATGTGTATATAATTAAAGGAACTAACTCTGTTTTTTCCCAGCCAGCCTCTAACAAACTGTATTCCCTATCTTCCCCATGTGAAAAAAGACTACCTATCTGATATAAGCAATATTAGAAAATAATAGCAAAATTCTATTAGACATGTTCTATTACACTTCATCAAGGAGAAGTTCCCCCTTATATTTGAATGGCAATATCAATAAATATAGTTTACTATCACCTTTTCTGTAATTCAGATAAAAACTAGCCATTAATACTATGTCTGCAATGAGTGCTTCTTCACCTTTTAGGGGTTTTCCTGGATTAAATTAAAAAAAAGCTTAATTATTAAATATTTCTCAAGTAGTTCCAAGCTCAATAAATTGTCAATCTATGGCCCTCCGTGCCATAGTTAATTTTACATAGAATCCAATAGACTTTGTGCCTGTTTTCCAGTTCTAAATGTCTACTTTTCTCCATATGTTTCTTTACCTTCAGGATTAAAAACATGTATTTTTTTCCCTAGATGTACTAATATACAGATGACAGAGGAAAGTTTAAGTGTACACTGGTTCTGTGAAGTGAGTCCATCTCAGGTTTAGGTGTGATGGTAGTTTTCCAAAATGATATGTAAAAACAGACAATATCTGCCCTTACACTGCATGTGAACAACATTGGAAACATTTAACTTCATTGTTTTTTTTTTTAGCCAAGCATATAGTACATGTTTTCCTTCAGTTGTTTGATTTCTTTTTATTACAGCACATATACCTTAAGAAATGAGCAATAGCTTTTGCAGGATAGTAAAAAAAACCTAAGGATATGAAGAGGAAAAATGTCTAAGGTCACAAATGCAATACCCTCTTGCTTCCAGGAACATTTCTCCTTTCTACTAGGCTAAGCCAGTTATTGCTAGCAAAGCCACTTAACAATACATCTGCACTCAGTGACAGCCCATGTGGAGCACCTAGGAACGTGGTCAGGGCTTGGTAGCTCTGAAACTATCAAGGGAGCAGATTATCCCCTTTTCTCATCAATGCCTTTTCCGGGAATGCTGGTTACTCATTCACAATGTGGGAAAGAGGAAGCCTTCTTACACGGTGTCAACTATGGTACCTCACTGCAGTTATACTCTTACCACTTCACGTGAATGGCTTGTATCATTTAAAAAAGCTCTATTACTATATGGTCCAGGCAATATATCCAAGAGAAAAAAGATAAATGATAAATCAAATGACTTCAGGTGAGAAGCGACTCTTTGTTGCTCTTGTTCACATTGCCTGATTACGCATGTGTCCATGATGCATGCAGCACTTTACCTGACTGCGGTGGAGTCAAAATGCTGAACTAGTGCTGCATTCTACTCAACCACAGAACACACGGCACATACACAATGCTGAATTTAAGGAGTGAGCGGTATGGATGCTGAGAGGTAAGGTTCTGTTCAGACATCTTCGTAAAAGGCAGTGGGGTAGTTTCTGGACTTCATATATCCACTTGCCTTAGATTTCCCTGCCTGCCACTGAGAAAAGTCTAATCAGCAGCAATTAAATTTCAAAACTCCAACAGGAATAAGGAATTAAACATGTTTAAGTTTCAGAACTCTATCTTATTTTTCAGTAGATAGTACATTATACATAGTAACATTTTAACCATTTGTAAGAGTACTGCTCAACTTGACCCACTGAGGAACTGTATTCAACAGATATTTATTCCAGAATTACACTCTTTAGAACAGCAGATAACCTTAAACTCAATACTTCAGGCTGCTAGAAATACAAATAGAGAAAAATCAGATAAATATAATTTTGAAAAATGACTAGTTTAATCACATGGTAGCTAAAGATGATTTCATATCCTGATTAACATACACTATCATATAGAAGAGCCACTAGATATAAAACAATATATACATACATAAATTTTATATTTCTATATATCAATTAAGGGATTTTCTGTATGAATCCATGTGAAATGTAACGAACTATTCATACCTTTCAAAAATTCCTCCTGCAATACCAAGAGCAAGTACATCTTATGTTTGAAGAGGATCTGATTTTGTATGTTCTGTATGTGTGCCCCAGTATAAGATAATTTCAAAAAATAGTAAGCTAAGTTCTGCATTTTCTGTCAAGAGGAGGTCATTAACTCAGAAAACTTAGCATTCTCCTAACTGGTGATATTTAAGTAACGTGTATAATTTTTACAATTGCGAAGTAAAAATGTAATTCTTTGAAGACTTCTTTACATGCCCTGTTTTCTTGTATTAATGCCTACCTCTGAAAGTTATTTTTCTTTAATTTGTAAGTCATTATATGTCAAATCGTCATGCATGCCACTGGCCTTCATATCTTATGCCAAACTGTGATTATAAATGCTTGCATCATTCTACATGCTTTCCACTGAAAGAACAGTAGTCTTCTCCAAAAACATTTACAAGGTAAGCAGCACCCTCTTTCTTCAGATTTCCTTTAGTATTAGGCAGAACTTACATTCAACTCTGAAGCCAGCAGAGTACAAACACAGCACAAACTCTTCACAAACATACAAATAATGCTTACTTCAGCATAGCGAGAAAAGCAGCAGGTTCGACATCTGGTATACGGATTTCATCTTTGTCCTCAGCAAGTTCTCCGTAAAACATTGCATGGAACACAGAGCTCCCAACAGCTAAGACATACTGTGGAGACAGGAAAATCTTATTTCATGCACTAAATTGAAAATGTTTTCAGCAAATCGATCCAGAAAACAACTCTAAGCAATCAGCCTTAGTAGACAAAGTACCTAAACCTCTTAAAAAAAAAAAAAAAAGTAAAGATACTGGCTATTTTGCAGGGGAAAGATGAGCTGTTCATAAAACAAACAAACAAAAACAAGAAAATAAACAGTCACTACACTAATTATCTCAAAAGCCTGGAGAAATTAATGCCCAGGTC
The DNA here is from genome assembly GCF_023159225.1 of Perognathus longimembris pacificus. Taxonomy (NCBI): domain Eukaryota; kingdom Metazoa; phylum Chordata; class Mammalia; order Rodentia; family Heteromyidae; genus Perognathus; species Perognathus longimembris. The sequence continues at coordinate 58,299,842 of NC_063166.1, forward strand.
CACCACGGCAAAATAAATAAAATAAAAGCTTATCTAGCCCATTTCTATGAGAAGGATAAACATAGGACTTTCCTAACCTGTCACAACAACTTCCCATACTTGGAGAGTTAAGAGGGCATGTTTTTGTGTGGTACATAAAAAGCAGTGCCGAAGGAAACAAAGAAAAAAATTAAGCATGGCCAAAGCCCTTTGGAGAGGGAAGGCTTGCTCTGTAATCGGGTAAAACATGCTCTGCCTGCCATCGGCAAGCTGCCCACACCAAGTTCCAGGCTGACTAAGAGGGTCCCTTCTCTGTAGATCTCAGAACTAAACCAGTCATGCAGCTGTTGCTTACTTTGTGTCCTGGTAACCGCTGAGTCCCACCTGGTGGCCCAACCACAAAATGTACATCTGCCATCAAATCATTATTGAACATCACTGCATTTCTATAAACAGAGGCAATTCATTAATTCACAGCAGCCAGCAATCTAAATATCCCCAATTCCTTCCCCAACATACAAAACCAGCCAGAGAATCACAGGCTAAGCAATAGTTTAATCATTTCATTTCAAGGCAAAAGAACACAAAGGTTCTAACGAAACAACTGTGTTTGTAATCATGGCAAACACATGGGAAGTAAGTAAAGCTAAAAGAAAAAAAGTTATGCAAACTTTTATATGGCTAAAAACAAGTAAGGGTTTCTATCTTCTATGACCCATACACACAACCCAGTCATTATGTATTACAGCTTGCAAAAACATTTTTATCTAGGAGGAAAACAGCTGTACTGATTTGGAAAAGATACAAAGCAGTTTTTCCATGACCAGTAAAGCATCTGGGAAAAGAGGAAACTTAAACACATTGCAGGTTGGGCAAAAGCACAAACTTCAACCCAGGAAAACTTTTTAAAGTAAAGCACTTACCTTTCTCTAATGGTGGGATAAAGACCTTGCCAATTCGGGGCAGGGATTAGGTTGTTGTTACTGAGATTCTGCTGGTGGAACTGCTGGACAGTGGTGCTGCTGGAACTGGCTGGTTTTTTACGGGGGAATATATCAGCAGCCATCTTCTTCTTCTTTTTAGTCTTCAAGGTAATTATTTCATAACAAACTGGGGGCAACTTGCTGTTGCTGCTGCCACTACTGCCGCTACTGCTGCTGCTGTTTGCTTTCTTCGAGCTTTTCTTGGACCTGTTCTTTACCGTCTCTGGAAGCATCAAGAAGAAGGTGAGACATTTCATGTTCTTTTCCTTGTCATCTACCATGAGTACAGTATGTCTCTCTTTACAGCTAGATATCCCAAATTGGTTTGAACATCAAGAAAAAGAGGCTAGCCGGAGTTAAGATGTAAATAGGAACCAACAAGCTGGTATTTTGCTTCTTTTCTCAGCCAGGCAAGGTGACCTTTTCACTATGTTGAATAGAAACTGGCTTTAAGTTTTATCCAGTACTGGATCTGTTAAATACATCCCCATCATGATTCCTGTTTCTCTTACTTGCTCATAAAAATAACCGTTTCTTAGATCACCTGAAAATGCTACACTGAGCAAAGATGACAAGCAGAGAGCTGTAGTACTTGTTTTCTGAATTAGGTTAGCAAGATGTGCTGGAGCCGAGCGAGCGAGTGTGTTCAGCTGGCTGAAGTTGTGTGGTGAATGGATCGGAGGAGAGGAGAGTAGGTATTACAGCCCTGCAGATGGAGTCAGACAGCCAGCGCTCCGAGCCAATAGCTGAAGTCACCAATCATGATTGGACCAAGCAAAACAGTGACACCTATTGTAACGTGCATAGTTCTGATATTAAAGGAACAGTAGTTGTATTCTCTTGTCTACTGTATATTTAAATAAGATAAACAACACATGAAACATATTTGGAAACAGAAAGGGAGGAGTTTATGAACACAGATTTCTCTTTAGTACATGCATATTTTCATTTCCTCAGTTCAACAAGCAGGATCAATTAACAAAGAATATAAATGGATATGTGTACTCTAAATTTCTGGTTTAGAAAAAAATCCTTCTCTCAACAGTACCTACTTTCAAAAATTCCAAACAAAATCCCCTCAGCCATAAATTTTTAATGTTGAGGATTAACAGCAGCAAAATCACACAAGCACATTTATTATAGTTTAAAAGGAAAAGAAGGTTGCTTTTTTTCCCTTTTTCTTCCCAAGTTAAATTCCAGCTATGTGTTCAGTTTACCTTCTTCTAATGTTTTCTAGTTCCTAAAATGATCTTTGACAGAAGTCCCAAGTCACAAAACATTGTTAATTAGGATTAGATTATACCAACAGGCTTAGCTGCACTGGAGCGTAAGACAAATTCTAGCTGCAAAAATAACATTCAAATGAGACATATCTGGTAATCAGTGTTTAAAGGCTATAATTCACTAAAGATAAGTCAGATGGGGCCCTGTTCAGGATCTCAAATCCAACTTAACTGTTACCGCTACATTTAATCCTGTTACAATGTTAACGAATATAATCCAGGACTTTTAACACAGAACCCAACAATAGGGCTATTTGAAATGATAAATGTCTGTCTGCTACTGCCTAGTTAAAATGCAAACAGGTAATCTCTGCTTTGAATCAAAATAAAAATTCCTCTATGGTTTTTATAGATGCGAAATCCTTAATAATTTCTAGAAAAAAAATTAAAGCAAAAACATCTGCTGTGGATTCTACACATGTTTATTAATTTGTAGAGGGCCTAATGAGGAGATTTAATCTCATCTTTATCCTTGGACTAACACTCATTTTTTCAAAGCACGACAGCCTCTCGCCACTGGCCTCCTGTCTCTGTGCCTTTCCTGACCACAGCCCACTTTGTTGTACAATATTCACCTAAATAATCACGGCCAATAGGAGAAGGCTCCGCAAATGAGAACTGTGGTTATTATTGTAAGTAATACTCCAATAAAGACATAACAGTCTTCACATCTCTAAGAGCCCAAGTCACTAAATTGAGCCAAGGATATCATCTCTTTCATTATTATTCAAATCAATTGCAAGTCACTGCAAAGCCATGGAGAATCTTTAGCACAATGTTACCTGTTCTTATTTTAGATGGACCCTGAGTGCTACTTATTTATTAAAATTACTGACCATTATTACCAATTGCAAGACTAACAACACATTCTATATGCTTTTTTAATTTTTCCCCCATGTCAATCCCAGGGCTGGAACTCAAAGCCTGGGCACTTCCTGAGCTTTAAGACCAGCACCACTTGAGCACCAGGTCCATTTCCAGCTTTTTACTGGTTAACTGCAGATAAGAGTGTCAGGGACTTTCCGGCCCCAGCTGGCTTTGAAGTAAGAGCCCCAGATTTCAGCCTCTTGAGCAGCAAGGATTACAAGTATGAGCCAGGAGCTCCTGGCCCTGTACATTCTCATTTAAGGTACCTTCAAACACTCTATCTCTTGATTTTTATAGTGGTTTCAAGACATAATGAATCTGTCCTAATAGGTCAGGTAAATAGGTCAAGAAGTTCATCAATCTTTAATGAAAATATCCCAAAATATACAGTGCTAATCATGTGGTATATTAGGTGCCAGACATATAATGTGGAAGACTAAGAAACAAGCTGAAAAGATTAGCCAATAGTGGGTTTCAGTTAATTTTTATAATTGCCCAAAGATAAATCACAATTATATATTAATGAAAAAAATTACCAACAGAATTTCTGCTCTCTTATATCGATCTTCACCACAAGGTTTGCCAGCCCTTCTACCTTTAATAGAATCTTATACAGCTTGGGGACCACACAAAGGAGGTTTTAAACTAAAGAGACGCTTGAAATCATGTAAGATAGCTCTTGTTTCACAAGATGCAAGGAAAGGTAATGAATATTAAGTCCACAGTTCAGCATCCAGGCAACCCCTGGCTTGCAAGGTAGATCTGTTTGTCCCATTCACCTCAATTTTCCCTCTTAGTAGTAACCCCACATCCTTACTTAATCGTGCGTATATTTTTGATCTACTGTAAAAGGAAAATGTATATGTAAAGTTTACAGAGAGGAAACACACGAATACAACCTATACGAGCAGAAGCATACTACAAAAACGAATGCTGAAATGATACTTTCTAGAAAGAAATGGGAAAGAGCTTTCAAAGGAAGGGTAGGCTATGAAGAAGCTGCTAAGATACAGAAGAGGCTGTCCAGGTATATCAAAAATAAGAAAACCATCCCAGTCACAGTAAACAGAGTTCTTTGTTCACAATCAACAATGCTGGCAACTCCTGTTTAACTTGCTCTTACTCTGGACTCCTTGTCTGAACTTGTATACGGCTTACTATGTTAAAAAGCAACTGCAGTGAGGTTAGCTGAGGTGTAAACGGGGTAAGGAAGATGAAGTATCTAGTAGTTCAAAAAATGGTTCACAGAAGGCAACAGAGAAGGCGTTTAACCAGATGATAAGAAGTGATGGCGTAGTGTTTTTATTTTTATTTTCAATACTAACAAAAGTTCAGCTTTTGATCTGGGAGGTAAAAACATAAGCAACTAAACATTAGTTGTCCCTAAAGATAGCAGCTGCTGCCAGAAAACATAATGTATGCTTTCTAAATTTGGAGATAAATATGGAGTCAAGCATTGGGAGCATATATACTGAATAAAAGCAAGAGTCAAATGACCTTAAGGTTAGTAATTTGTAAGCCTCATTTTCCTCATCTGCCAAATGGGGTAATTATACCAGTTCAGGTTTACAATAACAGCAAATTATATGCTTGTGAAACCACTTTGATAAAAGTTGAAAACACTCGAAAAAGGTAAGTTCTTACTATTAGTAGCAATTGCATCCAAGCAGGAAACAACACTTGTGGTGTAAAATGAATCTGATTCCTTATCCATGTACTGTGCCCATTTGCACAGCTACTGACAGTTTATCTCTGCTTTAGGCTTGTTCTAGCCCAACCTGCGGGCCAAAGAGCAGCCTGGTGACTGTGAATCATGCTCCCATGTTACAGCTGTTTGAAGATTGCATAATTGAATGAAGATTCATGCTGTACAATTTTTTCTTTTTCGTGGTACTGGGGTTTGAACTCAGGGCCTTGTGTTGCTAGGCAGATGCTCCACTGCTATTCACATCTCTTTTTGCACTGTTTCATTTGGGGAGTTGTCTGTCACTGTCTGCCCAGGACTGCACCTGGACCATGTGATCCACCTATTTTAGTCCTCCTGAAGTAACTGGGGTGATAGGCATGCACCACGACACCCCATTTCTTCCAAGACAGAACCTTGTGATCTGATGGAGGGCAGGACTTAGAACCATGGTCCTGCTGATCTCAACACAACACAAAATGAGGATGGGCCATGCACCACCCTGCCCAGCTGTGGATTGAGAAAGGCTCTAAGGTACTCTTCTGCCCGAGCTAGCCTTGAACTATAACTTTCCTGTTCTCCGTTTCCTACGCAGCATGCCCAGCTGTACACTTTGACCAAATCCACATCAATGTCTAATCTTTGCAGTATTATTTCCAATTCTGCACTTAGAGCTCCCGCTCCATGCCTGCATCTGTTATAGTCTTCAAAGCTCCATGAGGCCACCTGTTGGCTGAGGCCTTGGAGTATCTTTTAACCAAAAGCCATAAGCAGTCTATCTCATAAATTAACAGTATCTGTTCAACTGGATTTCTTAATGATGACCCGGTGTTTGAATTTAGCACCAAGCACAATAAATACCTAATATTAACCATGGGCAAGGTGTTCCTCAGAGATGTCTAGAAAACAGTCATGTTCAGTAAACCACTATCATAAATTTAAAGCCCCACAGAGCTCCAGTTAATCTTGAATTGTCTTTTGAGTTTTGGAGGGAAAATGCTCAAAGTTAGAATGAAATGATTCTCAGAAGTTAGGATCAATGGTTCTCTTTAAAATTTTATATGGCATTAAACATGTTGTTTGGGGATAGCTCCTACAACACACTACGTCTCAAACATGTGCATTTTTTGAATAGAAACAACCCATCTAAATCTCAAATTTTATGTTAATTTTATGTGATTCTGAAAAGGAATATAGAAATTTTATCACGAGATACCACAAATTCTTTTGTAAAGTATGAGATACTTTGGAAATATGGTTTAATGTGCTATTTTACATACTTTAAAATGACCTCAGTAAATTTCCTCATGTCTAGTGTTAACTATATAATCTCTTATCCAGCCTTAGGTTTTAAGAATAAAAAAATCTGGGGCTGGGGATATGGCCTAGTGGCGAGAGAGCTTGCCTCGTATACATGAGGCCCTGGGTTTGATTCCCCAGCACCACATACACAGAAAATGGCCAGAAGTGGCGCTGTGGCTCAAGTGGCAGAGTGCTAGCCTTGAGCAAAAAGGAAGCCAGGGACAGTGGTTAGGCCCTGAGTCCAAGGCCCAGGACTGGCCAAAAAAAAAAGAATAAAAAATCTGCGTAATGTGACAAATAATGATTTATCTGACATGGTTTCTTTAATATGATTATGAAAACTGCAATTAAAGTTGCATATGTAAATATATGGTATGTTCTATTAAGTTTAAATTTTACCACAAACACTTTTTTTTTTTAGTATCTCTGAAATTGAGGTACATCTTATACTTTATGGCAACTAATGAATATGGCTACCAGGCTTTTCCCCCAGTGATAGAGAAAATAACAGCATGTCTTACAACTAATGGCACCTTACAGTTAGTAAAATAAAATTTATATAATTCAACAGGAAAAAAAACCCAATCACTTCTTTAGCTGGTTAATTATCCGGTAACCGGGCAAAATGATGCTCAGAATTCTGGCTGAACTACATTAGAATAATTGAGCTTTCGTCAAGTAGTCATTTGATAAAGTATATAATCACAATTCTCAACTGAGACTGCTACAATGACGACCGTTAATATGGTCAAAAATCTAGATGGAAATCTCAAAATGAAAACTTCCATTGCCAGACTGGTAAGAACTCCAGAATTAATAGAATCCATTTCTCGTATTTTCTCATAACACATAACTAGTCATGTGCATAAACTGATTATTAGAAGGCTGAAACTCTGAGTAATATTTGCTAAAAACAATTAGCATTTACCAAGACAAGATTAACTTACAACAACTTCATCTAAATCATACACCTGAAAGTAGATGAGTCCTTGGAAGATAATGTATACTTTCAAACAGAATTCATACTAAAATGTTAGTTTACAAGCGAGAAATTCTATCCTACTGTAAATGAATCCATTCTTACTAGGTACTTGAAAACATTTTATCAAATGAAAAGACCAGACCTTGTGAGGTCTCTGAAAAAGTCTTAATGGTGGGCTCTTCTGATCAAACAGGAGATTCAGACATTAGAAATGTCTCTCGCAGCCATGACTGGTAGCTTTTTCCAGGTCATTTATTTGGTTTAGATGACAGAGGAAAAATAATGTGTTTTGGTCAAAGAAAAAAAAAAAAAGATACTACTAAAGTTGTTTACTTTGGCTTGTGATTTTTTCCCCCTGATAGTAGGAAGATAAGCATCAAGAACATCTTCAAAATCAGATCATTCATTTGTCATTCACATTTAAACAAAGAACATGTTGCTCTACTTGGGAAGCACCCTGTTCCAATGAGCACATGGAATGGAAAGAAAGATTCCAGACAATTCCCAAGCTACCAGATATTCTACGTCAGCCCTGATTATTAGTGGGGCTCCAAATGTCATAACCAAATGTACTTGACACGCACAACTCTTGGAGACAAACCCGTACAATCAATAAAACCAGGCCCTAATACAAGCCACCTACATACATGCTGCTCCCATGCAGGAGTGGAGAATGTCAGGTGGGAGCGCCATAGAAGGCCCTCCAAATCATCTGGCCTGGCCTTGCCAAGGTAATCAGAGACAAGACTCGAAATTCAACAAAGCTAGGAGTGTTTTTTCAAAGCAAAAGTCAATAAATCTAGGTCCATGAATGTGGTGTTATAAAGATCCAAATGACCCTTGGAAGAAAAAATGTTCCCCTGCCTTAGTGACTCAAGGATACTGTGATGTAAAAGCTTATGCACCGTCCTTCGATTGAATGCCTCTCCCCACCAAAAACACATGAATGATATGAATTATATTTTAAACTATTCTGAGGAAAGCCCAGGAAAGATGGTCTCTTATTTTAGCAAAGTCACATTGAAAAGACAAGTTATAATTTTGTGTTCCTACCATCATTATGAATACATACCCACAATGATCTCAATTAATTAGTACTTAAGGAAATGTCTCCACCTTTAAAATGTATGTGATTAGGAATGAAATGCAACATTTTTTGGACAAATAATACAAAAGATCTAAAATTGATAAGTCTGCTATATGGAGAGAGATGTAAGAAATTCTGCAGTGGGAAAACATGAAATTACAAGTGGACACTTCCTTAGCTTGGAGCTGGTGGTTCATGTCTGTAATCCTAGCTATTCAGGAAGCTGAGATCTGAGGCTCAAAGTTCAAAGCCAGCATGAGCAGGAATGTTAATCACCAGAAAACCAGAAGCGGAGCTATGGCTCAAAGTTACAGAGTGCTAGCCTTGACCAAAAAAAAACCTCAGGGACAGCACCGAGGCCCTGAGTTCAAGCCCCATGGACAGAGAAAAAAAGGGAAAAAGAAATGGGGACCTCCACATTCGGTTTTGGTTTGGTAATGTTTTGCTTTGTTTGTAAAAGGGCTCAATGAGAAGCTCTAGCTGTGTGGAACTATGCAATTTAGGTCCAGACTGGCCTCTTAAGTCATAATCCCCTTCCCTCAGCCTCCCCAGTGCAGGGATCACCAATTAACACCCACTTGCTTTTCTCCCTCCTCCCTAAAGTGGGAAGATTGGAGATTAAATTTAAGGGCATTGTATTTGTTAGGCAATTGATCTATCACTTGAGCCCCACCTCCAATCCTTTTTGGTTTAGGTACTTTACAGATAAAATTTAGCATTTTCCCCCTTGGCAAATCTGGCTTGGGCTGTGACCCTCCTAGCTAAGTCTCTTGGAATTACAAGTGAGTACCATCCTCCCACATCCTACCCCCAGCTTGCTCTCCATGGTAAAATCTTGCTAAGTTTTTTTTTACTGGGTTGACCTCAAACTTGCCATGGTCTCCAATTCTGGAATATCTGGGATGCAGGCCTAAGCACTCTGTCTTGTTTCACATTCAATTTCAAACATCTAACTTTTGAAGTAGATGTCATTACATGAAATAAAACCTGTAAATAAATTACTAAAATGAGGAATAATACCCCCTAAGGAAAACTTCATGTAGAACTCAAAGCCTGTGACAGAAGGTTAGTGTAGAAACCAACTACTGACAAAAACTACAAGGTAAAACCTGTTCTAAATCTAATCTAAAACATGGTCTCCACTACTTTCACTAGCTTTCGAGTATAAAAATATCTAGGGATGTTATGAAGGACACTGTATAAAGGCGACTGTGCTGGAAATCTTAACTATACCAACACCAAGTAGCCTTGAGAGACTCCCTCCATTTGTGAGGAAATAAGGACCTGGCACTGGGCTAGCAGTTTTTTGTTGCTATAATTTTTTTTATAGTATTCTAATAGAAATGGAAGCTGAGGAGTTTCTATGCTTAGCTTGAATTCATATATCACAACGAAGAAAAGTATTTCAAACAAAATTCAGTCCTAACAATATACCCCACAAGTCATTTCTCTGTTTTGTTTGTTTATGATTATGAGCTACTATTGTGGTAAGATAACTCAGTGGAGAGAAGCCACATTTTAGAGTTAGGACTGGGAGTCTTTACTGGAAAGCCAGCAAATGCAGGCAGACTCCACTACTGTCAAAATCAACCTGCAGCTCTGTGATTACACTTAACACTTTTAGAAAACTGAGCCATGATGGCTGGAGAGGAAAGAAAGCAGAAAAACAATACCAACAAACCAGACTGACTCCAGTGGAGAGCCGAAAATGGGATGCTATGCTGACTGGAGGAGAGACAGGAGACACAGGAATGTGAAGCATGGCAGCATAATGGCGCTTGAGCTGGTCTGTGCCTAGTGTCATAGTCAGGGGGCAGTGTCACAGGAAACTCAAGGGTCTCCCAAGTTCAAGGCACAGTACTGACAGGTTTTATATCCTATCACCCAAGTCCCTGACCCTACTTCTCATGGCAGAGGAAGGTGAAGTCCTATTGCCATGAAGACAAGATGGTACCACTAAACCTATTTATCACATGGACAAGATGGTATCAGCTAGACCCAGCCTCCCAATCTCATGATGTATATAAAGCAGCACTTGGACTATTCAGAGTTATAAAATAATCTAACTGCTCATAAAAATAATTCTCAAATAAGTTTCATTTGGAAGCCAAGGAATATTCACAGAATCGTGTTCTTAAAGTGGATTTCCCCCATCCCTGTATTATGTAACTACAGACAGCATTTACATGTGGACTAGAACCTTAATGAGCAGACTAAAAAACATCCAAGTCAAAATACATATTCAAAGACTGGCAACTCAACTGTCAGTACCTTGAGTTTAAAAAAATAAGACAGAGAGAAGCAACCATTTCCCCAGTTAATGTCTACAGAGACTCCCTCAAGATCCATGGTGACAATGACAACTGGAACCAGAGCAAGGAAGAACAAACAGATCAAATTCACATCTGAGTCAGGTCTCTCTGCATAAGGATTTTACTTAGGCAGCTGTACGGATGCCATGGTCTCAAAAAAGGCGACAAGAAATATTCACTAAGTGGCAAGAGGCCAAGTAACTGTATTCTGCTATGCTCTTCCTCAAGAGGCTACCACATGAATTAAGGGTGAACTTGCATGCGTGACAGAGGAGTATAGACTAATCATCTATCTAGGAAAAAGAAAAGAATTTTCTCCCTTTTTTTCAATGAGAAAAGGCCAGGCTTGCAGCAATGCATTTTAGATCTCTATGACCTCACTGATGTGCTATTAGCTCTTCTGCCTTCATTCCCCAACTACAAATGGCTATTTCCTACAAGTCTCAGTACTTTTTTTTTCTAAAACCCCATCAGAAGCCTATCCATCCTTCAAGTTCATAGGATACTTCATGCAGGATGATTCCTGGAACTTATAGACTCTCTTTGCTGTACTTTTCACATTCTACCTTGCCTTATGTTGCCTTAAAGTATGCATTCTCTGAGAACATATCAAATCTCCTATGAGAGCTAGTATTGACCCTCCTATTCACCTGTCTTTCACTGGTTACTTAATGGGAAGGTTCAAGCCTAAAACTTATACCTCCAATTAGCACTTTAAATTGTATTTCAGGTAAAATGGTTCCTAGACAGGCTCCTACCATATTTTTGCAAGCTTAAGCTAGGTGCAGTGGCAAACAACGTAGACAACTATTAAATGTGACCTGGGGCTCTCCAGAACATGTCTAAACACAAATGTCATATTATCATAATGCTTCGTCTTGCATCTAAGCCAACCATTTTAAAGCTCAACTTCAAGCAAGCCCCTACATGTGCACAAAGTAAGGCTTTGCTTCAGTAGAAGTCTAAAATTTAATGCAATACAGACATTTACAGAAAAGTGAATTTAGATTCACTGGGAAGAAGAATCAGTTACAGGACAAAACTCCTTTATCAACCAACCTCAATTCACAGTCTAGTATAATTATTTATAGCACCAGTAGAAATTTCTAGTGATTTAATGAACTGGAAAGGATGATAAATTCTCAGTAATTCACATGAAAGGAGGAAAGCAGCTATATGAATAATTAAAAAAAAGGATAATTAAAAAGACTTTTTATGTGGTCCTGAAATTCATCTGTACTTAATATGAAATGGATGAATTTCCACTACATTAGATACACCCAATCTTCAAACAAAGTAATAAAACAGGCTTTTCTGCACAGGGAAGTTAAAAAAGACTTTCCTCCCCCACAAACAAAGGCTACTGCCAGGATGGGCGATGTCTCACTTCAGATGACTGAGCAACGTACGCAGAAGTGGAAGTACACTGCTTACATCTGTTTCTTGCTCTACTCAGAACCAGGGTTAAGCAATCAGGTATTGGACCTTGTTCAACAAAGGGGAGGGAGGGAGAGAGGGAGGGAGGACCCCAATCTGTATATTCCCCTTACAATATCAGAATAAGAATAGAGATGGTAGTGTCCATAGTGGAATGTCCATGGCAGGGAAAGTCTCTTGTTGGGTCTCTAAATTTGTGAAAAGAAATTTTAGCCACCAGTTAAAAACATCAACACTGTTGAAAAGCAAGAAGGGAAAACATATTCTTTGTGTGTCTGGTTTAAAATTATTAAACCTTTTAAGAGCTGTGCTTTGCCCTAGCTAAAGAAGTATTTGAAATAGACAACAGAATCCTTCGGCAACATCTGGCAGTGGTGATGCGTAACTAAAAGCATTCACAGAAGGGACATTTGCCTAAAACAGAAGAGACAGGATTTTTGCCAGGAGCTCCAAAATAAAAAGACTGGTCTCTAGTAGCCTAACTCTGTGACTGTTTTTACTCTTGAAGCCAAACCAATGAAGTCTCAGCGGCTAAAAGGAAGACATGCCACAATGCCTGAAGAACTGAAGTATATAAGAGAAATGTGCCAGCCGATATCACAAAAATTAGTATTAGCAGCGAAGGAGTGAACACTCTGCCTGTTCTATGATGCCATTTGACATCTTGGCATTGCCCTACTTCAGAAATTTCACAGAATATAAAGTGCAAGATCCTATTGATACCGTAGTTGGAGAGCTTAAGAAACAAATTCAAATAGGCTTCAAGTAGACAACTGACTCTTGAAACTTCACATAAAAGAAGGAAAGCAAACATCTCTCTGAAAATTTGCTTTTTCCCGTGAGAAATAGCAATATTTGCCATTTCCCCAGGTAAGCATGGTTGCCAGTGTTTAGGAGGATTTGTTTCACTTTTTTGTTTAAATTAAAGAGAGACCTATTAGGCAGAATTAGCTTCTCTCACAAGCACTACTTTAATATTCTATATATCCATATAGTATTGTACCTGCTAGTATATAATATCACACAGTCCTATACACGAAATACAAAAAAAATGATTTGGTGGATGAAAAGTTCAGGTTCAGAGTCTGTAGACTCCCAAATGAAATACTTAACTTACCATCCATAGCTTTTTACTTTAAAATGGTCATTTAATAATAAGGAGCCAGTGTCGCAACACTTTCTCAAATATAGTATTTTTAAAAAGAGGCAATTTTAGTAGAATTCTGGTCTTCCATCTACTTTACACTGAGTAACTATATACTATTTTTACAAGACTATAAAATTAAAGTATTAGAATACAGGTTTCCAGGATCCTGAATAATTTTTCTTATAACCAAATCCAAACATTGTCAATACTACCATCCCAGACTGATGATATATATATTTTTTTTCTTTTTTGGCCAGTCCTGGGCCTTGGACTCAGGGCCTGAGCACTGTCCCTGGCTTCCTTTTGCTCAAGGCTAGCACTCTGCCACTTGAGCCACAGCGCCACTTCTGGCCCTTTTCTGTATATGTGGTGCTGGGGAATCTAACCCAGGGCCTCATGTATACGAGGCAAGCTCTCTTGCCACTAGGCCATATCCCCAGCCCTGCAGATAATTTTTTTTTTTTTTTTTGGCCAGTCCTGGGGCTTGGACTCAGGGCCTGAGCACTGTCCCTGGCTTCTTTTTGCTCAAGGCTAGCACTCTGCCACTTGAGCCACAGTGCCACTTCTGGCCGTTTTCTGTATATGTGGTGCTGGGGAATTGAACCCAGGGCCTCATGTATAGGAGGCAAGCACGATGATTTTTTTTTTTAATTTTTATTGTCAAAGTGAAGTACAGAGGGGTTACAGTTATATATGTCAGGTAGTGAGTACATTTCTTGTCCATCTTGTTACCCCTTCCCTCATTTTTCACCCATCTTCCCTCCTCCCCAATCCCCCCATATACAGTTAATTTACAACATATTGTCCTGTAAGTATTGCTGTTGCATTCATTTGCCTTTTCTCACCATTATAATTCTCCTTCCCTTCCCTAGTTCAGGCAGACATACATAAAATACCCAGGGTAACAGAATCAAATAGAGTGACAACAGGGCTAAATCATAGGGAAGATGAACAAAAAAAAAAAGAAATAATTTTACATGGTACATTAAAAGTAATAACATCAATGATAAAGCACGTGTTTCCATATTTTGGAGATCATTTCACTTAGCATCATCTTGTGTGTTCATATGTACATAGCTATTGAGCTATAGTGATCATTTGCTAGGATTATCCTCTACATATACTAATTATTACCAATGAAGGAGACCACAGAGTTTGTTTCTTTGGGTCTGGCTCACTTCACTTAGTATGATTTTTTCTAAGTCTTTCCAATTTCTTACAAATGGGGCAATGACCAATGATTTTGACTTGCAAGGGTGAAAAATGTCTGGCCCATGAGCTGTATAAGACCTGTGAAATCAACTGCTGTACAACCAGACAACTATGTATGTGTCTAGTCATCTCTGCCCTCTGCCCATCTGCTTCTATTGATATTGTATGGCCTGCCAATGATGTCACAAGCATCCAAATGGCCAGTGGCAGGAAAAAAAAGAGTTACCCAACTCTCATTTAAAAGATATACTTGAAGTAGTTTGCACTCTCGGGATTGACATTTTCTGCAATTTGGAGGAGACTTTCAAGAACTATGATAGGAAAACTGTTAGAAAGCAATCTAAAATTTCAGGTAAACAAGGAGTAATGTCACAGAAACATTCACTAGTAGGTAATGAATTAACTTTACAAAATCTCATTCAACTAAGTTACACAACATATATTGCATCTATAATGAAATCATTTGCAAAGGGGAAGTCTGCCATGAGCCAGCACATGTGCCCTGTCCCCCCAGCAGGCCACGTGCAAATGACATACAGCCCACTCTCCCACACATGTGCTCCAGCTTCAGGCACTTAGCATCTCCCAGAGCCACAGCAGAAGGTAAACAAAGGCACCCTGTCTATAAGGCAAGAAACAAGAACAGTACACAGCAGCTTTTTGGAGCCCGGATCTGCATCCTGAGCAGGAGATGCTTCTATGTAGCTATGTCACCATTTTTAGTGCTGAAAATAAGATTTTTTTTTTTTGGCGGGGGGTGGGGGGGGACGTCCACTATAAAATTTCATGGATTTCTAGGTTGTATAAGAATGTGGATCACTCATTACTCAAAAGCACACCAAACTTATCCCTCCCCAATGGTATAAAAAGGTTAGTGGTAAAAAACAAAACAAAACCAAAAAAAAAAAAAAACGGTAGTGGTCTATACTATAAGCCTTTCTCTATTCATGGAGATCTAAAAAAGGAGTTGAGAGCCAAATAGACCCTCACTGAGGCAGTACATTTGCTGGTGCTAGCTAGACAAGGCCACTACTTCCAAACAATGCAGAAATAGATGTGCAGAAGAAATAAGGCAGCAATTAAAACAAAATGAACAAACAAATATTTCCACAATGACAGAAATTACAGGCGAAGCTGAGTAAAGTGTACAACTATAAAAACAAGGTGTGTTTTCCAACTGGGATATTCATTAATGGCCTAAACTACGGGAAATGCTGTGATTCATCATCAGAAAGGGAGGTTAATGCTTTCCATTTACTTTGGGCCAATAGTCCTGGCTATTTAGGACTTAGTATAAAATATATACCTGCAACAATGTTATTTTCAAGAGTATCTTCGCAGCTAAAAAAAAAAACATAGATCAAAACAAAGTATGGGGGCTGGGAATGTGGCTTAGTGGTAGAGGGCTTGCCTAGCAAGCATGAAGCCCTGGGTTCGATTCCTCAGTACTACATAAATAGAAAAAGCCGTAAGTGGCACTGTGGCTCAAGGGGTAGAGTGCTAGCCTAGAAAAAAAAAGAAATCCAGAGGCAGTGCCCAGGCCCCGAATTCAAGCCCCAGGACTGGCAAAAAAACAAAAACAAAAACAAAAGGTATGTTCATCCAGTAAATGAACAAGAGTGCTGATGAACTTTTATTTCTTTTATTTCTACATATAGTAACCATAGCTAAAATGAGGGCTGCTTGTGTTCTTACACTGTCCAGAACAATTAAGAAGAGAGAACACAGATGTGAGAAACTAGATGTATCTTAAGGAAAAATAGAATGCAAGAAAAATTTCACATTTTTGTTTCCGTATCAGCTATTTGTTTTATTCATTTCTAGAGATTCATGCATTTTGGTTTTTACTTATTGTCTAATCTTTAGTGCTTAATCTTTAAAATGATCATCTGTTGGCTTATAAATGCCATTGGTAATTTGCACAACAATTTCAACAGTACAAAGCATATAAATATTTCTTGTTTTATTAAAAAGGAGACTGAGTTTTTGAGATATTCTTAGATTTAAAGAACACCAAAGAGGCTACAAGCACTAAGTGAAACTTTAAAATGACTGACTCTTCTAACTGCTGTGGGAAGACTTGTCTAGGAAACCAAAGGTAAAGAACTGAGATCCTTTGATTTCACATCACATTCAAGTGTGAACCCTTTGCAAGACTTCAAAATCATCTCACAGAACCTTGGAGTTAAGGTTAGGGAGGATATGAAAGATGTCCTGAACACTAAGAATGCATTGAAAAGGGGGAAATAATTGGTTATATTCCTAGGGGAAATACACAGATTGATTAAAGTACACAGTACTTCATATATACTTTACCAGAAAACTCAAAACATGTTCTAAAAATCTCCCAGGGGACGCCTTCCTTGGTTAAGGACCGATATCCAAAGAGGGACGAGAATATTCTATAATCACATTGTTCTGATACAAGTTGGGCTAGCTACGGAGGCTTTTGCAGTTAAAAGATGTGGTCTTACAAATTAGCATTGTTTAATACTTTTGCAGATGACACCCTATTTAAACAACATATCCATTCACTATTGTACCATCTACATTACAAATTATACAAATTCTAGAACTTTTCTTTGCTGATGAAATGCTAAATCAACCCTGGGAAGTTCACAAGTACCCAAGGACTATGCTTATATATACTGCTTTCTGAGAAATTCACTGGGAAGCAAAAAAGGAAAAGACTATATTTATTTAAAAAGAATTTATTCAACTCCTCTGCATAGTAGACATCTGTAAGAAAAAGAAATGTAACAACAATAGAAACATGTCATCATGGACCTTCTAGTATAGCAAAGGTCAAGGAGAGAAACAATTTACCACAACCAAAATCAATGCTGTCTTCTTAGTGATTTAGAAAGTAACATATGCCACTAAGAAAGAAAAGGCAACAGAGGGCAAGGAAAATACAGGGTACAATGATGGCAGACCTCACTGCCATGGTAATGTTTGAGTGATAACTTGAAGGAGGTGAGGGACATGGTTATGAATATATCTGAAGGATGGAAAGTAGAATATTATTACATGTAAAAGGAAAACCCAGAACAAAGACTTAAAATAGGAAGGTGCCTCTATTTTGTTCAGGGTTATCAAAGACTCTAGGGAGAGAAGTGGGAGTTCAGGGCGCATAGGATCCAGATTGTAGATGGATTCGTGAATGATGACCTTCACCTGAGCAACACAAGAGGGCATAACAAGGTTTTTAGCATAATCTAATTTTTTTTTTTTTTTTGCCAGTCCTGGGCCTTGGACTCAGGGCCTGAGCACTGTCCCTGGCTTCTTCCCGCTCAAGGCCAGCACTCTGCCACCTGAGCCACAGCGCCCCTTCTGGCCGTTTTCCATATATGTGGTGCTGGGGAATCGAACGGAGAGCTTCATGTGTAGGAGGCAAGCACTCTTGCCACTAGGCCATATTCCCAGCCCATAATCTAATATTTTTAAAAACCCACTTTGGGGCTGGGGGAGACAGTAATTTAGTAATAGGGAAGCAAAGGAGATCCTATCTGTATGAAGAGGCCACTGCAGGAGCCCAGGCAAGAACTGGTCAATGCTGGCAATACAGGTGGGTAGAAGAGTGAAATTCTGGGCTGATTTTTGAAGGAAGAATTCTAGATACAGGGCTGGAGCCACAGCAGCATCTGACTTGACATCTTGGATGTAGAGTGGGAGAGAAAGAGAAGAGGATGACTCCAACATTATTGGTATGAATAGCTTGGAAACTGGGCAGAGTGCATATGAAGCACCAATGCAAAAACAAAACACAAAGCAAAATACTTGGAGCTGTCTGGGCTGGAGATTGACATCTGTGAGTTTTATAGAGTTACACGATATTTAATTAAATTCTTGTGATTATCTGTGACGAAAGGTCAGTAGGACCTGAGCCTTGGCCTCTTCGCATGGACTATGGACAGATTGGTGAGCATAGAAAACTAGCACACAACTTAAAAAAACTGAGAAAAAGAAAGCATCAGACTACTGATGTAAGTAGAAAGGCAGGTATGTGGTGACCTTGAAACCCAAATGCAGAAAGTGTATCAAGAAAGAAGGTGACCAATTATACCAGACAATGTCAACAAGGAAGGATGAGAAATGACCGTTAGATTTAGCACTGGTAATATTTTCTTTCAAAAGAGCACTGATGGACAATCTCCTACCCTACCTTACCCATAATAATTACTGAATTATGTCATATTCATTCAGTAAGACATGATTAAGCACTGACTATGATGCCATGTGTCCATTTTCACATGAACTGAATTTATTTTTCTCAAGAATTTTTCACAAGAAAGGGCTTAGTTCAAATTGATATTAGGGACTTAAATTTGTAGAAGACCAGTTAAGAACTATCAGTAATAAACTGCAAAGACCAATGATCATTTGGTAATATTCTATTTCCAACTCTTAAGAAAACTCAAAATATTCCTAATGAGGAACTATGATAAACCAAAAAACCAATACTGCACTGCTTATTTTCCTACTTACGATAAAGAATCCAAGTTTGCATAATAACACCATTACTATAAGATAATGTTGCAGAAGCATTTTATAACAGATTTCTAAGTCTAGTGCAAACTGCCACAAAGCCAAAATAGAAGGTATAAATATTAGAAGTACATACACATGCCATTATCTACAAATGATTACATAACTAGGCAATCAAAGAAAATAAGCTGCAATACTTTTAGTAAGAGCCAGTTATAAATTTACAAAAGCCATCAACAGTGTTTGAGGAGCAACAGACAAATTGAGGAACACATCACAAAAGCAACAAACATTGATTAACCCTAACAGGAAATGTTAGGACTTAACTTGAACAAAACAAAGTTCTGCTGAGCTAGATCAAACAGCTAAAGGGCCTTTGAGGTCCTTGAATAGAAACACTACTTTACACATGGTAGTAGTCCTTGTAGGGGAGGGGGAGGATAGGATCTGGTGGTTCAATTTTAAGAATTCATTTTCAGAGTCTCATAAAGGACTAAAAGGACCATAATTGAAACTACAGCAAAATCATGGGAGTGGAAAGTAGGTAAGAGTGGCAACCCTCTGAGCCAATCTAAGAGAACTACACCAGCAGTGAGGAAGACTGTATTTGAGTCTACTCACTGAGAGTGAAAAGGCACCAGGCCAAACCAAGGTTAGTAAAGGTTGAAAAGCTTAAAATCCCTAGACACCCTCCCCATTTTCTCCTGCACACCAGCACCAGGCAAGACTGGATCTTTGTTTTCAGAAGAGTAAATAAAGCAGGGAAGTTTTCAGAGACAATGTAAAGTGGGTGCTGAGATCCCAACCAGAATCCTCCATAAACATTAGAAGCTAGGTTCCTTCCCTCAGGGAAGAACACTGAACCATCTCTTTCCCACCAGTCCAACAAGAAAGGCCTACTGCGGCCCTAGTGAAGACCTCAGGAGAAACACTAAATGGTCAAAAGGGGCTGTCACAAGGAATGCACACTAAAGTCCAAGAGGGAGAGAGGGGCTGGAAGGGCACTCAGTTTACAATAAGTCTGTTAAGAGTTTTTAAACTGCATAGATTTTTTTTTTCAAATACCCCTTTCATCTGAGAAAACACACACACACACACACACACACACACACACACACACAGAGGAAAATAACAAAACTTCTGAAAGAAAAGTGTAACTGGCTCTCCCAGATTTGTGTGTATTCTAAATCTAGAATGAAGAAAGACTTGACATGGAGATTACAGATGAATGTGCAGATGTATAAGACTTAGTCCAAAAGCAGATTCCAGAAAATCAAGATCTTAAAATATAGTAAGGGAAAGTACAAACTATTGAATAAAGAATGGACTATTTACCCTAGAGTGTGGCAGAACGGTTAATTTGGTGTGATATAAGAACAACTCATATCTACCTACATTTATAGAATTTTATTTATTTATTTTTAATTTTTTTGTGCCAGTCCTGTGGCTTAGACTCAGGGCCTGAGCATTGTCCCTGGCTTCTTTTTGCTCAAGGATAGCACTTTACCAATTGAGCCAAAGCGCCCCTTTTGGCTTTTTCTATATATGTGGTGATGAGGAATCGAACCCATGGGTTCATGTATGTGAGGCAAACACTCTACCACTAGGCCATATTCCCAGCTCCATTTATAGAATTTTTAAAACTCTAATATATTTTAGTTTTTTGCTTCATTTAATTCACCTGTGGGCTTTATAAGTATACATGTTTATAAGGAAAATCATAAAGGATAACAGAATTACTTAAACTTGTAAAAATAAAAACATTTGTCCTTTCAGAAAACAGCATGAGATGAATTAAAAGAATAATTATTAGCTGTGGAAAAGCAAAACAAAATAATAAAAAAAATCCTCTACTTCTATGATAAAATTATAGTCCTTTTTACATAAAATAGATATTGCAAGTCACTTAGAAAATAATATAAAAGTAGAGTGCACAAGATATTAGGACAACACCCAAAAGAAAAAAAGGACCAGCAAATTATTAATTTACTAATTACAAAATCTACTAATTCAAATAAAAACTTTTTCCACCAGTCTCAGAGCTTCCCCGGGCCTGGGCTCTGTCCCTGAGCCTCTCTGTGCTCAAGGCTAGCACTCTAACACTTGACAAAGTGCCTCTGGTCTTTAGTTTCTGTGGTACTGAGGAATTGAACCCAGGGCTTTATGCATGCTAAGCAAGCACTCTAACTCTAACACTAAGCCACATTCCCAGCATAAAAGCTTATTTTTTAATAGAAAATTAGGAAAGAATAAGCACTGGAGGGCCGACACATTGTGGTAGATGGTGCTGCCACATTGTGGTAGGCCACAGAGAAGGTAAGGGAGATGTCCCAGCAGGAACAACTTGAAAGGCAGCTTCAGAAGTCAAGAGTTCACTTCTGCCCCAGAAATTCTGTGCTATAAATCTAGCCTAAGAAGTTACAGATACTTTCAGGCCAGGGAATTTATCACAGCCTGAATATCTATTAGTTAAGCCTACGTCTTTGCCAGTCCTTGTTAGCCTTCTTCTATCTCACTAGAACTTTATAGTACAAGGACATTACCCTTATCCTAAGAAAGAAAGATTAAAGCATTAAAGAATTAAGGTCACTCAGAGCATATGATGTGGCCAATAGAGACTTTGAAACCAGAGAACCTAATAGCACTTTCTCAACCAGTAAAACTCAAAATGATTAAAAACAAAACAAAACCAGAAGTGTAAATAGGAAACTAAATAAAAGTGTGCATATCCAAAATTGAAAACCTATTTTCAAAAGACATAAGAAATACATAGTGATACAATATTAAGTAAAAGAATTTGAAACTGCACACAAAATTAATATTGCAACTTTATTTCAAAGTATGCCTTTGAAGTTAGATTCATGGCTCAAGTGGGAAGGCCTTCTGTTCAAACCTCAGTACCACCAAAACAAGACAAAATACAAAACAAGAAACAAAACTATGTATACGAAGACTTTTTTTAAACCAAACAGAAGTACATTATCCCATTAGCAGTTGTTAATTTCTGGATGATATGACTATCAGTTTTCTTTATATAATTTTTTTCAGTATTTCCCAAGCTGTCTAAAACAATGACAAATGCATTTCACTCTACATTGTTTATAAAGAAAATCCCATACACTACAGTTGCTTAATTTTTTAAAGTACCCTTCAGGAATTGCATAGTAATGCATTTTTAAGACTCTGTTGCTAGATAACTAGATTGAAAGAGGCACTACACTGACAAAACTGGATGGTAATTTTTCAGTGTGTGATGGAAAAGGAGAAGAGGATGAGATTACTATCTGGGTAGAGTACTGGAACTATAAGGTTCATTACAAGATGCATCTACCAGTATTCCTTTCCCATAATGAAGCGGGAAAAATTATGGAAGTTTGTTTGAGAGTTAACAGGAATTTAACTAGCACATACAAACAATAAGTTTGTGAGGAAAAAAAGAGAAAACCAGTTGCGACTCCTAGTACACTCTCAGAACCACTGGAATTCTGAAACCATTTTGAAATTAACTCAATTATTATTATGTGCACAGAAAAGCTTGAAGGAATTAACAAAATGCCAGAATTATGTAAGATATTTGTGTACTATACTCTTAAGTTTTGGGGAGAAGATTGAGATTTTGATTTTCGGTGTGTGTTTAGGGAGAGGGAAGAAGGGAGCAAAATGCTTAGAAAGTGTCTTTCTTTTGTTATTTCAAAGGATAACATTACAAGTGGTTTAACTTTTGTGTAAAGAATCTGGGCAGTACACCTTCTAGGAACAAAGCTAAAAGTTGGAGGGGGGTGGCCACAAATTATTAAATGTTTCTTTGTAATGCTGTGGATATTTCACTTTTAAAAAATGGCTTAAATATAAAATGTCTTAGAACTTTAGAAAAATGATGTGTACAATCCTTAGGTTTCAGTGAGTGACAGGAAACATTTTAGGAACAAAAACTGTTTCCACCTCACTTCGGAACTTTGTCAAGCAAGTCTCCTTAGTACAAGGGGTGGAATCAATAGTCCAGACAGGAAAATGTCCTTGCAAGCAGTATCATCCTCAAGCAACATCATTAACGAATTCTGTAATTATCTTAGAAGAAAACCCTGAACTGCATGGTGTCCCCCTTACCTATGACTGAAAATCTTCAGAAAAGGAAGAGTCTTATTTGGAAACCCAGTAAGAGGGCCCGCCTACTTTCCCGTGAGGACTCGTTGCTATGGAAACCTAATAACCCTTTAGATTCAGTACCTGACGTCAGAAGGAGATTAGCCCAGGGTCTTGGGTGAGACCAACCAGGGAGCTGGGAAGGTTACAGGAGGAGTTGAAGGAAGGTTAGAAGGAGAAATCCTTTGCCCCGTAGCAAGGAGTCAAAGAAGGCAGGCTAGTAGCAGAAGTTCACAACACCATTTCGAACAAGGTCCTGGGAGCCAGTCATAGTTTTTAGCTCAAGTTTGAACAAGCAGAGACCCCATCCTCCCTCCCCGGGGTGAAACAAACCACCCTTTGTCAGCTCTTGTCTCAGAAAAAAGAACTAGTTTCATCCCATTACTGGCCAAATGAAATCTTTTGCTTTGTAAAACTTAAGCCACAGGACTTTAATAGTTTGATATATATATATATATATATATATATATATATATATATATATACCAGCAGGCTCTAAACTAAGCAGCACCGCTGGAAGTCCCTGAGGATCTTTTGGAAAAAAACAAACAATTATTGTGTCTTTATGGGTCTGAGGTGCAATCTGGGCTCCCCCCCAAAAAAGTTTTAAAACTCCGGTGCAGCCCAGTGTGGGAACGGCTGTATTACAGTAGTTAGGTGAGGTGGTGCGGAATATTTTAAGAAGGAGAAGCACCAGTACCTCCTCTGGCCTTTCCAAAACTAAGAATTAGCTAGTTTGCTCCAAGCAAAACTAAGACAATAGGCTGCTTAATAGGCAGAGCCAGAGCGTCCATACAATACTTTCTTTGAGATTAAAAAAAGATCGCGACAGCAGGAGCCTTTTCTTCCAGGAGAACAAACATCCTTCTCACCAAAAACACCAAAACTTCCACATCTATTGTAAGAGAACACGAGCCCCGAATGCCACTCCAGCGAACTCGGGAGGAAACGTTCCAGCACCAGAAGGAAACCGATCCCGGGAATCGCCCCATCATCCACCATTCATCGGGGTCCTGGGGGGGGAGATTGGATTCCCCAGCGCTTCCATCCACAGATCCTACACCCGCTCTTTCCCCCCTGCACCCCGACATCGTCAGCGGCGCCCCAACAAAGTTACTTGGGGGAACTTTGCTCCGGTGCTCAGCTACGCGCCCGCCCCCACGGGGCTCGAGGCGAGGGGGGCGCGGCCGCCGCTGCCCGCACGGCGCCCAGGCTCCCGGGCCGCGCCCCCCTTTCCTGGACCTCGGCCACCCCGCCGAGTCGCCCCGCGGGCGCTCGTGCGGCCGATCCAATCGGAGCTCCTGGCGGACGGGCTGCCCTAGCCCTCCCCGGAGGTTCCCCAGGCGCGGGGCTGGTCGAGCTCGCTCTCGGCCCCGGGACGCCCCACCTGAAGCCCATTCAGGAATCCCGCCCGCACGGCCAGCGCCTCTCCGGCCCAGGCGTGGGGGTCCCGGGAGCCCCTGCAGTCCTGAGCCCGAAGCCGACCACCAACCTATCCACCCACCCACCCGCGGGTGCCCGGCCGGGTCCCACAGAGCGCGGCCACTCCGGCCAGTGGCCGGGCGCGCGCCCCCTTGCCCAATCGGTCCGGCGCCGCGCACGCGCGGAGGAGCCCTCCCGCTCGCCCACGACACCCACACTCACCGCCCGCGCTCCTCGTCGCTTCGGGCGCCGCCGTCGCTCGCCGCCTCGGCCCGGTGCCCGCTCCTCAGGCCGCGGCCGGGGGCACTCAAGAAAACAGCGCCCGGCGGGCTTGGCGGGCACCCGCACGCAGGCCACGCTCGCTCCCCAGGACCGAGCGCGCGCACCCAAGCGGCGGGAGGGGCGGCGCGCACGGAGGCGACCGTGGATACAGAGCATGCGCAGTGCGTGCCTGGCCTCCGGGCCTCCCCCTGAGCAGTGGGCGGGGTTCCGCGCTGGAGGAAAGGAGAAGGATGGAGCTAGGCCAGCGCCCAGCCTTCACTGGGAGGCATCTGTGACCTGGTCCCACACCTGTAGTTTTATTCTGTGGTTCCTGTATCAATGAATGTATCAAACTTTTTATGGAGTATATTGACAGGGATTCAGGGCATCCTCTGGGAATAGGGTGCACATGACATTTGGACTTGGGACTTCTTTGGACACATTTCTTTCCACCCTCTGTTCAAATAGTTTAATAGGTTAACAGGTAGGTACTGTACACAGATCGTGCAATACCTAAAGCTGTAAACCCTAATAAGGCAAGGAGTAACTGGTAATACACTTACTTCTAAGTCCACCCAGCAATATGGGTGTTTGCATTTCCCCTTCCTCAGGTCCTCAGTTCTTCCCATTAGCCCCCAGATACATCCATACCTCACTCAACTCCTTGCCCTAGAGCTATAATGGGCCACTCCCACTCACCATTCAGATCTGCCCACTTCCCCTTTAGCCCCAGAGCTATGTAAGTAAGCTACTATCTCAATAAGGTGCAGAAGCCAGCCAGCTGCCATGTGGCTCCCCCTCCCCTGGGAGATATGGCCCCACTAATAAACCTCCTTATAAACCTTCTTCTTAGGAAGAATATGGCCTAGTGGCAAGAGTGCTTGCCTCCTATACATGAAGCCCTGGGTTCAAATCCTCAGCACCACATATATAGAAAATGGCCAGAAGTGGCGCTGTGGGTCAAGTGGCAGAGTAGCTAGCCTTGAGCAAAAAGAAGCCAGGGACAGTGCTCAAGCCCTGAGTCCAAGCTCCAGGACTGGAAAAACAAAAACAAAAACAAAAACAACCCAAAACAAAAAAACCTTCTCCTGTCCATGACTATCTCCGCATGGTCCCCTGGGATGGCTGGGACATATCCTTTCAGTGGGGAAGGAGAGAATGCATGCTTACTGGGGCAATCATGAAAACTCTACAAAGGCTGAAGTCGCACAGCATCAAAGAATATGTGAGCCTCTGAAAGGAGCAAGTTTAACAGCAAAGTATTAAAACGGTGGCTGCAAAGATAGTTAAAGCTCATCTGGAAATAATCATTAATACTTAGCCCAAGATTTGAGATTGAGTTCATGAATAATTGAGAGCATTTAAAATGGTGGTCAGAGAAATCAGTGGTGTTTGGGAATGTAAAGACTTTAGATTTGAATGCCTTAGTACATATTCTAGGTAAGAAGCAGCAGAATCTGAAGTTCATGTGTAGTTATCAGGGATGGAAAATATGATGTTTCAGGGGCTTATGAAGCACAAGATGATTTCTAGTGCTTTTGGTTAACTTTTTATTGTGGTAGGCACCTACCTCATTAGATTGGTCATTGGTAAATATTTATCAGTACATTAATGAGACTTATAAATTATATACTCACGGTTACTAAATACTTCTTTTAACATAGCTTTGGCCCTGGAAGGGCAAATTTTAGCTTAATTGAACAACTACCAATTTGAAAGATGTGTACATAGGGAAAGATTCCTGGGCTTTAGAAAACAAACTCCCTTTGTGCAAATGCTCCAAAATAAACTTTCTGTTAGTATTATCACTTTATGCCTCTGAGCCTTAATATGCCCATCTGTAACATGG
Organism: Perognathus longimembris pacificus; assembly: GCF_023159225.1. Lineage (NCBI taxonomy): Eukaryota > Metazoa > Chordata > Mammalia > Rodentia > Heteromyidae > Perognathus > Perognathus longimembris. The sequence continues at coordinate 58,326,280 of NC_063166.1, forward strand.
GATCATATTATTTACCTGTATAGTGGATAATTTTATCATCCACTTTGGCCACAAATGGCACCAGATAACAGAATCTTATCAGTTCTACAGGTTTTAATGAAGTTGTATTTTAAATGAGATTAGAATTTAATAGGTAGACATTGTGAACATACAGCAAATTACCTTCCATAGTGTCAGTGGAAGGGAAGGTGTAATATACAAAAGACTGACCTTCCCTAACTAAGCAAGATAACAAGAAGGATTTCTGTCAGTCATAGATTGCAGATCTTCCTTAGTTATCAGGGACCAGATGTTGGATTTGCTAAGGCTTCACAATCATAGTGGACAGTGACATATATTTTTAATATACACATACATTCATGCATATGACATAATTATATCATATATAAATATGTCATATACACATGTTCATGTGTGTATGTATACGTGTGTGCATATTCAAATTATCATTCATACTAAGGTCCCACATTACCAAAGTAACACCTGAGTTGTTTACTGAATTTCCAAGAAATATGGGTAGAAATAATAGCCAAATCTTAAGCCAACAAGATTTGATTATAAAGAACTAACCTGAAACAAGAAACCTTTTATTTGTTTTATTTATTCCTTGTCCTTCCTTTCCTCCTTGTCTCTGTCTCTGTCTCTCTCTCTCTCACTCTCTCTCACTGCCTGTTTGGTTCATTGGATGAGCAAGGTGCTGCTTAGATTATGAGTCACTAATAAGCCAACCAGATTTCTGAAACCCAATTAAAATTTTGTTTTTTGATATATATGTATATGTGGGTATATATACATATATATACCTAATATATGTAGTATATATGTATTTATGAGTATGCTGGGCTTGGCTAGGAATGTGGCTTAGCTGTACAGTGCTTGCCTAGCATGCACGAAGCCCTAGGTTAGATTTCTCAGCACCATATAAACAGAAAAAGCCAGAAGTGGTGTTGTGGCTCAAGTGGTAGAATGATAGCCTTGAGCAAAAATAAGCCAGGGACAGTGCTCAGGCCCCAAGTCCAAACCCCAGGACTGGGAAAAAAAATTTTTTTTTAAGTATGCTGTGCTGTTTCTCTTTCTCTGGAGAGTTCTGGCTAATATACTTTGGAAGATTATGAAAATAATATAAATTAATTATCATCTGAAAACAAGAATTATGATCTTTAACTTGGTAGGTTATAAAAACATCAAACTGTGGGGCTGGGGATATAGCCTAGTGGCAAGAGTGCCTGCCTCGGATACACGAGGCCCTAGGTTCGATTCCCCAGCACCACATATACAGAAAACGGCCAGAAGCGGCGCTGTGGCTCAAGTGGCAGAGTGCTAGCCTTGAGCGGAAAGAAGCCAGGGACAGTGCTCAGGCCCTGAGTCCAAGGCCCAGGACTGGCCAAAAAAAAAAACAAAAAAAAAAACATCAAACTGATTAAAGAACCTTATACATAATATGGTCTGGATAAATGGCAACTACTATTATTCATGAATGAACACTAGAGACAAAAGCTAAAGGAGAGGAGAAGGTAGATAATGGCACTTTAAAATAATGTTCTCAGTTGTTTGGGTAAACATCACAAACGTATGTAAAAAAACAGATTTAAGAAAGGAAAAATGTGTTTCTAGCTCTGATGCACAAAATAGTTGTATATATTGTATTTTAATTACTTGCAAATATATATGTCCTAATGATCCACTAATTACAGAGAGCTGTACTTTAAAAACACCATAGAAAGCAGAGATGTGAAATCACATCTGAAAATTTGATTCCAATTTGTATACCGGTTCAATTCACTCTCTTTGCTAGGAGAAAGAAGGAATCTAGGGAAAACTTCCTTCTGAAATGATCTCCAATTTCACAGGATAGTTACATGACATAGCACTTAACTACTATCAATGTTTTCATTGAAGCTCTTCTGGGGAAGCCCATAGCTATGGTGAGTATGTAAAATTGGTTAAAACATTCCATTTAATCTCCATATATTTCAATTTTTTATATGTTAGGCAACATCCTCAATCCTCGGGGAATTTGCCAAATAGCTAAGAAAAATAAAAGAATAGGAATATAAGTATAATTTAAAGAATAATGTCTTAGCAGGATGATAAATGACTTGGCCAGTTGTACCCCCTCAAGTAGCTCACACTGAAAAGGCCCTCTCCTAATCATACTTCTATTGATGTTCCCCACTTTGTATATTTTTGTTTGGTAAAAGCCCAACCAAATGCTTGAACACAACAAAATTCTTTTAAAATACTTCTAGTTGGTTAAGTATTAAGTAAATTAACATTCTCATCCCACTGGCTCTTTGGTTCTGAGTTTATAAGCTACTAGAAGAGAGGAGGGAGCAAGAGGGACAGAACCCAATCAGGTCTAAAACCTGCCCTCTGTTTTTGCTTTCTTTGGTGTACTGACTCTTGTTTAGAGGGGATTTTATGTTTAAACAATAATAATTGAAGGATTAACTCCTGCCTTATTCCCCCAGGTCAAGCACAACATCAGGTGCTAGTTCCACGTGCTTACCCACAGGCAAGTCATTCCCGCTTTGGTTTAGCTGAAAATCCCCTCATCCCAGGCAGGACATTCCACTCTGGGCCTGGCCAAGAACACTGTCCTTGGTCCCCTAGAGACCACAATCCATTTTTTTTTTTTTAAATTTTCTTCTTCCTTGTTAAGTTAAGCCAGCCCCAAATCCAGTTTCTTGCACCACCTCCAAACCCACAGGAACGTCTGGGCCTCTCTCTGGTAATAAACAGTCCTAGCCTGTTGATGATCTAGTGCAGTCTACTCCTTTTCCGTTCTCCTCCATTTTCCTAACAATAATAATTTTCTCAACTTCATAGGTATTGACAAAAAAAATACATGAAGCTCTATGCAAAAAGCCAAACAAGGCTTGGGTTTATAACAGTGAGTTAGAAACAATTACCAATTGAACAAAAATGAGCATTGAATTAGTCCTGGGACCAATGCTGTTATGAGGTGTTTCTTTTCTTTTTGAGTAAGAATGAAATATTCCACTTATCAAGGAAACCAATGCCAGGACTAACAAAACAAATGATTTCAGGAACATACACAGCATTTTAGAAACTTTAATATGGTCAGGATATTTTATTATGAGAATTTGTGAGTACATTTATTTCATGAATCTTTCCACAGCCACTGGGAAATAAATTCAAAACCAATTCTGTGCTAGAAAGGAAAGAGTTTTAATAAAACTGAAAGGGATGGCCTCAAGCCATGGGTGATAATTATCATCTGACGAATAATAATGGTGATAATAGGAGATGTGAGTAAGTTAAAATGCATCCTGGGCCAGGCTTTAAAAAAAAGAAATTGCAAATTCTTGGAATGGTGCCTTACAAATTTAACCAATGTGCTGGCTGTAAATGGTTTAAAATTAAATTTAAAGTACAATTAACTCTACACTATTCATATGCAGGCCTCTCCTTTCCATGGCCTCTCTTTTTTATTAATACTACTGAAAAAAGAAATCCATCCAGATCAATGTCACCACAGAATGTTTACTCAGCAGAGAATGAGAATGTAGGTGTTTCTACCAGAAGAATATTTGGTTCTAAAAAGGTAAACATTTAACAAAATGGCTAGCACATAGGATTATTCTTTTTGGTTCTATCTCCCTTTCTTTAATATGTTATCCAGTTAACAAAATGGGATTGAAAGAAACACATATTTCAACAAGATGTCCTATCTCAGAGGCCATGTAAATGTTCTATCACTAAAACATTTAAAATATTAAATTGACTGTAAATCATAAAAATAAAATTATTGTACATTATTTATTTTTAAAAAAACTCTATAGTGTTTGTTTTTTTCCAAAAATGGAACCTCCTCTTTTCTTGAATATAAGCACATTGTCCATTGGCAAGTAATTATTTCAATATTAAAATAGTTCTAGATCTTATTTCTAGCTTAGTGGAATAGTATGAGGCAGATGGATAGAGAGAGAAAGAGGGTGGACAAATACAGTCATAATATTCAATGTGTCTATTGAATATGGAAGTAGTTAACTTGAGAGGATGGATGCAGATCTGTGAGAGCCAGAAAAACTGAGCTGTGAGACCCTAATGGACTGAAAGTTTGGAAGGCCATCTTCCAACATAAACTCTGAGAATGCTTAGTGTTTCCTGGAAAGGTCAATCAGTCCTGGCTTAACAGGAATTCAGATTTCTATCCTGGGTGTGGGCTAGTTCCATCCTAAACTGCCTGGGAGTCTGGAGATAAAAAAGGTTGATGAAAATTGTAAGCTGTTTACTGTTTAACTCTAGGTGCCAAAATGAGAAAATTATCTACCACTTGTATATAAAATATTTTCACCTGTGGATGCTTGTATCTTCCCATACTTCCCTATACAAAATTCAATAAAAACCTTGGTGAATGGATCCTGGGGACCAGAAGCTGACAGAGACTATAGGTCCCCTATTACCTCAATTTAAATTCCAGGGAAAGTCCTCCATTAGGGCCTTGTCCCTGGTTGTGGTGGGTCATGGCATCCCAGGTGGGTTAGGACAGAGATGGAAGAGATTAAGAATGACAGAAAGGGTAACATTGATTAAATGCATTACACTCATAAATGGATATTACATTGAAACCCCTTTGTACAACTAATCAAAAATAACAAAATATTAAAAAAGAAACATAAGCCACAAATGCAAACTATACGTGTCATTTAAAATTTGATAGGAATCACATATTTAAAAGTAAAACAATAGGGTGTTAGTGGCTCATATATGTAATCCTAGCTACTCAAGAGACTGAGATTTGAGGATTATGGTTCAAAGTCAGCCTAGGCAGGAAAGTCCTTGAGACTCTTCTCTAACAACTATCAAAAAGCCAGAAGTGGAGCTCTGGCTCAAGTGCTTGCCATGATCAAAATCACTCAGGGATAGTGCCCAGGCCTGAGTTCAAGTCCCAGTACTAGTGCACATTTGCACACACGCACGTACACACACACACACAAACAGTAAAAACATTTGGATGTCAGTGAAGATAATTTTTGTTTGTTTTGTTTATAGTTTTGAAACAGTGTCTTGATTTATAGATGCAGAAGGTCTGGAACTGGTTATATAATTAATTCTAGGGTGGCCTGGAACTAGCCCTGCTAAGTGCCAGGATCACAAGTGTGCACTACCATCCCAGCCAAAAAAATAAAATTGACCTTAATAATGCATTTTATTTAATAGAATATTGTTATTTCAACATGTCATTGATACTTTTTATATTAATATATTTTATATTTATAACATATTTTGCCTGTTTCCATACTTCAAAGTCTACTGTTTTGTCATTAAGAGCTCAATTAAGACTCACCACATTCCAAATGCTTTCTAGCCACACATGCCTAGATGCTGGACACTGATCTAGGATTCAGTCACTAGTTTTCATTTTTGGCTACACATTGGATGAGAAACTGGAAAGTTTTTTTTTTTATGTTTGTGTCACAGTCTCAGGATTCTAGTTCATTTGTTCTGGGTACCAACTGGACATTAACATTTTTTCAAGCTCTAAAGATAACTATAAGAGGGACTGGGAATGTGGCTTAGTGGCAGAGTGCTTGCCTAGCATGCATGAAACCCTGGGTTCAATTCCTCAGTACCACATAAACAGAAAAAGCCAGAAGTGGCACTGTGCCTCAAGTGTTAGAGCGCTATCCTTGAGCAAAAGCAGCAGTTCAGGGACAGTGCCCAAGCCCCGAATTGAAGCCTAGAACCGGCAAAAAGAAAAGAAAAGAAAATTTTGCTATGATACAGCAAAATTGGAGACTAGTCTCACTTTTGTAGTTTTTTTAAACACATGATCAAATCTTTGATATTATGAAATGAGTAGCAATTGTGCTCCTATTTGCTTTACTTTAAACCCTTAGTATTTGAAATGCTATTGAATTATACTAGCAATGTACCAAATATCACATATGGTATATGTCATCACCAGTATGTTTGAATACAACGAATAATTTCTGTTTGTTTTATTTTTTTTAATTTTTTTTTTTTTTTTTTTTTTGCCAGTCCTGGGCCTTGGACTCAGGGCCTGAGCACTGTCCCTGGCTTCTTCCCGCTCAAGGCTAGCACTCTGCCACTTGAGCCACAGCGCCGCTTCTGGCCGTTTTCTGTATATGTGGTGCTGGGGAATCAAACCTAGGGCCTCGTGTATCCGAGGCAAGCACTCTTGCCACTAGGCCATATCCCCAGCCCTTTATTTTCTTTTTGTATTGTTTATTTATCTGGGAGTGTAAGGGAGACACAGAAATAGAGGGACAAAGTGTAAACAATTGCAGCAGTAGTACCCACTGGAAACTATGTTGATAATGAACTATACAACTCGTGGGTGAGACAGGAGGGGAAAACTGAGAGACAGCAAGGGAAGGGGTAACATTGTCCAAAAGGAAATATACTCTTTGTCTGACTTATGCAACTATAACCCCTCTGTTTATGGTTAGCATTTTCAAATAATTTTTAAATATATAATAATTGTCAATAAAGTTTCAATGCTTTCATTGATCTGGCTATGAGTTCAAATGAGATGTGGATGACCCTATGTTACAAAATATAATCTCAGTACTTGATGTGGCCTAATGAACTGTGATACTTCAGTGTAAGTTCTGTTAAGTACAAAAGTTTTTTTCTCTACCCTTTCAGGTTCATTACTGAAATTGAAGTACAATAGACTCAATGGAAAGCTCAAATAGTACAATTCTCCAGAAAGGCTAAGGCAAAGACCAATAAAATAAGTACCAAGAAATGGGTACTTGCAAGAGGTGGGTGGGGCTAAGGGGAGAAAGGCAGATGAATGAAGAGGAGAATAGGGAAGACTGCAGTCAAGAATTCAATTGCATATACCACAAAATGAAGAAAAGTAACAAAGAAGGGGTGGGTAGAAGGGAGGTGAAAATGTTGAAGTGATGACACAGAACAAGATGCATGGTATATATAAACTTCTTTGTTAAATGGCAAAAAAAAATCTAGTACATAGCCTATAAAATTAGAAAACTGAGGGAAGGGATGGGTTGGGAGGGTTGGATGAGAATGTTGAAAGGTGACATCCATCAAGATGCACTGTATTCATAAACTGCTTCACTGAATGGCAACTCTTGTACAATTATTTATATATAATAAAAATGAAATTGATAGAGTCATAGGAAAAGTTTATCTATGTGTACGTGGGAATGCACAAAAGGAACATCTCCCTAAATATTTGTACGTGCTGGGTTCCCATGAACCCTCTAAACCGAGAAAGACTTTTATGGAAAGAACAAATGAGTCTTTAGAAGAACTGATGGGAGATGTCATCATTTATTTGGCTCAAGTGATCTTGCCTCAGCCTCCCAAAGTAGATTGTGCAAGACGTGTGTACCATTATTCCTGGCCCATGGGAAATAAATCAGATTGCTAACCTAAAAGGCAAGTTAAGGCACACCAATTATCAGAACAAAAGTCAAAACATGAATTCTAGTTGTCTGAAATAAGTGCTCCCAAAATGTCATGCAAGGCATCTGGACTTTTATAGTTTAAAATAAAAGAACAGGGAAGTTCCAGGGAACCAATTGTTACAATTGCATTGGTCAACATAAGAAGAACAGGCTGTCCTCAGTCTTTTACGTTATACATTCCAGGTTAGAAGTGCACTATGCAGGAAATAGCTTTTTTACTGAGGTTATTTATTAGCTTTATGGCGTCAAGGAGTTTACAGAAACCTGCTCTGCTAGGTCAAAATGACCTAAATGACCTTGGTTTCATGCTTTGTGTTTCCCACAAGGCTAAAAATTATATGACCTCATTGTTGTGACATTTTAAGTCCTTCCTCCATTTTTATTGTTTTCCTGAAATCTATTGGTCTGGTTTGGTTCTGTTTCTGGGGAGGGCTCCTCTAATCTCTCATGGACTACATCCAGTATTCACATTTAAAGGATGGTCTATCTGGAGGCTGGTTGTTCTGAGATAGCCTTAGCTGAGACAACTCAGCTTTGCTTGGTGTGGTCCCTGTTGGAAGGTAGCCATTGAACTGAGAACAAACCTAGGCTAGCACTGGTGGATAGTGAAGGATCATGTGAAGCAGACATACATAGTCTGCTTTTTAAGTTTCTGACTACATCAAGTTGCAATTGTCTGTTTGTTCAAAGTAGTTCACATGGGTAGTCCCAGAGTCAGTGTGGGAGATACTACCAAAGGCCTACCTACACAGCGGAATTAGGGCTTTCCTTCTATTATGCATAGTGTTCAATCCAATTAGCCCTATCCTGTCTTGTCTTGTTCACTTGCATTTGCTCTCACTCTTTGGAATTATCTTAATGATTATAATGGTGAGTGTTGCCTGTGTTTTTGTTAACTGGATTTCCCCTCCAAATTTTTATTAGAATCTTTAAAAAAAACAGATTCTATGTTTGGGTTCAGACATCTTAAATGTGTAAAACCTTTTAGAAACATGATTCCATGGATAACTAACAACAGTGATAAATACTTGGTCAAAAGTTACATAAATAAATGTTCACGTCCTACTTGGTCTTTGGACATTCAAATGTGTAGTTAACATGCTTTTTTTTTTTTTGTATTGCCCTCACAAAGTGACAGCTCAATTCCTCCTGAAAAACCTTTCCTGGTTGAATTTTGTTAAAATGGCACTGAAGCATTACACATAGTAGATACTTAAACCCAGATATTACAGAAAATGGCATTGTATTTTACCAATTGGCAAGATGTCTAAACTGTTGTTGAAGAAAGAAAACAATGTATTTCTTTCTCTAAGATTATTTACTTTGAGTGTATGGAGTTTTCAGAATCCTATAGAATTTGTTTTCCTTTCCCTTTAAACAGGCATTGTAAATTATTTGTTCCTAGATTATAACTTTATATGGGTAAATTATAGTTCTTAGAGCTCTGAATTACCATGCAGCAATTTGTGACCACATGAGGAAATGACAAAAAATAGACTAAGAAAACACTACCTAGTTAAGTTCTGCTGTTTGCCCTTTGAAAAGGTTTATTGCTGTATAAATCCTCATAAGGAAAAAAGACTAAACTTTCTTGAGTGTAACTAAGGCAGTCTGAGTCTCCCAAGGTTAGCTACATGGGTTCGAGGAACACAAGCCCAATATGTTGGCAAAACACCCATCAGACCATCTTGCTTTGGTTTTCCTCAGAACCAAAATCCTGAACAGAATTCAAGTGAAAATGGTTTATTTGGCAGTGGCCCAATGCTGGTGGTGAAGTAGGGAAGTGAAACAATGAAAGAGAGGCAGCCAAGTTACCACTTTGGGCAGCTGGAGCTGTGGGGTCTCTGGGAGCTGATGGAGAGCATACATGATAGAGATAAACCTGATGAAGGGCCAAGGTTTCTGGGATCATTACGCACCAACAGTGATTCATCAAGAAAACTGACTAACATGCTATTCTGGCCCCAGAGAGCTGGAATCATTAGCCACCAATTCTCATTCATCAAAAACTGCAGGTTTCTCTCAGAAACACACCGATTCCTCAGCATCTTCATTTAGTTCTTACTCAGGAGTGGAATGTGGCTTTGTAGCCAGGGAAAAGGGAATAGAATCTCAATTGCTGGAAACTAGGCATTTAGTCTTTTTTTGTACTTCACTTATATGGGTAGGACAGTCACTGGTGTCCCAGGCACACAGAAACACAGTAGCTCTATGAATTCTCTTCCCAGGCAGACCTTTGTACAACTAATTAAAGACGACAAATGAATGAATGAATAAATGAAGAGTCTATCTAGACTATTTTTTAAGTCATAAAAGTAGAAAGGGAGCTGAGTGCTGGTGGCTCACAACTGTAACCCTAGCTACTCAGGCAGCAGAGATCCAAGGATTGTGGTTTGAAAAATCCATGACACTCTTATGTCTAATAAACTCCGCAGAAAAAGTCAGAAGTGGCACTGTGGCTCAAGTGGTAGAGTGCTAGCCTTGAACACAAAGAGACTCAGGGATAGCATCCAGGACCTGAGTTCAAGCCCCAGGACCATCACCATCAACAAAAAAAAGATGCTAGAGGAGATCCATTTCGAGCAATAGTTCTATCAACTGGAGGAAGTTTATTGCCTTATTTAACCTTCCCTCTAGCCCTAAAGTGATATATGGCTATGGTCAGAGACATTTTTAGTTCTGGGTTTTACAGATGAGGAGAAAGTGCTATAGGTATGAGGTGTTTAGAGGCCATGGTGCTGTTCACTCTACTTGAGATTTTGAATGTCTCCTAAAGGCCTGAGTGTTAAAAGGCTTGTACGCAGGGTAGTGATAATTGGAAGTAGGCAGAATCTTTGAAAGTTGAATCTTACTTGGAGCACACTTGGATTACTGGGGTACACCCTTGAAAGAGATTCTAGAGTGGGGGCCACCTCTGCTCTCACCTTTTCTTCCTGGCCATGAAGTGAAATAGGTCTGTTGCATATGTCTGCCAGAAAAGGGCTGTTTCACCTAGGCCCAACACCATGAAGTCAACCAATCATGGTCTGGATCCTCCAATACTGTAAGTCAAAGCTAACCTTCCCTGTTGGTAAGTTTATTAGCTCAGGTATTTGTTTCAGAGATGGAAAGTTAACACATTATTAAATATCTTAGATGCACAGAAAAGTGTATTTTATCCAAAATCATTAGGCATGCTCAAAGTTCAACAGTGATCTTGTGGAGAAACTCTAACTTACTAGAATAACATCAGCAGAACAACTGGAAACTATATATACATCTCATTTTCCTCTCTTCATCTTTACTCCCAATTTTTACCCTTTTCTATTGATTGCTACAAGTGATTCTTAGCATGTTAGGAGACATAGAAAGGAAACTCATTACACTTTTTTTTGAAACTTTTCTGAATTGACTAAGAGTGTAGCAGTCTGACCTTTCCAAATGTTTCTAGATGGCGAGCACTGGATTAAAATGCTAATAGAAAGAAGCAACTATTACTGATTCATAGCACTATAGCAAAAGGGCAGTTTTCTTTTGATGTAGCCAGTCATGAAGGAGAGAATAGATACTGACACTCAGTGATTAATTTCTGGAAATGTGGTTGAATGAATCAAATTATCTATCATTTGGTGCCATTAGATTTGAGTTCTGCATTATATGTGGACCTTTTGCTTTTCAAGCATTCTCAGTGTGTGAAATTGAACGTGCCATTTACAAGCTATCATGCAATTTTCTGTTTTCTGAAACAAAAGCAACAATCTGGGTGCATTAAAGACCATTATATAATTGACGAACTTGTTTTTTAAAAAAATACTTGATCCAAAACACAATTACTATCATTTGCCAAAGGGAGCTATTACTAAACATAACTAACTCATTTAAAAATTAAGATAAAACCTGTTTTGGTTTTGTTCCAATAAGAATACTTTTGTGTTTATATATGCCTATAGTTTTCAATGTTTCTTTTTTAACTGTCCATTGACTCACTTGATTTTTAAATCAACTGTATAAACAGACAAAAGAGATATCAATATCCCCATTTTTAAACTGAGAGAGCTGAAACTCAAAGATCAGAATATAGACTGGCAACAAAGACATGAGGTGACAACAACTTCTAAGGAAACATGTTTACCTCACCTGATGCTTAAATTAGGTTTTAAACGTTGGATTGGAGTACACACAAATTATAACCAATGAATTTTTACAACCTAACGTTCTCATGAACCTGGCACCCAGATCAAGAAAGAGAACATGACATCACTTTCTCATCTCCCCATATTCTTTTTAGATGCCACTAAAAAGGAGTATGGCATGGTGGTACATAATCATGACTCCCGCTACTCAGGAGGCACAAGCAGAAGGATAATAAGTTTGAGGACTGCATGAACACAAATGATAAGACCTGTCCCCCAACAAATTACAAACAAAGGGATGCTGTTGTGGTTCTAATGGTATTAACACTTCTTTAATATGTCCAAGGCCATAAGTTCAAGTCCCAGTAACACACACACACACACACACACACACACACACACACACACACACACACACACACATACCCCATTGCCCTTTCTCCACAGGATGACCAGTATTCTCCCTTCTGATAGCATATATTCATGTCATCCATTTCTGAATGATTCACAAAAGGCATTATAAGGTGTGTACTCCTTCGTGTCTTCCTTTGCTCTATATTGTTTGTGAGCTCCATTCAAGTTATTGTACATTATTGATTTTCATTGTTGTATACTATTCCATGTGTGAGTATTTCAAATCCTTCATCTGCTTGATGAAATGGAAGCCCATTTGTGATGTTTGCAGTTTTTCCTATTTCAAATGTGTTGCTATGAACTTCCTTATAAACAATTAACAAAGGTATATATTTCTAATAGAGTTGCTGGGTCAGACAATATGCTTATACTCTTCTTTAGCAGACATTGCCCAACAGTGGCTATCTCAATATGTATGTGTGTATAATAGTATTAAACTATACAATATTATATATTATGTAATAAATATTATGTATATTGTATATATTATGAATTAATATAATATATCCAGCAGCATAGTAGGACAGGTCCTGTTGATGTTTTTATTCTTCATTAAGCTTGTTATTTTCTGTCCCTTCTCATCATAGCCTTCACATTATGTATATATTTTATTTCCATTTAAATTTTAACAGTAGAAACACAAGGGATATATCACTACCCCTTCAGATTAAACAGTGATTTTTTAATGCTAAGATTTTCTGTATCTGGACCCTACCTACATAAATGCAGGGCCTGAATACTTGCTTGAAAGTCAGTCACATCTTTATTTTGGATTTTCCATCGACCCTGCAGGAACCTTCTTTAGGAGATTGTTTCTGTTTACTTCATTAAAGTTTGATGCCTATAAGGAATTCTGTTCAAGTGGTTGAGCAGAATTACAGATGCTAAAACTTCTAAGTGACTACTATTTCTACACCAAAAGGATTTTTTTTCAGTGCTCCAAACTTCTGCCAAACTCAAGGGCCACTATGAACCTACCAACAATTCATCTTGATTTGACCATGTCCATCTTGAATCATAACCATCATGATTTCTCCTGAGTAAACTTGGATGGCTTTCCTTGTGAAGGTTCCCAACAGACTATTAAAAACAAAGCAATTAGAATGGTCTGTGGAGCTTTACAACCGCACACACCCTGGTGTCCGGAAAGTGTCTGGTTCAGACATTAGCTTGAGATACACCAGTTACATTCCAATGTGGATGAAGTCACTTCTGTCCTGACCACTTTCTAGGCATATGTCTTTCTGACCCAAATTTTGAGGACTCATGTGTTCTTGTTGTCAACCCAGGACTGTATTTCTATCAATAAGTCTCACCAGAATGATATTCAGTACAGTCTTGGATAGTTCAGCCTTCTTTTTCAGTTTCAAAGTTCTCATACACTGAGACCAGATTGTCCTAGAACAAGCAACAAATGTACTATTCTCTTCTCTTCTCATTTGAGGAGAGATAAGTACTGTGTGTTAGTAAAAAATGTTTCCTTGTTACTTAAGCTCCAGAGTATTACCTCTGCCTCTGCTCCCAGGGGCAGATATGCTGATTTCCCTTATTGCCTCACTCACTGTTAACCTCTCTCTGTCTCTCTGTCTCTGTCTCTGTCTCTGTCTCTGTCTCTGTCTCTGTCTCTCTCTCTCTATCAAAGTTCATCATTGCTGGGTAACTTGGGACAATGTTACTATAAAAAGATTTTTCTTTCCAATAGGAAGGACAACTTGGAAATTAACAAACAATGAACTAGCCATAATGTAGAGAAGACTCAGCACTTTCAATTATGTTACAAAGCTACAAGACAATCCCCCAGAAAAGTGTGGAAAATTATATATTGTATATTGAATATGAACTATCTTCAATGCTTAGGAGCATGATATCCTACAGAGTAGCTGCTATCTGTAAGGAAGGACTGCTATAAGAAAGAAAATTTGAGCCAGGATCTGGATGATAGTTAATGCCTGTTATCCTTCCCAATCAGGAGGTTGAGATCTGGGAACTGAGGTTTGAAGCCAGCCCGAGCAGAAAAGTGCCCATGAGACTCTTATCTCCAATTAACCACTCAAAAACTAGAAGTGGCACTATAGCCCAAATGGTAGAGTGTGAGCCTTGTGCACAAAGAGGCTCAGGGACAGTACTCAGGCCCTGAGTTCAAGCCCAACAACTGACCAAAATTTTAAAAAAGGAAACTTGGACACTATCTTGCTTAGCTCTAACTTTGCTTAATTAATGGGGTTGATTGTCATGATAATGTCTTACAAAAACTAATTTTAAATTCAATGACTTGAAAAAAAATTCTAGCTCTAAAGTCTGAAGGTTGGCAATTTCAGTCTGGCAAAAGTGGGCAGATTTCTTGGCTGGATTCTTCTACATGTCTAGCTCTTAGTTGTCTGTAAAGCCTTCGTTAGAATGATTGAAGTGGTTGCTTCTGCTTTACATGCATATTTCTCCAGTCCTTGTGGCAGCAGTCTGGCCTACGTAGATCCTTTCCATGGCAACACTGAGGACAAGAGTGAACTAGTCCCATTGCACAGGAGCTTTTTATGTCATTGAAAGAGTTACACTCGCTGAGAGCTCTTTGACCAAACCCAAATGATACAGCTGGATCCAGAAGGAGATACAACTGTTATGGTTGGAGGCATGGAACAGGAGAAGCTAAGGAAGATGGAAATTTTTGCACATTATCACACTAGATAATATAAGTCAAGTCACACAATCTTTCTAAATCTCAGTTCTGTTGTCAGTAATTTGAGGATGATCATAATCCAGACATCTCTTCCATTTTTTTCTAATGATTTAAAATGTGATAGGTTGCAGGCTAGGAATGTGGCTTAGTGGTAGAGTGCTTGCCTAGCATGCACGAAGCCCTGTTCCAAACCTTACTGCCACATAAACAGAAAAAGTCAAAAGCGGTGCTGTGTCTTAAGTGGTAGAGTGCTAGCCTTGAGCAAAAGAAGCTCAGGAACAGTGCCCAGGCCTTGAGTTCAGACCCCAGGACTAGCAAAAAAAAAAAAAAAAAAATATATAATATATATATATATATATGACAGGTTACAAAATCATAAGTGATTCAGAAGTAGTTAGTGTTCGGTCTTCACTGGAAATATGGCCCTTTGTCTTTGTCTTGTCATCAGGCAAAACGCACATAGACAAAACACACATCTCTTTTCATGCTTGACTGCATGTGGCCTTCTCTAGAAGTCCCTGGCTAGCACCTGTAACATAGGAGCAGTGGGAGGTCCCCCATGCTCGGTGGTCACTTCTTCAACCTGTGAGGTCACTGCCTCATCTGCTCAGGTTTACCCTTCCTTGCCCTCACCTATATAATCTCTCTCCACCATTAGTATATTATTACTATTATTGTTATTACTATCATTATTGTTATATTATTACTGTTATTATTATTGTTTCTATATTTACATGGTTGGCCTTGAGGGGAATTCTGTGGTGAAAATTTACCTTTTGGTACTCCTGGCTTCAGAAATAGCTTCATGTTTTTACTGTAGTAGTGTATTTATTCTAAGAAAGCCTTAGATAATGAATGAGTGAATAAATGATTGTATTTGCCCAAGATGTAGGAAGTCAACTGTGATCTCTTGCATTCAATCAAACTGAACTTAGTGCCTTCTCTGCACACAGCTTCCTCTATCAGTTACCAAGCTATAAAAATGCAAATAAGAACAATCTGGGGCTGGTGGTGCACACTTTTGCATACTAGCTGCTCTGGAACTGAGATCTGAGGATTGCCATTCAAAGCTAGCCTGGACAGTAAAGTCTGTGAGACTTTCATCACCAATTAACCACCAAAGAGCTGAAAATGGAACTCTGGCTCAAGTGGTAGAGTGCAAGCTTTGAGCAAATAGCTTAGAGATAGCACCCTAACCTCAAGCCCCAGGACCAGAACACACACACACACACACACACACACACACACACACACACACACACACACACTCACAAATGCAAATAAGAACAGAGATGCCTATGGTCCCGAAGAACTTCATAATATAAAAACTTACTTCCAGATAAAGGTTCCATTACCATGTACAGACAACTATATCCTGCCAGTTGAAGTGGGTAGGATACATTGGATCTTCTTAGAGGAGTGAGAAGATTGCACAAAAGGCATTTTGGAACTGAAAAGGATGAGCAGGTGTTAATCATGTGGTGGTGGGAAGGGTATTCCAGACTGAGTCAACAGGCTATGACTGTAGGGAAAAATATCATGGATACTGTTCGTTAATGGGATAATTAATAGAATCATAATTGTGAGGGAAATAACTTTTCACAGGACACCAAAGGATTTAAAATAATGACATGCTCAGATTTTAGTGTTAAGAAGACCACAATGGGGATGATGACCTGGGTCTGGAGATGGCTAATGGCAGACAGAATGACAGAAAGGGACTGTAAGAGTTCAGGTTTGAGAAATCCTTTGTCCTTTATCCTAGACGAAGGTTGGAGGGCTAGAGGAAAGGGTAGATAGAATACATACTCACTAGTGCTAATGATATTTTGTGATTAACTTGCTGGATTAAGAGAGGACTCCAGCCTACATCAGGAGCATGAGCAGAATATCAGTTCTTGTCTATATTCATCAACCAACAGATTAAATTTTACTAAGAATGTACTTTGGGCAGACCTAGGAGATTGTCATTGTCATCTATATGAAGTCATCATTTATAAAGATGATGAAGACTCAGGCCTCTGACAACTAATAAACAAGCTGCAGTAGTGAGTCACAGAAACAAAAAGAATGACTCTGTCAAGGAACATATCATGTGTGCTCCTGAATAACTGAGAATGGGGTAATTGAACCTGATTACTCAGCTTTCACGTTAGGAAGCTGGGAGGTAGCATTCTAAGCCTTTATTGTTTTCACCTCTATTCATTGCTGTAACAGATTGTTTTCTTAGTAGGAACCCATCTAAATGCTTTTCAGTGTCTCTTTTTTAATCTTTATAAAATAAATAAGAGTCTGCAGCGGGTGCCTCATGCCTGTAATCCTAACTACATAGGAGACTGAGACCTGAAGATCATGGTTCAAAGCCAGCCCCAGCAGGAAAGTCTGTAAGACTCTTCTCTCCAATTAACCAGCAGAAAACTGGAAGTGGTGTTGTGCCTCAAGTGGTAGAGCATTAGCCTTGAGCTGAAGAGCTCAGTGACAGTGCGCATGCCCAGAGTTCAAGCCTCATGACCCATAATTTATATATATATGTATATATATAATAACTCAAAACTTGAGTTTTATGGACTATATCCTTATGGAAATGGCTAAGTGAGCAGTGAACAAATGCCTGTCTTTGCACAAGAGATGGATATACTTCCTAACGGTTCTTTACTACAGGGAGAGAGAGGGAGAGAGTAGGCAATATGACTGACTCCAGACAAAGGACCCTACGAGGACTATCTATAAGATTACAGTTATGCATCTATGAATTTTGTGAAACAGTACAGAGCCATTCCTTGTAATAATAGTGAAATGTGGATACCGGGTCTCAATAATGTCATCTTGTCCTCACCCCTGTCTTGGCAACTTGACAGATGATAAGGACTTTCTGAGAACTCTAGAGGTGATATAGGTCATTCTTTGAACCACAGATGTGCCATGGGTGGTCAGGAGTTGTTAACTCCAGGAAAGTCTTGATCAAGAATACTTGCCCTTGGTTGTCCTTGATTACTACCCCCATGTAACTGGCACTTGATTGCCTATGATTGTTCCCCCTAGATACTAGTTTGCTTTGCTTATATATAGCACACCTTTGTTAGGTTTAGTTACTCACACAAATCACTTACTTCCTGCCTTCATAAGCTTTGTTAATTAACTGCATTCTAGGCTGCAACTTTTTTGGCACATGAGTCCTCTTGCAGTCACCAGCTTTCTAATAAAGACTTCTGATTTGACCTCTACAAATGTGGCTTCTCTGTATCTCGCTGATTGAATCCCCATATAAGGGTAGCAGATCTAGAATATTTTTCTTAAAATCCTGCCACCAATCTGAAGATGTGTTTTTGTTGTTCCTGTTAGCTTATATTGGATTCTAAACTAAAAATCCAACTCTGAGATGAGTAGTCAGATCCAAATGACTAAAAAAAAAACAAAGTAGAGTGGTGTTTCCCAGATGAGACCATGGCAGACAAGAAACAGAAATCAAAGGAAATATCCGTGTCTGTCTTTGGTCCTGTTGGGACCTATAAAGAACATATTACACTTTAGATTTTATTGACCCAGGAACAAAGCAACTGGGCATTTATACTTTGGGGTGAATATTTCTTTGGATATGGTATGCCTGGGGATGGTATATGTTCCCACACACTTCTACATTACCCTGAATAGAGAAAATGGCTGTACACATGAGGTGCAGTTCTTGGATGGGGTTGTCAGATGCAAATGAGGAGTAAATGGTTCTTAAACTGGGTAAATAGAGATAAAGGGGCATGGGAAGGAATTGCTAGAGTGAGGGTTACAGTAGGATTGCAGAAATTTAGGTCCTTTTGGCTCTGAAGAACTGTAGGGTAGGAGGGATGGAGAGTGGAAATGTCTATGGGGAGAGCAGAATTCAAAGTTGCAATGATGGAAACTTTTCCTGATAGATCTGGGGTAGAAATTTTCAGCAGAATACTGCCTAGCTCCCTGGTGTGTTTAAAAAATGTTGAGGGGAAGTTTTGGTTTTCAAAAGCATAGGAGGTGACAATGTCATCCAATGCCCCAAATCAAAGATGTACAGGACATTTTCATACAGTAGAAAATGTTTCAAGAACCATGACAAGGACATATTCCACCAGACATGTATTGAGGTGAAACCCACTTAAGCTAGAGCCTAACTCCATTTTACAAATCAACAAAACCTGAACACTTTGCAGAGTTCCAGCACAAGACTTACTTTTCTGTAGAAGGAATGATGTAAGCTGAGGGAATATTGTTGTACTTAGCAATTTTCAGGCTGAACAAGAATTGGTCTGCTACTCAGAAAAATCAGCATTGATGATAACGGAAACTTTTGCTATTTGGGTGGCCATTACAACAAAGTGAGTGCATGTGTTTTTGCAATTCATGGTGATTTATTTTTAACAGGCAGGCACAGGAATAAAGTTATTTAGTCCTGTTTCAAAAGGAAGAAGGAGGAGATAGAAGAGGAAGAAGAAAGAGAAGGAGGAGGTAGTGGGGGAGGAGACAGAGCCATATACACTTTTCTTATGGCAAAGTAAACTGGTATTTATGGGGCTGATAAATGAAAAGATTAAGTTTCTTAGTTACAATACAGAGTTTAATGACATCAAGTTCAATAAGTGTACCTCTTAATATCATGAGAAATTCAGTGGAAATCTATTCAGACACTACATGGTGCATTCATTTCCGTGTTTAAGCATGAGGTCATTTGTTTGAGCAAGTAGTTAGAATGAACTCAGTAGAATGATGTTAAAGAAAAACAAAAATCATTACCTGAAATAAAATGTCTAAAGAGAACAATACATTATTTGTTATCCCTTTGAAGCATAGTTGGTACATTAGTCAGAGTTCATAATGATTTTAACATTTCTTTTTCATAGTAATATGAAATTTAAGGAACTTCAGGACTGATTTATTTTCTTTAAACAAAGGGTAGGCAGGCAATATAAGTAAACAAAGAAGGAAAGCTAGAGACAGAGATTTGCTTAGGTAAAGGAAGTGACTACTTTTAGCCTCAATCTACAATGACCATGTGAGAATAGAAGATGTAGTACCATCAAACCTTCTGAATATTCCAGTGCAATTAGAAAGTTGAATACTATCAGTCTTAAAAATTTATTAACTATAAATTAAAATACTACTGTGCTCACTAAGCCTTATAACACAAGAACACCATTAGGTAACAGAATAAATTATGAATTTATTGCTAAAATTTGAAATTATTAACACTTTTGAGTAAATTTGGTAATGAAGTTAATGTGGGATTTTTTTCTTATTTTAATTAATTTGTTAATTGGTCTTATGTAGCCAGACTTGTCTTGCATTCTCAATGATCCTCAGGCCTCTGCATCCTAAATGCTGGGATTACAGGTGTATATCACCATTCCTGTCCTTATTCCTGATTTATTTTAACTTTATTATTTTCTTCTCATTTCTCTCTATTCTCCATATGAAGTTATGTTAATACTCTTAATGTAAACTGCTCCATTCCTTAATCAATCTCTGTTCATCTTTGGTTTGTTCTTGGAATTTCA
This sequence comes from Perognathus longimembris pacificus, assembly GCF_023159225.1. Lineage (NCBI taxonomy): Eukaryota > Metazoa > Chordata > Mammalia > Rodentia > Heteromyidae > Perognathus > Perognathus longimembris. The sequence continues at coordinate 58,346,429 of NC_063166.1, forward strand.
ATATTGTAAGTGTCATTAGCATATAAGAATTTCTAGGTGGCTAATTATGAGCATATAAACACTGATGACTAATATATCAGTAAAAGAAAAATGGAACAGAATCAAAGCTTGTTTTGTGTCTGCTTAAGTTTCTAATTTCTGTGGAAAGACTAAAATAACAATAGTTTCTAGAAAACAACTTTAATCTTTGGGGAGTAGCAAAAATCCCTTTTTCAGTATGAATATCTCTAAACTAAATGATCTTACATTGTATCCTTCCTAATATAAATTAGAAACCTCTAATGGTCTTTTACTTTGTTCTGATACAATTTAATTCAGTAGTACAGAAATTTAACAAAAAAACACGACAAAACAAAGTCATCTCCAAACCTATGAGATTAGCAAAGATTAGAAATAGTAAACACACCAATTTTTGGTGGGAATTCTGAATACTGGCTTCTTTATCAGTTATCCCAAGAGGAAAATGGAATTGTTGTAACTTTTAGAACCTCAGTTGAGAAGACACATCAAATTAAAACTAACATCCACATCTTTGATGGCATAACTCCTTTTCTAGGAAGCTCATCATGGCAATATTCATAATAATAAAGCAAAAACAGCAATTGATTTTTTTTTCAAATGGGAAAACAGTTGAAAGAGTGTCAGCATAGCTAATCACAAAGTACTTTACATTTGCTCGGTGTAATATGATGCTTTTTCAGATTTGTGGAAGGGAAAGTAATGTATCACCTGTGAAGCAAATAAAGTAGAATTCAAAATAATGTTTTTATTATGGTTCCTTTTTAAAAATGTTGATTGTTGTCATTAAACTACATATAGGAGAAAGTACAAAATGAAAAAGAGAAATAAGAGAAAGAGAAAGATAATGCCTGGTTCTGGCACAATTCACAGAATGGCAGGACAATAGTAAAAAACTAAAAATACCCTTTTACAGTAGTTCTTGTTTCTGTGTGTGGTTGTAGTTGTTGTTGTTGTATGGTGAATAAACAGAGAAGCCACATTTTGAGAGGTCATACTGGAAGTCTTTATTAAAAGGCCTGCATCTACAGATGGACTCCTGTTCCAAAGATTTGCATCCCCACAAATACACTTAACCCTGTCAGAAAACTGAGCCATGAGAGCCGGAGAGGAAAGAAAAAGCAGACAATATCAACAAACCATATCAGCTCCAATGGACAGCTGAAGTGGAACGCTATGGTGACAGGAGAAGAGCCAAGAGACAGGACAGGAACATGGATACATGTGGCAATGGTGTCATGGAGCCTGAGCTGGCATGGGCCTAAGTAGGGTCTGGTCAGGGGACAGGGTCCCAGGGAGCTTGAGAGTTCCAGACCGAAGATTGCTAATATTGTCCATGTCTCTGCCCTTGCCTCTAGGAATTTAGGCACATCCATCACCTGGGAGAGAGGACTTCCCTGCCTCCATCATGAAAACAAGATGGTGCCCATTAAACCCAATACTGTATTATCCACCATGTGGCCAAGATGGGGCTGGTTAGATTCAGCATCCCTACTTCAAAACTAACTAACAAACTAAATACTTTCTCTCTAAAATTAGTTCCATTTTGAATGAGTCCAGTTGATTTTATTGGATTCTATTAGATTATCTTGAATTATATTGGATTAGATAGGAAAATATGATACTGAGTCCATAAATATTGATTGACAAATTCCTCCATTGTTACTTGTCTATTTTGTGTTCATCAGTGACATCCTTCATATGTCATATCTGTAAGTCTTTCTAGATATATTTCTCAAAATGATATTGTGAATGGGTTCTTCCTTTCCTCATTTAATTCTTAAAAAGTAAAACTATTTGCTTTCTTTTTTTATTTTTTACTGTCAAAGTAATGCACAGAGGGGTTATGGTTACATACGTGAGGCAGTGAGTACATTTCTTATCAAATTTTTTACCTCCTCATTTTTCTCCCACCTTCCCCCCTCCTTTGTTCTCTCCTTACTCTCCACTGAGATATACAGTTGGTTTATAACATATGGTCTCGTAAGTATTGCTGTTGCACTGGTGCACCTTTTTCCCTCTGTCTCTCCATTTTGGTGTTCTCCTTCCCTAGTTCCAAAAAAGTACATACAATACCCAGTGTACCAAAGTCATTTATAGTAACAACATGGGTAAAAGCATGGGGAAGAATGACAAAGGAAAAAGGCCTAATTCATAGGGCACTTTGGAAATAACGACATCAAAGATAAACTACTAATTGACTTCAACAAGTCATCAAAAATGATATGCTATTTGCTTTCTTAATCATATGACTTTGACCATCTTGAGCATCAGAACTAACACAAACATTTTCTGTCACATTCAAAGAAAATCATTAGCACATGTAAGATGAGTTTGACCTTCCCAGTGTTTCCTGAAGCCTTAGTTTACATTCAGTGGTGCACTGAGCTCCAGTCTTCTCACTCAAGTACCCCATTCTCTTTCCTATCGTGAATCTCATCTTTACTGGCCTACTTCCATAAGCATTCAAACACACTAGAATCCCATTCATCTTAAAATGAGGGGAAAAGAACATTTGCATAAGAGTGTATATTTATCCTTTCTATTTCTTTCTTTCATTTCTCTTACTTATTTCTACTTTTCAGAGTAAAATTCACTAAAAGAATAGCTCTACTTGCTGCACTTGCTACTCGTGCAGGAAAGAGTTAACATAGCAGGGTTGACTTGAAAAGACTGCCTACAAGGGAACTTGAACTTCAGAAAGGATATGTACCACAGCAGTTTGTGTCGGAAACTGTTCATACAAACAGTATGACTCATGGTGAACATTTGCTTTCACTCTGGAAATCTGGAAGGCTGATACACAAGTGCAAGGTGCTGCCCATATGACTTGTCCCTCCAATACTCTTGTGATTAAGACTAGTGAGCTTCTCTAGGTAGAAGAGATTTCCTGTTTATTATCAACACCTCCTATAGGAGAGTGTAATTGGTAAACAGGTGCCTGGCCCTCTCCACTCCCACTTAAACCCTTTCACCTTATCTCTGTGCTTATTTCACTCTATTTACATTCACTGTAGTAAATCAGAACTGTAAGGACAACTATGCAGAGGGCCAGGAGTCGTCCCAGCTAATCCTGGGGACAATGTCACACTCTTCACTTCCCATTCTTCTCAGACCATCTTCCACTAATATTTTACCTCAGTGTCTCCATGGCATCCATTCTTGTTAAGGTTCCCAATCATTGACAAATCAATGTCAGTTTCCTAGGCTTCATATTACTCTGCCCTCAGCAGCAGGACATGTTTCCCCCACCCCCACCCCCAATCCCCCGGAGAATGATTTCCATTCCTTGGTTTCTAGTACAACACATTCATCTGGTTCCCTCCTTCTTCACTGTCCCGTTCTCTTCAATCTCCTTTGCTGAGTTACCACTCTTCTTCCTGAAGTCCTTACCACTGGTGGCTTTTATATTAATTGGTTTGAGGCCAGGCACAGTAGTTTGAGCCTTTAATTCAATGGTAACCTGAGCTACTTGGCAGGCAAAGACAAGGAGTGTCATGGTTTAAGGCCAACCTCTGGGTCCCATTTCAACTAACAGGTGTAGTGACTCACAGTTGTAATCTCACATACGTGTGAAGTATAGGTGCATCCATGCATTGGTCTCAAGCCGGACAAAGCAAGGTGTGAGATCCTATCTGAAAAATAACCTAAAGCAAAAAGGGGCTGGGAATTTGGCTCAAGTAACAGTGAGTTCAAACCCCATTAACACCAAACGTTTACAAAAGTTTGTTAGAATGGTGGAAGTGAATGTCTAATTCTGCTGGCTCAAAAGAGAAAGGAGAAGAACTGGAGACTGTAGCAAACCTTAGGTGCTACCTGGAGGTGAAAATGGTACAAGAAAACATTTTTAAGTTGGGACTGAAGGGGGGAATGAAGAGTTAAAGTAAACCCCATTTTCAGGCAGCCCCCGTTTTGTTGTCTGTTTAAACTATGAGCAAAGCCAGGGCAAGCTTAATAGGGCCCAGCTGGTCAAGAACTCTAACTGCCCCCAATGCCTGGAGCCTTGAGCCAATCAGATTTGTACCTGTGTCCTAATCTTGCTTGCTTGAACACCTGATTGCTGTAACTTTGTTTTTTTGTCTTGCTTGAACACCTGATTGCTGTAACTTTTTTTTTTGTCTTTATAAGCCCTGTGCAATCGCAGCTCGGGGCTTCCTTCTAACCTCCGCTGTGTTGTTGGGTAGGACGAGGCCCGGGCCGCGGCCCACTTGAATAAAGCCTTGCCTTGCTTTTGCATTTCGGAACGTCTGAGTCTTGGTGGCCTTCTTGGTGGTCTCGCGGCTTGGCATAACAGGGACAAATAACTATGTTTGGATTATGAAGGGGTTAATTTGACAGGGAGAGGAGAAGGAGACTGCAGAGGGAGAGGGTAAACATTGTGGATATCTAGCATGTAAGCAGAATTCATCTTAGAAATGGGATAAACTCTGCTCATAATTAATAGAAAAGAAGCTGGGATACATGAAACCCTTTACTTCTAGAATGTTAATGTGGCAAGAACTTGTAGCACTTTAGACAGCTTCAGGTGTTGAAAGAAGTCAGGGGTGAACCAGAAGTACTTCCTTCTCAAACTTCATGCAACAGGGATCCACTGTGTGCCTGGGAGTCACATTAATATAATTTATTGCCCCCTAATGTCACTTTAACATTGCAGGTGTGCAATCTACTTGAAGGCATGTGTAGTATTTTGTAGGTAAGTTTTCATGCCATCAGAAGGATTGGGCTCTTCTACTTCAACTATGTGGCATTTGATTTAGAACTGATTTGATGAGATATAATAAAAAAGATGCATTTAGTCCATCTGGTCCCTGGGTCAGAATTATTAAAACTCATGTAATATTCAGAGTGGTAGAATGTTACAGGCATCCCCTATTAATACTTGGTCTTTGCCCTGATTCCTAGCAGAAGAGCTTCTAAGGCCCTTGATGTTTCTGGAGTGGTAACACTGGCTTTTGAATACCAATGGGATGACAGGTAGCATGGGGTCTATAGATAACTTCAGGGACCTCATCACCAGAATGACCAAAGCATGAACTTTCAACCCCAACCTCTGACCTCTGGAGAGGTAAAAGGGATTAGAGCTGGGATTAATGACATTGGCTAGTAATCTAATGTATTGTGTCTACAGAATTAAACCTCTTTCTCTGTCTAAGGATGAGTTTAGAGAGCTTCCAGGTCAGTGGGAACCTCCACAGGCCAGGAGGGTGGCACACTAACTCCACAAAGACAGAAGCTTCTGCTGGCAGAACTTTTCCATACCTTACACTACATACCTCTTCTTCTTGCTGTCCCATCGGTGTTCTTTTATAATATCTTTTTTAAATAAAGGGTTAATTTTATCAAAAGAAACTGGGTTCCATAAGCTATTACAGAAAATTGTCAACATTGAAGAAGGAATTGTGAGAATAATTTATGGTGAGTAGGTTGGGAGTACAGAGGATAGTGTGGGACTTGGGGCTGCTGTCCGAAGTGGGAGAAAATCCTGTGACTCTGAGCCCTTAATCTTGTGATATCACTAAATTATCAATGTCAACATTGACATGCAGGGCACTGGTGGTTTACACCTGTAATTCTAATTACTCAGAAGGCTGGGAACTGAGCATTGTAGTTTAAAACATGACTGACTGTACAGGAAAGTTTGGGAGACTCTCGTCTCTAGTTAACAATTATAAAGTTGGGAAAAGAGCTGTGGCTCAAGTGGTTGAATGTTAGCTTTGAGCAGAAAAGCTCAAGGATAGTGCTCAGCCTCTGAGTTCAAAGGTCAGGGACATTGCCCAGGCTCTGGGTTTAAGGATTAGTACCAACACACACACACACACACACACACACACACACACACACGCATGCACACACATACGCAATGACCTCGAGACAGTGCATAAAAATTGGAAAATTGGTTGGTGATTGTAAGGTCAGCCCAGGAAGGGCTCCATGCAGATGCCCTGTAACCTGGTACCATCTCCACCCAGTTCTTGGGTAACCAGCATACCTGGAGGCAGTTAGTTCCCTCTTCCCTGAGGTCACATCCTAATCCACCTGGCCACACCCTCCTGATCCTTCCCTAGCCCTAGGGGTCTCCCCTTCTCACCCTTCTCTCAGGCCATACATCACCTTGGCCACAGTCCAGCAGTTTGGTAATAAACTTTCTCTCCTGCCTGAATACCCATGGCATTCTCCTTTATGGGCTACCTACTTAAAAAAAAAACAACAACAAAAGAACCTAACAGCGATTCAGTCTGTTTATGCTACTATCACAAAATACCAAACGATTGGATAATTCGTGCTGTTCTGCAGTGTTAGATACCCAGGACGGATAGAAGGTGATTACAAACCATTCATCAAGAATTTTATGAAGGTGATAAGAGGGGGAGAGATCAGAGCTGGAGGGGATGTGTTGCTGCTCTAAAGCAAGTTATGTTGATCTAAGGTGAATTACACTTTGCTAACAACAGACTTGTCATGTTTTATAGCTTTGGGGAAAATATGACTTAATGCATGAATAACAAATGAAAAGAGATAACTGAAAGTGTAAGTGTCTGGAGAAGGATGGGGGAGGATAGAAATTCAAGCATGAGTTGAAGGCTTGGCAATGGTTGGGAAGAGAATTACTTTTCTCATGGAAATGGAAGAGGATGGAAAGAAAATGAGAGTAGATGGGTGCACACATGCAAATCCAGTGTCTTCTCCTTGTTTCTCAAATACCTTTTGAGCAAAGGCATCACTGTAGGTAGTGTTTCAGGCACACCAGTGTATAGAGACCAGATCTTACATGGTGAGAACAATGTGACTAGAATTTTTTAGGAGAAGTTGAAGGTCAGACTTGATGTGACAAGTTTATCAAGGAGTAGAGAAGACCCAGGGGAGCATGTGAGAGACTCCTTACAGAGTTCTTTGCAGGCCCTTTGGAAATGAACAAACCTATGCTGAAGAGCCAGACTTTGAAGTCAGGCCCCACTTTACCACACGAACCCCACTTTACCACGTGAACCTTAGATAAGCAAGCCCTGTGAGCAAACCCAGGACAAGCTTATTAGGGCCCAGCCGGTCAAGAACTCTAACCGCTGGGAATACTTACCTCTAACTGCCCCCAGAATACCTCGAGCCCTGTGCCTTGAGCCCTGAGACAATCAGATTTGTACCTGTGTCCTAATCTTGCTTGCTTGAACACCTGATGGCTGTAACTTTGTTTTTTGCCTTTATAAGCCCTGTGCAATCACAGCTCGGGGCTTCCTCCTTGTTAGGTTTTTTAAAGTAGGTAGCCGGTAAAGGAGAACGCCACGCGGTATTCAGGCAGGAGAGAACGTTTATTACCAAACTGCTGGCGTGTGGCCAAGATGATCCATGGCCGGAGAGAAGGGAGAGAGAGAGAGCGAGACCCCCACCCAGCCCTGCTTTATTTAGGGCAGGGGCAAGGGGTGTGGCCAGGTGGATTAGGAGGTGACCTCAGGGAAAGGGGAGGTAACTGCCTCCAGGTCTGCAGGTTACCCAGGTAACTGGGTGGAGACTTAATGAGGTGGGGGCATCTGCATGTAGCCCTCAGGGAGAGGACCTAACATTCCAGCCTTTTAATAGTTATGAAAAAGGACGTAGACTCTCTCTGGCTGCTTCCTGCTGGCAAGGGGCGTCGGCATTAGGGGTAAAAGGCAGAAATGTGGCCTCTCCTGGAGAAGGCGAGCAGCAGGGTCCCTTGGTGGTAGATGCCAGTCCTTGAATGAAGCCTGGAAGAAGTCTCATGAGGCAGGGGCTGGACAAAAAAAAATATTAAGGCAAAAGGAAGGGTTTAGGGCACAAAATTAAAAATTGGATTACTTGGACAGTTCTTATACTCAGGCATGGACATTAGATGGACAAGCTACTATCTCTTGATCCCCCGGCTCTGATTAATTTTGAAAGGGCGAGACAAAGTGACTCCATTTAGGATCTGACATAATTCTCCTCTTACTCCTCTCCATGATCCTTGTTCCCTGAACTGGCTGAGTCCCAGGGATCTAGGTGCTTGTTGTTGGGATGGCTTGTCCCCGATGGCATTCACAGGATTTGAACTCAGGGCCTGGGCACTGTCCCTGAGCACTTCTGCTCGAGGCTAGTACTCTACCACTTGAGCTCCACTTCTGGCATTTGGCTAGTAAGAGATAAGTCTCTTCAGCCATGCTTCCAGCCTGGCTCTTCGCTGGTTAGTTGGGAGATGGAGTTTGAGAGAGATTTTTAGCCTGGCTGGCTTCGAACTGCAATCCAAGGAGTCTTTGCCACAAAAGCCCTTTTTGATTTCCAATCAAAACAGCAAGGAGACCAAGGGGACTAGAGCTTACCTGTACCTTGTCAAGAACTGACCAAATACTTGCCAGAATTCTGCAATGACAAAACTCAGTAGATGTGATGAGTTTTAGCAGATATACAGCTAGATGGACATACTAACAAATGACATTTACACATATATACACACATGGAACACACATCCACACTGTGCACATAGGTTTTACAGCATGCAGAAATGAATTTCAGCAGTAGAGTCTTTTGGAATTCCAATAGTAAATGACATTTTTTTTTTGCCCAATATTTTAAAACCACGTGGTTGGTTAGAAAAACAATTTTGCTAGCAAACAACAATTTTCAGATTATCAAATGAAGAAACCATATTTTGATAAACTCCAGTGGGATGCCATGTTGAGGGGGGTGGCAGGACACAAACACACTAACAGAGAACACGTGGCATGGCATAATGGCGCCTGAGCTGATGCCTGTTAAACCCAACATTCACCACGTGGTCAATGCTAGAGAAAAGAACTTTTAGATATCTTTGCTGACAAAGCACATTGGTGGTCAAGCCTCAGTTTCGAAGGTCTGTGAAAAGAGGCAGCTTTGTGAGCAAGGCACACAACGATGGTACGACTTGGGAATTTTATAAAGTAAGCAAGTAAGCAGGAAGATGAGAGAGAGAGAGGGAGAAAAAGGAAGAGAAAGAGAGGAAAAGAGAAAGAGAGAGAGCCTGAATATAAGTGACTTCTAACCATTTACCATTGCAGTGGCAAAAACTGTATCTGAGCGAGTATTTCGAGCAGGCCTCATTGCACTGTCAAGAGGCGTGCTAGCAGTGTCCTGGCTTGGGTGTGACTGTGATGCAAAACCCAAAAAGCACGGGAGGGAGGCGCCTGGTGAGTGGATGAGAGCTTACCGGGCAGAAGCGGCAGACGGAGCGGCAGAGAACCGGAGCAGCAGCAGTTTCACTCACCAGGGTAGACAAGTGGTGTGGAGGTGGAGGTGGAGGTGGATGCCAGCAATGATATTAGTGAAAAGTGCCGCGTGGCAACTCACAGCAGTTCGGTTCGTGAAAAAAGGGCCGTCAGGACTGGGGATACTCCCAGAAAAAGAAGAAAAATAGAGGGGAATTCCGCCTGTCCTGACTCTTAAGCCCTTCCCGAGTCACGGCACCATATTTGTTAGGTTTTTAAAGTAGATAGCTGGTAAAGGAGAACGCCATGTGGTATTCAGGCAGGAGAGAAAGTTTATTACCGAACTGCTGGCCTGTGGCCAAGATGATCCATGGCCGGAGAGAAGGGGGAGAGAGAGCGACCCCCACTCAGCCCTGCTTTATTTAGGGCAGGGGCAAGGGGTGTGGCCAGGTGGATTAGGAGGTGACCTCAGGGAAAGGGGAGGTAACTGCCTCCAGGTCTGCAGGTTACCCAGGTAACTGGGTGGAGACTTAATGAGGTGGGGGCATCTGCATGTAGCCCTCAGGGAGAGGACCTAACACTCCTAACCTCCGCTGTGTCGGTGGGTAGGATGAGGCCCAAGTTGCAGTCCACCTTTGCATTTCGGAATGTCTGAGTCTCGGTGGCCTTCTTGGTGGTCGTTTCGTGACTTGGCATAACATTGCCTTAAGAGAAAATCATTGTATGAAGTATTGTTTGTCCTTCCCAGCTTGGTTCTTAGGCATGTCCAAAAAAACCAAGAAGAAGGTTCATCTAAAAGAATTATCCCCTGTAGTTAACTTCATTTTCCTCCTTTAGCACTCAGTTTGAGTTTGCACACTTGTGATGTGTTATCTCCTTTTGTGCACTTGAAAAAAGATCGTCCATTTTATTGATGTGTTCCAGTGATTTCCTCTTTATCCTGTTTGTCTCCAATGTATTCTTTCTACCTTGATTAATTTAACTCTCACTGGGTTTTGTTTGCATCAATGCCTTTCCCTCCAGCTGCTTTTCAGAATACCTAGTTAATTTATCTTATTTTATTTTCCTGGTTTCATAATCAAAGAGCATTTACAACCATGTATTTTTTCTCGGGATAGCTTTGGATTCACGCTGCTGAGTTTGAAATAGATGTTCTTAAATTTATACAATGGAATGATACTCTTTAATCTTTTTTTGTCTCTCTAGTTATTAAAAATAGATATATTTGTAAAGATTTCCAACCAGCTAAGTTGATCTTCGGTTATTTTATCCTTTTTATATATTTTTAGTTTTATCACAGTATGGTGAAAGAATATAAGTGGTATAATTTCTGCATTATGGAATTAATGTATGCTTGGACTTACAGCTGTACATGTGATTAAATTTTGTACAGACAGACCTTTGTGAATAAAGTATGTTGTCTGTATATGGGAAACTATTCCCATAGGTTTCTAATATTACAAGGTATTATTTAGGTGCAGGAAACATAGGCAGAGCAAGAATGTTCTCACAGCATTTCTGTTATGTAATGCAAGAGACAAGGATAAAAGTCCATATCATATGAAATAGTTCCAGCTTGTACAGGAGGTATGAAAAGAAGAAGGGAGAGGTGGCGATAGGCCCTTTGTCCAAATTAGCTCTTTTTTGCTGTTGTTGCATTGTTGGGGATCAAAGCCAAACAATTGAAGGTACTATGCATTAGCCAACTATTCTACCACTCAGCTCCTTCCCCTGCAAAATTATACCTTTCTGTCTCAAATTTTATTTTAGCGAGAGCTTATTTTAAGATTCTCCATTTTGTTTCATCCACTTGCTTATTTATTGTTAGTTAACTTGATATTTGGAAACCATTGTTTTAATAAAAAATCTCACAAACCTTACAATAATTATTGTGACTGTTTTTTATTATAGTTCAGGTAGAACTGTTAGTTTTCTGAATTTTTTCTCTATTTTCTTTTTCTAACCATCTTTTCTTTCTTTCTTCAAATTCTCTTTCCCCTGTTCTTGTTTATTGTCTGTTTCCCCTAGAGCCCTTAATATTTTCATCATGGTTGCCCAAAATTGTTCATCTAATGAGTCTAGCATCCCTACCATGCACAGTCTATTGCCAGTGCTGCTCTGTAACTTTAGACTGTGCCTTTTTCTTTGTAATGTTCAGCACCATTTTTTTAAATTAAAAGCCAGACATGAGTAGCACACAAAGGAGACTATAGCAAACAGGCCTCTTTAATGGTCAGGTGATGTATGTGGGAAAGAAAGGGTTCTACAGCCTAGTGATCACATTTCAATCCTTTAGTGACCTGTACTCCACATTGGCAACTTCACATAAGTGCTTCTCAGTGGTTTGCCTCACTTACCTGGGGCTGAGGTTAGAAATTTCCTTAGGTAAACTAGGCTGTGCAAAGGCTCTAATATATTTGTTTCTAGTTAAAAAAAAAAAAGGTATTTTAGTTTGTTTGCTGGCAGTATTAGGACTGGGCTTCATGTCTCATGTTTGCTAGATGAGTGATCTAACACTTGTGTCACACCTGTAGCCCTTTTTGTTGTAGGCTTCTTTAATTTAATTCATATATTAGTTCTTATGCATTGGCTCAGTCTGGCCTTGGACCATGAGCCCCTACCTTTACCTCCAAAGAAGATGAGATTAGAGGCACACATCATCATACTCAGCTTCAAAGGTTTCTTTTAGAGACCTTGTTTAGAACAGACTGCCTAGGCATATAGTTAAATGGTTACTTTCCCCTTCTCAGTGCTGGATGTCGAAGGAGTTCTTTTCTTCAGTCTTCACTTGGAGAACCTGGAAAATTTCTGGAGGCAAAAGCATGGGAGAGGGCAGGACTTGTGTTTCAGTTTTGAATTCTTAGATGAGTCCATATTGAGACTCTACTTGAAGGACTGACTCCCTCCCACCTTAAATTCCCCCACATCTAGCAAAGCACCAGGTGTGAGCTCATGTGTTTGTCCATAGGCAGTTCACTCTGACTTTGGCTTAGCTGAAAGCCTCTCACCCCAGGTAGAGCCACTCCACACTCTGGGCCTGACCAAGGACACAGCCCTTGGCCCCCTAGAGACTATTGTTAGTTTTTTTTTAAGTAGGTAGCTGGAGAATGCCACACGGTATTCAGGCAGGAGAGAAAGTTTATTACCCAACTGCTGGCCTGTGGCCGAGGTGATCCATGGCCGGAGAGAAGGGAGAGAAGAAAGAGAAGGGTGGGAAGGGAGAGAAGGAAAGGGAAGGGTGACCCCCACCCAGCCCTGCCTTATATCTAGGGCAGGGGCAAGGGGTGTGGCCAGGTGGATTAGGATGTGACCTCAGGGAAAGGGGAGGTAACTGCCTCCAGGTCTGCTGTTTACCCAGGTAACTGAGTGGAGACTTAATGAGGTGGGGGCATCTACATGGAGCCTTACAGGGATGGTGAAGGGGGAAATGAAGAGTTAAAAGTAAACCCAATTTTCAGGCAGCCCCCGTTTTGTTGTCTGAGCAAACCCAGGGCAAGCTTATTAGGGCCCAGCTGGTCAAGAACTCTAACTGCCTGGGAATGCTTAACTCTAACCGCCCTAGAATGCCTCAAACCCTGAGCCAATCAGATTTGTACCCATAATCTTGCTTGCTTAAATACCTGATTGCTGTAACTTTGTTTTTGCCTTTATAAGCCCTGTGTAATCACAGCTTGGGGCTTCCTCCTAACCTCCGCTGTGTTGGTGGGTAGGATGAGGCCTGGGCCGCGGCCCCATTTGAATAGTCTTGCCTTGCTTTTGCATTTCGGAATGTCGGAGTCTCCGGGGCCTTCTTGGTGGTCGTTTCGCGACTTGCCATAACAGATGGACCTTACAACTATAGCCCATTTTTAATTTTCTGCTTTCTTATTAAGATCCATATAAACCTGGCCCCAAATCCAGTCCCTTGCACAACCTCCAAAACCACAGGAAGGTCTCTGCCCCTTACTGGCAATAAACAGCCCTAGCCTTTTGAGAGTCAGGTCCAGTGTATTCATTTTCCATTCTCCTCCATTTTCTCAACCCTAGTAACTTCAATTAAAGTTCATATTCTCGTTCCCCAATACTTGTAACTGTATAGGTGTTGTTTTGAACCACCTCTCAGTAATTTAGGCTTTTCTGTATCTCTTTCTGTCTCTCTAATTTTTAACACAGTAGTTGACCTCGGGCCCTTCTTTCTTTAGATGTATCTAAGGATAGATTTAAATTTTGTTTCTTTTTTACTTATCATTAGAACAGCTTCTCACATCTCAGACTGAAAACTGGACTTTAAATCTCTTAAGTTACTGAATTTCACTACATATATGTACTGAAATATAGGCATACATATTTGTGTGAAATTACCATGTATGTATGTGCATATGTTTGTACATAAATCCTTTCAAATTTCCAATTATTGTTGTCACTCTTGATTCATACATACATATACACAAATATATATACATACACATATGTATACATGTGTATGTATATATACATGATATGTATAGGTATACACACATACTTTTACCTATACACAGGAACTTCACATTACTGGAACAAACATAACTTCATTATCATGGATGTTTTTATATTCTACTTATCTCAGTTTGTTGAAAAAATGCTTTGCATCTTTATGCATATGTTTATGGGTGAGAATTTCCTGTAAATTTCCATTCCCGGATCTTCTTGTTTGGTTTATGTGTTGTCGTGATTACATTGGTCATATAAAAAGTAGTTAAATATTCTTTTCTTTTGCTATTCTCTTGAAAAGTATGAGTAATACTAAAATGGCCATTTCCTTGAATGTGTGTTAAAACTTGCCTGCAAATCTCTCAAGATCCGAGATATCCTTTGTGAAGAAGCCATAAAATACTGATACCTTATCTTTAATGATTTGAAGATGACTCATATTTCCTATTTCTCTTGAGTCAATGTTGATACACCCTATTTGGGGAATTGGATTTTTTTTTTTTAATTTTGGTGTGCCATTGTTACATCGTTTTTTAAAATAGCTATAATAGAGTTATATCTTCTTTAGATTTATCTGGAAACGTGTTTGTTATTTGAAATATGCCTTAAAAGTAAATTCCTTCAAATTCTATTTATTTGTGTTTATTCTCAGTACTTGAGAACTATTGATGAAGTTCATTTCCATGTAGAAATAGGTCTCCTGCCCATCCAAACATTCCCTTCTTCATCTTGAAGACCATTTTGCTCTATCTAGACAGAAATTGTGAGTAGTCAAGCAAAAGCTCTTGCTGTGTTGGCTGAGTACCCAAGGCCCAGGGGCTAGTCTGGCAAACCCAGAGTCTTATACTGACAAGTCCTGAGAGCTAGAGGCTTAATACTTCAGACTTTAGATACCAGAGACCTGTTGCTTTAGATACTCAGGATTGAAAATTATTCCCCTGGGTTTTAGCCACCTAATGGCTTCTGAACTTCACATCTTTCATCATCCTTGGCTCCTAGTAGCAGTGAGTGTTTGGAAGGCAATGCCTTTCAATGTTACAGCTCCTGACTGGGTCTCAGTTGTTGAGACCTTTTGATCTGTCATTACTGTTACAGCTCTTGGGACTAGGATGTCAGGAACCTAGCTACTGTATCACTTTTGCCATTTCCTCTTTGTGTGTACTAGCTCAACTCACTATACTAAAGATCAAAAACAAAAGTAGGCAAGGAGTGACCATTCCAGAGGAGTCTTTCAATGAACCTAATATTGCAACACCAGGGGGTACCATAGGAAAGTATCTACCAGCTGACCTTGAAAGTGAACTGAACAGCCTGCTGCTTCCATAGCCAGATGGGCCTAAAGCAATGTGTTTGCACCAATCATGGTGTAGTCCTTCATTTACATTGATTGCACCAATCATAAGCCTTACACGAGGCCACTGGGGTGTTGTGTTCTGCCAGTAGACTAGGTGTGTATGATTGCTAGAGATTGCTGAGGCTTGTGATGTCAGTAAGAGCTGTGCTTTGGTACCGGGATGCTGGGGTTGCCATATAGCTTCCTCAAAGTGTCCTTAGAGCTGTTCAAAATGGTCACACTGATCTAGTGGCAGTCTCTCCAGCTGCTTGGCCAGAGTCAGCCAGAGTAGCAGTGAAGTTTCTGTGACAACTGCCAATTAGAGAGTCAAATCTTAGTTTATTTAAAATAAAAATAAACATGAAGAGGAATGTTTACAGTAATTATCATTAACATTAACAGTACTTTGGTAGTTTAACTCTTAGACAAACCCCTTAGGGGCTTGTAACATTTCAACCATTTCAGGTAGATTGTATTTCCCAGACTTGCTTGGTGTATGCTGGAAGAGACTTGGTGGTTGGATTCTTGTCTTGAAAGTTGAGTGGTGGATCTTTTTCCAAACCTGACCTGTAACAAACTGGCCACCAAAAGAATACTCATGTTAGTTGTATTGCTAACTTCCAAGATGTAGTCACTTCAAACAGACATTTTGTTATTTATGTCAACAGTCATCTGACTGGCCAGTGCTTAGATAATCTTGCTCCAGGCTCCATCAGGTGTCTGCAGTCAGCTAGAAGTTGCCCAAGATGGTCTCTTTCATGGTCAAGCTTTGGTGTTCACTGTGAACCACAGTGCTGAGGTTCTGCTCTGTGGCCTCTCTCTCCATGAGATACCCTGAATCCCATAGTGTATTTGCAGGTGATCTCTTTCACCAGCAGAATCATTTGGACACTACATGTAACCTGGCCCTTGGGTGCCAACAGGGAAACTGTAGCTGCTGTCAAATCTTTTGCAACTTGCCAACAGTGGTGCTTAAACCATATTCTATTGGTCAGTGCTAGCTATAAATCCAATCCAGAGTTAAAGAATAGGGAAGTAGATTTTTCACGGTCAAGGTCACATTGTAAAGGTGCATGGATTCAAGGAAACATGAATCATTGGGGGAATTTTTTTCTTATTGAGTTAGGGCTTGAACTCAGGGCCTGGGTGCTATCCCTGAGCATCTCTGTGCTTAAGGCCATAGCACTCTACCACTTGAACCACAGCAGCACTTTGAGGTTTTTCTGTTTATCTGGTACTGAGGAATTGAATGCAGGGCTTCATGCATGCTAGGCAAGCACTCTAACACTAAGCCACCTTTCCAGCCAACCCACATTATTTTTTTTTCTTATTTATTGTCAAAGTGATGTACAGAGAGGTTACAAGTTAATATGTTAGGCCTTGGGTATTTCTTGTACTGTTTGTTATCTCCTCCCTCATTCCCCCTCCCCCTCCCCCTTTCCCTCTTCTGCCATGACTTGTTCAGTTGGTTTATACCAAATGGTTTTGCAAGTATTGCTTTTGGAGTCCTTTGTCTTTTTATCCTTTGTCTCTTGATTTTGGTACTCCCTTTCACTTCCCTAGTTCTAATACCAGTATATACAGTATGCAGTATACTCAGATTAGATACAGGGATAGTGCAGGTACAACCCCAGGAAGGGGATACAAGAGGATCATCAACAATAGAAGCTACGGTTTCACATGGCGTGTTGAAAGTGATTACAACAGTGATATAACAGTCGTTTCTATAACATGGAGTTCATTTCACTTAGCATCATGTTATATATTCATAAGGGCATAGCTATTAGGGTCTTGTGTTCCTCTGCTGTGACTAGCCTAAACCTGTGCTAATTATTCCCTAGGTGGGAGACCATAGAGTCCATGTTTCTTTGGGTCTGGCTCACTTCACTTAGTATAATTTTTTCCAAGTCCTTCCATTTCCTTATGAATGGGGCAATGTCATTCTTTCTGACAGAGGCATAAAATTCCATTGTGTGTATGTACCATATTTTCCTGATCCATTCGTCTACTGAGGGCCATCTGGGTTGGTTCCATATTTTAGCTATGACAAATTGTGCTGCCATGAACATTGTTGTACTGGTGGCTTTAGTGGGTTCTTGTTTGTGTTCTTTTGGGTAGATGCCCAGAAGTGGGGCTGCTGGATCATAGGGGAGCTCTATGTTTAGCCTTCTGAGGAATCTCCATACCACTTTCCAGAGTGGCTGAACCAGTTTACATTCCCACCAACAGTGAAGTAGGGTTCCCTTTTGGCCACATCCCCTCCAACATTTGTTATTGTTAGTTTTCTTGATAAAGGACATTTTTACTGGGGTAAGGTGGAATCTCAATGTTGTTTTGATTTGCATTTCTTTTATGGTCAGTGATGTAGAGCACTTTTTCATACGTCTCTTGGTCATTCTCATTTCCTCATCAGAGAAGTCTCTTTTTAAGTCTTTAGCCCACTTGTTGAGGGGGCTGTTGGTTCTTTGTGGTTTTGTTTTGGAGGAATTTAATTTTTTTAGTTCTGCATATATTTTAGATATGAGGCCTTTGTTGTATGGCCGGTAAAGATCTTCTCCCAGTCTGTGGGCTTTCTGTTTATCTTGTGAGCTATGTCCTTTGCCCTGTAGAAGCTCTGCAGTTTGATGCAGTCCCATTTGTCCATCCTTTCCTTGATTTGTAGCACTTCTGGGTCTTTGTTTTGTTTTGTTTTTTTTGGCCAGTCCTGGGGCTTAGACTCAGGGCCTGAGCACTGTCCCTGGCTTCTTTTTGCTCAAGGCTAGCACTCTGCCACTTGAGCCACAGCGCCACTTCTGGCCGTTTTCTGTCTATGTGGTGCTAGGGAATTGAACCCAGGGCCTCATGTATACGAGGCAAGCGCTCTTGCCACTAGGCCATATCCCCAGCCCACTTCTGGGTCTTTGTTAAGGAAGTTACGTCCTGTGCCAAGGAGCCCAAGAGTTTCTCCTACTCCTTCTTTTAGTATTTTCAGGGTATCTGTTTTAATTTTGAGGTCTTTGATCCATTTGGAATTGATTTTGGTGCAGGGTGATATATAAGGATCTAGTTTTAGTTGTTGCATGTGTTGAACCAGTTTTGCCAGCACCATTTGTTAAAGAGGATATCTTTCTTCCAGACTGTTTTTTTTTAGCTCCTTTATCAAAGATTAAGTAGGCGTAGTTCTGTGGGTTCATTTCTGGGTCTTCAATTCTGCTCCATTTGTCTTTAGGCCTGTTTCTGTGCTTATACCAAGCTGTATTTATTACTACAGCTTTATAATACTGCTTGAAGTTTGGTATTGTAATTCCTCCAGCACTGTTCTTTCTGCTTAGGAGTGTTTTTGCTATTCGTGGTCTTTTATTGTTCCATATGAATTTCTGGATTGCTTCCTCTAAGTCAATAAATGTAATCCACCACATCAACGGAGGAAGGTAAAGAATCACATGGTTATATCTCTAGAGGCGGAAAAGGCGTTCGATAAAATCTAGCACCCATTTATGATAAAAGCCCTGAAAAACTGGGATTCCAGGGAACACTCCTGAATATAATAAAGGCAGTCTATGACAAACCAACAGCAAGCATACTTCTAAATGGTGAAAAGCTAAAGCCATTTCCTTAAAACCAGGAGCAAGACAGGGATGCCCACTCTCTCCCTTCCTCTTCAACATAGTACTAGAATTCCTAGCCAGAGCAATTAGGCAAGAAGAAAACATACAGGGATCCAAATAGGAAAAGATGAAGTTAAACTTTCTCTCTTTGCAGATGACATGATCCTATACCTAAAGAATCCCATAGACTCTACTCCCAAGCTACTATAGCTGATCCAAAACTTTGGCAAAGTGGCAGGATATAAAATAAACCCTCAAAAATCAATGACCTTTCTATATGATAATGACTCAAAGTCTGAGGACAAAATCAGGAAAGCAACTCCTTTTGCAATAGCCTCAAAAGACATAAAACAGGGCTGGGGATATGGCCTAGTGGCAAGAGTGCTCGCCTCGTATACATGAAGCCCTGGGTTCGATTCCCCAGCACCACATATACAGAAAATGGCCAGAAGTGGCGCTGTGGCTCAAGTGGCAGAGTGCTAGCCTTGAGCAAAAGGAAGCCAGGGACAGTGCTCAGCCCCTGAGTCCAAGGCCCAGGACTGGCAAAAAAAAAAAAAAAAAAAGACATAAAACACCTAGGAATAACCTTAACCAAAGAAGTGAAAGACCTCTATGATGAGAACTTTAAAAGCAACCCACATTCTTGCATGCATGCTGGGTAAATGCTGTACC
This sequence comes from Perognathus longimembris pacificus, assembly GCF_023159225.1. Classification (NCBI taxonomy): domain Eukaryota; kingdom Metazoa; phylum Chordata; class Mammalia; order Rodentia; family Heteromyidae; genus Perognathus; species Perognathus longimembris. The sequence continues at coordinate 58,365,658 of NC_063166.1, forward strand.
ATTAAGCTCTATCCCCAGCTCTATGGGCTAGTTTTATTACAATTCAACTTGAGGTTTTATAATCTATACAAGTAATAAAAATTTGATTATAAACCTATGAAAGAAACATTTCATGGACATAATTTCTAGGAATGGATATATGTATATATATAATTTCTAAGGATATACACATATATATATATATATATACATACATACACATAATTTAGAAGGCCATATATATATATTTTTTTCTTTTCCATTTCATTCCCAGACCAGGAATCAACTTTCCTTGCTTTCCTTGTTGAGCCATGTAGCGTGAGGTTGGAAGGACTGAGAATGGCTTTTCTCTTTATACTCAGTATAGCGTGTTGTGAATATCATTTTATGAGTGGGTAAGGATGGCTCTTCCTTCTGATTTCTTCTTCCCCACAACCAGTCTGTGAAAACCAACAAGTTTCAAGTTCTCTAACACTTGGCAAGTATGCTTTGCCTAAAGCTGACCTTGATACTTTGTATAGATTCTGCTTTTAATTGATGTTCAGCTTACTAAGAGTCCACACTTCATATCTATTTATTTTCAAATTAAAACTATACTACACATATTTTGATTACTATATTGAATTGTTTTTAGTAGGGAGTCAGTCTGATTGTATAACTTTTAGTATTTCCAGAAAAAGAAATTGGCATTTGTTTTTCAAGGCCTTAAATTTGTGAAAAATTTACATGTTTCAAAACAGCTACAGATTTCTCAACTCTTTCTGGTTTTGTGAATTTCCTATTCACATTCTCTATTTTTGTGTAAAAAAAAAACTAGGCAGAAGTTACCAAGTGTCTTGCAATGAAGCCCCTGATGATATGTCCACTCACTTGTGATCTCTTGTGGCTAGTTTACATCAAGAGTTACCAGTAAAGTCTAGACTGGCAAAGTGTCACCTTTCCTTGCACATAGCAATCTGTCCAGCAATGCTCTGCCTGTCAGAATTCAGGAAAATTTGTTTTACTCTATTGGATTCTCTTCTATTTCCAAGGCAGTTTGCTTTGAATTCACATTTCCTTTCATTTAACATTTGCCACATTACATTTATATTTTAGTTTGAGAGCTTCCAGAAACAGACCCTGAGACAGTTTCAAAAGCAAATATTTATTAGTGATTGCAAAAAGCTGGACCATTCATCAAACCAAACTCCATTTGCATTATAATTTTGAATGAATGTCCAGAACATGGAGATCATAATAAAGAAATACTGCATTCTGTTTTATACTAAGATGCTTAGTCCCTTAAGGCAGATAGAACCAAACACCATGACCTCTGTGGCTAATGAATAACTGAATATTATTTCTCACACTTTTTAGGGCCTGAGAAGCCCAAAGTGAGGGCCCCAGTGTTATCAGGTTCTGGTGAAGGTCTTCTGCCAGGTGGATGAATGCCAACATCTCACCATGTGCTCACATTGTGGAGGGGGCAAGTGAACCCCGTGTCTTATTTTAAAAGGGTAGTAATTACAACATGAGTGCTTCACACTCATGGTTTTAATGTCCTACAAAACCACACCTCCTAATACCCTCACTTTGGGGGAATCAAAATTTCAGCATGAAATTTGGGGGCTGCAAAGACTCAAACCACAGCAGATGTCAATCATAATGTAATAAATGACAATTTTTTTTATCATCAATACCTTAATAATGACCACATATTACTTATGAGTCTATACCTTACATGTAATTCACCATAAAAACATCCAGCAAAGTAGCATATTTGTTTTCACTTTATACAATGAGAAACAAAAGCACAGAATGAATAAGGTCACACAAGTCGTATATGGTAGAATAAAATGTGAACAAAAGAACTCTGAATAAGGCCATGCCCCGAATGCTATCCTAGATATTCCCTTGCAAGTTTATTCTAGGAATGAACATCCATTGTAAAAAAAAAAAAATCCAGAGTGTAGAAAAGTAGAACGACAATACTAACATTGCCAAGAGTCATTTCAATCAAGCCGTCGCTTGTGAAACTTTTGAGGTAAGAAATTTTAATTTTTCATTTTACAGATGGAAAATCTGTCACTCCAGTAACCTTGGAAGGTTACTCAAGGGCTTATAACCAAAAACGGGAAGGAAGGTGAAAAAGGAGGGGAGGGGAAGGAATGAAAAGAACTAAAGGAAGGGAAAAAACAGAGGTGAAGAGGGATGGGACAACCAAGTTCTCCATTTAAAGCACATCTTCCTCAATTCTAATATTTCAACACATGTGAGGTTTATTTTTAAGAAGGTATTGTGAGATTTGAAAGCAATTTGGTTAAAATCTGTGGGTATTTAGTTCTAATTGCTCATAAATCTTTAGATTAACACATGGAGTCTTTGTGGTTTTGTGTAGTGTCTCCCACTTGCAGGTTCCACATTATAGCAACTAGCAGTGAGTTTTTACTTTGTATTTCTAAAATGGACCCAGAGGGTTGACTATAAACTCTCCCATAGTTTTATAGGAGTCTTTTGCTCTCTGAGGCTTTTTCTTTACTTAAAGTAGACTCAAAATAATATCCAGGTCATTTTTATGCTAATTAAAGAACTAGGGTCTAAATCATTAAGATAAAATGAGGATACATTATGCAATTTTACAAGGAAGTGATTTTCTCCTTTTATTTTAAGCACTGGAATAAAACAATGGGTGAAAGAAAAAATCATTGGAGGAAATTAAATTAGGGCTTGAGGAAGGGCAAATTCATAACAACCAGTTTAATTATAACAATTTATAAAAAGCTTATTATAGGAAGATTTTTCAAATATCAGTCACTAGATCACAAAAAAATCTGACCTGGAATGTCTTAAGTAAGCTGCTTTGTTAGTAATCAGCCTGAAATCTTTGAGTACTGCCAAGAGAGCATATGCAAACTGTTATTAGTGGGGGAAAATATAAATTATTTTGAGCCATGGAGTATGTGTTTGTCACTGAGTATTCCATGATTAGCTATTTTTGAGAGAATTGGAGAAATGGCACAATTAAGAGAAATCAAACCGTTTAATTTAAGAAAACCTTGAGACAGATTTTTCATTTTATAACAGGCTAATAATTAAAGCCTTGTATATATCTTTAATTTTGTTTTTGTGTTTTGGTTTCTGACTTTTGCTTGTCTTAATTATCCTTGGCCTAGGTTTACTTTTCCTTATTCATGAGTAGACATGAATTATTCATAAAGAACTTTTTCTTGGCTTGGCACATTTAAAAAACTATCTTTAAGAAGTTGTACAAAGAAATTGCCATTTAACAAAGCAGTTTATGAATACAATGCATCTTTATCAATGTCACCTCTTTCAACATTCTCCCACCTCTCCCAACCCACCCCTTCCCTTACTTTTCTTAATCTTGTAGGATATATACTGAATTCTTCACTGTACTTTCTACCTCTTTTCTTCATTTGTCTATTCCTCTCCCTTTGTCCCCACCCCACCTCTTTCAGTACGCTTTTCCTGGCATTTATTTTGTTGAACTTTGACTTTGTCTTTTTAAGAAATTATACTATTTGAGTTCTTCCTTGAATCTCCCATATTACCATTGATTCATTTGTTTATACTTGCATATTACCCAACACAATTACTTTTAAGTTTGTAAGCTAATTCTAGCTTCCATATATAAGGGAAAACATCTATCCCTTAGTCTCTGTGGGCCTGACTTATTTCACTTACCATAATTTTGTTTCCAGATTTTTCTTTCCATTTCTTATAAATAACTCTCTACTTCGTTTGTATGGGTTATTAACTGGTTAGAACCTTGTCCATTAGATTGTTTTCTGTTGCTGTAACTCAATACTGGCAGATAAGTATTTCATACAGAAAAAAGCTTTGCTTAGCTCATAGCTTTGGAGGGTGAGGTGAAAGTCCACAACCTGGTAATTCCATCTGTTCAACCTCAGATTGAGGGGCACCTGCCTGAATCACAAAGTAAGACTGGAAGGAGAATTGGCTGCATGCAGAAGAGGATAGCATGAGATAAAACAAACAAATGAGCAAACAAAATGCCTTGCTCTCATGGGAACTAACTCTCTCTCTTTAAAACCAGCATTAATCATTTCCAAGGGTGGAGTTCTAGAACTTAAATAATTTCTAATAGTGCCCATCTCTTAAGAGATTCCCCTTTCTTATATCACTGAGGGACCAAGCCTCTAATACATGACCCTTGGGGTAATACTCTGAAAGCATATACAAATCATAACAAATTGCCACTTTAAAAAATAAATTATTTATATAAGCATGTTACTTCAATTGTGTTACCTGGGTCCTGGTTGAAAAGGCAGATTCTCTCCCACATCTGTTTATACTTAACTGCCAGCAGACAAAGCTCAAGAGCAGGCTTTGAGTTGATTATCTTGCTCTGTGTTATATATGTTTTAGGTGGCAGATGTTAGAGCTAGGTCAGCAAACATTTTCTGTGAAGCTACAAAATCATGCATAGTTTAGGGTCTCTAGACCTAATAGGCTGATATAACTATGCATTAAACCAATAGAGAACCAAAGGCAACCAGAAACATGATTGTTGCTCTGACCTAATATCACTTATTTATGAAAGTAGACTTGGCCAGATTTGGCCAAAGACCCAGAATTTTCCACCCTGTAGGTTAGAGCATGTGATTCTAGTTGTTTCTATTTTTTTTAAAAAAATTTTAAACTTATACAGACTGTGTGTATATGTGCGTGCAGACTGTGTGTATATGTGTGCGCGCGTGTGTGTGGGCGCGCGCTCATTCATGCACTGTCTCCATGGCTTGAACTTATTGCATTCTCTCTCAGCTTGTTTGCTCATGGCTGGCATTCTACCACCTCCAGTACAACATTTCCTGGTTGAATGGAGAGGGAGTCTCTTGGACTTTTCTGGGTGTGTCTGGCTTTGAAATTTGGTTCTCCAAATCTCAGCCTCCTGAGTAGTTAGGGTTATAGGCATGAGCCACCAGTGTTGGTTAGCCCTGGTTTTAATATGATGTTTAAAAGTATAGTGGTGAAAGGACAGTTAATGTTATTTATCACTTGCTGTAATTAATCACTCTTTAATTAATGTTTATGAATCACCTGGTATGTACAAAGCATTTCATGTTTACCCTAGACAATTCATGGGTCGTCCTGTTCCACTATGTTGATTAGTTTGAAGAACAACAGCTAGTGACATGTCCAGGTTTTTATATGCAATGTTATGCAATGGATCTTGGTTTGCTTCACTGACTTCCATCTTGTGAAATAAGAAACTAAGGCTCAGGCCAAATAAGTTGCCTGACTTGTCAGCGTGTAAACCATGATTAAATCTAGTTTGCTGAAATATGGAGACTGTCTACCACTTTCTCTGCCAAAGACAGGGTATATAACTCTGTCTGTCCAAAGGTTGAATTCCTTTTTCAAAAAGTATTTAGGCAAATTTCTGGAATGCTTAGAAAGAGAAACGGTATGAATAAATGACTCAAGAAAATACATTTCATAACAAATGAACACTCTCCTGACTTTAACAACAGCTCAAGTTCCTTTGGATCTATGTATAGATCTGTAATTTAGTGGTTAGTTGCAAGCTCCCTGTCAGTTGGGCAAACCAACTCCACACTTAGTCAGTTAAAATAATAAGAATTTACTGTTACTTTTGTGTTCTTGGCTCAAGTCATTCACATGTATGATTGGTTTTATGTGATCAGCAGCTGTTTTGGTATTTGTTGTATTTTCACCCATGTTTGAAGGAGCAGTATGTCCTAGAAGATCCTAAGAGAATCTTAATTAGGACAACGATATTCTCCACATTAGCCTGGGCTAAATTTCCTTTTGTGGTAGTGGCAGAGTTTTAAATAGAGAGCAAGTAGAAATGTACAAGACTTCTTGAAGATTAAGACTGAATCTTCTTCCCTCAAAAGGTGTCATCTGTTTTCCCATCTCTTGTATTTTCCTATGATTTGCTCAGGCCAGTAGATTACAGCAGCAGTGAATTCTTAAGTATACTTTTCAAGTGGTTTTGAGACTGACTCCTCACCATGCACAGGCTGGCTTCCCAGAGGTAAGTTACCAAAAAGAACAGAAACAGTGTATCATATAGCAGCCTGCCCTGAGCCCCTACTATATTTATGAACCCAGAGGGATAATAAGAAATATGATAATGTGAGCCAAATTTAAAGTGTCAATAAAAAAGAATGCTAATTGCTTAAGTGCTTAGTTTCAGATTTGTTTTTATGGGGCAAATACTGATAGTTGTTATACATATAATTTGACTTTCCATTTATTCTGTATCCCTTTGGTATGAAGGATGAGGTGAGTGGTATTAAATTTTGTACTCTAACTTGAACCTCAAGAGCTTGTTTAAATATCAGTGCCAGTCTTTTAGCTTATCTGTGACTACTACTGATTCAACATGCATCTGTGTAGTGGCAAGACATAAGTCTAATCTGTAAGAAATTCATAGACTTGTGAATAAGACAGCTCTGTAAATAGATACCTAACAATTCACTATGGTACACATGGACATAGAATTATGGAAGCACAAAGCTGTCAGCTAGGAGGACTTGATTTATTCTTCCTGGAGAAACCAAGGGTGGGTAGCCCTCAACAGTTGTTTTCCTGGGTAGAGAGGGTAAAATTTAAAATAAAACAAACAATATGTCTAAATATGATTTGGTCCTAAAAGAGCTGATGAGTTTAGACAATAATAAAGCTAGAAGCAAGAATATTTAGTGCCTCTTCAACTATCTGAGCTGTAGGATTTTCACTTTACATTTGTGCTTATGTTATTCTGGGGTGGGGGAGGGGATTTAGTTTCAGCTTTAAGTTGTTCATTCTCTACATTAAGTCAAAGAATGAGGCAATGGTTTTCAGAGAATCTGGTTGTAACTCATATCTACTTTACATTCTGTCTCCTTTCCCACTCAGTAACACATTCCCTTGATTAAATCCTTCCTGGCAATATTTAATGTGAACTTTTTTTTCTAACTATATCTCGAGTGATATACATTTATTTCTCAAATCAATATTTTTTTTGGTAGTATCAGGTCTTAAAATCAGTGTCTCTTACTTGGCTTACTTGTTCTGTTGTACTCTATTGCTTTAGCCATGACACCAGCCTAGGTTTTTGCTGATAGACTTTTCTACTTGAGCTGGCTTTGATTCATAATTCTCTGGGTTTTGGACTCCTTAGAAGGACTACATGTGTGAGCCATTGGCTTCTAGTTTTAAATGGAAATGATGCTCACATTTATGGGATAAAAAAATTCTGAGGAAGGCTCAAGTAAGGAAAATAGGACACTGAAAAATAAATGGGGAATCTGGACATAGTGTAATTGCCGTCAGGTTCAAGACATGGAAAACCTTGATTAATGCTAAAGCCCAAGAGAGATCACTGGCTCCGACACAAAATAAAGGAGCTATCCTTGAGGACCCTTTTTCTTTCTCTGTATCCCGTATAAGCATTTCTAACAGAGTGAGTTCATTGATGACTATTCCCAGTGCTTTCTGTAGGAATGTTCTGAATCTGACCTATGTGCTATAGCAATTCTAGCCCGAATCAATCACATTCCTAGTTGTGATGATGGATAATAGTTTCCCAAACTCCCTTGTTCTCACTCACTTGTCTCACATATATACATGTCCATCATCTAGATTATCTGGATACAGTCATTCCTTAAACATTATTCAGTGGTCTCCACTTCAAACAAATGGATTTCCGGGTAACAAGGATGAAATGCTCAGCTCTCTGTCCTCGTTCCGCCCACTTCTCTGGTGTCATCCCCAGTTCCTTTCCCACTCAGCCATTGTTCTGCATGCACACTGGTTTTCCTGTTCCCTGAAGTCATCCAGCCACATCCTCCTTTGAGCGGTGTACTGGCTGTTCCCTCTGTCTAGAAAGAACTCTCTTCTACTCTCCACCCCACGGCTGGCTTTGTTCCATTTGGTCTCAGGCCAGACATTTTCTATTCAGAGAAGCTTTTTTTGTTTTGTTTTGTGTCCTCTTTACATTGTGACCTCCACCTTATCTTATCATATTCTATCAGATCAGAGTTTCATTTCCTCACTGCCTACTGTAAGGATACTCCATTTAGATGTCTATCCTCCTCTTCCCTTTACCTTTGTTCCTTTGTTTCTATCTGTCTGTCTTAGTAAGTGTACTTTCACTATGCCGTGATGTTCACGAGAGTGGAGGCTTAGTAGGCATTCAGTAAATGGTTTTCTAAAGGTAGTATGAAGAGGCTTTTCTAGGTCTGGGAGAACTATTTCAGTGTGGGAAAGAGAGCTACAAAGGCCAGCTCCTAGAGTCCTTATGACCACCAGACTACTTCTGCATGTTTGCTGGATGGTAATGCTTTCAGCCACATCCTCACTGTATGCAGAAGAGTACACGTTAGAGAGGAAATGATGAAAATGATTGTGGACTCTTCTCATAGGATTTGCAACATGATACCTGGGAAAATTTTGGGGTTTGACCCCAGAAAAGAGGGGAAGGTTAGGGGCAGCCTTCATCATCATCACCATGCCAGACCAACTAACATTTACTTAAATCTTTTTTTTTTTTTTTGGCCAGTCCTGGGCCTTGAACTCAGGGCCTGAGCACTGCCCCTGGCTTCCTTTTGCTCAAGGCTAGCACTCTGCCACTTGAGCCACAGCGCCACTTCTGGCTGTTTTCTGTATATGTGGTGCTGGGGAATCGAACCCAGGGCCTCATGTATACGAGGCAAGCTCTCTTGCCACTAGGCCATATCCCCAGCCCCTACTTAAATCTTTATGACTGGAAAATTCCTGATAACACACATAGTTATAAATATTAATATATTTCTAACAGATGTTAGGATACATTGCTACTTCATTCACTTAATTGTGAAAGGGCTTTATAATCCAAAACAATAGTAAGTTGGTGAAATTCATATATATGTATATATATATATATATATATATATATCCCAAGATTTTTGAATTTTAGAAGTTTTAGAATCATTCTGGATCATTTAGTGGTCGATTACTTGGAGGTAAGTTCTGGAATCTATTGATGTTAAGTTTATGACATTTGGTATTACACTAAACAGGTAGTGTTTTTCTTTCTTTTTTTTTTTTTTTTGGCTTTATGTTTGATTCTAATTTCTTGCAAGAATCTGTAGTTTTAAACCAGGGGGATAGGCTGGGGATATGGCCTAGTGGCAAGAGTGCTTGCCTCTTATACATGAGGCCCTGGGTTCAATTCCCCAGCACCACATATACAGAAAACAGCCAGAAGTGGCACTGTGACTCAAGTGGCAGAGTGCTAGCCTTGAGCAAAAAGAAGCCAGGGACAGTGCTCAGGCCCTGAGTCCAAGCCCCAGAACTGGCCACAAAAACAAAAAACAAACAAACAAATAAACCAGGGGGACAAGAATGAGATTAATTCATTAGTCCACTCTCCTGGTTTTCCTGCCAAATGAATTGCAGCAACTAAAATATAAATTGACAGAAAGCTGAGAGAATTGTGCGTATTTGACCTGTTTGAACATTTTTTATGGTAGAGTAAAAAGGTGGGAGATAATTTTTTACAATTATTAGCATAGACTGATTGGACAGAGGGTTTCACTATTTTTTCAATATACACATGCAGTGTCTTTCCATCCCATCCTCTTTAACACTGTCTCTTTTGCCTTTCTTTTTTTGTTTTGTTATTTTTTTGGTCAGTCCTGGGGCTTGAACTGGAGGCCTGGGTGCTGTCCCTGAGCATTCAGCTCAACTCTTTTGCCTTTCCCTAAGACAATTCCACCAGGTTCCTTTAAGGTTCGCCAGGAACGAAACCCACCACATGGTTCAAGTAGAGAAGAGTAAAGAGTAGAGTGAACTGCTGGCCTGCACAAGTTGGAGGCATGGGAAGAAAGAAGAGAAAAAAGAGAGAGGAAGGGAGACCTGTTGAGCTGGATTAGATGGGGAATTGTGTGAGGAAAGAACACAGTGGATACAGAAGTGATCTCAGAGCCTGGGCCATCTCCTACTGTCCCATGAAGGCGTGACTAGGGTCATTTCAGGAAATGACCTCAGTGGATGAGGAAGTGACCTCAGAGTTGGGTCCTTTGCCATCTCACAGTCAGGAGATTGACAGGTGATTACTGGTTTCAGGCAGGTGAAAGAGAAGGTGGAGTGGTTGTTCTGGGCAGACCTAACAGTTCCATTGTTCTATTTTCATCTATGCCCTATAAAATATTTTACCACTAGGAGAAAACACTTCATATGTAAAATACATAACTGCATCTACCATTTAGTGAAGCATTTTGTCACACAACATTTGAAAGTTTTGATATTTCCATGCCATGCAGGCTTCTCTAATAAACTTGACACAAGGAGTTTCTACTTGAGGAGCATAACGACACTGGTAAGGCTGCTTCTGTGGGTGTGCATATTCTGAGTCAAAAAGGTATGAGTGTGTGTGTGTGTGTGTATTGTGCTAACACTAGAGGTTGAACTCAAGGCTTGAGTGCTCTTTTAACCAAGACTGGAGCTCTTTCTCTTGAACCAGAGCTCCAGTTCCAGCTTTTGGTGGCTAATTGGAAGATGAGAGTCTCACATTCTTTCCTGACCATCTGACTTCAAACTGTGAGCCTCAGATCTCATCTCTTGAGAAGCTAGGATTACAGATGTGAGCAACCAGCATGTAGCAGGTGTTTAATGTTTAAAGAAGTTTTTACACTGAATGCTATTCCTAAAATAGATTTTATATATCCAATTTGTACATTATGACCAATATTTTTATAGCCAATTTATTTAGAAAATCCCATTTAGTTCAGCAAATGTTTATTGCTTGCTTACTAAAAATCTGTGCCAAGTATAAAAAGGGAAGGAATGGGAGTGAAACTAGATCTCAGCCTCTTACATTAATACAGAAATATCTAAGTGTCCATTATATAACATATACTATGAATGTATTTATAAACCTTATAATTACTTCATTCATATTACTTCTGAGAATAATCAATCCTACAAATACAGCTGGCCTCTGTATTCATGGATTTCAGAGGCACATGAGCAACCAATCTCAGATTGAATTTCCTTTTTTAAAATCTCAGAAAGTTCTGAAAAATTAAATTTGAAATTCTTTGCACTGGTCCTTCTCACTTCATTCATGTACTATGTGGTTAGAATTATGATGGTTATATCTGAATAAATATGTCCAATCTTTTGTCCTTTTCATTATTGTCTAAACAACAGAATATAACTACTCTTACATGACTTATATCTTATTAGGTATTATAAATAATTTAGGCATGATTTAAAATATACAGAAGTATATATGAGTGACTTCAGATGTTACACCACTTCATGTAAGGAACTTGAACATTTGTAGATTTGGGTAAACTTGAGGGTCTCCTCTATGGATTCTTAGGAAATATTTATTTGAAAAAGGAATAAAGAGATGGAATAAAGGTCTGGGTCAGCACAATGCCCTTATATTTTCTGAGCTTGAAGTTGGTGTATTGATCAAAATAAACTTCAGTTACCAGTAATTCAAGCCAATGTGGCTTAATCTGCATGCCATACAGTCACGAATGAGGAATGAAGGTTTCCTGCTCTCTGTCTTTGAAGTGGTGTCTCAGAGGCCAGGCTCCTTTCACAGAGTCTACCATCAGAGACTCATGCTTCCCTCCAGAAAGTGGGAGAAAGTACAGGAAAATCACACCACATAGTAGAGGAGTTACACTAGAGAAACTCAACTTATTACTTCCAGCCACATCCCACTGGCCGGAAGTAGCCACCTGGTCCTACTTAGATACAGGACAGACAAAAGGAAAGTCTTACTGTGGCATTGTCAGGACAATGAGGAAGTTTAATAAACACATAGAATAATCTTTGCTCTTTCTGGATCTACTATTTATTAGTTTATAACATAAACTTCCTTAATATCTCATTTTTTCAAATATAAAATGGAGGTTGTAATACCACTGACTTCCTAGGGCTGTGTTGGGGATTAATGAGTTACTATTTTTAAAATGCTTAGAATAGTGCCTACTTGAAGAATGGAATTCTGGCTTTGTGAATGAAAAATCAATAACAAAATCTAAGATAGAATGTCAAGTTAGATTTAGTAGTCGTAATGCCTCCCTGTTCAGATATTTATATCCTAAACCATATAACCCACCAGTATGTTGTGACATAAAATGAATTTTGCAGATGTGCTTAAGGTTATGAACCTTGAAATGAAGAGATTCTCCTAGGTTACTTGGATAGATTCAATCTAAGAACATATGAAAAGATTTGCAATAGAAGCGGAAGTCAAACTTGTAAGTGTGTGAGGGGCTGGCTTTTATGGCAGAGAAGGAAATAAAATTCTGTCAATAGCTCAAGGAATTTTAAAATACACTTATGATCAAGACCTTTTATATAACAGCACTTTAGATTTATCTTTGTGAGATCCTAAGCAGAGGACACCAACAGTTTGACTGGATTTTCTAACCTACAGAACTGTGAGATAATGAATGTGTGCTGTTTTAAGCTACTAAGCTTGTGGTAATTTGCTGTGGCAGCAATAAGAAACTAATAAAAGGTTGGATCAATAAAGTACTCCCAATAGCAAAGGCACTTGAGATAGGCTTGATTGATGGTAGGGTTTAGTTACATAGATAAAATAGGAAGACATTTCTAATGGAAAGGAAAGGGGACTAGGAATGAGGAACCGGGGAGGAAAGTGAAGCTAGTAAAGTTTCCACACTGTTAATATTTTATATGCAAAGATGGTAGATCAGTCACCACGTGGAGGACTTGAAATTTCTAGTTAAGGAGTTTCTCCATAATACCATAGCAAACAAGAAATCATTGCTGGCTTTGGATTCAAGAAACAATTTGTGGGAGGGTGAACCAAGGGAGTCTGTCTGACAGTAGACTGTATGTGAAGGAAGGATCACAATGGCTTCAGAGATTGCCTCTGCCATTGGAGGGGAACTCTGATAATAACTGGGAGCAGACAGGTGGTCAAGTCAGGAAAGACTGCCTTAGATGGAATTCTCTAGGAGTAGATCCTGAATTGGGGGCCCCAGGGCCAACAGTTCATCAGGGAATTGCTCCCAGAAGAAACGGATAAGGAAATGAGGAGAACAGAACAGAGGAGGAGAAAGGCCAAGCTTTCAGCCCAAGTGTCAGCCTTCACTTGATTCTTCCTGTGGACTCTGGAGCATAAATCACACTTGAGAATTTGCCTTGTTTGGAGGTAAGACATCTGGCTTTCCTACTTCTCTACCAGTCAAGGATTGATTCCAAGACACCTTACGATGACAGTAACTTCCAAGCATAAGCGGGAAAGGGAGCAAGGTCTCAAACAGCTCTCTAAAGAAGGGCTCAGATGGAAACTGTTGGAAATAAAGAAAGTAAAATAACTAAGAGGGGGACAGATACATGCTAAACATGACTGAGATGGGGCCTGATAGTCACTAACAGCATTGGTTACAGAGATGTTGCAGCTGGAGTACAGTACACTAGAAGTGATGATAGATGGAGGAAGATATGAAAGGTGAAGAAGACCATGAGGTTCAGCTTTAAATATACAATGTTGGTTTCCCATTAACTCATTATTTAGAATACTGGAACTGAAGTTCATCTTCCAAGGATGAAAAAACCTAAGTTTTTTGGACTCGAAGTTTGTTCCAGTGGTGGGGTTGCATTTTCCACTTCAGTGCGTTGAATTATTTTCATTTCCCCAAAATGTCTAACTAATTTTCACTAGAGGGCGGTCAAAATGAAATGCCATTAAATGCTTTCACTTACTCAGAGAAAACCTATAATTGAATGGCAATGTTTTATTGCTACTAACAATGAAAGTTGAAGAAGATATTGATCACATTAGTATATTGCTCAACTTAAACGAGAACATGCAAGAGACCATTATACATTATTTTTCTTCATCCCTCAGGGCTAGTATGAATGAAAAAAAATAACTTATCTATTAAAATATATACCAGAGTAATATGTAGCAGCAAACCAAATTGTGATAAATGTGAGGAAAGGAATAGGCACTTGAAGAAAATAAGCAAATATTTCCTAATCTAACACAATTACTTGAATCCTAGCTCTTGAGCAATGTTCTAACTCCAGTTCAATTTAGCATGTTTTCTTGGTTCTCATTGTATTTAGAATTGATTCTGAATCCCGAGGGAGATGGAGGATGTAAGATTATTGGCTCCCTAAACTGTACCTCCAAGCATTTTCTCTGGGATAAGACAGTACTTATTTAAATCTTCACAGTGCCATTAAAATGTGAAATTTGTTGTATGTATCTTATACAGTGAGATGGCTAAGATACTCAGATACTTAAAAAGTTAGTTCATTGCCTTACTCAGAATCCATTGGTTGATAATGTATCATGTAACAAATACTGCCTAAAATGATGTAATCTTTACACTTCTTTTTCAACACGGAGGTAAAAAGATCTTTTCTCCGGAGGTTGTACTATTCCTCCAATTTGCTGACCAGCGGCATGTGTAAAACCTGGGTGCTTTCCAAAAGTACAGATCTTTAGCTGTATCCCACTCCTGTGATTAAAAAGCACTGGAAATTGGCTCTTACCATCTGTTTAACCAGACCTCTTGGTGTTGTGATGGAGGTTCAAGTTAGAAAAGTACCAAATTAAACAAGAAAGCCTTTGGACACTGTTTTTTTTTTTTTTTTTTTTTTTTGTCTTAAATGTAATGAGGGACACAGGTTCTGGAGCCAGGTTAGCTCCTCCATCAGCAAGTTGTTTCAACTTGGTGTCTGTTTCCTTGTCTGTACAAGTCAAATAGTGATTTGGAAAGAAAAATGGCACTTAGAAGATGACTTGGGACATTGTATGTGATCAAGAATGATGTGTCATCATTAGGAAAATATCTTGGTGAATACTGATGGTAGCTACAAGGTATTAAAGACTTTGAGTTTAAATACAGACTTCAGTCCATGTTGGCTGTGTGGCCCATGGCAAAATAAGTGCTCACTTTCTGCATTTCCATAATTGATTGATACTAACAATGACCTCTAAGAACTGTTGTGAGAATATAGTGGATTTAGCATGGTGTCTAGGAAAAGGGTATACAGTTATGTTATTTATTATATTTGCACTGGAAGAAAAGTAACTTCTGAGGGATTTTTTTTTTTTTTTTTGCCAATTCTGTGGCTCAAATACAGGGCCTGGGCAATATCCCTGAGTTTCTTTTGCTCAAGGCTAGCACTCTACCAAATGAGCCACAGTACCACTTCTGGCCTTTCCTGTTTATGTGTTACTGAGGAATAGAACCCCCAGGGTTTCATGCATGCGAGGCAAGCACTGTACTACCTAGCCATATTCCCAGCCCATACTTCTGAGTTCTTAGCTGGAGATTAGCTCCTCCTCTCCCCTATCTGAACAAATCCACTTTTTAAAATTGTATATTTCATATAAACAGAGAGTATGGAGAGAATGAGAAAAAACTCTCAAAATAGTGGTTTACAATTCTGGCCTGTTTAGACTCTTCAGCAAATATAATAAATCTTTAAATAGAAGTGACAAGATGAAAGAACTCGATCTTGTGTCACTAAAGGCAGCAAACTGTGGTATGGAAAATATATGGGAAATTATGCTAGGTAGCTAAAGTAAAAGTTCTGTAGCTTTCTCTGTTTCCACCTGTCATCTCTGGGCTGATAAATTCCAAAGTTTTTGATGATTAAACTACATATCTTCCCTGGTAGATAGGGGAGGAAGAACACTTATAATTTATCTTCTGCCTTTAGGCAAATATTAGGAGAAAGGACAGCTTTTTCTACGTGTGATTCTTCTCAACTTTATTCCATTGAAAATATTTTTTTTTAAACTTTGAGTGATGGGGCTGGGAATATGGCCTAGTGGTAAAGTGCTCACCTCGTATACATGAAGCCCTGGGTTCGATTCCTCAGCACCACATATATAGAAAAAAACCAGAAGTGGCGCTGTTGCTCAAGAGGTAGAGTGCTAGCCTTGAGCAAAAAGAAGCCAGGGACAGTGCTCAGGCCCTGAGTCCATGCCCCAGGACTGGCAACAGAAACAAAAAACAAATAAACTTTGAGTGGTATACTCTGGGTAGCAGGCTCTGGTCTCCTATATATTAATGCTAAAAACAATTACTGCTAAACACAACCTATGTGATACAGCTATATGTGCAAAGCCTGAGCACAAATCAAAGAATGTTTTACAATTCTGTTATCAATACCCAAACCAGACTCACAAACATTTCCCACTGTTACAGAAGCCAAGTCACTACCACCTAACAGAAGCAAATATCTGATTTCTTATACTATAGGTATTAGAATATTTTCCTTATTCACACTTAATAAGAAGGGGTATATGCAATGTAAATCCTTTCATATCCATATTTTCCCATCATTGTTATATTTGTGAGATTGATTCATGATATTTTACATGTTTCAGGTAACCCATGTTCATGACTAGATAGCATTCTGTTGTATAACATTTATACCATTATTTTTCCTTTGCTCTACTTCTGTGAGCATTTAATAGCTTCCAAATTTGGGGCTATTATAAGTAATGCTGTTATAATTTCTATTGAAAGTCTTTTGGTAGAAGGATGTATGCATTTCTATTCCTACATTTCTATGTAGGGAGAAGATTAATGGAAAATGAGGGTGCAAATATTGAACATCCATAGATAGTATGTTTTCTAATGTGGTTGTACCAATTGCCATACCTACCATAACATGTGGGAGTTCCAGAGAGTTTTTTAGGCAGAGCATTTCTGTACTTACACAGTCCTTTCTTAGTTCTGGAAGCTCTGGCGAACCTCACTTTGGATTACCTTCTGAGCATGGAATATTGTGATAAGGACTAACTTTTCTTTTCTTCTGCTCCCAATTTAAAAGCAGAGTGAAAAAACAAAGAAAACTTCAACAAATAAATACATGAATAAATAAAAAGAAAAAAGAAAACTTCCCAAAGTAATAATAACACTTCACATTAAGAAATATAGCACATTGGCAATTCCTCTTAAAACTTCCTATTTCTTCAACTCTTTTCTGACTGGAAGTCAACTGTGTCATGAATGATAGAAATAAGCAATTTTATATGATGTACTGATGCCACTCACATTTTTACAGAGAAGATAGATGGACTTGTTTGAACTTTGCTCAGTAATTATTTGAAATACCACAGCAGGGGACTTAACAATTTTCCACAACTTGAAAAGTAGAAGAAAGCACATGTTTTCTTGGTTGTACCATAAGTGCTCCCGTGTATAAGAAAGAAAGTAAATGAATTCTAAAGTAATTGGCAGGTGATCTGTGAAAAAAAATAGTCTTAACCTTTTTTTTTTTTTTCAAACTCTCATCATAAAATTGAGCATGTAAATGTCCACGTTGATAAAATTCATTTTATGGCCTCCTAGAATACAAGAGAAATGATGGATCTTAAGACTCAAAGACAGGGAAGAAATAAATAGCAATAACGTCTAAATGTTCACATTATAGAAGATTTGTGCAATCCTAGGTTTTGTGGAATAAGAATGGTGGAAATTCACCAAAAATAAAAAATGAGTTGTGAAACTGAGGAAAAAAGCGTAATTGTAAATTCTGAATGGCAGGAGACTGGTGCATGGTAACTTTGGCTAGGACACACCATGCCTGGTCCATTGGTGTCTCATTCTCCAGTCTATTTTACACAGCTTTGTTCTCATATGGGAATCAGGAGTCAATCAGCAAAAATAGAGTATAATGCCTCTTGAAAATTGCATTCTAAGGCCTGACACCATTGCTTCTACCAAATCATGTTATACCTCTGAGTCTAGGGTCAGCAAGTCCAATTCTAGTGGGAATTGCTACAAAGTCATTATGGGAGAAGTGCAAGTTTGCAATTTATTTCCTAAATCAAGAGGATCGTTGATTGCAATAGCAGAAGACAGGTAAGTATGTCACTGCTCTCACATTTTATTTCCGACAGGATAGGAAATGGAATCTTTCATATATGGACAGCTAGTACTTGTGAAATAATGTAGTCTTCTACAGAATTTAACCAAGAGAGGAAAAAACATATAGATATCCTCAAGTACATCGTGAGTTGACATAAATACAGTCCTGGCATGAGAACCACTTCCAGATGTAATACAAGATATGAAAAGGCTTATAATACACTTTTATAGTTATGTAAAGCTATCAAAATCTCTGAAGTACTTAGGGTCCCTCACTCACTATCACAACCAAACATTCAGACAATACAGTCTATTTTTCAATCTGACCATTGGCAACAGTAGGTGTAGTCCTTGTGCTGATTGGCAAATAGTATAATGAACCTGAAGAGAGTACTGGAAATAAGTACTGTGTGAACACCAGACTTACCGTCTGCCCAAAGTACAGCAGATTACCCATCCAAGGTTTCAAACTTAAATGTGTAAGAAATTCAGCCACTTTTTTTATGGAACATTTTTTTTTTTTTGCCACTCCTGGGTCTTGAATTCAGGGCCTGGGCACTGTCCTTGAGCTTCTTTTGTTCAAGGCTAACACTACCATTTGAACCATGGTACTACTTCCAGCTTTTTCTGTGTATGTGGTACTTAGGATTCAAACCCAGGGCTTCATGCATGCTAGGCAAGCACTCTACCCCTAAGCTACATTCCAGCCACAGCTATTTTTATTTCTTATAGTTCCAGTTAATATCTGTGATGAGGCTGTATTCCATATTAAATCATGATTTGATTTCTCTTAATTCAGGTTTTCTCCTTATTTGCTCAGGGTTGTTTATTATGCTCTGAAATTTTCACAAATGTCACAGCTTACATGGTATGGGGTCACCACATGAAAATTTGTGAGGCAGCCTTCATCTTCCTTCTTGGTCTTTGTACTGGTATATAATCTTGAGATTCTAATGTAGAAGTCTCTGTCAATCTTAGGCAGGACAGACACTTGAGCTTCTGTGCAAAATCACTGATGGGCAGCCAGGAGGAGATGGGTGACCTCTTTCACTATTGTCATTATCCAAGGTCTACAGCTCAATGCCATGCTGTGGTTACAGTCACATATTCATCTTAGGGCCTTCCTGAGTAATTGGGATTTCACCCAACTCCTTCAAATTTATCTGGATTTCCCGACAATCCTCTTTAAAGGAGTTAAGCCCTAAACTCTTAATGATTTTCTTCTTTTAGGCAACCACATTAGGCACTCTCTTTCCCTTGAAGTTAGTAAACTTAGATTTTTCATGTTTTACTTTCTCCCAAGTCTATTTTATTTTATGTGTATGCAGGCTCTGTTTCTTTCCATAGCATCTAAACTTTGACAGCTCAAAAGCCTAGAAAAGTTGCTTCTCTCCTTTTGTTGTTCCTTCCACTTCTTGAAACAATGAACATAAACAGAGCACTGACAGAATGGGGGAGGGAGAAAGAAACAGTTATCAACAGGATATAAGAGCAATGAAAATGATTGTTGATGTATTGGTATATGTTTAACAACCTGCTCTCAAAATCGATCAAACAAAAAAGAAACTTTATTTGTAGAGCTTTGCTGGTTTCTATAAATACACCCACTATAGTCAAGGAAGTTACCAACACAGCACCACAGAATTCAGAAGAGAATGGCAACTGATCCATTATATAGCATTTTTGCCAAAGAGATACATATAAGAGATAGATATAAGAGATACATTACACCAAGAACATGCATAAGTATAAGCAGAGTAAAATACTGAAAAAGTGGTAAGTCGTGAATGATTATTAAATTTATCTTTGTAATAGAGTCAAACCCAAGACCTCCAGCATATTAATCTACACTCAGCTACATTCGGCTACAACCTTAATCAAATCTCTTGTTTTAATATGATCTGTCTAATAGTAAACTTATATAATGAAAGTTTTAATAGTAGTTTGTTTAACTGGCTTTCAAAGTGCCTAGAAAATTAACAATAGGCTCTTAGGATATCTAAATTGTTAATATTTGGAATTTAATTATTAGTATTTTGTAATAGTGTTCTTGCCACAAAAGGAAGTGGGCATTGTGCTCAGGGTGTTGAATAGGTTATTTAGTGTTAGTGGTGTTTTTAGTTATCACTCAGTCATTCTTTGTATTAGTCATTCTTTGTATTATGTCATATTCACCTAGGAAGCAACTATTTACATCAAGCTCATTTATCTTATTTTGTCTCTTAATTTATGTGCAAGATCCTTTATGGATGAACATGGAAACTTGGGGCTTCTCTATCTCCACAGGAACAGCCGTTGGCTGATGGAGAAAGAGGTCATTATTTCTCTCCATTGATTCTAATTTAAACAAGCACTAATTTCCCCTTAGCTCTGGTCAAATCTATAATGGAAAGTAGGATTGAATTTCCTGTCATGCCCATTACATTCTCTGTTACATCCTTACTCCCTAGTCTCTGAGAGATTTTTCCCATGCTAAAATACCTGTATCTAATCCCTGCCTGAGACTCCAGTTTCAAGAGGCTTTTGATTAAGACACTGCACTGGCTCACATATTCACGCTTTACCCTCGTCTCCCTTAAAATCATTAGCCAACAATTGGGCCAGCTCATGCAAGGGAAAGACTATTTTAAAATATAGTGTGGACTATCCTATGTAAATTAAATACTACACAGAAAGTATAAACCACTATGATTGTGTGAGTATAGGAGACAGAAATAGCATTTTGTAGGCCCTGATGGGATGGGAAAACACAAAGCACATTAGGAAAACCAAAACAAAACAGAGCAAAAAAATACACACAAAAACCTGGCAGCCATCTTGGTGAAGCTATAGTGGTTGCCAGTGCTGATCTTCAGGCTTTGCCATGCTGCCCAAGGATAACAAGAAGAAAGATACCAGGAAGTTGACCAAGAAAGACAAGAGCCCAGTAAAGAAGTGAGGGAGGCCAAGAGAAAGAAGTGGTCCAAAGACAAAGTTCGGGACAAGCTCAACAACCTCACCCTTTTTTTTTTTTTTTTTTTGTGCCAGTCTCTGGGCTTGGACTCAGGGCCTGAGCACTGTCCCTGGCTTCTTTTTGCTCAAGGCTAGTGCTCTGCCACTTGAGCCACATCACCACTTCTGGCCATTTTCTATATATGTGGTGCTGGGGAATTGAACCCAGGGCTTCATGTATATGAGGCAAGCACTCTTGCCACTAGGCCATATTCCCAGCCCATCCTCATCCTTTTTGACAAAACCACTTACAACTCACTTTTAAGGGAAGTTCCCAACTATAAGCTCACAAACCCTGCTGTGGTTTCTGAGAGCCTGAAGATTCTTGGCTCCTGGGTCAGGGCAGCCCTTCAGGTGCTGCTTAGTAGACAACTTATCAAAGAAGTTTCGAAGCACAGAACTCAAATAATTTACACTAGAAATATTAAATGTGGAGATGCTGCCACTGTTGGTAAAGATGCATGAATAGGTCCAACTAATTGTTCCTTTGGGAAAACAAAACTTTAGTAAATAAAAAACAAACAAAGAACAACTGGCAACCAGGTATCTGTGCAGTCAATTATTTACCCTCATGATTGTGAGTCACCAAACCCAACATCACAAAAGAATAGGGGAAGAATATAAAACCTGATTGCGTATAATATATATAAATATAATTATATATAAATTATTATATATGATATATGTAATATACTGTTATATAATACTATATATATGACATTCTTAAATGTCATCAGAATCCTAACCTTAATGATACCAAATTGTGAAAGTCAGGAAACTATATATTATATATAATCTTTTATATATATATACATAATGTAGAATTATATAATAATTATATATTATTAATAATACAATAATTATGTATATAACTTTTCATATTATATTATTATATATAACATTATATAATATATAGTTTATTGAATATATCATACATAAAATTAAATAATACATAATCTTCCAATTTTTATATTATATAACATTATGACATATATCATATATATGTATACACACACACACACATATATATATATAATTATGGACTAACTGGTCTTCTAAAAAAGATAGGTTTCCAAGTATCTTCATGACAGCATATAGTTTCTCACTTGGAGCAAGGATGAGGCTGGGCTTCCACACTTTCACAGAAATTGGTAGAGAGGGGCTACCTTTCTTGTAAGGAAGGCATCCGGGTCCTTAGGAAAGATAGGAGGCATTCAAAGAAATTTATTTACATTACAAAAGCATGGAGAAAAAATTACAATGATAAGGGCTGGGAATGTGGCTTAGATGTAGAGTGCTGGCCTTGCAAGCATGAAGCCCTCGATTTGATTCCTCAGTACCACATAAGTAGGAAAAGCTGAGAGTGGTTCTGTGGCTCAAGTGGTAGAGTGCTAGCCATGAACAAAAGAAGCTCCGGGACAGTGCCCCGGCCTTGAGTGCAAGCCCCAGGACTAGCACACACACACAAAAAATTGCAATAAGTTTTTTTGTTTTTGTTTTTTATATATATATATTTTATTATCGAACTGATATACACAGTGGTTACAGTTTCATATGTTAGGCATTGGATACATTTCTTGTACTGTTACCTCCTCCCTCATTCTCCCCTCCCCCTCCCTCTTTCCTTTCCCCCTCCCCCCCACTAGTTGTTCAGTTGTTTAGTTCATTTTGCAGTAAGTTTTAATGTGAGTATTGTAAGTAAATGAAGCTCAGGGACAAGAGAAAACTGTCTAAGTTGAGTAATGTGGAAAGAAATGTTAAAGCTGATTTGATCACTCTCTTTCCTTTCCTTTCTGCCTTTGGTTTTATGCATTTAGTCTAAAAGAGTTTGCGAGTGTTTGAGTAACATTTCATTTGTGGAATGAATAAATAATACTGTTGACACATTCAGTTTCAACCACGAACATTTATAATCAATAAAACCCCAATTATTTTGTGAATGAATTGAATAATATATTTTACTATCCTTGATTTTATTAATCAATAAATATTAAACTATACCACTATCATGTACAAGGCATTCAATTGATTTTTTCTTTAAAAAGAGGTCCTTATGCACAAAGAGTTATTGGCATTATTAGGTAGTTAATGAACTATCTTCATTACATGAGTCACAGTCAATATTCCACTTCCCAACTTCTTCATTAGGAAGCAATATTCTCCTTAATTTGGAACATTGAATTCTATGGAAGAACTGTGAAAGAATCATTTTGACCTATGGATTGGTGTTAAACTTAGTAAAGAAATATTGTGTATACTTAAGATCAAATTGCATTATGAACTACCTCCAAATGTCAAGAACATCGTTACAGTATAACAAAGGATTGGTGCATAGGATCTTGACTAGAGTTTATTTTTACATATTATATATAGTGCTAACACAACTTCCAGAAGACAAACCTCAAATCTATGTCACTCAGTAAGTAAGGGCAAGAATGTTTGCAAAAGCTTGTCAAAAATATGATAAACCTCTATGCACAGTTCAAAAGCAGAAGAGCTATTTTAAACTAAGCTATGTGTCACCAAGCTAGAGAGTTCGATTTCCTTTCATGTCACTAAATGGAATAGTCCAGCAATGGGAATGAGTCAAGGAGAAAAGTTACCAACACATGAATAACTTTTGCAAGAAGGCACAAAACACAGTAGTTCCGTGTAAAGTTCAGTACTCTCCCAAGCCCTGTGGGGAGATTCCAGTTATGTTCTTTGAGTACCAGGAGAGCTGGCACTAAATCCAGCCATTTTTGTCAGCATTGCATAGGGTAAGGAAAATCTTAAGTAATGTAAATAAGCTGTAAAACCTAATGGATTAAAATAAAGCTTAGAAACCATAAGATTTTGTGATGAAGCCCTGATGTCACATATAGATATCCTCCAAATATGTTAGTTTTCTCTTATAAAAATGTAATACATGACATTTTATGTCTTTGCTCAGTCTCTACCAAACTTTCTCTTTCTCTCTCTCTGTCTCTCACGCACATTAATAAATACACAAACACAAATATACAAATGTACTTTTCAGTGGAGGATTAAGATACCAATTTTTCTTCAGCTGCTTAGGAAAATGCAAACTTTGGGAAAGGTTGTTTGAAATTCTTCTTTAATTAGGTATATGTGTTATGATATATATATATATATATATGCCATAACTGGATGAAACCATAGGATCAAAATATATGCTTTCCAAATCTATTACAAACAAAACATTGATAACTTTTTTATAGTCTAAGGCAACAATTTATTTGAAATTATCATTCTACATGTCACTGATGTTGCCTTGGATTTTATTTTATTTTGTCCAACTATAGAGAGTCCTCATGTTCCATAACACTCCAGCAGATGAAAGCAGGGCTGAACTTGGAAAAAGTAGGGGAATTTTTGTCCCCTCAGAAAGCAGTGATTAAATATATAATGTTTATAGTAGTGATATCAGTGACAATGGCTACTATGTTTTCTCAAGTGGAAAAACCTCCCCCACCCCCCCTCCCCAGGGCCTGGAGTTTGAAGTCCCAGCTTAGATGCTGTCTCTGAGCTTCTTTGGCTCAAGGCTAGCACTGTACCACTTAAGCCACAGTGCCACTGCCTTCTTTTTTTTTGTTTTTGAGTATTTACTTTGAGATAAGTCTCATGGACTTCAAACTTCAAACCTCATCCTCTTGAGTTGCTAGGATTACAGGTGTGAGCCACTGCTACCCAGTCATGGAAAATACTTTTAGTCATATGTATCCATCCTATAGACTATTATCATCTATTACTGAAATTTAGAAAATGGACAATATGATGCAAAATAAATACATTGGAATGAAATTAATAGCCCTAAAAGGACAATTGTTTTTTGCTACTGCTTAAATTAAATGCAGTGGCAGCAGCAGGAAAAAAAAAAAGAACTGGCATTTATTTCCTTTCTCCTTTACTGAAAATAATGTTTTGGCCTGGTGGCAAGAGTGCTTGCCTCGTATACATGAGGCCCTGGGTTCAATTCCCCAGCACCACATATACAGAAAATGGCCAGAAGTGGTGCTGTGGCTCAAGTGACAGAGTGCTAGCCTTGAGCAAAAAGAAGCCAGGGACAGTGCTCAGTCCCTGAGTCCAAGCCCCAGGACTGGCCAGAAACAAAACAAAACAAAACAAAAAAACAAGAAAAAGAAAATAATGTCTTGACAAACAGTGGAGGACCTGGATTCTACCACTTTTGTTTGTGCCCTGTGCTCCTGAGGCATCTACTTGATAGTAAGGAAAGTTCAACATCAACTAGTCTATTGCTATGGTATTTCCTTTTGCTTGTTTGCATTCAACTTATTTTTAAGTACTAAAGAAAAATAATAAGGAAAATGCAATGACAGGAATGTAGGCTTGTCAAACAGAGAATGTCAATCAAGAGCAGATTAAGTAGAGTGACTTTCAATATGGTTAATATAAAAATTATCTGCATTAGAACAGTAGTTAAAATATATTAAGATTTTAAAAGATATAGAAGATTTTATAAGAGGTTATATCAAATGGGAAGTCTGATTAACTATGTCACACCAAGTGATAATCTGAAAATTAAAGCCAACTTGTAAAGTTGACATTGTGCTACTTTTTTCCAATAGTTACATATAAATGCATTTATTTATAGCATGAGTGTTTTTTATTTTTTTTGAGGGGGGTAGGAAGTGACTCATCAAAGATGTTTTGATTTCTTGACTAAAATTGAACTGGAAGCTTATCTCCCTGATGCACATTCATCCATATGGGTGCATACCTTGAGTACAGTTTCCTGTTATTCTTTATTCCTGTAAAACAAATGGAGCCTGAAGATGGAAGAGAGTTATCATGTGTATAAAATGTACCTCTCATTATAGCTGAAACAGAAATCTCCATCACACTGTCCTTCCTGTTTCACCAGTATTTGTTTCCACACATAACCCCCCCCCACCAAAAAAAAAAGTTGTGTGTATGTGAAAAAAATCTCCAATGTGCTGTGTTTCATGGTCTCGTGAACTCATTCATTTTCCTGATTTAATATTTGTTCCAAGGGAAGGGATATTCCCTGCTAGATGACAACAGCTTTCAGGCTAATATGGATCTTTGGAGGGATCATCATCTGACTCATATCTGGACAAAGCTGACAGGGTCCACACTTCAGTTGTTTATAACTGTGGGTCAATAGGTTCAAGAAGGGACCACATCATAGCCTGTGTTTTCCTGTAGAGATACACTGATCTTTCCCTTCTGTCAACGTGGGGAACTTCTGCCGTTAGTCACATCTCAGAATGAGATTTCATCTGTATCTGGGATACAGTTTGTTCCAATGAACCTGAAATGGAATCTCATTTAGACAATCAAAACATCCTTGGTGATTCACTTCCTATGATAGAACTAAAAAAGTGAAGGTACAAATAGCTGTCTTTCACAGACAATGATGTCAAAACACAGAATTCCACTCATCTGAAACTCATTTCAAGAATTTCAGAATTCCCCTGACTTTTCTCCCATAATGGCCTAGTGTCTTCTCCGCCTTCTCTGACCTACATCTGGGGAGTATGTATATAGTGCTTGACATATATGAAAGGTTGCAAAGGATTTTTACCTCATGGAGTACAAATGCATCACTTAATATGTAATCATGGAGTATGCAAGTTTAAGGTGAGAAAGAAATGATTCATTTTTTTACAAAAAAGGTAACTAGTGAGTTGAAGCAAGTTTCACCCCTTGTTTAAAAATAAATCAGCTCATTTCTATAAAAATACAAAAAAAAAACAACCATGCAAAATTACCCCAGCAGAAGTATCCTTGTGGATGACAAATAGTGACAGGAAAGGCTAGTAATGTTCCAAGGCAGTAGCATTTTATCTTACTGTTAGTAATGTGTGAGGGAGCCAGTTTGTATGTATCCACCTCAGCATTTAATACCCCTTTAAAAGAAATTTAGCTCTTCTAATATATCTTTAAGTTATAGTTTGTCGTAGTCTTATTTTTTCCTTTCCCTAATGGCTGGTGATGTTGGGCTTTTCATGTGCTTATTTGCCGCTGCTTCCTAGTTCTGTCCTCGTTCTTGTTTTTCTAGATTTTCCACTTTGCCCTCAGCCAAAGTGAATATACATTCCATCTTCCTCATTGGATGGGAAAACTGTCCTGAGTCCCCAGCAGAGTAAGTCTCAGTCGACTGCAACAATCAACTGGCTTATCTAGAACTTCTTATTGGCTGATTTCCCTAACCTGTCTCACTTTCCTACTGATATTTTCCCAAATAGTTGTTTTGGGCTCTGTGTTTTAGTAACCCCAAATTAGGTAGCTAGAGTTCCCTCTTACCATGGTGAACAACAACCCCTGTGTCCACCATCTTTTCTACTGAACAGAACATTCTCTGTAGATAGGGCTTTGAGGAGAAAGAGCAAACGAAGACCTCCTGTTTGAGAGCAGATCAAAGCTAAGGGCTATGAACCCCGCGTAGTTTTGACGTAGCCTACTAACCATAACATGCCAGTAGGATCAGAATAAAGCCAGGACGATGATGCTGGCAATGAGCTCACTTTGAGAGGTTCCAGCTTTCCCCGTCTTTAAACAGGGAATGATTGTGGAAATAACAACTGGGGCAAATAGAATTTTTGCAACCTAACGATTGCAGAAATGTAATACAGTATACTACTGTTACCAGTGTCTGAATGGATCTGAAAAATGTTACCAATAAATTTGAGCTGTTTCTCCTATAAATTTAATTATGATGTTATGAATAGAAGCTCAAACTAACTAGAAAACAGGATCCTTATGTTAAATAAACACAGGGGTATCGATATATCTATATGAAGAGGCAGGACATATTGTTGGATTAGGTAGGTGGTTTTAATGACAGTCTAAGAATTGAGCAGAGATACTACATGTTTTGGGCTAGGATATACCTGTCATTTCATTTAGGGTAGATCTTCCTTGTATTCTCCTGCTATTAATCTCAAAGATGTATCAACTTAAATCTTGACATAAATCCACCCCCAACCAGAGGATAAAAGAATTAACCCCAACCTGCTGTATCTGTGACTAGAGGCCATGAACCTTTTCTGCAGAGCTGAAAAATAGATTTCATTCCTGACCTAAGACATTGCCATCTATCCCAGAATTGATCAAAGTCTGTAAGACTCTGTAACTTTGAGGAGGAGAATGTTCCCTGGAGGCCAAGTGGAGAGGTCTCCAAATCCATTTTACTTCTGATTGAAAGTAAGACTTCTAGGATTTAAGTTATGCTGGCAATAGGGAAAAGACAGAAAAAAAAAAGCCACAGTAAGATCATTTTCCTTATAGGCATTTGCAGTAGAAAAACATTGTTCCTGTTAAGCTAGTTTTCTCTTACCTTTGGCTTGTGCCTTTGTTATCATGTGTGCTTAATGAAACACTTCAAGTAAGGCAAAGAAGGATTATTTTGCTCAGAAATTGTCATTGTGAATGGTGCTTAATTGTAAAAATCTTAGAATGTTTTTTTAAAAAAAGGATGGGAAGGGCTTGGAATATGGCTTAGTGGTAGAGTGCTTGCATTGCATGCATGAAGCCCTGGGTTTGATTCCTTAGCACCACATAAAAAGAAAAAGCCATTAGTGGCTCTGTGACTCAAATGGTAGAGTGTTAGTCTTGAGCAAAAAGAAACCAGGGACAGTGCTAGTGCTCAGGCCCTGAGTCCAAGCCCCAGGACTGGCAAAAAAAAAAAAGAATGGGAAGCTGAAGGATTTTCCTCCCTCCCTCCCTCCCTCTGTCCTTCTCTCCCTCCATTCCTTCCTTTCTTCTTCCCTCCCTCCTTCCCTCCCTCCCTCTCTTTCTTTCTTTCTTTCTTTCTTTCTTTCTTTCTTTCTTTCTTTCTTTCTTTCTTTCTTTCTTTCTTTCTTTCTTTCTTTTCTTTCTTTCTTTCTTTTCTTTCTCTCTCTCTCTTTCTTTCTTTCTTTCTTTCTTTCTTTCTTTCTTTCTTTCTTTCTTTCTTTCTTTCTTTCTTTCTTTCTTTCTTCCTCCCTCCCTCCCTCTCTCCCTTTCTTCCTCCTTCTCTCCTCCATCCCTCCCTCCTCTCTCTCTTTCTCACTCTCTTTTGAGTGATTATTTTTTTTAATTAAGGACTATTTGCCTCTCCTCACCCCTAGAGTATTTTATATTAGTATGGGTCCCCACCCCCTAAAAAAACCTGCATTGAATATGATCCTTTTACCTATGCCTATGCCTCCCATGTAGCTGGGACAATAGGTACATATCACTATATCCAGCATATTGTTTAAAATGGGAGTTAACTTTTGCTAACTCTTGCTAACTTTTTGCCTAGGATGGCTTTGAACTTTAATCCTCTCAATGGCAGTATCCCTGAGAACTGGGTTTACACACAAGAACAGCTGCAAGTGGCCTGGAGTCATCATAAAAATTCTTGTTTAACCTGTGTGGCAGTCGATACTGGGAAGACTCACTGGTGAGGGTGGAGGTCCCAGCATGGCTTTCCTCTGCTGTGCAAAGTCTCTATGTGGTTCCTAGTGCAGTGAAACATCAATGTAGTGGAACTTCTTAAGGGTTAGCTCAGAGTTAGTTTCGCAGGGTTTATGTCAGGCAAAATTGTACTGCTTTTTATTTCCTCACCTCATGAAATCACACCACTCTCAGTCTGCCACAGTCTACTGACCAAGGCAGTTGTACAAGTCCACTCAGCTTCAAAGGGATGAGACATAGACTCTGGCTGTCAGGGGACAGTGTCAATATTGCCTTGTAGGATGAGATTGGGAGCTATCTTTAGAAAAAATACTGTCTGCCATGTATTTCTTTCTCTGAAATGTTCTCAATTACAGAATGATGACTTCCCTTTTCTTCTGCCAAAGAGACAAAATAACTCACCACATTCAAGATCTGGGTCTAGATACTTGGAAAGAACAACTGGAAATGAGACAAGATAAAGAAAAGATATTACATATCCAATTTCACATTTTTGCACATGCACATTGCATTATGAATCTGAGCTGAGTTTGAATCTCAGTGTGGCTACGAAAGTAGGTTTCTTCATATGTTAAAGGTACTTTTAAATCTCCAAATGGTCATTGTGATTGAAAGGAGATAATTCATATAAATTCTGAGTAGCAAACACAAGCTACCAGGTCATGTAGCTACTGGCTTTAATAGGGGAGTATTAGTGATGGTGATGGAAGTTAATAGTAGTGAAAAAAAAAGTGAGGTATTTAAAAACTGTCTATTTTGAAAATGGACAATGAAAATCTTGATAGATTTTCCTTTGCTGCTCCCTTAAATTCCACAACAAGTGTATATCTTTTAATTTTAGACCATCCAAGCTCATAAGCATTGGTGCTTAGTAATTCATGCATATCTGATGAATGCACATTGATTTGAATTAAGCAGAATCAAATTGAGTTCTCTCTAAAAATAATACCTCAGTTCTGTTCTTGGTTCTGTCAGTGAGTCACTGTGGACTTAAAACTGGCAAGCTATACATTTTGCACAATCACAGAAAAACATCACTTCAGTCTTGTCTCTTCTAACTGTAGACTATCCATTGATTGGATGGTTGACAGAAATCTATCACTATCAGTAAACTTGTGGCATATGCCTCTATCCAATGAGAGACTACCAACATTCAGTAAAGACTGTTGTTGATGCCCTCTGCTCTATTCCATACCACTGTTGACCCTGGTGATGCTTATGGTCTGTGAGGCTCAAATAGCATACAACCCCAAATTCTTATATAGCCTCTATTGCATTGCTGTATTCATAGACTCAACATGTATCTACCTGTTCTTATTCTTTGGTTCTGGATGTCATCTCTATCTAGCTTGTAGCAAAGCAGAATGATGAGCATTGCATTCTGCTTGGCTAATTTTTTTTCATCCAAGAAGACTGTACATGGAGCAATTGCCAAGGCACTATTCTTAGACCTGGGAATTCAGAGCGAACTAGAGAAACACCTTATGTTAGACTGAATTCTCCCAGAAGCAGACATGAGATATGGGTCCAACTACTTTGGTTTATTCACTGAGGACTTTTAACAGCTCCGTATGTTGGATGTTCACTCATAAAATTGATCGATTAAACATCATTTGTAATCCCTCAGTATTATACAAAGCATTGTCCCTTAGGATCCACAGAGGAATATTTCTACAACCCCTTATAAAAATCTGTGGATGCTCAAGTTCTTTATATAAAATGGTTTGGAATTTTCATATAAGCTGTGCACATTCTCTTGTACACTTTAAGTCATCTTTAGATGATTCATAATACAAATGCCACATAATATTACTATAACACATTATTTAAGGAAAAATTGCAAGGATTAATAATCATTATTCAGTGTGGATGCAATATTTTTTCTTTCTCTCTTTCTCTCTTTATGGGTACCAGGGCTTGAACCCAGGCTTTTGCTTTTGCTAGGAAAGTGCTTTACCACTGAGCAACACCTCTAGCCCTATTCTGTGCTGGTTATTTTTCCAGGTATGTGCCTGGACTCCAATTTACCTATTAATGCTTCCTATAAAGTTAGGATGACCAATCTTGGTAAAGAAGGGGTTGTGTGAATATTTTCACCGGGGCTAGCCTGAAATTACGATCTTCCTTTCCTTAGCTTTTCAAGTGTTGAAGAAGCCAAACGTGAATCACTGGTTCCCTATACTGATGCAGTGAATTTTTTTTTTCAGTCTAGGGTAGGTTGAATTCAAGGATATGCATGCAACCTGTGTATACGGAGGGCAGATTTTATATATGTGTAAAACACTATAAATACATATTATTTACAGTTTCTATAAGAGGCAATTTCATGAAGGATTAACATGAAAATACATTGTTAGTACAGAAGCTCGCTAGTTAATTTAGAGTAGACACAATCATACCTCTTTCCTATCTCATATGATATTTACTGCATTTAGATTTTTTAATGCATAATATCTCCTTAGCAACACAGAATCGGGCATTCTAAGCACTGCAGGTATAATTATATGAAACTATGCTGGCTTTATTTCAGTTTTGCATTGATAGAAATTATAGCAATAAAAACCATCTCACTGTGTGTATTATGGGACAAAAAATGACATTAATCCTAAACAATGGGTAATAATTGAAAAGTGTTGTCAAGCAGTACAATGACAAAAAAATCCTCTTGTTAATCTCCTTTGTTTCTTTGAATAATTACCAGTTATACAAAAGGAACAGGTCAGTGCTATAATCTCTTCTTTTGTTATTAATTGGAAGACATACTATTTTAATCTTATTTTTACTGTTCCTTATCTAAACCTCTAACAATTCTTCTACTCTGTGTCATTAGGTTAAGTCACCAATTGCGGTGGCTAGACATCCTCTCAGCATCTTCAGATCTTGCTTTCGAGTCCCTGTGCCCTGAGTCCCGTGGGGGTCCACTCAATACTAGTCTTAAATACACAGCTTGAATGCCAGTGCTTTCAATTAAACCTTCTAGGTTTTGTCCTGGTGTTAAATAGGCCACCAATGGGGTTGATGGCTTCCAATAAATGTATTGCTAAGGGAAACTGTAGGGTGTAGAAAAGGATAATCCTTTGAACCTATATAATGGAGACAAAAGATGAAACACACTGTTCTCTCTCTCTCTCTCTCTCCCTCTCTCTTGGTTTTGCTTACAATAGTAAATTATACTCTTAAACAACAGAATATCAGCACAAATATGCACTGAAAAAAGCAAAGCAAAAGAACCTTTAGTTAAGTGAGTTAGTGATCGGTAATATATATACACATGAAAAGGCAATCCTATTCTTTAGGGTTGATTTCGTACTCAATAAGATCACACAGGGAAGAGTCATTTAAGCTCTGTCCTCTCTCCCTTTTCCTTCTAGCAGTCTCTTTGTAGCCTGTGTTGAAGACCTGTCAACCTCCTTTAATTGTCATGTCTGCTGAAAGACCATGAGGATAGTATCAAAGCCTGCAGCCCTAATTATCCCCTGCGAGTACTTGAGTGTCTCCTTGAGAGTTTTCTCTGGATGGAAACAAGGCTCACCCCATTCACTGCAAGGTGAGAGGCATTGGGAAAGATGTTGTTCATGGAGCAGTCCTCAGTCTGCTCCCCACCGGTCAGACAATCCTGAATGGAGGTGTGTCAGACACCCCCTTCCAATAATTCCTAAAGCTCTAATGGTTCACAGGGACAATAGGCACTTGGATTACATCTCTCGTTTGGTGTGTCCTTTTACTAACATGTCCTTGGATTGCTTCTAAATAAATTGCTTGTTTCTTCACACCCGATTCTGATTTGGGGAACATATTCTATTCATAGTTCTTTTTCCTTCTGTATAGGTAAAAAGTTCTTTCTTTGCATGTTGTTTTAGTCTATTTCTTGTGCCTGTGGAAAAAAAATGCCTCAAGAATGGAAAATGGATTATTTGATTATTTAATCCACAGTTCTAAATGGAATGTCCACAACCGGATAACCAAATCTTTTTGGTATTTGGTGAAGGGCTTCTAATTATATTACTACATGGCAGATAGCCTCTTGGTGGGAGCATGTGTAATGGGGGGTGGGGAGAGAGAGGGAGAGTGAGAGAGAGAGAGAGAGAGAGACAGCAAAGTCAGGAAGGAGCTAGGCTGATTCTTTTAATGACAACTCTCTCCTGCAAGAAATCTATTCCTATCAAACCTGACCAATCATTGCAAATAACCTTAAACTACTCAAAGAGTGGAATCCATGACATCCTTACTTCCCACAAGGTGTCACCATTTTAGGGGTTCCACCACTTCAACATTGCCACACTGGGTATCAGATTCTCAGCACATCATAGCAAGTGACCTATAATTTGTTGTTAAATTGTAAGCATCATGGACAGTGTATTGTAACTGCCACTGGATGACAGGAAAAGGCTTCCTTTAACCTCTCCATTTCCACATAAAATCACAGGTTGTGATCTATGTGTAAAAAGATGTTCTAGGTATCTTCATAAACAAGATTCTCACAAGGTGGAAGTTTTGGCAAGGGTTTATGTTAGTATAACCGGATAAAGTAGAGAGAAATGGGGGAAAAAGAGGAGAAACCTTTTTTTGTTGTTGTTCCACACACAAGAGATGAGCTTAACGAACTCAAAATCATGGCTCTTATCTGTGGTTGTTATCCTTTCTGAGTAGGGAATTACACCTTTAGTCAATGGTTTGGGAGTTTAGGGTGAGTGCTGTTTACTACAGAAAAACTTGGAGATGTGATCCTAGCTTGCCCAAAACACAAAAGCAGTAGGTGACTTTACGGCTTTCCTTTGCCACCCTGACTTTTAATATTGTCTTTCCAGTTTATAACATCTCAAAGGAGAAAGTAGATGCAGATATCTCCTTTGTGTCTCCTGTTCTTGTAAACATCTCCTAATATGTAAAGTGGGAAGGAAGCTATTTGCTTTGGTTTTTTTTTTTCAATTTTTACTTCCTGGTTTTCGTGCCTGATTCTGGCTTTTTAATACTTGCTAATTTTAACTTCAAACTCTTCATCTATATATCCTGCCTTGATACAACTGTTACCAGTCCCGTCCCTATATTTTCTCATGAAAAAAAATTTTTTTTTGGTACCACTCTTGGGGTGTGACTCAGGGCCTGAGAGCTGCCCTTGAGCTTTTGTGCTGAAGGCTAGATAGAGTTCTACCATTTGACCTACAGCTCCACGTGTGTGTGTGTGTGTGTGTGTGTGTGTGTGTGTGTGTGTGTGTGTGTGTGTGTAAG
Organism: Perognathus longimembris pacificus; assembly: GCF_023159225.1. Lineage (NCBI taxonomy): Eukaryota > Metazoa > Chordata > Mammalia > Rodentia > Heteromyidae > Perognathus > Perognathus longimembris. Next base: position 58,400,133 of record NC_063166.1, read on the forward strand.
ATAAATACCTTACAGATTTTCCTGCCTGGGCTTGCTTCTGACTGTGATCCTCAGATCTCAGCCTCGTGAGTAGCTACTATAAAGGGTACTTGGTTTTTGTATGCTTCTTGTTACCCATTTGACATCTTTCCTCGATGAATGCTATAAACTTTGTATTCCTTGCAAATGCTGCCCTTGGGTTTTCAGCTACATTAAAAATTAATTCTTATTTTCAGTTTTAAGACTGGGACTTAAAGATCACTCCTGGGTCAATGTGCTAATGTGAATCAGTGACTGGTGTGTGTGTGTGTCATATTTTCCTAATTGCTTTGAGTCTCTAAGTGCTCCACCTACTGCCAAGGGTATCTGTGCATGAAGCTCATCTTCAAATTTGTGGCAGTGAGTGTTAGCATTTGCTTCTTGCTTGTGTAGGTTTTCAAGGCCTCTCAGAGGTGACACCATCCTCCCTATAGACACAAACTGGTCATGTGTATCACTCTTGTGTGTGAGAGTGGACACCTACATCTTCTAGAATAACAATGGGCAGCTTATTCTTACGATATTCTTTTTAAATTTCTGGCAAGGTGGCTGTTTGCCCTAAGTGAAATTACAAGCTTTGAAGTGAGAATGTACCAGTTCTGTTGCTATTGCTTTTTTTTTGTTGTTGTTAACTTGTGCCTCAGGGATAGAGGTATTGGACTTTTTCATTTTCTCTGAGCTTCAAGTCAAATCTAATAGAAACAACAATCTGCCTGAAAATGGGAATTTTCCAGGAGCTGTTAATTCAATCAAGGTATTGACTATGCTCGTGAGATACAGCTTTTAATGGACCTCCAAAGAGGTTAGTTTTCTCTGTTGGGTTGAATGCATTTCATGGTCAGCTGGGTCCCCAGGTGGGATGAAAGATATCTGGGAACAGTACTGAGTGAAAATGACAGATACACACTATATTAAGAAAGGTCTAAACTGCATGACCTGTATTTTCATTGTTTTGAGTAGGAGTGAGTTTTTTGAAGTCTCTCTTCCCCATGTAAACTAGGAAGTCCTAGTCATACTTAAATATCTCAGAGTGAAAATGGGCTAAGCAAACGATTTAATGCATATAAAGTGCTTACGAGTGCGTACAAGCATATATGCTAAGGATGATAAGCATGTAAGTATTGCATATTATCTATTATTTTCATTACCCCCCTCTCCTCTACAAAGCAGATTCTCTGTCAATTTGGAGCCTAGTGAAGGGATGACTTGAGGGTACAGTACTAGAAAGTCGTTGAGAACTGAGGAGAAGAGACAGTAACTATAGCCAACTCTTAAGATGTACAGACTCCAAACTAACATGCTTCAGATGTTTGGGAATGAAGGCAAGGCTAAGCTAAAAAGTGACTGGAGAGACATTTAATACCATTACACTGAGCCTTATGAGCCTTTCCCATTCTTAAATTTTACCTTTATAAACTACAATGGTTATTTTACTTTCAAAAATCCTGCTTGAGTGGGAAAACCTTCTTTTATGTGTTTGTAGATCCTGTTTCTGGCGATAGCGGCTGTATACATATTACTACTGGGAACAGATCCTGATATGTAGGAGACCATTAGAAACTTCCTGAAGCCTCAATGGTGATGACTCAAAGGAGTAGTGGATTCAAGGAAGATTCACCTCTGTGGAATCCTGAAAACAGCTATATGAAGAGAGAACTAAAGGGAAAGAATGACAAACAAGACATGATGTCATTGTGACATTGTTACCAATCAGAAAATTCGAGTTTTTCCAGTGAATGTGAGTACTTTAACACTGATAAACTGAAGAAGATTAAAGACACTGGAACAGTCTCCATTTACTGAGTCCAGCAAAGCAGTATACTGTTGCTGTTTTTTTTGTTGGTGGTGTTGTTATCTTTAAGTCATTGTACAAAGAAGTTTCAATTGAGTACAATGCATCTCGATCAATGCTATCCCTTACATCATTTTTCCTCATCTATCCCAACCCCACCAATCCCAATTTGCAGTATGTTCTTTATCCATGGTATTCATGGCAACTCTTCAATATTTCTATTCTCTCCATATAATGCAAAATGTAAGTAGAGGGGGAAAAGGTAAGCAACTTTCTTAAGAACATACTAGCTTGTATATGGACAAACCAGAATTGAAACCCTTATCTTCATCCAAATTGTTTTTCCTCATGTTAGTCCACCCTGGTTGGTGCTATATAGTGAAGCACACTTCTTACTTGCATCTTCAAAAGTGTCTGGATACCAATTTCTATTGAGTATCCAACCTAAAAAATTTCAAAGAGGGCTGGGGATATGGCCTAGTGGCAAGAGTGCCTGCCTCATATACATGAGGCCCTGGGTTCGATTCCCCAGCACCACATATACAGAAAATGGCCAGAAGTGGTGCTGTGGCTCAAGTGGCAGAGTGCTAGCCTTGAGCAAAAAGAAGCCAGGGACAGTGCTCAGGCCCTGAGTCCAAGCCCCAGGACTGGCAAAAAAAAAAAAAAAAAAAAAAAAAAAAAAAAAAAATTCAAAGAAAAAGTCAAAGAAATGATGAAAGGAATTTTTGCTGTTGCCATGTTAATGGGTCTCACAAATCCACAATGACAAATGGGGAAAATGGAAAAATTGCCTGCCCAAAAAGGGCACAAGAATGTGCAAAAGAAATTTGAGTCATGAGGCTGTTAAGAATGGTAATTTACAGCACAGAGGCTGAAGTAAAAATTACTTCCTATTCATTTACCGAAGTTGGAGAAAGAAAGTTACTTTCCAAAACTGAAATGCTGATAATTGCTTATGTGGACTGCCATAGTAAAAAGAGAATGATGGCTGAAACAGGGAATGTTCCGATGAAAAGGTGGGCAATGGTGTAACAATTTGGTCAAGATTTAAGAAGTGATTGAAGAAGAAAGAAGAAGAGGAGGAGGGTGAGGAGAAGAGGGAAATGAAAGCAGACAATTTTGAATAGAAATTAATCCAGTTCTTTCTGGGTAGAATGAAAGCAAAATTACTCAACAAAGGAACCAGTGGGATGTTAACTATTTCAATCAAGATCATGCTGCTTCAAGAGAGGGATTAATCTTTGGGGTTCAGAATTTTTATTAAAAAATTTTTTTTCTCATAGACCAGGGCTGTTGGCTAATTTAGGGAACTTCTTTCCTAAGATGCCGGAGATTTTAATACTGAAAAGGAGTAATAATGAGACTCACAATTATTCATTGAATTGTGTTCTTTGGTCCCCAAGTCCTGTGTTGAAGTCATAGCCACCAAACTGACAATATTTGGAGGTCAAGTTTATAAAGAGATAAGGTTGACTGAGGTCACAAGGATAGGACCCTATCTGGTGTTAGAAGAGGGAAAGACACCTGAGCTCTCTTTCTGTACTCATACACAGAGGAAGTATCATAAAAGGGAATTGGAAGAATATGGCTGCCTGCAAGATATTCAGCAGAAACAAGCTATGCTGGCACTCTCATCTTGGGCTTCAGTGCTCCAGAACTGTGAAAATAAACATCAGGAGACAAACAAAAAAATCAGAAAATACATGTTTAAACACAACATGTGAATGGCAGCCAGAGAAGATTAATACACTCATATCACAATGATTCCTAAACATGAATGTGGCTACTTCCTTGTACTTTGTTAGTATTCTTCTGTCAGTCTATAGACACATTTGCAAGATGGATGAGTGAGGTAGAATTTAAAAATGTGTGATGTGAATCATATCTAACAAGTACTTTTCTCCATTTAGTAACATTTCATGTCATTTGCATTGATCTATGGTTGGCTTCACCTTTTCTTCAATTATGGATGATTAAAACTGCCATTTAAATACTGCTTAAAAGTATTTTGACAAGGACTTTGTAATATCACAGGAAAAGCTTTGAATTTGTAATTCTAGATGCTGTCCACATTTGTTCAGAAAGGAGTAGTAATTTTAGAAAAGTATTGCTGAAAGAACCCTCAAAAATATAGATGAAATAGAATTGTCCCAGGGACAATTCATTTTTTTTTTTCCAACATCACTTTGAGCACAGATACTGGAATGAACTAACAGGAGCATAGCAGATAACTTACCCAATTTCTAGAGAACTCATTTCACTAGCCCTCAGCGTTTTCTTCCACATCCTTGTTTTCTCTGACTCCACTCTCTTTAAGGGAAGAAACTATGTGTTTTAACAAATCTCATGGGGTTCTTTGCATCATATTCACAACACATTCCAAACTATGTTGTGCTATTTTGAAGCCTGTCTGAGCTAATTATTATTTTTTCTCATTAAACTGGATCATCCAATGGTAAAGAAGATAAATATCGCTACTTTACCCTAAATGTATTTCAGAGTTACAATTTCTTTTCTTTATTTGGGCCCCAGGAGTACAGACATTTCCCTGGCACCACTCAACAAATTCATAAAGAGTCCTTCCAACAAAAGAGGAGAGTGGATCAATTTAGGCAGAAAATAAAAATTAAGTTACTTCTATTTTGACTAAAGAAAACATCCTTTTTATGGGAAAAATTTGAAACTGCAAATTACAATTTAAAATGATAGCTGAAGGGCATAATCTACAGGAAGACAATTTTTGTAAGATATATTAAACTTCAACTTTTCTATTATATTTGATGAGATGTAGAATCATAGCAGTTTAAACCTTGAAATAAGAAAGAGCCTTGGAGAGCTCCCATGGAAAAGAAAATCTGTCTCTCTCCTTCTCCGCCCCTTCCCCCTCTTTTTCACTTTCTCTTTCTCTCTTCCCCTCTCTCTTATCTGTCTCTGCCTGTCAATCTCCATCACACACACACACACACACACACACACACACACACACACACACACACACACACACACACACGGGTATTCCTCATCTATAGTAACTGTAATGAAGAAATTACATGTTTCCATGACACCACAATAGGATTGCCAGCTGGTTTATCCATCTGATGGAGTCTTACTCTGATGCTTCCACACCTTCTCACCTTTAGGATCTCATCATTTTGTTAGGGTTTGTGTTTTTTTTTTATCTTTTTTCTCTCTCACTTTCCATTTGGCATCATATAAATTATAGAGATCTAAAAGAAATAATAAGGGATTTTGGAGTCAAATTTCATTAAAATCTGCCATTAACTGACTGTGTGGTCTTAGGCATTTAGTAGCTCTCATTTTCAGCTTAATGTTGAGCAACAGGCCCATTGATAACACTGCTGTGGGCGTTAATGATAGAGTATCTGTTGTGGTTCATGTGTTGAATGTTTTCCCCAATGGCTCCTTCCTGGGCTAGAGACTGGTGGCACCACTGGGAAGTAGTGAAACCTTTCAGAGGATCCCAGTAGGAGCCCTCAGGTCAGTGAAGATACCCTCCAAGACTATGGTGAGATTCTGGTCTTTTTTATTTTTGCTTGGTGGGCATGAAGTAAGGGGTTTTCCTCTATTGTGTAGTCTGGCCATAATGTGTTGCCTCAACAGAAGCCCAAAGCCAATTGATGATGAATTAGAAACTCTAAAATGAGTCAAAATAAGCTTTTTATGATTTGTTCTTCCCTTCCCACATCACCCTCTTTATCTTGCTATACATCCCAGGCTGGCCTGAACTCTCAATCTTCTTGCCTCAGCTTCCTGAGTTCTGGGATTAGAGACATATGCTACCATGTCTAACTAATGTCTTATCTTTATAATTATCTCAGATATGCTATTATAGCTATAAAAAGTTGACCAATGCAGTAGTTAAACTAGGTGCTGTGTGTAACACATGGCAAGAAATTACTTACATTATTCGGTTTTTGTATGCAATTCAAACAATTGCCACCTAGATCTAGTTTTTTACGTGTAGTATAGATTGAGTTATAACCTCATTTGCTTTATCTGTATCCCTGTTTAGATGCAAACTTATTTTAATTAGATCCTATGAAAAACACCAATATATTTGTTCACCTTAGTCTTGAATCAGAGTCACTGGAAGCCAGAAAATCATTTTAAGGGTGAGATTGCCCATCAATCAAAATAGTCACATGGACATACCCTGCATCAGTGAAAAACTCATCTTCCCTAAAACCTATCTCAATAATGTACAGAATTACCTGCATGGCTATTATGAGCAATGTATACTGGGAAGTATCTGGGCTATGTACTTAATAAGGTAATTGAGTAGCAATGGAGAAGCATGATTGTGCAGTTTGATATTACCAAGAAAACAGAAACTTAAAGATATTAATGACTCCCTTTTCATGATTTAAATCTATCATTCTTTCTTTCCCAAAACTTGACAGACTTACAAGTAGTTTCTTCACAGTGTAATTCTAAAATCTAAGGCACTAACTACTTCTTCCTATTGTAATAAGGACCCAAGACCATACATTTGTATTACCATCTAGTTCTCTCTTTTTTTTTTTTAATCTGTTTTTTTTTTTTTTTTTTTTTTTTTTGCCAGTCCTGGGCCTTGGACTCAGGGCCTGAGCACCGTCCCTGGCTTCTTCCCGCTCAAGGCTAGCACTCTGCCACTTGAGCCACAGCGCCGCTTCTGGCCGTTTTCTGTATATGTGGTGCTGGGGAATCGAACCTAGGGCCTCCTGTATCCGAGGCAGGCACTCTTGCCACTAGGCCATATCCCCAGCCCCCTAGTTCTCTTTTGAGTAAAAAAAAATAACCTTATTAAAGACTTTCAAGAAAAGAAGGAAAAATGAAGAGGTAAAGAAAGAGATATCGCTTAGCTGACAAAGGGTCCACACAGGTGTATTCTCATCCATTATATTGAACAACTTACCTCTTGTGCTAACAAATTCATATGATCAAGTATAACTATTACATATCTCACACATTGGTCATCCAGTCTGGGTTAATAGCAGGAATGCACAAGCCAATCTATGTGAATAAATACAATTTTATTGTTCTGTTTATGTTTTTGTTTTCTGAGCTTGGGAGTCTAACTCAGTATCCGAGGCTTTCATTCATTGGCTGGCCTTCTTTTGCCTGATTCATGACTTTAACCCCAAATTCTGTTTTATGAAAATGTTGGTTCCACAATGGAACAGAATTGAAGACCTGGGAATGAACCCACAGAACTACGCCTACTTAATATTTGATAAAGGGGCTAAAACAATAGTTTGGAAGAAAGATAGCCTCTTTAACAAATTGTGCTGGAAAAACTGGCTCAACACATGCAACAAACTAAAACTAGATCCTTATATATCACCCTGCACCAAAATCAATTCCAAATGGATTAAAGACCTTGAAATCAAAACAGATACCCTGAATACACTAAAGGAAGAAGTAGGAGAAACACTTGGGCTCCTTGGCACAGGACAGAACTTCCTTAACAAAGACCCTGAAAGGCTACAAATCAAAGAAAGGTTGGACAAATGGGACTGCATCAAACTGCAGAGCTTCTACAGGGCAAAGGACATAGCTTGCAAGATAAACAGAAATCCCACAGACTGGGAGAAGATCTTTACCGGCCATTCAATGGACAAAGGCCTCATATCTAAGATATATGCAGAACTAAAAAAATTACCTTCCTCCAAAACAAAACCGCAAAGAACTAATAGCCCCCTCATCAAGTGGGCTAAAGACCTACAAAGAGACTTCTCTGATGAGGAAATGAGAATGGCCAAGAGACATATGAAAAAGTGCTCTACATCACTGGCCATAAAAGAAATGCAAATCAAAACAACATTGAGATTCCATCTCACCCCAGTAAGAATGTCATATATCAAGAAAACTAACAATAACAGTTGTTGGAGGGGATGTGGCCAAAAGGGAACCCTACTTCATTGTTGGTGGGAATGTAAACTGGTTCAGCCACTCTGGCAAGCAGTATGGAGATTCCTCAGAAGGCTAAATATAGAACTCCCCTATGACCCAGCAACCCCACTTTTGGGTATTATCCAAAAAACCACAAACAAAATCACAGTAAAGCCACCAGCACAACAATGTTAATTGCAGCGCAATTTGTCATAGCGAGAATATGGAACCAACCCAGATGCCCCTCCGTAGACGAATGGATCAGGAAAATGTGGTACATATACACAATGGAATTTTATGCCTCTATCAGAAAGAATGACATTGCCCCATTTGTAAGGAAATGGAAGGACTTGGAAAAAATTATACTAAGTGAAGTGAGCCAGACCCAAAGAAACATGGACTCTATGGTCTCCCTTATAGGGAATAATTAACACAGGATTAGGCAAGCCACAGCAGAGGATCACAAGAGCCCAATAGCTATACCCTTATGATAACATAAGATGATGCTAAGTGAAATGAACTCCATTTTATGGAAATGATTGTTATATCACAGTTGTAACTACTTTCAACATCCCATGTGTATCTGTAGTTTATACTGTTGATGATGTTCTTGTATCACCTTCTTGGATTGTACCTACACTATCTCTGTAATCTTATCTGAGTGAATGGGAAACAGTGTGTACTGGTATTAGAATTAGGAAATTGAAAGGGAATACCAAAATTGAGAGACAAAGGGTAAATTAAGAGAAACAACAACAAAAGCAATACTTGCAAAACTGTATGGTGTAAGCGAACTGAACACCTCAGGGGGGGAAAGAGGGATGGTGGAGGGGGGTATGAGGGACAAGGTAACAAACAGTACAAGAAATGTATCCAATGCCTAACGTATGAAACTGTAACCTCTCTGTACATCAGTTTTATAATAAAAAATTAAAAAAATGTTGGTTCCAATGGAAATTATTAATTTTAAGGACTCCTTGGTTACAACTACAGAAAGGAAATAGGTATCCAGTGTCTGACCTGGTAATTCTATCCATATACATTAATTCAACAAGAATATAAGCTATGTTCATGTCTGAGGATTTCCATGGAATCAATATTCCATGGCTTTAATAGCTCCAACCTGAACACAACTCAAACATCTATTAATAATAGAATGGCTATTGACTCATGGCATATTCATCCATTGGGTTATGACACAGCAATGGCAATCATGATTTACAAGCATCTCCCATTCTAGGGATGAATATCTTGAACTCTATGTGCAATAAAAGTATACATAAAAATGTCCTCCTTTCAGTTGCAGTGAGGCCAAGGGAATACCTTGTGAGTGCTCTTGAAACAAAGCACCAATGGTCAATAATAAAGTACTTTATAATTCCAAATAACTAAGGGAGTAAATTTCTAATGCATTAGCACCTCCTCCCAAAATGTAAAGCAAATGAAGTGCTAATTATCTTAACTAACTTCATTTAATCACTCTGTATTGTATATATCTTCATCAGTTTTCTGATAATATCACCATCTGCCTCAGATTGGGTAATTTATAAAGGAAATACTATACTTCTCACAGGTTTGGAAGTTGGGAAGTACAAGATGAAAGGGTACATTAGAAGAGAGAGTTCATGCCACAACATGGCATGGTGAGAAAATGTACATGGGCAAACAAATTCCACCAAAGTCATCCTTCCCTTTGGAACCCACCCAGTGATAACTTACTGAGAGATAACAGCTCTAATCCGTGCATGAAGGCCTTGCTCTCAAGATCTTATCACCTCTTAGTACATTGGTCGTTAAGTTTCAATATGAGTTTTGGAGAGGACATTCAAAGCATAGCAGTACATATATGTCAAAATATGACACTGTAATCCATAATGTATTTGGTTATGACTTCCCACTTAAGAATTATGTATTTTAAAAAACATAATTTCTCTTATGAGTTTTTTTTTTAACTTTTGAGCAGGGTAAACTAATCTCTAGTGTTAGAAACCAGTATATTGACAATCCTCAGGAAGTTCCTAACAAGAAGACACAGTTTTGGGGCTCCTTGATGTCCTACTGCTTGACAAGGGTATTGGTTATATATGCATGTTCTTTAAAAATAATTTTTGATAAATTAAAATTATGATGTATGAACTTTCTGACTTCAATATAATTACCAATGTTCAATATTTCAATGTTTAAATTCAATGTCTAGATGAACAGGAAGGGCTGGGAATGTGGCTTAGTGGTAGAGTGTTTGCCTCACATCCATGAAGTCCTGGATTCAATTCTCAGTAACACATAAATAGAAAAAGCTAGAAGTGGCACTATGGTTCAAGTGATAGAGCAATAGCCTTGAGAAAAAGAAGCTCAGGGACAGTGCTAGGCCCTGAGTTCAAGCATTAAGACTGGCAAAGAAACAAAAATGAATGGGAAAAATTTAAGGAGAAGGAATAACTGGAATATCATCAAGATCAGGGAGATCTATGTGTGGCAATGCTGAAGTCAGAACTTCTCATTTCACTAGCACTGCTTTCTTCTTATGCTTCCATTATTAATTCTTTCTCTTATAGAATTTAATCCAGTGGTCAGCATCAAGGAGTCCCAGTAATTGACTTGGTGTTTGCTTGAACATAGTCTTTCTTTTGTCTTGAGTGTCCTACATGACTGACATGGACAACATGAATAAACAGACTGCTTACATAGGCTGAGTGACACAAGCTCACCTGGTGATTCCCCTTCAATAGTAGAATTGGAATGAATGGCTTTCTTCTTTCACCTTGTTCTCATGGAAGCATGGATTTATTCAACATCAGTCACAGAGCATCTATTATACTTCAGGCCCTGTTTTAAGGGCAGGGGCCAGGAACAAAGCCACATAAAATTCTGTCCTCATGAAACTAATAATCTAACAGGAAGTCAATGCACTTACCATATCTAAGACGATGCATAGTATCGTGAGAGTGAGTTGCATAAAAGGATTTGCAACTTTAGAAAAATGGAGGGCTGATCCTTAGTAAGGATCAAAGGAGACTTGGAGTTTAGGGTAACAGTGGTGAAAGTATAAATAATGTACCTTCAAAGAAGAAGAGAGATTTGTGAATCTAGTCTGTGGTGAAGTTATGTGGTGAAGCATATGCTTTGTGGTTGCTCATTGACCACCGACCAAAGACTGGTGCTTGAGAGAGGAGATAGAGAGAGAGCAAGGTGACCTGGGGCTGAATTATCAAAGTATAGAAGATCCATTGGGCCCTACTGGATCATCTGACTGGCCTCTGTGTAATTTTCCAACTGCTGTGCATATTGGCTCATCACTTCCTTCTCCAGAGAATTTCCTTTAATCTTTAAGAGCTACTCCACCCAGAATTGGCAGAAAAGCAGTACCTGTCACCCCCTGGGACAATGTTACAACCAACAGCTGAGCAATCTATGGATATAAAAGTCCTTCTTTACTCCAGCATTAGAAAACTCTGTTTTGATCATGCTCAGGAGCGCCCTGTGGGAACAGGTTGAGGGTAGACTTCAACTGAGCCCACATCCTTGTTCAGCTCTTTCCACTTGCTCTACCCTGATTTCCTCTATCCCTTCAGTATACCTCATTAAAGTACACACAACCTGTCTCAGCGCTACTCTTCAGCAGATTGACTTCAGTTTTGATCTGTAATGATGGGAAGCCATTTAAAATTTTAAATCAATGATGTGACTTGATCAGAATTACAGATTTTTGGAATTGACACCATTATATTTTTTAACACAAGTCTGAGAGTGAGTCTAGTTGTTTGCTTGCATGTTTGTGTTTATGAGAAATTCTCATTGTTTAGCTTAGGTTGGCCATAAATTTGTGAGCATCATGCCTCTTTTTACTGACTCTCTAATCTATTTTAATGTTATAACCTATTGCTTTTAAACACTTCATTGACATAAATTCACAGTGCCCAGTTTGTGTATGTGTATTATCAAAGAGAGACAGACAGAGACACTTGCAGAGAAATACAGAGATTTATGATTTATTTATTTCTGTTAGGAAGATGAGATTACATGATAGAAAAGAATGGTTTTCCCTTCTATGTGTTCTTTTAAAAAAATAATATATACTTTAATCTTTAAAGCAGCAACAAGTAAGAGATAGTTTAGCATATTAACATGTTGTTAGCATATTGACATGTTTGATTTACATTCTTTCTTGGGAGAAAGAGTGTTAAAATTGAATGGTTGGGGGAAAAAATCAAGGATGGAACTGAGAGGAGAAAGGAGAAGGGAAAAGAGAAGCAGTGATCAAAGCCAGAGAAGAAGAGGAGAGTCCCCCTGGGGAGAGGAAGATATTTAGCAGAGTTCTGAGGTGGGTTGTTTTTATGGTTAGTTGATGTAGGACTTCCTGTATCTAGTGCTCTTTAACTACTGATCATTCTAATCAGTGTTTAGAGTTCTCATATTTTTGTAATACTTGTTTTTAGAACTCATAATGGAATAATTGACACAACTTTTGATGGAAATTTCTCCCCAATTCTATGTGTTCTTATCAATGTAATTGCACTCCAGAATTTTCCTCTTTTTTTAATTGTTTGCCAATAGTGATTTTGTCAAGCTTTATGGCAGTAATTGCTTTGTATCTGCGTGTGCTTGTTAAAAAAAAATCTTATCCTATGGTTTGTTATTTCACAACATTATTAAAATTAGAGCATTATCTGGTTGATTTAATTGATTGTGGGCCGGTAAAGGTGATCATTAGTGGTAATTATTTAACAGCTAGGAATTATTTAACAGTGTTAAAATCTGTCCTCCTCCTTCCTTTTCACTTTCTATCCTCCCTTTCATCTTTGTTTCCCTTTCATTCTGTTTTTTTTTTTTTTTTCTGATTCTTGGCTAGATAACTCAATGTGTTAACTAAATAACCACTATCTGCTTACCACTTAAAATAATTACCTTTTAAATTTTCTTTTATAAAAATTTAGTCTTGCTAATTAGTTGACCTTTATGAATAAAAGATGCACATTTTCATTCAACAAGTGCTGGGGTGATGTAGGTGTTTGCTGTAAAGTGCTGCTCCACTCACCAGAAATGTAATTGCGTTTCTGAAACTGTGACTCTGATCTTGATCCTTGCCATGTGTGGAAGAGAAATTCATCTGTCTATATAATTTATTCTTAGTCACAGAGGAAGGGAAATGCATCCTTATTGGGGATATTAAATGCATAAGGGAGCTATTGGAACTTCAAATGAGAAATTACTCTTATTAAAAATAAAGACGGTATACCCTCCCTTTATCTTCACCAAAGAAAATCTACTTAACCTTCAAAGCTAAGTCAGAACACTTCCTCCATGAAAGACAGGCTGAGGAAGATAATACTTATTCCTGCTTTCCTAACCCAGACACACTTCTTTTTCTGAATTTCTGTCTCTTCTTCTTCCACCACTACTTCTTCTTCTTCTTCTTCTTCTTCTTCTTCTTCTTCTTCTTCTTCTTCTTCTTCTTCTTCTTCTTCTTCTTTCTCCTCCTCCTTCTTCTCCTTCTTCTTCTTTCTTCTTGGTACTGGGGATCGAACCCAGGACATTGTACTTGCTAGGCGCCACTGAGCTACATCCCAGCCCATTCTTTTTCTGAATTTCTGTACAGTTCAGTTTAGTGCCTTTTGATTTGCTATCTGCTACCATCTGGATATAGTTTGAGTATGTGTGTTTTTAAGGGTCCATGTTTTGAAACTTTGTTCCCAGGGTGGGGATGTTGAGAGGTGGTTTGGAACCTTTATGAGGTGGAGCCTAGTGGGAAGTGTTTAGGTCACTGGGGGCAAATTGGATCTTGACTCCTCTTGATGGTATTTTCCTCTGGTTTCTTGTCTTGCCATACTATCTCTCCCTTCTTTTCCATCATGATACTGTCTGTCATGAGGATATGATGTCCATAAACTTTCAGAACTCTAAGCACAATAAACTTTCTTCCTTGATGAAGTTCTCAGTCTCTGGTATATCGTTAAAGTGACAGAACATGAAGTAATATAATATTTAATACCTTCTTAGATTACAACTACACACACAGACACACATGTGCATGACCATACACACATATACACACAATGTAGTTTCAGCTGCCATCATATAATAGCAAACACTAACTCGTTCACATGCTTGAGACTCAGCAAGGGTTTAGGTAGTTTAGAATGCCCATTGAGGTGAGTGGTATGTCTTTTATGTAGTCTTCTTTGGTCCACCATCTTAGATATGTCATGTTCACTGACTCATGGAGACTCTCAAAGAGACTGAGTGTGCAAAGACTCTTGAAGTCTAGGCTTGGAATTGATCCATTATCACTGCTATATGCTATTAGTTAAAGTAAAGCACAAGGCAGATCAGCTTCAAGGAGTCAGAAACAGGCTGTACATTTTGATGAAAGTAATTGTGAAACTACAAAGAGAAAACATTGCTCATAGAAGGGAGAGAAATTGGGGACTTCTCATAATTAATATATTTGCACATGTTTTCCCTCTATTCATAAAGCTATTCATCAAGTACTACCTATTAGCTTGTATTCCCCCCTACTAGGAGTATTTAGAGTGGCTTCAAATTCACAGCATAGCTTCTGCTTTATTAATTGATAATAACACCTTGCTTATCTTTTGACATGCTCCCAAGCACCATGCAATGCGATTCTAATGGATTTAAGTTCTCATTGGTAACCTATACCAATGGTCCCTGATCAGGGGATCAGAATAAAACTTGGGCTGGGATGATGTGACTCTTTTTTATTTTAAAACCTTGATGTATATAAGCAGGGAATATTGTTGAAGATAGATTCCTTGTCTTTTTAAACTGGTTATTTAACTCTCTTCTCAACTTTGGGAGCTGCCAGTATCCTCCCACAATATCATTTATCATCTTTTTTCTCAAGATGAAGTATCTAGCTGTCATAAAGATTTTGTAACAGTGTGTTGAGTAACCGAATGTAATCAAGAGTTTCAGAATCACTGACCATCTTTATTACTGAAGAATAATTTAACATTTGCTCTCCTAAGGCAAAGGCATCTTTCCTTTGAGGGCAATACAACTTTTTCTCTCAAGAACCAATCATCCTGCAGTTTAGTAGCTTAGTTGGAAGCCACAAAATTGCTCCAAAATCACCTTAATGAGTGTCCAAGATATATTGACTAAATGCCTAAAATTTATGGAAGGGGAACCATGATAGTGTAATAAAGCATATATTAAATTCACATTCTGTGGAATAATTTTCAGTCCAAGCACAGAGATAATATTGCATCCATCTGTAAAAGAGAGATGGCAATATATCCATCTGAAAGATGTTTAAAAATCTTAAAATGAGTGTGAAGTATACTATGTACAGATTAACTTCCTTTTAGTTTGTGGGGTGTCTTTGCAAATATTTGATTGGGATTCCTGAATCACTTTTTTTTTTTTTTTTTTTTTGGCAGTCATGGGGTTTGAACTCAGGGCTTGGGAGCAGTCCCTGAATTTTTTCACTCAAGGCTAGCCCTCTACCACTTTGAACCACGGTGCTCAAAAGCCACTTCTGGTTTTCTGGTGGTTAACTAAAGATATCTCCTGAGTAGCTAGAGTTATAGGAGTGAGCCACCGGCACATGGCTTCCTGAATTCCTGAATCATTCGTTAGTAGAGCCTAGAGTAAGTAGTTAAGGTTCTTGTTCAGTAAGAATAATACTAAATCTACATTAGAAAGACTTGAGAAAATAAAAACTTGGATCCTTCTTTTCTTTCACAACACAAAGCACTTCTGTAACTTTATACGAGTGTCTCCCCACATGCCAAGGAAGCCATTATTTTCTACAGTGAATACCAACTGGGTCCTGTCTGATCCAACTGTGACATTATCTTCCTGGGGTAGTGACAGATCTCCCAGGTTGTGGGCTCAATCTCCTGTGATTGTTCCATGTCTGAGAATAGTTGCAATTTCAGGCTATTAGAATGTTTAACAGACTAGGGCTTCATTAACTTCTTCCAATGGCTCACATGATTCAGGCAATCACTTCATGCATCTATTGGCCATTCTTATTTCCTCTCCAGAGAAATCTCTTTTTAATTCTTTAGTCCACTTATTAATGGGGCAGTAGTTTCTTTGAGTATTTGCTTTGGGGGAGGAGATACTTTTTTGAGCTCTAGGTATATTTTTGATATGTTATGTGGCTAGTGAAGACCTTTTCCCAATCTGTGGGTTTTCTCCTTTACCTTGCTAACTGTTATGCCCAAGTCACGAGACGACCTCCAAGAAGACCACCGAGAGCCAGACATTCTGAAATGCAAAAGCAAGGCTTTATTCAGGCAAGCTGCAGTTTGGGCCTCGTCCCATTCACTGATGCAGTGGAGATAGGGAGGAGGACCCCAAGCTGAAATCTTACAGGGTTTATGAAGGCAAAAACCACAAAGTTACAGTAAGCAGGTGTTTACAGATCTGATTGGCTCTGGGCTAGGGGCAACATTCCAGGGTGGACAGAGGTTATCAAAACAGTCTCTAGGCTGTCTGGACTCTGACAACCTGTCCTGCTAGATGGACTATTTTGGCGGCCAGTGTGGGCTCACAGTGCCTGTTTATCTTTGGACAGCATGGCTATTTCTCAAAGCTTGTGCAGGCCCAAGGTTACAGGCACAGAGTGGGGCCTGGCTGACTTTAAGATACCTTTGTTCAAGAAATTTACAGTTTAGGGGCTGGGGATATAGCCTAGTGGCAAGAGTGCCTGCCTCGGATACACGAGGCCCTAGGTTCGATTCCCCAGCACCACATATACAGAAAACGGCCAGAAGCGGCGCTGTGGCTCAAGAGGCAGAGTGCTAGCCTTGAGCGGGAAGAAGCCAGGGACAGTGCTCAGGCCCTGAGTCCAAGACCCAGGACTGGCCAAAAAAAAAAAAAGAAATTTACAGTTTAGCAGTCTCAGCACAAACAAGTCAGTTCTTACAGTTCAACATAAACAACAAGATGGCTACGATTTCAAAATGGAGTCACTGCTGCCACAAAGTAGGATTTACCTTCACTCTTCACTAACTATGTCCTTTGACATGCAGAAGCTCTGCAGTTTAATGCAATCCCCAATGACCACATAAAATGAGGCTAATTGAAATTATCTCCACAATATGAAAACAAGAGGTATTTTTTGTGGTTGGGTTTTTTTTTGTGTGTGTGTTGTTGTTATTGCTGTATTCTGTGTTTAGTGGATTATTAGCAGTTATTTGTTTTGTCCTTTTTTCCTCCTGGGATTTATCCCTCCCCATGGTCACTGTTGCTGATTTTGGTACCCTTTGTCTTGTATATATGTACCTGATTTGAGGAAGGGAAAGGGAATTGCAGAAATGGTGGGACAAAGGGTGAACCAATGCAACAGTTATATTCACTAAACAGTATGTTGGAAATGAACTTTTCAACTTGGGAGGAAGCGGAGTCAGCAGGAGGTAAAGTGGGAGAAAACAAGGGAGGGTAACAGTGTTCAAAAAGAAATCCACCGCCTTTACAAAAAGTTTAAAAAGAAAGATGTTTTTGCAGATTCTATGAATTCAGCGAAAGCTAGATATTCCCCACAACTTTGCATCTGTCTTCTTTGATTTGAGCCATTATCCCCTACAGTCACTTTACAATCACCTTGCTGCTCCTGGTTGAACAGAATTCACTGATAAGTATCTGGTGACAAAAGGCAAACAGCTCCTCATTAAGCAATGCCTTCTTATCATTTTGAAGGAGGGCAGTCAGAAGTTTTGCAATCCATCAACCAAGTAACTTATTTCTGCTCCTTCTCTCCATTGGTAAAATGATAACTTTTTCTCCAAGGATAATGGGACAATGGTCAGCCAGGCCACGTCTGTGACTTGAGATAGTTTAAACAATGCCTATCTTTCTCAACTCCATCATCAATTCTACCTGTTTAACCGGAAGCCAATGTCTAGTAACCCAGGAAAAACTGAAGATGTTCTGACACATTTATTACATGTCTTCCCATGTTT
Organism: Perognathus longimembris pacificus; assembly: GCF_023159225.1. NCBI lineage: Eukaryota > Metazoa > Chordata > Mammalia > Rodentia > Heteromyidae > Perognathus > Perognathus longimembris. The sequence goes on from NC_063166.1 coordinate 58,417,770, forward strand.
GCCACTTAAGAAATCTTCTTTCTCTGCCTTCACCATATCTCTTTATTTGGCATTTGGAGGGGGTTGATCAGATAGATATAATCTAGATCTTCTGGACTTTGGGCCTGCAGACTAAAAGCTTGACCATGTTTTCAGTCTAAAACCAAGTTCTTAGACCATCAGTCATACTGGGCATGGTTCTGCAATACATATTTTTCATATGCACTTCATTCTTCCCAGGTCATATTCCTAAACATATGTACTTGAGTCTTCTTTCATTCCTTTCAAAATTTTGCTCATATATTACCTTTGTATTTAAAGCAGTATCCATCTCCAGATAATGTTTGATTTTCCTTATCCTACTTTATTTTCTTAGAATTTAACGTCTTCCAAATATGCCTGCATTTATTATTTTTAATTGCTCCCCTTTTCCTCCAATAGATTTAACATGCTTTGTCTCTGGCAGTGGTATATCTCATATAGAGATGAATAACTCCCAGTTTACTATATTGAGTGTAAGTGTTGTGCTCTTGTTTGAACTTTTCCTGCTGGATCAAAATTGGAGATGGATAAATTAATAGTGTAAATTTGGATGACTAGTGGATTTGTAAATTTGGATAACTTAGTCTTTTTTTAATGTCACTGTAACAGAATAAACACCAAAATTGGGGACTTTATCAAGGATATGTGTTTATTTTACATAGTTCTTAGGTGGAAAAGTACAAGTTGGAGGGACTATGCCTCTTTGCTATATTATCTCATGCTAGAAAGCAGAAGGGCATGTGCATAAGGGAGCAAGAGATTGAATTTTCAGTCTCCAGCCCTTGGATAGTCTGTATTAGCCTGTGCATGAAGGAAAATTCCTCACAGGCTTATCACCTCTCAAAGACCCCTCTCTCTCCCCCATACCATTGTATTGAGGATTAAGTTTCTAACAGATGTTTTTTGGAGGCACATTCCAATCATAGCACTGTCAGAGGACATTTTGTGCTTCCCACACAAAAAAATGAGGATACAAATCTCATAGGGTACTACAAATCTACATTTCCCATAGGAACTAAAGTACTAACAGCTAATTTACATTTTGCTTGCTCAATTGTCTAATCCCAAGTTGCTCAGGAATTATCTCAATGAACTTCCTCAGTGCCATTAAATTAATACACTCATAAATGTGCATTATGTATTAAAGAAAAAAATCATAGAAGGAATCATCTCAGAATTCCACAATGTTCTATCTGAAGGACAGGGCTGTGAAGATCGGGACCATTTCACCTCTTCTGAAGATTTGTGTAGGCTTTGCGACATTTTACAGTTGACTGAACCAAAGTTATCATACATGCATTATTCCTAAATTTTCAAATTGTTCTTCCTCAAATTTTAGTGTACCTCCAACTTAAAGAAAGCATTAACGCTCTAAAGACATAAAAGATTGTATTATGTATACTCTTATCCTTCAGTTATATTTTTTCAACTGTACATATGATCATAAAAGTTTATTTTTCATATATATGGAGAGAGAGAGAGAGAGAGAGAGAGAGAGAGGCTGTTCCTGGGTTTAAACTGAGGGCCTGGATGCTTCATCTGAGCTATTTTTGTTCAAGGCTACTGCTCTATTTTTTCTTAATTTTATTGTAAAAGTAATGTACAGCAGAGGGGTTACAGTTACATAAGTAACTGTACAGTGTTATCTTCTCCCTCATTTTCTCCCACTTCCCCCATCCCCAATTCTCTTCCCCAAGTTGTTCATTCCAACATCCCATCTAGTAAGTACTGAGGTTGCATTGGTTCATCCTTTGCCCTTCATCTCACCATTTTATGATTCCCCTTCTGTTGGGGTCCATCTTCCCCCCTAGATGGAAGGGGCCTGAGGCACCTCCCCCAGCTGGGGAATGCAGCCCTTCCATCCTCTCTACATTGGAATCTGGAGAAACCGGTCCGATAAGAGACCCCCGACTTAGCTGGCAGCCAGCCTGGCGCCTACCAGCCCCGCCCTGGTTTGGCGCACTCAGAGTGACGTAGCCCCTTGGAGGTCAAGTGACCAGCCCCTTGGAGGTCACCTGACAGCTCGTGGCCTATGGGAATCCTGGCCAACCCCCTTCCCCTGATCATCTACCCTTGCCCCTCTCTCAATAAAGTTAGTTCGCTCTCAGAAGCTGACTCCGTGGTCTATGTCCGTGGGTAGGAAAACGGTCACATTGCCACGCGGGTCGCGCGCCCGCCAGGACGGAGACATCCCCACGTCTCACCCCGACAAACCTGCAGGCCGAGGGTTGGGGGAGAAGGCGATGCGAGGATAATAAGAGAGAAAATAAGAATTTGAGCCGGAGCAGAGAAAGCAGTCCCCACACCCTTCCTTTCCTCAAATCAGATAAACATATATAGAAGACATAAGGTACAAAAATCAAAACCAGTGACAAGAGGGGATAAACCAAAGGAAAGAAAAATGAAAGAAAGAAGAAATAACTTCACATAGTATATTAAAAACAAACAAACAAAACCCCTCTCTTATTTCCATATCTTGGAGTTCATTTCAATTACCATAATATTATATGGTCATTACCTGATGAGGCATTCTGACCCTCTGCTAGGATATATACTAATTATTACAAATGAAGGAAACCATGGAGCCTATGTTTCTTTAGGTCTAGCTTACTTCACTTAATATGATTTTTTCCAAGTTTTTCTCTTAATATGATTTTTTCCAAGTCTTTCCATTTCCTTACAAATGTGGCAATGCCATTCTTTCTGATGGAAGCACAGAATTCTAATGTGTATATATACCATATTTACAACATACTTTAATGAGATAGAAGAAGCAATCCAAAAATTCATATGGAATGATAGAAGACTTTGAACATTAAAAACAATCCATAGCAGGAAAATAGTATTGGAGGAATATCGATACCAAACTTCAAACTCAATTATAAAACCATAGTTATAAAAAACAGTTTGATACTGGCACATGAACAGGCCTGAGGATAAATGGAACAGAATTTAAGACCCAGAAATGATTCTACAGACCTATGGCCATCTAATCTTTGATAAGGAAGCTAAAATCATCAGGTGGAGGAAAGACAGCCTCTTCAACATATGGTGCTGGAATTATTGTTAGCATGTGTAGAAAACTGAAGTTAGATCCTTATATCACTGCACCAGAATCAACTCCAAATGGATTGAAGACCTCCAGGTAAGATCATATTCCCTGAGAATATAACAGGAAGGGATACGGGATACATCAGGGCTTCTTGGCACAGGTTGAAACTTCCTAAATAAAGATTCAGAAACACAACAAATCAAAGAAAGGTTGTATAAATGAGATTGCATTAAACTGCAGAGCTTCTGCAGGGCAATGGCCATAGCTAGCAAGATAAATAGAAAGCTCACAGTTTGGTATAAGATCTTCAATAGCTATGCAGCAGACAAGGGCCTCATATCTAGACTATACCTAGAGCTCAAAAAATTAAACTCTCCAAAAACAAATGCTCAAAGAAACAACCACCTCATTAATAAGTGAGCTGAAGAATTGAGAAGCGACTTCAATTGAGAGGAAATAAGAATGGCCACATTAAAAAATACTCAATATATCTGGCTATAAAAGAAATGCAAATCAAAACTACAGTGAGATTCTACCTCACCCCAACTAGAATGGCCATTATAAAGAAAACAAAGAATAACAGATGTTGGTGGAGATGTGGCCAAAAGGGAATTGTACTATTGGTGGGAATGTAAACTGGTTCAACCACTCTAGAAAGTAGTAGGGGGATTACTCAAAAGGCTAAACATAGAGCTTCCTTATGACCCAGAAATCCCACTCCCAGGAATTTATCTAAATGATCACAAGTAAGGGGGACTGGGGATGTGGCCTGGTGGCAAGGTGCTTGCTTTGTATACATGAAGCTCTGGGTTCAATTCCCCAGCACCACATATACAGAAAACGGCCAGAAGTGGCACTGTGGCTCAAGTGGCAGAGTGGTGGCCTTGAGGAAAAAAAAAGAAGCCAGGGACAGTGCTCAGGCCCTGAGTCCAAGCCCCAGGACTGGCCAAAAAAACAACAACAACAACAAAAAAAAAACCACAAACAAGGCCATACTAAAGTTACCAACACAACTATGTTAATTTCACCATTATTTACCATAGCTAAGATTTGGAACCAACCCAGATGCCCCTCAGTAGATGTCCTACTTCTTGAGCCACAGCTCTACTTCTGGATTTTTAGTGTGGGTATAAGAGACTCTTGGACTTTTCTGGCTGGTTGGCTTTGAACCAGGATCCTCAGATTTCAGCCTCCTGAGTAGCTAAGATTACAGATGTGAGCAACCAGTGCCAGGCCTAAAGGATACTTTTATAAGTGATGTGACTCTTCTTTTGTGTGGAACAAATTGTGATTGTTGTAAAGTCTTGATATCATCACCAATACCCAAGTGGCTCATTGGTGACCAGAGTTATAGTTATTTCTAAGAAGGCAAAATTCCTACTTATTTATGAGCTTAATATTGATTCCAAAGCCTAATATGTTCCTGGATCCTCAGGCAATCAACATTTGCCCCCAAATAACTCTGTGGAACATAAGAGATCATTGACAATTGGAGGTCATGCCCCATAAATATTAAAAGTTCTGAGCCAAGGGCAAGTTTCACAGTAGAGCCTGGTACTTCTTATTTATTGGTAACATTTTTCAAACTGTCAACAGCAGACATTTCAAACTAATCAAGATTTTAGACAAATAAGGTAGTTTCTATTTTTGTTTTGTGGATACAGCATTTTTGCAAATGTAGTGAGCTCTCATTCTATATCCCAAAGGAACACAGTAAAGGTGACCTTACAACTATTGCTGAACTTGCCATTTACTTTGGCAGAGAAAAACCAACCTGCACACATAGCTTCAGGAAATAACTAATGTTTTCAATATGAAATGATAATGACTGGGTAGGGTGAATGATAGGATGGAGAGAATTAACTCACTGTTAATATGAAACTTTTAAATAAAGAGGTATACTATCTGAAATAGCTCTGACCATATAGGCAATATAAACTGATACAGATTAAAAAAAAAATGTTTTGTTGAAACAGAAGCACAAACTGTGAGGAGCCATTATGCTAAGTTACATTTAGAAACAATCAACTTGGAAAGAGAAGTATATTCATTGTATATGACCTCAAATCCTTCCCTTTAGAAAGCAGGTGCATAGAGAGCTTTCCCTCTGTGAGAGGCAGAAATGAGATTTGCTTCTTGAGGGCATTTTTCTTCCCACCCAGATGCTTGTTTTGATTTTTATATTGTCAATTAAATGCCAACTTCAGTCTCTTTTTCGGCTGCAAGGAACTGCTTTGTCATTAATAAGAAAGAGCTCACAGCTGCCCAAGTGGTAAACTAAACATTTTTTTGTTTTCCACATTATCTAACAAAAAAATTAAGTTCAATACCATAAGAAGAAGAGATATGCCTTTGGAGGCCTGAGAAAAATCAATATTATCTCTATTAACAAAAGAGGTGTTGGTGTTTGTTCTGTACATCATAAATTATAATCACACATATGAAAAAATTAATGAAATGATCATTTATCTGAGTTCTCAAGTTCTAATTGTTTTCTTCTAGAAGATATATGAAGATGCTTGTGCTTCTAGTAAAGTCTTGAGTATATATGTCACATATTAGCATTTTGATTGTCTTCTCTAAATTGCTACTTTTACATAAAGCAAAGTATGTACATTAATTTTTTTCTTGACCAACTATTTCCCTCTTCTGTTTAATTTTTTATTAAGGAATAAAGGAAAAATGTTAAAATTATGTTAGATTTTAGTTGTTCCCTTAGTCTATGTGCGAGTGGTGGCTACTTACTAACAATGCTATTAATTAAGGTTGTGTAAACTCCTCCTAAATAGAAATAAGTCTAGAAAAGACCTTTCTTTATATTTCATTGGTCAGAACTTTGTTCAATAGTAGAAGAATATTTTATTTCCTTTAAAATTACAAACTCTTCTTTCTCAATTCCCCATGCCCCGCTCAGGAAGAAAGAGTTGTTTCTTATAATTCAATTTGATTTTCTTCTTCTTTGGTCCTTAGCTGCATCTACTATGGTCACATAAGATAATATGAACAAGATTATTCCTACCACAGAAATTGATTGGTACTTTATATACCCTATTCTTTCCTTCTTTTTTTTTTTTTTTTTTTTTTGCCAGTCATGGGGTTTGGACTCAGGGCCTGAGCACTGTCCCTGGCTTCTTTTTGCTCAAGGCTAGCACTCTGCCACTTGAGCCACAGCGCCACTTCTGGCCATTTTCTGTATATGTGGTGCTGGGGAATCGAACCCAGGGCCTCATGTATATGAGGCAGGCACTCTTGCCACTAGGCCATATCCCCAACCCCTTCTTTCCTTCTTAATGAATCTGTCTCGTCTTTTTTTTTTTTTTCTTTCCAAATTCTACCCATCTTCACCGTCAGCTCAAATGCCACATCTTTGGCAACTTCTTCTGACCATCCAATTCTTCCTTTATGCAGACAGACTTACTGTTTTTTTATGTAGACCATTAAAAATGCTCTTGCATACCTCTGATTTCTCTCCCATAGACTTTGATCTATTCCAGTGTGTTTTTAGTACATGGAATTCCCTTGGAAGGCAGCACATATGTCTCTTGCATTTCTGCATTCTTCATTCCATGAAGTTCATTCCATGATGGGAAGCATGCCTTTCATATGTGTGAAGACTGACTCTATTTATAGTAGTCACAATGTATTTTAATTTTATGCATAAACCAATACTGGGGATAAAGGCAGGGCAGATGTAAACATTTTAAATTAAAACCATAATATTTAATATAATCTCAAGAATATTTCTCAGGTAAGAAAGAAAAAGAAAAGGCATAGAAATCTGGTGACAGAGATCTGGTAACAGGGAAAGTGAATGTAGATGACAAAGTAAAAAGGAAACTCCCCTACACCATAAATATCAACCATATTTTGTTTGTTTGAAATTTCCTACCGATAGTCACAGGAAAAAGACTAGGGCTGAATGTTCTTTAGTAAGAAAGTCACTTCCTAGTAAATATGAAAATGAATTCTAAGCTTCTTTTGAATAGTTTGTAATGAATAATGAATGTCCTTGAAAGAATAGAATTTGTTCTAAGAGAAACTAAAATGTGAAAAAGGAAATGAAAGAGGTACTCCCTACCCCTGCTTCTTCTCATTCTTATATTAGGAGAAACAAGATGGGAATGTCAGGAATTGTTTGCAAAATCAGCCCACATTTTTTCCATTAACATAGAAACATCTGACACACACTGGCCCTGGTGTGTCAAGCACCGTTAGATAGATATAATGTCTTCTTCTCTAATATCCCAACAGCAATAGAAAACACTTTGGGTAAGCAAAGTTGGGCAGTTTTCAAAACTGTCATCCCTAGTAGAATTATAGACACAAAAAGACTGTTATTAATTTTAGTCAGTGACTGTGAACTTAGAATGATCCTAATCTGGTGACTGCAGCCAGAAGTGGGCCAATATTCAAAGAGCAATTAGGGGCAACTAACAAGATTGGATTCTGACATGTGAGGTGAAAAGTCAGTAGAAAAGAATTGAAATACTGGCTGGTTGATGTTAGATAGTATAGATCTACTTAAAGCATGATTTATTCTTTGATAGTAGAGAGCTATTCAACAGAAACTACTGCCAGCAACATCATCACACCCAATTATTAAATTTGAGAGTGTATAAGTCACTTGAACATCTTGTTAAAATGTACATTGTTTGGGCTGATTTGAGTTTCCACAATTCAAACCAGGTTCCAGGTTATGCTGATGTTATTGGTACTCAAGACACACTTTGTGGGAGCCAAGAATAATATTAAAAAGGATGATTTCATTGGATTGACAGAAATCAATATCTAATATATAGAAATACATAGAGAGAGAATATGCAACTTTCTCACCATTTGCTGTTTTTCTTAATGGTTTTGTAAGTGGAAGGAGACATGGGATTAAAAGAAAATGTTGTTGATAATTGAGATATATTTCCATGTTATGGAATGTTAAGTTGCTAAGAATGATTCAAGACAAAGGAAGAAAATGAATGACACAGAAGAGAGAAATATGGGGAAGAATTAATTATTTGGGTGAGTAAAGGTTAATGAAGTTCAGTATCTATGAGGAGCAAAGGGAAAGAAACCTAGAGCAGGCAGAGCATGTTGGAACTATGTAGAAAGATTGGTAGTTTGGGTATTATGGATGATGGAGGCTTTGACTGCTTTTATTTTCTCAGTGAAGGAAGAAGTCACCCTCCACCCCACCCCCGCCCTGAGAATAATGAAAACAATGAGAATGAGAAGAAAAAGGGTAGAAAAAAAATAGATGAGAAGGGGAAATTGCACATAGAATTACAGAATTTGTGGGTCACATCTAGATTTTGTTTGAGGTCAGTGGTCATGGAAACAAGATAAGGCCATTCAATAGCTTTTCTTCTTCATTGATTAGGTATTTGAGAGGGTAAAGAGAATTTAAATAGGGCTTGGAATATTGTTAAGTGATCAAAAAAGGAGGAGAGATATGTAATGGAATTACAACATGAATTGCATTATTCTATTCTTCACAATGTTTTGTTTGTTTGTTTGTGTGTATAAAAATTATTGCCCCTTGCCAAGTATATGCTACTCATGACTGTTTCCTTAACTTTGGGTCCAGCCATGTCAGTTGCTTTGCCCAACAGAATTAGAACAGTTGTAATATAACTGAAGACTTTAAACACGTCTTGCCTGTTTTGACAAATTCTATTGAGCTTATTCCCAGCATGGTGAATAAAGCCTACAACTAACTAGCTGCCTATTCCCACAATGAAGGTAGGTGGAATAGACTTGAAACATGCCAGTAGCTTGATACAGAACTTTCCAGTTCTCCTGTAATTTCATGATTATAAATAGATGCCTTATCAAACAAGAAGTATTGAATCATTTGTTATGCAACATTATTTCAGGAAAATCTGATTAATGCTTAAGAATATGATTGGTCTATGTTAATAAGAGAATGTGATATAAATGCTGAGTGGAACATACAGCTGGAAGGAAATAAAGTAAAGCTATGAGGAAGAGGAGACTGGCAGTGACAAAGTGGCAGAGATAATGCCTTGGAAGTTGCATCACAAGGGTCAAGCTATTAGAAGTGAGCTAGTGAGATGGGCAGTAGTGATTAGAGTGTGGAATAATGAAAACTAACCTTGAAATTTTGAAGTGAGGGATTGAAGAAAATGATAAATGGTGGGTCATGGTAATAGATGACTGAGGTAGGAAAGAAGATAAAGGAAAAGGATTTTTTTATGATGAGTAAGAAGAATCAAGGGGTCAGAGTAATGGACAAATTTTTCACATGGACATCAAAATGTCCAAGAATGATAAGTAGAATAATATTTGAGGTTAGGGAGGTAGTGATTGGTAATGTTTATGATGAATGAGAAAACTTCAGGCAGAGCTGTCTATGGCAGCAAAAGGAGTAGCAACTGATGTGGTCTAATGGATACAGATTAAAAGACAAAATTGTTTAAAGACCAAAAACAATTATTTGGAGAAACATTAATATCCTTTTGAATAAACTTAACTAAGAATGTGGAAGACCACTACAATAAAAACTGCAAAAATCTGAAAAAAGAAATTGAAGAAGCTACTACAAGATAGAAAGACTTCCCACGTTCATGGATCAACCAAATTAATAATGTGAAAATGGCTTTAGTACCAATCATGCAACCCAAAAATTCAATTCCAATGTCATTCTTCACAGAAATAGAGAGGCCAATTCTAAAATTCATATAGAAGCACAAAAGATTCCAAATAGCTGAAGCAAATATTAGTAAAAACCAATGATGGCGGTATCATAACCAGACTTCAAATTATACTAATAAGCCATATTATCAAAACCAGCATGGTACTGGCCCAGAAACTGACCGAGAACCAAGATATAAACCAAAAGAGCTGGAGCCATCTAATTTTTGACGAAGGCACAGGGAAACATAAGCTATAGAAAATATATTTTCATTGACAAATTGTGTCAGATAGCTGGAAATTCACATGTTAAAAAAAAATCAAAACCTGAAAGTAGATTTCTACCTCTTAACCTGTTAAAAAAAAAAAAGCACCAAAAACTCAATGAGGTTGGAATTGTGGCTCAGTTGGTACAACACTGGCCAATGGATGAAAGCAGCACATGCTGAGTTTGTGTCCCCATCTAGGACCAAAAAAAAAAAAAAAATCAATTCAGAATGTAGCAAAAGTCTTAATGTCCTAAAACTCTAAAGTTCCTACAGGAAAACCACGTAGGGAAGACACTCCAAGAGAATGGCTCTCTGAATATCTCAGAAAATAAGAGCCAGAATGGCAAATAGGATTACATCTAATTAAAAAGTTTCTACACTTGCTGGCCACTGGTGGCTCATACATGTAATTTCAGCTGCTCAGGAAGCTAATATCTGAAAATAATGGCTAAAAGCCAGCATGTGCAGGAAAGTCTATGAGATGCTTATGTCCAGTTAACCACCTCAAAGTCAGAAGTAAAGCTACGGCACTAGTCTTGAGTGAAAAAGCTCAGGGATAGTGCCCAGGCTCTTCAAGCCACAGGAGCAGCATGGGGAGGTGGTGGTGAGGGGGATAGGGGGTGCACACGCACGCGCGCGCACACACACACACACACATACACACACACCATAAATGCTCCTCCACAGCAAAAAAAGCAATTACCAAAATGAAGTGACAGCTTTTGGAATGGGAAAAAAAATAAATATTAGCCAGCTATTCATCATACAATGGATTCATATCTAGAATACAATAATAGCTAAAAAGTAAATATCAAAGGAACAAACAATTAAATTAAAAAGTGGGCAAATGAATTGAACAGACAGTTCCCAAAAGAACTAGAAGTGGACAATAAATACATAAAGAAATGTTCCATGCACTTAGCTATAAAAGAAGTGCAAATCAAAGGACGTTATGATTTCATTTCACCCCAGTCAGAATGGCTATCAAGTGAACAATAACAAATTAGCTGGCAAGGATGTGGGAAAAGGGAACCATCACTGATTCGTAGTAAGAATATAAATAAGTGGAGCTACTCTGGAAATTGACATGAAGGCTCCTTGAGAAACGGAAAATAGAACTACCACATTCTCTTGATCTTGTACTCTCAAAGGAATGTAAGTCAGCATACAGTTGAAATGTCTGCACACTGAACTGTTCACAATAGCCAAGTTATAGTGCCCATCAACAGATGAATGGATAAAGGCTAAGTGCTATATGTAAACTACAAAACACTACTCAACCTAAAGCAGAGTGAAATTAAGTCATTTATAGGAAAACAGATGAAACTGAAAATCATCGTGTAAACTTAAATAAAGCAGACTCAGAAAGACAAATATTACATGTTCTCTAATAATTGGAAGCTGAATCTAAAGAAGAAAAATGGGAAGGCACACAAATGGGGAACTTTCTGAAGAAGTAACTAGTGGGAGGTGAGGGGAATCAAGAAGGCAAAGGGAGAGCAGAATGTGACTGAAATACATTATATGCATTATGGAAAAGTCATAATGAAAGCCATTTAAAAACTGTGAGAAAGACTGCAAACAGGAGAGTGGGAGCATAAGGAAGTGAATTAGATGGGGTGACTGTAATAAAAAATATATTATACACATGTCCAGAAATATCACAATCCTCCACACTGTGCAATTAATATGAGCTAATAAAATGTGGGAGAAGAGAAGAAATAGGAATAAGAATTCTTTCAGATTCTTTCATAACTGGAATATGGACTTAAAAAAAATTACTGTTAGTCCTGAGGTAGCTGCAGGGAGAAGGATCTTCTTTAGGATTCAGCCAGATTCCTATTAGAGCCAAGTGGAAAAGGGCGCTTTTCAGAAAGAAGATGAAAGTGTTGGGGGTTCTAAAGATAACAGAAGGTGGTCTTGAGGGGTCAGGAAAGGGTCATACTTAGCTAGATAAGAAGGAAAGCAGGGTTAAAGAGGAGAGCCTTGGACTTGCAGGGTAACTGTGTGAGGACCACATTAGAGAGAAAGCAGAGCATGATGGGATTATTTCTCATGTCACTGGTGCCTGATCTCCCTGGAAGGTTTTAATGGAGAGTGAAGAGTGACTTGCTGAGTATAAAGGAGCAGCTGAGGGGTCTCCTTATATCTTGAAGTATATGATGTTGAGGTGGAAGTAGGTAACTATTTAAGATCTCATGGCTTTCCTGTAACACATCTGAAAGCAGTCACAAGATATGTCTGTAAGATATTTCAATTCTGTGTTCTCTTTTCTCTCCCATTCCAGTCTTATCTTCTCTGAACAAGAAAATGTCCTAATATAAAGCTTGGAAAATCACTTGATATTATTGTTATTCCATTATTGATGATGATAAATTGTCAGATGCTTGCTAACCTAGGTGTCAGGTGCTATTCTTATTACCTCATTTAAATAATCTGTTTTAAGTCTCACAGCAACTAGGGAACAATTATTCTTGTTTTAAAGTAGTGGCAATTAAGGTTTTGAGGACAAAAATCACTTATCTGGGGCCATTTATATGGCATGTAGTTGGATGAGGATTATCATCTGAGATTCTAGGCAATAAGTCCTGAATGATTCATTGTTTAACCTGTCAGTAATTCTGAACGAGTTGGTGTATTAGCAGCTGGTGGTAAAGGGCTGTGGGTTGACCCACAATTCTATTTATCATTTTGTATGTTACACTTGTCATTATAATGACTCAACTTATGATGGCTTCAACCATAAACACTTTTCTTCTCCTTTTGGCCAAAGGCCCACTTATTCTTGATCACTGTATTTGATAAAATGCTCTCCACATAGCAGATGCTTAATGTATTGCATGCTTGAGTTAAGAGTTACCCAGGCATCTAAGTTTTTATCTGCAAGCATAGATGAAAATCCACAAGGGAGGTTAAAAAGAAATCTTGCTGCTCAAGCTGAAGGTTGGAGTGATTTCAGTTAGATTCACTACTAGAGAGAGGGCAAGATATATGAATTTTCAAATCTTTTTTGTTGATTCCACTGGGTGGTCAAACATTTAGCTCCCTGCTTTGAGGAGTCAGATTCTAATATTTGAAGGTCCTGTTTAAGGTGTAATTGCTTTTGCATGGTATGGATTTGGGAGAAGGGAAGTAACAAATGCTATGGTAACATTGCTATCAGAAGGCTTCTGATGTTAACTGTACCCCCTTTCCACACCCAGAAACAAGACTATCAGTATAAACAGTGGTACTGACATTTGAACTCAGGGTCTTGCAGATACTAGGGTCACCACATAAGAAGCTTTTAATTCCATTCCATTTTCCCACTCTCATCTTGTCTTGGCATTTCATCCAGTACCTGCGCTTGGCTTTCCACTTGATTTGGATCCAGTTCTGCCTTTGCTGAGATGATCTTCCTTGGCTGTTCAGTAGACACGACAATCACTCATAAGAATTGCATTTGCCAACAGATTCAAATCTTCATCATTTTCACTACCCAAAGATGTATTTATTCTAATGAAAGTGACTGAGTCATTTAGATTGAACTGGTGAAGCATTCTTGGCTTTGTGTTCCAATTCCTTCTAAGACACCTGGCAGTTAATGACAATCACCAGGCAGCAATAGCTGATGTGCAGCAACATGGAGCCGGGAACAAACAGGGAACAGAAGCCAACTTTTGCCATTAGTATTCCCAGGTGCTTGTTCAAAGGGTGTTGGAAAGGATTTCCTATAATTATCACCTGTCAGATAGGTCTTAAGCCTGGATGGTAGGAAAACACTCAACTAAGTATCAAGAAGTCTGTGGCTTTTCTGTGGCTGTCACTGGTTTTATAGTAGATGGACAGCACAATCTTGACATAATGGTCCTGCCATCCCACCTCCCCAGAGCTGCGATCTGTGATATGTTACAGGTTGAGACAGTACAGCATCTTCCATTCAGCAATGAATTCTCTTTTCCCACCCCTGGAATCAGATTGGCCTTGTGATCAATTCTGACCCCCAACATTCAGTGGATATGTCATTACTCCAGTTATAAACTTTCCCTCAGAAAGATTGGTGCATGTTTGTTCTCTTAGATCCCTTTGTGGTCTGTTGGGGTGTGAGAAAACTCATGGCACAGAGTCCAGTTGCTCCACCTCAGGCTACTGTAATAGAGCAGCCAGCCTGCTAATCCAAACAGGGAAAGGAGGCCAGTTATAAAGCAGAGCACCTGTGTGACCTTATAGGACGTGTAGATCCAACCATCATCAGAAAAGGTGTTCAGTTAGAGCATAGGCTTCTGAACAAAAGTTCTAATGATTTTAAGCCATTAGGCTTTAGAGTAGGTTGTCATACAGCAAATAGTTTACAGATAATGGCCCCAATTACTTTGTCTCCAAGGGAAGGGTTAGTGATTTTATATAGAAGGCACTGTGTTGTAACCCAGGCTGTGTCCAGTAATTGCTTGTGACTGTCAACTGAGCTGTTCTGTTTCTGCTGCAGACTAAAGCATCGTAGTGGCTTCTAAATTTCACAAGTGACTGATGCATGGCTAAGATGAAAGGAATACTTTGAAGATTTTATTCTGACATGAGACTATAGATTGTATGATTCCCCCATAGGAGGCCCTCTTTTAGGGTTATAAACCACCAGAAAGGCATATAATTATTACATGACCCTAAGAAATCAGAATTGCATTAGGTCACCCTTGTAATGAGGGGACCTGGTCTGTTTAGTGAAACTGAAAAGACAGTATGTTTTATCCCCTATATACTTAATGGACTTCTCCTCTCTTTTGAACATCTCTGTGTTGGCTAAAAATTAACTTCTTGTAAAAACAATAGAAATATGGTGTGCAAATAATTTTGTGACAGGAAAATAAGGAATTCTCTCAATAGATGGGAAAACATTCATCTGACCTTTAGCAGATGTGGAGATGGGAAGAAGAATTTTCTGAACAGGCACCTTGCCTGTTTCTACACACTTCTCTTTCACATGTCCTCTCCCATTACAAGAATTTCCTGGTTACACTGTACAAATCTTTTATCTTCTCTTCTTCCTTTTGTGGACTGCCTACTTCTGATTGGTCATTAGTCTAAATAACCTCTCCAAAAAGGGGTTCATCAGTGCTAGAATTTGTCTGCCATTCAGGTTGAACAGAGCTTAATATCTCTGTCCTAATTACAAACTGCTGGGAGCTGTTGCAGCTCAAATTAGAGGTCTAAACCAGGTCATGCCACCTGAGAAGGAAAGCTCATATATTTATTTAGGCCTAGGCTTTCTGGAGCTCTCTAGAATCAAATTATAAAAGAGAAGATTGGAATCAGGAGAAATGATTCATAAATCGAATGAGTGATTCTTCTCTATTTACCTTGTCTCAACAGATGAACACATGAAAATGAATCAATTAGTTTTTTAAAATATTTGAAATTGAACCATACCAGATCATGGTTACATTTTTTCAGATTTACTGAGGGGTAGTTGTCAAATATATATATATATATATGTATATATACATATATATACACATACATATATACACATATATAATATTTAAGATGTACAAAGTGATCATTACTTCACTTGTGTATATATTGTAATTATCACAATTAATTGAACAACTAACAAAATTACTCTTTGGTGAGAATATTTAAAAATTTACTTATATTCAGATTTCAAGTGCACAGTCTAGTACTGTTAACTGTGGTCACCATGCTGTACATTAGACTCCAAAAACTTATACAAGAGATTGTAAGAGACTGCTATGAACAAATATATACCAATGATTTTGATAACCAAGGAGAAAAGGATAAATTACTAGAAATATAGAACCTACCAAAACCAAATCGTGAAGAAAAAGAAAATCTGGACAGAACAACAATGAAGAAGATTTAATTGTAATAAAAAGCTTCACATCAGTGAAAAGCCCAATGTCAGATAGGTCCCTTGATAAATCTTACCGAATATTTAAAGATTTATCACCAATACTTCTCAAGTAATTCCAAGACATTGAAGAGTAGGGATCACTTCTAAATTTATTTATTTATTTATTTATTTTTATTATTATTTTTTTTTTTTGGCCAGTCCTGGGCCTTGGACTCAGGGCCTGAGCACTGTCCCTGGCTTCTTCCCGCTCAAGGCGATAGCACTCCGCCACTTGAGCCACAGCGCCGCTTCTGGCCGTTTTCTGTATATGTGGTGCTGGGGAATCGAACCTAGGGCCTCGTGTATCCGAGGCAGGCACTCTTGCCACTAGGCTATATCCCCAGCCCCTAAATTTATTTTACAAGTTCTCTATAATACTGATACCAAAGCCAGAAAAAGACAATACAAGAAAAGATCATCTCTGATGAACCATAATGTAAAAATCCTTCAAAAAATACTAGCAAACCAAATTCAACAGCACATTAAAAGGATCATACACCACAATCAAGTGGTATTTTCTCATGTGATACAAGAATGACATTCAAATGAATAAAAGTTATACAGCACAGTAATGGAAAGGAATGAAAGAATAAAATCTTGATACAGATAGACCAAAAATTTGGAAAAACAACATATTTTTGTGGTGAAAACTCAACAAATTGGGTACATTAGGAATATACCTCAACATGTTACATAAGTCATTTGTTGAGAATTTCATTTTCTGATTTCAAATTATATTACAAAGCTATACTAATAAAAATGATACTGGTATCAAAGCAGAGACATATATCAATGAAACAAAACCAGGAACTCATAAGTAATTCCATTTATATAGAGCTAAAATATGACAGCCCATACAAGAACACACAATGGAAACAGGATACTCTCTCCAATAAGTATGTTGGGAAAACAGTATCTACAAGCAGAGGAATGAAACTGAAACACTAACTTAGATCATCCTCAAATAGAAACTCAAAATTGAATAAAGACTGGAATATAAGATCAAAGCTGTAAACTTCTAGAAGAAAACATGTGGAATAAAAACTCCTAAACATCTTCTTCACAGGAAAAGAAACCATAAACAAGTAAATAGGAAATCTGAAAAATGAGAGAAAATATTTGCAAGCCATGTATCTAATAAGGCACTAACATCCAAAGTATGTAACAAACTCATAGAAATCAATAGAAAAGAAGTAAATAATTAGATTTTAAAAATATCTAATGGACTTGGTCAGACATTTTTCCAAATAAGACATACATATCATCAACAGGTCCATGGAAAGGTGCTCAGCATAGGATCAGGTAAATGTCAATCAAAGTCACAAGTAACTAGTAATTCATATTTGGTAAAGATTCTATTATCACAATTAAGGAAGTGTTATTTCATTTTTGTTTCTTTTCTTTTTCCTTTTTTTTTTTTGTACGAGACTGGGATTTAAACTTGGTATTTGATGTTTTTGAGCATTAGCAGGCACTCAAACAACCTGAGCTACATCTCCAATCTGAAAAGGGTTGAATGTTATTATTTTCTTTGTTGGAGAGAAGTGTTGGAGAGGAGTTAATAAAAGGGAGGTCTTATTTACTGTTGGTAGAAATGTGGCAGCCTGGAGTTTCCTAAAAATATTAAAATAGAATTCCTATATGATCCAGTAATCCTTTCAAAGTACAGTCTGAAGGAAATAAAATCACTATCTTGAAGTATTTTTTGTGCACTCCATATTTACTATAGCACTATTCACCATGATCAAGACATAGAGATAACTGAAGTGTCGTTTAAAGAGGAGACAATACTATATATTGTGAACAACATGAAGGACCTTAAGGCTAAGTGAAATAAGCCAACAGAAACTAACCAAAGCAGATCAGTCTCCCTTATTGTATATGAAATCTAAAAAGCAGTTAACTAATAGAATAAAGGAAATGCAAAAATTTTGGTCAAATCTAATCACTGTTAAGTGTTATTGCACACATATGTTTTTGTTATTGTTGTTTGCATTATAATTCAGGTTTATGTAAAGTAGAAAATAGTATTTATGGTGACTATGAAGTAGTGTGTCTCAGTTGTCTGAACACAAATCTTAAGAGCTGCTGTACATGTTTTAGGTGAAGATTTTAATGCATGTTTTCATCCTCCAGAGGATGTAGGAAGTCATTAAAGAAAGGACCATGAAATAAACAAAAGCCCTTCAGGAATGATTTTATCATCAATCTGGCTAACCTGTTTCATGGTTTTATACCCAGGGGCAAGACATATGTGCTCAAAGTAAAGAAAAGACTTGACTGATTAATTTGTAAAGCAGAAAAGTGATTGCTACATTTATCTGCAATGTGTTTCAAGGGTTGTAGGTCTACAACAGCATGGCAGAGAGTCATTTAAAATATAAGAAGTCAGGTATTTAAAATATTAAGGAAAGTATGGTTTATTTTTATTCCACAACTTAACAAAAGGTTTTAGGAAATCCCACTAGACAGAAAGATATGACCTCTGACATTGTGAAGTTTTGTAGTTCACTAGAAAATGTCTATCTATAATGATACAGAAACCTGTATATCACAAAGGATGGCAATGGTATTTGAATAGCACTCTGATGGATACATGCAATGGAGCCACACAAACAAGAGTTGATGCTGAAGGACCCGTGTTTGTGCTCATTTTGTAGGGTGAGGAAGTATGGCTTTGAAGCTAAGCTGTTGGAGACCAGATGGCACAGGGCTATGCATAAAGCTTGGATAATCAGATAGCATTCATGAGCACGTGAAGCAGGGCCTTACACTCATTATTCAGATTTTTTTTTTTCATGAGAGCAACGGGAAACAATGAGTGAAATGAGTGGAGAAAATAAATAGCAAGAATCAATTTTTTTAATATTACTTAATTTTTTTTTGACACAGTGTCACTAGAGAGTCCAGACTGGCCTTACATTTGTCATCTTCCTGCATTTGTTTCCTGAATTCCTAGATCACTGACATAAACCTGGGCACTTGGCCTAGGTTTGCCTTTTTATATGGTTGTTCTGAATGGTTTAAGAAGCAATAGGCAGGAGGTAACGATGCCTTGGAATGATAAGAGACAATGGGATAGATAAGAAAAGTACTTCTGAAGTTGAATCAACAGGACTTATTTATGGACTGGATGACAGGGTGTGATACATTGGTTGCAAAGGTAATCCTGATCTTTTTCATCCTCCTGGCACCCTATGCTATATAACTTTGGTGTATCCTCTTTATCTCTCCCTTTGAGTGTGTGTCTAGCAGAAGCAGAATTACAGTGTGGAGATTCCACAGACCTCCCAGTGGAATCTAGTCTAGGTCAATGGACAGGCAGGCACACAGCCGAGGGAACAAGCCCAGCCAAAAGCTGTAGAGCTACCCAACAGACCTAGAGCCTTGACCTGAGGCATAGAAATCTATGCTATTGCATTATGACAGTCCGGTTTTAAAGTTGTTTCTTATGTAACATTTTTGTGGCAAAAAATAAAGTGATGCAGGAGCAAGGGAGAAAAAGTATTTGAAACACAGTTAACTGTTACAGACTGCATATTTGTTTCTTTCTGAATTTATTGGTCAAAATTTGAACCCCAAAGGGATGGAAATAGGAGGTGGGGTCTACGGGCAATAATTAGTTTAGGAGCATTATTCCATCATGAATAGGATAAGTAATTTCGAGAAAACATGGGATATCATCATCAGCATGCTCTTAAGTGGAACCTTGTCAGATACTGCATCTACCTGAATCTTGGATTTCTGGGCCTCCAGAGCAAAGAAGGATAGGTATTAATTGTGTAAGTTACATAGCTTGTTATATTCTGTCCTAGGCTCCCAAGCTTACTAAGGCTTCAATTTGAAACTACCATTACAATGAATTTAACATACTATGGTGCACCATTCTAAGGAAATAGGGAATAGAAAATACTGGAGAACCACTGGACTTTCAAATCTAACAAAATATAGGTAATTAATCAACATTTGTTTTAAGTTGATGAATCCTTAGTAGTGAATGGTAGTTAGAAACAAGATTTCAAATGCATAATTTATGTTTCTGCATGATTTTCATACTCTGGAATATCCTGGTAATTTTTTTCTCTGTGTGTTCAATCAATTATGCTTTTCAAAAGAAGAGTCACAAAATCATGTAGCATGACAAAGCATGAGAAAAAAAGTGATGCCAGCAAACCCTGTTGAACTGAGGTTCCTGTTGCCTTGCATTTCTGTTGAGTTTTGTCCCTATTTTTGCACTGTATCACCAGAGAATCACCGGGAAGATGCAATTGATGGCAGGAACGAAACAGTTTCTGACAATAACACTGCCAGTTCAAAATTGCATCTCTTCAAAGAGCACACAAAGAGAAATAGGGTTAAAAAGTCCATTCCTGGGGTTTGAGTGTGGCAGGTAGCATTTATGAGCCAGTCTGCTTAAAAGCAGACCTGGACCATGTTCATGGATGTGTTGTAGGTTTCCCACACTTAATTGTTGCTACTAAGTGAGCATTCACGTGTTTCCCTTAATTAAGAGACAGGTACATATAGTAACAAAATTGTCTCCGTGGTTTTTTATTTGAACTGTAATTGCTTATATTTTTTAATGCTCTCCAAGAGGTTTAAAATGACAGTAGGTACAAGAATCAGTGGAGTAACAATGAAACTATAGATCCCTTGAGATTCTGATGCTGTAGGTTGGGGATGGAGCCTCAGACTGCATTGTTAGCAAACTCTCAGGAAATGCTTTTGGCCTGTGTTGTGAGGTACCTCTATTCACAACTCCAAACAAAGAGATTCATAAAGGTATCCTCATAGGCATATTGTTTTCATGACTTTGGTTTTTGCCTTCTCTTAAAAGGACCTCAAATATAGGGTCCCGATTTTTTATTATGTCCTCAAACAAAATTACAGATCAATTCTGCCTTGTTGAGAGAAACCGGCAGTTCTTCCTAACAGTTGCTTTGCAAACAAAGTGAATTGATGAGAATGTACTACTGCCTTCCTTCTTTTTGTGCATATTGTGTCTTTGGGTATTGCATCAACTGATCAAAGTGATGAGCCAAAGTATTCAGTCTTAAATTGGAGGATTTGGAAAGTTTTGTTTTAATCCTTCTGAACCTGTAGCTTGCTGCTTGTCAGAAGGCAGCTTAACTCTGTCAACAATGGAAGGCCATTATAGAAGGACTGGAGCTTAGTCCTGGGTAAAGTGACATTACCCATTTGATGAGAGGCAGCATGAAGAGAAGCAGTGCAGTCCCCACCTGGTTGCAGATTTCCTTTGTTGAATATTACTGGACCTATTACATTCCCCCCCACCCCCGCAATATTCTATGTGACAAACAAGCTGAGTAGTATAGGTGGGTGTAGGAAAGTATTTCCTTAATATCTCAAGTACTTACAGCTCTTACTATAAAATAAGGATATATATACATACATATGTATATACATACACACACACATATATACGTATACATATATATTGTGGAAAATAGAGATGGGTTTGAGAATGCAAGAAACTATGAGCCCGTTCCTCATGACAAATCACTGATAAATTTTAAAATTCATTTATTACAGTTTTAAATATATATTAAATTGTAGTTTTAGTTCTGAGGTGTTTTTTTAAAAACAATTAAGACACTTCTTTACAGGGTTGAAACATGTCTTACTTTTTTCTTTTTGCCAGTCCTGGGGCTTGGACTTTGGGCCTGAGCACTGTTCCTGGCTTCTTTTTGCTCAAGGCTAGCATTCTACCACTTGGGCCACAGCAACACTTCTGGCTTTTTCTGTATATATGGTGTTGAGGGTTTTGTGCATGCTAGGCAAACACTCTGCCACTAAGCCACACTCCCAGCCCCATTTCTTACTTTTTAATGATATATTTGACATTATTACTTATCATTAAATACTCCCTAATAAAAGGTTTTTATCTCCAGAATTTTCATGTTTTCTTGTATGGTAATTTTAATGTTAAAATTACTAATTTTTTTTGTCTCACTACTTCCCTATTGCTCCCTCACTCCTTTTCATACATTTAGGAACTTGCTGAAAAAAAAAAACCTTTTTCTAAGACCAGATGCAAAAGGAAAAGCTCAAATATAGATAATTTTGAAGTGCTAGAAACATTGCCCTGGGAAAAAGATTGTATATATTTCTAATTTCTTAAAGCTTAGTTTAAAATTGGCCAATTATAAGGGAATGGGGGCAGTGAAGGGTCTGGGGCCCCAAAACGTGAGAGAGTAAATGTTTAAGAAAGGAGAGTTTGTACCATGTAGGAGAAATTGACAGTATCAGGGGAACTCAGCCTTCCACCTAGTTGCGCGCGCGCACACATGCGTGCACACACACACACACACACAGTGAAATTCCATTGATGTATGTATGGATGGACATTGGTCTGAGTTGGAATATACAAAGCAACACCTTTGAATCAGATTTTTCTATGACTCTGTACTCTTAATTTAGCAGCACAGGTGTATGTATAATTCATTGGACGATTTTCTTACAGAGACATATTTAGATCATTGTTCCTAAGGCTTTGAGAAACATTGTAGCAAAGCTATGAATGCTTTCGCATGTCCTAAGCATATAGTGTCACATCTGGATGGTGCAATAGATGTATGTTTTGAGACAGGATATGATTATGCAGACACAGGCTAACCTGGCACTTAGGGTCTTTCTGCCACTGCCTCCCTTATGTTGGGATTACAGGTGTGCACTATCCTATGCAGGTCCAGGGGATGATTTTAAGAATCCATTTAGAAAGAATTTAAGACCTATTAAAGAAATTAAAACAGAAATCTCAAATTCAGTGCAGAGAGAAAGATGAATAGAAGGAACAATTAAAGACACACAAAGGACAAAAGTGAGAAGGGGGAAAGGGAATGTTCATGAAGATAATGTCTAAATTGTCTCTAGGTCTGATCAAAGACCTGAGTCCTCAGATTATAATGAAACTTGAAGAAAATAAGAAACCCAGGTGCTGGTGTTTCATGAATGTGATGTAGCCTCTGCTTGGGAGGCAGAGATCTAGCAATCAACCCAGGCAAAAAAAGTCTTAGAGGCTCCTTCTCTAAAACAATCAGCCAAAGTGGGCTTGGAATGTGGCTTAGTGGTAGAGTGCTTGCCTAACATGCATGAAGGTCAGGGTTCGATGTCTCAATACCACATAAACTGAAAAAGCTGGAAGTGGCACTATGGTTCAAGTGGTAGAGTGCTGGCCTTGAGCAAAAGAAGCTCAGGGTCAGTGCCCAGGCCCTGAATTCAAGCCCCAGGACTAGAAAAAACATCAGCAAAAGTGCTGAACTGGAGACATGGCTCAAGTGGTAGAGTTCCAGCTGTGAGCAAAACCAGCTGAGTACAAATCACAATACTGACACACAGAAAAAGAGACAGTGGTCCAACAGCTATGTATATATGATCACATAAAATGCTGCAAATAGAAATGAACTCCATATTGTGGAAACAAGAGGTTTTTGTTTTGCTTTTTAGTGTATCGTTTGCAGTTATTTCTTCTGTCTTCTTTTTTCTCCTCTGGTTTATTCCCTGTGGTCACTGTTTCTCATTTTGGTTCCCTTTGTCTTGTACATAAGTTCTTCTGATCTGGGGAAGGGAAGGGGAGTCACAGAAATGGTTGAACAAAGGGTAAACCAATGCAACAGTGTTACTCACTAGACAGTATGTTGTAAATGAACCTTATGATTTATGGGGGAAAGGGAGTCAGGGGAGATGGAAACGGAGAAAACGAGGGAGTGGGGAACAGTGTTCAAAAAGAAATGTACTCATTACCTGACTTATGTAATGGTAACCCCTCTGTACATCACCTTTGCAAGAAAAGAGAAAAGAATTTAGAACAGAAGAGAGGAGAGAATTTCATGAAGACTAGTGAACTCATAACGCACAGAAGTTAGCTGACCTTACAATCCATTGTAGAAAAAAAAGACAAAAACTGCACAAAAGAATAGATATGAGACTGACAGCTGGCTTCTTGCTGCACAATGGATTCCAGGAGGTAGGGAGTTAGATCTATAAAGCACTCAAGAAAACACCTGTCAGTCCATCAAGGCATGCCTTGAGGAAGAGCAAGAGGGAAATAAAGACACTTTTAACCTCAGACAAAGAACATTTTACAAGCAGTATACCCTCGCTACAGTGATGATAGAAATATACTCAGGTAAAAATAAAATGATTCGAGAAGCTACACACCTGAGCTGAAAGTGAAGCCAAATATAGTATTGATAAACTAATTGGTAAATATGAGTTCACCAGGTATAAAAGTAATTTGGGAAGTTGAAAAATTAAAGATAGATCTGAGTTCTTGGCAGAAAAATGAACCTAAAACATGAACTAATTTCAATACAATTGTTCAAGAACAAATATTTTTACAAAGGCTTATTTTTACAAGGTTTATTTGAGCCAAGAATGAGAAGAGCTCCAGAGGGCTTCAAACAGCAGTATGAGAAATGAGTTCTTATGACCCAATAGGGAAGGAAAGTCACCTGCTTGGCTGGAACCCGGCATGTGCTTTATTTGGACATGGTAAGATGAGGTATGTAGCTCATTTGTACATAGTCCAGTCTAATCAAATGGCTGCCTATGATTGCCTGTAGCTTGACTATTTGCAATTGGCTGAGACAAGACTGCTAGAAAAAGACAACCCTTAACTACGTTTGGCTTCATTTATACACTAGCTTAGGCAACCATTTGTTACATAGGAACTGAAAATATGGTTATGAGATGAGACAAATGGCTTCTTGTTTATTTACCATGAATACATTAGAAATTAATAACAAAATATTAGCCAAAAGAAAGGAATATGAAGTGAGAGGTGAGGGTTAATTTACCTAAGACCCTGTATTTTCACTAAAGGGACTGGCCTCCTTCAATGATATATGGAAAATGGCTCAGGTTTAGCATGTATTAGGTCAACCAGAAGCTTAGACAATGGTGTTGCCAAGGTGGGCAGATGCTTCCGCCCCCAAGAGGAGCTCTGTGCTGAGCAGACAGGAAAAGGCTGGGAGCAAGTTTGTACCACATCTTACTTGTGTTTGTATGGGAACTTCAGATGATAAGAGAGACAATGTTTCCCTAAAAGTGATTCTTTTGAAAACCCTCAGACAGATGTGGGCCACCTTTCCAGACTCTGACTTAAGGCTCTTTAAGTTTTCTGTGTGTTTTCCCAGCATGCAATGGGGATAAATCTACTATCCACAGAATTTTCTAAGCAGGAGATGTGTGTGCCCACTAGGTCTGTTGCCCTTGTCACAGTTTTCATAGAACAAAAGACACAGATGGAGGTCATACAATTGGCCAAGCCTCATTGTAAAAAAACAAAACACAAAAACCAAAACGTTGACCTTGTTGTTCAAGTTGGACATGCTCTGTCTCTGTGCTCAGGATATTCTTCTGAAAATCTGGGGACTCTTTACTGTGTTATATTATCCTCCAGTGAGATGGTACCACATGAGAAGATCCTGTGCACTGAGGAATAGCCTCAGAGGAGACCCTGTGTACCAAGGAGAAGCCTCAGACTCAGGAAGAACATCACCACCATCCCTTCCTTGATCTTCAAATAACTGACTGGTGTGAACATCACAAAATGTCACTCTGTGTAAATAACTAGACCATACTTTTTAGGTTTGCATGAAGGTTTCTGACATTTTTGAGCTATTGAAAAAAAAAGATGTATGTACCACTGAAATCTCATTTTCTTTGTAGAAAATGCAAACTCTGGCCCTTGGGTAACATGGAGGGAAATAACTTGGTGATTAGCAGGATGTTTTGAATTTTAGTCATCTGCTTTGCTGTTGTCAGTTACTCAGCAAATGTGTAGGAATTGAGCTTCACTCTCCCCAGCTCCTTTTATTAAAATTCAAATTTCTTCTTTTCCCTCCTCAAAAAATACAGAGATTAATTCTGTGAGTGAGAGATTCAGCATAATGAAATTGAGATGAGCATAGTACTTTCGACAATTTTAAAAGAATCTCTTTAAAAAGTTCTTCAGGAACATAAATTTCAGACATGTGCTTTTTAGCCAACTGGAAAAGATATGCATATATACAGCACACATATTTAACAAGGTATCATAATGTCTGATGCTCTGCCTTAGAAAACCAGTAAATCTTCATTTCTACTACATAGGTAAATTAGAAGTTTATTTTGTTAAAACTGGTATCTTTTAAATTTATGTTTGTTTATTTGGCATAATGTTGAAATAAAATGGATCCTCAGCTTGATCTGAAATGTACATTTCTTTTCTAGCGTTTGCCTTTGAGCAATGTACCATACGGAGAAGTAGAAAAACACAGCTTTGCTGATTATTTACATTCTTAGAGATGGAAATCCCTTCTGGGATTACATAAAATTCACACAAAACTTTGGGCCCCCTAAAGTCAGCAGAACACTGTTCACCTATCAGATAAACATCATTTGAGGTCACATTAATCTTACTTTCTTTGAATATTATTGTGTGGTCAGGTGTGGTGGTTCATGGGTATAATCCCAGCTATTCAGGAAGTGGAGACCAGGAAAATTGTAGTGAAAGCCAGCGAGGGCAAAAAGTTATTAAGAACTCATGTCAACCAATTTATGAATGTGGTGGTGTATGCTGTTCACCCTAGCTGTGAAGGAAGGATAATAGGAAAATCTTGGTTCAGGCTGACCTGAGCATAATGATGAGATTCTATCCTCAATAATAACTAAATACAAAAAGACCGAGTGGTGGAGGGAGATTTTTATATTTGCCTGGACCTATATATAAATGGCCTGGGTAGATAGCAAGCAATACCCATATACTGTGTTCAACTACTGAGATTCTAGAGATCTTTGTTACTGCAGCTTAATCTAGACTATCTTAATACACTATCTAGTTTACTGGAGGGAAAAACTCTTCTACTAATAAAGACATGTTTAATGGCCCATTTTATTGACATTTTGTTAGCCGAGTTCAAGTAAAAAAGATTGTCACTGATAATGAATCTATTTTTCCCTCCAGTTATCCAGCCTGAAAATTTTGGAATTATGAGTGATTCTTCAGTGTAACGATCTGTGGAACATCTTTCGATGTTGAAGTGGGGATCAGAAATGTTGATAAAAGAGACTCGTGATTCTTATGTCTGAGAACAGATATTTGGAGGCAGATATTTGTGTGTCTCTTCGTACATTATTTTAAAAATATTATTATTGTTATTTTGCCAATCCTGGGCCTTGTACTTTGGGTCTGGACGCTGTCCCTGAGCTTCTTTTGCTCAAGGCAAATGTTCTACCACTTGAGCCACAGTGCCATTTCCAGCTTCTTTGAGTAGTTCAGTGGAGAAAAGAGTTTCATGGAGTTTCCTGCCCAGGCTAGCTTAGAACCATGATCCTCAGATCTAAGCCTCCTGAGATGCTAGGATTACAGGTGTGAACCACTAGCGCCCAGCTACTATTATTAATTAAAGGTTTGGACTATGACATCTTAAAGTTAATTTTCAGCTCTAGTATTCTAGGTTTTTTTTTTGTCATGGTTCTCAAATGAAGGCTGGTTTGGTTGTGCAATCTGTTTTTTCTTTTCATAGCCCATGTTGTGAATTCATGTTCTAGGCTCTTGCTCCTTATCAGCCCAATGTATATATAGCTTTCCATCTTAAACCACTTATATGAACTCAAAAGTCTTTAAATACTTTCTGATCTATAGACCAGTTGTTAATGGCAGTGTAATCTCTACAGCTGAATTTAAATAAAAAATTTTAAAAATTATCTTTAGTTTTACAAAGAGGATTCAACTCAATGTGTCAGGTCATGAGTATAATATGTTGTAATAAATGTCACTCTTTTCATCATTTTCCCCAATCTCTTTCAACCTTACCTATTCCTTCTATTTGCTGACTTTAACACAAGTTCAGAAACCATGACTTTAGGACAGAAATAATAAATAATTGTCAGGTTTCCTAGCATGTGTTCAAGTGAGCCATCCGTATCAGTAACCAGTGACAGTATGTTTTTACTTTTTGATAACTCTTCATAATTATTTTCAAAATTAAGTATTGGGCATTTACTGCTTGCTAATCAGACATGTCAACTTTTATGTTACAATATTTTGGTTATTCTTGATCAAATGGATAGAATCAAACTTTAGGCTTCTGAGTCTTTTATAATCAAGTTCTGTGGTCTCTTCAAATGACACAGCTCTACAGTGGATTTCCTTTACCATAGGGGAGTTGGTTATAAAACTATCTTCTCACTTGTATGTTTTTCTCCTTCAGTTAGAATCACTTCTATCTTTCCTTTTTTCTTTTCCTTTTTTTGTTGGTTGTGGGGCTTGAACTCTCAACTCAAGGCTATCTCTCTACCACTTGAGCCACAGCTCCACTTCTGGTTTTTTGGTGGTTAATTGTAGATAAGAGTCTCATGGACTTTCTTGCCCATGCTGGCTTTGCACTGCATTCCTCAGATCTCAGCCTCCTGAGTAGCTAGGATTACAGGTTTAAGCCAGCGGTACCAGGATTCTTCTTTTAAATGATTTTTATTCCTTCATCACAGCCTCAAAATTTTACTGCACTGTCTTTTTATGACAAATTAATGCTACTGATGCTTCTCATTCCTGTAAAACAATTTACTACAGTTCATCTCTTCTGAACTACCCCCATGAGTATAGCTGTATCTCTAGAATTTGTTGACAGCTGTATTTATATGCATTTTGCATATAGTTAATGAGCTAGGTTAACATTGTTCAAATAAAGAAGCATTTGATTAATTATGGTGACATGCAGTTAGTGAAAATGTGGGTGAACCCCTCCATAAGCTGCATCATTATGTCTGCTGACAGTATTTGTGCCCATAAAGAAATGCACTTTGAAAGAGTCTAAGACATGCCACTGATCCAAGATGCTGGTGAGAAGACACTTCATTAAGAAGCTTTTGGTGTTTTTCTTTTCTAATGGCCTATATTTCTTTAGGATAAGAACTATCACCTATTTTTCCCCCTCTTTCTCAGTATCTTCCCTATCCTCCTGATTCTCTTCCCATCTATAACTTCAGAATAAACAGGAAGAGGTGGGGAACAAACCTTACTATACTAAGAGTTGTTGCCAGAACACTGCTTCCAAATGCTGACATATATCCTCAATAAATAAAGAGAGAGATAAAGAGAAAGTTAAGCCAATAATACTGTATTTGTTATTTCAGTGCTTCTCAGAGTGTGGTCCATGAGCTGTTGTTGATCTGAGGACAGATGATGAGTAAAGAATTGTTGTCCATGTTCACATTGAATTTTTTCCATTTAACTAATTCTAGCTTTAAATTGTAAAGTGTGGATTCCTGTCCAAGAAAAATGAGTAACTACTGCTATTTCCCAGGAACAGATAATACGTTGTGTTCATAATCAAGTTTCCATAGACAAATGCTGGCATTCAGAAGTTACCAGCTGTATTTAGGATATAGGAGTCAGAAAGCACATTGTATGAATATAATTTTATTGCTAGAGCGCAATATGGGGATTTGGTGTGCATACATTTTCATTTAAATTACATTCACAAGTAATGCCATTGTGAATGAAGTTATATCATTAAAAGTGTCAGATATTTTAGACTTCATTTCCATATGCCCTATTATATGAAGACCTGGAACTTGAAATCTCTCCAGATTAATCTAAGAGGAAAATACAGGCTCTCATTTTTAATACATCCCAGAAGGGATTAAGTGACCTGATTTCAAGAAAAAAGTAGAGCAGGCTATGCAGTGACTAATTTGCCTCTTGGTAAAATAAAAGTGACAAACAACAATTTTATTCATAATAGAAGTTTCCCCCAAAGCAGACTTTTCTTCTAACTCGGGGATATTCTTCTTGTAAAATATTTTGAATATATCTCATGTCATAGGCCTCTGTTTGTGAATTCAGGTTTTTCTCCTTGTAGAAACATAAAATTCAGCATGTATTTTAATGTCACATTAAAAATTTGTAGAAGTCATAGGAAAAATATCACAAAAGCTCATCATTTTATTGGAAAGTAGGTGCCCAGAATCTCAAATTTCAGGAAAAAAACCCATGCTTATCTAGTGAATATTAGTGGTATATTTGTAGTTAATATTCATTCTATGTGTTTTATTGAACATAATTTGATTCAGTGGTCAAATGAATCAATGGCAGACTTTTCCTACTAACAGAATTTTTAACAAATTTGTTTGTTTAGAAGACTTATTGATTAAAAATAATAGATTCTTGGTGTTGTCTCTTCTTTATAGGTCTCTGATGTGGGATATCTTCAACTTAGCAATGCAAAAATATTGGGATGTCTGATGGTTTAGTTTCAGTATATTAAGTTAAATGTGATATCAAGAAGTTTAGATTTGATGTCTTTGTGGGAGGAAAATCCCTGTAATTATTTGTTATGCAAAGCGCTACCTTTTTCCCAAGATTTTCTTTCAGACAGACATTTATAACACTATGTGGCTGCTTGAAAATTGCCACCATGTTTTAATAATTCAGTGACCTTTTTTATAAAAAGAGAAGGGGAACAAAAGTACAGGATGAAACAACAGACTGAAATAGGGTCTCATATCTTAGTCTGAAGCATTATTTTTGAATGTGTTAAGAAATTGTCTAGTCCTTGTTATTGAGGGAAGGATAATAGGATCCAATAGTCTGACACAAATCTAGGTTGATCACTATGTAAAGTTTTCAAGCATTTTCTGGATTTTTCCTAATTATGCTATTGCATATTTTAAAAGTAGTCATGATTTAAGGACTGAATTTCTGCTTTACCTGTGCATAATACCAGTCAGCATCTTTCTTAGACCTTAAGATCAAGCAGGAATCTCTAATATGACATTTGATATTGAGCTGGAATTAGATAGCACAGTGAAAAGGCAGAGAAGCTGAGAGGCTGGGGAAAAGAAATCCAAATGCTTCGCTGGTTCACTTACTCTGTCATGTCACTGGCACTAAAATGCTTTGAAAGTGATCCCTCAGAGAAGACCAATTCTGAATGTGACAATGAGATTTCAGTAATGGGGAAAGACAGATACCATGACTGCAGTCCATGGAATGTGAAATCTCACACAGCCAACATTGCTGTGACATTCCATAACAGGAATATGCTTCTAGACTCTCAGAATGTTTGTCACACATGAGGAACTGCCTGGAGAAGTGCCTGGATCCTTGGTTTTTCATGCTGCACACCCATAGGTAAACCTAGAATTAAATAAATTTCAATTAAACTTGGCAAAAGAACATATATATATATATATATATATATATATATTTGTAAGTAAGCATTTACAACTTAATGTTGCTGATTTCCTGGACTTTTGACAGTACCCTGCCCCAAATCTTATATTTGCCTGTCCTAAATAAAAGCCTCATTCCAAATTCTTTGTTTTGTTGTTATTAGGGACAATTTTTCAAGTGGAGGAAGTTTTCTTAAATGATGTGGATATCTTTTTATTCTTTTTCATCTATCTTGCCTGCTTTTGGAGAGTGATTCCTTAAAATGACTAGTTGAAAGAGTGAGATCATTTTGAAATATGGATACTGAATCTAAGTAATGCCATTTTGTCCTCATCGCCATTTTGGCATCTTAACAGATAATGGGGAATTTTCACACAGGTCCAAGAACTCTAGAGGTGATATAGGACTTTCTTTGATATTCTTTGAATTTCAAGTTTTCATAAGTTGTTTAGCTCCAGGAAAGTTTTGCTCCAGAGGATACTTGACCTTGGTTGTCCTTGATTGTTCCCCTAGATAGCTTGCTTCAGTAAAGCACGCTTTGCTAGTCCCCATACTATGTGACATCTGCCTTGATATGGCTTTTGCCTTTATAAGCTTTGTAATAACTGCGTTCGGGCTAAGGTTCTTTGGAATACTAGTCTGCTTGCAATTGCTGGCTTTCTAGTAAAGACTCGGTATTTGACCTTTCAAAATGTGGCTTCTTTGTACTTGCTGATCAAGTTCCCATATAACAATTTCATCCTTCATTTTAGAGCTCCTGAACCAAATCTGTATTTTCATCCTATATTCTTTGACATAAATTTTACATAGAGTCTCCCCAACATCTTCAGCTAGATGTGAAAGAGTATAAGAGCTACAGCAGTCACTTCTGCGTTCCCAGTTTCTAAGGCTAACCATATATGCAAGCGCTATGAGAAAGTGTTTGTTTTTCTCTCTGGGATGAGATCTTTATAGAAATCTCTTATGGACAGTTGGAACTTCCACTCACTGATGCACTGGGGTTAACTGGGCAAATTTATGATGCAGATAATGTTTTTTTTGCCTTTAATGTACATACTTTGCCTTCTCATGCCTCTTTCTCACATTACCCCCACATGCATCATTTTTCCTACATCCCTCATGAAAATCAGTAAATAATAATCATAAAAATCGATTTCTATTTTCATACCCCAGGGATGATATAAAGATTTACTCAGAAGCATTTCTTGTAGGAGCAAAAGTGTCTTAAAAAGCATCAAGAAAGAAAAGAAGGGAGTATGGAATTCTAGGCATCCATCATTGATAGAGGAATGTTGGCTGGGTGGAAATCTCATGCTGTGTTCTCTTTCGAGTCACTTAGCTCTTCTATTTCTGAGCTATTGCCTTTCTGGGAAAAATTGTTATCAGCACTAGATAAAAGAAATAACATTCTATTCTGAATACAAAATAGTATACATTTCCACTATCACTGCTCCCAACAGCCCATTGAAATAGTGTTTCTACACTCAGTGTAGGCTAAAACTAAAAATTACAGAGTTCTGATTCTCTGTAAAGCCTTTTACGTATATTATGTTGCTTAAGCCTGATTAAAGCTTTCTCCCTTTCCCTCCCCACCCCACCCAATACTGAGGCTTGAACTGAGGGCTTGGCTACTATCCTTTAGTTTTTTAGCTCAAATCTGTGCTCTACAAGTTGAGCCACAACTTGCTTCTAGATTGTTGATGATCCTTTGATCTCAAGGATGGTTTTGTCTATGCTGGCTTTGAACCTTGATTCTCAGATCTCAGCCTTCTCAGTAGCTATGATTACAAGCATGAGCTTCTCATGCCTGGAAAGGTGCCCTTCAGGACAGCGCAGTCTTTCTTCTAGCTGGTTTTATTTTTTTTTTTAATTGAGCCCTGAGGAAGCTTAAACAAAAATCATTCTAAACCTGAGCCAAGTGCCTCCTTTGCCTAGCTAGGCAAAGCTAACCCCTCACCAGATGAAATCTAACCAATTGGTTACCTGAGAGCCACATTGGGGAACTTGCCAGCATGACTTTCCTCCCTGGGTCATCACTGCCAAAGCCAGGGAAAGCCGACAGCCGAGGCCTGGGTATGTAGAACAGCTGGAAGAGAGTTGCAACTCTTGGTTGAAATAGGTTGAGTTGTTGCAAACGGTGTGATGGCAGCTTGAAAAATGCTGAAGAGCTAAAAATATCCCAAAGGGCATGGGTTAGAGATGATATTTAGGTCTATAAGTCTAGTTGTCTTACAGTAGTGCAATTTAGGAGTTCATTTTTCTTCTCTGTGATTTTCAGTAAATTCATACACTGACATACACATACACACATGCACACTTCTTTCCTTCCTTTCTTCCTTCTTCCTTTCACTAAAGCTTTACAAAAGAATTACTATTAAACACACACACACACACACACACACACACACACACACACACACTTATTTATTGAGTCTTTTCTGGAAGAAAATCAGTCCTGTTTATTGTCCTAACACTCAAATAAGTCTGTTAATAGTTATCACTAGTAACCACATTTTTCAGATCAGGAAACTCAGGCTCAAATCAGCTTTCTGAGCTATAAATACAGCTCTGGTCTATTTAGTGCCTTTTAAAGGATTAAAGGATAGCCGAAGGTTGTATAGTGGGATAATGGTTAAACTGATAATGAAACTAAGGTTTCCCCAACCAATGGCCATGCAATTTTGGCTACATTGAGTGAACCTGAGAGTATGTGGTTGAGATGAATGCTTCTTTTTTCATTTCATTTCATTTTTATTTTCTCAATTCTAAGTCCTTTTCTGTCAGTGAATGATTGATTTAAAAAGTGAAGAAATGAAATTTCAAAGGAAAGAAGGAAGGAACGTATGGAAAAAGGTATTTTGGCAATCTGAATAAGAAAATAATGAGAATTTAGTGAATGAAATAAGAATTTAGATAAAAAATGATCAAAGGTAGCAATCTATGAAGGATGAAGTGGAAGCCACTGCAGCAAATATGACAAAATTTTCACAGGCTTCCAACATTTCTATGAAGCATATCTCATGGTTTTTCATTTAACACATAGAAATAACAATGATGCAAATATTTCAGTAATTCATCTACGATCAGACTTCTAACAGGATTAGAGTTTGATCCTTCCTCAGGCAACCTTACATAATTTCTTCCAACTTTTCTCCCTAGACACAGGTACCAAAACTCTTTGATAGGAAGGAAAGCAATGCCAGGAAGGAATAGTGCTGGTCTAGGTAGATGCTTGCTAGCTCAAAATCAGTAACATCTTTTTTTCCCGTTGGCCTACTTGGGGAAGAGGTTAGGCCTTGGAGTCAGTTGACAGCTCAGAAATTTTCAGCTGCCAAAGGAACAGAAGGGAGAGCTCAGAATCCACTGTCACTGCCAGCCAGGACCACTTCAAACAGAGCTCACCAGATATTCTTAATATTGTTAGTTCATGGGAAAGCTGCCAAAATGGAAACTGAACATTTTTGGGATATAACAAGCAATAACTTCATGTTCTATTTCAGAAGAGAAATGGGTTATTGTTTCATTTTTAAGATTACCAGGGTTATCTAGCCTTTAACTTCTGGTAAACATATTCTCCTGTAGATTGAGTTTCTAATGAGTTCTTGTATTGATTGCTTTTATTTACTCCAGACTGAAGAGTCTCTCCTCTTGAAAAGCTTGGGATAATAACTACATCTTTTTATTTTTTATATATAGAACACTGAATTAGAAAAAAAGAGTAAAAAATGATAAAAAATATAAAAGAAAAGGAAAAGCATTAGAAAACACAAATAAAAGAAAATCAAGCAAGAGAAGCAATAGCAAGACAGAATGAAGAAAACATGAAAAGATTTCATTAAGATAAGGTGAATCTGACCAATATCAGTGGCTCATATCTATAATCTTTGCTACCTAGGAGGCACAAAGATCATAATTCAAAGCTAGCTCAGGTACATAAGACCTCTTCTCAATCAACGACTGGGTGTAGTATCATATGTCTGTTATCTTAGCTACTATTTGGGAGACTAAGATCAGGAAAGTCATGGCTCTAGGCCAGCCCAGGCAGAAAAGTCTGTAAAATCTCATCTCAGTGAGTGGAAGAAACTGTGTATAATTACATGCTACTTTTACCCAGCTTTGATGGTAAATGTAAAATAAGTGGTAAATGTAAATAGGTCCAGGTATACACTGAAGAAAAAAGCAAGACCCTAAATTAAAATAGCAACAAAGACTAGCAGCATGGCTACTTAGGTATGTCCTGAGTTCAAATCCCAGTGTGAACAAAAATAAAAAAAGTAGGTAAGTAGAATCTGTCAAAGTCATTGATAATATTGATTAAAAGTATTGCTCGCAATGATAATATAGTGTTCTAATATTATAGATTAAAAATAAGGTGAAAGTACAAGTACTACTTTTAAAAATTGAGTGAGTTTAATATACTAATCCATTTTTCTCAGAACAAGTAGACAAAATCATAAATGTGAATACAGAGAATATAAATTAATTTATGGATGAACTGAATTAATAGATATTGATCATTTCCTTCCTGTAAAGCTAATATACATATATTCTTTATAAGCATAAATGTTCTTCATAAACATACACCAAATTATTTACAAGAAAATGTTTGAAAAAGATCTTAGTACATTTCCAAAAGTAGAAAAGTAAAGGATGAACTCTTGAACAGAATTTAAATAAAACTAGAAATTGATTATTTAAAATGGGCATAAAATGAGCATTAAAAACCTATATAATTACATAAATCAAGGAAAATAAAAGTTAAAAACATTATAACTTTTTAGAAAATAAGTCCATCTACTGAACTTAATGTTGCATAAGCAAAGATGTTCAAGGAAAATCCATAGTTTATTTTGTTCATTGCATACATTAAAATGAAGGCAAATGCAGAAGTTATTCAATTTAAGAAATTATTTTTAAAATCCTAAGAAAAATAGAATTAAAAATAGTAATTAAAGAACACTAGTGGCTGGGCACTTTTTCCTAGCTACCTAGGATATAGAAACAGAGGATTTCAATCTGATGCAAGCTTGGGCAAAATGTTCACAAGACACTATAACAACCAAAAGTTAGATTGAGTAGTCTGTGCTTGTCATCCTAAGTATATCATTCTTACAGTGAGAAAATAATCCAAGACAGCCTGGAAAAATAGCAAGACCTAACCTCAAAAATAGCTGGAGCACAAAGGACAAGAGGCTTCACTTAACTGGCAGAAACAGTCTTCAAATCATACAACCCAGAGACTACTTTTAGCACTTTGCCCAGGACATTAATTCTGTCACACTTGGGGGACAGAGATGTTTCTTGCAGTAGTCAAGACAAACCTCGACTGAGATGCAGGTGCACAGTCTTGTGAATCAAACACAGATTTGAATCTTTAGTGGACCATTTTGGAATTAGACAGAACTTAAAAAAAAACAGAGATATAGTCCATCTATGCTAACTGCAAATGTATACCTGCATTTGATCATATTTTAGTGTATATATAAATTTAAAAATTTTTGCACAAAAATATTTCTCCTATTTTCGGGGATGTTCCTTGAAGGAAGCCACACATCACTCATAAACGTATGGTTTCATGGTGCCTTCACCTGTGACTAGGAGTTTGCTGCTCTATTTGAAGTACATTAAGGGAAGCCACATTCTATTTCTTTCTTCTGCTCCTCTCTTCTACGTCTGAAAATATGAGAGTAGGCCTGTGGCCTTGTGAAGTGGCACCTGACTTATCCATAGTTGACTCAACACATGTGTATATCCATGGGTGTGTGTCTATGTGACTCAGCTTTCCACCTCATCAGATCAGCCCCCATCCAACCCCCACACACTTTTGAGCTAAATAACATGCCCTAACAAAAATAGTTCCTCTAGCTAGAGTTAGTGAAAAGGAACAGAATTTTTGTTGCTGGCATATCCAACCCCTTGGCAGAAAACTCCTGTGTGCACCTGTTCAAATAGATCGTGGATGACTTTTACTCTCCCAGCATTTGGCTGAAAATGAGTAGAGTGATTCTTCATTTATTCTAACCATTCAGTGAACACTGAATTAAGTTTAATATCCATGATAAATATACGTGTGCAAATATACCTTCCAATTTCCAATTTTTAAAAATGATTTATTGTGTTCATCTAATAATAAACATCATTGCAGCTGCTTCCCCTTTTTCTTTTTTATTTGTTATCCCCCCCATCTCTCTTTTTCTCTCTCTTGCCAGTCCTAGAGCTTGAACTCAGTCCCTGGGCACTGTTCCTAAGCTTGTTTTTCTCAAGTCTACCACTCTATTACTTGAGCCACAGTGCCACCCTTCTAGCCTTTTCTGTTTATGTGGTACTGAGGAATCAAATTCAGGATTTCATGCATGCTAGGCAAGCACTCTACCACTAAGCCACATTCCCAGTGGCTCTTTTTTTTTCCCTTCTTTCACAAGATGAAACTATTTTAAGCCATTGAATTATTGCTTAATCATCAAATTTAGAGCATTTCTTCAAGGAATATATTTTTAACTCATTGCTGTTGTTTTGTGATCAGGAGAGTAGCTAACCTGGTTTGGTGGTATACACTTGACAGGTAGGAGGCAGAGACAGGAGGATTACTAATTTGAGGTCAATATAGTCAAATTTAGTTAGGCCCTATCTCAGAAACAAATTCCAAAAAATGGTTGGGGTATGGTTCAATGGTGGTACAGTAGTAGATTGAACAAGTAGATGAGTTCTTGTGTCTGTGATGGGTTTTGAGAAACTGATCAATGATGTTCTCCTTACTAGTGTGAATATTCCAGAATCACTGCTTATTGTCACCTGTAAGATTTCTGAGCCTTATGCTAAATCTGGAATAAAGCTGAGGCTGATAATGACTTTGATCAACTTCTGCCAATGTGTGCTCAGTGAGGGGGAGTTTCACCCAACCCTTACAACCATGGTTGGCAAAGAGCTTCCTATTCCCAGTCCCCTGTCATAAAATTATATGCTGAAAAAAATGATTCAAAAATCAGATATCCAGCTCCTGTGGCAAGAAGGCAGAGGGTTGAATTGGCTAGTATTTTGACAGAAAAGAAAGAAGGGAAATAAAATTAAATTACACTATGTCAATATTCCATCCATTTCTAAAGAGGACTTGGTAACAATATAGGTCCCCAGGTTTAGAGTTTTATCAGGTGGAAGACACATACATCAGCATTATTTGAATTTTAAATGTCTCTAAACTTATCAGTGGAAAATTAATTTTCAGTTCATTGTGTAATGGATTCCATATGTAAGAAAGATAACAGTTAGTTGATCTGATAGTGACAAATCTGCAGGCTCACTTATCAGTTGTATCTTACCATGAAACAGCTTTTTCCTTGGTGGTAGTTTGCTGGGTTGTAAATTTGCCGGGCTTAGCTCTATCCCTCCCCAACACGTGGGGAGGGGTCCTGGGCTTATCTATCTATTCTGCAGGGGATCCATACCTACTCTCTCATGTCCCTGGGCCGGTAGGGTTCTGATGCGGGAGCAGGGTCCCGGGTGCCTCGGTTCGCGTGTGGGTGCGAGAACGCCTTGCCCGCCAGCCCAAGGAAGACATGGGCATGTGGGGTCTCGGAGAAAACCTCTGGGGCTTCTGTTTATTCAAATGAGGAGCGCCACCTCCCCCCAGATAGACCCCCGAGGGCGGGCACAAGAGAGGGATTGCAGATTGGTCACAGAGGGATGTCCATCAAATGATGTCAGGGGACCTCCTTTGGGGGCGGAGGCCCAGCCCCCCAAGGATGGGCCCCTGGGGTACCCCTCCATTATACACGTGCTTGCCCCAAGAGCAGGGCTTCTCTTCCTGTTAAAGGCAGGAAGGGGAGGGGCAGACCAAGGTCAGCTGTGGCCCCTTAAAGGCACAGCTGACCCCAACAGTAGTTGGGATCAAATTCAGAGCTTTATACTGGTTAAGTAGGTGCTTTACCACATGGGCTACTTCTTCATTTTTTTCTATTTATTTTTTCAGATAGGATTTTTGCTCAGGACTAGTCTTGGACCACATACGTCCTACTCATAGAATTCTCTGGAGCTGGGAATACTCAGCCCCATGAAATATCTTTATGGAACCTCAGAATTCTTTGGAACTGAGTTTGAAAGCCAATCTATTCAACTGAAATATTTAATTAAGTATAGCCTTGTGCCAGTAGGCAGCAGTGAGCATTCATGCCCATATAGTGCTATGACCTTTCATTTGTTCTATGGTGGGAATTGGTTTATATGCTCACCATATAATCTATTCATATATTTGCAACTATGGTTGGTTTCTGAATCAGTTTCTCCTCTCTGTTGTTAGATTTTCTAGCAGAGATTGAGGAATCATATCCCAAGAGATATAAATATAGACAGAGAAGAGTAGAAATCAAAGTCTAGAATTAAGCTCACAGAATAGCAAAGCTCCTCCCCCCTCTTTTCAACATCTTAGTGAGCATGTTTTAGATTTGTCATATGAGTGTGACTGAAGGTCATATAGTGTCAACTCCAAAATCCCTCCAGAGTAATGTTAGCCTGTGAAATTAATTTATTTAGTGATTTGCTCTTCTTGTTTTCAGCAAAAGAATGATCATTCAGTTGTGATGAAAGTACA
Organism: Perognathus longimembris pacificus; assembly: GCF_023159225.1. Taxonomy (NCBI): domain Eukaryota; kingdom Metazoa; phylum Chordata; class Mammalia; order Rodentia; family Heteromyidae; genus Perognathus; species Perognathus longimembris. The sequence goes on from NC_063166.1 coordinate 58,457,412, forward strand.
TGACTCTGGTGTCTTACCAATCAAAAAAGTATCTTAAAATGTGGAAAAACATGATAGAGTAAGGCTTCTTTCCATTTCTCCACCCTTGCAATCTGCTAAGGGTAGAAGCTTAGGACACAAGGTCCAAATATCCACAATTAGATACAGTGGAGACTGCTGAAACCCATGGCAGCAGACAATAAGAGTAGCTAAATATGCATAATTTGGACAAATTCAAGGAAGGATGCCACAAGTAAACACAGAATGACTCAAATTTAAAACAGGCTTCAAGGCCTTCTCAAAATAAGTTGGAGAGTCTCATGGGAATGAATGAGACATGGAATGGAGTGGAAATCAGAAAGGAAGAATAGGACAGATCCCTGAAATGTGCTGTAAGACATTGTCACAGCAACCAGGCAAGGAATTAAAGGAAAGATCATTGAACAAACGGTCTTTATTGTACCTTTGTATGGTGAATCCTTGCTTGAGAGAGCTGGCCTAGAGCCAAAAGCATCATGGATTCATGAGAGGAGCTGGCCAACAACATGGTAGCTGTTCATCTGAAACTACCACATAGTATGATACACACTGTGTATGGACAGGAGAGACGTAGTTAAAGCTGATAGATTGTTCCATGGGTAGGCATTGCAGAAAATTAGTGGGAAGCTTTTCAAGCTCAATCCACTATGCATTCCCTTAACTAGCCACTGTATATCCCTAACCAATAACCTCCACTAAACACATTCAATAAATTCAATGTTAAATTAAATATTAAAGTAAATTCAATATTAGAACAGAACTGTCCATTTCAAATCCTAGAAATTAAAAATAAAACCTTTTCCAACATACAAATGTGGCAGAGATTAATTCCATATGTGTTGGAAAATAATTGAGAACAGGCTCTGTATCAGACACTGTTCTGGCCAAGGGGACTTAGTGTGAAGCAGATAGAGCCATTGGTGACACTTATGTCCACAAAGGGTGACCCGAGTGTCCTATGCAAAAGGCAGGTCAAGACTTCGCATGCAAAATTCATTGCATGACACACAAGATCGCTTCAAATGAATTCCTTTAGACATGCTCAAAGAAAAGAAAACCACAAAGTAAGATATAGAACAACAGATAATAGTTAGAAAATAAGTTGACTACATTCAAGATGAAAAAATAAAATTAACACCTTGACAGGCAGGAGATGAACTGAGGCAAGAGACTGGCTGTCCACAAGGCAGAGATGGCCTTGGGTCACACCCTGGCTCTGGATCATGGGGAAGAAAGAGCCTTAATGGGGTTGCCATAGGTTCTTTTGTAGGAGACTCTCAAAAGAATGAGGTAGGCAGTGCTGTGCTGGATTGCCCAGAACCAAAGTACTGAATGTATCTATGTATTCACATGTGAAAATTCACTAACTCATATCCTTACAATTTATGCACTAAAAATTTATTAGTACATACCAATAATACAAAATAATGGGTTTCATTATAACATGATAATAGATAAAAAAAAAAAAACTATGACTCTCATTGCCTGAAAGTTGACATTATTTTTAACCCATTGGCTTTAACCAGTGGCTTACCATGGGAATAGTAAACTTGCATCTTCTACCTGTTATCATTATTTGATTTCCTGCAACTTCAAATACTTTTTTGGAAAGTCTTATGTCTATCACATCCTATTTGGTTAGGTAAGATCAGTGGGAATTTTACCCAATATGCTCTAAGAGTAAAGAATTGCCTTCCTTGTTCCTTCCTATACCTAGTTTTCTCTTTTATTATCTCCCTGACTTCCTTCTCATCACAAATACAAACATAAAAGTTGAATTATGGTATTTAAATTTTTATTGTCTACCAATAATTTTATTTCTGTCATCATTACTTACATAACCCCAGTATTTTAGTAAATATTATAGTGAGGTAAAACATGAAAATTAAAAGGTACATAATTGCTCAAAGCACATTACATTCATATATGACAATCCTTGTAGAGCCTCTACTTTGGGTCAGCCATGATCTTTCTTTTTCTTTCTTTCTTTCTTTCTTTCTTTCTTTCTTTCTTTCTTTCTTTCTTTCTTTCTTTCTTTCTTTCTTTCTTTCTTTTTTGCCAGTCCTGGGCCTTGGACTCAGAGCCTGACTTACTGTCCCTGGCTTCTTTTTTGCTCAAGGCTAGCACTCTGCCACTTGAGCCACAGTGCTGCTTCTGGCCATTTTCTATATATGTGGTCCTGGGGAATCAAACCTAGGGTTTCATGTATATGAGGCAAGCATTCTTGCCAGTAGGCCATATTCCCAGCCTAACCATGATCTTTCTGTAGATGGAGATCAGAGCAGGAGAAAATTCATGGCACTAGAAAATATAGATGAAGTCAAAGAGAAGAGAATGACCTATCTCAGTATTTGGACAAAAGGCTTTCTGTACAATAAGAAAATAAAGGAAATATTTATAATTGGGAAACAACTGTAATTAGAGACTTGCTAAGAGGATAAGACTCACTTTTCAGAGAGACCAAGAAGATATTTGGAGAATATTGCATCTATAATAGGACTTTAATTTCAATGTTTCCTATTGTTTTGGAGGATGGAGTTGCCATATAATATATAGAAGACAAGTGTGAGAGCCAGGGAACTATTGCCACATCCTTCAACCTTACCACATCAGTGTGAATGAATACCACATCTTCAGTAGAATTTGCCTCTCTTGTCTGGTAGTTTTCTTGGTCTGCCGGTGCCTTTTCTCCCTACATTTATTGTCTAGAAGTGCTAACAAATTAACCTTCCTTTACCTAGAGCAATCCTCAGTCAATGACAAGTCAGTTATATGCAAGGTATGTTTATGTGTATAAATGCTTTATCCCCTCACTTCTTAATAGACAACTCTGATATGTGTCATGCACCAGTATTTATACTCACTGAAGTTACTCACTTCAGTGGTAACTAAATCAAACATAAAAATACCCTGCACTGTCTTTTTTCACCTTTATTTCTCACTTCCCTTCTCCCCAATTTGTGTTTCACTTTCTGAATAATCTTCTTGCTTTCATATGTCATTTTGTTTCTTGAGAAAAAACAAAGTAAGAAAAACATAAACCAATATTTTACCAATTAGCACATGACCCATGACTGAAGACACAGTAATTGAGAGAAGTCGAGACAGACTAACAATGAGGATTTATATGGAGATAATAATTGGAAAGCAAACCTTCTCTTTCATTCCCACATGAGGGAGAAAAGGGAGAAGTTAACCGAGGAGCTTGTGGAATCATACTTGGAGATGCTGACATATGTCAGTGAGTTTAAACTATATTTGGAAGCATAAAGATTGATGGCTGACTTCCAACTGTAGGAGCAAGGGAAGAAGAACTTGAAATTAACTGTAACAGGGGGCATGTGGCAATAGTCATGAGAGAATGTTTTTATCTAGGCTCAATCATGTGTCCCCAGGAAGTAACAGGATAGTTGGAATTGCAAAGGGACCATGACTTTCCCTTTTTTTGCATACATAACTTTGCAATTCATCTCTACACTTCCTATCAAGGGATAAAGTATTTCCTCAAACTTAACATCTGGATGACTGTTGTGACTTTCTTTAGGCAGTAGAATGATAGAAATGATAATCTCCCACTTTCAAGGGGCTTCACACACTTTATCTTTTTCCCAGCTATCACAATGACATAAATGAGCTAGATGGATGGAAGATCTGAGACCACACTCAGTTGCTCCAGGAACTCTCTAGAAATGTGAGGCCTGATCTGCATGATCAGAATGGTTAATCCATAGAATTATGAGGTGGATAATTAAATGTTTCTATAAGCTACTGGTTTTGAGGTCATTTGTTACATAGCAAACAGTAATAGAACGAACATTTACCATAGACTGTATTTGATTTATTTCTATTTGGAAAACATAACTTTTTAACCTGTTAGGACTGACCTGAAAAGAATGTATACAGAGAATATACAGGTTTGGGGAAAATTAGGTATCTCAGAGCTAGACTTAACCTCTACCAGTTATGCAAGCGATTTTGCAAATCTCTTGAGGTTGAGAGTCATGACTAATCTATCTCTCTGGTGAGATAATAAACTAACTGTGATGATTGATCTTGATGATGCACTTGCCTCAACTGAAAAGCACCTAGGATGTTAATAAAGCACATCTCTGGATAAGGGTATATCCACCCATTCTATAGACTGGAACTTCAGATAGAGCAAAGCCTGCATTGCAGGCATATCTCTTCTCTCCCCCCATATTTTCTTCCTACCTCTCTTTCTTCTCTCCTTCTCTTCCTCCCTGTTTCTAGGGTGCCATGAGTTGAACAGCTCTGCTCCACCAGCCATTCTATCATGATGAACTAAAATTTGGGGTGCAAATACTTCTTTCCTCCCTTTGTGTTATTCTTCGAGGGATTTTGGTCACAGCTATGGAAAATGAACACTAACTATTCTGAATGTGTCAAATGACTTTAATAATTAAAAACTGGTAGAAACCTTTCTCTCACTTTCCATATAAAACTATTGCCTGCAGTAGAAACATTTTCTTAATAATCTGAAAAATTTTCTAAATCCTATTTTAAAATAGAAAATACCTCCCCTAAAGATTATAGTATAATGGATGCAAAAATGTTTTAAAATATTAAAAGAAGCAAGAGAAATGCCATGTATGGTATAAATAAGGTACATGAGAGATGCTACAAGAACTTGGGACAACCCCTACTAAATTTGACCTGGAACAAAGTATGTATGAAATGAAATTTAGTGTCTATCAGCCACGCTTAAGCTAGTAAAATGGAAATGGCTCTGTTTACAGAAAATGTGCCAATAGAGTGTAGGGAAGTTGGGCTTGAGAAAGAAAGCAGTTCATTCCCATAAGAACACTAGAAGGAAAATTAAACAAGCATATGAATTATGAATATGTAGTAAGTTAATACTACGTTGCTAAAAAAAATCCCTACTTGTTTTAATCTGCTGTCATAGCTTGTACACATGATTTTTTCTATCATAATTTTACTCTTTTATATCCCTGTCTAGGTCCCTTATTCTCATTTCTCTTTCATTTCTTGTTCCTATCTACTTTTATTGCTGTTCCTTTTCTGTATCAGAATCATCTTTCATTTATTTTATTGATGTTTTCAGAGACAGCCATTCGAATCATTTCTCCTGTTTTTTTCCTTCACCATTTTAAATCTTGTTTTTAATTTCCTCTACTGTTATTTAATTTTGCTGTTCAGCTGTTGGTTTTTAAGATGAAAAATTATGCTTTCAATCAACTTTCCTGTTTAATAATTAAAGCTATAGATTTTCCTCTGAATATTGCTTTTGATGTCATAAGCCATTCGTTTTCATTGGTTAAAAGGCAGGTTTTAATTTCTTTTTCAATTTCCTTTTTGATTAAAGATTATCCAAAAACAAGCTTCTTAATTGTCAAGTGATGAAGATCTTTCTGTTACCATGTATGTATCTCTAATTTTGTTAATGTATAAAAACTGTCCCGCTGACATATTTATCTAGATATTTTTCTTTTTCCCTCCGTGGCAAAACAAAATGATCATTTTTAAAGAAAAATCTTTCAAGGAAACAAAAGTTCCAATAATATTTGAAAAAAATCATCCAAAATATATGATATTATATGTACCAACTAACTTATTAACTATATTTTTTAGTTTTTCTGTTTTGTTTTTCCCCAGCCGAGCTATATCTTTTAGTTCTGAAAAAAGTATAGTAGTGCTTCTGTCATAATTATTATGTCTTTCATCTCCCCCTTCTCCCTTCCTCCTCCCCTCCCTCCCTCTCTTTCTTTTGTGCCAGTCCTGAGATGTGATCTTGGGTCATGGGCATGGTCCCTGAACCTCTCTGTGCTCAAGGCTAGCACTCTACCACTTGAACCACAGTACCACTTCTGGCTTTTTCTGTTTATGTGGTACTGAGGAATCAAACCTGGGGCTTCATGGATGCTAGGCAAGCACTCTACTACTAAGCCACATTCCTAGCCCTCAGGGAAGGTTCTCTACCACTTGATCCACAGCGCCACTCCAGAGCTTTTGGTTATTAGTTGGAGATAAGAGTCTCACATTTTCCTGCCCAGACTTGCTTAGAACCACAATTTTTAGATCTCAGCCTTCTTAGTAGCTAGGATTAAAGGTGTCAATCACAGGTGCCCAGCTAGTATTCTTTATTTTGTAAGATGACCTGGCTTTAAATTTGGAGTTGTTGTAATGATTGATACATAGCAGTTGTGACTGCTCCAGCCACATTTGTGACCTGAATCATTATGCGACATCCTGCTTACCCTTAAACTTTTACTTCACCCTTAAATTCCACTTGCTTGTTGATAATTTTGCAATTCACATTTCATTTTGTGCCAATTTTCATAGTAGTTTTTGTTTATTTCACTTATATTTGTGTTTTATTTCTTTTTTCTTTTTCTTTTTGCCAGTCCCGGGGCTGGAACTCAGGGCCTGAGCACTGTCCCTGGATTCCTTTTTGCTCAAGGCTACCACTCTACTACTTGAGCCATAGCGCCACTTCTGGCCTTTTCTATATATGTGGTGCTGAGGATTCGAACCCAGGGATTCGCGTATATGAGGCAAATACTCTTGCCACGAGGCCATATTCTCAGCCCTTGTGTTTTATTTCTAAATTATTTAAAATATTCTACATTATGGTATCTGGCTAAGTTTTGTTTTATAAACAAATATATTATTTCTTATGTTTTTATAACATATTTTTCTTTTATATTTTATATGATGACTGTGATAGCTGATGTATTCATTTTATTTTATTTTAGAGTTACTGTTAACAGTAACTTAACAGTTACTGTAAAGTCTATCAATGTATCCCCCTTTTACTGCCTTACTTTTCCCTATTTATTCTTCTACTTCTCTTCTGAATTTGAGAAATTATATTTTATTCTCTCTTGTCATTCAAGTTCATTCCTAGTCTCTTAATCTAAATTATCAGATACCAATATCTATTATTTCTTTATTTTATTTTTTATTAATATTTTTATTTAATTTTATTGTCACTGTGCTGTACAGAGGGATTACAGTTAAATACAGAAAGCCTTGAGTACATTTCTTGTCAAACTTGTTACCTTCTCCCTCATTTTTCTCCCACCTTCCCTCCTCCCCTATTCCCCTCCCAAGTTGTACAGTTGTACAGTTATTTCTAACATATTGTCTTGAAAGTGTAGTTATAGCATTGGTTCACCCTTTGTCCCTTGTCTCACCATTTTAATGTCCCCCTTCCCTCCTAATTCAGATTAACATATATACAACACCCAAGATACCAAAATCAAATACACTGACAACAGGGGATAAATCTCAGGGAAGAAAATGAGAGAAAAAAGAAATATTTTCACACAGTACATTAAAAATGATAAGAACAATGAAAAACCACTTGTTTCTATATCTTGGAGTTCATTTCACTTAGCATTATCTTATATGATGATATGTCTATTATTTCTTAAAGAAGAGATTATCTAAAGTGGCACTTTGGCACAAGTGGGAGAGTGTTAGCATTAAACAAAAGAAGCTCAAGGATAGTGCCCAGGCCTCAAATTTAAGTCTCAGGACTAGCACCAAACAAACAAACAATGAATTGCCAAGCTCTGGAGGCTTAGGTTTGTCATCCTACTACTCCAGAGGCTGAGCTCTGAGAATCATGGTTGAAAACCAGCCTAGGCAGGAAGGTTGTGAAACCCTTATTTCCAATTAACCATCAGAAAACCACAAGTGGCACTGTGATTCAAAGTGATAGTGCTAGCCTTGAGCAAAAGAGCTCAGGGACAGTGCCCAGGCCCTAAGTTCAAACCCTGTGATTTATTTTTTTTTTAAAAAAAGTATCTCTGTCCTGGTCACTACTTCCCCAAAACTTGACAGATAAAATTCAGTATTTATTACCTTTAAAAAGTAACTTTACCTTATTTTATCTTTATTTCCTTAATTTGTATCATTAATTTCTGACATACCATGTTTTGTATAAACCATCCTTAGTCAGTTTTAGACCTTGTTTGTACTTTATTTGTACAGATTAATAATTGTGTATAATTGTGTATGGATTTTAAATTGGTGTGTCATATATAATGCATACCATTTTTGCCTTTTGGGGTTCTTTGGATTTTTGTGTTTGTTGTTGGGAGAAGATCTTCCTTAGAACTTTCCTTACCTGGGCTCTTTCTTCATCAGGCTATTTTCCCCAAATTCTTTCCTCTCTTCAAATAGGTTTTGTTGCTTTTAATAGGCTAATAATATCTTGATTGGGTCTAAGTCAATAGTGTTTGCCACTACTTTTTCTGATACTATAGATATGATAGTATTTTACAGTGTATTTATCTGACTTTAAGAACATTAGATGAGGGCTGGGAATGTGGCTAAGTGCTAGAGTGCTTGCCTAGCATGAATGAAGCCCTGGGTTAGATTCTTTAGTACCACATAAAGAGAAAAAGTCAAAAGTGGCTCTGTGGCTCAAGTGGTAGAGTGCTGGCCTGAGCAAAAGAAGCTCAGGGACAGTGCCCAGGCCCTGAGTTCAAGCCCTAGGACTGGCAAAACAAACAAAAAAGAACATAAGATGGTCTTTTGCTTAAGAGAACAGAAATTTTCCACACATATTTATGGATATATTTTCTTTTACTTCCTTCAGACTGAATCTTAATACACATCTAAAATTTGTTGTTCCAGGTCTGCATCAGCTGTAAAAATTATTCCTCTCATTTATTGTTTTTTTTTTCAATATATGCAATATTCCCAATCTCCAAACAGCCAAATACAGGATGAAGAAGTAAGCTGAGTGTTTCCTTCCTCCTGCCTTAGAGAACCAGGTGGATGGGAGAGGTGGGCAGCACCTGCCTGCTGCAGTTCATGGGGGCAAAGGATTTTCTTCACTTACCTTTCTCTGTAGGGTCCTTCTAAGACATCCACGCAATAATGCCAGAATTCCAGTGAACAAATAAAGGATAATAATAAACAATCTGCAGGAACTCATTACCCAAAGAGAACAGAGGTGGAAATATCTGAATTTCGTGTGAATTAAATGGAATGTTGGAATGACAAAAGGGTGGCGGCGTAGATTAGAAAATAAAGCGTGCTGAATTCATTCAAGGAGAAAATAGGGCTTTTGAGATTTTTTTATTTAGGAAATATTTATTGATCATCTAATATGTGCTTTTAAATGTTGAAACAATGCTTGATTAGGTTTTATATGAAACACATCTTTCTCCACTTTTTTTTTTTTTTTTTTTTTTTTTTGCCAGTCCCAGGCCGTGAACTCAGGGCCTGAGCACTGTCCCTGGCTTAGTTTTTGCTCAAGGCTAGCACTCTGCCACTTGAGCCACAGCGCCACTTCTGGCCATTTTCTGTATATGTGGTGCTGAGGAATCGAACCCAGGGCCTCATATATACGAGGCAAGCACTCTTGCCACTAGGCAATATTCCCAGCCCCTCTCCACTTTTTTTTTTTCTCAAATTTTTATTATCAAACTGACGTACAGAGAGGTTACAGTATCATATATTGGGCATTGGATACATTTCTTGTACTGTTTGTTGCCTTGTCCCTCATGCCCCCCTCCCCTCTCCACTTTTTTTTTTTAAACTGATTAAGTCACCACTCAGTATTCATTTCCCTTATTAAAGGTAGTCCAGTTTTCTACTAGGGAATTGTTTCCTTTCCAATTTTGTGCAGTTATACCATAATAGTAAATACTGTGCTCTGTGCTCCTACAAAAGAACTTAAAGTACACTCTGAAGGATTTTTCTCTACTATATTAATGGTTACCCAAAAGCAATGACTTAGGAAGTTTTGAAAATGCCAAATACTGACTTAGTCTTTCTAAAGAGTTATATACTATTTGCGTGTTCTATAGATTCTATTATACTTTAGTTAATTCATCTGTAACTGCTTGGGTGCCACTCAGTGTGCTTATTTCTAGATTTATAGGCACATTCTAGTTCACACTTATGAGGGAAACCATGCAACCTGTGCTTCTCTGGATCTGGCTTACTTCACTTGACATGATCCTCTCCAAGTCTTTTCATTTCCTTACAAATGGTGCTGATAGATTAGATGAATTCCATTTTGTATATATACAACATTTTCTTGATCCATTTGTTCATTGAGGGGCATCTAGGCTGATTCTATATTTTGGCTATCATAAATAATGTTGCAACAAACATGGTTATGGTGGTGGCTTTAGTGTATCCTTGTTTGTGTTCTTTTGGATAAATGCTCAAGAATAGGACTGCTGGGTTATAGAGTAGCTCTATGTTAAAGCCTAACAAAATGAGTACCAGGAAATTGGTGCTTGCAAGGAGTGAAGGGAAAGAGGCCTGGGGTAGAACAATGGACGGGGGAAATGAGTAGAATGCAGGCAAAACTGTATAGAACTGAGAAAACTAAAGGAAGCGGTAGGGTGAAGAGGGGTGAAGATATTGAAGGGATGATACAGATCAAGATACATTGTGTACATGAATTGCCTTGTTAAATGTCAAAAAATTCAATGTATAACCTAAAAATTAAGAAAAATGAGGGAAGAGGTGGGGTAGCAGAGGTGTTTGAGAATGTTGAAAAAGGTGACATTGCTCAAGGGACACTGTAGTCATAAACTGCTCTGTTGAATGGCAACTCCTTTGTACAACTAATAAAATAAAATAAAATACTTCTTAAAAATAAGCTAATTAATTTTTTAAAAAGCAAATGACAAATTTTAAAAATATTTGCAAATATCAAATGCCTTGGTATTACTTCCAAATATACTGATTCAATTAGCCTATAAAGTGACTTATATGAACCTGGTACTGCTGGGTCATGCTTGTAATCCTATCTACTCAGGAGGCTGAGATCTAAGGATCATAGTTCAAAGCCAGTCCAGGTAGGAAAGCCTATAATACTCTTAACTTGAATTAACTACTGGAAAGCTAGAAGTAGATTTGTAGCTTAAAATAGTACAGGGCTACCTTTGAGCAAAAGAACTCAGGGAAAGTACCCAGACCCTCAGTTCAAGTTCCACAACTGACAAACAATAAAAAAGGTCTACATAAAATATTTTATAAATCTTCAATAGGTAAATCTAATGAATAGCTAAAATCAGCTAGCTGTACCCTAGATCTTGACTTTCACTGACTCAGGACAGTCAAACCAGTGAGACTGTGATCTCAGCTTATCTTGAGTTCAAGTGTTCTTCACCAGAACTCTTAGTCTTGACAACAGACAGAAAATTCATCTCTTAGTAGCAAACAGGACCGTATAAAATTCTCTGTTCTTTAGTCTCTCTGTAGCTATCATTCTAATGATTTGAGCTAGTCCATACTTGATCAAACCAATGTCATTTTTGTGGGGTAAGCTGGCCAGAGTTACTTTGTGTGGTTTATAGGTCATGAATCTTCTCAAGAGAGCCCATCTATCTGCTGAGTGCTCTCAGAGTGTTGGGTTGATCATGGTCTCAGAACCTAGTGTCACTCTCCTTAAAGAAAACTATGGAAAGAGAAGGAATCTCCAGTGGCTACTTCAGGTAGTAACTCAAAATTCAACCATATGTCTTTCTTCTTATGTCACCATACCTAAAACAATGGATACTTTGTTCATTTCAGATAAAGATGACCCAAAGGATTCTGCAAACTTGGATGGAAAAAGCCAGAAAGCATATAAAACCAAGCAAAAATAAAAAAACAAACCCTAGGAAACATTCCATAGTACCAAGCTTCAGTTCCCAGCAGAAACATACTGAACTACTGTCTCAGTTAAGCAAGGTGAAAACAAATGAAAATGGTATAAGATACTAGTAGGTGATATCTGCTATTTATTGCCTCTCTGACATACTCACTTGCTGTCTTAGTGCAGGTTTCCAAGAAATAATTGACATACTGAAAGCAGACTCCCGGGACTAAACTGTAAAGGAATGAGAAGGGCAAAGGAAGAAGGTTAGCAAAGGTTCTTCTTCCCAGTGGATCCCAGTTCCTAACTTGATGTCAGTTGGAATCCATGTTCAGTTTGATCCCAGAGGAGAGCCCTGGAGCAAGAATGAAACCCCAAACATGGTGTCCTGAAATGTCTCAGGAAGTTCAAGGTAACAGGTACATTCTGTAGAAGAGGAAAAAGCTGAAAATTCTTACCAGTCACCACTTGTCATGGTTAGGGGACAATGCAACAGCATCTTTGACACCCAAATAAATATGACTAGTCTCAGAATTTCCACCTATGAAGCCAACAAGCTGCAGTTCCACAGTGTACATACACAGTTTTAACACTGGAGCAGTTTGTAGGCTAAAGAGCTAAACCCAATTACCTGTTGGTTTTTTCTTATTTGTTATTGTATACCTCAAAAAAGGCTAATTTCTAGCACTAGTAATTCCTTGAAAAAAATCTTCCCCTCCCTCCCTTAAAATTTTGTTTATGACAGCAGTGAAATTTGGGAAAGGAGCAGATACTACACTGATCACTTTTACTATAGCTCTATTTATTGAACAATGGAAAGTGAGAGGTCTGGATTTTAGTTCCACCCATGTGACTTTGGGGTAGGTGGTTTGCCCTTTCTGGCATGCACTATCTTCATTTAAAAAATGTCTAGGGCTCATGTCAAAGATTTCTGCATTAGTTTAAAACTCTAAAAACGTATCCGTTTACTGATCTGATTTTTCATTTCATGCAGGGAGGAGGAAGAGATAATTTTGTTGTTGTTGTTTACAGGGAACAAGTTTTCATCTTGCAGACCTAATACAAAAGCAAGAGAAAGCGATGTAATAGCTCCGAGGCAACGGCAGTGCGGCTTTGTTTGGATTTAGGGTCTCTGATAGGACATATTGGATGTGTCAATGGAATGTGATTTATTTTGCTTCATAACATTTGGGAACGGATATTTGGTATTTCATCCAAGGAAAGCAATTTGCGAAAACCTTTTAGAAGGTGGCTGGAGCATCAGTAATCGGTGCCATTTCTTTATGCCAACATTTCCTTAAAGCTGCGCAATCTTTCATTTTAATCATCCCTCTCAGCAGGATTCTTCCAGAGCTCTGGAGCAGGGCACCCACCCCTCAGAAATGAGGTTCTATTTTTAAAGTCCACACAGCCAACAAACTCCCCATTAATCGTGTGAAATCTGCTCAGATGGCTGCTCTTCTGGGTTCTCGGTGTCCCCCAACCCCCTCTCCTCTCCCCATCTGTACAGCCCTCCCCCAGAGGCTATTTTTAGTTCTTAGCAGCTACATCCTCCTCCAGAGTTAGGAGGCGGATGCGATACTTTGCTCCCACATAAACATTTTAGAGATTCAAGTTTTCATTCCTAATATTAAAAATAAAAATAAGCAGCCTGTTTCTTAATACAGGGCAGTAGTAGTAAAGAAGCAGTCTGGGCATTGGAACCTTCATCTGCTTGGGAATTCTTTCTTACAAGGTTAATAATATTTATTCAGAAGGTCTTTGTTCCTCATTTGAATGAGAATCCCTTCGACCCATTGTTCAAAGGCATCTCCTTCCAAGACAGCCTTGGGAATTATGTGGTGGGGTGGGGTGAGGTGGGATGTGGAAGTCTGACCTCTGCCATATTTTTTTCTGTGTTCTAAATTGTAATGGTTAAATATAGACACCTCCTTAAGGCAGGCTGCTAGGAAATAGCACTTGGAGATAAGCCCTCGACATAGTACCTTGGTTAAGCTGCAATCGCCACAATATTTTTAAATCACCTACAGGAATTCTAAGAAATAGCATGTAATACAAGTATGACTTAGAAATTGTAAGGAGCACCATTTAATCACCAGCCCTCCACCACAGAGCCTATTTTGCTTAGCGTATTATTAGTTGCCTTGATTTATAGGATGCTGTCTTTTTAAATGTTTCTCAATTGGTTTTGGATATACGTAGGAAAATAAAATTTCTGGGAAATGGGCAAATGGTGTTAAAAGTCTCCTTCCAACATCCCTTACCGAATCTTCCTAAGTGTTTGTATTTATGTATGTACATGATATATAATATACAATATATAAATAATACATGTATATGGTACGTATCATATGTAACATAAAATCTGATATATCATATGAAAATATCATATACCATATATAATATGTGATACCTATAATAATATATATCATATAACAAACAATATATGGCAATGGAAATTATAATACATATAATAAAAGATATTGCATACACTGATATATTTGAACATATGCAAAATCCTTGTGGTTTTGTCACCAGTGATTTTTACCACCATTTTTTTCATTTTTATTCTTTCATTTAATATTCTGTTTTAGAGGGCATCCATGACAAACTGTACAGGTCTGTCTCAGTTTTCATAGGTGGCTATATCATGTACCCTTATCTGAATAAACCAGAATTTATTTAACCAAATAAAACTTAACCAATTTTCTAAGTACTAAGAGGTATTGAGGGAGAAAGAGGAGCTCCTCACCATCACAGAACTGGGAGCTAATTACTCTGGTTATTTTTGGCTTGTTCTGTTTTCTGCTATAATTTTCCTTTTGATCCAGAAAAAGATTATCTCTTCCTTTTCTTCTTTCTTCCTCAAACCTGAAGCAACTCTAGGTGACTTCTGTCAAGTAATATTGGCTAAAAACAAACAAACAAGCAAAACGGCAAATGCTTTCCAAAGGTGAGTTCTCCATAAGTAAATAAATCCCCTTCTGAAATGCTATGATTGTTTACCTATGGTGTGCTTATTTTCTTGGTTTGTGTATCCTACCGTCTGTTTTTGATGTGTACAATTTTTTTCCATTTGTTCTTCTAGTTCAGAGTGTGTAGTTTATTTTCTGTAGTCTGGACAATGCTCCATGCACCACAGGAGAGATACACCGTGGCAGAGTACTTGGTATTTGTCAAACAATGAACAGCATGAGAAACTGGGCACCCTGCAGAAACCCAATAAGTGCTTGAAGTTTGATGTCAGAGGCCTTGACAATGCTTGAACTTTGGGTGCTGACTCTGTTGCCTGTCATTGTCTGGAGATAACAGTCTGGGAACTATTTAATGAAAAAGCGTGGCTGGCTTCAAAGTGACATTTCCCAAAGCACCTTTAGCCTTTAGCTACAGTTCCCAAATTTGGGGAATTACAGAGGGAAACAAGGCTGCCCCTTCAACCCTTTCTTCTTCCACACACCATAGGTCTCCAGTCTTGTGTGCATCAGTGGCTGGATTGACACCTTTGGAGAAAAGCATCCCCAGAAGCTTGCAGATGGCTGGCACACCTGCTTGCCTGAATCTCAGTTCTAACAATAATGTGATTCCCTTGTTCAAGATTACTATGTAAGACTTTACACCTTTCCTAAAGAACACACAGAAACAGGAACCTAGAGTAGTGTGATTTTAAGATACTGTATTTATATTGGCTGATTACCTTATAGAGCCCTTGGCTTGTTCTTCATAAATGATTGGGCTCTTAGAACCCAAGGCAGGGATTTTTATGTTGGTGATGGTGTGAAGAGATGTTTCCCAGGAGAAACCTGAATAGGAGGGAAGCAAGTAGGATAGGATAGGGGAGAAAGCCTGGAAAGGATATAGCTTCTGCCTGATTTTGCTAGAAAGTTCTAGAACATGAAGTGTACCACATAAAATACAGTACTGTTGTTTGTTCTTTTTTTCCCCTCTTTATCTTCATTTTGGCTCACACTGGTGTAAAGGGAGGGTCTCTGTGCATTTTAGAGAAGCTCTTCAGAGAGAAATTCTCCTGAGAAAGGGACCACTACAAACTGTTGACAGCCAACACTCAAAGCAACTGGAACATGGGTAAATGAGCTTCGTCACTCTGTGACCAGGGGATGGGTCCTCAGCCCCATAACAACCTATGATATAAATAAAGTATTTGTATTGTGACCTACACATATATGCACACACATACACAACTAAAGTAAGGAAGTATTCCTAAATGATACCAATGAGTGCACCTGGAATTCAGTTTGAGTTCCTTCTATTTTGTTTTAGTTTATCCAAATTCATTAAAACAAAATGGCAGCCTCAATGGTATTTGAGAAACACAGATTTATATCTGAATACTATTTCAATGTTAATTATGGTTACATGGTTTTCTAGTTAGAATTCTTTAACTCCTTAGTAGATGTTTACTAACACATCCAATCTCAGGTAACTGAAGTGGTCTAGTAGTTGTTCAATCAAACTAGGTTCCTTTTGTTAACAGGTATGCCAAAGCAACAAGCATCCTTCAGGACTACCAGAAAACTCAGCATGCAGCTTCATGCTACAACAGCCTGCTGGAGATATTTGCCTGTAAATACCTTGGGAGCACTTCTTAACAGTATGTATGAAAACCATATTATGAAAATAGCATTAAGATGTGACACAAAACAGAAGGTCATTACCCTTGAGGGAACAGTCAGGAATCAAATCCCCTGAAAGAGGGAAACAATGTTATGAAGGAGAAGATGTGGCTTTTTTTTTTCCTTTTCTTTCTTTTGCAAATGAGAAAGAGTTTTGTTGTTGTTGTTGTTGTTGTTTTTTAATGCTCACTGACTATGAGGGTAAGAGCCCAAGTCACAGGTGTGCCATCAATGTATAGTAGTTGAGGAATAGGTACAGGTTATAGAAGCAATGTAATTTTCTGGGTACACACGTCTGTGATATTTATGGGCAACCCAGAGTAAAAAGACACACTTGGCAAGATTTAAATTTACTTAATTTGGGAAATATTTGTCTTGTGGCCTAACACATTACTTCCTGGAAAAGGTTCCATGTGTGCTGAGATGGATGTATAATCTGCTATTGGTGAGTAATCTATATATGTTTTTTAAGTTGAATTTTTTCTATAATGTTTAAGTCCTTTGTTTTTTTCCTTGACCTTCTATCTCATCGTTTTATGCATTATGAAAATCAAAGTATTAAAATCTATTATTATTGTGTTACTATTTTCCCCCTCAATTCTGTCCATGTTAGCTTCACAATTCTGCATGTTCTGATGTTACGGGGCATATGAATTTATAATGGTTGGATTTTTCTGATTAGTGACATTTTTATTATTATATAACACTCTTTTTATGTTTCTTGTGATTAATTTAAATCTCTTTTGTATGATACAAATGATGTGTTCATTTCTGATCTCTTTAAGTTATTATTTTCATGGAAATTTTTTTTTTCAACATTGGGCCTGTGTACTCTAATATCTTTAAAAAGTCTCTATAGGTAATAAAAAGTTTGATCTAATTATTTCTATCCATGTACTTACTTTATTTTATCTATTTACTTATTTATTTATTTGTGCCAATACTAGGGCTTGAAATTACAGCTTGAAAGCTATCCATGAGTTTTTGCTTGTTCAATGCTATCAGTCTACCACCTGAGCCACAGCTTCATTCCTGGCTTATTGATTAACTGAAGCCTGGGCTGGCTTTGAACTGTAATCCCTAGATCTGTCTCTTGAGTAGCTAGGATTACAACTGTGAGCAATTGGTACCCATCTCTCTTTACTTTTAATTAGAAATTTTAGTCCACTTACATTTAAAACAATTACTGATAGGGAATGACTTTTTGGGCTTCTGTTAATTCTTTACTCATCTACTGTTTTGTTTCTCTTTTCTGCTCCTGTTTCTTCTCATTATTCTTCATTTTTATAGTGATATTCTTGATTTCTTTCTCACTTTTCCTTTGTGTACTAATTTGTAGTTACCCTGAGGCTTGAATAAAATCGGTTGCAATCACAACACTATATTTAATCTAATAATTTTAACTTCAAAAACATTAAAAAATACTTTGCTCTTTTACATCTTCTATTCTTTGTTATTGATGTAATAGATTACATATTTTTATGTTTTCATTTATTAATATGATTTAGTAGTTATATCTATTTTTATTTTATCTTTCAAATAATATTCCAGCATAAAAGTGACTTACATACTCATTAGTAAAACATAGTACTATGCATTTTTGGTCTATTTAGCATTACCAATCTTTGTATTTTAATACATTTTCTGTTACTTTCTGGCATGTTTTTTGTTGCAACTTGAAGTAATCACTCTAAAATTATTTTTGTAATATAAGCTAATAATAATAAACTTCCTTACCCTTTTATTTGCTTAAGAAGATTTTTATTTGTTCTTCAAAAATGAAGATAACTTGGGCACTGGTGGCTTATACCTTAAACTTAGCTACTCAGATTTGAGGATCACAGTATGAAGCCAGCCCAGGCAGGAAAATCCATGAGATTCTCTTATCGCCAATTAATATTTAATATGCTGTAAACCAACTGTATAACTGAATAACTGTATAACTGAAGGGGGGCATGGAGAGGAAGGAGCATGCCAGAAAAATGAGGGAGGAGGTAACAAGTTTGACAAGAAATATATTCACACCTTACACCTTACATATTTAACAGTAACCCCTCTTGACATCATCTTGCCAATAAAAAATTTAAAAAAAAATGGAAGTAGAGGTGTGTCTCAAGAGCTAGGGTGCTAGCCTTGAGTGAAAAAGCTAAGGGAGATCACCCAGGCCCTAAGTACAAACCTCAATTCTTGCACAAAAGAAGAAAAACAAAAAACAAAAATAAAATATCTGAGGTTGCTAATATCTTTTGGGAGAATATATCTTTCCTGGGGTTATGAGTGTCATTTACTTGCTTATTTTTTCAGTAGGGTGCAATCTCTTGTTCTCCTGTTGTCTGTAGTAATGTACTTTTTTTTTGCTTCTTATGCTTTCAAGTGTCAAACATTCCAGTTTCACCAGCACTTTTAGTCAGGAGGGGTATCAAACAGTCTACCAGGTGACTCTAGTTCCTATGAAGTTGGAACCCTGGCCATGTACATCACTCCTTTTTTTTCCTCATGCAAGAGAAGCCATAAATTAGATATTCTTCCCTAATTAAGGTAGTATCAGATACTCTTTGCAATGTTGGAAGTTTTTTAGTCTGCAAAAAGAAAAAGAAAGACGCCCCTGGGCATGTGAAGCGCACCAGTTGGCTAGTCAGTGCTTTTTGTAAGTGAGCTGGAGGCCTAGGTCAGGTAGCGTTCCCAAAGCCAGAATGCTGAGTTTAGATTCTATTCTCTTTTCTTCTTCCATCAGTTTGGCAGAAGAACTGTTATGGATGTAATGAAATAATTTCCCTTGCCATTTTGACATATTTTCTTAGCTTTGAGCATGCCTGGGATATTGTCACTTTTTAAGTTTTTGGAGTTCTAAAGGCACCAATATATTTTGGAGACTATATAGCTGTTAACTTATTAATACTGTGAGGAAATAGATCTTGGGATTCTTAGTCTAGTGTTGGCTCTAAAGATACGATTAAAAACTAGTATTGTGAAAGTGGACAAGGAGGGAAGAGGGCTGGACACTATGAGAACAGGAGAAAAGTAGCAGGTACTAAGGACATCTTGTGTGCTGATGATAATAAATCAACCCAGAGGAATAGACAGATTATGCTCTGTACTAAGGCAGTGATTTTCCAACTTCTGTGTACATTGGGAACATATGGCTAGCTTGTGAAAGCACAGATTGTTGAGGAAAAAAAACAGAGTTTTTGAACCAGGAGGTTGTAGTGTTCACATTCTAACAGGTTTCTGAGTGATGCTGATGTAGTTGGTTCTGGAGTTTTTCTAGAAATAGAAAAGGGATGATGTTCTGAAGAAGGGAGTATATGGACATCCCCTTCTCCCCCCACCCCTGTTTTGCTTTGCTTCTTTAAGAACATTAGGGGATAGTACAAGCAAGTAACCTAAGAGCTGTGCTTTTGTTGTTCTGTGCAAAAATCTGATATCTTGGAACAACAAGAATATTCGTTTCAAATATCCTTCTGTGTTGTATCTATAATTATACCTATTCTCAGATTTCTTTTCGTGTTAGATATATAATGTAAGGTCATTGGAACATTTTTATATCCGCTGAGTTTATAGTTGTCTGTATGTAATTCCTCAGAACTGCTCAAAATTCTCACCTCTTTTCTACAACTTCTTCAGGTGCTTGTAAGGTCTTAATTTTCTCCTCGGGTAGTGATTTGAAGTAGGTACAGTGATTTTTCTGACAGGCCCAGTGTGACTTGAGAAGAACTCTGGGGACACAGACTTCATCAGCCTGTCAACACAATTCCAGCATTGGTCACATTTTAATTTTTACTGTAATTCTCACTACAGGAAAACTATACTTCTGGTAAGCTCCCTAAAGTGCTGCAAGTTTCAGAAATATAGCAATGGCCCAGAGGTTTCAACAGAAATCTTAATATTGCCTACTTGAAACACTATAGATGATTATGTTAGCTAAAAAAACAAAACATAAAAAAGAATAAACGCAATAAACTTGAGATGTGTAAAGAAAAACGTCAAAATTTTCACACTTTAAAACATATCTCATCAGGGAAAATGGTGTTTGTTTTAGAAGAAAAATCAGCAACTTTGGGTTAAAAAATAATCTTTCTCCACATGCTGCATCTGTTGAGGCGTCTGTCTTTTCTTGTTAGATCTGCTTGAGTTGGAGCTCTGTGTTAAAGTCAGTTTCAAGTGCTCTTAGTATTTGAGAGTGGAGACTGTTCTGAACTTCTAACCACAGTGAATTGAGGTAGAAATGTAGACTTTTCCCCTTCCTGTCTTTAAGTGTTTTGATGGAAAGGAAGAAGCTCATGAGGCTCCAGTTGCTAAAAGGAGAATTTCCTTTCCAGCAAGATTCACTTTCTATTTTGTCTGTATTCCCTGGTATTGGCCCAGAGCCCTAATTACAGAAATCCATATTGGGAAAGCCAGTATTGGAGAAAGAAAAGCAAAGTAAAACATTTTCAAATTATGTGGATGTGGAGTGAAAGTTAGAAGAGAATAAAAACGAATTTTTTTTCTATAGAATATCTCAGTACTTTACCAACATTCTGGGATATCCATCTGTGTGTGTGTGTGTGTGTGTGTGTGTGTGTGTGTGTTTCTCTTTTTCTTTTGGAAAAAGATAGGATGAATAATAATTATTTATAAAATATTAATCATAACACTAAAATATGTAAAACTACATTATACAATGCTTACTGAATCTGTGATGAAAAGTTAAAGTTGGTCATAGAAAAATGAGGTTCTTGCTCAGGGGAGGAGCCAAATGCTGCTTTGTGGAGGATGTGGGATCTGAAGGCATGAAAGAATGGCTTAAATAGGATAAGAGAAAGAATGAGTGGTACTATTTCACGAGGGTAAAAGGAAAGGCAGAAATGAAATTAGAAGTTTTAGAAGTCATCAATGGATCAGAATATACAGATGATCTACAAACAAATCCATAATGCTATAAATGGGAATCTAGTGCTAGTAAAATAACCACTTCTGGTTTCCATACCCAAAGTCTGAAGGAAGAAAGAAGTTGGAATTATCAATGCACATCTATATGGCTTTACAGTTTGCAAGTCATAATTTGGTCTGTGATTTCATGTGATCTTTGCAAGTGGCCAGTATTTAATACCTGCATCCCTTTCTTACAGATAAGGAAAATGAGGTTCACAGACAAAAAGGACTGATTCTCAGTGATGCAGCTGGTACATTACATAATGATAGACTAACTTCTTGAGGCAGTGACTTACTTATTCATGTTCATTTTCCTTATATGCATCACCATGTAAGTACCACGGAATCAGATCACCCATCTTCAAATCCTACCCCTCCCTTGTTCAGCCTGGTGGACTTAGGTAAGTGATGCTTCCTTTCTGTGTCATGCCCCACCCCCATCTATAAATTAGAAGTCATAAAAGCACTCATCAATCAAAACTCTGAGGATTCAGTTGTTCATTGTCCTGGCACAGAGTAATTTCAGTGAACTGGGTTAGCTTGTGTTATTGTTTGCTTTCTGGTGTTTGTGTTATCTGTGGATAATTTTCCTATACAATTTTGATTATGAAGACAAAACATATGTTCGACGAAAACTTGGCAAAAAGTTAAAAATAGCCAGAAAAACAAGCACTTAAAGTATATACATCTCTTTGATACCATATATGTGGATATGGGTGTGTATGTGTGTGTGTGTGTGTGTGTGTAGTAAATAAGTCAGCCACATGTCAGTACTATATGCTGGTAATTAGTTATTTTCTAACAATGTACAAGAGGGCATGACCTGAAGGATGAGGCTGGAGATTCCAGGTCTCATTTTACTCCTACAAATTTACTTTTCCCACATGTAAGCAAAAGAAGTGTTACAGTTTTACACAAAAAATGCTGCTTTTTAACACTCTTTTATACTGTACTTCTAAATTGAAACATAAAATTTTTAATCCAGATTTTTATTTCTTTCAATGCCAGTCTTTTAAGGATGACCATGAAGAATTCTGTGACCCATTCTAAACTCTTCATCCTACCCTATGTGTATTAGTCTACCTGTGCTGCTATAACAAACTAATGGAAACAAGGTAATTTTTAAGTTAATTAATTTATTTATTTTCAAAGTGATATACAGAGGGGTTACAGTTTCATATGTAGAGCATTGAGTACATTTCCTATCAAACTGATAACCTCCTCCCTCATTTTTCTACCACCTTTCCCCTCCCTAACTCTTCCCCGCCCCCCGCCCCCCCCCCCCCCCCCGCTGCCCTGAGTTGTAAGGTTGGTTTACAGAATATTGTCTTGTAACTATTGCTATTGCATTGGTTCACCTTTAACCCTTCGTCTTTCCATTTTGATGTTCCCTTTTCCTTCCCTGGTTCCGATAAATGTACATACAATTCTGAAGGTACCAAAGTCAGTTACAGTGACATCAGGGACCATGGGGAAGAAAGACAAAAGAAAAAGCCACAATTTCACGTGGTATGTTGAAAATAACAACAAAGATAAACCATGTGTTTCCAAAACTTGGAGTTCATTTTGCTTAGCATCATCTTATATGTTCATATGTACATAGCTATTAAGGTATTGTGATCTTCTGCTAGACATGTACTAATTATTTTACCAATGAGGAAAACCACTGAATCTATACAAACAATGTAATTTGTAAGATACAAACACATGAAATTATTATATCACTGTTCTGGAGGCTGATAACTCCATGATCAAAGCATTGGAATCTGGTGTATGGCTTTTAAAATTCTGTCCTCACATGCTACAAGGCCCCTGGAGGCCCCTTTGATAGTGGCCTTAACCCAGCTATTCACGATGGTTGCGTCTTCATGATCTAACATCTGTTATGGGTTCCACTTCTCAAATGTTACATTAGTTATTAAGTTTCTAACATTGAACTTTTTTTCCTTTTTTAATGATAAGGATCAAACTTAGAGGCTCATGCTTGCTTCACTTGTGCTGTATCACTGAGGTACATGTCCAGCCTCAGGAACACATGAATTTTGTGGGGACAAAAACAATGTCATGATTATACTCAAATCAAATGAATCTGAAGTTTAATAGACTCATGACTTTATAATGAAACCTGTTAAGTAATAAAAACCGTTAAAGAACATTCATATTAAAAGCTTACCTGGAATATTTTTAATAAATTCTTGAGTATTGGTAGGCCAGTGTTTTACATGAGTAAGCAGCCATTATTTCTGGTCATCATTCATCATCAAATCCAAGACTGTATCGATTATAAGATTCACCACTATTTTATAGGCCATTAAGATAATTCTGCCAAATAGTCTTAAGAGGGCATCATCTTTAAGAGTATTACAATTTCAGAGACACTAAAATGAGCATTTTATAACCAAAGGAATATGGAATGTGTTTTGTATGTTGTGAGGAAATTCTTTAGTGACAACATTTGTTTTTTTTTTTTTTTTGACCATCCTAGGCAGTGAACTCAGGGCCTGAGCACTGTCCCTGGCTTCTTTTTTGCTCAAGGCTAGCACTCTGCCACTTGAGCCACAGCGCCACTTCTGGCCATTTTCTGTAAATGTGGTCTGAGGAATCGAACCCAGGGCATCATGTATACGAGGCAAGCACTCTTGCCACTAGGCCATATTCCCAGCCCCTAGTGACAACATTTAATCATTGGAAGCATTTCTAGTTCTTTTCTATGCTGCACATTGTATGAACATTGTTCATTTGAAAATTATCTTATTTAGATGGATCTGTGGATATCTAGGAAAAGAAATGATCTTTACCATTATCCAGCTCACAAATTAGAGTTATTAAAGTGATATCCTAGCTGAAGAATGAAGCTTGCCCAATGGCAGGAAAGATAGTTCTATTTTCCAATCCCTTTTATAATCTTGAATATTTGAGTATCACAGTAAGGAAATCCAAACACATCATATTACCTCCTATATACTAATGTAGTGAATTGAATATAAGCATCATTGAGTATATCTAGATGAATAGTATACTGAGAATAATTTCTGTCTTATCCTTGTTGCTTGGGAAAAGAAAAAATAAATTTAGCTTCTGCTCTGTACATCTCTGAAGCACAGAGAAGACCTGGTACTGGGAGGAAAATTAATATCAACCTCAGAGGACAGATGAAGAAAAATACCATCTAAGCACTTCACTGGAAACTTTAAGCTGATCTGAGAATTATGTTGGTGTTTCTGAGAGGAGGAATCCTGTGCATTGCGAAGCTATAGGTAAGCTCTAAAAGCATGTTTTACAGTACGACTTAACTTTAGTATATGGCTTGGATTACCTTGTTTCATGACTTTGCTTGACCAATAGAATGTGGCAGAACTTAGCAGTGATCTAATACTGAACTTCCTGTTTTAAAATTTTAATTTCTTTTTTCAATCATGGGGCTTGAACTCAGGCCTGAGCACTGTCCCTGAGCTCTTTGGCACAAGGCTAGCACACCACCACTTCAGCCACAGCACCACTTCTGGTTTTCTGGTGGTTAATTGGAGGTAAGAGTCTCATGGACTTTCCTGCCCCAGATGGCTTTGAACTGCAATCCTCATATCTCAATCTCCTGAGTAGTTAGGATTATAGCCATGAGACACACCTGACTTAATTTTATCTTTAAGTAGTTGACAAAGGACTTGTCATTCAACAAAGTAGTTTATGAATACAATCAATCTGAATCAGTGTCATACCTTTCATGTTCTCCATTTTCACAACCCAACCTCTTACCTAAATTTCCATAGATTTTAAAAATATATGTTGAATTTTAAGACTGCATTTCCCTTCTTCTTTACATTTGTCTACCCTCTCCCCTTCGAACACCCCATTCCTGGTTGTTGCTATGTGGAATCAGCCCAGATGCCCCTGAATGGATGAATGAATCAAGAAAATGTGGTCTATATACACAATGGGATTTTCCTCATGCCTTACAAAGACTGATACGACATCATTTGCAAAGAAATGGGAGGCCCTGGAAAAGAGATACAAAGGAGGTATGTTTTCTCTTATATATGGAAGCTAGAATTAATCTATAAGTATATAAATACATACCTCAAGGTGGCATCCAAATATACACAAGTGTATTAACTGAAATATGGTAGATTCAGAAGAGACTCAAAGAATGCAATTCCTCAGAAAGTCTAACTCACTGCCCAACAAAACAAACTTAAAAAAAATTTGGACCATCTTGACTCAGGGGCTGGGTGCTGGTCCCTCAGCTCCTTTTGCTGAAGGCTAATACTCTACCACTCTGAGCCACATCTCTACTTCTTGTTTTCTGATAGGTAATTAGAGATAAAGGGTCTCACAGACTTTCCTGCCCGGACTGGCTTTTAACTGCGTTTTTCATGGGGCTGGGAATATGGCCTAGTGGCAAGAGTGCCTGCCTCGTATACATGAGGCCCTGGGTTCAATTCCCCAGTACCACATATACAGAAAATGGCCAGAAGTGGTGCTGTGGCTCAAGTGGCAGAGTGCTAGCCTTGAGCAAAAAGAAGCCAGGGACAGTGCTCAAGCCCTGAGTCCAAGCCCCAGGACTGGCCAAAAACAAAACAAAACAAAAAAAAACAACTGCGTTTTTCACACCTCAGCTTCCTGAGTAACTAGGATTACAGGTGTCAGGCACCAATGGGCTGAACCTTGTTTATAATTTATAATTTATAATGTCATCTCTAATACTGTCATCTGAACAACTTTATTGTAGTCTGTTGAAGGATGACAGCACATATGCCATTGCAATATACATTTTTCTCACCTGAGGACTCAGAGTGAGGTAATTAATAGTCATTTTGAATCAAGAAACTCTCTTATATGATCTTCAGATGATCCCAGACACATGAAAGAGTCCAGTCAAGACAAGATCATTTGTGACTTGACAACCCATTGACTGTGGTAGTAGATGAGTGCTGTTTTTTTTTAAAGATAATTACATCCTAAGAATTTATATTTTAATTTATTTCATTTATATTTTTGTTTATGTGGTACCAAGGAATTGAATCCCAAGGCCTCAGGCATGCTAGGCAAGCACTCTACCACTAAGCCAAATTCTCAACCTATCCCAGAATTTCTTATTCCACAGCACATGGCTGAGAGAGGATAAACCTGACCCAAAAAATGTAGTGTCCTTGCTTTTGGAGATAGTAACAAACAGAACTTGTGGAAGTCTGAGATCTAACTTTATGTGTTATTCTCCATTTGTAAGTTCTGATGGATCTAAACATCATGGAGTCTCTTCTCAAAACTCCATCGTTGAGAAGCAACAAGGAACTGTCTGAACCAACACAAATATTCCTGGGCACCTGAAATCTTCTTTACAGTTCTACTTTTGGGCTACTAGAGATGTTTCACTGGGAAACTATGCACCCAGGATTTCCTTGTGGCCATTGACTACTGCAAGTGAAAGGCTAGTTCCTTTGTTTCAAGAGAGATAAACTCTAGGTGTCATTTATACTTAGATATCCTCATATGTCAGTCAGGAGTTTGGCGGACCTCATCAGAAATGCCCTACCTTATTCTCCTTCCTTTTCCTCTGCCGCTGGAGAGCAGATGGTCATCTAAAAGCAATAAAAGTTTGTGTAAGTTAGTCTAATCTTGCATGTGGGCCTATACACTGGCAATAAATTATTCTAGTCATCCATAGACAGTGCAGTAGTACTGATCTCGTAAGGTGCTTATTACCTGGGACCAAGAGCAGATGAACAAAGATAAACAGAAAAGACTTTCTGCTAATTTTCTAAACTCACGGAATAATTATGTATTTAAGTACATCCCATTTACTTTTTTTTTACTTTTTCAAATTCTATATCATACTATCTTAAAAGTTGTTCCCTGTGTTAGACTTCGTTTATTTTTTTTTTACACCAAGAATGGTGGGAGTAGTAGAAACCAGATTCATGATGTGAAGATTGAAAATAATAGCAATAATATTAAAACTAAAAGGTTATTAAACTCACACATCCATGGGTCACAATAGTCAGAGGAATAATAATGAACATGAAAATTAGAAAAAGAAAAAAATTACAATATATTTCAAGGGAAGACAAGATCCACCACATAGGAAAATGACTGGATGTTGACTTCTGCTATACTGGTCTTGATGAACTATCCCTATATAAATATACCCAGAAAACTCTTAAGACCATTACATTATAAATAAATAAGTTGTTCAAATTAGAGTTCATGAAAACTGAAATGATAATGGAAAGCAAAGAGCAGATTTAATCAGAACTTCTGTGCCTCTCCAATGTCTCCCTTAGTATTTCAGATGTCAAGATATGAAAGGGATAAAACAGAGTAGAGGTCAAGATTTTATTTTATATTAAAATTAATAGCTCTGTAAATGTTAATTCAAACTGATATAAGAATTTTTTTTTGCTTGGAACCACTGTTGTGAACTGCTTGTATGGTGTACTTACTCTTACCTTAGACACTGCCTGGGGCTGGGCCTTATTTGATGCTTGTTTGTTTTTGAGCTGATGTAAGTTCCAAAGCCCCATGTTTATTCCCTTCCTTTTGAAGAGATGAGGATTCACTGTTTTATTCTGTAGATGGCAAAGGAAATTATTCATTGAGTAAGTAACTTACCATCATTGTGAAATAATTCATGGCAAAATCAACTAAAAGAGAAAAAATCTTATTTGGGTTCATAGCTTCATTTTGTTTTAGTCCATGAACACTTGGGCCCTTTGTTTCTGGGCCTCTGGTGAGGTATGTGGTTGAACAGTGTACTTACTTCATGCCAACCAAGAAAAAGAGAGGGTGAGAGAAAATGGGCCCTTTATGGACACATTCCCAATGACCAGATCCATCCCATTAGGCCCCACCTCTTAACTTCTCTACCACCTGTTCCTCTCCATAGACCACTAAACTATGACTCCATCAATGGATTAATCCATTCATAAAGTCAGAACCCCATGGTCCAAACACTTCTCAAAGATCCATCTATAAACACTACTCTATTGGGAAGAATACCTTCAAAACATGAGATTTCTGGGGGACATTTGTTAACCAAAATCCTATCACTCATCAAATATTTCTATTATTAGTGTTCTCCAAGGTGGTAGATGAGAAACTCAGAGGAGAACTTGGCTCTCCATAAAGTGCAGTTTTCAGATAGAGTGTAACAATACTGCATATTGATTATAATAAGTGCTGTTTAGTTAGAAAGAGATTCTTCAGAACATTATTCCCTATGTAATCTTATAATTTAGTAAATAACAAGGGATAGATATAGAGGATAGACCCTATTATTTTTTTTTCCAGTCCTGGGGTTTGATGAGCTCAGGGCCTGGGCGCACTGTCCCTGGTCTTATTTTTGCTCAAGGCTAGTGCTCTACCACAGTGCCATTTCTGGCTTTTTCTGTAGATGTGGTACTGAGGAATGGAACCCAGGGCTTCATGCATTCTAGGCACGGCATGCACTCTACCACTAAGCCACATTCAAAGTCCATCTACTATGTTTATAAGAACCAAGGATAGAAAGGATAAAATTAAGGAAATCCTAAGAGGTTCATCTTTTATACTCACTTTGAATAGTAGCAATGACCCAGAATTTTGTTAGTCATTTCCAGAGGGGGTATCTGGTACCTCATCTTGAAAGAGTTTCTAGGTGAGCAAGCAGTGTATGCTGTGAACAGGGTAAAGTGCCTGGGTTAGAGAGAGAACTTTGTTACTTTGAAGGATTTGTTGGTTCTGAGTGAGGAAAGAGAGAACATTCTAAATTAAATCAGTAGCCAGCATGAAGAAGGAATTTATAAATGTGACCAATCTGAGCAAAGCACTGGCTCTTCCCTCAGTAGACAAATGGATCAAAAGAATATGGTATTTATGCACAATGCAATTCTACTTATTCATCAGAAAGAATGATATTTTACCATTCATAAGGAAATGAAAAGACTTGGAAAATTTATATTATGTGAAATAAGCCAGACCTAAAGAAACATAGGTTGCATGGTTTGCCTTATTTATGGTAACTAGAATGTGCCTATAAATCTACAAGTACACATGCTGGATGGTTAAAAAAAAATCAACACACTGGGACATGATAAAAGTTTCTAGTCACACAGCATGAGACCAAAGGAGAATATTCTTAGGAGAGGATCTCAAAGGTGCAATAACTATGTGCATCTGACCATATAAAATAATATTTATTGAAATGAACTACAAGAAATGGAAAGAAGAGGTTTTATTTCTTTGTTGCTATTTTTGTTTTCTTCCCTTTTGTCCTATTGGTTCATTTATGTCTCAAGGAGGATAAAGCGAGGGAGGAAGTACAGAAATGGTGGGACAAAGGGTGAACAAATACAGCAGTGGTAACTCACTAGACACTATGTTGGAAATGAACTATACAACTTTTGGGTAGGGTCAGAAGGGAAAAATTGGGAGAGAGCATGGAAGGTGTGACATTGTCCAAAAAGAAATAAAATCTTTATCTGACTTACATGGCTACACATCACCTTTACAATACCAATTTAAAAATGCAAAAAACAAATTGGGCCTCTCACCACGGAAGCTAAGAATTGCCAGAGTCACAAAACGGTAGAAAAAAAAAAAAAGAATTCTACCCTGATGCCTCTGAAAGGGAGAATGTCTATATCAAAACTTTTATTTTTGGATATCTAGCCTCCAGAATTCTTGAGAATAAATGCCTGCCTTTGAAGTACACCTTGTAATTTGTTACTGCAGCCACAGGAAACTAATACAGTGAGTATAAGGAATTGGGAACATTTTGTTCCCTTCAAAAAAAATTAGGAGCTGGCACACAGACAAATCTTTCAAGTAGGCAAGATTTGTCTTTGGCATATTTCCATCTCCCTAGGTGCAGTGGTGAGTGAGAATGCAGATGAGATTTCAGTTTAACTCTTTCCAGCACCTATATCCCATGTTACTATTCACTCTCTTCCTCTTCTACCCCAAAGCTTTCTCTCATCCCTCACTCCTGCAAGTAGAAGAAAAGTTTTGAAAGAAGTTAGCAATAATTCATATCATGCCTGCAGCTCTATCTTATGCTGATCCTTAGAAGGAGACCAAAGGTGGGAATTTTTGCCAAAGTGATTTATGGATGAAAAAAAAATCTCAGGAATAAGGAGAAGTGGGACTGAGCAGCAGGAAATGTTCAACAACAGATGAGGGTTTCCATGAAGTCTAATCCAAGCTTAATACCACCCATAATAAGTGACTTTAATGTTTTTTAAATTACATTTTTTGGAGAAAGTTTAGATTTATAGAAATACTGAGCAACAAAGACCAAGAGTACTCATATACTCTCTATTCTCACACATATACACAGTCCCCATTAACACCTTGTATACAGTAGCAATTTTATACCAGCAATGATATTACCTTTGACATATCATTATCATCCAAAGTCCATAGTTAGTGTTATAGTTCACCTGTGTGCACCTCCAATGGCTTTTTAGCAAACGCATAATGGCAGAGGTTGTTTACCACTGGCCTAAAAATCACCTGTGCTAGCCAGGTGCCACTGGCTTATGCTACTCAAGAGACTGAGATTTGAGGATTGTGGTTCCCATCCAGCTCAAGGCAGGAAAGTTTGATCTCCAAATAATCACTAAAAAGCCAGAAGTGGAGCAGTAGCTCAAGTGGTAGAGTGCTAGTCCTAATACTTTCACTAGTGAATTGTTGAAACATCAGATAAGCATGACCAGAGAGCATGAGTAGAAAAATCATTCCAACCATATTTCCAAAGCATGCATTCTGCATTCATTTATTCAGGGAGCAAATGTTAATTGAACACTTATTATTAATCAGGCACTATGATACATGCTTGGATTTTAATCATTAGTAAGCCCAGACATATTAAATGCTCTCAATGACCCTACTACCTAGTGGAAGAGATAAGCTCTCAGGAAATAACCATATTAAGTGTTTAACTATATGCTGAATTAAGAACCGTGAAGGAGAAAGGACCAGATTGAGATGAAGCCTTAGAAGCTGCTGTTAAGGAAGACTTTCCCCTCAGGAATCAACACAGTTTTCTGGAAGTTACTAAGTGTGGATTGTGAGAACATTACTCTATGATAGATGGGATAAATTAGAAAGGAACAGAGAACAGAGAGGTAAGCTAGCAAAATTCCCAGGCATCCAATAACTCTTGCCAGACTATACTGATAATAATGAAGATAAAAAAGAGATGGAGGGATCTAAGAGAGAAAATTGGCAGAGATCCAAGAATAAGAGTTATGGGTTTTTTTGTTGTTGCTGTTGATTTTGTTGTTTATTTTTGTGCCAGTACTGGGACTTGAATTCATAGCCTCATGGCCTTGTGACTTTTTCACTAAAGGCTGGCACTGTCATACTTGAGCAATCCAGCATTTTGCTAGTTAAATTGAGATAAGGAGCCTTTCAAATTTGTCTGTGTGAGGTGGTCTCAAATCACGATCTTTATATCTTAGCCTTCTGTGTAAAATTATAGCTGTGAGCCACTTTTACCCAGATCCAAGACTTGTTTAAAAGATAAAATATGCAAAAATTGGTGGTGGACTAGCTATCTGGATGAATTAATGCATGTTGTTCAGAATAATTCCCAGTCTTCTGGAGTATTTTATCAAAAGAATGAGATATTTTGTCCCCAAGACAGACCACTCAGACAGAGACCTAGGTTTCAGTAGTAGACGCAGGGAGTTAGCACAGACTGTGGATTTATTCTTAGTCATTTTTATTTTAAGGAGCCTTTGGGTGATATGGCTGAGCAAGAGCTTGGCAAATTCTTAGAGATTAAATTTTGTGTTGAGTCAGGGTTTAGTCACTATCTGAAACTACAGGCATGGATGGAAATGCATAAGGAGATAACATCAAGTAGTATGTCTTAGAACTGCAGATACTCAGTGATTTTTGGAGGAAGATGATCCTGCACATAAAATAAAAAGGGAGAGAGAAGATACTTAGAGAAGGGGCCGGGAAATCCTGATACCATGGTATTCAGAGGGATTGAAAGAGGGTTTGAATTCAGTGCCAATGAAATGCCAAATGAAATAAGGCTTGACATATGTCTCCTGGATTTAGAGACATGGAAGCTGATTGGGTGATAGTTGGGAAGTCCCAGTGAATCTCACTGAGGGATAGAGTAAGCAAATAGAGAAAATTCTTTTATATAGCTATAGCATGAAAGGGTTTGGAACCATTTACTTTAATAGTAAAAAATTCCAACCACCCTGCAGGTGACACATGTTAATTAAGCATTATAGGGGATTTAATATGCAAAGTGGTATCTTTGTCCTTGAGGGAAAAACGTAATTTAGTTCTGGCAATAAGACAAATACTCTTGATCAGGATATGGAAAGAATTTGTGAAGAAATGAAAGATAGCACTTAGTGATTCTTTACAACATTTCAAGCTTTTATTTTATCGAATACAAATAAAGCCCTGAGGATCAGATAATTATATTGCTTATTTGTTGTCTCAAAAAGATGGGTATATCTATGTAACTAATTTTTACAAATGTGGGTAAGAATTTTTTTTAAAATATGCCACCCTCATCCTTTTATAATGTTTTATATAACTTTCACATATAACTTTATGCTATCTATTGAACAAGGAGGGAAACAAAGTCTCAGAAAATCAAATCATTTTAGAGCCAGTCATCTACAAGTTGAGATAAAGATTTAAGTGTATTTCTGTTGTTTTTAAAATTTATATTTTTGGCTTGGCACTGGTAACTCTCTTTTGTATTTCTAGCTAATCAGGAGGCTGAGATCCAAGGACTGAGGTTCATAGCCAGCCCAGGCAGAAAAGCCTGTGAGACTCTTATCTCCATTAAAACTACCAAAAAGGCCATAAATGGAGTCGCAGCTCAAGTGGTAAGAGTGCAGGCCTTGAGTCAAAGAAGCTCAGGAACAGATTCCAAGCCTAGGGTTCAAGCCCCAGGATGGGACTGGCACACCCACAATAAAAATTTATATTCTCCCTCCTTCTACCATACTACCTGATAGATACATTAATAAATGCAAGATCACCTCCTAGACAAATTACATAATTAGATACTCTTAAGTGGGAAGAGAATTTTGCAGGAGGCATATGAAATGTAATTCATCTGGCATTTGGTTTGGAACTGGGTCTTGAAAGACTAACAGCATATACATCAAAGGTTAACAACCCTTGGATAAAACCCAACCTATTACCAATGCCTATGCCATCCATAAGCTAAGAATGTTTTTTGTCTATTCTGGAATGTAAGATGTAAAAATGTCTATTAACTTCTAGGCAAGAATATTGGCTTTGTCTTCCATTTTGGTCTACAAATATTAATATCTGGCCTTCTATAGAGAAAGATTTCTGACCTCAGATTCAACAACTATACAAGGCTAAAGCTAAAGATCAGGAGAATTTGAGCAGCTGACACTGATGTGGGAAGGAAGAAACAATATGGAGGTCATCTAGCAACAAAATTTGATGAAGTATATGAAAACCTGTCTGTTCATATTCAGGCTCGAGCATATCTGTGTTACCAGGCAAAGAAGTCTGGTTGATATTTAGCTACATGCATATATGCATAATTATCTCCTTAATTAGATTTTGATACCCTGGACAATGATCATTTTTTTCTTACATGTGTATCCCAATAGATTCTTACATGTAGCTGATCACACACTAGCAGCTTCGTCAATGTTGATAAACAATCTCATGCCATCTAGGCAGGCTAGTTAATCATCACCATTGCCATTCACAATTCATCTGCCATACACTAATAGTCCCAGCCTTCCTTGGGACGGGCTACTCTGGGGGACAACAGAATGTGTCCTTCATGTGTGGCTAATGGCAGGAGAATGAAGGAGAGAAAATTTCCCTAGCAACCTACATCTTGTGCTTCATGCATACCTAATCACAATATTGACAAGAGAAAAAGGTTGTCCAATTTGAACCTGTGAGTGTGCCCTTCTAGGTTAGTCATGCTATTTTAAACAACACATCCATGCTCACTTTGGAAATAAGGATACTTTGCCTGCAATAAATTTTGTTTTGTAGCACAAAGCTGAGCCCAGGGACCCTGAGCAGCATAATCAAAGCTGTGATGGATGAGATGTTGGAGACTCTGAAACACAGCGTGTGTAATGCATCCAGTCACCGAGGACCCAAGAGTTTGTCATAATGTCACAGCACCTGCTGCTGACAGATACCTGGGATGCAGGAGTGTGTCAGGGAAGAGGGATGCCTCTGGTGAACGGGGTCAGACCCTCCCCCCAGCATCCCTCAGGTGTAGGGAAGAAGGCAGGAGTGGGCATCTGCCATCAGGGAAAGCAGCATGAGGACTGGGGAAGATGGCACCTTCCCGATGCCAGGAGCGGAAGAACAGGTGCTCCTCTAAGGAAGGTTGCTTCTGCTCTGGGGGCTCTGGCGGCCTGCCACCCTGAAGGGCTGTGATCATGCTGGCTTCTTTGGCAGTTGAGTCGGCTGCAGGGCCACCATGGTGAAGCATTCTGTTTGCTAAGCAGCTCTGCTTACAGAGAAACTAGAGGGCCTCCAGGAGACAGAGATGCATGGATGCTCAGAGTTGCTTTCCAGGAGAGGAGAGCGCATGTTTTCTTCATGCAAAATGATTTGGAAGATCCTTAGTCTGTCCCTTCATCCTGCAGTGAAAGAATCAACTTGCCAGCTAATTTGATTGTTCTCCATTTTTTGGCCATCGCAAAAGCATGTATTTTTCTATGTTCTCTCTCTGACAATTGTGCCTTCTCTGGGGAGGCTCTCTGGGAGGGTATCTGTAACTCAGATTGAAGATAAAAGAAGAAGATAAAAAAAGACAGTTGACTCTCTGCAGCTTTAAAAAAATTCCTGGAAGTCAAGATAATATTTCTATTTATTAAGTTCCTTGGAAGGTTACATACCCAACAGTGCTACCCACAGTCTGGTTGAGACACTTAACTTGCCTTCTGCCCATGCTCACAAGCCTAGAGGGCTTCCTTGCAGATGGAGCGCATTTGAGTCACTAGCAGAAGGAGAGCTCTGGCCCCAAATGTCTGGAAAGCACCTGCTTGGATGCCTGTCCCTTTTACCTCCTTCCAGAACTAGGTTGAAGCCTTAACTACAGTACACCATCAACTATAAAGGGGACACAGCCACCCAAATTGTACATCTAGATCAGCACCTCAGAGCATTTTCTCATATCTGAGGTCTGAGAATCTAAATCCAAGAAAGTCAAAATGAATTCTTTGCACCTCATTGCATTTTGGAATTTGGAAGCAAATAAGATCAACTCATTTTTCATGTTCCTTTCAAAGATCTGAAAAAGCTCAGTAATGGGTCTTGAAAAGCATCTCTTTCCTCTGGGCCCTTCCAGGTGCCTGAGGGGGCAGGTTAGTGACTTGCAATGAGAGACAAACATGTAGAAATCTGTGCCTTAATTAGTAGGAACTAGGCCATCAGTTGGGCTGTTTCAAGGAATGGCTCTCATTAAAACAAATATTTTATTTTGCTTCCTATACTGTAGTTTTGTTAAGATATAATTCACATACAGTAATGGGAGCAATTTTAAGTATACCCATGAATGAATTGTGACAAGTATATAGACCAGGGGAGCTACCACCCATCAAGACACAGAATTTATCTCTCTCTACTACAAGTCCCTCCAGACCCTTGGGTTCAGTTTTCTACTTGTCAAAGGACCCAATTTAATTGTAGATAAACTTGTGTTTTTCCAGAGATTGATATAAACAAAACCATGTACTCTGTATTCATTTTAGGGAAGGCTGGCCCATGTAGTAGCATATATCAGAGGCTGGTATCAATAACTGGTTCTATTTTATTTGTGAGTAATTTTCCATTGTAGGGGTATTCATAGATGGTTAATGTGCTCATCTGTTGACAGACATTTGAGTGGTTCCTACCTTGTAGCTGTCAGTAATTAATGGTGTAATAAATATTCTTATATGTGTAGCATATTGGATGGGTCTTTACATGATTTTGTTTTCCTTGGGTAAATGCCTAGGAGTGAAATTATCCTGGGTAAGTAAGTGAGTTTAATATTATTAGGGAACACTAAAACTGTGGTGTGTGTGTGTGTGTGTGTGTGTGTGTGTGTGTGTGTGTGTGTGTGTGTGTGTGTCCCAGTCATAGGCTTGAACTCAGAATCTGAGTGCTGTCCCTGGGCTTTTATGCTCAGAGCTAGCATTCTACCACTTGTGTTACATTATTCTAGCTTTTTGGCTCAGTGCTAGAATTCTACCACTTGAGTTACAGCTTCATCCCTGCTTTTTGGTGGTTAATTGAACATAAGAATCTCAAGGACTTTCCTGACCTAGCTGCCTTTGAATTGTAATCCTCCTGAACAGCTGGGATTACAGGAAGGAGCCACTGATACCTGGACACCAAAACCATTTGAGAAAGGGATTGCATCATCTTCTGACTTGCTGCAGCTGTATTTGAGAATTCCACTTGATCTTTTTTAGTCCTTGGAATTGGTGGTCTTTATTGCTTTAGCCATTGCAGTGGGTAATCAGTAACAACTCATTACAGTCAAAATTCTTCAAAGCTTCTCTTTTCCAGGGTACCTGGGCTGAATTTTATCAGAGCCTTAGCTGGGCTGCAAAAAAGTCAGGAATTGCAATAGGAAGAAGGTCTATATTTAGAGTCAGTCTGCTTATTTTCATTTTAAAAGAAAACCTCCAAGCAGCAGTTTGAGTTCAAAATTCCTCCCCAGAAGTCTAGTTTCCTTATAGCTGTTTATAAATATTTACCTTCACATTTTTAATGATGACAATGAATGCATAACAAATACCAGGCTCTTTAAATTGTAAATATTCATTATGAAGGTCGCCAGTTGTGTCTATGTAAGGCACAGATTTCTGGCTTAACTTATCCATCTAGGAAAGGGTTTTTGAGCTTCTCCAGCTAGGATTCTTCCTTTGCTAGGGATGTGATGTAAGGCAAATCATTTTGTCTCTGTAATGAACCATACTATCCTCTTTCTTACATTGGGATAACAATAAATCTACCTCCTGGGTATGCATCTGAAACAGGAAGCCTTCTGGTACATGGGCAGTGCAAAACAGATGCAAAATATTTTTTTTAAATACTGTTTTTCAGAGATTTTTCTTCATAACATAACTGCACCATAACTGCAGAGTTGGTTTGATATCTTAAAGCCCCTTAGAAAAATGTGCTTTTGGGGGTCTGCAGGCAGTTGATATGTGGCATAATTCCAGCTTCAAAAGCAGCTCTCTCAGGATGGTTATATCCTGGGAGAGCCAAGCAAGGAGCGATTGAGAAAGCCTTTGACATTTCCCGAAAAATTGGGGACAGCTACTGTAATTGTGGGCAAAATGCATATGATTTTTGTGTATGTGTGAATCATAACTTGCCATAAACTCTCCACGGCCTGAGATTTCAGAACATTTTCGGACTCAATGAAAAGAAAAGGAAGGCCATTGGTGGCTATGGAACAGACTCTATAAATTCTTCTCTGTCTCTGAGTAACTTGATTACTCAAGGTCTCAGTTTCTATATCTTTAAAATGAACATAATATACTGACAGGAATAAACAAAGCAATAATCATTGTCTGGGAAATGGCATACAGCAATTGCAGAACAAATAAATGTCAGTCCCCTCCCTTTTTCCTTCCCCTCCACTCATCTACCTTCTTAATTATATTAATATATTTTTTCTGCCTTTTGTGCTTCTTTCTTTGTCATTGTTGTTACTGGTGGTGGTGGTAGTGGTTGTGGGCCTGAACTCAGGGCCTATGTACTTTTTCTTTCATTCTTTCTTTTATGCCAATCCTGGGGCTTAACTCAGGGACTTGGCACTGTTCTTGAGATTCTTTTAGCTCAAGGCTAGTACTCTACCACTTGAGCCACAGCGCCACATCCAGATTTTTCTATTTATATGGTACTGAGGAATAAAACCTGGGGTTTCATGCACGCTAGGCGAGCACTCTACCACTAAGCCATATTCCCAGTCCCCCTAGGTACTTTTTCGAAGTTTTATTTTTTTATGTGAGCTCAAAGCTAACGTTCTACTACTTCGAGCCACAGCTCTACTTCTGCTTTTTAGTGGTTAATTTGAAATAAGATATTCATAGGGTTTTCTGCCTAGACTTGCTTCAAACCATAATCCTCAGATCTCAGCCTCCTGATTAGCTAGGATTTACAGGCATGAGCCACAAGCATCCAGCCAGCTTTATTTTTTCTTTAACATTCTGTTAAAATGTGAATTAAAAGATAATATGACAAGCTTCTTAAACTCTTCTTGGATTATTCCTTCAAAATGTAGTCTCTTTATGAGGGACAAGAGACTATGGAGAACAATCGGGTTAAGACGTCGGAGGAGCAG
Organism: Perognathus longimembris pacificus; assembly: GCF_023159225.1. NCBI lineage: Eukaryota > Metazoa > Chordata > Mammalia > Rodentia > Heteromyidae > Perognathus > Perognathus longimembris. The sequence continues at coordinate 58,495,876 of NC_063166.1, forward strand.
CAGAGCCCTAGCTAGGCTCCCTCTGACATCGCAGTTTTCCCACCCCAGAGAAACTTCTACTCCTAGAAAGACAGCCCAAGTAAGTTATAACAGTACAGGGATTCTGGCCAGGAAGGAAAAATCAACTTTGCTGGTCTGAAAACATAGATTTGAGCTCCAGGCAGCATCTCACCACCTCACCAGTGCCGGCACTGGCACAGTGCCCCACACTCCGTGCAGCAAAAGCACACAGTGGCAAGCAGGGAAAAATCCTCCAGATGGCGGCGGATAGATGCGGATCGCAGGCTGAGCACAGACGGGCTAAAATCACCGAGAATGTGTGAGTACCCCACGAAAGACATTCTCACTCACCCATAGAGCAGCTTCTGGGAGGTAGCCCTTCCCCAACCACCAGAGCAAAGTGCCATCTTTGACTCTGGCATAGGGTCAGACCAGACTGGAACTAAAGCGGGCCTGGAGAAAGCGAGGAAAAAGCAACCATCTTTGAGAAGGGCAAGAGGGACCTACCAGTGAGAGCCACCTCTGCCCAGGAGAACGACCCCTGCCCAGTTGGGGGGGCTGGTCCTGTGCCACGGCTCAGGTAGAGGTGCCCCGCCCTGCCTGCCAGAATTTCTAAATTAAAAGCAAAAGTGGCGAGCAGCTACCAGCGGCACGGAACAGCCAGACGGGAGAACAAACAGTTCCCGAGACAGATAAAGAGTCTCGTCACAGAGGAAGCCCAATTCCCAGCCTGTAATGGAGCTGAATTCCATACTCAGCTCTGCCCAAGAGGCTGTCCTGCCCAGGAGCGAGGAACCTCCCCAAGGCAAGCAAATCTCAGGTGAGTCAACCAGGCCAGAGGCGTCCCACCCTGCTGAGTCCACAGCCTATTCAAAGCCAGGCGATAAAGGCAGTGGCCCCACAGCAGAAGGGAGGAGCCACGGTTCCCAAGACTGTTCACATCCCCCACCTACAGAGGATGCCCAAGTCTTACCTGCAAGCTGTGTGAACCACAGAGACCCAGGATTTCACTAACAGTGGATGAGGGTCAGAACAGATCCACCCACTGTGAACTGAAAGCAAAGCAAACCAGCCAAGCAGCAAAATAGACTGCAGACCATTGCAAGGCAACCAGAGCCTGAAGAAAGCCCACCCAAACAAGGAAGACTCCATTATTTTCTCTCAAACATTTTTTTAAGCTTTTTATTTTATTTTTTTATTTTTTTTATTTTTTTCACTTCTGAAACATCGTTGGTTTTTTTTGTTTTCCATTTTTACTTGTTTGTTTTATCAAGTTTTTTGTTGTTGTTGTTTTGTTTTTTTTTGGTTGTTTTTCTGGTTTTTGTCCTTTTTTATTTTTTATTTTTGTAATTTATTTACTAATTAAACAATTTTTTTTGACAAGGTGTTGTGCAAAAAAGGTAGTTACATAGTAGAGCAGTGTGTACATTTCATGTGATATCTTACACCCTGTTTTTCTTTCCCTTCTCTAAGTCAGGTAGACATATATACAATACACAATTTACCAAGAACATATACAGTAGACGCATATACAGTGGCCTACGCCAAAGAAAATTTGCCTAGGGCTTTAAATGTAATGTTGATTTTAGACAATATGTCCACAGTAGTCTTATATGAACATACATACAAAGCTTTTGAGCTTTGTATTTCACTGAGAGGTAAATTTTTGACCTTTATATGTTGAGTAGTTGTTTGGTTTTAGTTACATAATGTTGGGTCATTGACCTAATCCTGGGGAAAATACCATTTGAAAAGCAGTTTTTGGTTTCACAGACCTGGTCTCTACTGTCTCTCCGTCACCCCATCTTAACAGTCATATATCAGGGAGATCATGCCCCTTTGTTTTCTGTGTTCTAGGCTTGTCTCGCTCAACATTATTTGTTCAAGTTCTGACCATTTCCCTGCGAATAACAATATTTCACCATTCCTAATCACTATGTAGTATTCCATTGTGTATAGGTACCATATTTTTTGGATCCATTCATCTGTGGAGGGGCATCTGGGTCGATTCCATATTTTGGCTCTTGTGAATTGTGCAGCGATAAACAAGGAAGTACAAATGTCTTTTTGATATCTTGGGACCTGCTGTTCAGGATAAATGCCTAGGGGTGGTATGGCTGGGTCATAGGGTAGATCTATATTGAGCTTTTTGAGAAACCTCCATACTGTTCTCCAAAGTGGTTGTACTAATTTGCACTCCCACCAACAATGGAGAAGGGTTCCGCTTTTCCCGTACCCCCACCAGCATTTGTTGTTGCCTGAGTTCAGAGTATAGGCCATTCTAACTGGAGTGAGGTGGTATCTCAGGGTTGTCTTTATTTGCATTTCCTTTACTACCAGGGATGTTGAACATTTCCTCATATGTTTCTTTGCCATTTTTATCTCTTTATTTGGGCTTGGAGGGGCTTAGTTTTTTGAGTTCTCTGTAGATGACAGATATTAGGCCTTTGTCTGTTGCTGTGCTGGTAAAGATCCTTTCCCATATGGTTGGCTGTCTTTCTAGTTTGGTGGCTATGTCCTTAGCTGTGCAGAAATTTTAATTTGTAGTAGTCTCATTTGTCGAGTCTCTCCCCTATTTGTTGTGCCCCTGGGACTCTATTCAGGAAGTTCCTTCCTGTGCCCATAAGGTCTAGCGTCTTTCTTCTCTGTCCTTCAGTAGTTTCAAGGATTCAGGTCTGATATTGAGGTCCTTGGTCCATTTTGAGTTGATCTTGGTGCATGGTGATAGGCTTGGGTCTACTTTGAGTTTTCTGCATATGTCTACCCAGTTCTCCCAGCACCAGTAGTTGAAGAGGCTATGTTTATTCCATTGTATGTCTTTAGCTCCTTTGTCGAATATCAGCTGACTGTAAGAGTGTGGTTTTATTTCTGGATCTTCAATTCTGATCCATTGGTCTTCCGGTCTGTTTTTATACCATACCATGCTGTTTTTGTTATGATGGCCCTATAGTAGAGCTTGAAGTCTGGTATTGTGATACCTCCTGCACTGCTTTTTTTTGCCTAGAATTTCTTTGGCTATTCTAGGTCTTTTGCTGTTCCATATGAATTTATGGATTGCTTTCTCTATTTCAGTGAAGAATATGACTGGGATTTTGATAGGGATGGCGTTGAATTTGTATAACAATTTGGGCAATATGGCCATTTTCACTATATTGATTCTGCCTACCCATGAGCATGGGAGGTCTTTCTATCTCCTTGTGTCTTCTTTGATTTACCTTATTAGATTTTTATAGTTCTCATTAAATAGGTCCATCACGTCCTTGGTTAGGTTGATCCCTAGGTACTTTATTTATTTATTTATTTTGGCTACTGTAAATGGAATTATTTCCATAATTTTCTTTTCTGCTTGTATATTGCTAGTGTACAGAAAAGCTGATGACTTTTGTGGATTGATTTTGTATCCTGCTACTTTGCCAAAATGGTTTATTAGGTGTAGGAGTTTGGGGACTGAGTTTTTTGGGTCTTTCAGATATAAGATCATGTCATCTGTGAATAGGGATAGCTTGATTTCTTCCTTGCCTATGTGGATCCCTTTGATGTCCTCCTCTTGTCTTATTGCTATGGCTAGGGATTCCAGCACTATGTTGAAAAGAAGTGGGGAGAGTGGGCATCCTTGTCTTGTTCCTGAGTTTAGGGGGAAGGATTTAAGTTTCTCTCCATTTAATACCATATTAGCAGTTGGTCTGTTGTATATGGCTTTTATTGTTTTGAGGAATGATCTATCTATTCCTGTTCTCTCCAGAGCTTTTAATAAGTATGGATGTTGTATTTTGTCAAAGTCTTTTTGGGCATTGACTGAGATAACAATGTGATGCTGGTTTTTAGTTCTGTTTTTGTGGTGAATTAGATTGATTGATTTACGGATGTTGAACCATCCTTGTGACTGTGGGATGAAGCCTACTTGGTCATGATGTATGATATTCTTGATCAGTTTCTGGATCCTGTTAGCTAATATTTTATTGAGGAGCTTTGCGTCTGTGTTCATTAGTGATATTGGTCTGTAGTTCTCTTTTTTTGTTGGGTCTTTGCCTGGTTTGGGAATGAGTATGATATTAGCTTCATAGAATGAGTTTGGGATTTCTCCCTCTGTTTCTATTTTGCAGAAGAGTTTGAGGAGTATTGGTATTAGCTCCTCACTAAGGGTTTTATAGAATTCGTTGGTGAATCCATCTGGGCCTGGGCTTTTCTTTGTTGGGAGGTTCTTGATTACCCCCTGTATCTCGCTATAAGTTATTGGTTTATTTAGTTGATTTATTTTTCTTGGTTCAGTTTGGGCAGTTTATACTTCTCTACGAATTGATCCATTTCTGTAAAATTATAGTTTTTTAGTGAGTAGAGGTTCTGGAAATAGTTCTTTATGATTGTATGAATATCGTGTGTACTTGTTGTTATTTATCCGGTGGAGTCCCTGATTTTACGTATGAGTCTTTCTCTTCTTTTTTTTGTAAGTCTTGCGACGGGTCTGTCAATTTTATTTATTTTCTCAAAGAACCAGTTTTTAGTCTTATTTATTTGTTGAATAGTCTTTCTATTTTCAATCAGATTTATCTCTTCTTTAATCTTTGTGATCTCTCTCCTCCTAGTCATTTTAGATTTGATCATTTCTTGTTTTTCCAGTTGTTTTAGTTTCATCGTGAGGTTATTCACCTGCTCTGTTTCCATTCTTTTAATGTGAGTGCCGAGGGCAATGATCTTGCCTCTCAGTACTGCCTTAGCTGTGTGCCATAGGTTTCTTTGTGATGTATTTTCATTGTCATTGTGGCTTATGAATTCGTTAATTTCATCTTTAATTTGTTCTGTGGCCCATGTGTTGGATAACAGTGTGGGGTTTAGCCTCCAAGACTGTGTATAGCCTTGTGGTAACCGTTGTTATTGAGGGTTACCTTTAATCCACTGTGATCAGATATAATAGATGGGATGACGTCAATACTTTTGTATTTGCTGAGGTTCTTTGTGTGGGCTATGACATGGTCTATTTTGGAGTATGATCCATGGGCTGCTGAGAAGAAGGTGTATTGGGTCTCTCTAGGGTGGAAGATTCTGTATAGATCTGTCAGATCAATTTGGGATATGGTGTTACTTAGGTCCTCAGCTCCCTTGCTAATCCTCTGGGTGTTGGATCTGTCTCTTGGATAGAGTGGGGTATTAAAGTCACCCACTATGATTGTGCTTGGGTCTATCTTGTTCTGTAGTTCTGTTAGAATTTGCTTGACATATGTAGGGCCTCTTTTGTTCGGTGAGTATACATTTATCACTGTGAGGTCTTGATTCTGGATTTTTCCTTGTATTAAAATGTAGTGACCTTCTTTGTCTTTTTGAGTTGATTTTAATGAGAAGTCCAGCTTGTCTGAGATCAGGATGGCTATTCCTGCCGTTTTGGTAGGTGCGTTTGCTTGGAAGATCTTGCTCCATCCTTTCATTCGGAGCCTGTTTTCATCCTTTGCTGTAAGGTGGGTCTCTTGTAGACAACAGATGGCAACTTTTTGTTTGTGGATCCATTCTGCCACTCTGCTCCTCTTTATTGGAGAGTTCATACCATTTATATTCAAAGAGATCAAGTATGAGAGTGTTTTTTCTCTTTCCATTTTCTTGTTGGGCTGTTTTTCCTCTTTTTTTTTTTTTTCTTGTCTTTAGTGAGCTGCTCTTTCTGTTGGGCTCCTGCTATTGTAGTTTCTTTCTGTTTCTGTCTATGTGTACTGTACGATTTCTGTTGGGTGGAAGTCCCCTCTTAGAATTCGCTGTAGGGCTGGTTTTTTTTATTCACATACTCCTTTAGATCCTCTTTGCTATGGAAAGATCTGGTTTTCCCCTCAAATATGAACTCCAGCTTCGCTGGATATTTTATTTTAGGTTGGCAATTGTTGGCCTGTAGGACTTGGATGGTGTTCTTCCATTCTCTTCGCACGTGGTAGGTTTGTGTGGAGAGGTCTGCTGTTATTCGGATCCTCTTCCCATTGTAATAAATTTCTTTCTTCACTTTGGCTGCATTCAAAATTTGCTCTTTATTTTTGGGATCTGAAGTCTTGAATATTATGTGCCTTGGCGTGGCTTTTCTAGGATCCGGTCTGCCAGGTGTCCTATAGGCTTCGGTTACCTGGATGGGGTCCCTTGTGAGATTGGGGAAGTTTTCTGCAATCACTTTATTGAGAATATTTTGAAGCCCTCTGCTCTGGTATTCGGCTCCTTCTTCTATTCCAGTATGCGCAGATTATATCTCTTGTCTTTGTCCACTAGCTCCTGGATTAGTCTGCCCTGGAGCTTTACCATTTCTTGGAGTGTGGTAACTTTCTGGTTCTTATCGGCTGCATCATTGTCCATTAGAGAGATTCTGGCTTCCATATGGTCAATTCTTTGTGCTGTGGATTCAAGTGCGGAGTTTATGGATGTCAGAGAGCTATTTATGGTTGCCAGATCAGCTCTGATTGTGGAAATTTCTTCTTTTAAAGAGTTGTATTTTAAATCTATTTTTTCATGCATTTCACTTCTCAGGATGTTAAGGTCTTCTTTGACGGAGGTTTGCACTGTATCCATTTTTGCTTCCATTTCTTTCTTGGCTTCCTGGATGCCCTTCGAGACTTCCACTCTAAACTCCTAGAATTGTTTTCTGATTTTGTTTCTGAGGCTTTCCATCATTTCTGCTAACATAGCCTCAGTTGTTTTTTTATTCTCCATCTCCTTTTCAGTCGTGCTGCTTTTTGGAGCTGGCGAGTTGGCTTGCCCTTTGATGAAATTAGTTATATTTCTTTGTGATTTGCACATCTGGAGATCTGTGGGTGGCTTCCCTGGTTTGGCTTTGTGCTGGTTCCCACTGGTCCATCAGTGGGAGACTTGTTTGTGTTCTGGCTCTGGGTTTGAGTTTGGCTGTTGAACCTTACTGCCCAATGGGTGAGCGTGACTGTCTCGGTTGTTGCCGAGGTGGTCACCCTCACTGCTCTTGGGGGTGGGTAGGTTCTGTGTCTTTCTCTGCGGGATAGTGTCCTTCCGCTGTGCTGTGCTGACCCTTGCATGCCCCTGGTGGGGGTTTGCTGGTCGCTGATTCAGCGTGTCGTGGAGGCTTTTCTCTTCTTTGGTTCTTTTTTCCACTCGGTATCTTGGTCAGGGGAGCTCACCTCTCAGTTGGTTCACCCACCTGTGTGGATTGCTCCGGGGCCGGTGTTGTTGAGGGGCGGCCTACCCACTTGTGTGAAATTTGCCAATCTGAGTGGGCACTGCCGCTGGGGGGCCCTGCCCACCTGTGTGGGGTATGCCTACCAGAGCTAGCACAGGGTTGTTGGGGTGTGCTTGTGCCCTCCTGCGAGTTTGCTGTGGGGGGTGGTATGGGTGGACCCCAGTGAGATCAAGTGCCCGGGCGCGGGTTGGCGCCCACAGACTGCGCCACCACTGCGAGAGGGGCATATGATCATGCCCAGGTGTCCCTGATGGGCTGGTATTGCCCACCAGTGTGCCTGAGACTTTTGTTCAAAAACTCCGCAAGGACCAGGCGCCTCAGGTGGGGCTTCCAATGCCTACCAGTCCCCGGGCCCCTGTTGGGAAGGGGGTGAGGCCAGTGTGGCCAGTTCAGGCTCCTCTTCTGCCTTGGCTCTGCTCTGCCCTTCCCCTATTAGCTCCTGTGTCCTCCCAGAATCTGAAGGGACCTTTTGCCTCCTGATTTGGGGGGTTCTTTGTTCCCTCGGGGTGGGGAGGGGGTGGGAGGGAGCTGTAGCTTCTTTGTAGGGTTTGGGTTTCTGATAGCTGGTCTCCCGTTGGGGGAGGGGGTAATGGGGAACTTATTGGTCCTGGATTGTGTGTGTGTCCCACACTGCTATTGGCCCTTGTGGGTGGGGTGCTGGGGTGTGCTGATCGGTTGTTTGGTGGTGTTGGCCCCAGCTCTCCCCTTCTGCACTGCCCAGTTCCCCCGCCTCTCATGTCTGATCCCGGCCATGAGGTACCGTGCCTCCCATTGCTGTCGTCTGCCTCCATTGGTCCACTTTCCCCCTGGGCATGGAGCTCCTGCTGTCTGGACTCTGTGCTCCTGGCGTGACTTTTCAGCAGTCGGTTTGTTGGCACTTGGTCCCCTTTCCCAGCCTGGCCCTGTTTGGGCCAGGGTCGGTGGGTGGGGGGAGGGTACCCCAGAGATTTTCTGGCTCCGTGCAGGTTATAGGCTCTTCTTGTTTCCTGCATTTCTCTATTGCTTCTGGCTGCTGGTTTTGCTGGGTTCTTGATGGGGTGTTGGGTGCTGGAGTTCCCAGCTTGCTATTCAGTGGGAGCAAGTTGGGGTGCCTCCCTACTGAGGCGGTGCCATCTTCCTCTCCCAAATTATTTTAACCAAGGTGATCAACAGTTCCCTTCCCTAGAAGTCATACAAATGTCACTTCTTTTTCCATGTCTAGATCAGCATCCTGCTTCTCCAAAGACTGCGCAGCGCTTGGGCTCTGGATCCCATTCACATGGTCCTCTGCTCGCCCTTGTCCCAAGCGGCCGAGGCTTCTCTGGTGGCTCCGCGGTGGGCCCAGGGCCGGTGGGCCTCGTGAGGTGCGGAGGGGGCAGCGCGGGGGCATCCCTGGCCCGGAAGCCCGACCCTGGCTGGCGCAGGTGGCAGCTTTGTATGCACCCCAGAGTCCTTGGTGCGCTGAAGCCTGCGCTGCACTCCCAGACGGCTGAGGAAGGACGCCGGGCTCTGAGGGCAGCCTTGCCTTGTGCTCTCGCGGCCTGCCGGCGGGCGGTCTCAGTGGCCGGCTGGCGGTGACCCCTCCTCCTTTCCCACTGCAGCCCCCTCCCGCCGGCTCCACTGACAGATGGCGCAACTGCGATGACACGCCGCTGCTGCTGCTGCTCACGGCTACTCTTTTTCATTATTTTTTTTTTTAACAATTTTTCTCTGTTTTGTGCATCTGACTTCCAGTATTTTCTTTTTATTTCTCTTTGCATTCTCTTTCTTTAAAAATTACTTTCCTATGAATAACACCTCCACTCTTTTCTGCTAACTCTCCATTGTCTATCATTTTAACTTTGTTCTTTCTACTGATTCCACTATTCTCCACATTTTCAAGTCACTGAAACTAAACCAAAACCATCACCGCCACCCCCATATATTTTACTCTACTCTCTTTACTGCCTCTAACCTACCCTCCTGACTTACTGCCAGGACCTCCTGACTCCATTGACTCCTGGTTATTGGATAGAGGATATCCCTGCTTAATCCGAGTGAATCAAAGGGGTTCATAGACAAAGCCAGTCCAAAAAGAACTTAATATAAGAACAAGAATTGCTCATATGGTTGTAACAGTAAATAAGTAACTACTGAATACAGGGCTCAGGATTGGTTGTTATATTGAAATTGTATTTTTAGGAACACCAAATCTAATTTTATATACAGCTATACAAGGTATCTGTATATAATTGTGAACTTCTAAGACTTACACAACAGTGCTTGGTAAGGTCTGCTTTGGGTCTTAAACGGTGCTCACAGGTGCTGGTAGATTGGCATTCCCAATCCACATGGGCAGAAGAAACACAAGAAAGATGGCAAACAATGGAGTCTTATCTCCCACTCAAAACAAGCAGGAAGCAGAGCAGTCAATAAAAGACATAGAAGAGAACCCTCAAAATGCTCTACAAAGTCTACTGATAAACATGATAAATGAAAAGTTTGAATCTCTTCAGTTAACTATTCTAGAGCGTGAGGAAGCAAAGCAAAAATTAATGGAGAATTTCATAGCCTCCACAAACAGAAAGATAAATGAACTTCAAGAGTCAAATGAAAAGATAGCTACCCAGCTAAAAGATTTGAGAGAAAACACTCAAAACCAAATTAATGAAGTAAAGAAGTCCGTGCAGGACCTAAGAGATAATTATAGCAAGGAAATGGAAATCATCCGGAAAGATCAGTCAGAAGGAAAAGAGATTTGAAATCAAGTAGTTAGCCTACAGTCCCGACTAGCTGAAGCAGAGAAGTGAATCTCAGGAGCTGAAAATTCCCTAGAATCTATGAAGAAAAAACAAAAACCACTACAAACTTAATTCAATCCACAAAACAGATCACTCCCTGTGCTCCAAGACACAATCAGGAATCCCAATTTAAGTATAATAGGTATTGAGCAAAACCTGGAGAAAGAAGTTAATGGAATAGGCAACCTATTTAGCAGACTATTAGCCAAGAACTTCCCAAATATCAAGAAGGATGGGCTTATATAGATGCAAGAAGCATTTAGAACCCCAAACCTACCAGACCAGAATAGGACATCCCACCAACACATTTTGATCAAAACAGGATCAACAGAGTCCAAGGAAAGAATCCTTAAAACTGTTAGGGAGAAGAAAGCAATCACATATAAAGGAAAAGCAATCAGAATTACCACAGACTTCTCAGCAGAGATCATGAAAGCAAGAAGAGCCTGGAATGAGGTATACCAAACCCTAAATAAAAATAACTATCGACCAAGAATACTGTACCCAGCTAAACTCTCATTCATAGCAGGTCAAATAAAAGTCTTTCACAGTAAGGAAAAACTGAAACAATATATCTCCACCAAACCAGCTTCACAGAAAATCCTCAAAGATGTATTATACAGGGAAAATACAGACAGAAAATACAGATCCCAATACAGACAGAGAAATGAACCCTAAATAGAAAACCAGAATATTAGATCAAGAAATGGGTAGACACAGCTTTTAACAAGATAGTGATAATTAAAGGAACAAATGATCAGCTCTCAATCCTAACTCTCAACATTAATGGACTTAATTCTCCAATCAAATGGCATAGGCTCATAAGTTGGATCAAAAATCAAGATCCATCTTTCTGCTGCCTCCAAGAGACACATCTATCCAGCAAAAGTAAACATCTTCTGAAAGTGAAAGGCAGAAATAAAATATATCAAGCAAATGGCCCTCATAAACAGGCAGGTGTTGCCAGCCTAGTATCAGATAAAATTGACTTCAAATTAAAAATGGTAAGAAGAGGGTAATAGAGGGATCTCTCCTACAGGAGGATATAACCATCCTAAATATTTACACACCAAATAAAGGAGCACCTAACTTCATCAAAGAAACACTACTGACTCTAAAAACACACATAGACCCAAACATATTTATAGTTTGGGTCTTTAACACTCCACTATCACCTCTGGACAGATCAACACACCAAAAACTGAAACCACAGAACTAAACAACTGCATAGACCAACTAGACTTAACCAACATCTACAGAATATTCCACCCAGCAACAACAGAATACACATTCTTTTCGCCAGCACATGGAACATTCTCCAAAATAGATCACATCTTAGGGCACAAAGAAAATCTGTACAAATTCAGAAGTATCAAAAACATTCCCTGCATTCTCTCAGACCACAATGGAATAAAATTAGAGCTCAACTCAAACAGCCACTGCAGAGAGCCTACAATTCATGGAGACTAAACAACACACTGCTGAACGATCGGTGGGTCATTGAAGAAATTAAAACAGAAATTCAGATGTTTATGGAATTCAACCAAGATGAGGACACAAAGTACCAGCTCCTTTGGGACACAGCAAAGGCAGTACTCAGAGGAAAATTTGTATCTCTGAGTGCATACACCAACAAACTGGAAAAACAGCAACTCAATAATTTAAGGAAGCACCTTAATTTCCTTGAATGAGAACAACAAGCCAAACTCCAAGTCAATAGACGGAAGGAAATAAGTAAAATAAAATTATTAGTATTAAATCAATTAGAGACAAAAAAAAAATCGAAAGAATCAACAAAACAAAGATTTGGTTCTTTGAAAAAATCAACAAGATAGACAGACCCCTAGCAATCCTGACCAAAAAAACGAAGGCAGCACACTCAAATAAACAAGATAAGAGATGAAACAGGTAATATCACCACAGAAACAACCAAAATTCAGAACACAATAAGGGCCTAGTTTTCAAACCTTTATGCCAACAAATTCGAGAACTTGGAAGACAGGGATTACTTCCTAGAAAAACTTGATATCCCCAAACTCAACCAGGAAGATTTAAACCTTCTAAACAAACCCATATCCAGCATTGAAATAGAAACGGCAATAAGTAATCTCCCATCCAAGAAAAGCCCAGGTTCAGACGGATTCACAGCAGAATTTTACAAGGCCTTCAAAACAGAACTCACACCAACTCTTCAATGAAATTGCAAGAGAACGTTCACTACCAGACACATTCTACGAAGCCAGTATAACCCTCATCCCAAAACCAGGCAGGGATTCATCACGGAAAGAGAACTATAAACCGATTTCCCTGATGAACATAGATGCAAAAATTCTCAACAAAATTCTGGCCAATCGACTTCAACAGGTCATCAAAAAAATCATATACCACGATCAAACTGGATTCATCTCACCCTGCACCAAAATCAATTCCAAATGGATCAGAGACCTTGAAATCAAAACAGATACCCTGAAAACATTAAAGGAAGGAGTTGGAGAAACACTTGGGCTCCTGGGCACAGGACAGAACTTCCTTAACAAAGACCCAGAAAGGCTACAAATCAAAGAAAGGTTGGACAAATGGGACTGCATCAAACTGCAGAGCTTCTGCAGGACAAAGGACATCGCTTTCAAGATAAACAGAAAGCCCACAGATTGGGAGAAGATCTTTACCAGCCATACAATGGACAAAGGCCTCATATCTAAAATATATGCAGAACTAAAAAAATTATCTTCCTCCAAAACAAAACCGCAAAGAACCAATAGCCCCATCATCAAGTGGACTAAAGACTTAAAAAGAGACTTCTCTGATGAGGAAATGAGAATGGCCAAGAGATATAAGAAAAAGTGCTCTACATCACTGGCCATAAAATAAATGCAAATCAAAACAACATTGAGATTCCATCTCACCCCAGTAAGAATGTCCTATATCAAGAAAACTAACAATAACAATTGTTGGAGGGGATGTAGCCAAAAGGGAACCCTACTTCATTGTTGGTAGGAATGTAAACTGGTTCATCCACTCTGGCAAGATGTATGGAGATTCCTCAGAAGGCTAAACATAGAGCACCCCTATGACCCAGCCCCACTTTTGGGTATCTATCCAAAAGACCACATACAATATCACACTAAAGCTGCCAGTACAACAATGTTCATCACAGCACAATTCGTCATAGAGAGAATTTGGAACCAACCCAGATGCCCCTCAGTAGAAGAATGGATCAGGAAAATGTGGTACATATACACAATGCCTCTATCAGAAAGAATGACATTGCCCCATTTGTAAGGAAATGGAAGGACTTGGAAAAAATTATACTAAGTGAAGTGAGCCAGACCCAAAGGAACATGGACTCTATGGTCTCCCTTATAGGGAATAATTAGCACAAGTTTAGGCAAGTCACAGCAGAGGATCACAAGAGCCCAATAACTATACTCTTATGAACACATAAGTGAACTGAACTCCATGTTATAGAAACAATTGTTATATCACTGTTGTAACTACTTTCAACATGCCATGTGTAACTGTAGCTTCTATTATTGATGATCTTCTTGTATTCCCTTCCTGTGGTTGTACCTACACTATCTCTGTATCTTATCTGAGTATATTGGAAACTGTGTATACTGGTATTAGAACTAGGATATTGAAAGGGAATACCAAAATCGAGAGACACAGGGTAAAAAAAGACAAACAACTACAGAAGCAACACTTGCAAAACTGATTGGTGTAAATGAACTGAACAACTCATGGGAGGGGGAAGGGAAAGGTAGGGAGGGGGGAATGAGGGACGAGGTAAGAAACAGTACAAGAAATGTATCCAATGCCTAACGTATGAAACTGTAACCTCTCTGTACATAAGTTTGATAATAAAAAATTTTTAAAAGAGAATATGGAACAGAAAATATATAAAGAGAAAAAATATTTTTCATTTATTTCAGATATTTTTCTCTTTTTTTGTGCCAATGCTGGGGCTTGAACTCAGGTCCTTTCATAATAACTTGTTATTCTTACTCAGAGTTAGTACTCTACTATTTAAGCCATATCTCCAGTCTGCCTTTTTGGTGGTTAATTGGAAATGGAGTCTCTCAGACTTTTCTGTCCTCATTGGATTTTAATTACAATCTTCCAGTTTTTAGGCTCCTAGTTAGATTGCATTCATGAGCAATGTGAACTGCGCTCAACATTCTTTTTAACTAACAATAGATTTAAATCAATAGCTAAATCTTGAACATCTCTTTGTATTTCTAGCTTTCCCTGGACCTTTAAATTTTTCTACCTATAATTATAGCAACTCAAAGATTTAAGAAAAAAAAAGTTTAGATATCAAAGTCCTCTTATCTTTTAACTGAGAGGTAAACAAACTGTGGCCCACAGGTCAAATCCAATTTGTGTCCTGTTTTTGTAAACAAAGTTTGATGGGAACACAGGCATGTATATTTATTCACAAGTTGTCTACAGCTGCTCCTGCACCACGATACAGAGTTTAGTGGTGCACAACGGACATGCCTCCCAATGCCTAAATTAGTTCTATGTGGCTTTCTACAGGAAAGTGTTCACTCCTGATTTCAGCTCACACCTGGTCTCCCTTTAATATTCAGAGTCTGTGGGAGGTGACAGGAGGAAGTAGGAGAAGGCAAGTGACCATGATGGCCATGACGCATAGCAAGGAAGCAGGCAGAGGCCCTCAATCAGCTATTTGTCAAATGTGAATCCAGGGTTGATTATCTTACTGTTAATGAATAATTGACCACTTTTATTTCCTTGGGATTTTCTTATAACCTTATAAATTATCTTACAGCAGAGGCTGAGAAATATGGGTCTTGCCATTTCTATACACTAGACTGGATGGTTAGAGAACACAACTTAACAGTTTCTTTTCCTCTTCCCCCCACGAGAGACAAAACCAAGAGAAGAAGCAAGTGAGTTAATTTAGCTAAGCTGAAAGCAAGTGTGTCTTTGTGATTTGGGTTCTGTGAGCAGAGCTTGGGACACAGGGAGGTAAAAAGGAGACAGAGAGAGAGAGAGAAGAGAGAGAGAAAGAGAGAGACAGAGACAGAGAGAGAGACAGAGGCAAAGGCAAAAGGATGCTCAGGCTAGGACTTTTCCTGCTTCAGATTCTTGTGAGTCTGGACTTAATAATGGTGGTTGCTATGGAGGTACTGTATTGAGGTAGAGGCTGCTCTCAGTGTAAATATGGACTTAGAAAGTAAGGCCAATAGCTTAGGTTAAGGAAGTGGTCAAGTCATGTAGAAACATGATTCAAGACTGAATTTATGGAGAGTCCTGGGGTACGAATTGTACCACAAAGTAACTTCCACCTTGGGGTAAAGGACAGCCAACGTGTACCTTGCCCCTAATGACAGTGACTGAAATCATTGGGTACAGATCAGTTCCTGTGATAGGAGAGTAACTTACTATTCTCAGTTCCTACTTGTAGGTGGAGTGACTTCAACTGGCAAGGTCAATTCAAAACAAACATTATTCTAACCATTAGTAGTAAGTACAGCAGCTAGTGAAGGGGTACAATGGCCCACTAAAGAGAATTTGGATATGTTATCAATAGCTTCCACCACACATGCTAAGGTTTGACCATCTGAAAGGAATGTGTAGGTCATGCAGCACAGGTTGTAATAAAGTATTTCCCTACTTAGTTGGGGCTAGGATTGGGACAAGTGTGGGCAATGAATGTCTAATTAACAGGGGATTTGAGAATCTTATCTCCAATTAATCATCAAAACCCAGAAGTGGGGCTGTCTCTCAAGAGCTAGAGCACTAGCCTTGAGCAAAAAGAAAAAAAGAATACTCAGGAAGCTGGACAGGTGGCTCACACCTCTAATACTAGGTACTCAGGAGGCTGAGATCTAAGAATCACAGTTCAAAGACAGCGTGGGAAGAAAAGTCCCCATGAAATGTTTATCTCCATTTAACCATTCAAAACCCAGAAGTGTCGCTGTGGCTTAAGTGGTGGAGCTCTAGCCTTGAGCAAAAAAGGCCAGGGACAATGCCCAGGCCCTGAGTTCAAGCCTCACAACTGACAAAAAGAAAAAAAAAAAGTAAATTCTGTTCCATACTTGTAATGTTACAGTGAGTCATTTTACTAAAAATGAAAACTAATTGCAGTGGTTTTCACGTATTTTATTGATATAAATATGCATGCTTTTGCACATTTTATTATAGGTGAAATTGGATTGCCTCTTGCAGATAAAAGTTAGGACCTAGCAACACTGCCCGTGACTCATTTAACAATTCATTTACTTCACGGATGGAACTGTTACTATATGTAGTCTCCAGTCAACAGCCATCAATAACTTGGCATTGAAATAAAATATTTTGAAAGACAAAATTTATAAGAACAGAACTTTGGGTGTTTGGGTGCATACACTTGATATTAATGAAGCATATATTTCATGTTGGAAGAATAACCAAACTCTATTTCCATACAAAGCTATACCAAGTGCTGTATATGAATCAAAATACAAGATATTCACAAATTGAGTAGGAAATATTTGTTATTGAAGTACAGGGAAACATATTTCCTAGGCCCTGCCAACTAGTGAAATGAATGCCCAGAGAAATGGCCACATCCCTTCGGCTACAGGACACCCAAAAACTAAGAGAACCTGATGTAACCAATGTAAGTATTGCTCAAGACAAATATAAAAGCCTGTGCCATAGTTCAAAGCAGGATGTTAAATGTTTTTCCTGCCATATGGGCATTTTACAGTGGCTGTGACCTAACATTTCCTGAAATATGAAATACAGTAATGGGAGAAATTATTTTGGAAAATAACTTGATATGGCTTGAAATGTCAATGATGAAGCCATTATAGAAACATACCTGACAATAACAAAATTATATTTAGTTAGCTTTGCTGCAGCAAAAAGAGAATGGAGTGCAGGAGAAAGCTGGAGAAATCTCAGTAAGGGGAGGTGGAGGAGGGCTGCTGATTGACTGGAGCTTTGGAAGAACCTAAGGTAAACTCAGAGAAGCAGGGATTCTAGACTGGAGAGTGTCACAAAATAGAATTCATTTTATTAGGAAGCAGAAAGATGTAAATGAACAAGGCATCACATGAGTCAACAGAGGGATTGCTCAGTTGTCACTGTCATGGCTGTGAAATGTCCTTGTGTCCATCTTCTTGCAATTGTAATCATGATGTGATTTTATTTATTTTTATTCAAGGGGGGATGTTTATGGCCAAGCTTCCAGCGGGTCATTGGAGTAAAGTATGTATGAAATTCACTCTATTTGGATTTGAAAGGCTGGGTTCAAAGACTTAACATCTTTTGGGTGTGGGAATTTGTTTTCTAACATTTTCTGGACTTTTGTTTCCTTAAGTATGAAACTATGAAAACAGATCTACTAACACATACTTGAAATGATGGGTCAGAAGATATGTGGCATTAGGGACACAAATGGCAATAGTAAGCTATCAAAGGTCTCTGGTCTTCAAAGGAAGTGGAGAAGGGAGCCGGCACTTGGGGAGGACATGTAATCTATAATGCTAGAAAGATGACAACTAAGAAAATCCCAAAGCAGAATGGTTATGAGACTTTCACACGGCTGGGATGCAGGAGTCTGTCTGCCTGATGCATCCAAGATCAAGTTTTCCCAAAAGGAAATCTTGAGCCAAACATTCCTGGCAAGTGATTTATTACAGAAGGGTTCTGTGGAGAGGGCAGTAAGGGATTGTGGGAAGCAGTAGAAAGAGAAGAAGAAGCCAAGCAAAGGTGTGAAGTCAAGTGAAACTCTAACCTCAGCTCAATCTTATAGAGACTTTTTTTTTTATTACCAAAGTGATGTACAGAGAGGTTACAGTTTCATACGTTAGGCATTGGATACATTTCTTGTACTGTTTGTTACCTCGTCCCTCATTCCCCCCTTCCTCCTCTCCCTTTCCCCCACGAATTGTTCAGTTCATTTACACCAAACAGTTTTGCAAGTATTGCTTTTGTAGTTGTTTGTCTTTTTTTACCCTGTGTCTCTCGATTTTGGTATTCCCTTTCAATTTCCTAGTTCTAATACTAGTATACATGGTTTCCAATATACTCAGATAAGATACAGAGATAGTGTAGGTACAACCACAGGAAGGTGATACAAGAAGATCATCAATAATAGAAACTACAGTTACACATGGCACGTTGAAAGTAGTTACAACAATGATATAACCATTGTTTCTATAACATGGAGTTCATTTCAGTTAGCATCATCTTATGTGTTCATAAGGGTATAGCTATTGGGCTCTTGTGATCCTCTGCTGTGACTTGCCTAAACCTGTGCTAATTATTCCCTATAAGGGAGACCATAGAGTCCATGCTTCTTTGGGTCTGGCTCAAATTATAGAGACTCTTTAGCATAAATTGCATATCAGAGTTTGCAGGATCTTAAGGCCAAAGAGTTGGGCTTTTGGGTGTCTGTATCCGTTTGATATTAGCTATGGACTTGGGCAATGGCAGGAGCTTGCCGTTAATAGTAAAGCAGGAACAAGCAGGGGAAATGCATGCACGATGCAAGTCAGAGGGAGTGTAGGTGTCTGGATGGGCCACCAGCAGTGTCCACTTGGGCTGAAGAAACAACTTCAAGCAAGTTTTTCAAGACTTATTCATGGAAGTCTTCTCTGAGCCCCCCATACCTTTGTGACACCCTACTATTACTATGCTCACCTAGAGGAGCATCTCTTCTTCTGGAAGCTGTCACTTCTCAGTGGATGGCACTAATTGAAAGGCTAGTATTTCAAATGAAATATGTCAGAGATAATATTTAAAAGATGTCGTTCTGTCTGGCATGTCACTGGAGTGTGACATGACTTCAGAAGCATTGTTAGAAGTAATGAGGCAAGATGAGCTGGAGCTGATTCATGCATGCAGCAGAGCACACTGTTCAAAGACTGAACTAATATTATTACTGGCCATAAATGTTGTTAGGGAGATGTGCAGAGGATGTTAATGCCGCTAAGCATTACAATCAAATCTCAATAATGACCAGTGAAGCAGGCTAATAAATTGGAGATTATATGTGCCATACATATTCATTTAATCAGAAACCTCAGTTTCCTAGGCGCAAGAATTACAAGGGCTTCTGGGGCAAGCACTTTACTAATAGCCACATGGAGGAAAATAATAATAGTAATAATAATATTATTATTTGGCAATTCTGACAGGCTTTTGTGTTTAAACAAATTACTCCCCCCTCCTTCCTTTCCACTATTAAAAATGAAAGAGTAGAGAAAAGATGCAGATTTTTTTTACTAGGTCAGGACTCCATAATGCTAACACAACATAATCCCGTTGAATTTGGTGGACAGGGAAATCAGACTATTTCCTCTATCACTTCTCAGATATAGAGGATCACCAGGCTTTACAGTCTTGTTCCTTTGGCTCCAGGCCTTGCCAAATACATTCTGAAAAATAAAAATAAGTGCTTGTAGCTAATAGATAGGGTGCCACATGTGTGCACTTGTTCAAAAATAAATCTGCGTTCGCCAAAATCCCATCCAGAAAAATCTAAGCAAAGCCCTTCAGCAGAAATATTTTCAATATTTTCCCACAATGTTCATGTTCTGAGGAGCTCCCTGGAGTCATGGTTTCTTTAGAGAGGATAGTTTCTGAGGATATTATGTGTCTTTGGAAATGTCCATTTTCCTGGGTCGTCTCCTTCCCTCAGGGTTTAAAAGATGTCAGGTGGTCCAGCGTCTCCCAGATGCCATTTATTTATTCTCCATTGGCTTTTCCTTTGCCAATGAAGCTGCTGCCCCCTGGAGGCAGACAGAGGAATGCATACATGCTTTACCAACCATCCCAACCTACTCCTAGAAAAACATGCTAGAAAGGAAATAATGCAGAAAATTTCCTTTCATCAGCATTAGAGCCTTCACATATTATAATATTACCATTACTCTATATGTGATCTTCTGATCTTTCTGTAGGTGAGAAAAACAAGTTTAAAAAGAGGATCTGATGGTCATAAGCAACTGTAGGTAGCAGTGGCTTGGGAAGGTTGATACTTCTAGAGACAAGATCATGGAGTTCATCCAGGAAATACTGCTTCTAGTACTCTCCTTCAGGCAATGTGAATATGGATTTAGAAGGCAGGTTTACAAACCTCATTTGCTCAATTACTTAGCAGTTTTACACAGGCTATAGCTTGTTAAAAAAAATAAAGAAGCTTCTGTTTGGCAAACTTAGAAACCAAATGATTGTAAAAAATCTGCCAGAAATTTCTACAACATGAAATCACATCCTTTCAGGTTCTTCTCCAATGCAGAAATATCTAATCGGTATGGATTTACTGTCCCAAGAGCTGTTATTCGGGTCAAGGCCAGGGGCTCTTGTCTTCTAGGTTCCGTAAGTGTCACTGGAATGTTGGGTTCCAGAACTCATTTGACTCATTGATGGGGACAATGTTTCTATCCAACTCTTCCAAGAGTTCTGGGGCATATGTACTAAAACATAAAGAAAAGGAAGGACAAAAGTTGACTGGAATTAATCTGACACAAGTTTCCATTACTTCTTGCTTTTTCCTCATAAAAATCACTGATTAAAGACAAAATTATTGTTCTTGTATCACCTTCCTGTGGTTGTACCTACACTATCTCTGTAATCTTATCTGAGTATATTGGAAGCCGTGTATACTGGAATTAGAACTAGGAAATTGAAAGGGAATACCAAAATTTGAGAGACACAGGTAAAAAAAGACAAACAACTACAAAAGCAATACTTGCAAAACTGTTTGGTGTAAGTGAACTGAATACCTCATGAGGGGAAAGGGAAAGGGGGAGGAGGGAGGGGGGTATGAGGGACAAGGTAACAAACAGTACAAGAAATGTATCCAATGCCTAACGTATGAAACTGTAACCTCTCTGTAAATCAGTTTGATAATAAAAATTTGGAAAAAAAAGACAAAATTATTTTAAAAATCAGACTAAATCCCTCATGTTTTGACATTTTAGAGCTTTCTGGAAATTTCATTTCTTTTTTTTTTTCTCAAATTTTTATTATCAAACTGACGTACAGAGAGGTTACAGTATCATACGTTGGGCATTGGATACATTTCTTGTACTGTTTGTTGCCTTGTCCCTCATTTCTTACTCTTAAATGCTAAATAAATATCTTCATGGAAATTAAAGCAATTTACCTACCTTCCATTCCTTCCTCCTTCCCTCTCTCCCTTTTGCTTTCCCTCCCTTCTTGAAGGATATTATCAGAGTCACTACACTGTAACTAAATTCTAACTAGACGTTGGCAGAGTAGATGCACTGACCATCTAGAGAAGTTTTGGAGAAGCTGGTTTAGGGTATATGAAATAGCTCTAGCTCAATCCTTTTGCTGACTCAGAGACCAACCTATAATTGGAAGGTACTCCCTCCCCTTAAAAGAGAGCAGAAGAAGAGAAGAGATGTAATGTCTTTTATAAGACTAATACTGATGCTCAGAAAAAGTCTGGTTGTGCAATTTAAATTTGCTACTTTAGACCTTTTTGTGCATTTCCACTAAAGTTTAATTTGGTAGCAAGAAAATCAAGACTTCAACTTTAGAAAATTCTACTCATTCATTTTTACAAATGCTATTTTTTTTAAAAAAATATAGAGACACAAAATAAAAACCAAAAAGAAAAAAATATAGACATGTTCGGATGTAAGAGTAACCCCAAATGTTTTTTTTTCCTCAGTAAGTCATTTTCATATCCCGACTAGAAAGAAAAACTGGTAGACCTTACTAACTAAATAAATTGGGAAGAAAAAGAGAGAGAGAAATTAGTCAAATGGGTTTTGAGCTCTCATTACCCATAACTTCTAAGGGGTGCTAGAAGGAAGAGAAAGTAGGAAAGTGGATTTATAGAAAATTAAACAAAGAAGTTTAATTGCTGTGGCCCAGGGCTCATATTTGAGATGTTTGACCGTCAAAGGATGAACATAAAAATATGTAAGTTTGAAATTATCAATGAGGAAAAGAGATATAGACACAAATATATACCAGCAAAATTACTTTTCCAGGGTCCATGAAAGGTCCTAGAAATTAATATACTGATTAATTATATCATAATGCCATCCAATTGTAACCAATATGCTAATTATTTTATTCTAGGATAATGGATCCTGGAGGGGAATACAGGAGTGTGAGAAAAGATATAATTATTATCATTATGTATTTTATAACTTAATTGTAAAATTGAGTTGATCAGGTTTATTGATCTACTATTATTTGCCCAAATCAACCCATATACATTGCATAAATATTTGTAAAAGGTAAACATTTACAGTTCCTACAAAGCAAAATATAGAGCAAGATATGAAAATATCACCAAAAGTTTGCAGTGCAAATCATCATCAGAAGTAAATATTGAACTCAGTTTTGAGATTTGTGGGTTAGTTTCATAAAATTGTTATACAGAATTTAGATAAAATTATAATTTTTTAACAGTTGGGGAATAAAACTTAGAATTGATTTGCCCCAGCATAGAAGCAAGGAAAAAGAAGATGTCTGGGTTCTAGTTTTAATTCTCTCTCTCTCTCTCTCTCTCTCTCTCTCTCTCTCTCTTTCTCACTTTCTCTCTCTCTTTCACATTTTCCTTAGAAGTATAGGTACTCTTCAAAAATGTTCAAATATAAAACTAATGAAGGAATTTAAAACAAAAAGACTTTCTAAGGCTATTTCAAGAATGATTTGATACAAAAAGGCATTTACTGTAAAGAAACTAAAAGATTATTAAGAGAGAACTAAAATTCAAATTTGGTACAGTTTTCTTAGTGCCACTTCACATGGCTGAGTGTTTATGCACTCTATAGTAAGAGTGAAAGAATCATATATTTTGGTGAAAATATTTGAGCTTCTAAATCATCCAATATGGGTTTAATTCCTTTCCTTTAATTTATTAGCTGAAGAGTTTTCCACATAATCCAAAAGACAAAATCCCAAATGTCATAGTACTACATATTGAACTCCTAAAAGATGAAAGTCCTTAAACTACATATAAATTCTTAAAATCTAAACTCCCCAAATAACCAAATCCCAGAAACATAATTCTAGGAAAAGTACTTTAAAATTCTTTAAGTCCATTTATTTACAATTTTTAAAGGAGCCATAATAGTTTGTGGGCTACTTGGACACAAAAAAAGTATGGCATAATAACAAATACTACAAACATCACCCCTCAAGTATTTTCAAAACAGACACATGAGGATAATAGTTATGAGAAGACAACTCATGTTCATAAATTAGTAAGTCCAACAGCAAAATATAAGTAGGTCTATCAGTGTTTTGTAATTGTGGGCACCAATTTTATCACTGCAATAATCTGAAATATCACCATGAAAAACCTTGACAAAAATGATAAAAAAATTGTGATAGCTCACCATGGAATATAGTCATTCAAAGAGCTGGAAATTTGTCATTTGCTAATGCGTATGTGTAAAAAGAACATCTCTTCATTTACTGAGGAACATTTAACATGTATACATACCCACACAATGCACACACACAATGTCAATGTTGTGATCATTTATTTTGGGGGAGTCAAATATGCAAACAGAATATATCAAAATTTTGTAAAAGTCTTTACATGACTCACTGCAAAAACAGAAAATGATTTAGAATGGGAAGTGATTCAAAGATGAAATATATGGCAAAATGAATTACAAAAATCAATTTTGAAAAGTTAGAACAATAAGAAAAAACTAAAAAAAAGACAAATAAAAAATTGAACATATGAAAAATGGTACTGCAGGGATAGTTGATGAGCCACTGAATAGTTATTAAAATCTGGCTGTCTTAAGCTCTTCAACAAATGCTGCTGCCAAAATTGCTTAAGCACCTGTAACACGCTAAAGCTGGATCCTTATATATTACCCCGCACCAGCATCAGTTCCAAATTGGATCAAAGACCTGAGGTAAAAGCATATTCCCTGAAAACATTGCAGGAAGGAAGAGGAAAAACACAGGTTGAAAACAGGTTGAAACTTTCTTAATAGAGACCCAGAAGCATAACTAATCAAAGAAAGGTTGGACAAATGTGATTGCCTCAAACTGCAGACCTCTGCATGGCAAAGGACATAGCTTGCAAGATAAATAGAAAGCCCTCAGATTGGGAGAAGATTTTCACTGGTCATACAATGGCCAAAGGCCTCATATCTAAAATATATGTATAACTCAAAGAATTAAATTCCTCTAAGACAAACCCTCAAAGAACCAACTGCCTCCTCAACAAATGGGCTAAAGACCTAAAAAGAGACTTGTCTGAAGAGCAAATGAAAATGTCCAAGAGGCACATGAAGAAGTGCTCAACATCTCTGGCCATAAAAGAAATGCAAATCAAAACAACATTGAGATTTCACCTCACCCCAGTAAGAATGTCCATTATCAAGAATACTAATAACAACAGATGCTGACAGGGATGTGGCCAAAAGGGAACCCTACTACACTGTTGGTGGGAGTGTAAACTTGTTCAGTCACTCTTGAAAGCAATGTGGTGGTTCCTCAAAAGGCTAAACATAGAAGTCCCCTATGACCCAGCAGCCCCACTTTTGGGCATCTATCCAAAGGATTACAAGCAAGACCACAGTAAAGCTACCAGCACAACTATGTTCATCGCAGAATAATTTACCATTGCTAAAATATGGAACCAACCCAGATGCTATAAAGAAATTTCTTTCTTTGAAAGCATTCCTACATGGAAGGAAAAATATTTTCTACGTCCATGGTTTTGGCAGAAGTATTGTATGCACAGAAAGCTAATCCATATCAATCCCTATCTTCTTTTCCAAGAAGAATGCACTAATTTAGGCAGTGGAGTAGGATCTTTCTTAAAGGAAGCAGTACTGTCCTCAGGCCTTCACTTAAGAAGTTATGAGTTGTTAAATCAGCTCCAATATTGCAATTAATTGAAAGGATGCATTATATTTTGTATTTTTAAATATTCTTCTTATCTATATCAACTTCTAATATAAAACTGTCAGGATTCAATACGAGACATATACCCATATTTGGGTGAGTATGTGTGTATACACACACATACACACATATATACACACACATGCATATACAGACCTGTATGTATATGTATGGGTGTGATATAAATATATATAAACATATGTGCACATACATTTGCAAACACACACACACACACATGATTTATATAAGAGATGGGATTGTGTGGTTATGGAGGTGGCAACTCTGAAGTCCATACATGTACCATCAGAAAGGTCAATTGGGAGCTAGTTGGCACAAGTGAAAGCTGTCGACCATAGGCAATATTTTTTTTTCCTCAGGGAAGCATCAGTTTTGTTGGTAAGACTTCTCAGTTGAGTTGGTGAGACTCATTCAGCATATTGAGGATAACCTCTTTTATCTAAACTTAACTAGTTATAGATATATAATCTCCTTTATTTAAAGTTAACTACTTATAGATGTTGGTCACACTTCTTTTAGTGTGAGATACAGCATAGACAAACTGATGCATAAAATGATCATCTGATACCAACCAAATATGATACCTGTACTTGGCTGCCTTTTGTTATTTTATCTTAAGTTCCAACACAATTTTTAAAAGATTTATATGGTTGAAATATCTTGGTCATGTTCAGAGTTACTAAGTAATTCACGGATAAGGACCTCATTCATGGTTTCCATATTGTATGTGACTCACTTAATAAACAATGAAGTCTATGTAGAATCTGGTTCCCTGGAACACTCAGCTTGCTCCAGAAGAAAGAAGGATGCTATGGCCATTGGGAAGAAGATGGAAAGTGAATAGGCCTTGAATGTGAAACTCAGTTTCCAGTTTATTGTGGTAAATATTTTACTGTTAGGACATTTTAAAAAATTATTTACTCTATGTATCTATTTACCTATATTACTTATCATTTAATCTATTTGAAAGCTTTCTTTTTTACCTAGCAGTCATATATTTATGATTTGAAACATTCCTGAGTTCATGGTCTCTGTGAAATAAATCTGCTTCTATCATCTTTTCCTTCTTCCATTAGAGCAAATGATTTTTCTCTCTGTTCCTGCCTCCAAGAGACAGCAAGGCCTAAAGAATGCCTTGTTTTCCATTTTGTATTTCTCAAAATTTTGGACTCACACAACAGTAGAAATAGAAGATGCTAGAGGAAGTCAATAATTCATATTAATTTAGTCTCAACAGTTATTTCCAAGATGGCCTAAGTTCAACTTCATACACACAATAATGTCTTAACCCAGGCTTTGAGTCATACTTCTCATTAAGGACATATATAGAAATCATCTAAAAGTAGAAATTTTTGAACATTTACCTTTTATTATTTCTTCTTCTTCATTGTGACCTTTTCCTTCTTTCTGAGAGGCATCTACATTGCCTTGGGCATAAGCAGATCATTAGAGAGAAAAATGAAAAGAAAAAACAGTCAATGTTCAGCTTTCTGACTTCCAAAACAGACTTTTGAAAATAAAAAGGCATTGCTTGCGAGAAACAGGGCAATGTTTAAACAGACCATATTCACTGAATTAGAAAGAGAACAGAGGACTGAAGTGAAGATGGTAGCTTTGCTCCAATGACATACAATGGAGGGAAAATATTTTAAAAGACATGTCTGGAATCAGTAACTAAAAACCATTTTTATCTTCAAGGAACAGGACAGCAAACCAAAATAGAGAACAGAAGGTCAGGTGTTGCACTTGAAATGTGGAGTCCACATGCTTTCTAAGGTTTTTATGATTCCAAGTGAAGAGAACCAAGTGTTTTGCAGAGGATATAGTACACATCCCTATCTGTGCTATGAGGTGAGATTCCTCCATGAATCATTTCCTGTGGATAAAATTCTGACTTGGTGCACATTGAAGAAAAGTATTAGATACATCAACATATCTTCTCTAGCAGGACCTGTGGCAAGGCCACACTGCTCAGAGTATAACCCCCTTCTTCCCAATGTGGCTCCTGGTAAGAGAACCCAGCTTCATTCACCCAGAAAGTCAGCTGTGCAACCAGAAAGAAACAGACAAATAAAATAGTTTGTTGTAAAGCAAATGAAAAGAAAAAAGGAAATAGAAAAGTTTACAGAGCAAATACTAAGCAAGGAAAAGGAATAGCACCAATAAAGCAAGAGCATTGTCCCTTCAGAGCAAAATGAAATAACAGTCACAACCTCTACTAGATACAGAAATGTAAATATTTAAGCTTTGTATTAAAAAATCAAAGGTCTTAAAAATTTCATTTGAATCAAGACTACATAATTATGAGAAAAGTACAAGCTGAGAGATAGTATGACACTTGTGAACTTGTAGGTACTCAAAATATAAGCATGAAACTAAGAAAAGTAAAATTACAAAGAATTACAGAATTATAAGGAATAGTTAACACATATAGAAACATTAGAGATTTTAATAAAACTATAAAAATGGATAAAATAACACAGACTAAAACAAGAATGAACCAAATTATTTAAACAACATTTAAAGCATTGAGAAGGATGCCAGTGGCTTGTACTTATAATCCTAGCTACTCTCAACCTGAGGTCTAAGGATGAAAGTTCAAAGCCAGCCTGGACAAACAGATCTAAGACACTCTTATCTCCAATTCACTAGCAAAAGACTAATAGTGGAAGTGTAGCAAAATGGGCAGAATACCAGCCATAAGCAAAAATAACTAAACAAGGAAACAAGGCCCCGAGTATGAAACCCAATCTAAGCACAAAATAAAATTGATCTATCATAATAACTATTTATTCACTAATTGGTAATATGATTTTAGATATTTCCACATTCCTTTCTATTTTTAAACACTATGAATATCCACAGCTAAGAGGTAAATAAGTACTGACATTAAAAATTTTCAATGAAAATTATAACCGCAGAATTTATAATTATGGTATGCTGGAATGTGCATAGGGGAAATAAAGATTTTAAATTCTGAAAAGAAAAACAAAAAAATCACCAGGAGAATCCAAGCTAACAGAACACGGTATGAATTTGGAAGAAGTAGGCTGAGAAGGGCTGGGGTGAGAATCCTCTGTACATCACCTTGACAATAAAATAAAATTAAAAAAACACACGAGTTGGGCACAAGTTCCTCTGTGGGAAAGGAAGCTGGAGATTGAGATTTTCATGGAAAATTAGAGAAAACTATTCTTTTTCCTATTTCCTTCCTTCAGATTCCTCATTTCTAAACGCTCTTCTAGCCATCTCTTTCTGCAATCCATCCATCCATTCATCTACCCACCCACCCACCCACCCACCCTCCTACCTACCTGTATATAACTACCAGAATCCTACACTCCTTTTTAAAACTTGTGGGCCTCTGCCTCAGATACCATGCCTAGCCATCCCTTCTGCCTTTTACTGCTCTTTTCCTTTCTATTCTTCCATTAAAGTAAGATGTGTGACTGGATTGTCTGTCATTCCTTGCCTTCCAGCTTGTGTTGAGTATTTAGGCTCTGCCAGGCACTGCATTCTGTGCTGCCTTCATGAAACTTCTATTGTATAACACTAATATTTAGTCCTTGAATATCATTGAACAGAGTCAGTTCTCTGGTTTTCATCCTTGAATTCTGAATCCATGGATTTACCTAACCATGGGTTGACATTTTTTGGGGGTCGGGGGGAGGAGTAGGGGATTACTAATATTTGAACACAGGGCCTTATTCTTGTTAGGCAAGCCCAACTGAATCATGCCCTTGGTCTTTCTTTCTACTTTGGCTATTTCTTGAAATATGATCTTGCATGCCCAGGCCAGTCTGGACTGAAATATTCTTACTTATTCTTCCCAAGTAGCTGGGATTATAGATGCACAACACTCCTCCCAGCTTTTTATTTATTTTTCCTAGGCTAGCTTTGAATTGTGGTCCTCCTGATTTATGTCTCCAGAGTAGCTACAATTGAATTCATGATCCTTTGAATCTGGCTAAAACTAACTTTTTTTTACTGGTTCTGGGGCTTGAACTCAGGGCTTGAGCTCTGTCCTTGAGCCTCTCTGTGCTCAAGGCTAGTGCTCTCTCACTTGAGCCACAGCACCACTTTCAGTTTTTTCTGTTTATGTGGTACTGTGGAATCAAACCCAGGGTTTCATGCATGCTAGGTAAGAACTCTACTCTAAGCCACATTCCAAGCCTCCTGAAAGTATTTTTATTTGAGTCTGTACTGAATATGATAGATCTTTATCTCACGAATATTCCCTAAACAACACAGAATAAAACTACTTACATAGCACTTACATTATGTGAGGCATAATAAGTGACCCAGAGATATTTTGAAGCTCATTGAGTAGGTTACGTGTTAATACTGGGTCATCTTATATAAGAGATGAGCATTTTCAGATGCTCAAAATCCTGTGCTTTTTGATAACCCAAGAGGACTTTTAAGAAGTCCTGGATTTTAAGAATCCCCTCTGGATAGTGAAGGATGATTATATCTAAATATAGACTACAAAATGCTCTGAAGGACAGTTATCTTTTTTTATTTCCATGAGACAGTACCATAGCAACCTGCTTTAGTTTGAGAAGAAGGAGCTGCCTTTGAGTAGGTTCCACAGGATGAGGTGCAAACTTTAGCTGCCAAGTAAAAGTCAGGGTGAGAGTTTTATGAGTAAAGAAGTCTCCTAGTTTTCAAAACACCTTTTCGCTAGTAGAAGAAAGTGTAATGTCCTGAAAGAGAACTGAATTTGTTTTCACTGATGGTATTCTAAAAATGTCTCCTCAAAACCTTTAGAAGTTTCTGGCATGTAAATCTCACTGAAGGACTCAAAACCAAGCTTTATTATTTTTTAAAATCTAACTGAAAAAATATACATTATATATTAAAATATATAATACATAAATATAAAAATATTTATAATATATTATATATAAATATATTATACATTATTTATATTTATATAAATTTATTATAATTTTTATATAATAATTTATATATAAATTTATTTATATATATTTATATATTATACATTATTTCTGTTGAGTGAGTCTGTATTTCTTTATCATTGAAAGTACTCTTCACATATGTTAAATTCTTGTCTTCAATGATCATTTTCCAATGATGGTTTCCTTGGGATTCATTCACTTGACTTAATATCAATGACTTGTTGTTTGGGCCTTTGTTCATTCTAATTTCTTAAGCAGCATTGATCATTCACACCTTGAATTTTCATTTACTGCTATAAAACTACAATTATACTATGGTCCATTGATTTTAGTTTGCTACCATGTCCTCCAAATTTTGACAGAAAATAATCAAAGTTTTAGTGTGGGATTGCCTTTTCCTTTCCAGGAATGGTCACCCTCTCACAAAACAGTTGATTCCAAAAGTTCTTTTTAAATGGTCCTTATTTTTATCATATTTGGTATTGATTAGATAATGAATGTGGGTCCCAATCAACACTCAAAAGTCTGTTTTTCCTCTCTCGTGATTTATTTTGTGATTTTAAAGCTTTAACAGCAAAGGTTTCCAACCTTTTGTTCTGGATTCTCCTTAGAAGTAACAAGTCAGGGAGTTCACAACAAAACTCTTCTTCTTACACAGAATTTTCCTTTTGTGTATCTATAATCATGTTTTTATTACTTGTCATCCAAATAATTTGCCTAAGTCCATGTATCAGGAGAAATAATTCCAGTCTTCTAAATGGCTGTTCACTCTAATCTATACATAGAGGATTAGGAAACGTTAAAAAATTTAAAATTGATGAAAGACAATTTTCTGCTTTGACAGCAAAAAAAAAAAGATTACAAGTTGTACATAATGAATACCCACATAGTACAGGATTGAAAATTAAAGATAAAGGATTTAAAAGGCATTTGAGGCTCTCCTTCAGCTCTCTACATCATTTGAAGTTCTCCCCGAAGTCTGTTAAATCCCTGTCAGGTAGACATAGCAAAGGAAGGTGATATCTGTAGTTTTCAACAAAAATAATCATCTCCACTTTTTCTAGAAGACACTATTTATTGATCTGATGTTCATAAATAATATAAAGTTATTTTTGTATGCAAGGAGACACAACCCAAACATTTTCAGGTCAAGCATACTGATTGTGGAATAAAGTGGGATGGAATAGTCAGGGTAAACTGGGAACTCTAAAGTGTTGCTATCGGTCAGGTTGGTGACTAAAATTAAGAAAAAATACAGAAAAGGGCAAATCATTATCTGTGGGGCAAAAGAGCAAATGCCAAAGTAAAAGGAAGACAGGAAATTGAAGAATTAAAATTTTATTTTAAGACGAAACAATAGAAACAAAATAAAACTAACCAGATCAAAATTACTATACACCTACATGACACAAAGAACACAATAAAAAAGCAGGAGTTATTAAAAAGAAAAAAATTATGCCACAGATAACATCAGTTATATGAAACTTGATTTTGTGTAAAAGATCATAGTTGGACAAAACTTGTATTCCTAACAATGTAACAGAGATTAAAATAATAACAGAGATGTTTATGAGTATAACACATAGGTAATATCATAGGACTAGACAAGTAACCTAATATGGGCAGATAATGAACAAATAGGCTCACCTCCAAACAGACTAATAAATATGGAAAGTCAATATGGTTCAAATCAGTTTGGCAGATGCATAGGGGAAAATATTGGTTATTCCTGTGATTGATGGAAAAAATTCTCAGTGTGACTAATAATTAAGAGGAATTCCAATTAAAACCAGTGTTTAAATATTATTTCATAGTGGTTAGATTGACAATTAAACCTTTCAATAGAATGCATAAGAAAGGATATAAACCAATGGAAACACTTACACTGCTGAAAGAGGTGTGAGTTGAAATTACTCTGGAAAATAATTTGACATAATCCTGTAGTACACATATTATCATGTTATTGCACAAGATGCTTTGGAACATATTTCTGGAGTGCAGGGAGGAAAACAAGTATTATTAGGAAGTAAACAGGAAATTTAGATTATTAGTGTTTTATTTCTTAATGTGGATGTCTTAAGGTGGATATATATATATATACATATACATATATTGAGATAATCGATGATAGATGAATAAACATATACACTTCATGTACATATTCTTTATATTTTTGTGTATATTTCACATTAAGTTATCCTAAGATAAAATTCTGGCAATGTGTTGGAAGATTCCATTTACAAAAGAGAAAGCATATGAAAAAAGACGAGTATAGATACAATATTGAGGATCCTAAGTAAAAACTTGAGTGAATGGAAATGTGTCTTTCTCAACATAAATCCAGAATTATAAAAATGTTGAAGATACACTTTAAAGTACCAACTTTGTCAGCTTTTTCTATCAGATTTGTAGTGTGTGTGTGTGTGAGAGAGAGAAAAAGAATGAGAGAGAGAGACTTTGAGCTTAATACAAACAGGTCAATCTAAGTCTTTTCAAGATCTGCATGGAATTTCTCCTTTCATTTCTTTATCTTTCCCTGAAAAATGAAATGGGGAACCTGACACCAGGTCACTGTTCCCCATTGCAGTAACCTGATACCATGTCCCTGTCCACTTGGAGCAAATGCACACATGGCATGGCATGCCTCGTGGTTCTGCCTTGCAGGTTAGTCTGTGGCTGCACATTCTGCTGTAACCAATACATTTGAGGCGTGTGAAGAGGAACTAGCCCCCATCTTCTCTCCTCTAATTTCCCAAATAATGTGTGTGAATATAGAATCTTCACAACTTGATTTTCTAATTTAAAAAAAAAGGTGACATGTTTGGAAAGAATTTTAAATGACAGCGTTTGTCAAGCTGTTTGTGCAGTGCACTCTCTGGGTGCACTGTTACACAAGAACAGTCTTAATTAAGGTTAATTGGAGCATAATTAGAGCTGCTGCTGACAGAAAAGATCCCGCTGGTAGTAAAATGATGAGGACCTTCATGTTAAGATGGAAGGACAAAGCAACGGCAATATCAAAATTTCAAAATATATCTTGCTTTCTAACTTCTTGGGGAGAGTATGTGTCATTCATGTGTTTGGGAATCTCTTGTGAGCCTCAGACAATTTAATTACTTAAGAATATATTGTGTCTATTTAAGGTACACAACATCATGTTTTGATATACATAAACACAGTTAAAAAATTGTGATAGTCAAGCCAATCAACAAATTCATTGTGTCACCTAGTTCCTGTTTTTCTTTGGCAGTCAGAGTACCTAGGAGAGCCGGACATTGGTGGCTTATGCTGTCACCCTACCAACTCAGGAGGCTGCAATCTGAGGATCGAGGTTCAAAGTCAGCATGCACAGGAAAGTATGTGAGACTCTTAATTCCAATTAAACACACACACACACACACACACACACACACACACAGAGTCAGAAGTGGAGCTGCAGCTAAAGTGTTAGAGCACTATCCTTGAGCACAAGAGAACAGGGACAGTGGCTAGGCCTTGAGTTCAAGCAAGACAAGGATCAGCATAAAAAGAAAAGAAAAAGAGAAGAGTACCTAGGAGCTACTTTCTTGGCAAATTTCTAGCCTACTATGCGATATTATAAACTACTGAACATTAGATCTTTAGATTCAATCAGCATATATAATTGCCCTTTGACCTATATCCTCCTTTTCTTTTCTCTATTCCTTTTGTGACTTTCTTTTCACATGTTTGTCTGGCCTTTTAGATTTCATATATAAGAGAGATTATGCCATAGTTTTCTTCTGTGCCTACCTTGTTGCACTTAGTATATTGTCCTTTGGATTCATCAATATTGTTGCAAATAGAAGGTTCATCTTTCATAAAGCATAATAACAATCCCCCAAGATGGGCATCGGTGTCTCAGATCTGTAATCCTAGCTACTCGGGAGTCTGAGATCTGAGGATTGCAGTTAAAAGCCAGCCCAGGCAAGAAGTCTGTGAGACTATTATCTCCAATTAACTAGCAGAAAAAAAAGTGGTGCTGTGGTTCAAAGTAGTAGAGCACTAGCATTGAGCTGAAGCTCAGGGACAGTGCCCAGGCCCAGAGTTCAAGTGCCATAAATGATAAAAAAAAAAAAGAAAGGAAAAAGAACAACAATCTCCTGTACAAATGTGCACAGTGTCTTTATTCAGTCACCATCAACAGATTATCATATCTTGGTTCTCAATAATGCTACACTGGACGTGGGAGTGCAGATATATTTACTTATTCCAATAACTCAGAAAAATTGTGGACTATATGGTAAGTCTGTTCATGATTTTTTATTTTTTGGTGGCACTGGAGTTTGAACTCAGCAACATGCACTTGCTGAGTAAACACTATTATTACTTGAGCCATGACCTCAATCCTTTCTTTCTTCATATAGGGTCCCAAGAGTTTTCCCCAGGGCCAGATTCAGAACATGTCCTTCTTTCACATGACTGGAATGACAGGCTTGTAGCTCTATGCCCAGTTTGTTTGTTGAAATAGGACCTGTAATCTTTTTAAGAAATTTTTTTGGTCTGAGCTCTTCTTGAATCAAGATCCTTCCATCTTTACCTCTTTTAGAGCAAGGATTATAGGTATTCACCACCATAGCTGCCTCTATGTGTGGGGCATGTACTGATACTTAAATTTCAGGCCTTGACCTCTTGCCTATGACCAGCATACTACCACTTGAGCCATGCCTTCACTTTTGGATTTTTGCAAATTTGAGTCTTGTAGATTTGTCTGTCTGAGCTGGCTCCCGAATCTTGATGTCCTAATCTCAGCCTCCTGTGTGTTTAGAATTATAGATTTGAGCCTATATTAGTGCCTGACACAATTTGTAACATTTTGGACAACTTCCATACAGAGTTCTACAGAAGCTGTACCAATGTATGTTCCTATCAACAGAGTTTTCTTTCCACACACCATCACCAATACATATTATCTATCTTATTAACATTATTATAATGATTATTGCTATCTCTAACAATGCTGAGGTGATATTGGACCATAATTTTACTTTGGACATTCTTACTGATATTGTGAGGCTGATTGTACATTTTATATCACCTTTGGGAACTATTTGGGAACTTACCCATTTTAGACGAGATCGGGTGCATTCAGGGTGGTATGGACGTAGACACTTAATTTTAATTGTCATTCTTCTCTTCACACATTTTTTCTCTTCCTCCTCTTTCCTTCCTTATCTACTTCTTCCCTCACTTTCTACTCTTCCTTCTTCTGAGTTGTATAATCCATAAAACCACTGCCAGGTCCAACAACATAGAGCTTTTATCTTATGTATTCTTGTAGGAATTTTATTGTTTTTAGGTCTTAACTTCAGCCTCTAATCCATTTGGGGTTTATTTTTATGCATGGTGTAAAATAAGAGTCCAGTTTTTTATGTAGATACCTATTTTTCTCAGCATCATTTCCTATTGCATTTCCTTGACTCTTTTGAAAACTAGTTGACTTCATATGCATGAGATTACTTCTGGGCTCGACCAAGTTCCTTTAGTCTAGGTATCTGTTTTTACACCCGGGACAAAATCTTTCAATTACCATAGCTTTGGAGTCAGGAAATGTGATACTTCCAACATTGGTTTTTTAAGATTGCTCTATTTAGGGTCTTTTGTAGTACCGTGCAAGTTTTAGAATTGCCCTCTGTTCCTTTGAAAACATGCACAGCAATTTTGATAGGTATTAGGGTTGAATTTGTGTATCACTTAGAGTAGTATACTGATTTTAACAATAGTGCTCCTTCCCATCCATGAATATGGAATCATTTTCATTTATTTTTTCTTTTAATTTCTTTTATCTACATTTTATAGCTTTCAGTGAGTGGATCTTTCATATATTTAATTAAATGTATTCCTAGTTCATTTATTGTTTCTGATGCTATTGTAGATACATAAAAATATTCAGACATCAGACTCATGGTTGGTTAAAAACACAACAAAGAAAAAGAGAGAGAAAGAAATAGTAGGTAGTTTCTGTTAAAATTTAACTCAGGCTAAAAAAGAGAACCAATCAATTCCACTTTTCTTCTTATCTTTCTTCATTGTAAAAACAGAACAGTAAAGTGGAAAGATGGGCACAGAGGCAACCATTGTCTCGTTGTGTTCTCAATAATGGATATTGAAGTAGAATGGAAGTCAGTCACACTATGCTACATCATAGAACATCTTAAACTTATATTAGTTATAAGGGGAACTCAAATGAATTCTAAGGATAGCCATGAACTTACTCAACCCCTGGTACTTTTAAAAACAGGACATACCAATTGCCTAGCAGAGACCGAATGTCCTAGGAACTTATTTGGAAGCTAGAGATGCACTAGAATGTTTGTAAGAAAGATCCTCTTGCTTTATTTTAATTCCTATTCCTTTGTAGATCAATATTTTTGTGAGATGCAGTATAAGTGACATGAAAAACTGTAATCTTATCTGAGTATATTGGAAACCGTGTATACTGGTATTGGAACTAGGAAATTCAAAGGGAATACCAAAATTGAGAGACACAGGGTAAAAATAAGACAAACAACTACAAAAGCAATACTTGCAAAACTGTTTGGTGTAAGTGAACTGAACACCTCAGGGGGGGAAAGGGTAAGGGGGAGGGGGGAGGGGGGTATGAGGGACAAGGTTACAAACAGTACAAGAAATGTATCCAATGCCTAACGTATGAAACTGTAACCTCTCTGTACATCAGTTTGATAAGAAAAATTTGAAAAAAAAATTCAGGTATGGACAAAAAAAATGGATTGAAATTTAGAATACAGATTAAAAAGACATTTATGGGATTTCATTATGAACTATATTAAAAGTGGTAAGTTTAATAGAATGTATGATTATCAACTTAGTGAAGATGTTAAATGAATAAACATAAACATGGTTATTTTACTTAGTCTGAAATATTCCATCACTTTGAGGACAAGAAACCAAGAAAAGAAACTGAGATTCTGAGATCTCTGCCTCTGTAGTAGCTAGGGTGGATTGCACACATCACCCACGGGTGGCTTGCTTGTTTTATTTATTTTTAAATATAAGAAAGAGAGCAAATTATCAAGAACATAATAGCTAAATTTATATTTGCAAGCCAATCTGTGTCTAAGAATTTAAATTGTAATTGTACTTAGTGAGTTCATTGGTTTAATGTAGTGACAGTTACATATCTGAACACCTAAATTGAGATTAATCTTGAAGGGTAAAGATGTATTTGTAATGATCCTGTGGTTTACTCAGAACTGGGTCAAGTTTTAAATATATCTTGATGGTACTTGTTTTTTTTTCATTTCTTTATTGTTAAAGGGATGTACAGAGGAGTTACAGTTTCATACATAATGCAATGAGTACATTTGTTTTTCTGAAGCTTAACTATCCCTTTCAAAGTGTAACAAGGCCAAGAGAACAGTCCATATTTGTCCTGTGAAGTTTCCAACAGAGTCCCCTGGTAGAGAAAAATAGAATAAAACATAAAATTATGAAAAAAAGAAGTAATCATACACACAAAATTCACATCCAATTTTGTTAGATGAAATAGATATAAAATGAGTCAACTGAATTGTTATGTAAGCTTATAAATGTTTCTATACACATCTCTATTCAGACCTGTGGGAAATATTTCTTGTGGTAGTGTTGGTCTGCAGACCATATGTTGAGTACAACTGGGCCAGATAATGTGTTAAAGTATTTATTTTTTGAATATTTGGAGCAATCTTCATCTGTTCATTTTTTCTTTCACTGTTGTTGATTCATGATTGTTTCATAATATATCTTCCATCTTCACTATAGAGATTTGAAATGCTCATAAATTTGCAAAGTAATTTTTTTCCAGCCAGATTCACTTTACCCTTTGATATGTTTAGATATTCTTTAAAGACAACATTACAGATGAGACAGAAAATTAACTGCTCTTAAAGAAAGAATCTTACATGCTTTGCTTTCGTGTTTAATGTGTGTTGAGGTTTTGGTAGATAAACCTGTGATAAACTTCGTCCTTTAATTTATTTTTCCCCCAACTCCCATTGCAACTTGAAGGAAATAGTTTAAACACCACCAGTGATGCTGATGAATGTTTTGAGAAAATACTGGGCTTAGAGTCAGTTTCCAGATTGCAGGTGAGCCTTACTCTCTACTGGACTTGCCTGGGAATTGGCCTTGTTTGGGAAAGTTCAGTGGGAGTGATTTTCTTACATAATGATAAGGGACTCTGAATAAAAAAAAGTCACCATCCCAAAGCAAAGCGCTCCTGCTAATTAGAATAAGGAGTTTCCAGTCTATTTCTGAGAGTGTCTTGGAAGTCTCTACTAACGGAGATCCTTAACCTATGAGAACTTAGATCACATATTCAGAAGACCAAACACTTATCATGCAAAAAGAGTTCTCTTTTTTGCTCATTAATCTAGGCAGTAGTAAAAATATAGACTTTTGGTTGGCATGCATCTAAGTTAATTCCATAGAGCATCATCCTGCGAACATCAGCAATTTACAAGTTTTCAGGAAATTGAGAAGCATTGGAATACATAAATGTCGAATGCTCCACTGAACATAACTAAATCTCCTTAATGGCTTTGAAGGCAGTTCAAGATTTTTCCCATTCTTCTCTGTAATCATTCAAAACAACACTTTTCACTGGGCTGGACAACTAAACGATGGGGTCACGAGATGATTCTCTTTTATTCTATGATACACTCCAGGTATTTACTGAGAAAGTTCTGATAACTTTGTTTATCATCCTCCCACTAAAACTTGAGTGTGTTTAGGCCTTTTGAGTTACTCTATCATCTAATGCTTTCTAAATGAAGCTTATTTTTTTTTAAATAACCACATTTTCTGTTTCCCCCCATTTCTAATTATAAAGGAGAGCTCTGACTCCTGGCTGCTGATATGATTACCAAATATTAACAAGAAGAATACAAATTATTTCTGCTTTTCCCAGGTGGTTTTTCTGTATGTAAGTTATGAACCTCTAAATTATGCAACCCAAAGAATAACAAGAATTGGGTCAGAAAACTAATTCAATTCTTGGCCACCAAGAAAGTCTCTTTTACTAACTGACATTAAGATAAATAAATAGTATCAACATGGAGAGTTTCATCAAAGTATGGAGAAAGGAGAAATTGGTGTATTGAACTATATGAAACTGCCATTTTTATAGGTCAAAGATTACTTAATATTGGCAGTGTCATGCAGTATATCTAAACAGATGATGGGGCAGGTGGTTTTGGACTAGTTTTTTTTAAAATTTTTTATTGAAATATAAAATGGTTGTCTAAAGAGCAACTTTCCTTTGATAGATAGCCTTACGTTGCCCACAGAGTTCTATATTCTTTAGACTGATTTGGATTCAAAACAAATCTATTTGGAAGAAGAAGATAAAAACAGATTTATCTCATCATTTAGAACAGAAAAGGAAATCTAGGGGCAATCAATGAAATTGGTTCATGAACTCTAGATAAATCTTTGGAAGGCAGATGATTGCTTTTTTTGATATTCAAATCGTTATTATGGAGATCTACATTAAAGTGAGATGTCATTTGGGGAGATTCTCCCCTTCATTGTGTTTTCAAGGTATACAGGTATCTTTGCATAAGTCTTTGTACTGAGTTAAAATATACTTTAAAAAATAAATTCTTGGGCTGGGGATATAACCTAGTGGCAAGAGTGCCTGCCTCGGATACACGAGGCCCTAGGTTCGATTCCCCAGCACCACATATACAGAAAACGGCCAGAAGCGGCGCTGTGGCTCAAGTGGCAGAGTGCTAGCCTTGAGCGGGAAGAAGCCAGGGACAGTGCTCAGGCCCTGAGTCCAAGGCCCAGGACTGGCCTAAAAATAAATAAATAAATAAATAAATAAATTCTTGTATTGATTTTTTTTTCCTGATACTGGAGTTTTAACTCTGTATTGGGCTTGCTTGGCTGGTACCTGACCACTTGAATCATACCTCAAGTTTGTCTTTGTTTTTCTTTTGCTAATTGTTTTGGAAATGTAGTCTCATGGACTTTTCTTTCTGGACTGCCTAGAATAGCAATCTTTCTGAGTAGGTAGAATTACAGGTATGCGCCACCAGTGTCTAGCTGCAGCAGTAAATTTTCATCCATTAAAATGGGTAACCATGCTGAGATTTTCTATTTATTGCTCAAGATACATAAAACATTGTTCTCTAGGCAATTAATATCACTCTCATTTACAACTCTATATTAATGTGAAACCTACATTCCATAGCCATGTAAGTAGGATTACAAGGAAATATCAAATGTGAAGGAAGTTTACTTACCTCTACATTGAATTTGGGTATTTAGGAAGTAATTTCTGTTAAAAAAATGTCATTACTGTTAGCAATAATTAGGCTTCTTAAACTGTTTATCTACTTTCTATATTAGAATGACAGATTATGCTATTCTTAAGTGCAGAACTGGTGTGAGAATATTCAGATAATAGCAAAGCAAATATGTCTCTTATTTCACATTTCTAGCTCTATTCAAAATGTAAGAATATTAGTTTTCAAAAGGTATATACATATTTGAATAAATTAGCCTTTTCACTTTATTAAGCTAATAAGAAAACTTAAGAATTACATAAATATTTCTTTATAAGCTATATATCAATTGTTATACAAATGTCTAATTCTACTATAACATTCTATTCTTACATATACTACCGTCCATAGAGAATCTTTCAAGGATTTTCTTCTCTAGATCATTCATTAAACCAAACAAGTTTTCCACATTTCCAATGTGCTAAACAACAAGTGAGGTGTTTTGGTGCTTAGTTAATTGTCATGACTTTCTAAATAACTGTGATTGGCCTACCCTCAAACATAAAGAGTCACATGACTACAGAGTAGAAGGAGGCTTTAAATCAGATTGGATTTTTTAAATATGTCATAATATAAGAATTGTCATGAGATTCATACTTACAAGTCTAACTAGACACCCTGAAGTTTCTACATTGGTGTATCCTAACTTCTAATTGGTATAATAGTGGACTTTTGCTAAGATGCCTATTCTGATTCATTAAATTGGACTGGAGTTGAACTTAATTAGAAATTCAGTATTTCTAATAAGCTCCCAGGTGATAGTAATGCTGCTGGCTCCTGGGTCTTGTTGGAATACTGAGGCTCTCCTCAATGAAATGAATGTTGAAGCAAAAAGTGAGAGCCTACACTTTAAAATAAAACAAACAAATCAAATGTACCACCTTGCAGAATGGGAAATGTCATAATCAATCATGCACTAACAACACTGTTATTCTATACATTATTATCACTGTAGGGGCTCTTCAAAGTTAAATAGGATCTGAGAGATTAGAAGAAATGAGACAAGTAGAAGTTTAATTTGGATGAGCTATGCACGGTGGTAGACAAGCAATAAGCAACGGCCAGAAATAGGACAAGAAGAGATAAACCAGGACAGACAATTAGAAGGAGCTATTTTGGAATTCATGTCCAAAACCACCATTGCACCGTGCTATGAGAGGCCACTTCAATTGAGTAATTAAGGAAAAGATGAAGTATCTGGCACAGACCTCTAGCAGAGTACTCAACAAATAAAATTATCAAAGTTAATCTGATTCTTTTTCTCCTCCCTGAAGTAAGGAGCTACAGTTTGCACACCTGCCTGTGAATGATGAGATCTGGAAACTTTTATCTGCAATAAGACACTTTTTGTTTTTACCCAGAAAGGTTATTCATTATCCAGCTCTTCATTAGTAGAGACACATTTGCCATGGAAGACTTTAATATTCCAAGTTTTATCCTGGGAGCAGCAGTGTCACTTGGGAGCTTGTTAAAAATGCAAATTCTCAGTGCTCACCTACTGGATGGAAATCTCCATTTTAGCAAGGTCACTAGACAATCCCTATGTATTTCACAATTTAATATGCAATGAGGCAGAAGAAAGTGGGAGTCTGGGAGAGAGGAACAACTGATTGCTAAGTTTTTGGGACAACACAGCAATTTAGGGGAAAGACAGATTTTTATTTAAAAGCTTACCAAAGAGACAGAAGTCCAGAGAGCATGAGGAGGCTCATTTGACAGAAGCTGAGCTGCAAAATTCAAAGTTACTGCTTGTCATTAAACTAGCTGCTGGGCCTAACGTGTTCACTTGGACTTATTAGGCAACTCACAAAGACTCAATAGCACTGGGTTTTATGGAGAAAATAGTTAAGCAGGTACTACCCTGGGAACCAATGCCTACTCATCATGAAATGCTAATACAAGAGAAGTCAGCTATAGTTCAGTTCAGCATCACTTGGACCTCCTGCCATCCCAGGAAATGTACATATGGGGACTTAAAAATGTTGAAAGGAAGAAGGAAAAGCAAAACAAAGCAACAACAAAAAACCTACTGGACTCTTTTCTTTATCATCTTAGCTTCATTATGTTTTAGGAAGTTCCCCAAGTACATCTCAATACTCTCTACCTTAAATTTTAAAGTCAGCAAGGGCAAAAGCAACTGAGGGAGAAAACCATGTTCACAGCTTACAGCTCTCTACCTCTTCTATCATGGTAAGCACATTTTCACAATTGGTTTATAGGTTGCATCCATTAGCATGCCCTGTACTACAGATCATCAAACAGAAAAAAACAGCATATAGATTTAGCTGAGGATTCTGGACTTGGTTTGGCAGTTCCTGCCTTCCATGGCATGTGTTAGTGGTTAACTTCCAGCTTGGCTAGGGCCAGAATGTTCAAGGTAGCCTCTGTGGCTACCTCATATATGTGCTTTGTGGCCTCTCATTCTCCCACAGGTTATCGTTAGCATGTTAATACATCAATAGCTGGGTTCTCATGGTTTGCAAAGTGCTCAACATCCCTTCAGACCAGGCTAGCATCAGAACCTATGATGCATTCCGTTGACAAAAGTGTTGTCACCTGGTCATTTCAAACTCAAGGATGGAAATAATGACTCAGAGATGTCTCAATATCATGCTATTGTGGTGTTCAATATAGGTAGGGAAAGAAATGCATCCCTTCCTCCAATAATTCTGTCACACAGGCCAGTTAAAGATTGGAAAAAATGCTGGGCTGGTGGCTGAAGCCTGTGATTTAGCTACCCATGAGGCTGAGATCTGAGGAT
This sequence comes from Perognathus longimembris pacificus, assembly GCF_023159225.1. Lineage (NCBI taxonomy): Eukaryota > Metazoa > Chordata > Mammalia > Rodentia > Heteromyidae > Perognathus > Perognathus longimembris. The sequence goes on from NC_063166.1 coordinate 58,538,691, forward strand.
TACCATCCAAAGCCAGCCTTAACAGGAAAGTTTGCAAGACTCTTATCATCAAGGAATTGCAAAAAAAGCTGGAAATGGAGCTATGGCTCAAGTTGTAAAGCACTAATGTTGAAGAAAAATATCTCAGTGACAGTGTTCAAGCCCTAGGGCCAGCACCAAAAAGAGAAAGAGAGGGAGAGAGAGAGGGAGGGAGAGAGAGAGAGAGAGAGAGGAGATTCATTCATCTCAATTTCTTTAGTTCCATCTTGGCATCTGGCCAATATATTTTAAGCATTTAATCAATGCCTTAGAAACAGTTTTGTCTTTCCTTCCTCTTTCCTTTTTTTCCCTTCCTTCCCTTTCCTTCCTTCCACCCTTCTTCCCTCCTTCCACCTATTCCTCCTCCTCCTCATTCTCTTTCTTCTTCTTCTTCTCATTAAATAAGCTTTTACATCTCTGACCACAATCCAAATTCTGATGAAATGTGATGCTTCACATACTCGTGGAGAGGAGAAAATATGTTATCCTCCACACAAAAATTATTTTGAGTCAAAGAAAGCTGATTTTAAAAAAGAATTATCTGTGCTCTTATTGTTAGCCTATAATAAGTAAAGCAACCCCTTCCATTATAAAGACATTTTCCATGCTAGTTCCAAAGGAATGAATCTAGGTATATATAACACAGAAAATTCCATATCTTTCCCAGAATTCATCAGCTCTAGAAATTTAAAACCGCTGTTCTTTGCTACTTATGTTTTCATATCTTGTTAAAATAGCATGCAAGTCCCAATTCTATTACTTTGAATCTTTTCTGTGAAGAAAAAAATATTTGTCATATTCATCTGTCTCGTTATTTATGGTTCAATTTGTAAAGCTTCAGATACAGAAGCTAAAAAGATAAAGGAAAAAATTTTCCTCCCCTAAATTCACAAAAAATTATACTGACTAGCGTAATTATCTGTCAGTTGTGAATTTGTTAAGTTTTGGAAAGAAAATGGAAAAAACAAAATATAGAATTCAATTGTCTGTTGAAAATAGGCTTTGATTCATTCAATGAAAATTGTCACAGTGATGTTGACTCCTAAATATTATAACATGATTTACAACAAAATTTGTGAGAATTCTAAAAATATAACCATAAATGTAAAAAATGGTAATATAGATGACATAGAATATTACATATTCATTAGTGGTAAATATCTTATAAATATTGAAAGTATACTTATATTTAGGTTTATAATTTGTAGTTATATAGAATTTATAAATACAACATATTTGTATCCTTAAATAGCTATATAATAATATGAAGTAATGTGTACATGATATATTATAGCCAAATGCAAACATAAGACAGGAACTATGACTACATTCAAAACACATGAATAACTATATAGAGAAACCATAGTTAAAATATGCTTGTATATTTTCAAATTTAGTATATTTCAATTTATTTTATTTTTATTTTTTTCAAATTTTTATTATCAAACGTATATTTCAATTTAATGATTTTGTATTTTCCAGGTATTCTTCAGAGAAACATATCTGTTTATAATTTTTTAAAGGTACCAGAGATCAAAAAGAATAAAGGAAGGAAGGAATTAAAGAAGGTAATTTGTTATCTATTCTATGTGAATTTCATCCTATATGTGAGACATTTATTTTGATCTCATACCTTTTGGTAAGACCACAATGAAATATTTTAGCAAGCTTCATCGAGGGACAATACTTTGACAACTTTGACAACTTTGAACAACTTTGACAACAGTTGAATGCTTTGACAACTTTCACTCTTTTGGAAATTGTCATTGAAAAGAGCATATAGGTCTTAGCCATGAGAGGGAGGGAAGGAGGTAGAGAGAGGGAAGGAGAGACAGAGACAGAGATTAGGGAAGACAATAAAAGCAGTAAGACCAACCCATCTGGAGGGGGGATGAGGGTGAAGGGATGTCAAGATTGCCAGCCATATCTGGGGCAGCCTTTTGTGAATACAAAAGGAGGGGCCACAGAAGGCCTTCCTCAGATCTACAAGCAAACGAGGAATGAAGAGAAATGTACAAAGGCCTGTTGGGGAAGATAGAGTCAGAGGTTTTGTGTTGTGTTTTTTTTTCCATTTGGGATCCCTTTTTATTTTAAGATTTCTCCATAGGCTGACTTATGTTGGAGAAAGGGCAGTTTCATTACAAAATTAGTTTGAATCTCAGGTCCAAGGATTTTTCTCTTTTCCTTTCACTGTCTTTCCTTCTTTTTGTTTCCATCTTTTTGTTTCACTTTCTCTAATTCCTATTCTTTGCCCGTGTCTTCTCATCTAAATCACTCCTAATAATTACCAGCACAAGGAGGAGCTCTATTGATGGATGTGCAAGCCCCCAAGCACCATTTTGATTATCTTAAAAGGTCACTACTTCCTCTTACAGGTGAGAATCATTCCTATTCACTTTCACCTCAGTAGTCTCTTCAAAAGCATTTTAAATCTCTCCACTTCAGATTTTTTCCCTCTCCTGATTTATAAACATAGGATGGCAGAGACTTTCTTCGGGCAAGTTCATTTAAATATTAAAACATTTCATCAGTGTGCAACTGCCTTTAAATTTCAGCTTTCATGGCCTGTGCTTTTACTAAATTAATCGTCAGCACTTCCATAGCATTTGTGATTTTCAAAGTAATCCACAAATATTAATTAATGCTAATGCTACCCTAAGAGAATGCTGTAGCTGGCTAACTGATTGAACTTTATCTCGAATTATTTTTAAATGGTTTTCAACGTGGGAGGGAAGTTGGAGAGAATGTGCCCACATCTGTAGTACTTGGTATCCTTTGCTGTTTCCTAAAAGTAATGATGCAGCAAATTAAAGTGAATCATCCTCAAAAGTATATTAAGGTTTGATCCACATGGAATTAATCACCTTTAAGAATTACCTGTTACCCAAACTGCATCAACCAAACCAGTGCTTGGAATAAATCCCTAGTGATAAAAATAGCTTATATTCTGAGCATCTTTTCTCTTGGCTTTAATTACAGTCTTAGAACTATATTCATCTTTTTTCTCTTTGCTTCCAGTCACTAATTGCAAACAACAGATGAACAAACATAAGATAATAATTGAATAAAAGTATAGTTTGCTTAGTAGGCAATTAATAAGCATCCATTGATACCTATTAAGTTTCCCATATACTATAAGGAAAAGCAAAAACAAAAAGAAACAATAAAAATTCCAAACAACAACCCACTGTAAATGCCTTATAGGGGTCTTTAATTTATTTGTAAGTCAAACTAACATGTGAGAGTTTTAGGTAAATGAGTTTTGAGTGTACAAGTGCAGCAGGAGTGTGAAATAAAAAACAATAGATGGTATTTCAAAAATATTTATGTTTGAAATCAAGGTATAATGGTGAGTTTGGACGATCTTGAAAGGTGAAGGGAATTGGGAATGTATTTTAACAGGAGCAGGAAATGTCCTTTAACAAGAGTTGGAAAGATGAAGTGGCTGCTTTAGGATAAGAGTCATAATTTGGAAGTCCTAGAGATTAGAGAGAGAGAATTTCACTTTGAGAATTTGGTAGGAGGCAGGATAGATTGACTGAGAATTGCAATAGGATTATAAGGCTCAAATTCAAACCCTAGTGAAACAAGTTACTGGAGCCCAATCCTCCTTACAGGCAGAGGTGTGAGACAGCTCTGTTAAGTTCTGTTGAGTGCGTTAGATTTTGGGTAGTAATCTCTTAAGTCTCTGTTGTAGGTGCCCCATAACGTTTTTCTATGAATGAGAGAAACCATCAGTAGTGGTTGTTTGGCCATCTGAATATATCAGATAGATCCTTGGCTCATGCATGTCAGCCAAGTAGCCCATTCTCTGCCAAGCAGCTAGGCTACCATTATGATAACCTGGCTGTTTTGAATAGTATATTTGCAAAGACCATTGCAACTGAAACTAAGATTTCTGCTCAAGAAGGTCTTGCTCCAGGCACAACCTTTGCTAACCTTGGAAGGCAGAAGTCTGGGCAATATAAGCCTCAGCGTTGGTTAACTTTTGGTGCCCCTGTAACTTTTTTCACTCCAGATAAAAAGGGATGCACCTTCCTCACTATCTCAGCCAGAAGCCAGCGATGGGTGCAATGTATAACTTGTGACTGGGCCTTTATTCAAGGGTTGTGATTAGTCCCAATGCAGGGCCTGTGTTTGATGGAACCAGCAGCTGTGCTGTGTCTGGTGCAAACACAATCCTTCATTTGCACGACACACTCTCTTTCCACACAACCCTTATGGTGATGTAACCAGTCTTTTCAGCTCCCTTTGGGAGGCAGCTCTGAAGGTATCCTCCTGTGCTGCCTCCTGGTGTTGCACATTATTTCCAACAATAAAAAAAAATTCTCTCCAGGTGTGGTCTTTTTTATGTCTACTTCTGAGCCTTCGTGGAGCAGGTTGAGCTGGTAACATGAAAAGGAGTTCAGGAGACAGACATGGCAGAAAATACAGAGAGCAGAGGCAGCTGAGGTGTTGGAAGGCAAGGGAAGATGAGAGAAAGCAGAAAGCTAATATTGTGAATGGCAGAAGACTAAGGAGTTGAAGGTGAGTTGAATGCTAAGCCCTAGTTTCTGGAAGAGTGCATGGGAGCCACTGAACTCTATGGTCTGAAAGTCCCAATACTAGAACCTCACTGGTGTTAGGCACCAAAGGTCCCAACATTCAGGGCATGGCAGATGTAACAATGATCACCATGCCAGTGCAAGACTTAAATAAGACAATATATGGGGAGCACTGATATTTGGTATATGTGCGACTATGATACGATAGAAAAAACTTGAAATGAATAACAAGGTGCTTCCAAGACTTTCTATGTGTTTCTTTCCCTCTTTGTTGGATCACCAGATTAGGCATTTCATCATCAGTGCCCCACATATAAATTTTTTTTCCATGAAGAATACAAAAATCAAAAGATTTGGATTTCTATGTTTTAGATTGTTCCAGACAATTCCAAATGACCTTCCTCCTAGAACTAAAATAAATATCCTAAAATATCTAAAGACTGAACATGTTCAAATTTATTACTAAAACCTAAGTATCTTCAAAAGCTAATAATGTAAGTGAAATGTGTTTGATGGGGACTGCTAAAAGAAACAACTGAGTCAATGTGACATGGAGTCTCAATATCATTGCTTCTTGTATAGCATGCTTTGGCAGGAGTGGAAGTCCAGAGTGGGTCTATGGAGAATTGGGCATCCTAGACTCCTAAGTTGTCTTGGGAGAAGATTTTGACATTCCACTGAAGATAGACAGGGGCATGAGCAAATTACTCAGCTCTATAGACTTAGGGATCCCTCAGGTGACATCTGGTCCCAAGAATTTTGTACCAATATGAATAACAGAAAGCCAGCATTCAGTACATGCTGTGGGTTTGACTTTAGCAAGTTGTGATCTTTATTCCAAGAAAGGGCATTGTATTTTCATATCTGGAAGGTGAATTTTCTGACAGCCAAGAAAATGATGCTTACTATCTAGGTATAACCAACTTTAAGGACCTGGTGCTACCCTTACAACACATACCTTATTTCTCATTATTGAAGTAGTGCTTTTTGAAACCTTCTCAGGACTGGTCTGCTTTTACCATTATCCATCCTCGGGTTATTCAAGGATTCAAGCACAAAGCAAGACTTATACTCTCTCCTAAATCTGCCAGCAGCAAGTGTTAAGCAATACAAAGTACCAGATAAACAACTTAGAGTAATAACCTGGATTTAAGATGCTGTTGGAAAAAGTTATGATATAGTCAGAACTTATTCAGCCTGTGTGTTTAATAAACCTTTCCCCCATCTCCAGCTTTTTATTCCCTCCCCCGCCCCCTGTGAAAAGAAAATGAAGTCAGTTTTTCTCCTTCCTGGGATTCATCTTATAAACTGCAATATAAAAATAAAACAGAATATAAATTTCATATTTCATATTTCCTACATGAAGGATTCTAAATCTTTGGCAAAGCTATGTGTTACTAGGTGGCACTGTAGGAAATATAAAATATTAGAATTATCAGTGACTGTTTATATCGGGTTAACTCATATCCACTGTTGGTGGCTGGTCATGAGGGTATAGTATATTTTAGTGAGGCTAAATATAGATCCAGATGTTACTCTTTATTATGGTTCCAGGTTTGAATAACTACAAATTACAAAAATTTCATAAAAGGGAACAGATGTAAAATAATACAAATGTCTGTCTGTCTCTGTTTTTGTGACTTAAGTTAAATATAATTTAGGGTTTACTAATTCTTGAAAAATCTAGAAAAATTTACTGCAATTCCCAATTCCGTATTCCCATTCTATATCCTGTAAAATCTCAACATTCATTCCATGATTCCCAGAAAGCTTAGTCTGTATCTTCTATTTTGGCCCTGCGTTTTCATTTACACCTTTATCATACTATGCCATGTTGTCCCAATGATCATAGTCATCCTTTATTGATATTCAAAGCATGATAATAACAAAGGAAACCACACAAACAATAATCTGTTCCCATGGAACAAGTAAATAGTTTTAGTCAGATTTATTATTATTGGTGAAGTTACAAGTCACATTGCCCATTATAAAAACTGTATCCGAATTATTAACACAACTTGTATCAACTTTTCTTTCTCTATCTCACTGCCTCTCAAAGGAGATGCTTGTTTCCAGTTTCTGTTATGTATTCTGCTTTGGAAGAAATCCAATTTAAGACAATAATATACTATAGTTGTCCCATAGATAGATAATCCAGGTGAGAGGTCAACTGAGAGGTTAAATGAGGTAATTTATATAAAACTCACTAAATATTAATATTTTTGTAAGTCCTCAGTGAGGTAACTAGAATATTTTAGACTTATGATGGCTCAGTTTCTTCACTATGTGAATCTCCATTTTAAGACTCAAATTTGAAGGAGAGAATGGGTTTGGGTCAACATATGTTCCTCATCTTGCTGTGCTTGGGACAGTGGCTCTGTGACTGACAGCTCTATCAGTATGACTTAGAGTGGGGATAGAATGGTACGACTGAACAAAGTACATCTGTGAACAAAAAGTATCTCCTTACTGGAAGTCTTAGCCTTATTTACAGAAAAGAGAAGGAATTCTTTGAAGGAGTCAGGGATTTTTAGCTCATACAGTAAGTAATGGAATAGGAAATGTACCCATATCCCTTATTTCCAGGCCAAATACTCTTTCTCCTGCAATATTACTGAAAAAGAATATTAATTATGATCTGACAGGGACTATTATATGAGCCTCACCGTATACTCTTCTTGATTTTCTGATATTGGTAAAATATTTTTATTTGTATTATTTTGCTTTCTATAACTTGGAAAGAAAATAAACTATTGATTTCCCAAAAATTTTGCGAGTCACCTCGGTGAAAAACAAATACTAAGGTTTTCAGTCAGGTTCTAAAATGCTGACAATTAAGAAACATGAACACAGTTATTTACCACTTCAAGATTTCTTTAGACATGGACCAGTGTATTACTAAGGTTATTTATGAAGGCTGGTTTCAAGATGAATTGAAAATGGTCTGGAACTAGAATGGAAAAGAGAATTGAATTGTAGGAGCAAAGACAGAGCCTCAAAGTGAAATGTGTTTGAATGCCATCTCTAGGGGGTGGGCTGTTAATCTGGTAAACAGCAACAAGGCACAGATTACTTTATTACATTTCATTTTCACATAGGAAATAATGAGCCATTTAAAACAAACTAATAGCCCCAGTGAGCAATGGGAATCAGACCAGCAAGCCCAATTATAACCCAAAGGCATAGTTTGACAGTTATGTGCTATGGAAAAATACTTTCAGACCTCTACAAATCACCTCAAATATCCCCATTCTTGAAAGCACCACAGGCCAAGAGGTGATGTTTAGAGGTCAGAGGATTGTGCTACACATACATAAAAGGGCTGTGCCCCACTCGGGCTGTACATATAAATTTAGAATCATTTAGTCCTTAAGAATGAATCCAACTTCTGATTGGATTCTAAGGACAAATGTCACCAGCTGAATTGAAATTACATGTTTCTGTAACTTGGTTAACCACAGGAAAGTCTGCAAAGTAAACGATGGGATTGTGACCTCTGTTCACAACCTACCCACACATTATATTCACCTGATAAATTCCTCAAATAACCTCAAATACTAAAAACACATAGAAAGCCAGATAAAGAGACCTTCTTTGTAATCAAACACTAGTGCTTCTTGGACATGTTTTCAAGAACAGTTTTTGTGTTTTTGCAATAAAGAAAATTATTTTGACCTTGGTTCACTCAGTTGTTAAAATGAAAACAACACCTATTCTGAGCTATAAAGTATACTCTGGAGGAACTTTTGGCTGTAGGTTGTGTTTTACACTGAGTTGGCAGGGAATAGATGTTTTTGATTCCTGTAGAATCTGGGCAGTCACTACTTCTATGCATTCAGTTAGATTTCAGTTAATTACATAGACCTTATTTTTACCACATAAAGCAAGTACATTTGCATTCCTTTTACATATTGAGAAGAAAATGCTGCAAAAACAATATAGCAACACCTTAATTAACCCAATTACCAGGAACATGGGAAGTTTATATTTGGATCTTTAGCTAAATGAAATTCAATCAGGAGCTGGTTTTTTTGTGTTTCCCAAGAATTTTTAATTAAAGAACGCTCTAAAATTTAGTAAGTATGTAATGGAGACACAATGAACCCTTTCCTTCTAATATGGTACAGGATTATCAGACAAAAGCACATGGCTAATTTATAGTCACATAAAATTGTGCCACAGAAGTTATCAAAAGTTTTACAGTACATAACTCAAAACTATACTGTTGTGTTTGTATACTAGTTATTTCCCTTGGGTTCATATGAATTTCAAGGTATACATGGGCTCCTATGTACATATTACAGTATTGAGTGTTTGTACTTCCTTGAGAAACAAAATGTCCTAGTAACCTACCATTTTATGGGTGAGAAAACAGAGGCACTGAGAGACAAAATAACCTAAGATTTTGTATTGAAGTATCATACTGAGAATACTAGCACTCTGACCCTAGACTCTTGAGCCTCATGGCCAATATGGTGGTTTCTTTCATGACGTTTTTCTTACAGGAGAACAATTCATAAAAGCAAAAATAACTCTCTCTCTCTATATATATGTATGTATACATATATTTACACATATATGTATGTATGAGTATATGAGGTGTTTGGGTTTGCAGCTCAGTGGGCACAGATTCAATGTCATCTTCTCTAATCAACTTCATGACCATAGACCAAAACTTTTTTTTTTTTTTTTTTGGTCAGTCCGGGGCCTTGGACTCAGGGCCTGAGCAATGTCCCTGGCTTCCTTTTGCTCAAGGCTAGCACTCTGCCACTTGAGCCACAGCGCCACTTACGGCCATTTTCTATATATGTGGTGCTGGGGAATCGAACCCAGGGCTTCATGTATATGAGGCAAGCACTCTTGCCACTAGGCCATATCCCCAGCACAAGACCAAAACTTTTGAGATCCCTGTTACTCATCAAAAATTAAAGGTCCCAGGCTAGATCTGAGATGACCAATATGGTCATTTGAAATCTCAAAGGACTACTTGGCCCTTGAACTGTGACTAGTCCAGATTGAAGATTGTATGCAAACTGGAATTCTAAACCTTAGTATGAAAATGAACATAAAGAATTTCACTTTTTATATTGATTATGTTGAAAGGATAAAATTTGGTATTTGGTACATATGAACCAAATAAGAGTATTGCTAATTTTCCTGTTCCTATTCATCTGTTATTATACCCATCTATGTTTTGGACCTGGTATTGGGGCTTGAACTCAGGACCTTGCACTCTCACTTGACATTTTTGCTCTACTACTTGAGCACATCTCCTTCACAGATTTTTGCCTGATTAATTATAGATAAGAAACTCATGGGCTTTTCTTTCTCAGCTAGCTTCAGACTTCAGTCCTTAGATCTCAGCACCGTGAGTAGCTAAGTTTATAGGTATGAGCCACCAGTGCTCAGCTGCTACTCACTTTTTTAGTGTGACTATGTGAAATTTAAAATAAATTCCACATTTGATTTAACTTTGTGGCCAACATATTTCAACTGGATTGTAATGTAATCATCTATATATCTCTTGATATTTTGCAGTAGCATACTCAAACATTCATATAGACAAAGGGAGGGAAATTGACAACTCCAGAGCCATTCACTGTAGTATCAAGATCTTCTCATATGCTAAAGAAGACTTTAGAATGCAAAAGAATGATATTGGCATTCTCAAGGTAATTCAAGACTACTTCAGGCCATTTAAAAAGTTAATTAATTCCAAATGCTGCTGTTTGTTATGAGGAACAAATTATTTGGTCACACTTCAAACTGTGGTAGACTTTTGTTTATTATTAATACCTTCTAATAACCCTTCTAGTTCTGAGATGCTGTGTTTCTGATCTGTGAGCCAGAGATCCAGTTTTGGACTTTCTATAAAATGGAAATAAATAAATGAAGATGCAGAATTGGTATACACAGGATGCATATAAATTAGAGAATGGCAGACATACTATTATCTTTTTCTCTTCCTTAATAAAGATGCTAATGACTTGGGGACATTGCCAACAGTGGACTCACAGAGGAAAGTAAATTTAAGGTGATAGGAATAAATGACCCAATTAGCAGCATAGAGCTGATATTCTTCAGCTTGCAGTCCTACTGTTGTGTTTATTCACTTACCTAACCTGCTAAGTTTCCATCTCTCCCAGGGTGTGACATGAGCAGCTTTCCACTGCCAGTGCTTGTTGGGGCTGAGCTGCCTCGTGCCAGGTTGGGGACAAACTGGTAGCTTGCATTTTCATCTCCATCATGCAAAATGTCTGATAAATATTGTGATAATTGATCACGATGAATGTGTTGTGTTGTGATTCATGGAATATAGATGTCGGCCATCAGAAGAAGGATAATAACCATTGCATTAGTCAGCAAATATCTGGCAGAAACAATTGAAATAAATAAAGGATCACTTTGGCTCTGTTTTAAAGGATTCATACCATTAATTCTTTACCCATTTAGGCAAAACATCATGATGGTTGGGGTATGTGGTGGTGAAGGTTCTCTCACCTTATGATGGATATAAATAAAGTGGGGAAGTAGAGAGAAAATTAAAGGGGAAGGAAGAGAAAGGAAGGGGAAGAGAGGAGAGGGAAAGAAAGAAGAGGAAGAGAAGATGAAAAAAGAAGAGAAGTCAGAGATAAGATACACTCAAGGAGCCCCCTGATCCCAGTTATGTACTTTCTCCAATCAAGTTTCACTTCCTGAGGTCTCCAGAATCTTCCAAAATAATACCACCAGCTGGAGACTATGCCCTCAACACAAGTCTTTTGGGGAGATATTTCCAAACAATAATCAAGCATTCTAAAAGGAAAAAACAAGTTGCTTAATTTTTACCAAATAATAATTGTGAATTGTCTAGCTAAATCCATGCAGTATTATACAAGTACATGTGAAATACAAACTTGATGTATTGATTACAAGGAAGTCATAGCCAAAGGGAATAAAAAACATGTGTGAAACTCTTTCCTTCAACTATACTTCCTCCCACCCTTGAGATCCAAAGACCAAGCTGTAATAACAGTGTTAGAGCATCCAGACATTGAACTTTCTGCACTCAAAGGATTCCTATTGTGTTACATTGTATTCTTGATGTGTGGTCTCTGGATCAGGAGCATGAACATCATGTGGAAAATTAGAAATGTAAATTTTTGGTTTTCACCCTAGGACCTACTGAAAGAGAAACTGAGGTGGAGAAGACCAACAGCTGAAGTTTTAAGAAGTCCTAGGAGAGATTCTCATGCATGGCTGCAGAGCTCAGGCTGCAATCCACACAGCTTTCCTGACAGATTCTCTTGGGTATCTCTTTGGCTTCAGCATTCTCCAAATCTATCCATTTGCTTATGCTTCAATATTCCTCTCTCAGTTTCTTTTTCTTTTATTACTTTATCTTTTGCTCTTCTTATTAGGATGCCCTCCGAGGAGTTAGTCCTGTAAGTTGGAGTATTTGAAGGCATTTTCTTGAATATCCCTTCCCATCTTGTGGTGGTATTGAGGCTTGAACTCGGGACCTCATCACTTATAAAACAAGTGCTCCTCCACTTGAGCTATGCTCTCAGTTTTTGTTTTTTTTTTAAGTCTATTTTTCAAATAGTATTTCGACCTCTTGCCAGGGCCAGACTCAGATTGTGATCTTACTACTTTGCCTCAGAAGTAACTGAGATTACAGGTCTGAAATCCCACATCTGGCCTTTCTTCATTTAAAGTAGAATCAGAATAGGAAAAGAGTAGCACCCACATAAATTTGTTTGTAGAGAATATGGAAGTCAGCCTAGAAGATGTCTCAATTTGGTGCTACATTGTCAACTTCTCCTCTGTGCAGCTCCTTTATATATGAACAGAGAGATGGATGTATCCCAAAAGATTTTACAAAAATGGCTTTGTGAGACTGCAAGAGTAAACCATCTCATGCCATGGCTATTGCTTTGCTCCCTTGGTTCACTCTCAGGGAAGCCAACCACCATGCTAAAAAAGTCTCTAGAAAGGCACACTAAGAGAAGATCTGAGGCTTCTTTCCAATAACTAGAATCTTAGGTGTGGCTACCCTACCCCCATTGAAGCCCAAAATTATTCAATCTTGGTTGATTGAATTCAATTTGAAATAATCACACACTCCCTGGTCAAGTATATTACATAAAGGTAGCTGTGTGCTTCCTGCTCAGATCAGGTAAAGACAGGGCATGTGGATGTTATTGTGCAGGTCTCTTGGCTTTCCTTGTATTACGTGATTCCTTTGAATGATGTCGGAGTATTGTGAAACATAAATGCATTTAAAATTGCAGTGCATTTTAATATTTAGATTTAAATTTTGCTTGCACCGATTCCTTATATGATGCTATATAATTTTGTAGTTGAAAGAAAATGAAAGCTTCCTTTTCAGACTTTGTTTTAAATAAGTCATTGCAAATTGAGAAGGGCTAGAGGAGAGGGTGGAAGGAACTATGCCATGGAGTGAAACTCAGGGCTGTGAATTGCCTTACCGAGGTGAAAACAAATGCCTGATAAATATCCTTACAGCCCATTGACCCCTCAGTGCTCATCATGAGAATTTCAACTGCAAGACACAGACTCTCAACCAAAATGACTCATTAGGCTGAAAAACTTGCTGCTACTCCGAGAGGAGACTACGTCATTTCCCCTTGTGCCTGCTCAGTCTCCTTAATCTCTCAGCACATTTTTCTTTGCTTTTTTTTCCCTCTTTAACCTCTGATCCACTCATGATTTTTAAGAGTCACTGTATTATGTAGAGACAGTATGATAATGTCTGTTAAGTAAAAATGATAGCTCCAGACCATGTAAAATTTATTAAAGACCTTAAGTTCTGACATCATCATTGTGTCTTTATTTATTACATCATTTCCTGTCTGGCTGCATAGACTTGTATACCAGGGTGGTATACAGACTTGGGCCATCCTGGCACATGGTTGACCCTCTGTATAGTTTCATATGCACACAAATGCTTACTCATGAAACGTAGACTATTAGAACAGAATTTGAGCCTTTCTCATAGGAACACTTCTTCACATATGGCGAGAAATAGCAGGAAATAATTCGAAATTGGTACGGAATCTAGCTGAACTGGCAATGTGACTTAAATCGAGAGTCTCCAATGGGCTAATCATTTGGAATGCAACACGTTCAAATGTGTTGGTTTTTAAATTGCTGCTTGAAGATATTTTAAAAACAAGATTTGAATTAAAAAATATGCTGATTTCTGCATGTCTGACTGTAGTTGAATAACCACTGCTTTGATGCAACTCCGCTCCCATTAGTTCAAATTCAATGTTGATATGTGAAAGACTGAAAACACACTGATTTACATTGATTCAAATAGAAATAAGCACAAACTCATTGATCAAGTACATTAAAAAAAAGGTTGCTGAGTGTTCCCTGCTCTCATCAGGCACATACTGATGGCATTTGGATATAATTGTGCATGTAGCTTGTTTTCAGTGATTCTTGTGAATCATGATGGTGTATTTTTTAAAAGTGCATCTATACTACATTTTACAATGCATTTTAATAGTAAGATTTAGATTTTGCTTGCACAGATTCTTTTTTTTTTTTTTCAGGCAGGAGAGAAAGTTTATTACCGAACTGCTGGCCTGTGGCAGAGATGATCCATGGCCGGAGAGAAATGGAGAGAGAGAGAGAAATCCCCACCCAGCCCTGCCTTATATCTAGGGCAGGGGCAAGGGGTGTGGCCAGGTGGATTAGGATGTGACCTCAGGGAAAGGGGAGGTAACTGCCTCCAGGTCTGCAGGTTACCCAGGTAACTGGATGGAGACTTAATGAGGTGGGGGCATCTGCATGGAGCCCTCAGGGAGAGGACCTAACATTCCAGCCTTTTAATAGTTATGAAAAAGGGCAAAGACTCTCTCTGGCTGCTTCCTGCTGGCAAGGGGCTTCGGCATTAGGGGTAAAAGGCAGAAATGTGGCCCCTCCTGGAGAAGGCGAGTAGCAGGGTCCCTTGGTGGTAGATGCCAGTCCTTGAATGAAGCCTGGAAGAAGTCTCATGAGGCACGGGCTGTACAAAAAAAAAATTAAGGCAAAAGGAAGGGCTTAGGGCACAAAATTAAAAATTGGGTGACTTAGGCAGTTCTTATACTCAGGCATGGACATTAGATGGACAAGCTACTATCTCTTGATCCCCTGGCTCTGATTAATTTTGAAAGGGCAAGACAAAGTGACTCCATTTAGGATGCGATCATTTTCCTCTTACTCCACTCCATGATTCTTGTTCTCAGAACTGGCTGAGTCCCAGTGGTCTAGTTGCTTGTTGCTGGGATGGCTTGCCCCCGTTGGCATTCATAGGATTTGAACTCAGGGCCTGGGCACTGTCCCTGAGCACTTCTGCTCGAGGCTAGTACTCTACCACTTGAGCTCCACTTCCAGCATTTGTCTGGTAAGAGGTAAGTCTCTTCAGCCATGCTTCCAGCCTGGCTCTTCGCTGATTAATTGGGAGATGGAGTTTGAGAGAGATTTTCAGCCCTGGCTGGCTTCGAACTGCAATCCAAGGAGTCTTTGCCACAAAAGCCCTTTTTTTAAAATTTCCAAATACTTGCCAGAATTCTGCAATGACAAAACTCAGTAGATGTGATGAGTTTTAGCACAGATATATAGCTAGATGAACATATTAACAAATGACATTTACACAGACATACACACTGTGCACATAGGTTTTACAGCATGCAAAAATGAATTTCAGCAGTAGACTCTTTTGGAATTCCAATAGTAAATGACTTTTTTTTGGCCCAATATTTTAAAACCACGTGGTCGGTTAGAAAAACAATTTTGCTAGCAAACAACAATTTTCAGATTATCAAATGGAGAAACCATATTTTGATAAACTCCAGTGGGATGCCATGTTGAGGGGGGTGGCAGGACACAAACACACTAACAGAGAACACGTGGCATGGCATAATGGCGTCTGAGCTGAGGCCTGTTAAACCCAATATTCACCACGTGGTTAATGCTAGAGAAAAGAACTTTTAGATATCTTTGCTGACAAAGCACATTGGTGGTCAAGCCTCAGTATCGGAGGTCTGTGAAAAGAGGCAGCTTTGTGAGCAAGGCACGTTATCAGGATGCTACAACTTGGAGTTTTTATAAAGTAAACAAGTAAGCAGGCAGATGAGAGAGGGAGAAAAAGGAAGAGAAAGAGAGGAAAAGAGAAAGAGAGAGAGAGCCTGAATATAAGTGACTTCTAACCATTTACCATTGCAGTGGCAAAAACTGTATCTGAGCAAGTATTTCGAGCAGGCCTCATTGCACTGTCAAGAGGCGTGCTAGCAGTTTCCTGGCTCGGGTGTGACTGTGATGCAAAACCCAAAAAGCACGGGAGGGAGGCGCCTGGTGAGTGGATGAGAGCTTACAGAGCAGAAGTGGCAGAAGACGGAGCGGCAGAGAACCGGAGCAGCAGCAGTTTCACTCACCAGGGTAGACAAGTGGTGAGGAGGTGGAGGTGGATGTGGAGGCCAGCAATGGTATTAGTGAAAAGTGCTGCGTGGCAACTCGCAGCAGTTTGGTTCGCGGAAAAAGGGCCATCAGGACTGGGGATACTCCCAGAAAAAGAAGAAAAATAGAGGGGAATTCCACCTGTCCTGACTCTTAAGCCCCATCCCGGGTCACGGCACCATATATGTTAGGTTTTTAAAGTAGGTAGCCGGTAAAGGAGAACACCACGCGGTATTCAGGCAGGAGAGAAAGTTTATTACCGAACTGCTGGCCTGTGGCAGAGATGATCCATGGCCGGAGAGAAGGGAGAGAGAGAGAGTTGCACAGATTCTTTACATGAAACCATATAATTTTGTAGCTGAAAGAAGCAGAAATTTTTACAAAAAAGACTTTAGTAAGACTTGCTAAACTCAAATGTGAAGCTTGACTTGAGAGACTTTTTTTTTTTTTTTCCAGTCCTGGGCTTGGACTCAGGGTCTGAGCACTGTCCCTGGCTTCTTTTTGTTCAAGGCTAGAACGCTGCCACTTGAGCCACAGCACCACTTCTGGCCATTTTCTATATATGTGGTGCTGGGGAATCGAACCCAGGGCTTCATGCATGGGAGAAGAGCACTCTACCACTAGGCCATATTCCCAGCCCTGAAGCTTGACTTGATAGCATTGCAAAAAAGCATAAACAATTGCAACCTCAGGATGACAGAAGACTTACTTCTATTCTGGCTAAAAGTATGGCGCTCCTGGCCCCCCTACATATTGATTCTGATTCTGTGAATGTGGAATTGAACCCTGAATCACATGCTTTTAGAAACATCATTATTGGATTCTAATACAAGTTGTCCAGGCTTCATACTTTGACAAATGTTGCCTTCAAATTCTTACTAACTGAAAGAGTGCCAAGGATGGCCATATATCCCCCTGGGAGATGTTTGCAACCTTCAAATGTTGCTTCTGCTGCCTGTGTTTGTTCACTTCAGACTTTGCTGGGAAACAGGAAGTTTGAGTTACTATTGCAGAGTTCATTCATTTGTTCTGCCAAGATAGCTGGCAGTGGCCTTTAAAAAAGACAAGTATTGTAAAAATCCAGAGGAGCCTGGGAAAGCAAATTAACTTTTATCACCACGATTTTTCCCAGCTGTCAATTAATGGTGTTTCCACAAGGAGGAAAATCTTCTTATCTGGTTGTAATTCTTTTAATCAGAATAATGACAATATAAATTCAACATGTCACCCTCTTTTATAAAGCAAACGCTACCAGCCACCCATGGTTTTTCCACAAAACAACACAAACAAAAGGGCGTGAGAAAGTCTTGCTTCAGTATTGGGGTGCGCTTCAGAAGACAGCTACAGGAGCTTGTTTCCTACTTGAGTGCCAATTATTTGGGGGATGTTCCACCATCATTCACCAGCTAACTAGACAATATCAGAGGGAGACCGCTCTTCACTTTCCTCCTTCCTCCTCACTACCCACCAACATTTTGGAAGTCTTTGTTTGAGTCTCCCTAGGAGCAGACTATAAGGGATCGAGTGAAAAAAAATGTTTAATTGGGAGATCGTTTAATTGAGGAAACACCAGGAAAGCAGTGGTAAGAGAAAGAATGGGGGAGAAAGTCATGCACCCGCAGGGCATATTATGGAAGAGGTCAGCAACAGGGCTCCATCAGAGCTGGGAGGAGACAGGGAAGCAGAAAGCTCATAGTTTCCCTCCCAAGAAATGAGGAAGCTGCCCATACATCCATCATGCTGGGTTATGCATGTTATTCTTCTGGTATTGTACGGTAATGACTGCTTCTGGGAACAATTTTAGCTTCCCTTTTATGCCTGTGGAGTAAGCCAATTAGTCAGGGAGAAAACAAAAACAAAACCATCAAGCAAGGAAGCCTTTCAGTCTTCTGTAAGCATCCTTTGGAACAAAGAATTAAAGACAGAGAGATATAGTATGACTTAAATGGATGTTTTTGACCACCCTGTCTATAGATTTGTGAAAATAGTTGGTCCAGGATTTTTTTCCTTTTTTCCCAATTGATGTAGCTTCTCCTGAAGGCACTTTATGGCTGAGACACTGCCAATATATTTTAAAATATCCACTGTATTTGTTTTATAAACCAGCAGCCTTGCATCCATCCAGCCATCCAATTTCTAGGCAAAGCAAAAGAGAAAAAGAAAAAACAGTTTAAAGGGTTAGGGTCCACTACAAATATGTATGTTCCAAGCTTCAGTCAAGTTCTCAGAGGGATTTTGTAATTCCACAATAGGTCAGAACTCATTCTAACTCCCATTTTCCACATTTATTGGCAGCAAGTCACTCTGTAACTTTTTTTTTTTTTTTTTTACTAATTTTGAGATATGTGTATAGATAATGATAGAAATATCCACAGGCACTCATAGCCTGGGAATAGGTTACCTTTCCTGGAAATAACAGTGACTTTGCAGATTTCATTAAGGGGCTTGAGATGAGGGTCATTTTCTTGGATTATCTGAGTGGAATGGTATGCTTTTACCAGTCTTGAGAAGAAGGGAGAGGAGAAAGTAGGTAATCAAAAAGTGATAGAAGATGAAGACATTTGAAACATGAGGAGGATTCCATCCCCCATTGCCGGTTTGGGAGATGTTGGAGAAAACACGTAGGCAGTGTTCAGAAGCTTAAGAAAGGTCCTCTGCTTATCTGGGTGCCAGTGGCTCAGGCCTGCAATCCTAGCTACTTGGGTGGGGGTGGCTGGAATCTGAAGATCATAGTTTGATTCCAGGCCCAGGAAGGAAAGTATGTGAAACTCCTTTGTCTCAAAGTAATCACCAGAAAACTAGAAGTGGTGCTCTGGCTCAAAGTAGGAGAGGGCTAGCCTTGGGAAAAAGGTCCGGGGACAGCACTGCCCTGAGTTCAAGCCCCACGTGCCACAAATACAAGGGACTGAATTGTATCAGCGACATTAATAAGCAAAGAGAGCAAGCAGCCTCCTGTAGAGCTTCTGCTAGGCTTGCAACCTGTAGTCCACCAATGCCTTCATTTTTCTTTATCTTGTGTACTTGTTTTAATTATTATTATTTATTAGGTATAATGTGATGTTTTGATGGATGATTATACTGAACTAATTAATATATCATCACTCTGAATAATTCTTTTGCATGGTGAGGACATTTTCGATGTATTCTTTTAGCAATTTTCAAGCATGTAAGACATTAATAACTATAGTAGCCAGGCTAATTTCTCCTGCCTCACAGAAACTTTGTCCCTTTCCCACAACACCTCCCTATTTATCATATCACTTCCTTCTCAGCGCCCTGACAAGCATAATTTCATGCTTCATTTTCATGAGTGAAATCTTGAGATGCCACATTTAAGGAAGATAGTTTTCTTTCTCTTCTGAACCTGTCCTCCAGGTTGCAAAGAATTGGATTCTTTCTCTTTTTAAGATTGAATAGTAGTCCATTGTAAAGGTGTGATTCCATATGTTGGAGTTATGAAAAATGCAACAATTTCATTTTTATTGGATATATGTGCAGTAGAAG
Organism: Perognathus longimembris pacificus; assembly: GCF_023159225.1. NCBI lineage: Eukaryota > Metazoa > Chordata > Mammalia > Rodentia > Heteromyidae > Perognathus > Perognathus longimembris. The sequence continues at coordinate 58,558,205 of NC_063166.1, forward strand.
GATTGCTAATTTAGAAGGAAGTTCTATTTTTAATGTGCTGAGAAACTGCTATACTATTTTCTATGGCTGTAGTAATTTACATTCCCATGGAAATGTAAATTCCCTTTTTCTCTACATCCTTGCCAAAATGTACAATTTTTTGTCTTATTGATAAAAGCCTGTCTAACAAAACACTGTGGTTTTTAGCCTGCAAATGCCTTTGTCATATGTCTGACTACGTAACTATAAGGTAATTTTTGTTGTTTTCCTTGTCATCTTTGTGGTAGTTTTATTACAATAGTGATAGAAAGCTAATATACATGCCTAGAGAAAATATTCTTACTTTATTGTGAATATATTTGCAAGTATTTTCTACCAATATGTGGATTATTATTGTTTTTATTTTATTTATTTATTTTGAGATTGCATCTTTTTTATGAAGCACAAGACTGGCCTTGAACTTTCAATCTTGCTGCTTCTGCCTCTTGAGTACTGGGATTATAGTTACACATCATCACACCTGGCTTATTATTGCATTTTCTAAGTGATTTTTTTTAATGAACAAAAGCTTGTTATTGTAATATGAGGTTGGAGCAATCATTTCTTTCTTCTCTATTGTTTGTGCACTACAAAAATAAATCCTTCCAGTAACCAAAATTATAGACATTTTCTGCCCTTAATTTTGAGTTGTTTAATCCAACTGCAATTGGTTTTTGTTGTTGTTGTTCTTGTTTCATGAGCTTTGCAGTAGAAATACAGTTTTTGTTTCTAGTATATAAAAAAATTCCCTAGCACCTTTTCTTTTTAGTTTTGGTATTCATCTCCAATCAATTTGACCTGCTTTTCTTTTCTATTTTTTTTGAGCTGGGATTTCTATTTGATTTCATTGTCCTTTTGCTGTTTTTGCATCAGTATTCTAGTCTCCTTATCTCCATCCTGTTATAATAATAATTGCTGTTGTCTTGGCTGAGATCCCCTGCTGCATTTATCCTCAATTATCTTCACTGTTCTTGGTCCCTCCGTTTTCCTTCTAAATGGTAAAATTAGTTTTCAAGTTCCTTATAAACCCTGTTGGTATTTTGATTAGATTGCATTGAATTTATAGATTAATTTTGAAAGAACTGACATTTTTATAATATTGAATTTTCCCATCCATGAACTTGGTTTTTCTTTCAATTACTGGTATCTCTTTTTATGATGTTGAGTGCTATATTACAAGTTTATCCACCCTCTATAGGGTTTATGGATATTTTACACAGTACTTTCTTTAAATATATGTTTTTCAAAGTGGTGCTTCTTGATACTAGATGGTAACATTTTTTTCTTTTGGCCTGTCCTGAGGCCTCGAGGCCTCCTACCACGAGGCCATATTCCCAGCCCCTAGATGGTAACTTTTTATAAACATTTTATAGTTGGCAATATTACTGAATTCCTCTATTAATTCTGTTAGAATTTCTTATGTTGGCAATTATAACAAACATATTATCTAAATCTAATGAATATTTTGTTTATAATATTTGTATTTAAGAATTTTGTTTCCTTGTCTAAATGAAGTGCTACTGGGAGCTCATATACAATATTAGAAGAAGCGTACACAGTGATTATTGTTATTTTGTTTCAGGTTTGAGAGCAATGCTTCTCTCATTCACCTTTAGGAATGCTGTTAGCTCAAACTGTTTTGATGGGGGGCTGGGAATATGGCCTATTGGTAAAGTGCTTGCCTCTTATACATGAAGCCCTGGGTTCAATTCCTCAGCACCACATATATAGAAAAAAAGCCAGAAGTGGCGCTGTGGCTCAAGTGGTAGAGTGCTAGCCCTGAGCAAAAATAAAAAAGAAGCCTAGGACAGTGCTCAGGCCCTGAGTTCAAGCCCCAGGACTGGCAAAAACAAAACAAAACAAAACTGTTTTAATGGGCTTCTTTCTATTATTAACTTGCAAGTAGTTATTAATGAGTGCAGGTGATTTATTAAACAATTTTCTGCTTCTGTTGAAAGGGACTATTTTTTTCTCCTTTAATTATTTTATAGAAAATTATGCACATAGATTTTTTAATGAAAAAAATATCTGCAGTCTTAGAATAAACCTAACTTCTCCTAATGCTGTTTTTTTATATGTGTGTGTAACTGTCTTTGCTGAAAATCTGGGTTTACTTTGCATAGGTTTCTTTTGCACACTTTGTACCCAGGCTGATAGTGATATTGATAATTTTTCATTAAAAAGTTTTATTGTTATGGTAAAGGTTATGTACAGAGAGGTTACAGTTGCATAACTCATGTAGTGAATGTATTTTTTGACAGTCATTTCTCCCCTCCTTTTCTCCAAGATTTTCCCTCCTGACAAGTTGTATAGTTGTATAGTTCATTTTCAACATAGTGTAATGAAGTTTTCTTTCTTGTAGTATCATCTTTAAATCTGGGTTACTGAGTTTGTATCAGCCTGAAAAGTAACATACACAATTTTAAAAGACTGACTAAAAGGAAGAAAGAGGGAGGGAAACGGAGCAATCGAGCATACTCAATGATATCTTTCAAAGTATAGTATATGTGTGTAAATATCACAATGAAGCCTCTTTGTACAATTAATTTATACTAATATTTAAAAATTTACAATTGCTAAAAGTATGGACAATAAAGATTTTGTTTGTGAAATGTTAGATGGGAATGAAGCCATTATTGGAAACTAGACTAGAAGCCATTCCTCTTAATTATTACGAAAAAAGAAAAGTTGTGTATATTCTGTTTCCTGAAATTCTGTGAGATGCTGAGTTCAAAGGTGATGAACAACACAGCAGACCATTAAAGCAGTCACCTGGCTTTACTGGACAATTTTGGCGAGGTTGATTGGGAGAACCTAGAACCAAAAAAGCAGAGCCTAGCAGTGTCTGCATTGGCGTTATGGAAATTGTGATTTCTGAAGAAATTAGAGGCATTCCATAGAAGTCAAGTACTTTACATGAGAACAATAGGAAAGGTGACTTGAGGGCATTTCAAAAATTGGCCAGACCCTACCCATCACAGGCTAAAGGAAATGAAGACATAAATTCATTCAAAAGACTTTCCCTTGAGAAGAAAACACTTCAGACACTCAGCTCACCAGGATGGCTAGGTAGTTGTTTTCCCAAGAGTTATTTCACCATGCTTGGTGACCTAGAGATTCTGAGAAAATGTAACCATGGTTCAAAATGGCCTTCCCAGCTACTGCTCATGCTAGTAACAGACTTCCGTGTCATCTCTGTAATACTGGTTTTGAGGGACACAAAATACAAGACTTGGGGTGTTATCATTGCTCCCACCCAAATTTCAAATGGAAACTTTGAAGGCTAGAACAGAGTCAGAGCACCTGCAGACAGTCCCAAAGGGGATGCATGGAGCTTGTGAGGGTGAAGGTGCAAGGGATCATGAAATGTGCTGAACAAATCCCAAAGCAGCAAGTAGAGCTAACCCAACAAAGAAGGCATATGTGCTGCACACATCAAGGTCATAGGGATGGGGCTTATTGGAGTTGACATGATGATAACATACACCCCAGGTGCTAGAGATATAGGACTTACCATGCTGGTCTTCAGTATTCTTACTTTGGTACCACCCATCTTTTCTGTGCCCCTATTTTTCCCTTTTGGAGTGTGGTTGTTTATTCTGTGCCACTGTATCTTGGGTATATGTCTTAGCTGTTGGTTTGTTTGTTTCAATTTTGCAAGAGTTTGCCTTGAGTCTCATCAGTACAGATTTTGACCTTGAATTTTTTTTATCAGTTCTGTAACTGATTTTTTGACCAATTCTAAAAGGCATGTAGACTTTTGCCCATATTTTCAATGTCAATTGAGGTAAACATATGTTCTCTGCTCAATATCATGTGTATTGATGTGTAGTGGATGGATTTTTGCATGTGAAACTGTCTTATATTCCAGAAAAAATTCACTTCATCCAGGAATACAATTTTTCTAGTAGTCTGCTATTAATTGATCTGCTAGCATTAAAAATTACACTACTATTTATTATTATTGTTGTTATTATTATTATTATTATTATTATTATTGCAGCACTTTCACTACAGTCCAAGCATATTAGTCTATAGCTACTTTGTCTGGCTTTGGCACAGGCTAGTAAATGCTATTATGCTGGCTTCTTAGAAAAAGCATTAAAATGTTACCTTCTGTTTGATATTTTTGGAAGAGTTTGAGGAAGATTGATGTTAATTATTCTTGATTTGGCACAATTCATAAATAAAGCCACCTTGTCCCAGATTTTTAATGCTCTACTGGCAGGATTTTGATGTTTAATTCAATCTCCTTACCAATTATGAATTGGTTGAGATTTTCTATTTCTTTCAGGGACAGTTTTGGTAAATTATGTATTTAAAAAAATCTGTCCATTTTATCTAGATTATCCAATTTGTTACAGTGTAATTGTTCACTGAATTCACAATCCTTTCTATTTCAGTGAAATTGGTGGGGATGTTCCTTTTTTCATTTTAGTTCTACCTGGCAGCCTCCAGGCAGAAAAGAGAGATTGAAGGTTAAATTGATCATCAATGACCAATGATTTAATCAACAATTTTTATGTGATAAAGTCTCCATAAATACCTAAAAAGCCATGGTTCAGGATAGCTAGTGTATAAATAATACCGTGTGTTCCCAGGAAGGTGATTAAGAGCACATTATGTGCTGGGTGAGTGGGATCCCCAACTCCTCAGGACAGAGCTTCTATATGCAACACTCTGTGTACTTTTCATCTGCTGTTTACCTGTGCCCTTTAAAATATGCTTTATATTAACAGACTAGTAAACATGTTTCCCTTAGTTCTGTGTTACTCTAGGAAAATAATCCAATTGAAAGAGGGGTCTGTGAGAATTTCAATTTATATCTACCTATGACTTCAGAGATGTACAAATTAAACACCCTGAGGATCAGTACTGGCATCTGAAGTCTTTGAGGGCAATCCCAGGAATGGAACCCTGCATCTGTCAGATCTGATGTTGTCTCCAGACAGAATATGTCAGAACCAGTTTGCATTAGAGGATGCCCAGCTGATATCCATTACAGAATCACTTCCTTGTTTACCAGTGGAGATAAATCCCGCCCCCCCCCCCCACACACACTATTTAGGGTCATAAACATTTTCTGTGTTAATTATTGTTGAGTGGAACTGCAGTAGAGAAAGAAATTTGTTGTTCTAATTTTTCTCACAGAACTACCAAGTTTCCTCTTAGTACCACTTTCATTGGCTCTGGGAAGTTTTAGCATGCTCTATTTTACTGCTTATTTATGTCAGATCTTTTTCTAAAATCCCTTGTGAGCCATTGCTTGGTCAAAAGTATTGTTCAATCTGACTGCTTCCTTATTAATCTTCTATCTAGTTGTTTTATCAATTATTAGCTTGGGGTTATTGAAATCTCTTATTACAATACAAATATCTGTTCTTCCTTTTAACTCTAATGTTCCCTTCATAGATGTCGAGAATTGCTGTATCTTCTGGGTGAATTCATTTATTTATGATATTGTAACTCTATTTATTTATGATATTGTGCCTCTATTTTGTCAACCTTATCACTTATAAACAGTCTTAACTTCAAGTTTGTCTTTTATCTACTATTTGAATAAAGTGTCATTTTTCTATTCTTTCACCTTCACCTTTCTTAAGTTACTTTACAGACACAACATAGATATATCCTCAAAAACAGACTCTCCTTTGATTCTTCATGGTTATCATGAATTGATCCTTAACTTTAGCCACATACAAAAACCCTCACTACTGAATAACTCTAATGCTTTGGTTATTAATCTCACAAAAGACACATTTACATGTTATACTGGCATTAACAGAGATTGAAAATGATTTCTATTCATCTTCTAACTTTTGTGGAAAATGATAATGTGTCATACTATTATTTTTCATATTTGCATACATATTTATCTTACTGCATAATAGTATATTTTCACATGGCTTTGACTTCAGTGTCTGATATCTTTTTTCTTCATTTTGACTGGAATCTTCACAAGGAGAATGGACATCCTTTTCTTATTTATGATCTTAGTAGGAAAACATTCTGTCTTTTATCATTAAGTATGATATTAAGCACGGTTGTTTTGTAGATGTCCTTTAGCTTAATGACCAAATTCTCTCTGTTTCTAGTTTACTGTGAGCTTTAGAGTTTTCACTACATTTTGTCAAATTTACTCTGTAGCTAATGGGATATGTATGTGTTTTCTTTTTATAACTTTTAATGAGTTACTTTGAGTATTAATTTTATATTATCCTAGATATATTGTATCTATTGTATCTAATGAGATATGTACATGTTTGTATCTAATATCTAATGAGATATGTATATCTTTTCTTTTTACAACGTTTAATGAGTTACCTTGACTATTATTTTTGTATTGTCATAGTTACATTGCTGCAGAACAATCAATAAACTTAAGGAGTCATAGGCTGGAATGTGCAAAATGATTTAAAAAGTAATAAATATGTTTTTTTTTCAGTGCTTTGTTTATAAACATAGAGCCAAAATATTTGTTTACTTACATAGTTCAAGAGATCACAAATGAGCCTTTCATTAACAGAGAACAAATACAGCTTGGCTCAGATCGGCAAACTCCTCAGAGTGCCTTTACCCCTCCATGCATTTATGAATGACTCAACTATTTATTGGTGTTTCTTGCTTCCAGGACTGTCTCTCACATGAGGAAAACAACACATTAAGAGCCACTAGCAGAGCAATTTCAGCTTCCAAATATGAATTTCATTGAAAGATAAAAAACAAGTTTGTTTTTGTGACAGCAAACTGTTCCTCTAAAACATGCACATATGTCTATCTGAACATATAGGAAGGAAACAGAAAAGCCCGGGTCATGGTTACACTAATATCAAGATAGTACATAGCAAACAATGATAACACACTATGTTTTTAAGGAATTCCATTCAATTTGATAGTTCCCAATCAGAACAGTCCAATGAGTAGATGATAGAATTATGTCACAAAATTTCATAGAGGTTTCCTTTCACTCCAGCTACACCCATGGCTCACAGAGATGTTCTAGGTAGTAGAACACAAATACATTCTTTTTTTTTTTTTTTTTTTTTTTTTGCCAGTCCTGGGCCTTGGACTCAGGGCCTGAGCACTGTCCCTGGCTTCTTCCCGCTCAAGGCTAGCACTCTGCCACTTGAGCCACAGCGCCGCTTCTGGCCGTTTTCTGTATATGTGGTGCTGGGGAATCGAACCTAGGGCCTCGTGTATCTGAGGCTGGCACTCTTGCCGCTAGGCTATATCCCCAGCCCCACAAATACATTCTTGTTCTCAACAATGTCCAGACCCATTTTTAATTCCTGGCTTCAAACACCTGTGAGAGGAACAAATCTGTTCTGTCAAGCATGCTCCTGTTCCAGGTTTGTCTATTTAAATATGACCAACTTGTTTTTGATTTTCTCTGAAATGAACTCATGACACAGTTAGCATATCTGGAGCTATAATACCATTAAACATCCTAAATTCACAACTTTCTGACCTATACTATCAGACACAGCCTGAGATACAGGCACACAATTTAATAGAGTCATGTCAAATTTAAGAATTGACTTACATTTTTTGTCAATTCTGAGATCATTTTTAGAGTGTAGTGTAAAAGTTGAACAAATCAGATGAGAATGGAAAAGAATTTTATGTCTACAACACCAGGGGCTTCATGGAGATGAGTCTATCAACTCTGATCTCAGGATTACCACAATTCATTCAATAGTCTCCCTTCTAACCATTTAAAATGACATAAACATATTTTGCAATTACATGTGTGGATTTTAGGACAATGTCCAAATCTACGAAATTATCTACTTTTAACTTCCGAAGTATAGTTCTCATTTCATTTATTTTATTTTTTCTTTTACAAGGTTGAACAATGATGCACTTCAGAGAAAGAATGCAATTTAAACTAGAGAAATGATTGCAGCAATTTCTTTAAACAAAGTGAAAACCCAACAAGATTCCCTGTTTCTAAAGTGTGGATTTTGGTTATTTGTCATTCTTAACCACTGCTCCAGATTCACCAGCACTAAAACTTGTGACAAAATAGAACTCACACACAAGACAATATGTTAGAAGTTAACTGTACAACGTGGGGAGGAGGAATTGGGGGAGGAAAGGGAAATGGGGGAAAATGAGGGAGGAGGTAACAAGTTTGACAAGAAATATACTCACTACCTTACATACGTAACTATAACCCTTCTGTATATCACCTTGACAATAAAATTAAATTAGAAAAAGAGAAATCCAAGCTGACTGAATGCCCTGCATATTCCCATAGTCAATGGCATGAACTATAAGAGACATGATACTCAGGAAGGAATGGAATAGCTGTTCACTCACCACAAGTAGGGTGACCAAGTTCATCACTGAATATTTGTGATTTTGCAGCTGGGAAAGCAAAATCAAAGGGCACATCCAACATGTTCTTTTCCATGGGTTCCTGACTTTACAGCTTCCATGCTATTTTAATATGTTTAAAGAAAAATGTTTTGAGTGGAGTAAATGCAAGCTGTTCATTTGAGAGGCCTGACATCATAGAGACAGGTCAGTACAAGTAGATACACTATGTTTTGAGTTCTATCTCAGGAAGGTCTCCTGGCAGGGCTGGCATTCTATATCAGATAAGGCTTCTCAGTGGGGCTCATTTGTGCCCTAAAGGCTTTCTGCAGCCTCTTGACTCTACTCAGTTTATGCAAGCAGCACTTCCCTCTTAGCAACAAGCATCACCAAATTTGCCACAAGCTCCCTTGCTGAGGAGTAAGTAGGGTGGCCAAGGGAAATGAAGAGAAGCCACCTGTTTCAATTCACAAGGAAAAACAGATCATAGGGCCCATGAAAAGTATGGTACTGTTTATCATTCAACATCATAGATTGAATATTGAGAGAGCATATTATAATTGATGTGATCAACTTACAAATTATGAAGAAGTACATAGGACTGTTCTTATTACTGGAACAGAAAGACCCAAAACATGCTAATGATGGTTGCTGGCAAACAAACATTCTAATAACAAGGATTGGCGCGGGTTTTGAGAACCAGCATTAGCATGTGCTCCATTGCTGCGGGCATTTAATTTATGAACCATTTTCCAAACCACAAGTCAGCTGCCAGAGCACACCTGGACTTGTGCACCTTAACCCTGGAAATAACCATGGTGGAGGAGCAAAGTAAGTGAAGACACAAACTACTACCTCTTTGCTCTCTTCTTTTTTCTCTCCTTTTTTTCTCCTTTCTTTGCCTCAGCTAGCTCTTGAAGTCAGCCTTCACATTGTATCTTACATACCTACAACACTGCTGTGACCATGGCTTTGAACCACAATAGCTGAGAGCACACTAGAATGTGTATTCTCCTGGATACTGGTATTTTGTTTTGTTTTTGCCAGTCCTTGGACTTGAACTCGGGGCCTGAGCACTGTTCCTGGCTTCTTTTTGCTCAAAGTTAGCACTTTACCATGTGAGCCACAGCATCACTTCCGGATTTTTCTGTTTATGTGGTGCTGAGGAATCGAATCCAGGGCTTCATGCATGCTAGGCAAGCACTCTACCGCTGAGCCACATTCCCAGCCCCAATACTGGTATTTTGGAAGTAACAACCTTTAATTCATGGCATCCATTCCATTGATACGCTCAGCCCAGAAGACACAAGTAATGCCCGATATGGGGATTCTATATCGGGGATGAGGAGTTCATGAGGAGCAGGCAGAGCACCTGGGTGACAAACAGTCCCAGGAGCCTGGCTTAGGTCCAGGGCCAGCCCGCTCTGTCCCGGTGTGGTCACAATGGGGTAATCTGCTGGAAGCAGATCTGGCTCCTCAGGCTGGACTGCAGCCTCCCTGACATTAATTAGTTTTGAATAAAGATCGTCAAACCAGTCTTACATTTCTGTAAAGACATTTTTGGCTCATGATATATTAGCCTTTCACATATTGCTGGACTCAATTTTCTTAAAATTTAATTTATAATATTTTGCATTTCTGGGAGATATTTGTCAATCATTTATCTTTCCTGTAGAATCTTACTTTACCTTTTGTATCACAGTAATGCTGACATCATAGAATTTTGTTTTTTACTTCCGGGAGCATGCCTTTCTATTTCAGAAAGTCAGGAGACAAGAGGATTCTTTTTCCAAGCACGTGAAGATTCACTAAAATGAGATCAGAATTACCCAGTTGGGAAAGTAAGTTCAAATATCATTTGCTCAACAAATACAAGGTTTTTTAAGGGGAAGAAACCACAGTTCAAAATTAAGGAAGTATAGAGTAAAAAGTTAATTTATAACAGTCCTCTAAAAATGCAACTTCTGAAATATCTACAAGTATTAGGACTGGATACTGTGCTGGAGAAACAGAAATACTCTGGCGTCAGGATGGAATTTGGGTCAATCTCTGCTTTGAATTTAGCAAAAAGTTCGCAACAAAGCTAAATATAACCAAATACAAAGAAAATCCTTTTGTACTGAGCATTAACCCTGAGGTTCCTGTGAGGGACAATAAAGTTCCTAGGCAAAACAGACTTGTTTATTTATGTATGTATTTACTTACTTACTTTCTTATTTAAACCAGTGAGTGAAATTTTATTATGGTAAGTAAGGGACAATTTCATAATGGTGAACAAAGAAGTAAATGCCTGGTAAGGAATTCATTTCTAAAAGTAATAGCCCAGCCTGCTTCAATTTGCCTCAGGATGCCACATTAGTATTTTTATGAGTGGATGCAAAAGGATCTTAACTTAGAATTCAATAATCCTTTGAAAATATAGTTGCTCTTCATGGCTGTTGATAGGGCCATGGAAGCTCAGAGTCTGAACAAGAAACTCTGCCTTTTTTTCTTTTCGCTATATGTTGTATTAAGCTGTCACTCACAGTAACAGCAGGAATACAAAAGTGTCTTAGAATAACTTGGATGACAGAAGCTCTCTGGAAGCATGTAGCTCTCAAAAAAAAAGACATATCACAACAGATCTTTCGTTTGATGTGCTCAGTGTTTCTAAATCTATCTTACAATGACAAATTAAACATTTGTGAAGTAAACTCTGACACCAATATGAATTCAAATGCTTCTAATTTTACAGAGTTCTTCAATTTTCTGGTCTTCACATTTAGAAATAATCTCAATATCCTTTTTAATACCGTCAGAAACAATTTAGTAATAGAGCATAAATTCCACGATTCCCATGTCAGCCAATGTGCTTCATTGGAGAGGACTATATATAAAGATTGTGTGTGTGTGTGTGTGTGACCAAATATACCCCAATACATGCATATACACATATACATCTATGTGGTGTGTGTGTGTGGGGGGGGAGGGTATGGGTACTAGTCCTGAGGTTTGAACTCAAGACCTGGATGTTGTTCCTGAGCTTCTTTTTTTTTGCTCAAGTCCAAGTTTATTGGGGCTGGGGATATGGCCTACTGGCAAGAGTGCTTGCCTCAAACACATGAAGCCCTGGGTTCAATTCCCCAGCACCACATATATAGAAAATGGCCAGAAGTGGTGCTGTGGCCAAAGTGGCAGAGTTTGCCTTGAGCAAAAAGAAGCCAGGGACAGTGCTCAGGCCCTGAATCTAAGCCCCAGGACTGGCCAAAAATTAAAAATAAAAACAATTAAAAAAATTTTTAAAAAGTCTCACTAACTTTCTTGCCCAGGCTGGCTTTGAACTGCAATCCTCAGATCTCAACCTCCTGAGTTAATAGGATTACAGGTGACAGCCACCAGTACCCAGCTTGGAATTTCTATTTTTAAAAGCCTCATATAAAATAACTTTGAAATGTGACAATAGTCAAGATAACCTGCAATTTAATAATGCACAACCAGCTGCAATATTGGTTCTATGACCATGGATATTCTTTTGCTCATCTAATGTATTATGTATGGAAACTCACCACGAGTCTTTATAAAAACTAGAACAAAAATACTGCTCAAGCATGATGTGTAACAATTTCCTTTTGACTCTTGGTTATCAATAAATTCAACATAAGCATCTATCTAATATTCTTTTGCTATGAGTTGTTAATGTGACTTGACTCTTATGTCTAACCTAACAGAATATACAGAAAAGGGAATTTTCTTCTGCTATTTGGAGATTCTCTCTAGGGCTCTACATTGCAAGACAATTTGTTCTTTCATTTAATAGGTATTTTAATAGTTCCTATTTTGTTGCTATAATTATATGGCATTAGATCATAAGATAGAGCAGTGAAATAGGATCTTGGCCTTCTTGGGGAATGTTTCATTCCTTTTGAAATGATGAACGGGCCTAGGATAGATGTTACTTGTGCTACTAGCATTTGGTAAGTACCCATCAGTTTCTGTTATCTATTTAATTTCATTGGTCAGTGCCTAATATGTGACAGGCACTATTCTGGAATTACATAAATATATAATAAACTGAAAATCAGTACAAAAGAGACAATACATATAATTATAGCTCCATGTGAAAACATATTGGAGAAGAAATAGTATACTTTCTCCTTCCTTTCTCCCTTCCTTCTTACCTCCCTCTGTCCTTCCTTCTCTCCTTCCTTCCTTCTTCCCTCCCTCCCTCTTATTCTCTTTCATCCTCTCTCTCCCTTCCTCCCTCTTCCTCTCCCAAAGTGAATGAGAGCTGGTGGACTAAACCCCCTATCCCTGTTTAGGATACATTTAAAGTGTGAATTCTAAATTCTTCTCTAGTTCCCAAGAAGCTTACAAATTCAATTATCAATAGTGATCACCTATTGGAAAATAATTCACCTATGTGACTACCTTCTCCTGTGCCAATTCACTTTCTAAGAGGCCTGGAATTGCAAGTGAACTACTTGCATGTTCATTACTGTCACTGCTTTCAAGGTCTCAGTCGATGGAGACTTCCCAGTCATCTCTTCTCTCAAGTGGAGTCTAGAAAAAATTCACCATTTAGAACCAGTTCCAGGTTTATCTGAACTATGAGTATAACGTGCCACAAACACACATATATTAGAATAGTACTTGAAACCTTTCTATAGTGATCAGAACTTGAATTAAACTTTCTTGATTTCCAAGAAAGATGCCCACCACATAGCTTAGCTGCACCAAGACCAATTAATAGAAAATAAGATGGAGCCATGAAGGTTTCAGATATGGCTCTGAGTTAGCTGTTGTTGCAATAACAAACCACCCTGAAACTATGGCTTTAAATTATTTTTTTAAATTATTATTATTATTATTGCAAATCAATGGCTCATGTTTGTTGTTCATCTGAGTGAGGCTCCAGTGTCTTGTCTAGCCTTGGTTCCATATCTGAGGCCAGATAATTAAAGTCCATTGTCCAAGAATACTGGATAATGCTCAGTGCTGGAACAGCCTAGTAGAAGGCCATTTATATGACAAAGGCTATGGCTGAAGGAGAAAAAAGAATACTGGTTCCTAAGCAATCCTGGTTCCTAAATCCAGACCTAGAAGAAAATCACCTGGGCTGCTTTCAATTGGGTAAATTGAACAGAGACTTTAAAGTGCTCTCTTCCTACTGTGATGGGAGTTGCTGAAAAGACACAGTACAGAAAAAGATGTAGAGTCATAAAGGGAATCACTGCAGCATTTTGTTCTTGCATGTACAAATGATCTGTCACCTTCGTAGTGTCAATCTAAAATGCATGCTTGTGCTTATCAGATGCCTAAGGCACTTTTTTGTAACTTTATTCTATCACCCTGCCATCCTTCTTCCTGTGATTTCTCCCATTGTCCATTTTCAATGCTAGCCTTCTAATGTCAGAAATTCTGTTCTTTGGTTTGCTATTTTATTTAGTGTTCTCAAGCTAGACATAAAGTCCTCTGTATAAATTGGACTGTGGAGCATTTGTCAAAATTTTTCTAGTGTAGTAAATTGTGTTGTCTAGTTTTAGAATAAGGAGAGAAAAGCTTGTATATTGTGAAAGGGATTGAGATTTAAAAAAAAAAAAAAACAGAAACAACAAACAACCCAACCAAACAAGAGAAAGACTGTCAAGAAATAGCACCCTGCCACCTTGTGGAAGTTCCTGAAATTGCATGAGCTGCTAGGATTTCCTAAATTTAAACTGTGCTGGGTGCCAGTAAGCTGAGCGGTGCCATCTCTATGTGGCCAAAATGAACCAAGCCAATCTGTCTACATGTTTGTATTGGGTTGGCCAACCCAGACATCAGCCTCATCTGAATGTCTCAGCTTCATGCAAAGATCAAGATAAGCATTCACGCATAGAGAACAAAGGAGGATATTCTTAGGAGAGGATCACAAGGGCTCAATAGCTATGTGTATGAGATCATATAAAATGCTGCTTATCGAAATGAACTCCATGAAATTCAAACTAGAGGGTTTTTTTTTGTATTGTACTGTTTTCAGTTATTTCCTTTTACTCCCCACTTCCCCTTGGTTTATTCCCTGTTGACACTGTTTTTTATTTCTGCACCCTTTGTTTTGTGTATAAGTTTATCTGATTGGGGGAAGGGAAGAGGAATCACAGAAATGGTGAGACAATGGGTTAACCAATTCAACAGTGATGACACTATGTTATAAATGAACTTTACAACTTTGGGGGGGGGAGAGGGACTAGGAGGGGAAATAGTGGGAGAAAATGAGGGAAAGGGTAACACTGTTCAAAAGGAAATGTTCTCATTGCCTTGCTTATGAACTGTAACCCCTCTGCACATTGCCTTTACAATAAAATTTAAATTAATAAAAAGCTATAACAACGTTTAAATTCATCTAATTCAACTCTGAGAGTTTTTCAAAAAATACACTTTTTGTTGTTTTGAGATAAAGTCTTGCTATACAGCCCAGCATAACATCAAACTCATGATTCTCCTACTTCAGCCTCCCAATATCTGCTGGGGTTGTGGATATTTGCCACCACACCCAGATAGATACATTTCTTAAAAGTACAAAGTCTATGAAGAAGTTACACAGATCATAATTTAGTAGCTCAATGGACATATGAAAGGAACATGGAATTATTCATATTAAGAAAGAGAAAATTGCCAGCAGCCCAAATCCTAACTTATGAACTTTTCTAGTCAATATCACCTCATCCTTTATCTAGGCTTCCAGCATTGCAGATACTGTTTGTGTCTCTCTAAGTCATACCATTATATTTTGAATCTGATTTATCATATTGAGTAACAGAGATCTATGAGAGAGATTTTTGTTATATCTTCTTATATACTTGGAAATGAATTATACAACTTGAAAGGGGAAGGGGTCTGGAAGGAAAAACTGGAAGAAAATGAGGGAGGGTTGACACTATTAAAAAAACATACTCAATACCTGACTTATGCAACTGTAAACCCTCTGTACCTTACCTTTAAAATAAAAATTAAAACAATAAAATATCTTCACTATCATATAATATCTCATAGATGAATGGATGACTGTTTATTCACTTCTGCAGTTTGCAGTCTTTGAAGGTATTCAAAATCTTTGCCACAAATTGTTCTGCTCTGAACATTCTAGTGCATACTTTTGGATCACATCTACTCAGATTTATAAGTGGAGTTCCTGGGTCATGTGTGTGCATATGTTTGGCTTGTAGATTTTTGAAGTTATAACAGTGGCGCACACACACACACACACACACACACACACACACACACGTGCACATGTGCACTCCAGTACCTGGGCTTGAACTAGGACTGGGCATTATCCCTTAGCTTTGGTGCTCTACCACTTAAGCCACTTGCAAGCTTTTTCTGCTGGTTTATTGGATATAAGAGTCTCACCAACTTTTCTGCCCCAGCTGGCTTAGAACTGAAATCCTTATCACTCAGCATGCTGAATAGCTAGGACTACAGGTATGAGCCACCGATGCCCAGCACCCTCATGCTGTGTGTGTGTGTGTGTGTGTGTGTGTGTTTTGTTCTTTTAAAATCCAAATAGAATGCTTCAAGTGCCTCAGCCTGGACCACCTGGTCTTCTGGTCTTCTCTCAATGAGAGTATTTGTGTCTAAAGGGAAACTTTTTCTCACTCGTTGACCCCAACCTGCTCTAAGGAAAAGTTCTTCCTTGTTAGACTGAAGGTCATGCTTGCCTTAGAGATAGTGAATCTGGAAGCATGAGAGTTTAACGAATGGTTAGATCCATATTAAGTTTAATTACAAATAGATGAGTATGTAGCACTCAATCCATGCCCTAATGATTTATGGAATACAAGCGTGCTGGAATATTGCTGTTTAAATCCAAAGCAGGAGAAGAGGCTCAGTAATCACAAGGACAACCTTCATACAAAAGCCTTTGCTAAGCATTAGTCAGGCAGTTAAGATTAACATGAGCTAGCACAACCCTCCATTAGTTACTCATCAGCAAACACAGAAAAATGAGAGCTGGATTATAGCTCTTTGGTGTATTTTTTTAAATGAGTAAATGGAAAAGCTCAGAGGCTGAGCAAGGACCCAGGGTCAGGCAGCCAGCTAAATACTGAGCTGTTGGACACTCAGTCTTTCCAGAACTTTTTTTTTCTTTTGTGCTGGTGTTGGGGCTTGAACTCAGAACCTGGGCACTATACCTTAGGTTTCTCACTTAAAGCTAACATTCAACTGCTTGCATCATACTTCTACTTCCAGCTTCTTTAGTGGTTAACTGTAGATAATAATCTCATAGTTTCCTGTCCAGGCTGACTTTAAACCATGGCCCTCAGATCTCAACCTTCTATGTACCTAAGATTGCAGATGTGAGCCTGGGCTGCCTAGAAAATCCTTCCAGTCTTAATCCAGTGTATCGATTTCCATGAGTTAAAAATACTTTTTTTTTTAAAAGATAGTAGTTCAATGATTTCAAACTTTGTTGGAAGGAATAACACTGATCAAGATGCATTACACTCTCAAATTATCATGTTGAATTTAAACCCCTTTGTACAACTATTTAGAGAATAAGAAAATTAATAAAACCACACAAAATTATAGGCACCTTGTTAAAACACAAATTGTGGTGCTCTCTCATGAAGAATTTCTGATTCAGTAGGGGTGGGGTAGACACCCTGAGATTTTGCATTTCTACCAAGCTCCTAGGAGCTGTTGTTATTGATAGTCTATGTACCACATTTTGAGAATGATTTCACTAACAGAGAAGATCTCCAATGATACTCATGCAAGGAATGGTACACATGGAGGAATATTATTGCTAGCAGCCCAGAGTTTAACTCTCCGGCCTAGGAAGATAATAATCTTAGATTAGAAGGTCAAGATTAGGTCCCCAAACAAGGCTTTCAGGAAGAAGTGGTATTTGTAAAAGATCACAAAGAAATACAAGGAGTAAATACGACTCAAATTCAGAAATGTTGAGCTCACAAGGTACTAGCTTTCAGAATCTCAGGTCTTGATCTTCCAAACCCTTTGCTTTCTCTTACCTACTGACAACTGAGTGAGAGTTTGTCATGGTGGGGAAATGCTGATTACCAGAACAAACTCATAAAATTGAACTAAGCTCCTTTGTGGTTGTTATCAAATATTTATAATTGAATGCTCATTACATGGATACATCTAATGGCATCTTACTTTGCACTCAACTCTAGAAATGCTCTAGAACCATACTCTTCTCTCCACCATTTTCAACTATGCTTTTGAAGTTTGTATCATGTTAATTTTTTGGAGTCTTATTTGTGTGCTATCATTATAGTAGGTTTGGATAATTAGAGTAACTGGATACTGGATGTACAATAAATGAACAATTTTTATACTCATCTGTAAGTGTAAGTTATCTCACAAAATTTAAGTATTGAATTAATTAAGAAAAAGCTTGAGAGGTTTTAGAGGAGCTTTTTGTAGCCTTACATAAGGCAAGTATTTATCCTTTACAAAGGATTCTTTTTGCTTGTCCTGTTTCTTAGTAACAGCCAAAATTCATCCAGAAACAAGTTGTGATAGAGTGAAGCTATGTGTTGACTGAAATGTTGCCCTCCTCCATCTTAATTCAACCTAAGGATGTGCTTCTCATCCTCCTTTCATGTTATTGTGGTCATGTGACTGGATCAGGCAACAATGAGGTATTAAGCAGTAATTTACATGCCTCAACCATGAAAACCAGTCACAATCTTCTATTTTCTCTCCCCTACATACACATTGAGTATACTTCATCTAAAAATCTGAAATCTAAACTTCTGCAAAATCGGAAAGCTTCTGAATGCCAACACAGTGGAAAATTTCACACCAGTAACCTTCACTTCATGTATAAAAATGACAAAATATTATATGAAGTTATCTTCAGGCTACGTGAAATAAAAATGAAAGACAAATTTTTTGTTTATACTTGCATCTCATCACTAAGATTTCTAATTATATATGCAAATATTCCAAAATCCCTACCACCAACAACCAAAGTTTAGAATTCAAAGCAGTTCTGGTCCCAGGCATTTCAAACAAGGAAAATTGACCTCTATAACAGCCTAGAGAAACATGAGAACTACACAGAAGGAAAAGAGGCCTTGAATGATAAACTTCTCTGAGGGTTAAATTGCTAAAAATCGGGCAATTTACCAAACTATTGAAAATGTCCTCACACAATTTTGTGGCTTTTAAGTAGGCAGCAGTGTTTTTAATTAAGCACAACTTGATTCTGAAAGATATCCCAAGGGAAGTATTTGAAATATAAAATTTCTTAAAGGTGTTTTGGTATTTGAATTTTAATGATTTCTTTTTAGTTCACACATAATTTAAAGACTGTAAGCATCATGAGAACAGAGGCTATGACTGTCTTATTCTATACTATATCGCTTGAATTTATTTATTTTTTTTCAGAGTAACATTTTATTAAACCACAATAATTGATTTATAAATTCATTCACAAGTGCAAATAAAAATCCCAATGCTTTGATATGCCTAGGACATTTCAAGCATATACAAATATACTTAAGAAAAACATGACTAGATAATTTCCAATTATAATGAATTGGGAAAACACATTTTCTGAGGTCCCAGAAATGTTTGCCACTATTTTTCTTTAGTCTGATTTCTTGTGTATGATATATTTGCCAAGCAACTCAAACTACTATTATGTTACCAAATTATTGTAACTTATAACATATTAATAAAATGTAAAATTACAAATTCATTATTCTGTACAATAGTGGGTTGTTTTTTTTCATGTCCTGGGATAGTCTTCTGCTCCTGAAGTTCTTTTTTTTCTTTTTTTTTTTTTTTCAAATTTTTATTATCAAACTGATGTACAGAGAGGTTACAGTTTCATACGTTAGGCATTGGATACATTTCTTGTACTGTTTGTTACCTTGTCCCTCATGCCCCCCCTCCCTCCCCCCCCTTTCTCTCCCCCCCCCCCCCCCGGAGGTGTTCAGTTCACTTACACCAAACAGTTTTGCAAGTATTGCTTTTGTAGTTGTTTCTCTTTTTTTACCCTGTGTCTCTCAAATTTGGTATTCCCTTTCAATTTCCTACTTCTAATACCAGTAAACACGGTTTCCAATATACTCAGATAAGATTACAGAGATAGTGTAGGTACAACCACAGGAAGGTGATACAAGAACATCATCAATAATATCGCTTGAATTTAAGACAGTGTCATGTACATTTTTTTTGGAAGTAGTAAGTTTGGTTTCAAGATTTTTTTTTAAAGTTTTTTGTAAATATTATCTAAAGAGGGGTTACAATTACATAAGTCAGGTAATGAGTACACTATTTTGAACATGTCAACCCCTTCCTCATTTTCTCCCATTTTTACCTTCTAGAACCCCATTCCTGCAAGTTGAATATTTCATTTCCAACATAGTATCTAGTGAGTATCACTGCTGAATTAGTTTACTCTTTGTCCCACCATTTCTGTGCTTCCTCTTCCCCTCCACAAATCAGATAAATTTACATACAGGACAGAAATCAAACACATTGACAAAAGGAGAAAAGAAAACAGAAAAAAAAATCAAGAACTGCAAACAGTACAATAAGAAACCTCGTATTTTCATTTCTTGAAATTCATTTCGGTAAACATCAGTTTATATGGTTAGTTATACTTGAGTAATAAAAATAAGAGCATGTATTTGTCTTAATTGAACATAAAATCTTAACTGTCTGAACAAATAGCCAACTGACAAATGAATATGGTTATGGTACAAGTGGGATGGGGCTAGAACATGTTGGCGTGTTATATTGTTTCATTGTAAAAATGTCATTATTTAGTTAAGATTTAAAAACATAAAATTTTAAAGAAAAAACCTGCCAGTACATCAATATAGTATAATGAATCAAGAAAGTATGGAAATAACTGATTGGCTCATGCAGAACAAGACAATTTTCATTATGTTTTAGAGAAAAAAGGTACTAGTGAGTTTGCTACTCATAATTAAAACACATTATTTTATATAATCTAATATCTTTTAACTAAGTGGGTGAAATTTGCCCAGGACTTTGTTTCACTCTATATTTTGTCATGTACGATCAAATATTTGACTGTCACAGCTAAGTGACATCAGTAACTTTTGGGTTATGTTGGTAATATGTGGAAACAAGTGCTTCATATTAATTCAAATCAATAATGACAAATGAAGTCACAAACACACACAGTAGAGAACTTAAGCTAAATTTACATATGTATCTCTTATAAAATTTGAAATTGGCTTGGAAACATATCTCATACAGAGTACATGCTTAGCATCCATGATCTCCTGGGCTCAATTGTTAGCATTAATTAAATAGTTAATTAAAGTATTAATAATTGCAGGTGCCACTGGCTCACACTTGCAATTCTAGTTACTCAGGAAGCTGAGATTTGAGAGTCACGGGACAAAGTTAGCTCACGCAGGGGAGTCCACAAGGCACTTATCTCCAATTAATGAGAAAACAACCAGAAGTATAGATATGGCTCAAGTGGTAAAGTGCAAGCCTTGAGAAAAAAAATCATGATAGCACCTAGGCTAGCACCCTAGGATTGGAATTAAAAATAAATAAATAGAAAGACTGACATAGACTAGCAAAGGAGAGAAGCCTAATTCTTGTGTAACTGAACTTTCATTTATTAAAATAAAGAAATATGCATAAAATATTAGCATGAAATTTTAAAGTAAATAGGGGCAATGTTTCACATTATTATAATTTCAGCTACTGCAGGACCCATAGGGGCGCTTATTTGCTCGTGGTCAATAACTTATTCTAAAAGAAAATTTAAAAATCTGTGAGGCACCCTCGGTGATGTATTGACGTTTCAGTTTTGCTGTGTGTATGACTTCCCAAAAACTGTTAAGATTAATTTCTGAACTATACCCTGTAGATTGTATTGCCAAGAAGAAAAGCAAAGAAAATAGAAGGTACAAATGTTAATTATAACTGAGGAACTAAGAATATCTCCATATTAATAAAGTCTTCTAATTAGCGATTGACTAAAATAACATGGCATGGAAGGAATGAAAGCACATAAAGTGATTTCATTCTGAAGCTGACATAAAATAAGGGTAAAATATATAGTTTGGTGGCAGAATAATTACAGCTTTATTAATTTATGTTGTGAATCAGCTGCTATATAATAAGCAATAGAATGAGGACCATTAGTGATTTGTATTCTATAGTCCCATTTTCTCTTTCTCAATTTCATTCAAGTGCTTATCTTTGTTTTGCTGCCTATGTTGAAATTTTTGCTTTAGAGCCTAATAATAATAATAATAATAATCCCTTCAGGAGAAAACTCTTCTTATTTCGTTTTAAAAACTAAAAGTCAATGGGGTTATATAATAGGTACTTTTGCAAAGCAGATCAGCATTTCATTTGGAGAGGAGACAGATAAGTGTTTATCAGAGAGGAGAAACACAGGCCAGTTGAAGGAAAAGAAGAGAATCATAGATCCGTGGAAGGAAAAGAAGCTCTACTGAGCATGGGAGGGAAATTGAAATTCTTAGATCTCACAAGAAGTAGTAACCCTTGATCTCCTCCCTTGGAGCATGTAAAACAATCCTTAGGGCTCATAAAGGAATTATGGTGTGGTGCTTCTAGGAGCTTGGAGAGAATAATCATAATATTCCACATTGTGTGATAAGTTGTGTCCCAAGGTTCCTTGACGCTTGCATATTTTTGAGGCTTCAGAGACCAGGTTATCTCCAAGGTGAAGAATATTCTGGTTACTGGTATATGATGACATCAATTGACGTATCATCTTTGGGGTTTCTGTTCTGCTTGAGAGCTCCTGTCTAATTGAAGGCATTGACAAATGTGTGTGTTGTGGGGGAGGGGCCAGGAGCAGAGCAAATGAGTTAGGGTTAAGAGGGAGTCATGAGATAAATCCTCATAATGAATGTACTTCATTTTCCCTCCAGACTTAAAAGTTAGATTTAATACGATTGAAAAAAAGCATAGAGACATATGACAATTACTTAAATTATAGTAGTCACATATTCATACCTCCTATACATTTGTAAGATTATCTGTGCTCCATGGTATGTTAAAAATAGCGCATTTTACTTACATTGAATACTGGTTTTGATCTAAGACCAAGTTCTTAAATCAAAAAATATGTGTATGAATGGAATTTTTTCAGAAATGAATCGATAGCAAAGCTGTTTTCAGTCACCTGTGCCATTTCTATATTAAACTATTTTTATTATATTTAGATGAACAAAGAAGAAAAATATAGAAACTTTTATTATATTGTCACCTAAAACAACATACCATTATGCAGTCAAAGATAATATTATTTTTTTCTTTATAAGTGACTTGTAGCTGAGAATGTATATAAAATGATGGGTTTTTCATTTAGTTAGATATGAAGGAGAAATTAGGAAATAACATACTTTTATTATGTCTCATGAAGCTCAAATATCTCTGTTTTGCATTCATTTAATTCCCAACCACACACATTGTATTAGTGTTTATCATCCTGGAATTAGCCTCTGTACCTCTGTAGTTTTTTCCAGTAGAGTCAATAGAGTGCTCTTGCCCAGATTATTGATGTTGAACTTGGCTAAATGAAGTACTTTCACCAATGGAATATTAGTGGATATTCAGAAGTAGAATGGCTGTTCTCTTGCTTTCTAAACACCCTGTGATCTCCATCACTTGGCCCTCCTAAATAACTGACTTGCAACCCACCTTGAAACAGTGTATGGATTGAAACAGAATCAATTCTCCCAAAACAGGAATCAGAAGAATAAGGTGGACAAGGTTATGGTCTGAGACTCACAGAGTTGGCAAAGCCCACGTGAGAATGATTGACAGAAAGGAGGAGTGACCTGAGGTTGACTGGAAGTAATGTACCTTTCATATGGGAGTGATTACCTTCTGGGTGGGGGACATCATTCAAATCATTATGTCCAAAGAGGCCTAATGAATTCAGTTCCACAGGGCAACACTTATTAAGAAGATGAGAAATAGGACTGCGGCTTCTAGTCAGAACAATCTTTATCCTCAGATGATGTATCTGTATCATGCTGTAATTCCATCTGGTTGATGTAAAGGATAATAAAAATAGTACATACCCTAGGGAAAGGAGTTTCAGGCACTAGACTAGTGATTTGTAATACCCCAGCTAACTGTGATTCTGGGATGTAATTTAGGAAGTAAAGGGGGATTTTTGTTCTTTGCTGTATTGTTAACACCTGGAATAATTTTTGGTACCTGCAAGCACCAAGTAAATATTTGTTGAATCATGAAGATCAGAATTTGGATCTGTTTGATAGTTTGCTTATTTTTGTGCTGGTACTAGGGTTTAAACTCAGAGTCTGGGTGCTGTTCCTTAGCTTTCTTGGCCCAAGGTTGGCACTCTTCCACTTGAGCCACATCTTTATTTCAGTCTTTTTTGCTGGTTAATAGAAGTAAGAGTCTCAGGGACTTTTCCTGATTAGGCTGGCTTTGAACTGTAATCTTCATATCCTAACTTCCCAAGTAACTAGAAATGTAGGCATGAGCCACTGATGCTGATCTAGGATTTACAAGTTCAAAAAATGAAAGCATTTAAAAAGGAAATAAATGAAATAATTTCTGACATCTCCCAAAACCTTATTGGCAAAAACCCGAGGGAAGACAGCAGAGGAGCAGCAGAGCCCTAGCTGAGCTCCCTCCAACATCGCAGTTTTTCCATCCCAGAGAAGCTTTTACTCCTAGAAAGACAGCCAAAGTAAGTTATAACAGTACAGGGATTCTGGCCAGGAATGAAAAATCGACTTCGATGGTCTGAAAACACAGATTTGAGCTCCAGGCGGCATCCCGCCACCACGTCAGTGCTGGTGCTGGCACAGCGCCCCGCACTCCCCCTAGCTAAAGCACTCAACGGAGACCGGGGAGAAACTCTCCAGACAGTGGCAGACACATGTGGATCACAGGCTGAGCATGTACGGGCCAAAATCGCAGAGAAATCGTGAGTATCCCACAAACAACATTCTCACTCGTGCCCATAGTGCAGCTTTTGGGAGGAAGCTCTTCCCCCACCGCCAGAGCAAAGTGCCATCTTTGACTTTGGCATAGGATCAGACCAGACTGGAACTAAAGCCGGCCTGGGGAAAGTGAGGACAAAGCAGCCATCTTTGAGAAGGGCAAGAGGGACCGACCAGTGAGAGCCAGCTCCACCCAGGAGAACAACCCCTGCCTAGGTGGGGGGCTGGTCCTGGGCCTTGACTCAGCTAGACGTGCTCCGCCCTGCCCGCCAGAATTCCTAAATAAAAAGCAAAAGTGGCGAGCAGCTACCGGCAGCACAAAACAGCCAGATGGGAGAACAAACAGTTCCTGAGACAGATAAAGAGTCTTGTCACAGAGGAAGCCCAATTCCCAGCCCAAAACAGAGCTGAATTCCATACCCAGCTCTGCCCAGGAGACTGCCCGCCCAGGAGGGAGGAACCTCCCCTAGGCAAGCAACTCTCATCTGGGTAAAACCAGGCTAGAGACGCCCCACCCTGCTGAGTCCACAGCCTATTCAAAGCCAGGTGTTAAAGGCAGTGGCCCCATTGCAGACAGAGGAGCCACGGTTCCCAAGACAGTTCACGTCCCCCACCTACTGAGGACACCCAAGGCCTACCTGAAAGCTGTGTGAACCATAGAGAGCCGGGATTTCACTAACAGTGGATGAGGGTCAGAACAGATCCACCCCCTGAGAACTGAAAGCAAGTCAAACCTGCAAAGTGGCAAAATAGACTGCAGACCATCCCAAGGAAACCAGAGACTGTAGAAAGCCCACCCAAAAAAGGAAGACTCCACTTTTTTCCTCAAACATTTTTTAAGCTTTCTTTTTTCCTTTTTTTTTTTTTTTTTAAATATTTTCATTTCTGAAATGTCGTTGAGTGTTTTTGGTTTTCCATTTTTACCTGTTTGTTCTATCAAGGGTTTTTTGGTTTATTTATTTATTTATTTTGGTTGTTGGTTTTTCTGGTTTTTTTTCTTTTTATTTTTTTAAATAATTTTTCTCTGTTTTGTGCATCTGTCTTCCAGTATTTTTTCTTTATTTCTCTCTTTGCATTCTCTTTCTTTAAAAATTACTTTCCTATGAATAACACCCCCACTCTTTTCTGCTAACTCTCCATCGTCTATCATTTTAACCTTGTTCTTTCTACTGATTCAACTCTCCTCCACATTTCCACGTCACTAAAACTAAGCCAAAATCATCAGCCCCCCCATATATTTTACTCTATTCTCTTTACTACCTCTAACTTACCCTCCTGACTTACTTCCAGGACCTCCAGATTCCATTGACTCCTGGTTATTGGATAGAGGGTATACCTGCTTAATACGAGTGAACCAAAGGAGTTCATAGAGAAAGCCAGTCCAAAAAGAACTTAATATAAGAACAAGAATTGATTATATGGTTGTAACAGTAAATAAGGAAATACTGAATACAGGGTCAGGATTGGTTGTTATATTGAAATTGTCTTTTTAGGAACACCAAATCTAATTTTATATACAGCTATACAAGGTATCTATATAGAACTATCTATATAGAACTATATAGAACTTCTAAGACTTACACAAAGTGCTTGGTAAGGTCTGCTTTGGGTCTTAAACAGTGCTCACAGGAGCTTGTAGATTGGCATTCCCAATCCAAATGGGCAGAAGAAACACAAGAAAGATGGCAAACAATGGAGTCTTATCTCCCACTCAAAACAAGCAGGAAGCAGAGCGGTCAATCAAAGACATAGAAGAGAACCCTCAAAATGCTCTACAACGTCTACTGATAAACATGATAAATGAAAAGTTTGAATCTCTTCAGTCAACTATTCTAGAGCATGAGGAAGCAAAGCAAAAATTAATGGAGAATTTCATAGCCTCCACAAACAGAAAGATAAATGAACTTCAAGAGTCAAATGAAGAGATAGCTACTCAGCTAAAAGATTTGAGAGACAGCACTCAAAACCATATTAATGAAGGTAATAAAGTAAAGAAGTCCATACAGGACCTAAGAGATGACATGGAAATCATCAGGAAAGACCAGTCAGAAGGAAAAGAGATTTGAAATTAAGTAGCTAGCCTACAGTCCCAACTAGCTGAAGCAGAGGAGCGAATCTCAGGAGCTGAAGATTCCCTAGAATCTTTGGAGAAAGATAAAAGATCAATACAAAACCAATCCAATCGACAAAACATATTACTCCAGGAACTCCAAGACACAATCAGGAAGCCCAATTTAAGGATAATAGATATTGAGGAAAACCTGGAGAAAGAAGTTAATGGAATAAGCAACCTATTTAACAGAATATTAGCCAAGAACTTCCCAAATATCAAGAAGGATAGGCCTATACAGATACAAGAAGGATTTAGAACTACAAAACGACCAGACCAGAACAGGACATCCAACCGACACATTGTGATCAAACCAGAATCAATAGAATCCAAGGAAAGAATCCTTAAAGCTGTTAGGGAGAAGAAAACAATCACATATAAAGGAAAAGCAATCAGAATTACTCCAGACTTCTCAGCAGAGACCATGAAAGCAAGGAGAGTCTGGAATGAGGTATGCCAAACCTTAAATAAAAATAACTATCAACCAGGAATACTGTACCCAGCTAAACTCTCATTCATAGCAGAAGGTCAACAATATTTCTCCACCAAAACAGCTTTACAGAAAATTCTCAAAGATGTACTATACAGGGAAAATAATCAAGAGCCCAATACAGACAGAGAAATGAACCCTAAATAGTAAACTAGAATATCAGATCAAGAAATGGGAAGAAACAGCTTTTAAGAAGATAGTGATAATTAAAGGAACAAATGATCAGCTCTCAATCCTAACTCTCAACATTAATGGACTTAATTCACCAATCAAACTACATAGGCTCATAAGTTGGATCAAAAATCAAGATCCATCTTTCTGCTGCCTCCAAGAGTCACATCTATCCAGCAAAAGTAAACATCTTCTAAAAGTGAAAGGCTGGAATCAAATCTATCAAGCAAATGGTGCCCATAAGAAGGCCGGAGTTGCAATCCTAGTATCAGACAAAATTGACTTCAAATTAAAAAAGGTAAGAAGAGACAAAGTAGGTTACTACATACTAGTAAAGGGATCTCTCCTACAGGAAGATATAACCATCCTAAATATCTACATACCAAATACAGGAGCACCCAACTTCATCAAACATACACTACTGAATCTAAAAACAGTCATAGACCCAAACACATTGATAGTTAGGGACTTTAACATTCTACTATCACCTCTGGACAGATCAACATGCCAAAAACTGAACAAAGAAACCACAGAACTAAACAATTGCATAGACCAACTAGACTTAACCAACATCTACAGAATATTCCACAACAGAATACACATTCTTTTCAGCAGCACATGGAACATTCGCCAAAATAGATCACATCTTAGGGCACAAAGAAAATCTGTACAAATTCAGAAGTATCAAAACCATTCCCTGCATTCTCTCAGACCACAATGGAATAAAATTAGAGCTCAACTCAAACAGCCACTGCAGAGAGCCTACAATTCATGAAGACTAAAAAACACACTGCTGAACCATCAGTGGGTCACTGAAGAAATTAAAACGGAAATTCAAATGTTTATGGACTTCAACCAAGTTGAGGACACAAAGTACCAGCTCCTTCGGGACACAGCAAAGGCAGTACTCAGAGGAAAATTTATATCTCTGGGTGCATACACCAACAAACTGGAGAAACAGCAACTCAATAATTTAAGGAAGCACCTTAATTTCCTTGAAAGAGAACAACAAGCCAAACCCTAAGTTAATACACAGAAGCAAATAATTAAAACAAATCAGAATTAAATCAATTAGAGACGAAAAAACAGCATCGAAAAAGTCAACAAAACAAAGATTTGGTTCTTTGAAAAATCAACAAGATAGTCAGACCCTTAGCAAACCTGACCAAAAAATGAAGGCAGCACACCCAAATAAACAAGATCAGCGATGAAACAGGTAACATCACCACAGAAACAACCAAAATTCAGAACACAATAAGGGACCATTTTGCAAACCTTTATGCCAACAAATTCGAGAACTTGGAAGACATGGATTATTTCCTAGAAAAAAATTGATATCCCCAAACTCAACTAGGAAGATTTAAAGCTTCTAAACAGACCCATATCCAGCATTGAAATAGAAACGGCAATAAGTGATCTCCCATCCAAGAAAAGCCCAGGTCCAGATGGATTCACAGCAGAATTTTACAAGGCCTTCAAAACAGAACTCACACCAATATTTCTCAAACCCTTTAATGAAATTGAAAGAGAACTTTCACTACCAGACACATTCTATGAATCTAGTATAACCATCATCCCAAATCCAGGCAGGGGCTCATCACGGAATGAGGATTATAGACTGATTTCTCTGATGAATATTGACACAAAAATTCTCAACAAAATTCTGGCCAATCGACTTCAACAGGTCATCAAAAAAAATCATACACTATGATCAAACTGGTTTCACCCCAGGAATGCAAAGTTGGTTCAATATACGCAAGTCAATTAATGTAATCCACCACATGAACCAGACCAAGATAAAAAACCACATGGTTTTATCTCTGGATGTGGAAAAAGCATTCGATAAAATCCAACACCCATTTATGCTAAAAGCCCTGGAAAAACTGGCGTTCCAGGGAACATTCCTGAATATAATTAAGGCATTTTATGACAAACCAACAGCAAGTATAACTCTAAATGGTGAATAACTAAAGCCATTCCCTTTAAAATCAGGAACAGGGCAGGGATGTCCACTCTCTTCCCTGCTCTTCAACATAGTACTAGAATTCCTTGCCAGAGCAATTAGGCAAGAAGAAAATATAAAGGAGATCCAAATAGGAAAATACGAAGTTAAACTTTCTCTCCGCAGATGACATGATCCTATACCTAAAGAACCCCATTGACTCTACCCCCAAGCTACAAGAGCTGATCCAAAACTTTTGCAAAGTTGCAGGATATAAAATGAACCCTCAAAAATCAATGGCGTTTCTATATGCTAATGACCCGGATGCTGAGGCTGAAATCAGGAAAGCAACTCCTTTTGCAATAGCCTCAACAAACATAAAATACCTAGGAATATTCTTAACCAAAGAAGTGAAAGACCTCTATGATGAGAACTTTAAAAACATGAAAAATGAAATTAAGTCAGAACTAAAGAAATGGAAAAACCTCCCATGATTCTGGATTTGGAGAATTAATATAATCAAAATAGCAATATTGCCAAAGGCTATCTACAAATTCAATGCAATACCCATTAATATCCCAACACCATTTTTTAATGAAATAGAGGAAGCAATCCCGAAATTCAAATGGAACAATAGAAGACCTAGAATAGCAAAAACAATCTTAAGCAGAAAGAACAGTGCTGGAGGAATTACAATACCCAACTTCAAGCTGTATTATAAAGCTATAGTTATAAAAACTGCTTGGTATTGGCACCAGAACAGGCCTGAAGACCAATGGAACATAATTGAAGACCTGGAAATGAACCCACAGAACTACGCCTACTTAATCTTTGATAAAGGAGCTAAAACAATAGTCTGGAAGGAAGATAGCCTCTTTAACAAATGGTGCTGGAAAAACTGGTTCAACAAATGCAACAAACTAAAACTAGATCCTTATATATCACCCTGCACCAAAATCAATTCCAAATGGATCAAAGACTTCGAAATCAAAACAGACACCCTGAAAACACTAAAGGAATTAGTTGGAGAAACACCTGGGCTTCTTGGCACAGGACAGAACTTCCTTAACAAAGACCCAGAAAGGCTACAAATCAAAGAAAGGTTGGACAAATGGGACTCCATCAAACTGCAGAGCTTCTGCAGGGCAAAGGAAATAGCTCGCAAGATAAACAGAAAGCCCACAGATTGGGAAAAGATCTTTACCGGCCATACAACAGACAAAGGCCTCATATCTAAAATATATGCAGACCTAAAAAAATTACCTTCCTCCAAAACAAAACCGCAAAGAACCAATAGCCCCCTCATCAAGTGGGCTAAAGACTTAAAAAGAGACTTCTCTGATGAGGAAATGAGAATGGCCAAGAGTACTCTACATCACTGGCCATAAAAGAAATGCAAATCAAAACAACATTGAGATTCCATCTCACCCCAGTAAGAATGTCCTATATCAAGAAAACTAACAATAACAATTGGTGGAGGGGATGTGACCAAAAGGGAACTCTGCTTCATTGTTGGTGGGAATGTAAACTGGTTCAGCCACTCTGGCAAGCAGAATGGAGATTCCTCAGAAGGCTAAACATAGAGCTCTCCTATGACCCAGCAGCCCCACTTTTGGGTATCTATCCAAAAGACCACAAACAAAATCACACTAAAGCCACCAGCCCAACAATGTTCATCGCAGCACAATTTGTCATAGCTAGAATCTGGAACCAACCCAGATGCCCCTCAGTAAATGAATGGATCAGGAAAATGTGGTACATATACACAATGGAATTTTATGCCTCTATCAGAAAGAATGACATTGCACCATTTGTAAGGAAATGGAAGGATTTGGAAAAAGTTATACTAAGTGAAGTGAACCAGTCCCAAAGAAACATGGACTCTATGGTCTCCCTTATAGGGAATAATTAGCACAGGTTTAGGCAAGTCACAGCAGAGGATCACAAGAGCCCAATAGCTATACCCTTATGAACACATAAGATGATGTTAAGGGAAATGAACTCCATGTTATGGAAATGATTGTTATATCACTGTTGTAACTACTTTCAACATGCCATGTGTAACTGTAGCTTCTTTTATTGATGATCTTTTTGTATCACCTTTCTGTGGTTGTACCTACACTATCTCTCTATCTTATCTGAGTATAATGGAAACCGGATATACTGGTATTAGAACTAGGAAATTGAAAGGGAATACCAAAATCGAGAGACACAGGGTAAAAAAAAAGACAAACAACTACAAAATCAATACTTGCAAAACTGTTTGGTGTAAATGAACTGAACAACTCATGGCAGGGGGAAAGGAAAGGGGGAGGGGGGAGGGGGGAGGGGGAAATGAGGGACAAGGTAACAAACAGTACAAGAACTGTATCCAGTGCCTAATGTATGAAACTGTAACCTCTCTGTAATTCAGTTTAATAATAAAAACTAAAACAATACAAAACAAAACAAAAAATCTTGTTGACAAGAGGAAGTTCTACTTCCTCCAACCCGATAGGAACTGATTCCTACCGTTGGTCCCTCCCAATAATGCCCCTGCATGATAAATCTATCAAGGGATTAACCACTGATTAAGACAGAGTCTTCAATAAACTCAGGAGACATCATCACAGACAGTACCCAAAGTATGCTTTAATCCAAAAAGTTGATAATCAAGAATAAACATTACCACATATGAGGAATATACTAACATTCCACAAAGTTTTATAAAATAGTAACAGTTCAGAACATGAATCTGTAGTTCAGACCAGATGTCAGACTCCATGCTGCCATTTACAAACCAGGATATTGTGCTTAAATTCATCTTTTTAGCATTAGTGTGTATCCCTTTAAAATAAGCATCTTAGCAGTAGTTAGCTCATAGGACTGTTTTAAGTATTGGGAAGGGAATAATAATATATATAGTACTATAATTGGTATAATTACGAATAATGTGGCAATAGATATCAATGTGTATTTGCTCAAGGTATTTTCCAGTTATCAGTCCAGATGAATTTGTGGCAGAACAATTTTTAAAAAGATCATAGATATTTCTTACCATATAATTCTTCCACAAATTATATATCTTTTCATCCTACAAATCAAATTTTGCATTACCAAAATAGTTTAAATAGAGGTCTCTTTATTTCCTACATAGGTACACCACATTTGTGAACAGACATTTATTTTTGATGTACCCCTAAATTGACACAGAGCAAAGTGAAGTAACTAATAAGATAACTCTGAATAAAAAAATGACAGAGGATGCATTTGTTAATGAGTAGATGAATTTGTTCCGCCCAAGGAAGAAATAACATATGGAGCAAATCCATGGCTTTTGAAAAACTCAGTATGTGCTTTTAACATATTTTCTTTCCACTTTCATGTTCCATATTGTGTGCACAATAAAAGAAAAAAACACGAGGTAAATAGGATAAAGATGAAAAACACCACAAGGTCTTCTTTTCCTCTCATTCTCACTCTAGCCTCCCTGCTAGTTGAAGAGAGAAGGCAGGTGCTGCAGCCACAACTGGGAAATAAAATCATTTTAGGCCGCAGGCAATCCTTCCATCTGGAAAGGTTGAGGTCAGGCACCAAGAACATCAAAGTGGAGAAAGGTCTTTGGGGTAAAGAAAAGATTGCATCCCTGTGAAGAATAAAGAGTAGCGAAGTCAAAATCCAAATTCTGTTTTCTCATGAGAAACTCACTGCACATTACTCCAGAAAGGAGACTTATTACATTTTCCTCCTGATTGTACTATCTAAAAACCTCTATATTTTTTATTATTGAGGTGTTCATTCATGTAAACTCTATCTCTCTCAAGTATATAATATATATTGTATATACATTTATATATCAATATATCATTTTATGCTGCAAATAAACATCTTACCATCTTTATAAACACTTTCACTTATTCACTGTTTTGGAATTTCCTAAGAAAGTTCTAAATGGGATTATTCAAATTCAGAGCTTTCTACCTTTCTGAAATAAAACAAATGTATCCTAAAACAATTATTTTTTAATGGTACAATATGGCACTGGGGTTAATGAGTTCGATACATGACCAGCTAGAGTCTTTAATTTTTGTGGAGATGTTTATTGATGGCATTAGATGTTATAAACTCCTTTGGTCCTATATTATTAGTTAGAGTTTAATATCAAAAAGGAAATCTTAGAAAGTATTATGTAATAATCTTATATGGCCTCCTGCCAATTTTTTTTACAGTAAGGTCATTTTTTGAAAATAATTAACCCGAGGGTACCATATGTTCAGAACATTTAGCATTTTATTTCCCTATGGAGTCTTTTCTTGATAAACTATGTTGCTAATCTTTTGCTAGTCATAGAGAGGGAATATATATATATATATATATATTAATTAGATTTTCCAGGCACTGTACTTTATACTTATAATCTTAGCTATTCAGGGTGCTGAGATCTAAGGAGCACAGTTCAAAACCAGCCTGGGCAGGAAAGTCTGTGAGACTATAATCTCC
This sequence comes from Perognathus longimembris pacificus, assembly GCF_023159225.1. Lineage (NCBI taxonomy): Eukaryota > Metazoa > Chordata > Mammalia > Rodentia > Heteromyidae > Perognathus > Perognathus longimembris. Next base: position 58,591,678 of record NC_063166.1, read on the forward strand.
ACCCAAGTGGCTTAAGTGGTACAGCACTAGCCTTGAATGAAAAAAGTCAGGGACAACACCCAGTTCCTCAGTTCAAGTGTCAGGATTCGCACTGAAAAAAAGTAGGATGTCCTATCTGAAGCTCTATTTAAGAAACTCTTTGAATTCTTTAGGAGCAGGAGGGAAGAGACATCTTCCAAGAAATCTCTTTTTCAACATTTGAATGATTTCTTCTTCAGAATTATTATAAGTAACAGTTGATGTCACGGTAGTATGTGTTTTAACATAGTTAGATCAATATGATTTATTTATACACAACAGTGTATTTCAAAGTCAGATTTTTCTAGAATCAACATATTTGTACATGCTCATGTATTACATTGCTCAAAGAGATAGCTCACAATACTATCTTCCAAGACCTATACTTTCTGGTAACTGGAGGATGATTTTACAGCTCTTTTCTTGTGATACATCTGGGAAGCTAGCAAGGAACAAAGTAGAGCTATCGAGCTAGTAGCCCAGGTTTCAACTGTTAATGTTTAGTATCATTAAAAATGGTTTTGATGAGAAGATGGTAGAATTTGACTCACAAGAGGTAGTTTTGTTTTCTTTGTTCCTGTTTTGGCTCAAATAGGGGAGTTTGCATTTAGAGCCTTGTGCTTGATATAGTGGTCCTCTGCCATTTAAGTCATGCTTCCAGCCCAGATTTTTGCTAATTGTTGTGGAGATGGAGTCTGGCTCAGATTAGTAGTTCACATATCCAGCCCAACCTGAAAGTAGACTCTAAAGTATATTATGTGTTAATACAAACCAAGTACCAATGGCTACTCAGGTACAATCAGCTACTCAGGAGGCCGAGAACTGGAGGATTACAATTTAATACTAGCCTGGGCAGAAAGGACCATGGGATTTCATCATAAAGTAGCCAGCAAAAAACAAGGCTCAAGTGATGGAGTGCCAGTCTAGCAAGTGAGAAAACCCAAGTAAAACTCCCAGTAACTACCAGAAACAAAAGAAAGAAACAAATGCTGTGATTCTTCCAAGCTGCTCTAGACAGGTTGGCAGGCCTAGCTTTGGGGCTCAGAACTAAGAAGTTCACTATTGTGAAAAGTGTAGCTCATGTCCTTTAATCAAGCTTTCATCCAGCAAGAAGGCCGGTATTTTGAGAGCCACCTTCCTCATTCTTAATAATCTCTGTCATTGGTTTGACCTCATGTGGAGAAAAGAACAGATTTGAAAGAACACTTCAGATGCTGATGAACTGTTTGTCTCTTAATGCCTTAGGAGTTTTGCTTAATCCACGTAGTTAAAGATGACAGAGGTTCCTCAGTAGCCCAGGTCAAAGGGATAGAATAGTGAAGGAGCGTTACTAAAGAAAGTGGGTAGCCAGTAATCCCCCCATAGCCAGATTTGTTTCAGTTACCTGAGGTTGCTTATAATCAGGAAATCCTAAAAGGAAGTTTCCAGAAATAAACTATTCATGAGGTTTGTTTTGTTTTTTTTTTGTTGCATTATGTTCTCAGTAGTGTGATAAAGCCTTTCAATGCCCCATTACATTCTACCTGAGGCATGAAGCATTCTTTTGTCCCTGGCATCCATTCTGTATATGCCACCTCCCTGTCAGCTACTCAATAGCCATTTTGGTAATCAGATTGACTGTTGAGATATTGCAGCACTGTGCTCAAGTAACCTTTATGCAGTAGCCCAGTGCTTTGTGACTGTCATTCACTACACTTCATCTCACCACCTAGGTAGTATTAGTTCACGTCATCAAAAAAGGGTATTATAACAGTATAAGATATTTTGAAATCACATTTATGCCACTTTTATTAGAGTATATTGTTATTTTATTTAATTATATTTTTGTTGACTGTTGGGCTTGCACTCAGGGTCTGGGCCCTGTCCCTGAGCTCTTTTGCTCAAGACAAACACTCTACTACTTTGAGCTACAGTGACACTTCTGGTTTTCTGGTGATTTGAAAATAAGTGTCTCTCAGACTTTCCTACCCAGGCTGGCTTTGAACCATGATCCTCAAATTTCAACTTCCTGAGTAGCTTGGATTACAGGTATGAACCACCAGCTCCTGGCTTATTTTATTTTTATGATTAGCTATTGTTGTTTACTTTTTGATGTATTTAACTAAAGTCTATCATAGGTATGTGCATATTGAAAATACAGTACATCTCATAGAGGATTCAGTACTATTTCAAGGATCAGGCTTCTACTAAGAGTCTTAAAACATATCCCCCTAAGGATAACAGGGAACATTTTACTGAATGTATGAGAAAACATGTAATTAATTCATACCATATGTGATATCCAATTTCAACTGAGTTGGATTCTATTAAATGTAAGAATTTAACCCAATAAATGTAGAAGAAACTGTGAGTAGAATTCTTCACCAAACCATAATGGAGAGGTTCTTATTCCAGATATAACAGATATATAAATGGCCAATAAATGCATGAAGAAATGTTTGACATCCCTAGCCATAGAGGAAATGCATATCCAAATTACATTGATGACATTTCATCTCACCCAAGTCAGAATGGCTATCATCAAGAACACAAACAATAAATGTTGGTTGAGGATGTTGGGGAAAAGGAAGCCTACTACACTGTGGAACTGCAACCTAGTGCAACCATGATGGGAATCAGTAAGAAGGTTCCTCAAAACACTAAAGCGAGAACTACAAAGTGATCTGTTAATGCCACTATTGGACATTTATCCAAAAACTGTAAGTTAGGATATAACAGATGCACTTACAGACTCATGTTTATTGCACTGTTCCAAGCTATGGAAACAGTTCAAATACCTTACAACTTATGAAGAAAATGTGATATCACACACACACACACACACACACACACACACACACACACAGAGAGAGAGAGAGAGAGAGAGAGAGAGAGAGAGAGAGAGAGAGAAATAGCCTGATATAAAGAAGAGTGAAAATACATAATTTGCAGGAAATGGATAAATCTTGAAACCGTGATATCTAGTGAAGTGAGCAAATGACAACAGTTAAATGTTTTCTTTCATATGTTGATGCTAGATCTAAATCATCAAACATATATGTAAACATCTATGTTACTGTTTATTCATTATATTATATGTAAATACTGTATATTTATAAAATATATGTTTGTGTGTGTTACTAAAATAGAGTATAAGAAGTATGAGATATCATGATAAAACTCCTTTAGACAATTAACATACACTTTAACAAAACTAAACATTAAGAAGTTGAAGCATGTCTTGTCTGGGACATAGGTACTAGTAGGAAGGAGGTGGATGAATGGAGTGGCAAAGAGGACAAATTCAGCCTAAATGATTTCCTCTGCATGAAAATGGAATAAGAAGACTTGCTGAAACTGGTTTGGGTATAGGGAGGGAAGGAGAATGATGGTAAGGGTGTCTCTGACCAACATTGTACCCATAAATGAACAGGCTAAAATTAAGCATCTTGTAAATTAATTGATGCTACTAAGGAAGATATAGAATTTTAAATAAAATATTGGTAAATGTATTCTTACGTGTAACTGAGGTAGATTGCAAAATTCTTGACATGTCTGCTCATTATTGCCCAATGCTGATACTTTACTCATCATTTATAGGGAGTCTGTGAATTTATCCTCTTCTTTATTTTATTTTTTATTTTTCCATAGTTCTAGAGATTTAAGGTCTTTCACTTGGAAGGTAAATGTTCTATTGCTTGAGCCATGTCCCCAAATCATTTTACTGTTTGTTTGTTTGCTTAGCTAGGGTTTTGTGTTTCTTCCTGAGCTGATCTTGGACCCAAATTCTCCTCATTTTGCCTCCCTCAGAGCCAGCATATCTGGCTTGTTGTTTGAGTCTTTTGCCAGGTTAATTTTGAACTTCTAGCCTCCTATCTCAGCTTTCCAATAACTGAGATTATATGCATGCCTATTCCTGGTACAAAACTCTCTTGAATCTAGGCTGGGCTTGGGATTGCTTTGATAAATAGACAGTAACTGGACTGATGGTGAATTCCAAGTAGAACCCTATGGAGTCATAAGGGTTGCAACCCTGCCTTTCTGGGACCAAGCTTCTGTGTCAGGGAGTCTGAGTTAACCAGTACAACAGACTACATGGAAAAGAAGTGAGATGACCTTGTCTCAAAGTCCCAGTCCACTACTAGATGTACAGCAAAGCCATTTGACTACCCCACAGGACATCTGATAGTTGCAAGCATGAGAACAAAAGAAGCCATGGAGAGCAGAGACAAGCCCTACCCAATTTGCCAGTCCACAAAATGTGAAAAATAAATGTGTTTATACGCTAGTGATTTTTTTCTTTTTTCATTTTCTTTTTACTCTTCTTTCTGCCATGGGGCTTGAACTCATGGTCTGGGCACTGTTCCTGAGCAGTTTTACTTTGAGCCACAGGGCCTCTTCTGGGTTTTGAGTGGTTAATTGGAGATAAGAGTCTCATGGGATTTTTTTGCCCAGCAGGCTCCAGACAGTGATCCTCAGGTCTCAGCCTCCTGAGTAGGTAGGATTACAGATGTAAGCCTCTGATGCCTGCCTTAGGGTGATTTTTATGAGAAAATATACAACTATGTAACAAATAAACTTCCATGTCTGTAGGATATTCTATATACAGCATAAGTTAGCCACAGGGTGATATAATACTTGATGAAATAAATTATTATTATTTCATTGTTATGAAAACATTAAACAAAAATACAGACACATTAATAAAAGAGAACTGAACAAAGGAACCATTAGGACAAGACACAAACAAATAATTTATTAAGGAAAAAGTAACATCAAACAGACAAAAAAGGTACTGATCTGTAGATGTGATCCAGGAAATTAAAATTAAAACGGAAATGAAAAGCAATTTCACATCCATTAGTTCAGTAAAATGTACAATGTGTCAAAATTTGTTTGTGGTAGTAACAATCTCCTACCCTAACTGTGATAGAGTAAATTGGCACCACAATTTTGGAGAATTTTGGCAATAACTGGTAAAACTGGCAATGCATTCTTTAGAAAGTTCATTGTTAATGAGCTCAGTATGAGAGTGATAAAATTATCATGGGTGCACTATACACAATGGCAAAAAAAGAGGAAACAGCCTTACTGTATTTGTTTAGAGAATGATCTTAAGATGGAGAACCAGAGCTAATGATGTGAAGAAAACCAAATTATCAGGATTTGAAGGGAACCAGCAAATGTAAAAACCACTTAAGTTTAAAAGAATAAATGTAAACTTCTACATGTATGCTATTTATCACTTGATGCAGTCCATAAAAAAGTCAGTGCTAAATGCATATACATGAGAAACACTGCAAGTTAGCAGTTGCTTTGGAGAAAAGGAAAGCATATGGGAAATAAAGAAGAAGGAGTTAGCACTTTATAGTTGACATTGTTTGGTGGTTACAAAGAAGTCCATCAATCTAATTCATTGTAATTACTGTCATCCTGAGTTGCTTAATAATTTAAAATATAGACAGGCAATTCAAGTAAATTTAAACGAATATTTGGATTAGTCTTTTGAATACCAGAGAAACCACTGAGATATACTATTGAAATTCCTGCCAACTTTTCAATCTCTGGAATCCTAACCCAGTTAAGCATTTTCTTATTTAACCATTACCAAGATCCATCCTGATGTCATGCATGACAGAGGATCTATTTAGAAATTTTTACTAGAGTCAAGAATCAAATGAATTTTTACTAAAATCTGGAAAGCTGTTGATACCAGTTAATTCACTTGACCTTGGCCTAGAGAGTCACATTTTTACTTTTCTTTGTTGTTTCTTTGTGTGCAAATATGCATGAAAACAGTTTAAAGATATTTATTTATATGGCTGATTGACAAAAATAACAGCTATGAAGTCCAACCATGCAGAAAACATGTCTTTTTTCTATTTTCCACACAAATAGAAAATAATCAAATATTTTCACCTGAAGATATACAAAAGATCCATAAAGAGAAAAAAATAGTGTGTCTGATACAAATACCTGGTCTGAATTCTACTGCCTTTTTGGTTCTTAATATTCATAGAAAGGCTTTGGAATGAAAAGTGTCTTTTCCTCTCAAAAGCAAAACTCTTACAATAAGAAAAACACTCCATTTTCAATATTATAACAGTATACTGAAATTCTAGTAAATTATATTTCTAAGGAATTCTTACTTGGTGTTAGATCTAAATGTGTGGTTTCTGAATTAATTATTTCACCAATAAAACTGGGGATTTGTTATAAGTAATTAAAATGAATAATTAATTATTAATATTTTTCAAAAACATTTTATTTGTTCTAGTCAAGTCTACTTTAAACTTCAGAGCCATAGAACCTGGGACCCAAAGTAAAATTTAGAAATCTTGATTCTAACCTCTTCCCCTTGATAGCTGATTAAACATAGTTCAATTTCATAGACTTGGTAGTGAACATTAAGAAAGTGAAGGCAGATATAAAAATATAGATAGGATTTTCTGACCCCTAGTTCACTATGATTTCCATTGGCCATTCTATGTAAAATGCACTTCTGGGGTCTAATTATTATTATTATTATTATTATTATTATTGTAAAGGTTAATTATCTCAGGGCTGGGGATATGGTCTAGTGGCAAGAGAGCTTGCCTCCTATACATGAGGCCCTGGGTTCAATTCCCCAGCACCACATATACAGAAAACGGCCAGAAGTGGCGCTGTGGCTCAAGTGGCAGAGTGCTAGCCTTGAGCAAAAGGAATCCAGGGACAGTGCTCAGGCCCTGAGTTCAAGGCCCAGGACTGACCAAAAAAAAAAAAAAGGATAATTATCTCAGCCTTAATCAATAAAGGGAGAAATAGATATTATCATGAAACAGAGCAAAGACAAGAGATCGTTTGCCTCACAGTTAGAGGATGTCAAAGAAGTTTCTGTTTTCTGTTTTTGTTTTTGTTTTGCCTTTGGGGATACTTTATTTAAATCTTCACAGGAGCATTTTATGAGAGAAATTAAGGAAAGCACGGAAAAGTACAGCTATGATAAATAAAGCCTGTAGTTTTGGTGGCAGAGTTTGAGAACACCTGCCAAGAAAAATATTAACTTAGAAACTGATAGTCTATGAACAGTGACATTCCAGATAAATATTTAGCACATAGACCCATGAGGCAAAAATACAGGACAAGCTTCTAAATTGTGTGACTGTGCAGACCTAACAGCAACATGTACTAAATGGCTTGTCCAGAGAAAAGAACTTTTGATTCACTACAGATGATCAGTAATTGTCTTCATCACTAATTATTTATATCATTAGGCCATCTGTGATATTTTCACGATTTCCAAAAAGAGAATGCACTCAACGTGAAAAAGAAGGAAATCTTGCCAGGTTAGAAATGACATCTGGAAAGGATTGGAATGGAAATGTTTAGCAGGACAGAGGAACGTGGCTCACCGGTGCCAAAGGGACACAGAGCTCAGAATAATTCCATCTGCTCCAGGCTCTGAGTGGGTTGTGTTCCCCACAGGAAAACTCAGAGACAAGGATGCATGCAGAAACCATCCAAATGAGTCCGGCTCCAGGGGACAAGCCAAGCAAGAAGTACAAAAGCAAGTCAGAGATAGAAGGAAGTCAGGCAAGAAGACTCCAAAAGGGAAAATCCACTTGACCTTGGATGGACCTAGGGATTGTGCGGCCTATCTCAATGTTGTTCTGGGTCAGAGGAAGATTCTATTTTATTCCCTTTATCTGCCAGTCATGGATCAGAGGCTGCCCCACCCACTTCTGTCTCTACGCTTTGAACATGTAAAGTACTCCAGTACATCCCGGAAGGAGACATAGGTTCTGGGAGTTCAAACCAAATAAACACTGAACGTGTGAGATAGACACACATTAGAAGTGATCCAAATTGAACTGAATGTGTAATGTGTCCACTTTAACACCCATTCTCCTCCTTGGTTTTGAGGTTCACTCAGGAAATTAAGTTTAGGAAAATATTTGGAAATCTGATTGTCTACTCACATATAAACTTTATTTGTAATTATGGTATTAAAGGGAACGGCAGTAGTATTTTATTCTCCAACAGGAGGGGAGAGTGGGAATAATGACTTTGCTTTGGTTTTGCTTTTCTCAATTGTTATAAATATACTAGAGCTTCTCCTACCTACTGATATTTCTATAAGGGAACATGATTTTTTGCAAAATGTCTTTAGGCAGTATTGCTGTTACATAACAATTTGTGTCTAAACAATTCCAACCGCTTAACTTACAGTCACACCTCAATTCAAGATGTTCAGAAGCCACAAGCAAGTTGGCAAGGGTCAATATAGCCCTAAACTTTAACTTACAATGTGATGTAGAATTCTGTTCTCCAGATTCAATGTCCTTATGATCGGGAATATAGGACAGAAAATAATTCTGCATTATATAGAATATGGATAGATTTTAAAAAGACTTTTAAGTCACATGCCAATGTGCTCTTTTCATAGTAAGGTTAAAATTATTTTTGCAACTGAGATGAAAATAGGAAGCAAAGAAAAGCTACGAGAGCCATCTTCTGGAGAGATCTATTATGACCCTATTGGATTTCATTCCTCTTTAATTTATATAACTCAGACAAAACCAAACCTGTAATCTTTTTTTTTTAACAAAATACACTCATCCTCCATATATAACTTAACCTCAATAAAAGGAGGCCTAGCTCTGTATTCTTTATCATAGACTCTAAATCTCTCTCTCTCATACAAACATCTAATTTTCCCTTCAATTCTGTCAGTTATATCTCTGACCACTCTCTCCTTCCCCATTTCCAGTGCCACCACAGAATTCCTCACCATTAATCATTTGAAACATCAGTCAATTTTCAATAAGGTTTCCTTGTCTTGAGAATTAACTTTAACCATATTCTATAAGTCTATAATGTTTTTGTTTTTCTTGCAATACACATTTGGCCATGTCTGTCTCCTCAATACATCCCCATTATTTAAGTTGATATTAACTCCTGAGACATAACTATATTCTTATTCCTGGAATACCCGAATAGTACTCACTTTGGAAAATGAACAGTTGAAGATATGATTAAGAATCTTGAAATGAGGAGAATATCCTGGATTATTTAGATGAGTCGTAAATACCATCATAGTTCTAAAAGAGAGAGGCAGAGGGAGATAAAATGACAAAGTGTTGTGAAGGATTAGGGAAAGATGGAATCATGGGGAGAGAGAGCTGCAGGGATGAGATCTTCCCTTACCCCTCCAGAGGAAGTGCAGTCCTGCTGACATCCTGCTGACATCAAGCCCTGGGGCTTGAACACAGGGCCTGGATGCTGTCCCTGAATTTATTTTGCTCAAGGTTAGCACTCTACCACTTGAGCCACAGCTCCACTTCCAGATTTTTTTTTTTTTGCCAGTCCTGGGCCTTGGACTCAGGGCCTGAGCACTGTCCCTGGCTTCTTCCCGCTCAAGGCTAGCACTCTGCCACTTGAGCCACAGCGCCGCTTCTGGCCGTTTTCCAGATTTTTTTTGTTTTTGAGTAGTTTATTAAAGAGTCCCACAGACTTTCCTGCCTAGGGTGACTTTGAACTGAGATCTTAGCTTCCAGAGTAGCTAGGATTACAGGCTTGAGCCACCAGTGCCTGGACAATTACTTTTAAGCTACTCAGTGTGTTTCAAATTGTTACAGAAGCCTAAGGAAGGTAATAGACCTATTGTCCTTAAGATAATGATTAATATTTTATGTTATATTTATATTATTCAAAGCATCTTGTAACCTAAGCTCCACCTTTATTTAACTTAATTTCTCACAATTTCCCCAAATAAACTCTGTCTTTGGGGGATAAATAGAAGTTATTGGTTTGTACTACTTCCTTCCACAATACCCTGTAACTAGGGTAAATGGATTTCTCTAGGACTCCCAGGTTCTTTTCCATGTGTAATAATCAATTCCAGAGCAACAGAAATCTGTGTGATATTTGAAAAGAGAAAGGAGGCATGTGTGCCAATCTCCACTTTTAAAAATGGAACTAATTATATGGGGGCAGTTTGTGTAAGAACACAGTGACATGTGTGACTCCTTGTCACTCACACATGAATGAAGAAAGTGGATATCTCAAATTAACCGTATAATTTTATCAGATTTATAATTATAGCATTAAGTCATTTCAAGTGATGACTGATATACAAGAATATGAGTGGAATTTTTTTTGCAGTTTGAAGGATGAGTTGCTGCATGATATAGAGAGATAGACTCTGTTGTTGTCCAACCCAGACCCAATTTCCTTTACTTGGCACAGTGCAACTCAGTGGCTAGCATTCTCCAGCAGCCTATACCCAGAGTGACCAGCAGGTGGTGCAGGAGACCCACTCCTCCCCTTGCCCAGGTGGGACCTACTTCTTGGTGCATTAAGAGACATAGGTTGCATAGTTTCCCTCATTGTGGTAGCTAGAATGTGTCTAAAAATAGATAAGTAAACACACGGAATGATTAAATATATACATAAATGTTCATATATATAGGTGTGTATACATATACATATATATGCATACACAAACATATACACATATATGGACATGATAAATTATATAGGCCTCTAGTCATTCACACATTGAGACCAAAGGAGGATATGCACAGGAAGAGACCAAAAAGGCTCAATAGCTGTGTGCATATGATTATATGAAATACTATTTAATGAAATTTACTCCAACAGAAGGAAACAAGAAATGTATTTTAGTTTGTTGTTGCTGTTTTTGTTTTCTTTTCTTTTTGTTTTGTTTGTTCATTTATTTGTCTTTGGGAGGGTAAGGGGGGCACAGGATTGGAGGGACAAAGTAAACAGATGCAGCCATGGTACTCACTAGACAATATTTTGAAAATGAACTGTAAATCTTGTGGGTGGGGATGATGGGGGAGTGGGAGAGAGCCAGGGAAGAGGTGACATGGTTCAAAAGGAATTGTGTTCATTACCTGACTCATGTAACTATAACCCCTCTCTATATCACCTCTACATAAACAATAAAATAAAAGAGACATTAAGTAAAACTCTTCAAACACTCCCTTGCTTAGCTTCTATCTCTGTTCCATCTGCTCCTTTCACTCCATTTCCCCCAAGAGAACTTTCCCCAAGAAATAAATAATAGAGTAATATTAATAGAGTAACACCCTCTTAGCCACAATTGGTAAGTTCCAAGACTCCCTGTGGATAACTGAAATCAGAGATAACACCCAACTCTCTATATACTACAGGGTCTCTCTATACTGTATGAGGCAAAGCAAAAAAATTATCAACAACAATAAGCCTTAGAAATCTCAGCTTATGCTTTTGTTTTAAAATGGAGATAAAACCAACCTTCCACTTTTCACACACATGACACAGTTTATGACTTCTCTTTAGCATATCCAATTTGTCTGTCATATTACTTTTATATATTTGCTACCTAAAAGTCATACAATTTCATTATAATATTACTTTTCTTATTTTGGAAATTACCATTATTAAGTCAAACAAGAGTTATTTAAACACAAGTGCTGCAGTACTTACTCACCTGAGCTGAGGGCAGAGATGGTTCCCAAGGGACTAAGGGATGGGCAACATGCGTAAGGGTGGACATATTGGACCAAAGGAGGATGTGTGATTTCCTCGTGCTACTCAGATGGGTACATGCTTTGACAATTATTAGTTGTTTATTTATGGATAATTTTTATATTTTTATATCTTTATTGTAAAAGTGCTGAACAGGGGGTTACAGTTAAACCACTAAGGTAATGAGTACATTTCTTTTTAAACACTGTTACCCCCTCCCTCATTTTCTCCAGCGTACCCCTCCCTACTCATCCTCCCACTCACAGGTTGTATAGTTCATTTCCAAGATACTGTCAGGGACATATCACTGTTGAATTAGTTCATCCTTTGTCCTGTTGTTTCTGTGATTCCCTTTCCCTTCCTTGGATCAGAAAAACACACACACACGTGTGTGTGTGTGTGTGTGTGTGTGATATGTGTGTATGTATATATGTATATATACATATATATGTCAAAAGGTACAGAAAACTAAAACTGAGTCTCTTTGTAACTCAGTTTCTCTCTATAGACTCTACTTCTAGGACATAAGCATGAAGACAGACAGAATCTCAAATGTTATTGCTACCAGTTCTTGTTTCCCAATTCCCAAATTAGCCAAGAGAGTTATCAGAACCCTGGGTATCTGACGTACTCTTATATGCAATATGGTTAAAAAGAGTGAAAGTAGCTTCACAAAGAATTTGAATCTTTTAAGAGGTAAAATCTTATCTACACAGCTTTTTGTGGATTGTAACAAAAAGTTTGTTACTGAGTAAATTAATATGTTTTTAAAAAGACTACCAATTTCAAATTGTACAAGAAATGTACCCACTGCCTTACATATGAAAATGTAACCCCTCTGTACATCACTTTGGCAATAAATAAATAATTATTAAAAAAATATAGAGAATGTCACTGTACCTTGGTAAAGGTGTACCATGGAACAAAGGGTTTGAATTCCAGTGTTCCCTCACCTACGCTTCTTATTCAGCAACAAGGTTCAATTCCAATTCCTTTTCTATGAATCTTTTTCCAGAAGTTGGCTAAATCTCCTGGAAGGTGTGCTGTTTGACTAATTTATTTGTCCTGTGTTAAATATTCTAAGAGATCAAATTACTGCTGCTGAAAAGAGAACATTTCAAAAGCTGTATACAGCTCAAATGACTAGTGGTTACATGAAAGCAATCCTACCCTCAAAGGGAAAAATGGTCTGTTTCAGAATTTGAGTCTGGAAGCCAGGCGCTAGTAGCTCAAGACTGTAATACTAGATACTCTGGAGGCTGAGATCTGGAGGATTGTGTATTGAAGCCAGCTCAGCAGAAAGGTTCATGAAACTCTCCATCTCCAAAAATAACCACCAAAAAGCAGGGTTGGAGGCCTGACAGCTAGCAGAAGGACAGCCAGCTAAGCAAGCCAAGCAAGTGTGAGGTCCTAAATTCAAATCCCAACACACACACACACACACACACACACACACACACACACATCTGAAAAGGAGACAATAGGGAACTCTGAGTAATTGAGTCTAAAGAAGAAAACACCATGTTTCTGTCTTGCACATATAGCTCATGTAGCCTTGTGAAAGGTATTTGTTGATATAACAATGTCATTGGAGGAATAAGGAAAATAATGTATGTAAATCTCTAATAACTTTTCACTTGTTTATTATTATGTCCCAGGACCCAGAATGTTACTCATTTGTTCTTTACAATTTGCAAAAAAAAGGAAAAGACCTAGAAAAAAGTGTATTAAATGAGATTAGTCAAGTCCAGAGAAACAATGTTCCTTGTTTTCTCTCTTGTGGAAGCTAGAATTCGTTTATAATGATATGAGTAAACACCTTGGGTAATATGCAAATAACTGAAAAAATGGTAGATTCAGGGAAGTACTCACACAGTGGTTTGTTTTATTTTAAGTAAAAAATCTTAGTCCAACAAAATAAACACTAGAAAAAAAGCATTTGATAATAGTGGGGAGGAGTCAAGGGGAAGGTGGTAATTGAATGAAGAGAAGGGGGAAGAGTGCAGTTAAAAATTAAATGTAGGACTGGGAATATGGCCTAGTGGCAAGAGTGCTTGCCTTGTATACATGAAGACCTGGGTTCAATTCCCCAGCACCGCATATACAGAAAATGGCCAGAAGGGGTGCTGTGGCTCAGGTGGCAGAGTGCTAGCCTTGAGCAAAAAGAAGCCAGGGACAGTGCTCAGGCCCTGAGTCCAACCCCAGGACTGGCCAAAAAAAAAAAAAAAAAAAAATCAATGTATATCCTAAAAAATTAAGGAAACCTAGGTAAGGGATGTGTTGGGAGGAATGGATGAGAATGTTGAAAGAGGTGACATTGAGCAAGATGAACTGTATTCATAAAGTTTCTGCTTGAATGCCAACTCCTTTGTACAACTAGAAATAATAATAAAATCAATTACTGTTGTAGGTTTTAGATTTAATGCAAATGCATTCTACAATCTTACCCTGAATGTCTAATAAGATCTCTGTGATAATAACTTCATATTTAACTAGAAAATGAAATCATCTGTATCAACTATTTATTTTGTATTATTGTTAGTACATATTGATTGTACAAGGGGGTTTCATTGCAATTTACATCCATGCACTGCACCTGTATCAATTTCATTGTCCTGTTAATCACCCTCTGCCATCTTAAAACAATTTCAACAGGGGCTGGGAATATGGCTTAGTGGTAGAGTGCCTGCCTAGCAAGGATGAAGCCCTGGGTTCGATTCCTCAGCACCACATAAACAGAAAAAGCTGGAAGTGGCACTGAGGCGCAAGTGGTAGAGTGCTAGCCTTGAGCAAAAAGAAGCCAGGGGCAGTGCTCAGGCCCTGAGTTCAAGCCCCAGGACTGGCAATTAAAACCCCAATTTCAACAGATTCCATTGTTATTTTCATAGGTGTATGTAAAGTACTTTGACCATAACCTAATGAGAATTCTCCATTTGCCTCTCTCCTCTCCCATGGGAACCCACCCACCCACCAACAGAATTTGTTTCCATTTGTTCCATTCACTTTTCTGTGATTCTGTAATTATGCAAAGGATTTTCACTGTGATATTTCACACATGGATATATTGTGTTTTAATCAGGTTAACCGTCTCTATTGCTCCCTCTTTCTGTGTGGAAAGTATACTGGTATATAACAGTAAATGTAGATCTGTTCTTAGAAACCATTTTCTATCCTGGGAAGTGACATTGAATTTAAAGTATATTCAAGGTCACAAAATAGAAAAAAAAAAAAAGAATGTCCTTGACTCACTGGAACCAATAGCACAGATTCACACAAGTGAATTTCCTTGAAGACCCAGACTGGTTCTGTGGATTAGGGGTATTTTGTGTGTGTGTGTGTGTGTGTGTGTGTGTGTGTGTGTGTGTGTGTGTGAAGCCTTCAGCAATTTGCATGTATGTTAAACATTGAAAGAAAAATAATCAAGTCAAATAAAAATTTTGTGAGTAAACATTAGGGCCACAAAGCAAATAACCTGCCATTCTGGAATTTTAGAGGACAGATAATTCTGAGTATCACATAGCAAGAGGAATTGTGAAGAGCACTTGAATGATGAATTCTGGAGACAACTGTTGAAGGAGAAGCTTCAGAGAGAGGAGTTTGGAGGGGAGAGTGTCTGGATTTCTCCTGGCTCCATGATGAGGTACTGTTCTGACAGACTGCAGTTGGAAACTAGCAAGGCAGCAAAGTCCTGGGACAGTCTTATCTCCAACTGACGAGCAAAAGCCAGAAATGGAGCCATGGATCAAGTGGTAGGGCGTCTGTTTTGAGCAAAAATATAAGCTAAAGAACAGTACCCAGCCACTGAGTTCAAGCCCAGTACCAACACACACACACACACACACACACACACACACACACACACACACACGTACGTACACGCGAAAATGTGTGCGGTACAGTTCTTCAAGTAGATTACCATGTTATATTTGAGGAAGCTTTGGTCACTTAGGCAATGCCTGCCCCTTGAAGAAGAATGTATTCATTAAAATTTGTGTTCTTCTCTGTTGAAAACGAGCTATACAACCTGGAGAAAAAAGGGGGCAGAGGGAAATCAGGAGGGTGGTGAAATCTTGGAGACAATGAAGGAGGGGTTGACACTGTTCACAAGGAAATGTACTCATTGTCTGGCATATAACTGTATACATACATACATACCTAACGTATACATATATCACCTTCATAATGAAATTTTAAAAATTAAAATAATTGTATTCTTTACAAAACCATTAGGGAGACTAGGACACTTAGAAAAGTCAATGGTACAGAAGGATAGCTATTCCTGTGAGGCCGAGTCATCTTTAGTCTCCTTGAAGAGAAGAAATATACTGATTCTTAGAGACAAGCCATTTCCTTGGAACCTAATAGAAATTCCTGAAGGAGAAATTCATTTGAATGTGGTTACTGGTTTTGACCTTTGCTTTGTCTTTTCTGGTGTGATAGTTCCATAAGAGTTCCCTTTGTCAACTGATAAACTGTGGCAGTACAACTAAATAAAGACTTTGTAATGAATTTACAGATTTCTATGAATGTTGAAAAGTTTATTGCTTAACACAGTGTATCCACTGGGTGTCTTTTGGAAGAAAAAAAACTCCAAGGTAAGCCAGCAGATGGCAACAGCTGATCATACTTCAACTACAGGTAAACTAGAACCCTAGTGGTTTCTGGATATACCATTTGGCATACTAAATACTTTTTGATTCCTTGCTCTTCTTTTCTTTTGAAGAGAGTCAAGTTTGGACCTTTAGGGCAGAATTTGAAGCAATCACAAAAGTAACTTTGGGAAAAAAAACACCAACTCAACTATGGTTTAATAAGTGGTTTTTAAATGCATTCGTATTCTCCTTATTCTGCTTATACCACTACCATAATATTTATATATATATATATACATATATGTATGTGTGTATGTATGTGTATATATATATATATATATATATATATAGAGAGAGAGAGAGAGAGAGAGAGAGAGAGAGGAACTTTCAAAGGGAGATGGGGAAAGGCCAAATATTTTGGGCAAATTCCCATATGTAGATAGAGCTTGATTCAAATTAAGTGTTCAAGTCTGGGCTACTCAGTGCTAATACTTCCAAGATGTATTCTTTATATTTGACTCCAACATATAATTATCAGTTCAAAATTGTGGATTCAACCCTAGAGGAGGACTTTTATGGGTCATCAGTTTCTAAATGTTGCTCTTTTCAGAGCGGCAAGTGGAGGGAAAATTCCAGGGCTGTGCTTTGCTTCAGGTTATCTATCTCCCATCTTCAGCTATGTGCCTGCAAATGAGATGCCCAGGGTCACTCTGTGTCAAGACTTGGTAAGAAAAGCCAACGGAATGTTTAATTTCTCTCTGGACAAAAAGCCTCTTTGTGCACACATGTATTGTAATGTTGGGGCACAGTTGTGTATTGCTCGTGGGGTAAGAGAAAAGGCTGCAAAGAATGTAGAAAAATAAAGAATATGAGTCAAGGATACACTTACTTTAGGAGGGAAATGTTAGGATTGGGGAAGTTTATAAAATAGGTTGGTGACAGAAAAGAAAAATTGTTCATATACTGTTTAACTATTTCTTCTCTTTTAAAGAAGACTTGAAAGTGAAGATCTTTAGCAGTACTCTGTTAATTTGTAAAGTATTTTAAGGTTTCCTAGTGTGACTAGCTAACTGAAAGGAGGGAGGGAGGAGAGAGAGAGAGAGAGAGAGAGAGAGAGAGAGAGAGAGAGAGAGAGAGAGAGAGAGAGAGAGAGAATATTCATGTCTCTGGTTTGTGCCACAGAATCTAGTCCAGGTATTGTTTAAGTTTGATTTCAGTATAAAGCTTCTATTATCTTTGTTGCATATAGGATCCTTGTGTCTTGCCCCCCTGCCCCGACTAAAACCCTCCACTTATCTGACTATGTAAAGCTATCCACTTAGCACAGATATCTAAAGGCAACTTAGAGCACATTAGAAAAGTGTTTAAAACTATTTCAAAATCAATGCAGATGTCATGATTTTATTTCAATTGACAACTGCATTGAATGTCTTGGCTTGCTTTCTGTAGTTGATTGTCAAGCCAGATACAAAAATATTAAATTGAAGATACCAGAAATAAACAGTCTACTTTTATTAAATAACTTTTATTACTGTAGATTATTAAAATTGTTTTCTTATTAGTTATTGATGCTAATCTCATACTATGATAATGTTTAATCACTGATGAATTAAATGTGGTCAGAGGCAGGTGGGCAACCCCTGGAGATTTTGAAAAGTATCCTCTTAAGATGAAAGGACACAACTGCAAAGCTTTAGAAAGAGAAGGATATTAATGCCCTCATAGGAAAGGGAAAACCTTTTTTAACTACTACATTCCTGCCCCAGGGTGTTCCAGAAAACATTTTCTGGTCACCTCCCACTCAGTTCCTTTCTTTGCTAATATATAGATAAGATAAGCTCAAATCCCTATGGCCTCAAGAGAAGCAGAATGGCCACAGAAGTCTCTGGCACTCAATCTCCCTGGCACTGGGCAGCATCCTTTTCCCTTCCATACTGTGCTCTGTGTTCCGGTTCTTCCTTACTGGACAGAAACCACTTTCAGGTCTTAGAGGGAAAGAGCAGTGGAGACCACAGTTAGCAGCTAAGTATGTCTTGAAGTATGTCTTGAAGAGAACAGCCTAGTCCTTCATTTGCATATTCCACCACATCCCTAGCCTAACCAGAACAAATAGACAATATTCTCTCTAAAATACATATGCTCGGGCTGGGGATATGGCCTAGTGGCAAGAGTGCCTGCCTCATATACATGAGGCCCTGGGTTCGATTCCCTAGCACCACATATACAGAAAATGGCCAGAAGTGGCGCTGTGGCTCAAGTGGCAGAGTGCTAGCCTTGAGCAAAAAGAAGCCAGGGACAGTGCTCAGGCCCTGAGTCCAAGCCCCAGGACTGGCAAAAAAAAAAAAAAAATACATATGCTCATAGTGAACCTGCAATGCTTTTTCCTCCGCAATCTCACCTGCTCTCTCTTGCTTAAGATTCTTCTTTTAAATTTATGCGATCTCTAAGGAGTTGTTTATGAATACAATGCATCATGATCAATGTAACACCTTTGTTTTATTCTGTCTCTAAACAATATAAGTATTAAATAGCACTTATATTCTATTAAGTGTTGTAATTAATCTAAATATGATTTAAAGTAGGTGGAAGGGAATGTGTAGGATATACATGAATATATTTCCTATATTTCTTGTGCATCTGCATATTTTACTATCTCTAAGGAGATCTGGGGCCAAAGGCCTGTGGGTTTGAAGGGATGGCTGTGCTTATGGCTGCAATGAAGTCATACTTGTAACTTTGAGGGTGAGTGAGCTTACTGCTCACCAGCATTGGTGCAAATAATCTATATCCTACTGGAACTAGACCTACTCACTTATAATAATTTTCCCACAGAGACCTCTCTTTTCCTACCAACATTTTTGTGTATACTTTTCCTCCAATCTTCACTAGCAATCTGTGAGAAGGTAAGGGGGCAGGAACATGGGACAGTCCCTTCAGAGAACTTTTTATGCAAGCCCAAGATAAAGAGAAATACTTGCAACTCTGTGGTGGGTGAGGACTCTGCTCAGTCTAAAGCAGGCTAGTAACTGTGTCAAGTTTTCTGGGCTTTTGTCCACTCTAAAGAACTACTCTATTTGTCTTTTTTTCCCATAGGGAGGGAGGGTCAAGGAGGAACCGAGTGAGGGATGGAAGAAAGGAAGGCAGAATTGCTGTTTCTTGGGACCTTGTTTAGGACTCTTGTCATCCTGGTAATGAGTTTGCAAAGTGATTGCTCTACTTACTACAAATTCCACTCTGATTCCACAGTTGCAGAAAACAGGCACCCAGTTTATTATATGATTGCAGAATGGTTACCAGGTTGATCAACAACTGTCACAGTTTATATTTGCAGTCAGAATCGTTTAGAGAAATGAAATTTAGCATTGACAATTGTGAGTGTAATAAAAGAGGTGCCTAATCTATGATCTTGGGCACTGGGAAATTACACATTTTCCTCTCTTTCTAACATATGTTATACTTTCTAGGATCATAATAGATGATGCAAATATCATGTCTAGTAATTACTAAAACTTACAGAGTATTCCTTGAAGAATAGAGAAAAGTTCTAGGACATATGCCAAAAAACACAACAGCAAAATTTTAGCTATGTTCATTTTCAATCACTTATATTCAAGTACAAAGCCAAGGATTGAAAATTCTAAATTGGGATCACATGCGTTTGTATAGAAAGCATGTCTACATACTGAAACCTTTAGCCTTAAATGCATATAAAAAGACAATATTGAAGTATATATTTACAATACTTATTCGTTTTTTAGGTGTTAATACTGCTCAGAATAATTTATAATTCCATGTGGTCTTCTAGGGGATATGGATAATTTTAATTAGCTTTTAAATTAGCTTTGACAGTTCATTTGAGCTCTCTCTCCTCTTATCTCTTCTCCCTCCTTTCCTCTTCCTCTCTCTCTTGTGCTCTCTTTCCCTCCCTTTCTGCCTCTGTCTCTCTTTCTTTCTCACATATGCACACATGTGTGTGTGTGCTCTCTCACACATGCTTGCACACGCACACACACACACAATTGCTAGGTTGTCCTTGAACCAGCTTCAGACTTGAAAAGTCCAATAAACAAAACACAACATTTTTCATTTTGGGTGGGATTTCATAACAGATTTCTTCTTCCTCTTGTGGGTTTCCTCAACGTTTGATCTTTTCCTCTAAAACAATCCATTATAAGATGATGGGCAAAGCCCCAGGCTGGATAATTATGCTGAAATGGGACAGCAGCCAGGCACTGTTCCCTCCTCACAGCTAGCTGTCATCCTTGCCAGCATGGTCCAGCCCAATATAGCTTTGAATTACCGAGAGAACCAGTGAGTGGACAGGAATGGGTGGCTGTCTAGATTAATGGATGGGTCCCAAGCTTGTCATTTGGGAATGGGTTTCTTTAAAAGTTCTGGAATAAGCATTATTCATGACCTTTAGGGAACAAAACAAAGAATGAAGCTCAGGAGGCAAAGATGTTAACGTAAATCAGGTTGCCTGGTCAAGCAGAAATTCCATTTTGTGTTCTGTTTTTAGTTATTTAAGGTTGCCAGCTGCTCCTATTTCTGGAGGGAAATCATTGAGTCAACATAGAGAAGACTTGAACTATTCCAAGACTAACCACCAAATTTGCTTCTCTGTGCTGCTCCTATAAGACAAAAGGTTATCCATTCCTTTGAGTATTTAGACAAAGGAAGATGGTTAGGCAAAATTCTAGATTAACAAAGCAGATAGAAATCTGTCACTCTCTCTAACAACCCCCTTCACAGGGAGGAGAAAATACCTTTTATTTTCAACTTCCTCCTTCCATCCCCAGTCTACCTAACATGTGTCACTCAGACCTGTATCACCCAGAACCAAAGCCTAATTCAGTCAGCATCTGGCAGCCATTGAAGATGCTTCCGGGTACTTTGGTTGATCAAGACTTCCAGCACTGGACAGTGAGCTGTGGATTGGAAGGGAATAGGCTGGGACTGGGTTTTCTGCAGATAGGACAAATCACAATAACATTTAGAATAAGATGTTACAAATTTCTTATCTCAGTTTCCATGGGTCAAGAGTCCAGATTATAGGTTCCTACATCTTCTGCTTAGGTTCTTACTTGGTAGAAATTAAGATCTGAGCCAAGGCTGAAATCTCACCTCAGGTCATCTTTTAAGTTTGTGTGTTACTGGTAGAGTTCAAATTCTCAAAATTGTAGTAAGAAAAGCTACAAGGAAAAGTTACCTAGGAGGGAACCTCAAAAGTGGCTGTTTTCAAGAGAAGGCAATTATCTTCCTGCTGTGGTTTTGAAGTGGGGAGATCGAGTCTGGCCAGTGCCATCTTAGCCACATGGTAAATGGGAGGGTATGGTATCTTGTCTTTATGATGGGGGGAAGGTGAAGCCCCCACATTCCAGGTGATAGATGTACTTGAATCCTGGAGGCTGGGGCAGGCACTTAGCTGATAGGTTACTAAACTTATCAGTCATTCCAGTGCCTAGGACTCAAGTTTCCTGTTCCCCTGCTCCCTCCTCACACTATTTAGGGCTGGATCAGCTCAGGTGCCATTACCCCACGCCATGTGTCTCTATGTTTGAGTCATGTCTCCTGTTTCTGGCTCTTTTCCAGTCACCATGGCATCCCACTTCAGCTCTCTATTGTAGCTGAATTTTTTTTTGGTATTGTTTTTGTTCTTTCTTTCCTCTCCAGACTTCATGGCTCAGTTTCCTAACAGTGTTAAGTGTATTTGCTGGCTGCTTGTCTTTGAGACAGGACTCCATCATGCCATCACTGGCCTTTTAATAAAGACTCCTAGATTCAACCTCTCAAAATGTGACTTCTCCCTTTTTGCTACTGAATTCACCTTACAACAGTTTGAATATGTTCCTCAAAGATCACTGGTTGGAAATTGAAAGGTCATAAATCATTTACAACAAATTCACTGACACTTCTCTCTGACTAGAGTCTGGGATTAAGTATATGACTTTCTCTTGAATCAAGAAGAGCAATAACCATTTGATTCAAACTTCTACATGCATTTTAAACAACTTCATTAAGTTATAATTCTATAATGTGACTATTAGATGAGCGGGTAATGTAGTACATATGCACAACGGAATTTTACTCAGCCATTAAGAGGAATAAAATTGTAATGTGTGAGAAAATGCATGGGACTGGAGATCATCTTACGAAGTGAAAAACTGAAATTCAGAATTAACAATGACAGGTGTGATGAAGCACTGCCTAATCTAATCCCAAGCACTATGAAATTACAAGTGTGAGTCAACAGCACCCCACTTCAACTAATTGAAATGTCACATTGCCCTTGTCTTCAACATTGGAGATTTTACATAATCTGAGCCCAAGAGAATAGGGCTATAAGGAACTGGCAGTTGTTAGCCTCTGTATGCTACATTTTCTTTCTCCCTCATTAGGTTGATAGCATCACTGGATGCACTTTGGCCTAAAGAAAAGACTAACATTGACTCATATGTAGATTGCTATTGTTTGTTGTTGTTTCTTGATCAACTTCCAACCATGTTAACATACATCTTCCTCGGGGAAGAAAATTGATGACATACCTTTAGGATTTTAAAGACTTTTTTAAAAAAAATTTCCAATTTCAGATTACTTACAGCCTAAATCAAACGAGACAGGCACATAAAAATGTTTCAAAAGCCACAAAAGACCAAACAAACATCAGGAAATGTCATTACAGTTAATGCAGAGAATCAGAGTAAATAGAAGCAACCTCTAATGTTTTTCAAAAGCTCAACCTGTCCACATGATGATAAAGTCAATATAAGGTGGTAAAAAATCCAGATTTACAGGTAAGCCACCTGGGAATAGTTGGAAGTCGACTTTTATTTGCATGACCTGAAATATTAAAAAGTTGAGTGAGGATCAATGAGTTTCCTCTTATTTAGCTGGATGTAGAGTTTAAAGTTGTCAAAGTAAATGCTGTATTCTCTGGAAGCCAAGTGAAAACCTTGCCCTAAGACAGTGATTTCTCTTGCAAATATGTGGCCTTCCTTCAGGGTGTAGATGACATTATCAATTATTATTATAATACTCACTAAAGGATCCTTGAGGCCTGAAGAACCTAAAATATTTCCTCTACACAGTGAAGTAGCCACCTTGCTTGAAATTCCCAGTAATCGTGAACACTTAGGAGCAACTTAGGAAATTCACACCTGTATTCTGAATTGAAGCACTGCTATCAGATCTAATGAAATATTTTATCAGGATGTGACCCTTATTCATCTATTTACTATCTACCAGCAGATCCCAAAGTCCTGGAAATGCTCACATAATAGGACTGGTCAAATATAGAGCGAAGGAATTGGTAGGGAGTGTGGAGCACCATGTAATTTACAACTCAGAACTGCAGAGTAAAGGGATAGAGAGGTCCTGTTGTTTCAAAGGAAGAAAACGGGCATTGCTGCCTTGGAAGCTGGGAAAGAGATCCCAAATGGATGGAGGACAGAGGTCACTGGTTGCATCACTTTCCTACAGTAAAATATGGCCTCTGGGAGCCCTGACTCGGCGTTAGTAATGAACACTAATGTTTTCGGCTGGCAGACTACTTTGAGTTCCCAATTCTTGGACTGCTTACTACATTATTTTATTTAGTGTTTGTCTGGCACTCAGTTCCTGCATGCAAACTCGGCTAGATTGTGGCAGTATTTATTAGCTTTTATAACCACAGTTCTTCAAGGCTGGCTATTTTTGTGCTTCTTATTTTGTAGAAGAGGAAGGTTCAAAATCTAGCTATTACAGAGGATGACAGAGGGAACAGTGATAATAGTTATCACTCAGAGATCTTTCGGCTGCATTACAGACCATCCTTTGCCCAAAAGCATGAATATCATTCAATGGAAACCTGTCTCTAATCACTAGAATTTCACAATGGCCTCAATTGGCTCTTGAAAACAACTTTGCTATGAGTTGTTAGGTAGTGGGTGCTGAGAAATTGTGCTTCAAGAAAATTGGTGGAATGTAGTCATCGTTTTATTTTATTTTTCAAAAAGAATCTTTTAGTTCCAAGGCACCCTGTAGATTTGTTAATAAATCAAAGCCCATATGTGGAGCAAAGAGGCAGAGGAAATGGGGAGGGGCTAGGAGCTCAGAGCTAAAAACTGCCAAACAAGAGCAGGCCTTTAAAGAAAGGGAAATGAGGAGCAGGAAGACAGAGGAGGAAAATAATAAACAAGAGGCGTCTTCATGGTGCCCTGGTGTGACACACACAACAGGGGCTGTAAAACATTCCACATTTGATATCAGAGAAGAGAAGAAGGCAGGAAACAAACTCAGAGAATAACCTTACCACCTATTACAAAGGTTTCCCGGTTGAGCTCACAGCCAAATGCAAACCAGAGCACTCCATGGTCAATGGTCAATGCCAGGCACTCCAGTCAGTATTCCCCACAGAGGTCAGTGGACAGATCATTCTGGAGCAGGCTTTGCATTGCTCCCCTCTGTGGCTCCAGAGCCCCTCCACCCTTTTCTATTTATCATGCCATTAATCTTACATTGTGCAGCCAATTCAATAAAGAGTTCTTACATTTCCCAAATGGACTTGTATATGACATTGGGATTAAGGGGAACTATTGTCTTTGATTTGGTCCTAGTATCTTGATTATTTTCTGTTGGGCCTGTCCTGCTTTTGTCTTGGCTGGCTCTAGACATTTGTGTGCATTCATTTTTATAACTGATTTTGGATTCCTTCTATTGCATCATCTGCACTGGTTTTCCCCCGGAATAATGTATTTTTCATCTTGTCTAACTTGCCTATTTACTGAGAGTGGATTCTTTTGCTAGTCTAACCAGGTAACCACATTTATCAAGAGACAGTATAGATTTAGAAATGTTTAGAAAGGCATTTTGTAATCTTTTATTCTTTATACATTCTTTTTCTTCTGCCTCTAAGATTGTGGTTTAGAAACAGTCCTGACAAAAAAAAGTTAGCAAAACCCCATTTCAACAAATCAGATATAATGGTATGTGTCTGTATCTCAGCTATGGCAAGAGGCCATAGATAAAGGAATCAGATCTGAGGCACACCCTAGGCAGAAATATAAGACCCTACCCTCTCAAAGGGGGTGCTAGAGGCTCAAGAAGTAGAGCACCTGCCTAGAAACCATGAGAATGAGAGAGAGAATGAGAGACAGAGGAGAGAGTCAAAAGGGTACTTTGCAATTTTATAATACCCAAACTATAATCTAACCTATGTCTCTACTCATTCTTGCTGCCCTATTGTTGTTATCCTTTGCCTAAATAAATATTTAAGGCACTAATAATCTTGTCTATAGCCAATTCATTTACCATCATCCTGTCCTCTTCCTTTCTCAAGGAGTAAGTATTTACCATATTCTTTATTGTTTTTTTATTTTTATTTTTCAAATTTTTATTATCAAACTGTTGTACAGAGAGGTTACAGTTTCATACGTTAGACATTGGATACATTTCTTGTACTGTTTGTTACCTTATTGTTTTAATTACAGTTCAAGAGATTTGAGCTTTGCTTCATTTGTACCACATTCTTCTCTGCTTCTTTCTACTTAAACCACCCATTAACACATATGCTTTTTCTTCTGCCCTGGGCATAATTCAGGTGTGTACCACTGAGCCCGGTAGTGTTTATGGCTTTGATACATGTGACTCATGGTAGAAGAATGAATGTATGGACCAATGAACTTTCTTGTGGCCTGTTTTGTGTCAGTGAATAACATCAGGCAGAACACTTAGAGTTTCTTCCCAAGTAGAAGCAGTAGCACCAACTAGGAATTTGTTTTTGAAAAGTAAATTATAGCCAGATGCCAGTGTCTCACATTTGTAATCCTTATCTACTCAAGAAGATTGTGTTTTGAAGCCACTATGGGCAGAAAAGTCCGTGAGACTCTGATATTAAGTAAACTAGTCTGAAAAACCTAGACATGGAGCTGTGGCTCAAATGGTAGAACGATAGTCTTGAGCACAAAGAGGCTCAAGGACAGGGCCCAGGTTCTAAGTTCAAGACCCAGGACAAGAAAAAAGCAAAAAAGAAATGTAAATTATCTGTCTCTCTGCTCTTTCTAATCCTGGCAGGCAACCAAAATCACTGGGAGGGACCTAAGGGCTTGTGTTTCAGTAAGCCCTGTAGCTGGTTCAGATAAATGCCAGACCATGAGAAGCCCTGTTCTAGAATGTCCCTCCACATTGCTCTCAAAACATCAAATAGGATGCTTCCAGTTTCTCTATGCTTCCAACTACACCAAACAAGAGTGAATGGAGGAAAATGTGTGTGATGGGGGGAACTGGAGCTAGCCCATCCACCAGCAAGAGCATACCAGTGCTAACCTCAGGAATCTAATCATTTTAAGTTCATTGTAAAGAGGAGAGTCTGAAGGCAACCTGAGAATCATTTTTATTTTCTGGAATTCAAAGTAAGGCAGCACATATTTGTGGCTTTGCTTTTGTGTTTAAATGGCACCACTGTAATTTTGCCCTTGCCAGAAAGTATATTAGAATAAAGGAGCAAAGGATGGAGATTAGCTTTAAGAACTCCAATGAGTATGCAGAAATATCTGTATGCTTTCCTCTCCCATCCCAATAATAGACTCTGGCCCTGGAAAAAAGTAGGAAAATTCAAAATTAATTTCTCTCTTTCTCAACAGAAATTGATTTCTGGCCCCCACTCTGGTGTGCAGCCCTGATACTGTTACCAGAGTAGTTTCTTGTTAAGTCAGAACAATTTTCACCAGGGCATACTGAAACAGTACAGACTAAGATGTCACCTGTGTGAGACAAGGGGAAAGCCTTAACATTCTGCTCAGAACTGCCTGTGCTCTGACATAGCTTCTTACACAGAGTCAGATCCAGCCAAGGAAAGGGCCTTATGGATCATACTTCCCATTTCCATGTGAAAACAAGGTAACAGACTTGCTTTCCTGCATGCATGTGAGAAGCATACATTTAATCTCTAGGTCTCTAGGACTATTGCAGTTTTACTTGACTTGGGTAGTAGTGTCAGAATCACATTTTTTAACCTATAATTTCATAAATGAGTAATTACAAATGGTAAAAAAAATATCTCTAGAAGCTTTCCCAATTACTGATTTATCCTTGGGCTCCCTTCATTCCTTCAACAGTATTTGTGGTATAATACTTCCTGAAAAGCAACACTCATAATTGTACCCAAGTGAATCATTCTAGTTTGCTATAATTCCAGGAGATGGCAGAGAAGTAGCAAGCCTTGAAAAGAGAGTGGCTTCATAGAGTAATTACATTCATTTGATCCAAGAATGCCTGCTGTGGAAAGAATATGAACATTCCTAAGACCAAAGCATGCTGTTTGTTATTATTTTTGGATTTAAATATTCCTATTCAAAAGATTAAGATTTAAGAAATTTGTATATATAATATATAATAATAATCATATATTTATAAAGCTAAGCAAGCACCAGTGGCTCACTCCTATAATCCTAGCTACTACTAGGGAAGCTAAGATCTGAGGATCATGGTTCAAGGCCAACCCGAGTAGGAAAGTTCATGAGATGGTTATCTCCAATTAACTGCAAAAAAACTTGTGGTGGGGCTGGGAATATGGCCTAGTGGTAAAGTGCTTGCCTCGTATACATGAAGCCCTGGGTTTGATTCCTCAGCACCACATATATAGAAAAAGCTGCAAGTGGCACTGTGGCTCAAGTGGTAGAGGGCTAGCCTTAAGCAAAAAGAAGCCAGGGACAGTGCTCAGGCTCTGAGTTCAAGCCACAGGACTGGCAAAAAAAACAACAACACAAAAACTTGTGGTGGACCTGTGGCTCAAGTGATAGAGCACTAACCTTGAGCCAAAAGAGTTCACAGTTAGTGCTCAGTCCTTGAGGTGAAGTTCTACACACACAAAAAATTACATAGGTATCATTAACAAAAAATTTATTTTCTTTAGCATCTGGGTATTTGTGTTTGGATAGAAAATTGGGATAAAGAAGTATGTGATCCTAGAAAAAATGATTTTCCCAAATAAATATGATAATTTTGTTAAATTACCACTTGCAGTTAAATTTTCACTATCTTCATGCCACTATTAGTTTTACTGGCCATAATTAACAAGTATGCCCTAAAACATAAAGTTATAAACAATAAAGTTATAAACAATGATGAATGGACAATTCTTTTACTAACTTCCTTATGGCTGATGAACTAGCTTCAGATTGCGGGTCACTTTTTGAAGTGATAATCCTCTTTTGATTTCTAAATAAAGGTCAAGTATATCACAGATATGTGATATACTGCTTCAGGATATTCCATATATGACAAGTAATAAGCAAAGAGAAACTACTCCTTTCCACGTTTTACAGAATGACTAATTTTGGGGCTCAGATTCTACAGTATAAATTAGGTTACTCCAAGGTTCCATTATACCTCCACCCCCAACTCACCATGACAGTAAGAGAGCAGGATGCATATGTAATTCTTCAGAATGGAGGTCATTGCCTGAACAGATTTCCCCATCTTTCTCTTCTTTTCAGTGTGCACAATGGATTCTTCTTTTTTTTTTCTTATAGTCACTATTGTTTCTACTGAGTTGGCTTCTCAAGCCAGAATATTAAAAACTCTCCAAAAACATTTTAAAATTGTTATGATAAAGGTGATGAACAGAGATGTTATAATTACATAAGTCAGGTAAAGAATATATTTCTTTTTGGACATCATTACCCCTTCCCTCACTCTCTCCCAGGAAAAACTACTTTTCTTTTTCGTCAGTCATGGAGCTTGAACTCAGGGCCTGTGCACTGTCCTTGAGTTCTTTGGCTCCAGGATAACACTTTACCACGTTGAGCCACAGAGTCACTTCCAGGAAAAACCCTCACACCATGAATTTTTCCAAGGCAGAGCTCTCAACATGAAATGGCTGCTTTCCAGTTTTTGTTTCTTAAATAAACTAAATTCAAAGCTTATACTCAATTCTTTAGCTGGCTTTCTGTTATCAAGATCCTACAATATTTTTGGTTTTCCTTATAAGTAAACATCTACCTTTTCTGTTCTTTGAACAATTCCTAGAAACCCTCCTCTTTCTCTTGCTTCTGTTTGCCATTCATGTTGCTATCCCTTACTTTCTCCTCACCCTCCCATGTTGATCTGCAACCAAGAAAATTGTACTCTAGTCTTTACTTGCCACTGCAGCTGCATTTCATCTCATGTCTGTATTGGATAACACCAACAAGAGTCTCACTACAGATATTTCACTTGGGAACTTCTAATCAAGGTCTGCAATGAATATAACAAGTACTATAGGATATAGACTCCTGTGAATACTGGTCCAAAAAATATAAGAGCAGCTCTATGAGAGTATCTTGTTGATGATACTCAGAAATAACTTATGACTCCCAAGGGAAAGTTTACAGAAAAGTTGGAATATAATGAAGTATCCTACAAATTTGTTAAGAAGAGATAATAATATCTGTTTAGAAAACTTACCAGCAGTTGAAGGCATACCATGTGATTTATAAAAAGCAAAAGTAATAAAAGCAAACTGTGAGTGGTGGGGTGATCTGGAAGAGAAGTCCAGGCTCACAGGGTGCAAACTTTCAGATCAGCCTATATCATATCTCATTTTGTTCTGATTGCCTATAACAGAGTCTTCTGAGAAGACAGAAAACTAAATACATTTAGCTGTGCCTTGAGGATACAAGATTAATCCATCAAGATTACCTTTTCCTTTGAAGCTCTGCCCATCCACCAGGAATAGGATGGTTGCAGTGTAGAGGCATGCTCTTTTCCTTTTTCTCCAGTGTTCACTGAGGTCATGTTTCCTGCTCAAGCAGCCAAGTTGTCATTGGAACATTAGTGTGGTCTTTGTCTACTTAAAACTCATGAGCATCTTGCAACTAACAGTGTTAGATGAGCATCACAATGTGTATGCCAGGAATCCCTTTTGGAGTTCATTTTGAAAAATGAACATTAAAGAGAATCATTCAGTCTCAGTTTGTTAGCAAGTCAAAGGTGTCTGAAATAGTTAACCTACCATCACATAGGAAAAAGAATCTTACACCATGTACTTTGACTTGGCAGCCAATTTGCCATGAGCTAATGACTCTTACAGGATGACTTGAGATGGTTGTTATTGGGAAATGATTCTAAGAACCTCCTCTCAAAAACAAAAACAAACAAAACCCACCACTCATTTCTTTAGTTCTTACTGCTCCATTCCTTTTGTTGAACTAAATTAGTTGGACTATTATCCAGGAATTATAGTTCTCCTCCCTTAATGTTGGAAAGTTGGAACCTTCTTTGCTGACTACAGACTCTATAAAGAAAAAGATATAACTCTGGCTGACCAAGAATAAACAAAAGAAAGTCATGTGGATATATACACTCTTTTTTCTTCCCTTATGAGTTGTTTTAGTTTGAGTCTCTCGTAATTAAAAACAAAAGCTGAAGGGTATTGGTATCGTTCATCTTTGGGTCAGTGACTTAAAAATTATTTTTAGAATATGGTTAAAATATATAATAGTATACAGACAATTCCTGACTTATGACAGTTTAACTTGTGTAGTTTCTATTTTAGCATAATAAAGAAGTACACCTATGTGTTTAATTTGTATTTTATTCTCAGCATAGTGTTTTTTTTAAATGACACAGGTTATTAAAATTTAATAAAGTAGTGTTTGCATCAGATTATTTTCCCCAGCCATAGGCTAATGTATTTTAACCTCATTTAAATTAGGCTAGCTTAAGCTATAATGTTCAATAGACACTCACTGCATTTTCAAATTATGTTATTTTTAATTTATAATGCCTTTAGTTGTAGTCATGAATCATAAATCAAGGAGGATCTCTATTTTATGCATGAAATTTATCTCTTATTTGTCCGCATAAACTATCTGCACTTGTAATCATATGTTCCCTTTTAGTCCCTCAGGATTAATTTAAATTGATACTTGTGTTCTTTCTGTGATAAACCTGATTATCCCCGAAAAATTCTATTTACATATGCTTATATATAATATGTCGATTTATTGTCAAGTAAATTTGACATGGAACATGTGGTTTCTTTACAGATATCTTTGGATGTGGGTTTCATTCTGTACAGCCTTATTTTCCACCAAATTTCCCAACTATGCATTTACTGACAATCCATTAAATGCTGTAAGTCTATGTAATTTTCATCTCTTTAGCTTTTTGTTAAATATCACTTCGTCAATAACTGTGATTGAGCTAGTATCTACCTCTTTGTACCTACCTGTTATTCTCTTCTTTAGATACTTAGTTAGGCCATAGATAGGGCTTTGCCTTCTGAGTCCACTGTTCTTCACTCATAGCTCTTCACTCTCTCCTCACATCCTACATTCCCATCTCTTAGCTCATTTCTCTAATGTACTATGTTTCTTCTTGGTAATCATTCCCTCAAGGAAGCCTTCTATGAGTCCTTTAAGCTAATTGGAGAATCTTGTCTATTGTAACTCTTTCTATATTTCAGTTCCTTGTTGGTTTACACATCTTCATGGTTAGCCAGAATTGTATGAATGTTTGAGATCTCTCAATCCTCAGCATAAGTACAATGCTAGCATAAGCAGTGAATAAGTAAATAAACATAAAAGGTGTGATTGATGGTATTTAATCCAAGAAAAATGGAAAGTGGTTATAAATCTGAAGAGGAAACCTATTCCACAACTTCAGTGACAATGAATCAACTACATTGGGCCACAGAGTGGCCTTTCTTGTTCAGCTAGAACTAAATGCACGGAGAGTTTGAGCAGTGGGTGGAGAGCGTGGTTACCAGGTGAGTTTATGAGACTGATGTGCTAATAAGGTAGCTTATGAGGTAACTTTTAAAGTCAACTTCAGAAAGAAGTTAACATTTTCAAAGCCTTCCACTTTTGCCCCAAAAGATAGCTTTGACCACAATAGATCAATCTAGAAGCATTGACCTTATGGTCACTGGAAATTTTCAGGCTGTTTCTAGATACAAGTGTCTACCCAGGGCCTGAAAAGCAGGATCCAGCCACTTGTGGGAATGATCTGTAGCACTGAGATTGGTAATTATCAAAGGCCTACTTGTTGTGACCATAATGGAATACACTTCTGTTCTACCTAACAAAACTCACCAAGCGCTTTTCCCTGGTTGGTTTCAAACATGAACACCACAAACAAAACAGTTTGGCAAAAGTAGTTTTTAGGTTTCTAATTCTCATGATACAGGAGAATATCAAGGAGAAAATCATCTTTATGTGCCAGACAATTTCAGAAAAATGGGAGCCTCTGAATATCCCACAGCTGTATCCAGGTTTCAGTTAACATCTCATCTTGTTTGTGGAGTTTTCCCAATGTTGTGGAAGTCCTCCATGTCAGAGGTCTTATTTTTGACTCTTCCTCTAAAAATGGCTCATAGCCTTGCTCATCTAGGGAAAGCCTCACAGAACACACAGCTCAGTGTTTGAAACCTTCTGGCTACCTATGTTCCTGTCATCTCACTAACATCCACAAGGCATGTGTGATCCATCCTTCCCCCTTTTTCGCCTAAGGAAACTAGTATGTACTTCCTGACTAGAAATGGAAAAAACAAACAAATACAACCCATGTCCCATTGAGATAAAAGGTAAAATCCCAATTTTAGAGTTCTAAAAAATTTCACTCTTAGTACAAGTGGCATCTGTTTATTTTTTGCCTCAAGGATGTCAGGTTAATAGAGTGAAATCTGGCAAAAAGAGAATATTTGTTATTTATAACATTTAAATTTAAGTTTTATAAATACATGTTATATAGTATTATGTATATATATGTATATATATTACTTATAACATGGAAATGGAAACTTATATATATGTTGTATATATATAGTTTTCTGTGTGTGTATATATATAGACTGGTTTACCTAAACATTACCTATTTACTAACCTACTACCACATTGTTATCTATTTTAAATCTCAAACTTAAGAGAAATGAGGCAATGCAGTCTTAGCTGTTGCTGAGATCTGCCTTCATCCTGAGACAATGTCTGTATTAGTGTTCATGACTAGAATAGGAAACATTACAGGGTACAAACAAATATTGGGTATTCTCTCAATCTTTTACTCACAATGACTGTTTCCAAGTTTTGCTTCTTTATTAAAATCTCATACAAACACTCAAGCACGTATCCATCCACTTATTTGGCTCTACTTTTATGCATGAGGAAATGGGAAAAAGAGATATGCAAATTGCTAAAGTTCATTTGATTACATATTGTCCCAGAAATTCATCTGAAATCAATACCTTGATATGTGCTCTTCAGAAGAGTAGTAGTAGTCGTAGATCCAATGTTGGTGTGGGGTTATGGCTCCCCAGCATCTTCAGCCATTCTGTTCTACATTTAGCCTATAGCTAAAAATCACTGTTGTGTGTGAATAGTTTAGAACTTGAAATAAAGGCTTTGGAAAATAATTGATGAAAAATCTCCAGTCTTCAAGTTTTCTGGGTTTACAGGACTAGATAATTTCAAGGAGGTAAGACAGAGTAACAGAGGCTTTTAAAATGTTTTTGCCCAAAAAAATGGGAAGAAAAAGCTTTTGACAATGTGTATAATTTGAAAATGGTTCTATTACAAACATTGTACATCTCACAATGCAAAACTGTCATATTCAGCAAATAAAAGTAGAGTAATGTATTGCATAATGATTTTAAACAACAATGGATCTCATATAAGGCAGTAGTCCCATAAGACTGTATCACCTAGGACATTGAAGTCAGTTGGTTTAGATACATTCTTAAATAGTCACACAATGAAAAAATTCTACAACCACATATTTCTCAGAATGCATCACTGTTGTTCAGTGGCATATGACTACAATGCATTCTAAGTTAAATTGGAATTTTAGATACAAAAGGAACAAATTCTTATAGTTAAGTATGTCTCACATACCGCATGAATCTTATCTGTCAATCTTGAATCATCAGAATATTTTCTTTCTTCTTTCTGTAATCTACCAATCTTCTGGTTGATACTTTTGGATAGACAGAATTTCCTGTCATCTAGATATAAGAGAGATTATTTATATTATGTGCTTATATTAAAATATAAAGTTGGAATTTACACAAAGATCTGAGGATCTAATTGTTCCTAACTACTGCCACCATTTCAAACTTAAGATTAGAAAAAGTCAAAATTATTTCAAGGTAAAAAGAAATAATATCCACAGCTGTTAAAGCAGGACCAGAGAAGCAGAAGTGGGAACTAAGTAGATGGGAGCAAATTCATAAACCTGAACTATACATTACTAAGTCTATGGACAGTAGCTACTTCCCTTCCAAAGAGAATAAACATTCTGGAAGTTAAAATTAGCTATTGCACATTAAAATGGTTTAGCAGATTATCATTCTAGACCTCATAGTGTCAATGGACAAGATTTATTTTACTTACTTACTTAAGTTTAAAAATAGTTATCTTACCAAATACATTATACACAAACATACCTTAGAAGACCCAGAACAACTCGGAAAGAAAGAAAAAAACAACCCTTCTTCCTAATTTTTTTTTTTTTTTTTTGCCAGTCCTGGGCCTTGGACTCAGGGCCTGAACACTGTCCCTGGCTTCTTTTTGCTCAAGGCTAGCACTCTGCCACTTGAGCCACAGCACCACTTCTGGCCATTTTCTGTATATGTGGTGCTGAAGAATCGAACCCAGGGCCTCATGTATATGAGGCAGGCACTCTTGCCACTAGGCCAAATCCCCAGCCCCATCATGCAGGTTTCTTGATCTGACATGTGAAACTCCATTTTGGAGAAGTTTTTTTTTTTTTTTCCATTTTATTATTAGTATTACCTGAAGGCTGTGTTTCTTTCAGCATGAGGATTTCCTGTGGAATCACATTGTGGCTGAGTAGGGTAACTTCTGTTCCCAGGTGATTGTTCTACTCATTCTGTAATTACACTCGGTAATTCCTAAATCTATTTTCTTCTGTTCTAGATATGATCACTGAGGTCTAGGATGTCAAGAACTGATGACAAGCATCTGTACTCTCTTAGTCTCATCTTGAGTTGCCCCAACAACATCTCCAAATCCCTACAACAACAGGACCAGCTAGCTGCCTAAAGAAAAACAAAGCTATAGAGAGCAGAAAATGCTATTCTGAATTAAAATTTAAATGTGTATGTGTGTGTGTGTGTGTGCATGGGCGTGTGTGTGCTTGTGAGTTGTGGGTATTTTTAAGTTGCTTCTAATTCCTTAGCTTATTTCACAAATCATTTAATACCTTATTAATAAGTAACAAATATCAACAAAATAATTTCTGTGATATATATGTATATATGTGTATGTATTATGTACATGTATATAATGTAGTGAACTTAGAATCTTGCATTTTATCTGAGTTTTACTCTGAATGGCATCTTGTGCATTCATACAATCCTTCACCTATATAACTTGGACAATCAATAAATATCTGTATTAAAACTAAAAACACATCTGGGAGAACATGCAAGGTTCTTTTCCAAGTCTATGTCTCACCATAATTTGAAAAGGTAGAACTATAACTTGAGAAATTCAGTGGACTAGGATGAATTGGAGGGGTATTGGCTCTAAGCTAGCAAAGATTTCCTCAGCATCCTTTGAGGTAGCATTGCTTTCTGTCTCTCCGTGAGCTCAGTCTTCTTTGCCAGAATATTTTGCAAAGACTTTTCATCTGACCACTGTGCAAAGCACAATCTTATCTCAGTTCCTAGTTGCCCAGTTACAACTGTTCTTAAACTTTGCTTTGCATTAGAATCATGTGCAGAGCTGTTAAATTCTGGTGGTGAGGGCCCTACCTTCTGAAAATTTTGAGTAGTAGATGGAGTCTGGCATTTATAGTCTAAAAAGCTTCTATGGTAATTTGAAGTTCTATTATAGTTACCAGTGAAAGGACTCAATCCAACTTTCTTAACTGAGTATTACACACACCCTGAATGAGGTTTTGTGTTACTCATGTGTGTTCTTATTTTTGATTACCAGTGGACAATTTCCTTATGCTCCTATTTCTCAAAGTGTAACCTTAGACCCACAGAAAAATAGAGAACTCAGGGACACACTGTATACCTACCAAGTCAGAATCTATGTTTTATCATCCTAGGTGAGTTGTACATTGGTGTTCAAGAAGCATAGTCTTGGGCTGGGAATATGGCTTCATGGCAAGAGTGCTTGCCTCCTATACATGAAGGCCTGGGTTTGATTCCTCAGCACCACATATATAGAAAAAGCCTGAAGTGGCACTGTGGCTCAAGTGGTAAAGTGCTAGCCTTGGGCAAAAGGAAGCCAGGGACAGTGCTTAGGCCCTGAGTCCAAGCCCTAGGACTGGTCAAAAAAATAAAAAAGAAAAAGAAAAAGAAAGAAGAAGAAAAAGAAAAAAAAGAAGCATAGTCTTAGAACATATAGTTACCTGGATAATCTGTGTACCTCTTGTGTCGATTTCCAGGCCTGAACCTTAATTGTCTGCTGCTCTTATCTGAAATAATCTGTATTCCTTTCCAGTGGTAAATTACCATCTCCTCTGTTGCAAAAATAATTTCAACTCATTACTTTTTCAGTTTCTGGCAGTCTCAAAGCAGGTTAGATCCATGAAGCATCTCCCACAGTGTTTACACACAACTTTCAAAAGCTCAACCAAAGTTGAAGTAATGAATTCCTTATGCTTGTCACTCTTCTAGCTTTGGGGTATTGTTTACATGGATTTTATTATCCAAAGGTCAACCTTTTCACTTTTTTTCTTAGCTTTTTAAAAAACTTTTCCATCTGAGAGTCACTGAAGACTTAGTTCCTCAAAGAAAGTTCTCTGCCATCATCAAGTAATAAATCTTCAAAATAGAGAATCCTTACAGTACTTCTTTATCATTTGTTCCCATTGCAAGTTTATGGTGCTTACACAAAGTTAAAGAGTAATCATGTTATTATCAGTTCAGGGGTCAGGAGACTGACCACATCTCTTGCTTAAACTTGAAGCAAGGTGTGCACTTTGTACTGAAGTAAGCCTCATACCTAAAATGGGGCTTAGAATGACTACCCATAGGCGCAAATGCAAATCCTCTGTATAGGAAGGCATCCTTAATTCAAGTTCCCTAGTCTTCCATGGATTTAGAACAAGCAATAAAGAACTTAAATCATAAACCAAAATATCCTTAAAGTAGCCATAGAAACAACAAATTAGAAATTTAAACATACAAAATTGAGATATTAGAACTCTAAGTTGGAAAATATAGGAGAAATAGACCCAATGATTTGTATAACAAAGACATAAAAAAATGAGACCACTAAAAGAAGGAGCAAGCAACATCATTATAATAACTAGGGAGATTTTAGAAAACAAATTACATAAATGTTTTAGAATAAAAATACTTGATTGTTAGTTTTATACATTAAATATATAGTTTTAAGCATTTGTTTTGACAATGCTAGAAGAATACAGTCTTGAGCAGTTTTTTAGGTAATCCTAGAAGAATCATTGTGAGAAAAATGGATATGATATTTGGATTAGAAACAGAAAATACAGAAGAGCTAGGGACCAGTGGCTGGTGTTTATGATCATAGCTACTCAGGAGGCTGAGAACTCAGACTCATAGCTGAAGACAGCCTCAGAAGACCCATCCAAGAAGCATTTTATCTCCAATTAAACAGAAAAAGCTGAATGTGAAGACTTGGCTCAAGTAGGTATTAGCCATGAGCCATGAAAGTAAACCAAGGTAAATGACAGCATGAGTCCCTGAGGTCAAGCCCCAGTCCTGGCATGTGTACAAGTGTGTACACACACACACACACACACACACACACACACACACACACACAGTTAGAAATCAAAAAAGAAAGGAAATTAAGAATGTGAATGATAGAATATATGTATATATGTATTTATAGATATGTGTGTTTATGTGTATAAATAGATACTACAATTAAAATAAAATTGTACCCTTTTTATTTGCTTAATTTTTCTGGAGTAATGGTTTACTTAAATAGAATCTTGGTTTATCTAAATATTCTCTTCATACGGGAAATCTCTGTGTTTTCCATATTTCCGTTGGTCATCATTTAACTATTGCTATAGTTGTACACTTTGATCAGGTTGGAATAATTTCCCATTATCTTCAAAGTTAATTTTTTATGCATCCCTCTTTGATTTGGATTTGGATTTCACTCAGGATTCCAGGAGGATTCTTCTTGACATGCCGGAGTCTGGTTAGGAAGGCAGTTAACATCTGGATTCCCTTGAGTAACACTGGACCAATGGAGGGATCAAGATCAGTGACTATGTGTTCTTGGTTTCTGTTCTGAAGATGGGCAATTGTCACATGTATTCTGTAAAGCTCCTCAGATGGCCCCAGTGGTGTCAAGCCCTTGTTTACTAGATTTCACCTTTCCCCGTTTAATCTTCCTAAAAGTCTCTTGTTCTCTGGGATTCCTTAGGGATCAATGTCACCTACTTGTAAGAAATAGTAAAAAGAGTCAGTCAGCTTCTGTGTGGTTATTGTTTTAACAGACATGAAAAGCACTCTGAAAAATCATCCCAGAGGGGCACTGTGACTAAAATTTGCTGTTTTACCACACATTAAGTTGGAACCTGGAAAAACAAAATTGAAAACTGTTCTAGACAAAAAAGGAAGTCCACGCTTGGATGAGATATTACAGTGTAGATTTCCGAGTGACTGTAGGGCACTGAGCACCACATAGGAAAACTTCCCTTTGTGTCTTGCCCACTAACTTCTTGAGTTATAACTCCCACTTTTCCACCTCCTCCCATCACATCCTAAATAAATCCCAGCCACAGGAATTTGTTTCTATGTTCTACCATTCCCTTGTTTAATGAGATAAACGATACCATTACCTTAACCATTTGGCGTAAGAACTTTTATTGGAGAAGAACTATCCTTTTGTTATGAAAATGACTTATTTCTCCATAGAGAGACTGCTTGCTTATATGCCATAGATCCACAATCAAGGACA
Source organism: Perognathus longimembris pacificus (assembly GCF_023159225.1). Classification (NCBI taxonomy): domain Eukaryota; kingdom Metazoa; phylum Chordata; class Mammalia; order Rodentia; family Heteromyidae; genus Perognathus; species Perognathus longimembris. The sequence continues at coordinate 58,630,673 of NC_063166.1, forward strand.
AAGCTAACATAAACCTAGGTGAAAATAAACCATAAAAACTGAATTGCAATGCAATCGGGAATGAGAAAATAAAAGCAATTAAAAAAAGAGGTATGTGTTATTCAGCTTTCTGTCACTTTGATAACATGCCTGAGATAATCAACTTAAAAGGAGGAGGAAAGGCTTATTTTGGTGTACAGATTCAGAGTTTTCAATCCATGGTCTCTTTACTTACGGTAGATGTAGATGGAGGTATTATGTCAGATGCTGTGTGCTCACCTATGTTAGCTGATAGGAAAAACAGAGAAAGAGAGAAAGAGGCTGGGGTCCAATTTCCTCTTTCAAGGACAAATTCTCTGTGACCTAACTTCTAACTGTTATACAGGAATTCAATCATGAGATACAGAGATGCCACATAATGAGAGGTCAAATTTGGAGTCTTTATTAGAAGCCAGCAACTGCAGGTAGACTCATGTCCCAAAAAACCTGCAGCCCTCAATGCAGCTAGCACAAAGTTTATAAAGGCAAACACCACCTGATTTCAGGGTGGAATTAAACCTAACAAAAGTGTTATATATAAGTAAAGCGAACTATCTGGGGGAACAATCTGGGGCTTAGAGCAAGATATCCCTGGAGCAAGACTTTCCTGGAGCTAAACAACATTACACACCTGCAAATCAAAGAACAACCTTTTTACCTGTACAGTTTTCAGAACTGGGTAAAAAGTCTCCGTCATCAATTAAGACAGATGCCAGAATGGTAATGAGGACAAGATCACTTTACTTAGACTTAGAATTCATATTTTATAACTAGGCTCTGCCTCTTAAAAAGTTTTTACCACATCCCCAAAGCATCTTAAACCAATAGCACCACTCTTCACATATAGGTCTTTAGGAGGCATGCAAGGTCCAAAATACAGAAGGAGAATTGCCCAGCAAAACAGGACTTTTGCCAAAGGATTTGTTCAGAGCGTTGATTACTAAAATGTGGCTTAAGGTTGTGTGTATTACATAAATGTTTATCTCTTTAAACTTCTATTGATACTTGATATAAGACTGTAAGGACATGAAAAAAAATCTGGCTTCTTGTGGTTCAGAATGAGGCATGCCAAGGTGACCCAAGCCCTCGGGGGAAGCAGCTTAGAGTGAATGATAATCATAAGAATATACCTTCCTTCTCTGTAGGAGCTAGGAGAAATGATGATTGAATTTTTTCTAACCAAAGAATTAGATCTGGACTCACTCTTACCTAGAAAGTAATCTGCCAGGTTAAACCCTGGATAAAACATACTCTAGGTATATATGCATTCCATGTCTGGTGCTGGGAATGCTCTAGGTAATTTCTACTTGATATCTCATTTAATGTCCAACCCCATAAAATCTTCTATTTCAACAAACTTTAATTGACAGTATAGTATCTGTCATACCCTGTCTTAGGTACTTAGTAGTTTACAGATGTGAACAAACCAGAGGAAGATCATTACCTTTACAGGTCCTATTCACTGTGGCCTATTAGGAGGAGAGAATAACAAGATACACAGTTGAAATTCACAGTATATTTATTGATGATCATATTGGAAAGAAATGATAAGAAAGTTACTTGTTATTGTTGAAAGAGATTAAGTATTCCAGAGTCAGGAATCAGAATAAAATATTTTACTTTTTTAATGTCCATCGAATTAGTTATGTTGTGCTAAATAAGCAGCAATGTTAGAGGATAAACATATCTTTTCCCTAGTGATCATAGTTAAAGAGGAATTTTTTAAAAGATATCCTAAGAAGATATGGGAGAAAAATGACTCAATATTTTTGTGGAATACTCTCTTCCTCAGAGTTTTAAGGGATTTCTTCTAGTCTCAAGGCTTCGAAGCAGACCTAGGAACCTTCTCCTTTATTTCCACAAAAGGAAATAAATGAGGAATCGAGACTCAAGAGATACTAGAAATATCATTCGGATTGTGTGGGTCAGGAAAGGCCAAGAGAAAAATAGAATCTCTCAGAATTAAAAGGCAGGCCCTTACATGTGTTTGTGACAAAAATCTAATTACAGCAGGAAGGAAAGGTAGCTTGAACACTTCCCAAACCCAGAAGGCATTAGGAGGGAATAATTGACATATTGACCCATTCAAAAAAAGGATAATAGAGAATCAAGAATGAATTTTAACCATGTACTTACTTATCATGCCTATCAGACTTTTTCCTATTCATGCAAGGTGCTCTTGCTAAAATTAACCAAAGAACATACTGTCTGAACCTTGTACCATCCTTTTAATCAGAGAATGCATTTTCATTGAGAACTCATTTTCATTGGCTTTCCAAATGCCAGTTGAAATACTTTTGGCCAAGGGACCTATATGTAGGAATTTCTTGATGCTTTCTTCATTTCCACTTGGAAAACCAACTGGACACTGATGGGTTCTTTTTTTACTTAAAATGAAAACCAAGACTGTTTCCTGATATACATCAAGATATAACAAAAAACATTGTTTGGTAGTTTCACAAAAGTTAGCCTGTTAATAATTACCTGCAGTGACTGGGAAGTTGTGGTCTTATATTGCTTCTAGCAACTACCATATTGCCTTCCAATGGCTGCATGTTTTCCCAACATACTAAACAGCTAATTATATCCTAGATTGCTTTGATATACTATGGTAAGTTAAATTTGAAACTTGTATTTAGAAGCAGACTCATTGGAAATGGTGACTTTAAAAGAAAAAGGAAAAGCAAAACAGAACAACAAGGACTCAATTCTCTTTCCTAACATTAAGATGCTCTGAAATATATATTTTGTTTATATTTTTATGTATATATGCCAGTACTGGGGTTTGAAATCAGAGCCTTAAGCTCCATCTGTGCTTTTTTTTGCTCAAGGTTGACATTTTATTACTTGAATCACACATAAACTTTCAGCTTGCTTGTGGTTAACTGGAGATAAATTTATTTCAGGGTTGTCTGCTTAGGCTGGCTTCAAACCTCAATCCTCAGAATTTAGCCTCATGAGTATCTAGGATTACAAGTGTGAGCCACTGGTACCTAGTTTACTTCATATTTCTAAAAATAAGCAGAAAGCAACTTTAGTATCTTGTTCATGGTAGAGATGAAGTTGCAGCACTTTTTATTTTACAACTTTTTTTGATATATTATTAGAAAGAAAGCTTATTGATGGGGGAGAATTTAACTCTTCAGCTCCTAGAAAATTCTGAGAAGTTTCCTTATTCACAGAGCACATTAGTTCTTTCTAATACTCTGGTTTCAAAATAAAATAGGAAGGCAACCTGAAGAAAGAAATATGGTAAAGGAACCATTAATTTGAAGAGAGCCAGCTACTGGAGAGTAGGTGGATGTTAGCAGGAAAATAACGTCATTCTCATTTCCAAGTCTCAAATGCTAGCTCTTCAGGTCCCACAGGTTTGGTGTGTTTTCAAAGGAGAAGCAATGATTCCTCAAACTGGTTTTAATGAACAAACTCTTATCTCAGAAGCACGACACATGGACACATGAACTATCAGTTAAGACAGTTCTTCTCAGGAAACCAAGGGAGAAATCTTACTTATTTGACTTCTGTTTTTTAAGGTTCATCTTACTCAAACCTGCCATGCTACTATTAAAGATTCACCTGGCTTAAAGCTTTTGAGTTTATAACTGAAGGTCTGAGGAGAGATAATTAAGCTCCTAAGCCAATTTCAATGCCTTTCTCTAATGACTCAACTTACTGTTTTCTTAACCTAATCCTAGCTAAATGCCAGCTCTTTATAAACCCTGGAATTCTGATCGGTTGTAAGAATTGAGGCCAAAACTAGAAAGAAAATGCATAGAAGCTCAGAGGGGAACATGAGTCTTATGTTTTGCTCATGGACTGCTTTATTTCCCGTGTACATTTTCTTAGTGTATCCAAAAGGGTTACTGTGTTTCATTAGTAAACAGCAGTTTACATACAAGGTTTTTGTCTCAGGATAATGATAATTATGTGTGTGTTCCCCTTGGACTGTGGTAGTGCAATCCAAAAAGTTTCATAGCCCCTGCACTTTGCTAGGACAATGAAGAGCAGGCTTCTCTCTTGTTCCCTTATGTCTATTTCACTGTAACTTTACACAGTGATACCTGGCAGCAGTCATGTGTTGGGGTCTCCATTGCTGAGACACAACCTTTGCCTGAAGCCTCTGAACAGTTCTTGGCTTTCCCACATGCACACCAAGCCGGGACTGAACAGAAGGAAACATGAAAATGTGTCTATTCTCAGATTTAAAATAGCCTAAGCATGAGTAAGAGGACAGTTTATCGAAAGATAAAGATAACTGGATGGTTCTACAATGTTAAGTCTCCAAGACAATCAGCATGGAAGCACATGGTTGATAGGCTGTGGGCAAAGATTCCAGGTTCTCTCCTATAAAAGGGGATGGTTGAAGCAGTGAGGATAATATAGAGAAAGAAAGAACCCAACTGAATTTCATTTCTTAGAAATGAAGAGAAAGTAAGATATCACTGAAGGACCCTAGAATGCTATCATCCATGATATTCAAGTTCTTTCCCCATTCTCTCCTTCCTCCCTCCCTCCCTCCCTCCCTCCCTCCCTCCCTCCCTCCCTCCCTCCCTCCCTCCCTCCCTCCCTCCCTCCCTCCCTCCCTCCCTCCCTCCCTCCCTCCCTCCCTCCCTTCCTTCCTTCCTTCCTTCCTTCCTTCCTTCTATTTTCTGTTTTCTTGGCTAGAAAAAGTTCGTAACCAATAGCAGCAAGATGCTCATCAGAAAAACCAACACAACTTGGAGATCTAGGCACTGCTTCTCCCCAAAATGTCCCTTGGGGTATTTACAACCCAAAGTCCCCAGGAGATGTGTTCGCAGAAGTAAATCTCTTTGTTATGTGGAAGAACTCTTCAACTGAATTCTATATGAAAACTAAGCAAATATTTGCATGGAAACAAGCACTTGGGGGAATACAGAATATGTTTTTTTTTCTTTTTTTCTTTATTGTCACAGTGAAGTACAAAGGGGTTACAGATTCATACCTAAGGAAGTGAGTACATTTCTTATCCAACTTGTTACCTCCTCCCTCATTTCCTCCCTTCCCCTCCTCATTTGCTCTCCCCCCATGAATTGCACAGTTGCTTTACACCATATTGTTTTGTAAGTATTGCTGTTGCATTGGCTTGTCTTTTTTTTATCCTTTGTCTCTCGATTTTGGTATTCCCTTTCCCTTCCCTAGTTCCGATGCATTTATATGCAATATCCAGGTTACGAAAATCACTTACAGTGACATCAGGGGTACAACCATGGGAAATAAATATGAAAAAAAAGAAAAAGAAAAAAGGGCACGGTTTCACATGGCATGTTGAAAATAACTACAGCAATGATATACTACTTGTTTCCATAACTTGAAATTCATTTCACTTAGCCTCATCTTATGTATTCACACAGGCAAAGATATTGAGCTATTGTGATCTTCTGCTAGGACTATCCTAGATGTGTACTAATTATTCCTTATGAGGGAAACCATAGAGTCAGGCCATGTTTCTTTGGGTCTGGCTCACTTCACTTAGTGACTTTTTCCAAGTCCTTCCATTTCCTTATGAATGGAGTAGAGCCATTCTTTCTGATAGAAGCATACAATTCCATTGTGTATATGTAGCACATTTTCTTTCCACTGAGGGGCATCTGGGTTGGTTCCACATTTTAGCAATGACAAATAGTGCTGCGATGATCATAGTTGTGATGGTAGCTTTGGTATGGTCTTGCTTGTAATCTTTTGGGTAGGAGCCCACAGAATATGTTTTCTATTATGACATTTTTTCAGGCATGTCTAGGAGAAAAGCCTATTGTTTTTGATCATCAGAGCTGCCACCAAATTCTGAGGGATCGCAATGGCAACCCCGTCAAAAGAGAAGAGACTCATTGAAAAAATGTTCATTTCCTTGAGGACCAAATAAGATATGTAGTCATATATTTTTTTTTAACCATGAAAACCATCTGTCTCTGATAGGTGAGAGCATTGTTTATCCTAATGAACAGCATCTTGTTGGGTCCTGGTTCAGGGGAATTTATGTGAGATAAGGAGAGCAGAGGATGATATGGCAGTACCTGAGAAAAGTTACAATCAGTGGAAAAATTCTGATTGACATTTGTCACAGAACACCAACTGGTTGACTGTATTAACAAGAAACCATGATCAAATTATCTACCAACTGAAGTGTGAGCCTTCCATAAACAAATAAGCCAATCGTACATGGGTTAGTAATTTGGGGGATAATTTGTGGAGCTAGGATCATAATTTTGGGATCTGAAAATATAGTTCCAGCCAGAAAGAGATCTTTACTTCCAAGAATAAGGCTGGAATGCTTGTGCCTGTGAGACTGGGTTAAAAATTAAAGTCATCGAATGCCAAATGACAAGGTACCTAAGGAGCAGGAATACTGAGCCCATACCACAAACAGCATGAGAGGATATTTGTACTGTAAGCCAAGGCATTGTTCCAAAGTTTACACTTAGCTATAAGAAGAGTTTTCCTAGAAAATTGCAGCTAAAATCAATGCCTATGATTACTAAAGCTGTGCTACAAGTATATTTTCCAAGTTTCATTATTGCAGGTCATCTGATGTTTCCTAAGGGAAGACAGAGAGAGAAGGGAATTCTGTACTGCAGTTCCAATTCTCCACACTCAAAGACCTTTACTATTTCACAAATTCTTATAATCAACTCATGAGCCTGCCTGCTACACAATACTTCAAGGAAAATATTTTTTTTTAATAGAAAGTTCTGTTCTTAACTGTTGCGAGTTGGGTACATGCAGAATATTGGACTTAATTGGAATTGGGTAAAAAGTGAATTCTCCATCTACCTACATTGTGTGAAAATTTATTTGGTTCAATTCCCAAGTTCCTAAACTTGGAATTACAAGAAGAAACCCCTTGATGGCACATCACACATCAGTCATTGATGGATTTAGGAAGTGGAAGTTCAATATCTTGACTCATGTTCAGATTAAATATCAAAATTCTGACCACTGAATTCAAGGAAGGATGGAAGCTGTCCTGATCTGAGCCAAGGGCTTATACATTTGGTTCAGGTGAAACAATTCCAAGTGAAGTGATTCTGGCAATTTGACACAGTGTGTACAAAATAAATAGACAAAAGGCAGATCAGGGAGCTATGAGGATCTTTCCGATCAAAATTCCCTGCTCTTTGACTCAAACTTTTGGCAATAGTGAAGGCCATCCAACTAGTTATATGGGTTAGATGAGATTAGGCTAAAATATTTTATCTTGTACAAGAAAAAGGGTGGAGTTGGATGTGAAGAGATAACTAGTAGCATAGTATCTTCCTCCTTTTTCTCTCTTACTTTATTTATACCTTTCTCCTCTCTTCCTCTTGTTCATAAACCATATATAAATGACCATATCTGTACTTCCTTGCTTATATATCATCATATTCCAAGTTGATCGTTAAAAGACATTTAAATACACTTGAAGAAAAACAGGTAATAATTGAACTCAATATTCCAGTGAAGAAACATTTAAAGTTTCTGTCTTTATAAATTAATTCTTATCTAGTCATTTTATACAAATGGCACAATAGTTCATTAAGGCTGCTGTCACAAAAATGTCACCATTTAGGCATCTTATAAACAAATAGAAATTTAATTTTCCATGGGTCTGGAAGCTGAGCAGTCTGATGTCAAGTTCTGAGATATTCGGGGTCTGGTGAGAATCTGGTTTTTGGTTCTCAGATGGTACCTTCCCATTGTGCCCTCTCACTGTGTAGTGGTTGGAGAGTTTCTCAGGCTTAATTCATTAGATCACTCATTTATCTGTGTGCGCTCTGTTCTTGTGACCCAACCACTTCCTAGAGGCCCCAATTCCTAATCTTGTCACACTGAGGACTAAATTTCAATCTATGAATTTTAATGGTACAAACAATGAGAAGACAGGAAATGGAATCACAGGATGTGTACTCTTTTATACCTATCTTTTTCACTTAGCAGAATGTCTTTGAGATTCATTCATGCTGTAGTATATATTAATAATTTATTCTTCCAACTGTTGAGTAGTACTCCATTGAGTTAATTTACTACATATATTGTATGATGAGATTTGTGTGACTTTCAAGTTGGTGGTTTCATAAAGTATCATGCATATCTTCTACCGTATGTATTATTCTACTATCCCTCATTCCTGTATATTCATCTGGATTTGATTCTTATCTCCCTTCATATTCACTTTAATATTTTTCTTGCTTTTGTTTCATATCTGAGCTCCCATAAGACAGAAAAATCCTTCTGATAGGGTGAAAACAGTCCATCATTTTCATTTTCATCAACAGTCAATTCATCTTGTCAGTTTCTCTATATTATCTTTTTTACTTTTGTTTTAAATTTATCTTATTGATTTTACTTAAAGTTCTCTTCCCTGCTCTGTCTTCTTTCTTCCTAGTAGATATGCCATTGCTTCCATATGGGCCTGACAGACTTGAACTCTAGGAACTTACATTGGTTCTTGCAGTTCCTGTTCAACCTTTCTGAGAGAAGTAACAGTTGCATCACTGAGCCAAGTCTATGCTTCCCCAGGCTTTACTCAGGGCTTCTGAATGTCCCCCTTTCAATCAATCAGCTTCACACAATCAGTTTTACAGATAGGAAGTTCGCCTTTCTCCCACTTCCCTTCAAGAGCCATGAAACCTCTCCAAGGACGCTCCCACTTCCTGTTAGTGAGCTCTACTCACTGCCAGGCCATTTTCCTCATAGTGTGTGATTTTCTTTTAAGTTGACTTGTTTCAAAGAAACTCTTGAATGTCTACGTATTTCTGGCAGTAAAGGTTATCAGTGTCATAGCCTCTGTTGATGCAATACTTAGTTCTACTTTGATTCAGTTAGACTATTTTTTTTTAGAAAGTAGCTATTCATAAAAATATTTTAGTATGACACAATATATAAGAAGAAATGTGGATATACATAATGAATAGCTGATCACTATTTAACAAACTGACCACAACTATCCTGTAACCATGAAACAGAGCATGACAAACACTGGGGCACGCCCACCCCACATCTAGTCATTATCTACCAAATGCCATCCTCCTTCTTTCTACCTGCATAGACCTGGTTTGATTCCAAGTTATGGCTATTACAAATACTGCCATTATAACACATCCTCCTGTATATCTTTCAGTAAGCTCATGTGTAACATTTCTAGTGGGCATATTCACAGAAATGGAGGTTGGGCACATAAGGCAGGCATAATTCCAATGTCAGCATACACAGTTCAACAGGTTTACAGTGTGGTTGTCATTTTTACAACCATCATCAAAGTATGACTTGCAAGGACCCTTTATCTTCACCAACTTTTTTTAAATCAGTCTCATTTATCTTTTATGCAACTATTTCTTAAGTAAAAAGAGAATGAGTATGTTGATTTTTTTTCTTTTGTTTTCAGTGGAAAACTGAGTGGGAGATCTCAGCATAAACTCCTAGGTCTACCAAGATCAAATTAGTATAATGTGTTTTCTGAGGGAGTTGTGCTATCAGAGCCCCTCTTTCTAGCTCAGTTCCCCTTTTCTTTCCCAAGGATGTTTCTTTCCAAAAAGAAGAGGATTGTATGGGTTTTTATTCTTGAGAACATAAGGTTGCTGGACCTGGTGGTACATGTTTATGATTCCAGAACTTGGGAGGTTAAGGCAGGAAGATTATGAATTCAGGACGAGCATGGCACCATCTGAAAAAATAAATAAATTAGTTTGCCTCCTGCTCCAGCCTTTGGTGATCTTTAGTATTGGTCATGCTGTTCTGATCTGAGGAAGCGGGAGCAATGAAAGATCTATTTATGGAAGGCCTCACTTCCTTATTTACCCCTTTCACAAGTGTCATGTTTTTCTTATTCAATTGTAGACCCTGGAAGAGGATGCGCTATGTTTCATTCCTTGATTTTGTATTTATTCATAGATTTTTGAAGCAACTATATATAAAACTGAGTTATTACTTAATCTCAAAAACACTTGTTGGGGCTGCTTCAACACACCAAGTGATGGTAAATGTCTTCTATGACAATTTTTATGCTGTAGATTGTGAACACTCACAAGTTGGCAACACATTAAACACTATCATCCATTTATACTTTAGTGAGAAGAACAAGGATAGCTGATGAGAGCAGGGTGGTAGATTGGTGGCCAGTCCTGGGGCTTGGACTCAGGGCCTGAGCACCGTCCCTGGCTTCTTTTTACTCAAGGCTAGCACTCTGCTGGTTGAGCAACAGCGCCACCTCTGGCCTTTTCGCTGGGGAATCCAACCCAGGGCTTCATGTATAATAGGCAAGCACTCTTGCCACTAGGCGATATTGCCAGCCCCATTTGTCATCATTTTGACATTGGGATATCTTTGTGATTTACTTTGACCAATGTAAGACAAATAAGGGATAGGTTGCTAGTTCTGAGCTTTGATGTTAAGAATCCTTGTGAAATCTACTTGCTGACTTAGAACTCTGCTACCATCACATACAAGCTTAGGCTAGCTGGAGAGTAGAGACCAATGGAGGAAAAACTATGTTCCCAACAACAGTGAACTTACCTATATACAGGGAGAATTATGACGATGACAGCACAACTGTATATAACCCACAGCTCAAGGTATGTGCATTAGCTCAGTTAAGACTAGGAGATGGCCCTAGATTACTTCTGGACTCCTGAGAAACACTATAGATCTATTGTTCTAAGTCACTTAGCTCAGAGCTTTTTTTTTTAAACTTGAAAGTAGCTACCATACAGCAAGATAGGAGTAGAGATAAACTAAAATTTTATACAACTATAAGAAATGTAAACTATGATAAGCCTTGTATGTGATCACTTTTTTTCTCTTGTTTCTTTAAGGCAGATGTGATTCATTGATGATTGTCTTTTATAAAGGAAATTGTAACTTAACATATTAACATGCCATAGGTAGAAATATAGCAGTATAAATGCTTTCTGTGGCTTACTATTAATTCAGATTCACATTTGTTTCCAAATTTTGGCCTTTTTCAGTTGTTGCTTTGGGGGAACTTACTTATATTCTCTAAGCCTTGTTTTCTTCTCAGGAAAATAGACATGATGACAGCATTAACCTTGCAAGGCTATTGTAAAACCTAGAATAGTAGCCCAAAGCATAACCTCAAGAGGGGATGTGAGTTTCAGTTTCCTGGTTTTGCAGCTCCATGACCTTGGCCAAATACTTCAGGGTTTCAGGATCAAGTTTCCTGAGCTATAAACTGGTCACAATAATAATCCCTATCTCACAGCATTGATTTGAGGTTAAGTGAGATAAATACTCGGTCTGATAAATATTACCCTACAGTTTATTGCTCACATTAGTATTTCCGTTCCTGAAGTCCTAGACTATGTAAACTGCCTTAACCTCTCTCCATTTTATCTTCAGAAACATAAACATATCACTAGTTATACAGTATCTCACTGTTACTTTGCTTTTCTCAACACATTAGGCACAGAACCAGTTCTGCATCTGTAACATGTATGTATGGAAGTTGCCTTTCATCTTGTGTTTCTTGTTGCTCATTTGACTTTGAGCTTATATTGGGTAGAAGGAATGGGGAGGGCAATAAATACTTTACCGCATCATTTTTATCTGAATTCTCTTCCTCATCCTTCCAAAGGAAATAACAATCTATATAGATCTATTTGTAAGGCAAAGTACTTTAATAGAACCACAGGTATGAAGCTACAGCATTTTCTAGGTAATGAACAGCACAATTAGGAGGCAGCTTTAGAAATGACACATACATTAAAGGTCTAATTCTGAAGGAAGTGACTATAGTCAAATACATTTGTACGCCAACATTTTTATCTTTTGCCAAAGCAATAGTCTGAACAAAGTACCATAGAGACAATTTTTGACATTGGGAAGAGATCTCAAGTTTTTATCATTATTAATAGAACAGATTCTTTTTGATAAGAAACTTTCATTAGCAAGTAACTAAAATATTATATATACTTATATATATGCACAAAACTAAATTGCTAAGCCCATATGTGATTATGTACTGTAAGCATCATTGTCTCTCTAATAAAGTGGTGTGTTTTTTTTCAGTCATTTTTTCTCAGTCCTAGGGCTTTAACTCAGGGTCTGAGCACTGTCCCTGGCTTCTTTGTGCTCTAGGCTAACACTCTCACTTGAGCCACAGAAACCCACTTCTGGGTTTTTCTATATATGTGGTGTTGAGGAATCGAACCCACGGTTTCATGTATAGGAGGCAAGCACTCTACCACTAGGTCATGTTCCCGGCCCTTTTTATTCAGACTTTTATGGGCTATTTGACTTTTCCTAGTTTTTTCCTGGGGTTTGAACTCGTGGCCTGGGCACTTACTGTCCCTGAGATTTTTACTGTCCCTGAGCTTTTTTCCTCCAAGCTAGTACTCTACGACTTGAGTGCAGCACCACTTCTAGCTTACTATTGGTTAGTTGGAGATAAGGGTATCCTGCTCAGGCTTGCTTTGAACTCCAAACCTCAGATCTCAATCACCTGAGTAGCTAGGATTATAGGTGTCAGCCATTGGTGCCTGATTTTTTCCCCCAGTTTCTGAAGTTCTTACCCAAATTATATTTGGGAGAAGTTATAATTTCCCTATTTTATGGAGATGAGAAAACTGAGACACAGAGATGTGCCTCTGATTACACAATTGTCCCAGATTATACAATTAATGGTAGATTCAAGATTAAAATGGAAATGACTTATTTGCAATGTTCATGTTCTTGAGATTACACAGGGTCACTACTTCATATATGTATGCGCATAACATTAAACACATACCCATACATAGCTTCAATGTATTTATGTTTCAGTTCTACGGCCTACCATATTTAATCCACATCACAAACCATGAAGAAATGAACATTTAATCTGTGGCTAGCATATAAGAGAGAGGGAGAATAGAAAAGATTGGTTAAAAATATATCTCCCATTTTGGTTAAAATACCCCTGAGTTATGGAATAAACCATATGTATATCATATATCATACATATATGATATACATGATATGATATATATGATGTTTAAAGATGGAAATAGTAGCAAATCACATACCTAATAAATGACAGAGTCAGATTTGGGTGCAACAGTGACTGAAAACTCAACATGATTTCAACTAAGTTATTTTCCCCACAGACACATGCATTTCCACATGCATCTGAGGGGTAGGGGATTATCCCCAAGTCCCCACCATTACACAAAAGGTTTCCATTCTGATTTTGCTTTTTCTTCAAAGCTATTTTCTCCTTGGTTTTCCTGCTTCCCTGTAAACTCTCCTTTGGTACATTTTTCATATTGAGTTGCAGTTTGATTTGTTGAGATTTTTCTTGCTACAGGGAGAGTCAGTGATTTGAAAAGAAGTTTTAAGAGCATGCTTTTGTTTACTGACTTTTTTTCTAGTTTCTGGATGCTTCCAAAAATTCACTTCTGAAGATGTGAAGTCCAGAGAGACTAAGGCCATAAATACTTAACATAGGAGTACATTGTTTTAGCTAAAATTTATGGAGTGCATCAAGACTCCAATTCATTTTTTATAAATTGACCTCATAAGTTCTGGATTGAAAATCTCTCTTAAAATTACCATTGTCTGGAAGATGAGTCATTTAAGATGCCTTCTTTACACAAGTTCAGGACTTCAGGCTCTCCCCATTTCCATTGTCTTTCTTATCTCCTTGAAAGCAATTTTGATGAAAGTACATATGCCACCCACTCCACGCTGAAAGCTACTCAGCCTTGCAAGGGGAACATCATAATTTATCTGAGCCAGAGTTGCATTCCAGTTTTAGAAAAATCTCTACAGCTTTTTGCAAAATATTCAAGGAATCTAGTCAAACATTAGAACTAATGTTAGGATCTGGGTTACTTTTCTTTGTTTCTGTGTTGGAGTGCTCATTTGCTTAGCCAAAATTATCTTCTGAAGCTATGTACTGGTGGTTCACACCTGTAATCCTAGCTACTCAGGAGGCTGAGATCTGAAAATCACTGTTCAGAGCCAGCCTAAGCAGAAAAGTCCTTAACACTCTGATCTCCAATGAACCACCAGAAAACCAGAAGTGGCATTGCGGGTCAAAGCTCTAGAGTGCTAGCCTTGTGCAAAAGGAGGTCAGGAACAGCACACAGTTCAAACCTCAGAACAGACAGAAATTAGCAAAAAATCTTCTGATAATGTTGTCCTTGAATTAATTATACCTTAATTCTTTGGACTTGTTCCTAGGTGTGGAGATTTGGGAATCTGACCAAACCATCCCTAACAATGATAATAAATAAATCTGACTAGTCCAACTCTATCCTGAGTAACAGCACAATCGTTACATGACCCATTCAAAGACAGAAAATGTGTAAGTTTGTTACTGTGTTAGCATAAAGTCTGGGAGCACAGAGGATCTCAAGCATGTACCAAAAATTGATAAAAAGTGATCTCAGACCTCCTAACAAGTAATTTGCCTTTGGGAAAGTAGATCTGCTGTCTGTTTTTTTTACCTAAAAACTATGTCTATGATTCAGAATTATCCCTAAGATAATGAAGCTCAATCTAGGTAGAGTAGGTTCCTCAGGGGATATTTGGTAAGATCTGGAGATATTTGAATTCATCATTATAAGGAGAAGGTTACTCTTGGTATCTTGCAGGTAGAAGCCATGACTATTGCTAAATATCCTACATTCTATAGCTTAGCTCTCCACAAAAGAGAATTACATGGCCCCAAATGTCAAAACTGCTGAGTTTTAAGAAATCTTTAATTCTAGTTTTTCTTCAGCACAAACAAGACTTCAACACCAGGATCTAGACTTTCAGAGATGAGGGTGAATGGCAAAGAATTATTTCCAGGCTCCTAAATCTTGCTATTTTAAACATTCCAGAGAAAGCAGGTTCTTATTTGGTTCATCCAGGAGCCCTAGAGGAAGTGCAAACCACAATGCCTTTTGCAGAATTCACCGAAAAGAAGCAAGATTTATTTTTCTCTCACTCTCTTAGCTCCATACCTTCTATGAATCCTCCCCAATCAGACTTCCCAAGTGTTCTTTAAGTATATTGCTTGTATATAGCTGAAACAATTGGGGACTTGCTGGACCAAAAAAACATATCAAATCCAAAGAAGTTGCGTGGTTTCATAACTCACTTAGAGAAGTGTATAGTTTGCTTAAATGCCCTATAAATCATTGTTAAAACATCTCATTATGCTTGTTGTCTTTATTTTTTAATTAAAAGGATTAAAGAATTGTCTCCTTAGATCTCTATGGGATTATGTAGTAATATGGTATCATTTTTCATGTTTTTCTTATGTTCTGACTTTTGATAAAGTCCAGAAGGAGGTACAGCATGGTCTTAATCAAATTTCACATGAAGTACTTGAGTTGATTTATGGGTACTAGTTGGAAAGCAGAATTTAAATTCACATAATAGGAAAAAGAACTGGTATGGTATTTGGGAAAATTTGGGTCCATCTTCTGGCTCTCCAAATGACTGCCTTGAGGCTTTTGGAATGTTATGTGATTTCTGTGGTCTTCACTTTCTTCATGTATAATATCAGGAAGTTGGATTTCAGGAATCACACTTTTTGGTGCTAATTTCTTAAATGTAGTAATTTCCATTTGATCCTAGACTAAAAGAAAAGAAAACAAGTTGCATTGATCTATTAGTATCTCTAAAGCATTGCTGAAAATATTCCACTTAGGATTAATCTTTTGAAACCATGAGAAGTTAGAACATTCTTATTGACCACATGCCACAATTAAGAAAGTGGCCTTGACCTCTTGTTTCACCATGAAGAGTGCTATGATTAAAAACTTCCAGGAATTGGGGACACATTTGCAACTGAACACATTGAAATCACCATAATCAAAGTTGAATGTCAATAGTATAGGACCCAATAGAAATACATGTTCTATGACAGAAAAATTTTAGAGGTTGACTTCCTCTTTAAGCCTTTTTAGGATTGTTCAGATAATATGAGAAAACCATATGCACTTTCAAAATTTCACCAGGGATACCTACTAGGGATTTCTGTTTCCAAGAAATAGAAATTAGCCCAAAGAACTTATGTTATTTTTCCCTGCCTTAGTATTTTTACCCTGTGTAGTTCCTCCCTCATCAAATCAAGGATGGCTCTTGAATAGAATGTAACATAAATGAAATACAATCAAATCTCACTATGCTCTTTCTTCTTCATTTGCTTTGGATAATTAAACATTCCTCTCTGTTTTCTTGAATGAAACTGGTAAGACTAGGTCATGAAACGTTGTTTTTTGGGAGAAATCTTGACAGCATCTGATGAAATTAATGAAAGCCCATGAGGAGCTGAACTGAGGCCTTTTGCCAATAACCAGTTCCAAATTGTCAACTATTTGATGAGGATTTGGGCCATGGACTCTTCATCTCTTGCCAAATCCTAGATGACTATATTAGAGCCAGTATCTGACCATAGCCTCATAAAATACTGTGAGCAAAAAATGCCCAGGAAAATCACTTTCAAATCCTTCACCCACAGAAACTGAGAAATCATAAATATGTATTGCTGTTGTAAGCCATTAAATAGTAGGACCATTTGTTTTACAGCAATAGATAATAAAAATATTAATAAGAGTATAAAGCAATATAAATAAAATATACTTTAAAAGCTAGAGAATTAGGAAATTCAGTAACAGATTTAGTTTCTACACATAATGGTGGAGATTTTGAAGTTAAGTCATGGTGATTTTGAGAGAAAAGCTATCAAACGAATGGATAAAATTCTCAGATCATACTTTCTTCCTGATGTACCACCAGAACTTCCTTCTTGAAAGGTTCTAATTGAGTATGACCTGCTTTTCAATCTTGACTAAGAAACAATTGAGTACTTTGAAAATAAAGAACATTGAATATATAAAGAATGTTATATATTATACAGATAGAAGATCATCTATAGATCTATATTCCCCTCTTGCGAGAGAGAGAGAGAGAGAGAGAGAGAGAGAGAGAGAGAGAGAGAGAAGAGAGAGAGAAAGAGAGAGACCCAGAAGATTATATGAACAAAAAAGAGTCAGGGTTGGGGGAGTACTGGGAATATGGCTTAGTGGTAGAGTGCTTGCCTCCCATGTATTTCAATACCTGGCTACCAAGTTGGGCCTGTGAAATACACTCATTTAAGGCAGTCAGAAGCACACATGACTATGGAGAACACACATGCAGTTAGATTCCTGGGCAGCCACTTCCCAACACAAGTCAACACTAAGGGAAGAATAATATGGACACGTGTGTGCACATGCATGCGTACGTGTGTGAGTGTGTGTGTGTTTATGTGTGTATGTGTTTGTATGAGAGAGGGGGTGGAGAGGGAGAGGGAGAGGGATATAGAGAGATTTACTAGCTATGTTTGATATAAAACCCTTAATCAGTTTCATTGTTTGTCAATCCACAATGTATTACACTTACTAATATCCTGGGAGAGTAATCAAAACTCTTGCTCAACACTAGATGCAGACAAATGAAAAATGGGCCACTTTAAGAATTTTATAATTAACAGTAAATTTTAAGACATGCCTCTGGCAATATTACTTAGAGTTTGTGGTGCTGCTGAAGTGAATTGCTTTTCTTTTTATCTTTTCCTCTTTCTTTTCTCTTTCTTCTCTTTTTTCTTTTCTCTTCTTCCTTCCTTCCCCTCTCTCTTTCTCTTTCCTTCCTTCTCTCTCTTTATTTTTCTTTCTTTCTCCTTCCTCTCTCCCTCCCTCCCTTCGTCCCTCTCTCTCTCTTTCTTTTCCTTTGTTTCCTTCTTTCTTCCTGTTACTTCCAGCTCTTATACCATTACCATAAAAGAATTCTAGAGATCCCTGAAGTCTCCTACAGTAAAACATGTGATATAGAAGTTGGAAATTTTGACGACTCTGGCTGATAAGGCACTTTCAGTTAATAGCAGATTTGTTTCATTTACTCTCCTGCTGCTATAGGTTGATTTCAGGCCTCTGGACTTACAGCTATTTCAGTTCTTAGAATCTGGGAAAGCAACTTGGCTAACATGAAGAATTGGCATAAGATACAAAAAATACAAAGAAGAAGGAGAGGTATAAATAGATTCTATGCAAAGCCAAGTACACATGCTGAAATATAGAAAAATACATTCCAAGCAGAAGCATGGCTTTGAGGGCAGGGAATGAAAATGGTTATGAAATATATGACTATTTCTTCAAATACAGTTCACAGGTAAATGGGGGAGGGGACAGTGAGAGAGTTGGGCACAATGTTTCAAGTCGCAATTTCTCTGTCTTTCTGTCATTTACCCATGAGATTATTAATGGAACAAAAGTTTTAAATCTCTGACAATAATCTAGTAGGGTAAAGTTAGTAGGGCCTGAATGAAAACTAAATAACTAAGGACCAGGTTACATTTTGTAACTTGCTATCATGAAAGGCTTTTAAAGTTTAATTAAATGAATATATTTATTGTGGCAAATAATTTATATAATGGAATTTAGAATAATGATTATAGTTATTCCATTTCTGAGAGAAGTGCTTAGCACTGGAAATGCAATGGATTCGTTTTCCACTTTCAATTTCTGAGCCTGTTTCCCTCTTAGTTGCCATAGTTGACGTGGGAGTCAAATTCTCATTTCAAAATAACATGAACAGAATAGACACATTTTGGTTTCCTCTAACTTTTGCCATATGAGCTCCAATATCCTCTTCTACCCAGCATCCGGCTAGAATCTCAACCACTTCTCTCTCTGTTTTGCCATTGCTATTTAGTCTCCAAACATCCCCTTTATTCCACCTCCAAAATTCTGATCTGCTCATTTGTCACCATCTCTCCTGTTCCTTCAGCTGCAACTCTCTGCACATATGCAGTAGTCTTATATTTGTTTCTTTCTGTTTCCACTTTGAGGTCCCTACTGCTCATTTTCCTTGCAATGCTAAAGTGATCTTCTATAAAACGTATGGACTAGATTATATTACTTTCTTGCTTAAAGCTTGTTGAAGCTCTCTTTTGACACTCTTGTAAAATAGGAATGTATTCTCCAGCTTTTGAGGCCTTAAACGATAGTATCCCTGTCTAACTCTTCAATATCCCCTGGGACTTCTGTCTCCTTTGTTTTGCTGTACTCAACACCCACTGAGTATCTTATTCCTCAGATTCTCAACTCTTATCCTGACTGTGGCACTAGCTCCTCTGCTGTCTGGGACCCAATCTCCCACCCATTTGTTGTGCCTGGTTTCTCCTAAACTTTTGGGTATGGAATTCCTCCATAACCCCATAGTTGACTACAGTAACACTGTATTTCTCTTATACATGACTCTATCTGAAACTATTACACTATGTTTCAATTCTTCATAGTCTGGGTCAGTTTCAACCATGAAGCATTTCCTTCAGAAAATGCTCACATATGACATAGAACTTAGGTGGAAGCCTGAACATTCTGTAAAGAATGCATGGGGATCTCAAGAAATTAAGAGAACTTCAAGAAGAAATCCTTAGATGCACATGGGCAGAGAAAGCATATATGAAAATGAAAAGCAAACAGGGCTTTATTTTTTAGATTTTTTCAGTGTTTGGGGGGTTTTATGTAACATCTGTTCTGAAACCTTAAAGTTTGCATAGCACCCTTCTATTTTATGGTTTCAAGGAAATTTTTAATGCATTTATTCGTGATCATACTTTCTGTAATCTTCTGCAGTGGGATACCTTTCTGAATTCCAGATAAACCAATAAAGAACTTCTCTAATACAACAAACTAGTCCTAGATTCCCTGCCTCAATTGCATAGAGATAGTATCAATGACTATAGCATTGTATATTATAAACTATCTCAAAATTCAACATCTTAGATCAATAAGTACATATGTTTGTTGACACAGTTAGCTCAATGATTTTTCTTGTCTTTATTGAGTTACTGACATATTTATGGCCAGCTCGAGAAGTGGCAGTGCATTTTGATATTACAAAATAGACTGTTTAATATATTTGGGGATTAAGCTATTTGTTTTGATTGGCCTACAATGGCCTATGACTGAAAAACTTAGTTTCTCCTGCAAATGATCTCTCATCTTCTAGTAGGTTTTCTGGGGGTTTTGTGAGATAAAGTTATTTTAAAAAAAACAACAATAACAAAAATCTACAAACATTTGTGGGCTCAGGGTGCCAACTCAGGTGGTATACCATCACTTCTGCCATTTTTACTTGATAAGAGAAAGTCACAGACCAGCCTTGATTCCAGAGTTAGGGAAATGAAACTTTGTCTGTTAAGAAATGTTGAAAAATTATTACTAAGGTCAGGGAGACTTAGCACAGGATAGAGATAATTTTAGAATGGATTAAAGATAGTTTTAGACTAGATTAGGCTTGTTGTAGAACTAAGGTAGTATAGAGACAAAAATGAGCAATAAATAAATGTTAGGAGTTTGATTTATCACCAAGTAATATTCTTTTTTCATCTAATAGTACAATCTTAATCAGAATCAGGAGTAAAGTGAGTAAGCTTTGCAAATTGTAATATATGTCCTTTTATTTTAATATTAACTAGGACAATTGTAGAATACAGAAAGATCTCATGTCAACTTTAAATTCATATATTACTTAGACACAGAGTTTGGTTGAAGAAATAGACTTTAGCTTCTATTTGACAAGAAATGTACTCACTACCTTATGTATGTAACTGTAACCCCTCTGCATATCACCTTAACAATAAAACTATCTAAAGACTTAAAAAAATATGTTATATATAAAAGCCCGTTATTTACTTCCCAGTAGAAATAAGATGGAATATGTATAAATATATTAAGTATATATAAATATGTATAGGTATAAAATATACATAAACAATAATTGCTCCGATTTTAAAATTAAACCAACCTCAGTGCAAAGACATCGGGTTGTATTAGCCAATAATTTAATACTTAATGGTTCCTCGAAGTATAGCTACCCTTATTTAGATCCTTTTCTGTTAAGCACTAATTCATTCAGTCATCAATCTACTTTACAAACCCTTGAAAAGTGGACCACATATAGGATGATACAAACAGGCTGTATCAGTAATAAAACAAAGAGTGAATATGACTTATCATAAGAAAGCAGGGTGGACTTTAGTTCCAAATATTCTCTTTAACAAAAGAACCAAATGTTAGTGTGTCTTTGGGGTTGAAAAAATTCCTACACATTGGTGTAAATTCCATGAAAGTGATTCATATAATTCTTGCTGGAAACACAAGCTAGAGCAATTTCAGTCTTGACCAAAACAGTCTTACCTGGGCCAGAACACAGAGCTTAATTCTAGTCTTGAAGTCATCCAGTTTGGACTCTCAAACACTTTATTTCATAGAATAATATTCTACACCTGTAGGAAAATTGAAGATATCTTTTCATCTGTCTCTGAAATAAATCAAGTGGGAGATGCATCGATGGTTAATTTTGTGAGAATTGTTTCCTGTGGAATCAAAGTGGATACCCATATGGTACAGCATAAATTTAAGGGTAGTGGGAATTTTGATAATGTGATATCATCTTTATATCTTATCATTTGAAAACATCTTCTTAATTTAAAAGGCTATTGCTTTAGAGATTATACCTAATTCCACATTATAACCCTGGAGAATTCTCTCAACTGCTCTAAATTTATTTGCCAATAAGTAGGATGAGGATACTTAGTAAATCAATCATGGAATATACCTCCTAGATTACAGGCTATAAATCTATGTTTTTATGTCCTTGGATCTACTCTGACATTTTGAGTGGGTGGGCATCTGAGGCATCAATTTACTCATAAGGACTATTAGGCCAAGGTCAAAGTGAGGATTACTGACCAAAATCTGCTATAGAAGAAGCTTGGGGAGCCATTAAGAAGTCTTCAACAGATTTCATCCAACTCTTCCAACTCTTCACACCATCTTGCTGTGCAGAGTTAATGGCTGGCTCCTAAATATGCTTTGATCATAGCAAGATAGTTACCACTTCCCAAGGGGATTGGTTCTATTTAATGGGGCTTCTAGACGCAGGGTCTCTTTCAAATGCACATAAGTGAATCAAAAACAGCTGTTTGTCCTTGCAGTAGTATGGTTGCTATCACAGGGAAATCAAGACACAAAACTACGGCCCTTAAGACCCTGACCTTCTTAGATCCCAATTTCCCTATCTGTAAAATGAGAGGGCCAGGCTACATGACGCCAAGGACCCTTCCTGCTCTGAAGTTCTGTGATATCCTTTATTACAGGATTAAAATTAGAGCTCATAAATAATTGTAAATATGTCAAATTTCCTTCCTTTTCTACACAAATTCAAGTGAAATGTTGATAAAGATAAGTCATAATATACTAATAATTTATTTTTGTTCTCCTTTACTATATTTTGATTAAACATCTCTTTGCTAGATATCTATTCTGTGCAAGTTTCTAAGTATATGACTTTCTCTAACCTCTTCTATAAAGGATGTGATCTGTATGGAAACTTACCATTTTGCTCCTTCTCAACTATAGTTACATTGTCTGTTCAGAAGAATATGGTAAAACTTTCTCGGAAGTACCCATCATGGGCAAGTATGGATTTTGTTCTGTAGAATAATATCTTGGGGAGATAGCAAATTCTATTTACTACACATTTACTAATTCTTTTCCCCTCCTCCAGTGCTGGAAATAATTTAATTTCCCACACTTGTTCCCCATCCCTTCTCTGATGGATGGATTTTTGAACGAAAATGCCAACATTACCAGAATTTTATTCCCTCAAAAAAGGAAATTCTGCAGAAAAATCTAGGTGATAGTTAATCTATGAGTGATTGAGAGGTAACTACAGAATAGTACCTTGCCTCATGGTGAGAAATGCTCCCGAGGTCTTCGTGGTATCAAGCTGACCCTAGAACCTTATTCTTGTCTGTGTTCTTCTGTTATTCCTCCTGGTTTCTCTCTCTCTCTCTCTCTCTCTCTCTCTCTCTCTCTCTCTCTCTCTCACCTCATCTCTCTGACTCTTTTTGTCTGTCTTGCTCTCTCTCTCTGTCTCTCTCATCAATATCTGGGTTTGAATTTAGGGTCTCAAACTTGTTAGGCTGCTTGGTGCTTGATCTTCTGGTCCTTTACTACTTGAGCTTTCAGTCACGCTTCTTTTTTGCTGATTATTTTGGAGATAGAGTTTCATAAACTTTTCTGCTAAAGCTAGCTTTGGACCACAGTCTCTCTGATCTAAGGTTATAGGATATCTAGGTGTATAGTTGTGAGCCACTAGAGCCCAGCATTTTCTCTCTTTTGAGAGATCTCTGTTAGTAGATCATACATACCCATAGGCTCTTTGAGAAATTGTGACCTCAGGTTCCAAAGCCATATAACTCTTCCTTTGGATTCAGGAATTGTTTCCTGGAGGGTCTCTGGTTCTAAAAGCCTCCCCAACTTTCTAAGCCTCCAACCATTCAAGACAATTCATAGAGTAAAGAGAGGCAGCCCCTTACTGCCACAAGAAGCTACTCTGGACACACAAAATAATTAACTCGGGTGACAAACAGAGGGCAGTGTCTGGTCTGACCCCTGTTGAACTTCTGCCCACCATTAAACAGAATTACTATTGGAGATGCTATCTAGATGGTAGGAGTGTGTGGTGGTAAAGATAATAGGAACAGTAAGCTAGGATATCTAAAAGGAGGAAAAATTAGTGATTGGAATTCATATCTGAGGACCCCTTTTCTTTCTACCCTGACCCTCATCCAAGACAGTTTCTATATAGGAGGATATGTAGGAGGATAGTCTTTGAGGGAGACTGGATTTTATTTCCAAAGACAAGAAAGAAAAAGATTCATGAGAAGATAGCAAAGGTGAGTATGAAGCCTGATCCTACCTAAAAAAGGACTTCCTCTCAGGTTTAAGAAGATGGTCTACAGAAGAGATGTCACCCTATGCATTATGGGAAAGTACCTAAGCTGCAGAGAGAAAAGCAACCACAGAGTATATCCAGAGAGAGAGATAGTATTATAGACAGCCTCACAGAGAACTTCTGGAGCCCCAAGCATGGCCTAGAAGTAGCAGGGACATTGAATTTATGTTATAAAATGATAAACCACTGAGAGATCTTCCATGTGGGCTAATAGAGCAGAAAACATGCTCACAGGTGCCCCACAAAGGCCATAACCCAGAGATTCTGGTTTCTTAGCTAAGATTTACATTTTACATTTAAATTTAAATATTTAAATTAAATATTACCTCAGATATTTCTTGTTTGCAGCTATCAGGAGATGAGCTTTGACATCTTCATCTCCCCTCTACTCATCATTAGACCTATATTACTTACTGTCTAGACTGGTAAGGTTCAACTGCTTTGTCTACATAACATGCACAGGAAAATCTGTGAATGGAAGATTTTGGTTTAGGAGCCAGATCTCTGACATTATCTAGGAATAGGATGTTTTTCTCAGTTTAGAGGTGTGTTTTTTTTTAGGGGGGGGGCAGATTTTATACTGATACCTTGATACTGATACAGATACATAAATGGGTGAACCAATTTCTGTTCACCATGGTAATTTTCTATCAAAAATATATTTGCTTAATTTGTCTCTGATTTCACTAAAAAGTTGTTTATAGTCTTTATCTCTAATTTACTGCCATTAATATTTTGTATATATTTTTAAATTGAATCATCATATTGGCTATAGACAGAGGAAATTGAAAAGCAAAAAGAAAAAGAAAGACAAAACAAACTTCTCAAACCTCTTAGGAAGGGCCCAGAAGTTGATTTAAGTGAAAGAAAGCAATAATGATGTTTACTGTGCAATAAGGAAGCTGTTTACTAAAAGGAAGTAAGAATAGCTAGAGTGGGAAAGAGGAAACTGAACAGAGGAAATGGTTTACAAGCCCCCAGAAAATATACAACAGATGGAAGTTAATGAAAAGTGATAAAGAAGAAAATCTCTTGTGATTCAGTTTTCCAAAATCCAAAGTGCATCATCAAGTACTTTATATTTCTCTGCTGTTTCTACATTCTTAATGTGATCTTGCTGATATTTGAAAAGGTAAAGGTGACCCTTTAGAATCTGTATCTCTTTAGACTCTTGATCAACAATGAAATGACTCATGTAAAGTTGAATTCAGCAAAGGATACTATCAAGAGAAACTCTGAGAACCATGCAAAGAAAGAAAACTCCAAGGACTTATTAGGGATTTTTACAAGCCAAAGCTAGGCTCCGTTTTTTATTTTCTCTTTTGCCTTTTTCACGATCATGAGCTGGGCCAGACCAGGGAGCAGAACCCAAGGTTCACACAAACATTTATTTTGTTAGCAAGGCATTCCTATTTTTATAGCTCAAAGTTCTTAACTTTCTTGTTAGCAAATGTTAACAAGGTTTAAAATGTATAAAGTGAGTGGTGGCATGTAAAAAATTTTGGCCTATCCTGGCTCATATGTGTGTGTGTGTGTGTGTGTGTGTGTATACATATATATATATATATATATATATATATATATATATACCTATGTTCAATGAAAATGTCCTACTGACAGGCAGAATGTCTGGGCAAGTTTATAGATAGTGTTCCCACCTCAGGGCCACAGGGTCACAGATTCATTCCTGATTCTATTTTAAAAACACTCAACAATGTTAAGTTTGTGTGTGCTTTTATGAGAGGGAGCTGTTTTATATGATCCAGGATCTTAAAGATACTCCAAGGAATCTTAGATATAGGCTGGGCTATGAATCAGGAAGGCTGCTATGGTTAGGGAGCTTCAGGAATCATGGGCAAAAAGCCACTATAATAACTCTCAGACATTGTGTCTACACAAGGCCGAAAGCAGTTTGTTTTCATGGTGGTAATCAACACACTTGAAAGGCCTTTCAACCTGCTATCCCCAGGATTGGTTTGCCAATGTTCATAAAATGAAACAAGGCAGAGAGGGAAGAGAATACAAAAGAAGTAGACTTCGTTCAATTGATGTCAAAATTTTATAACTAGTTAAGTCACTGCAGGCGTTTCCTTCTTGGATAGAGTGTAAGTATGGCTTTGGAGAAGTTGCCTGCAGAATTTCTGAAAGCCCCCTAAGAATAGAAGTGAAAGAGCCATCCATATGCCAGAGCAATCCCAGGGACAGTCCTGGCAGAAGAGAACTGAGAAGTAGTTGCCATGATTCTGTGAGGCATGGAGACAAACGAATCAAGCAATCCAATCCAAATCTGAGCTACATACTGGAGTGTGGTTGTGAAATCACCTTAGATGGTGAATTAGTAGGGAGAGTAGGGAGAGTAGGATTAGCCTTTCCGGGTCTCTGTATTGTCCTCTCTGAGTTGAGGAAGAAAGGTGAAAGTTTACAACAAAAGATTTGGCAGTTAAGAACTTCAGTTAGGTATAGATGACTTCAAACCATGCAATTATCCATTTTATCTGTGTGTGGCTTTGTGTGTATAACACACACACACACACACAAGTTCTCTCTCTCCAAACCAAGGCTCCAGTACAGTCTATAGTATGGATATGTCCCCTGGAATTGTACATTATGATGGTTCTATTTTTACTCCTGGGCAAGAATCTTAGGTGTCCCAGACCTTATTATCCGTGGATATGGATCAATTTGTGTGTGTGTGTGTGTGTGTGTGTGTGTGTGTGTATGTGTGTGTGTTCATAAAACCAAGAAGCTAATAACTTGATAACCTATAGCTGTTTGTCTCTTCAAATTGCCCACCTGCCTAATTCTCTCCTCTTTGGAAAATCACCACCTAGTAGCTATTAATAACCAACAACCCTCCTCACAGTACATATGAGAAATTGGCTTTCTTGCCTTTAAAATTCCGTTTTGCAGACAAGTCTGTATTGTCAACTAGAGTAATTATTAGACAATTATTATATTTTTCTTCATGAATAATCACAATGCCCAATTCTTGGCAAATGCCATGGTCCAGGTGGTGCAGTAATAGCAAACCATCCCTTGAACTTCAGCTTTGAGCCTATTTCTTAGTCTCCAGCACCAGTTTCCCACACTGTAGGAATGTATGTTAAAGGAAAAAAAATTAGTCACATTTGGAAGATTTCATTCCTGGATTATAGGACAGATAAGTACTGTGTCATGAAATGGTCCACTTCATTTTTAGGTGAATTCACATAGTGTTCCAGACTAGGATGGTGAACTTTTATGCAACTAAGGGAAGAAGTAACTATTCCTTCCAACCATTTTGTGTTTTACAATTTGCAAACACTTTTCCCTCTGATTTATCATATTTGAACCTCCAAGATGAGTAGATTACTATGATTCTCCTTTAACAAATGAAGAAACTGAGATTCACAGAAGATATGCGACTTTCTCGGGTTTCATAGCTATAAAATCACAGAACCTTTATTTAAAGCAACATCATTCCAATTATAAAGCTAGAGGGATTTTTTATCTCATCAGATGGATTTAATGAGCCAAACCAAGTAATTATAGCAGATATTATTTTTCATAAGCTTTCTTATTAGGATAAATTAACTGTACAAAAGGGATTTATTATGATATTTACAAGATATATTTACTACACTTTGATCAAATTCAACAGGAGAGAAGTGGAGAATGCACACTAAAAGCACCTAATGGATTGCTTGAGTAATAAAAACTTATGTGTGCCTTCTTTTCCCTGAAAATGAAAATATATGTCAGAATAAGGGTAGAGAATTGGTTCTGACAGCATGTCTTAAGTAATTCTATTCTGGCCTCTCAGTTGAGAAATATTAATCTGTTCTTCTCTTCTGAAATGGAAGCTAAAGCATCTTCTTTCCAGATCTTGTTTCAGGCAGTTCTTTTTGGAGTCGTGTAGTTGTTTCCCTTATTAAGTGATATATAATGGATTTTATTCATATCTGCCATGAAAGTAAAACACTAATAGCAGATAGGAGGAAATAATTCCCACTTATGAATAAGTGATGTGAAAAGATCATAGGCTTATACTGTGATTAGTCATTTAAAAGGGTTTTTTGTTATTTTTGTTTCTTTGTTTTGTATTGGTCCTGGGGCTCGAACTCAGAGTTCAGATGCTGTCCTTGAGCTTCTGTGCTTAAGGCTCTCACTCTTCCACTGGAGCCACAGCTCCACATTCAGATTTTTTTTGGGGGGGGGAGGGGGACGTAGTTTAGTGGAGATTTGAGTCTCACAGACTTTCTTTCCCAGGTTGGCTTTAAACTGAAGTCTTCCTACCTCAACCTCCTGAGTAGCTAGGATTACAGGTGTTAGTCATAGGCATCTGGTACATATAAAAGTTTTGCTCAGCATTGGTATCTGCCACAACTGATTGAAGAGCTGATATGAGAATTTACTATTCACCAGTTCATAGTTTACTTTTCTTAATGATAAAATGTGCCTCCACACAGTCAGTCCAAAGCTATGGGGGAAAATTGCTCTTTCAATATACATTCTCTGATAGAATGTGACTTGGAAGCTCCTCACCCTCAGTTTACAGCATCATTGCCTATCTTACCTTTGGGCTTGCCACTAGAATTCCCTTGCTCGGGGAATGGAGTAGCATTGTGTCAATTCTAAGCATAGATCTCAAAAAGACCTTGCACTTGAACAACACTTAGGCTCTTCTGACCAGCTATGTGCACAAACCTGGACTAGTTAAATGAAGTGTAAGGGAAAAGAAGCATCCTGTGGTCTCCTGAGACCATCATGCCATCATGCTCCTTTAACCACAGAGCCACGAGAAATTTAGCCCAAATTTATAAAGTGAAGTTATTGATTTTATATCTTGATATGTGGGATTGTAGCTACATGGCTAAGGGATACAGAGGAAGGAAAGGGAAGGGAATCACAGCAATTTTTGAGTAGTCAACCACATTGGGAAAGATGAGAAAATAATTAAGTGCAAGTTTTAATCATTTAACATCTTAAATAAGTCCTCAATACATATGAGCTGAATTTTACGGCTACTGAAATGTATTCTATCATGGCTAGGAGATCTAATGAATTCCCCTCATGCCCTCACTCTTAGGAATTAGTATTGAAAATTCAATCATTTGAGGGCATATACGGGAACTCAAAGACAGAAAAGGACAAGGTCGATAGACTCCCCTGTCTATAGTTCTTTCTCCAATAGAAAGAAGCATCTCAATGGGCAACATCCTCCACACCACATAGTCGGTGTATGTTATTGCTTCAATTCCGGCTATGACTAAATGGTAACAATGACTGATAACTTCAAGACCTGGAAGAGCTTTTCTTTTATTGCTCCTCAATCCATTGTTTTACTCTCATTAAATTGCTGACTGTCGCAGGAGTAAACTTACCAAAGAAATGTGCACTGAAGGGCACATGACACAGTTTCCAATTCAACAGGAAAAAATTTCAGATTGACGTATTTCCCTGGAAATGGTTTGAAACTAGACTTGTCCCTATTTCCTGGGACTCATAAAATTTCTATCTCTGGGACACAGGTAAGACCTTCACATTCTTTGACAACAACAGCCTGTTCATTTCCTCTGTGAACATAAAATAACTTTATTGGACTTGAGTATCTATAGGAAACATCTTTGGGTTAGAGAGTTCTTAAGGAATGACAAGTTCCATTCCTTTAACAAAACATCAAAGGAAATGGCGGAAGGATCTAACTGATGAACCTCTTTTTCTTGTCCCAGGTAGTGCTGGAGCTATACTGGGAGCATTCAGACCCAAGCTTCCCTGCCAAAAGAAAAAATTAACTTTTAAGTCCAAGGTTAATGTAGAGAAGCCAAGAATGTTTGGTTATGTCCTAGAGAGCGTTTTACTCAGGAGGAAATGAAACTCCTGGGCTTTGAGCTGATGAAGGAAGAAGAATCTGGCCTGAGTGACAATTCCGATTTAATCCTCCCATGACTGTCTCCCCACAGCTGCCTCCTGGACCACCCACCCCAAACAGACAGGTGTGGATGTGCTTTCACAAGTAGAGATTAGCTCAGTCCCACAGCTTTTGTTCATACCTTCAGTCAACTATTTTCATGCAAGCTGGGGTGAGAGAGTTAGTCAGGATTCGGAATCTGGTTTCCTGCCTTTATTAGGGGAACAATTTATCTCAAGCCCACAATGGCTTTTCTACTGCAAGAAACCATGGAGCCCCCATACAGGCCAGAGTAGAAGGCATATCTTCCATAATAGCATGCAAGTGGACTAGGATTGCAAAGAGTCTTGATTTGCAACTACTAACTTGAATACACACACACACGTACACACACATGCACACACACACACACACATACACACAATCCACTCAGGCATGCACACAGAGACACACATTCTTACTGCCTAATTTTTTTAACTCCCCAAATTTAGTGTTTGAGTTTATTATCCTTCAGGATTGTCTGGAATTTATAAAACTGTATCCTAAATTCTGAGCCTTCTAAATCAGTCTCATTTTATAGCCACTGGTTCTCAGTGTAACATATTTCAAATCTGTCTTCTTACTCTCCTAGACATTGAAATAGAAAACTATTAGCATCACTTAAAGAAAATCTGGCGTCAAATTCTGGTTTAATTAAACTCAGGCATTCTTGGATATAATAGCTGCAAGTTTCCTACCAACCTTACAGAACCCTCACTCTTCTCAAATGCAAGCATGTGGGGAAGTGGAGGGGGAGTCCTTCCAGGCTCTTTTCATCACTTTTTTCCCCTGCCCACCACCAAAGCATGTTCCCAGATGATCAGCAGCAGCAACCAGTAGATCCTAATCTTTAGTGGATTTAAGGTATTGTATTATCTTACCTAGGGACATTAGCTTTTAAGTCTATGCTGACTGTAGGATGAAGGCACTGCTGGTATTGAGAAGTAGAAGATACATGTATGAGTAGGATGTGTCAAAGAGCCAATGACCAAGCACTATGGGGAAGTACTATTATTATTGTAGTGCTCTCCAGCATTTTTATATTAATTTTAACATCAATCCATTGACATACATCAGCAAATATGTATGATCCTTATTTGTTATATCATATCACTGATACTCACTACCCAGAGTAGTATGTTAAGAGAAGCAAAGCTGAGTCAGAAACCTCAGTTTCCCAGACTCAAATTCAGTGCTCTCTCTATGATACCAAGCTGACCCTCCTTATGTCTACTGTTTCTAATCAAATCATATTTTGGAAAGGGATGTAAGCTCCTCTACAGCCCAAACCTGTAATTTAATGGGAGAACCTGAATATAGGGTGCATGTATGCTTTTACAGTTTCTTTTCCTATGAAGTTACTCAGAGCCATGTGCCTAAGATGTATGTGAAACTAACTCTATCACACATTTCTCAAAATTGTACCTCAAGATCATGAAAGAAGGCTGAATGATTAAAAATGATTTTACACATCTCTTATAGTTCATCATCAGGATACTGCAAAGTATTTAAATAAATATATTCTAATTTTAGAGATGGAGTTTCATTTAAGTAAATTTGTTCTAATCTTAGAAGTGAAGAGTTCATCCAATTTAATTTTGCTCTTTTAATGTTTTCTCTCTCTCTCTCTCTCTCTCTCTCTCTCTCTCTCATACTCTTTCTGTCTCTTTGCTTCTCATGAAAGTCCCTATGATAACATGGAGATAATCTGCCAGTGGGAAGTCTACTGTTGGTCAGTGACTTATGGAGGTAGGCTTTAAATTCACTTTTTTTCTTTGGAATCATACCTACGCTTTAAGGCAAGACTGCCATACCAGTTGCATTGGCATTGTATTCCTCCTGGAGAGCAGTATATAATGGTGACATATTTTTATTTTATTTTTTACTAGAGCTCCATTGAAGACAGAAAGCATGACATTTCTCTTCAAACAATGGAAAAGTTAACTTACGAAAATTTGGGTCAACATCAGTCCTGGTAATATAAAAAATTCACCAAAGAAGCAAAGTAATCCTATCTTGAATTTTTGTATTATTAAATTTGTGTCCTACATCCTAGTGCAGGAAGATTGTGAGCTTGCTTGTCTGAATTTCAACTCTCAGTATTCTACTACCTTCCACCAACTCCTCTCCTGAAAGTTTTTACTATGTAGTAAATCAGAATAGATGACCCTAAGTGTCACCAGAGAATGTAGTCCCTTAGCAAATACAACTTTTATGTCTTCTGAACTATTTTGATAAAGACACTTCTTATTCTGATAAAATACTAAAAAACTTTCCAGGTCCCTAATTTTCTTTCCTTTTATGAACATGCTGTACACATGTGGAGTTTGCTTCTTCAGGGTCTGGGTGGTCTTGCATTTCTGAGAATTCATTTTATCATTTTCCTGTCCTTTTGTATATTTTTACAAGCAAAATGGCATTTCTCTGTTTTAGAAGATGGTAACATGAGTTGTATTATTGTCTCATGTGGATGTTGTTTAGAAACTAGGGTCAAACTAAAGAAATGAGGACAATATCTCAGATCATTCTCCGTTTAAAAAAGATGTTTTTAAAAATCTGAGTTTCTTTCACTTGAAGAAATGTTAAGACACAGTGATACTCTCAAATTAGCATCTATAAAGTGTTGAAATGAAAAGGACTTCAATTTCTCCCTGTGCAGCCCTGGCTTCAGAAAAGCAGGCTGGCCAGCTGGCATAGCATAGTATACCCCAGGGCAAAGGGTTAGAATATGCAGTTGTTTGATTGAAGAAGCAGAAGTGGAAATATTTGCCAAAATGGAGCTTCAGAAGCTCTGCTTGAACATGAGTTTGAGGATATGAAAATACTTTAGGTGGCATTTTGGTTACTGCTGCTGACAATGGGCTGGCTGATTCTCCACTGCAGATGGTGCCAGGGTTTTCTTCTTCAACAAATGCAATAGAACAGCTATGAACCAATTATGAAGTGCAGTTGTTCTGAAAAGAAGATGGTGATCAAGAGAACATGAGGAAGAGTTCTTCAATTAGAAGACAAGACTGCCCAACTAAATGCAGAAATCAAACATATTCCTTGGTGCAATGTAATTATCTGCCATGGTCTAACAATGACCTAGCTTGAACATTAAAACATTATTTGTTATCATAGAGTTTATGTGTGTCATGAATCAAGGTATAGTTTAGCACAAAAGTCCTTCATGTGCTACACTGAGGCTTTTTCTACGTTTACAGTTATTTGATGGCTTACTTAAAGGAAGACATTCTTCTAAGATCATTCACATTGATCTTGCTGGTCAATGGTTTTTGATAATTTTTGCTAAAGTCATTAGCTCCTTGATATATTAGCCACTCCATATGCCATTTACAGAACGACAACATGCTTCCCCCAGAAGAAGGGTTCTAAACACACACACACACACACACACACACACACACACACACACACACGGAGACTCGTACTTGAGTGATAGAATTCAGAGACTTTAGGTGCCTAAGTTTGGGGATGACATCTCACAACTTCTGTATTTCCTTCACTAAACACAAGAAAAGAAGTTTAACATGGGCACAGATATCAAGAAGCAATGGCTCTCATAGCAGTGGCCTACAAAATAACTTCTTTAGCACTCTGAGGGAGAAATCATTATTTGGAAAAATAACTATGGCTCTGACTACATAGATCATGGTCTTCACTCTATGCTTCATCTTGGGTGGTAATGACAAGCTAGAGAGTATACAGAAACTCTGACTCAGGTCTAAGGCAACTGGACACAGATACATCACTTCACTTACTTAGGATGGATGTGACCATGAAAACACAGGCGTTAAACAGGGTAGGTCAGAATTGCCTTGAGAGAGAGTTTGTGCGTCTGGTGTCATGCCTATGCTATGTTTTTCACTTCCTACTTAGACGTTTTCTATGTATAAGCATGCTACAACTTGACTTTCAATACAAGCAAGTCTAATGCAACAAGTCTTTTTCTAATCTTGGCTAACTACACCTTATTATAGAAAAAAAATTCCATCTAGCCAATAAGACTTGGTATGAAAAAACATATTCGAATGTTAGAGTTAGTAAGGACATTTATGATCATTTGCTTCAATTTCTACTTTCTGGATCATGTAATAGGCAAGAGCTATAACAAACACAGTAGAACAACTAATTGACTGTTTAACCCACTGTATATTCTTGCTTACCCAGACATTGTGGAAGTTAGGAAGATAAATATAAAGGAGAAAAATGGCCTTCATTTTTGTGTGTGTCATATATAAAAGAAAATAATGCAGTTTAGGGACTAATTTGCAAATCCTGTCATGCTTTTAATCTATGAGCACCTATAGGGTTTATATTTATATTTCAGGAACTAATCCAGAACACAAGTGGTTCATAAACAGATACTCATCTCAATTATGTGTATCCAGTGGTGAATTTTACATTAGGTTACTGTCATCTCAGCCTGCAGATATATTATAAGGATTTGACTTTTGTGGTTAGTTATGGCATCTTACTAATGAGATGGATTTGGGGATGATCAAATTGTAAATGATAGAGGCAATATTCCAGGGGAAACTTCTCTAAGCAAAGATAGCTGCGTTCTTAATTGAACTGTGTCATACATGTCCAGTTTGGAAGTAAGATAACTCTATTCCTGGGCTTTTCATAGGCAATAGTTTCATTTTGAGTAAATGGAGAAATTTGGTCTGTTTGTTCAAAACTAGATAGAGTTAAAGAATTGGATTAAAGTAATTGTTTCTCTTTCAACAATGATAGGGTAGCATTTGAGATGTAGGAAGACATAGGATTTGTAGAATGAGGTAGAAATAAAACTATGTTGTTAGGAGAAAAATCCCTAAATTCTTAGATTGTTTATTATCTTCAAGTAGTTATACAAAAGTGTTTCAATTTAGCAGGTCAGATTATGTATACAATCCACCTTGATCCATGTTACCCCCTCCATCATTCTCCATGCATCGGTCCTAACCCCACTCCTGCCCACAAGTTACCTGATTCCCTTTTCATATAATGTACACCAAACATTATGATTCCCCTCTCTGTTTATGAATTGGACTTCTTGATAGTAAGTAGAGCATCCTGACAATATTTCCATTCAGACAAATTGGATACCACATATATTTATAAAAGGGAGCACCAGGAGAAATGGGTTTAGGAAGATAGCCCTTCTTCTAGTCCAAATGATTGGATTTGAATCAATGATTCAAGGTCATCTAAGGAAACAATGTTGAAACAGTGAAAGTAGCGAAGAAGGGAAGATCTGGCCTCCAGGTAGAGGTGGCCTGAGAGAGGTGACAGGCAAGCAGAAACAATGTGTTCCAAGGACAAATGGAAGCCTGGATGATTCTTCTCTCCACCTCCATTAAAAAAAAAAAAAAAGCCAAGATTCTCTCATCCAGCTACCTTCTAGGGCACGTCTCCTCTTGTCCACTCATGTATTTCCAGGACTAAGTGTCACTTGTTAGGTTCCAAAGTTTATAGCTCAAAGGAGCATATTCTTTGGCAAATAGTCCAGGAATGTGTTGGTCTCCAAACAGTAAAGCCAAACTAAATTGTTGTTGGCTTTAGTGATGAATGAAAAAAGATTCCAGTATGACTATTAAATTCATATTTCAAGACATCACATTGCACATTCGTCTCTTTTGAAGAGGAAAAAATGGAAGAGCACCATTAGTAACTTCCATTCCATAGTATTTGGACTGATGCCACACTTTTATAGATCTACTAACATGTCACAAAAATCTAAAATAATTTTCTTTATATATTGATCTACTTACATATTTACCCATTGTATCCTGAAATCTAAATAATAAGTATAACTGTGAAACACATTTTAACTTTGGCACAGGAACAGAGGAGAACTTGAAGTCATTGTTTTGCATAAGAATGGGTGGAGAAATTCTCTTATGATAGGAGGGTGAGTTTGAAACAATTTCATTTTTACCTTTGGCTTGTTTAAGAGAAGGGAGATAAATTTAAAAAATCTGAAAAAAGAATAAAATATTTGTAATGTAAATGGAAAAGCCCACTACAGAAGGGAAACATGGGCTTCAAGATTTTGGGGTCCTATAATCTAAAGTGAAGCTTCTAAAATTCTTGGCCATGTTACTTACTTGGCACAAGATGCAATAGTCAGTACTCTAGATGTTAATCAGCTTTTTCTCTATAGCTTCTTCAGTTTTGCAATGCTTTTGAAATTGACAAGTGAACATAATATTCACTGAAGAAAAGTTATAAAGTACAGAAAAGTAAAAGGGGAAATAAAATTACCACTAGCCAACACAGAAGCTGTGAATTAATCGAAAAAGTACCCTTTGCCTTCAAGCAGTGTGTGTGTGTGTGTGTGTGTGTGTGTGTGTGATTTTTGAAAATTATTCTGTAGTACAGTTTTTCCAAGTAAATATGTATCATGGGACATTTGTTATTGTATAACATTGTAAAATTGTTTTATATGCTTATAAATGTGAGTTTACAAATACTAATGTATTGTAATATATTCAAACATTCCCCTAATTCTAATTTTCTACAATGATTAATAATTCTCCAATGATTGTATTTGCATTGAAAGTTCTATCAATAATACTACAGGAAGAAAAATGAGAGAAATTTTGGCAGTGGGAAGAGAGTAGATATGCGAATATTTACTTTTAATATTTTGTTCACAATTAGAACTTTATGTCAAGAATTCTGGGATCTCCTCTAGCTGGACACAGAAGAAAATCAAGTGGGCTGCTATAAAAATCAGCTGTAGACACAATTGAATTAGGTTTAAATAGTATAATTAGCATTTCCTTGAACAGAGCTTGCTAGTCTGTACTAGGAATACCAAATTCCTCTGCAGAGAATAAAGACATAAACAAAAAAAAAAAACAAAATCACTGTGAAAAAAGTGAAAAGTTCAAGAAATGGTGGTAATAAAAGTGTTGGGAAAATGATCACCTTGGAATTTGAAAATTAGAAAAGAATCTGAATCAAGCTAGGCACAATAAATGGAGGAGACTTTAAATAGAATACAACTTCTGTTGAACTAAGAAACAAGGTGTGATTATCTTTCTTGCTCCATCTGCCATCACTCCTACTGGTGAACTTAAGATTTGAATGAACTGCTCCTAATTTTGCTCCTCTCTACTCTCCAGTCATAACTTTTCCCTGCTGCCTGGCTGATTTCTTCCTTTGGTTTTTCCAGAGTTAATCCCCTTCATTCTTTAAGAAACAACTTCATATTTTTATGAAGCCCAGCCTGATCTTCCAGATTTAGATAAGCTCTTTCTTGTTTCCCATAATGTTCTATATCTACTTCTGTTAATTAATCTACCATGACAGGGCAATTCTTACATTACTCTTAGAATTAATTTTTTGAAGGAAGGATTTATCCTAATTCATCTTTGTAATTCCAATGTCTATAATGACATTTAAAATATTAAAGAGACTTTGTACAATGGAAAGAAAGACTTCTTCCACAATAAAAGTAGACTCAAGGCTGGGAATGTGGCTTAGGGGTGGAGTGTTTGCCTAGCATCCATGAAGCCTTGGGTTCAATTCCTTAGCACCACATAAACAGAAAAAGCTGGAAGTGGTACTGTGGCTCAAGAGGTAGAGTGCTAGCCTTGAGTAAAAAGAAGCCAGGGACAGTGCTCAGGCCCTGAGTCCAAGCTCCAGGTCTGGCAAAAAACAAAAAAAAAGTAGACTCAAGGGAAAGAATTTAAAAAATAATTGTGTGATAATTTAGTTGAATACCATTTATAAAACAATAAATCAAGAACCATAATAGTAGTTGAAAGACTGCTGGATGAATACCATTTATAAAAAAATAAATCAAGGGGCTGGGAATATGGCCTAGTGGTAAAGTGCTCGCCTTGTATACATGAAGCCCTGAGTTCGATTCCTCAGCACCACATAAATAGAAAAAAGTCAGAAGTGGCGCTGTGGCTCAAGTGGCAGAGTGCTAGCCTTGAGCAAAAAGAACCCAGGGACAGTGCTCAGGCCCTGAGTCCATGCCGCAGGACTGGCAACAAAAACAAAACAAAACAAACAATAAATCAAGAACCATAACAGTAGTTGAAAGACTGCTGGATGAAGTATAGTTGGTAGTTCCATTTGTTTCTGTTTATTTTCCATAAAGTAAGTTTTGTTGTTAACTTAAATTGATGCTACATGAATCAAATGTAAAGAATGAATGAGTAGCCCATAGAACAGCCCCAGGAGTTGTAGAGTGCAACTCAGTGCCAAAGTGTGGCTTTATATAATGGTTGTAGCACAAGTTCAGTATGGAAAGATCACCTGTTTAAGTAGAGTTAACTTCCAACCCCCTGAGGCAGAATTTAAAGGAAGGAAGGAAGGAAGGAAGGAAGGAAGGAAGGAAGGAAAATGTTTTACTGGAAAAAAATGGGACCTAATTTACTTAGGAAAATGCCTTTTTCACTTTATTTTTTAATGACTAATATCTGGGCTATTGTGAATTTTTTAATATTTAAATTTTGTAAAGTCTAAGATATATCAGGTAAACAAGATGGAAATATTTCGAGAAGTCTAAATGTGTAACAATTATTACTTTTTACTAACAGACTGTGTTTATAAAAATAAGGCACTTAAATGTGTGAACATGATCTACATGACATATCATTGTAGATTATTTCCTGTGTTCTCAGACTTGAAGATTATTCAAGTTGCTGCTAAGAAATTAACCATATGACATTCTAAGTACAAGTATGCAGATGCGTGGTATATGCCCTCTCAGGTATGCAGAAACATTTCTACAGGAACACAATTCCATTTAAGCTATCTCTCTCCATACATTCCAAGTATCCATTCTATCAAATTTTGTCTTTGTGGTAGTACAATAATGATATGTGCTAATATACTGTGCTGATTTTTAGTGCTTCTAGACAAAGGCAAATTTTCTTAACAAATTCTGAAATGCTCATGGTTCGTTTTGTGTAACTTTTTTTTTTTTTGCAAGTCCTGGGGCTTGAGCTCAGGTCCTGAGCACTGTCCCTGGCTTCTTTTTGCTCAAGGCTAGCACTCTACCACTTGATCCATAGCACCACTTCTGGCTTTTTCTGTTTATGTGGTGCTGAGGAATCGGACCCAAGGCTTCATCCATGCTAGGCAACCACTCTACTGCTAAGCCACCTTCCTTTCCTGTTTTGTACACCTTTTTGATAACTACTATATCAAAACTCCAAAGGACAAGACATTAGATTCTATAGACATTTTTTCTTCTTAGTCCATCTATTTTAAGGCACAGCTTTCCAAAGATGTCTCCGCCAGCTTACTCTGTGCCCCACTATCTTGGGGCCTTCTCTTCTACTATGTGATTGGTAGGCTCTTCCTTTCTCAGTATCTAATTTCTACTCTCCATCATTTCAATGGTCTGGTATGGCCATGCAGAACTCCGGCAAAGCATTTCTTCTTTTTTTTTTTTTTTCCACTAGACTCTTATAAAAGGTAGGTGCTAGGTTCACTGCAATCCTTAGAAACCTGGGTCTATTATGATATCAGGTCTAATATAGTGTTTTATAAAGTCTAAGAAGATCATTGTTATTTCTTATAACAAAATCCTTTTGTATGGGGCTGGGGATATAGCCTAGTGGCAAGAGTGCCTGCCTCGGATACACGAGGCCCTAGGTTCGATTCCCCAGCACCACATATACAGAAAACAGCCAGAAGCGGCGCTGTGGCTCAAGTGGCAGAGTGCTAGCCTTGAGCGGGAAGAAGCCAGGGACAGTGCTCAGGCCCTGAGTCCAAGGCCCAGGACTGGCCAAAAAAAAAAAAAAAAAAAAAATCCTTTTGTATAATACAACAGGATATTTAAAGATGTAGCATGTCTTAGCACATCAAAGAATGGCCCCAATTATCAGTATAATGCCTCATAAAACAAAAAATACATTAAATTTAAGATTATAGACAATTGATATGGATGGAGGAAATCACAGTTAAATTGATAACATTATGTTAATATTACCAGAGAACCCAGGATGTATAGTGTTCACTCATTTAAAGCCCTGAAGAAGGCTTAGTGGACACGAGACTTTCTCAACCAACAGGTTTTTTTATAGCTAGTAATTTCTGAAAGTGGATCCAAAGACACTGCTGATAGGAATGGTGAGTAATATGTTATGACTTCCTTTTGAAGTCTGAAGAACTGCCCCACACTAAAGAATACTAAATAATAGAAAAATTAACTGCAATACATCGAAATGAATTGAATGCTAGACTGGGAAAATATACTGATATAGGTCATTTTGAAAATTGATAGTGTTTGGTTTGGTCTGTGTAATGTGAATAACTAAGTAATGGAATGTATAGGTACTGAATAAGTACTCCATTTCCTAAATTTGATGTTCGTTCTGTAGTTAAGGAAGTTTCCATATTCTCAGAGAAATTCTCACAGGAAAGTTATTATTTTTTATTTATTGTAAATGTGATGAACATGGAATTACAGTTACATAAGTGAGGTAATGATTACAATTTTTTAAAACCTTGTTACCCATTCCTCATTTTCTCCCATTCATTACTCCCCAACCCCCTCCTCCTCTAAATTGTAAAGTTCATTTCCAATATAGTGTCTAGTGAGCATCACTGTTACATTAGTTTATCCTTTGTCCTGCTGTTCCTGTGATTCCCTTTCCCTTCCATGGATCAGGTAATTATTGGTAGCATTAAGACACCTGTAACTTTATGATCAAAATTTTCAGCAATAGTGATAATACCATTATGCTCTACTTGCTTTCATAAACTTGGCTTATTTCAGTTAACATGTTGATCTCTAGTGTTACCCATTTTCCACAAATGACATAGTTCCATTATTCTTTATGATTAAATTAAAATTCCATCAACCACTTTTTTGTTTCTTTATTAGTTCTCCATTGATGGACATCTAGACTGATTTCATAACTTGAATGTTGTATTAGATTGCTGTAGTTGAACCAAATATTCATCCTTCCTTGTATTTATAATGTTCCTTTATCAATTTGCTGGCATCTTACAGTATAGGCAGCATTGCTGTTACAGTAGTTATCTACTTGAATTTGCACTCTAATTTTTTTCCAGTAGTGTAAGGATTGAACTTGTCTTTGATATAACTTAAAGGTATTATCCAGTTGAAGAAATAAAAGGGGTGGGGTGGAAATGCCCATGGGGTTCAGTCAAAAATGACCAAGCATTATCATGGTCAGCCTTTGGCCTGGCCTGTATTTGTGTCACATAAAATAGAGAAAGTGTTATCAGCTACTGAGAAGGATGATGGCTCTGAAATCAAAAAGGCCTTACTAGCTACAATTATATATAATTTACCAGAATTTTCTAGAAAATCAATGAGACAGAAAGATAAAAGTGTTAAAAAGAAAAGAAGTTCTAAGCTGGCTTGGATGATAACTCTTCTGTAACCCTGGGCAAGTTAGTTAACTTTCCTATACATTATTCCCCTTGACCTCAAAGTGAAGGCAGAAGGCTAAGAACAGGAATGACAATGAACTTTACCTAGGGTGTCAACTTCTTTTGCTTTAGCCAAATGGGGCGAAATAATGGTGTGGGTGCCTTGCCTTTGCTATTTTATAGAGCTGATTTTCAGATGTACTTTCAGTTCAATGACTAGCCATCCGCTCTACAAAAAAATGTTTTTAGTATTACAATACTTAATTTACTATTA
Organism: Perognathus longimembris pacificus; assembly: GCF_023159225.1. Lineage (NCBI taxonomy): Eukaryota > Metazoa > Chordata > Mammalia > Rodentia > Heteromyidae > Perognathus > Perognathus longimembris. Next base: position 58,672,027 of record NC_063166.1, read on the forward strand.
CAATACTTAAGCAAGCTTTAAAGGCTGGCATTCCTCTCACCTAAGATCCAAACAAGTTGAGAATACTCTTAAGTGTGCCTTTTCCTGTGCTGATGGATCAAATAGTGAGAAACCATAAAGTAATCCATCGCCTTCAGCCTTCTCCAGTTTCATTTGTTGAAAACCTATGCTGACCTATCATGAATTGTTCCCTAGAATTCAATAGCTATTGGGGACCTGAGCTCATTCCCTGGAAGAAAGGCTAGATGTCCAGGTTTTTTCTTCCACACTTGCAGCTAGAACAGATTGTTTGTATTTAGGACGTGATGAGTTGCCATGGGGTCACTGCTTGCTTTGATGCAATCTTCAGTGGCTCTTGTGTCAAACAGTAGCCTTGAACACCACCACTCCTGGGAGGAGAAGGAGCAGAAAGGGTAATGTGTCAACTCATAAGTCTTCAGAACCTTCCTGCCATGGAAAACGGCTGCAGCCTGCAAATGTCTGAACCTCGAGCTTACTTTGTCTCATTGTTTTGTCGTTCTGTGAAAAACTGTAACTGGATCCACTCCTGCTCAGCCTCAAAAGCAACCCATTTAACAAAATGGTCCTGTGCCTGCCAGGTATTTGAGAAGAAATGCAACGCATCAACACCCTGTGGCATTGCATCTTACAGCAGCAGTCCAGGCCCGGCCTCTTCTCAGCCTTGCTTACTCCGTCTCTGGCATTAGCTGTGCTACTGTACCCATTAGTGTGTCATTAGGGCTATTAATGAAATCCGGTTTTACACACTGAAAAGTGATCCAAAGCAGTCTAGAGGAAGTGCTATAAAGCTGCTCCTGCTGTTCGCAGGAGCTGTGGGCACACCTGCAATTTCACCAGGGCTCTTAAAAGGTCTCTCTCCCCACATGTAAAAGGTGGGGAAGCAAGTATAAATTGTACAATAAATAGTACACAGAGCTTCACTCTGGGGCTGGGAAAGCCCTCCTGTGTATCTACATAAAGCAAAGCCATTTTGTGGCAAAGAAGCAAAATGTTAAGGTTTTGTAGCTTAAGGTAACTGGCCATTAACTGTAAGCTCAGGATTGTTTTCCAGACCCAACGATCTTAAACAGTCCTCTGTGACATTTTCCTCCAAGGAAATTTAGAAACTATAAGTTGTTAGTGGAAAACTATTATGTGTTTAGTAAGTAAACTTAAGTATAAATTAAGGAACCTCTTTTATACAATACTACCATGGAAGGAAGGCAAGATCAGCAAATTAAATTCAGACTCAGTGTAGACTTGTTCAGTGAAATTAGAGAAGGGAAAAGAGAAAACTCCTTCATAAAAGTTCTATTCCTACATGGAAACATAGAAAGAAGGGCAGACAGAGTTCCTGAACATTCATATTTATCTGTTATGGTTTGAAGATGAGGTTTCCAGGATCATGTGTTAAAGCTTAGACTCTGCTGGCTCTGTGAGCCATACCTATAACCCAACTTCTCAAGATGTTGAGATGTAAAGAGCCTGATTTGGAGACAGCCCAGGCAGACAAATCTATGAGATAGTAGTCTTCAATTAATCATAAAACTCCCAGAACTGGACATGTGACTCAAATGGTAGAGCTCCAGCTGGTAGAGCTCCAGCTGCAAGCTAAAAAGCTTCCTGAGAGCTGGAGGAGGGGGAGGGAGGAGGGGGGAGGGGGGACGGGAGGGGGAGGAGGAATAGCAGCAGTGGCAAAGAACTAAAATTATGGACCCAAGTGACCACAGACTGAACCTTCTGAAACTATGAGCAAAAATAAATCTTTCCTCCCTTAAATTGTTTCTTCCCAGTATCTTATCACCATGACTTAAGTAACTGATACAGTATCTAAGAACAAAGCAAAGTCAGCTGTGCGGGTTATGAGAGCACCCCCTCTGTAAAAGGTAGTTTAGGATAGTAGTCATGACAACAGAAAGGGACACTGCATATAAGGAAGACATTCATGAAAGACAACCAAACCCTCAGGACTAGGGTTTTTCTCCTAACAGTTGCTGATCTGTGAGATGAAGAATCAATTCAAGATTGGAGACTGAACACTTGGAATCAAATATGATCACTTAAGAGTATGAACTAAAAATAAAAACTACAGGAAGGGGGCACCAGAATAATAAACATATTACTAGTATTGCTAAGGTTCCCAGAACTTTCTGTTTTCAATTGCTTACAACTTTCAATAGTGTGATTGAAAGCATGTGTTCCCCTGACTGCATCTCAAGTCACCTTCCAGTTCTGGATTCTTTTCTATGATGCTGACAGCTAGAGAAGATGATTTTAAGAGTGGTAAGTTGGAATGGAATTGCATTTTGATATGGTCTTCAGTTGTTCTCGTGTCAACCACAGCCTCAAACACACAAAGTCCTGAAAATAATCATAATTGACTTTCTATTGAAGTTGAAATATCAGAAATATTTACCTTCCCTTTGAACTTGGATCTGTCAAGCTGATTTGGGAGTTGATTGATTGATTTTTTTACCACTTGGAATTTTATTTTTGACCTCAGATAATTCATTTGCAATTTGATACCAACCAATAGCTACTCTATTGTGCTTGAATGAGACATCCTAGCCTGAAGAAAGTATAAAAAGCCAAATAACAATCAGTAGCATTTGCTATTTAGGTTCTCAATTGTATAAAAATCAAATAGACAAATCATGCGTATTTTCTCTCATACGTGAAAGCTATATCTAAAATATAACTGGGCATGATAACCTCTACAGGACTCTAGGCATTCACACACAAACAGACTAAAAGAGGGAGGTTACTTTAGGGGAGGCCGCAAAAGTATAACTCTTGTGAACATTTTAATTATTATTTACCAAAACAAATTACAGAAAATGAAAACATGGGGTTTTGTTGGTGGTGTTGATGGTGGTGTTTGTTTTTGCTTTTTGTCTTAAATAAGGGCAAAGGAGAAGGTGCAAAAAGGGAGGGAGGAAGAGTGAACAAATGCAGTCATACTTGTAGGTAGGGACAGGAGCAGGAAACAAGCAAAATCAAGAAAAGGATGAAAATGTCCAAAAAAGGAATGTACGCATTATCTGAGTTATGAAATGGTAATCCCTCCATACAACACCTAAACAGTAACAATAAAATTTTATCTGAAAGAAAAGTCAAATAGATTTCTTTCTTGAAGAAATGTACAGTATAATTGTTTTTGCATATATTTGATGTGTGTATGAGTTTTCACATCTAAAAAAATCTACATTTATTAATTTTGCTTATTCATTTTTATTTTATTTTTTTCCTGAACTTCAAGAGGTTTTACAAGGGAACAGCATATTTAACATGTCCATCAGAGTGTCTAGTGCTTTATTTAAAATGACTTATTGTAATTGTGAATAAACACGCATACTTATATGGTGAACAATATTATCTTGTGATATGTTTACATTGTGGAATAATTAAATTGAGTTAAATATACATTAACACACATTTATCTATTATCTTCATGATTGGGAATAATTTTAGAAAATGTATCAAGAGATATATTGCAATCCCTGTGACTGTAATTAATGCATGGTTTTCTTAAAAATCTCTGAAAGGATCATCATGGGTCAATTTTGTTAGCTTCTCAGACACTGTTGCTTTGTCTATAATGAGGATAACTAATTCTGCCCATATTCATAAGTTGCCATGATAAGTAATTTTTGACTCCACAGGAACCAAACAGATGTGATGTGTTCTTTACCATAGCTATATTAAATTTCCTAATGACAGCTTTACCGGATTGGTGAGCAATAGCAAAAAATTTGATATCTTGATTTTTGTTTTGGTCCAAAAAACACAAACAAATGGTGGGATGTGTTAGACCCATATTATGATAGCTAGGGATCCTCACTATAAACAGATAACTGAATTTGAGTCAAATCATGATTCCTACTAATGGAATGATGATGAAAATGGCAAGCCTACTTAAAGCTCAGGTTTCTTCTGTATAAAATTGGATAATGAAAATACCAACATGACTAAAATAAGATGCTTTATACACAATTTAAATTAACTATTGCAATGTGGAATAAGTAATTTCTAATAATATCTTATATTTTTAATAAAAAAGTTATATAGCTGGATAGATAGTTGAATATGGATACAGCTATAATCTCAACTAATAGATCAATCATACATCCTTAAAGAATGAAAATCAAATAAATCATAAAAGAATGTTGATTTACTCATTCTTTCCTTCCACTTAAAGACCTCTTTCTAGAATATTCTTATCGAGTCATGTTCTAACTGGATATTGTCAAGTACATGTAACTCATGATACCTCAAGTCATCCAATTCTAGCTTGACGGTAATCCTCATTTTAAGATAGATTAATTCGTATTTGCTTGAAACAAGCCTGACTTTCACCCTTCCCTATCATTTCCATGCCTGCCTCATGCATGAATCAACTAAGTCTCTTTTTCACTGACAGCCCTTCCCAGAATTGAGATGGCAGGAGAAATATTGTCCTTCCTCCATAGGAAGGCATAAGCAAGAAAAATACTAGTGATTCTGATTAGACTACTAACAGGACCAGTCATGTAATTCACACATCCCAGTGCAAGATTAAATGCAGGACTTTCTTCTTAGAAATTGTAGTAATTCGAAAGGGCAGACAAGATAACATTAAGACAAGTTCAAGGCTCTTCTGAGTGCAGGACTTTGCCTGTAGGCTCAGAGTTTAAGTTACAATGTTTTATTTCATCTCAATTTTACAACTTATGAAGTTGGCAACTTTTACATGTCCATCTGTCTGATACCTATTCATTTTCAGTTGGCTGTAAATTTACCAGTAGTAAGATATGTGGTTTGTCAAATCACTTGTAGAAGTGTTTTATCTTCTCAGAATCTTCTTTGTTGTTGATTAAGAAATTTTAAATTTTTGATGAGATATAGTAAGCCTTTAAATAAGTACTAAGGCTCTGTAATACTCAACATATGTACCTGGAATGAGAAAAAAAGCAAAATACAGTGATTTAAATAAAAAGTGTTTTAAATCATTAAAAAAAACAAGATTTGGCTTATAAGAGATAATTACAGAGAAATGATAAAGTTCTTCCATAAATCTTTCACAGTGCTGTCAGTAGGTTTTGGTTATGGAATTATGAAGATTTCCTTTCTCTTATAAATGCCTCTGAATGTTACTGTAAAATCATTAAATAAACCTGAAGCTGCAAGAACATTAAACATACAGCTCGAGATTCTTTTTTTTTTTTTTTTTTTTTGCCAGTCCTGGGACCTGGGCTCAGGGCCTGAGCACTGTCCCTGGCTTCTTTTTGCTCAAGGCTAACACTCTGCCACTTGAGCCACAGCGCCCCTTCTGGCCATTTTCTGTATATGTGGTGTTGGGGAACTGAACCCAGGGCCTCATGTATAGGAGGCAAGCACTCTTGCCACTAGGCCATATCCCCAGCCCCCACAGCTCGAGATTCTTGAAGCAATGATGGAAAGTTTCCTCAGGATTAAATAATCATAAATCATTTGCATGAAAAGGCTTTACCAAGTAGGACAGATTTCAAAGGAAACACCCAGGGATGTTTTGGAGTTTAATTTCAGAATGACAAAAGGGAAGGCAGCAATCAATGATGCCAGTGTTTATAAGTTTGGAACAAACTTGTGCAAAGAGAAAGCAGAAGGGAAATGAATAAATGTCCTGTTGTATCTCATAGTGCACAATAAGAAATATACTGGCACACATATATTAAATAGTCTTGTCATAAATATAAAACATGTTGGGGAAAAATGAGAATCTTGGTGACATTGGAGTCAGGAAATCTTTTGTAAGTAGGACCGAAATCAGCCATTAAAAATGATTAATTGACCTGTCTTAAAATTAAGCCTGTCTCCTAAGAAAATGTCACCTTTCAGGTATAAAATTGCAAGCCAAATACTGAGATGATTGGCCTGTGAGATGTACTTTTAACAAAGAACTCACATTTAGAGTATATAAAGAACACACTCAAATTAATTAGAAACTCATGGACAGCCTACCTATAGAAAGACAAAGATATAACTTCTTTGTAATAAAGATAGCTCTGCTCAAATAGAGCCTTGCGGGGAGGGAGGGGAAGGAAGGAAGGGAACCTCAGATAATTGCATCTAACAACACCAGAGAGCTATGACTGAAGGATACCATATAACATTAAAAAAATGTACAATATTTAAATTCATAAAACCTAATATCTGAGATGAAAGGCACAAATATACAATAAATAACAATGAATATGTGACATATCCACCAGATAAAAATTTTACCAAATTCCAAGAAGGAATTAGTTAAACACTGAAAACTAATAATAACAATTAAAATGTATTCTATGTATTTAACAAAAATTCTTACATTTAAAAAATTTGTACAGAATGTATATGACTGCAGTTATTTAGGAAATAGGCTTGTGAGTTACTATGGAATGCTATTTTTAGTTTGAAGACCTCTAGCTTTAGTCCTAGTATAACATTTTCTATATTCTTAGAATTGTTTTTGCCAGTCCTGGGGATTGAACTCGGAGCTTGAGCTCTGTCTTTGGCTTTTTTTTTTTTTTTTTTGGCCAGTCCTGGGCCTTGGACTCAGGGTCTGAGCACTGTCCTTGGCTTCTTCCCACTCAAGGCTAGCACTCTGCCACTTGAGCCACAGCGCCGCTTCTGGCCTTTTTCTGTATATGTGGTGCTGGGGAATCGAACCTAGGGCCTCATGTAACCGAGGCAGGCACTCTTGCCACTAGGCTATATCACCAGCCCTTTGGCTTCGTTTTGCCCAAGGATAGCACTCTACCTCTTGAGCTACAGTGCCACTTCCGGCTTTTTCTATATATGTGGTGCTGAGGAATCAAACCCAGGGCTTCATGTATATGAGGCAAGCACTCTACCACTAGGCCATACTCCTACCCCCTATTCTTAGAAATTTGATGTCAAATGGTGCAATTTCTTCTTTTAAAAAATATATAATGCTAATTTCTTATTTCCTAATAAGTGATTCAATATCTTTCTTAAAATACCATAAGAGAAGATTTATAAGTTAATGAGATCTCCATAACAAAAGACTCAGTGCTAATAAATCTTTCTTTGCAATTAACCAGACTAAAAAAATTCTGAGATAAGAGAAATATGGTATTTGATATACAGATTAGCCAGTAATAAAATGGATCTTCTATTTTTTTCCTCCCTAAATGAATAACTCCAGTTGTGGAAGTTATATTTTGCTGTTATTATTGTTGATTTTGTATTCATTCCCCATCTCACAAGAACATGAAAGTTAAAAGAGTAGCAGAAGTCTACCATGTCATAATAATATTTATTTTTCCTGCCTATATAAATGACTCCAGTTTAGTAAATTATGTTTTACTGTTATTACTGTTGATTTTATATTCACTTCCCATCTCATAAAAAAAACAAAAGTTATAAAAGCAATAGATGTATACCAAGTCATATTCTTCATCACTGTCAGCCTTCTAGTCTTCAATAGGCTAAACATTTATTTGACCCAACACTAATACAGTTCTCTAGACTAGAAAGTTTACTGAGTTGTAAACCAAAACTCACCACTACAGGTAGGAATAATAAATATAACATGGTTCTTTGGTTACCTGATTTTAACTTGAAAAATAAATATCCTGATAGAATATCTCTATCATAATCCCTGTGTTTGACAGAATTTGTCCTAGTTCTCAGTCTAGATGACAGTCATTCATGTAATGAAATCATAATGTTTCCAATGTATTTATGTAGATACTGAGTCAAGAGAAAAGAGAAGTGATACCAATAATAAAACTTAATAAAAGTGGAAGGTATACCAGAGAGAGAGAGAGAGAGAGAGAGAGAGAGAGAATGCTTGACTAGCATTGAAATGGTCTGGGGGTAGAGCTCCAGAACTAAAGGGGAAGTAGGAGGAGAATCTGGGTATCAAATGTTATCATTTTCAGTGGGATATAAATTCTTTTATTCACTTTAAACTAACAGATCTGAAAAATGAATATATTCTAACCTATGTTTACATACACATCTGTTAACAATTCTTTGTGTAATCATCTGTATTAAATAAAACATGAATTAATACCCATGTCTCCAACTTAGCTCATTATCATATGTAGTTTTTTTCTCTTTCTTGTCTATGACCCCAACAATGGGAAGTTTGGCTATTACTTTCTGCCATACATGAATGAGTTGTGCAATGTCAATATGGGTAAAATGTGTTTTCACAGTTCTTAGCCATCATCTGTGGCTAAGGTTGGTAGGAAGCAATCCTGTCAACCAGGGTGCAGTGTTTTGGCATGGTTTCTTTCACTCTTAGCTTTGTAATTTCCCATTATTGCCAATGAATTTTAGGGTGATTTGTTGCACTATAATAGCTAACTACTACACAGAAGATAAACATATTTTCAAGTTAGTTAAACAAGGGATTTGATAAAACTACAAATAGATAAATATGATTAAGATTTCATAGGATAATGCTGTCTACATAAATAACTTTAAAAATTATAGAAAACTCCTTAAACCTCTTACAATATTTTTGAAAATATATTAGTTTTTCTAGTGAGATTTCTTTTTGATGTGGAAAAAAGCGAAGTGCTGGTACTGCATATGAACTTAGAACCTCACACTGGCTCAGCTGGCTTGCTCGACTGGTACTGTACCACTTGAGACACATCTCCAGCCCAGATCTCCAGCTGGTAATTTTTGGAGATAAAATTTCAAGGACTTTTCTGCCTGAGCTGGCTTTGCTCCAGACCATTCAGATCTCAGCTTCCCAAGTAACAAGGATTACAATGTGTGAACCATGCCTGTAATTGCATGTACTTTGAAGTATATATTTTAAATTACTAATAATAAAAACAATAAAAAATACTAAGATAGGCAGACATAGTTTTCCATGTTTAATAAAAAAATTAAGACTGAAATTATTAAATGAAAAATGCTCTATTAAAATACTTCCCAAATAAATCTGAAATTTTTAAGAGGTAAAATTATCAAGGTTATATAGTTTGAATATAACAACACAATATATGTCACATAAATATATTAAAAACCAGAAATTATGTTATCAGTGATGTGACTGAAAACAAATTCCAGCTCTCCATCTTTATTCTCATCCACAGAGGAAGTTATTTATTGGATGAACTCTCCTTATTTTCTGGGTCTCTTTCATGTTTCCTTTATCTCAATGATAAAGACTGCTTATCACACTCACTACTAGATCAAACATTATTCAGTCACTGTGGTAATTAGTTGAATAAAACAATTTCTTTTAAGCATATTCTCTCAGTCTTGAAAATTTTAATTGCTATATTCAATGCAACATGAAATAAAAGATAAATTATTTGAATTGAAACTCCTTAGTACAACTACTTAAAGTTAATCAAAATATAATAAAACATTACATTATGTCCTAGTTATGTATGTGTGGTTTCTCTGATTGACTAACAGCACGAAATATAGTCATTTTTCATTTACTAAGTCTAAAATTAACCAGCCAATTTCACTCTAATATGAGCATTCTTGGATCTTTGCTTAAACACTCTCTCTAAAATTTTCTCGGTACTTTTTGTGAATCTGAAAATTAAAATAGTTCAACTTAGGTTAAACAGATGAAATAGACTTGAAATAGTGTGCCTTTTGCATGTATTTTTGAAATAGAAATTCTAGAAACAAAACACATAACAACCAAAATTAAGAGCTCATTGGGGTAAGATTCGGTGGCTTAATCGGTAATTCTAGCTACTTGGGAAGCAGATAATACTAGATTGTGCTTCAAGGTAATAAGATTCCATCCTAATTAATAGCTGAGTACTATGTTGCACAGCTGTGATCTAGCGCTATAGAAGTATAATGGCCGGTCACAGTGGCATATACTTGCCATCCCAGTGACAAAGGAAAGCACAATTAAGAAGGTCAGAATGCAGGCTGGTCCAGGCATAAAGCAAAACCAGTTTCCAAAAGGGCCTGACAGAGTGGCTCAAATGGAAGAATACCTGCTTAACAAACTCAAAGTCTGAGTTTAACACATTAGTATCACTGAGAGAGAAAGATAGAGAGAGAACGCAATGGGTGAAATTAACAGCTAATGAGATTAACTAAATAGAGCTAGCAAACTATAAGCCAGCAACACAATTTAGAAACTAAGAAAATTTGTAAATATATTTATATACATCAATGTGTATATATACATATATGTACATATGTGTGTATGTATACATATATGTATATATACATACATCTATATATGTGTGTATATATACACATATACATACACACAAATCAAGAAACCTAAATTATATTTAATTGCAGTGCTCGAAGGAAGAGATGAGAGAATGTTATGTAGACATACAAGTTGAATGAAAAGCAACCTCTTCAACAAAGGGTATTGCAAAAATTGTGAATCCTTATGGAGAAAACCGAAACTGGAGCCTTACTGTCATTTGCACTAATATCAATTCAAAATGGATCAAAGACTTCAATGTAAGAACCCAAATCTCTAAACTACTACAGGAAGGAGTAGGTAAAATATTAAAAATATTAAAATTCACTGTCATTAACAGATACTTTCTGAGTAGAATTCCAGGGATTCTGTAAGTCAAGGAGAAATGACCAATGAAACTATCAAGCAAAAAATTTTTTTGCACAGCAAAGGACATAGTTAAACTAAAAGGTCAGTCTACAGAATTTGAAAAGATCTTTGCCATGTATATGTAGGCCTAATATGCAGAATATACAAAAAATTGAAGAGTCTAAAGGTCAAAGAATCAATAACCAACTAATCAGTGGGCAAAGAGAATAAATAGAGACTTCTCTAAAGAAGTGAAAAAAGGCCAATAGATACATGGAGAAACAGTCAATACCTCTTGTAAAGGAAATGCAAATCAGAACAACACTGAGATCCCATCTCATCTCACCTCAATTTGAATGGCCAGCATTTAAGTCGTGTTTTTTTTTTCCTGCTTTGTCAAATGTCATATGACTATGGATGTGTGTTTATTTCTGAGCCTTCTATTCTGTTCCATTGGTCTTTCAGCCTTTGTTTTAGTGCTTGTACCAACCTTGGCCTCAAAGATGGTTTCCCGCTCCAAATTAGTGATTTTTCAGTCTTTACCCCACACCAGATTATATAGGGCCTTGAAAAAAAATTTCAATGCTGATTTCTCCTCAGTAAATAGATCTCATTTCAGTGGATTGAGAATTAGGATTCTGACTTAATTCTAGATGCTGGGATTCTTTGAAGCTCCTACAGGAAATTAGCTTTGAAAACAGAGAACTAATACCTTGAAAGGGACATGCAAAAAGAAATCCTATTCCTTCCTTCCTTACTTTCTTTGAATTGTATACACGTAGGCATTTGAGATCAATTTATTGCTACCAAAGGTTTCCTGTCAATACTCTGCCTCAAAATTATATTATATGGACAATTTAACACCTATTAAACTGCTTACAAAGTTTCATCAAATAGATGAAACAGCTATCGTCAGAAAGACTGATATAATTTGTGTGATTATACTAGCTACTAGTGTGCGTTCTAGTGCACCATGCTTTCCCTTGCTATATATTAACTATTCTTACATTGATCTGTAAGTGATATTTTTACAATTGTGGCAAGAAAATGAAGGTAATTACAGCCTAGGGGCTTAAGGGGTCTATCTTCCAAGCCTTTTCCCTAAGGATCTGACTAGTTAAAACTAAGCATGGTAAAAACACTTAAAATATAACAGGACCAAAAATATATCGAGATTTCAAAATCCATTGATGTTTTAAAAATGGTTCTTGTCTTTTTCTAATGTGTCTAAGCAGTCAGATAGTGCTTGCTTCACGATTAAAAAAAATCCAAAGTCTGAAATTATTAAATGGAAAAAATTCAGAAGTAATTCATGTTTTAATAGCAATCTGTTCAGAGTTTCATGATAAAATCTCATGATGTCTGTTCCATCAGGATACAAATTGTTCAGCACATTATGCTCTATGCACTACCTATTCATTAGTCAATTTGTGGATTGATCAGTTATATGATCAACTGTTACAAAATTACAGTGTTTTTGTTTAAGTTTATTCTACTTAATAATAGCTCCAAGGCATAACAGAGACATTGGTCACTGATTTAGGAATGTCAAAATGAAGCTGGATGGAAAGGGTTACATTGTACAAGATGTAGTGTCTTCAAACTGACATGTCAAATTGAAACCCTTTGGTACAATTACTTAAAGACAATAGTAAAACACTTTCTAAGAGAACATACATGCAAAAGTCCTTGAACCCTACTTCATTGTTGGTGGGAATGTAAACTTGTTCAGCCACTCTGGAAAGCAGTATGGAGATTCCTCAGAGGGCTAAACATAGAGCTCCCCTATGACCCAGCAGCCCCACTTTTGGGCATCTACCCAAAAGACCACAAACAAGAACACACTAAAGCCACCAGCACAACAATGTTCATTGTAGCACAACTTGTCATAGCTAGAATCTGGAACCAACCCAGATGCCCCTCAGTAGAAGAATGGATCAGGAAAACGTGGTACATATACACAATAGAATTTTATGCCTCTATCAGAAAGAATGGCATTGCCCCATTTGTAAGGAAATGGAAGGACTTGGAAAAAATTATACTAAGTGAAGTGAACCAGACCCAAAGAAACATGGACTCTATGGTCTCCCTCATAGAGAATAATTAGCACAGGTTTAGGCTAGTCACAGCAGAGGATCACAAGAGCCTAATAGCTATGCCCTTATGAATGCATAAGATAATGCTAAGTGAAATGAACTCCATGTTATGGAAACGAGTGTTATATCGCTGTTGTAATTACTTTCAACATGCCATGTAAAACTATTGCTTATATTGTTGATGATCCTCTTGTATCCTCTTCCCGTGGTTGTACCCGCACTATCACTGTATCTTATCTGAGTACATTGGAAACTGTATATACTGGTATTAGAACTAAGAAAGTGAAAGAGAATATCAAAATCAAGAGACAAAGGATAAAAAGGATAAAAAGACTAATGGCTACAAAGCAATACTTGCAAAACCATTTGGTGTAAACCAACTGAACAACTCATGGGGGGAGAGGGGAAGGGGGAGGGGGGAGGGGGAGGGAGGAATGAGGGAGGAGGTAACAAATAGTACAAGAAATGTACTCAAGGCCTAACGTATGAAACTGTAACCTTTCTGTACATCACTTTGACAATAAATAAAAAAAAATTGAAAAAAAAATTTAAACGGAATAAAATGAGAAACTACAAAGTAGTACCTCAATAGTGCAAGAAGATCTTTTGAAAAGCAGAAATATTAACATATTGATTATTTGTTTTTTTTTTATTGTCATTCATGGGGCTTGAACTCAGGGCCTGGGTGCTGTCCAAAATCAGTTTTTCTGTAGGCAAGTGCTCTACCACTTTGAGCCACACTTCTACTGGTTTTATGATGGTTTTTTAGAAATAAGAGTGTCACAGATTTTTCTGCATGAACTGGCATTGAACCATGATCCTCAGATTTCAGCCACTTGATTGGGTTTACAGATGTGAGCCATCCACACTTGGCTTCACATATCTCTTATTATAAGACAGTGTTAATATTATTCTGTTCATTATTGTCTCACTGTGTGAATTCTATAACTCAAACCTTATCCTAAATATGTATAAGTAGGAAAAATATCCATGTTTTAAACATCCTCTGGGAATCTTACAAAATACTATCAAAGAATAAGGGGGATGGTCAGTGTGGTGAGAAGCCTTTCAGTAAAATGTTTGCACCTCCCTGGATTATCTGATCCCATGAGATAGGTTCTATACCTTGACTGGGCCATTGTACAACTCAGCTCCTATCAAAGTAAATGTACAGGGAACAGACAGCAATGCAAATTATTTCTGACTAGGAACTTACCAATGAATTCTGTCTGGAGAAGCAGAGAGGGGGAAATCTTTTGAAAAAGCCAATTTTTTACTCATTTGAAGTTCATTTCAACATCTCAGATTTACAAATATGGCTATATTGGGTATTACTTTAAAATTTAAACTGGTTTTTAGCATCCGTTTCAGCTCTGTTGATTAATGGATTAAATAAGACATTTGATATATTTTGTATTTCTGAATGAGACTCTTGATGTTACCTTTTTAAAGACTTTAATTTAAAAACTACTAACCCAGTAGAGCTAGTTGCTCATGAGATACAAAGAAACTCTGTTGTCTAAGTGCTGCTCTGACTAAACCCATGAGCCAAATCCAATCGCTTGTATACTTTTGCAGATTCTAACAACTAAAATGTTTTCACTTTTTAATGTTTGAAATAAAAGCATTTTTAAATTTAGCTTTCTTGTCTAGGTGATGTATAGAGGGGTAACAGTTACATACAAAAGGCAGTGAGTACATTTCTGGTCAAAGTTTTAGCATCCTTGTTTAAAATGTGGTTCATTTTTTAAAAGCTTGAAAAAAATAAGAGATTATCTCACACATGACACATTTCAAATGTTTATCTCAGGCTTTAAATTCAAATTATAGCATCTATCAGTAAAAGTTTTAACACATATGTCCTTGGTATTTTTGTTATCTAGTACCCGTACTGATGGCAGAGTTGAGTGGTTATGAGAGAGAACCCAGAGCCTCCACAACTGAAAATATGTATTACTAGACCCTTTTCCAAAAAAAAAAGACCTTTTGAGGATCTTCCCTACAGTATCTTAAACCTGTTGTCTTCATAAATATTTGAATTGTGTACGGTGTGGTATATGAACAGACCCTAGTTCAATTGTCTGGGATAAAGTGTCTGCATTTCATTTGGACATTCCTCAAAAGACTAAACATAGAGGTCCCCTGTGATCCAGCAATCCACCTCTGGACATTTACCCAAATGTCTACAAACAAGGCCATATGAAAGTTACCAGCACAACCATAGTCATTGCAGCATTACTGCCACAGTGAAGATATGGAACTAACCCAGATGCCCCTCATTAGATGAATGGATCAAGAAGATGTGGTGTATATATGTGTGTGTGATATATAGACACACAAACACACACACACATACACACACACACACAAAATGGAGTTCTATGCCTCCATCAGAAGGAATGGCATTGCCAAATTTATAAGGAAATGGAAAGACTTGAAAAAATTATGCTAAGTAAAGTAATTCAAACCCAAAGACAAGCAGGTTGCAAGGTTTCCCTCATATGTAAGAAATAGAATATGTCGGGCTGGGGATATGGCCTAGCGGCAAGAGCGCTTGCCTCGTACACATGAAGCCCTGGGTTCGATTCCCCAGCACCATATATACAGAAAATGGCCAGAAGTGGCGCTGTGACTCAAGTGGCAGAGTGCTAGCCTTGAGCAAAAAGAAGCCAGGGACAGTGCTCAGGCCCTGAGTCCAAGGCCCAGGACTGGCAAAAAAAAAAAAAGAAAAAAAAAAAAGAAATAGAATATGTCTATGATATCCACAACAGGGAATCTCAACAACTAGATTCCTTAATAAATAAGACTATATATAATGAAGTGTCCCAACATGAACTCCAAGATATGGAAACAAGAGGTTCTTATTATGTACTGTATACATTTTTATTTAGTTTTTTAAAAATTTTTAGTCTTTTTTTTCTTTCATCTCTCTGAAGTTTCTGTACTTTGTGTCTTTTTTTTTTCTTGGCCATTCCTAGGCCGTGAACTCAGGGCCTGAGCACTGTCCCTGGCTTCTTTTTGCTCAAGGCTAGCACTCTGCCACTTGAGCCACAGCGCCACTTATGGCCATTTTCTGTATATGTGGTGCTGAGGAATCGAACCCAGGGCCTCATGTATATGAGGCAAGCACTCTTGCCACTAGGCCATATTCCCAGCCCCTGTACTTTGTGTCTTGTATAAAAGATTATTTGATTGTTTTTGCTATTCTAGGTCTTTTATTGTTCCATATAAATTTCAGGACTGCTTCCTCCATTTTATTAAAAAATGCAGAAAGAACGGTGCTGGAGGAATTACAATACCCAACTTCAAGCTGTATTATAAAGGTATAGTAATAAAAACAGCTTGGTATTGGCACCGGTACAGGCCTGAAGACCAATGCAACAGAATTGAAGATCCAGAAATGAACCCACAGAACTACACCTACTTAATCTTTGATAAAGGAGCTAAAACAATAGTCTGGAAGAAAGATAGCCTCTTTAACAAATGGTGCTGGCAAAACTGGTTCAACACATGCAACAAACTAAAACTAGATCTTTATATATCACCCTGCACCAAAATCAATTTCAAATGGATCAAAGACCTCGAAATCAAAACATACACCCTGAAAACACTAAAGGAAGGAGTTGGAGAAACACTTGGGCTCCTTGGCACAGGACGGAACTTCCTTAACAAAGACCCAGAAAGGCTACAAATCAAAGAAAGGTTGGACAAATGGGACTCCATCAAACTGCAGAGCTTCTGCAGGGCAAAGGACATAGCTCACAAGATAAACAGAAAGCCCACAGATTGGGAAATGATCTTTACCGGCCATTCAACGGACATATGCCTCATATCTAAAATATATGCAGAACTAAAAAAATTACCTTCCTCCAAAACAAAACCGCAAAGAACCAATAGCCCCCTCATCAAGTGGGCTAGAGACTTAAAAAGAGACTTCTCTGATGAGGAAATGAGAATGGCCAAGAGATATAAGAAAAAGTGCTCTACATCACTGGCCATAAAAGAAATGCAAATCAAAACAACATTGAGATTCCATCTCACCCCAGTAAGAATGTCCTATATCAAGAAAACTAACAATAACAGTTGTTGGAGGGGATGTAGCCAAAAGGGAACCCTATTTCATTGTTGGTGGGAATGTAAACTGGTTCAGCCACTCTGGCAAGCAGTATGGAGATTCCTCAGAAGGCTAAATATAGAACTCCCCTATGACCCAGCAACCCCACTTTTGGGTATTTATCCAAAAAACCACAAACAAAATCACAGTAAAGCCACCAGCACAACAATGTTCATTGCAGCGCTATTTGTCATAGCGAGAATATGGAACCAACCCAGATGCCCCTCCGTAGACGAATGGATCAGGAAAATGTGGTACATATACACAATGGAATTTTATGCCTCTATCAGAAAGAATGACATTGCCCCATTTGTAAGGAAATGGAAGTACTTGGAAAAAATTATACTAAGTGAAGTGAGCCAGACCCAAAGAAACATGGACTATATGGTCTCCCTTATATGGTATAATTAGCACAGGTTTAGCTAAGCTAGTCACAGCAGAGGATTACAGGAGCCCAATAGCTATACCCTTATGAACACATAAGATAATGCTAAGTGAAATGAACTCCATGTTATGGAAACGATTGTTATATCACAGTTGTAACTACTTTCAACGTGCCATATGTAACTGTAGCCTCTATTATTGATGACATTCCTGTATCACCTTCCTGTGGTTGTACCTACACTATCCCTGTATCTTATCTGACTATATTGGAAACTGGGTATACTGGTATTAGAACCAGGAAATTGGAAGGGAATACCAAAATCGAGAGACACAGGGTAAAAAAAGACAAACAACTACAAAAGCAATACTTACAAACTGGTGAAAATGAACTGAACAACTGAACAACTCATGGGGGAGAGGGGGAAGGGGAAGGGGGGGAGGGGGAATGAGGGACAAGGTAACAAACTACAAGAAATGTATTCAATGCCCTATGTATGAAACTGTAACCTCTCTGTAATTCAGTTTGATTATATATGTATATGTATGTATATATATATATATATATATATATATATATATATATACATATATATAAAGATTATTTGACCAGGGGAAGGGACAGGGAATCACAAAAACAGCAGGTCAAAGGATGAACTAATACAACAATGATACTCACTTAACAATAGGTTGGATACCAACCTTACAACTTGGAGGGGGAGGGGAATAAGGAGGGGTAAGTGGGAGAAAATGAAAGATGGGGTAATGTTGTCTAAAACAAATGTTATCATTATCTTACTTATATAATTGCAACCCATTTGCTCATCACCTTTTTAATAAAGGCAAAACTTTAATAAAAGTGTCTGCTTTTCTAATGACCCCCTAGATCACATGCAGTCTGTTGATTTATGGTCTGCACTTCCAATGTCAAGACGGTAACAGACTCTTTGCCTGTGAGATGAACACAAAATGATTCCCAATATTTTCTTGTCAGATTATCAAGGACACGATTAACAGCAAATAAAATTGTATTGTTTCATGGACCTTGAAGATGATAGGACACTTTTCTCTTAGGTTCTCCTCCCACCACCCTACCACCGATATATAATGATCCCCATCTAATCATCTTGTGCATGATTCATGTCTATGTTGGGCACTGGTGGTTCATGCCTATAACTCTAGGCACCTGAGAGGCTGAGACTAGGAGGATTGTAGTTCATGGCCAGCCCAGATGAAAGAAAAAAACCTACGATTCTTTCTCAACAAACAGCTGGATGTTCCCTAACATATGGGAGTTTCATAAGCAAACTGAACCTAAATGTGTACTTGGGTAGGAAGTGAGACCCAAAAGCAGCTAGCAAAATCAGGCTTGGAGTTTTAGCTCCGAAATAAGTGCATCTGTCTCAATATTCTGTGGTCCCTTGTTCAAACTACGATACCAAGAAATAAATTAACCATAAATTCCAGTCATAGACATTCTATGAAATAGTTGGGCTGTACCCCTCAAAATGATCAAAGAAAGTATGAGAAATTGTCAAAGCCATGAAAAGACATGATGATTAAATAAGGTATCCTTGATGAGATCCTGCATCAGGAAAAGGACGTTCGGAGAAGTTTATGGAAAACCAACCAACCAAATATAAATAACCTAAGTTAGCAATAATTAATCATTATATGTTCACTAGTTATGACAAATGTGTTACACTTATATAAAATGTGAATGATGAAAAAAACAGTACAAGGTTTATGGAAATTCTATACTATCAATTCAACATTTCTACAAATATATAGTCTCTTCATAAAAGCAAAAGATAACATAAAAACAAATTCTCCCAAACACTAAAGGTGGGGTTCTACCATTAATTTCGTCAACAGATAATTCCAGTCTTACAAAGCTATTTAAAAGGCAGAAATAGAGCAAATGTCTTCTAGCACAGTAATGTCATTATAACAACTGGACCAGGACGAAAGTGAATCTTTGATGGAGCACCAGGAGACATGGTTGAGTGATGGCATTTCTTTGATTTATAATTTTGGAGTGTTTTTTTGTTCTTCCTTTATTTGGGGTAGCATGAGGATAAGGAGGTGAGAAATCCATGGAAAATAAAAATGTGAAAGGAGGACATCTGAGTTTAAGAATAATCTCCACACCTTCTGCTAATTTTGGTCTACGTGAATGAGCATATTCCTTGTGGTAATATATAATGACTCTCATGGAAGTGTTAGGCAATCATTTACATTTTAGGAGAGTATCTCGTTAAAATCACTTATGCTAAATGTTAGCAGGTATTATAGTAACAAAGAGGATAGAATTTGTGTCAAAGAAATGAAAGAGGTTATAGAAGAATGACTAAGATGCAGGAACATTGGATCACAAGGAAAATCTATAAAAAAAACAATTTATATCACTCAAGGCATTATATGCATCAAACAAAGGAGATGGAAGAATACCTGCTCATGATTGTAAGTCAGTAAAAGTGGTTATCATGGTCCCTGTTTCTCTGACCCTACTTCTGTCAGAGAAGAAAGAGCTCTATGGGTTCTTCTATTGAGTCCTCATGGCCACTGCTGTGGAGTAAGCAGTGGAGAAATGGGATGATGCTCATATCACTTCTAAGAATAGATTAGAAAAGGTTCTTGAATGTTCCCTCTCTTTATTCTCCTTTTAGAGTGTTGTTCCTCATTACCAGTAAAAGGAATCTTTGAAGCACTCCCTATGAGCCCTCAAACTACAAGTAGTTCATAATATTCTATGTACGACATTTTTCTCATGCCTCAAATCCTATGATAAAGTTTAACTTGTAAATAAGGCCTAGAAATTTTAGGTTAAGTTATGAAATCTTTTAAAAGAGTTGTCTTCCTCATTTGAGAGTTAGAAAAAACTAAACATGTATACCTTACCAGGAATCCTGGGAGAGTTAAATGAGCCATTGTATGTAAAGTATCTTAAAGAGTGTCTGGCATCTAATAAGCCTCCATTAAACAGAAATAGTATTTGAAGATCATTCTCCTTAAGTTTTCCAGGACAACTCCTATGTCAAACCCTTGCATTCACTCATGTGCTTTCAATTTAATGAGGAGCAGACATTGTCCTCAATTCTAAAGGAACTCTATAGGTTTAGGTATGCTTGTATCATCATATTATACATTCTGGTTTGGGGCTTGGAAAAATGTCAATATTGTTAGACAGATTTATTATTTTCTGAGTTTTTAACACGTGGCAAAGACTATGACTTCCCTTTAGTTTGTCATTTAATCCTTGCTAGGGGCAATCTTATGAGGCTGGCCTGTTCAATACCTTTTTATGGAGAGAGTGATTAAAGAGATTCCAAGAAATCAATGAGGTTTTTTCTTTTCCTGTAAACAAGTGAAAGAAGCTTTTTAGAGAATTGAAAGTGGCAGATGCAAATAGTTTAAATGATCTAGGTGAATTGGTTAAAGATACTGATCTCTCAGTAATATTTTATATCTAACAAATATTTTAAACATTTAAAAGATAATCTTATTTTCTTTGGAATATAACACTATTATAGATTATGTGGTGCCTATCTGATTTATGTCTAAACCGGAGCACTTTTGAGATTGAAAACGACAGCATTAATAATCATTCCAGTGCAGTAGACATAAACTAGAATTCTCCCTGACATATGGTTTCTTTAAGATGAGGGAAAATGAGTCTCTCAGAAATAACTAAAAATGAATTTGTCTCTAAGTCTATTGAGGAACAAGGATAAATTTATACATTGCAAATTGAACTGAAAATTATAAAAGGGAGAAAATGCTCACAGACAGAGCAACTTTAGACTTCTGTCCTAAAATAAAGTTATGCAATCTGGTATGTAGAGGGAAAATATTTCTATGGAATTTAAACCAAATAGATCACAAATTATTTAAGCCATGAGTGAAAATAAGCATTGTAGGAACTTTGGGTGCATACTTTATCCGTATTAATAGTTGCAAATGTAACACATGTCTCAATGTTAGGTCTAGAAAAACAACAGTGATTTACTTTATGTTTTGTGTATGTGTGTGTGTGTGTGTGTGTGTGTGTGTGTGTGTGTTGGGGTGTGTTTTGGGGAGTGAGAGAGAAAACACATTGTTTTCAGTGGCTGATCTCAGTATAAGGCCTCACCACTCTTAGACAGTTCTCAATCTCTACAGTTTGCATAAGAAATAAATGCACAGAGAATTTGTCTGAATGTTAATCACTTCTGTCATGTCTTTTCCATGCATTCTAGTTCTGTAGTTCTGGCATTGGACTAGAGGTTCTCCTGCTCTGAAGAGCTTGCAGTGATGCTGATCTGACATTGATGGTTTACAGGTTGGATTTTCAAATTCACTGCATAATGACAACTCCCCACCAGAGGTATAGGTTGGGAGCATCTGGTCGGCATCCAAAGACACTGATGTTTAGGTACTACTTAGAGAGAGTCTGATTTAATCATTATGCAATAGGATCTCCCACTGGTATCTCTCTAGATAATTCTAATGTGTTACCAAGAGAGAGATTCAATAATTCAATAGTCATTGCTTTCTTGAACTTTTTTGAATCATTTTAAATACTTACTATCTCTGTAAGATCCTTGAGATCAAGCACCATATCTTTGGACATTTCTACTTTCCCAAATCCTAGAATAGCTATCTCCAATGTAATTGAGTTTCAAAACAAATTCTGCCTTTTATTGATCAATATGTCTGTATGGTTGCTTTATCTACATCATGAGACTGCCATGAGTTTTCCTTTCCCTTCCCTTCCCTGGATGCTATGTTAAACCAGAAAATGTCTTCTTTAAATATCTGTGTCCATTGAGTAATAACGTAAAACAAACCACCTTAAAACTCCAGGGAACCAGAATAAGCATTATTGCTCATCTCTCTGTATGTCATTAGTTGATTCTGCTAGCACTGGATGAGATTCCTTGTATATATGTGGTTAGCTGTAGACTTGGAGGCAACTCTGCTTACCTTGGCTGGGCTGCTCACATATTTGAGCGTCAGCAAGCTAGGCAGCTTGGCCTACAGTTGAAACCAATGAAATATCCCCTGGGTGCCTCTTTCCCTCCAAAAGACTAATCCTGGCTGGCTCACATGGTGTCTGTGGAAAGTTCAAAAACAGATAGAAGCTTCATGTAAATGGTCCTAAAGTCTAGGCTTGGAATAGACCCACTGTCAATTCTGTACATCCCATTGACACAATCAAGTCAGAAAGCAGCTTAGGTTTAAGGGGAGGAGAAACAGACTTGTTCCTTTGTGAAAGTTTTAAAGCACAGAAGACTTACATTGGGGGAATTCATGAGAAAGACTAAGAAAGCCCACATCTGCTATAGTACCTAAAGCAAAGGCCTCTAAGCTGTATCATATCATTCAAGCCTTAGAAGAATTGCCAGTAAGTCTAATTGGAAAAAAATGTATTTAGCATAGGAAATACCCATAGGCTTTCATTTCAAACATTTGAAGGCCATGGAGGTCCACATAGCCAAATAAAAATGAATTCCTTCCTTTCTTCTCTAATTCCTTTCTTCTTTCCTTCTTTACTTCCTTCCCTCCTTCCTTCTTTTCGGTCTCCTTCCTTTGCCCTCCCTCTTTCTCTCACTTCCTCCTTTTCTTTCCTTCCCTTCCTCCCTACTTTCCCTCCCTCCCTTCTTCTTTCCTTCCTACTTTCCCTCCCTCCCTTCCTTCTTTCCTCCCTCCTTCCCCCCTTTCTCTCTTTCTCTCCCTCTCTTTTTCTTTTCTTCTTTCTCTATACCAGTTGGTAGTTGATTTGTGTTAAGAATATGCTATAAATTCTTGAAGGAAAGGTTGGTGCTCAAAGATAATGATTTATTCCATTAACAACTGAGGTTAAGCTCCGAGTATTTGCAGTTTTGTGGACTGTTGCACTTTCTATTGAATTTTTTTAAAAAATTATCTTTAAGTAGTTGTACAAAGGGGTTTCAGTTGAACATATCAATTTATAAAGACAACACATTTTGATCAATGTCATCCCTTTCATAGTTTTTCTCCATCTCTCCCAACTCCAACTTCTCAAGTTACCTGGTTCCATTCACTTACATACATTGAATACTACTATGCACATTCTTTTGTAGATGGAATTGTACTCCTCCTTCCTTGCACTTCCAAGATCTGTTTTCACTGCTATAGAAGATTTTTAGGTAATAAATTGGACATTGCTGCTCCTGGAGGAAATAGTTTCTGGGATAAAGGTAAGCAAAGCACATGGGTTCAAAGGTTTCTCCTTATAAAGAAACAAGCATTTGATCAGCTGGTTGTATGAGACATGTCCCACTTTGCCTTTGGGATTTCTCATCACTAAGCCTTCTGGATTCAAGGTAGCCAACTTCTCTCCTCCTTATTGCTTATATTAACATTTATTTTGAATTTTTTCCAAACACTAAAATGTGATTTCTTTTTATAAAATCTTCCCTCTACCTACTCTCCTACCCTGTACCTTTACACTACAAGGTATGACATACAAACAAGACAGGATGAACCAAGATGATTTCTAAAAGGTAGAGAGGAACAGCATTGGGAAGAGCAGTTCCTTCCCCTGGGAGGGAATAGGCATAGTAGCCAGAGCGGGCCAAAGTCTCTCTCCCAAGGAAGCCTGTCTATTCCTTTCCAAAGGCTTGTTTATGTAACTCTTTAATTATAGCATCACCAAATCACAAGTATTTTGCCATGGGAAAATGTAAAGTCATTAAGCAACTTAAATACCACCCCACCCTTTTTAGGCAGACAACACAACCATTAAGCAATTAATGCATGTTAAGACATTTCCAATTTTTTTGGCCCTAGTGCTAGTTCAATCATTTTGGACTGGAGAACATAGTTGCAACCTACTTGTTATGCTTCTTGATGGGAAGCAGAGTATTTTACATGCTTCTTTTAAAGTGGAATTCCATTCTCCAGCACCCACAACACACAGAGCATTAACCTGATTGCGAAAGTAAGGCTGGAGTGTTTGATACTGCCCATGACTTCCAATAGTTAATGCAAGTCACATTGGCATTTTAATCTTCCTGAGTTTGTAGATTTTTAAGTCTTTTAAATTTTTAGATCTAAAGTTGACACACTAGAATAGATTTTCGAAGTCTTAAGGAGTCTGCTGTCATGTGGGCCTATCATTTGTGCTGGTCCCACAGAATGAAAAGCTTCATTTGCTTCTGTAACTTGCTTCTTGTACTTGTAGCCAGAGTTGGTGACAGTCAAACTCCAAACATCCACTAGGCCAAGCTGGATATTAACAGAGACAAAATCCAAGAGAGCAAGCAGAAGTCTATGAATGACCTCTCAAAGCTTAGTCTCAGAATGGGTACAGTATCACTTCCTCAGTTGTCTATGGGTCAAAATAACTCACAATGTCAACTCAGAGTGAATGACTGGTGGAAATGGACTCAACATTTGGTGGCAGAAATTGTAGTCATTTTGAAGATAAAATAGATAGATACAAGGGGTGAAGAGTGGGCAACATGTTTAAAGTTAAATGATCACAGTAGGCCAATGGAGGATATTCTTAGGAAAGGATCACAAGGGTTCAATAGCTATGGGCATATGATCATATAAAATGATATTTTTCAACATGAACCCAAAGAAATGGGAAAAGAGGTTTTTTTGTTATGCTGCTTCTTTTTAATTTGTTAGTTTTTGTTAATTTACTCCTTTGTCACTTAAAAAAAATTCTGTACCATTTGTCTTGGAGGCAAGTTTATCTAGAAATGGTGGTACAAAGAATGCCATATACAGGGGCTGGGGATATAGCCTAGTGGCAAGAGTGCCTGCCTCGGATACACGAGGCCCTAGGTTCGATTCCCCAGCACCACATATACAGAAAACGGCCAGAAGCGGCGCTGTGGCTCAAGTGGCAGAGTGCTAGCCTTGAGCGGGAAGAAGCCAGGGACAGTGCTCAGGCCCTGAGTCCAAGGCCCAGGACTGGCCAAAAAAAAAAAAAAAAAAAAAAAGAATGCCATATACAGCAGTGATACTCACTAGGCACTGTTGAAAATAAACTATATACAACTTGTGGGGGAGAAAAATTGGGAGGGAAAACTTGGGAGAAAAGGAAGGAAGAGGTGATACTATTCAAAATAACAATGTACTCATTGCCTGACTTATGTAACTGTAAACCCTCTCTATGTGACCTTTACAATAACAATAAAATTGATAATTGCTAAAAAATTATCACAGTAGGAAAGTGCTAATATTAGATAGCATGAAAAGTCTCATATTACAGAGTTTGACTACCCTGTTTTGCTTTTTTTTTTTTTTTTTGTAAATAATCATCTAGGAAGGGTTTTGGCCTTTCAAGCCAGATAGTCTCTGGCACCACCATTCCAAATCAGTGTTATAGTGGGAAAGCAATCATAGAGGTATTAAGTAAATAAATAGATCTGGCTATATTAATAAACAAAAACCAAAAGCTTGATTTACAAAACAGATAGTGGGCCAGATTTAGCCATGGAGTTGTAGTTCACTGATCACCTGTCTATCATCCTTGAGTGGGGTAACTTTGCTGCAAAAGCATAACCCTTTCAACAAACAGGTGGTAAGATGTGGCCTCAGTAGCTTCTAACAGTTGTTAACAAACTATGGAAGAGAAGATTCTGATTTGCTCATAAGAGCACAATGGACATATAATTGATGAGCTTTTTCTCAGTGGTTGAGGGGAAGAGTATTATTTTGGCTTTTGATCCAGCATTTGTGCTGGATTAGTGCTACTAACATAAACCAAGATATCTACTGTTGGTAGTGCTTGTTTGAAGCCTGGATGTAATAATCACTTACTTGTTTGTTGTGGCTAGTTTACTTTCAGAGGAGAAAGATAAACTATTCTAAGTAGAGCGATGCTAATGGTCAAGGAAAAGGAAATACTAAAGCTATAAGAGATCTCTTTAAGGGCAGGAATGGACCCCAGTCCAGGAAGCCATATTCTTCAGCTGGAAGTGATTGGGCTTCACCCTTGGTACTTATTAGCTTCACCATCTTTTGCAAGCTCTTGATTTCCAGGCCACAGCTAAGGAGGATTAAATCAGATTCACTGAGGGTAGAATCCAGACACTAGTACTTTTTAAACCTCCCTGATAGGAGTCTAGCATACATTCAAGTTTGGAAACATGGGTTCTGTAATTTGGTGCTTCTTAGTGACTCCATGTTTGGTCTGGCCCATACCATACTGCATGTTTCCCACTCATCCAAGTATCCATCAACTATAGGTATTTCCTTCAGAGGAATACAGTATCAATGTCAGTGCTTTGTTTTTTGGATTTTGACCCTAGTTACTGAAGTTCAATATTATTGCTTTTGGAAATTCTCCTTTCTTTTCAATTTTCTTTTTGTTTCCAGTATTTGGCCAATATGTTTATCCCTTACACTCAGAGTTGTGTGTTTGGGAAAAATCAGTATCATTTCCACCTAAAGTGGTCTTCAAGTTCAGGATAAAAATAAATAAGTAAATGGCCAGAATTGCCATTAGATATATTTCACACTGAACTGTGTTTGATTTTCTAATAAATAATCTTATATTGTATCCTCTGGATGTGCCATTAAACATATTTTTATTAATTTTACATTATTTTTAATATGTTATGATTTAAAAACTAATTTTCTTCTACATGGCTCACAGTAGCATAGCAGGCAACTTTAGAAACTCTAATGGATTATTCATTTTCCTCTCTTACTTTACTCATGTGATAGGAGGAAATTAAGCTGAAAGATGTAATAATCAACTGGCCCTAGGCCGTCCTCCACTGTCAAAATTAAACAAAGGCTTCATAAGTTAAGTGGCCTTTTGAAAGTGCAGTCATGTGTCACACAACAACATTCATCAAAGATGGACTGCACATACCGCAGTGGCCTCATAAGATGATAATGAGCTGAAAAATTCCTATTACCTAGCAACGTCATAATCACCCTGACATTATAGCACAGTGCATTAGTCATGTATTTATGGTGATGCTGGTCACCATGAACCTGGCCTGCTTCACTGCCAGTTATAAAAGTACAGCACATATAATTATGTACATAACATTAGGTAATGATGATAAATGACTGTTGCTGGTTTATGTATTTATTACACTACATTTTATCATTATCTTGAAGTATACTTATTCTACTTATAAAAAAAGGTTTACTGTAAAACAGTATGCTGGGTTACACCAGTAGCAGCCTCATATATCACAGGTTTATCCAGTCTCTTGATTGCCTCAAGAAACCACATCAAAGGATTGCCCTGGACCACCTAGGTTTCTGTAAGTATACTCCAGAATGTCCACACAATGATGAGATTACTTAAGGACCCAGTTCTCACAACCTATCCCCACTGTTAACTGCTGCATGATTATAGCAAGAGCATTGAACAGCATCTCTGATAATATGCAGTTTAGAGATGCAAGAGGCTTGTTTTCTAACGGAAGACTATGACACTTCCTGGGAACAGTCCACAGGGTGTATCGATGATGAAGTTCTCTTCCTTCAGTTGCCCCGACTTCAGAGACTGTGGCTCCTGATGACTGTGCCTCCTCTACTACAGTGACTTCTTCAGAAATCCCCTCAGGTCCATCCTAGATGATTGGATCTAGAGTGGAATTGTAGATCCCCATTGTTTTTCTCTGGCTGTTCTTTTTGTGTCACTTTTTCATGATATTCATCTTCCTGGCCTAGGGTAACAAATTACCAGACATTTTCTGAGATTTTTTCATGGAAGTCTCTTGAGCTGACTGGGAGTAGAACTTAAGAAGCAAGAAGCCATGTTTCTGGAAAAAAGACAGATGAGTATTAGTATGAGATTTTCTTTGAAGAAGTCTTCTTCCCTCATGATATTTGCCTGAAGACCAGAAAACGAAGCCATCAGTTATTAGGGTAGACTCATAGAGCCAATGAAAGCAAATATCTGCCCCAAGGCTGATACTGCACCTGGAACGGAATCAGTACCCAGCTCTTCACAGTCACCTGAGGTTTAGTGTCAGCAAGCCTGAGCTGGAAACTCCTCATTTTTTCTGTTGCCAAAGAACAGGGAATTGCCAGCACTGGAATGCCAGCAGCAAAGAATGCTCTTTACAAGGGAACACTGAGATTTCCTCTAACATCTGCCATTTTCATACTGCACATGCCCTCTGCCAATCACAAGAGTGGAGAAGGAACAGAGGTTAGTTGAGCTGGTCCAAATTGTGATCAAAAGTAGGCATCCTCTCTAGAGAATAGACTCCTAAGTATGGGCAACTTAATTTCTTCAAAATCACATTGGTCAATAATCTTATTATCAATGATAATTAACTACTTTAATACTCAGTCATTTAATACACATTCAAAACAAAACTGTATAATAGAAAATTCATTATCTAATCCAATTCTCAGTTTTCAAATGAACAGGAAACTAGACAAGATAAAAGGGCAAACACACAATAATTACTTAGATTTAACACCTTTTAACCATTTGTTGCATTTGATTTATCACTTTCTTCAAGATAAAGTGATATATAAGCCATGCCTTTTTTTGTAGTCTCCACAAATTCAGTAGGCATTCCTAAAGAAAAAGTACATTTCCCACATTATCTTACAGAACATAACTAAGATCTCCGTATATGTTCTCATAAAACACCTCAGTTCACAGTTCTCTAGTTTTCCCAAATAGTTTTGAAGTTGGCTTAAGGGCTCATTAAAATGCAAACAAGAAAATATCTTGAACTAAGATGTTACAAACAGGCATAAATCCAGTTCTTTATTAAACTATGATGGAAAACTCTTCAGGGGTGCTGCATCAGTCAGGAAGACTGTAGAAGACAATAAAAAAATAAGCAGCAGCTGGGAATGTGGCTTAGTGGTAGAGTGCTTGCCAAGCGTTCATGAAACCCTGGGTTTGATTCCTCAGTACCACGTAAACATAAAAAAAAAAAGCTGGAAGTATAGCTGTGACTGAAGTGGTAGAGTGCTAGCTTTGAGCAAAAGAAGTTCAAGGACAATGCCCAGTCCCTGAGTTCAAGCCCCAGGACTGGCAAACAAATCAAAATAAAAACAGTTTTTGTACAAGTTTGAAAACAAGTAAGTGAGGAGAGATTCACAGGTAGAAAAAGAAAGCATGAAGTTAATGGGTAGCTACAGGCAGTGAATAACTCTGGAAATATTGATATGCACATGAAAAATAGTGGCTAAATCTAAGCTCAGGAAAAATCTTGATTGAGAGGAAAATGGCACTAGGGATAATACAGATCATAACATAAATGAGGCTAGAAAATGAGAACATACTAATGGCTCATCTAATCCCAGAGAGAGCAGAGCCCCAGGGCAGCTGGAAGCAGATTGCTCCAGAGAAAGGAAATTTGAAAATAGTGAATGGAGATGCTCAGTGTGTGCTTGCATCTGCCTAGCTTGTTAGAAGTGCTAGTCTGAGCCCCACCTGAGACCCAACCAGTGGAAATCTCTAAAAGTGATGGTCCAAGAAGACTGTTTCAATATGTTCTCATTGAGGGCCTTAAGGACATTGTAGAAGCATGATTCTACAATATCTTCTGGCAATAGATCCCCCATTGTAAACCCTGCTTCTTCACGCAAAACCTTCCATTTCTTCCTCTTGCTTTCTGCCCATAGAAGATATTTCCTCCTATTTCTTAAAAACAGAAGAAAGCAAAAGTTCACACATCAACCATCCAAATTAATGAGAACTGTATCCTGTTTTCTACCTTCAGATTTCTTCCTGAATCTTTCTTCTTTAATGTATGCGATCATATATGAACTGCAACTATATCACACTCAAAATCTCTAAAATATCGCCATTTAAGTGCCTGAGAGTCATCTTCTACAAAGTCTCCGAGAGTCATCCTTCTGCATTTGGTCTTTAAGATGCCTCCCTCTCTCTCTCTCTCTCTCTCTCTCTCTCTCTCTCTCTCTCTCTCTCTCTCTCTCTCTCTCTCTCTCTCTCTCTCTCTGTCTCTGTCTCTCTCTCTCTCCCCTCCCCCTTACTGCCTCTCCCTCTCCCTCTCTCCTATTTCTATTTCCATGGTTACTCCAGTGAGTAATCACTCTGTCTAGACACAATTGGGTTTATGTATCACACATCATCTCAGCAGTTGCACATATCAAATTAGATGTCTCCTCTTCCTCCCATCATGGAGCATCCAGGATCCAGGGCTTTTTCTTTTTCTTTTTTCCAAATCCCAAGATTCTTTCTTCCTTCCAGTTCCTTTCTAACACTCTTTTACCATCTAATATTGGACTTAAAAAACCCAACCCAAATCTTACACCTTATACTATCTCAGCTTACCATCCACCTATCACATTCTATGATATTCTAAGTTCAGGATACTTTACATAGATCTGTTTTGTATTCTTTGTCTTTTTCCCCCTAATTTCTTGCCTAGTGCCCATTGCACTAGGTAAGTGCATGTGTATGTATGTATGTTTATGTGTATGTATATATGTGTATATTTATACATATATTCTTGTTTATGATCTGAAGATGAATTCCAATCAGTCTACCTGTTAGAGGCTCACCTCATAGGAATATTATGAAGAATACAGAATGTGTATGTATATGTGTGTGTGTGCACGCGTGTGTGTGTTCCATAGACAGTATCTTGGCTTAAGTATAGTCCTTCATTGTGGCCACAATTTTCTTTTTGTTCTTCCGTAAATTATTTTTGGATACTGGGGATTGAACTTAGGGCCTCTCATGTGTTATGCTGGTATTCTCCCACTGAGCTTCCCCTCCATTCCTGTGGGGTTTTTTTTTTTTTTTGTATTCTAAATGATTTCTGATTTTTTTTAGATAAGGAAATGAATAACGGTGTTAAAACCTAAGCAAAACTGTGAAATACATGGAGTCAGCTTCTTCATCTTATTGAGCTCTTTAAGTATTTTTGCTCCTGTTAGGGCTGTGGTTTCATCAAGGTCTTATTATTGGCTGGATGACAATAAACAATCTTAGCAACATGGCATTTTAGAGATGAATTTTGAGTGTGGGTGATAAAGGTATTGTGTTGTGTGTGTGTGTGTGTGTGTGTAGTGTGTGTGTGTGTATGTGTGTGTGTTTGCATGCATGTGGCATTGTTATTGTAGAGAATAGCTTTAGGGACTAGCTAACTTTTCCAGCATCTCTGAAATTACCTCCAGCCTCTCTCCTTCACTTTCTGATGAAATGGTCATCAAGGAAGGGCTTGAGAACCCGAATGGGAGAAGCTAGAGTCAGGCTTTCCTACTGTCTCATGCCACCCACAGAGAATATGCCTCCACTTCTGGCATGAACAGTCAGAAGTCAGAACAGGCTGTTCCACATGATTCATCCATTTGTGCCTCAGGATCATTTTGAGGCTTCTGGCTGAAGGACGAAGGGCTGTAAGTCCTTAAATTGTCAGTTTTTGTACTATTTTATTTATTCATTAAAGTAATAACTTTCCTGTTATAAAGTCTCTTGAGAAACCCATTACCCCAAATGGCTGTTAATAATTACTTAAAATGCAGACACAGAAAAATCACCACCAAAACCCAAAGGGAAAACTAAGCACTGAAAATGATATACAAAGTTATAACCCTGAAAGATATGACACTCAAAAACCCAGAATATTCACACTTTAAATAATAAAATAGCAAGAGTTCAAAAGAGGTTTTCATGTCTTCCTTCTTCTCTGTCTTTTTCTTCTCTGTCTTTCTGTCCTATGTGTTTCTCTCTCTTTCTAAAGTAACATTGACAATGTGACTGAGTGCAAGAAATAACTTAAAAATGATACCATGAGTATCTGAGATAATCAGTGCTATGTTAGTCATTTTTATACTAGAGAGAATGAGCAACTAATATTTATTGGGCACTATTTCATGCACTTCAAAATTAACTTAAAAACTATTAATATTCAGTTATAAACATTGTGCAGATAAAGAAATTTTGGGACTCAGGCATTGCAAAAATCTGGTTTGAGGTTAAAGAACATAACTGCGTCTCTTCTCAGATCCAGCTGATTCCCTAGGTCTTCTGAGTGTCAATTTTTTTTATTAAGCATAGTATTTATAGCTAAAACTATGCTGCTTCTGCTTGTAAAGTGCTGTATTTCTTAGTACATTGTTTAGATAAAAACTTTATGTAAGCAGTTCTCATATCAAGAAAGTGAACATTCCCACACCTAGCCCTTTTTGCTTCCTCCTTGACATTCATGCTTCATAGGAACTCACTATATTTTCTTCTGATGTCATATATTCATTTTGCCCATTTATAACATAAATAAATGGAATAATATGACATATGTTCTTTTGATTTTTTTCTACTTCATGTGTATGCATGCTGGTCCTAGAGCTTGAATTCAGGACCAGAACCTGGGTTCTGTTTCTGAGCTTTTTTGATCAAAGCTCAAGGCTAGTTGAGTCACAGATCCACTTCTAATTTTTTTTAATTCATTGGAGATAAAGTGTCTCATGAACTTTCTAGCCCAGGCTGGCTTCCCACTGCACTCTTCATATCTCAGCCTCCTGAGTTGCTATGATTACAGGTACAAGTCACCAGCATGCAGTACTCTATGTTATTTTTGAAATTTATCATACCATAATGAAAATTGTAAATCATTGATTTTTTTACTGCTATAAAATACTCGTTACACAGTAATAATTTACCCATTCTATGATTAAGGATGTGAGTTATATCCTATTTTTCATTATTTGAAATAATCTTGCTATGAATGTATTGGTAAACTTATTTAGCATCTCTGCTAGCTTCATACCTAATAGTAGAATTCCTAGATTAAGAAATACATGTGTCACAGGATATACTGAATAGCAATAATATTCTCCAGAGAGGTTTTACAAATGTAAGGACCAACAAGCATTGTATGTGAGTTATAATTCCAAATCCGTGCCTACATTTGATGGTTGTTTATCTTTTTTCATTTATTACCTACCAGGAGTGTACCAGTATCTTACTAGGGTTTTCAATAGAAGTATATTGTTCTGTATTTCCTTGTTTTATATATAACAATTTTATTTGATTGTTTGTATTTTTGAGGTAGCCAACTAGAGCTCCCTACATTCATGAAGTCCCTCAAATGTCGCTAAGCAAGAAAAGCAACCATCTCATGAACCAAGAAAACAAAAAAAGTTATCTTTGAGGGAGATGGAATTTATTAAGAACTGTTCTATAAAGAGCCTTGGAGAGGCGATAAACATAGTAGAATGCAACAGTAGTCCCACTTATTCACTTTCTGCATACCTCTCACTTTACAACAATACCTATTCACAACTAGAGTAAAGAAGCAAGAGTATTTTTACACAAGCATTAAATATAGACTTGAAGTGAAAATATGTCAGATCAGCATAAGTCTCAACTATGTATTTCCACTCATTTCCTTGGAATCTTCCCAAGTTACCATGTGAACAGCCTTAGGTTGGCTTTTGGGAGAATAACAAATACATAGGCCTAAGCATTTTTGTTCCAGTTGATACAATCCTGTTGAGCTAAAAGAAGACTCATGAGAGAGTTTCACTGGAGCCATCTCACCTGGGAAGGCTCGGTAAAATCACCCATCACCTGGAGATGTATAAAGATCAATAAGTGGCTGTGCTTTAATCCACTCAATGTCACTAACTACAAGAATGTGGATAGGACTGTCCTTTTCATATATTTCTTCCACAGTAGTCTCTGCTTCATTCCAGGTTTCAAGTTCTCAGTTCCTCTATTATCATTATCTCCTTTTCATCAGAAAGAAACTTCTCCTGAACCTGTGGTGTTCCCCTAAAGTCAAGTGAGATATGGTTCTGTTTTCTTTCTCTGTCTCTGACAACTTGAAGAACCTTGTAAGAGATATTAATCTCTCAGTAGAAACAGGCTGTAAGGAAACAAGCTCAGCTGTATGATCTAATTTACTTCTGGATAATGGCTGCATATTAGTTCCCAAGTTGGCCTAAGGAAGCCAGGAATTGCCTGTGTCAGCACATGTAGCTCCCCCTGAACTCTGATGTGCTGCCAAACAGTCCTCCTCCCAAAGCAATCAAACCACCCCTTTGCCAGTGATGAAAATGACTGCCTTTGATGTCTCACCGGATCTGTGCTCAAGTATTTCCAATAAAGAAAATGACTGTGCAGAAATCCTTTCTTGGTGAAGAGGCAATGTAACAGAGTGGGCCTGAATTGGTTCTCTGAAATACCCAGGAATCAAAAATATGACTCTACAAGGCTAGTTGGAGGTGGAGTCAACATTTCTAACTAGCTTCTAGGTGATACTGAAGTTAGATGATGCTAGCATCAGTAGCAAAGGTCTAGAGCACAGTCATTGGCAAATAAATCTGTGAATCAGTGGTTTATTTCAGCCTCAGTTTTTTTTTTTTTTTGGTTTTTTTTTCTTCATCGGCTCATTGGATTGACAGAAGATTTGTGTAGCCCCCATACATTTAATGGACCGATCACAGCTTCCAGCACTCACGTGGAGCTATTATTTTATGCAGAGGTGCGCAACTGCCCAATATTTCACAGAGTGACTCTCCATACAAAGAGCTCTCAGTTCTTATTGAGATCTTCAAGGACCAGGTAGCTCTCAATACTTTCAAAGTTCTCTGTGTGAGTGCAGACCTAAAGCAGAGTTAAATGCAAATGCAGAATTAAGGTATTGTGTGTGTTCTTTATTAAAAGAAGATAAAAAGTGAAAGGTCATTAAAGGGTTCTCATTAGTCAGAGCTCTCCAATGTAAAATGTACAGTAGTTAGCATCTTCCATAACTCTTGCTTTTCATTTCTAGCCCAAACAGACTCTCATGACATACATTTCCTCTTATATGAAAATATTGGCATGAATGCAGAATGAACCTTCCCCAAGCAAGCACACTAAGAAATTTTTTGAACCAGGGAATTTAAGTGAGAAGGGAAAACTGGACCTGACAAGTACAGATTGTAAATTGGCAAAATGACTTAGTACTCTTTTTTTTTGTCATTCTCTTTTTTTTTAAGTTTTTATTATAAAACTGATGTACAGAGAGGTTACAGTTTCATATGTTAGGCATTGGATACATTTCTTGTACTGTTTGTTACCTTGTCCCTCATACCCCCTTTCCCCCTCCCCCTTTCCCCCCCCCTGAGGTGTTCAGTTCACTTACACCAATCAGTTTTGCAAGTATTGCTTTTGTTGTTGTTTCTCTTATTTTACCCTTTGTCTCTCAATTTTGGTATTCCCTTTCAATTTCCTACTGGACCTGACAAGTACAGATTGTAAATTGACAAAATGACTTAGTACTCTTTTTTTTTTTTTTTTTGCCAGTCCTGGGCCTTGGACTCAGGGCCTAAGCACTGTCCCTGGCTTATTTTTGCTCAGGGCTAGCACTCTGCCAACTTGAGCCACAGCACCACTTCTGGCCGTTTTCGATATGTGTGGTGATGGGGAAATCGAACCCAGGGCTTCATATATATGAGGCAAGCACTCTTGCCACTAGGCCATATTCCCAGCCCCAACTTAGTACTCTTTATATATTTTGATTTCATATGCTATCCATTTTTTTGTGATTCCAGGAAAGTTTCTTATCTGACCTAGTCACACATTTTTTTATCATACCTCTTTTATCTCTTATTTGTTCTTATTTTTATTTTCAAACTGATGTACAGAGAGGTTACAGTTTCATACATTAGGCATTGGATACATTTCTTTTACTGTTTGTTACCTCCTCCCTCATTCCCCCCTCCCCCCTCCCCCTTTCCCTTCCCCCCCACTAAAAGAGTTGTTCAGTTCATTTACACCAGTTTTGCATGTATTGCTTTTGTAGTTGTTTGTCTTTTTTACCCTGTTGTTTCTCGATTTTAATATTCCCTTTCAGTTTCCGTTTTAATATCACTACCACTGGGCTTTATTCTCAGCCCTAATGTTGTGCTTTCTAGCTTCCTTATTTGACATGTGATTTGAACATTACTGAATCTAGTTTGGGTTCATGTTTTACTTTCTATGACTTATATAACTTGGAGGATAAAGACCTTTGGAGATTTTCTGAATAATTATTATCTGTCTCTAAGTATGAGGTCACACTAATATTGAATATTCCTCATTTGTTTTCTGTTTGCAACAGACTCCTTAAATGTGACCACGTCCATTGGTTGGGATGATCAGCCAATGAATGGCTGATCAATTAAATCTTAGGGATCAAGACTCCTGACCTTCAGATGAATAACTAATAAAAATACAAGTTCTTCTACAAACAAAAAATAAATAAATAAATAAATTGGCAAATTGATACCATCAATAGAAATCGAGGGACAAAAGAGAAATCTAGAAGTGTGGTGAGCCCTTCTCTGCCTAGTTCACATGACCTGCTACAAACCACACATGGTATTAAGCTTTACTTTGTTACTAAAGATAGGCATGGGTTATTAAAATATTTAAATTATTTAATTTATGTAAAATATATCATAAATCTATTATATAAAGAATGTCAACCCAAGCTAAATAAAGAATATAAGCAAACAAGCTGAGTTACAAGCTTGTCAAAGAAGTGCACATATACCAACAAAGAAGCTCATTCATTGATAAGCTCTAAACTTTGTTATTTTATATCACCTCAAATCACTGACAAATGAGAAACAGCCATAAGGACTGATTAAGCAAGCAATAGTATGGTAATGTCAAAGACTATGCACTAATTCTTTCATACTGAGCAAAGTAAGCCAAACGCAAAGAACCATAGATTGCAAGGTTTCTCTCATCTGTAATAATTAGAATGTGCATATAAATCTACAAGTAAACCCGATGGATGGTGAAAGACAAAATATTATACTTGGACATGATTAATTAAACAGCACTCTAAATATTCATACAATGAGACCAAAGGAGGGTATTCTTAAGGGAGGATCACAGGACTCAATAGCTTTGTGCATATGAT
The DNA here is from genome assembly GCF_023159225.1 of Perognathus longimembris pacificus. NCBI lineage: Eukaryota > Metazoa > Chordata > Mammalia > Rodentia > Heteromyidae > Perognathus > Perognathus longimembris. The sequence goes on from NC_063166.1 coordinate 58,708,966, forward strand.
CATATAAAACCATGTTTATCAAAATGAACTCCAAGAAATGGAAACAAGAGGTTTTTATGGTATTTTGCAGTTTATTTCTTTCCTTTTTTCTTCTGTTTACTCCCTTTTGTCACTGTTTTTAATTTCAGTACCCTTTGTCTTGTTTATTTGATTTGGGGAGGGGAAAGGGAAACATAGAAGAGGTGGGACAAAGAGTGAACAATTCAGCAGTGATACTAGCACTATGTTGGAAATGAACTTTGCAACTTAGGGCAGAGGGGAGAAGGGAGGCCATAAAACTGGAAGAGAATGAGGGAGGAGTAACACTATTCAAAAGGAAATGTATTTGTTACCTGACTAACCGAACTGTAACACCTCTGTACATCACCTTTACAATATTTTTTAAAAGACAAATGGAAGAAGTAAGGACTTCTTTTAACAAGGATTGCAGAGAGGCTCTAGAAATCAAAGAAGTTAGCAATGTTTATTTCTGTGAGTATAATCTCTTCTTAAAACTATGTTTCAGTTATGTGGGTTGGCAGATAAACCTCAAAACAGTATGAAAAAACATACTGAAGATTTGAAGAGGCTGTAAAATGGGGTCCTGCTCTTCTGTCTCCCTGGGTCAAGGATATTTTTTTCTCCTCTGCAGACCTTCTTTTCCTCAGTCCAAAAACTCCATCTTTAATTGAGAACTAATTTAATGTCCTTTATACATTTAAAAATATGTGTAGTGTATATGTATGTATGTGTGTATGCATTTATGCATGTATGCCTGCATGTATTTGTCAGTACTGGAGTTTGAACTCAGGGCCAGAAACTTGTTAGGCAAGTGTTCTATCATTTGAGACATGTATCCAGCCCTCAAATGCCCCTCATAGACTCGGACCTCATGGGGCTTAATTGATCAAGGCCTCAGAAACTACTTTTCCATTGGGCATCAGTACCTCAGGAAAGCCTGTGAAATTCTTATCAACAATTAACCATAGGAAGAAAACCAGAAGTGGCACTGTGGCTCAAAGTAGTATAATACTAACCTTGAACAAAAAGAGCCCAGGGACAGCGTCCAGGCTCTGAGTTCAAACTCCATGACTGACATAAACAAAAACCTATTTTCTGTACAAAAATGTTCAATAACATTGATGATATTAGCATCAGTATAGCAATAGCAGTTATCTCTGTAACAAATCATGATCTATAAAATTAGTTCTTAAAACTCCTCACACAATGTGGTTTGTAGGGCCCAGGTTTGGTTAATCATGACTGGATTGACTCATTTGCATGTAGTTAAGGGTTTGTAGCTGAACGATGGCAGCTTCTTTTAAGCTTAAGCTGGGTCTAGTAGGCTGGCTGAGGTCCTCTCTCCACTGCCTAGACTTCTCACCTTCCAGCTGGATGGCATAATCTTGATCACATGTCAGTGGGGATTCCTCTAAAGTGTAATCAAAAGGTGCATAGACTTTTGAGACTAAATCAAGAACTAGAACATTTTTGCTTCCAAAGTATTTTAGTATTTTTACATTTACAAAGTGAATTGCAAGTTAATTTTTGTAAATGAGCAAGTAGACTTTGATATGAGATCGGCAAAACAAAATTATTGAGATAGAAAGAAACAAGCAATGAGCAGGAATTGGACAAATTTTATTCCCCTAATCAATAGAACTAGATGGTGGCTAACTGGGTCTATTCCACTCTCTATGAAATATTTTGTGATATTATTTTAAAAGTCAGATCCTTTAAAGCTTCACTTTCATAGATAAATAGGGGAATCATAAGCAATAGCCAACTGTTTATGTTTTTCTCAGGAACTCCTAGTGCAAATTCAGAAATAGGAACAAAGCACTTCCCTAAGGAACAGAAAATTTCTAGTTTATTTGAATTCTCTTTAAAAATTAATAGTTGCACAGGTAACCCTAAAGATTTTTGTTTCATTGTGCAGTTTGTAAATGATAACTTTGCAGCCTTTTTATACTTCAGTCTTTCTAGTACTAAGATAGTGTAATAGTTAAAACTTACTTCACAAGCATAAGAGTTGGGATCCTACCGTAATATATAATTATCAAAGAAAAAGTCCAAATGCTTCTTTTCCTATATGCTAGAGACTGAAACCCCACTCGCTCCCCAGTTTCTTTCCTTTCATTCTCAAATCACACCAGCCCCATTTCAAGTGTTCTGTGGCATAAGTGGTTGGTGGACAGCTCACATATAGAACAACTCTTCCAGTGACAAAATTCCTGATGGAAGAATGATTGAGGAAATGTCTACAGTTATAGCCAAGACCAGGAAATCACAAAAGTGCTACACATTTAGGAAAAAGAGCCCAGAATAGACAACTTGACTTGTATATGTGACCCTATTTGTTCTAATCACATGTTTATTTAGTGACCTTGGGTAACTCCTACTTCCTGCATGAGTGAATATTCTGAAACTATAGGTATTGTAGCTAGTAGCTCCCTACTTTTTATGTGCATATGAATTAGTTGTAGATCTTTTGATACAAGCCCAGATTCAGCAGGTAGAGTGAAGCTTCAGATGCTGAATTTCTAACCAAGTCTTAAGTGGCATGAGTGATGCCAGTGCTTCTGGTCTGTGGCCCATTATTTGAGTAGCAAGGCCAGAGAATCATGAAATATTGACTACTCTAACAAATTTCTTATCTTATTGTCTCTAAAGTATGATCTGACCAATTTTCGATCCCACTCTTCTCTCTAAAGTGATGATTCAGCTCCTAGAAACTTTATTCTTTGAAGAGAAGACCTATGCATATTTTAAGGTACCATTAGTATTCCATAGCTTTCTAAGAATTTAATAGTCATTTGAGTTGTTCTATAAAATAATAATCATGACATTAAAAAAGCTTCAGATTGCTTGAAAAAGGGGTGGGGTCGTTTTCGGCTAATGATCTGAGGTGAAGACTTCTTAGAGTTAAGGCATTTGACTCAGTAGGGAGAGAATGATTTTCACATTTTTTCTTAACTGACTCCCTCAAAGTCTCTGTCCTCAAGCACTAATTCTATACAACAAAATATGTCTATTCGTAGCAACAATTTCCCACTCAAAACTGGTAGGAGGAATATCAGAGAAGCAGCAGAGAATCATACTCTGAATTGGAAGACTATATATTTCTGCATGTGAGTATATGGGCCTGTTTAATATATGTGCACATGTATATATATATATATATATATATAATACTCCTGTGCGTACACTATGGTATACATAGATAATACATGTATATAATGTAGCATACTGCTGTAATGTTCACTCACTTCCACCAGCCCCTGCAGTATGCTCTTCTGCTCATAGAATATTAGTCTTGGATAGGAGACTTTCACCACACCCTGAAGTATGTTCTGATGCTCATAGATGATTAGTCTTGAATACAAGACCTGCTTCTTTCATATGAACAAAGTGACCAGTGCTTAGTGGGCAGCTTCATCATGCAGTGCCTTGTCCTCTGCATTCAGAGCCATTCAGTCTGTCCTAAATGGGTGGGCATGTTTTCTGCATTTGCAACTCAGATTTCAAGTCTGGGAATATTAGAGCTGAGGAAGCCAGAATACAAAAGGAAGAATAAAAGTGCAAAGAACTAAAACCAACAGGGAAAGGCAATTACAAGGTATATTAGTGTATGCTTTGCAGAGGAAGGGCTTTATTACACTTTCAAGATTTGTGTGCATGTGAATGTGTGTGTGTGTGTGTGTGTGTGTGTGTATTACATAAAAGGTAAGAGGAAAAGAGCTGACATTTGTTAGTCTGAATTGGGTAAGTGCAGTTGCACAGAATAAAAGGAGCTTTTAGAAAGTGGGCAGCTGTGGCAGAGCCTGAAGCCATGGTACTTGATACTGCAATATTCTCTCAGTGATTCTGGGCAGCTTTGGAGAACAGCAGGCAAGGCATTCAGTGTGGAGAACAATAACAAATGTCAAGAGTGAAAGAAAGAATCTCCAGTTTAAAAGACTGCTGAGTGACAAGTAGGCCAGATCAAAGAGAGAAATTTATCAAGTATTTATAATTATAATGCTAATGGAGTTCAATAGTGATCATAAAAGAAACAATAACCAAAAAATGGTAAGGATGAAACTGCTCACAGACTTAAACGTTCACCATTGTATTTCTGATTTTTTTATTCCATATTTTCCTGTCAATGAAAAAGCAATCTCTTAAGGAGGTCTGAATTTCTTTGTCTTGGAAATTATACAGTGGAAATAATTTTGGAAATGTACAGATGGATTCATGTATAAACTACTGTAAGACAAGCTAGAGGGCCCCTGTCTCAACATGAGATTTTGTTATCCACAGAAAGTCCTATGGGACAGTCACTTCCTTCTAGCTTGCTTCCACTCTATATCATCCACAGATGTAGGCTTATAATTTTCCTTCATGGCAGATTGGGAGGTCGGGCTTGAAGGGAAAACCCTGTTTGTGGAAACTAGCTTGGGCTTGCTAAGGACCAGGGTAGTTTAAAAGCCCAAGGAAAAAAAATGTTGAAATCAGTCATTGCAAAATGACTTTTGCAATAAGTAATGAATAAAAACTGAAGGAAAATCTCTTTCCTCCCCAAAGTAAAAAAATCTACCACTTAACTTGTCTAAACAGCTCCTCATAATAGAAGTCTGAAGGCAATATAAACAGAAGTGCTTCCCACGGCCAGGGCCAAAACCTCCGGCCATTACTGATTGATTCATTCAGTAAATATCTGTGAAGACTTGGTATGTGGCAAGCACAGCCCTGGACATCACTGTGAAGAATAAGAACATGACAACTGCTTCCATAGCTCTCAGACTTCAACTCAGATATTACTTCTTCTCAGAGCATGGGCTGACTAAGCTATTCCAACTTGGTTAGTCTCTAACCTTTGGACCTGCTTATTTCAATAATTGCTCTTGATACACATGCATCCTGTTCATTTTTAAAAATCAGGGTCTATCTTCATCCTTGGTAATATGAGTACAAAAATCCAGCCTGAACTGTTAGCTGCAGTGACCAATGGAAACTATAGCATAGGACAAAAATCACATTATGTCAAAAATGTTTATTAAGGAAACAAATGAAGATAGTACAATCCACCCAAAAATCTGTCCAGACAGAAACAATGTTATGCATAAGGAGATGATTACAAAACAATACATGAGAGATTCTTAGTGAAAAAGCATTTCTAAGACACTAAATTTTCCAAGATTATTTCTGGGAAAGTGATATATCAGAAAAGATTAACCTCTACTCCAAAAATCATTCACTTGTTCTTGAATTCAATGCAGTGTGAAAGGCAAAGCCAAAATAATGAACTCAATAATAGATAATACTCAGGCAATAACATTCTGATCAATATGCCATAATAAGACTTGAGAAATTGGGTGAAATACACATAGAAATTGAATGCATGTCAAAGGCAGCATTTGAAATTAGTAATGTTGGGTTATTTAGTAGTGGGAAAATGGTTTGTCTTAAATCATTTAAAATTGGATATCTTCCTTGTTCTTTATTCCAATAGAAATTGCACATTAAGTTACAGTTAATGTAATTATAAATGAAGCTCCAGAAGACAATATGGATGATTTAAATATAATATTTAGTAAGAGATGTTGCAAAACATACCCACTGTTTATGAGAAACCTGCACAAGCTTCTAATCTATAACAATTTCTTCAACTAGTGAACAAAGTCAAGAGACAATAAGCAGGGAAAATCTTTAAAAATGGTATTTCAGAAGGCAAAGGCCTTTATTACTAAAAAATCAGTTAAAATTTATTGCATGAATAAAAATAATGTGAGCAAAGGCTTACATAGGAAAGTGAATTCAAAGGACTGAAATAATGGCAGGATGTTGAATTTTGAACATGATTTGCAAATATAAAATAAATGCAAATGCAAAACAAAATAGCTATGAGATAGAATTTCCTATCTGGAAAAAGTATTCTTAAATGGTTTTTGTGAGATTCAGGAAAATATACAATGAAATCTTAAGGGTAGAATTGAATGCCTATTGCCTATTTTAAAGGATGTTTAAAAATAACTATTATACTTAAGACAGTTACTTTTATATTATCATTGAACTGCTCTAAGGTTTTCTTCTATATAACCTCAAATATATAAAATTATGAGAAAGAAGTAAAAGAGCAAAAAGCAAGAAAGGAATATAGACATGAAATATTAATATGTAGAAATAGTTACCCACATAAAATATACAAGAAAGGAAATAAATTTGGATATATTACTACAGAAGGATCTCCAAAAATAACAGAAAAAAGATAAGGAAGATGAAGGGCAAAGAACTATATTAAAACAAAAATAAACCTGGTGCTGGTGGCTCATGCTTTTAAATCTTAGTTACTCCAGAGGATTGTAGTTCAAAGCTAGCCCATACAGCCAAATCTGTGAGATTCTTATCTCCAATTAACCAACAAATTGTCAAGTAGTAGAGGACTTGGTGTGAACAAAAAAGCAAAGCACATGTAAGGCCAGAGTTCAACTCATTACAAAGATGTACAAAAGCAAAAAGAGAGATAGATAGACCGACAGGCAGGCAGACAGAGACAGAGAGGGACAGAGACAGAGAGAGATGGATGAAAGAAGGAAGGGAGGGAAGGAGGAAGGCAAGGAGGGAGACAGGGAGAAAGAGAGAAGGAAAGAGAAAAAGAAAGAAAAGGTACATGCTACTGAAGAATATGTAAGAAACTGTACCAAGTGTTGAGCAACAATCTCTGCCCTGGAATCCCACCTGCCATGCTCTGCTTTTATACTGGATCTTAGATTCTATAAGCCATGTATCTTCTTTGCCAAATGACTCCTTGCTAAATTCTGATGCTAGATCTGATCATGGTGTATAGAAGAGAAAAGTTCCTTTTATATTCCAAGTCACAGAAGTGAGAATTCAGGATACTGCAAATCTCCATTAGCAACTTCAAGTGCACAAGGGTATGAAACCAAAATTCCAGTTCCTGGAATCTGGCAAGTACCCAGATATCCTCTTTGTAGAGTTATTTATCCATTTCCCCCATGTCTGATACCAGCACAGGCATACCAAGTAGACATATTGATAAGTAGGTTGGCATGGAGGGAGAAGAAACTTCTAATTTAGAAAAGTTAATTGACTCTAGAATGTTCAAATATTATCTAACTATTGAAGGCCAAATAATAGGTATTATGTCAGTGTTTCTCAAATGCTGTCAACTCAGAGATAATGTATATTTTACTTAAAGGACAACACACACACACACACACACACACACACACACACACACAGCCAGAGTGCAACAAAAGTTTCATTAGATAGTACTTAAGCCTGTGTGTGATTCTTCATATTTTCTATCCTTTTCCATCCTGTTTTATGTCATTAAACAGAAAAATTCCAGTCTTTACCCAACAAATAATATCACAATCTGAAATTGATTTAACATTGGAAATAACAGAATCATTATTGGATATAATAGAAATAATAATAAAGTAATCAATAATACTAGCATAACAGACTAAATAGAATATATTATATATATGTATTACTCAAATAAATCTAGGACCTAAATACAGGCTGACTCATTTATCACTGTTTTTGTACATTTAGTTAGCCCCTCTAAACTTTCTCTCATCTACAAAACTTAAATTTGTTAATCTAATTGTCTCAGAGAAGTACAGGTTCACAATAAAATTGAGTTAAGCACAGAAGCATCCATGAATTGCACCCTTCCTCTGAGTGGTGCAATTCTTCAAAGATGTGCACTGATCATTATCCCTCAGTGTCCAGAGTTTATATTAGGATTATTTTTGTTGTTCTATATTCTATAAATCTGAACAACTGTATAATGTCATTTATCCACACCAACAATCTCATACTATATTTTATCACCGCTTAAAAAAATCCTCCATACTTAACCTTTTTTTTTTTTTTTTTTTTTTTTTTTTGCCAGTCCTGGGGCTTGGACTCAGGGGCCTGAGCACTGTTCCTGGCTGCTTTTTGCTCAAGGCTAGCACTCTGCCACTTGAGCCACAGCGCCCCTTCTGGCCATTTTCTATATATGTGGTGCTGGGGAATTGAACCCAGGGCTTCATGTATACAAGCCAAGCACTCTTGCCACTAGGCCATATCCCCAGCCCTATCATACTTAACCTTTTTTAAGATTGGCCTTTTAGCCAAACATTGGCACACAACTGTAATATCATCAATGGGACTGAGACAGGATGATCTCCTGTTTGAAGCTAACCTGTACTGCACCATATGAGCTGCTGCAAGAACACACAGCAGAGGTTAGGATTCAAATAGCACAATTGCACACTTTTAGTCCAAAATTGGCACTACAAGGCCAACTTTCCATGTGCCAACTGAAGAGTTATCAAAGAGATCAGTTGTGTTTCTGATCTCATGAAGCTTGTCTTCTTCCTCTATAGTTGTAGAACTGAAAACTGCTGCTTAATTGTGCTATCTGGCCATCCTGAAAGGTAAATTTGCTGTAGCTTGTTATAATGTGTTCAAGCAATTGTAGATTCTGTCAGCATGAAGCTGATGGAATACCATCTGGGTGAATAGAAGCTTTTTACCATGCTGGAGCATTCTTTATAGCAGCAGTTTTCAGCTGGGGGTGACTTCATCCTTGGGAGGTATTTGTCAATGTCTGGAGGTATTTTTAATTGTCACAACCAAGGAGAGTAGGGAAAATGCTTTGGTGCCTAGTGAGTAGAGGCCACAGATGCCACTCCATGACTTACCAGGCACAGGGTAGGACCTCATGATCAAGAATTAACTAGTCCAAATGTGTCATGGAAACTGAACCACTTCATTTACTGTTGAGTAGAGACGTCTTCAAGAGTGTTGATGTAGAAGTCATCCTCACCTGCTTAGGCAAGTCTCTTAAGCTTCCAGTTTCAATTTCCTCATCTGCAAAATGGATATAATGATATCTGCCCACCTCTATAATTGGTTACCATGCTCAAATCAAAGATAAAAAGCTCTAAGAATTAGATTAGGAAGCCAATTTCAAATGAGCACCTTTTATTATTATTATTAGCTTTTCCATAAAAATAAAAAAATTGCCTGAAAACTTCAAAGTTCCTGTTAATTAAAAGAGATGTATCAAAAATTTAATGCTAGCATAATTATGGTACCCAATTTTCATCATTAGGAATATGGCTCATTTGAGGGACCTGCATTATAACCTCACAGACTCAGAAGGGAATCAAACTTAAATTAGTTTGTTAACAGTGCCAACATTCCAAATGTGTGATGTAAAAATAAACAGAGAATATATTATGGTTACACATTATTCACTTTACTTTACAGATACATCCCTTTTCAATACTGTCTTAGAGCCAGAGATCCAATAACATAAACTGCGCCAGAAATCACAACTTATGTCTGATCAGGGTCTTGGTTATTTTTCCAAAGTCATCAAGGTTTACTTCAAATCCAGCTTCCCAGTAGCTGTCATAGAGCATGAGTAGATGAGTCAGTAATGTCTTGTATACTTCCTTGTCCTCATTTCAACATTCATGGCTTCTTTGAGAGTATCACTTGCCTTACAGTTGTATCATGATGCCAGTCTGTTCATCTTTCAAACATCAGCAATATTCTATCATTAGTCCACAGGAGGAAGAGTCTGCCTTATCCATATTGGACCTTTGCAAAAAAAACAGGTGCATAATATAATCAGGTGAATGAAATTCTGCAAGCATTGTTCAGTCTTTCTTTGGTCTGTTTCATCTCTCCAGAGATGCTTGGCAATCATTTATTGGGGGAAGTGAAGATCCTGGTCCTTACATATCTTGTCTCCTCACTCTCTGGTCAGTACACTGAAAACTACAACTTGAGCATGCTATGGGGCCATAATAGAACTTAAACTTACCACATATCCCTTTCAGGGAAACATAGCACAAACTCTACTGTACAGAACAAATAACTTTGTGAAGTCTCTTTTCTATGAGAGGGAAAGAGCTTTAAAGCAAAGACCAAGTTCCATTGAGGTAGATGGTAGTGAGGAATAACTAAGGTGAGAGCTGATACTTGGGTGACTTCTAACCGGCTCTCAATTGAAAGGATGCTTTATTGAACTATGTAACGTAGTGTTTGGTATACAAGGGGGAAATGGTCAAGTAGGGGTGACATTGATCAAGATGCATTGCATTCATAACCTAACTTATGGAATTGTAATCTCTTTGTGCAGCCACATAATAAAAAATGTTAAAAGAAAGCAAGCACTAAAATTTTTCATCATCCCTGGGAAAATGTATCCTGAAAAAGCTGTGAGAAGAGCTGTAAGGATTTATAGGAGTGAGAGATTGATTTTTATGTGAAGCCTCTGGGATTTAACCATTTATGTTCTTACTGCAGTTAATAAAGCTTCTACTGTTTCTGCATTCAATTCTGGATTTAAAAATAAATTAAGACCAACATGACTCATTAAAATTGAATATAGGCTGAATACCAGTGGCTAACACCTATAATCTTAGCTACTCAGGAGGCTGAGATCTGAGGATTGGGGCTCAAAGCTAGCTCAGGCAGGAAAGTCTGTGAGTCTCCTATCTCCAATTAACCACCAGAAAATCCTAAGTGATGATGGGGCTCAAAGTAGTAGAATACTAGCCTTTAGCAAAAGAACTCAGGGACAGTACTCAGGCTTTTCATTCAAGCCCCACTTATCAAATAATAATTGAATATCGGTAATTTTGCTAAAAGGAGGTTTGTGAAAGACTTGAGATGGAAGCTGGTTTAAACATGATATTTGTGCTTAGAAAAATTAATCTACTACTCCTAGAGGGAGAGCAGGAAATACTACTGAGAAAAAAATTATGTCAAAAGTGAGAGTTGGCATCAGAGTCCTGGATCAGTTGGTAGAGCACTAGCCAATGAGCAAAAGTGGTCACAAGTATCAAGTTCAAGTTCTGGTCTCAGACCAAGAAAAAAAAAACTAAAATGAAAGTCTCAGAAGGACTATGGGAAAGCTTAGTATATTATACTCAAAAGGGAAATGTGGCTCATTATTTGATAGCTCAGTTCTAAGTCTATCTATATTGTCCTGGGAATAATAGAAAAAAGTATTTTTTCAGAATTTTCTATATTTTCTGAAATTATGAGCAACATGCCACATTTCCTCATGCTCTTGGTAGCTGGAGGAACACTGGATACTTGCATTAAACCCTGTATCACTCAGGCTTTCTAGTATTCACAGCCCCATCTCTCTCAAAGGGATGGCTATTTTGCATTCAATATGGACCATTCTAATCCCAAAGCTCAATTTGAAAGTACTGTAACAGAAAACAGAGTCTAAGTTTATGTTTTATCAGAAGATTAGAGAGGCAATCTATATATAGTCAATTGCAGAGAAAACATTGGTAATCTCAAAGTAGAAAAGAATGTCTAATGCTGACTTAATGTCCAGGACAGTGATGTTTCACTATTATTATTCATGGCACATGGCTTATTGAACCTAGCTCTAGATTCTAGAATATGCTAGGGTTTCAGTAAAATGTGTTTGAGTTAAATTAGGAATGTAGAGATATCCTGGGTCTTGAACCCAGGGCCTGGGCACTGTCCCTGAGCTTTTCTGCTCAAGGTTGTCTCTTTAACATTTGATACACAGCCCCACTTCCAACTTTATGAAAGTTTATTGGAGATAAGAGTTTCATGGTCTTTCCTGCTTGAGATGTTTCAAACTATGATCCTCAAATCTCAGCCTCCTGAGTAGCTAAGATGACAGTTGTAGTCACTGACAGTCAGCTAGGAACTTATATTTAAAAGATCTACCCAGATAGTGTTCTTTACCCAGAATACTATTACCTTTCCAGATGAGTTCAAGAAGGAAACAAAATGTATCCTAATGAGCTGGCCATTTCTTCTGCCAACTTGACAGCCAGAATTTCATGTGGTGTAGTATGGAAGTGATATCCTGTCTGTCTCATGATTTATAGTTTTGTTATTGAATATATTAACTAGGAAGAATCCAGCTTTTGCCAAACCTTGCATTAGAATTGTAATTCCTAGGCTTACCAGGAAAATAGAGAGATTTTGACAAATTTAACTGGGTAGATATGTAAATTTTAATGCATCCTTGTTACCTAACCTCACTTATACCTATAATCCCAGGCACACTTTGTTTCTGATAAATCATTATTTCCTCTTGGTGTATCCCTATTGTGCGCACAAACCCATATAAAACATACACATAATCACATAAACTATGTGTGGATCTCTACTTCATCTTTGCCATTTCATTACTGATTCAGCTTCCAAGATAGCTGACATCTTTCTTGAGCCATTGAAGCCCATTCTGACTTTGCACAGGCAGGCGAATAGTGCCTGAGAATGAATAGTTCCTCCCATTCCAAAGGTACACCCTCAAATGAGCAAATATTCAGAATGACAAGGAAAACCCGAGCATTCTCATCCTTTGCAGTGAATCAGTCTAAGGTGCTTTCTCAAAAACACTCCCTGAGACTTTAATCAGGATATTCATTGTGCTAAACTTTTTAATACTGAATCTTATTAGCCAGACTTCCTTCATTACCTCACTTTATACCTTTCTTCTGGTGTTCCTTCACTTCTTACATAAATTACTTGCATTTGACTGAGATGTAGTCTCTGAGGAAACTCAAACTAGTGCACATGTACAAGCACATATGTATATACACAGGCACGTGCAAACACACACTCACAAATTTTAACCTCTAAATGGAAACCTCCCCTGATGACTTATACAAAAATTAATCTCTTCACTATTTTAATTCTCAGATAATAGGTTATGTAGCCAACTATCTGATGTTTTATGCCTTTTTCCCATTCCTGATGGGAATTATCCACAGATTTGTGTGTTTGTTTATTTGTTTCGGAGGCTGGGACTTGAATTCCCTATCTAATGCTTGCTTTTACTCATTGGTTGCTGGTCTATTTCCTGAGCCATGTCTCCAATTCAGCCACAGTTTCTAGTGAGAATATTTCATAATGCCTGACTCCATGCTGGCAAAGAAAAATAAGATATTATTGGATTGAAATTTTCAATATATACTATATCTACACTGCTTTGAAACTCAGTTAACATGCGTGAGTCATTTTATTTATTTTTTATTTTCTTATTTTTTTTGCCAGTCCTGGGCCTTGGACTCAGGGCCTGAGCACTGTCCCTGGCTTCTCTTTGCTCAAGGCTAGCACTCTGCCACTTGAGCCACAGCGCCACTTCTGGCCATTTTCTATATATGTGGTGTTGGGGAATCGAACCCAGGGCTTCATGTATACAAGTCAAGCACTCTTGCCACTAGGCCATATTCCCAGCCCCATTTTATTTTTTTTAATCCTCTCCTTTTCCTCTTCTTTTTCTTCTTCTGTCTTCAGCATCTTATTCTGTCATCTTCTTTGTCTTTTCCTCCTTTGTCTCTCTCTTTCTCTCATAAACATACACACACACACACACACACACACACACACACACACACACACCACCACCACCACCACCACCACCAATTTTATGTTTTGTCTTGTGATGCCGTGGAGAAGATGGAATCAAATGGAAGACAAGAATATGTCTGTACTTACTTAACTTCTAAAAGCCAGGATTCCAATGAACATGGTACTTCTTAGAGGAAAATTTCCCCTTGGGTTAGATACATAAATTGATTGAGAGGATGACAAGAAAGAAAAAGAGAGTTCCATGTCCATAGGAAAACAGGAGGAACACACTGCCAACTTCCTCATTTCATGAAGGATCAAGCCTTGAATGAGTCATTTTCAATGCAGGCAAATTCATCATATTTTAGGTGATTTTTTAAAAGACATTGCATGGTGATTTCTGCAATATATTTGACAAGGCTGTAATGCAATGTGCTCAAAGAGGATTTAGTGAAATCTGAACCAGGTGAAATTACAGTTTCAGGACAGTACAATGGATTAAAAAAGTGCACTGGTAAATGGATAAAGACAGCCTGAGTGAGGTTTCCTAACCATGTGCCTGCACTCTGACGTTGAGTTTTACCTATTGCCATTTATATATATGAGAAAACAAAACAAAACATATTTTTCTCACTAATCTATGGGTTGGTTAGGATTTGATTAATGTTGTCTGGGCTTGACTAAATTTTGCTGTAGATAGATAGGCCCACATTTTATACCACAATATAATGTGAAGATTCATAGATGTATATCTCAGACTTGTAAATTATAAAAAAAAAACACTAAGAAACAAAGCTGCTTTCTGGCAAAATTATCCATCAAAATGTTCCCCTCAGATTGACTGCTAGGCTCTGGTTGCTCATGCCTGTAATCCTAGCAATTTAAGAGGCTGAGATCTATGGACTGTGCTTTAAAGCCAGCACAGGCAGAAAAGTCCATGAGGCATTTAATGTTCGGTATGCCTGGAATGGCCCCTTCCCTACTATTCTTCCTGGGTGAACAAGTTGTCCCTTCCCTAGAAGCCCCTGCCCAGCATTCATAAGCCAGGAAAATAATGCACCTGGGGGCAGTTACCTTCCCTTTCTCTAAGGTCACAACCTGAACCACCAGGAGTCATGCCTCCTTCCAACTGTGGGAGGTTCCCAGACTCTGAGGTCATGTCCCCATCCACTGTGACCTCTCCTCCCCACCACCTCCTCCCTACATTAACCCCAATCCCACCAAAAGTTGTCCCTTTTTTTCCTTCTCCAGCCTTCTTCCCTTCCTTTTCCTACCTCTCTCCACATTCTTCCATCTCGTGAGCCCAGCAATATGAACTCCCCCCAATAAACTATTTTCTACCTAAACCATGTGGTAGTTTCCTTTTGACTAAACCTTACATGAAGATGCCAAAAACCTGAGAAGGGACAACAAAGTCAGGAGTTTCTGGATCCCCTGTACTTCTCCTTCCTAGGGTCAATACTCCATCTGCCTCCTTGACCACCCTTCCTTGATCCAAACTGCTGAAAGCTGGAGGAACACCACCTTAGATGTTTCACCATTACCATTGCTGGCCTTGTATCCAAAACACTGGTCTCCCACCACGGTCCACATCTAGTGAGTGTCTACTCTATGAGCCCTCTGAGGCTCTGTCTCTCTAGAAGTGGCACCACACCAGAGGGTTCCTACACCTCCTTGGCCAGTCATGCCCCTTTTCAAGATGCTGATTCTGGAATCTAATCCTCACTCTAAAAGAAACACTGTGGGTGGATAGGGAAGCTTTTTACCTATAACCTCTTCACACTCACCAGACTCACTCCCAGCATTACGTATTATGCTCTCTAAATATTCTTTTTTTCTTATTTGTTGTCAAAGTAATGTACAAAGAGGTTACAGTTTCATACATTAGGCATTGTATATATTTCTTGTACTGTTCGTTACCTCATCCCTCATTCCCCCCTCCTCCTCTCCCCTTCCCTCTCCTCCCATGAGTTGTTCAGTTGGTTTACACCAAACAGTTTTGCAATTATTGCTTTTGTAGTCATTTATCTTTTTATCCTGTGTCTCTCGATTTTGATATTCCCTTTCACTTTCCTAGTTCTAATACCAGTATATACAGTTTCCAATGTACTCCGATAAGATACAGGGATAGTGCAGGTACAACCACAGGAAGGAGATAAAAGAGGATCATCAACAATAGTAGCTCCGATTTCACATGGCATGTTGAAAGTATTTAACTAAAGGACTCCATAAAGCCAAAACACCTTACAGTTTCTGCTAATACAGTGGTAAATGGCTAGAAATTCTGTTTGTTCAGATCCGTCCTTTTCCCTTCTCTGTCCCCTGTCTCATAAGTCTTCCAGCCATCCCCACTCCCCGGCCATTCTCTCTCCCTCTCTGCTTGTGCCCCTGAAAGCAAAATGCAGGCTAGGTTCCAGGGACCCACTCTCCCCACCTTCTATGTTCTCTCTTAAAGGCTTGGCTTCCTAGATTGAATTCTCTTAGCTAAAATTGTTTGTCTCTTTCTGTCTCTCCTGCAGATCACCCTCACTGTATCCTGCCCTGTCTGCTTGTTTGTCTGCTGCTTGTCTGTTTTCTTGTTTACTTAATAAAGTTCCACCAAGTTTTCTTAGCATCCTGACCTTTTTTTGCCATCTTGGCCACGTGGTGGGTCTACATGCAACCCCCATAGTGCTAGCAAGCAATCAAAGGTCAATTTGTATGCTAACCCAGAAATTTTCCATCTTGGCCACATGGTGGGATTTTCATGGGACCCCCCACTCACCTGGCAAGTATTCAAAGGTCAATTTGCATGCCAATGTTTCTCTTTACCAAAATTGTTTTAAAAGTTTTTTTGGTAACTGGCTCCACAAGCCAAAGGGGGGTGGGCAGTTTTACAAGATAGACCTTATGAGTAAAGTTAGTAAAATTGGTATGTAACTAAGTTGGGTGTTATTTAAATAAGGTCAAGATTAGTACATTGATGTAAAATGAGCATCTCATTCTTTATGTTCATCTATGAAAGTAATTGTGCACTATTAAGCTTGTCAAGTTTTTAATATGTGTTTTTTAAGTATGTAAGCCACCTTGGATACATGGCTGAAAATGATTTCAATCTTAAGTAGTATCCTAAAGTGCTGTAATCACTAAATCAGTTGCTGTTTGAAAACTCCCATCATGTCTACTGAATTTTGTCATCACACATTTCAGTAGCATTTATTCAGACCTACAAAGATAAATGACTCTGGAAAATATTTATTTGTCAATTCTTAATGAATTACAGTTAAATGCTGTGTATTATTTCTATTGATCTCCTTGTTGCTTCAATTTAGAGCAAAGAGTTTCATGGCAAAGACTCATTTAATATGAGCGTTGCAGTTTGAAGCCAACTCGGGGAAGTAAAATCCCTCTGAGACTCTTATCTCCAATAAACTACTCAAAAAAGCTGGAAATAGAGTTATGACTCAAGTGGTATAGCAGTAGCATTGAGTAAGAGAGCTCTGGGACAGTATCCAGGCCAATGAGCAAAAATGTCAACTGTGACAAGCCATCCCAACAGTGCATCTAGACCCTGGAACAAAGCCTTTTCTGGCAATGAGGAATCATGGAGAGGAATAAGGAGGGATGGTGTCACATCCTAAATGGAGTCACTTTATGCCTGTCCTTTCAATACTATACAGAGCCAGGGGATGAAAAGAAAATTGTTCATGAATATGCCTGATGTTCATACCTATCTTCTAACGAGACAGGAATTTTAAATGAGTCTTAGACTCAGAACAGTTAGTCTTGGAAGCTTCCTGGGTCTCCCATACATACTCAGGGCCTCCCATAAGGCCCTTAGTCACTACAATCTAACCCTAGCTTCTGACTGCTTATTTCTAACCAGTCTACCATAGTCTGCCTTATCTACTCACCAGATGTCAGAAGTAGCTAAGGACATTATCCAACACCTCTAGTACTGCCTGGAACCCAGGCAATAGGAACTATAAAATTTTAATTTCCTTCCTAGACCCTTCCTTTTGCCATTTGTGTGCCCTGTAATATTTTTTTCTTCTTGCTCAGTCCCTGCCTTGTAAGACTTCTTCCAGACTTCATCCAAGGACACACACATGTGTTCACCACCAAGGAAGAGTCAGTGCTGCCTTCTCTCAGACTGAACAACTCCACCTTCTACCCCTAGTGTTGATGCCCCTTGCCAGGGAGAATCAGTGACTCTTATGACTGCCAAAAGGTCGGAAAGTTAGGTGTGCATTGGAAAAGTGGCCCCTTCCCACTATTCTAACAGGGTACCCATGTTGTCCCTTCCCTAGAAGCCCTTGCTCAACATTCATAATCCAGGAAACTGGTGCACGTGGGGGCAGTTGCTTCCCCTTTCTCTGAGGTCACATCCTGGCCTACCCCTGTCATACCTCCTTTGGACTGTGGGAGGTTCTCACACTTTGAGGTCATGCAGGTATCCACCATGGCTATTCTTCCTCTCCACACCCCAACTCCTCCAAAAGTTGCACTTTTTTTTTCCTTTTCCACCCCTTCTTCCCTTTCCTTCCCTTCCTCTTTCCATATGCCTCCATCTCATGCAGGCCAGCAGTATGCTCTTCCCCCAATAAACTCTCTTCTATCTAAACCATGTGGCAGTTTCCTTTCGGTTAAATCTTACACTTGTCTCCAATTAACCACCAAAACAGCCAGAAGTGGAGCTGTGGCTCAAGTAATAGAGTACAAGCCATGAACAAAAAGATCAGAGACAGTGCCTAGGATTTCAGTTCAAGCCTCGGACCCACATAATAAACAAACAAATAAATGAATGAAAGAACTGACTGAAACTAGTGTTGTTTAAGAGAGGCTAACATGACAGCTTTGTTTAGGGTCAATGGTCATTTGTATTAAGATAGAATATCCATAATCAACTTCTTGTCTGTCATACAAATAAAGATGTGTATACTTAGTATTTTATTAAGAATAAATATACTGGCTAAAATAAGATTTAATACAATTTTGTAAGCCATTAATAGAGTCAGGTGCTAGTGCCTCACACCTGTAATTCTAGTTACTTGGAAGGCTGGAAATGTGATGAAAATGATCTGAGGCCAGTGTGAGTGGTAAAGTCCAAAAACTCCCTTCTAAATCTATAGCTTGGCATAATGATGCACATCTATCATCCCAAGCTGTGTGAGGGGCTTTTATTGGGACGACCCAAGGACAAGACCAGCCTGAGTAGAAAAGTCTGTGAGATTCCATCTCCACAGAAGCGATGCTGGATCAGTGGGGTGTATCTGTTATCTCAGTGACAATAGAAAGTATAAAAGTAGGAAGCTTATAGCTTAGGAGTGTGCTATGTTTCAGGATATTGACTATATAACGTCTATACCAATCACTCAAGAGGCTTTGCTGATAGAGACATAGGCTATGAATGCTATCTGTTTCCTATTCTATAAAGCCAACAGTATAGAAACACTGGAATTCTGCAAAAGTCACTTAAACCTAATGCAAAAGTCAATACTTCATAGTAGTACTTCATAACAACCCATAATGCCATCTTGGTTTACTGTGTGATCCAGAAAATCTGCAAATACTGTTGAAGTAAGGAGACTGGGTCTATGCTTTCCTTAGGTAATTGTTCCTCAGTTTCCCTTGATTGTTTCCCTAGATGGTTTGCTTTTACTGAACACTTCTATTAGGTTTAAGCATCCTCCCCTGGATTGGTTTGCTTATGTATAACATTTTTGTTAGGTTTAATTCCTTATACCTTATGTGGTTTTGGCCTATATAAGCTTTGTGCTAACTGCATTCATGACTGCTAGTCTTTGAGATAAGAGTCCACAAGCAATCCTCTGGCTCTCCAATATAGATTCCCAGTTTGGCCTCCTAAGTGGTGGCTTCTCTGTTTCTCATGACTGAATTCCCTTATAACGCTGTAAGCAAGAAGGGTAGGAATAAGACAAAGAAGATCTCTGGATACCACCACAAAATAGAATTTAATAAATTGTATGCTTACGTAATTAACTAAATTCTGTATTAGTAAACTTATGAAACAATGATTGGGATAGAAATAGCTTAAAATTTCTGAAAAGTTGTAGTCATTTCATTAAAATTATATTTCCTGGAAAAAAGAATTCTTGATATTTTATTATGAGGTGAACTCACACTGTATCTTCTCTATTCTTCAGTATAGAATCCAGTATTTTGTCTTTAGAACCATTAAAAGGTCATGACAATGTAGAGATTTTTATAGAAGTCAGTTAATTTGGGTACACTCTGTAATTGAAGCTACCAGACATTAACTTACAGAAATCAAAGGGAAAATTACTGAAGCATTGCCTGTGTAGCAATAGATTGAACTGCTTTACAAATTAATACCTTTTATATTTCAAAGGGAAACTTCTACTTGATTTTTTTAAGACCAGTAAACAAATACAGGAAAGGTAAAGGACAAAATATTTTAGGAAATAGTAGAGGGAAAGCACAGACTGAAGTCTATAACTCACTTTTAAATGCTCTCCTACCATACCCAAGGTAGTTTTTCCCCGAGTAATGGCCTCACTCGGAAAGACATTAATCATTGTGACAGAGTTTCTCAGATTCTGTTGTGATGGACTAGTTTTTCTCCCGGGTACTTCAAGAACTGATAATTGTGTTATACATCCAAAATGAGTTCATTGATCCATGAACTTGTGTATCAAGTAATGTGAAATTTCTTGACTTGTTTTCATTTACTGTATCTTGTACAGACAGGTAGAATTTTGTTTTTAAGTCCATGAATGCTTACAAGTTAGGTATCATTCTGATTCAAATACAATGTATTCTACAGTGGTTTTATTCTTTAAATTCCCAAGGCTATATTTGAATGGTTATGCTTTAGGATGGTCTTAAGAATTTCCTTTCACTTTGTCTGTTGAATGTCCGGTAAAGATCTGTAACCTCTCTGTACGTCAGTTTGATAATAAAAATTTGAAAAAAAAAAAAAAGAATTTCCTTTCAGAAGCATTTCTACTTTCTTATGAACGAAATAGGTAGCATCAAAGATAGCCTTGATACTCCACATCTATTGTCATCAAGTTTTGTACACATTCCCTCCCCTAGAGTGTGGGGTAGACTGATTAACTCATTTGTAATACATAGAAGATAGCAGAAGAATGGAAAGTTGTTTATAAGATTAGGTTATGAAAATAACTTGGCTTCTTTCCTTGGATTCTTTCTCATTCCTTCCCTCAAATTCTAGCTCTAGGTGCAACAAATTGCCAAGTTGTGAGCAATCTTATAGATAAGTTGACATGAGAAGCGAGTGATGGGTCCGCCAATAGCTTAATGAGATGATAAAACTTCCTCCAGTACCCAGTGAGTGACCTTGAAAGCTGATCCTCCCAGGTGAATCTTAAAATGACAGCATCTCTGTTCAGTAAGATGATTGTAGCCTCAAGGACATGCTCTGAGCACCCAGTGTGGATTTCTGACTCAGAGAGGCTGTGATAATGAGTGTTTACTGTTTGCTACTGCTAAGATTCAGGTAATTTGTTATATAGAAACAGATAGTGAAGAGATCATGCTATGAGGAAAATCTGAAATCAACATCAACAATTAGCATAAATAAGTGTACCTTTTAATCCAATAGCAGGAGTGCAGGAGAAGTAATATAAATCCATATCCATATAAATTGGTTACAGACACTCCTCAGGAGTGATGTCATCCATGGAGGACTATGGATTTTGGTGGTATTGATCTCCTTCTTCATTGGAGTGTGCTTTTACTGCAAGGGAACAGCTTTTCCCAAGATCACACATACTCTCTCGGGGGATGATTTTAACTATGATTGACTAATGAAGGGACACAGGGGCCTGACTTGTTGTCTTTACAACCAAGAAGGCCACCCAGCCCCAGAGCAACTCATAGGGTCATTGGAGATCCCCATTGTAATGGCACTGAGGCCAGCTTTTGTCTTTGGCTAATGTTTCTTCTTATAGGCATTTCTCCCAAGAGCTCTTCCCAGGAAACCTTCAACAAACAACTCCCCATGTCACAGTCTCATTCTGGAGATCCTGATCTCCAGCATGGTGCTTCTGGTTGAATTTTTTTTCTAGAATATTGTGTCATAAAAATAATGCCTGAGAGCCAGGTACTGAGGGCTGATGCCTTAATTCTAGTTAGTCAGGGGCTGACATCTGGGGATTGCAGTTCAAAACCAGCCTGGGCAAGAAAGTCAGTGATACACTTATCTCCAATTAACTACCAAAAAGCTGGAAATGGAGGTGTGGCTCAAAGTGGTAGAGCACTAACCTTGAGCACAAAAGCTCAGGGACAGTACCCAAGCCTTGAACTCAAGCCCCAGGACTGGCCAAAACAAAAAAAATCCTAAGTAGTTATATTTTTCTTAAACTACACAGTGGATTTTGTTATCTTCCTGTGATAAAATCCAGTGCAACCTGTTTTATTACTATGAGCATGGTCTCTTCCTCTAAGCTTCTAGCTCAAGCTTGTAACTTACTTACCTAGCCCCTCCCACAGAGTTTGGGAGCAAAAGTGGAATAGTGGAGCAGGTGGAGTGATGGTAATAATCACTGGCCTTTTCTAGTCTCTACAGTTGTTTTTTACATCTTTGGTCCTTCCTAGAAAATGAGGCAAAGCCTCATGTTGACTCCATGTTTATCTTGGATATGGGTCAAGGGAGTATATATCACCTTCCACCTTACCAAACAGAATGTTCCAGGCAGCAGAGAGAAAATACTGTAGGTAAGTTGTTCTTTGTTCCCTGAACTTCCTACAAATTAATTCAGTTGTCCACTCTCTCCAAGTTAATCAAGTAAGAACACTAAAGTGGAGAAAAATCAGAGTAACTTGGGTAAGGTCTCATAAAATATGCATAGCCTAAGAAAAGATGCAAAACAGTCCTATTATTTAATAGGAATTATTTAATTTGCAGCCAGAATTATTTAATTCCCTTATGGCAGGGATTGTCAAGCAATGATATACCCATTTAATCTAGTCTGTAGCATGCCTTTATAAATAAAGTTTTATTTTGAAACAGCCATGTTCACTCATTTGTTTATAGTTTATGGTCCTTGTTCTGCTATAGTGTTAGATGAGTAGTTGCAAATGAGATTATACAGCTGACAAAATCTTAGGGATTTACTATTTAGCTTGCTACAGAAAAGTCTTGTTTACCTCTATTTGAATTACTATTTACCATATAAGGTACAGTTCTTGACTGATAGAGTTTTTGTCTAGTAGAGATGTAAATGGTTTGTTCAGTTATTTAAAAAAAAGATAATAGAGAATGTCACAATCTTTTGACCTGTGGGACAATAATAAGTTTTATAACTAACATCATAACTTTATTCCAGCATTCTTTTAGAACCTCTACAAATTCAATCTCTCAAATTATCTTTGATTCTATCTTACCACTTTATTCCCTCATTAGTGAATTAAATAAAAGTTTGGCTCATGCTCACTTTTTATTTGTATTAGATTAGTGCTCTGAAGTTTGTGGAAATTATGCTTTGACACAGGCAGATCTATGACTTGCAAAGGAATTATCTGATTTTAAAAACCTGTTTTCATGCTGCTGCCTCCTCCTCTGTGGAAATTAAAAATTAGGCATGTTGATAGGCCCTTTCACTGTGATGTTAAAACGGTAAAGCCAGAGATCATAAAGATTGCTCTCCCATCTCTTGAGTATGAGTTCTTCAGGCAAGAGCTCTTATGTAAGTCTAATAAACACATCTTAACAAACAGCCTCATTCAATGATGGTGAAAAAAATAAGCAACTTTCCTTTCAAGTCTCAGCAAGCAGAAATTGATTTGGAGGAGAAATTGAATGGCTCAGCTTATTTCGTTGTTCTTTTATTTTCAATACTCAGAGCACAACCAGAATCTAAATCTTTATGGTCCAAGGGTCACCACCATGGGACTTAAGGTTGAGAGGAGGAAAAAAACGGTTGGAAAAAAATGACTTTTGTTCATTCAAGCTTCTTGATGTTAAACAGTCTCAGGAGTTTGGGAAGCAGATAAGTAAATTCTCAGAGCTAAGCTCTTGGAAGTTCCTTGTACCAGTCTCAAGTAAGATTATAAATTTCCTCTTCTATAAAGTCGGGATTACAACTCTTACCTTGTTTTGTGAGAAATTGAAATAATGTTTCAATTAGTAAATAAGTACAGAGTAGTACATATTTGATAAAGATAAGTACAACATATTCTCTCCTATTTAATTGTACACAGGTACTTTTCCCTTCCCATGACACGCAGACCCATGAAAACATACAGGAACACAAACACGAGTACCAATTAGTATATCCCATCAGATTAGAAGAGCATAAATAAATTTAGTGGATAGTCTAAAATATACATTTGCAGAGGAATTAAGGACAGCCAGATTTCTCCCAGATAGATATCTTAGGCTACAGAATTCTTGTTACACATTCATGTCTTAGCACATTGATGTCTGTAATTGTGTTCCTAGCCAATTGATGTCTTAACACAGATCATGAAAACTCTCACACTCTTCCATTTCATTCATGGGGCAAATTTTAATGTTCTTAATTGGCCAGCATAAACTTTTCAGATTTGTCATCCCAAGTCATACACACAATAAAAATGTTTCCAAACCACCCACAAACTCAGTATATGCTCACATGTGTTTTCCTATATGCAAAAGCCTATAAAATCTCTCCTTTTCTTCTTGGGTCACTTATTTGCAAATATTTTGGAATCTTCCCTTGCTGAAAGGACTTATGCCTACTTTCTGCTTTATAGGAACCTGAGAACACGATAGATATCTCTTTATATGTGGTGCCTGCCGTCTGTCAGAATTTTTCTCACTTGTACTATGTTAGTTTACACCCTAATCCTAGAATGTGATCCTTTGGCCCCACAAAACAGGAAACCAACAATCTCGAAGATTTCTTCCTAGGCCATGCCCATAGGTCCAGTGAAGACTGTAGCTGACTATAAAGTGCATATTTATTTGTGGTTGTTTGGGGTTTTAAATTTTTCCTTCCAATGGCTCTCCATTCCTAAAATTTAATTAGATCCCCATCCCAAAAAGAATGCTTGTGATTCTCCTCTTGATACCACTACTCAACCAGAGGAGGGGAAGACAGCTACGTTTCCTTTATTTTCTGCCAGTTTTATAATATGTTTACCCTCACTTTATCTCCATATCACCTGTTAGATAAGTTATTATTATTTCTAATTTTTAGGTGAAGAAAAAGAAAGTCAGAGGATTTGAGGAACTTACCTGCTGGTAATAGGCTGAGTTAATGTTCAAACCTAGATAAGAATACAAAACACATGTTGCAGATAGATGGTCAGACATTACACATTTTAGTGACAATTAAAAACCACCTGGAGAGCTTGTTATAACATGTATGCTCTGGTCCCATTCCTGGATGGAACTCACTCAGCTTTAGTGATTCTGGAGCAAACCCTGAATAGTCACTTTGTTGATAATAATGGAATGGGGGTCGCACTGAGAAATGCTGAACTAAAGTATATTTCTTAGCAAATATACTTTCAACAATCTCATAGCTGGTCTAGAACTCCCAGAACTAAATCCTTCTTAAGTTTCCATACCTTGACTTAAATCCAATTGTAAACTTAATAAAGAGATATGGACATTGCCCAGCATAAAATGTAATATTAATAACAGCATTTTAGATTTTGAAGAGACTTTAGATATTATCTAATTCAACATCTTCATATTAAAAAAAGGCAACTATGATTAGGATCAAATTTATTGGAGCAATAAATCTTCTGAGTCAATAAAGTTGTCAAGAACCTAATTGATAAGTGCTGTTTAGTTACCCATTTCTAGCCAAGAAAATTCTTCTAAAACAAGAGCAGAATAATTTGGCCCAATTCATGATTATAGTCCACTTTCCAATAGTGTTAGCAATTAGATGTCTGTGAATCCAACCTTTTCATTCATATAGTAACCAGAGAACATGGTGTCATGGGATGCCAGTTCATTTGCAAAAATGGTCATTGAATCTTTCTGGTTGATATCTGTGGTCATACAAGCTATATGAAGATTGTTTATGTTGATTCTGAAATTAATCCAGAGATCTCAACTCAGAATCTTTATCACTGCTTGCTTTCTCTACTAAGCTCTCCTTTCACTCAGAGTGGATTCGCCATAGTTTCTCTTAGTTAGAGTCTGTGAATTATGCCCAGTCAGGAAAAGAAAGACTTATTCACACTCTTTTTCTAAACCAATTGGAGATAATTTTTAATGCTCTTCGCCCTGGTCACTTGGGTTCCATGTTACTTCTTCAATGTTGTTACCTTTTAGGAATTTTCAGGGTAACTGCTCTGTTGTATCTATTTAAGTTATCAAACTGGGAGTCACAGGGATTAAATTTAATTAAAAGGTTAGCAAGGAGAAGCAGGAGCAAGATGGCGACATTGCCACAGGTAAGCTCACTAGATGTCTCTGACCACACAGACACAGCGTTACAGAAAATTCTCAAAGATGTTCTATACATTGAAAATTAACAAGAACATGATACTGGTGGAGAAATGGATCCTAAATAGAAAACCAGCTTATTAGAGAAATAATAAAAAATGCACAGGGGCTGGGGATATAGCCTAGTGGCAAGAGTGCCTGCCTCGGATACACGAGGCCCTAGGTTCGATTCCCCAGCACCACATATACAGAAAACGGCCAGAAGCGGCGCTGTGGCTCAAGTGGCAGAGTGCTAGCCTTGAGCAGGAAGAAGCCAGGAACAGTACTCAGGCCCTGAGTCCAAGGCCCAGGACTGGCCAAAAAAAAAAAAAAAAAAAAATGCACACCCCTTAAAAAGATAGATATAATGAAATGAACTAACAAACAGCTCTTAATCCTAACTCTCAATATTAATG
This sequence comes from Perognathus longimembris pacificus, assembly GCF_023159225.1. Classification (NCBI taxonomy): domain Eukaryota; kingdom Metazoa; phylum Chordata; class Mammalia; order Rodentia; family Heteromyidae; genus Perognathus; species Perognathus longimembris. The sequence continues at coordinate 58,735,141 of NC_063166.1, forward strand.
GACTTAACTCTCTAATTAAATGACATAGACTGACAAGTTTCATCCAAAAGCAAGCTCCATCTTTCTGTTGTCTTCAAGAGACATATCTTGCCCACAAAAGCAAACATATTCTCATATGAATAAAGAGATTTCTCCTACAGAAGGATATAACCATCCTAAATATCTATACACCAAATGCTGGAGCACCCAAATTCATCAAACACACTACTGACTCTGAAAAAACACATAGATCCAAGCACATTGATTGTTGGAGACTTTAACACACCTCTGTTCCCTCTGGATAGATCAATACACTGAAAACTGAAAAAAGTAACCTCAGAACTAAACAATTGCATAGATCAACTAGACTTAACAGACATCTTTACAGAATATTCCACTCAGCAACACTAAAATACACATTCTTCTCAGCAGAACATGGAACATTCTCCAAAATAGATTACATTTTAGGGCACATAGAAAATCTGTACAAATTCAGAAACATTGAAATCATTGCCTTCATCCTCTCAGACCACAATGGAATAAAATTAGAGCTCAACATTAAAAGCCACCATAAAAAATCCTGCAACTCGTGAAGCCTGAACAACAAACTGTTGAACCACCAGTGGCTCATTAAAGAAATCAGAATGGAAATTCAAATGTTTTTGATATTTAACCAAAAGGAGCACACAAAATACCAGCTCCTTTGGCACACAGCAAAGACAGTAGTCAGAGGAAAATTTATAGCTCTGAGCACTTACATAAACAAATTGGAGAAATCTCAATCCAACAATTTAATGATGTACCTGAAGCTCTTTGAATCAAGATAACTAATAATAATAGATTCTGGAGAGGATGTGACCAAGGTGGGAGTGTAAACTTGTTCAACCATTTGTTCCCAAAAAGGAACCCTACTATACTGTTGGTGGGAGTGTAAACTTGTTCAACCACTTGTTCAACCAGCAGCATGGAGGTTCCTCAAAAGGCTAAACATAGAGCTTCCCTATGACCTAGCAGCGCCACTTTTGGGCATCTATCCAAAAGGTTATAATGCATCACAGCACAATTTGCCATCACTAAAATATGGAACCAACCCAGATGCCCCTCACTGGATGAGTGGATCAAGAAAACATGGTACATATACACAATAGAATTTTATGTCACTATCAGAAAGAATGACATTGCCTCGTTCATAAGGAAATGGAAGGACTAGGAAAAAAATCATCCTAAGTAAAGTGAGCCAGACCCACAGAAACATAGACTTTATGATTTCTCTCATTGGTAATAATTAGTATATATCTAGGATAATCCTAGTAGAAGATTACAATAGCTCAATAGCTATGCCCATATGCACATAACATGATGCTAAGCAAAATGGACCCAAATTACGGAAAAAGTGGTTTATCATCGTTATTATTTTCAATATACCATGTGAAATTATGTCCTTTTTCTTTTGTCTTTCTTTCCTGTGGTTTTACTCCTGATATCACTATAACTGATTTTGATACCCTGGACATTGTATATATGTGTATTGGAACTAGGGAAGGGAAAGGGAATATAAAAATTGAGAGACAAAGGATAAAAAGACAAACCAATGCACCAGCAATACTTACAAAACTATATGGTATAAACCAACTGTACAAATCAAGAGGGAAGTGAGGGGGGAAAGAGGGAGTTGGGGAAGAGAATGAAGGAGAAGGTAACAAGTTGGATAAGAAATGTACGCTCTGCCTTATGTAGGAAACTGTAACCCTTCTGTATATCACTTTAACAATAAAGAAATGAAAAATATGCAACAAGCCAAACCCTAAGCCAATACATGGTGGCAGATAATTAAAATTAGATCAGAGTTAAAGGAATTAGAGCCCCCCCCCAAAAAAAAATAGAAAGAATCAACAAAACAAAAATTGGTTCTTGAAAAGAATTAACAAAATCAACAAATCCAGCAAATCTTACTAAAAAATGAAGAGAGCACATCCAAGTAAACAAAATCAGAGATGAGACTGGAACCATCATGACAGAAATGACCAAGATTCAGAATATTATAAGGGAATATTTCACAAACCTATATGTTAACAAATTTGAGAATCTGAAAGAAGTGGACAAATTCTTAGCAAATTTTGATGTTCCCAAACTTAACTAAGAAGATTTAAACCTACTAAAGAGGTCCATATCAAGTAATGAAATAGAAATGGCAATAAGAGATCCCCCATGCAAGAAAAATGCCGGTCCAGATGGGTTCACAACAGAATTCTATAAGGCCTTCAAAGCAGAACTCACACCATCACTCCTCAAACTCTTCAATAAAATTGAATGGGAAAGTTTACTACCAAAACACATTCTATGAAGCCAGTATAACTCTTATCCTAAAACCAGACAGGAACTCATCAAAGAAAGAGAACTATAGGCCCATTTCTTTGATGAACATTGATGCAAAATTTATCAACAGAATTTTTGACAATCGACATCAACAAGTCATCAAAAAAATTTCACACTTTGACACAACTGGATTCATTCCAGGGATGCAAAACTGCTTTAATATATGCAAGTCAAGGGGGCTGGGAATATGGCCAAGTGGCAAAGAGTGCTTGCCTCCTTTACATGAAGCCCTGGGTTCGATTCCCCAGCACAGCATATATATAAAATGGCCAGAAGTGGCGCTGTGGCTCAAGTGGCAGAGTGCTAGCCTTTAGCAAAAAGAAGCCAAGGACAGTGCCCTGGCCTTGAGTCCAAGGCCCAGGACTGGATATATATGTGTGTGTGTGTGTGTGTGTGTGTGTGTGTGTGTGTGTGTGTGTATGTAGATATGTAGATATGTAGATATATATACATATATACACACATATATATGTGTGTATGTATATATATGCAAGTCAATTAGTATAATTTACCACATCAATAGGAGGAAGTACACAAACCACATGATTGTTTCTATAGATGCAAAATAAACATTTGGCAAAAATCCAACACCCATTCATGATGAAAGCTTTGGAGAAAATAGAAATCCAGAAAACATTCCTGAATATAATAAAGGCTGTGTATGTCAAACCTACAGGTAGCATTATACTTAGTGGTGAAAAGTTGAAACCATTCCTTTTAATATCAGGAGCAAGACACGGATGTCCACTTTCTCCCTTCCTCTTCAACAAAGTACTAGAATGCCTATCCAGAGCAATAAGGCAAGAGGAATATATAAAAGACATATGAAAAGGGAAGGATGAAGTGAAACTCTCTCTCTGCAGATAACATGATCCTGCATTTAAAGAACCCCATAGACTCTACTCCCAAATTACTTGAGCTGATCCAAAACTTTGGCAAAGTTGCAGGATATAAAATACATCCTCAAAAATCAATGGCTTTTTTGTATGCAGACAATTCCAACAGTGAGGCTGAAATCAAGAAAGCAACTCCTTTTGCAATAACCTCAAAAAAAAAATCTTTGGAGTAACCTTAACCAAAGAAGTGAAAGACCTCTATGATGAAAACTTTAAAAACCTGAAAAAGGAAATTAAAGAAGAACTAAGGAAATGGAATAATTCCCATGTTCCAGGTTTGGGAAGATTAACATCGTGAAAATGATAATACTGCTAAAGTCTATCTACAAATTCAATGCAATACCCATCAATAGCTCAATGGCATTCTTTAATGAAACACAGGAAGCAATCCAAAAATTCACATAGAACAATAAAATATCCCAAATAGCAAAAATAATCCTTAGCATGAAGAACAGTGCTGGCAGAATATCAATACCAAACGTCAAATTTATTACAAAGCAATAGTAATAATAATAATGATAAAACGAGCTTGGTATTGGCATAAGAACAGGCCTGAGGAACAATGGAATAGAACCGAAGACCCAGAAATGAACCCACAAGACCTATGGCCACTTAATTTTTGATAAAGGAGCTTAAAAAATTAGTATGGAAGACAGCCTCTTCAACAAATGGTGCTGGCAAAATTGGTTAAACACCTGTAACAAATTAAAGCTAGGTTCTTATTTATCACCCTATGCCAGCATCAATTCCAAATGGATCAAAGACTTCAAGGTAAAAGCCTGAAAACACTGCAGGAAGGAATAGGAGAAACACTTGGGCTCCTTGGCACAGGATTATTCTTTCTTAATAAAGGCCCAGAAATACAACAAATCAAAGAAAAGTTGGAAAGATGGGACTGCATCAAACTTCAGAGCTTTTGCATGGCAAAGGACATAGCTTGGAAGATAAATAGAAATCCCTCAGGTTGGGAAAAGATCTTCACGGGCCATACAACAGACAAGGGCCTCATATCTAAAATATACTTAGAACTCAAAATATTAAATTCTTCCAAAACAAATCCTCAAAGAAACAACTGCCCCCTTAATAAATGAACTAAAGACTTAAAGAGAGACTTCTCTGAAGAGGAAATGAGAATGGCCAAGAGACACATGAGGAAGTGTTCAACATCACTGGTCATAAAAGAAATGCAAATCAAAACAACATTGAGATTCCACCTGACCCCATGTCCAGAATGTGGCCAAAAGGGAACCCTACTACACTGTTGGTAGGAGTGTAAACTTATTCAACCACTCTGGAAAGCAGTGTGAAACTCTCTCAAAAGAGCTTCCCTATGACCCAGCAACCCCGCTTTTTGGCATTTACCCAAGGGATAATTGGTTTATCATTGTTGTTTTTATGTTCAATATACCATGTGAAATTATGCCTTTTTCTTTTGTCTTTCTTCCCCATGGTTTTATCCCTTATGTAGATGTAACTGACTTTGATACCCGGGTATTGTATATATATTTATCAGAACTAGGGAAGGTAAGGAGAACATCAAAGTGGAGAAACAAAGGGTAAAAGGTGAATCAATGCAACGGCAGTACTTACAAGACAATATCCTGCAAACCAACTGTACAAATGTTGGGGGGAGGGCAGGAGGTAATGTTTGATGAGAAATGTACTTACTGCTTTATATATGAAACTGTAACCCCTCTGTACATCACTTTGACAATAACTAGTTTTGTTTTTTTTTAATGGCTAGCAAGGCTCATTAATGAAGATCTACATCTGGGGAGATTTTTCTTAGATGCCAGCTATCATTGAGAATAGGAAGAAAATTATACAATTGGACCAAGCATGGAAAAATAGTAAGGTAAATATAATTTTACAAAGGAAGAGAAGATTTATATCTGGGATCAAATGATGATTGTCAGACCATTTCTTTTGTGGAAATGTAAATGTATAGTTTGTAAGAGGGATTTGGATAAATCAAGAGACTTTCAAAGGAACAAGGATATTTGAAGCTGTGGGGCTCATGTGTCCGTAGTATTTTGTTAAAGTTGATCCAGTTGTTTGCAGTGTGCAGACAAGAAAAAACAAGAAGCTGGATTGCTTTCCAGAGGAATTATTACAGTTCAGTTACTTTAAGGACAGTGAAGAAAGTAAGTAGGAAGAGAGGGTTCCAAACTCCTAAATCCTACCTCAGTTATCATTGAGGCAAGATTTGCCTTATCAAATGTGTTGACAATATCACATTAACCTGACAATTCTTTTGAGGCGCTCAGTCTACCCCTATAGAGGAGTATTAATTCCATCATCCCAGTGTCCCCTGATAGGATCTGATTTAGACTGGAAGTATGATAGACCAAGACACAGTCCTAAAAGACAACAGGGAAATATAAAATCTTGGCAGGAACTGTTGACTGGACATACAGATCTTGAAAAGCTATAAAATATGACACAAAGGATTTATGTTATGGTGATTTGGTACCTGTTTTTTATCTGTAGAGAGAATTTACATGACATTAAAACATTCGACATAAATGTTGTCCCCAAATCTGAGAATTTCAAGTAAAAGTCTGGCAGAAATATGTAGGTAGAAGATGTAATTTTGAATTCATGAGCAGGGATTTTTTTTAGGAAACTACAAGAAATAATATTCAAATTTTTTCTTTTCTCAGAGAGGGAGGTAAATGAGAACTTCAAAATAATTCTAATAGCTGCAATGTACTGAACACAAATATACAAAATGTTATACATGGTTGGTTTTTATCATTTTAGGACATGCATAATAGTAACTTCATTTTTCCACTGTGGCAAAGATGTAAAGTAGTACTAACCTTCAAGTAGTCATTAAGCCATAGACATTAGAATTCAACTATAGGCCATCTGTTCTAAGAGCCTCTCAGTGCAAGAAGAAATTTAAATGGCATAGCATAAAATGGTCTAAAAAAAACTAAGAACCTGAGTATATCAGCAAAGCATAAGACAACATAGGCACATATTTCAAAGTTGGCAATTTTTCATGGCAATATTTTTAAATAGTAAGAAAGTGGATGAATAGAAGTAAACATAACTTAGAGGACAGATGAAATAAAGTATATTAATTCATTCGCAGAAGTGCTATGCAGCAACAATAAAAAAAGTATGAGATTTATCTGCATTATTGGACCATGGAGATTGACTAGGCTTGTCGTTGCATGAAAGAGCAAATGACAAGTCATCTCAGTTTCTGTAACCAAATTTATGTAAATTATAAGGACATGATGTAAGCACTGAACATATTTCTGGGAAGATGGTTAAAAATGGTTAACCAGTTATTTAGGGATATAGTTGTGGGAATTTAGATACTTTTTAATTTTTGTTTATTTCTTATATTGTGTACATTGTCTAAATTACTACAAATGTATAACTGAACAAAGGTGCTATTATCCATTTGAAACAAAAGTAAATAATTGCCAAGTGCATTAAATGTTACAGAGAACATGAAGACTGAAGGAAAATTAAGTCATTATCTTAAGTGAGATGGAGTCAACTAGCTTTTTTCTCTATTTCTTGCTTCTTCCCTATAATAAAAAAGTAACACCAAAAGTTAGAGTATAATCCTGCTCATGGAAAATGCTAGACACATGCTAGGTAAAGTACCTTTATGATGAAATTCAAGAGTCAAAGAATAAGAACTACAACCATTACCCAAATAGGTCAATCTGAAATTTCTATCTCACGTATTTTATTTTGGGGTGTGTGTGTGTGTGTGTGTGTGTGTGTGTGTGTGTGTGTGTGTGTGTGTGTGTGTGGTTTAAAACCAAATCTGAGCCAGGCACTGGTGGCTCACCCCTGTAATTCTAGCAGCTCAGGAGAATGAGATCTGAGAACTATAGTTTAAAGCAAGCCTGGGAAGAAAAGTTTGTGAGATTCTCTCTTCCAATCAACCAGCAAAAAAGTGAAGGTGTTGCTCAAGTGGTATATCAGCAGCCTTGAGCAATAAAGTCAAATGAGAACTTGGGGCCCTGAGTTAAAGCCCTACTACCAGAAAAAAAAAATCTGCTAGCTCTATACACCCAAAAAATTGTGTTTACAACTAGCTTTCACATACTACTATTCTGAGAAAAAAAATGTTATAATATTCGTGGGTTCTTATGCGAATTAGAACTTAGAAATTCTAGAAATCCATAACATTTATAGAAGAATATTATCGGTGGAAATTGTGAAGTTTTCCAGAGGATTTACCCCTGATACAAAGTGAAAAGATTGGTGGAGCCACTAAAGATGATTAGGCAAAGCTCTTTAAACTCAAGGAATTATCAGTTCTGCAAGCCAGGACCTGATGACATACTATCACTACCAGCAAATATTTTTTTGATGAATGAATCCCCCTGGGTTTTACGTTTCTACCACTGTATAGGAATTTCAGAAGCTTATCATGATTAGCTCAATTGAATTGAATGATCTCATAAACAACTTTAGTGGAAAACTATTCTAAAGAAGAGAACTTACTAGCTGGCTTTCCAAGTTTAGTGAAAGCAGATGTGACACTACAGCTGAGAAAAGTATTTCATAACAATTGAGTTTTGGAGTCTAACGATATTAATCCAAAAAGTAGAAAGATGTTCAACAATCCTGAGCAAAGAAATTCATCCATTACTTTTTTTTTTTTTTTTTTTTTTGCCAGTCCTGGGCCTTGGACTCAGGGCCTGAGCACTGTCCCTGGCTTCCTTTTGCTCAAGGCTAGCACTCTGCCACTTGAGCCACAGCGCCACTTCTGGCCGTTTTCCATATATGTGGTACTGGGGAATTGAACCCGGGGCTTCATGTATATGAGGCAAGCTCTCTTGCCACTAGGCCATATTCCCAGCCCCATCCATTACTTTTAAGAATTGTTTTTTAAATTTTTTTTCTTATTCAATGCCTCACATTGAGACATGCCTCCAGGCCTCTTTTGATTCAGTTTATTTTTTACATACAGTCTCACACTTTTGCCCAGGCTCATTTGAATCATTATCTTTCGAACTTATCCCCCTGCATAGCTGAGATTGCAGAAGTGCACACCATACCTGACCAGACATTGGGTTTTTGCCTTTCATTTTTGCTTCTCTTTAATTTTTAAAAATATTTGTCTTTCTTGAGTGTATTTGGAGTAACACCAAAAAATAGGAAAGTATACTTTTTCTCTAGCTTGTAGTAAAGCCCAATTCCAAGCAACATAAAGGTGAACCAAAATTTTGAACACATTCTCATTTTTAAGGAACTCACATGGCGTTTGGCATTGCAGTTAAAACTACAGAATAATGGTTACATTGTACTATCTATATGAGGTTGCCTTGGTAACATGGTCCTATGTAGCTTGTGATGTTTTAGGAGAAAGGTACTAAATTCTGGAATTCCTTGGTTTAACATTGTAAATCTGCCTCCTTGGCCTCAGTAGCACAAGGTATTCTTCTGTGAGGTGGAAGAGGCCAGGCATATTCATTCTCAGATGTGGTAGTATCATTTTGTCTTCTCTGTTCTTCCAAGCACCATTTCCATGAGTTTCTTGATACCTGAAATGGGGTCAAGGAATGCTTTCTTGCTGTTTACCCATGTGTATGATATGTTTCAGTTTCAGATTCTAAGCAGGAAAACACACACTTATATACAATCACCTTCACAGGTTTGTGTTCTTTATAAGATAATAGATTCTTTGATCATGCTCTAATGTTTGACAATATTTATAAAGTCAAAGACATTGTATCTATTTTTCTAATGATTTTCCTAGCTGCTATCAAGCAACAGGAATATCATATGCCATTTTCTGAAATATACTGTATACATAGCTAGCTATATGTGTGTATATGAATATATATACATATAAATATATATATAATCTTACTGAATTCATGGACAGGTATTGTATAAATGTGGTTCAGAGAGGGCTGTATCCCGGAGTATGTAGCTGAAGACCCACAGAAATAAGCCTATTTTCAAAGACATGATCACCTATACTTCCTTACAGGATACTGTGAATATTGTGTTTTAACCTTTGAAACTTTAACTCTTGAAAAGATCAGAATTTGTTCTGGGAGGAATCAATAACTGTTACTTCAAGCAACTGATAACATCTCCATAATATCTACTAGTGAATAACTTTCCACTTTCTTCCATCAACCCCTCATTTATCGCTTCCAAGTTCCCCCTTCCCTTAACTCTGACTCTCCTTCCCTCCATCATTTCTTCTTTTCTCTTTTCCTCCTTGCCTCCCTCAGTTCTTCCCTCCCTCCTTCATTGATCCACTTACTCTGCAATGCTCCATCCAACACTGCCCATGCATGAATATAAAGTCTGTAGAGTATTTAAGATGTGCAGGACATGCTGATGATATAACTCAAAGGAGAAGGCTTCATTGTCTTGTATGCATAAGGCCATAGAATCTTTCTGCAGTATTACACTTTTAGAAAAGTATTAGTCAATGTGCTATTACATGAGAAAATAAGTGATTATTTTACAACCTTTTATTACATTATATACATAGAAATTAACCTTTGCTTATTAGGCAGTAAGTCCAAAACCATATAGTGTGTAAGTTATAGAGCAAAATTTGAACCTTGATCCCTTAATCTACTTTGCTCTACTTGAAAGAGAATGCATTTCCCTAAGAATAAATCAAAGAAAGTCAAATGAAAATGATGAGGTATTAGCCCCTAAAGTCTCCCAGTCCAATAAACAAACTTTTTTTTAAAAAGACAAGATTTGACAGGTGATGTTCAGAAATCCTTACATTAAGAAATTTAACTGACATGGTATTTTTGGAAAACAGTTTAATATTATTTGAAGAATATTTCAGATTCCATATGCTTTGGCTTAGTCTCTCTTCTTCTAGGAATCTATTCTGAAAAGCCAGGAAAAAAAAAACTACAAAAAGATTTCTTTGCTGAAACACAATTTAAAGCAGGAAAAACAAGAAGAGGCAATGCAAACATTTAGCTACAAAGGTAAATCATTAAGTAAAATATGATAAATCCAAAGCCTGAAGTTTATTGCAGCCTAAGAAATACAGTGTTTATGATAGTATACTTATTGCAAAGTTCATAAAAGCTGAAAGTCAAAGTTAATGAGTTTTTCTAAACACAATACTGGCATACCCACTATGAAGATTAAGAATTAGAGCAACATCCCACTTCCCATGTCTGAATTTGTAGACCCTATTATCGCCTCTTTGCTTTCTGACAAAGACACAATCTTAAAATCTAAGATTTACATCTCTATATAAGTGAAAAGCCAAGAAATGGAAGAGAGGGATTTTGGGTTTGTTTTTTTCGTTTCCCATTAGTAGGGCTTAAACTCATGGCTTAGGTGTTGCCCATGAGCTTTCTCTGTCAAGGTTAGTGCTCTATCACTTTGAGCCACAGCTTCGCTTCCAGTTTTTCTGGGGGTTAATTGGAGACTTTCCTGCCTGGACTGGCTTGGAATTGAGAACCTCAGATCTCAGCCTCTTAAGTAACTAGGATTACAGACATGAAGCAAGAGATATTTTGTTTGTTTGTTTGTTTGTTTTAAATATTTCTTTGTTGCTGTTTTTGTTCTCTTTTCTTTTGTCTAGTTTATTCACCTATCTGTTTTTGAGGGGGGTAAGTCGGGGGCAAAGAAAATGGCCAGACAAAGAGTAAACAAATGTAGTAGTTATACTCACTAGACACAATGTTGAAAATGAACTATACCTTTTATGGGTTGGGACTGGAGAGAAAAACTGTGGAATAGAGAGAAAGGGAAGAAGTGACATTGTTCAAAAAGAAATGTACTCTTTATCTGATTTATGTATCTGCAACCGCTCTATTCACTGTCTTTATAATAACAATAAACTGGATGAAAAAGAAAAAATGAAAATCCAGACGTTATATATTATGTGTCTTTTTTCTTTAATTTGTTCTTATCTTTAGGTAGTTGTACATAGAAGTTTTAATTCAACATATCAATTTATGAGTGCAATACATTTTGATCAATGTCACCACTTCCATTGTTCTCCCCATTTTAGTTTCTTATCTATTAATAAATCGTATTGTTAATGCAATTTAAGTTATTTCCATATTTGGAGCTACTAAAAACAAGCCATTGCTATTATAAACATTCGCAAACTTGAGTTGTGCATGGTTTTGCAACTGCTTTGCTTCTTAACAAAAAACACAGAATCTGTTCAAGTTCTACTAGGATGTATAAAAATCAATCCATTTACTTCCAAAGCAATTATGTATATTGTTCTCGTACTAAGGTTTTATGTTCTTATTGTTCAATTTTCTTACTATTCAGTTTTGCATACTGTCATTAGTGATTCATTTAAATCTTTTTGGTGCCTATATAGTTTTTCTTTATCAATCTATCAATGATCTCTATACATTTTCAATATGTCAATTTGACTCTATGTGTTAAAAATCTGATGTTTAAATACATAGCATCTCTTCAATCTTGTAGTGGTGAGATTTTGTAAACCAAAGGTGTTAATTCTGAGACTTCAATTTATAAATTGTTTTTGTTTCTTCTGTTAAAAATAGTTTCTTCTGTAGTAACTGGAAAAGAGTTTATTAACTTGTACACTAAATTCTCTATAGTAGCAATACACATTACAGGCTGGGAGAGGGAGAGAGAGAGGGAAGAGGAGAGTTAAGGTAAAGGGGGAGAGTGCAAGCACCTTGATAACTTTTCTTATAAGAGGACTTTCATAAGGCTCCACTCTCATTTGTGATCCTAAGAACCTCTTACAGGTTATCTTCTAAATTCTGTAACACTGAAGATTGGTTTCAGCATATGGTCCATTCTGAAGATTTAAGCCATTCAATCACCCACTTCAGAAAACAATCACCCAATTAATTAGGTCACTGTTACAACACTCTATTCCACTTAGACGCATAAGCATAAGTATGCATCTTCTGGTTGCAGGCTATTTCCCACTGACCCAATATTGCTGAAGAACCCACTTTCTGTTTCTACCTGCATAGCATTTTGATAAAGTATGTGGAATTTTGGGGGGAGAATGAAATTTCCCTTTTAAAATAATAAAATATTCCCATGAATCAGGAGCCATATGCCTTTTGGGTGGTAGTAACATTTAAAAATATGTGTTAATAAAAAACTACTAAGAAAAAAAGAAATTCAGTTAAAAAATTAATGTCACTTCTAACAATTGTTTCCATTTCTTGGAAAAAGTCCTAGTATAATAAATGGAGCAAACATTTCCATCATAAATACATTTATTATTTCCACATGGTGTGTGTATGTGTAGTATGTGCAATTAGGTTTGCTTTCAAATTAGAAATGTTTTAAATCTCACACAAAGGGTCATTTCTCTTTCATCAGGGGGTCCTGCCAGCTAGGATTTTCTCACGGAAACTAGAGAGACCCAAAGCAGTTCTACAACTGGGCTCCTTGGAGACTCAGGGTCATGTCTCTGGTACTTTCATAGTTCTTTTTATTATTTTTTAAACAATGAAAGAATGTGTCTGTGTCTGATTTGGTGAATTTCCATGTACCCATCTGTCTTTCTTTCTTTCTCTTTCCCAAGTTGCTTTAGCTTTTCCAGGGTACTTCTCTTGCCTCAGTGATGTCTACTTACCTAAAATTGATTTTTTTTTGTCTGTTGTGGGGCTTGAACTCTGGGCCTGGGCACTGTCTTTGAGTTCTTCAGTTCAAAGCTAGAGCTCTACCACTTGAGCCACTGTGCCTCTTCTGGTTTTCTGGTGGTTAATTGGAGATAAGAGTCTCATTGACATTCCTTCCTGGGCTGACTTTGAACCATGATCCTCAGATCTAGATCTCAGCCTCCTGAGTGAGTACCTTGGATTACCAGCATGAGCCACCAGTGCCTGGCTCAAAAATCAATTTGAATGAACTTTGTTCATTCAAATACAGCATCTGTTGAACCTTACCAGGATAAATGACTGTCCTACATACTTGCCTCTGAATGAGTAAACAGAGCTAAAAGTGTCCCTCTAGCTACACACTAGTGATTCGTTGTTATTTGTATACATGTGCTGTTAGTTTCTCAATGAATTGTTCTAATTTCCAACATTGGTAATAATGCCTATGTGACATCACTGTTCTAAGAATGAATATAAGATAACATCTTCTCGTTTTACTTTGAATATCTTTGATTGGCATTTTTTTCATGCATCAGCCAGATTTATGTCTTTGAGAAATTCTTATTCTATTGAGGTAACTGATGATGGGCTTTGTTCTTATAGTTTTTTTCCCCCCAGAATGTCATATAAATGCAGTCATATATGTAGCCTTCTTGGTCTGGCTATTTTCACTCAGTGTATTGCATCTGTGATTTCTATGTTGTGGCACATGTGGAAAGTTCTTCTGTATTGCTGGCTACAGTATCCCTGTAGAGATATAGCACATTTAAGTTAAACATTCATCACATGAAAGACCTTTGTGTTGTTTCCAGTTAGGGATGATCCTAAGCAAGGAAGTACAAAGATTTGCATACATATATTTGTCTGCAATAAATTTTAATTTGTCTTGGGCAACTATCTAAATTTTTATGGCTCTTGAGTAAGTACCCAGGAAACAGATTGCTGATATGATATATAAGTGCATGTTGAACTTCGTAGAAAGCTTCCATTTCCTTCATAGAGGAATTGTACCATTCATATTCCCACCAGCAGTGTATGCCTTTTTGTCTGGATCTTTGCCAGCACTTGGCACTGTCTGTTTCAGAAGAACCACACTGAAGATGAGGACGATAAGATGACTTTATTCTTTCAGGTGTATACTGATGTATCTTTTGTGATTTTATGGTTTTGATTATACCAACATATTCTTGTAGCTTAACTGCCATCATAACTTCTTTGCTGAGGCGCATACTCAGATAATTTGTCAACTAAAGTAAATTAGGTGATTTCATGTATTCGAGTTAATATTTATTGTGCTGGTCGTAGGGCTTGAACTTGGGGCCTGGGTGCTGTTGCTGAACTTTTTGCTCAAGTCTAACACTCTACCACTTGAGCTGTAGCTTCGCTTCTGACTTTTTAGTCATAAATGGAGGTAAGAGTCTCAAAGATTTCACTGTTCCAATTGGATTCAAACTACAATCCTTAGATCTCAGCTTCCTCAGTAGCTAAGATTGCAGATGTGAGCTACCAAAGGCTGGCTGCTGGTGATATTTGAAAGCCCTTTATTAATAGCCCTGGCTATTATGCTTTATTGGCTATAACTATGCAAACATTTTCTCCTAGATTATGACCTATCTTTTTACCTTTGTAAAAAAAATATTTTTTGAAGAGCAAAAAACTTAACCTTGGAGTAATTTATGTTGTTTCATTTATCTGCTTTTGTGTAATATAAAATAAGTCTATATTTAACCTAAAGTTCCAGAGGGTTTTTTTTCTAAGTTTTCTTCAAGAATCTCCATAGTTTTAGGTTCTAAATGTAGGACAAAATCCATTTTAATTTGTTTGGTAAATGGATAGAGGTCCAATTTTTTCAACATCATTCTCTGAAAATACTCTCAATATTTTGAAGCTCAAATGCCTATGTAATTTCAAAGGTGTATGCATATAGACTTCTTTAACAAACTTAGAAAACAAATTTAACTTTCTTACATTAATATGTGAATTAAAAAGTTAATATAATTCTACTATGGTGCTGGTGTTAAATAACGACCTTGATAAAACTTTAAAGGATAAGGAAAGGCATTTATAAAAATAATAGAGAGACAAAGGATAAAAAGACAAACCATTCCAAAAGCAATACTTACAAAACCATTTGGTGTAAACAACTGTACAACTCATGGGGAAGAGAGGGAAAGAGAGAGGGCGATGAGGGAAAAATGAGGGCGGAGGTAACAAGTAGGATAAGAAATGTACTCACTGCCTTACATATGAAACTGTAACCCCTCTGTACTTTGCTTTGACAATAAAAAAAAATAAAATTTAAATAAAATTTTAGAGATTAATGCAAAATGACAATGGTCAAAACTAGAAACTGAAAATGAAAATTTAAAATGTTTCCTGAGTCAAAGCTTTTGGTGGTTAAACAGAAGGAAATTGCCTTTTAAATTAAGTAGAAAAAATGTACTGCAAGATATTCTTAGAAAAGACAGCAATCTTGGAAAGACTTACACAAGTATCAAGGGAAGCAGGAGTCTGGTCAAGGTTTAGCCACAGAATCACCACAATACCATCATTAGCAATGCCTCCAGACTACTTCCTTCTGATCTGGTCACTTTGATTCTTAGCCTAGGACACCAGACATTCATGGCAACATCACCAGACTCCATTTTGCCATGGGTGTCACAATGGATTCCTTACTCAGTAATGTGCCCTCACACGCTCATGAGTCATAGTCCCAGTACAAGGAGTCTGTCTCTGATTGGTCATAATTCCATCCCAAGTGTAGTTTCCAGCATATGTAAGATAATGAAAATACATTTGATATTTGTTGCAAGTAGATGAATTCTATCCTCCCTGAACAGAAAAGCTCTTTGGGCTACACAAATACTGAAACCACCAATTTCTAGCCTGGTAATTTTGGCAACTCTCTTAAGTTTCTCATTTAAGAAGATCACGCTACCAGAAATAAGCAGTATGACTAAAGTATCATGTATTTGACCCAATTCCAATATCACCTTAAAGGAGAAACTAGCTTGGTGTGCTTCACCACACTATTTCTATGTTGTTCAAACTGGCACAGAGAGAGCTTTCACATGGCAACCAGTTAGGTACTGGGAAGAATAAGAAGCTAACTTCCCCAGAAGCTTATGAAAGGACCTCCTGAGATGCAATCCTCTCATCCCACTCAGCCCAGAGAAATATGTTCTATCATCGATCAGCTATAGGCATGCACAAAAGCTTATTGGTAAGACCACATGTTCCTCTCCCCAGCTCATTACAATATCTGGCCAAGACGCAAAAAACATACCAGATATGAATGTTTTCTTACTAATGGACTATATTTGTAAAGGAGAAGACAAAAACAACATCTAGGTTCATCACAGCTGTTGCATTATTTCATTTTTCTACAGGACTAGAGGTCAGGGGAAAGGGTTGAGGCCTCTCTCCTCTCTCTCTCTCTCTCTCTCTCTCTCTCTCTCTCTCTCTCTCTCTCTCCTTCCTTTCTTTCTTTCTCCCTAAATCTTTGGCTATGCCACTCAGTCCTGAAAGTTCCCCATTTTCCAGTCAAGAACAGGAAGCTATGGACTTCTTTGCCAAAGGCAGTGACCTTTTTGGAGGCATAGTCTCAAGTGGGAGAACTGTTCAGCTTCATGTATCAGGGAAGGGATAAATTACAATTTCCAGATCTTTCAGGTAAGCAGAATTACTTCATATTTAACTGGCGAGATGGCTACGGGTTCAGAAAAGTTAAAAAAGCTTGCTAGGCACAAATGGCATGCCCATAATCCTAGATACTTAGGAAGCTGTTATCCAAAAGACAGTAGGTCAAGAGAAGTTTATAAGACTATGCCTCCAAAATAAGTAAAAGTGAAAGGCAGAACTAAGGGCATGAGTAGTAGATTGCTTCCTTGAGCAAGAAAATTCAGTAGGCACAAAGCTCTGAGTTCAAACCAAGTATTGTCCAAAGCCAAAAAAAGTTATCTTAGCCAATCTTTCATCAAATAAATATTTGTAGTTTCTCCTCCTTAATCATCATAATAATACAAATAAGCTATATTGTATAACCTACATTAGTCAAAATAGGCTGTTACATTTCAGTAGTAAGCAGGTACACTTTTTTTTTTTTTGGCCAGTCCTGGGGCTTGGACTCAAGGCCTGAGCACTGTCCCTGGCTTCTTTTTGCTCACAGATAGTACTCTACCACTTGAGCCATAGTGCCACTTCTGGCTTTTTCTTTTTATGTGGTTCTGAAGAATTGAACCCAGGGCCTCATGCATGTTAGGCAAGCACTCTACTGCTAGGCCACATTTCCAGTCCAGTAGCTATACATTTTAGTGGTTTACATTACAAATGAAAATGTGCAATTTCTAGTCCATGATGATGCACCCATCAGAAGGCTATAAGTTTGTTGTGTATGTTTTATTCCAAGGCCACGGCTGATGGAACCACATCTATCTGTATGTCTAGTCCTGTTATTGCAAGAGAAGAAGAAATCATGGAAAGGCACTTGCTAGGCCATGAATCTATTATTTGCCCTCTCTGTAGCCAAAACAACCACCATGACTAAGTCTGATATAAATAAGTACAAAAGTAAAATACATCCAAAGTTGAGCAACATGTTTTCAATAGTATACTTTTCTCAACTTACTAGACCACCGATCAAAATCACTTTTTGAAGCTTGTGCAAAATTCATATTCTCAAACATTGTACCAAGCCTACTGATCACAGTGTGCTGTCAACAAAATATCTGGATGATTCCTATGCCACGAGAGTTTGAGAAGTAGTATTCAAACACATTTTCCAAATGTTAGCATCCAAACACAATGGCAGGTCATTTTTTGTTTGTTTGATTCACTAATTTCTCATCCTACTTCCTTGTATAGTGTTTTTCATGGATTTAGAGGAAGACCGAGGATATATAATAGGATCTTTAGCTTCATCTATAAATTAACCTTACCAAAGTTTAGAATGGAATGTAAATGTTCCTTGCTTTTAGGCACTGCTTTGCTTTAGGCATAACGTGAAGCATCTGAATAGTCAAGACTGTCACCTGACTGGGGAAGCCCTCCCTTTATGAACTTCGTGGAGTATACACAGGGGAATTTTTTGCTGGAGAAGTTTTTCCTGGATCTTTGTTTAATTTCAGCAAAAATGCACAGACTCCACAGCAAAACTTTCTCATGCTGCAAAAAAAAAAAAATTAAGTTCACTCTGTGTCACAGATTTCCAAGCATTTGTAAGATGAGCAAGTTTTTTCATGATATTTTCATATACTCACAATGAGCATTTTTAACAAATTCATACTGTAGAACATATTTTCATTTCTACCCTCCACTTCCTCTTCCTGTTGTCAGACAGCACTGAATAAATTATTATGAATCAACAAGTCATTATGAATTAATTATTATGCTGTGTTCATATATTATTCATGTGTGTATATATGTGTGCATGTATGTTATTTATATGGCCCCCAAAGTGTGTTCACAGGGATGTGAATATATATATACACACACACTCATATTATATATACATCCCTGTTTCTTCTTGTCCTGTCTCCCCTCTTCCTACTGATTCTCACTGAGACAGTCCACTTTTTACATTCATGTCCCATTGCTATTAATATTATTATCATTATCATCTTCACCATTATCATTTTTAAATTATACTCTAAAAAATATGTGGGAATAGTTGATATTTGGGTATTTGGGGCTTTAGCTTGGCTTCTTACTCAACATATGGATTTCCAGATCCACTTATTTTTTTGTTTAAATGATATGAATTTATTTTTTCTTTATTTTGGAATACTATGCCATATATATTATACATCTGCCATACTTCTTTTATCCATGCATTTATAGTTGGGCACCTTGGCTGATTCTATAGTTTGGCTATTGTGAACAGAGCAGCAATAAACAGGTATTGTCCTTATATATGGACTTTCTATGCTTTAAATTGTGTTCAAGAATGGATAGTAGATAATACAATATCTCATTTTTTTGTCCTGTTCTTTTGTTTGTTCATTTTTTTTGCTATCTTAAAAGCAGAGGCCAGGTTTATACTGGTAGGGAATCCTCTGAAAACATTCATATGCTATTGGAAAGGACATTTGACTGAAGGAACATATCTTGTTGGACAAAATATCCAAGAGAAAGGGGAAGCATTATTATAAACATTCATTCATGATATTTTGTTTTAACCTAGAGATTCACAAAAAATAAATCACAACCTGAAGGGCCCGTTATCCCTTTATTGTCTTTGAATGGGTGACAGAGAGGTTTCAAGTTAAAAGAAAAAACATTACCTTGATGTCCAAAAAAGTTATTCTATCTTTCACTCTTTAGGTAGTCTTTTGATTCTCACAAAAACTTACCTTTGTGGACTCCAAAATATAGCCTTGAGCACAAAGACAGTGCCCAGACTGAGTTGAAGACCCAGGACCAGAAAAGAAATATTGATTATTATTCTGCATGGTTCCTTGACTATCACAAACTTGCTGAAAAGGTTATTTAGATTTATTAACTTATCATTAAATGTATCAGTTTAGCTTTTGCCTAAAATTTCCTTTGAGCAGTACAGTGCACAGCTGAAAAACCAAGGCCTCTACTTCAAGAATCTAAGACTCCAAGAGTTCCCACTAGCAAAGAAGTTCACTTTGTGGGGATAGCTCAGATGATGTTTCTTTCTACTATACTGAGTGGAAGAAAATAGAAGTCAGCTGAAGAATCAAGACAATTGTTTATCTACAGAAAATGTGCAAATTCAGCAGAAGAGAAATCAGGCAGTTGCACTATTTATTGCTATTATTATTTTTCTAGTAGTGGGGCTTGAATTTGGCCTCACATTTTCATGCTCCTCCATTTGAACTATACCTCCATGTTTCAGCCTCCTGCTGTTATCTGGCTGGTCAAAAACTATTGACCTCAGCAAGTCTCATTTTTGGGGGGCCACTCCTGGGGCTTGAACTCAGGGCTTGAGCACTGTCCCTGGCTTCTTTTTGCTTAGGGCTAACACTGCCAACTTGAGTCACAGCACCACTTCTGGCCTTTTCTGTATATGTTCTGTATATGTATATGTTCTGTATATGTTTTCTGTATATGCTGAGGAATTGAACCCAGGGCTTCATGTATACAAGGCAAGACTCTTGCCACTAGGCCATATTCCCAGTCCTAACCAAGTCTCATTTTTACAATGTATCACTCAGCCTTCTAAGTAAGTTGGTGGCAGGGTATGCCTCTATTTATTCTGATTTAAAAGTAGAGATAAAAAACATGCCCCAATAGCAGCAACTCTATCTAGAGTAATACAAAGTAGACCCAATGCCCAATGCAGTGATTCTCATTCACCCTTCGTGATTCTTATAACAAACTTCACGATTATTAAAAGAAAATCTGCAGGCCACTTTTATTTGCTATTATGTTAGCATTCTATTACTATAAAAATACCTAAGGTAATCAACTGGGGCTTGAACTGAAGGTCTGGGCACTGTCTTTGTGCTCAAGGTTAGTGCTCTACCACTTGAGCCACAGCCCTACTTCTGGCCTGTTTAGACTGGTTTATTAACATAAGAGTCTCGCCGACTTTCCTGCCTGGGCTGGCTTCAAATCCCCATCCTCATATCCAAGCCACTGGCACTTGGCTTATAATCAACTTTAAAAAGAAGGGGAAAGGGCTGGGAATATGGCCTAGTGGCAAGAGTGCTTGACTCGTATACATGAAGCCCTGGGTTCGATTCCCCAGCACCACATATATAGAAAATGGCCAGAAGTGGCACTGTGGCTCAAGTGGCAGAGTGCTAGCCTTGAGCAAAGAGAAGCCAGGGACAGTGCTCAGGCCCTGAGTCCAAGGCCCAGGACTGGCAAAAAAATAAAAAATAAAATAAAATAAAATAAAAAGAAGGGGAAAAAAGAAAATCAGGTGATTTCATTCTGTGACTGATTCATTTCAGCTAGTCACAGTCATTTGTGTGTGTGGTCTCAGGGACTAGAAAGGTAGAAGCAAATGTGTGAATCTGAGATCAACCTGAGAAAACTTAGTGAGATTCTTTCTCAAAAACAACAACAAAAAAGGCTTGGAAACCAGGGACAAGTGGTTCACGCCTTAATGCTAGCTATTCAGGAGGCAAAGGATTGAAGTTCAAAACCATCATGGGCAGTAAAGTCCATGAGATTTTTATCTCTAAGTAATCACAGAAAAAGTTGGAAGTAGTGCTGTAGCTGAAGTAGTAGAGTGCTAGCCTTGAACAAAGGAGTTTAGGAATAGCACCCAGGCCCAGAGGACTGGCAAAAAAAGGGGGCTGGGGAACTTGGAGGCTAGAAGCTATGCTCAGCTGATAGAGTGCTTGCCTAGGAAGCACATAATATCCTGAGTTCTATCCTCAATACTGCAAATCGTAAAGAAAAATAGAAAAACAACCAAACTTGTGGTCACAAAGCAAAAAGACATAGAGGAAATTATTGCGGTTCACACTACTCCTTTGAAGCCACAATCCCCAAGTACTTCCCACTAGTTTCCACCCCCTAAAGGCTCCACTATGCTGGATATGGACCATGTATGTCCTCAATACACAGGCTTTCACTGAACAACTTGTCCCAGGCACAGAATGACATAGACTCAAACATTAAATATGTGATAAGAAAAAAGAATGTATGCCCTGATCAGAGCAGGCATTATTAGGATATAGGAGAAGAGCATATTACAGAAGTAACATGGGGAGTTGTTGGGGCCTCTGAGGACCCTTTTCCCCTACCTCCCGGGGAAAATGCCTGAACCCCAAAACTATGAAAGAGACTCAGCTCTACCCCTCCCACCGACAGAAGGAATAAGGCGTATCTTTGTGGACTTTGCTGAGTTGAGGAGAAATGCCGAAATCCCCTTCCCCGCCAGTCCCCCTCACATGTCTGACGCAGGAAGAGAATCCTGGGGAGACAGCTTGATGGTTGGACAGGTCTTGCCCGCCCAGGGGGCGGGCAGAAGAATTTATTACGGTGACAAAGGCGGAAGGGGAGGGACTTGGGGTGATTAACTGATTGGATGAGCTGGGCTGCCCATCCGGTGATGTCATGAACCTTCCCCTGTGGGCAGGGATTACAGCCCCCCAAGAGCTGGGTCTCTGTAGAAGTCCCCGCCATGATGGCACGCATGTGTTCGACCCCCCCCCCCCCAGGGGCGGGGGCTTCTCTTCCTGTTACAGACAGAAGGGGAAGGGACAAGCTAAAGCCAACTGTGGCCTCTTAAAGGCACAGCTATCCCCAACAGAGAGTTGACAGTGTTTGGAGGAAATGGCATCTGAATTGGGTACTGTGATATAAATGTATTTGGTAGATTTGAAGCACAAAATATTTTGTTTGATAGACTTAAGTTTCTTTAAGAACTAAGTTTTACATTGGGATTTGTTCTATCAAACAATGTTTTTGTGATCAGCGATGCTTTACTTTTTGATAAGCCAAGGCTCCAGGAAGTACACAATGTTCATGTTAATACAAAAAACCTGCCTAGAATAAATTTTTAAATCCTTATGCATCCTCTTGATATAACATCTTCATTAAGCATTGGCCCCAAAGAAGGGTCTGTTAGAAAAAGGACGAATTAAATACCTCTTTTGTCTGTTAGAAGATTATAGGAGAAGGGTAAAAAAATAGAGGTAGAAGTGGGGGAAGAATGCAGGCACGAATTCATTGTATATACAACAGAATTGTGAAATATTAGAGAAGAGGTGGGTTGAAGGGGGTGAAGATGTTGAAGTGGTAACACAGAGCAAGATACATTGTACACATAAACTGCATTGTTAAATTGCAAAATATGCAATGCAAATGAAGATAAGCAAAGGAAGAGGAGGGTTGGGAGGGGTGGGTGAGAATGTTGAAAGGGTGATATTGATCAAGGTGTACTGTATTCGTAAACTGCTTCAGTGAATGAGAACTTCTTTGTAATAGTACTTATAGATAATAAAGGATTTCAGGATCATAAAATCAGACAGATGTGCTCATGCTTAGGTTCCACATCTGTCACTGGGGAGTTAAATATATTATAAATTGAGGATGAGATTTTTCCTGGCTTTAGATGGTTATAATCAATTTTATTCCAGACCTCAACAGGGCGGGGCCTGGATCACCCATCATTCTCCTGCAGGGACACTGGTAACAAGCAAGACTGAGTTACTTTCCTCCCTTCTGTGTACGTGGATCCATTTGTGGAGGCCCAGTAGATGAGCCCAGAACATCATAAAACAGATGCTTGCTGTTGGAACTGTCGCCTGTGTGCAACATGTTCCATAAGTAGGTGGGGATATTCTGGGCTCATGGGGATGTGAAGACATCATCTGGGTGGAGTTTCACAAACAATCCATGTGGGTGAGTGTATGAGGCTGGCAAGCATTACAACTACACAGTATTCCCCTCTGTGTGAAGGAGTCCACCAGGTGACTCTACTGGAAAGATGAAGACATCTGGAGCTTAATGTGTACAATATGGTTAAGATCTCTTCAGGAACACAGACATTACAGCAACTACATTAGCAGAAAGGTGTTTTTTTTTTGTTGTTTCTTCTTCCAAGTGAACATGTTTTAGGTTTTTATTCTTTTATTATAAAGGTGATATCCAGAGGGGTTACAGTTATGTAAGTCAGGTACTGAGTACCTTTCTTTTCGAACAGTGACACCTCTTCCATCATTTTCTCACAGGTTTTTCCCTCCCAGCTATCTGCTTCCCACCAGTTGTATAGCTCATTTTTAACATTTTGTCTAGTGAGTATTACTGGCTGCATTACTTCACCCTTTGTCCCACCATTTCCTTGTTTCCCCTTCCCCTCTCTAAATAAGATGAACTTACATACAGGACAAAAGGCACAAAAATAAAAAACAGTGACAGAAGGTGGAAAGCAGAAAAAGAACCCGCAAAAAGTAAATTTAAAAAAAAAAAACACTTTTGTTTTGAGTTTATTTCTATAAGCATCATTTTATACGATCATATACTCACAGCTACTGAACTCTTGTGATCCTCTCCTAAGTATATCCCCATTTGGTCTCACTTGAGTCCAAGTGTAGTTTTTCGTCTTTTACTATGCATCAGGTTTACTTGTAGATTTAGAAGCACATTCTAATTATTACAAATGAGGGAAACCAAGCAACTTAATGTTTCTTTGGGTCTGGATTACTTTGCTGAATATAATTCTTTCCAAGTTTTTCCATTTCCTTATAAATGGGGCATTGTCATTCTTTCTGATGGAAGTAGAGAATTCCATAGTGTAGATATATCACATTTAGCAGACATTTTTTAACATAGGAAAATTGTAAGTGGGATAAGTTAGGACAGAAAACATGGTGTGTGTGTGTGTGTGTGTGTGTGTGTGTGTGTGTAAGAGAGAGTGGAGAAAATTGACATCAGTAATATTTAGAAAACAATTAGTACAGTCCCACAATGCTACAGCCCAGACACCTGAGATACACAAGTAGGTGGTGCTTAGGGTTGATAGGAAAAACTGTGATAAGTTTGTGTTGGTGCCCGCCAGGGCCTACAGTGAGCTGTCCCCAGGATGCCAGGAAAATAGTAATTGGTATCAACTGACTGCCTTGATATTGATGCCAGGGGCAGACTCCAGACCTGTTGATTCAAAGCTTTAGAACAGATAAACTGTTTATTTATGTATTTTTTAACAAGATTTCTAATTACTGATTGATGTAGTCAACACAGGTGGGACCACCAAACTCAGGCTCTTTCTCCAGACAGTTTTAGATGTTCTAAACATACTTTTATGCCTATAAAATGTATTTGGGTGTCTTGACCTTTCCCAAAATTTGTAGTATTTCTTATTTACGCTGCCACTAACCATAACTTTCCTTGCTGGATATCAGATTAGTCAATTGTAAGATCTGTCTGGGTCACCTTGCCAAGAGTTTATATCCAGTGCTTGTATCAACCTGGTATATTATCCAAGAGGTAACTAATTAATCACTCACTTGCTACCTACTATGAGCCAAAATTTAGGGTAGGAATAAATATTCAGCTCAAATAAAAGCCCATATAGTCTTGGCTTGTAAATGTCTCTCATGTATTGAAAGAGACAAGCATAAATAAACACATTAATCAACATGCAATTGCAAGTCCAGGTGAGTCATCAGAAGGAGAACAATTATTATAAAAACTGTTAAGGTAAATTGCTCACAACGGTGACCCTTACTCAAGTCAATACAACCACATGTCCTGTCACATGACTTTGGAACTCCTCCTGAGACAGGAAGCTCAGTTCTCTGGCTCCTTTAAATCTGAGCTGGTTTCTGTCCTTGCTTAAGCCAATCAAGTACTATAGGAAGGTCTTGTATAATGAGAGAAACAATGTATGAGTAATAAGCAAATGTCATACACACACAATAGACAATTATTCAGTCTTAAGAGGAAGAAAGTTCTGACACATTACAACATGGATGAACCTTGAGTATGTTCAGTGAAATAAGCCTTGTCATCAAAGAAAAATACTGAATGATTCTACTTCGGTGAAGGAAATAGGATAGTCAAAATCATAGAAAGGAAAAGTAAAATGGTGGTTACAAGGGGTTGAGGAAATAGGGGATGTTTATCTTATCAATTATGTCACACTTATCTTTAGCAATTTTATTCATATTCACAGTTTTAATTTACCCTAATCTATATATGCAGATAATGTCCTCTATATAAAACCTCATTTTCTAGAGCCTGGACACAGATTCTAAAATTCTACTAAAAATACATATTTCAAGGACACTTTTTAGTCAATAGGATTCAGTGTGAATTCATTCCTTCAACCCCAGCTCAGATTTTCTAGTGGTGATCCATATGTCATTAAAGGGGAATGTCTTCCATCTAGTTGTATAAGCCAGATGCCTAGGAATTCTCATCCTCACTCCCTTCTTTTGCAACAAGATTCACTTGCACATTATCCCCCAGGTCAGTCTCACTGTTTTTGTTTGTTTGGTTTTTAGGTTTTATCATTTCTTTAATTCTTTTAGCTTTGTATGTATTGACACACATGGAAAAGAAAATGAAACTTTAATGAGAAATTCTTTACAAGTCAATCATAGCTTTATACATCTATCTTACATGTCAGTGAAAAAAAATCACAAACTATGATGAAAATAGGACAAGTTATAACAACAAAGAACCAAAAAAACTAGAAAACTTTGCCACCAAAAAAAACTACCTCCTTGGTGTCTTTCACATCCTTTTCTTCTTGATGCTGATATACAACACATTGTTTCCCCAGATAAATGCATCTCATACTTATCCTTCAGCTGTCCATTTATATATTTCTCTGTCTGCTCCCAGGCTATGTTCATGTAGCCACTAGGCAAGACAAGTCCCTTCAATAACCTACTCTAGAATTTAATTTTACCACAACTAGCCATCCAGTGATTTGTTTTAAGAAGTCACTAGGGATTTGTTTCCACAGACTCATTTTAACAATCCTGGGAAGCAGGAAACCTGAGTTCTAATCCCAGCTCTGCTACTTAATTTGCTGTGTAGCGTGGGTAACTTCTCATTTCATTTCTCGTGGCCCCAGGTTCATCTTGCTCCCCAGGTTCAAACCCTACATCTCAGGGGCCTCCATATCCAACTGCCTTCCAGTCTGAGTTTTTCTGTAATTACCGGAAACATTTCCTAATCCAAGATGTTATTATCTCTTCCCTAGACTGTTACAAAATTACTCAAACTGGTTTTTGTAGCTCTCTTTTCCCTTTGAGTTTAACTTCAAAAACGAAGTCTAAGCATGTCCACATGCTTAAATTTTTCCATGGCTCCTTTTACCTCTTGAGATAAATATCTTTCTCCTTTCTAGTCTATGGGTCCCCTGTAGTACAACTGTTACCTCTTATACTACCTTTTCAATTACCTTATACTACTGTTCTCCCTATTCTTTTCTTCTGCTAACTAGTTTAGCCTTCATTTGTTTTTCTGGGTATCCAATGATGCCTTTCCCATCTTCTGTTCAGATATTACTTTTATAGTGAAAGATTCTGTTTCCCCTCTCAGGCAAAATTCACATTATTTTTTTATACAGAAAAAGTCTCTTTCCTCAGGGCATCCATGAATCTTTATACCACTCACTCATTTCAATAATCACTCAATTCAGTGAGTATGTAATTTCTATTTATCTTCCTATAACACTATAATCTTCATGAAATCAGAGACCTATTCTATATTGGTTAACCTGTGTAATGTGCAGACATACTCTTCATTTTAAATAAAATATGTCATCAAGTTAGAAAGAAAGAACAGAGTGAGAGAAAAGAGAACAAAGGAAAGGAAGGGAAGAAGGAAACAAGGAAGCAAGGAAGGAAGGAAAGAGATAAAGGAAAAGGAAAGAAAGGGAGGAAAGGAAGAAGAAAGAAGGAAAGAGCAAGAGAGAAAGAAAGGGAAAAAATGAAAGAAAAGAAAGAAAAATGCCTTCTTGTTTCTTGATTTCTCTTAGTTTTGTACATGTGCCTCATTTTCAGAGTCTCTCTGTGCCTTAGAAAGATGCCTTGGAGTAACCTAGGTTTCCATACTGCTCTACTAACAGAAAATTCTCTTTTCTAAAATATCTCAAGAAACGTCCCAGCTTAATGCTTACTGATGAGGACAGTAATAGATACTCAATTCTGAACTATTTCCTGTTTTTAGAGGTGACTGATGACTTTCAGATCCACAGGACAAAATTAAACTTACTCCAATCATCTGGACTAAGAGCTCAGGGTAGGAGACTCACAAACAAGATAGGAAGGAAATCAATTCTACACAGAAAAATCATCAGACCATTTGCCAGTATACTGCCCATGTATATGACAACTAACATTTGCACAATAAGTACTTGGCAAATGAGTAAATTGTACCAGGCACAGATAGGGTCACATACGGGTGATAAAAAGAAACAGGATGGTGGAACAGCTTGGTTGGATAAAGGAAACTTTACATCAAATCTAGTATTTACTATTTATGACCTAAGTAAGAACTGTCAAGTCATTTAAACACCATACTCTAGTTTTTCACCTCTTGATTTGTGATAATAATCCCTGAGATAAATGTAGCCTGGATGTGGCCTGACACAAGACAAATTCACAAAGCTTTATCATTGCTTCTCCATCTTTCCTCCAAATTTGGCAGTACTCTTAATTCTTTTCTCATCTCTTCTTGGAGGTAGGACTGTGGTTGTCCAGACGTTCCCTAGTTGTTATTTTTTTTATTGAAACATAATATTTTCCTATTAGATAAGGAAAAGCAACAGAGTAAAAAGGACTGAGTTTAAGGAAAAAATGGAGAAATCATGGTTATGAGTCAGGTGAGGTTGACAAGGCTAACACATGCCCACCTTTCTACATCATGCAGTGGAACTCTGAGCCTTTAATATCCTTTCTATTCAGTTCACACCTGGTTCTCAGGGAGCTGCGCATCAGAATTAGCACAATGAAGTTGGTTGTATTGTTCTGTGTTATTTCCTCCTTCCCTTGCCTGAAACCACATTTCAATCAATGGCTAATGTCAGCGTGGGAGTCCTAATCCTCGTTTAGTGCTGCTGCAAGTTACCACATCTCCATGGGTCAGGGAAAAAAGTTTGGCTGTTCAAGGGAGGATACCTGAAAGCCAGACAAAGCTTGGTGTTCTCCCAGGCATTGAGCGAGATCCAGCCCAATGAATCTCACAAAATACCTGCTTTCTTGCCAGAGGAGTTAAATCTGTAGTTGGGATATCTTCCAAGTGAGGAAGGTCTCTGGAAATGAATGCTTCCTCCCACCTCCCCAGTTCTACGCAACTTTTCTTTATAAATCACCAGCATCTAGCTTAACCTTTAGAAGAATGGTTACATTTAAAATGACTTTTTATATGAATGTTAAAGCTGTATCAAGCATGGAAAGTGTTTTTCTGTGCCATGTTATCAGACTTGTGACTGAAGACAGTGGTGTGATAAAGAACACTGAGGAGAGGTATCAGCAACGCCTGGAGCCAGGATAAGTGGCCATCTTCTGATTCCCCCAGTGGCAAGATGTGGGGAAGAGTCCTCACAAGGACAGAGAGCAGCAACAACATCAAATGGTCAAGTTTTATGAACTACTTTAGTAAATTAATGCCTATATATATATGTGTGGTGGAATTTGATTTAACTTTATTCTAGCATAATCTGGAGGAGAAAGTATGAGAGAATAACAAACTCTCATCTTAAACTCCTTATAATGATTTCCACCATTCAATCAAAGGAGCCTAACATAGAATACAATTAATTTAGCTCAGCTGAGAGCACCTGGCTTTATTTTTCACCAATCCTTCTCAGATTGCACCCACCATTTCTGAATCTTAGCATGTGAGCTCAGTGGTACAGATAGGCTAGTCTTAGTTTTGTTTATAACGTAAAAAGTAACCAGCATTGATATAGAGATCACTGCCACACAACTTCGTTCATCTATAATAAAGTGATGTGAGTTCAAATAAGTGATAAGACCTGTTCTCCCCAGAGAACATAGCATTTAAATGGAAAAGAATATTCTTCAATGGAAAGGACATGGACCTCAGATGGCAAAGGAACAGAATGAGCAAGGCCAGGTGCAAACTGCTTTTCTAGCTGGAGTGATATTTGCTAGCCTTTCATTGGCCAAAGCAAATCATATGATTGCACTGAGCATTAGAAGGAGATAGCTCTACTGGGTCTTATCTGCTGTCTGGCTCCTGCCAGGAAACAGTTGCAGCCATAAAAAGGGGTGGCCCCAAGCAGAAAGAGCCTGGACCTCAAATTGCCAGGGGGAGGAGAGACACACCCAAGAGTTCCAACCAAAATGCATCAGACTGTGAAGTGAACAAGAAGCAATTTCTTACAATAGTAAGTCTTAGCTTTAATTTTTGGTTTTTACACTTCCTTTGGGCTTACTTGTCTGTAATCCAGCTTAGCCAGGCCCTTTTATTTTTGACAAATATAAAAGTCATAACCTTATTCTTCTGTATTTCTTTTTTACATTCTATAAACAAGTATATTTTGGTATATGTAAAAGTATATTATGGTATTTTTGCATATTTAAAAGCATATTGTGGTATATTCTCTAGTCTCTATGATTGCTCAGTAAATCTACATCTTATTTTTAAAAATCCCTAACATTCACACTAATATATGTATGTATATTTATATACATCTATATACATACATATATATATATATACATATGTGTGTGTTTGCTTTAGTCTTATGCCTGCTGCTTCTTAAGTTGTGAGATGTTATCTAACTTCTCTAAGAAATGTATTCTTAAGGAAAACTGAGCCAAAAAACCTGCATGGTGATTCTAAGGCCGTGGAGACATGTATCTTACCTTGTCAATATTAATTGTTGTTATTAGCATCCAGTTGGCAGCTGAAAAATTAAATGAAAAATAAATATTTCTTAAACTCTGGAAACATATCTCTTATATTTCTTCAATTCAGGTTTGCTGGATTTGAACAACAACTTTATTGCTCAGGATTCCAGGCTCTGAGGTTTCCAGACAGGATAAATTTCTTTATTAAGTCCTTGTTGCCTACAGATAAAATTCTAAGGCTTCCTTTAAGGAGCTCACTGTTGCTTCCAAATTCAGGATATTAATCCACATTATCCACAGCAACTCCATCATTAACTTCTGCTACATTCACTGTCATATCATCTCTCCCAGGGTGCACAGGCCCCTCTATCTGAGCAGAGCTTGGAATCTCCTCCACTTTCTTGCCAGGACACCTGTACCTCTTCAAACCAAAGAGGTAAGTTGCTCCCCAGTGCTTAAGACTGACTTCTGCCTCTGTGTTTTTTGGAAGAGCCTTTGCAACCTAACCCCACCCTCCGGGCAGAGTTAGTCATTCTTTTCTTGGGTTGGATCAGAGTCTTATACATTCTTCTTCTAATACTTCGTTTATTTTGTTTACATGTCTGTCTCCCCAACAAGATGCTGAGCTCCTGGAGACAAGACTGTGTTATTCATCTCCACCCTCCATACCTAACCCAGTGCCTGGAATGTTAACAACCCAGAGAAACTTGGTTTTCTTTCCCGTAGTCAGAGAACTGGTAGATTAGATTGATGAAAAATAAACTTTTCTTTGAGGGATTTTTGAGAAATATTTGAAATTATTAATGATAATGGATTGAGAATGATAAAGAAAATAATTTTGACTTTAAAAGTTTCCACAGTCCAAGTAATACTCAATGAATGAATGGATCAAGAAAATGTGGTATATTCACAATGGAAAGAAAGATACACCTTCAAAAGAATGATACTATACCACTTGCAAAGAAATGAATGGACCTCAGAAAATTATGTTAAATAAAATAACTCAGGTCCAAAGTGACAGAAGACATGTGTTCTCCCTCATATGTAGAGGCTAGAACTAATTTATAGTTTATAAGTGTAAAAGTAAACAACATATGTGTGGCTATATGCAAGTACACCCAAATGTATTAGGTTTGGTGTTTGGCCAGAGAGTATTCAAAGTATGTAATTTCTTAGAAAAATGAACTCAAAGTCTAACAAAATGAATCCAGTACTAGAAAACTGGAACTTGAAAAATGTTGGTGTGGGAGGTCAGACGGAGCAGATTAGAGAAAGGGAAGGGATAGTGCAGTCATAATAAACAATATATATCTTGTAAAATTTTTTAAAAAATGAGTGAAGACGTTAGATTGGGAAGGATGGGAGAGAATGATACTAAAGGGTGACATTGATCGAGACACATTGTACTTCTAAAATGATTAGTTGAATGATAACTCCTTTTTACAGCTACTTATAGATAACAAAAATATAACTTTTTAATAAGTTTTACATTTGAAACGACTAAACAAAAATAAGTAAATGTAGTTTTCCTTCCATTTACATAATGAGCCCTTTCACTGGTCAGTGCTTCTCAAATTTTATAAGCATCTGAATCACCTGAACAAAACTGATAAAAAATGTAAACCTGAGATTCTCCATAACAGATGCAATGAATTATGTCTTTGGGGAAGGAACCGGGGTATCTGTCTTTTCAGAAACCATCCCGGGTAATTCTGATGGCTATCAAGATTTGAGGACCACTGAAACAGGCAAAGCTAGCTTAGAAACTGCTGGTTCCAATTGTTGAAAATATTTCCAACGGTGTAAAAGTGGAGAAACAAAAGCGCTTATTCAGAGAGCTGGGAGCCCTCTCCCCACCTGGCCTCAGGTGCCTGGGCTGTCCCTGGAGAGTTAATGCCGCCTTCCTTATCGTTCAACATCCTTTGATCAGAAGCTTCTTCATTCTGGCTCTTTCTTCACTTCAAAGCTGGGAAATCTGATCTGCTCTTCCCTTTTCCCCTCACCCTGGGCCTAGCCCTAAGGGTGGGCCAGTCCCTTGGGAAGACTGTTCAGACAGACTTCGGCACTGCCAGAGGCCGGGAGAAAAAGCTTTTGTGTGGCATTGCTGTCTGATTCTCCCTCAACACAATCGGTGCCAAAGAGAAAGCAGGAGAGGAAATACGACCTTGTTCTAAGCCTGCCACCGTGGGTGTGGAATAACCACATCCAGGGTGCAGTTTTAGGAACAGGTCTGCAGTCTCCTACTCCCTTGAGGCAAACCTTCCCTGGTTACATAGCAAAAGCTCTTTATAGAAAAAAGTAATAATAGTAACTTGAAGGTTCCAGAATAAATTTTCTTTCATCTGTGCAATAAAGTTAATTATAATAACCAAATAAAAACTTACATAGGAAAGATGATAAATCACTTGGCTTTGTGAACTTAGAAACAATGTCAGTTCAATTTCCTCCGTAAATTATTCCATTTCAAAAGGCTGATATATGGTAGCATAATGAAACCTGAGTTTTAGATGCTAGGTCCAAAGTCCTGGAGTTCCATATTAAGCCTGACCACTTACCACCACTCAAGCCAAATAAAGACATGGTGAAGGGCAGAGAGCAGATTCATTACATGACACCCATGGGAAGAAAGCACTTGAGTACACCTGCAGCTATTTTCTGGGGTGCAGACATTGGCTTCAGGTTAAATAAATACAGAGATTTGGGGAAGGGAATAAGTAGGATATGCATTGTTAAAACAGTTCCAAATCACAGTGATGGCCTGTTGACGGGAATTGTTGTTGCTTTACCACTGGAAGGGACCAGAAACAAGTTGTCTAGTGGGTAGACTTCTGAATTCGGGCTGTTTTCTTTAAGATGGTAAGAATATGGTATTGCTTGATAAGGGGCAGTTTTCCCTCTGTTGAGATGGTTGTTATCTTGTTTTCCTGGAAGCCAAGGTGATTGTAAAGTGACTACAGCAGGAAATATCTCAAGCCAAAGGGTACAGATACAAAATTGAGGATGTTTTAGTGAATCCACAGGCCTAGAAAAATCATTTTTCAGTGGCCCCTTAAAAGTAAGGCTTGCATTTAACCCAGATTGTCTATCTACAAACCTTATATTCCCTTTGGGAAAATGAAATATAGGCACAAAAAATTAGGTACAAATAAATTAGGTACAAATATATCACAAGGTCACTTTTACAAAAATACTGTTGAGAATACAGTTCACTTATTATTAAATTTACCCATTTAAAGACTATACCTTCATGGTTTTTAGTGCATTAGATGATGATCACTAACAATCTAAGTTGAGAATATTCTCATGAACTTCAAAGGAAATGCTTTATTTTGACTATCAATTTTTAGCTCCCTACAATGCTAATCTAATTTTTGTCTCTAGAGATTTTCCGATTTTTTGGATATAGGTGCAGCCTTATTTGAATAGTTTCTTTCACTTAGAATGTTGTTTTCAAAGTTCATCCATGTTATCACAGGTGTCAATGTTTCAGGTTCTCTCCTTTGCCATCTTTCCATTTTAGTGCTCAAATTGCATAATAGAGTGAGTTAGGAAGTGTTTCAACAGATCTTCTGGGTTATTTTTTTAAGTATGTGAAAGATTGATGTTAACTTTTAATGTTTGGTCTGAATCTAGGCTTTATTTTGAGGTAAGTTTTAAATGACTAATATTTTTACTCAATTTATGTATACCTATAATTAGATATACTAATCCAGACACTTTTATCTCTTCCTGAGTACATTTTTAAACTGTGTGTCATTCTGGAATTTTTTTTCCTACTTGTTCTCTAATTTACAGGCTTAAGCATTTGGGGTTATTTTATTTGCCTTGTCTTGTTTGTTTTTGAGATAGGGCATGTCGCCCAGACTGGGTATATATTCCTGATTCTCCTGCCTCAGTCTTCCTAGTACTAGGGTTATATGTGCATAATACCTGTGATTTTACACCTTTTCATAGTATTCTCTTACAAGTTCTTCTTATTTCCATAAGGTCTGTGATTTAGTAGAGTTTGCTTTTTATTGTCAGTATATAGATCTGTATTTTGGGAATACACTAATAACTTTTGCTTTGTTTATTGTTTTATATTTGTGTGTTTTCTTTATCATTTCATTCTATTCTTGACCAGGTTCTAACTTATACAGGCTTTCAGTAAGGCTTTCTCTCCTATTTCTAGTTTCTTAAGTATAGGTTATTTATTGAGAACATTTCTTTTTCTTTCTTTTCTTTTTTTTTTTTGCCAGTCCTGGGCCTTGGACTCAGGGCCTGAGCACTGTCCCTGGCTTCTTTTTGCTCAAGGCTAGCACTCTGTCACTTGAGTCACAGCGCCACTTCTGGCCATTTTCTGTATATGTAGTGCTGGGGAATCGAACCCTGGGCTTCATGTATACGAGGCAAGCACTCTTGCCACTAGGCCATATTCCCAGCCCCCATTTCTTTTTCTTAAATGCAGGTGCTTAATGCTATTTCTTTGGACTACTATTTACTTCAGGTAAATTTTGTGTGTTGTGATGTCATCTTATTAATCACAATTAATGAGGATTTTCTAAATCTTCATGTGATTGTTTTTTACCTTTGCCTACTTGATTACTTAGAATCTTTGTTCTTTTTAATTTCCAAATATTTGTAAATGTCAACACATTTCTTTTTATTATTGACTACTCATTCCATTCAGTTTTCTTTAGTAAATGAAGTTTATATGGTTTCAATGCTTTTAAGCTTATTGAGCTGCACTTTACAGTATAATCTATATGCTCTACCCCAGCAATAGCCTCATATATCCATTGGAAGGAATGTTCATTATGCAGTTGTTCCACTTTAGACTCACTGATTCAGAATCTCTTGGAATCCCAAGATTGTTATTATTATTGCCAGGTGATGATTCTCATTCATACTTAAGTTCCAGAAGTACTGACTCATTCCTCTAATCCATGGGCATTGGATATACTTTTTGTGAATTATATCTGGTATCAATGTATTATTATTTTCTACATAAATTATCTCATCTCCTTGGCTACATTCATTCCTAGGCAGCTTTTGTTTTTGTAGATACTATAAATAAAATTGTTTTCTTGATTTCTTTTTCAGATAGTTTGCTGTTAGCATATGGAAACATGAATGGATTATATGGTTAATACCAACTTTACTTTTACGTTCTAAGAGATTTTTGTTTTCAAAGCATAATATTAGCAACAATTGGAGTCAATTCACCATACAGAAGTTTTTCTCAAAGCAAATTGATCTATATTTAGAATGTTATGGGTAAAAGATAGATAAACATAACCAAGTTGGAGGTTGGATGCTTATATTGTAAGAACTCCAGTACTTGAGCTATAACTCTCAGCCGTTTGGTTTGTTTGTTTGTATTTTAACTTTGCCAGAGCTGGCCTCAAATTCTTGGTCTTCCTGCCTCTGCTCCCAGCTGGAATAACAACTATACACCATCATATACACCTGGCTTGTTCAATTTCTTTTAAACATAAATGTTTTCTAATAATTGAGTAAAGTATAACTAAAAATTTTAACTACCATTTAAAACTAAACCTTGGAATTGGAATAAAAATTTACTTCCTTTATCCAACAAGCCACATTTCCAGCATTTAATAGCTACATGCACATGTGGACCAGTAGCTGTCACACTGGATGGCACAATTTGAAGACCTTACTACTTAAAACATGATCTTGAATATCACAGTTAACTTTTCAGAGTTGGTAAGTAAATTCAGAACCACAGATCCATCCTAGACTTATGAATAAAGAGTGTATATGTGCACATAAAGAGTGTATATGTGCACACTAAAATTCAGGAAGCCTGTAGCCCAATAGCTGTGCCCATATGAACACATAAGATGATGCTAAGCGAAATGAACTCCAAGTTATGGAAACAAGTGTTATATTATTGTTGTAATTATTTTCAACATGCATGTGAAACTGTACCTTTTTTTTTTCTTTTTCTCTCTCATATTCCCTTCCCATAGCTCTATCCCTGCTATCACTGTATCTGATCTTAGTACCCTGGATACTGTATATATGTGTATTGGAACTGGGGAAAGGAAAGGGAATACCAAAATCAAGAGACAAAGGATTAAAAAGACAAACCATTGCAAAAGCAATACTCAATAAACCATTTGGTGTAAACCAACTGTACAACTCATGTGGGGGGAGGAGGGAAATGGGGAGGGAGGAAATGAGGGAGGAAGTAACAAGTTGGATAAGAAATGTACTCACTGCCTTACATATGAAACTGTAAACCCACTGTACTTCACTTTGACAATAAAGAAGAAAAACATTTTTTTAAAATTCAGGAAGCCTTGCTTCAGAAGTTAGAACAGATCACATGGAAATGCTAGAGACATAGAGGCATAGGGAAATGAGTTGATTTACCAAATGTCTCACTGTGAGCAGATGAGAAGAAACATATAATCTAGAAACAACTTGCTTCTGGGCTAACCAGACACACAATGTTGAATTACCTAGTCCAAGTGATTTTTTTTTTTTTTTTTTTTGGCCAGTCCTGGGCCTTGGACTCAGGGCCTGAGCACTGTCCCTGGCTTCTTCCCGCTCAAGGCTAGCACTCTGCCACTTGAGCCACAGCGCCGCTTCTGGCCATTTTCTGTATATGTGGTGCTGGGGAATCGAACCTAGGGCCTCGTGTATCTGAGGCAGGCACTCTTGCCACTAGGCTATATCCCCAGCCCCAAGTGATTTTTTTTATCCTAGTCTTCCCACTCATAAATCTAGCATCACACAGGGAACCCATTAACTTTAAAAGTATAACATTCAGGGGCTGGGGATATGGCCTAGTGGCAAGAGTGCTTGCCTCGTATACATGAGGCCCTGGGTTCAATTCCCCAGCACCACATATACAGAAAACGGCTAGAAGCGGCGCTGTGGCTCAAGTGGCAGAGTGCTAGCCTTGAGCAAAAAGAAGCCAGGGACAGTGCTCAGGCCCTGAGTCCAAGCCCCAGGACTGGCAAAAAAAAAAAAAAAAAAAAAGTATAACATTCAGATAGGCAATCTGAGTGTATAAATACAAAAAGTGTCCCCAATAGTGTTTCCCAGTACTTCATATCAGTGTTTGATAGACACGCCCCCTCACACACACACACACACACACCTGGTTCTATGAGCGCCAAAGCAGAGCTTATGATGGGACCTCTAAAAGGGAGAAGATTTCATTACTTCTGTGATAACCCTAGCTTAATTTACCAATGTTCTCTAAATCCTTCTGTCTTCTAATTGCTGGTCGTGACAAAAGGGCATCTCTTCCAGCATAAGGAGACAGAAAACGATGGATAATAGTGCAAGATGGCTTTTGTGTTGAGCTTGCTTGTTCCTGTGAGCCCAGTGATGAGTGACAGGTGCAATTATATACTGAAAACTGAGGTGAATGCTTTAAGCTGCTATCTGTCTGAAAATCTCTAATTATAGAACTTTAGGTACTAGATTTATTATGGGAGATAGAGAGTTTACAGAACTCAATATGGGCACATTTTAAAATACTTCAATACTTTGCAGCATGACAACATGACTGTAAATTACTTAGAATTTTGTGTTTAATATTAGCATAATAGATTCCTAATTCTTCCAATGAAACAATAAAATCCCTTACATTAATACTTCCTTGAAAGCCAAACAAGCTAAGAGAGACTGTGTTCTTCACATCAGGTGATGCCTTTAAAACCAGCTACAATAACTGACTTGATTTTAAAAGACTCAAATGTGACAAGTTTACATGTTCATGGCCAGAAGCGTCCAACTTTAGTTCAATGCATTTTTCTACCATAATAGCTACTGTAATTAGTGAGTTAATTAAAAAAAATCAATATAGGTTGTCACAAAATTGCAAAAGTGCAGAGAGATTGGAAAAATGTGAGCTCTAGGGGCTAGCTGAGTCAGACTTTTACACAATTTATAATCATTGGTATTCATTCACATCAGCTAGCCTCTTCCTTACCATGAATCTCTCATGTTCATTTTTGTCTCAGCTTCTGTGACCAGGTACCTCAACATACTCCAACCAATCTGTGATTCCTACTTGTTTTGAAGACCCCTGAATACCTCAGGAAGACCATGACCAAGATGGGGCCTC
The DNA here is from genome assembly GCF_023159225.1 of Perognathus longimembris pacificus. Classification (NCBI taxonomy): domain Eukaryota; kingdom Metazoa; phylum Chordata; class Mammalia; order Rodentia; family Heteromyidae; genus Perognathus; species Perognathus longimembris. The sequence continues at coordinate 58,773,326 of NC_063166.1, forward strand.
AATACAGTTCTCCCAAATAATGGAGTAAAAGGTTATCTTCTTCAATTCTGGTCTGTCATGCTGTAGAAGGCACTGTCCGACCAAATCCTTGGATTTAAGATCTGTGGAAAGGGTAGGTTTATCCCTGACCCAGGTCTACCAGCATGTCATTAGGTCTGCCAACAAAGTTTACCTTGTGATGAAGGATCGGGTTCCAGGAAGCCAGGGCTAGAGATGTAAATCATGTGTTGATTCATTTTCTCACCTTTCTGTTTTATTTCAGCTATCCTGACCCTCTTTCAAAGTTTTAGCAGCTCTCCACTATAATGTTCTTCCAAATATAGTCTCTCTTTTATCACCAACAGAGACAGCCTCTACTCTACCACCTTGTTGCCCATCCCTGTGTCCCAGTATTCACACCTGTTCAGTCCTCATTCTTTCCATCTGTGCTGTCTTGTAACCAATGTATTATCTTTATATTATTGTAAAATCTAAGTGCTTCTTTGAAAAGTGAGCAATTTAGTGGCATTTAGGACATTCAAAATGTGCATTTTCCTATCTAATTGCAAATAATTCATCATCCCATTAGTTCTGTATAATTTCTTCACTCCTGTTAAACTAAAATCTAAGGGCAGTTCAGTTTAAGAATGTTTACTTGCACAAGAAAAAGTTTCTAAAACTGGGAATCTTTCCAGAAAGAAAGGGAGGGATGTCCCACCCAACATATGTGTGGGTTATATTTCTAGCCAGAGAAAATGAGGTGACACACAGAAACAACTTGATTGGCTCAAGGCTGTATTTGCCTTACATGGTCATGTTTTCACTCTCTGATTGGTTCAGTGCTTAGGACTGGCTGAGACTCAGTTGCTGAGTTGCAGAGATACAGTACTAGCTTCACATTAAACTAAGTTATAACTTATTAGAGAAATTTCTTAAAGAAAACTTTTCACCCAAGTATGGAGAGTCATCCAAATTCATTGGGCTTCAACAACCCCAAAGGAAATTTCCCATCCCTAAGCAATTATTCACCTTCAACCCTCCTTCCATGTCAGATAGCTACCAATCTGCTCATAGCCAAAAGGTAGAAAAAAAATGTAAATGGTTATAAATAAATATTTAGAATAACCTATTGTCTTATATTCATATAAGAGAATATTAACTATAAAAATTAAGTACTATGTCTAGGATAGTCCTAGCAGAATATCACAAGAGCGCAATAGCTATGTACATATGAACACATACGATGATGCTAAGCAAAATGAACACCAGGTTATAAGAATAAGTGGTTTATCATTGTTGTTGTTATGTTCAATATACCATGTAAAATTATGCCATTTTCTTTTGTCTTTCTTCCTCATGGTTTAATCTCTGATGTCACTGTAACTGATTTTGGTACCCTGACTACTCTATATAGGCTTGTCAGAAGTAGAGAAGGGAAGGAGAACATCAAAATGGAAAGACAAAGGGTAATGCAACAGCAACACTTATAAAACTATATGCATTAAACCAACTGTACAATTGGGAGGGGATTTGGGAGGTGGGAAAGTGGGAGAAAAATGAGGGAGGAGGTAACAAGTTTGATAAGAAATGTACTCACTGACTTATGTATGAAACTGTAACTCCTCTGTAAATCACTTTGACAATAAAAAAATTCAATTAAAAAATTAAGTACTGATATATCCCAGAACAGAAATACATCTTGAAAATATTCTTGTATATCATTGATGGCTGCATAGCTCAGCGTAGTAATATGCTACTAAAGATCTCAGAGACACTATAAGGAAGCATTGTGGTTTCTGCTGGAGGCCAAGTGGAATTCTTATCAATGCAGGGCCCTGAGCTGCCAGGTAAGACCCAAACTAGAATGTGGTAGGAGGAGATGTTCTTCCATCTGCTACTGTTGGGGTCCAGCCTTTGGACTTGACGGGGGACTTGACGCCCTTCCCCCAGCCCTAGGGGAATGCGGAAGCAGGCTACGGTTCTCTGGGTCCGGAACCAGAAGAACCAGCTTTGCACCCAGCCTCCCTGTCTTGCCCTGGCTCGGCGCTTTCGAGTGACGTTGGCTCAAGAGGAGATCATGTGATAGCTACCAGCCTATCAGCATCCTGGCCGATTGCCTTCTCTCGCTATCATTTCCCTTTACACCCGCCTTAATAAATCAAATTGCTCTGGAAGCCTTCTCCCAGACTCGTGTTGGCCTGACTTTATTTACCAGTAAGGAGGTGGGCATGCGCACACGTGAGGTCGGTACTGTTCCCTCCATCCCATCCTGGCTATCTGCCGGCTGGGTGTCCAGGAGAGAGGATGAGAAAAGGGGGTGGCGAGAAACCTAGCTGAGCCTTGATCCCCACACCGGGAGAGGCGACACGAGCCCGACATGCCGCTACTTCAGATACCCCATTTTGTGTATCAGGGCTGTGAGTAAAGCAACTCCCTCTGCATTCTAGTCTAGAGGACACCCTGTGGAGAAGAAAGGAGGAACCTGGGTGGCAGCCAGAACTGAGACTCAAGAGTGCTTCCAGACAGTCCTTCCAGGCAGCTGCCATTGTTCTAACCACCAAATTTAGAGCTCCAGACAATAAATAGACATATAATGAAATAAAGAACTAAAATAATAGCATGTCAGAACACAAAAATGTAGAATGAAAACAATAAGGAGAATCTAGAGGGCTGTGTTGTGGTTAGTGACAACTTGCGTTGCCATTGTAGGACAGATGGCTTTTGAACAATGTCTTCAAGGTGAGGAAGTGAACCAAATGGAAAAACACAGGCAAAGAAAAGAGCCAGCACAAGAAGCCTTGGAAGGGTGGAAGCAAGATTGGGGGCCGGGGAGGAGGATGCCTAGCTTTTTTGCAGAGAAAGGATTTCAGGTTGCCTGGAACTGGGAGTAGGGGAGAGAGGATGTTACCCAAGTGACCATGGCTCAGGCCACATGGGGCTCAGAGGCCCAAGGACTTTGGCAAGTATTGTATATGAAACGAAGAATGACTGCAGACTTCTGAGAACAGACACATGGTCATTAGCATTCATGATCAAATATGTGTGCTCAATGGATTGGGGTGTCTGGTGTGCTCGGGACAGAGCTCATGGGGAGCAAAAGAGAAAAAAATGGAGAGATCACTTAGATACTATTGCCAGAATCCAGGAAGAAAAGTGGAGTGCCACAGAAAGTCATGAGAAACGAGAGGTTACTGCTCTGAATTACGAGGCACTGCAGTTTTTTATTATGGACTGGAAATGATGAGCTGTAAGAAGAAGGTACAGGTACTTATTTTTTCCAGGATGTTGATGTGAACAATTGGAATTATAGAACTGTCCTCAACTGAGGTGGAAAATTGGAGAGGGTACAAGTTTGGGGCAGGGACTGCTTAGAGTTTGGTTTTGGAGATGTCAAAATGAGATGTCTGTTGCACCTATGAGTAATGTTGTCTAGAAAATGTACAGAGTATATGAGAAGTGACAGAGAACTCTTGGCCAGAAAAAGAAAGTACGAGCCTTAAGTGCACAGGACTAGGTGAGAACAATGGAGATAAATTAGAGACAAGGACATAGTTTAAGGAGACTCCATTCGGCATCAGCAATGGGGAAACCATAAAAGAGACAGAGAAGAGTGACTAGAAGGGTAGAGGAGAGCTACTGGAATAGAGACTACTTAGAGAAGGTGTCACTGAGGAGGCTTTGGGGCAAAAGTAAGGATATTTGAAGAGCAATAGAGGGAACCCTAGTCAAAAGACAAGGTGCAAGAAATGAAAATAAATGGAAAGGATAAATAGCCTGATGTGTGATGGAGGATCTAGCCCCGAGAGTGCAAAGCCCTGAGTTCAGATCCCAGACAATTTTGTGCAGTAGTCTAATGAACTTTAAAGCAAGAAGGATGTAAGACTAGAGTACAACATGTCAACAAAGACCTAGACAGCAGTCAAAATTAGTCATGGCTTTGACATTCTTGATGAGGGAAAGTATATGATTTGCTAATCTTTTCAAAGTTCTTTCTGTCCCAAGGATAAACATCAAAGTGGGTGAGTGGTCTTCTAGCATCTAAGTACTTGTCTTCAAGATGAAAGGGAAGGCCAAGGAGCTGCCAGACTACTCCATAGAGTGGTGCCAAGCATTTCAATGGAGGACAGAAATCTTGTTGTATAGAAATGTGAGATCAAGCCATTGGTCTTGAGATAAAGCCAAACCAATGATCTAAGGGCTAAATAATGGTTGGTCAAGGGAGGGGGGGATCATTTTCCAAGGAAGTCTCTACAGGGAGGAAATTTCCAGGAATCCAGCATCTTAAGTAACCTTCCCCTCAAAGTTCTGATTGAGGGAACTTGGGAGCCATCTACCCCTTTGCCTATGAAATCTGTCTCTGGGTCCCTGTGGCTCTGTGGAACCCAGATCAAATCTCCATCAGTAGAAATTCAACTTCAAAGCGTGTTCTACAGTTTTGTTTGTTGTTTTAGATAGTAGAATTACGTGAGAAAAAATTAACCTGGAAAAGTTAGAGTAAATTTAAAACTCCAAAGGAAAGATAGTTGAAAAACTACATGTAATTAAAAAAAAATCTTACAAAACATTCTAAATTCAAACAAAAGCAGCTGGCATTAACATCTAAATTCTAAGACAGAAGACAAATGAATATTCAAGTGAATCCAAAACATTGGTTTATTAAAAATATCCACCATGAAATGTTATTCTTACCTAAACCCAATAGTATATAATTATGTGTGCAAACTGATATATGTGCACATATTAAAGTCATGCTTTACCACAAAATAAATTATTGGCTGATTATTCTTTTTATAAAAGTTGACCACAATATTTACTATAAAGATACTTTAAGTACAAGTTCTCTTGATATATCAGTGATTATTCAATTTACAAAAATTTACTTCCCTAAACAACAATTCAGAAAACCCAGAATGTGTTTGTCACATCCTAATCAGTAAAATAGCATGGAGAGTGTTTTAAAAAGATACATTTTATCTGGGTTTGTGGATTGTATGTGTAATCCCAGTTACTTGAGAGGTGGAGATAGAAAGATAGAAGTTCAAGGCTTGGCTCCAACAAAAATAAAGAGGAGGAGGAGGAGGAGGAGGAGGAGGGGGAGAAGGAGGAGCAGGAGATTAGCAAACCTCATTTCAAACAAGAAGCTGGGTATGGTAGAATACACCTGTAATTCAGCTACATGGGAGGCATAGGTAAGAGGAATGAAGTCAGAGGCTAGCCAGGAGTGCAGGAGGGTTGAAGGAACCCAAAACTTTGTGGTAAAAAAATGTCTAAAGCAAAAGAGCTGAAGCTGTGGCTCAAGTGGTACAATGTAAGGCCCAGTGCTTAAAACTCCAATACTGGCCAAAAAAAAGTAAATAAAGGAAAATAACTTAAAAATTTTAATTTGCTTAAGGAATTCATTTGCATAAAGACTTCATTGTTCCATGGGAACTAGGAAAGATCTCTAATGATGAAAATGACCATTAGAACCCCAAAAGCAATGAATGAACGAAAAGAAACCATTTTAACCATTCTGCAGCTCACTTTGAGAACATGCTGGCAGTTGTCCAGTGAATTATTTTAAATGTTGTCATAACACGTAGATAATCTGTTACGTGATCCTACATATTTATAACAGAGTCCCTAGTAATTTGTAAGATGGTATAGATGTTGCTACATTTTTCTAGTGGGATATACAAGGCCAAGTATGGACCATGGAAAAATTGCATTAAAAAAAACAACAACTGGGTATTGAAAAATCTGGCTCTCAAGCCCCAGTATAGGTATCAGGAATCTGAAAGGCTGCTAGTTGAGTGAGCTACAGCATTTTAATCTTTGAAAGAGTAGTATGGGGTGGGTGGGTATATGGGAGGGTGTGGTAAAGTAAAGGGTGTGTAGAAAGGTTCTACTATAGCCAGCACTAAAGCAGCTACAAGACCCCATTTGACATCTCTGGGATTCACATTTTATACTTGTACTAAGACAAAACCCCAGAGTCCTTACTATACAAAGATTTTGTGTTGTATTTGTTTGTCAGTTGTGGAGCTTGAACTCAGGGCCTGGGCACTGTCCCTGACCTTTTCTACTCAAGGCTAACCCTCTACCACTTGATCCACAGCACCACTGCAACTTTCCTGGTTAGTTGGAGATTAGAATCCCACAGGTTTTTCTGCCTGGGCTGACATCTAACCATGATCCTCAGATCTCAGCCTTCTGAGTAGCTAGGATTACAGGCTTGAGCCACCAGTGAACTGTCACAAAGTTTTGATTTTTAAAATATTTCATTAATTCTTCTTAGAGCCCCCAGATCAGCCAAAATCAAAAGGGAAATGTTGCATTATGTCTGAGAGCCCAATGAATATAGAACAAAATTTCATGTAGCTTATTAAGGTTAATTTGAGATCTTAATTGAATCGTTATTTTACCTGTGAGATATCTCACTTCTGAATGTGAATTGGGGACAAAAATATTATAAATAATGTAGTTTTTCTTTCATAGATTCCATCACTTCTTGAGAATATCCCACACTAACCTTAGGGGAGCAGGCTGTATATCTGTTGCTGCTGTGTAAGACACGAGGCAGAAAGAAATCTGTTTTTATTCCTATTTGAATTCTGAATGCAGGGTGGTTTACTGATACTTGTTGATATTCCTACCAAAATATGTGGTGTGAAAACCAGAACTCTTGTTTTGCAACAGAAAACACTGCCCACAAGTGCCTGGCAATGAGGACTGATGGGGTGGGTCATTTCTTTGCAGACTGTCACTTGGAGCCCTTGAGTTGGCTTTGTATCCTCTGTCGCTAGATGTCACTGCATGCACAAATGGAGCTGTGGCTGAGGGCATCAGCCTGAAAACTGGGAAAGCAAAACTAACTCGGGAAACCTTCATTGTATTTTGGATTTTTTTTAAGGCATTAACAATATCATTTAATTAGGCTAATCGCCCTTCATAGTTTGTCATTTCACAAACTGTGTGAAATCTACTCTAAACATGTGCAAATCTTTGCTATTCAATGAGACTTTCTAGCGTGGTCAAATGTGGTTAGAATCTTCTTCACCATTTCTTTTGGGACATAAATTGACTATTTATTTGCTACCTCTAGTTGAGGATTATTTCATGTAAAAAATCAATTTGTTCTCAATCAGTATGAAACATTAAAACAGTACTTAACTGACTTCAAAGCCTCAGTCTTTGTAGCAATTAGCCTTATACACTTACTCTGAGCTAAGAAACTTTAATAAAATTTATAGTTCCTCTGTTCACTATACTTCCAAATTTCAACTTTATATTTTTATCTGTTGAAGTCCTGGGTATGCTTTGTTAGACAGGAGACATTCATCCTGGATTTTTTCTGGCGAGGTTTGCTGTCTCTGCAATGTGCACTTAAAATTTAAGTTAAGATGATATACCAGGGTTTTAGGGAGATGGCATTTTACATCTTCTCTTTTTATACCCAGACCCCCACGGAAGTTGTCATGATATAACTAACCTCAGCAAAATTTTGCTGCCTCAGTTAGAATTTCAACCTCCATATGTTTATTCACCTCTATTTATGGAAGCAGGAGTTTTACTCAAAGCAACTAACATTGAAAGTTCATTTACCTTCTCCAGATGTGAACTGCAATGTGATAAATGAACTTCCCCAATCAAACTTTGCACTCTTACCTGTGATACGGTCTAATAAATAGGCACACATGAGGTATTCAAGACCCAGGTAATAATCCTAAATCTTTTGTGCGGCTATAGAAATTATGGGCCCAGCTAAGAAAATGTTCCTTTGTCATTCTCAAAAGGAGTTAGCCGAATAATAGGTTTGGGGGGGAGGGAGGGAAAGGAGGGAGTCAAAAGTGGCACACAAAATCACACATTATCTTTCTTCTCCAATAATTTCATTGCAACCCTGAACAGCAATGCATTCAAAGCACTTCAAAAGTATTCTACAGTTTTCTTCCTTTTGTAAAGCTAATTTAATATATTAACCAATAATCAAGCATAATTAGCAAGTCTGTAGCCAGATACTTATTTTCGTCCACTGAGCCAACAGGCAGACAAAGAAGAATAGACAGAGAAACACAACATGTTAGTGTGTTCCTGTGCACACATGTATGCTTGAGTTAGATGATTAGCTCCAGTCATCTTTATTGCCATGGTAACCTCAGGATGCTTGGGATGAGGAAAGAGTTGGAAAAATAAAAGGAGTAAACAGAGAACAATCATAGCTAAACCCACTACAGACCCAGAAGAAACAAAAATCTGTGCATCTGTTCAATTGTGACCTGAGTATCAGTTTTTTTCTAAGAACTGCAGCCTAAAAGAAAGTTACACAAATCTTAGTGGATATGAAATCATCCTTAAAAAACATCATTTTGATGAGTCCAAGGTAAACACATCAGACCCACACAGATTAAATTTCCATTAAAGTGCACATGATTTTAATGGAGGGGGAGGGAGAACTTCAAAAGCTAAGACATTTTAAATTAAATCTTAAATTTATTCGGGGTTTGCCCCAAATCTACACTTTATTTATAGCGTCCTGCCTTTCTTTTCCAAAATATGGGTCCCACCAAATAGTAGAAGCGTGCTGACAACAGCACATTGGGTAGATGGTGGGCTATAGACCTGGGCTGGCTCCTTTCTGCCTCAGTTCAGATTTCTGTGAATACCACAAGGCAGGAGCTATCCCCTAATTATGGGTGGGATTAGTGCTCAATAGCCATGTGTTGTTCTTCATGGCTTTCAGCCCTCATGGTTTCTCAGTTCCTTATGGTCACTGTGGCCACCTAGAAATTCTTTTCAGGAGCATAATAAGCAGATCAGCTATTGCAGCCCAGAGCCTGGTTGGACAAAGAGAGGCGAAGGGCCCTCCTGCAGGCGGCTGTCTGTTCTCAGATCCCCGAGGGCACCCCAGGGTCACATCAGACAAAACCATAGTCCAGCCTCTTTTGATAGAGTTCTATTCCAGACCCATTGCCCTGACTTAAGGCTGTGGGATACACATAGTAACATGCACTATTTGACAACAGAAATACTAGTATTGGGGGTGGGGGGAGAAAAAAGAGAAAGAGAAGCAAAACAAAAAAAAAAAAAAGAAAAGGAAGAGGAAACACCCATGCTTTGTACACATACAGGAAGTTTCCTCTAGCTTTTTTTCCCCTTCAGACATTTTTCCGTAGAAATCTTGAAGGTAGACACCTAGCAGTCTCTTTCTCAATCTGTGCTTTATATCGATCTGTGGGTGGGGGTCATGTCATCATGACAAATGGGAAATAGTGGGCAAACAGTTGTATTTTCAAATGAGACAAGGCCGTTCTTTGCTTCTTGCTTTATTTTATTTTATTTTTTTTCACATTTTTAAGTCTCTCCTGCTCTGCATGGCCACAGTGTCACAACATGGCTAGGATTTCCCTGAGCAGCATCTGGTCCCTCTCGGAGGATTCCATAGGCATTTTGTCTCTTTCAGATTTTTCAATAAAGGCCTCTGTGGGCGGGAGGGTAACCATCTGTCTAAGCGTCACCTGGCTAGCTGGGCCTGCCTGGCCACACGCTGCTCTCTACGAGGCATTCCTCTGCATCAATGAATGTACTCAGAACTATCAGAGACTGGGCTGAGTGATGGACAGTAGCCATGGAACTCAGCCTTCAGCCAGGAATACAACATGAATAAGAACAATTTTTGTATAGCAAAAATGAGTCGATTGTATAGTTTTAGAATATGGGCTTTGAGGCAGTAATGCTGGGTTTCAATTTCCTTCTTATTTACCTCCTCATCACATCCTTTAGACAACTTCCTTCTGGGATTTTTGCATCTGCCAAAGGAAATTAGTAAGGATTATGTTGTTAGGAATTTTCCATAGGACGCATCCACATACAAAGATACAGCTCAGATCAGATTGGAAACAAAACAAAGGTATGAGTTTGATAAACTTTACATTAGAGGGATTTAAAAAATAAATGTGCAAGGGTAGTTAAAAGAAAATAAGAAAGAATTATGCAGTGTGTCATGTAGTCCATGGGATTCCAGAGCTGTTACTACTTGAGAGCTGGAAGGGTAGTCAGGGAAGGGACATTGGACATCAGAGGGGGGATACAGGGAGAAGGACACAGGCAGTGGACATTAGCAGAAGGGTAACTCAAAGTGTGGTAAGAAGAGGGATGCATGAGAACCAATCCGGGACCTCCCATTCTTCCTACTCTGTAAATTCCCCACTGTTGCCACCCATTTCCCAGAGTAAGTAGCAGCCCTGCCCACATCCCTTTGGCACTCAAGAAATCACAAGAGGTTATTTTTTTTTTTGTATTTTACTTTTGAGACATTTAGCCCAAGCATTTCTTGTCAGCAGGACAGCCTATTTAGCCCAAAAGCACAGCATATATGCTAGAGAACAATGTATTCAAAAGCAGCTCTAAGCCAGGGCCTGATGAGAGCTGGCAAATCAATATCCAGCTTCCTCATCCCACACATCTCCCAAGGTTCCATCTCCATCCAAAAATGGGAGCTCACACGAGAGCTTGGGCACTAACACACTCGTTACTAGATTCATTCCTTCCTGTCTCATTTCCCTGTTCCTCTATTGGTGCTTCCTAGAATTGTCCCCCCCTCCAGTATTTCATTGGCACAATGATCCTTCTCTTCTGAAGGAGCCTACGACACGAAGGCAGAATACAGTGGCATCCTGCAGTGGACTTCCCAGAGCACAGAGCAGGGAGAGGTGGGGAGTGATCTGGGAGGGAAATGAGACACCCTGTGAGTACTCAGCACCATGCCTGGTGAGCCTCATAGCACGTCAGCTAGCAGTGTCCGCTTGGCAACAAATATCATGCAATTGTTTCCTTGCTCTGTTCTTTTTCCATAACACCCTTCAGTCAGTGACCTTATTTCCTGGGACTTTCTTCATATATAATTGGCCATGTATTCATAGTTTAACATGCATGGATTTAACCAACCTCAGATTAAAAGTATCAGAAGAAAAAATTGCTCTATACTAAACATGCATGGGCTTCTTTTTCTTTCTAGTTTTCTCCAAACATACAGCATGACAGCTATTTACATCAAACTTATATTACATTAGGAATTTTAAGTAATCTATGGATGATTTAAAGCATACATATGTACAGGTTAAATACAAGAAGCAAAATCTTTTTATATTAGGAACCTGAACATCTCCAGGTTTTCGTATCCACAAGCATCCTAGATTAAATCCACTTGGATACTGAGAGGCAACTGCCCTTAACTTTTTAACGTACTGGGGTGTGTGTGTGTGTGTGTGTGTGTGTGTGTGTGTGTGTGTGTGTGTGTGTGTGTAAAATTGTGAGGATGCTATTCCAACTGGAATGAAAAGCTTGGGTGTGAGGTATTAATAAAAACTAAACGGTATGCCTATAAAACAATGAAGCTTTAAAAGTAGGATGCACACAGACAGGTTTCATGCCAGACATTACAAATTGAAAGATGTCTGAGAGGAGAGGGCCTTTCTATCATTCATCACTAAAACTGAATTATGTAGGAATTAAGTCCTACTATCAGAACTCAGAATAGCTCACATCCCATCATGATCACCACAGACTGTGTTAAGAGTTAAAATGATTCAGAAGGGATACAAAGGCTTCAGCCGAATCCCATACTGCAGTACTGTTAAAGGCCAAAAGCAGAGCATAGCATGTAGTTAATACTTCATAGACAGATGAGCATGGACATATTATTGTTGATCCATCCAAAAAAGTTAGGATGTTTGACTGCTTAAATGGATTATTTGGTCCATTAGTGTAGAACTAAAGTAACCCAAGAAGAATCAAAATATTAATATTTATCCAGTCTTTTTTTCAGATAAACCTTAGTACTTTATGTTTATGTATGCATAAGTGTATACAAATACATATATTAAGTATATTATAACATTGTCATTGTATTATAATTATCCTATATATTACTTTAACTAATATATGATAATTAATAGAAAGTTCTATTGGTTAAAGCAAGTCATATGGGCAAAGCCAGTGTCAATACAGAAGTGTGTTACACAGGGCACTAATAAAAGGAAGCATTAATGAATGAAGACAATTACCCCCATCAAATTTTGACATCATTATCCCCTCCATTTGAAGTGGATATGATCCCACCTTCTTCCTATGCACTTTAGTATATACTCCGGATGACTGAGCCTGCCATCCTAGAGTTTTGTTTATTTTTTAATCTCGTGAGAGGCAGAATAACTTTCATCCTAGAATATTTGAATGATAAATGAATTTCTTGAAACCAATCCACACCCCCTAAAAAGTACTTTCCAACAGAGATCCTGGGATTTTCAATTTTAATGAAGCACATGTTGGAAATACATGTTTGTATTTCATTTCAATATGGCCACGTACAAGTGGTGGAGACGGATCACAAGTGTTACTTGTCTAGCTGATCTGATCAGTGTGTGGTGCTAACTGATATGTCTAAGCCCCTCAAGATCCTGGAGTAATGAAATGTGTCTGTGAGGGATGGAGACTGGACCTCTCACTTCTCCTCTGACACTTCTTTCAAGCCAGCACATAGCAGCCAACAAGAAAAGCCTTGGAGGCAACTGGGCAGTGGGGGGCAAGAGGCATTGAGATGGAAACTCCTCTTAGTAAAATGTCACTGTGGAAGCTATGAAGGTCAGGGCACATGCTCATGGTGGAGTGAAAACATGCAGTGAAGCAAATCATGTGAAGTCTCTACACAGTGTGTAGCTGAAGAGAACAAAAAGGCAAAAAATCAGACAAGCTACAAATATATGGCCAGAAAAGAACAAAGAAAATTGAGACTTGTCATGGTATCAGAGATCAAGAATATCTCTAAAGAGAAACAAGATAGTTTTCTGTACATGACAGTTTCTCACTTACTAATTCTGTGTAATTTAGCTTATGTGCATTTAGAATGGCTCTGTAAGGCTATTCCACAAATGTCAACTACAGTACAAGCAATACACCTCAACTAAAAATCAGGAAGCAACTATCACCCAAGACTGGTAGAATAGGAGGAGATGTGGTATGGTATTTTTTTTTTTTTTTTAGTTTTTACTAGTCTAGGGTCTTACAGATTTTCAACAGAAGCAAGATTCACAGTAAATCTAGTTCAATGGGCTTGGAGTCATGGTGATGTTGCTTCTTAGAGAGAGGCTTCAGTGGGCAGCGACAGAAAGAGCTATCCTATGTTTCCCTTCCTGTCCACACTCCAATTTCAACCATTTTCCCATTTCCTGAACCTCTCTAGGATCAAGAAAAGAAGGTAGCTGAAGAAATGATTCATATCATACCTAACACAAAGCTGGAGAGAAGTGGAAGATACACAGATTTCCCATGCATTAGTCTTGCCCATGCCAACTGACCAAATATGGTCACATATCCTGCCTTAGTGTCCAGGGACATTGTGACCCTTTCCAAGAAGGAAAGGATACTAGTAAAAGCAATGGCAGTCAATCTCTGACACAAGTACTCACACTATGAAAAGGTCTGTGTGGTAAAGCTACAGAAGACACAGAAATGGAAAAGTGGTAACTCTAACTCAAAGGGCAACCTGTAAGCTGACCTACCCTTAACCCATTCTGGATACTACACATGTCAGTCCAAATATGTGAGTTTATAGGCAATGCATAGTAACCTTGCTAGCTGTCTATGGCTACAATAGTGATCAACTAGAAATCTTAATAACTTAAATAACAATCCTGTTTTCTTTCCTTTCATTGTTTTTCTCGCGGCCAGTAATTAGTTTCCTTTGGCTGAATACTGACGGATTTTGGGTGCTATGTGGCTAATCTGGGACAGTGCTGGATTTGAATCTTCTGCACATGATTGTCATCTTGCAGAAGACTAACCTATGCTTGTTGTCACCAGAAAGCAACAGAAGTAAAGAGAGAGAGAGAGAGAGAGAGAGAGAGAGAGAGAGAGAGAGAGAGAGAGAGAGAGAGAGAGGAATGTACAATTACTTGAGGACTTGGTTCACTCAGGTCTGACTAATTTCTGCAAAATCTGTTGTCCCTAGCAAGTGACAGATCCAAACAAGACTTGGGGTAGGGAGAACATCTATACCTGAACTGGAATAGCTGTGAAGTCACATCAAAAGGGACAAGGATAGATAGTATTAACATAACAGAGACTTTTTTTTTGCAATTGGAAATCGATTATTCCCAGCGTGAGAATCTTGACACATAGTATTACTTTAAAAGAGAGCACTCACCTTACAAATGATACAGAAATAATCTAAATGAAAGAGGAGAAAGACACACACACACACACACACACACACACACACAGAGAGAGAGAGAGAGAGAGGGAGAGAGAGAGAGAGTCCTTAGAGAAGATTGTTTAAGACTTAACAATTTGTCCTAACTTTTCTCAGAGGAAAAGAAAAGACCATGTATGCAGAGCTCTTTCACCCTTGTGGCTGGGCTGGGGTTTATCTGACCTCTGCTTTGAGTCACAGCTGACTGAGGGGGTTGGGTGGGTTATGAATCATATTCCAAAACATAGATAGAATTCGCTGGGGGTGGACTTGAAGGTGGGGATGAAGACACTGCAAGTTCAGGCATTATCTCAGCATTTAGGGTGATTTCTTCTTTCCTACATCTGGAAAAGTTGGCCACAGAGCTCTCTTCTGAAATTCAAAGGCAAAGATACCACTTGGGCCCTGGGAGAGTTGCAGGCATATACTTTGGGGTATTTGAAAGTAGAGTTTCCAGTTTCGGGAGTGCTTGTATCATTGCTTTAAATGTGCTCCATTCCTGTGCACTAGTTCAACAGACCATATCATCTGCTATTGTATAGAAACTCAGGAGCCAGGTACTAGGTGAGTTGAAGAAGTTAATATTTAGAAAGAGTAATGGCTGCATTTGGCTTCCTACAAGAAGGAAATATTAAGCTAATGTTATCTATTGACCCATTCCCACATATATTTGCATTTGACACTGTTTTTTTTTAATTCTCTAGCTTAATTAGAGTTTAGCTCAATTCACCATAAGTCTCCATTCATATTTGTTTTGTTTCAGGAATTTTCCTCTTATTTTTGGTGCCATAGTAACATGCATAAAATACACAAATATTTACACATCTATCCCAATGTTATATATTGACCTGTTCTCACATATATTTGCATTTGGCACCTCTTTTTTCAAGTTCTCTAGCTTAATTACAGTTTAGCTCAAGTCACGATCAAGATGCACTTTGTTTTGTTTAGGGGTTTTCTTGTTATTTTTGGTGGCACAGTAACTTGCCTAAAATACACAAATATTTGCACATCTGTCCTCCAGCAGTTAATACATAGCCTAACCTGAGTCAAAGATTGAACGAAAATGGTATCATCCTAAAATAAGTCTGGAAACGGAACTGAATGTTTGCCAAATAAGGCAAATATCTGCCTTAAGATGCTCAGCGCTGAAATAACTCTCTTAGAAACAAAGGCAAAGCACGATTGGCTCCTATTCAACCTGGTTAACAACATCCTTAATTACAGGACGTGGCATCATTTTGATTCACAGCAGAATAAAAGGCATCTATTTGTATATTTGGAAGTTTGAATGAGGATTTCCTGATTTCCTGATGAAGTCATTCCTGCCTCACAACAGCCTTGCTTGTACACTAGAGTTAATACCAGGTCACCATTTCCATGCAAGTTTGTGCACATACTCTCTCTCTCTCTCTCTCTCTCTCTCTCTCTCTCTCTCTCTCTCTCTCTCTCTCTTTCCCTTTCTCCCTTGCCCCTCTTTTTTCTCTCCCTCTCACACACATATGCACATACACTTATTTCACTTACTAATTAAAACCCATTCATACATAATTTCCTCTCACATTAATGGTGGCACCAAATGAAAACTTTAGTTCAGAAGGGGAATGCTCTAAATTAATGTCATTTCTACATTGCTTGTCTAGAAAAGAGTACTTTTGTTAAGCTGCTTGGGATGCATGTATCTTGGATATATTATTTAAGAGACAGGCAAACATGGAAAGTGTTGACTGATGGTAACCAGGCTAAGATTCCTCTGCCTTTTAAACTTCTTCAAGCAGAAACAGTTACTAACCAAAGATACTTTCAGAATTTCCCCCAAAGAACTCATTAAGGTATTAGTGCTGACTGTGATGAGTTCACTATCACTTACTGTTATTTACTGCTATCTATTCAGTATAGAATGTGAATCCATTAATAGCTGGTTCTAAGAGGAATATGTATTCATTCTGTACTGCCTAAGTCATGAACAAGGGTTGGGGAAAAAAGGAGAAAGAAGGAAAAAGATCCTGCTGTCCTAAACCCAAGAGGTGCTTACTTATAGTATGAGGATAATCACAGCAGATCATGTAGGTACCTCTTCCATATATCCCTTGCCTTCATCCCTTCAGAACACAGCCACACCACTTCCTTTGTGCTTGGAGGCTTCCTCTGTATCCTGGAGTCAGCTTAGCCACTCAGAGCAGGCCAGAAGTGATGGGAAATTATCACTCCCTGGAAATTGTCACTAGTTCAATGACTAATCGGAGTTGGTATACCTCAGACAGGACCTCAAACTTCTGTAATCATTCATCCATGCAGCAGCCACTAAAGGAGCATCTACTGTATGCCAGGCAATGCTCTAATGTTCAGAGAATATGTCAGAGAACATCACATCCAATTAAGTATGACTTCACAGAGCTTATGATTTAGCGTTTAGCAGGGTAACATAAACTGAAACATACTTACAATAAATGTGTGTATCATTCATTTGTTTGAAAGATATACCAGGGTGTTCAGAGGAGGCTTTATTTAAGGCAAAATTGGAGTTAGTAAGTATGAAGCCTAGCATAAACATGTGGGAGGAGTATTTCAGGTAGAGAGACCAGGGCTGAGGTTGAAGGGGGCTGAGTTTGTTATAGAGAATGAAGTAGAAGCCAATGAGCAATGAGAGTGATAGAGATGAAGCCATAAGACAATCATGATAGCAAGAAACAATAGCTGGTAAGAAAAACAATGAACAGTAGATAGTACCAAACCCATTCAACAAAATAGTAGTTTCTTCTCCTTGTTGCCCATAAAAAGACAATCCGTTTTTAAAAGACCTTTATATTGTTATGTCAGTAATGACTTCAATAATAAACAATTGTTATTTTAAACTAAATGGGATTATATTCATATTTTTCTTAATTAAACAGTAGAAAGTATTTTATAAACCAAAAATATAACAAAGGAAAGATAATGTATAAAGTCAAAAAAAGGTCAATATTGTCTCTTTTATTTTTAATTGTATTAGCTTTGTTGAGATATAATTCACATATCATTACACAAGTACATTTTAGGGCATATTTCAGTGATATTGTTTATTCACAGAAGTACAACATCATGTACACAAAGAATTCCTCCATCCCTAATACTTCTTTCTCCTCAATCACCACTTCTGGTTCCTCAGTGGCTAATCACTAATGTACATTTTGTCTCTAATGGATTTTCCTAATCTAATCACTTCATATTAATTTTTATTGTATAATAAAGGTAACGTACAGAGGAGTTAACATTTCATAAGTCAGGTAATAAGTACATTTCCTTTTGGTCATTGTCACCTTTATTTTAGTCTTTCCCATTTTTTTCCTCCTATCCTTACCCATAAGTTATATAGTTCATTTTAAAAATAGTTTCTATTAAGTACCACTGTTGCATTTGTTCACCCAATGTCCCTCATTTTTGTGCCCCCACCCTTTAGCCTCTAGAGACAGAAAAATGAACAAACAAGATAAAAAGAAAAATGAAAAACCCTCTTATTTCCATTTCCTGGAGTTCATTTTGATAAATATTATTTTATATAATCAGATCATCCCTGCCTTTTGCTGGTTATTTTCTACCAAGGCTGGATTCAAACTATGATATTCCAGACCTCAGGCTCCTGAGTAACTAGCTAGGTATAAACCACCAGAGGCCTGGTTTTTTTTGACATGTAAAGCCTATGATAAAGGTCCACTAATATTGCCAAGACTAAATGAAAACTATTAGCTCTCTTATGTGGGTTGGTGAATCAATTCATAAGGATACATACAAACAGATGAAAGACATGGAAAAATATCTCAGGTAAATAAGAAGCGTTCAAAATTGATCTGTATACAAATGCTAATAAACTAGTAGTAATGCCTTGCAGATAGATCTTGAACAAAGTTGCATGAATGCTGAAAAAAAATCAAACATTAAATGTGTGCATGTGTGTATGCGTGTGTGTGTGCGCGCGCACATGCCCCACTATGGAAATAAAGGAAATAAATGAAACAGGAAAGATGGAGTACACTTATTATCTGCCACTGGCAATCTGTCTGTCAAGTGAGTTTATAAAAACCATACCTCATTAGCAATGGGGGGACAAAGACATCGCTAGCAGGCCTGGCCAGAGCTGCCACAGTCCCATAATAAGATAAGCAAAGGCCATCTCTTGGAGGGTTGAACATTGGACCAGCATGGACTCACAGGGAAAGACTCTTCAAGTCATAAATAACCAATAGGTATAGTTTGTGATTACACTGGAAAAAGTTTGAGACAAAGAGAGTCTGGGAACTGACAATGGAATTAGGAGACTAAATTACAAGAGGTGAAAGCTATGGACATTAAAAATCATTCACATGATTTCCATCAGAGGGCACAGCACTGATTCCGAGTTTGTTCTTAAAAATCAAATTTATTCTGCTGTCAAATTCCTTTTCACCCTTTTTAAATCCTTCCTAGGCCCTGTGATTTCCCAACAGCAGGAGTACTCACAGGATGGGTGGACTGACCACAGGGGGTTGTGACCATGGACCACAAAAGTCTGACCTGTTTTGTGGGTGTGAGTCACTCCAGTGTGCCTGGAGTAAGAGTTGTGTGGTTTTGTAGGTCAGATTCTCCAGGCTGGATCCAATTCAGGTGATGAGGTCCTATACTCTCCTCAGCGCCAGTGAGAGCCCAGTCCTGGCTCTGAGGAGTAGAGGCAGGGGGCAGAAGTGGCTTCTGGCCTCACAGCAGAAATTCAGGGGCCCCGGGAGCAGGCTACTGGCTTGCTGGAAACAACTGGTGCTGACCAGTTCCTAAGGAGCTGTTTACCCAACAAAACATGAAGTTCATTTCTCTCTCATCTCTGCCACCTCGACCTCCTGCTGAGCGTATGTCTAGAAATGTATAATCTCTAAGAATGCACAAAGCACCTTTTTTTCTGGTCACCTGCTGAAGTAAAAGCTTGTGTACATTTTACAATTGTGCAAGGACTTAAGTGTCAAAGTTTTCTGTAGCAAGATGAGAAACTATACAGCTTGGGTCAACTTTCTCCCTAGAAGAATTCTGTCTCATTACATTAAATTCTCTCCAACTAAAGTAGAGTGCTATATAGACTAATCAGTTCCCTAAAATTGTCTTTGTCAAATAAGAGAGGAACAGGATCGTATTATTTTTCAAAGATATTTCTTATTTTTAGATTTTTCCCCCCTAGGAACTAGACATAACGTTTTTGAACTAAAGACTTTACCCATGGTCTCAAATGTTCCTCTGGTTTACTAAAATTAGGCCCTGCAGAGGAAAAATGACTGGAACAAGGTCGCAGAGCTGGGTATGGACAACCAGTCCCTTGCATCCCAAATCAATATTCCCTTCTTCACAATACTGGGAGCCAAGAAGTCAGATCAAAGACTCCCCAGAAAATATTTGCACCCGGTTTCTAAGGTTGCCTCATTCTTGCCTCAGTGTTCTCACCTCACCTCTTGCCAGACCATGAGGTAGCTAAGAATGGCAATGACTGCACTCTAGTTAAATCTGATGACTTTTTCTTAAGTTTTCTTGACTCATTAATATATTAGTGCAGAAGAAAGGAAGGAAAAAAAACTTCCTTACAGGGATGTGCACAGGGACAAGCAATGTCTTCACATTCTAACATCATAAAAGTAGGTCTGGAATAATATCATTCTCAACAGGAGCAAAGACAATAATGCCTTCTCAGTGCAACCTATAGAGTCACCCAAGGCATGTTCATACTGTACACATTAATTAATTCCTAAACAAAATCTCTTGCTTGCATAATTGACTGCCTTCTATAGTGTATGCAGTTACCACATCCAATTTCAGTCCCCCTAGGTGGCAGGCCTGAATGCAGAGCTGGGAAAAACATTCAAAACAACATGTGAAAAACCATTTCCATTACTCACCTGCCACTTGTGTAAATAAAACTTCAGGTTGTGGATGGTAGTATACTATAGTTAAGTAATTCAGAATGGATGAGTTTTGATTATTTGTTATCTTCTTAAATTTATCTTGGTCCATGATCACTTTATAATTTTCATTTTTTGAATTTAATTTTGGTAATACTGAGGATTGAACTCAGGGTCTCCCACCAGCTAGGTACTTGAGCTATGTCTCTATTTTTCAGCATTGGTTATTCTCAAGATAGGTTCCTCAATTGATTCCTGAGCTGGTCTAGTCTGGGATCCTACTTGTAATTCCTCTCCTTGATGAAAGTGACAGGCACACAACATTGTTCCCAGCCTTCCCCATAGCTCGGGCAGCAGACACATACTAACATGCTTAGGCACTGACTGAGATGGAGTCCTGCAGACTCTTTGCAGGGACTGGCCTAGAATCCTACTTTCCTAATCATCACCATCACAAGCTAGGATTATCAGCTTGAATCACTATGGCTGGCCCATAAGTTTGATACTCAATAACAAGTGTACATAAGAGCTAGGTCTAACAAATCCTGAAATATTAAATATTGGCTGTCACCAGACTGTCCAGACTGGCTTCAGCTTTCCACTGGAGTCACTTGCCTCAAACTCAGTTGAATTAATTAAGTTGCTTCCAATGCTGCCCTCATGGGACTAGGTAAACACATAACTGAGGAACCTTTGGCCTCTTTGTTTTTATTCAAAAAGTTAATGTCCCCTTTAAAATTACTCTTCCCTGAAAAATGATACAGCAAACAACAGCAGAAATTATAAAAAAAAAATATGATTGTAAGCACCATCTACCTCATTCCTTTCATCCAGGAAGGTAATTTACACATCACACCTCATCTTTAAGTGTGTTAACAAAAAGTAGATAGGATGTTTTCTCCTGAGATTAAGTCTGATCCATTTGGAAAAGCAAAAGGTACCTTCTCAACTAATATACACCATTATATTTAATTTTCAGAAGAATTTATTCTCATTTTACTAAGGAGAAATTTGAGGCGCAGGGAAATTAATTAATCTACCTGAGATTGTACCTATAAAAGTTATAACTTAAACCTAGGACCAATGGACTAAAGGCCCAGCTATTAATTAAAACTAAAGAATGATTAAAGAAGTTGAGTGTAAATAAGAACAACAAAAAGACATTGTGAAAACTGCTGTTTGAGACAAGAGGACCTAAAGCCATTTTGTGGCTAAAGCTGTCATTAAAGTAGAATAGCCCTATGAAGCTCTAGTTAAGTGTAGCTAAGGGGCATGAGAGTATATCCACTATCTATCAAAACAATCACAGCAGTTAACTAACAACCTAAAACATTACTATAGGATATGACAGTATCTGTCAACATTCACACATCTTGAATCAACTGCAGGCAGGTTAGTCTCCACTGATCTAGCTTGTGATTGCCCTGTGCCTGGGGTTCATTTAGCTAGCTGGATCTGTGAAGTATCTGGAAAGAAATATGAGGTGTCTTGGTTTGATTTTAGGTATTGATCTTCCTGTAAGCAAACCAGGGCATATCCCACTGTTTGCTGAGCTTATCACTGGCATATTATTCCTTGTGCCCTTTCTGTTCGGCCAAAGAAAATCGCAAGAGCAGCCTGTATTGTAGGGGTAGTAATATAGAATCTACCTTTTCAGAGAAAGGAACTGTAGCATCACATATACAGGGAAAAGTATTGAATTGGCATCCTGGATGCAGTGAACTAATGAAGAACAAATAGCTGAGAAGAGTTAGCAGAGGAGATAAGAACTGGTCTCCTCCTGGTGCATGTACACTGTCAACTCCACATACTCTACTTTTCTAGCTCCCCACTTTTAACCAGATTCTAACTAGGCCTAGGCCAGTTGCATGGTAGATAGGGATGAGCTATGGACTTGGAGTCTGCTCCAGATAACCAGAGAGGGTGGGGGGAGGAAGGGAGGGACGGAGGGAGGGAGGGAGGGAGGGAGGGAGGGAGGGAGGGAGGGAGGGAGGGAGGGAGGGAGGGAGAAATTGCAACAAAAGGCTTCAATGCCTACTGCCTTTCCTAATGGGAAAGACTTGGGAAACCTAAGAGCAGGGGAAAAATGGGGTCAGGGCCTTTCTGTCCTGGTTTATTCCCCATGAGGTCACCTTGGCATTCTGGGCTTTTGAGCTGACCTAGATGACTCAAGCTTCCTCTCTTTCTCCCTTCATATTCTAACAGCCTGTCATTCCCCCTCATTCTTGAGTCTACAGATGGTAATTGTCCCAGACTTCTGTAGTTTCCCTTATTAGTCTCTCAATATTTTGCTACATATTTGTATCTAACTCTTTTATCTAGAACACTACCTTGATTTATCCTGATTCTAGAGTTCCTTCTGTTTTCTATAGGTCTACCTGAAGACAGATGAAAAATAGACACATAGATGATAGGTAGATAGATAGATACATAGATATATAGATAAATAGATAGACAGATAGAAAAGTTCCTCACTTGAAAATTATTCCCAATATTTTTCTGCAAAAACATGAATGCTATGTTTTTTTCAATTTTGGAATAAGTTTCATCACATTCTCTCAAGTCTAATTTTTGATGTGTAGCGTTCTACTTCTGGAAACAATTAGAACATTAGCCAAGATAATGCTAGCCCATTTTCAGGTTACAAATGAATCCTGAATACCCAGTTGGTAAACATAATAAAACTTCACTCTTTACTCATTACAATGGCCAACAACCATATTTTTTTTTTTTCAGGCAGGAGAGAAAGTTTATTACCGAACTGCTGGCCTGTGGCCAAGATGATCCATGGCCGGAGAGAAGGGAGAGAGAGGGGGAGAAGAGAGAGAAGGGAGAGAAGGGTGAGCAGGGAGAGCAGAGAGAGAAGAGAAGAGAGAAAGAGAGAGAAGAGAGAATGACCCCCCACCCAGCCCTGCCTTATATCTAGGGCAGGGGCAAGTGGTGTGGCCAGGTGGATTAGGATGTGACCTCAGGGAAAGGGGAGGTAACTGCCTCCAGGTCTGCAGGTTACCCAGGTAACTGGGTGGAGACTTAATGAGGTGGGGGCATCTACATGGAGCCCTCAGGGAGAGGACCTAACATTCCAGCCTTTTAATAGTTATGAAAAAGGATGAAGACTCTCTCTGGCTGCTTCCTGCTGGCAAGGGGCATTGGCATTAGGGGTAAAAGGCAGAAATGTGGCCCCTCCTGGAGAAGGCGAGCAGCAGGGTCCCTTGGTGGTAGATGCCAGTCCTTGAATGAAGCCTGGAAGAAGTCTCATGAGACAGGGGCTGGGCAAAAAAAATATTAAGGCAAAAGGAAGGGCTTAGGGCATAAAATTAAAAATTGGGGTGACTTGGCTAGTTCTTGTACTCAGGTATGGACATTAGATGGACAAGCTACTATCTCTTGATCCCCCGGCTATGATTAATTTTGAAAGGGTGAGACAAAGTGACTCCATTTTGGATGCGATCATTTTCCTCTTACTCCACTCCATGATACTTGTTCCCGGAACTGGCTGAGTCCTAGTGGTCTAGGTGTTTGTTGCTGGGATGGCTTGCCCCCGTTGGCATTCACAGGATTTGAACTCAGGGCCTGGGCACTGTCCCTGAGCACTTCTGCTTGAGGCTAGTACTCTACCACTTGAGCTCCACTTCCAGCATTTGGCTGGTAAGAGATAAGTCTCTTCAGCCATGCTTCCAGCCTGGCTCTTCGCTGGTTAGTTGGGAGATGGAGTTTGAGAGATTTTCTGCCCGGGCTGGCTTCGAACTGCAATCAAGGCATCTTTGCCACAAAAGCCCTTTTTTATTTCCAATTAAAACAACAAGGAGACCAAGGGGACTAGAGCTTACCTGTACCTTGCCAAGAATTGACCAAATACTTGCCAGAATTCTGCAATGACAAAACTCAGTAGATGTGATGAGTTTTAGCACAGATATATAGCTAGATGGACATATTAACAAATGACATTTACACAGATGTACACACTGTGCACATAGGTTTTATAGCATGCAAAAATGAATTTTAGCAGTAGACTCTTTTGGAATTCCAATAGTAAATGACATTTTTTTTGCCCAATCTTTTAAACCATGTGGTCGGTTACAAAAACAATTTTGCTAGCAAACAACGATTTTCAGATTATAAAGTGGAGAAACCATATTTTGACAAACTCCAGTGGGATGCCATGTGGGGGGATGCAGGACACAAACACACTAACAAGAGAACACGAACAACCATATTTGTACCCAATATTTTCTCGTAGCATAGCAAAGCAATATGGAGTGGTCTTTGATTTCCAGGAAATAGTGAAATAACAGGGATTATTCCTGATCTTTTTATGTCTATACTGCACCAGGGTTTGAAGTCTTGCTCGGCTAGTTTGGTCACAATTGTCACTCTATCACTTGAGTCATACCTCCAGTAAATATTTTTTAGTTACTTAAGATGGAGTCTCAGAGATATTTCTGTACATTCTTCCTGAGTAGCTAGGAGTAGAGATACCAACTGGTATCTAGGTCTTATTCTTGATTCTTTATTAAAGTTTATAAAACTTGTATAGGCATTTCCCAAGTCATCTCTAACAATTTTTATGGATTCTATTCAAACCAATCTGTATACATAGAAACCAGCTAATATAAGAGATGTGCCCCATCCAAATGGATGCTGGCTGTAAATAATCACTATGTGTTAATGCCAGTCTTTCCCTATACATCATCATGACTATCTCCCCTAGACTACATCAGCACTCCCAACATGCCAAGCCTTAGTCTCCTCTCCTGGTATCTGTACAAGCTGAGTCCAAGCCTAGAGTGCTATTCTCCACATGGAGAAATCCCTTCACAAGTTTAAATTCTAATATGATCCCCTTAACAAGTCTAGAATATTTTTTAAGGATTCACAAATTCATCCTCCTAATCTTTAATTTCCTCTTGTGTTGCCCAGAGTGTTGTATCCACATCTCTATGACATAAATCATTGTGCTGTGTTGGTATTAATAATATTTACATGTTGTCACTCTTGCTAGTCTTTGAGATCCTCTAAAATAAAAGCAGCAGTAATGGCATTTCAGATGTTTCAGGTATGTTTTATGAATCAAACAGTTCTAAAACTTTACATGTATAAACATATTGAATGTGAATATACTCTATTATCTCCAGATGAGAAGAAACTTTGGCAGATGAGGAAACTCAGCTACAGTGAGGTAAACTGACTTTCCCAAGGTTAGTTTTGACAATGCAAGCACTTGGCACAGTCTTATACACACAAATCTGGGGGAAAAGGCAGGACTTCTATTGCCTTTACATTGTCGGGACCCCGTTCACCCTCGCACTTATCCTGCCCCGTCCAGCCGGGTGGAAAGCTGGAGTGCAGCCCAATGTGCCAACCTTGGCAGTGTGTAGTCCCGAGACGCCCCTCCTCCCCTCGCACACTTAAAGAATGACACGGGAGTCACGCGGGCATTTTGGGTGGGGTAAGCTTCTGGAACTTCCACCGGTTTTACTCAGGGGAGGGATTTATATAACAGTAATGGCGGCAGGAAGGGGAGGGACTAACTGCATATTAGTAATAGGCTGATAAGCTGCCCATCGTAGTATGTCACAGAACTTCCTCTATGGGCCATCATCACATCCCATAGGACTGCCCCTTGGGCTTGGCCTGGAGCCATTTTGACACACACACACGTGGCTGCAGTGGAAGGTGGGGCTGGTTTGTTACCTCTTCCAGTTCTGGACCTGGAAGGGGGTAGAAGTGGATAACAGCCACACAGCCCCAGGGTGGGAGAAGAGGCAGGTCTCTTGGTAGGGCCTCTTAAAGATATAGCCAGAGCCCAACATTACATGTTTCTTTCTTAATTATTTTACTATTTGTTGCATATGGTATTTTCCCATCTCTTCTTCTCCAAGGGAGACCATTTGTGCCATCTGTGACTCACTCAGATCTTTCTGCTTCACTGTGGGCCTGACACCCCAAATCCTTCAACATCATGGTGGGAGACCAGTCCCTTAACCTCAAGTTCCCTAAACACTTCTCTAATACACAAAATACTGTTTGATATATTGAGGTTAGAGTGCAGAAAACTTTGTACCCATTTGAATTCCAAAATGGAATGTGGCGTATGAGTATAATGTAAGCTCGAGTTCAATATATTGAAAAGCAAACAGCCCTTGGAACAAGTACTTTATGTATAATATGTGTAGTATAATGGGTCAAATGGTTGTGTGACCAACTAGCAAGTAAATAGGCCCTGAGTTCAAACCCAGTACAACCATACACACACACACACACACACACATACACACACACACACACACAGAGAGAGAGAGTATATATTTCTTTTACATGTTTTGAAATAAATCTTAGAATTATGTTTATGTTAACATCATGTAGTAACCTGATGTTAGGAACCTAAGGTTATTTTTGTTTTATACTGTGCCATGTGGATGCTATATGCAAGGAACCTCAATAGAAGATGGCTATACCTACAGAGAATCCCTATTTTTCAATCCCTTTCCTGATTGAATGCAAGAAGATAAGGAAAAAGACACTTCCAAAAATGGTCTCACTTTATATCCCATGAAATCTCATAGGCAAAAGCTAACTGTATTGTTATCTACGCACAAAATGGCTAGGAATTTTTTTTTTATCTTGGAATTTGTTTGTCTAGCTAAATTGAAAATGTTCACCCAATTCCTGGGGGAACAGAGTGAAGAAAATGATGGGGAAAATTAGTGGAGCTTTAATTGAGCAGGAAAAGCCTCTGCTTTTGTTCAAGACTATGTGTGTCCTTTGTAATCTAAGATGGGGATGTGTCATACAAGTGGATCATAGTGACACAGAAACTTTGCCCCAGGTTTCTCTTTCCTAACCTTTGTCATTCATGCTATGATAAGTACAATGTTGGTTTGTACTTCACCATAACAAGATAATTTGAATATCATTGAAATGAACGACCTGGGAATAGATCAATGCTTTGCCCATGGTCACAAAATTTGTATGGTAACAGACTAGGTTAGCTTGGCAGCTCATTTTTAGCTAACATAATATATTTTCCCATGCAACACTCTCAAGTTATTTGGTGTTTTTTTTTTAAACTCATATTTACTTTTTAAGTGGGACAAATAGAGGTATGCTCTCTTTGAGTTTCATGGAGAAAATACTACAGGGCAATAGGGTGAGGATTATTATCTATTTTCCATATGTTACATCCTCAGTCTGTGTTTTCAGTGTTTCTAATGCTAATCTCCTTTTCTTTCCTGAGCAAAAATTAGCACTTAAATGTCCCTACATATGCCCACTTGAATGCTATCTAGATGCAGGCAGATCCCAGTCACTGACTTAAAAAGAATGGAAAAATTATGTCAATCACTTCTCCATCCCAGTTGGGCAGATGGCTTTTACAATCTCCCCCCCCCCCCTTTTTTTTCTCAATAGCCCTTGAAGCAGTGCTGGGGCGTGTCCCTAGGGTTTGTAAAGAAGGGTGACAAATATATGTTCACAAATGAAACTGATCAGCTGGTGTCCTCCCAAGCAACCAAGAAGACTTAGACTGCCCCAGGGGTGTGAGAATCCACCACAGAGATGAATTCCGCAAGATTTCACAAGTGTCTTTACTAAGTTCCTACCCTTGAAGAAACTTTGCCTTGTTTGCCAGACCTTGGGCTAAACAGCTAAACTACATTGTCATAAGTCGTTGAAACAGTTTTAGGAGACAGAAAATTATTTATCTTTTACAGCTAAAGAAATGATGACTCAGAGAAGCTAAGAAACTTTCATAACTTTACACAGATAGGAATAAAGCCCGGATTGAAGAGCACATGCTCTTCCCTCATTCTGTTTGATGCTATCTGACACATCCCTTATAAATGCTTACATACAGAACTTGCTAAATGGAGTGTCTTCTGTTCAACCTCCACATAACTTTCCATTAAAAAAAAACTGAGTACTTTCCTGTAATAATGATTCTCAAATTTATTTTGCATATAAACATATCATTACATGTGAAATTATTATTATTCATCTTCATTTATGGGACCTGCTAGCCATTTATTACTAGTTATATAAACAGTATTTCTAAGACACATAATATACACTATATGGCAGATTTTTTTCTTTTTTTTAAAGTTATGTTTTAGAAAACCAGAGGCAGGTGTGCTTGTGCATACCTGCAATCTCAGCACTGCTAGAGGTAGAAAGCAGAGGGATTATAAGTAAGTTTCAGGCCAGCCTTGGCTACAAAGAGATTAGAGAGACCTTGTCTCAACAGCAATGACTAGAAGAGTTGAGCACAGTGGCTCATGCCTGTAGTCCTAGCTACTTGGGAAACAGAGATCCTGAGATTGTGGCCAGCCTAGGCAGAAAAGTTTGTAAGACTTATCTCAACCAATGGCTAGGGACAGTAATGCACACCTATGTTCCCAAAAACAACACGAATTTAAAGAAAAGAATCACTCTATCCAAACCCAGGCATAAAGGGAGAACTTACTTTTATAAAAGGGGCTGGAGGCATGACTCTGGTAGAGTGACTGCCTGGAATGCATAAAGTCCTGCTAAAACAAAACAAACCAGCAACAAAAACAAATCAGATATGTCAGTAGAAATATGTATTCCTCATAATTATAGTCAGAATCTTGATCTATTTTGAAAACAGATGCCAGATACCTCATAATATATTAATAATGATCAGATAATAAACTGAACATGAGGAATACAAAGTATTTTCTGGTTTCCAAATGTTCTATAATCACTGTGCATTAAATAACTCATTGGAGGAAAGAAAATGCATCATTGAAAAAAGAAGACCACCAGGCACCAGTGGCTTGTGTTTATAATCTTAGAGCTAAAAGGTCGAGAGAATTGCAGTTTGAGGCCAGCCTACAAAGTCCACAAATCCCCCTTTTGACCAAGAACCAGGAATGGTGGTGCACACCTGTCATCCCAGTTAAATGGGAAGATTAGATTGGAAGGGTTACAGATATTGGCCAGTCAGGGAACACATTTCATGAGAGTCCATCTCTACAAAAATGACTGGGTATACTCTTTTCATCTCAGCTACAGAAAGAAGCACAGATAAGAGGATAAAGAATCAAGGTCCAAGGATGAACAAATACAACAGTGGTACTCACTAGACACTATATGGAAAATGAAATATCTTGTGGGTGAGGACAGGAGGGAAAAACTAAGATATAGCAAGGGAAAAGGAGACATGGCTGTACCCATTACCTGACACACGTAACTGTAACCCTTCTGTGTATCACCTCTACAATAATAAGTTAAAAAGAAATCACAGTCCAGGCTGGTTTGGGCAAAAACCAAGACCTTAGCTCAGAAATAACTGGAACAAAAAGTTCTGGAAATGTGACTCAAAAATAACACTTGCCTAGCAAGCATGAGATTCTTAATTCAAATCCAAGTCCACTAAAAATAAATAAAATAAAAAATAAATACCTAGAAATAAATTATTGCAGACATTTGAAATACTATCTCTGAAGAGCTATGGAGTTTGATGGTATCCCTTTTGAAAATGAAGCCATCATTCAAATCTATCCATCTACAAATCCCTCCTAAACATATGCTACTGGCCAATTATTTGATCACCTAAAGTCTCTCCCACATTAAGAAAAGTATTTTCTCTTCCTGATAAACTCTCTGTGTGACATCTCCTACCGTAGCCATGCCAAATCCTTTGTGGATTACTTTAAGAATGAAAGCACCACTCCCTAAAACTACAGTTATCTGAGCATCTACATACTTTCATGATACTGAATTTCTGAAGAACACACACACACACACACACACACACACACATACACACACACACACACACTTCCTAAACATCATCCATCTCCAAGTTGTACTAAGTATCTGGTACGGAGACCGAATACTTTAGACAGAAGATTTCTGCAAGGCAAAAGAGAGTATCTGAGAATCTGGTGGGTGGATGGAACGAATGCTCCTGGGACAAAAGTTTACAGCTTTTCTCAGTGGCTGGCACAGTGAAAGGAAACCTCTAGCATTTCATAGGCTAAGAGGGGATCATAATTATGGTGACTAAAATAGCACAGAGGCTGAGCTGATGATTTGGAAGATGGTGCCCAATGGAGTGAAAGCGAAGTAAAAGACACTAACTGGAAAGGGTACGAAGGCAGTTCCCTTGAAAGACCTGAAAATGAGCAGCAGGGAAGATAAAAGGATAGGGGCTGTGCACAATAGCATATTCTTCTCTGAACCACCTAATTCTCCTACTCAGTATTCATCACTGTCAGGCTCTGTAGAGCCTTCAATGAGGGCTTTATGTTGAGCCTCATTATCCGCTCTAAGATACGGGCACGCCATGCAAATGAAGCCAAGACCACAGATAGGCTGTTAAAATACTGCAATTTGTCAGCATTTAGATAAACAAATGAAGGGCATACCGTGTGGGAGGTGGACCCCTGGGAGCTTTCAGGGTATTCTGACACTTGTTGTGAGAAATATCTTAAAGGTCCCCACACTGGCTCCCTCCTTATCATTTAAAGAGAGGATAAAGAGTTGCTAATTTACTTATGACTGAGATAGCTGGAAGACTGGAAGAATCTGCTTTCATCCATTGGTACTTGATCTGTTGATGAATGTCCATCTCATTAGGCTCAGACTTCCTCATCCTTAGCTGATTTCACAGTCTCCAGAGGTAGGAACTATTAGATGGCTGAGAGAGGTTTCTGTGAGAAAACAGTCCCACTCACGTACTCACAAAATAGCTAATAACCTTCCTAGTAAAGTGAATCTGAAAGCTAATCAGAAGAATGTGAATTCATCTCCTCATGCCAAGAGGACTGTAAAATAAAGATTTTAAGAAGTCCCTGTGTTTAAAGGCTTTGATTCTTGCAGTAACTTTGTGTTGGTTAAAGAAAAATGAAAGAACCCATGTGAATTGTCCTCAGCTTACAGGCTTTGCCCCTTCTGTCGCTAGAAGGAAAATCATGTTAAGGAAAGGCCAAAAGAGGCCCACAAAGCTGCCTTTGGTGATCTAGTCTATTCTCAGTTTCTTAAAGGACGTTTAATGATACTCTGGTGACAGCACCTTAGAAATCAGATCAAATCAATTGTTGCACCATTTCAAAAGCAAGATTATATGACAATGGAGTCCCCCTGTCCTTTTCCTTGAGCACGCCTGGCTTGGCCACAAGGCTGCCTGCCTAAGCTTATTCACAGCTGTTGCCTAGCCTAAAGCTGTCAGGGTGCATCCCCAGCTCACCCCACCCCACTCCACCCCACCCCACCACACCCGTCAGGCAGTCCCTTGGTGGCATGAGCTCCCCATCAATCTCCACTTCTCTCATAGAACAAGAGTCACTAAAATCTCATTTGTGCCTCTTGGCCACTCAGGCCTTCACACAAACTTTTCAGTTCTTTGGAGGAAAATGATGTGGACTTAATTAAGTGTGGTAACTTCTATGTAAGGCTGTATTGATGGAGGAAATGTGGTGCAGATGTGGTGTGAAATGGGGGGCGAATTACCCTTGTGAAGAACACAAATAAGGGTGAGTGCCCATTATCTGGGGCCAAAAGAAGTTCCTGGGCACTCAATTATCGCCTTCTTTGTTACCACAGCACACCAGATGGTTACAACACTGAAGACTTTTCTATTGTCATAACATTTTCTTAGAGTGTCTTTTCTTCTTCTCCAACTCACCATAAGATGATTACCTTCTTATGGGGAGTTGATTGTTGGGAAGGGTGCTGGGGAGAGGGGGTCATGCACATATTTAGTGGGGAATGGCCAGAAAGAGGATACAACAGACTGTATCTTGAACAGTTGATGGACTCTGTTGTGATTCAGGCCACCCTCTACTAGTGCCTATGAAATGATTGCTTGGTCTCCTCCTCCCTCAGGGTCTGCCCCTCTCTTTTCCCTCAAATCTAGAAGACACAGCGTTCGAAAGAGTCCGGCTGCTTTGCCTTCTGTCAGAGCATTTCCAGCCAAGTGAGCAGTATTTTTTTTCTTTGAAAGGACTGAAAGGTCCTCCATAAAAATCAGTTCCCACTCACTGGCAGCACTGAGGCATCAGGTGAGGACAGAAGCAAACGAGCTTGTGAATATAGAGCTAGTCATTAACTCAGGGCATCCAACTCTATCATCTACGCATCCCTCCTTGGCTCCAGAGAAGGGGGGAAAAAACAACAACTCCAGGGTAAATAAATAAACAGAACTCCTCAGCGTGGAAATCTCTGAAGCAGCAAGCCTACATTCCAGGCTTACAAAACTTGAGGTGAGTAGAATGATCAAGAGTCCCCCCTCCCCCACAAAAAAACCCTCCTGATAAAAGAAAGACAACAGACAACATGGTATTATATGGGAACCACATGTTGTTGCTTTGTTCATTCCTCGATCCCTTTTTGAGTTTCCAAGGAAAACATGGATTCTAACTAGGCCAGGATGGGAGAATGTTTTCCTCCACTCTAGCTTTTGCTCTAGGCTTTCCTATCCCTCCTACCCCTTCAAAAATACCCCTTCTCTCAGTATAGTTACACTATACAGTGTTATCAGACTACACATATTCAGCCAAGGACCCTTCGACCTCTCTGCAGTGAGTTGTTGTTATGGTTGCCTCTGTTTGCTAAATATCAAGATCGTGCTATGAAGGATAATGTCTTTATGACTTTCCTGCCTAAGACAAAGCCTGGTCCACGTGGTGTCTGCTGGAAACTTGATCATGTGGTTTCTAAGGCTGGCACCCACATCCTACTTTGGGGTTAGCCAAATAAAAATATATTTTGGTTTAGTACTGCTAGCACTGAGGAAATGATGGGTATGAGGAAATGGGTATGATCTCTGGTTCTGAGTTTATGTTTACTTAAACTGTAGCCACCATGAGACACACATTCATTTTCCATGACTGAACAAAAGCTCCCCCTTCTTCACCACTCCTTGATGGCTTCCAAAGGGAATATTCACCCCTCTATTCTTGTGCTTCCTTATTCAAAAATGTAGCCTCCATCATTTTGTTGGTTTATCCAAAGAAAACCCTAGATGGTGCCAAGTTATAACCTAGAAAGTCAATACTGAATACTAAAGACTGTGTATTATCCATAAACATATAAAGCTAGGAGCATGGTTTGGAGAGATCCAATTTCAACCTTGACTTTCCTTTAATAAGTGAAACAAGCTGTACTAGCAAATGAGTTAACAAATGGTGGTAGTGTTTGTTTCTTGAAGCATGTAACAGAAAGATCCATTTGTCTCTAATAACAACCACAAAAAAGCTCATCAGAAATCCCCCAAACGTGATTTTGGCTTCAACTAAAGAAGACTCCATGTCTAGGACCTAGGCTGTTACCATATTTCCACAGCCAATTGCTTCTTTTTCTTAATTCCAAAGAGAAGTCGAAATACATTTTGAATATCTTTTGTATGACAATCATACAATCTGTATAATCTATCAAAGAATGAGGGAAGCTAGCCTGGAAGGACAAATTGAAGAGTAACAGGACTTTTATTACTTATTCCTGCTAGGTAAATTCTTGAGGTTGAAGCAAAGCCTGGGACCGTAACATTCTGTATGCTATTTACCTATCATCTTTATTTCACATAAAGACAAGAAATCCTCAAAATGTTCAGAAATGTATTCTCTATGACTTGACAAGTCTAATATTTTCCCTAGCCAACAAATTGTTATTGTCTTTGAGATTGTCCCTCATCTTTGTTTTTTAAATTTATTAATGGGTGAGATAGGAGAACAATTTGCTGCTCACACTCTTTCAAAACAGAATCCCAGGGTTGGAGATACTGATACAGATCTCAGGGAACAAGAAGTAATGGAGAACCTCACCCATAGTTGCATGCAAAAAACAATCACCCAACTATCTATGATGGCGCCAACAAGGACTTAGTAAATGTTGTCCTTATACTCTACATCTTTAGGATGTTTATCATTTGAAGGAAAATGTCATAAATATCTCCATACTTTCTGCTATCAGTTTTTCAACATCAATGGATCAATGAAGGAAACGTGGCAAGATAGGGATAGATAAAGTTTGAGTACACATACCTAGTTGGAGGCACAACGCAAGTCTAGAGAGTTCATCTCCTCAGGACAATTGTTTTACTTTTTTTTTTCTTATTTATTGTCAAAGTGATGTACAGAGAGGTTACAGTTTCATACGTTAGGCATTGGATACATTTCTTGTACTGTTTATTACCTCTTCCCTCATTCCCCACTCCCTCCTCTCCTTTTCCCTCTCTCCCCATGAGTTGTTCAGTTGGTTTACACCAAACAGTTTTGCAAGTACTGCTTTTGTAGTCGTTTGTCTTTTTATCCTGTGTCTCTCGATGTTGGTATTCCCTTTCACTTTCATACTTCTAATACCAGTATATACAGTTTCCAATGTACTCAGATAAGATACAGTGATAGTGCAGTTACAACCACAGGAAGGGGATACAAGAGGATCATCAACAATAGAAGCTACGGTTTCACATGGCATGTTGAAAGTAATTACAACAGTGGTATAACACTCGTTTCCATAACACGGAGTTCATTTCACTTAGCATTATCTTATGCATTCATAGGGGCATAGCCATTAGGCTTTTGTGATCCTCTGCTGTGACTAGCCTATTCTCTATGAGGGAGACCATAGAGTCCATGTTTCTTTGGGTCTGGCTCACTTCACTTAGTATAAATTTTTCCAAGTCTCAGGACAATTGTTTAAAAGAAGCTGAGGTAGAGCACTAGTGTCTCATGTCTATAGTCCTAGCTACTCAGGAGACTGAGATATAAGGATTATGGTTCAAAGCCAATTTGGGCAGGACAGTCCTTGACACTCTTACCTCCAATTAACTAGCATAAGCAATACCCCCCAAAACAAACAAAAAAATAATGAGAAATGGAGCTGTAGCTCAAGGGATAGAGTGTTAACTTTGAGCAAAAAAGCTCAGGGACAGCATCCAGGCCTTGAGTTCAAGCCTCAGTACACACACACACACACACACACACACACACACACACACACACACACACACACACTGAGAACCTGCACTTTATATAAAATGCCTTACATTTAAAAAATAGGCACCTAAAATGCATTAGTTAAACAAGTTAAACAAAAATCATTTTGGAATAATTTAGAGCTACCAGCTAGTAGTTTAGAATCTCCAAATTACATGGTTGCAATTATTTCAGCCACTGCCTCTGCTTTCATAATTTATTAGGTAAAAGGCAAAAAGGCGATGTGAAGTGATATTCACAAACACTAGTACTAGTACTTGATGAGTCTGTGTCCTGCAAGAGGTCTGTGAAAAGCTTTCATGTGTGGTCCCTATGCAGAAAAAGCTTCCATCTTGGGTTCAGCTTTAGCACCAGGCTTCACTGTTTCTCAGGTCTCAAAAACAGATGCTATGTGTTGTCATTCTCCTACTTACACCTAAGGTTGCTTTCAATTTGTTCTGGAAAGCAATACTAAGGCTCTTATTGATGTGAAACCTGAAAATACAGTGTCTAGACAATGACCTTGTATTTTGAGGTTAATGTTAGTATACATGAAAGCCAGAGGTTTCTTGTGTCACTTTTGAATATAACTCTGGGAGAGGACATCTGGATACTAACAATTTGGGGATTCAAAACCAGTTCTACTGGAACAGCAGAGAGCTCATTTGGCATCCAGGATCAGGTGGGGGGGGGCGGGGGGGCATATGTGCTTGCACTGATGCACTGACAGGGAATTTACACATGAGTTACTAAGATTTTAGAGAAACTCTTCCATATTTCTCTTTGTGGAATACTTCTTGGTTTCCAGATATTAGATATCTGGACTGATTTTTCTTTATAAAATGGAGTTTCTTCCCCTTATTATTTATTTTTCCATCTGTATCTGGAACCTGTATATTGCCTGTTTTGTAGCAAACACAATTTTTCACCTATATCTACAACCTACATATTTCCTGTTTTGTAGTGAACATGCTTTTGCCCATGGGATTGATGCAGTAGTGGTAAAATTAGATATGGATTTTGCCTTATACGGACATCAGATGGTAATATAAGAAATCATAAAATACATAAAAATAATCCTGTTAGAACTAAAAATAAAGTATCATTTGAGTTAAATGCTGTCAAGCATGGTGCTAACAGGTTTCACATGAAAAGCAAGGACATTTAATTGCAGAATCAACCATTGACTTGAGATGTGATATATAAATAAGAAGACTTAGCTGGGTAAAGAGAAGAAAACTTTGAGAAGGAGAAAACTTTATCATTGAAAAACACTGTGATGAGAGGTAATATTTGAAAACATTATATAAAAGGGTCTGTATGGTTTACACAAGGAAGAGAAGATTCATAATTCAATATGAGTGGAGACCAAGCAAATAATTCAGTAGGCCAGAAATTTGTGCTCTTTACCTAGAATGCAAGGGGAGGCCACATGCATATTTGAAGGTAGTAGTAAAGGGCATACTCTGAATTACCCAACAGATATAGATTAGGGAGACTACTCAGATAAGAGTTATAATGAGTGTGGTTAGATCCATTTATAAAAGTGGGAGATTTTCAATAGAAAATAAGTTGGTAGATTATTTTAGATTGATAGTTATGGATTTGGAGAGACATGAACAACAAAGATTTATTAAAAAATAAAATTGAAGTTTATTTGGGTAGAGAATCAGTGATAGAAAGGGATCAATGGTGATTTGCATAATAGAGTAAATATGTTATGCTATGGGATTTAAACCCCAAAGGAAGATTACATCATAAGTTTAGATTTATAACTGTTGGATTTAAAATAGCTTTGAAATACTCAGTGAATGTTAACACGAGGATAGATTCTACAAGCTTAAGAATATTGTCTGGAGACTTGACTCTAGCTCAAAAGAGCAGAGAATTAAAGCAAAATATGCTACCAAGACACCCTAAAAAGATTATAGTATGAAAGAGGTAGGTCCGGGACTTGGTCTGTCACCTAGCCAGTAAGTTAAAGAGAAGCTAATACCAATGACAGAAAAAGAGTGAAATAAAGTCTGGAAGAAAATGAGAACATTGAGTCATGGATGCCACAGGCAACAAGTGTGCCAAGAAGGAAAAAAGGACACCAACAGAAAATGTTGCTGAGAAGAGAAGAAAGATGATGATTGGGAAATGTTCTTGAATTTAGTAAGAAGGTCTTTGATCACAATTAATAAGAAATATTTTAGTGGAATACTAGGGCCAAACTCTTACTGGAATAAACAGATAATTATCTTTGTATATTTTCAAGTACTATCTCATAGAAACACAGAGAGAGAATCATTTGAAGAAAATGTACATAGCTTGATTGTGTAGTAATTGGAGAATGGAACCAAAGACAAATATCATTTGACAATGGGTAGACACAAGTCAGTATTCAAATATTTTTTCAGCTCCATTCTTCAACTGATTTCCCTTTTTCTACCATCATTTATCTACAGTATATTATTATTTCCATGACAAATAAAGGGAAAGAAAAATAAACTTGATTTTTTCTTTTTCACATTGCCTATCTCACTACAGGAACTTTTGTACTTGAAACTCCAGCTTTGAACAGTGCCTATAGAAAAATATTTCTTCCTGATTGATTAGCATGCACTAAAAGGTATCTCAATTATTAAAGAGAAATATATAAGTATCTGCAATTTAGGCTAACAGCTCAGTGAATAGGTACACTGAACGATATAAAAAATTTTGTGGGTGCTGGTGGCTTATATCTATAAGGAAGCAAAGATCTGAGGACCAAGGTTTGAAAATATCCTGTGCAGAAAAATCAAAGAGATTCTTCTTTTTTTTTTTTTTGGCCAGTCCTGGGCCTTGAACTCAGGGCTTGAGCATTGTCCCTGGCTTCTTTTTGCTCAAGGTTAGCACTCTGCTACTTGAGCCACAGCGCCACTTCTGGCCGTTTTTTTTTCTGTATATGTGGTGCTGGGGAATTGAACCCAGGGCCTCATGTATACGAGGCAAGCACTCTTGCCACTAGGCCATATCCCCAGCCCCCAAAGAGATTCTTAAATGCAACTAAACAATGAAGAGCCAGAACTGGTGGTATGACTCAAATGGTAGAGTTCCAGCAATGACTGAAAAGCATGTAACCCTGAGTGTCAGTCCTTGCTAGAAGCACAGAAAAAAATTAAGGAAATTGGTCATTTATACAAATAAACAGCTAATCCAAAATACAAAGCAATTATTTTCCAAATAATATCCAAGTCTACAAATGTCTCCCTTATGTCTTAAAGATCTTATCTCTGAAAGAAATATTACCTAATTCATGCACACTTAAGCCACCAAAATAATTTAAAGGAGGCTCTTTCATGGCCCAAGTATATTCTGAGTAATTTGGAGAAAAGTATTGTAAGTCTTTATTTCATATACCTTAAGCATCATTGTGCCAAAGAAACTGAACCAAAACAACAAAATTTGAGATAAATGAAAATACATGTCAAGATTTCCAGAATCATGCAGATTTGGAAGAAATTATGTATTCATTCATGACATCTAGTATGGAACACAGACAATGATACTTGAGGAGTCTCAGCCAAAATCTGTTTAGTTCAACATATATTAACTCATCTATATATCTATTCTTATGTATATTCAGGGATATATAGAGATATGTGTATATTTATATATATTGGAATGTATATATAGAGAGATATCTATCTGTATCTATATCAGTCTATCTATATATTTATGTATATGAGCAATTTATTCAATGGACACTTATTTTGAATATCTACATCATTCCCCTTATTGTTCTAGGCATTAAACAATGTAGTGAATCAATGGAAAAACTACCAAGTTTACATTGGATGTAGAAGGCATACAATGAAATGTATAATATCAACAGAAGGCAGTGAGAAGTTTTATGATGAGAACTCAAGCTACAAAGGAGGCAAAAAAGTGAGAATGGGTTCTATCACAGGTGCTAGTACCCTTCATCAATAGGGAACTCTATGAGGAAATTGTGGCAGAATCAGACAGTATTTCTAACTATGGCCATAAAAAGAATATTTTTAGGCATAATTCCTCATGGCCAATGCAACATACAAGTGTGCTGGGGCATGCTGTGTGTGCCTGCCAAGGCAAAGTCCTGCCAGCTCCACAGTCCTCAAACCTCGAGGACACAGAAAGCAGGTCCATAAAGATGCTTTTATCCATGACATCCAAAGAGAAAAATCTGCTTTCTATTAGCATCTCATCTTCATGAGTTTAGTTGGTACATTTTCTGTGGTTTTATTAAATGGAACCAGAAGGAGTCTCTGAATAGATCTCTTGCTTTGGGAAACTGAGTTAGAAGACAACTTGAATTTAGGTTTCTTGGGTAGAGCCACTTCCCCAGCTCACCTCCATTAAGCTGTCTTCTTTTTGTTCCCTTCCTATTAGGACCCAGGTACTTACCATTTCCACAGGCATGCATTTCAGTGGTTCAACCTAAGGTAGCAAAGTAGCCCATTCAACTAGAGCAAGGTGCATAAATCATCTGGTTTGTTGAAAACCATAACATGAAGAGCAAGGATGAGGAAAGGATGTTAGCATTGTGACATCCATGTGTTCATGTTGTACTTCTTCCTGAAAACATTCCTGCTGGGCTGATAGAGCTACAGGGAGCTTGCTCTGGGTTTTAAACTTAGGAGAAGGGCCCTTATGGTTTACATTTTCCTAAAGTAGCCTGCATTCCCATGACCAGAAAAGAAATGGGGGCATTCTTTCAGTGCCACAATATATCCCTTGTTCTAGAGACCCAGTGACTGTCCAAAGCCACATCCTACTCAATGACATGTTTTATGTGGTCCAAACAGTTGAAAAGAAAGAAAAGAGAAGTCATGACGACTAAAACCTTGAGGGAGTCTACATCAAATATGGATTTCTACATGTCCTTTGAAAATCTGAAAACTCTAGCAATAATGGGACCAGAATCCCTGTGGCAATAATTGACTAGAACTTAGTAGTTGATTCCCTTAAGTGGAAGTGTCTTCCATCACACCCTTATGGCCACCATTACCTATAGATTTCATCTTATATAATTTAGTTTCATCTCCTGTTTGGCTCTGTCAGCACTACTTGTTATGTCTCCTCCTTTAATTCATTACCATATTCTGATAATCCAACTGCTTTCCCCCCAATTGTTAAGAACAGCAAAAGGAATGACTTCATCGAGTTGGATACATCCAGTGGCTACTACAATCTGATACTTTAAATGAGCTGAGAGGCCAAGGATTCCCTGTGTCTTCATTCCAACATCATGGAAATTTGATAGAATAATGATAGACATAAAAGTAAATAACCAGGCAAGGGAGGAAATGTAAGATTATATATGTCTTAAAAAGAGAGACAAATTATCCTAGAGAACAGATGGTATTAGTTCAATATTTGAAAGTCTGACGAAAGGGACCTAGCTAGCTTTCATGTCTACTCTTTGGTGATGAATTTTTGAGCTATTTTGGAAAAGAAGGTTTTAGGCAAAGGGTTCAACCACCTGTTTTCTTTTTTCTTCTTGCTAGACTATAAGCTCTTCAGGACAAAAGCAAAATGAATTTTTCTCACCAGTATTTGCCTAATGTAAGCCTATGTGCCATGGGAAACCTTCAGAAGACAAGTTTCTGGAAGCCAGAAAGTCAGATTGCGATTGTGCTTTTCTTCCAGTATGTGATTCCAGCCTGGTCTGCTTCTCAGACTCCCAGACAACTGAGTCAGAACCACAAGTTACATTTTCTTGAGTGACTATAGAGATTTTAGATTGAAGATACCCAAAGTGGTTGTGGTACATAGAGAAAAAGAAATGTTATGATGGAAGTCAACTGCCTATGTAGCCAAACACC
Source organism: Perognathus longimembris pacificus (assembly GCF_023159225.1). Lineage (NCBI taxonomy): Eukaryota > Metazoa > Chordata > Mammalia > Rodentia > Heteromyidae > Perognathus > Perognathus longimembris. The sequence goes on from NC_063166.1 coordinate 58,814,193, forward strand.
CTCCTTCCCTTGTTCAGCCTTGAACCATCTTCATTTAATTAGCTATTCCTACATTTGTTTTCTAGGGATGACAAACAGTTGGCTTATACTTGAAACGAGAAAAAAAGCTGGGTTTGGGACTACATTTTAGTATCTGCTAAATACATCTAATAGCTATGGGGAATGTTTCCAACATCTTTTTATGAGCCCATTCTGATGTATTCTGGTACATAAATTCAGAGGCTTCATCACTCAGTCACGTGGCCTTCTTGGTTGAATCTATGGGTAACAATATAGAATATCATGGGTCAAGAGAGCATAGGTCAAGGACGCCTATTCAGCTTCAAGGAATCTGGGACAGGAGATATAGAGAGAAAAACAGACAGACAGAGAGAAAAAGGCAGAAACAGAGACACAGAGACATAGCAGACAGAAATAGGAGCTGGAGTTCCAACATTTCTCTTGGGACATAACCCCAATGACCAAATATCCTTTTTTATGCTCTGCTCTATTGTCCCACTATTTGTTAGGAGTGATAATCTGAGGACCAAGCTTTTAACAGGCTTGTTCTGAACTATAGTAGATGAATAGGTGACTACAGTTGCATCAGAAGTAAAGACACTTGCATTGTGCTTCCTAGAAATATCCTTGTGAAGGCTGAAACCTCTGAGAGACAGAGCTGCCTTATAAAGGCAGAATATAGCCAAGCAACTGACGTCCCTTTTATGGCTCCAAAGAAAGCAGAAGTCACTGTGAAGGAAACAGCTCAAGAACCTTCCTTCTATTTCCAAGAGATAATTGAATTCCCAAAGGATGGTAATCAAACCCCAATAACAGATGTAGATGAATTTCACCGTTCAACACTATAGGAACAAAAGACTTGAGATTATTTTGAATTAAATTATAATGAAATGTATTGCTGAGGCGTTTTATTGTTGGTCATGGGGCTTGAATGGCCTGGGCTCTTTTGCTCAAGGCTAGTGCTCTACCACTTTGAGCCACAGCACCACTTCTGGTTGTCTGGTGTTAATTGAAATTAAGAATCTCATGGACTTTCCTGCCCAGGTCAGCTTTAAACTGCAATCCTCAGATCTCAGCCTCCCAAGTAGCTAGGATTACAGGCATGGGCCATGGGCATCTGACTATTGCTGAGTTTTAAAAGTGATTTTTTTCCACAAGGTCATGGTTCTTTATGATCAAGAATCAAGGTTGAGAATAAAGGGAACATGCTGTTAATAAATATAATATTAAAAATAGTGTTTCTGGAAGCAAAACATTTCAGATTTGTAGTCAATTTTCCAATGGTACATAATGGTATCTTCCAATGGAGATAAAGTTCTTTTTGTAGAATCTGTTTAGAGGAAATCTCAAAAGCAAACAGCATTGTGGTGAATCTGATGCAGGATTTCTGGTCTCTTACATGTTTTCAGAGATTAGCTATAACAGACTGGATGCAAAAATAACCCCAATCTTGTAAACCATCACACCATTTTCAATGTGACTGCTGGTATCAAGAGGAAGGGTCAGGTGATTTCTTGTTGAATCTGGTTACCATATCATTACCATACCATATCATTACCATAAATCAAATGCCATGGGAATGATAGTGCACTTGATCTGAACTTAGCATAAAGACCTTGTACCTATAAGCTGACATGTTCAACAATAAAACTTTTGTACAACTTCTTAAAAATAATAAAAACAGAATTTAAACAGAATCATGCACTTTCTTCTGTTCCCTTTAGAACTATACCTTGAGAATAAGCGCTGGCTAGACTACAACGTGAAAGAGAACTGAGTCCTTCTCTACAGGCTGTGCTGGATTAGCAGCACCCAGACCACTCACCTGCTGGCCTTACCCATGGTGTGAGTCTCACTGCCTGGCTCAAATCCTCAGAACTTCCAAGGCTACGTAGAGACTTGGGAGAAATCATGCATGCTATTTGTTTTTACAGACTATATTTTGTTGTAGGTTTTTTGTTTGTTTGTTTTTAGAGAGAAAGAGGGCCACTCAATCCATAGATAATAGATAAACTTTAGTAGTGAGAAGTGGTTTCAGAAGTCTAGGGAAGATAAGATTTGAAACAGGTTTTCCCAATCGGTTTCAGCTACTTCACTTTACCTATCAGAATCCAAGTTGCTTTGGATATAGTTCTCTTTTAGTGTCTTTATTTTGGTTTGTTCAACCTCCTCCTGGTCTGAGGAAATCAGAGCAGTGGTAAATATAAGAGCACCTCATTTTCCCCAGGTATGGTAGGTCAACTTTGGAAGCTTTCTTTCCCTTTTCCTAAACTTAGGGGATCCTTTGGAAGACTGATATCAGGCTCACAAGGCCCAGACATTGCCTTCAGTACCCAAAAAAAGAACGTATCTTTGTTGTGATGGTAATCCCAGGATGCAGACTTTCATTACAGAATAAACTTCAGAAATAAAATAAAGATTCTGTCACTCTGGGTCTTCCAACCACTCTTTGCCTTTGAGCTACCCAGGCCTCCTCGTTCTCAGGCTCCTAGACTCTTAATTCCTCAGGATTTCCAACTTCCTGCCTCTCTCCAAATCTGATGCCACTTTCCCAGGGACTAAGAGTCGATTTTGAAAGGGTCAGTCCCTGGAATTCCTTGTGGTAACAGTGGAGAGACACCCACCCCTGTCTGTTAATTGGCACAGGAAATGAGCAAAATTGAGTACGTGGTTCTCCTGTTTTAAAACAACAAGCTTAACTTAATTTTCCTTTAAAAAAAAAAATGGGAGCAGGCGAATGGATCTAGAAATCTGAGTGCTATCTAGGTCATTTAATGAAACTCTTAGGTTGGGGTGTTTTGATTTTGTAGAATGAAAAAGTAAAGCCAACTGGGAGAAAACCATTCCTAAATATAAAGATTCTCACAGTTTCCTTCAGGATTTTAAAATGTGTGTGTGTGTGTGTGTGTGTGTGTGTGTGTGTGTGTGTGTGCGTGCGCATGCGTGCATGTGCACGCGCATGCTCCAGTATTTCTAAAATAAGTCTTAGAAAATCGACATGTTAAAGTAGTTTACTTTCCCATTCTTTTTGTTCTTTCCCTTTATGCTTTCCTAACCATCTTTTGAAGCATCTGAGAATCTTTTAAAGGTGTGTGTTCTCTCCTTTTTCCTCTGTTTGACACATGCTGAATTTTAAAAATTCCACCATGGGTTTCAAAAACTACATGTCAGGCTCTTAGTTCTTAAAACTAAAGTGAAATTAAACTTTTGTTTCAGGAGTAAGAATTAAAAAAAAATACCTCTCACTTTACTCCTTCCAGTCCAACCTACTGGAACTTTTTGCTTATATAGCAATGCAATTGTATTTCCTTTTTCTTCTCCCAAAGTGCTTAACTCAGTCCTAGGCACAATGTAATCACTTAAAATGTGTTTGCTGGTACGATTTGAAGGCCTAGGGTATTTCCTACAGATTAAACAATTTTGACACCATAATCCCTAAATAATTCCCAGGAAGTACTTTGAACAATGGTTTCTATTGCAATCACATTGGGCTTTGGGTTCCTGTCTTTTGTGTTTGTTTTTTTTCTGGTTCATATGACAAGCTACTTGGTTTGGCCTTTTCCAGACAGACAGAGGAATATGGGTGATAATTGCAATATTTCTCTAGGTCTTAGAAATAAACTGCCAAAGCAGAGAAACCATATTTTCCATTTTCCTGAATAATGGGATGGTTACAACTTGCAAATACTTGGAGAGGGACAAGAGAGATGAAGGTGCATTCAATAGAAATGAAGCAATTCCAATTCTGAAGCCTACTCTAAGCATGGGGAAATGTGAGTGAAATATTATAGCAGCAACAGGACTGGTTATTGAACTGTGAAAAGCATTTGCTACATAAAGAGGGCCTTAATTCCTTTGATGTTATCAGGGAGGCACGTATTAGGTTCTGCAAAGCAAGTGGCAATGATCAGCAAATGCATTTTAAAAATGTTCTTCCCTTTTAATATCAGATGACTATAACTTAATCTCTAGTGTGTGGTCATTCCTCTTATTTCCTCAACAGAGGGTGTAATTGGGGCAGTTAAAAAGACCAATGAAAAAAGTCATTTAAATTCTGGAATTGGTCACTTCCATACTTCAGCTTTTCTGTTGCTTTTAGGGTCTATTAAAGCCACATATTAACATACAGCTCTTCTGAGCTAATAATGTATAAGTATCAGCCCTTCTTAATTGGGATAGAAGACAAAGAAACTCTTAAATGCTAGTGATCACATCAATATTTTCATTAATTTATATTACTTTCTGAAGTAATAGTTCTATAGCACTTCTGAGATGACAAAAACATTTTTAATTGAACATATAAACATATAAAACATATTCAGGTTTTGTATTTTAACTGGGGTTAATGGATTAGTAAAACACAAAAAAATGACCATCGTATTTCTCCAAATGATTTCCGTTGACAAAAATGCAAAATGGTTTTTAGCACAGAAGGTAAAAGTAGAAATTGAGTCAACAGATTAAAAATATAATTTGTACTGAGAATTTGCCACAGGGACAAGCCAGAAAGATCACAGCAACATTAAGGGTAGCTGTAGATTTGTTTCCGACTGTAGATTTATTCTAGAGAAGAGCAGGATTTACACCTGGCATTAGAGGGATGCCAGGAATGTGCTTTTGCTGGAATGCTAAGATATGTGCTTTAACTAGGGGATTTAGAGAAGAAAGCCGTTTCTATTTCTGTTCCTTTCTTTTGAAACTGTTTACAAATAACATGAAGCTGTGATGTCTGTGTGCTTACCGACATGGCTATAGAACCAAGAATCTATTCAGGAATCTCCTCCCCAGCAGCCATAATATTGATACCAGGCCTGATTGTTGTCTACTCCATTATTGCTGATCACTGGAATTTACATCAAGAATATCCCAAACCTAGACATTTTCCAGAGTCCCCTTAATAACATAAATTATATCTGCTTACATTCCAGCTTCATGTACCAATCAAGGTCCCCTGGAAGTTACAACACTCCCTGATTATGGTTTCCCTTGTTAATATACACCCATCTTCCCCTAAGCCTGGGAGGAGGAAAGGAACTGATAAAGCCCATTACCATTCAGGAGAGAGGAAAAAAGGGAAAGAAAAGAACTGGAGTCACCCCATACTATGTTCAGTAGTTGTTGGGTCTAAAATTTCACATTGGCCTCTTTCTTTGTAGACAGTCTAAGCTGGCATCAAGGGGCTATCAACTGTCAAAACAGCAGCCAGACAAACAATTGACAAAGCCATCCCTTGGGAATGAAGAGCGAATCGGTGAAAGAGCCGTCCAAAGAGTTAATGTGTCAAAGGAATTAATGTGTGAGCTGGCACCCAACACCAAACCCAGCCAAACCCAGCGTGAGAACCACTTTCATGGTAACCGTCTCTCTCTGGCTCTGTCAAATACTGTCCCCAGCTTGCCTTTCAGCAGAGGAACTGAGCTCTTTTTGACAAACTGAAATGCACACCTATCCTAAAACCCCACCATCAGAGGGTAGGGAATTCAGGTGGGCAAGTGGGCAATTCTCTAGTAATAGCCTGGAAAGCTTAATTTTCCCAGTCTCCATACCAGAGGGTCAGACAGCCAGGATGACTGTTTCTTGAGAACACATGGTAGTGTTTATGTACAGCCCCAACTCCAGAGCAGATAAAGCCAGACAAAGCTTTCGTCTCACAAACCCTTTATGCCTAAGCCAGGAAGGGCTCCTGGGTCCCAGAGTCCCACACTCTCCTTTGTGGCATTTACAATGCAGGGCCACAAAATAAGATAGAGGAATCATAGGATAATTATCACAGTAGTTAGCACCTACAGCACCTGTCAGACTCTAGTGAGCTGGTGACCAGACTGGCTGAGACTGGATGAGAATCACAGTCATAGAGTCAAGGTAGTGTCTCAGAAGAACACAGGCAGGAAACCTGCAATTTCAAATAATATGCCTGAACAGGGCCAAAACAAGAACAAAAAAAATCCAAGAGAGATGTTTGTATTTATCTCTAAAAGCAGGGACATCCTTAGCACATTTGAACTGCGGTCTAGACTGCAAAATGTCTTAATACTTTGGAAATCATCGCTGTTCACCATTCTGCTAGATCTGCCAGTCACCCATTAAAACAATCAACACTTTAAAAAATAGAAACAAATATTAGTATTAGGAGAAAATGCTACCTGCGAGTAATTTTATCAAATAACATTATGTAAGAACAAAAAAAAAGAGCTTCAAATGTTTAAAACATAAAGAACTATTGGTACTAAACAAATCATATTAATATATATGTTATATATGCATACTAAATGCATATAGCAGCCTTATTATATAAATTTTATATTAATTATATATGTATAGAGAATTCACTGTATAGAATAGCATATAAGAAAATAACAAATCAATTTCTAATTTCAAAAGGCTGTAAACACAGGAACAAAGCCAAATTTTTGTCCATATAAAGAATGATAATATTGCATACAATTGAAAAATTATAGGACTGTGGGTGATGTAACGATATATTGCTACAAACTCATCTAGGACGCAAATAGTCAAAAGTATTTAAAATATCTATGTATTCGGGCACAGCAGTTCTACTACAAAGATAAGCTTCCCCTTGGAATCTCCTAGACGCTTCCTGTTGACCAGGGTGCAACAAAATCCTTGGGGATGGGCCACTCACAACCTTGGCTCTTCATTTTCTAGTTCTAGGACACTGATATGTAATAAAGGAGTCTCTTGCATGCCTCCAGAGAAATCTAGACTTTATGTGGGCCTGTGTGAAGAAGGACACATACTTGTATCTATTTCCTTCTTAGATTTTTCTTCAATATTAGAATGTTGTTCTATTCTTTTCTACCCTTTATACTCACTTCAAGCTATAAAAAATGTCTTGGCCTTGTTGGCAATGTAGATTCTACAATTTTTATAGTGTGTGTGTGTGTGTGTGTGTGTGTGTGTGTGTGTGTGTGTGTGACTATGTAGCAGTTAAATGTATTTATTCTACCAAAAACCTTTTCACAATTTTGTTCTTTGTTTGGATTTTCAAAACTTTTAGCACAGCATTACTTTTGCAATTCACTTTTGCAATTTCAAGAGTGCAATTGAACCTAGTTTGATTCAGGGGAAAAGTTAATCATTATATACAGTAATAGTAATATTTTTGTATAGTTTAAAAGTCCCAAAGAACATTTGAAAAGATGCCAAGTTTAGCATGGTAATATTTGTCAATTCCTCAGATAAAGTTGTTTCCAATGCTTAATAAAAATAAGTTATTAGAGCTTAAATTTGAAATGCCTTTGGGGCTTACATTACTGTCTTTTTATTCCAGTGTGAAGGTTTTAAGGAAAGCCTTTGTTCAATTGTTTTTAAGTTATCTCATAGATCAGAAAAATGAATTTGACCTGATTTTCAACAGATTAGTTTTTAGAAAGCATAGCATCATCCATCACTCCATCCACAAATATTTTCACCTCCAGTAAAGCTATGGGTGTGAAATCTCCTCATAGCCTTTGGGTAGTTTTGCTAGAAATAAAATCATAACAAAATGACTTTAATTTGTTTTAGTGCACTGCAACAATACTCTCTCTGGTATGTATCAAGGGACACCAACTCCTCCTCTTTTACCTGGGACTTTCCAGGTTTAAGCATTGGAAGTTCTACACTCTGGGAATCCCCTCCATTGCTCTGTCACTCTGTGTCCCAAGGGCCTGCCTTGTGTGAAATTATTCTCCTTATCTATGGCTTTAGCAACAACTCCCCCAAAGCAAGTGATTCTAAACAATAGCTATCTTATTGTACCTAATGACTCTCTAGTCAGGAATTCAAGTAAGCTTTCTCTGGCAGATTTGTCCATTTGATTTGATAGTTCCCTAGGGTCACTTTGTACTAGAAGGGAGCTAGCATGGCCGGGAAGGTCCATGATGGTTCCACTCCCATACCTGGCACATGAGTGGACATAACTCCTCTTGGTTCCTCTCCCACTCTTTGTAGACTTTGGATCTCTCCAGGTATTCTCTTCAGCAGTGTAGTTGGACTCAGACATCTGAGAGCACTGAAAGTAAGTATCAACAAATAGGACATCAGAGCTAACAGACAGGAAATACAAACCAACACACAGGAAGTAGAAGCCACTGATCTCTTTACCTCTTACCTATGGGCCTAAAAACTGGAATAGTCTCATTTCTAACTTATTCTTTTGGTGAGATCAGTCATAAAATCAAAGTGAAATCAAGGGAACAGGACATATACTACATTTGTCATTAGGTAGAGTGACACAACTGTTGAAACTGACTTTAAATTGTGCTTTGACAAAGTAATACCAAACTGTATGTTAATTTGGTTAAATGACGCTTATGCTGTTACTGATGATGATGATTGCGTTTGGAAAAACTGACATTCTAAGTTCACCCAAATTTATCAAGGTCATACCAGTAACAATACAGGTAAAAGTTAGATTGATATGACTGAACTTTTTGCTATTTTGGAGAGTCACATTAGCCATAGAGAAATATTTCATGGCATGTTTGCACAAGAAAAGCAAGATTTACTGAATGCATGTACAGATTATACGTAGGCAAAGAGAACAATGAGTTAAAACTCTCTTTTATACTAGTAACAAAATTGTTGCAGAATTTCTGTCAAGATTTTAATTATTCATCTTCCAAGGCATGTCCTAAAGAAAATGGTGTTAATCACTGGGTTATCAGGATCTTGTGAGTTGGCATCTGTTATCTCTTACTCTTAGCTAAGTAGTTCTTGGAGTCCTAGCTGCCTTATGGGACTGGGTTGAGTTGCTGTATTAGTAGAAACCAATTTGTATAAATAGGCTCACTCATATGGCTCCTAATTTTCAAGCCACTGGCCAGTGGATGACTGATCATAGGCTGCTAAGCCTTGTTCCTCCTCCATACTCGACAAGATATGTCAGCCTCCAGCAAGAAAAATCAGATTTATTCATATAGAAGCTGCATCATTCCAAGAGCAACAATACAAAGGCCTTTTTGGTGAGTTCAAGACTCAAAACTCATACACACACAAAAAAAATGTTTTCATTGCATTCCATTGGCCAGAGTAAGTTACAGGCCAGCCAAGATTCAGGAAATGGAAAATGGGCTTTGCTTCTCTTGATGAGATCTATTACAGAAACACACTGAAAGAATCTTGATGCAGAGAGGAATAACTACAGCCATTTTTGCATTCTAACATAATACCAATTGGCTGTTATTTTCTATACCATTTAGAAGACAGCTAGATATAGCTTCTCACAATTCTGATAAACTGACATAAATGAAAATGTGAACTTTGTGAGTTCAGCAAGAAATCATATTGAGGTGGTTAATCAATATTGAAACCAACTAAATCCAAAGGACATTGTGAAATTCTTCTCAATGCCATCACAAAACAGCCTGATAACCAATTGCATTGCAATGCCTGCCTAGGTCAAAGTCCCTGCCCCCCCCCCCCAGGTTATTTAAACTGATCCCTTTCAAATATTAAGTAAAATCTTTAAAACAACTTTGCCTCCACCAGAAATTAATAAGACCCTTCATTTTTTAGAGTATTCTAAAATGAGTCCAATAAAAGAGAAACCACTTAAATTAGTCTTGCATAGTAAGAATGCAGTGACAACTTCTACAATTTAGATTATCCAAGTCAGAAAACAGTCTCTGCATTTTAACTGTTACTGCATTCATATTTTCACTTAAACAAAAATCAATGGAATACATTTTAGGCATCAGTAATTTTTCTTAGTATTTGATATATCTCATGCCATTTAACCTTCAATGTAAATATATGAGTTAGGACAAAAATTAGCACCTCCATTCAGGTTTACATACTGAAACTTTCAGTGTGTGGTGGATTGCAAAAAATTCCCTGCCTGCCCCAAATGACAGGGTCTATTTCATCCTCCCTTAATTCTTGAATCACCTATGTAATTCACTCTAATCCATGTGGTTCAGAAAGAGGACTGGAACCTGTTTGTGCAGGGGGGCTTGGTCTCTTACATATTTGAGATCTTATTACAAATACCTGAATTTGCTAAAGCTATCTTGCTGGAAAAAAATAGCAGAGATCAAAGGTTGGCCAGCTAAGAATCAGTCATCTCTTGGCAGGTGACCTGTTAACTGACAGACATGTGATTGAGGCCACACTATATCCTGTATCCTGCATCCTACCCTCCAGTTGTCTCAATTTGGTAGAGACAGAGCTACGAGTCAAGCCTAGATTGTTACGTTCCAAAGCTTGCTACCTCAAAAGGAACACCATATTAATTTCTTTAAAATTCATGAACATTCATGAACAGAACCACTATTAAAGTATTCACAATGATATTCTGGCACAAAAGGAAATTGAGGCAGAACTTTTCCTTCTTATGAACTCCAAGTCCTTTCACACACCAGTAACCTATGAGGTAAACCTCAGGGCAAGAGAGAGGCATGAAGATTTCTTTAGAAATTGTGAGGGGCTGGGGATATAGCCTAGTGGCAAGAGTGCCTGCCTCGGATACACGAGGCCCTAGGTTCGATTCCCCAGCACCACATATACAGAAAACGGCCAGAAGCGGCGCTGTGGCTCAAGTGGCGGAGTGCTAGCCTTGAGCGGGAAGAAGCCAGGGACAGTGCTCAGGCCCTGAGTACAAGGCCCAGGACTGGCAAAAAAAAAAAAAAAAAAGAAATTGTGCTGTGATCACTATAGTAAGAATACTGTAAGCACTAGGGACATAGATTGAACAAAGGGGAACAATAGTGCCAGGTGAACTTGAGGAAGCCATCTATGAGGTCTTTGGTCAGGACAGTAACTGTGATGTTGATCCCCATTGAGGAGCTGCTTGGGAGACATAAGGAGAATCTGTAGGACATGCTTGTTGAGTTCTGTGCTATCACTTTAAGGACTCCTCACTTCAACTTCCACAGGCATCCTGTGTTGTACAGATGCTGTGATAGAAATGATTGGAAAGTGGGAAGAAAAAGAGACAACAACAGAAACAGAGAGAGGCAGACATGTAGAAACAATTTCATTTGACAATTCTTGGTCTACAAGTCAGAAAACTCCAGCTTTTAATTTCCCCCTTGCATTGTTTACTTTGGAACTCGATCATTCACTTTACCATAACTCCCTGGCCTCAGTTTCCATTTCTGCCCAAAAGGAATCCACTAAAGGATGGTTAAAAACATGATTAAGTGCAGTGTATTTATTGATCTCTAAAATTACTTTTTCTATGAGCAATTCCCATGCTAAGGCATTTGAAGGATGGAGAAGATGAAATGGAATTTACCAGAACACTTTTCATTAGTTTTTCACATAGTCCTGACCCTTAGATTAATTGGAGACCTAGATTTTTTCTCTGGTGTCTTTTGGGAATTTAATCTGAAGTTTCAATAACCCTTCCTTAGGGGAACTGACATCCAAGAGAAATTTCTGTCCCGATAATATATTGACTAAGACCATTAGACATAAATGATCTCAGTATTATCTTGTGTCCCTGCATAAAGCCACAAATTCCTGGTTTCAGATGCTATGCCCATCTTTCAGTAGCTGAATATTCTTGGTCAAATTACTTAATCAGTCTGTGCTTTGGTTTATTTATTTGTAGAATGGAGATATACTATCTATCTATTTTATAGGGTTGCTGTGAGAATTCAGTTAGGCCCCACATTACATTGCTGGTGGAAATATAAAGTAGTGCAACTACTTAGAAGGCACCTTTGAGATTCCTCAAGAAAGAAAACCTAGGGCTGGGGAGATAGCCTAGTGGCAAGGGTGCCTGCCTCGGATACACGAGGCCCTAGGTTCGATTCCCCAGCACCACATATACAGAAAAAAAAAAACGGCCAGAAGCGGCGCTGTGGCTCAAGTGGCAGAGTGCTAGCCTTGAGCGGGAAGAAGCCAGGGACAGTGCTCAGGCCCTGAGTCCAAGGCCCAGGACTGGCCAAAAAAAAAAAAAAAAAGAAAACCTAGAACTATCCTATGATCCAGTGGTACCACTCTTAGGTATCTATCCAAAATTTTACAAGTCAAGATATAGTAAAGGCACTTACATACCCATGCTCATTGCTGCACTCATTTATTGAAAAGAATAATATTATAGAATAATATTATGTCATTTAATGAGAAATGAATGCACCTAGAAAATATGCTAAAGTAAGTCAGGGTCAGAGAAACTGTATTTTCTCTCATGTGGAAGCTATACACTACAAATATATAAAATATATAACATGATATACAATATATATTTTTAAACTATAAATATATATGAAAACAAAAAAGTAGTCCCTATGTGTAAGGGGCTTATAATATTGATTGACACACTGGAAACACTGTGTAAAAAAGGATACTTATTACTGTTATTGATGGGTAAGGTGACCTAGAACTTTTTATTTCCTCCACAAACTTACAAAATCAAGGCTAACCTTTCTGTTCATTAATTTACTTTGTTGTTATTATAGAGGTGATGTACCGAGGGATTGCAATTATGTGAGTAAGGTTATGAGTACATTTCCTTTCATACAGTGTCTTCTGTTCCTTCACTCTCTCACTCTCTCCTAGTCCCTCCCTCCCATCTCCACCCACAAGTGTATAGGTCACTTTCATCAATGTCCAGTGAGCTCCAATGCTGCCCTTTTTTACTCATTTTTTCCCCCACAAGTTCTGTACCCTTCCCGCAACCCTCCTGAAGATGTGTGCTTGAATATACCATAAATAGGATAAAGAAGACAGAATATCAAAAACTAAAAACTGAAAAAAGAATGAAAAAAAGGAATGTCTAGTTTCCATATCTTGAAGTTCATTTCAGTATGTATGTGCATTACTTTATATAAATATGAAGAGGCATTATGCCTTTGTGTTTCTCTTCTAAAAGTATCCTCTTTTGGTCTCACTGTGTGTGAATATCTAGAATTCTGTATAATTTATCATGTCCCAGTGCATTTTATATCTAATTTCCATATATCAGAGAGAACATGTGTGATTTGTCCCTCTGAGGTTAACATGATTTGTTCTAGTTCTATCCATTTCTCCTAAATGACATTATTTTAGTCATTCTAATGGCTGTGTAAAATTCAATTGTGTATAGGTACCAAATTTTTAGGATTCACTCATCTATTGGGGCATCTGGGCTGTTTCCATATCTTGGTTACTGTATTGTGAGTAGTCTGGCAATGAACATGGATGTGAAGGTGACTTTATCAATCCCTGGCTTCTGATATTCAGGATAGATGCCTAGGACTGGTACGGCTGGGTTGTAGGGTATATCTAGGTTTAGTTTATTGAGGAACCTCCAGGCTGCTTTCCAGAGTGGTTATACTAGTTTATATATGCACCAACAGTTCAGTAAAGGTTCCTTTTTCCCTACATCCCCGCCAATATTTGCTGTAGTTTGAATTCACAATGTTGGCCAATCTTACTAGGATAAGATGGAATCTCAGAGTTGTTTTGATTTGCCATTACTTTATGGCCAGGGATGATGATCAGTTTCTCACATGTTTCTTTGCCATTCTTTTTTTTTAATTTTAAATTTTATTGTAAAGGCAAAATACAGAGGGGTTACAGTTGCATAAGTTAGGTAATGAATACATTTCTTTTGAACAGTGTCATTTCCCTCATTTTCTCCCAGTATTTTTCCTCCTGGTGCCCTTCCCCTCAGTCTTGCCATTCTTACCTCTTCTTCTGAGCAGTCTTTCCTTAGCTTCCTTGTCCATTTAGTGATTGGTTTATTAGGTTTAGGAGAAATTAGTTTCTTGAGCTTCTTGTACGTTTTGGGTATTAGTCCTTTCTCTGATATATTGCTGGTGAAGATTTGTCCTAGTTTCTCGAATGCCTTTCTAGTTGAGTAATTATATTCTCAACTGTGTAGAATCTTTTTTATTTTTATATAGTCCCGCTTTTCAAGTTTCACTCTTATTTGTTGTGCCCTTGGGACTCTTTTAAAAGAAATTTCTACCTATACCTATATGCTCTCATATTTCTCCTACTCTACCTTGCAATAGTTTCAGGATTCACCAAATTTGCTTCAAGACTTTCGGTTTTCTAGTGATGCCTCATTTTATTTCTTTTTAAACAGCAAATGCTTGTCAAACAGAGCCTATGTTCTACGTTTAAAAGTTCCTGGCTTCTTTTATTACATTAATCTAGCTTCATTTATAGATTAGGCAAAGTACACACAGATTAAGTCACTCTGATAGTTACATGGTTGCTTTGTGGCAAAGCCACCAAGGTGGTCAGGTACTAGGAAGTTAGAAGCCAAACTTGAAGGAGCATAATTCCAAAAGAAATGGCTATGAAAGCTTGGTTTACCTCACAAGGATACTCAGTTAGAAGATGGACACTAGATGTAGACAATTGAAAATTGTTGAAAATTTTAGGTCAATGAGTCCTTAACCCATCCTTCAGTTGGTACCAACATATCTGATTGCTAGCTCTACCCTTTCCCTACAGTTGTCTCATTATCACTGGTGAAAGGGCCAACATTCACTCTTGACCTGGGCTCACCATTGTTTGCTCAGATTCACCCACTTTGGGTTTCCACTGCAGTTGTGACCAAGCAAACATAAAGTGTGCCTTAGTTCTGCTTCCTTTCCTTCTGCTATGGGTGTACTCTTTCCACAATGTCTGATTGTTTCTCCTGAAGTTACTAACTTCACTTTTTAACTCTTTTCTGGTACACCTAACAGAGCAAATTCCTACCTTAAATTTACCTCCTGATCACAATCACTTAACACTTGTATATGCAAAATCCTATTCACATAAATCCCTACTGTATGTTTTAAATGTCTTATTTACTTTATTGCTTCTTAAAAAATGCAAATCTCAGACTGGGAATGTGGCTTAGTGGTAGAGTGCTTGCCTTGAATGCATGAAGCCCTGGGTTCGATTTCTCAGCACCACATAAACAGAAATGGCCAGAAGTAGTGGCGCTGTGGCCCAGGTGGTAGAGTGCTAGCCTTGAGCAAAAAGAAGCCAGGGACAGTGCTCAGGTCCTGAGACCAAGACCCAGGACTGGCAAAAAAAAAAAAAGAGAGAAAAGAAAAGAAATGCAAATCTCTAAAGGATTAAGCTATAAGTATAGAAGGAGAATAGAGGACTATAAGCCAACATGGGATCCATGAACTAAGTCTTTCAATGAAGACACCCATTTGAATCAGATGTATGCTTGAGTTCAAAGTCTGTCCTTACAATGCTGATTAGCACTATCTCCACTTCTTATGACTGACTTTGTATACTGCCCAGATCCTTTTCTTACCACAGGAAGAAGATAGGTCATTATTGTTAGCAAGTAACATAAAAATGAATAAAACTAGCCAATAATAGCCGGGTGCTGGTGGATCATGCCTATAATCCAAGCTACTCAGGAGGCTGAGATTTGAGGATTGCAGTTTAATGCCAGCCAGGAAAATCTGTGAGATTCTTACTCTAATCATCAGAAAATGAGAAATGGTGCTGTGGCTCAAGTGAAGCTAGCTTTGGGGTGAAGAGCTCAAGGGCAGTACCTAGGCCCAGAGTTCAAGCCCCACAACTGACCAACCCACCCCCCCAAAACTAGCCAATAATATAGAAGTGTGTGTGTGTGTGTGTGTGTGTGTGTGTGTAAGCAGGGAAGAAAGACAGGGCGAGTTTTCATAAATTCTGTTTCCCAGTAGTAAAGAAGCTATTACAGATTTAGATCTAGGATTTGACCACATTTTAGACTAACTATTCTAAGAGGTATGGGATCCAGCTCACTCCCTGAAAATGCAGGTACATTCAAAGGGCACATCCTCTTCAGATGTTACCATCAATTTCTGAGAATGCTGTGTTGTGCAGATGTGAATTAAGATCGGTCTCCATCAATATTTAATCTAACTGGCTCAGAGAGATGGAAATCTGGGGCATTGGATTGATTATTCATTTGCTTTTAAAGGACAGCATCTATCACAAGGCTGACATTTGATGGGATCACATGTAAAAAGTTACCTGATACAGCAGAGTTAGGTAAATTATAAACAGGAAAATCAACAATAGCTAGGAAATATGGCCTGCCAAAAAGCCTGCTCCATTTTCCTAGGCTTAAGTCTGTCTGTACATTCTGTGCCCAGAAATGGCCTTTTGAGTAGTGTTGCACACACTGCAGTGGGCAGGGTAGCTGAATGCTGGGATAAGGTATAAGACACTGAGCAATACCAGTGGCATGGAATTAATGATTTTATAGAAACTGGTGATCATCCATGTTCAGATGTTTGAATTCCAGTCCTATCTCCTAGTTAAGTCCCTGCTCTATGAATTTCTATTCAAGTACTAATTGGAAGTGGTTTGCCTTGATTTCCCCTCTCCAGATTCAAATACTCTGTGCTGACTCTTCACTATACTTTGCCAAAGGTTTTCTTCCTGTGATCTTACTACTTCCCTTAAGCTCTATACAGTCATGATCCAGAGACAAAGTGACCACAGAATCCAATGTTCACCTCTCTCAAAGTGTTTGACATTCTTACTGCTTTCTCGTGTGTCCTATCACTTACTCACTTGATTATGAGCTCTTTTAAGAGAAGCTTTTTAACATGGAGGGTTTGGGAAGTAGCAACTATATTACAAATCTTTTTCAAAAGAAAAATTAGAAATAAGTGTTTTCAAGGCCTTTCCAAGCTAGCTCATTGGCTCATGCCTATACATCCGAGCTACGTGGGGACGATATCTGGAATTTGAGAGAGTTGAGAAGTCCCTATCTCAACCAATAGGTATGGTGGCACACATTTATCCTTCAAGTCTACCTAAGAAGTATAAATAGGAGAATTATAGTCCAGACTATCTTGTGAAAAAAGGGAGAGTCTGGGCAAAAAAAGGGGCAGGGGAGCATGACTCAAATGGTCGAACATCTATCTAGAAAGTGTAAGGTCCTGAATTCAAACTCCACTTCTGCAAAAGCAGAAGGAGGAAGGATAGGAGGGAAAGAATGAAGAGGAGGAAGAGGATCCAATGAGGAGAAAGAGGAGAAAAAAAGACTTTTCTGAATTCACTTTTTTTAAATGAACAGGTAAAAATCAGATGGTCCCATAATAAACATCCAACTTGAACCAGGACTATTCAGAGTATTTGCTTTGTAAGGAGTATCTGGTGGTTATGAGTTAATGGTTCTTAAATATCCTTTATTCAAGGATACATATTACATTTCCTTTATTTTAGATGAAACAAAAATTTATTTTCCATCAGTGTGTAGCATTATCTACTTCCAGCTAGTTTCTTGAGGTTAACTATACTCCCATGTCTATGATTATCCATGTTACCTCATCCTCAAAAGAACAATGCCTAAACTGGAATTCTTCACTTAAATAGTCACTGATTATCACCAAAAACATAATATCCACTTAAGTTTGGTTTTGAGAAAAAGATGGAGATTTTTCTCAGTCAATATGTCAAGAAGAAAATGGTCTTGTATATTGTTATTTTCTAAAACCCACAGGAGTAGGGTGATAGCAAAAGGAGAAATGATGAGCAGGCAATGACAACAATAGGTTATGTTTATAGTGCAGTGATAATGTGGCAAGCATGCTTCCAAGTTGCTTTCTGTTCATGTATTCAATCTTCAGAATACAGTGAGAGAAGCCTAAGCATTATTCCATTCTGCAGCTGGAAAAGTTGATTTATTAAAATGGAATAAATAATTTATTAAAATTGTACAGATAGTACAGAGGTGAAAATCTAAATCCTGAAAGATCCAATAAGAGCCAAGAATAAGAAGAGAGAACCTTTGACAATCTGTTCTTTCTCCCAGTCCTCTCCTCCTTCTCCTTCTTCATTGTCTTCCTTCCTTTCTCCCCGCCCCCCCCGCCCCCCCCTCCTGCCCTTTCCCTGTTTCTCTCTTTCTGACAAGGTTTTACTTTGTAGCTTAGGTTAAGGTCAAACTTAGGATTTCTTTTCCTTGTCCTCCCAAGTATTAGATTTACTGGAGCTTAGCACCATATCTGGCTGTGCATCCATTCAAAAGGGCTACTTTTTATTCTCCCTGTTGCAATTCCACCTTACATTTTCAGAAGCCATTCACTTCTATTGGTTTATGCAATATCACTCTATCTGGACCAATCAATCCAGAAACAACACACCTCAAAGAGGAAACAAAACTACTGTTATCTTTTAAGAGAAGACCTAACAATGTTGGCAGGAGCTCTGCCCAGTAGTTAGAAGTCACAAATCCTAATGTCTGTTCTTATGACACTGAGTTTTTGTCCAAAATCTTAGATTAGGGGCTGGGGATATAGCCTAGTGGCAAGAGTGCCTGCCTCGGATACACGAGGCCCTAGGTTCGATTCCCCAGCACCACATATGCAGAAAACGGCCAGAAGCGGCGCTGTGGCTCAAGTGGCAGAGTGCTAGCCTTGAGCGGGAAGAAGCCAGGGACAGTGCTCAGGCCCTGAGTCCAAGGCCCAGGACTGGCCAAAAAAAAAAAAAAAAATCTTAGATTAGAATTTGGGTAACATTTCTTTTGCCTCCAGAGTGTTATTTTTGTAATAATAATAAAATAAAAAATATTAACACCTGAGAAGAGGTTAGTCCCATGGTTCCAAATGTGTGGAACAGATGTGGTATTAAAAAAAAACTAAAGACACTTAGTGAAAAGTCTACTTGCATCTCATTCTTGGCCAATCTCCCTGATGATGTCATGGGGAAAGCCTAGGTATAGTATTAGAATATCTTCAACAACTCTGTAATACTTGCTAATTCCCCTTTTTAAGAACAAAAGAGTCAAAAGAGTAGGCTCAAGTTTAAAAGCCTTTCACAATCATATTTGCTGTTAATTTTTTTGGGGGTGGTGGTGACTGTTAGAAGAGACTCCCTCCAGTAAACCTAATTAGAAGAGACTCCGATAAGCCTAAAATCTGGCCATACCAAGTGAATTGTCTATCCCAGGAAAGGACCTTCTTCTTGGTCTCAGAAATCAAACATTTTTAGCTATGTGCACTTGATGGGCAGGCAGGTGGTGATAAAAGCCTTCAGAATGAGTAGACAAAGCTAGAAGGGAATAAATGAAGACTTTTAAAAATTTTTATTCTTTGGCAAATGAAGATCTCTGAAAAACTTAATGGGATCCTCATGCTGACCAATTGCCTTCCACCAGGGCCAGGAAAAGTGTATCCTTCCTTGAGGGAGGCTGTCTGTGTCTTCTCTTCTACTAATCTGTGCTTGAACTGTATACTGTTTGCATTTCTATCGTTAGAGAAACTTTTATTCCTTACATGAGTATTTCTGTATATTGTCCCTGTTGTCATGACCACAGGGTATTTCTTTCTGTTGGTGAATTTGTTTTTACTTTTAATAGAACCCATATATAGGGGCAGAAACAGACAGTGTTGATTCTCATCCAATAAAAATATAAGAGCCTTTTGTCTGGTAGATAAGATAACACCTAGTGTCTGACTATCTGATTCCTCTGTGAAGCATTAGCAATTTTTTAAAAATCCATCCAAGATATCCTAGTCTAACAATTTCTATTTGGAACTAGTAACTAGTGTTTTATGATCCAGATTCTACAACTTTACGGTTGAAGAAATCTTTGATACTTTGTTCATTTTATATATACTTGAGGAAAGCCATGTTCTGTAATTTTGAACAACACTCAAGTGAAATCCATGTTCAGCCATGTCTAATGTGCCAGAATACAGAAAAACATCGCTTAAAACTGTGATCAGACCAGGCACTGGCAGCTCACACCTGTAATCCTTGCTACTTAGGACGTAAAATCTGAGAATCGCGGTTTGAAGCCACCCAGGGCAGAAAAGTCCACGAGACTCTTATGTCCAATTAACCACTAGAAAACTGGAATTGGTGCTGTGGCTCAAAGTGGTAAAGAGCTAGCTAACCTTGTACAAAAAAAGTTCAGGGACAGTGCCCAGACCCTGAATTCAAGCCCCAGGATCCACAAAAACAAAAACAAACAAACATGCTTGTGATTAGTTCTATGAAGAAAAATGTGGGGTAAGTTTACTTTTTTTACTTTCATGTAAGGAAGCAAAATGAAGAGGATTACAAAGGTGTAACTGATTATATATATGGTTAATAGAGTAAAATTATGAAGGCAACATGGGATGGATTGATTCTGAGGCTTATGCACATGTCTTATTACAGATGGATTTCTACAGACTGAAAATCCCTCCACTTAAGCCTAAAGCCATGAATCTCGGACCCTCTTAAAATCTGATCCACCTATCACATGAGCAAAGAGTTTCTCTTCTCTGAGACAAAACTGGGTTTCTGTCACATCCTGGGGCAGCTCTGACTTTCCCTCAACCATACCACAGCATGTGTTTCGAAGGAGCAAAGGATGAGTAGATTGGAGAGAAAAAGAAGTTGTCCATGAAGAAGCAAGCAGATTGTACCCTAAACACAACTACTACAGGAATCTTCTGTTTACTCTTAGAGTTCCAGAGATAGGGTACACTTAGCTAGCCTCTAAAAGCAACCACTGGCTCTGAAACCTCAATGAATAAACTTGCAAGGGGTTCTCAACCACCTTCCTGATTGCATGCTCAGAAAAATTCCATCCAGAATATCTTTCTGATAACAGAATTTCTGGCTGCATTCTGGTGTGAAGAGGAAGTCGAATCATTGGGAGAAGCTGCCATACCTCTGATTTCTTGTGGCTCAGCCTCAGCCTCGGCCTCCTCTCTAGAAATCTCAGTCAGATATTTAGCTACACAAATGTCTAAAGGATGTACCCACTCAACATCTTGGGAGTATGTTGACCTTTGTCTTTCACACCCTTCTACCTTCACTGTTGGGGTCTGGTGGTGGCGGGAGGTGGGGGGGATCTTCCCAGCACTATCTTGACACCCTTCCCTCTTGGAAATCAGTGTCCTCACAAGAAAAACACATCTCAGTTGGTTATCACACTTGATTAAACACCTTACCCTGAAGTGTAAATATCCCACGCCTCCTCCTTTTACAGAGATATTTTCACCCCTTAGCTCTACCCAAGCCCTAGCAGGAGGTGGAATTTCAGCTATCAGGGAAAGCCTGATAAGGTAGATATTTTGGGAAGGAGGACTTCCCCAAAATCTATTTCTCAAACCACATCGTTTGCCATTTGCAATAGTGATTTGTTGAAATTAAAAAAAAATAACAACAGCAACATCAAAAAGATCCTATTACTTTCCTATTGCCATATAATATATCTATATTTGCTTAGCTTTGCTAATTTCCAGATGTATCTGAATCACAATGACAGAGCTCCATAGGCAAATGTTTATGGGTTTTTTTGTTTTTTTTTGCTATATTGCTTTGCAGATTTCCTGCCTTTTGGGAAGAAATTAAAAAATATTTCACAGCTGCTTTGGAAATAGCTGTATAAATGTGAAAAATGAATAGGAAAAACAAAAACATGCACCAAAACACTATGACTAAAATTAGTAAGCCATCTACTAAGAGTAGTCAAAGTAAAATATACATAAATATTGAGTTCCAAATACATGTGACTTAATTTGAAAATCTATCCTGTGTTTGAAAAGAATAGTTAAGCAAAACAATAAGTGTGACACTTGAAACATCATAAATCATTCACATGCATATTAAGTAATGTCCTCTAAATGTGAAAAGGAAGAAAGGACTTCAGTGCACAAGGTTAATGATTTCAATAGAACAATTTTATGAGAAACCCTGTTTGCCAGCCTTGTATATAACACATATCATTTATTCATAGCAACACCAATTAGTTCATCTTGGCCCAATCTGTGCAACATGATTATCTACTTTATCGCCATGAGTCATGCATAGATAACACACCAGAATTTCCCCAATGGCTGGCTGAATCCATTTGTTTTCTATTCATTCCTGAGACAGGAGAGTTATATGTGTGTGTATAGGAAATGCAGCATTTGTCCTGCACAAACTTCTTTATCTTTATTTGCCCTATTGTTGGCTATACTTTTAGCTTACTGGCAGCCAAGGTTCACATTTCCATGAAGATAAATTTCATATTGGATCCACTGTGAGCTGATGTCAGTGCAATTGGTGCCAGGACAGATTCAAACTGATGGTAAAGAGGAAGTTTCCGTATTTTACTTCTATGTCATATTATCCTGTTATCCTGCTAATAGAGCCAGAGATGACTTGGAACTGGAACTTATTTTTCTGCTTCACTCATCTCCTGACAATGGATGAATAACCTCAGCTTTCCCTGTTGGCCAGACTTTAGCCTGATTGTCTGTGAGATGTTCTCAAATGCTCAATCTCTAGATTCCAGCACCCCAACCTGCAGGCCCAGTTTTGTTCATGCCAAGGTGACGTGGGGTTAGAGCAATTGTATTGCATGCAGGGTTGTGTGGCCAGTAAAGGTCAAGCTCACTGTCTAGAGTGGTGCTTCCTGTCCATTGTCAGCCCAATAGACATTGGATGTGTGTCCACTGCATGTGTCCACTGGGAGTCACGTGGCATTGCTCTGAGATAACACTTTATCCTCGTTTCCTCCCATTTCAAAATGAATTCAACTGTTCTGTATGGGTCTGCTGTGTTTGGAGTCTGTGGGGAATTCTGAAGCCAAGAATGTTCTGTTTGGGAAGTAATCCTAGTAATGTGTGGAATTTTCATCGTGATTAATTTTTCCCCCTTGTGAAGCTTAAAAACGTTAAAGGAAAATGCAGGAAACTGGCAGGAAATTGGAGTCAATCTCCTTCATAACAACAAGGAGAAAGTGTGGCCTTCAACTGATGTAATAATTGTAGGAATTAAAAAAAAATCTGAGAAGGATTTATGGAATACTCAGCTTGACCTAGTGGACACTCAAGACATAGTTCTGTCACATAAAGAGGTATGTTTAAGGGGTTGGTTCACATGATGTCTGGAATTTAAAACCTGCATTCTAACTAAAATGCCTGTTCTAAACAAAGCTTCTGTCCTGAGGTCTACCACTCCTAACATCAAAAAATATATTTTAAATGAAGAAGTTATGAGATTATCAGATCATGAAATAGGATGAATAGATTCTTCACCCACATAGCCATTTGTAAACAGTGAGTTTGTTACATGAAGCCTGTCTTCTTAATGACAATTGATTCTTACCGCTCTCCATTCAACTATGCAATGAAACCAGCCAGTGTTTCATGATTGCCTGCCTATGTCCACACTATTCTAAGTACTAAACACTAGTGCATGGGTAGTGAGCAAAACTGACATGTTTACCATAGCATGAGGATAGACACAGAGAAAGAGAGTAGAGAGAAAACAGTCAAGTGCAATATATAATACAAAGAAGAAAATTTAAACCAAGGAAGAGATTAGTGAATGTCAAGAATGGTGGTTATTGTCTTTGTTTTAGTCAGGTGCTGAAGCACATGAGAAAGTAAGCTACTCAGAGGGAATGAGATCCCAGGCAAAGGCCACAGCAAGTACTAAAGTCTTGAGAAATGCCAGATTTGCATAAAAGTAAATAAGCAAACACCATTGACTCCTATATCCAAAGCAGGACATGAAAGCTGTTTAGCAAGTGGGAAGTAGGCCAAAAAATACCCCGTGATATAGAATCATTAAATTAAGTTGTTCCCATTCTCTGATGACTACTGAACTTCTGTGATTCCCCTAGTGATAATGATCAGGGCAGAAAGCTGGGGGTGGCTTATGTTTATCCCTTCCTTGAATCCTAAAGTTTATGCACAAAACACGATCCAGGAATGATTGCAATGTATAATCCCTTGGTTAATATGTAAGCATGTGTTTTTATTCATGTATTTGATGGTGATACAGAAGCTCTCGTGATACAGAAGCTTTCGTGATACAGAAGCTCAAAAAGAACTTCTTATAGCCTACATATTGAAAACAAAGATATATACTTAAATGCTGTGTCACAAAGCAAGTACCCATGCTGGGGTCAAAAAAGTACAGCTTTGTCACCATTTCCCAGATCTCCTCTAAGAATGATTTCCTCTTCCATGTAAAGGAAAAGCATTCTCCTGACAGAAGACCTGGCCTTTCGGTTTCAAAGGAAGAGTAGTAAACAAGGCCTCTGTGTCTGAACATCATGCAATCTCATCAGTTGCCCACAACAGGCCAGTTATGTTCCATATAACCATTTCCTACCTCTTTCCCCCTATTACCTCTGTCTAGCTGAACATATTTAAGAGATTTGTTTATTTTTTGAGGGGTAATCTATATATAAAGTCAAGTGCATGGATCTAAAATACACAGTTGCATGAGTTTTCACAATTGTTTATACATGGATGACTTGACATAAACTTTGGACATGATGAATTTGCTTAGAATCAAGCATGCTTTCTTTAATAACTAGCCATTTCTAAGCACATTGTATGCTTCCAGCACCAAAGACCATCCTGAAGCAGCCAGCTAGCCAGTAGACTGATCTGATGAGGTCCCTGTAGCATGCTTATATTGATATTCCTATAGCCTTTCTAAACGTAGACTGTTATCAACTTTCCACTCCTTTCCTCTTCCCCTCCTTCCTTTTCCTTCTGTCCACAAAATAGTTTGTTATGGATTGGTGATAAGCATCAGTGTCCGCTGAAAGACACGTCAAGACCACCACCATGGGAGCCCTTCAAAGCATACCAGGCACAATATGCCACAGTGTGAAGGGACTGCCTGTCAGGGCACGCACAGTCCAGGCCACCAAATCACCCCTGCTATTTTCTGTGAACTGAGGGGTTGATTCCCAGTCTAACTAGAAGACACCTACTTTCCAGTGGCTGTAAACATGTAGATTTTCCAATAGTTAGGTGTGGGAAGATGCAGGCAGTCAGGATGGGAGCTCAAGTCTTCCTCTAATAACTCCTCTTGGCAATGAATTCAATGACAGTAGGCAGAATTTGGGTCTCCAGTATCCTTCCTCCTTTTGTCTTCCTCACTTATCATCCTTTCTGTGCTGAATGATAGGTAATGGTAAACCATGAAAACATTTGCTTATAACAGGGAGATAATAGATTTAAAACATAGTTAAGTATTTAGAGAGGCTTTCCACTTAAATTCACATTTGCATATGCCAATGTACAACATCTATTTGTGTGTCTGTGTGTATGTGTGCGTGCATGCACACGTGCGTGCTGCTTCTAAGATTTGAACATCAGGCCTAGGTTCTATCCCTGAGCTTTTTATTATTTTTTTTGGCCAGTCCTGGGGCTTGGACTCAGGGCTTGAGCACTGTCCCTGGCTTCTTTTTGCTCAAGGCTACCTAGCACTCTGTCACTTGAGCCACAGCGCCACTTCTGGCCGTTTTCTATGTATGTGGTGCTGGGGAATCGAACACAGGGCTTCATGTATGTGAGGCAAGCACTCTTGCCACTAGGCCATATTCCCAGCCCAAGGTGTATCCCAGGCTGGTCTCGAACTCGTGATCCTCCTGCCTCATCCTCCTCGTTGATTACCGGCGTGCACCACCATGGCCGGCTTCCTGAGCTTTTTTGCTCAATGTTTCCACTCAACCATTTAAACCACAGCCCTACTTCTGGCTTTTTTGGTGATTAATTGGAGATAAGAGTCTCATGGACTTTCTTGACGGGGCTGGCTTCAAACTTCAATCCTCAGATCTCAGCTTCGTAGAATAGTTCAGATTACAGGTGAAAGCCACCAACATCTATTTGTTTAAAAAGATGTTTACAAATGAGTCCAAAGCTCATGACATTATGATAAAATTAAGCCTTGTGCTATAATTATACTTGGATATTAACTGCATATTTTATTTATCCATCAATATTTTATTAGTCTATCGTTGCTTCAGCTGAAACAAAAGTAACAAAACAACAACAATAAAACTAATTATAAACAAAAGGTTATCTTGGCATTTTTCATGATACTCCTGAATTTAAAATTCCTGTAGGTTTTATTTATTTTTGTCCTTTCATTTATTTCTTTGATATATCTGAGGACAACCAAACAGTATCTAGTTTACCTAGACACTGGTAATTGTATAAAACCAATATGAAGTACCATTTTCAAAGCTGGTCTGTGTTGATCACAGTTAGTGTGACAGAATCCTCAGAAGACAGTGGCATAGTTAAACTACAAGTTCTGTTTTGTGTATAAGCAAACTCTCAGTGAATTCAAATATAATACAGGACTTGTGACAAATAAGGCACCATCTTCAAACTCCAAACTCTCAGTCTACATTTTGCCCTTGAGAATGTTTCTTCATACTAAGAAAATAAGAAGAGAACTTAAAAAGAAAACCAGGTAGTCTCTAGGCTCTCAAACATAGGAAGTTCAGGCTTTAATTCATCCTTCCACTTGAGTGAAAGCATTCCACTATTGGGGTGTACACAAATCCCTGGGGATCCTGTGCTGATGTGAGCTATGACTCAGTAGGTCAGTGTGGTGCCCACTCTTCTGGGTTTCTGACAAGCTCTCAGCTAAGCTCAAAGCTGGTGGCCCATGAGTAATGAAAGAGTTAAAGTTAGCTCCAAATGCTCAGATTTTTCTGGTCGCAGGCTAGAGTGGGAGAAAGGAAGTTTGAAAGGATGGGGAGGGTTGGTTGGAGTAAAGGTAAATTGCTTTTTGTTTCCTCAGTTCTTCGGCAGCCTTTCATGGGAAAGTGAGCTCAAGGTATGGGATTCCTGTCTTTTAAGCACCGTCTCTTCTGACATAACGTGTCCCAAGTGAATGTTCACACACTTACACAGGGTTTTGCTTCCTTGGCTCTCATGGAAATTAACTATGGTCATGCCAGCCTATGCCTTGAAAAAAAATTAGTTCTCTCTCTCTCTCTCCCTCCCTGCTCTCTCCCTCCCTCCCTCCCTCCCTCTGTCTCTCTCTGTCTCTGTCTTTCTCTGTCTCTCTGTCTCTGTCTCTGTCTCTGTCTCTGTCTCTGTCTCTGTCTCTGTCTCTCTCTCTCTCTCTCTCTCTCTCTCTCTCTCTCTCTCTCTGTGGGAACCTGCATCCAGTAATAACAGTGCCTCTTAGTGGGAGCAACATGAAAGCAAATTAACCCTTTAAATTACAGGGAGCAGACACCAGTAAACTCACTCTGGGCTAAAGCAGCATCTATTTCTACTTTTCATGAGGTAAAAAACTCTTTAAAGGCAATGAACTGTCTATGTGGAGGTGAAGGCCAGCAGGCCTTGCTACTAGGAGACATCAAACCCTCTTTATGGCTCCTCTTGGCCAAAATAATATCAAATCAAAGGATACAGAAAAGGTTCCTGTCAATCAGGGGATAAAAAGCCTACTCACATGAAAGGAACTTGTGGAACACTTTGCTTGTCCAAAATTTTCTATATATAGAATGTCACTTACATGTCACTTCACCCTTGTTCGGTGGGACTGTTCTTTCTCACACAATGAGAAAATTGAGATCTAGACAAGTGAGAATGACTGATGGCTCTGTATTAAATAACAGAGTCTGAGAACGTGAACTCAGCTTTTTCTGATCCCAGAAATATTGTCACTATTTCCTACACTTCTAGGCTGAGGGCTCATTGATAATTTCTGGGCAGAGATGTTCTTTGTATGTTGTCTGGCACTCAGGACCTCAGTCATTAATTGTGTCATAAATAAATGAATATGTTCATACCATCTAAATCCATAGATGCAAGCAAGATGCCAAAATTGTTTTTGATAACTGTGCACCACATCATAATACACAGAGATGTTCATTGCAAATCTCAAGTGCATGGGAATATATAGTGAAAACTGATAATAACACATACACATGCATATATAGACATACACACGTGCATGTACGGGCATACACAAAGATACACATACTTACATGCATGCATGCACCCATATATGAACACACAAGCACACAGAAGCAATAGAAAAAGCCTCTACTCCACAGAGAGTGATGAATCATAATTTGGGGGCAGTATTCTGCTAAAATATTCCATATCCTTCTGTGACTGGTTGCATTTTCCATATCTACTAAAGAAAATGACCTAAAACCTTTGCATGAAAGCTACATTGTTAAATATATTGATATTGGCCAGGTATGGTGGTAAATTCCTATAATTCCAGCTACTAAGAAGGAAGAAGTAAGAGGATCACAGCTAGAGGCTCAGAAAAAAGCTCAAGATCACATGTGAAAAATAAACTAAGATTTTTAATAAAGACTGGGGATGGGCTTAATTGATACAGAACATACTTAGTCTGTGAAAGAACTTGCATCTAATCCCCTTTACTGGACAGAAAAAAACCTCTAAAGCACTAGAGATGTATCCATTGCTCTTGTGATGATATAAATAAATAAAATAGGCCATGTTGCTCCAGTGTATGAATACAAATGCTTCTTGGAGATTCTTTGGTTAGCTCTGTCTTTTCAGTGTGAAGCACCTCAGGGTTTTTTCCTTTCTGTCCTTTCTTCTTTCATGCATTGTTATATCTGTGGTTTGCTTTTTTTTTTTTTTTTCATTAATATGGGACAAAAAAATGCTGCTCCAGAAGCATCTAAGAGCAGATGGTGTCTATGATTCAACATCTTTGACCAAAAACACAGGATGTCCTGGTGTTAGGATGCCTATATATAAGAAATGCCCATCAAAATGATCTTGTTAGTGTGGCAAGAGGATAAATGCAATGCCAGCTAACGTCTCAGAAAAGTAATAGGTGGTTCTTTGGGGGTAGGGAAATAGATGTCATCAGTCTCTTTTCCATCCCCTTTTCCCTTCATTCTCTCCTTGACTGCTTCTATTGTGCTCACTGTGTTTCTGTTTGTCAGTAGAGCATGATGATCTCTTTATGTTGATAAGTCTGTCACTAGGGCAATAAAAGTGATCATCAGAGCTCTGAGATTTTTTTTTTCTTCTCATAAAGCTCCAGGTCTTCCTTGATAGACTCTAGTGTTTGTGTCTTTTTTTTTTTTTTTTTTTTTTTGGCCAGTCCTGGGCCTTGGACTCAGGGCTTCTTCCTGCTCAAGGCTAGCACTCTGCCACCTGAGCCACAGCGCCCCTTCTGGCCGTTTTCCATATATGTGGTGCTGGGGAATAGAACCGAGAGCTTCATGTGTAGGAGGCAAGCACTCTTGCCACTAGGCCATATTCCCAGCCCTAGTGTTTGTGTCTTGAAAGCAAGCAGTTCTTGCATTTTCTTTTGTAAATCCCACATAATAATCTCCTATAGGGAAAAGATTTCTGAAAACAAGTATAAGAATAGGGAGTAGAAAGGTAATTTTATTTTAAATTTTGACTTAAATGTCATGAGCTTTTCCCCTAATCTCTTCAAGTCATCCTGACTGAAAACAACCTAGAAGTTACTTGTGATGTAATGGTAGCTTCAGGTCTCTGGAAACAAGAACATGTTTAACTGTATTGATACAACTACCTGCGACTGGTTTTAGAGAACCACTCTAAGGGAGCAATACTGCCTTTGCTCTGCAAAGGTTGACAAGTTGGGCTGCGAGTGCATGGGCAGAGTTGAAAGCTGGGGAGCAAATAGTGAAAGCTGAAATGAACCAGAGGAACAAGGAGCAGAGAGTCCAACCTAGCCTGCAAAAATGAACAAACTCCATAGGATGTGGGGATTGCAATCTGGATTTGGAAATCTTGAAAGAGTATAGCACACTACTTTAATGTATACATTCACCTATTACTCAACTGTCCAGGTAGATAAAGATTTTTTAAAAAAATGATACATTGTCGTCACGTGAAAGCTTTAAATAGAAGAGAGAAACTCATATATGACTTTTCTACATCTTCTAGGATTGGATGAATCTGAAATATGATTTTAAACATTAAACACAGGAATAACACAGTTTTCCTTCAACGGGCTTTGCATTTTAAATTTCAAGCAAGTACAAATTAATTACTCTGGGCTGGAGTTATAGTTCGGTGATAAAGCACTTGCTTAGAATGAATAAGGCCTGGATTTGATTTTCAGTACTAAAAAAAAAAAAGCAAAAAAAAGTTTTCATGAAAGATGAATAAACCCAATCTCTTGCTACCATTTCAAAACATCCATACACTAAAGTCTCCTGAGAGACTCCCTTTGAAAATGACATTTCTTTTTATCTATGTCCCCCAAATCATTTGTTACTCAATGAATACTAAGGCTTCCTACACAACACATAGGATAAGAAGAATCACCTGCCGATTTTTCCAAAACTTGTTCAAATGCTGAATACATGTAGGAGATTTCAGAGCCTATGACCTAAATGTCCTGATCCTAGAAACTGTGATTGATTGGTCTGGGTATGGCTTGGACTTCAGAATCTTTCAAAAGCTGTCTTGGGAATTCTAGACTAGCTTAGGAACAACTCACTTTGACTCTTTGAATCTTGTTTTCCTCACCTATAAACTACATGTGTGGGTGGGGTTGAAAGGACTTGAAGCTGTGGGCTAGTAATCACCTTTGTGAAGTAAGTCCTGGAGAATTCTGGATTTCTCTGATCTTTGTGAGGTACCAACTGGTGTACACTGCTTAAATCATTTTGGGAAGGGATGTGTAAACTACACCAGGTAAGTGAATAATGGTTGTTTTAATGAATGAATGAATCAACCTATCAAGCCAGAATCAAGAACGTGGGTTCAGGGCCCCCTTCAACAGCCACCCACTAACCATGAATCATTGCATGACACTTACCTCATTGCCCCTCGTTTCCTCATTTGTAAATAGTTGATTGACCCCCATCTCCAATTAAGATGCTTTACACTTTTCACATTCCACTACCCTATGCAGAAAACCTCTGAGATCCTTTTTATTTCCAGATTCCATGAGCCAAAGGGAGCCAATGATCTTATCTAATTCACTCAATTCTCCATTGGTAGTGGTGGTGGTGGGGTGCTTAATTGGTCTAATTTCACTCTGAATCATCATTAGGCCTTTAGGCAATATAGCTGCAGACTGTGATTCTTCTCTCTAGTGGTTAAGACTCATTTTACTCCTAAAAGCTTTGTAAAATATTATCTTCCTTATTGTAGCAAATAAAGACAGCAGAGCCTCAGACAGGCTGATTCATGGCTTCTGTTTCTCAGGCTCCTAACAACAGACTACAATCGACACAGACCTTCCTTGCCTTCGGCTTCTCTTCTGCCAACAGACTGTCTGAGCTTTGCCTGCACTGTTTCTCGGCATTAATGAATGCTGCATTCACTCCAGGGGATATCAGAAGTGACTAACAGATTGAGTATTTGAGCTGCCTGCAGCTACATCCAATGTCCTCTTATGCTATCACTCCATTTTCCTCATGTTAACCTGAAATTGCAAGAATGTATAAAATACAGCTAGGCCAAGAAGCATTTAGTGACAAGGAAGAAAAAAAGACAAGAAAGTCTGGTTGGTCCTGAATACCATCTGTGCATTGAGAGCTGACCAGTGGAGCCATTTAGAAGAGCTATGCTTTCTCAAAACTAATCTACTAATGTGGCCTTGCAAAATACTAAAATACCCATACACCAACCAGTTATTCTCTTTATTCTCATAAGATACCATTATTCTAGATGTTTTAGAGAAGCTAACAATAGTAGGTCAAGAGATAAAGTCATACTTCTGTTTTGTTACTAGTTTTATTAGAAAACATCCACACTCATTTGCTAAAGCAGTTTTCCCCCTACAAAAGCAGCACAGAATAAATATAATAGAAACCATATGAATTTCAGACCTGACTGTATTTATAATCAATATTTTGATATAGAAAATTATTTTAAAGATTTACTTTTCTTAATTTCCCTCCCCCTCTCTCCCTCATTTTCCCCTTTTCCTTCCTCTCTTTTCTCTTTCCTTTCTTCTTTTTCTTTTCTGCTTCCTTCAACTAATTCATTAGCATTTAATTATCAAAGGAGTGAAATGAATAGAGTACAAAGAAACAATAAAAGAATTTGTCTTGGGGCTGGGGATATGGCTTTGTGGCAAGAGTGCTTGCTTCCTATACATGAGGCCCTGGGTTCAATTCCCCAGCACCACATATACAGAAAACGGCCAGAAGCGGCGCTGTGGCTCAAGTGGCAGAGTGCTAGCCTTGAGCAAAAAGAAGCCAGGGACAGTGCTCAGGCCCTGAGTCCAAGGCCCAGGACTGGCCAAAAAAAAAAAAAAAAAAAAAGAATTTGTCTTTTCAAAACCTAACAGAATATCCATAATTATTCCAATCATTTATCTGCAAAATGCCTTACGATCTTGGTCATGCATGCACTTACTCATCTAGCTTTCAGGAAGAAAACAGAAGCATTCTTATGACCTTTTCATATCATTTACCATAGTAAATCAATTAGATAGAATATATAGAAATTATAATTTCATCCAATGTCAAGCTAATGAGGACCATTATTTCTAGTTCATTTTCTCTAGTAGTGTCACAAAACTGGCATTGGTGATAAATTAAGTTTTATATACATGAATCTTGCCTCTTCAGCTCCCAGCACACATACATATATGTAAATGTACATATAAACCAGCCATACACATAGATATTTATGGTCCATTTCTAAGTGTTTCAATATATTAGGCTATTTTTCAGTTTTTCTCCTTTGGGGAAACATTGACAGAATACATTTTGTTCTTTCAAATGCCCTGTGTGAAAAATACACAAATAAATATGAGAAGTTTTGTCTGGATTTTTTTTTCACTTAAGTAGGAGAAGCAAATAATTTATTTTTGTGTGTGTATGCAAATTCTGGGGCTTGAACTCAGAGCCTGAGCACTGTTCCTAAGCTTTTCTGCCCAAGGCTATCACACTATTACTTGGGCCACAGCTCCACATTCAGCTTTTTTGGTATTTAATTGGAGATAAGAGTCTCGGACTTTCCTTCCAGGCTGTCATTCTCAAGGAGTATGCTCATGGAGCATTGTAATTTCACTGAAGTGAACACAATAGGTGATTTCTGATTCTCAGTAGTAATCAGTATCATATTATTATTATAACTCTAGGGCACAGGGTTGCTACTATTTTGGATTAAAATAATCCTACGTCTGTGTCTGTGTCTTGTTATTCACTTTCTGAGAAACAATCCTTCCACATTTCTAAATTATTCCATATTAGGATTTCACGAACTAGTAGATCAGATTACCACTGATTATAGAAAGCTGCTACAAAGTACAAACTCAAGTGCTGGAATTTTAATGCCATATTTTAGTGGAGTGAATTCATGGTAGAGGAAGATTAATTAGCTTTAAGATAGAAGAAGAAGTCCAACTTAATTTCACCCCATTACTCAACATGCTTGGAAATTATACTTAGTGTGTGGGATTCCTCCCTGAGGGAGGATGGCAACAGAGCTTCTTCCCACAGCAAGGAACATGAGGAAAAGGCGAGCACTCTCTCCTTGGGCTTACTCTGCTCTGTGCACTCAGAGGCCTATTTGTGCCCAAACAGCTCAGTGAGCCACTAGGGGGTTGTTTCCTGTCATGGGACCCACAAAATGAGGAATAGTCCTCAATGTGTAAGATATATTGGCATGAATCTCCTGCTTTGGTTGAAAATTTGACAGGCTTAAACTCCAGTTTGTTTGTTTTTTAATCTATTTTTTGTCAAGATTTTTTACAGAGGGGTTACAGTTACATACTTAAGGTAGTGAATACATATACATTTCTTGTCATATTTGTTACCCCCTTCCTCATTTTTCTCCCATCTTCCCTCCCCCTAGCGCACCCTCTTGCTTTCAGCATTTTTTTTAACCTTCCCAACGATGGACATCGTCATTCTAGTCTACAATGCTATGAACTCTATGAATATTAACATAAAACAGTTCCTTCCAGGTTGGGTGATACATATATTTCTTTCCTTTTGCTTAGTTTAAACTCCAGTATTGTGCAGCTCTGTGTCAGCAAGGAAAAGCACTGAGAAGAATGCCACATTTCACCATTCACGTACATTTCTTGCCATTGAAATGTAACTCTATATTAACCAAAAAATAAAAAGTACTTCCAAGGCTGAATCTGGAAACATTCCAGAATGAGGCAAAATACCAACAGAGCCTCAGTCCTTCCCCTTGGGAATTTGTGATCATAGGCCTCTAGCACATTGTCTCTTTACCTACCAAAATACTTTAAGCACCAACACTCACTCCTTAATCCTTGCCTAGTCCTCTTCCATCTCTGTCCTTCTTAGAGTATGTCAACTGGACCACAAAATTTGGCACTGAACTTTAACTCATCCTTTGGCCTTTCAATCCATGCATGGAAAGAAACAAAGTTGTAGGGGGTCAGACTCATCCATTGTTCCTAACACCAACAGAGGGTGTCGACTGTTGGAAAAGCTGTCCTATGAACCAACTTCCACACTCCCTGGATGAGATTCTAAGGTATACTACTGTCCATCCACCTCTCACAACAGAGCAGAACTTTTGAGAGCTAGAAGCAGTCTTCTTCTATAGCTTGCTTATGCTAAAATCCTTGTTCATTCACATTCTGGTAGTCTTTTCCTTCCAATAATCCTAAGTCTTCACAGCTAAGTTCAATGCTAAGTCTCCTAGCCTGTTTCCAGAGCTAGGCTGCAGAATCCTGCAAACCCAATGTTTCCCTGAATCTAAGGCATCATAAATCTTAAGAAGAACTATCAATTTAGCAATAATGCAAAAGGACATTGTGTGCAGTGCACCTACTGATTATAAAATAAACTGTCATTTCAAAAAAATTATGATTTCAAAAATGGTCATTGTAGAGCCAATAAGCAATACACACATGAACAGTATCAGCACAAATCCAGGGAACTTGGAACTGAGTCCATTGATTATAAATGGACATGTGCTCTTGAGTTTCCAGAGTAGCAAGAATTTTAAAGGGCTGGAAATATGGACTAGTGGCAAACAAAATCACAGTAATTCCACCAGCACAACAATGTTCATCGCAGCACAATTTGTCATAGCGAGAATCTGGAACCAACCCAGATGCCCCTCAGTAGGTGAATGGATCAGGAAAATGTGGTACATATACACAATGGAATTTTATGCCTCTATCAGAAAGAATGACATTGTCCCATTTGTAAGGAAATGGAAGGACTTGGAAAAAATTATACTAAGTGAAGCGAGCCAGACCCAAAGAAACATGGACTCTATGGTCTCCCTTATTGGGAATAATTAGTACAGGTTTAGGCAAGTTATAGCAGAGCATCACAAGGCCCAATAGCTATACCCTTATGAACACATAAGATGATGCTAACTGAAATGAACTCCATGTTATGGAGACAATTGTTATATCACAGTTGTAACTGCTTTCAATGTCCCATGTGTATCTGTAGCTTTTATTATTGATGATGTTCTTGTATCACCTTCCTGTGGTTGTACCTACACTATCTCTGTAATCTTATCTGAGTATATTGGAAACCGTGTATACTGGTATTGGAAGTAGGAAATTGAAAGGGAATACCAAATTTGAGAGACACAGGGTAAAAAAAAGACAAACAACTACAAAAGCAATACTTGCAAAACTGTTTGGTGTAAGTGAACTGAACACCTCTGGGGGGGAAGGGATAGGGAGAGGAGGGAGGGGGGTATGAGGGACAAGGTAACAAACAGTACAAGAAATGTATCCAATGCTTAACGTATGAAACCGTAACCTCTCTGTACATCAGTTTGATAATAAAAATTTGAAAAAAAAATATGGACTAGTGTCAAGAGTGCTTGCCTCATCTGCATGAAGCCCTGGGTTTGATTCCACAGCACCACATATATAGAAAATGGCCAGAAGTGGCACTGTGGCTCAAGTGGCAAAAAGAAGCCAGGGACAGTGCTGAGGCCCTGAGCCCAAGGCCCAGGACTGGCAAAAAAAAAAAAAAAAAAAAGGAATTTTGCCGGTTGAAATACAAAGCTCCATAGTAAGCAGTACAAAGGTCAACTCTTGCTTTTACTGTTGCAAACCTTGCTTCCAGGAAAGCCTGGGATTTCTCCTTGAACCTTTATCTGATTTAATCTAATTTATACTTTGTCAGCTTTCTCTGATGATTTTTATTGGTGGAGCTTGAACTTGGGGGCTGAGCACTGTCCTAAAGCTCTTTTGCTCAAGGTTAGCCTTCTACCACTTTAAGACATGGTCAGTTTTCTATTGGTTAATTGGAAATAAGAGTCTCACAGACTTTTTTCCCAGGCTAGCTTTGAACCACAATCCTCAGACCTCTGGCTCCTGAGTAGCTAGGGTTACAAGTGTCAGCCATCAGTGCCCAGGCCAATGATTTCTTTTGTTTTACTGATTCTGTATTTCTGTCTCAATTGAGGACATATGAGTAAGGCTCACAAATATGTGTGTGTGTGTGTGTGTGTGTGTGTGTGTATGCACCCATATATATATATATATGTACATATCTACACATACAGCATAAGGCTCACCAATATGTCTATAAGCACATGTATATACACATATATATTTATAGTTACAGATTCTTTCTGA
Source organism: Perognathus longimembris pacificus (assembly GCF_023159225.1). NCBI lineage: Eukaryota > Metazoa > Chordata > Mammalia > Rodentia > Heteromyidae > Perognathus > Perognathus longimembris. The sequence goes on from NC_063166.1 coordinate 58,850,361, forward strand.
AAACTTCATTGTTATTTCATAGTATATTACCTTAGTCAAACTAAAGCTTCTGTTGCTGAGCATTTATGCTATGTACCCAAATATGCAGAATAAAATCTAAAGAGATAGCTCCTTTTCTAATGATAAAATTTGAAAACATAATGCTTCAAATCTATTGAGTATTTTTTAAAATTTAATTTAAAACCAAATTTCTCATTTTATTACATTATTCTACTCAGAGAAAATGCATTAGCTCTTTGCAAAAGATTCCTCTATTCTCTTAACTTATTGTTGTTATTGTTATTTGTTATTCTTATTGTTATTATTATTTTTGTCAGTCATGGGTGTTGTCCTGGGTGTTGTCCCTGAGCTCTCCTGCTCAAGGCATTCTACCACTTTGAGCCACAGCTCCACGTCTGGTTTTCTGGCGCTTAATTGGAGATAAGAGTCTCACATACTTTTCTGCCCAGGCTGGATTCAAACTGTAATCTTCAGAACTCACCTTCCTGAGTGTCTAGGTGTGAGCTACCTTATTATTAGCCACCTTTCTATTAAGATTATTAGTTATGATCCAGCTTATTATTATTAATTTTAGTAGTAGTAGTAGTAGTAGTAGCAGTAGTAGTAGTAGTCATATCATATGGGTCCTTGTGCTTGCTAGGTGAGCTACATCTCTAGTCTCTTTCATTATAGAGAAAGGCATGTTAACATTTTGGGGTGGCTTATTTTTCTATCTTTTGAGAGACTTGTCACATTTCCCCGTATACAAGTGTAAGATGGCCTCCATCTCTTTTGGTTTCTTTTATAATCTCTTTATTATTCACATCTTCTTGAGGTTCTGCTGACTGATTTCTGTTTATATGTTTTTAATTTCTAATGCTTAGATGGATAGATAGTTGAAATCATTATATTTCTCTTTAAGTTTAAATTATTATCATTATAAAGTGACTCCCTCATTATGCCTTTTGTCTTGAATCTATTGTGTGTGTGTGTGCATGTGTGTGTTAGTGTCCTTTTACTTTCTCTTTTCTATAAAGTAGAGCTGTGGCTTAAGTGATAAAGTGCTAGCTTTGAGCAAAACAAGCTCAAGAACAGTGGCCAGGCCCTGAGTTCAAGTCCCAGGACTAGAACCAGAAAACTAGTGTTGAAAATTGTATAATATGCTAAAATTCAAGAAATTATCATTATTTTAAATAAGTGAATTGTAGTATGAAATAATATGTACAAAATACATATACATGATATAAAATAACATAAAGTATATGTATATTATCTCAATAATGTATATGAAAATCTAAGAAGTGTAAAAACAGTCCTATAAATTTTAAAAACATGGTAAGAAAATGCTTGATAATTGATCCTTATATTTAAAACAAATAAATATATAATTGTGTTACTAGTAACTTGTGGGACCCCCATCTCAATAAGCAAGATAGGTTTTACAATACACATCTCTAGTCTTATTAGACAAGAAATATACATTAGAGGGATCACAGTTCAGGCTGTCAAGGGCCTAAAAGGACAAGATCTTGTTTGAAAAATAACTAACGAAGAAAATGTCTGGAGGAATTGCTCAAATAGTAAAACTTCTGCCTCATAAATATTAGGCCCTACATTCAAACCCTGGTATGGAAGGAAGAAAGGGAAAAGGAAAAGAAAACACACAACTCTGCTCCTCTTTTCTCATCCTCCAAAAGGCTATTTAAGACTTATTTTCATGGTTGGAACATTGAAATGAGCAAGTGAAAACATTCAAGGTATCTCAAGATTTAGACAGAATTGCATGGCATGTCTTCCACTATTGGCCCAGGCAAGTCTCAAGGCACAAACCAAGTATCAAGCAATAGAGAAGTAGACCCACCCTTTATAAAAGAGTCTTGAAACAGTGGCTAGAAGAGGGTTAAAGAGTTGAGATCATAATCTAAATCTACCACAGCAATCTCTGAGATTAAATGGAATAGACAACGAGAAGCTCTGGATTTATGGGAAACTGTTTAGAAGTGCAAATATTCAACTGCATTTATGTCATTAAACATTGTCTTTTTTATTTAAAAAAATTTTATTCTAAAGGTGATGTACTGAGGGGTTACAGTTACATAGGTTAGCGCATTTCATTTTGAACTGTGTCACTTCTTCCCTGGTTTTCTCCCACTTTTTTTCCTCCTGACCCCCTCTCCTGAACAAGTTGCATAGTTCATTTTCAACATAATAGCTAGTAAGTATAACTGCTGAATTAGTTTGCCCTTTGTCCCACCATTCCTGTGTTCTCCCTTCAACCTCCCCACAACAGATAAACTTACATACAAGACAAAAAATTGAAGAAATCAAAAACAATGGGAAAAAAAAGAGGGACAACAAAAAAGAAACCCACAAAAAGTAAAATTAAAAAAACCTCTTGTTTTCATGTCTTGGAGTTCATTTCTATGGACATCATTTTATATTATCATATGCACATAGCTATTGAGCCTTTGTGATCTTTTCCTAAAAATATCCTCCTCTGTTCTCACTTTGTGAATGTTTAGAGTTCTGTTTAATTTATATACTTGGACATGTCCAAGTATAATTATTTTTGTCCTTTAACACCCATAATGTTTACTTGTAGATTTACAGGCACATTCTCATTACTATAAATGAGGGAATCTCTGGATCTGGCTTACTTCATTTAATATTATTTTCCCAAGTCTTTCCACTTCCTTACAAATAGGGCAATGTCATTTTCTTCTTATGGAAGCAAACACTTCCATTGTGTATATATACCACATTTTCTTTATCTTTTCATCCACTGAGGGGCATCTGAGTTGATTCCATCTCTTGGCTATGATATGCTTCAATGAACACAGTTGTACTGGTAGCTTTAGTGTGAAACATTGTCTTTTAAACAGTGGACTCTAGTTTTAAAAAATCATGAGTGAGATGAATTTCAAGCCCAGTACAACAAGGTCATAAAAACAATGTAACTTGGATATATTTTGGCATTATCACCAGTATGATACAAATGGCTGATGTTGGGGAGGCAAAATAAAGGAGGGACAAAGGGTAAACTAACTCAGCAATGGCACTCACTATGTTGAAAATAAACTATACAACATCTGGGTGGGATAGGAAGGAAAATATAGGAGAGAGTAAGGGACGGGGTGACATTGTCCAAAAGGAAATGCACTCTTTGAATGATTATCTGTTTTAAGCATTTCCAAATTTTAAAGAAGGCTGATGAGCACGTAGATAAGGGACATTCCTTCTCTCCACCTGAATTTCTTTTTCTAGTTTAATTAATTGATTCATTTATTGTCAAAGTGATGTACAGAGGGGTTACAGTTATCTACTTGAGGCAGTGAGTACATTTCTTATCAAACTTGTTACCTCCTCCCTCATTTTTCTCTGACCTTTCCCCTCCCCAATTCTCTCCCCTGAAAATTTGTACAGTTGGCATACTACATATTTTCTTCTAAGTATTGCTGTTGTGTTGGTTCACCTTTTACCCTTTGTCTCTCCATTTTGATGTTCCCCTTCCCTTCCCTAGTTCAGATAAACATCTATGCAATACCCAGGGTACCAAAATCAGTTACAGTGACATCAGGGGTAAAGCCATGGGGAAGAAAGACAAAAGAAAAAGGCATAACTTCACATGGTACATTGAAACTAACAACAATAATGATAAACCACTTCTTTCCATAACTTGGAGTTCATTACACTTAGCATCATCTTATGTGTTCAGATATACATACCTATTGAGCTATTGTGATCTTCTGCTAGGACTATCCTAGATGTGTACTAAGCATTTAATTCCCCTATGATCCAACAGTCCTGCTTTTGGGCATCTACCCAAAAGATTACAAGCAGGACCACACTAAAGCCACAAGCACAACTATGTTCATTGCAGCACAATTTGCAATAGCTAAAATATGGAACCATCCCAGGTGCCCCTCAGTAGATGAATGGATCAAGAAAATGTGGTATGTATACACAGTGGAATTCTATGCTTCCATCGGAAAGAATGGCATTTCTGCATTCATAAGGAAGTGGAAAGTCTTGGAAATAATCATACTAAGTGAAATGAACCAAACCCACCTGAATTTCTAGAAGTTTTTCTGAGATCTCATAGGTTTTATCTTCCCCTAGCTTATCCCACTACAAGCTGTGATAATTAAAACAAACCTCTTTGTTCCCTAAAGAGATTGGGACTATACTGGTCAGGAATCAAACTGGGAGAAAAAGACTCAAATATTCCCCATCTCTCCTGAGTGAGTGGTATCAGGACATACACAGTGACCACAAGCATCCCTCTCACTACGTCCCATGCAGGCCAAAGCCCAATATACGCCACCATCTGGAAACCAGTATCCCTTGCTGACCCTCAGCTTAATGAAGGATGTTCATTTCTTAGAGATGAAAAATCCTCCTGTGAACACTTCTGGCTCATTTCTGCATGCTAATTGTTTTAGGTGCAAAACATATATATGTGTGTACATGGAAACCCAAAGATTTGCTCATCTCCTATGACTCTTACAGGGGAATTCCAGTCACACAGAGAACAGCCTGTCTCTTCCTCCCACCTTTTCCACCCCACAGATGAGGAGGAACCAGCCCTGGGGAGGGAATCATTTTCCTGTTCCACTGTCTGTAAGCACATTTCCCAGACCAAGTCCTGACTTTTCAATTTCAGAAAGCCTCTACATCTAAATGAGGCCCAGGGTTGGACCAACCTCACCACGTACTTCCTCCTTCTCTTAGGCAAAGTGTTTATCTGCCTGAAGGGAAATGGCAAATGCATGGGGTGACAGAAAGAACATGTACCCTGTTGGCTGATAAACAGAGCTTCATGCTAGTGGCAGCTTGGGGGGTGAGCGGTTATTTTCCACTGGCTGTTATCAACAGGAAATCTAACTGCAGCTAATGCAGCGGGAAATTTTGGCTAGGCTCTGGAAACAAACTTTTGAAAGCCCTTAAGATAACTGTCTCTCACCTTCCAGACTCATTAATCATTGGCAAGCTGAAGCCATTCAGTAAAGAGGAAATGAAGAGGGGACCATGAAATACATATCAAACAAATTACGCTTTTAAACTGGCACCAAACTCAGGAAACTGCAGAGAGAGACAAAATGTACCCTAATATGCCCTGTTAAATGCTTGCATTCTGATTGTGTGTGTTTGTGTGTGACAGAGAGGGAGAGACAGACAAACAACGATAGACAGACAAACAAGGCAAGAGAAAGGAGGAGAGAGACAGAGATATGAATAGAAAGGTAAGATTGAATTCTTTTTTATTTTTATTGTTTTTTGGCCAGTCCTGGGGCTTGAACTCAGGGCCTGAGCACTGTCCCTGGCTTCTTTTTGCTCAAGGCTAGCACTCTGCCACTTGAGCCACAGCGCCGCTTCTGGCCGTTTTCTGTATATGTGGTGCTGGGGAATTGAACCCAGGGCTTCATGTATATGAGGCAAGCACTCTTGCCACTAGGCCATATCCCCAGCCCGTAAGATTGAATTCTAAAGCATAACATGGTTCCTTGATCAAACACTTGATGATACTCTAGCTCGTAGTTCTCTTCCTTTTACTGTCATGTCCAATAAGAATTTATTACCTTGTCTGTGGGCTAATAAGAATGAGAATGTAGAAAAAACATGAAAAGAGGTATAGTGAGTCTCGTGTTTCTAACTTCCATTAACAACTAGGTAGATAGATCTTGGAGGATTTCATTTTTCTCCATTAATTTTTTTAAGAAGTTTGCCCTGGCCATAATGTTAGTTAAATGCCAGCTAGTTTCTAGCCAGGATTTTCCAAGTGCATCTAATTGCCCACTTTATCACAACCACTATCAGGTAAATGGTGTTCCACCTCTTCTGGGCCTGTTGAAGGTTGACACCCGGGAGTTGTTAGGCAATGGATCACAGAGCCAGCCTATGAGGGCCCTTGCCCTGCATTCCTGCAAGAGGGTGACAGTAAATTATGACATCTGCCAGGAAGATCAGAACATGGCTGTGCTACCGGATGCACCTAAGCTACACACCAGGAAGGCTTTTAGGATGTGACTGGAGATGTGGCTAAGGGCTCTTAAAGGGACAAAGAACTTTTCCCCAACCACAGCAGAGAGATGATCATTGGAACCTATTTTATTCTTTGACAATGCTTAATGACCTATTTTAATGTTTGTGTAACTAATGTTGCCTGGTGATTGTAAAGTGTTCCACTGTTTAGATTGTACTTATATCCAAACTCCCAGAGGACCAGCTGGCATTGTGCCCACAAGGGCTTTCATCAAAAAGTGTCAGACTGGGGCTGGGGATATGGCCTAATGGCAAGAGCATTTGCCTCATATACATGAAGCCCTGGGTTCAATTCCCCAGCACCACATATATAGAAAATGGCCAGAAGTGGCGCTGTGGCTCAAGTGGCAGAGTGCTAGCCTTGAGCAAAAGGAAGCCAGGGACAGTGTTCAGGCCTTGAGTCCAAGCCCCAGGAATGGCCAAAAAAAAAAACCCAGAACAAAACAATAACAAAAAAAAGTGTCAGACCTGGACTTCAATTCTCTCTAACATGTTCTTCACTTTACCAAGGTCTTCACAAGCTTCCATCCAAAAATGTTTTTTTATTCCTCATTGAAGGTGAAAATATATAATTTCATTTTTGAATATGTATGACTTTTAGCTTAAATATTTATGGGACTTACTCTAAAATTTAATTGCCAAACAAATAAACAAAAAGCAACAATCATGCACTTAAAAAACCAAGAAAGGCTGAGCACAAGTAGTTCACTCCTGTAATCCTAGCTACTCAAAGCTGCAATCTGAGCATCTTCAGTTCCAAACCAACTCAATCCAGGGAGATAAACCCAAGACTCTTTGTCTCCAATTAACCAGCAAAAGCCAGAAGTGGAGCTCTGGCTGAAGTGGTAGAATACTAGCCTTGTGCACAAAAGCTCAGGGACAACACTCTAGTCTTGAGTTAAAGCCTTAGGACCAACACACACACACACACACACACACACACACACACACACACACACACACACACAGAGGAGCAAACAAACCAAAAATGCAAAGAAAGAAACAAAAGGAGAAAAAAATCTCCTATCAAGGATCTTTGATAAGAGAAATCTTCATCCTTTACATTTGTAAAGAAACAAGAAGTTTGGGCCGAAAGGTATGGCTAGATGGTAGAGGGCTTTCTAGCAATGCCCATGAAGCCATGAAGCCCTGAGCTCAAACCTCAGTACTTCCAAAAGCGGGGAGGGAGAGACAGTTTCATGGGTATAAATACAATTTATGCTCATGTAATATGATTGAATGATCTTATTTGGTGACAATACAAATTCTTCATTGAAGTCTCAATGGTTACCATTCAAGAATGTATCCTTGATGCCCGTACTTGTTAGAAATGTCATTGGACTTACTCATTCTACACAAAGTGAATGATGCAAAAGATGAAGCTATGGGTTCCAATGTGATGATTTATTTGGTGATCCTCTTAACTAAGGTATTTAATTACTCTGGGTTTAGTTTGTCATCTACAGTTAAGATTAAACGTAAATAATTTAAACAACAAAAAACAACTAGTGCCAGGTATGATGGCTCATATCTAAAATCTCAGCACTGGGTAGACTGAAGCAGGAAGTTTACAAGTTCACATACAATCTGAATTACATAGTAAGTTCAAGGCCAGCCTGGGAAATACAGTGAAACTCTATACCAAAAAAAAAAAAATCTATAATGAAAAGCTTGATATTAAAATATTGTGTAAACAGGAAATGCTATTTTTTCCAGCTGAAATAACCCAGTATTTATTGAAATTTCCACCATACATTTAGGAATTAAAAAATAGTTGTATTAATTTTACCAATGAATAGGTGGCTAAGGAAAATGTGATAAATATACACAGGGGAACATTATTAATTCATTTAAAAAAGGAATAAAATTCTGTCATTTGCAGTAAGAGAGATGGAACTTGAAGACATTGTGCTAAGTGAAAAAGACCAAAAGAGAAAGGAAAATGCTGCTTGCGTTTCTTCATGTGTGGAAGTTAAAATGATGATCTCACAGACATCGAGAGTAAAATAGTAGTTAGTAAAGTTTACAAAGGGTAAACAGGAGAGGAACAAAAGGCGATTATATAATGGGTACTAAAATATAGTTATCTGGGAAGAAATAGATTTAGTACTCTGAAAAATAGTAGGTCAAAAACAGCTCACAATAATTTAATATTACTTTATGCAAAGTTTAAATATTAATTTTTCCAACACAAAGAAATAAAATAATCTAAGAAGATAAAAATGGTCATTACCACAAGTTGATCATTACCTGTTATAAACATATGTTAAGCCCATATGTTTATTGGATCCCATAAATTTGCATAATTAATCTGTGTCGATAAAGATTATTTCTTAAAGAAAATATAAAAGAAAACCACCGTAAAGGCAGACATAGTCATGGACAGTAGAAACATAAACTGATCCTTTTATGTATAAATGTATCAAAATTCTTTTCAGATACATTGAAGATATTGAATATCTGCTGGCCTTAAGAAATATACAAGTAATAGCCATGGGGTCATATTGTACCTATATTATTAGTAAATGCTTATAGTCTAAATTACTTCACATTCTCATATATATTATCATACAAGTGACAAACATTCCTGGAAAGAAGATTCTAGAAACTTTAGTACATGAATCTAATTTTCTACCTGGAGCTATTTACTCATGAATGCCAACTCTTTAATAATAGTTCAACATAGAATAGACTGGGAACAGTTTTCCTTACTGTAGTTTTTGGCAGTATTGAAAATAAGTACATTAGTGGCTACACTTAGATCACCAAGGAATAAAAAGGCTGAGAAGTCATTTTAAGGATGAATGACAAGTGAAATGAGGTTGGTTTACCACAATGAAAAGCTGTAAAATGTTCTAAGAAACATATATGAATGAATATGGAATCTTCTAGCCTTCTTTGCATCATAGTTGATATTTTAAAATACCAATAATATGCCATTAGTGCTCAAATACATGATGGAAAATAATCAAGATTCCACTACAGAGATTGAGTGTTTTCCTTGCTTTGCCATTAGGTCTTAAGTTCCCAGCCCAAAGTGAACAATTGAGAAATTTTATCTTTCTCTCCTATTAGTTATACCACTCCAAAAAGATTTCCTTATTATTAATTGTGAGATATATAGACACTATACAATCAATGCTGAGGATTTGTATAGATCAAGTGGATATATAGATACAATCAAAACATAGTATCCTCTTTTTTAAACATCCATTATCTTAAAGTTCTACTGAATAATTAGTTGTCTAGGTTCTTATTTAAGATAACTCAAGGGAACAATTTTAATCCTAAAGCTTAGATATCATGAATAGATTCCATGAATTCTATCATTTAACAACCTGGGATTCCATTGAAAACATTACACCCTAGTCTACAGTTGGCAAAAACCTTCATTACAATTGTTAACACATCAGGAAAAACACAATAACATGACCAGAATGGACTCTTCAGTTCTTGAAGTGGTTTGAAAATCATTGTCCTTTGATTCTTTTATGTGGCTTTCATAATTCCTTGGGGTTTTCTACCCATTTTTTAATCACTCGTGGTGCCAGCCACTCTTCCCAGGCAGAAACTGGGATACTCAGTAGTGGTTGTGGTAAATTAATAAAAGGGGAAAAATAAACAGAAATACCCGTGTGTGTGTGTGTGTGTGTGTGTGTGTGTGTGTGTGTAAGTTTAACTTTGCAATCTGTTCACTGTACAGTTAATTTGGATCTTGCAATGAAGGAACTCGGTCTAGGTTCTCTAATTCATCATTCCCTTCTGATGTTATTCATTCCAAGGAGTCCACAAGTAGGACTCAAAGCAGACCAGGGGATTAATGGCCTCTCCCCAGGTTCCCACATTCCTCTATGACATCTGGACAGCTGGATGCAGGCAAAGCAAAACTTTCTAAGATTTCTACCATCCAGTCACATAGGTTGAATATCATTGAAATTAATGGAAGGCAAACATTTTCTATAAATAGACATGTAGTAAATACTTTGGGCTTTGCAGGCCATGTGGTCTCTATCACAATTACTCAGCTTTGCCTGTGCTGCAAAAAAGTCACTACATATAACACAGAAATGAATGAGGGTGGCTGAATGCCAATAAAGCTTTATTTATGGGCACTAGATTTTGAGTTTTATAAAATTTTCATGTGTCATGAAATATTCTTTGTTTTGATTTTTTTACCCAACCTTTTAAATACACACACATACACACACACACACACACACACACACACACACACACACATTCATAGCTTTCAGAGACATCAAAAAATAAAATAGAAAGTGGCTGCATTTGGTCTACATGCCCTGGTTTCCTAACCTTTAGTCTAAACATCTATTACTCCACATTTATGTCTCAAACCAATACTTACTTTCTGGAACTCAAAATTGGCTGTGAGTATTTCCATTAATTTGCCACTCAGAAATCTTCTGAGTCTAACATGGAAGTGATGATTCTCTTCTCCCATTGACTTGTGATTTATGTTTTGTTTGCTTCTTGTGTTGGTTGTTGTTTACTTATGGTCTTCCCTATCTGAAAAAAAAAATCCTTCTTTAGTGTAATTGCAGCTTGAAAATTAAAGTGTTTTAGAGTGCTCTTTTCCTATAAGCCATAACTAATTTTACAGATCATTAAGTTATCTTATGCTGCACAAAAAAATGTTTCAAACCAGTTTAATGGTTTGAATATTTACCCAGTTTAGTGTGTTAGGATCCTCATTCTCCAATTCACAATGCTGGGAGGTAGAGACTAATTATAGGTAATTGGTTAATTTAGGACCTCAAGGATGGGGCTCCCATGATGGCAAAAGGAGGGGAAGGTAGATGTGAGTTCATATCTCTTCCATTTTTCTTGCTATTTATATGATGTTATGATACAACAAAAAGGCCTTCACCAGATCATAACACTTTGATATTATCTTCCCAGTGCCTAGACACATGAGCTGAACAAATAGTGTTTATACATTACCCGACCCATAGGATTCTATTATGCCAACATAAAGAGATGGTGGTATTACCCTATTACTCATTGCTAGAATGAGTTCCTAATTGAGTCTTTGAAAAATGAGTTATCATTGCTTTTAAGATGTGCTGTAAAGACCATGTGATCAATAAGGACAGCAGCTCTAGGTTAAAAAAAAGGTTTTTACTTTGATCTTTTTGCTGTATATTTTTTCTGTATAGTGTAATGCGGGAACTTGCTGAATCATGATCTTATCATTATGATGATGTCCCTTTGTCCTCACAAGTGATATACACTCTAACGAAGTTCTGCACAGTCTTACCACAGATCACCTCCACTTCCACCTTCATGACTATTCTCACGCCTGTTATTGCACTCAGCTTCCCTCCTGACCTTGCACAAGAAACCCCTTCCTGGCTCAGTGACTTTCTCCCACTCTCTTCTCTGACTGGGTGGTCCTAGCCCATTTCTTTGCATGGCTGGTTCATACTTATTATTAAGTTTTAACTTAATTGTTATCTCCCTCACTGGTCACTCTATTCAAAATAAGCCCTTCCATCTTCTTTACTCTGATGGAGAAAATCCTCTATAAGTTATATGTCTACGTTTTTATTGCTTTGTAAAAGTAACTAGTTGACTGTATGTCTTAAAGAATACAAATAATGTTGAGAATAGATGGTTGTTTCTATTAAGCACATCCTAATCACCTAATCAGCAAATCTGTCACTTCAAACATTCAGACCAGTGCTGCGACATAAAATTTTACATCCATGCAGATTTTTAAATGAACTGAAATACATCCATCATGCATGCATGGCATACTTTTTTATTTTACTTTTAAAGCTTTATTGAAAATTTCAACTTGTCTATAAGGAAAAGGCCTGAAATTGCTCTTGTGACTAGAAGTAACGGGAATGAAAATATTCATCAAAGGAAACCCTAGCCTGCTAACATTTTTGTCTACACTTTTCCAAATTGTGTCCTTGAAAGCTGCCTGATTATATTGGAACATAGGAATGCTTCAAAGTCTAAGGTAAACAAAGGGAAGGTAATATAGCACCAGGATTCTGGCTCTGAAAAAAGCTGTTTCAGATTCATTACCCTTCCAATGGCGCTCTGGGGAAGGCCTGGGGTCTGTGGCTGGGTAACTGTGTCTTCTCTGTTGAATCTCTATTCTGTTCTTTCTACATTTCTGAAAAAATTGTTTAATTTGAAGGACAATTAAGCAACAGAGGTGATATTTAAAATAATATGCCTGAATGGGTGCTGTGGTGGGAAGTGAAATTTTGATTGTGTTTAAAACCCTGGCTTGTGTAACAAACCTTTGAATGTCAATTTTCTTCTTTGTGAAATAGAACCTCAAAGTATATTCAGAAGATGTTTGTACAGTGTGTAATGCAAACTAGATATTTTTAAAGTATCCATTAAATGTGTATAGTATTATTGCTACCGTGTGCGTGTGTGTGTGTGTGTGTGTGTGTGTGTGTGTGTGTGTGTGCACTGCAACTTGAACTGAAGTCTTCTCTCTCCTGCATAGTGCTCAGGGCTGGTACTCTACCATTGAGCTCTACCTCCACTATTTTTCTGATTAATTGGAGATAAGAGTCTCTTGGATTTGTCTGCCTAGATTACTTTCAAACTGTGATGAGATATGAGCCACAAGCATACCAGCTCTATTACTATCATTTCTAACAGTGCAAGTTCCATGATCTGAAAATGTCTTATATATTGAAGAAGAGAAAACCCCAAAAAGAACAGAAGGAAAATTAAATCTTTCCTGAGAAAGGTCTTAAAAGCCTAAGTGTTTGAGATGAATTATTTCTTTCTCACTATCTTCAGACTCCTTGCAAAATGTTCAGACCAATAGTTATTACATTCTGACACCATAGCCAATGTATTCTAAAACTCAGAAAGTTAATAGCTGCAAAGTCTTATTTTTTTTTTACTTGCCTTCATGTTTGGGCTACAGCAGCTGCACATGACCTTTCATACACCTTTTTCACCATTGAAATCAAGATGAAGAAGTGGGTCATCCTAGGGACATATCCTCCTCTTTACAGAAGAAAAAGGGAAGTAGTGGAATTGTGAATGGCTAAAATTCAAGATGATGCATTTCTTTGCCAATGTTCAGCCAGTGAAAACAAGTCACATGGCCAGAATGTTGTCATTAAGCTTGAGTCATTCCCTCAAGAAAAAGTTACTACAATTCTACATGGCAACAATTACAGAGTTACAATTGCACTGCAAGAAAGGACTGAATAATTATGTACAATGAAATAGATGACAATATCCTGATCTTTTCCCAGAGTTAAACAAGGAAAAAGAATATGCTCTAGAATTATTCTTATGAAATACTTGAATTACTTGAACACAGACATGGCTTTGTACAAATAATGGGCTCACCTGTTTAGTGTAATGGAAAATACTGATTTTTAAAGTAGTTATGAAAAGGAAGTAGGATTTTTCATGGCTAGGTGATAAGGACTGGGTGTATAAAAACAAAGATTAAACCCGATGGCTATCAAGACAACTCAAGATCAACCAAATCTAATATACTCAGGGCAAATATCTAATCAATATATTGTGATTTGACCAAAGGAGACCTTTAGTCTAGGGCTCAATATAATAATGCAGACCATACTTGTTAGGGTGCCTGCTGTCTCAGGTGAATGATGCTCACCATTTCTCACCATTTCTTAGAAACATCAGTTCAATGCTAAATCCACCACAAACATTGGAAACTAAATTCTAGGCACTGGGGCTCAAATGGTAGAATGCTAGCCTTGAGCTAAAGAGCTCAGAGACAGGGCCAAGGCTCAGAGGATGGCCTGATGTCGCTCTGTTCACTCCAGACTCCAAGGTAAGAGAAGCTTGAGGTGTGGCTTGAGTTACTATAAACAATGTCATTTTTAGATTTGTATGAATTCTAGATTATTATCTGATAACTGTGCATTTCCTAGAATTCATAATCAGGCCAATGGACCATAATGAGACTACATTGAATTTCAGGGGAAGATTACTTGAAAGAACTATGGAGTCCTCTTTCATGGATGTGAAGGACTTCCACTGATACTGTATGGGAGACATAATATGAAAAGAGAGATCTTAGACAGACAATACCTATGGAACATTTGAAGATCTTGTGAAAGAAGGAGTGAATTACTGCTTCCCTGGAACACCTGAAAAGCAGTGGTAGATGAACTGTCACATGACACACATTCTCAGCCTAGCTGAGAATGGGATTATTTCCACCACTAGCAAGGTGCTCAATTCAAATGCTCAGGACAATTTGATTTGATCCCTAACCTAGATGAGTGCATTGGCAGTCCACTTTAACGGATTTAAAAAAATGATGCCCAGAATATCTAAGCATCTAGGCATTATTTCCTGGTACTACAATTTAGAGTTTATGATCAGTAACTAAGCAATTCAGAGGGAATGCTTAGGTTAAAAATATGCATGGGGTTTGAAGTAAGCCAAAAATCAAGTTGCTCATGAGTGGTTGTTTGTCATCCCCCTAGACAGGAGAAAGAACTAGAAGTATTTCAGTCAAAGGTCAGCTTAGGGGGCAAAAAGCATAAAACTCCTTCTGAGCAATAACTAAAGCAGAAACGGCTGGGGGCATTGCTCATGTGTTAGAGCCCATGTGTAGCAAATGAAAGGCTCCAAATTCAAACCCCAGTACTAGCACATGAGTGAGGAAAACAAAAACAAAAGAGTCAGAAGCCATATATTACAATTTTATTTTGACTTGTTGATATCTCACTCAATATACACCTAAATAAACAATGTAAATCAGAACCCACAAATTCCTACTGGACTTGAATTTGTTGATACCTTTCTTACTATAAGCCTAAATAAAACAAATAAATATAAGGGCATATATGAATTTTCTGAAGCCTCCAATGACGGTATGTTTAAAATTGTTCTTGGAAATTGCAAATATGAGATTGTTCTTGTAAAACGATGTTATGTTTATCTCTCCTTTGCTGATGCAATCAACCGGGCACTTGTCCACCCATGTGATCAGCCAGTAGTGAGACAACTCATTAATCTCAGCTGTTCATGACATTGTCTGTGAACTTTTTTTTCGCCACAAATCACTGAGCCTGTGCTTCCTAAACTGTAAAAGCTAAATCTTACCAATGATTTCACAAGCTTCAGAGAAAGACTAGAAAGAGGAATACATGATGCGTTATAGTCAAATTTGGCTGTACAACCTGAATGAATGTCTAAACTCAGAAAGGAATAGTAAGGTAATGGACTACCTGAGAAAGAGAGAGACAGAGACAGAAACAGAGATACAGACAGAGCAGGGCAAGGCTGAATCACAATGACTTAGAGACGGGAATGAGCTCAGTACAATCTCATAATACCCGCTATTGTGTTCAGGCTTAGTTAGAAGCTAAATTCAGGAAGCACATTCCATTGGACTAAATAAAGCTTCCATCATGTGTAAAATTTCCAACTTGAATAGGCAGCCATCCTATCACTCATCAAGCTAGATGCAGTTAATGGGTGTAATTTCTTCCTCATATTTCTATGCTCTTATTGTTTCATTTTTATTATAGGAACTTGGGCATCTTATTAAGCATATTATTTTCTGTTAAGCTTAAATAAATATAGCTCTGCAGGGTGTACATGCAAATATGTTTCCTTTAGATTGTCCAAAGAATGGGACAATCTGATTTAACTTAACTCTGAGATTAGAAGAAAGGAAAAGTGGGAAAAAAAATCTATCAACCATAAAGTCAATGTAACTTGAGAGTGTATAAAAATCATTAGGGAAGACCAGTAAGATATGAATTTCCCTGTTCTAGAAATCCTCATATGATAGAATAAAAAATGAAAGTCAAGAAAAAATGTATTTCTTCTGGATGCAAACCAATTGCTTTTCTTAAGCTACATCTTAAGAAAACTTGATTATTATTATTAGTTTTAATCAAGGGAAGCAGTGTCTTGCTTTTTGGAAAACTACAGTGAACTTTGGGAAAAGGGATAGAAGGAAAAAATAATGTTCTTTCTGTTAAATTAAGGCTTTACCCAAGAAACTGAGTGTGAGACGTCATCACTGCAAAAGTGTAATTTTAAAACTGAACTACATTTATCAGAGTTGCTAAACTGTGTGACTTGTGTAAATCACACAGTTGTAAGAGTTGAAGTCTCAGCTGGCTGTTGACTAGGGCCTCAGGCCTAAGCAAGTATTCATTAAGCATGATGGAAGGGAGTGAAGTATAACTCTACGTAATGCAGTAGCTTTTCTAAGGTAAAGGGATGCCACAAACAAAAAGACCAAAAAAAAATCCTACCTATGAACCCCTAAAGTGGTGGCTTAGCCTGTGAATAATTGAGACTGGCTTATAAAACTCTTTGGGGGAAGATAAGGGTTTTCTAAATTTTTTTAGAAGTAGATTAGAATTAGATTAGATTAGTAGATTAGAAGTAGAACTGGCGGTGAAGACTTGCATAATTCTTTTGAAGGTGAGTTAGGATTCTGGAGGAAGAATGTGTCTAATGGAAGTCACAATGAGCCTGAGAAGAGAAGACACTAATCTGTGTATTTTACAAAGCAAGGTAAACTGGGGACAACTGGGGCTTAGTCCCATGGGGAACTCTGGGAAATAATGTCGAATGTGTCCTTTGAAATTATTTTCTCCAAGAGGAGAGGGAGCAGGAGTGAGTATTTACATGCTTATTCTTTCAGCATTTGGTTAAAGTTGGTTCCAAGTAAAAAAATGAATGCTCAGGTACTTCCACCCTGCATCATACCTGGAAAAATCAGACTTCAGGGACCACAGCAAGTCCTCAGACAAACATGCAGGTTCCAGAAGTTGGGACTTAGGTATTTTAAAAAATGTACCAAAATTAGGGACAAAGCTATGAGGAGCCTTTTATTTATTCCTTACTTGGGCTTACAAATTAAAAGTGAGAGAAATAATTTGCATCTCTGTCTTCTTTCTGTATTTGTCCTTGGTCTGATCCATTAACCTTGCAGCCACTCATGTTGGAATTGAGGAAGTACAGGACTGATCAAATCTTTATAAGGAGGGATTGAGAAATCTTCTCCCTAGAGGAGCAGCAGAACCCCATCAGATAGAAAACCTACCAGGAAACAATAACTGGCTTATCTTTTTCTTTTCTTTTTATTTATTTTGTCAGTCCTGGGGCTTGGGACTCAGGGCCTGAGCACAGTCCCTGACTCCTTTTTGCATAAGGCTAGCACAATACCTCTCTTGAGCCACAGCACCACTTCTGGCACTTTTGTTTGGAACTTCTGTTTATGTGGTGCTGAAGAATCAACAAGCAATACTTGCAAAACTGTCTGGTGTAAGTGAACTGAACACTGGGGGGGGGAGGGAAAGGGGGGAGGGAGGGGGGCATGAGGGACAAGGTAACAAACAGTACAAGAAATGTATCCAATGCCCAACGTATGATACTGTAACCTCTCTGTACATCAGTTTGACAATAAAAATTTGAGAAAAAAAAAAAAAAAGAATCAAACCCAGGGCTTCATGCATGCTAGGCAAGCTTTCTAATGCTAAGCCATATTCCAACCCCCCTGGCTTATCTTGACCACTGATGACAACTTCTCTGAATCCCTCTCAAAACAAAGACTTAGATAATGACTAACCATTCCTCACTTGTGATTGAGATAGTATACATATATTTTTGCCCCCTTTTTCTAGTTGAACCTAAAGTTCAAGTCGATATCCTGAAAATACTGGAAGATGATTGCAGTATTTAATGTGCTTCTTCCAGTGGGCTAAATACATAATAAATCTCCTGTCACTGCCCTCTATCATAACATTTTACTTTACTGTTTTGTATATTGGGGTGAGTGGCCAGACCTAACCACACTAAGTATTTGAGCTTGAAGCAAGAAATTAAGTTTCAGGGCACCTGAAGTGTCAGCTAAATAGATATGGAAAGATCTTTGAAGTCAGCCACTCTGCCTGGTTAAAAGAACATAGCCAAGAAGTCCAGCTAAGCAAGAACTAATGCTTGTTCTATTTAAAATGTCTCTTCTGATGAAAGCAGTAAGATTGATCAAGATGCATTGTACACATAAATTCATGTTTTGAATTGAAACCCCTTTGTATAACTACTGAAGGAACATAAAAATGATTTTTAAATAAAGGAAAATAAAGTATCTCTTCTATTTAAAAAAATCAAATCAGGTGAAAAGGAAAAGAGCCACAAGATTTCCCTTATTCCTATTCTACAGGCAACACCAGTTACCATGGAGATGAATTGAATTTGGTACTAGTTTACTTGGAATATATTTTCAGAGTTATTCTAGAACTATACAATGTAAAAATTTTCTTGTTCTCTAAAGTTGAGAATATTCTCAGGAGAAATGTTAGAAATACTTCTTACTTGTATATTCTAGCTTTGTTCATGGTTTTGCCCCAGTAAAGTATATTCATCATGTAATCTCAAGTACTTGAGTATCATCAGAAATGAGTAGAAATTCTAAAACTTAATGATGATGAGGTAATATCCCAATGATTAATGATACCTGGCATTGTTTTTATTCTAAATCTAAGTAGTTTGGCACACTTCCAATGAAGTATATGCCAGAAATTATGAAATTTTTATTTAAAAAGTGTTTTAATAAGTTGTAAAGTTTCTCTTAGTCTTCACAAAGTAAAGATCAAATATAAAAGGAACATCATATTGAAGAAATGCCTGATTGTTAACCAGGCAAGGGGAAAAAAATCTCACATTTCTCCACAGAAACAATCCAATTCATTTCACAAATTGACTAGACACGATGTTATTTTAAATATAGTCAGTGCCTTCTCCCAAATTATAGAGGGAGTGGCCACAGCTGCACAAACTATAGCTTTGGGAAGTCTGAAACCATTCCTTTGTTCATGGAGGTCAAACAATTACACTGATTTGGATTTAATGCCCTATGGCTGTATGGAGTCACAAGCAGACTTTTTACTAGAGACTTGCAAAGTCATCATATAGAGAGACTGTAAGAAGTAGCAGGGGAGATCCAGATTTTCTTTTACTTCTTATCCATTCTGAAATTCAGACTTCTGTGTACTTTATGTTAGATTCCTAGAAGTTCACAATACATAGGCATAGTATAGGGTATGGTTGCATGGTGCTCTCATTGTGTTTTTAGGGTCCATTTATTTCTGCTTCCATTTCTTACCCTCCAGCAACAGTGACCAATTGAGAATAAATGGTCTTATGGGTTTTTGTTATTGTTCTTGTTGTTATTTTTGTTGCATTTTCTCCCACACAAAAACCAACTCCCCAGAACCATTCAAACTTCTGAAAGGATTCCAGGAAAAATCACCAAATGGTTGAAACAGATAGCACGTGTACCCTGTTACCTGAGAACTCTTTACAGGAGCTTCATGGGCCACAAAGACAAGTGCTATGCCACCACTGAGCCCCTCGTAGAACTCAGAAGTACACATCAGAAGGCCCGTACTGCATATATCAATCAAGCCCCACGGTTGTTTGCTCAGAACTGAGAGTTTGAAGAATAATCATGCCTTGCTATGTAGAAGTTCAGCCCCATCAAAGCAGCAAACATCATTCTATCATTGATGTTGATGAAGATGGAGAGGCATGCTTGCCAGCCTTTGTTTCTACCTCTGAGCTAGGATGAGATATGGAGCTATGAATGACAAGGCAGTGTGATACCTCTAGCCATTTTCATTCGGAGACAGAAAGACACCAATTTTTGAGTCACAAAGATCTGGGTAATGGGACTTCTATTATACAATCTTTAGAAGTATGCAGCTCTGAGGCGAGAGCTCCTCTGCTTTTTGTCCCCATCTAAGTATGGGAGAAATTACACCTCTTCTGGCATCTGCATGTTGCATACTTTCTCATCATAGAAATATGGGAGGATCAGCATAGCCAGAGAAATGCTCTTGGATCAGTTCACCAAAAACTGTCAGATTCTTGACTAAGATAAACTATGGCTCTGTCTTTTAAGTTTAGATGTCATGATCACTATTCACCTGAGGACTTCTAACTACTGTTGGTGCTGAAGAGAAGTAGACTAAGAATATAGAGTAGTCTTCATGGCAGTAAGTTCCTGAAACCTCGATCTAAAGCTGAAAACAAAGAAAACAGATTTTTTCTTTTAGGTTCAAAACATTCCACCACATCAGTTAATTAGTCATAGTCATCATTTGCGAAGGAGTCCAAGCCAAGCCTTGTATCTTAATGTAAGATGGTAGAATACACCATAGAATATGTAGTGATAGAAATCCCACATTGAGTATATACTTGTAACCTATAACCAAATAAAAAAAACATAAGTAATTTCCATTCCCTTAAAGGTGCCCTTGTGTGGCTTCTAGTTACCTCCACAGCCCACATTGTCTAGGGTAGCTGCTCTCCTGACTTCTGATACTAGCATTCAGTTTTCTGCTGTTGAACTTGATGCAATGGAGTCATGTGTTGGACAGTCTCATGATTGGGTATTTCTTCTTTTTCTTTCAATCTTCATGTATAGAATTATTATATCCTTTTTATCTTTAAGTAGTTGTACAAAGAAGTTGCCTGTTAACAATGAAATTTATGAATACAATGCATCTTGCTCAATGTTACTGCTTTCAATATTCTCACTCTTCCCTCTCCAACCCATCCCTTCCCTCACTCTCCTTTATTTTGTAGGATATATGTTGAATTTTGTTTGCATTTCCTCCTCTTCTCTTCATTCCTCTATTCCCTTTTCCCTTGACCTCACTCCACCTCTTTCAAGAAACCACTTCCTGGTGTTTATTTTGTTGAACTTTGCCTTTGCTTTTTGAAGGAATTACATTATTTGAGTTCTCCCTTGAATATATCATATTTCAGTTGGTACATTTGTATACACTTGCATATCATTCAATGAATTTACTTAAAAGTGTATGAGCTAAATCTAGCTTCTATATATAAAGGAAAGCATGCATCCTTTGTCTCTCTGGGTCCAATTATTTCATTTAACATAACTTTCTCCAGTTCCTTACAAATGGTACAATATCACTCTTTCTAATGGATGACAGGATATTTCTGCTTAACACAATGCTTATATAAATTTCCACTGTTGCTCTGTGTACTTGTGCTGCATTTAGTCTCCACATAACTTCCTAATATTTGAAGATACCACAATTTTCTCCATGAATCACTTGAATGACACAGTCTTCTCAAGTGTTTGGCCATCAGGAATAAAGTTAATATGAAAAGTCTTGTATTACATATGTTTGCATGTATTTCTGAGGATATAGTTAGTCCTAGTGGGATTACTAATTAGCAGGGAATTTACAGGTAGTAAACATTCCTGGGTTTCCAAACTATTCATATCAATTTACATTTCACTAATTGCATACTCTACATACTCCTCAATACTTGATATTTTTTTCTCTTACATTTTATCCCATCTCCAGAGTTTGTCATTGAAACATTCATTTTATACATATAGAATGCATATAGTTAAATAAATGTTTGCAAAACAACTGAGCAAGATGACACTATCATTTAAGCAGCATGTAGAATTTATTCATGTACCAATTCATTTGTGAAGTTAGTAACAACAGTCAAGGAAAACATTGTAAAATATTAAGAAGTAAGGAATAGAAATTTCAGGGTAAATTTAGAAAGCTGTTTGTAGATAGTCACAATCATTTTTATCTGGATATTCTGTTTTTATGTCTTCCTCTAATGAATGTTTAAGTGTCTTTGAAATTTCTAAGCCCAGGGTGACTTCACTGATATCTCAACAATAATAGCAATGGTAACAGCAGTGTTGGATTAAATAGCTGAGCCTATTGAATTTCAAAACATGCTTTGATTCATAATTTTTAAAGCTGATTCTCACAGTTATAAGATAAAAGTAGATTTTACTCTTTTCAATGCACAATGAAGGAGAAGAACTTCTAAGATAAGAAGTGCCTTGCCCAGATGCTTGTAGCTAATACTAAGAATGCAGTGAATTTAGCATCATAACTAATGACTTTGGCTTCGTCTACATCATGATACCTTTCTTTATCATTTGTGTGGCTCTGCTAATAAAGACACTTGATGCTATAAGACAGCTTAGTTTTCATTGCTTTAGGAACAAAATCAAGTGATATTGCATTTGCACTTCCAAGATGAAGACAAGACCCAAGGAAAACTAAGAATTTACTTTTCTTTCTTTCTTTTTTAATGACTAGCTTTTCAGTAGGGGGCACATGTAGAGAATTATTTTTACATTTTTGGTTGTCAAGGTGATATACAGAGGGGTTACATACATAAGGTAGTGAGTACATTCCTTATCAAATTTGTTACCTTCTCCCTCATTTTTCTCCCATCTTCCCTCCTCCCCAACCCTCTCCTCTGAGTTGTACAGTTCATTGGTAACATTGTCTTGTAAGTATTGCTGTTGCATTGGTTCCCTTTTACCCTATGTCTCACCATTTTGATGTTCCCCTTCCCTTCCCTAATTCAGACAGCCATATATACAATACCCATGGTACCAAAATCAAATACAGTAACAACAGGTGCTAAACCATAGGGAAGATAAACAAAAGGAAAAAGAAATAATGTCATAATAATAGTACATTAAAATAATAATAGTACATTAAAATAACAACAACAATGAAAAAATACTTGTTTGCATATCTTGGAGTTCATTTCACTTAGAATAATTTTATATGATCATATGTAGCTATTGAGCTATTGTGGTCATCTGCTATGACTATCCTATACATATACTAATTTATGAACTGGTATGTATCCTTAATTCTGCTTTCTAGAATAGACATGTTTAACAATAAGAATAGTTACAGACATGCAAGTTTGGATACCTCTGATGTAATAACAATCATTGTTATTGTCTTAGAGTTTCATATTTCTTGGTGTAAAGATTCATAATTTTGGGGATGAAGTCAAAGAAGAGAAAATTCTTTGTGTGTGTGTGTGTGTGTGTGTGTGTGTGTGTGTGTGTGTGTGTGTGTGTGTGTTTTGCCAGTCCTGGGCCTTAGACTCAGGGCCTGAGCACTGTCCCTGGCTTCTT
This sequence comes from Perognathus longimembris pacificus, assembly GCF_023159225.1. Taxonomy (NCBI): domain Eukaryota; kingdom Metazoa; phylum Chordata; class Mammalia; order Rodentia; family Heteromyidae; genus Perognathus; species Perognathus longimembris. Next base: position 58,873,351 of record NC_063166.1, read on the forward strand.
TTTGCTCAAGTCTAGCACTCTGCCACTTGAGCCACAGCGCCACTTCTGGCCATTCTCTATATATGTGGTGCTGGGGAATCGAACCCAGGGCTTCATGTATACGAGTCAAGCACTCTTGCCACTAGGCTATATTCCCAGCCCCAAGAGAAAATTCTTATAATACTTGAATTGCAAATCCTGGTCACTAGTTTCATAATGCTTGGCATGTTTCTGGTATCAATTAAGGACTTTCTTTTTCAGTACTAGAGATTGAACACAGGGACTCATCCATGCTAGGCAAATACTCTTATCACTTGAGCTACATTCTCACCCATATAATTTCTTCCTGTACTTGAGAGTTTCACTATTTTTTTCAGACTGTCCTCAACCTTCTGATCATTCTGATTCTGCCTTCCAAATACCTTGGATTATAAACTTGCACCACCATTCCTGACTACAGCAAATAAATCTTAATGTTCATCCTAGTTTTTTTTTCTTAGTCCACATACTTTAATACCTAAAAACATGCAACAAATATTGGCTACCTGAAAATACCTGGCTTTCTTAACCTAAGGCCTAAAATGAAGATCATCAACTTTGGTGAAACAATAAGAAAATGTCAACATCAAGTAGTTTGAACTGGGATGTAGACTTTTCATAGCTTGTACTAAATTTTGTTGTTTTGTGGTAGATTAACAACAGGAAAAGAAATAAAAAGTATTGGGTAGGTATTTCTCTGAAAAGGAAAAGGAAAAAATAAAAACTCCAAGTACTTTCTGATTTTAAGGCTGAAAACCAACAACAAAAAAATCCTTTTTTTAATTTTGTTATTAATTTTTCCAACTGCCATAAAATCTTAAGAGAGAGTCATCCTAAACAAGTTATGGTGCATCTTGCCAAGAAAAGTGTCTAGTTAGAGATGCTTGGATGAATGTACATTGATCATGTTACTCAAATCATCTCAGCAGCCAAACTCCACTATCTTATCCTAGAAAGGAAAACTCAATTGACTATATAATAATGTCCTCAGGATGATTAAAGAACAAAGAAAATATAAAAAATATCCAGTTAGAAGTTTTGGTTAACTCATTTCATAAATTAAATTTAAGGTTATAAAATTTTAAATATACATATTTATGTATATGGCCTCATCTATTTTTATATTTATGGTCTCATCTAAGTCCCAGGATACTTGATTTAAAGTCAAAAGAAGAAACTTATATGAAAACTTTGACCATATAGAAATTGAATATTAATCCATTAAAGAATTGTTGAGTGGATGAATTTCCTAAATATTGAGCCATTCTGGCACATTTCAGAAATGATTTGGATTGTCTAAATCTGATATGTATATACACACTAATATACATATATATGTACAAATTTTACTCAAGATCAATAAAAAACCAATTTATATTCATTTATATTCAACTTAAGTCATAAATGTAGATCTCCAAGAAATTAAAAATTTAAGGGGCTGGGAATATGGCCTAGTGGCAAGAGTGCTTGCCTCCTATACATGAGGCCCTGGGTTTGATTCCTCAGCACCACATATACATAAAATGGCCAGAAGTGGTGCTGTGGCTCAAGTGGCAGAGTGCTAACCTTGAGCAAAAAAGAAGCCAGGGACAGTGCTCAGGCCCTGAGTTCACGGCCTAGGACTGGCAAAAAAAAAAAAAATAATAATAATATAATTAATATAATATAATATAATTTTTTTCTTAGTTTCAAATCTGTCTGGAAAATGGGACATAAGTGTTCCAATTTTAACCTGCTGTCTTTAAATCTTGTTGTGTAATGAAAGAACTGTCCACATTTATGGTTCTTATATAGTGAAGTTCTTATTATTTATCATCATATAATGTATCTGGTGAGACTAAATACAAGATTGCATAAACCAATAGCCTGGGAAGAAGAAGCTATAGTTGTTCTTGAGAAATATTCCTTGGAGTTATTTAGACTGAGCAGTCATGAATGTCATTTGATAATTTCATCCTACATGCATCAAAGCATAAACAATCAGCTAATAAAGCACATAAAATGTGTAGCCAATATTTTTCCCAGTGTGTGATTCTTCTTTAATAGGGAGGGGAAAAGAGAAAAGGACAGTGAGAAAGAAGAAATCCAGAGATAGTACAGGCAATGCAAAGGAAAGCAAATCTGGTCAATGTCCAAAGCAGCATATTAAGTATGTCAAGAGTAGTAATAAGATTTACTCTAGAAGTTGGGGAAATGTAGAGTGTGTGGGGCTTGGCTCAGGTTCTATGAAGTGAAACTCATGTTAGAAGAAGCCAGAGGAAAGTCATAAGAGTCAGAATTATTACATGTGAAAGGAAATGAGTAACAACAGGCTTAGAACACTCAAGAGAGGGAGGTTTGGTGGCTAGTTTCAGGTAGTAGGAGATTCATTTTTTAAATGTATGGGACATTGCAAAGAAATTTGAGAAATGGAGCTATCAATTTATAGAGGGGGAAAAGATTCACTAATCTCTCTTCTTTTACTTCTTCATTCAGATATTTCCCTAATAAAATTGCCTGGAATGACTGTTCTACAAAAATATAATCATTCATTGCTTATCCCATTTGTCCTACAATTTTGGGGGCCTGTATGCTTGCAAGAGTGCTTTCTTAGCATGCCCAAAGTCCTGCGGGTCAAATGTTCAGTACTGAGAAAGTAAAAAAAAAAGACCCCTAATATACTACATTAGTTTCATATTTACCTCATTTATTGAATGACATTATTTTCCTGCTACAGGGTTAGTCCACGAAGGGAAAGCAGATGCCTATTCAATGATGTATCTGCCAAGCATCTGAACTGTGTGTGTGCATGGCACAAATGCTTGAGAAACATCTGTTTGAATGCATGAAAGAAGGGAAATTTGATATTTAAAAGAGTGAAATTCACATGCTGAAATTAAACTGTGAGATTTTTTTCCATAATGGAATAGGCGGACTTGATATTAATCCTTAGAGAAAAGAATTCCACTATTACCTTTTCTCTTGTAACTAACACAGTTTGTAGAAAAATGGTAGAACCTAAAGAATTAAAAAAAATCCACTACATACCATAGAATAAGACTCATGAGAATTTTGAGGGTCTACATAATAGCTAAAAGTTTCTTCTATGTTTACCTTTGTGGTGGGTGTTCTAAACTATTCGTATAGACTTACAGTATATTTGATCATTTGATCTATGACAGAGACCCATCAAATTCATGAAACTTCTCAATAACATCTAGTATCCCTAACAAATCTATCCATTGCTGTGATCACAAATTTGTAGTGTTAATTTCTGGAAGATTTAATTTTAAGTTTCTGAATCATTGACTTAGAATCCTCAAGTTTTACAAAACAACTAGTATATTCACACAGTTTCTTTTTTTTTTTTTTTGGCCAGTCCTGGGCCTTGGACTCAGGGCCTGAGCACTGTCCCTGGCTTCTTCCCGCTCAAGGCTAGCACTCTGCCACTTGAGCCACAGCGCCGCTTCTGGCCGTTTTCTGTATATGTGGTGCTGGGGAATCGAACCTAGGGCCTCGTGTATCCGAGGCAGGCACTCTTGCCACTAGGCTATATCCCCAGCCCCACACAGTTTCTTAACCATCAATAACCAACAAAAACCTGGCACCTGTGGCTCACACCTACAATCCTAGCTATTCAGAAGGCTGAGATCTGAGAATCACAGTTCAAAGCCATCCCAGGCAGGAAAGTTCCTGAGACTCTTATCTCCCATTAACCACCAGAAAACCAGATGTGGTACTAGCTTAAGCTGAAGATCAGGCACAACTCCCAGGCCCTGTGTTCAAACCCCATGACTAAACAAACAAATATGGAGCAGTGAAACAAAAAAAGATGTTACTGCAGGTGACATTTAAGATTGTGAATGTAAGGTCCTCTCCCTGAGGGCTACATGCAGATGCCCCCACCCGATTGTCTCCACCCTTACCTAGATAACCCCCATACCTGGAGGCGATTGCCTCCCCCTTCCCTGAGGTCACATCCTGGCCACACCTCCCCATCCCTTCCCTGCATAAGGCTTCCTCCTGGGGTGGCTCGCTCTCTTGCCTACCTCGTGCACCTTGAACTTGGGAGCAGGTCTGTAGAATAAACTTTTCTCTCCTGCCTGAAGACCGCCTGAAGACCGCGTGGCATTCTCTTTTACTGCTACCTACTTTATGAAGATGGGATAATTTGTCTCCAATTAAATGTTAAACTGTGTGACAGGAGTCAAATGTTATAAATAGGCAGAGAGAGAAATAAGTTAGACTGAAGGTGACAGATCTCCTTTGTGTTTTGGAGGGGAAGGGAGAGTATTCAGCCAGATCCTAGAGATACAGATGATTTTTCAGCTACCTGTGAGAGGTAAGGTGCGAGATGTCAGGAAATAATATAAAATAGTGATGGAATCAGGAGCAGAGCAGATGGTTTGCAAGTAATGTCTGATGAAAATTTACCAAATAATGTATTGAGAAGCAGAAGGGAGACCATGAAATGTGTTCTGCTGCTGTTGTTGTTGTTGTTGTTTGATATGGACAAGTAAACAGGGGTTAAAAGTAATGACCCCTAATATAAAATTGCCTATCATCTCTGTACCATCAAGTATGTCTTTTGGCTTAAAACCACTTTTAAGCCAGGTACTGGTGGTGCCTCATGCCTGTAATCCAAACTACTCAGGAGGCTGATATCGGAGGATCCAGATTTAAAAGTAGCCTGGGCAGGTAAGTTTGAGACTTGTATCTCCAATTAGCCACCAAAAAGCCATAAGTGGGACTGTGGCTCAATTCCACATCCTTGTGGAATTCTAGCCCTGAGCAAAAAGTTAAGAGACAGTGTCCAGACTTTGAGTTGAAATCCCAGCACTAGATCAAAGAAAATGAAAGAAAGAAAGAAAGAAAGAAAGAAAGAAAGAAAGAAAGAAAGAAAGAAAGAAAGAAAGAAAGAAAGAAAGGAAGGAAGGAAGGAAGGAAGGAAGGAAGGAAGGAAGGAAGGAAGGAAGGAAGGAAGGAAGGAAGGAAGGAAGGAAGGAAGGAAGGAAGGGAGGGAGGAAGGAAGGAAAAGAGAGAGAGGAAGAGGAGGAGAAAGGAAGGGAAAAGAAGAAAAAACAAAATGAAAAGAAATGATCCCTTTCCCCTTGTAATAAAACCTTACAAATCACAATTTCTGTGTAACTGATGCTGCTGTTACTCACACCTGAGTTCTCTTTGCTGGCCAAGGTACTCTCTCCACTCCCCTAACTCTCCTCTCCCTCTGATCTCCTATTGGCACTTAAGGCCTCTTAGTTACCTGGTTCTCTGAAGTACCTGTGGCTCATGAAAAAGTTCTTCCTGGAGATTGCTCACTAACAGCCTGTCCCTGATAACTAACTAACATGAATGATAAAGGGGTATAAAATGTTCAGCCCTCAAGCTACTGGATGTCATGATTTATATTTCAGATCTTCCATGGGATCATCAAAATGATACATTTCTTTAGCATCTTCCATTTTCTTGTCTTGCTTTCCTTATTTCCCTCTCTCATGAAATAATTTCTCAATAATCTATGTGTACTACAAAGTGTGTCTCAGGCTCTGCTTTCAGAGAAGCTGATCTGAGTTACTGTATGTATAACAAAAATGGACTTTCTTCAGAAACTCACAGAGAGAGAGAGACATTGTGATCTGTTTGGTCCTTTTCAGACTTTGAATGACCCCTTTTGGAAGATGAGGAAGTTCCCACTTTCTTGAAGATACTCGTACATCTCCTAGAGACTTCTTCAGGATCTTCTTTTAACCTAAGCGGAATGTATGTCAAAGGTGGCTCTACCCACTTAAGAACCAGCAGTCCACTCACTAACAGGGTGGACGTGACCTCTGGCAGAAACAAATCTCTAATAATAACAGCACAAGGACATCGGAACTGCCCTTTGGGCCAAAACTGCCCCACCCAATTACAGTGGAAATAATGAGCAGGTGATTTTCTGAGAGGCCTAAAAATGGATCCTCCAGGCAGGCTTGGGAAGAAAAGAACCACACAGTATTTATTTACCAAATATCATGGTCAGCTGCAGGGATTGATGCTAGGAGGCCCTTGCTCCAGGTTCTAAGGGCTCATCTGCACTGTTGGTGACATTCAAAACAAAGTGAAACAAAGACAGTCTCATTGTGCCTGCCATTCCCCAGAGGACTTTACATGAGGCTGTTAGCAGAATGTGGTATGTTTCTATTCTCTGTCTTTTTTTATTCTTGTAAAGAGGCATTCTTCTGATTCATTATAGCTAGCATTTGGGCTCCTATTGTTGCCACTTGATATACTGGGGAAGTCTCTGATCTTCTGCCACTATGTGGTTGATGTTCCATGAGCAAAAACTGAACTTCACCGTTAGCCTATGTGGACCATAAGCAGGAAGTAGGTCTTTGGCTCAGGTATGATCACTCAATACAGTCAGTTCTAATCCAAAGAAACAATGGTTTGGATCCTTGAGCACTGGAATATAGTTGGGTTCCCCAACACCAAGCCATGAGTCAGTTATGTCAAATTATTAGAGGGGTGGTGGACACTTCTCTCATGTCCCAACAATTATTCGCTTAGGAATGAATATGCCCAAGAGTGATGCAGGAAGAGGTAAGCAGAAGATATGAATTTGACTGTTCATACTAGCATTGTTTATGAGGAAATTATGAATTAAATTACACACAATGAATTACTGCACAGAGATAAGAATGAACAACCTCTATTTGTGTTACCATATGAAAGGATTTCAAACCATATTAATAGAGGAGAGATACCAATAAAAAAAATGGCCTTCAACATTGTAAGTCTAGATAATGGCTCTCTTGAAGGGCTGACACCTGCTCTATTTGTTGATTTGGGGCATTGGTTCCATGGATGTGTTTATGATAGGCAAAACATCTAACTATATGTTATATATATGAATATATGTATATATATGTGCATATATATATCTTTCCACATGCTATTCTTAAAAGTAAAAATTAAGTGAGTATCTTATTCAAATGAAATAGATTTCCATTATTTGGGGTCATTTAAATTTGTTTTTCATACATGAATATTGATAATAAAATGCTGATTGGTTAAGCTAAGTGTTGGTCATCAACAGAAAGACAGAAAGACTCTTTGAGACTACCTTGTTAGCTGAGGGTAAGCTAATAAAAAACACCTCAACTCATGAAACACAGGAGTAAATATACAAAACATTGTTCTGATCCCAAACTCCCAGCCTCACAGAAAATATTTTGTTAGGTATTTTAGAATTACAAAGAAATTCTATAGATCATATTAAATTATGAAATTTTGAAATTGGAGTAGGATTGGAGAATAATTTATACAACTCATGTATTTTACAGATAAGAAAACTGACCTCAAAAGGTTAAATAATTGGTCCAAGGTCACATATGTGGTTACTAGCAGCTCTGGGAGGAGATCCAAGGTCTTGATCCCTTTTTTCTCCAGACCACACAGACTCCTTGTTTTCCCAAACCTTTTGAGAAAATCCATGAATATATTTGTCTGTTACAGAGTGTTTAACATTCAACTCATTTACTTTGTTGTCCAACATATAGGATATGAACTGGCTCAACTCCCTCTCCTCCAATCTGTCAACAATCAACAAGTACATTTCTGGCATTTCTGCTTCAACTTAATGGTTGACTTTAATTAATGCATTGTTTCTGTGCTCACTCAAATCCTTTAGCTTACACGAACAGGCTTGAAATAAAAAATATTCTCAGGAACTAAGACAATTGAGGCCCTCGGGGTCATTTTCTTCTTTTAAAAGCAATAACCTCTTAAGGGACTAACAAAGTCTTTGAGACAAATCTCTCCTAATTGTCTTAAACATGCTATAAAGACTCCCACCCTGACTTCTTTTCAGTGACTTCTGTGGCGTATTTACAGCACAATAATGCTCTGGCTCTACCACACACTTCCAGAGTCAGGTAATTGAGACAGTTGGAGTCATCTGCCATAGGCTTTAAAAGCCCACCAGGGATTCTGAGGTAGATCTGGTTGGAAATAGCTGACCAATTGAACTCCTGTGACATGAATTTCCCTATCTCCTCTTACATAACCATGAAGATATGTGAACGACTTAACAAATAAAAACAGTAACTGGCAAATGCTTGTCTTAATTAGCTCAAATCTGAATGTCCACTCTTTGCTGAAGTTTTATTGATTGCAGAGCACAGATGGTACATCTCCTATCTAAATGGCCACATGCAGCCACAAAAATAATTAATTTCTTATTTTTGAGTGCTTCCTATACTTAACAGTCTTTAAACTACATATTTTAGGGTGTTTATAGCAGAAGCAACAGAATTAGTAAAGATCATAATGGGAAATAATAGGAATAATAAGGAAAAAATTGAAATGCTATATGAGAAGGGTCAAATAAAAGTCAGAGATTTAGTCAGTGCCCTATATATAAGGCAGAGAAGGCCTGGAAAGTCATGGAGAGTTGCATAGATGAAGTCAGAATTAATGATCAAGCCAAAATTCATCTGTTTGAACTCTGGTTGCAAATTAAGGATGATTTTGCTATAACATTCTCCCTTATATAACTAAATGAGCATTACTGACTCATAATGCTCTAGAATAATTTGAACGCTGTTAACAAAGACCCAAGAAGTTTAAAGCACTTAACATTAATGAGTATTTAATTAATGGCTGATTCCCATAATGACTAGTTAATGCATATGCACAGCCATTGCATACATGAGTTTAGCAGAACTGTAGATGGGTAAACAGACATGTTCATAAAGTGCTAAGATGAGATACAGTTCAAAAACAAGACTTCCTCAGAAAAAATTACTGTGGTGCGAAAGCTCTGTGCATCTGGTAGAAATCAGAGTTCAAATGTGAATTTTGATCATCTTCTATACTCTTGATATCCAGTGCAATTCTCTCATGATTCTGAGCAGGAACAGTGAGTTACAACTCTCAATTGGCCCTACAATCATTTGAATAAGCAAATGATATATTCTAAAAAGTGTTATGTTGCTAGGCTATGAAGTTCAGGATGTTAGGTACATTCAATACATATTCAAAGTATTTTACTTTCAACTTAATATGCTTATCAAGTCATAATCCCATCGATGGTTTAGACTCATCTATTTATCCCATGACCTACTATATAGTAGATTCTCACATATATGTCTTATTGAATAAATTCCTGCCAGTTATATCATACTGTAATTGAGGAAGCTGAAGTCCAGACAGAGGAACAGAACAGTCTAAGATCAAATACTGTTTAGTGGCTTAACTACATGTGAAAAGGAGACTTTAGGAGCCATTGTTTGCTTAGTCACAACAGCCCACATGCAACACCCTAAACTATAGGAATCTTTCCAGGTTTGGAAGTGTGTGTGTGTGTGTGTGTGTGTGTGTGTGTGTGTGTGTGTGTGTATGCCAGTTCTGGAGCTTGAACTTAGGGCCAGGGCACTGTCCCTAAGCTTTTTCTGCTCAAGCTAGTGCTCTATCACTTGAACCAGAGCTCTACTTCTGACTATTTGGGTGCTTCATTAGAGATAAGAGTCTCATGGAATTTCCTGCCTGGGCTATCTTAGCAGCACAATCCTCACATCACAGCCTCTAAGTAGCTAGGACAAGCATGAGCCACTAGTGTCTACCTTGGAGATGGAAATTTTACTTGAATTCTGATTTCCTCAGGTAGATATGGTAGTCAAAGGTATTATGAATTCACCAGAGGGAATTATTCTATATTAATGACTCAGTGATTCAGAATTATTATAATAATCAAATCCTTCTTTAAAAATTTGATACTTATATTAGTATACAAATAAGTGGTATTTTAATACAATTATAATTTAAAGTTTTATAAATAATCAAATAAGAAATTTATTCTAACAGTGATAGGAAAAATGGATCGTGAAACATTGGGTATTAGATTTCACTTACTGAAAATGGGGAAAAAAAGAAATAAGAATCTGTGTAAACATCATAAGATGATGAGAGTAGAAGCAACAATGTCATATCCATTCTCAAATGCCAACACTTAATGATTATTTCCCTTACACTCACAATGTCATACAAATAACCCTTCCAGCAATATTATCTGCAAAAGAGAAAGCTGATAGTAGTCTTCAATTATTTCTTAAAATACTTAATGTTGAAGCTTAATTTATTTTCCTTAGATTGCAATCTGAAATGCATTACTCTATTAGTAGAAACAACCTAGGGTGCCCCTATCCCCACCTCCACTTTCTATAAAGGGTTTGTAAGAAAGCCATCCATTGAAGTCAATTGCCTGTACTCCACCAGTGGATCTTTTTATGAGCCTTTGTGTACAGGTCCTGGTTTCTAGGAAGTGTGACAATTCATATGACCAGTCATTTAGTGAGTATTGACTCCATTCATTGGGAGCTCTTTTAAGGTATAGGTATGATCACAATCATCCATGAATGTGAAGGGATGAAAGGGATAATCAGATTCCAAATTAGGGCCTTGTAAGTAGAAGGAGGAATGATACTTGCTAGAAATGGACAAGTTTTTTGGAAACTAAGAAATTATATACTTTGACCCTGAGTATTTAATAGGGCTTAAAGTAAAATGCCTTGGATTCCATATGCACACATTTGGTATATTTCTAGAAGCTATTGAGAGCCATTAATAACAAATAAGCAAAATCACTTTTGGGAACCAAAAAGGCAATTAGGGAATCTGGGATAGAAGGCAGAGAGGAGAGTTAAATTGTTCTTTAAGATATCTATATAGCCTTGCTATTCACATAATGGCTATTCATATAAATATTATTCACATAAATGCCTATATCACCTAGGGGTTGTTTAGAAAGACAGAATTTCAGGACCCCTTCCAGACCTACTAACCTAAAATCTATTGTTTTGGCTAATCTTAAAGAGATTAAAATGCCAAAGGTAACAGTTTAATTCAAAATATTGCATATCTCCAACTTGGGAAGGTTAGAGATCACAGCTCTGAAGGAAGCTGCATTTCAAAGAGCTAAGAATGGCCCAGTGCTTTGAGTGATAAGAAGAGTAAATCTGAAATTAATACACCAGACAGAGATAATCCCTAAATTGGAGGAAGACTTACATCACCAAGTTGAGGTGGAAAAGAAGAACTTGCTCAGAAAGCAAAGGCCAGTGAAGTGAGCAGACAAGACTAGACTATGGCTCCCATTAAAACATCTGGGAAAATTTCAAATGGCAACTGAAAATAAAAGGTAAGTTATCATGGAACAGCTACCAGAGAGGACACGAGTGAGGGAGTGGGCCCACTTGTATGTAACCAGGAGATTTGGAAGGAGTTTTTGGTAATGGATTCCAAGTCAATCCCACTAGGGGAATACAAAAAAGTCAATTTCATTGTCATAATGGTGAATGACCTCTAACTTTGACTGAAAAACATATATATGTCCTATGTTTTCAACTTGTGCAATTATAAGACGGTGATACTGATCTCTTATCAAGTTATACTCACAGGGATCAGAAAACCTTATGTCATGGGTGAATAAAGCAATATTTTATTCAGAAAGGGTGTACCTATCTGGTGATTTAAGTGTCTCCTTTGAGCAAATTACATTTATGAAGCACCTTCTGATACACACATACACACACACACACAATATTTTAAATACTGAAAATGTCCATTGTAAACTTCAGCATAACCCAGTAGAACAGCATATATTGATATTCCCTTTTTATAGATGAGGAAAATAAGGCATCAAATTGCAATTGAAACTTTCCAGGGGCCAGAGGGAGGGGTGAGGGTCACTTTCAAACCAAGATTTGGACCTGGTTGGTAATGTCCCAGTCAATCATCATCATCATTATATGAGTTCTCCTCTTTCTCCTCCATACCTTCTTCACATGGCCTTACACATAAGTATGCCTAAATTCAAACAGATACCTAAAAAATGTGCTATACAAGATTTTTCAGTTTCTTGGAACTATGTATCCTAATTTTAGAAGCTGTTTTTCTGAATGCAAAATTATTCAAAGGAAATACGTCTCAGGGATTGCATGATGGTTGTATATATTAGCATAGGACTGTTTGTTGGGTATGGTGTCAGCAGAGATAATCCAGGAATAGCCCACAAACTTTACTCTGAAGAACCATGTCAGTAAGTGAACTTCTAAGTTAGATCCCAGATGAAGAATGTGAAATAATTAAAATGTTGAGTGGCTATAGAGTATGTATGATGATTAGATTCAGTCTGAATTTAGAGCCTTCTTATATACCCCTACTACATAGAACTATATCTGAGACAAAAACCATACATTGGTTTTCTCTATCTATAATTTGGGGTCTCAGTGATGACATCTACTGATATTGTTGGAAGAAAGAGAAGAGCATCTTGAGGAACACAGAGAAAAACATCAAGTGATGTGATCGTCATCAGATCAACACATAAAAATTAAATTGAAAATGGCAGCTCCTTTTTTTATTTTTTAAACAAATCATCTCCCAGACTTTAGTATATCTGTCTCTGTCTCCATCTCTCTCAATTGTGGGTTGAAAGAAGAAGCCCAGGTTGGCAGGGGAAAAAAAATTTCCTTTCAGTTTTCTTTAAGTGAGCTCCAAAGGGCTCTCTTTCCTGGCCACGACTATTTACTCTGGCACTCAAAGTGAGCAGAAAGAACTATTAGCAAAAACCCCCAAATCACATGGATATCAATAGAATGAAAATCTTCCAAGATTCCATATCCTGCTTATGTCCCAGATCCAGAAACATCCACTGACCTCCTTTTAGCACTGATTGATGACAATGCAGATATTTCAGGCTGCTCACTCCTGTCTGTCTGAGTTTGTTTTGCCCCTGGACTATTTTTGCTCACATGGTTGTTCTCAGCCGCAGACATTCAGATGGAAACAAGAAAGATCCAAATCCTTGGGAGGAACCTATAAACAAACGTAGGAAGAAGCTTCCAGTCTGACCATGGCGCCCACAAAAGTTTCTGTAGACAGAATATAAGGGTTGGGAATTCAATCCCTACTATTTGAAATCTTTCTTCACTATATCACTCTATCCTAGTAGGGATGAAAGGGCGGGAAGAGCAAGACTGAAAAGAGCTTATTAATTTGTTCTCCCTTTCTCTGTCTCTCCATCTCTTGCTCTCTGCCTCTGCCTCTATCTGTGTATGCGAGTACCTAGACCTCCCTGTTAGTGCATAAGATTTAGGTGCCTGCTGTTTTAAACTTGAAGAAAATACAAATTAGGCTTTATTTCTTTTTCACCCAGTGGAGCTTAGGCCAAAAGGAAAAAATAAGATGTTTTTAAGGTTAAAAACACAAAACAAAATTAAGGTGTCTTTAAGAAAATAAAACATAAAATGGCTTTAAGCCAATGAGCAAAAGCATTAGGTACCAAGTTCATATCCCAGTCTTGTACCAAAGTAAAAGAAGAAGAAGAAGAAGAAGAAGAAGAAGAAGAAGAAGAAGAAGAAGAAGAAGAAGAAGAAGAAGAAGAAGAAGAAGAAGAAGAAGAAGAAGGACAAGGAGGAGGAGGAAAAGAATCCAAAATTGAGTGTGGTGGCAGAAACCTATAATACCTGCAGTCTGGAAGCTGAATCAGTGTTCAAGACCAGACTGATGTACACAGTGAGTTCCAGTCCAATACAAGTGAGGGTACACACTGAGAGCTTGTGTCTAAAAACAAAACAAATCAAACAAACAAAACACTCTAAACCTAACATGAGTGATATACTACCTAGGAGATCAGTAAGTACCTCCAAAATTCTAGTTTACAAATATCCTAACACCACTAACTGAAAGAGTACTCTCTCTCTCTCTTTCCATATATATATATGGACTAACAACAGACAAAACAAAAACAGACAAAACAGAAAAAACAAACCAGATAAAAAGTAAGAAAAAGCAAACCCAAGTATGAGACTGCTCTTGCAATGTCAGTAATTGTAGGATAAACTAAACTTTCTAACAGCTTCATGCATCACAATCCTAGGTCAGATTAATGTATTGGCTATGTGGTTCCCTTTGAAGGATTTCCAGCCAGAACTCCTCCAACTCTTGCATGCTAGAAACAGAACACATAGTGTTATGGATTCTGGGGTCTTCTGTTCTTAATGAAAAAAAAAAGTTGAGCCACTGAATGTAAACAAAATCAAAAGGGAAAAAATTGAATCTTACACAAAAGCAGTCAACTAGACAGAATCCTTAACTTTCACAAACAGCCAAATCTTTAATCCCGTGTTTACTAACTACATCTTTTAAGATGGATAGAAAATAATGTGTGGCCTGCCAAAACAAAATCAGGTTATAAAACATTTTCACCTTTTCCCCTTCCAACGAATTGCTTGTTTTCCCATCTGAACAATGACCTTATTGTTTGTACTAAAGTACAGTACATGACTAGTCATGTTAGGAAGTGAATGGATTGTTGTGCTGTCAACATGATTTTTGTTCCCACATACCTATTATATCTAGGAATTTGTTCCAAAGTTAGAAACTGTAACAAAAATGCTCACGGCTTTGATCTGCTTTTACTACCGAATTCTGGTGAAATTTAGGCTTTGGTTGTTCAGCAATGTGAAATTCTTGTTGTTAGTAGTAGTAGCAGTAGTAGTAGTAGTAGTAGTAGTTATATCAACACAGGTTTCTGAATAGGCATTGTTGAATCAAAATGGGGAGAGAATTTTAATCAGCCACACTTCACATAATTTTTTTTGTTTGTTTTTTGTTTTGTTTCCTTTTTTTCTGGTCCTGGGGCTTGAACTCAGGGCCTGGGCACTGTCTCTGAGCCTCTTTTTCTAGTTTTCTACCACTTGAGCCTTGGGCTAGTGTTCTACCACTTGAGCCTTAGTGCCATTTTTGCCTTTTTCTGAATAGTTTATTGGATATAAGAGTCTCACAGACTTTTCTTCCTGGGCTGGCTATGAACCACGATCCTCAGATCTCAGCCTTCAGAGTAGCTAGGATTACTTACAGGTGTGAGCCACCAGCACCCAGCTTCAAATGTTTTTTTCAAGCACAGTTACAACACTCTGTAAAAGTTTGATTTAGCCCTGAAATAACTCACTCTTATCCCTTCCCTTCCTTCTTTGATAGCACTTAACAATTCAGTAGTTACTGGCAAAAAAGAGGAGCTAGGAGACATTCAGTTGAATCTGATCTGATTGACCCTAAAATTTTAACTACTCAAAAAGAAAACAAGTATTTTAATTATAATGAGAGGAAAAACAAACCCAGCTGGACAGAGATGATAATTCCACATTCTGTCAAATATCAAACCAATTAGAGTTTATATCTTCTTATTCTGTTCATAGATGGTCTCAAAAAAGAAAAATAGTTAGATAAACTGAAATATGTTGTATAGCATCCATTTCCACCCTTGACTAAAATCACGGCTACACTAATGAACACATAAATGTTAAAAGTTGCTTGCAAAATTCTTATCACATGGACAACCAGTCTTTAACATGTGCTTTGTTCTTTCTTTCTTCTTTTGTTGTTGTTGTTACTGAAGAACAACGCAGGGCCTCGTGCATGCTAAGCAAGCAATATAATACTGTGCAATACACTCAACACTCACCCGTCATTTTTATTTGGTTTTCATCACAAAGAACAAAATTTAAGCTGAAGTCTTTGTGAATTTAAGCTGAAGTCTTTGTGAGACTTAGAATTCTAGGGCCCGATCAGATTTGTGTTAAGATTACAACATACATGCTTAAATATGCTTTCTTGAACCCTTGCCCTGATATCTATGCATAAATAATGAGTCTTGGAGGGAATAAAATCTTTCAATCTGATTATTTCTTCTCCTGAGCAAGGGATAGGAATGCATAGGGGCAGAGTGTTCTCTACCTCATTCTTCTAACAGGCTAGCCTGGGCATGTTATCATAGCAAAGGCAGAAGGATGCCGTTGGACCTGGAAATACACAACTGCAGCTCAAGTTCATGCCACTGCATGTGTCCTATCTGTTCACATTGCCTTATATGTGGAAAGGTCTGGATAGACAGCAAAGAAAGAATTGGGGTAGGTACTAACACAGTGACTCAACTCCAGTCACAGAAGCAACACAATCATAGATGATAACACATAGAAGTAGCATAGTTTGTGTCCAAGATGAAATTAGAGCTCAAGTCTCTAGTGATGGTTTGTTTATTATTACTACTTTATTTTGTAATGATTTTTGACTGCCTTTATTTGACTAAGTACTAAAATGACTGTATGTTCTGCAATCAATGTCATTACCATCAAATGTAACTTATACTTTCTAAAACAGTATCTAATATTGTATGCATAAAGCATTTGAACAGCTTTGAGCCAGAAATGAAAAACTTTATTTCTTGTCTGATGTTTTAATAGTTTTTTTAATGTATTATCTTGAAGTAGTGATACAAAGGCACTTCAATTTAATATGTCATTTTTAAGTACAATGAAGAGAGATTATGCTATTAAGCATAATACTGGCTAGGCAAAGACTGACAAAGTGAAGCATAAGCTGTGATGACCAGATATTTATAATATTCTTAAAGTTGCCAGACTGAGCAAATAAAAATGCAAGATGCCAGCCTGTGATGCTAAGGATTGATGTTCAAAGCTGGCCCCAGGAAAAGTCTGTGAGACTTTCATCTCCAATTAAATACCAAAAACCTGGAAGTGGAGTTGTGGTTCAAGTGGTAGAGTATTAGCCCCAAGCAAAAAAGCTTAGGGAAAGCACCCTGAGTTCAAGCCCCAAGACTGGCATAAAAAGAAAAAAACCACAAGATATCCCATTAAATCATAGTTTTCACTATCTGAAGTTAAATTCTTTTGGCTATTTTCTCCTTGATCAAGCAACCCTAAATCTACCATGATATTAAGGATATGCACAAACTGTTACCAACAGGGAGTAATCTATATAAACATACATAAAATAATGATAATAATAATGCTCAGCCATACCCAAGGTTTTTTTGCTTAACGCCAGTATTATGTATACATATATTAATTCTCTAACAAGTAGTCATATTATCATATTTAGTCTATCAGTTTTTATCTTCAGGAATAATGAATTCTACAATAGAACTTTATTTCTTTTGTATGTAGACTTGTTGATTCGATTACAGGGTTTTAGCAAATAGGAATTGGACTTCCAAATGTCAAAGTAGTCATTAAAGTCCCAGAGATGGTCCATGTTTTGGTGGACTGGAAAGTGAAAACCCAGAGTAGAAATCCTGAGCTCCACATGCCCCTGTAGAAGTGGCTATCTTGTAGGCAGAAAGTGACAAAGGTATAGACTAAGGTATAGACTAAGTGACCTCAACCACTTCTTTCCAATCTTTCAGAATGTACCACTCTCAAGGAAACAACACCTAATGCATTCAACTCTTCCTTCTAGGAACCCTAACAAGCACTACGACTCCCATATCAAATCCCAGTGTTCAGAGGTAATAAGCAAATAGTTAGATATAAGCCAAATTATACAAGCAATCAAAAATTAAGAAAGATGTAAAAAAATTCTGTGATGATCTGAATTTGTAGACAAGACGAAGAGTTAACATTTGTCTGGTTCTATCAACAGCTGTCAGTGGATAAGAATTAAGAAAAATATTACCAAAAAATCAGCTTCCTCCTAAATCTGGCCAAGCTATCTGTTCAAGCTGGTTCCCATTAAATGCTTGTTAATTCAATTTATAAAAGCCAAAGCCCAATGGCCACTGTCTGCTACATACAATAGGGGCAGTATGTGCATGGGCTGGCACTCAGCCAGTGTGCAGTGTTATACAGACTGGTATCTTGTATGTAAGCATTGTTGGAATCTCTAATAATCAAAAAATCTTTAAAAAATCTTTATGGATTCAATATCCTTATAATGCAAAACAAATATTGAACTTCCTGTGTTTAGTTCCTGTGTTCAGGCTGTGTTCCTCCTCTCTGACAAATGCAAATGAGTTTGCTTTTAACATTCCCATTATTTCAGTTTTCATTTCCACTAGGAAGAGAGAAGAAAGTTGCCTCAGAAGGGAACTCAACTAGGTGGCTTAAGTTCTAGTGCCACAGACTACATTAAATATTCTATAAAATCTCCCATATTTATAGGATGCATATTTCTAAGTTAAATATTGAATACATGAAATAGGTATTCAGATGTTGGGTATCAGAACACATGCAGACACTTTATGCAAATATAAAGATAGTAGGAAATAAAAGCAATGGTATAATCACATGATAAACTATAGACCAATACAAATATTGATTGATAAGTAAAAGAATTGAAAAGGAAAAGAGAAAATATTCATTGTTTTCCTGGTTTTCATTCCCCGCTAAATATCTGCTATAGTCCCTTTCCCAGCCCTCAAGTAGTCAAAGCTCTGAGATGAGTTGGCATTGGTTCCCTTATCCCACCAGCCAGGAAAGTTTTATTTAGTATCTTCCAAGAGCTCTATGTTGTCCTAGATGCAGTTCATGATAAAGAGTCTTCACTGGATTAAAGTTCACTCATTCTGTCCCCACAAAAGCTTTGCCCAGGTCTTATTATTTAGGAAAAAATATTCTACAACTAGCTATAGAATAGGCAAGGATCAATATAGACACCATTAGTGGCTACGGTGAAAATGACTTAGAAGAAGGGATGTCTCATTCATCTTTGGCTTCTAGAATTACTCACCAAGTGTCTCTATATATTTAACTATCGTCAGTTGAATTTCAATTATCCCGCTGATACAGCACTCAAATGGTTCACAAGTACACTCCTCTTCCAAAAAGGAAGGGAGCAATTAAGAGATTAAAACTCATGATGTTTGATATAATGTGGAACAAACAACAGGTTAATGGTCTGTTTGTTGTTGCTTGTTTTATTCAGTTTTGTTTTCTGCTGTTAATTGGTTGCCATGATACCTGTTCGTGACATCTAGTTCCCAGCCCAGGACATCACTTAGGCATGGAGAGAATGTGCGTTGTTGTTGGAAAATGTATCTGTACGCAATGCTCGTGTGAACTTCATTCCTATTAAAATTAGATGCTTTACTTAGGCAATGAGTCGGAATTTTTTTAAAAGGATTCCTTTGTGCTAAAGTCATTCCCATATCTCATTTCAAGGCCAACCCAAATCTATTAGAACCACAGAGAAATATTTAATCATTATTTTGTCATACTACAGTGTGTTGATTCTCTCGGAGTTGTTTTTGGTTATCCTTGTCTTATATGATCATGTGTACATAGCTGTTGAGCTATTGTGATCCACTGATAGGTCTATTCTAGACCTTTCTATGTTTAGTAGTTGTTTGGTTTTAGATACATAATGTAAAGTCACTGACCCAAACATGTAGAAATACCATTTGAAAGGAAGTTTGTTGTTTTGCAGACTGGTCTCTACTGTCATTCCCCCGCCCCCCAACCCTAACAGTCATATATCAAGGAGGCCATGCCTCTTTGTTCTCTGTTTTCTAGGCTTGTCTCACTCAACATTATTTGTTCAAGTTCTGAGGATTTCCCTGTGAATACCAATATTTTATCATTTCTAATCGCTATGTAGTATTCCATTGTGTATAGGTACCACATTTTTTGGAACCATTCATCTGTAGTGGGGCATCTGGGTTGTTTCCATATTTTGGCTATTGTGAATTGTGCAGCAATAAACATGGATGTGCAGATGTCTTTATATGATATCCTGAGACCTGTTGTTCAGGATAGGTGCCTAGGAGTGGTATGGCTGGGTCATAAGGTATGTCTATGCTGAGCTTTTTGAGGAACCTCCATACTGTTCTCCAAAGTGTTTGTACTGATTTGCACTCCCATCAACAGTGGAGAAGGGTTCCTCTTTTCCCACATCCCTTCCAGCATTTGTTGTGGAGTGAGGTGGTATCTCAGGGTTGTTTTTATTTGCATTTCCTTTACTGCCAGGGATGTTGAACATTTCCTCATATGTTTCTTTGCCATTTTTTTTTTTTTTTTTGGCCAGTCCTGGGGCTTGGACTCAGGGCCAGAGCACTGTCCCTGGCTTCTTTTTGCTCAAGGCTAGCACTCTGCCACTTGAGCCACAGCGCCACTTCTGGCCATTTTCTGTATATGTGGTGCTGGAGAATCGAACCCAGGGCCTCATGTATATGAGGCAGGCACTCTTGCCACTAGGCCATATCCCCAGCCCTTCTTTGCCATTTTTATCTCTTCTCCTGTGAAGTCTCTCTTTAGCTCCTTTGCCCATTTAATAATTGGTTTACTGGGTTTGGAGGGAGTTAGTTCTTTGAGTTCTCTGTAGATGACGGATATTAGACCTTTGTCTGTTGCTGTGCTTATGAAGATCCTTTCCCATATGGCTAGCTGTCTTTCTAGTTTGGTGACTATGTCTTTAGCTGTGCAGAAAGTTTTTATTTTGTAGTAGTCCCATTTGTCAAGACTCTCCCCTATCTGTTATGCCCCTGGGACTATGTTCAGGAAATTCTTGCCTGTGCCTATAAGTTCTAGTGTCTCTCTTACTCTGTCCTTCAGTAGTTTCAAGGATTCAGGTCTGATGTTGAGGTCCTTAATCCATTTTGAGTTAATCTTGGTGTATGGTGATAGGCTAGGTTCTACTTTGAGTTTTCTACATGTGGCTGCCCAGTTTTCCCAACACCAGTAGTTGAAGAGGCTATGCTTTTTCCATTGTATACTACCTATGTTTAGTCACAGAAAAAAGAATCAACTTAAGAAGTTGAAATTAAATGTGTAAAAAAAGTTAGAATTTTTAGGTAATCTGTTCCACAGATTACCTGTTCCACTACTAATAACCATTTGATTTTGCTCTGAGCTGATAAAGATCAATCAAGTTGTAATTTTCTTTAACAGAAAAAGATGACATTCTCATAGAATATCTCAATCAAATGCACTACTTTAAGAAAATTTTTATTTCAGGGAACAAATTATAAAAGGAGCATATTATTTTCTTTTGTGCTGATATTATCAAGGTGCTCATGCTTAGCTTTTTTACTCAAAGCACTCTACCACTTGAATAATACATCCTCTTCCAGTATTTTACTGGTTAATTGAAAATAAGAGTCTGACAGACTTTTCTGGCTTTGAACAGTGATTCTTAGATCTCAGCTACCCAAGTAACTGGAATCACAGGCATGACCCACCAGTGCCTGGCCTTGAAATATATTATTTATTTCTGGGATCTTAATCAAGATACAATAATATGTTTCTCAGGCTGGAAATATCCACCAAAACTATGATGATATGCCAGGATACAAAGAAGCCACAAATGATTTAAAGGATTGATTTAACAATTTCGGGTAAGATTTACATAAGAGTGTATGTTTATAGTATTGCCAATATAGGTCTTATGAAATAGAAAAATTTGCCTTTACTTTTACAGTAAAACATGTCAAGAAATATTCTATTCTGGCAAACCTGCTCCCCAAACCACAGGAGCAAGATTGAACTCCTCTGCCAATGGGATCTTTTTATGGAATTTTCTAGTCTGACATGGTGACACTTTCTTCAATAACAATCTTAGAGAAAATGCTAACACTTTCTCAGGTAGGCATATACATCCTCCATCAAAGGTCAGAGTAGGACATTAAAACATGGCTCACAAAGGTGCACATTCAGAGAGCCCAAATAAAGAAGTCCCAAGTATATGTTCTGTAACTCAAAAGAAACTAAACAATCTCAAAATATCATCCTCAGACCACCTATAATAGAACACCATTTCATTAAGATGAAGATCCTTAGGATATATACAATTCCCAAGTAAAGAATATTTTCCCAACATAGACATTAAGGAACTTCATTGGAGCACCTTTGGAAGTTCATGCACAGACCCTTTGACAGAACAAAGGTGGCAAAAATGTGAGAATGTTGACAGGAAGCACATTACATTTGTAGGAATCTAGCTTTCCTGCATAGCACTTTTACTACAGGATCGTTCAACAAGATTGTGGTAGAAGCTAAATTCATACCAGTCTTAAAAGTCAATTATAAAGTGCACCACTTCTTTTACATGTTAAAATTCTATGGGGAAATATATTATTATTCCTATATTGGAAACTTCCTCATTTCAAGAACCAGTAGTACAAGAGATGAGATCCAACACAAAGAGAGCCAAACAGTTTCAAAAATCCTGCTTGTATCTGCTATCCTATCTGAGCAATTATTTCAATAGACACAACACATCAAACTATCATTTCTTTTCACAAAATCAAATTCCTTGGATAATTAAGAGATGGCATGTTGTGCTTGGTTCTTCATCTGTTAATTATGAATCAGCCTTCCTCATTTTTGATTCTCTCAGAATCTTTAATGTTCTCATCTGAAGAGTATTAAAGAGGAAGGTAAAATGCAACTTTTTGCACTTCTTAGACCAGGGAATCTATGTACCCCACTGAGAACTTGCCAACCCCCCTAGAACTACTGAAATAGTGTTTACAGTTTAACTAATCCCCAGGTGATTTTTATGTACATTCAAATCTGAGAAGTGATGTTTTGGATAACACATTTTAGGGAGCAGTGAAAACGACAGTGGCAGAGATCATTTTAACCTGAAGAAAACAACATATCAGTCTTATGGTTCATTCATCCTGGCCCCTGAAAGACTTTGGTATTGTTTCCAAGAACATCTGTTCAGGAGCAAGGATTTTTCTCAAGGAATTGAACATCTGAAGTCAGTATATAAAACGCACTTTCTACAGTTGAGAAAAGCTATTTTTAGTAGCTTTCTTTGTCTACAGGTAATTTAAATGTGTGCCAAACCTGTTTCATGTAGCTGGAGATGTTAGAAAAGAATAGAACTTGGTCTACCATTTGAATTTTCTCCACTGTAGAAAAATAGCCAATTCCCCATCTATAGCAGAGAACACATCATCCCATCCCAGCTGATAAATAATCAGACACTTTCCAAATTACTATTCTCAAGCCACTTGGAGTCCCAAGTACAGATTCTGAATCAGGTACATGTGAAACACACAGGGCTTGTGCTGGGAAGGAAAAGATGAATCTTGAGCCTTAACAAACAAAATCGTCATGTCAATAAAAGCCGTGCACAGCCTCAAGTCCATGTAAGGTATGGATCAACCAGCAAGAACAAGGTTCCCACCGGAATCTTCCCAGTGTACAGCCATGACTCATGCCCAGAGCCATCTTGTCCCTGCAAGAAAAGCATAAATCATCATCCATTTCTAAAGACGATGCCAAAAATGCATTTTATTCAAATGCATTCCTTAAAATAATTGCTGAGAAAATAATACAAGAGAATTCAACTGACAACTCACTCTTCAGTTTTCACATCTGGAGGGAAAATATGCCATGGAGTGGTTAACTGGATTATAGAGATGCTAGGAATTCCTAAACACACAGACATCAGAATTTGTTTTATTCTGTTCACGAGGGAACCTCTATGGCTGTAGCACATCTAGAAAGAGAACTCCTAAGTTTCATAATGTAAACCTCGCCATGCTTTTATCTTTGTGCTTTCTCTTCTTTTGTATTTTAACCAATAGTGTTAGAAGAAAAGATGGTGATGATGGTGATGATGATGATGATGATGATATATGATGATGACAGGATATGAATGTAAAAGGGGTCTCTGGGTAGATGAAAATGGAATAGAAAGGATATGAGGAGTGAGGAAGATCTGAGTTATATGTATGTATGTATGTATGTATATACTCATTATATAATGTGTACATATATAACATAATGTATATACATATCTATGAAGACAAATGTCATGACAACCCCCCAGTACTACTCAAAAAAGGATGATGGAGGGCATTGGTGATATGGGTATACAGTAGAGAAGTAAATTTGTTTTCAGAGTACTTTGTATGTATCTATATAATTATTCCAATGTAACTCTACACTTCTCATTCTTGTTTAGTTTTAGTTTCTTTGCCCAGGGCTGGTGGTGCTCTACCACTTGAGCTATACCTCCAGTTCAGCTTTCAGTGGGTTAATTAAAGGTAGGAGTCTCAGGATTTTTATGCTTCAGTTGGCTTTAAACCTCAGTCCTCAGATTTCAGCCTAAGTAGCTAGGATTACAGACAGAAGTCGCTTGTACTCAGCTCCCCTTGTACAATTAAGACATGCTAATTAAAAATAAAATAAATTAAAACAAGCAAATGTATTTGTGCCCCATAAATTGCTATGAGATCTTGCTGTTCTTTTTCTCTGGCATCCCTTCCATCAGAATTCAAAGAAGCTAGGTACTCTTTCACAATTGCAATAAACCACCCTTAGTCCCTTCTTCAGCTATGCTCATGAAATAATGTGTTTATTGCTTTGCCATCTCACCTTCTATATGCCCAGAAACAGCTTCTGAGGCAAACTTTCAAGGTTGAGTCATTTGTTTAGTAGATGATTCCCAGAAATACTCTTCAAGAATCAGAGGAATATGCCAGGGAAGGGCAGAGAGTTCATTCAGATTCTGTTATCAAACCAGTCAAAGACTTGGTGAACCGCTGAGAGATAATGTGTGAAACCTTTCCCACTGTTTACAAGCCCAGGGCCAATGGCCCTAGACGTTTCATTGTCAGTTATTGTTTGAGGGATGTCTCCAGGGGCATGAACCGTCTGTCACTTTGCCTTGGTTGAAGCTCAAACTCAACCTGCTCTCCAGCCAAAAACATAAAGTTAAATGAAGGCCTGAGCAAACAGATACAGGTATTCATAATAACCATCCCCTGGAACACAGAATAAGTGCCAACGGCACATGATCAGCAGCATTGACTGGGTTTCTTTTCATTTTTCCACTCAAGGCCCTACCAGAGATTTTACAAAGCAGCAATGTGCCTTAGACATTTTTCAATAGTTATATTGCTTCAGTAGTTTGAAGACTTCCACTCCTTCCTCTTCTTCCTCACTCTCTCCATTTCTTGGTAGTAATGAGATATGAATTGAGGGACTTTATGTTTACTAGACAGGTATTCTACCATCTGAGTCATATCTCCACCCTTTTTTTTTTTGCCTTAGTTACTATTCATCTAGGAATGCATTCTTTTTTGGGGGGCAGGGGGAGTGGGGGGGAACAGTCTGGGGTCAGACTGCACCACGATTTTCCTACTTATATATCTCACATCAGTAGGATTATACTTGGGAACCACTCTGCCCAACTTATTTATTGAGATAAGGTCTTACTTTTTGACCAGGCAGTCCCCACTCCTTCTAATTTATGCCTCCAAAGAAGCTGATATTAAAGGCATAAACTACCCTGCTTGATCCCATTGCTTCCTTCTTGAAGGTCCCTTTTCCCTTTACTGCCATGAGAACATGTCCCCTGGGTGAAGTCTGGCTATTGCTTCTTATCATTCTACAGTTTGTTCTCCCTCCAGCCTGCCTTGGAAGATAAGAAGCCCACATGCGGGCTGGGAATATGGCCTAGTGGAAGAGTGCTTGCCTCTTTTACAAGAAGCTCTGGGTTGGATTCCCCAGCACCACATACATAGAAAATGGCCAGAAGTGGCACTGTGGCTCAAGAGGCAGAGTGCTAGCCTAGAGGAAAAAGAAGCCAGGGACAGTGCTCCAGTGCTCAGGCCCTGAGTCCAAGGCCCAGGTCTGGCCAAGAAAAAAAAAAAAAAAGAAGCCCTCATGTATCCTAAGGCCTTGCTGCATGAGTTCCTCAGCTTCTACAGCACCAGTGACTATCCATACCGCAACAATATACATATTTAGATTTCTGGTAGCTCAAAATTCCTGTCCAATGATACTGATGATTTATATGATGGGGGGGGGAGGGGAAACTCACACTTCTACTTTAAGTGTATTCATTAGACACCAAACTTCATCTTCTGTTTCTTCCTCTCCCAAGAGCCCAACATTTCCTTTTGGTACCTTAGTACCATCTTCAACTCATTTGGACAACCTGAAAAACTTGGATCATCCTTTGTATGTTTGACCTATCTCTTGCCCTCCCAGCATTTAGTAGTTTTTGGAGATCATCATTTGGATGCCATAAGTAGACTGTTGCTTAAATGTGTCTAACTCTAATCTATTGTCTTGTTCACTGTTATTTCTTGCCATGGGCTCCTAAGTGGGCTGCTGAGATCTGCTTTCCACACTGCAGTCAGAAGGAGCTTGAGATCATGCAACTCTTATTATTACACCATTGCCTATAGCATTTGGCTCTCATTGACTCCTTCTGCCCAATCAACACTATCTTCTACTTTGCCTATGCCGCTTGGGTTTACATCTGTGTGGTCCTACCCTGGGAAT
The DNA here is from genome assembly GCF_023159225.1 of Perognathus longimembris pacificus. Lineage (NCBI taxonomy): Eukaryota > Metazoa > Chordata > Mammalia > Rodentia > Heteromyidae > Perognathus > Perognathus longimembris. The sequence continues at coordinate 58,899,432 of NC_063166.1, forward strand.
TTTCATACCTTCTATCTCCTTGACCTTAAGGCTACTTCTCCTACCTCCTTGTCTTAACTATATTCTCCTCAAACTTAAACACAACTGACTCAGAGAAGCCTTTTCTTCTATTTCTGATTCCTCTAAATAGGAAGACTGATTCATAACTCTATTCGCTGTTATTGCAGTTAATTAGTGTGTAATTAGTTGCCTGTCTCAGCATTGGCTCCAACAGAATAGGTACTGTGTCAATTCAATTCCTATCTAAATACTCAGCAATTCCTGGAACATAAGATTCCTGTATTGTGTAAATACAGTAATTCCTGACAAGTAAGATTATTACAATGACTCAATAAATTTTCTCTAGACTCATGCACAGTTGCAAACATCTAAGTATACTTACCTTCAGTTTCTTTTTTAAATATACTTTTTTTTTTTGCCAGTTGTGGGGCTTGAACATAGGGCTTGAGCTCTGTCCCTGGCTTCCTTTTGCTCAAGGCTAGCACTCTAACACTTGAGCCACAGAGCCACTTCCAGGTTTTTCTGTATATGTGGTGCTGAAGCATCAAACCCAGGGCTTTGTGCATGAAAGGCAAGCATTCTACCACTAGGCCACATTTCCAGCCCCTTAATACTCTTTTTTAAATTTAATTTATTATTTTTATTGTTATTACAAAGGTGACATACAGAGGGGCTGCAGTTACATAAGTCAGGTAAAGAGTACATTTCTTTTGGGACAATGTCACCACTTCCCTTGCTCTCTCCCAGTTTTTCCCTCCCATCCCTCTCTACAAGTTCATTTCATTGTAGTATCTAGTGAGTACCACTGCTGCATTTGTTCACCCTTTAGCTTCAGTTTTATTTGCTCTTTCAATACATATTTTACGTCTCTTATTCCAGGTATACAATGTTGGATACCACACAAACAATAATAGAAAACTATCTTTATTAAATTATTGGTTTGTTGTAACAAAGGAGCACAAACTGGGGTCCTTAAATAACAGCAAGTAATTGTCTTCTAGTTCTGGATGTTAGGAAGCTGATGGTAAGATGTGTTCCTTTCAAAGGCTGACAGAGAAGGATATATCTCAGTTTTGTCTCCTTGGCGTTTTACACAGCCATATTTGTATTCACAAGACCTTCTCCTTAAATACATCTGCATTCAAATTTTTTCTTTATCCAAGAGCATCAGGTGTTAAGCATGAAAGAGCTGAGAACTTAATTCATAGTACTCATAGATCTGGTTGCCTATAGGGTGAATAAAGAGAGAGCAAGAGTGAAAGTCTGCTGAAAGCTGAAGTCTGTTAGAATGTTCCAGCCAATGATGATGTGTTAGCATAACCCTGAGTCAAAGCTTTGCTCCACCAAATGCCAGCATCATGAACTGCACTTATCAGGGATAGTGTTCTTCAGCTGTCTCATCTATAAGAAGGTTATATTTTGGCATCAAATAAATTATAATACTGGAGGAAAAATTCAATAAAATTTAGGTAAGATGGCTGAGAATATGGTCTAGTGGTAGAGTGCTTTCCTCATATACATGAAGCCCTCTGTTCAATTCCTCAGCACCATATATATAGAAAAAGCCAGAAATGGCACTGTGGCTCAAGTGTTAAAGTGCTAGCCTTGAGGAAAAAAAAGCCAGGAGAGTGCTCAGGCCCTGAGTTCAAGCCCTAGTACTGGCCAAAAAAAAAAAAAAAAAAAAAAAAAAAGCTAGGATCAGCCTTAGCAACTTCTATTTGTCTCCTAATATCTCAAAATAGTACTGAAAGAAAAAGAGAGAGAGAAAAAAAAACATGGGTATTGAAGAGCAAACTGGTTTGGAGATAAATTGTGACTTCTGCTTCAGACCAAAAGAATGATATAGCTACTAACCATTTTTGTTGAATAATAATGGAAAGGAGCCCAATATGTCCTATTATAAAACAGGCATCCAATTGGGAAAACTGAAGGAAAAGTAGATTCTAGATATTGTAAAGATAAGAAATATGCAAGAGAGAGAAAGCCAAAAAAGTCATCATATTTAGCACTCCTCTACTTCTTTCCTACTCTAACCCATCTCTTTCCTTTCTTTTCCTTTCAATTATATGTTCTAATACCCACCCAATTTCTCATTACTACAAACTAAGTATGTAACTCTGGACCTCATCCTGAAGGGGGGAAAAATACTGCCCAACTTACTTTCTCCCTCCCTCCCAGCCCTTGGCAATGTTGTTAGGTGACCCAATAAGACGTCTCAGAGGGTGGTACCTCCACCCCCTCAAGCCACAAGCAAACAAAACCTTAGTCATTTCATGTCTTGGTTTTGTCATCATTTTGATTTCTTGAACATTATTTTGTCATTGACTCATTTCACTTATGTAAGAAGAAAAAGCCAGGGACCGTCAAGGAGAGCCCTTTGTTGTTTAGGAACAACAAAAACATTTAAAGATAATAGTGCCATTGCCCTAAACCCAAAAGGCAACAGCCAAGTTATCAAGACAGAATTCTGAATCAAAGAGATGGCTTATTCTAGAAGTTCTTTTGTGCAGCAAGAAGACCAAGCCTTTCTTGTGTAGAATGTTTCAATGATTAGAAGTGTCAGCCATCATTCTAACTTTCAGAAGATAAAGAAAAATAGGTTGTGGGCTATAGCACAAAAAGGCATATCTGGAATCATTAAGATGATCCACAATCCAAATATTAGAGGTTAATGAACCACAGGATCATTTTGATTTCCTTCATAGCTAATGAATACTATACTTTATGTGCCCATTAGAATTGTACAAGATTAGGAAAAATAGAAGATAGGAATTTTCTCTTCCCTAAGCCAAATAGTAACCATTTGTCAAAGGTCACATCCATTCCAATCCTACCCACAGGAGACTATTATCAAGGACTAATGCAAGGGAAGAATGCAAACAGCCATAGCAAAATGTAGCCAACTTTGGGATATAATTCATACTTCCCTCTCCATAGGGGGAAGCTGAAAGAAGATTCCAGTATACCAGGCTTCTTTACTTCCCCTCCCTTTTGCTTCCTTCCCTCCCATTTATCCTGAGATCTCTGTTCCCACAAATTACACTCACTGAAATCATTTTTAGAGAATGAGTCTTAAGTCCGTCCATAGCTCTGTATATTTTATATAAATACTTTATTTTCATATCTCTATTTCATTTAATCCTCAGAACTGCCTTATTTGGGAAAGCCATGTAATTTGTGAATAATAGTTGAACCCAGTTTTTTCATGCCTCCTACTTATAACCTATATTTTTATGCTAAATTACTGTCTTTCACATTCACATAACACTGCAATCATATGTCACCAATAAAGATAATATGGGAGTTACAACATTCAGAAAGCGATGAATGTACCTTGTCCATATTAATAATATGCTCAGTAATGAATAGGTGTTCCACAGTATTCTTCTATTAGGGAACTAGGAAGAGGGAGGAATAAGATGAAAGAGAAGAAATGAAAGGTATAGAGCAAGAAAAATTAAAGAAGAAAGGAGAAAAACAGAAAGGAGGACAGGAAGAAGAGAAGAAAGACAAGAAGAAAAGTCAGAGAGAAAGATAAGCCCTTGCCAGACACTTAGAAAAAAAAAGAGAGAGAGAGAGAGAGGCAGACAGACAGAGACAGAGAGAAAGAAAGAGAGCTCATTGATGGAACAAAGCCAGCCCAGTAAGGAAAGTCTGTGAGACTTATTTTCAATTAACAAAAACAAACAAAAAAACTGTAAGTAAAGGTGAGGCTCAAGTGGTAGCCTTGAGCAAAAATAATCTTATGGACAGCACCTAGGCCGAGTTCAGGTCCCAGAGCCAACACACACACACACACACACACACACACACACACACACTTTAGCATACTAGGTGACCTATAGTCTTGAACCTTGACTGGAAACACATTGGTGATCATGTCTCATATTTAATAATTTTCAGTGTGGAACAGTTGAGAATGCTTTAATCATGGGCTGAGCTTCAGTGCAGAACTTGGCTGAAAACTCACTTTTCTCCTAAGAACTGTGAGCAGTTTCCAGGGAGGGCTTTTAAACTACTTATCTCTGGTGATGACCACATCCCTGTGCACATCTGTGGTACAGAAACTTGCCATGTAATAAAGCGTATCTTGTGTTGCATGACTTTCTGACATGTGGGCTGGCTTTTCCCACTACATTCAAGACTCCCTTTTCTTATTAAAAAAAAATTCAAATATGGAGGCGCAATACCCTACCCATAGGGCGAGAAGAAAGCTTTACTGTTCTTCATTGTGTTTGCAAACAAGATAAACATCACAGACTTTTTAAAGGAGTCCACCCCAAATACACTGAGTATGCAGAATTCCTACTATGATCTAGGCAACATTGAATGAACATTCTGCATTTCTTTATAAGGTTTGTATAGGACACACTGGGCTTACATCCAGAACAATTTAAAGCTAAGTTGTATGGGTAAAATAATTGTTCAAAAATTAGGCCCAGGAAATGGAGAAACTGAAGTTCAAGGTCATGTGTGAAAGACTTCTGAATCTGAAGGCTGCATTGGCAGAGGCTGAGTCAGTGGCTTCTCAGATAGAATAGCATCTTCTGAATAGGAGAACAATTGCGCCTTAAAAAGTAACATTTACACAGTGTATGACTGCCTTGGAAAGATCTACTGTACCCAATTCATCCAAGTCTGAAGAGATCTATCAGTCCTCAATCACGAGGTAACTGAGAACAGTTTGAATCATGAGGATAGGGAAGGGGTAGGATTATGTAGTCCAAGCAATTTTATATATCCCTTGAAGTTTTAGAAGTTTCTAAAATTAAAGAAAAAAATGGCCCAAAAGGAAGCATGAAATATGACCTGCTATAACAAGAGTTACTAAAGATAACTACATGCAAAAGAGAAAGGCCAAAACAGATTTTTGTTTGAGTGCACGGAGCTGAAGAAACTAGCAATGAATGTGATCCCTCTCAAGGAATTTGGACCCTCAAAGCAGTAACTTAGTCTTCTTAGGAATCTGATCCTCACAGGCATCTGCCCAGAACAGTGACCTTTGACTTCATTACTGCTTTTAGTAAATATGGGAGAAGATAATTGAAAGACTGAAAACAAACCTGCTTAAAAAAAAAATAAAAGAGCAGGAAGAATGTCAATCACATAACTAAAAAGTATCTGGTTTGAAATGGATTCATCAAACAGGAATAGGACTAAATTAATTTTAGAATGTATTGATTAGAAAATATACCTGAGAGATGGAGATAGACTATATGTGGTTATAAACATTCACAGTGAAACAAACTTAATGGTTTTGTAATACTAAAGTATTGACAACTGCCTTTTATGTTTTGTTTTTGCACAAATTGTACATCCCTTGACAGAAATTATATTATAAACAACATGGTTTTGTCTCTACTAGTTCCAAAAGTATCATTTCATGCCCTAAGTTGTTAATATGTTTAGGAAAAAAGAATACTGAATAAATTTCAAAAGACATTTCAAGTTACCACTGTTTTGCAAAGATGACAGAAGGTCATTTGGGCACATATTCCCTTAATATTTTTCACTATTTATGAGTACTGTATGTAGAAGATGTGTTCTTGATATATTCTGAAAGCAGACCAATTGTCAACATACTCTGCTTTTTTAAATGCAGAATTAGTCAGAGTTGCAGTTTCAGTTGCTTCTTGGCTTCCAGATCTAATCTCAGTAAGTTTTGGAAAAAATGTAGGCATTTCCAATGGCTGAAATCATTGTCCATCAATCAGGGTGGCATGTATGCTAACCTTTTTCCAAATATGTGCAAGGTCCTGGCATAACTTGATGATTGATATCCATGAACAGTCTGCAGTACCACTTGGCTTTATTTAATCGTCACTGTGGAACTGGATATATGAGGGTTTGAGACAATTATCAGGTAATTTGAGGGGATGGGTGGGGTTGGGATACATTATGCAGGGAGGAGAATGATAGAAGGGATGACACTGATCAAGATGCATTGTACTCAAAAATTGACATGTTGAGCCGAACAACAAATAAAGACATGTTCAAGAGAAATTTCTAGGGAGGGATCCCTGGCTTTGTCCTGGGACTGTCCTAGACCCTGAATGCATAGTGTTGGGGTTGTACTGGGATAGGAATTCACAGACATAGCAAGGCTATACTTTTAACTCTAACACCATTTTCAGGAAAGAACTGGCATTTGCTTTGCATCTAAAGCACTGGGACCCAGAAAGACAAAGGGCTTATCCATAGTTCCACAGCAGCAAAGTGACACAGCTAGAATTTGAATCAACCAGTCTGACTTCATGGTCCATGTTCTTTCCCACTTCCCACCGTTGCTGAGACTTATGAACTTGGACGTTTCTAAGATACTTCAGCCAACTGACATGGAATGTCCATGGATGTATTCTCTACTTACTCATGAGAATTGAAGAGAACTGAGTGTCAGTATTTGCCCACTAGAGGAAACAAGTGTACTATTTTCTATAATTAAGAGGTGACCTTTATGATTTCAGGAAAAATCCAGGTCGCATTAAAGCAGACAAAGAAATCATTATGCAGAGGGGAAGAGGAAGCTATGCTTCTTTCCAGCATGGTCAGGAATATTAGTGGGAATCACATTTCAGGAAGAAGATAAATGTTTTCATAGTTCTTAGTACCTCTTTAAAACATATTTGCAAGAATCCTGGAAACCTTCAGCAATTCAAAGAAATATGTTCACAACTCTTCTCAAAGATGCCAATCTGTACCTTTGTACAAATTGATAACTCAAACTTTAAGAATATTTTATATAAGAGTGGATTATCAAGTGTTAAATCTCACTTGCATCAGTCCAGAAGAGAAAAGATAGATAAAGCTCCCACTCTGAATATTCCCCACAACTGCTACCAACTGAAAGGCAAAGGTAAACATTTCTAACTATAAACTCATAAACTGATATACTAAGGAGGAAACTGAACTGTTCATACAAGTATTGCATTTGAGATGTAGGATTTCTGTAATCAAAGTTTTCATTTTTATCTGGGAAAATTAAACATTCGCATAGAAATCTGGAATAAATGCAGTGTTTCCTCTTTGAAACTGGGTATTGATTCATTCATATTAATAAAGTAATATTGTCTTCAGTGTAAGGGTGCTTTTTAAAATAGAGATTTATCTATCCACCTTTCATTTTTATATTTTTATTATCTTTAAGTAATCGTACCAAGGAGTTGCCACTCAACAAAGCAGCTTGCTATAAACAAAGCAGTTGTCATAAACAAAACATTTTGTGAATAGGTCTTGATTAACATCACCCCTATTGTCATTCTCTCTCATCCCTCCCAGCCCCATTCTTTACTTTACTTAATGTTGTGAAATATGCATCAATCTTTCCCTCCCTTCCTCTCTTCATTTGTCAGCCTCACCCCTTCATCCCAAACCTCACCATCGCTAACCTTTCTAAGGAATTACAGCATTTGAGTACTTCCCTGAATTTATAGTATTTTGGTTAGTACATATGTGTATTCCTGGATACCACCCCAAAGTGTGTGTTTATTTATTTATGGATTAATTCTAGCTTTCACATATAAGAGGAGGCATATGTCCTTTGTCTCTCTGGGCTTGATTTACTCACTTAACATGATTTTTTCCAAGTCCTTCTATTTCTTTGCCAGTGATACAATAGCATTCTTTCTCATGGATGAGCAAAATCCATTGCACATAAATAAAAAGAATCTTCTCCAGGTAAATTGGGACAATCCTATGATCCATCCTCATGTCATTCTTACCTTTGTTCCATATTTCCACAAGGTCCAGTGCATGTCTGTTCTCCTAACAACTGTCTTCTATTATTTAGCCAGTTCTTCAAGTGTCTGAATTTCGGGGCCTTTCTTTCACCTTTTTTCCTGATACTTAATTTTGAGCAAAATAGAATCAAATAACTTCCTACTGATCAGAAGTATTTCACAAAGCAATACTGTCCTTTAGGACATGTTTCATCTTCTATTTTCCAGACATGTTTTAAATGAGTGAATTCATGGAATCACTGCTATACATTTCCTTAGGAGTAATCTTTGTGCCACAGATTTGCCTTTTTTTACCTTTTGATATTTAGCGTGTGTTTTCATTTGCTCCAGTGTATAAATGCCTCCTAAATTTTTGCCCAGCAGCTGCCAAAGAGCATAAGCTATTCCTGAAATTCCTACTTCACTCTAAAGTATAGATGGCCCTCCTTTCCCATCCAATAAAACTATATCATATAATTTGTTACTTTGTTCATGAAACTCCAGGTCCTCTCAAATCACCATTATGATCTAGTAGTTGTCTCCAATTTTCCCGCTAGCTAAATCTGGGAAAGGCTGTGAAACAGCACAAGCAATGGGTTTAATTGTTTTGGTTCTGACGGAACTGCTCCATGGATTTCCTACAGATATATAAACAATGCCAAATACATGAGGTTCATTTCCATGAGTATACCTGTTGAACTAAATACTCCATTTTACTTGACAACCATGTTCTTGCCTCTAGGAATTGAGCAAACCATGAGACTTTATATCTGGGAGAAGCATGATACATTTGGCAACTTTTTTGGTGGTTTGTCCATATGCCTGTGAATTTTAAATAACTCATGCAACATGATTCTTATACATATCGTGACTCAAATGTCTCCAAATATGACTGATAGAAAAAGTGAGGAGGTGAGTTGGGAAATGAAATAAGTTGTTTACTTAAACTCATGAGCAAATTACTTGTCTGCTGCACAAGAAAAAAAATCAACTTGTGAATTGATGTTAATGAAGTCCTTATGGTGTTAGTGAATACATAAAAACAGGAGCAAATCCCTTAGCTATCTGTTCTAGAATTGAATGATGAAAGGAATAAACACTGCAAATCAGTACTGTGGCCTACATATGAAGGATATATGTAAGCAACTTGAACTGTCTGCTTGCTCAACTAGCATTCTGCTTTTCATTTTAAATAAGTTAGGACAAGTTGGGTGTTGGCACATAGATAAGAAGATATTAAACAAAACCATGAACTTCTAGAAGCAGAATAAATAGTGTAAAAGGCAGGATCTATTTTTTGAAGGGAGGGTAGGTATGGGAAGGTAATCTGAGAACTATCATCTCTATTTGGTATCCAAGCAAAAATACCTAATATGAAATAGTGGGTTAAGACCTGTCAGGACTCAAATTCTGGCACATGTTTTAAAGATACAGGTAACCATCTTTTTATGTGACTTCTCTCATAATGACAACTCATATATAGACTCTGTGCTAATACTGGGTTGAGCTTGGGGTCTTATACTCTCATTTGGCTTTCATGCTCATGACACATACTCTATCACTGAGTGACACTTCCAGTCCCGCATTTTGCTGATTAATTGGAGATGGAATCTTACAGAAATTCTACCCAGATTGGCTTTGAACTATTATCCTCAGATTATTATACCCTCCGGTTTCTTTCTTCAGTATTTCAATTTTCCTCGTTAAGTAATATTTTTTTTAATGATACTGTGATTGGTATTGTTTTCCTATTTTTTTTCAGCCTATTTACTACTAGTTTATAAAAAATATCTGGATTCCTTTTTAGTTAATTTTGTATTCTGTTAATCTACCAAAAGTGTATATGATAAGATCAAGGGGTTCTTTACTAGAGCTTTCAGGGTCCTTTAAGTACAGGATCAATCACCAGAAATTCAGGGTAATTTGGCTTCTTCCCATAGTGTTTGTATTTCTCTATGTTTTAACTCTGCCTAAGACTCTAAGCACCATATTGAATAAGAGTGGTTACCCTTGCTTCATTGCTGCTATAAGAGGAAATGCTTTTCAGTTTTCTTGCATTTAAAAATATGATTTTGGCTATAGGTTTATTATATGCAGCCCTGATTATAGTGATATATATGTATATATATGCATATATATTTATTTATATATTCTCTTTCATGCCTCCAGAGCTTTTATTATGAATGAAGGGTGAATTTCAAAGGCTTTTTCTATAGCTAATGAGATAACTAGGTGACTTTCTTTGTTCAATAATCTGTTTATGTGCTATATAACTGATTATCTTTGCTTATTGAGTTACTGAATTGCATATATTAAATTCTTCTTGCATCCTTGAGATCAAACTGACTTGATCATCATAGTGTGTGATCCTTCCAATTTTTCCTTGAATTTAATTTGCAAGTACATACTGAGATTTTATTTAAATGTATGAACATCAAGAAAATTGATAAATAATTTACCTTTTTATTTTGTCATTATTCTGTTTGATGCCAGGATAGTACTGACATTGAATAATGAAGATTTATTTTTTGCGGGGGGGGGGGGCGGGATTAGGATGTCTGTTCTGAAGTAACCACTATTATTGTTTTGTGATTTATTTGTGTGGTTTTTTTCTCCAGAAGTATCTCTTGGGATTTGTTAATGCATTTATGCATGTCTTCTTTAATTGTGTTGATCATTATTAATCTATTATTGTCAGTTGTTGACTTTGGCTGAGTCCTGTTGCCTTGTTCCATATTTTTGTGTGTGTTTCTTCATTGAGACATGTGCATCTGAGGCCAAGTTATTGACAATAAGTTTTAATCGCTATTGTCTTTCAGTTGGTATAGTCTCAATATACAAGGAGGGGAAAAATAGAGGGTTAAAAAAACAAAACCTAACTATAGGTCTTTGTATCATGTGTACCTCTTGGTATTGTATGAGGCCTGAGGGTGTTGCCAACCAATAGACACTTTAGTAGCTTCTTTTTGTGGTATTCTAAGAGCCTCTTCTGTCCACCAGAACCTTTATATCTTACAGGCTGACCAGAGTCCCACATGTTCCATAGACTCTCAGTGTGTATCCCTGGGGACAGCAAGCATGATTGTCTCTGATTATATCAGAGCACTAGGGGAGTAAAATGCCAATGAGTTCTGGACTGGATCCAGAGACTGAAGCTAAGCACTCTACCTCCTATGATCTCAGATCTCTGTTTAAGCCATGATCATCAGACAACATGGCTCATCCTTGATAGTGTAGTGTTGTCCTGATCATTGATGCTATCACTCTTCAGTGCTTAAGCTTCTCAGTACAACTGTATCAGAACCTCCCCCATCTCCATGATCATTCTAGTAGCTAGCTTCTAATAACATAATGTCCCCCAGATTCCTGAATCATGATTATGCTTTTTTCAGGTTCCCAGAACATCCCCAAGTCAAATAATACACGGCTTTGAAGATGGTGTCTGGCTACAGATCTCTGAGATAGGGAGAGTGACAAAACAACTTTCAATTCCATTGTTAGCCTGCCATGCAAGTATGGTCACTGCAGCACCAAATCCCTTCATTTGATTTAAGGGCCACAAGAGGTTTGGGCATAGTCAGTGCATCAGTCTTAAGTCTGTCACCCGAGTCACCTTGTTCACCATGTAATTGTGGCTTCAGTTTCTCTTTCTCTCTGTGGAGCTATGTTTGGAGCTATAATCTATATCCTGACAATTCTCTGACATCTTTCTATTGCTCTGTTCTTTTCAACTGTCATGTCTGTCTTTCAGGTCCCAGATGTTCTCTTTTACATTACCTCTTCAGCATATAGTCTTTCCTTTGTGACTCTGACTTTTTATTTACCAAGTCAATTGGAAGAAGATCTAATGTTGTAAAGTAACTCAATCACAAGAAAGAGAAGGTACATTTTGAGAAGTCAAATTGGGAATCTTTATTGGAAATCCAGAGAATGTGGGTAGACTCTTGTCACAAAGACCTGAAATCCCTCAAAGACACATAACCCTGTCAGAAAACTGAGCAATGAGAGCAGGAGACCAGGAGAGCAGGAGACCAAAAGACCAGAAAAACTATTACAAAAAACTAGATCAACTCCAAGGGAGAGCTGAAGTCAGACAACATGGTAACCTGAGGAGAGCCAGGAGACAGGAGATACAGGAAACATGAAGCATGGTATACTGGTGCCTGAATGGGTTTCCTCCTAAATAGTCAAGGGCAGGGTCACTTGAAGCTCAAGAGTCTCCCAAGTTCAAGGCATAGGACTGCCAGGGCCAGTAACCTATGGACCAAGTCCCTGCCCCTGCCTCTTGGAATTCATACACACCCATTACCTGGGAAGTGGAACTTTAGCTTCCTCCACCATGAAAACAAGATGGTGTCCGTTAAGCACAATTGCCTGTCCACCCCATAGCCAAGATGGCACCTCAAGACCCAGCATCCCCATTTCACTAAGAAGAAATCACCAATTTACTGTATTTTCTCCTGCTTGTTGCTAATAATAGAAAGATTTTGTTTTGTGTGTAATGACTATTAAGATTCCTTCTTGAAATGAAATTTTCTTATCATAATGATAGATTCTATTTTAGCTCACTTGGGCTCATGCTTCTATTAATCCATTTTGGTCATCAAGCTTTTGTAAACTTTGACATATTGATGAAAATGAGATATACTAATGCCCTTAAGAGGGGATTTCCAGCAGCCCATGAATACACTGGCCTTGGGAAAAAGTGTCCCAAACTCAGAAACTCTGGAAACAACGGAACAAGAAAGAACAGGAAGCATGAAAAGGGATGCATTACAATTTCAGTTACCATTCCATAAATTCTTCAATACACCATAAATTCACTTATGCATAGAGCTGGGCAACCATTATGAATTCAACAAATGTGACTTCAAAGCATACACTTAAGGCAGTCTTAGTCTCAATGTCCCAATTTTAGTGGCTGGTCTAGTTTATTCAAATTATTCACTTACACAAAGTTTAGAGAGTGTAGGAAAGGATAAATATACTGTCATGGTTCTCTCTATCTCTCTCTCTCCCAAGGCAGCTCACAAATCTCTTCCCTACCCTCTTTCTTTCTATATTGAAGGGAAGGAGGATGCAATTTCCTGATGCCCTCAGCAGAGGCAGGCGATAGGTTTTACATCCACATATCTCAGGAAACATTAATAATCACTCGTATCTCATCATATCCCCTTGGAAATTCCCAGGTATGTCTTTTGCACAACTAAAATTGCATAGAGGAAATAAAAGTAGTTTTGTTTAAATCATGGGTCATTATTTTGCTTTGTCATCACTACTACTGCCAAATTTTGTCTCTGTCCACATTCATGACTCAGCTTTCCCAAACCCATTTGTGAACAGTTATCTCATTCCCACTATTTCTGATAAGCATCTTCTACCAAGAATTTGTTGGGCTGCCATGACTCTTAAGCTATTAGACAATAATCAGACACATATACTTTAATTCTTTCTCCAAGGATATTTTTATTTCTGTTCATTTCATACAGGATTTGTTTCTATTTAGGATGGTAGTAGACTCAGTTACAAGACCTTAGTAGACATGAGTTATCTTAGTCTTCCAAGTATATTTTCCCCTTTGTTATGGAACAGGATTCTAATGATCTTATGTTGAACCCCTTCAGCACTGTTCTTATCCCATGAGGTTTGGAGAATATATGAGACCTATATCTGAACAATCAACATCTTGACAAAGACACTAATATTGACTCACAGAAAACAGGTAAATAATTAAAATTAGTCTTATCACTTTCAATGTACAAACCTTTAAGAAGCATTCTCTTTTCTATTCACATTACTGAAAGAATGACTTGGCACATCCAAGTCTTGGAAGCAATTTGGCCACTGTGGAGGGAAAGTGTGTAAGAAAAGTGTAAAGGAAAGTGTATGATCAATGCAAATGAAAACAGAGGCCATAATGGGAGACCTGCTTTAGTCTTAAGGACCTTGCTTTAGTCTTGAGATCTACTCGTGCCTGCAGACAAAATACATCTTTATTTTTTAAAGTTCTAAGCCAGTGTAACTTCTTTGTTGGATTAATTCTGAGTTAAATCTTTAGTGCATCTGTGTTAGACTTTTTTGTCTCTTCCTACCAATATACTGTGTTTTTAAAAAATTGCTCATTCTTCGCCAAGGCACAATCCCATGCAGAGCTTTATCAGAAATGTTCACACTTTGACACTTAAAAACTGTGCCTGGAAACCAGGTGATGGTAATGAAAATGGTCCTCAAACCAAGAAATTCATTGCTAACTGAACTTCAGCTTCCAATAAGTACAGAAAGTTGGATCATAATAAAAGTACAATGAAAATCATTTCCAGTGTGAATAATCTTTGGGACAACTCCATTCCTCTTCACTCCAGAGACAGTCAAGTTTGTTCTCATTTTTCAGGACAGGTTCGCCAAAACACAATAGAACAAGGTTATGAAGCTGAGACTGCTACAAAAATATAATTCCAATAAATAAGGGAAGAACATGAATATTAGCTGGATCTTTGCACATCACCACTTGAGTGTTTATTAAGTGTTGGAGTTAAGTTTGATTGTAATGGGTGAAGAATTTCCATGTGGTGAAGTGAGTCTAGGGTAGCCAAGAAGCAATTGGAAGTCACACAGATCTGTTCTTGGCTTTCCAATGGGTGTGGAAAGAGTAGACAGAACTAAAAACACAACTGCAACTCTGGCTCCATTCCTCAATATTAACATAGAGTGCAGTACTTTCTATGTAGAGGAGTGTCATCAACCAACCAAAAGAAAAAAGATTTGAGGGGAAGAAAAAAGGGTGGGGAAGTAGTTCCTTTCACTATAGTTCTTTTCCAGTGTCAAGCAGGTTGGCTGGAAATCCTCTAAGCATTCTTAGAGGATCTTTGGATTTAAACCAGCTACCCAGAGCAGATGTGAAATGCTTGCTGAGATTAGGAAATATTTTACATGTGAGAATGTGAATGCTACAGTACTCAATTCAGCCAAGAAGACTTAATAAATGGTGAGATTTTACATCTTTAGGGAGGAGCAACATATTTTTTAAAGTGTTGGTTAAAATAAACACCAAATTCCCAAAGAAAGACCAAACTCTGATAATATGCAATACTAATCACTTTATTACTGTGGAAAAATGTATTCAGAGAGCACCACCCACGTCATCCTTTTGTTGATGTTCTCATTCTCTCATTAGAAATGGCATGCAAGTACTTTTCCCTTAGGATCACACTTCTTTTGATGAGCAAAAAATAAGGGAGGGTGGTTGGGAATATGGCCTAGTGGTGAGAGTGCTTGCCTCTTATACATGAAGCCCTGGGTTCAATTCCTCAGCACCACATATATAGAAAATGGCCAGAAGTGGCGCTGAGGCTCAAGTGGCAGAGTGCTAGAGCAAAAAGAAGCCAGGGACAGTGCTCAGGCCCTGAGTTCAAGGCCCAGGACTGGCAAAAAAAAAAAAAGTGGACTGAAGATATGTCTTTGTAGCAAACAACAAATAGAGAAGTGTTGTGAAGTCACACACAAAAGTGAAAAGCATGTCGTTTTACAAATGAAATCAAGTCCAAATTGACTATATTGTTTCCATTATCATTATTTAGAACATTATGATGTATTAAGGAAAATACTATATTCTAATTCTTCATTGTGGCCAACTGTTTCTCCCTCAACAACTAAAAGTTTCCCTGTGCTTTGGTTTTCTGTTGTGTCAAAGAAGGGAATTGATTAAATTAGGGACTAGATTAGCAGTGACATGAGTATATATTATAGAAGCTTATTCTGTAAAATGTTAAGGAATTGCCAAATAATAGGTAGGAATCTATTGATTAAATAGGAAAAAGAAAGGAACTCAATGCAGAATAAATGAGTGTAAAATGAGTGTACACAGAGAAGTGTAAATAGCTTTTTATTAACCTTTCAGTGAACATTTATTAATTACTTTCTATGCATCAGGTACTGATTGTGTTGCATGTTGGAGAGAGCCAGGAATAAGTAGGGATGAAAAGAAACTTTACTTCATAGTGTGAGCATATGACATAACAAGAAATTAAAATGAAATCAAGTTTCTGAATATTATGATATAAAATAAGAGGAGCTTCTCAGAATTTTGGCAGACATTCATGGGGTCACAAAGTAGGTGATGATATCGTACATCACAATAGGAATTTGGGGACAAGGAAAAGGAGGACATCGAGGAAACTGAAACA
This sequence comes from Perognathus longimembris pacificus, assembly GCF_023159225.1. NCBI lineage: Eukaryota > Metazoa > Chordata > Mammalia > Rodentia > Heteromyidae > Perognathus > Perognathus longimembris. Next base: position 58,915,330 of record NC_063166.1, read on the forward strand.
TGGAAATTGAATTCCTTTTCAGGCACAAATCAACTTGTATTCCACTAAACCTTTAGATCCAATACTTGGATACCCAAGTTTAAAACAGAGGCAGCAATTGAAGTCTGAATATAGTTTTGAATGACATTCATACATGATGATCATCTAACCTAGTAAAGAGCAAAGTAAGAAACAACACAAGGTTAAAGTCAACACTAAAAGATCTGGCAAAGAAAGTTGTAAACAGAGAAGAAACAGCCAGGGAGGTAGAGTTGGCATTTGAAGGAATGAATGATGTTGCAGAAATGGTGATGAAATATTTAAGTGAAACAGAGGAAATTGCATGTTGTCAAAAAAAAAACTGGTTTGTAAACTACTTTTTCATGAGAGAAAACAACCTTGTATCTAAAATTTAACATGGGAACAGAGTCAATACTTACTGAGTTCTAGGATTTTTTTTCTGATTTACTGAAAACCTTAAAGTAAAGAATATATATATATATATATATATATATATATATATATTTTTTTTTTTTTTTTTTTTTTTTTTTGCCAGTCCTGGGCCTTGGACTCAGGGCCTGAGCACTGTCCCTGGCTTCCTTTTTGCTCAAGGCTAGCACTCTGCCACTTGCGCCACAGTGCCACTTCTGGCCATTTTCTGTATATGTGGTTCTGGGGAATCGAACCCAGGGCCTCATGTATACGAGGCAAGCTCTCTTGCCACTAGGCCATATTCCCAGCCCCAAGAATATATTTTTTAAAAACTATGTATTTCAATTTCCTGGATACATTGCTGGAGACATACATAAAATCTCATCTTCATTATCCCCACACGCAGCCTAATAGAATTTTTGTAATCCAAGTAGGTGAAATATATAGATTTTCCATATGATTACTCGCATTCTGTCCTAGAGGGATACCTTTAAACTATGCTTAAAAGCATTATTACATATACCCACATGCTTCATTTTCTTCTTACCACTGGTTTTGTGAACAATCTACAAGCTGTGTGAACTACTAAATTGCCTACTAAAGGTATGATTATCAATCCAAATAACAAATTGGTACATCCAGAAACCAAATCAAACAATACAACAAAACTAAGATTGTTTTCCCCCTAATAACTGAACAGTCTTAGTTTTGGTTGCTGTTTTTTTTTTGTTTGTTTGTTTTTGTTTTTACAAGAGTCAAAACAGTGAGCTTCTGACTTTTAGAAGCCATCATGCCTGATTTTTCTGACTAAGCTACGGTCTTCTGGAGTTGATTTCATCAGTGGCTGGTGAAGCATGACTCTGTTTTTTTTTTTCTTTCTTTCTTTTTTTTAAATAAGCTTCTCTTCTTAAAACAACATTTTGATGAGCTAAGCATAAATTAATCAGAAACATATGGATTAAATTGACTTCAATATACATATGGGTTTAAAAAAATGAGAAAAGTACTTGGGGGCAAAAAACAGTCTTAGGGTTTTATAAACCAAATATGTTCAAAACCCATAGCAAGAGGATTCCAAAATATGACCTCCCCTTATCTCTCTCATGGTTAGTGAAGTCTTTTCTATCTTCTCACAGAGAAAAAGAAGTAAGAAACAGATGAGCATCCTGAGATTGTTTGGCCTCCCATTGTACATTGGAAGGACAGGCACTGTGGTTTTAGTTTGTCTGACTCTTCATTCAGAGGTAAAGTAGAGCCCTTCTGGGAGCAATCTTCTGGTTTCTGGGACACTGGTGTCTATTACCATACTTCCTGATTTATTGTCTTCTTTGAAAACAAATCTTCTTTCTCCTATACTTCTTCCAGGTCACTTCTACTCCAGAGTAGTTTGTTGCCACTTCAAAATCAACATGGATGGAAGTATGTCCAATATGTTGTTTCTCTTCACTTCTCTTCCAAATCTTCTAGGCATGAAAATCTTGGGTCCCGCTTTGGCTCATTTATCCTCTTGTTCATCTCCTCACTCAACACCTGATGACATCTATCCCCTCTCTATCCTCACTGCCATCATCTTCATCTAGGCCTCTTCAGATCATACCTGGATTACAAGAGTACCCTCCAAACTGAGCTCACTGCTCCTAGCCATCCTCCTAACCTCTTAAACACATGTGCTGCTGTGGACTAATTCCACAATGATCTCGTCATATCTTCTATTATATCCAATCCCTTTACATTTACTACATGGCAGATTAAAATTCTTTGGTCCTTAAATTTTTTCATGACATAAACATAATCTCCCTCTCTGCACACATTTTTTTTATTACTGTTCGGTACTGTCTACTTCCCAAACCTTAGCATCATCCTCATGCCCATGTACAGTTTATGCTCCAAATTACATCTCCCCAACATATTGCCAACTTCTCAATTCCTCACTTTTGTTTAGTGCTCTGTGCAGCCATGTCTCTATCATGTAATGTGGGAAAGCTCACACCATGTAATATTTGAGTCAGTTCTTGGAGGATAAAATGACTCAGCTCATTGAAAAAGAAAGAGCAGCGGCTTTTATAAATGCTCTGTGATCAGGTATAGATGGAAAGAAGGCACTCTGCTGAAAAGCTATAAACAGTTTTATTGTAGAAAATATAAATGACTATTGAAGATGACATGTGGCTTAAAAGGAGAAAGTGAGTATGAGATAATCTTGGAAAATACACTAAACCCAAATCAAGGAAATTGACAGCCATGCTAAGGAATGTGTTTTGTTTTCTAAATTCAAACTACTGTAAGCTTATTCACATTAAAGAAATGTCATTTACTAGAAGCTGACTCTTACTGTTCTGTAAAGAATGAATGGTAGTAGGAAAGGAATAACTATAATGAAAGTAAAGATGCTATTATAAAGCAAAAAAAAATAAATAGTGACTCAGAATTAGGGGAAAAGTGAAAATAGACTTTTCAATAAACATGTCTTGGAAGGAGAGCTGATAGGGCATAATTGTGATTTGGGTGAGAGATATTGGAGAAATGACATATCAAAACAATTCTTATATCTCAGTCTTAGATTGAGAACATTCATAAAATAGAAAAGACTAAGTATCATGGAATACGCAAAGTGAATCAAGATTTCAAGTAGAGGTTGGGAATAGTGATATAGGTTTTCAGTTCAGTACTTGGGAAGCTAACACAGAATGATTTCAAGTTCAAGGCCAGTTTAAAAAATACTTTTGTGTTTAACTTCAAAGTAAAGTATAGATTAAGTAGTTTGGTTCCTTTCCCACTCCTCTGAAACAACAACTGGAACTGTAGGCAGTATTTTTATGTCTATTTAAGGGCATAAGAGAGTTACTGAGATAGTAAAAATTTACAGGGTCTCCCTGATTGACCTCAAAGCTTTTCCCAATTTATATATGCAGAGAAAAAGGATGAGACACTGATGGCTTTCCTAGAATCATGTTGTAAGAAGAACAAAAGGTGGAGTGTGTTTCACAGCAAGGAAGATGCTTGGCAAGTACCCTGCTCTTTTGATTGGTTCCTCAAGGATCATCCCTTGGGAAAAGCTGCACTGAGACTTATCCAGACTCAGTAGAGACAAAATCTGCATTCAAATCATCTCAATTTCTACTTGGATTAAGGTGATATGGGATTATCAATGACATTAGCTACCTAGCAGAAACTATTGCAAATGTCCCCCAGAGAAAGATCAAAATAATCCTAGAAATTGTCAAAGAAAATTGTCGACATCTTAACAAAAATGAACAGAATACCAAAAGTAAATGAGCAGGACATATATGACTTCAAAACTGAAGGAATTAATAGATATAAGAAATATACCCAAATAATGTCATATATAGGAAGATACTGGACATGAAAAGAATTATTTCATGATCAGAAACATGAGTATGAAAAGGGACACACATTGTTGCTGTTGTTGTTTTGTTATTTTTTTTCTCTGAATCACTTGTTCATCAGTGAGTAACCTTTTAAATCATAGCTCTTAAGACTTTTAAGGGGGAAAAACCCCACAAGACTGAACTTAGCCCTTCTGTTTTATGCCTGTAAACCTGGCTACTTAGAGAACTGAGATCTGAGGATGACAGTTTAGAGCCAGCCTGGACAGACAAATCTAGAAGACTTTTGTTCTCCAAGTAGCCAGCAAAAATCCAGAAGAAGAAGTGTGACTCAAGCAGTGGAACACCAGCCTTGAGAAAAAAAAAAAAAAAAAGCAAGAGCATGAAGCCCTGAGTTCAAGGCCCATGTCAACATACACATACACGTACACACACAGATTTTCAGGAAGAAAATTTGCAAATACATAGTGCCAGTTAGAAAGACACTTAGTTCCATGAGAAAACTTCATTTAAGTAAAGTTTTAATCAACTGTAAAAAAAAGTTGAATACTAGATGCATTAGTAAAGATCACTATACTGAATGTGGGAGGGCTTATTGTTGCCCAAAAGTGAATATTCTCCATGGCTTTAATAGCATAGACCTTAGACTTACTGTCTTCTACAAAGAACCTTAAAGGTAAAATTATAATGATTATCTGGAAGTCAATAGATGATAAGCAAAATTTAAGCATTAGAGCTCCCAGAATTCCAGTGGATTTGTGCTATGTTCATATCTCCAACATCTTGCAAAATGCCTACTGCATAGTAAGTTGGATGAACGTCACATACCAGTGAACAGGAAATACAAACTAAAGAGTTTGAAAGATAGACAATATGGATGCAACACTATAAATCTAAAATTAGGTTGTCTCAACTTGTAATGTCATTACCTAGTTTACTAAGTTTTAAACAAAATACAACTAAAATTATTTTCACTGCCAGGAGTAATATGTTTGTTGTCCCACAAAGAGTTAGTTTGTCTTGAAGTTCACATTTTACAAGTTTATGAGATTTTTGGTTAGTATAATTTTACATAAACTGCTGAATGTACTCAACTGAGCTCAGAATTATTTCAGAGCTTGTTTTTTTCAAACCCCAGAATACATTTCACAGTCAAGATGGACAGTCATCATTTCTTGCTCCACCCAGACTAATGAGCCATGTTTTCCATAGTAACCAAAAAAATGAAATGGAAAGAAGTGAACTAGTCCATAAAAGCTAGAACAATTAGGTAGATGTGTGGGCATGAGTAAGATTGGCTGTAGAGGTATTAGCATAAATTTTAATACCACAGCTTTTGGAGAACTTGAACTAGTTTATCACCACTTGTGAGCAATTGCTGGTCTATGGTGCTGAATAAGCTTCATAGCACCCAAACACCATCAGAGGTTCTATATTTACCTTACATCTGCCAACAGCCCATGTTCTCGCATTTTCTGTGTAAAAGAGCTCCATGTGGGACAGATTTAATTCAATGCAGAAATACCATATGTCACTTCCAATAAAAGCAGAAAAGAAAGAGAGATTCACACACTAACTTAGGAAGGATGGCAGCTCAGGCTGGTGTTTGTAATCTTCTGGAAGTCTTGTTTTGTTTACAAAGCCATGCGGTTCAAAACAAGGTGTATGAGCCTGATTAAAATGGCCTCAAAGATCTGTTTTCCAAATCGAAAGAACTGCCCCTGTGAGGAGAGCTTTTCACTCCCAGCTACAAGGGAATTTGAAACAGTTGGAGTGTGGGAAATGAAAATGTAACGTGGAACCTTTCCTTGTATGTTACTTTTCTAAAGTACATCCCAGGCAAACTGGCTATCGCCAAGGTAAAATGCACACCAACTGGGACCAAATGTTTTTGTTATCTAATGCTCATGCCAAGGGGAGCATTAGACACCATTGTGTTCAATACTCTGTAGATTTTTCTAGATGCCGATACTGACGCCTAAAAGGATTATGTGATTAGACCTAAAACCACACAGCAAATCTATGGCCAAATTGGAACTCTAATGCTAGTCTCCTTATTTATGACTCAGCACTTGATATTACATCATGCTGGACATCAGAACACATCTTAAACTTAGAGAAGACATCAGGGAAAAATAAAACATCATACTCAAGGGTAACAAGATTGAAAAGGTAGAGAGGTAAGTCATTTTCCATTCAATACAGAAGAAATACCATATATGAGTCAGCTTAATATTTTTCTATGATTCATGTAGGATTCCAGGTGCAAGGAAGATGAATTATCTCTTTCTTCCCACTGGCAAGAGACCTTCTTTTCCATGTAAACATGTAGAAACCAATATTTAAAATTAACTGAATTATTTTGTTGTAGCTAAATGTAGGAATATCATCTTATATAACTATGTACTACAAGAATATTAACTTACATAGCTTGACATGCCTCTTCATGAAATGTGATTTTTTTTTCTTAAATTAGAAACTAAACTTAAAGCAGTTTAAGTGCTTCAGTTGTAAAAGAAATGATACTGCTTTTAAGAATCAGAAAATTGAGTCTACTGTTTATGGATTTTTCTTTTCTAAGGCCTTGCTGTTGTTGTTGCTTTAATAGGAGTTTGATGAATCTGAATTACTTCCTAGATGTGCAAGACACAATAGTATGCTGATAAACATACTAAAGCTTTTTTCACATTATCAAAAAGTAGTAGTGGTGGGGGCAAAATAGACATTTAAAAACAAAGCTTTGTTGCTAGAAAATAGTCTCTAGCCTCATTCTGAGTAATGTCTGCCCCTATTCAGTTTAACAGCCCACAGAGAAAGTAGTAGACAAAGACATGCCAGATGAAAAACATCACCCTCTAAAACTATCCCTACTGAAGAGACCCAGAAACCACTCCATCAAACTCTACTTGGGAAAATTTTGGGAGATTAGCACAATTTTAGTTCACAGAATAGAAATCTGTTTATTTAATGAAGTGATAACTTTATCAAAATTTGATTTTTTTTGGCCATAGCCCTTTGAGACATGCTGGGCTTTCCCCATTTCAGATCCTGTAGAGATTAACATTGACTCAAAAGCCAACTTTCCTATGCATTTCTCCTATTGGACTTGGTCTTTGTTTTTGCCAGTACCACTCCTGGCCCACACTGATGATATCATTCTGAATCACACAGCGGCTGCACACAAATGGCTCAGACACAATAATGATGCTCTTGATGACAACACATCTGTTAATAATAGGAAGCATTACCTGGCTTTGCATTTTAATAATTAAAACTTATTCACTTCTTCCTAAACACAGACCTTCTAGAATTAGACCACACAGGCTTTTGGCTTTCTTCAACCTGTCTCTACCCTTATTGTACATTCTTGACTGATGTAGATGGAAAAGCCCTTTTAGACATCTTACAGCCTTTGATTGACCTTTCTTCTGACTAAATGAACATATCAAGGACAAACATAGCTAATGTTTGACATTATGGCCTTTGGGGCATAAAGAATGGCCAGAGGTAGAATCCTCACCTGAATAAGCCTTCTCCTAGAAGCTCACTAAATTTATGTAAAATTTTTCTAATAAGTATATTCTTACAGTGCTTTGCTAAGAAGTTTCAAAGAAAGAATTGAGCACTTTAGAGTTTATGTGAGTACTGTATGTATTTCTATATATTTCCAAACTGGAAAGGACATTTTCCAAAACTCTACCAGTCAATGCATGGAGGTACAGGGAGAATTAACCCTAGAGTTTTCTAACACTTTAATAAATAAAAATATAGCAAAATAGTATCAGGCCAGTGTTTTAACAGAGGCACCAACTGGAAACGTGTTGCAAAAGCAAACTTTACAGGAACTCTGTAATAGCATAACTTAAGCCAATGATTATGCTGACTAAATCAGTTAACTGAATGGTTCAAGTCAGCAACTAACCTAAGGTAAAAGCATAGGCTCTGTACCTTTGGGAGTCAATTGGTGTTGTGTAGCTATCTATAAAAGGCTTTGTTATTTAGCCTCAGGTCATTGTTCATTCTATTGGAAAAAAGCTAAATCCTTCAACAGATCATGTCTTTAATTGATATGTGAGTAATTTAACATGCATATTAAATTACATGACAGATTTTTAAAGCAGAAGCTATTTACAAGTACTGAAAATGACATTGTTACTAAGGAGTATGGGAAACAGCATTTCTCTTTACTAATCATCTTTAAAATGTTATCTGTGTACATATATCACTCTAATAAGTGGGTCATAAAAATAAATCACATATCGAAAACACACACTTGCTAGTTCTGGCTAAAAGAAAGAACTGAGACTTTGTAAAGCATGTATATGACAATTGTGCAGCATAATTAGATATTTATTTGTTTGTATTTTGTTTGTATTCTTACCATTTACATTTTTAGTAACTTAAGAGTTTCACAAAGTCCTAAAGAATAAGGCAAATAGTTCTTTGTGCTTATCACTCAGATTTACCAATGTTTGCAGCCTGATACATTTGCTTAGCACTGGCTCTGTCTATCTCTGTCTCTACTATTTGTATCTACAATATCTGTCATCTACTTGAACATTTGTGTACATGTATAAGCATTTACATAACTCATCATACTCCTTCATAATTAGGAAATCTAACATTCAGACCATATGATAGTATTACTATGCTATCCATTTTCAAACTTTACCAATTTGCCAATAATGATTTTTATGGCAAATTTTTCCCTAAAAAGTTCCCATCCAGAACCATTCATTACATTCAGTTATCATACCTTTTTATGAGAAGCCATTCATTTTTTTACATATACAGTAAACAAGGAGAAAGTAGTACAGGCCATCAATAGATAAGATGTTAGGATAGTGTGAAGGTGAGCTTGTCTCAGCCTCTCTTCTCAAGGCCCTCACAATTGACTAGGGAGAAAAGAAAAGTAACCGCTAAGTATATTACCAAAAATTAAAAATTTGTCATGGTTATTTGTTAATGTGATCCATGAACAGTCATTGGGAAAACAAAGGCAAACTTCACAGAAAAACTTACCAATAATAATCGCATGTTGTATATCCTATGTGACAGAACAATAGTTTTGATTGGAAGAAATGAAAGGAGGCATTTCAAACTTGGAGATAGATCATCATGAAGCAACACAAAATATATAAAAGTCTATAACACCATGTGTGAGACAGGAAAAGTCTGAGGAAACCAATGGGATTTAACCTATCATAAAATTACCCTTAGTTTATTATTACTATTGTTGTTGTTATTATTATTACTGATTTTTAGAGAAAGGAAAACAGAAACAACACTTGCTAAGGTTAACTCAGGGCACATTCAGAAAGGAAGGATTCAAAGTGAATAGAAGGTATGAGTAAGAAAGTTAAAAAGATACTCAAAGCACTAAAACCATGAACCAAGACATGACAGTGGGAAAGGAAGAAAATATATGGTACTTGGCAGTAGTGGTAGTGGAAAAATCAATTAAACTTTAAGCGGGCAATTATATGTGGGAGGTAAAAATAATAAGAAATCAGTTTGGATAGTTGCTATCTGTATCTAGGACAAAAAAATTCAGAAAGAGAAATGGGATCAAGGTGGGTTGGTAATTAATCCCCTTCAGGATATCTGGGCTTCACATGTTATCAAAACGAACAAGGTGAAGGCCCTTTTCAACAAGTGGCAAACATTCTTGTTTACATAGAGGAAACACGTTAATTATGGACAAATACTCACTAGACTCCCATTACACGTAAAGTACTTTGGGGGAAGATCAAAGGTCCTGAACACCGAGGCTAGATAATGTATATGCAATTCAGCTCCATGGAAAGAGTTGTTTAAGAAAAATTATATGGAACAGAAAACAAAGAAACAAAGTCATGAATGATAAGGCAGAGTGAAGAGGAGAAGGGTGGAGAGTATTTTTATGAAGGAAATGGAGATGTTACTGAGAATGGTGCTCCATGAAACCAAGAATACCTGCCCTGGAAGAAACATGCAGCAAAATGAGAGGAATACACATGGCTGGCAAGTTAACTTTTGAGCATTTTCAGTGTCAAACAAAGCTGTTCAAACTTGATCCAAGCATCAGAAAGAAATCTTTGGGACCTTTCTAACAAGTGAATAAAATGGATTCTGTGGTTGGCTTGCCATTTTGCAACACATTTGCATGGCTCTGCCTTTCCATTATTTAACCAAATGTTTAATGAGTGTCTATTAAGTACAAAATAGGATTAGAATTCAACACCATCTCACAAGAGTTGACACTGGAAGAAGACATCACATGGATTTATGGAATTAATGAAGATTTGGGAAAATAAATTGTCTTTGCATTCCATCTTTGTCATTGTGTAATTACATGGCTTTAGGCAAGTCATTCATTTTTCCCAACTGTTTTCCCCATTGTTATTTTATTTTTTTTGTGTTAGGTAGTCTTCTTGTTTTTTCATGTAATATTCTCTCTCTCTTTCTCTCTCTCTTTCTTTTTCCTACTGACATTTTCCAAAGCTACAATTTTATTAATGCTGTAACAAAATTGGATCACATTGACAAATTTTTATACATATTGCCCACCTACACATACATAAAAGAACTCTTGAAAGCTGAGAGAGCTTTCAACTAATTCATATTTTAAGCATTTTCCTCCTAATATTAAATGTATTTGCTTAAGAATTCTATTATTCCTTCATTTTTGTGAAATGTTTTGTCTTTAGCTCAAGGCTGTAGCAAACAACCTTGCCTGTGTAATTTATTGCCTATTTTTCTTTCTGTGAAGATGATTAGAATTAGAAATATTGCATATTCAAATGCCCTTTTCAACAAGGTTCTTCATTTCACTGGATTTGTGTCAATTAGCTTCAAAAGAATTTATAGGCTTATGTGACAAGAGCCATTCTAAGTTTTGTGTACAGTACAATCACCTGTATTAGCTACTATTAAATTATGTTGAGCTAAGTAAAACATTGTGATTTAATAATGATACTTAGGTTTAAGCCACTTAAGCTTAAGTTTGTGGTTGTTTCTTACACAACAAAAGCTAGTGGTTGTTATTTTTAATTGTTGACAGCATAAGCGATATCAAATCGTATCTTGATGTGATTCAGCGTCCATTGCATTGAGTACTAATACATATCAGTGGTCATTTCTAATACAGTTTGGACCTGATGAGTCATTCAACTGTGAGTTATTTCTTCTATCTTTGTCTACAGTTTCAGTGAAATTATTTCTCACTCAACACCAGTTGTACCCTGTCCTCAGTATGCACACTGAGTGTGTTTGAGGGAAGTAAGTGTGCCTCATACTTGTTAGTACAAATATTGAGGGAGATGTGTGTCTCGCTTTCTAGAGGAATGAGCAAGCTTCACTTTGAATTTAAAATTTAGAAGTGTGTCTCTGTGTGCTTCTGTGTGTGTGTGTGTGTGTGTGTGTGTGTGTGTGTGTGTTGAGCTCAGAGCCTAGGCACTATCCTTGAGCTTTTGTGCTCAAGGCTAGTGTTCTACCACTTGAGCTACAGCTCCACATCTGGCTTTAAAAAATGGAGATAGAGCCTCATGGACTTTCCTTCCCTGGCTGGCTTTGAACTCTGATCTTCAGATCTCAATCTCCTGAGATATGAATAGCTACGATTATAGAGGTGAGCTACCAGAATTCTTAATTAAATATTCTAGCCAAGATAACTTTCTTTGTGTAACTTATTTATTTACAAAAGGAACATAGTGAACAAAATCTAACTTCAGCTCATCCATCTTTCAAAGACATCAGGTCAAGCAAAGAACATGCAGAGAAAAAGTCAATAGTCTAGAAGTTAAATTTCCAACCTTGAAAATAATTCAGATTATGTTTTGTCTTTGAAGACCTGTAGTGACAGAATTGAAGGCTTACTTTTTTTTTTAAAAATTTTTATTATCAAACTGAATTACAGAGAGGTTACAGTTTCATACATTAGGCATTGGATACATTTCTTGTACTGTTTGTTACCTCGTCCCTCATTTCCCCCCTTCCGCCCCCATGAGTTGTTCAGTTCATTTACACCAGTTTTGTAAATATTGCTTTTGTAGTTGTTTGTCTTTTTTTACCCTGTGTTGGAGGCTTACTTTATCTCTTTCATCCCCAAGCCCGACCACCGTTACACTGAAGTGTTGTATAATGACAATGGCATAACTCAACTTCCAAAGCTTCTAGCAGTTTGTGGATTTCTAGTCATTGAGGGCAGAAGTCTGGAAACATCATGGGACTTAGGGTTCAATTACTTTATTCGGGCTGGGAATATGGCCTAGTGGCAAGAGCGCTTGCGTCATATACATGAACCTCTGGGTTCTATTCCTCAGCACTACATATATAGAAAATGGCCAGAAGTGGCTCTGTGGCTCAAGTGGCAGAGTGCTAGCCTTGAGCAAAAAAGAAGCCAGGGACAGTGCTCAGGCCTTGAGTTCAAGGCCCAGAACTGGCAAAAAACAAACAACAACAAAAAAAAGTTGCTGAGTTACAAGGAGATGCTCCTGATATAGATGTAAGAGAGACCATTTTGTGCATTCCAATTGTGATTTTTATGTTTTTAATATGTGATTAAACTTAAAGTCCTATAGGATGCAGTTTGCACAAACAAGTGATTGCAAGCAGAATACAGAATGCTATAAAAAAAAAAACACTAAAATATTCAGCATTTTTGCTTTCCAGAGATAGAGTTGACTTGCCCATTATTTGAATTGGAGTTGGCTTCTGTCCTGAATACAGCAAAAACGATACTGAATAAGGACCAAGCCTAGAGCACAAAAATAGTCTTTTCTGTTTATGCCCTCAGAGGCTTCCATTTGAGCCTAACTTTTGGAGAAAGAATTGGCTCACAAATGTCTATTTCCCTATATGAAGAAATAAAGCCAGTTAGCCACAGATAAGTGATTGAAGCCTGGTAAGACCAACAGAGTTGCCAAAACTATTTTATCACATTTCTGGCTCTGGTATATTGCACTAAGTAAAAGGTTGTTATTTAACAATTACATTTAAGGGTTTTTGTTTGTTTGTTTTTGTACCCATCTTAAGGCCTGAACACAGGGCCTGGGCACTGTCCCTGAGCTTTTGTGCTCAAGGGTAGTGCTCTACCACTTGAGGAACTGATCCATTTCTAGCTTTTTGGTGGATAATTGGAGTCTTATGGACATTTCAATCTGGGGTGGCTTTGCACTGTGATTCTCAGGTCTCCGCTTCCTGAGTACCTAGGATTACAGACATGAGGTGAAAGACCAGGCTACATGTAAGCCACTTAAGCTTAATTTGGGGATTGTTTCTTCCACAGCAAAAGGTAGTCAATACACAATTGCATGGATACATAAATATACAGGGTAATATGTAGTATGTATGACAATGGCTACCTAAAAGTACTCAAATGGAGATTTTTGAAAATTTTATATGCCATGTAAAACATCTGATATGAGCCTGCCAGCAAGAGTGTTCACTTTCTAAACTAGCGAATCCTTACAAATAAGAAAACTGGTCCAGAAAATGACTGACTCAAGTTGCTATGACTAGTTCCTGCCAGAACAAAAAATAGAATCCAGGTGTTTTCATACCCTCTGTAGAACTTTTTCTTTAGCAGGGGCTGATTCTTTCTACTTGAAACTGAAATATCTTGAAGATAAGGAAAAAATTACATAGATCGAGACTGTTCAACTTTTGTGGTGATATTCCTTCAGAATCCTCTTCAGGAAATTGCTTCAGTGAGAAAGAATGAATCTTGCAATTTAATTTGGAGAAAAGTATTCCTAGAAATGATCTCTCTCTCCTTATTTTTTAGCTTTAAACTCTCTATTCAATGAATACATTACCCTTGCTCATTAATTATATTTTTGTATGTTCTGGAACCCAGAGAGAATGACAAAGTCCTCAAAGTCTTAAAGTGGCAGCAAAATGAATCTGTTTCATAACTCTGTGAAAAACTACCTCCTGTCAGGTTACATAAGAGGATAATAAAATCCACATTTTAGGTCCTCTGAACACATGATGCTACCTTTTGTAACTGGGCACATTACAACCTTGAAAATGAGTTTCATCACTGATGATATAAATCAAAATTTTAAAGAATAAACAGATGTTTTGACAGGTAACAGGCCTTCAGTTACAAACAAAAAGGCCAGCTTGAGAGTCAATTGGAACTCAGTTCTGTTTCTGTGATGTTAACAAGAGACAAATGATTTCTCATGCCATTTACTTAGCATCTCTGTATCTTTGCTCTATCAAAGCTTTTCTTTGCACAGAGCTTCCAAATAGGGGTTAGTCAATAGATGGGAATGGATTCAATATAAACTGTCCCTATATCCATCTATGTTTTGCCCATCCTAACAAAGTGATATTGCCACATCAATAAAGTTCCACTGACATTTAAAAATCAATGTGTTTTTGGCATCCGTCTATGTATTTAGCATTGGTAAAAGGTGAAGACATTTAGAAATGCCTTTTGGAATGTAAATGTAAGCAGTACACCACCTGCATTTCTGTGGGAGACATGGGAAGATCTGTAAGGAAAAATGGGGTGACAGGCATGAAGCAGAGAAAAAGAGAACAACCCTATTCCCATTACTTAATAGAACACATTGTGAGGCTAGTGCCTCGTGGGAGCCAATCACCAGCTGACAAAATTAGATTCTGAATCATGCTTTGTAATTCTTTCTAATGCCAGCCAGAGATGAGAGCCTTCCCTGGGAAATAGTTCCTCCCAGGACCTACCCCCACCCAGCATTCCTTATCAGCTCCTAACCAGCTGTCAACTCTTAAGGTTGCTGTACAGAACCTTTGCTTCTCAAGCAAAGGTGCATTAATATTCAAATTCCTTCTTATCCCATAGACTGTGACTTAAGCATGAACTTTCTTTTCCATCTCCACCCTCTTTCTTACATGAATTTCCTTCCATAGATTTTTTTTTTTACCCAGAAAATCAAAGGCAAATTGAAGAGAGCTATTTACAAAAGAATTGGTTCTGAACCAATTCTTTTGCAACATAGCCATATTCCCTACATATCAGATCAAGGCTGCTTATTTCCAACTACAAAAATGCATCATATTAAATATCGTTTAAAGCACATTTCCACACCAGAGTTTCCTTCTTTCCTCTTGAGTTGATGTCTGAAGTTGTTGGCAAGTAATTTGGAATTTGTTACAGTGGAAAATGGAGTTATCAACATGCAGCCAGATAGCTCATATTGCTTAGGATGGCTGTCATTTTCACATGGATGCCCACGGAGAATATGAAGATTAGGGGGGTTACCAGGCAAAATGTCTGAAATTATGATATAAAAAAATGTTTACTTGGGGCTGCATAGCTTAAAAATGTGAACTTTGAGAGATAAAAAGGCAATCTGTGCTATTTCATGTCAAAAAGCATTTTTGCCTAAATTATGAGAATAATTGAAGGATAATACAATGGGGTTTTACTTTGGTCTTAATTAATGCTAGTATTTATAAGCTGAGAAAAGTCTTAATGTACTACTTCACTTTGCATTTGTGGGACAAATCACACAGTCTAACTAAGAAAGATCGTTTACTAAATTAAATAATAACTTATCAGTGACAAACTGCCCAATGTACTTTAAAAAATGCAGAGGTTCCAGGCAGATGCCTGACCTCATGAAATTTTCTTTCTAAAGGATTCAGATGAATTTTTTCCTAAATTTCTGAGTAGAACATTGTTGGTTTTACAACTTTGGGTAAGTTATTTAAACCATTTATGGTTTAGTTTCCTCATCTATAAAATAGAAACCTCAAGAAGTGCTGCTACACTTGAAGAAAATAATACAATAGGCTTATAATAATATCCTAAATGCAGCTATTCCAGATTAACTATTTCGATAGGAAAGATAACTTTATCTTTCATAAAACTAACAATTTTAAACTAGCTGCTGAATTTCAAAACCAGGTCTTAGAAACGTTAGAAAGCCAATGTGGAAAATCTCCTATTTATTCATTAGTATCTTTTAAGTATATAATCTTTTCCTTGAAAAATATAACCCTGGCCATGTTCTCAGTGTTATGAGAATTGTTCCATAATGTCTACTCAACTTCCTACTACCTACTTTTTGAACTTCCTACTTTTCTACTTTCAACTTCATATTTTTTTTTAATCAAAACTCACCCAACATCTGTGCCATTGATCAACTCAGGAATCCACTTACTTTCATTTTAAAATGCTGAAATAAACAAAGGAACAACAACCAGGAACAATGGGTTCAGAATTATCTCCCACAAGTAATAGGTGCCATCTTTAATGTCTTCCATGTGGTTGTACCTTAATTCTACCCACAGAAGGATAACAAAACAAAAAAAAAATGTAGACACTCAGAAGAATTACATGTAGAAGAAGGAACTACACTGGAAGGAAACATGAATCCACTCATATGCTCTACTTTCATAGTGTAGAAATTACATGTCTTACTTTTCAACATAAAGGATGAAATCCTTTATGCAATCCTAGTGGTCTAAACCAGAATAGACAGAAATATTTCACTTTCCTTAGGTATAGTCTCCTCTTAAATTGGTGAGGAATGACAATGAAAACTTACCCTATACCTATTACAGTACCAAAGTAAAAAATAATGAAGTAATTTTCCTTTTCAATTATTATATAATAAAATGTGTTTAGTCTCCAATGGGTCTGCATGGTATGTTTTAGCATGTGAAAATGCTAATTTAATTTTAGAGTTTGTAATGCTTGATATTAAAGTTAATCTTGAGAAATGGCTATATTTTACATTGAAGTTTATTATTTGGTCATTACTTCTGGGAATAATGTTAGAAGTCAAATGTATTTTTTGTGCTTGCCACTCATACTTAACAAGAAGATAAGATCGGATCTTTAGATTTTGTCAGACTTCAACTACACTGGTCATTATATACAGTTATTGATTTGTGTTCATACCTATACCCACAGCTGCAGGGGTCAGGAGAGAATCATGAGCCAGTGCTGACTGTTTTCACTCTTAAATCACCTTCACAATAAAATTACCAACTGGTACTTCTCTCTGATTTAGTCTACTATCATTCCTACCAAAACTATTACAACAGCTTCATCAATGTCTTCACTTCTTTATTTCTTGATTACACCTAGTCTTGAAACAGCACCACAACAAAAATATCACAGGACTTGTTTAGGAAAACTTCAAAAGCTTCCCCCTTCACTCAGAGTAAATGCCCAAAGTCATCTCATTTATCTACAAGGCCCAACCTGACCCATTCCATCCTTACCAGTGGAAGTTCTGCCAACATTCCTGCCATGTGCCAGTTGCTTGCCCATCCATGTCTGCATGTTTCTCCCCCACCACTTTTATGTCATCATTCAAATGTGCTCTCATATGCTTTCTCTTGGTCATGATATTTAAATTGCAATCCTCCCCCACATGACTAAATCTTTTTCACATATCCTTCTCCTAATCCACAGATTGGATACTTAATCAATGTTCATTGAGTCCACTTACCCATTCATTTCTAAGCCTTTCAAAATAAAAGCCAACATATTTTTTACTCAAATACTGATTGTGCAAATAATCTGAATTAAACGTTAAGAGTAAAAGCCAACACATGTGATTTAAATACTGATGGTGCATCTAATCTATCTGAACTAAATGTTAAGCATCTCATTTGTGAGTCATGGAAGAAACATATAGACGGTAACTTCTTTTTAAAAGAAACTTGACTGGGTGCCAGTACCTCATACCTGTAATACTAGTTATTCAGGAGTCTGAAATCTGAGGGTAGCAGTTCAAAGCCAGTCTTGGCAGGAAATTCCTTGACATTCTTACCTCTAATTAACCAGTAAAGTGCCGGAAGCAGAGTTGTGCCTCCAGTAGCAAGCTCAAGTAGTAGCCTTGACCAAAACAAAATTCAGGAACAGTGCCTAGGTCACAAGTTCAAGCCCCAGGACCAGCACACATGCACACACACACACACACACACACACGCACGCACGCACACGCACACATTAGCCTACCTGATCATCTACATTAGGAATTAGAATGTTGACTAAATAACCTATTTTCCCAATATCAAATCTTCTAGCTAAAACATAATTTATACTATAGTTTAGGCTGGGAAAGTGATAAAATTTGAGTAAAAATACAATTTTACAAAAAGAATCAAGATGATTTTAACATCTGATATCTTTGAAGGGAGATCACAGTCTTCTGTTGTGAATCCTACCCTTATACTATAAAATGAACCATAAGAAATGCTCACAAATAAGTTGTCACATGATAGGTAGCTTATAAATATTTCCAACTGAATGCTTCAATTTAACAATACTATTCGGGCTGGGAATATGGCCTAGTGGCAAGAGAGCTTGCCTCGTATACATGAAGCCCTGGGTTCAATCCCCCAATACCACACATATGGAAAACTGCCAGAAGTAGTGCTGTGGCTCTGAGTCCAAGGCCCAGGACTGGAAAAAAAAAAAAAAAAAAAAAGAATACTATGCTGTAGTCTCTTCTATCCCTCTTACCAAAAGGACTATTGCTACTACAAGAGAATTCCACAAACAGCTGTATTTTACAATAGTAGCAAAAAATTATGTTATCAGAATTGTTAAGTATTTCAAAATTTGATTTTCTTCAGAAAGATGACTATGACACTGTAAGAAAAACTAGATAGTTGGGTAATTGACTCTGACTTCATGGAGTTGTCACAACTTCTATAAACTGTGGGCTATAACTTTATCCCTAACTTCCTCAACTTTGACTGAGTTCATATTACTGGCAAGCCATTTTACTAAAGTAAAAGATAGTAAACTTTATATTCAAAAAGAAGGTAAAGTAAATGTGTCAGTTCATCAAACACTTCCTGGAAGTATAATGCATCTGGAAGAGCAAGTATTTTAAGCACTTCACCCATGACATTTCTCCAGCATGTGGACTATATTCTTTTGCTGTTCAGTGTTTTCTGAGCATTATGAAAGAGTTATGTGCATTTTCAATGCCTTTTTTTAACTAAACAATTCAACCTTAAGACTAGGAAAGTAACCATGCTACATTTTGAACTATTCCTATATCACAGATAGAAAACTTGAGAAAATTGACAGCTCTTATGCCTGTAAGAAAGAAGTTCAGTCTAACAAGTTAAAAAAAGTCATATTATTTATTGGCCAAAAATGCATTAAGCACTTACCAGGAATTTGTCATTGTAAGGTGGAAAATGTTAACATCTAATATATGAGTAATGTAGTTATAAATCATATCAGATAGCTTATTTTAAAAGATACTAGTAATCCATGTTGTGGTAATTAAACTGGATAAATTTTTAACCTTCTGATTCAGAAATGATCAAAGAGATCTATGTAGATTATATAAGTCCACGATCCATTAAATCAATGTTTTCAACAAAGTATCACAGTAATAAAGGTATAGATTTCTGAGATACCTACAAGGAGAAACTAGACCATGTTCTACTAATAAAGGCCACCTGGATTTTCAATTTGATTCAACCTTGATAGCCTAAGATAGCTATATTTCTGGTTATGCATGTTTCCAAATATAACCCTGCAATGATGGATCAAGTGATAGTACATTCTTCCATTACCATTCAACCACTAGTGACAGTAAATAAATCACTAGTTATTAGTCAGAGTCATTCTCATGAGACAATTCATCTACTATCCTTTGGAAACATAAAGTTCATTTTTTTCTTCCTCATCTTTCAATAAAAATGTGTCCTTATCATTCTTTATATGTGCAAATTTAGGTACTATCTGATACCAAACCCCTTTATGTATATTTCTTGGAGGTATCTTAGGTTTGGGGATAGATGATCCTGGAAGACTGCGGGGGAGGGGAATGGGGAGGTAACTTCCCTGAAGACTTTGTTGTGGAATTCATCCACAAAAAAAAAGGAGGTAGAAAAGAGGAAGAACTGCGACTTTGAAAACTAAGGATAAGAAGCTTAATGTTGTGGCTATAGAGCTCTATTTTTAAAATATCTACTGTAGATACTTTATACAAAGATGAAACAATTGTTTAGGCGTTCTCAGGAAGCTGGGGAAAGGGGTTTTCCCAACTCCTCCCCCATGTCCCAGCCCCACATTTATAAGTTGACAATAACTTGGTTACTAAGATCCTAACTACAGATCCAAATATTTATGCTGTATCTGGTACCAATCTTTGCTTCAGAAACCTTAACTTTCTCATTTAAAGACTTTCAGAGAATTTAAGAAGTCATTAAAGATTTTTGGCACCAATCTTTGCTTCAAAAATCTTAACTTCCTAATTAAAAAAGAATCTCAGTTTAAGAAGTCATTAAATAATTCTTTTAAATAGCACTTTTATTAGTTTACTGTAAAGAAATCAGAAACACATGGATTAATATTTCCTTCAAATATATATGTGGTTTAAAAGTACCTTAAGGAAAAGAAATACTATATTTACTCAAACAAGTTCAAGTTTTACCAAAGGATACCTGAGATAATCATGTAAAGGTGTTAGCCAATCTGTAAACCCAATATCTTTCCTTAACAAATAATCTTTCACCTACCAAGTATACATTCTTAAAGAAATAAAAATGTTCATATCTGCTAAGTCCCCTTGTGTGTATATGTCAGCCCCTGAAACACCAGGAATCATGAGTAAGAACATCAAAGCCAAAGCCAGCCTGGGCATAAGATTAATCAGTGTAAAAAAGGGATATAGGAATGGCTTGTGGTAGAGTACCTGCCTAGCAAGTGCAATGCCCTGAGTTGAATCCTTAGGAGCACCAAAACCAACAGCAAAAATAGTTAATATTTTGTGAAGAATTAAATATGTTTAAACCTATCATAATCATGCATTCATTATCCAGTACATATTGGCAGTCATCTACAGTGAACACAGACTTCATAGACATTCACTGACATTAGAACATCGTTATAGAGAGAGCTCAAATTCTCCCTTCGGGGCATTTTTAATTTCACAAATGTAAACAAAAATGGAACATGTTCAAATTATAACCATTTTACAACACATAGTCATCAAGATCAAATGCAAGCTAGCTTCTCAAAATACTGATCATATTCTAGTGGTTAGTTACTTCAAATTGGTAAGCCATCATAATTACTCAAAGTGAGTATTATCGTAGGGAGATAAATAATTGATATAAATTACTATCAATAATTACTTTAGTGAATTACTTTAGGTGATTGATTTCAAGATCCTCCTTTTTTGTCTTCTTTTTCTTTCTTCCTTCCCCCTCCATTCCTTCCTCTGTCCCTTCCTCCCTCCCTCCCTTCCTTCTCCTTGCTTCCTTTCTTCCTTCTTCCTTCCTTCCTTCTTTCCTTCCTTCCTTCTCGTTTTTGGTATTATCCAGGAACTAAGACAAATATAATTACCTCTGTGTATGTCTGGAACTTAAATAATCTAGATGATAGCCTAACCACACAAACTACAATGAGCTATTTAAGAGGAAAAATAAAATAAATCTAAAAGCACTAATTGGAAAAATATATACAACTTTATTTAAGAAAGCTTATTTGAGTAAGACAGAGCAGCGTTCCAGAGTGAAAATAGTTCACACTGGCCCCACTTTCAACATGGTAAGCTATATTTATAACCAGAAAACAGGAAATGACATGAAGGGATTATCTGTTTGGTGAGGTTCTACATTTGACTTATTTGGGAAAATTCTGGCAGGCTTTAGCCTGGGATTGAATAGCCATTAACTGGTAGCATTGACTGAAACTCAGTTGTTTGTTTATAAGAGAAACACGTTAGGTTACTATTTGTTTATGAATCAATGTTACATTACCTTTTACTATGGAAAGAGGTCCACATGGGGCAAACTTGATCACCCATGCACAGAGATAGATAGATATAGGCCAGTCTTAACTGGATTTCACAGCACCCTGAGCAATGGTTCACAAAATTTGAGGAAAACCAAAGTTTCCTAATTTTCTCATACAGAAGACAGTGGCCTAGGTTCCTCAATGCAGAATGACATCTCAGTCAATGTCTGAGAATCACTAATCTAAACTTGATATTTAATTCAGTCCTGAAATTGGGTGTGAAATATTTTCTACTTATACCCATCATTATACAGATATCTGTAAAAGAAGTGAATAAACTAAGCCTCATTTTAAAAGATGTATTTGAAAACAACCTGAACTTAACTGCTCAGAGGAAAACAAAACTAATACAATTGTCTGCCACAATAAAAGTCATGTAATGCACGCAACATCTTAATATCTGAGTGAGACAATAAAGATAAACTTGAAGAAACTGGGTTTTGAAGCAATAGTACATCATCTTAGAGTCAGTCTCCTTGCTATTCCCTGAATAAATTTCACATATTCCTTTTAACTATAAAGAAAGGAAAAATAAAAGTAATGGAAAACATGGGGAAAACGTGTGAACAAGTTGATAATAAATTTCCATGATAAAAAAAGATTTGGCCTCCCCAAAACTTAATTTTCTTTTCTTTTCTTTTTTTTCTTCTTTACTGTCAAAGTGAAGTACAGAGGGGTTACAGTTTCACATGTAAGGCAAGTATATTATTTATGCAACTTGTTACCTCCTCCCTAATTTTCCCCCATCTCCCCCTCCCCAGTTCCCTGTCCCCCATGAGTTGTATAGTTAGTTTACACCAGTTGGTTTTGTAAGTATTGCTTTTTCAATGGTTTGTCTTTTTAATCCTTTGTCTTTCATTTTTGGTATTCCTTTTCCTTGCCCTCGTTCCAATACATGTCTATACATTATCTATATATTATACTAAGATCAGTTACAGTAATAGCAGGAGTAAAACCACAGGAAGGGAGTTCAAGAGAACAAAAAGTACAGTTTCACTAGGTATGTTAAAATTAACTACAGCTATGCTATATACCACTTATTTCTATAACACGGAGTTCATTTCACTTAGCATTATCTTATGCGTTCATATGGGCATTTGAGCTGTGGTGCTCTTCTGCTATGTCTATCCTTGATATGTACTACTTATTCCCTATGAGGAAAACCATAGGGTTTATGTTTTTGGGGGTCTGGGTCACTTCACTTAGTATGATTTTTTTCTCAAGTCCTTCCATTTCCTTATGAATGGGACAGTATCATTCTTTCTGATAGAGGCATATAATTCCATTGTGTATATGTACCACATTTTCCTGATCCACTCATCTGCTGAGGGGCATCTGGGTTGGTTCCATATTTTAGCAATGACAAATTGTGCTATGATGAACAAAGTTGCGTGGTTGGCTTTAGTGTGGTCTTGTTTGTAGTCTTTTGGGTAGATGCCCAAAAGTGGGGGCTGCTGGATGGTAGGGGAACTCTATATTTAGCCTTCTGAGGAACCCCCACACTGCTTTTCAGAGGGATTGAACAAGTTTGCATACCCACCAACATCCTCTCCAGCATTTGTTATTGTTAGTTTTCCTGATAATGGAAATTCTTACTGGGATAAGGTGGAATCTCAGTGTTGCTTTGATTTGCATTTCTTTTATGGCCAGTGATGTAGAGCACTTTTTCATGTGTCTCTTGGCCATTCTCATTTCCTCTTCAGAGAAGTCTCTTTTTAGGTCTTTAGCCCATTTGTTGAGAGGGGCTGTTGATTCTTTGATTATTTGTTTTGGAAGAATTTAACTTTTTCAGTTCTGCGTATATTTTAGATATCAGGAGTCTGTCCATTGTATAGCTGATAAAGATCTTCTACCACTCTGTGGGCTTTCTGTTTTTCTTACAAACTATGTCTTTTGCTGTGAAGAATCTCTGAAGTTTGATATAGTCCCATTTATCCAATCTTTCTTTGATTTGTTGCATTTCTGGGCCTCTGTTAAGGAAGTTTTGTCCTGTGCCAAGGAGTCCAAGAGTTTCTCCTATTCCTTCTTGCAGTGTTTTCAGGGTATTTGATTTTATTTCCAGGTCTTTGATCTATTTGGAATTGATTCTGGTACAGGGTGATAAATAGGGATCTAGATTTAGCTTGTTACAAGTGTTGATCTAGGTTTAACAGCAACATTTGTTGAAGAGGCTGTCTTTCTTCCATCCTATCATTTTAGTTCCTTTGTCAAAGATTAGGTATCCATAGGTCTGAAGGTTCATTTCTGGGTCTTCAGTACTGTTCCAGTGATCCTCAGGCCTGTTCTTGTGCCAGTACCAAGCTGTTTTTATTACTATAGCTTTGTAATACAGCTTGAAGTTTGGTATTGATATTCCTCCGGCACTGTTCTTTCTACTAAGGATTGTTTTTGCTATTCAGGGTCTTTTACTGTTCCATATAAATTTCTGGATCACTTCCTCTATTTTATTGAAGAATGGTGTTGGGATGTTGATGGGTATTGCATTGAATTGGTAGATAGCTTCTGGCAATATTGCCATTTTCACAATGTTATTCCTCCTAATCCAGGAGCATGATTTTGAGGATTAGAATACAACACCACTATGGAAAATCAAAAGCACAAGAAGTGAAGTATATGATTGGTTATTGTGCTTCCTTAAAACCATTCTTTTTCTGAACTACTTTTTTATTTTGGAAAAATTCTTGAAAGAGCTGTCTACTTTTTCTGCCCTTCTTTCAATCCTGAAGCCACACAAATGCTTTCTTAGTTATACTCTCACTTTCTTAATATTTGAGTGTGCCTCAAACATTAGCTTGCATGAGAGTTCTCGTCAGGTCTTGAAAAGTGGGAGCTTCTTCCTATGTTTCTGATTCAGCAAGTCTGAGATGGGCTCAAGATCCTGTATTTCAGTCAGGCTTCCAGAGTATGTGATATATGGACCACATTTTGAGAATCCCTGTCCTATAGAATATTTTGGTCCTATGCTAACAGAGCTTTAGTAACTGACAATTCCAGTGCTTAAGATCCTATCCTCATTTTATTTCCTTATTTTCCAACTATATTGTCCACAAGGAAAACCTCTCACTTACATACCAGCCATATTGTTGCCTCTGGAATCTAAGCCTTATTTGTCACATAACCTTAGTCTTGTGTACTTCTTCCTCTCAGTCCTTTGCTGTTCTCACATTCAATGGCCTCCAAATCCTGACAATGTATACCTTACTTTACTTCTGTTCTTTTGCATAGATTATTTTTTTCTCCCTTTCAGCCTAATACAGTTGCTATTTATCCTGGTCCAATAATATCCTCCACTGAGAAAAGTCCTTCTTGAAGGATATAGAGTTCTCTACCACTTCCCAGGATCTCAAAAAATAACTTGTTATAGCTTTCAAGAGATTTAAAGCCAATTATTAGTTTATATATCAATCCCATTTTAACTCATCACAGGATTACTTCATATGCAAAGTGCTAGGATGGGCTTCACTCCACAGCACTGACAATGTTTAACAAATGAATCAGTAAGTCCAGAGTGCCTAGCACTAGAAGTATGACTACAGTACCCTTTGGTCCACCATCTCTGTTCCCATGATCTCTTCTCAACATTTCTCCCTGTGTCCTCCAAATCACCCATCTGTCCAGGAGACCTTTCCAATTCCCTGCCACCCAACTGTGTTTTAAACTGTGGCTTTGTGGATTAATGCCAAAGTAACTTCCCATAGTAGAGGCCATGTCCTAAGCTCCCTGCCCTGAGAATGTTCTCCAAGTCTTTCTCCAATGGATAGAGGGAACGTGAACTGCTTTTGAGAAGGGATAGCCTGCTTAAATGTTTCCATGGGTAAACCTCAGCTAATGAGGGATATGAATCAGTGGAAAGTATCCTGAAGTGGTGGCCGGTAGTAATTCTAGGGTGCAATCTATGTGGTTCTTCAGCTCATCCCCAACTACATTAAGCCTTTCCTTTTTGAACAATATCTCTCCGTCCCTCATTTTCTCCAGTTTTTCCCCTCATGACATCCTTCCTCATAAGTTGTATAGTTCATTTCCAACATAGTGTCTAGGAAGTAACACTGAAGAATTAGTTCTCTTTTGTCCCACCATTTCTGTGCTTCCTCCTCCCCTCCTCAAATCAAATGTACAGGATTTTAAACATTCACACAGAGGAACCAAAGGAGAGTATTCTTAGAAGAAGATCACAAGGGCTCAATAGCTATGTTCATATGATCATATAAAGTGATGCTTATCAAAAAGAACTCCAAGAAATAGAGACAAGAGGTTTTTTTAATTGTACTGTTTTCATTTCTTTTTTCTGTTTTTCCCCTTTGTTACTGTTTCTGATTTCTGTACCCTTTGTCTCATGCATCTTCTTAAAATCAGCAGCCCTGCATATCTACCTACACCAGCTCTTGTCCTATAATCTGCAAAAGAGCTTTAGCACAATCACAACATATGCATGGTGGGAGGAAGGGGGAATTTGTGTGTATGATATCTATAAGCATGGATAGAAATTTGTTTATGTTGCATACCTGTACTATACACATTAAAGACATATAAATTATGTGTATGGTCAAACAAAGTGACAAAACAGAAATATGAGATGATATCCTATTTCCAAACAGCTTATCTTCTATAGCTTCACACTCCTAATAGCTAACATATTAAGAAAAATTGTTCTCCGCAGCTATATCCTGAGTTACCGTCTCGGAATAATTACTGACTATAAAAGTCCATTCCTTAAATAGCTTTCTTGGTCATTCCTATTTTTATGCTTATTTTGGATTTAGTTTTTTCCATAATTGATTATTTCACTGTTGAGAATCTCATTGTAAGGCCAGGCAAGGTGACACACACCTGGATTCCCAGCTACTCAGGAGGTGGAAATAGGAGTCATGGTTTTAAGTCAGCCCAGGCAAAAGCTAGTAAGACCCTACTCATAAACAAGCCAGGCATGGTGGTACAGTGAGAGCAAAACCCTGAGAGCCTGTTTAAAAAACAAACTAAAAGCAAAATGATTATAGACATGATTTAAGTGGTAGCTTACTTACCTACCAAGTGTAAGGCCCTAAATTCAATCTCCAGTACTGCCAATAATAATAATTAATAATAGTAAAAATAATTGTTCATTATGTGATTGCTAAAGCAATCATCCTAGGATAGGATAAAAATCAATGACACTAGCACTGTTGTTTTCTCATCTCTGACTCACTAGTACTCCATAGAGTTCTCTTCCAATCATATGGGGTGCCCAACTAGATCAGGATGTATAGTCCAGTTGTATATTAAATAGTTATTAAGCTCAATAACTTTCCTTCTGTAAGTAAAATGTCATTTTAAAACTCTATATTGGAAACAACTGCCTACAGGCTCTCAGTTCTAGACAAGTAAACTTTAAATTTCATAGAATGAGTTCCAGGTCTTTCCTGATTTGTCCTCCACTTTCTCTGCCCAACTTTAGCCTGACTCACCAGTGCACATCCTGTGCTCCAAATTCCCAGACTTCCTCCAGTGTCTAGAATCAGCCTTGGGCAGCCGCTTGTGTGCTGCTCAGCCTTGGAATTGCTCTTCCCTGTGTCCTTTTGGTTTTTCATGCTTTTTTTTTTTTTTTCTTTTTTTTTTTGCCAGTCCTGGACCTTGGACTCAGGGCCTGAGCACTTCCCTGGCTTCTTCTTGCTCAAGGCTAGCACTCTACCACTTGAGTCACAGCGCCACTTCTGGCCGTTTTCTATATATGTGGTGCTGGGGAATCGAACCCAGGGCTTCATGTATACGAGGCAAGCACTCTTGCCCCTAGGCCATATTCCCAGCCCTTTCATGCTTTTATTAATGAAAAGGGTCATCAAACCCATCATCTTATGAAAGAACTAACCCTAGGGCTTCTATCTCTACCCTTTTGCTCGTTTTAGCCACAGTTCAATATGAACCGGAGATCAAGCTTAGGTTTGTTTACATGCCTGTTTGATCTCTTCCCAATAGTGGCCCAGGTACAGCAATAGTAATTGGATATGTGTTCTAGTTCCTTATATTCCAAACAAAATTCTTGTAGACATTGTTGTCCATTTTTCAGGTCACCTTTGTACTTCCAAAGGTTAGCAAACTTGCCTGAGACACACACAGCATTAACCTGCCCTCTTTTGTCTTGCCTGTACTCTCCAATATTTGGGATCTTGTCACACAATTTGCTTCCAAACCTTTCTCCCAGGTTCTGCTTTTATTAGAAAACAAACTGACAAAACAACATTTTTCCCAGGAAAACTTCCCCTGAGAACATGAAAATCTCTTCTTCCAACCACCACTTCCACATCAACTGATGTATTCCTCCTCCTCCTCCTCCTCCATCCCCTCCCCCTCCCCCTCCCCCTCCCCTTCCCTCTCCCCCTCCCCCTCCTCCTCCTCTTTTTGGCCAGTCTTGGGGCTTGAACTCAGGGCCTAGGCCCTGTCCTTGAGCTCTCTTTGTTCCAGGCTAGCACTCTACCACGTGAACCACAGAACCACTTCCACCTTTTTCTGTGTATGTAATACCAAGGAATCAAATCCATGGCTTTGTGCATGCTGGGCAAGCACTCTACCGTGAAGCCAAACTCCTGACTCTACTTCTTTCTTTTCTTTTTTTGCTACTATCCAACTTCATATAAATCTAGGCTGTTTCATTTACCACAAGCAGGCACCAGAATATTTCAGCCCCTCTTCCAGCCTCTTAAAAAGTCACCAGGAAGAATAGGCTCATCTGTGTCTATTCCTTCCATGTTCCTCATACTCACCAAATACTGGCATGCTAAGGTCTTTGACGTCCCAGTGCTTAGTGGCACTGTGATTTACTCTGGAACTAGCCTCTTCCTCCAGGCTTCTTTATCTCTGCCACACTCACCAATCTTTCACAGAAGCCCTGGGTGGCAACCAATGCTTGCTGTCCTACAAGTACTTTGCTCATGCCCGGGCCTCCAGGCTACTCCAGTGCTCAGGTGCCCATGAAGGATTATTTCAGCTCATAGATTTTCCTCATTCAGTGCAACAGTGGTTCAGTTTGAACCTCTCCTAACATACTTGATCTTAAGGTTTAGGCAAATGATGGGCCCAGTCAAGAGCTACCATTTTCTGTTTGTTTAAGGTCATTACTCTCCTTAATATTCTCAAACAATAAATCCTGTTTTCTTAAAGTACATAACTACATTCTCTTTCTCAATCCCTGATTAACTGTGTGGCTCAGAAAGGTCATTGAACTACTCCAAGCTTTTTGCTGTTGTTGTTGTTGTTGCTGGGATAGTTGCTGTTTAGTGCCAGCACTGGGGCTTTAACTGAGGGCCTCAAGCTCTCATTTATGTTTTTCTCTCAAGGCTAATTCTATACCATTTGAACCACATTTCCACTTCCAGATTTTGCTAGTGTATTGGAGATAAGAGTCAAGTCTTTTTGTATTTCTCTGCCTGGGCTGGCTTCAAACCTGAGTAAATAGAATTACAGGTATAAGTCTCAAGTTCCCAGCTGGCATTTCTATTTATAAAAGAAATGGTTGTTATTTGCTTATGAGAGGCCAGAAAAGATAATTATTATTATATAATTATCCCAAATTTTCTTAGAGATCTTAGCTAGGATATCTGATTATCACTAACTATATGACTTCAAGCTTTTACTATATTTCTATGTCAAAAGACACCCTACATACACCCATAGTATCTCATTTAGCCCCCGACTAAAGCTAGCATCCTTTGGAGGATATTTCAGCAATGTGGCTAAGATAGATGCATACATAAAATTTTCTGACATTGATTTGTCCCCACCCCTCAAAAAAAAAAAAAAGCCTATCACAAGGGTACAAGTATGTAGCTCCTAATAAAGGATGTGAGAATTATGGATGTAAATTCAGGCTTTTGTGTGCAGGACTTACAACATTCTCATATTTAGACATCAAACAAGATTTCCACTTTGTACAAAGCAAAGGAACCGGAAAGCATAGAGCACTCAGCATGAGTGCACTGGCTCCAACAGGTCAGGAGACTGCTTCTTCAGAAGATGAAAATACTCTGGGCTTCCTGTGTTTCAGGAAGGACCCCAGTCCATCTTGGCAACATAAAGCTCAGCCTTGCTTTTCTTTTTTTTTTTTTTTTAAGAATCTCTCATATCCATATCATCAGTTCTTGGATTTAAATGGAAGAAAGATACATGAGGAAAATTACACAATTAACATTAAAGGTTTGGAGAAAGGAATTAGTACAAATTTTTATTTACCCATCCTATTTCATTTACTAAGGACTGTTGTGAGAAGCTTTTTGTAAGTTCTGTTTTGGAGCAAACCTATTTATTTGACCAAATCGCTTTCTGTATAAGATATTTGGTGAATCAGACTCTCAATATACAACTATAAAGCATAAAAGAAGCAAAGGAAGTGAAAAGAATGATAAAAGGTGAGATGATTACTGTTATTTATAGAAAACATGTTATGATGACCATTTCAAATCTACAAAAAAAAAAAAAAATCAAATAGTAGTCTATCCTGTTCCATCTCCCCAAACCTTCAACTATCAGTCCAATACCAATGCACTGAGGACTTCTTTAAGCTTGTTACATTTGAGCCACACAAAGCCTAGTCAAGCCGGGCAACACTGTGTTTGGTATTTGCTAGCTCATGATTCTCCCCCTCCTCCTGCCACTGCTGCTGTTTGTAGTCACTATAAATTCCCAAAGGGAAAAATAAGCTGAGAACTATGTGAGTGTGTGGGTGTTTTCCCATGCACTCTATTTGTTTATCCACATAGTCCAGTCACCAGGGAAATTAAAAAAGGAAAAAAAGTAAAAAAGCTAGTTTCACTGTAGAAGATCCAAAGAACTGTGCATTTTACAAGCTCTGGGTCCTTATAGGTACTTCCCTATGACATCAGTTAGTGGGAAGTGTTATTATCCCTATTTCACAGATGAAGAAACTGAGGAGTTTTATGATTATATGTCTCATCCAAAGCCAAACTGTGTTGGCAAGAAAATCAAGGCCTTCCAATAAAGATGTTGGTTTAACCTCTAGACCTATGTTGTTTAGTAGGAAGATGTGAATGACATACTTTTCCACAGTGAGGGTTTGTTAGGAGCATTGATAAGTTACTTTTAAGAACAGGTCCTGTTTAGGTCAATGTGTTCAAAAATGTTTTTCCAACAAGTAATGATTTAAACAAAATGTATCCATTGGCTGGTTTACATCCTTTTTCATGCTAATTCTTCAAAATTGACAAATACTAAAATAGTTAAGGAACATCTTAACTTGGGATGGCCACATTTCAAGCACTATATAGTCAGATGAGTACTCATGCCCAAACCATGGTTTCTGTTCTCATAAGAACATACTTCCCCCACTGCATAGCTTAGTCATGATGCATGCATGGCTGCTTTTGCCTGTATAGAGCACCTTTAATTTTGCTTTAATATTACTTTGATCCAGGCTAATGAAACTAGCTTAAACTAAAACCATGAATTAAGCCCCTTGGAAAGATAAATTCCACTTTCATGAGAAAAGGGACAAAACCATACCAAATATGTCACATATTTGCAAAGAGCATATAAAATATTCCCTTGAATTTCACTAAAGGAATATCACTGTATTTGTATGTTTTTCTGTCCACCCTTTATACCTACCTACCTACCTATATATGAATGCTTACTCCCAAAGAAATAAATAATAAGAGTATTCTACAGGTAGAAAGATTAAGAGAAAATACTTTTAAATATTAATAAGACTGGAAGAGAACGCAGATGCTGGATTAATGGCCTATTTGAGGAGGCAAAGCTAGTTCTAAAATCCATTAAACACTCCTGTTACTCCAATAACTTTCAGAAAAATCGTTTCAGAAAAGGACATTCATATACAAGATCTGCCAATGAACAACATATGTATGTATTAACTTGCAAGCTCACATTCAAAGCCAATCAAGCAAGAATTTTGTCTGATTGTTCTTGGACTCAATTGGATATTATGGCTTCGTTCTGTTCTGCAGACTGCCCTTCACACCTCCTTCTTAGTTAAGACCTTCTTGTGCCAAGTAAATATATTTGACGACCTATCAAGAATTCTGGTATTAGAACTAGGGAAGGGAAATGGAATATCAAAATTGAGAGACAAAGGATAAAAAGATAAACGACTCCAAAAGCAATACTTACAAAACCATTTGGTGTAAATGAACTGAACAACTCGGGGGGAGAGGGAAAGGAAGAGGGGAAGGGGGGAAATGAAGGAGGAGGTAACAAATTGTAAAAGAAATGTGCCCACTGCCTTATGTATGAAACTGTAACATCACTTTGACAATAAATAAGTTTCAAAAAATAAATTAAAGCCAATCATAAAAAAAAAAATCCTGGCACAAAGTGACATACATATAACCATGAGAAGTATGCTAAGTATGTCTTCTCACAAAGATTTTGGAACTTGAATATGTTATTAAACCAGACAACCAAAGCAAAACAATGAAAATGTCAACTCTACAACAGAAAGCTCAGCCAATGAGATAAAGAATAAATGATTCTCACTCATACTACTCCTGGTTTCTTCTCAGATTATCAGATCATCTAAGTTTTCAAATAGGCTTTTTCAGATTTCTCTGACACCAGTTCATTCAAATTCTGGAAGCTCAGATATTATCTTAGAAGATATCAGATAATAATCTAAATAAGAATTACTCCTTCCTACAAGGAACAGCAAACTGACAAATCATCGGGTTATGTTGTTATCGTGCTGCTGGTATGTGTGATTGCAGCTTTTAGGAAAAAATATAGCACATCCTGGCTATTTTGTGTTTGGGCATACTAAACCAATTATCTGTTTTCTTTTAACAACGTATTAGTATAAAACTGTGCAAAATTTAAAGCAGAATGCACTTGTTAAATGCATGGTGTCTGAAAATGGAAAATTAGTGATTCCTGAATTCTAGAGAAACTGTTCACCAGGAAAGTATTTCAATAGGAGCTTTTCTTCCTCCCACATGCATTTCATAATCTGATGATGGAAAAATAAAAGGGCCATTTGATAAGGTTAAGATATCAAACAGGCTCTCTAACCCTTAGGCATCTGCATTACAAATCTCCCTAGTAGCATAACACTTACATTTAGGCTGCCCGGTCCACACAAAAAGATGGCCAAGCTACTAGCTAGTAAAAGATTCCCAAAGTCTCATGTAGTTCCTGAAAGCTGGTTAATTCGGTGTGGAATCATTGATGCACTTACAAGTCCCAGTAGATTACAATATAATTACATTGAGGAGACAGAAAAATAATTGCTTGTAACTTACACTGTGGTTGAGAAAGCATAAATATTCATGTATGCACTATGTAATGATGTGCGATTATTTGACCACTACTGTGCCATAGCTACTTCAGTTTAGAAGACCAAGCAGTAACCGCAAAAGAATAAAAAAGAACTTGTGGGTTTTTGCAAACTGAAATTTAAAGACCCAAAGCCCTCACAACTATACATTGCCTTTTCAGAGGAATGCCTTGGGAAAAGTTACATGAGACCCCAACCTGCATTCATATCAAAAGTAAAAAATGAGTAATGTGTTAAGGGCTGCATATTATTCATTAGTGATGTGCACATTTCAGTTTGACTTGCACCATTTGACCCTGATTTCCCAGGCCCTAACATGTATTCTCCACAACATGTAAATAAAACTTCACAAATGGTTACAATCTCAAAGTAATATAGAACTGGTATCTGAGAAATTATGCTTAATTTTAAAATTATTTACTATTTAATCATAACATATTATACGACCTTTCCTAAGAATAATTCCTAATTCACTTCAATAACAGTTCCTTTGTCTCATTTACTTCTATTTTTCTCTTGTTGGTCATATGGTTTGAATTCAGGGGCTTGCCCTGTCCCTGAGCTTTTATGCCGAAGGCTAGCACTCTACTACTTTGAGCGTCTCCACTTCTGGTTTTCTGGTGGTTAATTGGAGATAAGATTCTCGCAGACTTTCCTGCCTAAACTGGCTTTGAACTATGATTCTCAGGTCTCAACCTCTGGAGTAGTTAGGATTACAAGTGTGAGCCACCAGCTCCCAGCATCATTAACAATTTTTTAGATTAAGAAAAAACAAGTTCTATATCCAGACAATATAATTTATTGCTTTAAGGTGGTTTGATAGTTATGGGTATGCATAATTCACTAATGATGTCAAATTTTCTAATGTATTTACAGACACATTTGTGTTTTTTAAAAAATGTGAGTTTCTTTGCATGATTCCTTCCAGATTTAAGAGCATTGTTGTTTGATCTTGTTATTTCATTAGATCTTGGTTTAATTGGAAAAATCTGTGTGCAACTATGATATTAGGAACTTGGGAAGAGCAATTTACAGTCTTTTTTTGATAAGACATCAAATCTATTACTTAAAAATAGCAACCATTAAATTATGGGAAAAAAAGAACTATTTTAGAAATGGTAGTAAACATTTTTACAAGAAAATTTGGCTTTTTTTTCCTAATGGAAGTTGCTATAGGAACTCAGATCAAGAAGGTAATATCGATTAAACAAGTTTCAAAGTTGGATAGAAATAAAAATAACCATAAGCAACTTAAATATATTAAAGTATTACTTAATATAAGAGGGCATTACAATCTCTTTTGGCTATATGACTTTTGATTACATGATGAAGCTTATGAAATCCTCTCAGAGTAACTGTGTTTACAAAAAAATTCATAAAATGCTTAGGAATTCAAAGAAATCTAATTCGATAACTACAATTTGAAAAATCTTATTTGTAATGTAGTCTAACATTTAGTCTTTGTCATGTGCCTATCAAATTTAAGTGTGTGTATTTACTGCTTTAGTGTTTTGAAGCATTGTGACAAGTATCATAAAATGTGAAAACATTTGTATTGAGCCTGTGGTTGATTGCTCACATTCATTATTGAAAAAATAGTGTTGAATTTGAGATGAGAATAAATAGGTAATTTTTCCCCATTCTAATTCCCAGGTATCCTCAATTCTATGCATACACACATTAGGAATTGGAGTTCTGAGGTTGCTGGGGCTCCTGACTTTGTACTATCTTCTAAAATACATTAAATATTAAATTAAAAACTTTGTCATGCAGTTTTGTCATCACCATTGGTGAGATTTTTTTAAAAAGGATATAACTGTATAAATATTTTATAGAAACATTAGGAATAACCATATTATCCCAGGATCCACCAAGATAATTCTTTTTTTTTTTTTAACAGTTTCCTTGGAGAACAGCCACATTTGTCCCTCATAGCTGTGACCTGGGAGCAGCAGATCCTTCTGGAAGAAGCTCTTCTCTACTCACAGCCTAATCAGCATTATATTGCCACTCTACCATGACTTCCCAGATAATTCTTTCATTATCCAAAGCAAGACTGTAGCTTATATATAAAGTCTATATTTCATACATATAGTGAGTTGTAAAATAGTACACAGATGAAATTTCTTCACATCTGCCTTCCCTTTATATATATAAAACAAGGCTATTATTTTGAATGATCTTCATCTGATACACTAATTGTAAAATCTATTCTAATCTGAAATGAAAACTACTAGGTAATATTGATTCAGACCTACCTTTCTTATTCCACCAGTCTGCTTTGCTTATTTAAGCACCTTAAGAAAGGATGTTTCCTTTATGTTTCAGTATTCCTTGACGATTTAGAAAATAATGACATATATACTTCCCATCATGTATTTAATCATTACAGACATATAACTGCAGTGCCAATGGTCTGAACTTTATGAAACCCCTGAAAGATGTAAAACCCTGTCTGTTCATCAAGACAAGCTTGTTGCTAGGTGAAGAGAAACTCCCATTCCCATATATACATAGCTCCTCCCATGGGAGACTTTCTCATGAAACTTCTAAGTGCCCATCTTTCAATGTTTATGCCATTATTATTTATTGAGCTCTGAGAAATGGTTCTCAGCACACACACAGCAGAAAGGAACAAGCTTGCAATTTTAATAAGGCCCACAAGATAATTAAGACATACAATTTCTTCTTCTAATGCCAGGCCAGAAGGACGTTTTTCAGCTTGTAATATGAGTGACTAACAGCTTTCATGTTTGAATTTATACATGGCTATAAAATATATTTTGACTTTTTTTAGTCAGCCCTTTCATTTGCCTTCATTTCCTCAGGCAAAAATGAAGCATCCCACATCATGTTTCATTTTTTTAAAATGGGGAGCTTTAGAAAGACTGCAGCTTCATCTTTATTTTTGCAAATGTATCCTGAATAGTATATGTATATTCACTCACTTGCTCATGAAAATAAAACAAAATTGCATCTTAGAATAGCTCCACTTGCCAGGTGCTGGTGGGTCACACCTGTAATCCTAGATACTTAGGAGGCTGAGTTCTGTCTGAAGATCATGGGTTGAAGCCAGCCCAGGCAGAAAAGTCCCCGTGAAACTCTTATCTCTAATTAACCACTCAAAAACCAGAAGTGGAGCTGTGGCTCAAAGTGGTAGAGTTCTGGCCTTAGCAAAAGAGCTCAGGACAGCTCTCAGGCCCAGACAACAAAATAAAAATAAAAAAGAACAGCACTATTTATTTGTGGACTCCAGGCCCTGTGAGGTAAGGAGTTAAAATGACTAACTTCATTTTGTAGACTCAGTCTTGTAATCAATATGATTCCAGAGTTCCCACATTTGTGGATTTATAGGTTCGTTTGGGGACATAAGATGGACCTGGAATAAATAAAAGCTGGACCTAGAACTAATGCAACAGCAATACTCACAAGACAATATGTTGGAAATTAACTGTAAAACTCGGAGACAGATCGGGAGGGGGGAGAAGGTGAGAGAAAAGTGGGAGAGGGAGTAACAAGTTTGACAAGAAATGTAATCACTACCTTATATATGTAACTGTAACCCCTCTGTACATCACCTTGGCAATAAAATTAAATTGAAAAAAAAAGATGGACCTAGAAAATCCTTTTACTCAAGGTAGGTGAATCTAATTTGCACTGTAGCACTAATACAAACATGAATGTGGCATAAGGGGCTTGGTTAAAAGTTGAAAATGAATCTTAGGGAACACTAGAGAAAACTGTGAGGAGGGAGAAATTTTCAGCTTTACAGCATCAAAGAAAAATCCACAGAGGTAATTACATTTTAAGGTTGCTTTGAAAATAAGGAAGGAGGACTTCATCAAGCAGGGAATGGAAATAGGTATCCCAAAGAGAGAGGGGTCAGGGGAATAATAGAGAAGGTTGGCAATATTTCACAAGACACTATATTGAAAATTAACTATACAACTTGTGGTGAAACAGGACAGAGAGAAAAAGAAACCCCAGAGAAGAGGGAAGAAGGGATATGTACTCATTACCTGATTTAATTGTAACCCCTATGTATATCACCTTTACAATAAAAACAAATTAAGAAAAAGAGAATTTAAAAGATTTAAAAGTATACATTTGAGTTCAGACATTATTCACAAAGTAGTCTTTAGGGTGCGTGCTGAGAACATGGGGGAACCTTCCATGCTTCCAGTGATGTTTGACGTTCAGTTGTTTTGATTCCGTTGTTTGGGTCTCAGAGACTTGCTGAAGAGCTTAGAGCCAGAGAATGGTGTACCTGGGTGGTATGGGGTGTGTTTCTTAGTAGCAGAAAGATCAGTTAGAAATAGACCTGATTACAAGGAAGAGATTAAGGGCTTGAAGCACATGGTACTGGTAATAAAAAGGGATAAATACCCAAAGAAAAGTTATATTATAAAAAAGGAAAAGAAAATTCAGATTCCTATTTAATAAGAATCTGAAATATGCTAAAGATCCTAGGCAGGATTACTTAATAATAAGAAGTTCTGGGATTGACTCTAGAAACTTGATCCAAAAACCTTGAACCAGTAATATCCATTAATATCGTCTTGGTGGGCCATTTCCCTGAAAATAGATTCAAGATAACTGAAAAAAAAATCCAACATGTAGCTCCATTTAGAAGGTGAAGTATCAATTAATGTAATTATCCAGAGGAAACTTGAGGAAAATGGGAAGTATAATGCTGAAATATTAGTGAAATATTCAAGTAAAACTATGTAGTATTAATCATAACCAACACATGAATTTATGGTATTAATTATAGAGAAAGAACTGAACGTAGGCCAGGATAGATGACTGCAGTGGAGTCACAGTGGAACATAGTCCAGGTAGATTATTAGGTTTTTATTACATCCTTAAAAAAATAAAGTTATGTTCCACCATGATTAATCATGCCTAGAATCCTACTACTTTGAAGCCAGCTTGGGCAAAGTTAAAGCAAAACCCCATCTCAAGCAATCATCCAAACATGGTGGTACACTGTGACCTCAAGTATATGGAAAGCCATAGGTAAAAAGATTGTAATTTAAGCTCAGGCTCAGATAGAAAATGCCAGCCCCCACCTGAAAAAAAAATAATTAAGGTAAAAACAGACTAGAGTTGTGATTCAAATGGTAGATTTCCTGCCTAGCAATCGTAGGCCTTTAGTTCAAATCCTAGGACTTCAAGAAGAAATAAAAATTAAATGGACGATATAATACTAATCTTTTTTATTATCTTCAAATAGTTGTATTAAGGGTTCTCAATTTAACATGGCCATTTATGCATGTAATACACCATGATCAGTGTCACCACTTTTATCATATTTCTCCCAGTCTATCCCATCAAACCCATCTCGTAAAGTTTTCTGGTTATATTTTTAATATGTGAGAATATAATTTTCATCGTAAGACTATTCAAAGGCAACAATAAACAATAGTACAAGAGATAATAAGGCACTGATCTAAATATGAAGGGAAACAAATTCTTTAATGAGATGGTATATGTAGGAACACCACAATTAGCTTTAAAGGGTATGTGTATTTGCCTTTGTTGGTAGAAATATTTTTGAAATAGCAATTCCAAATGATTTTAAGACTATCAGTAGAGAAGCAAATGTCATTATAACTTACTATTTGTCTCTATAGCATACAAGAATTAAATTACAATAATCTTGTAGTATTATTTCTCAGTTGTGAGACTACTCACAGAAAAGGCAGAGAACACTTAACTAAAGTTATAAAACAAACTATGAATGTTGCCAAACAATTATTTCTTGGAAATACTAGAAAAAGAAAGGACTAGCAGAATTATATAACATAGAATCAAAGAGCTGTTCTTCTAATAATCATATTCAGCAAAACAGCAGCTATTATTTTCTTACCTAATAAATACATTATGTGGGTCCAAAAACTAGCAACATACCTAACACAGAATGAGTGAAGACCTCCTTCAAATGTCAGGAAAACATACAATGCTGTCTAACCATAACTACTACTGTTTCATGTGCTACTAGATGTATGAAGTCAATACAATTACCAGTGTAAAACATTTTTTTACAGAGGAGAGAGAATTATCACAAAACTATGACAAATGGCAAGCAATTCCCAGATAATCAACTGAAAAGGTAATCAAGTAAGTTACTACCATTATTTTGGGCACATTACTTTCCCAGGGAGCAACAATTTAGGATATAAAATGGATAAAATGCTACAGACAATAGCAGCAGAAATTTAAATAGGCAGCAAAACATACTTCATATCTGAGCCATACTCTTTTATGAAGAATTGTTTTTACATTCATCTTTGCACTTCTGGAGACTATATTGTTTTTTTTTTGTTGTTGTTGTTGTTGTTTCTACCTCAGACGCAGCCAGGGTGCCTCTGACACTACTGGAGTTAAAATAAATAAATCTTAATTGATATTCTTTAATTAATTGATTCCTTAATTCTTAATTTTCTTTCTTCTCTTTCCTTCTTTCTTGACTTTCTCTTCCTTTCTTTATCTTTCTATCTCTCTTCCTTCTTTCCTTTCTTTCTTTCTCCTTTCTTGTTGAGCCCATTTGGGGGCTTGAACTCAGGCACTGAGTGCTGCCCCTGAGCTTTATTACTTAAGGCTGGTGTTCTACCACTTAAGCCACAGCTTCAATTCCGGCTTTTTTTAAAAAGTAAAATGGAGATAAGAGTCTTACTTTCTCCCTTGCCTATGCTGGCTTGGAACCACAGTCCTCAGACCTCAGACTACCAAGATCTGGTTGTGAGCCATTGGTACTGTTTAAATAGTAGTGTTAAAGAAAACAAAAACCGTTTCAAACCAAGAGGAGAATCAAGAAATATTCCTGACATTTGAATGGCAGGGCTGAAAATTAGAAAAACACACACACACACACACACACACACACACACACACACTTTTATTTATACATCAAGTTTCAAAATTCTCTTAGGGAACTTTATCCTGTCAACCTCCTCAGAGTTTGTGACCTCTTACTAGATTAAATTGCTGATAGTCATGTTAATAATTAATATCATCTATAAAAAATGATTGCTATATACCAATATTCTATCTCTAATGTCTCTCTACATGTGTCATTATAAGGTACTTACAATATCCAAAGTATATAATAAGAAACTATTACTCTTACAAAAAGACACATGAGATTCTGGCAGGTAAATAAATCACTTGTCTAAGGTCATAAATGTGACATGAGGAAGAACCTGATTTCTAATCAGGTCTTAGAGCGTCTATGTGGCTTCTACACTAAGAAATGTGTCCTATTTTGACCCATATAAAATCACTTCACACATCAGCTTTGATTACCTCAGATATTCAAAACTAAACCGAGAAGATTAAAGTTCTTGCTTTACTTTCCAGCTAATATAGCTCATAAGAAGCAAAACACACAGGAAAGAAGTGACTGCCCTTAAAACTCAGGAATCATGACCATGCTTCCCCCATGTAATAGTAATCACATTTCTCTTGTCTTTTCATAATGTTGATTAGAATACAGGAATTCGCACTGCCTTAATAAGTATTGTATAACCATCTACTAGATTGTAGCATATTAGTCTTGAACCTGGTGAATATTCATATTGGTCTCCTTATGCCTATTAGTTCTTAAAACAATGGTATTCATATAGCAAATGCTACTGTTTATGTAAGACCAAAAAGTGATGTCAGGCTATGTTTTCCTCATATAGCTTCCAAGCTTAACCAGTAATCCAAAAGCACCTTTCCAAGAAAAAAAACTTTTTAATAGGCTAGGAAATGATAATGTGTGCTTTTATATTTTTATTCTGAATAATTGTACTAGCTGGAGCTGAACTTTGTAAAGCATTTACTGACTATGTTTATAGGTGCTGTTTAACATGCAATAATATTTGCTTTGATTTTTATCCTTCTCACCTCCTTTAACCACAAATCTCTAATGACTTCCATATGGCTGTCCAGGCCTATTTTTAGATGATTAATTATCTGTCCCTATTTTTAGCCCTCTTCTTTCTTTTGGCTCTTGATTATTATAAAACCTAATGCACCTTCTTGTATTTTAATGCTACTGGTTTTCTATCAGGATAGGGACCAATTATTTCACTGAATAGTAAAACAATACCAATGACTTCCACTTGCATTTTTCTACCACAAAATCAATGGGACAATAAGACTCAATATATTTGTGAAAGAGCTCTAAGTCAAGTAATGTTTTAGATAAACACCAACCAAGACATACATTTTTTTTCCAAAGGAATTTTGGCTATGTGGCTACCATTAAGCTCTGGTGAATAGTAAATCTTCCTGCTATGGTGAATATTAGGTTGAAAATAAATGTTCATACTATTTAGGATTGCCCTAAGCCAATTTTTCCTATTTTAAAACATGAGTGTCTGATTACAGATGTGTCTAACTAATATCAATGAGATGTTCAAATTTAAATCTCTCTTTAAATATTTTAACCTTTGACTGTGAAAATCCAAAAGTATAATAATTTCTTAAAGTGGCACACTTCAGTCCCTACTTCATCCTAAGAATTTTTCATGTTGTTTCTTTCCCTTCTTGCTCTGTGTGTGTGTGTGTGTGTGTGTGTGTGTGTGTGTGTG
The DNA here is from genome assembly GCF_023159225.1 of Perognathus longimembris pacificus. Taxonomy (NCBI): domain Eukaryota; kingdom Metazoa; phylum Chordata; class Mammalia; order Rodentia; family Heteromyidae; genus Perognathus; species Perognathus longimembris. The sequence goes on from NC_063166.1 coordinate 58,956,700, forward strand.
TAAATGTTTAAGAAACAACATAGACAAATATTTGGAAATTTTTTTTGCAAATACCTAAAATTTGCAATTTTATGTATCTGTTGCATATAATAAATTTAAAATACTGAAACTTTTTTTTTTTTTTTTTTGGCCAGTCCTGGGCCTTGGACTCAGGGCCTGAGCACTGTCCCTGGCTTCTTCCCGCTCAAGGCTAGCACTCTGCCAGTTGAGCCACAGCGCCACTTCTGGCCGTTTTCTGTATATGTGGTGCTGGGGAATCGAACCTAGGGCCTCGTGTATCCGAGGCAGGCACTCTTGCCACTAGGCTATATCCCCAGCCCCATAAAATACTGAAACTTTGATCCAAGATTTATCCTGTATTTTAATCAAGTAGTTTTGTTGGAAATTCATTTATACTCAAATTAGAAAAACACAAAGAAATCAGTCCCACACTTCCCAAAGTAACCTTTAAGATTAGTTTGCCACCTTAAATCTTTCAGAGTTCAAGGCTAGCTTGGGAAACACAGAGATACCTTATCTCAGAAAAAAAAAGTAGACATGTCCATAAAGAGATAACAGAGATTGCAATGGACAGACTCATGTCTAAATATAATCTGTCAAAATAAAATGCATGTAAACACATGTTGCCTTTCTTACATGTAAATTTATCTGCATAACAGGGATAAAACATACTTTTTTCATTCTAACTGCAGAATAGCTTTACTGTTACTTATGTGTGCGTGCATGCGTGTGTGTGCGCGCGCGCACCAGTCTTTGGGCTTGAACACAAGCCCAACATGCTGTCCCTAAGCTTTTTGCTCAAGGCCAAATGCTCCACTTTCAGCTTCTTGATAGTGACTTGGACATAAAAGTCTACTATGTTTCCTGCCTTACTGTCCTGGAACCTTGATCCTCAGATCTCTCTCTCCTAAGTAGCTAGGATTACAAATGTGAGCCACCTGTACCCAGCTTTATCTTCTTTTAATGTCCCAGTATCTGAAATACTAACACACCACCCTTTTATTTAGCATACTTCATAAAATTCCATATTCCAATAATCATCACAAGTGTCTCCATTGGCCTCCAGTTCCTACTTGGGAACAGCATACTCAAATGCTGTATCCCTAGGTCCCAGGAGAAAAGAATGGCATAAAACAAGAGCAGAACATATCTGTCCCTGACTTTAAAAGGCAAACTTTTGCTTAGGGGAAACAGAACTATACTTAACCATGAGAGAAGGCAGCAAGTTGTATTAGAAGGAAAATCTCCTAGGGTTTTGCATTGTTTTGTTTTGTGCTGGGTACCCCAAGAAAGCAGAGCCTGTGTGCAATTTGTTTATTTGAGGAAATAATACTAAAAATAGGAGCAGAGGAATGTGAAATCCCAATTCACAGTATATTTGAGTCACTCTTGTGACCCAGGCTCACCCCTGCTGGGAAATGTTGAAGATCTATGTAAAATGAGCTCCAGAAATGTCTGCCCAATAGATGCACTACCTCTTGTCCTTTGTCGGTTAAAAGCTGCCCCATAGGGTATAATACTTTGGCACTTTTGAGACTATGAATGTTTTGAATGCCCTGAGTTCTTAACCCAGCATAGAAAATAAGAAATACAAGATGAAGCCAAAATGGTCACCATGAGATTAAACCTACTGCACATGAACAGATGCTTAAAAAAAAAAAAAAGACTAAAAGCAAAAAAGCTGTACTTCTGGTTCACTTTCATTCAACAAGATCTTAAGCATAAGGAAATGTGTTTTGACAATATCACATAAGACCTAAGAGTCTTACCAAGCTCTGATGAAGTAGAAGAATATTGGATACCAAGCATGTGAGAGAAAGATATTGGATTTTGAAATATTTGGCAATTTTAACAAAGCAGTTGGAAGATCCAAATACTTACATCACTGATTCTGCTTTGCTTAACAGTTTGATATACCTTCTTGGAAAATGTACATCATGACATAAAAACTTCTTGTGTTACAGCAAGAAAAATTCAAAAGCAAATGCAGCCCTAATAGAGATTGTCACACTATTATTTGCCAAGTAACTTAAAGGAGAAAAATCTGGGTGCTGGTTGCTCCTGCTTGTAATCCTCATTACTCAAGAGGTAGAGAACTAAGGGTCACAACTCAAAGCCAACCTAGGCAGGAAAGTCCAGGAGACTTTTATCTCCAATTAACCACCACCACCACCACCAACAACAACAACAAGAACTACAAAAGCCAGAAGTGGATATATGCCTCAAGTGGGGTTATGCCTCAAGGTATGCTCTAGGTTCAAGCCCCAGGACCTGGGCAGAAATAGAGGCTATCTACCAAAGGACATGAGCCAAAGAAGAGCTTACCTTGAACTTGATTACACAATGTAGATTCTAGTGACTTCTCTTGGCAAAGAGGGAAATGGCAGAAACTTTTAATTTTAGACCCTCTATATATTACTAAATGTCTAGTAAATATCAAATTCCAATCTGAATGTTGAGATTTTCTCTGTTTATGTTTGTAATTTCAGTGGAATAAGGTAACAAATGGCCACTTGTGCCTAACATATGAGACTGTAACCTTTCTGTACATCACTTTGATAATAAATAAGGAAAAATAAACAAAACAACTGGCCACCTGTGTCTCCCAAATAGAAAAAGGTGTGTGGAATACAGAGTTTCCATATAAATAGCCAAAAGAAGCAAAAGAAATATACAAGAAGACAAATACCAGAGAAATAGATGTGCGTTAAGGACCCTAAAGTGAAAGCAAAAGAAAAGAAACCTTGCTGCTTATCCTTAATCACAAGTGACTTATTTAAATAGACAAAATGACAGGTTGACCTTCATCTATTTTAACTGCCAAATCCTATCAGCAGGGTGTGATTATGGCCCAAGACCACCTTCTGGGGTAAAGGAGTTCTCAAGCCTGCCACAAGTATCCCTGACATTCCTTCTTCCATCCAGAAATCCGGAATCCTTCTAAGGAAACATTTGTGGCCATTAAACCAATTGAAGTTGAACCCATGTCCCAGAGGTTGACAGGACAATTTATTAATGTACTCTATAACCAAGTTGAGATTAAAAAGAAAATCGTCCATACATTTCCCTTCTTCCTCCTATGTTTTTTTTTTTTCAGTTTTTTAAGATGTTGGTATCCTTGAGATTTCTATCAGGAGGAAGAGAAATAGAAGTTTCTGTTCTAGAATTTCCTGTTCTTAAAGAAGTTTTTTGTTTGTTTGTTTGTTTTTACTTCAAAAAGAAAATTGGAAGGAATTAAACCTCAGGAAAAGCTAACTAAAATGGTGTATGGCACATGAATTAAAAAAAAAATGAAAGCCATTCTCAAGTAGCAGACATTTTCTACAAGTATTTTTTCTACAAGTTTATTTTGTCTATAATTTATTGTTTTCTATAAGTTTATTTTTTCTATAATCATTTAAAAACAAATAGTAGGTATGTCTTTCTTTGCTTGCTTACTAGTTTTCCAGATAAAGTGTATGTGTGTGTGTGTGTGTGTCTGTGTGTGTGTTTTCTTTACCTAGAAAAATAGCATTCATTGCAATGATGCGTCATTTCCCCAAAATTTAGGAATGAGAGGGCAAACAGAGCTATGAAGAAGTAAGTAAATAAATTTGATACTTACTAAACATGTAGTTTCATTCTACTCTTCCAGACTCAGCAATTTACAGTATAAAATCATACTAAGACAAATAATTTAATATGCTAAAATAAAAATTTAAAGAACTAAGTATCGATGCAAACAGTATGTTGATTTAAATTTACAAGAAATTGTTTGGAAAATTTTTAAAAACTCATTTTCTTAATAATCAAATATGTGACATAATTTTTTCTTTGAATGAAATTCTACCATTCCCAACAACTTTAGATAATTGAAATCTCTTTTAAAAGTATGTTCCTTATATTAACAGCTGTCTACCAGAACAGCAAAAATTTCAGTTCTGCCTAAAATATATTACCCATGGACTACGATTTCTTTTTCCCCCTTAAGCATACAATTTAGCATTCCAAGCATTAATCTCTGTTGGATTAACAAAGAAAACACTCCATGTTAAAGCCATGCAAAGTTGTTTTTGTTCAAAATGATGAAAAGAAAATTCTTCAATATATTAACATTTCACATTCCTGGTTGGAAAAGAAAACATTCCATGATAAAAATGACATTTCAATTATCCTAAGTAAAAAGAAAAAGGGGTACACACACACACACACACACACACACACACACACACAAAGGGAAACCACAATATCCCCTGTGTAGACCTGTGGTGTTTTCTTTGTTCTTTTTAGTTCAAGATGAAACAGCTGTTCATTGTTTAAAATAGCATCTCACATTTAGATCTTTTTCGCGTCAAAAGGAAGCCATCTTATCCTTCCAGTTTGCTAACATTAGAGGGGAGTAAACATTCATTTCCTACATATATTATTTATAATGCAGACTTGTGAACTTTCGCATCCACTGTCAGACTGACCTTTCTCCTACTAAGTTTCAAACCTTCCTTCCCTTGACCCCATCAACACACCACCCTAACCTGGAGGTCATCTTTTCCTTTAATTCATCTTTGGAAACGTGTGTTTCCTTATTACAAGCCAGCAGTTCTGACTAATCCAAGAGTGTCTCCTATAAAAGCTGGAAGTTACTGTTATTTTATGACACTTTATCAGTAGGCTGATACCAGAATCTCAGAGGAAACTTCTTAATGGTGTTGAGATCTTTACAAGAATCTCTTGTTTCCACTCCTTTTCTCTAAGCCCCTGATTCTGTATCTAGCAAATTTGATTTGGAAAACCACATCTTAGTTAATAAGGGGAAAAGGAACTTTTATGGGTAGCAATTCTCAAACAGTCCCATCTAAATACCTTGAAACATACTCATCAACACTCAGTGCAGACAGTGAGATGCATTTCTTCAAAGGGATTCTTTAAAAGAAATACTCTGCTCTTAAATTAGGGTATTTTGAAACCTGTCACGCTGAAACTAAATGGCCCTCTTAGGTTCAATGAAAGCTTCACTCTATTGATTTTAAAAGCACAAAAAGTAAACTTCCACTAAACTGTTTTTTTATCCTAAAATATGGTCAGCAATCAGAAAGATGAAAAACATTGACATTGTTCTCTTCTACATGTATGTGCTTTTATAGAAAGATCATAATGGACATATTTTGTATTTTTTGTAGAAATAGTTTTAAGACCTATACCCAAATTACCAGGCCTCATTATTGAAATATCTACGTTAGAAATACATCACACAATGTGAAGAAATTAGACAGCATATTCCCATTAATTTCCGTATAAAGCTTGGGACACTAGAAATGAGTCTGCATAATCACCTTAGTCAATTCAATGTCTAAAATCTTAACTTCGAGATTGAACAGGCTATTTGTCCTAGCCTATTTCAGTTAAATGATGAGTTACTTTGTTTATTTTACAATTAGTTTATTTGGGTCCAGGTGCCATCAAGTTTCATTAAATTCTCTTAACTATTTTATAAAAAATATTTGTGCTGGTACTAGGGCTTGAACTTGAGGCTGGGGAACTGTCCCTCTTTTGCTGTAGGCTATTCTACCATTTGAGCCACAGCTCCACTTCTAGCGCGCGCGCGCGCGCGCGCGCGCGTGTGTGTGTGTGTGTGTGTGTGTGTGTGTGTGTTTAACTGAAAGTAAGAGTCTTCTATACTTTTCCTGCCCAAACGGGCTTTGAACTACTATCCTCAAATCTCAGCTTCTTGAGTAGCTAGGATTACAGGTGTGAATCACTGTTGCCTGATGAATCCTCTTAAATATTAAAGGGAAAAAATGTCAATTATTCACTAATTCTTGCCTACTTTTGAATATTTGTTCACTCAAAAATAGTTTTGACATTCCTTCATCCCCTCTGAAACACTCCTTTCTTTTGCACAACAAATCATCTTAGTTTTATCTTTAAAACTTTGGGGAGCTTCTAAAGCATGAATATGACAATACTCAAAAGAGAATGGGAAATTCATTTGAAAAATGATCTGCAACCTTTCCCTCCTCACCATCCCTAAATATCACTGTTCTTTTCTTTCTACTAAGGCCAGGCATTTATCCTCTTTATCATTCTGCTCACTAAGAAAATGGGGAAGAATCTAAATGAATGGGCCAAGTCTGAGATCCGGCTAGTTCCCACCCTATGGAGACCCTGTCTCACCCACGCGAGTGGCACTTTGTAACCTTATTTCCACTGACATTTTTTTCTTTTTGCAGCTTAGAAAAACTGGGCACTAGGAGGTATGTACACCCCCAGGATCTTGGATTTATCCAATGAGGCCTTACTCAGCAGCTCAATATCTTAACTACCCTGGCAAAATGACATGGGTCATATTTTCACATGGATGAACTGTTCTTGAACAATTTCTCCAGTGTGTGAGGCACAAACAGGCTTTTCTTCAACATCAGGCATGCATGTCTTCCCCGCCTCTTGCTTTTTAACAAACATATGTATTGTGGCCAGTGCAAGAGAAATTCTATTCTCCATTAATGTTTGAATTTCTCCCCTACTCACCCCCCATTTCTTACCCCTTTCAGACTTTTTTCTCTTCTTTCTCCTCTTCTTTCTGTCTGTTTTCTCCATTTCAAGACATCAAAAAAGTAGAAGGCCTCTGGGAGTATGGGAGACAGAGTGAGAGAGAGAAAGAGAGAGAGAGAGAGAGAGAGAGAGAGAGAGAGAGAGTGTCTCGCTTATGTGGAGGTATCAACTATGGGCCAGTTAATTTTTCCTTGTAGTACCCTTTCTCTATAGGATTTGGGGGCAGAAAAAGATGATCAGTTATCACAGTCATATTGGCATCTAAAATTTTGTAATTCCCTCTTTGCTCATAAAGATAATCACTGTTTCAAAACATGCCATTTTATGACATGCCAAGTTTGAACTGGTAGTGAAGTCTATTACAAATTAAAATTCTAGCTATTACTATCTAGTCTATTTATGGTACCACCGAAAAACACCTGAGACTGAGTAATTTATGAATAACAGAAAATTTTTTCTTACAGTTCTAGAGATTGGGAAATCTAAGATCAAAGCACTATTAAGTTTGGTGTCTTGTAAAGGTTTTTGTCCTGGCTGCTGTTCTTCAGAGGAGGCAAATATTGTGTACAAAACATGGTGTTAGGTGGGAAAGTAGAGATATCAGAAGTAGTGAAAAACTTTATCACATTTCTTTTGTTAATTTTTGTTGTTATTATAAAGATGATGTACAGAGGGGCTAAGTTTATATAAGTCAGGTAAATAGTACATTATTTTTTTGGACAAAGCACATTTCTTTTAAAATAGATGATATTCCCTTTCATGAAGGCTTAGCCCTCATTACTAAATGAATTTCTAAAAGCCCCACTTCTTAATACTGACTCATTGCCAATTAAGTTTCAACTTAAGAATTTGTGGGACCACATTCCAACAGGAGTTGTACCATAATAACTACACTTGCTTGTTCTATTTCCCCCCTCTTTCATTAAAAGGAATAGCATCACCAAATAATTTATTCTCTTACCTGTAGATATATGTAGTTTATATTGTATAGTGACACATAGGTAATTCATAAATATTGTTTAATTAATTAAGAGTCAGGGTAGCAAGAATTCTCCTGTAATTTTTTTTCAGGTACAGCTCAAAAATTTTTTTTTTATAAATTCAAGCAACTCTTAAAAGTCCCAGGAAAAAAAAGTTCATTGCTTTATAGGAATAATATTATGAACAATGCCCCCAAGGAATCCCATTGCTTACCTCTAAAAGCAATGGGAAAAAAAAAAGTTCCCTGATGTCACACAGATAACACTTTGTAAAACATCATTCAGATTCTGGCCACCAGCACTTATTTACCATTAAGACCTGACTGTGACTGGGTTGCATGGTTCACAAACTGTTTCCTTCGTCTTCAGATTCTTCCTCATGTCAAAATGGTCAATAAGAGGCCTATGGATTATCTATCTCAATAGAAAACAGTTGTGAAATAGATGAGATAATACCAATTTCTTCTCCCAAGGTAATTTTTTATGAAGACATGTGAGAGTCACACATGCTCGTTTCTCAGAAGGAAATAACAAAGCCTGATGTCTAAGTGATGGTGCTGGGACAATGTATATTCAGAAACTTGGTTTCTATCCTTGAAAATAAGACTTCACACATCACAATATGCTATTTGAAAGAATACCTGGGGTTTATTTATTGAATATGGACATTTGTCTGTGTTTTGAAACAACTGGTGGTTAGGTTTTCCATGGTCAGTATAGTGACTCAAGTTGTAATGACTCTAGGGGACTGAAAGTTGGGTGTGCTCGAATATCACTTGTGACAAAATGAGAAAGGAAAACACATTTTTGTTAGCTCAAAACAAAGAAATGCCTTCATGAAACATCCTGTTTTCTCAATACCAACCCTACTAAAGAGACTTTCTCAGTTTCAAAAAAGAAAAGTGTGATCACAACCTAATTCTTTCTCAGTGATAAAAACAACAGCATTGTGGGAAGATAAAGACTGGATCACTAAAGAAGCCAGTGAATTCTTTGCTACATTTTCCAAAACAAAGTGGTAGAGCCTGTCAGTGGAATAATGCAACAGAATCTGAAACAGAACCCTGAAAGTGTCCATTCTGAATTTGTACCAAAGGAAAACCCAAGCTGGGTGCCAATGACTCACTCCTGTAATTCCAGCTACTCAAGAGTCTGAGATCTGAGGATTCAAAGCACTTCAAAGACAGTCCAAGCAGGAAAGTCCTTGAGACTTTTAGCTTCAATTAAACACCAAAAAGCTGGAAATAGAGCTGTAGCTCAAGTGGTAAAATGCTAGCTTTGAGTAAAAAACAAAAAACAACAACAAAAACCCTCAGGGACAATGGGCCCAGGCACTAGGACCAGCACTAAAAAAAGCGGGGGTGGGGAGGAGGGAGAGAAAGAAAAAGTGAAAGGAAGAAAGAGAAAAATGAATGAAAAAAATGAATATACAATATAGGTTTTAGTTCCAATAACTTGATGCTTCCTGTTATTAATGACATGAATTTGGGACTCAACTTCACACCAGTAGGGATTTATCAATTGTCAAAGGAGTTCAAAAAGTGTTCTATGACTCACTTCACTTAGTATAATTTTTTCCAAGTCCTTCCATTTCCTTACAAATGGGGCAATGTCATTCTTTCTGATAGAGGCATAAAATTCCATTGTGTATATGTACCACATTTTCCTGATCCATTCGTCTACTGAGGGGCATCTGGGTTGGTTCCAAATTCTAGGTAAGACAAATTGTGCTGCAATGAACATTGTTGTGTTGGTGGCTTTAGTGTGTTCTTGTTTGTGGTCTTTTGGATAGATGCCCAAAAGTGGGGCTGCTGGGTCATAGGGGAGCTCTATGTTTAGCCTTCTGAGGAATCTCCATACTGCTTGCCAGAGTGGCTGAACCAGTTTACATTCCCACCAACAATAAAGTGAGCCAGACCCAAAGAAACATGGACTCTATCGTCTCCCTCATAGGGAATAATTAGCACAGGTTTAGACTAGTCACAGCAGAGGATCACAACAGCCCAATAGCCCTTATGAACACATAAGATGATGCTAAGTGAATTGAACTCCATGTTATGGAAACGACTGGCATATCACTGTTGTAATTACTTTCAACATGCAATGTGAAACCGTAGCTTCTATTATTGATGAACCTCTTGTATCCCCTTCCTATGGTTGTACCTGCATGATCTCTGTATCTTATCTGAGTACATTGGAAACCGTGAATACTGGTATTACAACTAGGAAATAGAAAGGGAATACCAAAATCAAGAGACACAGGGTAAAAAAAGACAAACGACTACAAAAGCAATACTTACAAAACTGTTTGGTGTAAATGAACTGAACAACTCATGGGGGGGGGGAAGAGAAAGGGGGAGGGGGGAATAAAGGAGGAGGTAACAAACAGTACAAGAAATGCATCCAATGCCTAATGTATGAAAGTGTAACCTCTCTATACTTCAGTTTGACAATAAAAATTTAATTTAAAAAAAAGTGTTCTATGAGAAATAACTGCTTACCCCATCTCTTGAGTAAGTATGTCTCAGACAGAATCAAAAAGAACAGAGCAAATATTTTCTTAGAATAATAAAAGATCCTAAAAAATATCATAGGTGGGATTTTTTTGTTGTTTTTTCTGACCCTGACCATGCTCCATTAACCTCAACATATCTTCAGAAGACCCCTTGTTCAGTGAGAGGAAAACTGCTGTTTCAACAAAGCCACATACAGCATCACATCCAGTTCTCTATAGTTCTGCATGATCATCAGCAAAATGACCAGTCCTTTACAAAAATTATACATAAAGAGAGTTCACAGCCAATGGAACAAGCTAAGTAGCTATGGAGGCTCTTCTGTCATAATGTCTGCCTGCAGCCACTCATTAGGATGCCAAAATAACAAAAAGTTCCTCTTGGAAAAGGTTGCTCTTAGGTTTGGTCTTCTCATCTATACAATAATGAATAGACTTTTAGGTTGTAAATGATGAGTAGTGTATGTGTTGATTCACCAGCAAAAGGAATTTATGTACCATACAGCTTCATTTCCTCTCAGAAGTCATAAATGAGGGTATATCAAGCAAATCTGAAGAAAAATAAATGTGGGTATATGAACAAAAATATTGTTAACCTCAAAAAATTTGACAAAACTTGAAGCTTTTACCCTGGGAGACTGGTTTCATCATTTTATGTCCATTAACACAAAATCTTGGGACTTCTTGCTCACATGGGCAATAACTCTTTTCAATTGTGTACTAGTGAGTCAGCCTTCTGCAGACTAGATTGGCTCCTGTAAGAGACCAAATAACATTGCGAATCAATTGTGCAAACCGAGTGCTTGATAAAAGTGGGCAATGCAGATTTTGATTTAAGAAAATGACATTTGTCTATGACTATAACAAGATCTATTTTTCTCTGTTGTTCATAAGCCAAGCCTGAGGGCAATTCCAAAGGGGAAGCTATGGATGAGAGGGTGGTCTGACTGAGATAGCTGCTATTCGTCATCCCCCTGACCTTGAGGTTAATTCACCTGATCTGGCTGGCTGAGTAAGGGTCATCTCCATCCACCCTCACTACCCCATGGGCATCCCCTTTGAAATCCCTTGAATGAGAATGATTTTTTTTACAAAAAAGAAGAGAGCCCTTCTTTCATCAGGAGTGGCAGGCTATTCATTCATTCAACAAATGTTTATTGAACTTCCTATATAGCAAACATTTTCTAGCATATTCTAGCAAACAAGGCAGATCAGACTTCCCTTTTAGAGCAAAGAGATGGAGAAAAAGATAGAAGTGAAATCAACAAAAGTCTTCGATCAAAATAAATATAATGAATGGACGAATGAGAATTTTTTTTAAATCCACTGTATGAGGAGGCTGGGGGAGGTCTCTCTTTGGGAAGGTATCATTTTCACTAAGACTGAATGATGAAAAGCTGCCAAGCATGAGGAAATCATGAGAAAGATTTCTGAGCTGAAGGAAGATCAAACCTCAAAGTTCTAAGATAGAATGAGCTGAGGCCAGAGTGCTTGATGGGGTCAAGTACCATGAGCCTGTAAATGTGAACAAAGCCCATTATAAATATACATCTAAGGAGTTGTATTCTCCTTTCACAAGCATCAGATCATAGGAGTTCTCAAAGTGTTTTGACAAAAAACAGCATCTGGGCAGAGAGGTACCTATTCAAGGTGATCCATTGGAAAGAAGCAAGGCTTCTGTGGATACAAAGAAGCTCCAATGTTTAGGTGCTTGAATGGAAACAAGACATTATCTTAGGTTCACACCAAAGGAAGTTTAAACACATTTTAATGAAGAGAGCGGGGCCAGGATTTAATTTGAGATTTCTTTTTTTTATTTTCCTAGACTTAAACATTTTGCTTCCTGCTCAGGGCAAGCTTGAGAAGACGGGATCAAGGGAGTTTTGTGGTCCAGTGAGCAAAGGATGGGAAAATCAGAATGATTTTAAGTTATAATCCCAGTTGAGCTACCAGGTGACCTTTAGGCAAGTCATTCGACCTCCCTGTGCCTCATGCTCCCAGCTGGAAAATTGGATAAGACCAGCAGGATATCACTGAAAACCAGATGCTCCACCAAACTCAAGCTTTCCCAGCTAAATAAATTACTACCAAAGTGTGGGAGGGAAGGGGTGCTGAGAGCAGAGTCCAATCTATAAATCCCGATGAAATGCCCAATGAATGACATTATGTCACTTTATATTCAAAAGTTATTCATTTCTTCTATGTTTATCACAGCGCTTTAAGAAAAATGAGTAGCTCAAACATGAGTACTATTTCCTGAATTGTTTGGAAGTGTTGCTCTGCCTGGCATTGACATTGCCTTAGCATATTTGGAGGTTAATAATTGTCACAATCCTGGTCTTGCCTCATTACACCTTCCCATGGCCAGTCACGCCAGTGTCAATGACACACAGCTGGAACAACAACAAAAAAAGAAGGTCATAACAGAAGTTTATTTCCCCATTTTTCAAACAAAAAAATTACCATTTCTGTATGAAACAGGACAGTGCTGTTTTGTGTCTCTGTATGACTGAGATGTGTACATGGGGAGCACAAATTCTATCTTTCATTTATAATGCTTTGTCTATATCAATAATGAGCCATGCTTTGCCTGTGAAGATCAATTTAAAATATTGAAAAGAGTATTTGAAACTGGGTTGATTTTGTTATCCTGGATGTTGTACCTGTATTAGGGAAGGGAAGGGGAATCTCAGTTTGGTGTGACAAAGGATAAAGAGCAAACCAATGCAACAACAATACTCACAAGATAATATGTTGGAAAATAGCTGTACAACTTGGCGGGGGGGGGAGGTTGGGCAAAGGGAAGGTGGGAGAAAAAGGAGGGAGGGGTAACACATATGACAAGAAATGTATTCACTACCTTCTGTATGTAAGTGTAAACCCTCTGTACATCACCTTGGCAGTAAAATTAATTTTTTTTAAAACCCATATCTTTATTTCATAAAACTGACATTCATTCGATAGGAGAATGTTGGTGAGGGAACCAATACTACTTTATCCTATAATAAGATTAGTAGTTCTGTATATTCAACAACTAGAAGCCTCCTAATTCTTTAACTTGAAATTTGTCCTCAGATGACATTACAGGCATGGTTCTTGTGAAGACTGGCACAGCCCAGGTGTATATCCTAACATGTATTGAACATCTGCATATTCAGTATTATCCAGTGTCTAGCTTAGTTGAGTTTTAGTGCTTTCATTTCTGATGGAATATTTGGAGGAGGCAAGAACTGGCCTTCAACGTGGTACTTTGGCTATGCCTCTTAGGTTTCCCACTCAAGGCTGGGACTCTACCACTTGAGCCACAGCTCCATTTCCAGTTTTTAGCTGGTTACTTGGAGCTAAGAGTCTCATGGGATGTTCCTGCCCAAGATGACTTCAGATTGTTCCTTCAATTAGAATGCAGGCGAATAAGATAGCTTTTTCATAGTTGCTTTTCTTTTAGCAAATGTGAAGGCTGTTTTGCTTTTTAATTAAAAGTTGCTGTATTTTTTTACTTTATTCTGATAAAGCTTTTTTTCTTACCTAAGAGCAACATTTTATTTGCTTAAATTCTAGTGAAAATATACACGATGGATAAGTGGCTAAAGTATGTGTATTGGAATGCCCTTAGAAATGTTGCATTCTCATTTATCAATAAAATGGAGAAGGTAATAACACCTGTCATTAAGTTCTGTCTTGCTAGTGATAAGCAAATTCAATTGTTCAGTCAATTATGCTGTGCTCTAAGAATGTAACTTACTGTTCTAGACTGTTCATCCTTTTAACTTTTCCTGGGGCTTTGACTCACCCAGGTAGCTCTCCACTCCCTATTGTTAGAATAAAGTAGGTATCTGCTCTACATGCATCATCTGCTAAGGTCTCCATATCTCAGAGAGGCAACAAGAAGAGCCCCAAGGACCACATGTGGTAACAGCAGTCTGTGTGTATATTGGCCAAGTCTCATTACTCCTCAATGTGTAAATATTAGCTATTGAACTACATTCAGGAAACCACAGAAGTAACCGGTACTGTATAATATATCCAGGGTAAAATTGTGTGTGTGTGTGTGTGTGTGTGTGTGTGTGAGTGAGTGTGTGTGTGTGTGCTATTTATTTTCAGTAGGGCAAAGTCTGCTTTGTTCTTAAGTATAGATATTTAGAATAAAAATTTCACTCTCAAAATATGAGGATCACAAAGGAAGAAAAGAGGAGAGAGGGCAAAGAGAGGGAACATTTTTAGAATGTAGGGAAAAAGAGAAGCCAATTTCCTTAAGATTTCTGAGCAGCTACTTCAACGTATGTATTTTGTTGCTTCTGTGGAAATACACAAAAATCTGTATCTTCAAAAGTCAGAGACACTCACTGTCTTTCTCTATTATTTTCCATTATACAGCCCTACTAGTGATACTTTAGGAATGTGAAACAATATCGATATTAACTAATAACCTTCATAGGAAGAGAAGTTTCAGAGAGCCTATGAATGCAAGCTGTACACATTAATATGTCTAGGAGTTTAACAAGCAGAAATTCAGCTTAGGCCTAGAAGGGAGATTTCAGTGTGTTCTACTTTATCATGTCACTAAATGACCTATTATATTATATTCAGCTCTATTTTAAGGTGTTACATTTTAATTGTTTCTTTCTTCTCCTAGGCCCAAAGTAATTATCAGTACAGTAGTTATATTTGCTAGCCAGGCTTAGAGCTATGGCAAATAATGATAAATACATTATTCATTTTCAGTGAATAATGAATAAAACAAGTACAATATGGAAATGTAATTAAAATGTAAATTTGGATGGGTTTTAATTTTTCAGTCTAGCAGAACATGATATAATATAGTTTCTTCAATGGAACAAAAGAGATATTTCTTGGAAACATTCAATTGTGTTTTCTGACATATATGTATTGTTTTCAGGTATTATGCTCATATTCTACCAAAATAACAGTGTAACACTTCATTAAACCAACTATTTGAACAACTTAGAAGATGAAACCAACTTTTTCTTTCTGTTTTATAACTAATAATTCTTGAAACTGGTTTGTACATGAAGGCATCCCCATTCATATGATTTCCTTCAAAAAGATACAACAGAATTGGAAATTCTCAAAATTCTTTGCTCATTTAGTATTAAAAGCATTTACAATTAGAGCCTCTAAAATTAATGACATGCATTTAAGGCCTTTGAAAATAATATACATTTTATACAATAGGTTATGAAGACCTGTGAAGTCTGTTGGGTTAATGGGAGGTTACTTGCAAAACAAAAGCACATGATTTTTTTTTTGAGTAAGAATATATAGTAGTTGGTTTGTTTCCAAATATCCTTAGTTATAAACATAAACCTATGATGCCAAGTTGATCAGTCATCAACCAAAAGTAAGTATTAAAGTAAATCAAATAAAGTTTATAAATGCAAGGCACATAGAATTAAAATGCATGGTGGAAATATATGGAGGACGGGCAGCATTAGCATTTAAAACTTAGTAAGCTTCAACAGCAAGGTTTCCAAAACCTATTTAATTCCACAGGCCACCTACCAACCAAGCAACCAGAATCAGTAGCAGACATTAGCTGGAAGAAATTGCTATCCAAACACAACATCTAATATTATCTTTAATATGGTATAGAATCTTGTATTTCTAAAGCTGTTCATTTAACATTTGAGTGCTTGCCAAGTTCTCTAAACTTTACTGAGTACTTATATGTGGTGTTTAGCTGTGACTTACATTCTCTGGTTCCTACTCCAAATTAACTTTTTTTGGCTTCTGGCCTGTCTAGAAGAACACTGCTCATTTGTGTTGACTCATGTTCAGTATTTTGTCCACAATGTCTACTCTTATTTTCCTGCTTAAGGTACCCCAATTATTCATCACTTTATATTTGTGCATTATTTTTCTTTTCTCTCCCTTCCTTCCTTCCTTCCATCCTTCTCTCATTCCTTCCATCCTTTTCTTCTTCTTTCCCTCCTTCCTTCCTCCCTCCCTTCCTTCCTTCCTTTCCTTCTCTGTTTTTCTCTCCGCTCGCACGCGCGTGCGTGTTTGTGTGTGTGTGTGTGTGTGTGTGTGTGTGTGTGTGTCCGTATAAGGGCTTGAACTCAGGTCCTGGGAACTGTCCCTTAGGTATTTTGCTCAAGGTTGACACTGTACCACTTCAGCCACAGCTCCATATCTGGCATTTTACTGGTTAATTGTAAATAAGAGTCTCACTGACTTTTGCCCAGGCTAGCTCAAAATTTTGATCCTCAAGTCTCAGCCTCCTGAGTAACTATGATTACAAGCATGAGCCACTGGTACCCAGCTCATTGATCTATTTTCTAAAACTCTTTGAAGTAATCTGTGTTTTGTTTTCTAGCTTTGTATTTTCATTTAATTCCTGATCTCATTTGCTCACCACAGTCTTTGACACTCCTTGATCTTGCCACTACTTAAGATGTATTCATATAATTCAGGTTTGTGATACCATTAACTTTCAGCCATTTGAATATAATATTGACAACAGAAATCTACTTTCCTGGACCTCCCAACCAGTATGTCTCAATGGCACATCAAACCCAAAAATTTAATACTGATCTCTCATATCCACAGCAAAATTGTCCCCTCTGTCTGTCCCACACATTAGTAAATGGCATCGTCGGCTACCAGTTGTACTAAATAAAAATATGACAAAATATTCCAGAATCAAAGGAACATTTGATTAGCAATGATTCCCAATTGATTAAAATATTATGTAATCATTAACTCTCTCCCTTTAACGCTGTCCCTCTTATTACTGAGTCTTTATAGAAGCCTTCCTTTTCGCTCATTCAAATTTCCCTGACTTGGGCTAGGAATATGGCCTACTGGCAAGAGTGCTTGCCTCATATACATGAAGCCCTGGGTTCGATTCCCCAGCACCACATATATAGAAAATGGCCAAAAGTGCCACTATGGCGCAAGTGGTAGAGTGCTAGCCTTGAGCAAAAAGAAGCCAGGGACAGTGCTCAGGCCCTGAGTCCAAGCTCCAGGACTGGCAAACAAAACAAACAAAACAAAACAAATTTCCCTGACTTGACTCTCTTATTTCCAGTCTTTCTGAGTTCCAGTTATTTTTATCTACAGCTTGCAGACTGAACTTTTAACAGGAAAATCTGCGTGCTTCACTTCCTGCATCTATTTATGGTCAACTTGTTATCATTAACATCAAAATTAAATTCCATGATGACAGAAAAGCTTCAAGGAAATTATCTCTCTCAGACTGTTAGTCTTGAGCATCCTTATGTTTCATCATGAACTTGATTATTTCTATTCTACTCCTAGAAATTCATCTCAAACATCACTTCCTTTTGTAGAAATATTCATAATACCGCCCCTGTATAGAGATATGGTATCTCCCAAGTCTGTTCTGCTACCAGCAACAATTTTCATAATTCTTTTCAATTAAAAAGTGTATGATAATTGTTTCACTTAGCATCAAATCTCCAGTTGCCTGTCTTTATCTGTCCCTACATAATCTAACTAAAGGGACTGGGAATATGGCCTAGTGGCAAGAGTTCTTGCCTTGTATACATGAAGGCCTGGGTTCAATTCCCCAGCACCACATATGCATAAAACGGCCAGAAGTGGCACTGTGGCTCAAGTGGCAGAGTGCTAGCCTTGAGCAAAAAGAAGCCAGGGACAGTGCTCAGGCCCTGAGTCCAAACCCCAGGACTGGCAATAAATAAATAAATAAATAGATAGATAGATAAATAAATAAATAAAGTAAATAATCTAACTAAAAATGCTCTGTGGTCAATTAGTGATGCTATATATCTTAATCCAAACCTTAATAGACACTGCTACCAATTTCTTACATGTAACATTAACATCTAGTATGTTCTTACATACGATAGATGCTCAAAAATACTTATTACAGGAACAAATGAACAAATCAGTTTTATCTACCTTATGCAATTTTTCTTTTTGATTCCACTAGAAATTTTTTAAAGAATTCAATTCACAAGCTACCTTAGGAATGATTATACAGATTACATAGTTCTTCAAGAATAGAAGAAAATGAGAATTTCAAAAGAAAATGAATCAGGTAATCAGTAGCCTAAGCTTTGTTATACAAGCTGAGCATTCCCAGAAGAGCTCCTATCTGCCATTTAACCTTTTGAACATGTGTTCCATGACTTTGAAATAAGCATTCCAAGGACTATTTCTACCATCTTTCTTTCTTGAACTATGTTCTTAAAGTACAGTATGCTCAGTAATAGACATCTTAAACTAAGTATGCTCAAAATGTGTCTCTTTCTAAAGGTTTATCCTCTATGAATAAAGCCTCCAGGATTTCTGAGCTCTATTTGAAGCCTACATGTTTAATTGATAAAAGTCTCTTTAATTGAGTCAAGCTCTGTGACAATTGACATCATGGAAATAATCATTTTCATTTCTTCTGAACTTGGGACCTTAGAGTTATCTAAAAAGCAAGTGTTCTTCTATGAGTCCTATAAGCCACAGAAGGGTAGAAAACGGCCATTCAGCAGATAGCTCTGCTTGATAAACTGAAAATACTGCCAACCAGAAAAGGTTGAAATGGTTTTTGTGAGTTCGACTCAGCTCTCGACTGACATCACCAACTTATTTCATATAACTGATGGCACAACCCTTGGTATGCAGCAGTATTTTTCCAAAATTCACCTCAGGTATAGGTAGGATTTGAATCAGTGCCTTGGGCACAATCAGCTTCAATGTGCATCCTTAATTACTTCAGCATTCCATTCCCACTACATCAAGGCAACGTGGGAAGGAGAAGAATTCACAAGATCTGGCTATTTGGATTGGCACCTTGATCCTTCCAAGCTTAGGCTAGTCAGTTCAATCCACTTCAAGCTCATATCTACCTTCACAGAAAACCTTAAAAGGGAAAATTTCACCAAAGAAAGCCATAAATATCCCAGAAATGGTGAGAATTAATACAGCAATAACCTATAAATTAAATTACTTTATTGTTGATATTTTTGTGGTTCACTTGCTCTATCTAACCAGCCCTATAGTGAATACATTCATTTACTTTTTTGTACCAGTCCTAAGGCCGAACTCAGTGCCTAAGCACTGTCACTGAGCTTTTTTCGTTCAAAGCTAAGCACTCTGCCATTAGAGCTACAGTTCCACCTCTGGCTTTAGGGTAGTTAAGTAGAAATAAGAGTCTCATAGACTTTCCTTCCTGGGCTAGCTTTAAACTACAGTCCTCAGATTTTGGCCTCCTGAGTAGCAGCAATTACAGGTGTGAGCCAACTCTGAAGTGTTACTTCTCGTCTCAAAAGTGGTATAACAAGCAGATGCCCTTTTTTTTTTTTTTGCCAGTCCTGGAGCTTCGACTTAGGGCCTGAGCACTGTCCCTGGTTTCTTTTTGCTCAAGACTAGCACTCTACCTCTTGAGCCATAACACCACTTTCAGCTTTTTCTGTTTATGTGGCATTGAGGAATCGAATCCAAGGCTTTGTGCATGCTAGGAAAGCATTCTACTGCTAAGCCATATTCCCAGCCCCATCTTTTGCTTTAATGCCCAGAAATTTTAAGGGGAATTAGATCACTGTACATATCAGACTGAATTAAATGTCACTTGCTTGTGTAGAAGAATTGAGCCAAATCAAAGTTCTGACATTATCAATAAAAAAACAAAAACAAAACTCATTATTATGTTTGACAACATTAAGCTCTTGTAATCTACAACAAATTAATTTTATATGACCTTGATTATTAAATGAGTTTCTTGTATTTGTATGATTTAAGTTAATGAAGTATTCAGTGTTTTCCCAATTCTAACACATTAGACAATACCTAGGAGTTTTTCTCAGCAGAGATCTGGGTGTTCCTCTGATGATTCTGTGCAATTTCCCTGCATTGGATTTAGGTTCCCATTAAGCTCCAATAATCTGCTCTGCTATCTGCCTTTTCTCTTTGCCCTGAAAGACTTTACCAGTCCTCTATTATCCACAGTTCTGTTGGTGTTCAAACCATATCCCCAACAGAAATATCCATATCATCTACTCCTGGAGTATTCAGCAGGCAATAGTCCTACAAATTTTGGATCAATAAGAGAGAAGAAACAGGCTTTATTCAATACTTTTGCCTACTACAAGTATATCATCTGTTTTTTATTAATATATCATCAGTTTTAATGCATTCAAATCAGTAATTTATGATATCAGACTATATGTTAAAAGTAGCCTAATAAACGGCATTACTTAGGCTTTATCCTTAGGACAATTGATCTAGCTATGATTCTTTAAGATTAGTTGAGGGAATTGTCAGCACATATTAATTTATTTACTTTGAAAAATTACATATCATAGACCAAAGCAATTTGTGGGGTGAAATTGTCTCTCTGCATATCAGAACTCAGGATCTTCTGGGTTCAGAGATCAAGTTCCCTTCTTCCCAGGCACCATGTGAAAACCGCCAAACACTGTTTAGCTTATACAATGTGTTATACACAGCAAGGCTTGCTCCTTCAATGGGTACAAAGAAGGTAATTCAATATTAAAGTCCTACTGCTGTCATAAGTGTTTATGACATCACCAAGACCTAGCAGCTGAATTGTAGCTTTGTCTTCCTTTGGCTAACATACATGATTAGAGATGGACTGTCAACGTCTAAGAAGTCATTTTAACCCGTCCCTTACAAAAATTGCTGCTTATAAAAATTCCCTGAATTGTCAGGATACTAGCACAAAATGACTGCTAGTCTTCTCATAATGCTACCAATGGAAGAAAGGACAGACCTTACTGTTAATTCTCAGAACTCACATACAATCATGCTTTTCATTTCCAGACCTCAAGCACTCTTAAAAGTCAGTGAACACTTTAAGATCACCTCTCTTGGCCCAACCTTGAAACCTTATGTTTAAGTCTACCTTCCTGAATTAAGATAGTGAAGGCATGAGGGGAAGAGTGTGGTTTGGGAACAGAAGAAAAAAATGGTAGAAATGCTGTTTCTGTCATCTGTGATCCAAATGGCCTCTGCTCTGTCTCTCTGCCACTGTGTAGGAGCTAAAAGCTGTGCATGGGTTTGTCTACAGTTAAGAGATGGCTCTTGCTTATTTAAATGAGTGAGCTTAAAGTGATCATGTCTTTCTGTGATGGATTCAACCCAGGCCTAAACCAGTTAGCTTATGGCTTTCTTATAGCCACAGTAATGAGAAGTAGACCTACCACCTAGGTTTGCTCTATATTAATGACATGGAAAGCCTTTATACAGTGATTTCTTTTTCTAAATGACAAGTATAGTTCAGATGCTTGGATCATCTGCAGGCTGAGCCTCATCTTGGGATGAGTCAGCCACTGGAATATAAAGTTATAACAAGATATAAAGCTGAATCTAAGAATCACAGAACAAATGAAGAAAAGACCTGACGAAACAGAACTGACATAACCTTTTAAGCAATTACATGAGCTAAAAGCTTATATTGTTTAAGGCAGCTGGAAATTGAGTTTTCCATTGACTTTGCTCAAAGGACCCATGCTAAATCACTAGGGCCATAAATGTTCAGCCTGATTATGCTTATGTATGGAATGTAGCAGCAAGTATCTTGAAAAACATTTTTGATTATTAAATAAAGTGGCACATAAGAAATGTCTGGCGCATCTTGCTAATAAATGGTACCTTGTTTTCTACCAAGGATGTAAGAGATACTCTCATTCTAAAAACTTAAAGCACAGATTTAAACTTTACATATTTATCATAGGCACTTTTAAATGTTATCATTGATATTTTAGGGAGTTTTTAAGTTGAATTATTCAATAATCCCTTTGAGAAGCTAAAGAGAGCTATAGATCATCAGAAAAAAATGCAAATACTTCATGGGTGAATTGATAAAGAAAACATCTGCCTTCATGTACAGAAAGGTGTGTAAGTCCTACAATGGAGATTAAATGATTAAATAAATTGATGCAAGTATTTCCATTGATATTCATCTCCAACAAATATTATGAGTTCTTAAGCAGATTATCAGCTCCTTTTTCATTGATGTGAAATCAAAACTAATGCTACATAGTCCCTTCTCCCCTGCTCAGTCTTGCAAGTTTTCTGCAATCTCAGTAACTCAGGTCCTCTTTCCTGTAAATTGTAAGACTTTCCCTCCCTAGCTGACCAAAATATTTTATTGAAAATTTTTAGTTGATGACAAGTAGTTTTGAGAAGATTGATTTGATTATGAAATATTAAGACATTAAAGTAGCTAACACTGCCTCATTTCAGTATAAAAACCATACACTTCTCTCATCCTTTATCTAGTAGTTAACCATCATTTGTAAGCAGATGAAGAACACTTGTGTTCATTTTATCTTTTCTTTTTTCTTTCTTTCTTTCTGTTTGTTGGTACTGGGGATGGAACCCAAGACGTTGCACTTGCTAGGCAAGTGCTTTGCCACTGAGCTACATCCCAGCCCTCATTTTAGATATGTAAGTAACAGGTTTTGCAACTTTAAGAACTACCCAAAATGGGATGACTTAAAATAGCAACTAGCTCATAGCTCTGCTGCTAACCAACTTGGCTAAGCCCAGCTGATTAGTGTTCTTTTAGCTTCAGCTGGACTTTATCAGCAATTGCCTTTTTTTTTTTTTTTTTTTTTGCTAGTCCTGGGGCTTGAACTCAGGGCCTGAGCACTGTCCCTGGCTTCTTTTTGCTCAAGGCTAGCACTCTGTCACTTGAGCCACAGCGCCACTTCTGGTCATTTTCTATGTATGTGGTGCTGGGGAATCGAACCCAGGGCTTCATGTATACGAGGCAAGCACTCTTGCCAGTAGGCCATATTCTCAGCCCCAGCAATTGTCTTGATTGGGGATTGCCTATCTATGATGACCTCAGCTCTACTCCATGTGAGCTTTCATTCACCAGAAGTAGAGCTGGATCTAGTTCATCATTCAATAGAGTTCCTCCAGAGATATATAAAAGGTCTCTTGAGGCCTAGTCTCAGGGCTGGTACAATGTTATTTCTGCCACATGCTCTTGATCAAGGCACATGGCCAGCTCACATTCAAAGATAAGGAAATACACTTATGGAATAATAAACATCAATATCACATGGCAACATTGTCTGGATACAGGAGGAAAATTATGGGTCACTTTTTTGAATGTGTCTTTTCTATTCCCTTTTGTTTTCTATATTATAAACCCTTAAGCACTGTAAAGTTATTGGAGTAGTAGGTACATGTAGAGATTATCACAATACTTCCTGCTTAGTATACTTCACAATGCCTTTACTATAACAGGCTCTGGGTCTTGGTGATGGTAGCTTTAACTGGCCATTCATTTGTATGGAAATGGACCCACAGCCACTGTACACACTTAGGTTATTTAATTGGTTACAAAACAACATTTATATCAGACATCTTGCCACCCTGGATGTTTCATAAAAATTAATTCCAGTGCTCTAAGAAGCACAGATCAGAACCTTGAACAACTAAACCAAAATACCTGAGGTGGGGAGCCACCTCAGGTATATATTTTAAGTTCCCCAGCTGAACCTCCTGTGTAGCTTACTTAAGAAAGACTGAGTTGACTACCAACCATATATATTCCAAATGAGTAGTGGCTCTCAAAATTGATGTATATCAGAATCACCTGAGGAGCTTGTGAACTATAGATTTCTGGGCTTCAAAACCTGAATCTCTCTTCCAGTATTTGGGCTGCAGATGATGCTAATGCTCTTCATTAAAAGACTGCACTTTGAGACCCATCATTATAAATAAACATGGCCTACTGACTTTTTTAAAGTATACCACCTCAGATATATTTGTGCCAAATATTATTAATAAGGCAAAAATTCCTATTTTAGAATAATGTGGTAATTCCAGGGGGGAAAAAAGTTAGTTCTGTTTTGTTTACACCTAACAATGTCTGTCCCAGGAACAGCATCCTGGTAACATGTTTAAAAATGCAAATTTTCAGGCTCTACCCTATAGTTAATGAATCAGAAACTCTGGGGTTGTGCCAAGCAATCTGTTTCCATAGGCCTCCCAGGTGGATTCTGATAAACACTAGCATTAGTAAACCTCTGTACTGATGTATATAAACAAACAAAGAAAGTGAATTACAAGTAACAATTGAGTAGTACCAGTCCCATGTCTCATAGATACCTAGAAATTGTGAGTTAATTGAGGTAGACCACAGAAAAGTGATAAAATCTGAGCAGAGGGAAGTTGGACCTCCAATTCACCTAGCCAAAAGAGATATGATATCCTATGTGGATGGGTGATTTTTGGGGTTAGCAAGAGGAACATGCAGGAGGCTGCAAGTAATATATTCAGTTAAAAAAGATCATAACTTTACATTGAATCACACCAGGTTCCAGAATTTAAAAATGAATAAATAAATAAGTGATGGTGGACTGATGGACAGGACTTTACCAAATTCAAGGCCAAGGTCCCAAATGACCATTATATCCCCAGTTACCCGCAGAGATGTGAAAATAAAAGGACCATTTTGGGGGAGAGGTGGATTCTCCTAGCATGAGAAATAGGAGGAAGCAATGGCTCATTGTGGGAATGTAATTCTGCCCCCTTCAAAGAAAAGGGAGAGTGCGAAGGGCACTATTTCCGTTCTTCATTCAATAAGCTTTACGGAGTGCTTCCCATGTACCAGGGATCATGTTAGTCACTGGGAATACATTCTGTGAACAAAGCACAATTCCTGCCCCAAAGGAACTAGTCTAGTCAGGTAGGAAGCGTCAAAGGCATCTACAAAATACACATTACTTTAAGGTGTTTCATCATATGCAGGAAACTACACATTTGCTAGCAAAGCTTTCAAAAGAAAGATTCCTTTCAGCTGTAGCTACCTAAACACTATCATTCCTCCCCTCTGAGGGCTCTGCAAAGACATACAGGAAGTAACTATCATTAATCAGCTATAAGAGCAGTGGTCGAATGGAGGACTCAAGTACATATGAACACTCCTTTGAAAATGAAATGACCCCTGACCTTGTTCCTGATTAGGTATGAAATATCAACTTTACTCCTCCTTCTTTCTTATAAAGAGATAAGACAAAAAGAAAAAGACTTAAAGAAGACAAATCTTATACAAAGAATGAGGATAGTGACCCTCTTGATATTCTAAACCTTTATCCCAAGATATAAAGCTCTATCAATTCATACATAGGTTATTCATCCAGAGCGCTTATCAAGAAGTGGAAAATGTTTCCTTTATAAAATGGTTTGCATCCAAACCCTTGGCTTTCATTGCAATGTTCTTATTGATGACTTATAAAAGTCCATCTGCAGTCCATGCTAACTCCATTAACTCCAAATGTATATGATAGACTGCCTCTTCAATACCTCAGTTAGAAGAGTCATGGGTTCTTTAATCCTAGCAAGTCTGGTAAGAGGTTGAGATTTCTCTCTTTAGGAGTCTGCTCCTGGTTAGAGAAGAGTTCTGAAGGCCCAGTTACTCCAGCAGATTCCCGTGACACTTCAAACAAACTCCCACCAGGTTTTACCTAATGGGCATCATTTGATCTCAGTCACCTTAACCTTTCCTGTTTCCTCCTTACTTAGTCTATTCCAGTCACAGCAGCATTTTTCCCCATAACTAAAATACTTCAACATATCCACTTTGAATCTCTGGCTCTTCGTTTCCTTTCTCTCACATTTACACATGATGTCCTCCATAACTATATAAGGTCTTAGTACAATGGTTACTTCATTAGAAAGTTTCCTAACCAACCATCTGAAATACATCTTTCTTTGATCTTAAGTTTCTAAATCTGATTTAGAGATTTTTTCATTATACTCAGCAACATATAACAATTTACACATATTTTTATTAAAAAAAAACTATTAAATATTTCACCCTATCAGGATGTAGACACCACTGCAAGGGAGTTCTATTTATTTTGTTCTTTTAACATCCAGGTGCCTTAAAACAACACCTGGTACATAGTACATATGTGGTCAACAAAGATTTTCTAAGTAATCCAGTGATTGATCTACGGATTTCCTTAGAGTTGGCTCACTGGCACCTGAAAATAAGTCTTGAATTATAATAATTCTTCTGTGCATATAGCCTCCAAATTTTTGTCTAGGAAGCCAATGCAAATTGAAGAACCCTTCAGCCCTCCTGCTTTTCCAAGTTTTGAGCTCAGCCTGACACTTTTTCCATTCTTCATTTTATAATCACCTTGTTCTTGCTTCCTCAGCCCACCAATCTAAGAATGCTACCCATGTGGTTAAACTCCTCACCTCCCAATGTGACACGTAGCTTGGGAAATTACTGCCTGGCTGCTTCCAGATGTGTGATTCAGACTCTCTCACATGTGTGAGACAGAGTAAATGAAAAAAAATGCTAGAATATCTGGGACATTTTTATGGTCAGTGGGAAAGCCATAACATGATAGTTAAATTTGGAACTACCAAGGGAATACAGGTTGAATAATCATCATAATTCTAAGGAATAAATGTTTATTTCTACTTAAAGCAAATTGAATAAACTGTCTGAAAAAAACATGGTGAAAGACATCTTGTAAATATAAAACTTCATGGACTTAAACTTTTGCAACAATGGCTTGCTGAAGGACACAAACTTTGGGGTTTATTTTAGCTTCTTGTTGGAATCGTTGACAAAAGTTTGGACTAGTCTCATAAAAATTCTTCTAAGGAAATTCAGGGGATCTACAATATATTCAGCTCTAACTTGACAACTTCTATTTCTACTCAATCTGGAAAAATATTTGAAAACCACTAGAAATTGGCATCTAAATTCATGGGTCACCCAGGAGAATGAACCTGAGAACAAACAAAAATAGCAAAATCAAAGCATTTTACTTTTTGCCAAATTCTCTCAGTGCAAGTCTTGTCAGCCTCCATGGGGGTGACTCCAATCTCACATTTAAGGCTGTAGCCTTCTGTCACTTGCTCAGTCTCCCATTCATAAAGAATAAGTACCACTGACACTAATCTGTGTAGCAAAGGAAAAAAATAATCCTGAAGGTCTTTATTAGGTCTCCTTTCCCTTTACACTGTCACATCTAATCACCTCTTCCCTTCATTACTCTCTGTCAGAACAGTAAGTGATAACAAGTTTGATTTCCACTGAATATATGTAAATTTCACTCTCTGACATTTTTGTGGCAAGAGTCTGGGTCAAAGTTTTGTTTTTTTCAGCTTTTAAAAGTTTGTCAGTTTTTTTATTTGCATAATTTAATTGCAAAGGAGTTTTATGTTATAAGTATTTTCTCCAAGAACCACCAGAGTCACAAAGATAGACACAAAACAAAGAATTGTGCCATCAGCCAGAAATCTGGCAAGCACACCTGGACCCAAGTTTTATCTTCTAACACTTAACATCAAATCATGAAGCTTGACCTGTGGTAAGTCATAAGTATGTTACCTTTTCCTCTGCTACAAACACACTCTAATGTCTCACCTGAATTTCTTTTAGCAGAATGATGCACAGGAAAATCTCATCTGAGTCCTACATCAAAGTTTCTTTGAGTCTTTCCTTCATTTCTTTTCCTACAAATCAAGAATATCAAAATTGCTTTCTTGGGATTTGTTGTTGCTGTGCTGTGAATCATATTTTTTCTTTCTAAGGTAGTTACTACTTTTTCATTTTGTTTTCTCACAATACACCTTTGAACGCATAGACTGGATCTTTTGGATATATAAGCTATAAGAACACCAAAAAATTTCCCCACAATATGAGCAGAAATGTAAGGGAATAAGTATTATGTTTTCTGCTTGATAGCAAACCAAGTAATATTTATTATGCACCTGCTGTGGATCCAGTTCTGAGAAAAAGAATACTGGATGAAATATTAGAAATAGCTATATTTTCCTCATAGAGCAGGCATCTCCAACTGAAAATAAGCAAAAGTGTCATTTCATAAGTGTGATTTAAGCACAAAAGGGAAAATTCTAGTACATGCAAAATTGTTTCCCTTCACCAAGTGGAGAAGATTCAGAAATGCCAGATGGCTAGTTAAACCTTCAACTTGGACCCTCTATAATTCTCATTCAAACCCCAGCATGATTCTAATGTCCCTTAGTGATTCCAATGTCCTTGTTAATCCCAGACTCAGATTTCCCTAATGAGAGAGATGACCATGAAAGTCCTGAGACCTTGAAACAGCATGGGGACACTCTTTCCTTTCTCTGCCCTGACAGAAGGAAATGTGAAGATACCTTCTGGCATGAGGATTGAAGCTATCCAAGGACAGCCATATTTTTATCGAAGTATTGCCTCTCCCCTATTGCATGTTTATGTCCCATAAATAAGTATCATTCGAGCAATTTCAAAACCACTACTACCTACGACTTTGTTATCCTTCCTTTTGTTTCTCATCTGCCTCTATATCATTTCCCTTTCTTCCTTCCTTCCCTCCTTCCTTCTTTCCTTCCCTCCTTCCTTACACCTTTTCTTCCTTCCTTCTATCTATTCTAATTTACTTCCTTCCCTTCCTGTTAACCTACTTTGGAAATAAGCAGGATAGAGACTGTTTCAAACAAGACACTCTCTCTAGTCCGTATCTAGATGAACCCACTGTATTTTTCAATGAATATGAAACCTAGTTTTCAACTGGCTCCTTTGTACCTTGATTTTTCACCAACGTTTGATGTTCTCTTATCTGAAGAATAACTCCACCTTTTCCTAGTTCATGCAAGCCTATTGAGGTCACTCAACTTCAAAGTGCCTGTCTGTGGCTCAGATGGTGAGGTTCTCTTGTGTGAGTGTCTTGGTGACACCCATGGGAGAAGGATAATGTTCTTCTGTAAGGTGATCTGGACCAATGACAATGCTGTGCTCTTTCTGTCACAAATTCCAATGGTGAACCCAGCATTGTGGAGAGGTCTGATAATGTCTCTAAAAGGCCGCAATGTTCTGTGAGATGCTTCCCGAGTATCCTATTGCAAGATCTAAAGAGTCTCTGGCTCATTGCAGTTTGCTTCATTTGTCACAGGTAGTGCCAGAAATGCTAATCAATTTTTAGATATATTCTCTGTCTTGCAGTGGAAATTTTTGGTATCAAACCCTCCCTACCAAAAGTTAAATGGCAAGGAATACCTAGCTGTGTCATAACAATTATCCCACCCTGCTCCCAAGGTCTGCAGTTTTCTGCCATTGTCGACCTCAAGGATCCTCACCATGAGTACTGACAAATACAGGAATCCATGCCCAACCATCCCGAGCTGAGGATTTGAGTGATAGTCCTTTTCACCTTGAATCTGGCAAGGGCATTTTTTTAAGTAATTCAAGGAACCTCACTTCTCTATGTCCTAAAACTGGACAGCTTGGCACATACAAGGCATGAAAGAGAAAAGAAAGGAGCCTGTGAAGACAGACTAAATATTTAAGAAGAGGAGAGCACAAGGAAAGCAGGTGACCAAAGAGATACAGCCTCTAAGCAGAGGGGAGAGTGACCTGCACTGCCTGAAGGATTACAGCCATCACTGTATCAGGGACTGTGGCCAAAAAGATTCTTATTTTCACAAGACTTCTCAAGGTTGGAGACAAAATCTCACTTCTTATTTCACAAGAACAAGAAGTTGCCTGGATGAAAAGCCAACAGATCTCTCCCCATTCATGCAAGCAGACCTCTACCTATAAACAATACTTTTGTCTACTTTGTTTTGTTTTGTTCTAACCCCAAGAAAGCTCTGTGTAGTGTTCCAGTACATCTAAATCCCAAATTCATCACTTATGAGTGATGTGTGGACTTGGCAAAGTCTCAACTTCGCTCGGCCTTAGTTTCTCATCTATAAAACAAGAATAATAAGAGTGACAGGTTATCTTACCCATGGTTTGAGTGTGAAATGTGATGAGCCTGGTAAAGTATATGTCATGGTATAAATGCTTAATAAGCGTTAGGCCCTATGATTGTTCTCCATAGAAGAATGGAAATAGTCAAGCATAGAAGAAATATATCAACTTGGGCACTGAGAATGCATGGAGGTGCTAGCCTTGGTCCAGAATGCTTTGGTCTGTCTTGTGTGTAGGCCAAACACAATCATGCACGATGCTACAGCCTAGGTAGAGGTTGCCCACAAGAAGGCTCGAGGACAGGGTATGTTTTCACTGGCAGAGTATTAACCAGCCAAAACCTCTGGAAATTCATGACACTCCCTTGGCAAAGTCAATGCTTTATTGAAAACATCTTAGTAGTCCAATACATAAAATGAATCTTGTATCCAACCTTTGACCAGAAATTCCATTGGCCAGGAGATGGTCCTGGGGAAAGATTAGTGATTCACTTAACAAAGAAAGGCTGGTGAAAGAAAAGCTTCAGCAAGTAGCCATTTCTGGACAATAAAACACTCTTAATTGAATCAGGCACACACTCCGCAAAAGGTCCCAGGTCCTGGCAGGGCATATGTCCCACAGTTTAATATCAGAAATGTTTTCCAGAGTCACCCACACATTGAAGAGACGCCAAGGGTCTCAGTCTGCTCGGTGGCTATGCAAGATGGATTAACAGGGGTGGAAATTCTCAAATCCAGCCAATGTGAAAGGCAAGCACAAACACCAGACTTGGGAGAAATCCTGGGAAGCCTGACAGGTCTAAGGGTTACTGCTAGCTTATGGTACCATATTGCACGGGATGACCTTCTGAACTGGTAAAGGATGCAGAGTGCCAGAAAGAAATGGGCTCTTCTTGTCTCAGTGACATAGCCCATGGCAGGGTGGCACTGTCCAAGAAATGCTGCTTTGAACGTGGTAGAGGAAATAGGACATGGAGTTTACTGGGTGGAATTTATCACTGACCTAGAAATCGGAGTCATCGGCAGCCCAAGAAAACAAGAATTTCAAGAACAAATTAAAGCAGCTAAAAACGGGCCAAGAGGCCAGGATTCGGTTAGAAGGTGGTGTTTTTTTCTGGTTAAAAGCAGAGAAGAATGATGAGAGAGGCATCAGAGGGTCCATATCTTCACGGCATTAAGCTGGCACATCACTGTGATGATGGGAAGGTCCAGACAAAAACAGGGTTTGCACAATCAATCATCTTACCACAGGAATCCATGCATCAAGGAGCCAGATAAGCTGACAAGTGGCTGCAAGTGGGATTTGAGGCTACTGTAACCTGTGAACAGGAGTACACACACACACACACACACACACACACACACACACACACACACACACACACACCCTATCCAATCAACATCTTCTTTGAAGGAAAGAAAATTAGAGTTGGTAAAAACAGTCTGCAGAAAAGAAAGAGCAATATAAAGATTTAGACTTGAGTCTAAGGATTTAGACTAAATCCTTAGACTCAAGTCTAAATCTGTTGTGGTAAATGAACATTTTATCACAAACTTTGAACTGATTATATCAAGTTTGTCTTAGATGAGCATTCTCCATTTTTTGTTCTTTTGTTGAAGACAGACTTGCTGTGCAGCACAGCTGGCCTCAAACTCATGATCCTCCTGCCACTGCCTCCTAAATGTTGGGATATTAGCTGGCACCACCAGCTGGGCCTTCCATCCTTCATTTTCATAATAGTAAAGTTACACCATGTCCCAGCTTCTCTGTCCCTTAATGGACCTCTTCATACGCCTTTGCATTCTCCACCTCCTCTACCCCTACCATCATCTCCTTTAGCGCTACTGTTGTCATCTTCATTATTTCTGCCTCCATCTTTACAATGTCCATTACCTCCACACAAAAAAAATCACTATTCCTTTTACTTCCAACCTTTACCCTTTTACTTCCCATCTATTACCAGCAACAGCTCTATGACCTCTTCCCTTACTGTCACCTCCTCTCCCATTTTCACCAAAATCTCTATCATTATCACCCAAACACCTCCACCACCCTTGTTGTCATTTCCTTCTCTCCATCTCCATCGATACCTAACACTGCCACTTTCATCTGCACTATCATATTCTCATTGTCTCCATCATGGGCTCTAGGAACTTCATTTGATTGTCTGTCTAGCCAATAGCCAAAAATGGCAGTTAGTTTGGAGGTTTTTCTGTCGGAAGCACAGCTTGGCTGAGGGTTTGGGAAACATATTTTTTATGTACTATATGTACCTCGATGCTTGCAAGTTTAAAAGAGACAAATAAATTCACATCTAAATTCCATATACAAATTTCAAGTACACACTTGGAGAATCCATTATAATTTCAACTCTTCCTGTTTACCAGCACTATCAACCAAGCCTGGTTTCTTTGTTTTCCTCATCTCAAATAATAGCATCACCCTCCTACAGGCTGCTCAGGGGCACAATTTGCAGCCTCACTCTTTACCACCCAATGCTAGAAGGTTGAATGATGACATCCATTTCTCATCCTAACATTGCCAAATATCTGCTTGCAGTACTTCATGCATCCTTCTCTTTATACTCTACCTGCCCTAGTTTTGTCTGACATAATTTCCCCCTAGGTTATTACATTACCTTCTCAGTGGTCAACAAGCACCAAATCTTGCTTGATCCCAGTTAATCTTACAATCTCAAACCTCTCTCTCTTAAGTCTATAGTCTACATTTTGTAATGAATGAGTCGTTCCAATACATATAATGAATTGTGTGCTGGACTTGAACGCCATATTTCACCCTTTCTTATATCCATACCCCTTAAAATGTGACTTTACAGTAGGTTCCACTTCCAAGGAGAAAGTATGATTGTCTATCTTTTTATTTCTTTTTGAGAATAAATGAATTTTAACATTTTATTAGATTCAATGAACAATGTGCCACATCTATCAGTTGCAAAAATTCACAAGTGAAATATCAAGATCCTTGATATTCTCACTATAGTTGTTCTCACTATAGTTGTTCTATAATTGTATATATTATTCTGCATTATATTTCTGCACATCTTTGGTATAAGTTTTTTCCACTACCGGACACCTCTACTTGTTCTATTAATACTTTTTCCCAAAACTGTCATATTTAATAACCTTTTCTTCTTTATTCACAGTCTGTACTTTTTTTTCACCTTAGTGTACTACCATCACAGCATATTAAAATGTAAATGAGAAAATTCAATGTTTCTGGTACAGAGTATAATTTTTAAATGCATGAATGCACTAGCATGTAATGTTAAATGTGGAAGTATTTCATTTGAATAAATAATATAAATTTTTATTTGAAAAAATATCTAAAGAATTATGAAAACTACTTCATAAATCAGCATGGAAATATTTCAGAAAATAATGAGTATGTATTTATAAAATTATGCCATCCCTCCCATCTTCCCTTGTAAATAACATTTTTTTGTAATCACCATCACATGTGCTCCTTCTCTGACTACCAACTGACTGACTATTAGATGTTTTAGGCCACCTCCCAGCAGCCTCTGTCCTGTCTGGCCTACAGTTACCCCTTCCCATCCCTCATTATAGAAATGGCCTGCCACACAGCTGCCATGTCCCAAAGTACATGCAAGAGGATAGGAGCCTGCTTCTCCAGGCAGTGGCTGGTAGGTCTTTAGATAGTAATTATCTCAGACTCATCATTCCCATCTGTTTGGAGAGAAAGGAAAGGAGGATCCATTGCCCAAGCCTGCATGCTTTTGATGTTGCTGGATATTGGGCAGCAGTGGCACAGTATGCTCTATGGTAGCATTCTCCAGGGGGCAAGGCACCCCAGCCTCAACTTGGGAAGGTTCTTCATTGTTTTCAGGTTGCATGTCTTCAAAATCTTCATGCTCCTTCATGATTTCCATCTTCAACATGTCTGCGGGAGCCTCAGCAGCAAGAGTCCAGGTGGCTGCCAGCATCTTGGTCTGCCACTCTGTGCCTTCACCTGCAAGATGCAACAGCAGCTCCTTCTTCTTCTCCCTCTTTTCCTGAGAGTTTGTGGAGACACAC
Source organism: Perognathus longimembris pacificus (assembly GCF_023159225.1). Classification (NCBI taxonomy): domain Eukaryota; kingdom Metazoa; phylum Chordata; class Mammalia; order Rodentia; family Heteromyidae; genus Perognathus; species Perognathus longimembris. The sequence continues at coordinate 58,990,474 of NC_063166.1, forward strand.
TTGTCTTTCTACTGATTCAGTTCATCCAGGACTTCCATGTGTTCTTTACACAAAACTATGGCCTGTTCAATGGCACTGATGTGTTCTGACAGCTGGCTACATCGATGGTGGAGGTCATTTGATTGTTTTTGGTGGCCCATCTTGTTGAGCAGGTCATGGATGAAGCAGATTTTCAGGTCCTTCTTGGGCACCTGTGTGTCCTACTATCTATCCCCAAACACGCCGTGGTTCCAGCTCTTGTGGAAGCGGGCCTGGAGCTCCAGCATTCTCTGGCACTGGATGGCCAGGTTGGCCAGGCACCCACAGTGGGCCTGCTGCTCCTGCAGCTGCCAGCTGAGCTTCGCCTTCTTTGCTTCAGCTGCTGCTGGCACTTGAAGGTTAAAATCCCACATGGGGATGGGTTGTCTACGTCCTCTGGAACAGACACATCAGGGGGAGTCACCTCCCCACCCTTTTCTCCTTTTCTCACCACTTCACCTTCCCTAAGGAAAGCCAGGAAGCGCTGGTTGGCCTGCAGCTGTTCTTTCTCCTGTCTTGTTGCTTCCAGACACTTCAGTGTGTCCTGTAACTTTTGAAGAACCTTCTGGTCCCCTAATTTTCTCCTCCCCTGCCCCTGCTTCAGCAGCTCCAGCAGCTGTGTGGGCCTCAGCAGGAGCTGCTGCAGGGCCTCCTCTCTGAGATCCACTGCCTATTGGAGGCCACGTGCTGATCACAGGTGGCTCTGAGCTCCTGAAGCTGGGCCAGGGACTGGTCACGCAGCTCCTGCAGATCCTAAGCCTCTTGGCTGTTTAACTCAGCCACTTCTTTCCATTCTTTTAACTTCTCCTCTCACGGTTCCAGCTTCTCCTGTAGATGTTTCTTCACCTGCTGCTCTGAGTGCAGGATGCTGGTGAGCTCCTCCTCCTCATTGTTCAGCATATGGAAGGTGTCCTGAGGCTGAGACACCTGATCTTTCAGCTCTCAGTTGCACACCAGTGTGCATCTCATGGCCTCATGTTCCTTTTCTAATGTCTCCAGGATCCAGTGCCAGTCCTCAGTATTGTGATCCCATTCCTCAGCCTTCTTTTCTAGTATTTACAGCTGCTGCTGCTGCTGCTGCTCCAGATTCTGGAGACCGAGGCTCTGGTTTGCTTCTACCTGAATGTGAAGTTGTTCCTCCAGGTTCTTTAACTCCTTGTAAGTCTTCCAGGTCTAGGCCTGCAGCTGCAGATCAGCCTGAGATAGGTCTGCAGAGGGTTGTGAGGATGGAAGCTCTGCCAGCTGCTTTCTTAGTTCCACCAGGGTTGTCTCTAGGTCCAACACCGGCCTCACCTTTTGCTCTCTACTCTCAATTGATTCACCTGCTCTAAGAGCTACTGGACTTTCTCATTCCATCTGCAGCTCTCCATCCTCAGGTCCTCTGCTAACGTGTCCCTTTCCAACTTTAATGTCACCGACTCTTTCATGTTGTCTAGTTGTCTTTCTGACTCTGCCTGTTCCTCTAGTGGTTGTTATAACTTGTGAATTTTTATTTTCATGTTGGCCCTCTCTGTCAGGAGCACTTCCAGCCTCTCCTGTAGCTCAGTTTTCTCTTCCTCTAGGACCTCGTAGCTTCTGGCCTTTTCCTGGGGCTGCAGGTTCATGTGATTCAGGGTTTTCAAGCTCAATCTGAGTGGTTAAGACCACAGACAGTGTCATCTATAGCTCTGTGACTCGCTGCTGTGAAGCCTGCAGGCAGCTTTTAAGACCTTGGTGCTCCATTTCTCTTTCATTGGTCACTGCTGCATGTTTGCCAGAGCATATTGTAAATTGAATTTTTCTGAAAGCAACATCTGTACTGATAACTTGTGGAGTTCCAGCTCTGTTTTCAGTGCTTCCTGAATACAGGCCATCTTCTCATACTCTTCCCCCTGTTGGTCCTACAGGTCCTTCTTGTCCTGCTTTAGTTGTTTGATCTCACTGAAGAGCTGCTGGTTTTGTGGTCTGCTAGAGTCCTAGGCCAGCACCAGGTGTTGGTAATGTCTTTCTAGGTCCTTGGTGTTACTGGGACCTGTGACCCTCTTGACCCTGGCAGCTCTTACTATGCCCAAAGGGAGGCTTAGGGTCAGTGTGATCTTTGAATTACAATCCCCAGAGGTGTTTGTCTTGGGGTTACTTCCCTTTTTGGCTTTCTTCTTTTTCTTGGATTCTGTGGGTCCATCATAATTCCTCTGCTGGTATTCCTGCAGCAGTTTCTTTCCTGCAGCTAACATTTTTCATCTTGTTTGCTTAGACATCCCAGTGCTTTGACATGGAAGGCCACATACCAAGGCTCTCTGAAATCACCTCTGTTCTCACAACCACCACCAACTATGTCTATTTCCTCCAAAAATCACCTCAATTCTCTCACTTACCAATGATCATCTCTACCTTCCTCAACTGCTGGCAGTAGTATAAGCCAACCAATGAATACCAGTGCTAGTAGGCAGTATGAAATGTGTTTGTGGCCTCAATTCTTGTATCCCATTGGTCAAAAAGAAATATGAAAATTGAGGGTATGGCCAGAATCTTGTGACTCAAGCAGATGGGTAGAATCCTATGAGAACTGCTCCTGCAGCCCCTCCCCCATACAACCTATCCCGTTTGGTTGGGATAAGACTAGTTCTAGCTGGGTATAGTTCTACAAGTCACCTTTCCTGGCTTCCATCACACAATTGTGGTCACCAGAGTTTCCACCAGGCTTCCATCTGCCTTTCAGGAAGTAGCAGTGAGAAACACAGCTATCTGCCCTTGTCCAGTGTCTTCAACTTTTCACTCCATGCAGAATTAGTTCTGTTGTTCTGACCATATTTGCTGACACTTGCATTCTGATCAGGGAGCCATGGAGGTTCATAATGACCTTGATATAAGCTGCTCTTCCAGATACTATGGGACTGGAAGGTGCATGGACATCACAGGTCCAGGACTCTTCTCTATGAAGATTGGCCATGCGGCCTGCAGCATACCTAGGTAATGCATAGGGAATGCTTCCTAGATTAACTGGAATTTGAAGCAGTGAAAAATCCATCTTTTTTATACCTTTCAGTGAAACCTTACATGCTCCACACACTTTGGCTGGAGTTCTCAGGAGAGTCAGAAACATAGTCATGGGAGGCATGCTGATTCAGAATAAAGTAAATCTATTAGCCAAGCAGTCACCTCACAAGCTACATCAAAATAATGTCCAGTAAGTCCAGAATCTAGGTTCTGGGACATCCCTCTACCATTTTAGAGCCCTTGGACATCTACTTCAGCAGTGGAATGATTGGTTTTCCTCCAGTGACTGGCTGAAGTGATTGGTGAGTCAGACTGTATATTAATTATTTAATTCTGGTAGCTGGAAAATGATGGTTGATGAAGAAAGAAGTCAAACAGATCTTGTGGAAATTTCAGAAACTGGTGGGTCTGCTCTAATCATTTTAAGGTACTATTTTAAAACAACATGGAGGATGCTGGGAGGAGTCCCCACAATGTTTGTAAGATGGAGAAGACAATGCAGTAGATGAAGAGGCAGTGGAGTTTGTCCAGTGCAAGGAGACAACTGGTGCCAACTGAGAAGGTGCTAAATATGACTCCTGACTCCTGGCATACAGTAGGAGCTTTTGTCAATGTGGAGATACTGGAGCCAGCAATTGTGGGAGCTTTGAAGTAGATTTCTCTTTAACACTGGCCAAATCCCAAAGATGGTTCAACAAGCCTTCAGAGCTTCAGACAGAGAATTGGGCAGAACAGCTTCCAGAAATTCTGACCTTCATTAATTCTGTGTGTTCAGCTTTTCCTTTCAATGAAAAAAAAATCTGTGCTGATTGTGGTGGTACACATCTGCAATCCCAAGAGGAGACCCAATCATGAGTTCAAGACAAACCTGAACTATGTAGCAAGTTCAAAGTTAGCCTAGGGCTACAGATCCTCAGACTACAAACGTGGTGGCAAGTCCCAGGCATGTCTGTTCTCACCCACCACTTTCCAGCTAGATGCCTCACTTCCCCTCCTTACTTCGATACATGGGACATATGATTCATAATCAGCTTTTGAATATTCATCCTTGCTTTGGTAAAAGAAAAACATGCAGTGTAAGTGTCACTGAATAAGGTCTAGGACAGGGCACATGAGGACTTGCTCATTTATATCTGTGTGTGTAAAAACCTTCCATTAATAACCCACACTACCTCCTGGAAGATAAGAGACCTAGAGAACAGCCATGAATCCCTGATCCATTGCTGCTCTAGACTACTTTAGCCTCAGCCAACCCAGCAGCGGCTCACATGTAGATGCAAGCCAAAATGAAACCAGAAAAACCACTTAGCCAATCCAAACACAAACTGCTATTGTTGTTGTTGTTGTTATGTTACTGATTTATTTGATATAGTCAATTAACAAATATTGATATGTATTTATTCCATTTAGTCATGAGTTTACAATGTTCCTCCACTGAGTAGGAAACAAACTAAAAGCAGTCTGGCATTCAACATATCTAACCCCAAGTTCTCTTTGAAGATGTATCTCCCATATTTCCATTCCTTCCCCTATACAGCTAGTACAACCATTGGAAAAATTCTCAAACTTCAACCATTTGTTCATCAATTAGTCAATTTTTGCATCTTTGTTGCTGTTGATTATTAATTTATGTTTTGAGTTGACTCATACATAACATTGATTCTTATGAAAGTATTTCCGTATATTATACTATCTAAGCAGCCATAATGGTGACAGCCTCATTGCTCTTTTGTACATATTTTAAGAATGAAAATATAAGCATTTAAATAAAAAGAGATTTATCCATGTCCTATGCAGTGTTTGATAAAACTTGGTGAACATTTTACATTCTCTCAAAATCATGTTTCTGCTTCCTCCATCTAGATTTGGAGGTTTAAGTGTCCAGTAAATTATTAAATATTTCTAAACTTCAGGTGGATCCAAAAATTTAAAACCCTTGAAATAAAAACCAAGATGTTTGAGCCCTTGCATCATGGGTGCAATGGAGTAAACATTAGGGGAAACAAGTAAGTGATCCCCAAATCATTTTGAAATTTAAGTTGGGACATATATTAATTAGTAAAGTAAATAAGAACAATTTAGTAGACAGAGGGGTACAGGAGGTAGGCAACGGTAGCTGTGATTTAGAGACATCCAAGAGGATAAAGGAAATTAGTTTTGAGAAGTATCAACAAGGTTACTCCATATATATCAACAAGCTAGAAATGTACCTGATTCTGTTTTACTTCAAGTATGATTTTTGCATGCTTTTTAAAGCAGTATCAAATTTTACATGCAAAACCAAGTTTTTTTATTACTTCATTTTTGTTTCTATCTCCAATCCATCCCAAAGTCATAAGCAAGAAGTAATGTTAATATCTGTCAGTATAAGCCTCTGAGAATCCAAGGTTCTTTCTACTTTACAATTCCTGCAGCAAAGTCTAATACATTATTTATATGAAGGTAGTAACAATTTTAGCTATGCATATAAGAAAAAGAAGAATATCAAAGTTGATTCTGAAATTTAGAAACCAAGTGTAGTTTCTCTTCAACTAAATACTAATATAGCACCCAACCATTTGTGACTTTCTTTTCATTTACTTCCTGTATTATTTTTTAATTTTGTGCATTTTCAAGCATAAATAATACTACAGTGTAGGGGATATTTTTGAACATTTTGTGGCTAGCATACCCATCTGTGAACATGATGAAGACCATGAAAACATTTGTGTTTGTTTCAAACAACAATGCACATTTTACAAATCATCTTCACAGAAACTTGAATCTGTGAGAAGAATTGAAAAAAACGAGGAAAGTTTTTCTTCACGTTGAAACTTTCTGTCACTTTATTTTTTCCCAAGTTTTTAAAATTGTTAGTCTAAAGGTAATGTACAGAGGAGTTAAAGTTACATAGGTCAAGTAATGAGTACATTTCTTTTTGGACAATGTCATCGCTTCCCTTGCTTTCCCCCAGTCTTTTCCTTTCTTTATTTCCCTTACCTTTATCACTTAGATAGTGAAGACAGGAACCTGGATTTCCATCTGTATAGTGGGATCCCCTGCAATCTTCTGACTCAGCAAAAAGGTCAGAAGTTTGAGACCATCCAGGGCTATCTACTGAAGCCCTATCTCATTTTTTTAAGGTCTTCATTACAATTTGAAAAGCATTGAATGAGATCACTATTTGGAGCATGAGCTAACTTATGTAAAGCATTTTATCTCAAATTAATAGTTTGTAGATAAGGACACTCATTGATTTTCAATCTAGTCACTGAAAATTATATCAGAGGATAAAGGAAAAGTAGAGAGAAAGAAGTTGCTTTCCTCAAATTTTGAAAATCATTTGACAGAAAAACTTTATTCAATGTGACCTTATAGAAGTATATCTATTCCAGGTTTTGCAATTTTTAGTTTAAACCTATTAAAATGGACCCATTGTAGTAACAATTAGAGATATAGTGATTAAGTTCGTTTGGCTAATAAGAAGCTTGTAGATCCTCCCTCAGTCATCTCACATTCTTCCAGAATATAACATTCAACATTAAACACACCTGAAAAATAGACATGGCACCAACTAGGAGGCAGTGCTTTTCTATTCCAATGTCCCCCACAACAACTCCCAGATTGGCCTGAAGGGACAAATCTTCACTTATTCCACTAACCCTGAGAATTTACATGAAATAATTTTCACTTATTAGGTGGGAGTTATATTTGAAACAATATGAGAAAATTCACAAGGCAGCAAAAGTAAAATGGTTCTTTGCCTTGGCCTGCCACCATTACTTCATTGCTATGGCATATGACATCATAGTTAGTCCTCAGACTCGGGGGTGTTTCTAATGAGCTAGAGCTGGAAGGGTCCCAGTGGAATGCAGCAAACCAAAAAGGCCCACTGTTCCTTCAAATTCCAACACGATATCAGGAAGGAAAACAAAGGGCTCTTCATGATTCAGAGGTCAACCTGCTCAGTAGCCTGTCAAAAGGTGGCCACAATGCAGGGAAGGGCCTGCTTTAGAGAACAGAAACTAATCATTCTCACCTAGCCTCACTAACCCAAAGACTTCTAGAGAACAGTGGTATGTAATATTATATTCTCAAAATATTCTGATCACTTGGCATGCTATCATTTGGGATTCTTGTCAAAGGAAAGCAATCAACAAGTTTCTAGTCCATAAGTGCAAATAGTAGTATTAATTTTTCTTTCCATTTAAAAAATATAGGGAATAAATGGGAAAAATATTTGTTTACCAGGCATATGAACTAGGTACCTTTCTGTACCTTGACAAACAAAAAAGCTTAGAAGAAAGTAGGAAAGTCACCTTCCCTAGATTCCATAAGGATCTTCACTCCTTTATGTGAACATAACTACTTAGTTACCCAATTTATCCAAGGAAGCACTGTGATTAACCCCAACACCAACATATCAGAGGTCAAAAGAACTAAGTGGAGCCTCTTCTATAGGCTAAAAGTCATAGAAATAGGTATGCGTTTTTCATTCCCAATCTTATTGCCTACCCTTAATAGACAGATGCATACAGACACTTAGACACGCTTATGGTTGTAGAAATCTTCAAACACAAATTGTCTTTCAGATCCAGTTTGCAGAAACACATCTCAGGCCAAATCTGTTCTGCACATGCACTTCTGTGAGACAACTGAGGCATAAGATTCTACTTTACCTCTGAGCTTAACAACACACTTGGGGAAGCCCAGGGTGAAAACATGATTATAGTGATAAAGTTTAGTATATAATTTTGAGAATAATGACAAAACAAGTAGAAAATCACAACTAGGAATATACAAAATTTGAGTAAAGAAACAAATAGTTTAGGTATAATGGAAAATGTTTTAAAAATCCTGTACCAGATAATAATTGGAAGCAATACATGAAGTTGATCACATTAAATTATAGTACATGGATATATGGAGGATCATGGTGAAAACCCCTTATACAATTAGTGTATGCTTAAATTATTTTTTAATTACTGATCAGACTATAATGGGGGAAAGTTTCTAGCAGAATAGCAGTGGGCCAAATGAGAGGGTGAATGAGGTAAAAGTATTGTATATGCATGTATGAAAATAGAGTAATAAAAACTTATAAACGTGTCTTTAAAAGGTGGAGGGGAAATGAGGAATATAGAGGGGTAAGTTTGGTTGAGATACATTTTATGTTCTTGTACGGAAATATCACAGGAACTTCTCTGCCCCTACAACTAATATAAGAAAAAAATCTATTTCAAAAACAGTATTGTATACACACCAGAAGAAATTTTTTTTCAGAGAAATTTGATATTGTTCTGAAATTAGGAAAATAAGTTTCTTCTAGAAAAAATAATAAACATGAATCTATTATCCATAGAAAGGAGCTAAGAATTCTTTAAATGCAACACTCAAAAAACAACAAAAAAAGAGAAATGGAGGTTTACACTTGTAATCCTAGCTACTCAGGAGACTGAAACCTGAGGACCTTGGTTCAAAGCCAGTCTGGGCAGAAATACCTGTACTACTTTTCTTGCATGGGGTGAGGGGGGAGGGATCAATCATGGGGCTTGAACTCTGGGCCTGGGCCATGTCCCTGAGCTCTTTTTACCCAAGGCTAACACTCTACCACTATGAGCCACAGCGCCACAGTTTTCTGGTGGTTAATTGGAGACAAAAGTCTCATGGACTTTCCTTCCCTGGCTGGCTTTGAACTGCAATCCTCAGATTTCAGCCCTTGAGTAGCTAGGATTACATGTGTGAGCCACTAGTGCCCTACAATGTAAGACTCTTACTTCCAATTAACCGCCAAAAAGCCAGAAGTGGAGATGCAGCTCAACTGATGGAGTACTGGCTTTGAGCAAAACAGAGACAATGCCCACACTCTGAATTCTAGCCACAAGACCAGCAATAGAAAAGATTTTTTTTAAAGAGATAGAAAGCCTAATATCAAAAGAATTGAGGCTGGAGGTATGGCTCAAGTTGTAGAGTGCCTGCCAGTGTAAGATCCTGAGTTTAATATTTAGTACTACAAAACTTGAATAGATATTTATCCAAAATGCAACTCTCTACAAACACAGGAAAAGATGATCAACATTATTAATCATTATGAAAATGTTAATCATGACAATAATATGGTGTTTCTTTACTCCTAGTAGAATAGCTTTGTTGAAAAAGACAATTAATTGAGTGTGGCTATTAATGAGTATGGCTAATTGTATCCAAGTGAAGAAAACAATTCTCTGTACTGTATGGCTATAGAAAGACTTCTGTAGCATACAGTATCTAATTCTTTCAGAAAAACAAATGGTTGCAAAATAGTTAAGGGAATACTGGGGCATTCAACTTACAAATTGTTTTAAAGTAACAATTTTTAAAGTTTAAGAATGAAATAGTATACTGGACACCAGTGGTTCCTCCCTGTAATTGTAGGTACCTTGGAGGCTGAGAATGGAAGGACTCCAGTTTGAAGTCAGCCATGAAAGCCTTCTCAATTGCTGGAAAAAGAGAGGTGTGCTTGTTCTCGTAGCTAATAGAAGGCTGGGATCAGAAAGACAGTGGTTCAAGGCCAGCCTGGGCAGAAATACCTATATGCTTCTATCAAAGTGGAAGAAAGCTATGTGTGATGGTACACACTTATTATCCTAGCAGGATCACAGTCCGGGTACCTATTTGCATAGAAGCAAGACCCTATCTCAAAAATAACCATTGCTTAAAAATCTGTGGCTAAGCAGCAGAGTACCTGCCTAATAAGTGTTAAGCCCAGAGTTTAAGCCCCAACACTGCCAAATAAAAAGTTAGCAAATCTATCTATCTATCTATCTATCTATCTATCTATCTATCTATCTATCTATGTATATTTGCCCTTGCAACCTTCAAACTCCTCTCTGACTGCACTTCTTTGGCAGAATCCTTAACTGTAATGTTACGGAAAGAGATATAAGAAGGATTCTGGATACACAATACACTGGTACATGATCTGTCCTTTTATTCTTCATTGATATCTTTCTTCATCTAACCCTATTTCACTATTTCACTATTTCCCTTAAATCAACTCTTTAATCCTATCTCCTGGGATACTTTAAATATATCTGACTTTAAGCAGCTATTAAAACTTTAGCATAAAATATACCTGGGAAATGTTTTTCTTAAGTTTTCATAACAACGAATGAAGATATTAAATAAAAGACATATTCAAGTTTACCATGATAATGAGTAGAGACCACTGAAACATGAAAAAGTCTCAAAACATTTTCTGTTTTTGATTCAACCTAATATTTTGCCTTTATCAGATATCAACGTGGGAGATAAACCTTTTTAGAAGTTGGTCCATTACTTATAACAAACGCGGAATATTTTTAAACAAATCCCCTTTATCTGATGGAATGAAGATTGTCAGAGAAGGGCCCCAGCTGGGACCAAAATTAGAGTAATTAAGAAGCAAAATACAGAGTACTTTTCTCTAACTTGTTTATTTTATTAGATGATTAAATGGTATTACTTGTGCAAAGTTTGTCCTATGTCTAGAAACAAAGAGGCTTTATTGAAATGCTACATGTAGCAGACACAAAACCGAGAGCTTCACAAAGCAAGACCTGGTTATCAAACAGTAAAAGAAATTCTAAAAAATAAAAACAAAAACAATTTTGCTTTTATGATGAGAATGAAATAATTGCCATGTGAGTAAGTGGTACACTAAAATCATCACAAAGTATTTATTTATAGGAAAAAGAAAGAGAGAAAAATATTAGAATCGATACCAACTTACCTGAATTTTTAAAGAAACCTATAAGGTCAGACTATTTTATGCAATGAGATGAGATAAAATGTTTTGGGAATTTAATTCCTTTCCTTTTCCTTGATGTATCACATCATGCTTGTAAATATCATTTACAGAGTAAATTTTTTTTAATTCCACAATACCCAGTCCTTCAACACTGTTTACAACAGTATATCCTGCCTCAACATGAATGCAAAGAAACATCTGGGTGTTAAAAATTTACCATTGCATATCTGAATGTATCTCAAGTGTTTCTTACAAATACAGTGAACTGTTGCTGTACTCTGATTCCCCTCAGAGTCTCAGGAAGTTCTAACCTTTACAATCCTTATGAAAAGTAGAGACAAGGGGCCAGGGGTAGTGATTCACTCCTGCAATCCTAGCTACATGAGATCCAGAGGTTGAAGCTAAATGAAACAAAGTTAGTTTGACTGATTTTATAGTATAAGATAGGATTACTTTGATGGGAAGAAGAAAAGTTATGAGTTTATTCTTCGGATTTTGATTCAGGTAGCCAAATAAATGGTAAGCCTATTCACTGAGAGAGGGATTGCAGAGGAAATAAACAGGTGTGGAAGGGGTTAGGTGAGACAGAGAAGTTGGAGCATCAGGTGAACATTCAACTGAAAATGTCAAGCAAACACTGCCATATTTATATCTAATACTCAGAAGCATGGTTTATTTTAATGTTAAGGTAGCAGCTAAACAAGGAAAATGTGTTCTACTGTAGGGGAAGAGGGTCAACTCTTAAAGCCTGAGAACACCAAGTATTAAATGAGGAAAAGCCAATAATGAACTCATAACAAATGTCTAAGAATGCCAGGGAGACCAACAAAGATGGAATGGTAGAAAATATCAAGTGCTACAGAGGGGCAAAGGCAGCCAGACAGAGGTTGGAGGCAAACCTTCTTCTGCCAGTATCACGAGCAGTGGAGATGGAGAGCCGGTAGAAGGTGGAGAGGAAGAGGAATTGGGGTCTTTTTGTTTGGCTGGGAAGGAAAGAGAATGAGGTGAATGTGGGCAGATGAGCCAAGAGCATTATTTACCCACGAACAGGGAAATATGTATCCGATCTTTTATGGAGAAAATTTGAAAGATGCTTAATATTTCTCTATTTAGTATGGAATTTTTCTTGAGTCACTGAATAGAAGTGCTTGGAGGCATAGAGGTTTGGAAGGGAATTTTAAATTCCAATTAGAATTTACTCATTGGAAATTGAGAAAGAATCTAACTATTGAGAATGGTCTTGAGAGTTCTACTGAGGTTGGAGGACAGATTATGACTTCGATCTTTGCCATTTCTACCTCTCGATTCAGCTTCTCCAGTTCTACCTTCCCACCTACCTGTCTCCCAGCTAGGTGAATGAAAGCAGTGATGGCCCAACAGACGTTGTACACTTTCCATACCACTTAAGCAGAGATGTAAGAGCAACAGAAGATATCAATGATTTAGCAACAATGAGTAGATTATTTCACCATGTGCAAATTACTTCTCCATGTTGCACCTCTGCTCTCCCACCCCCAAAAGTTAATATTACTTATCTCAAAACATTATATGAATTAAAGAGAGAACACACACCAAGGCCTAGAAGAATGCTTGGTAAAAATTTTAACTTCCTTCCTCCAAGAAGAAAAATGAATAATCCATGTGCCAAAGTGGGTGGAAGAAAAGGGAATTATATTAAATGGTTAATAATAATTATAGCAAAGGAGCAAAGGATAGAAAGGGGCATACTACATTGATTACAAAGAAAAACACATGAGAAAGGAAGACATAGATGGAGATGGATGTTTCTAAAGAAAGCTACAATACAAAAGTGTGGAGGAGGTCAAGGGAAATGCTCAACCATCATTAATCACAACCCTTGATGTTAATCCCCCAAGGGTTTGGAAGAAAGAAACAGGCTGAAAAACCATGTGTAGTCCTGTATATCATTCAGAAAAAGCAGCTGCTACTCAAATCTGGAAAGTCAAAACTCTTAAAAAAAAAAAAAAAAAGTAAAGCCAAATAAGATCCCAGAAATAGCATACTTGTAGAAAACCGCTCACTGCTTCTGGGAAAATAGATTTAGGGTTGAATTAAGGATAACATTGCACAATGCAGACTTGAAGGGAAAAGGCAGCAGATTGGATGTTTTTGTTTTTGTTTTTGTTTTTTCTGGAAGGATCCTGCCATTGATATGTTCAACAAACAAAAAACGAATACCTACTGTGTTCTGAACTGTGTGTTCTATAGAAAATCAATTTCCCCCTTACGCATACTAGAGTTCATGGAAAGGTTCTTAAAAAAAAAAAAAGCTCAGTATAATATACAATAACAATGATCTGGAAATTCTGGTGAAGCAAGCAAGTCAGTTCATCTCTACTACTGACTGATTGCACCCTTAACTTAAGCCTTTATTTCTTTGAGTTACAAGCTCCTTTCTGCATCAAAAAGACATATGAGTTCTAGTAACATTTGTGCTATCTGTTGAAATACATAAGTAGGCTTCTCTTTGGTCAATACTATTAATAATGTATGATGTTCATATGAAATTTATTATGTGGACAGTGAAATGATTCTTTGGAAGGAACCAGGTCATTGCACAGCTTTGTACTTTCGTGGAATGCTAAGTAATGAATAAAGATCATGACTGTTGTTTAAAAAGGAAAGAAGCTTGTAGGAGCCAAAAATTCTGATCAACTCTACACTTCATTTAAAGTCACCTGCTCTGAAATTATGCTTATATGAGTCTCTATCTCTTTCCTGCTATGATTCTGACAGATACAGTCAAGCTGATTCTAAAATCCTCTGTTAACAGGACTGTAGGATTCTTCTGATTAATCAAATAACAGCCTCCCACTTTCACAATGAAATATTTAGTCAATCCAGGTTGAGAAATACTGAGTAGACATCAGGAAACAGAAAACTCATCAATTACTGTCAATTCTTGAAGCTTGCTAGTGAAAATATGTTAACTATCTGGCCCCTGCAAGTTTCTCTCCTTTTCTATACCATTGTCCAAACAATAATATCAGTGAATTTTCAGGTTTTTCATGTGGCATCTGTTAATCGAATTCAATTAAAACAAGATCATTACTTTATCACCTAACATTTCCAATGCATATTGACTACATTAAGTTATAATAAAAATTGTTTATCCCAAGTTTGGTTTTTTTTTTTGTTATTTTTGTGTTTTGTTTTTTTTGCCAGTCCTGGGCCTTGGACTCAGGGCCTGAGCACTGTCCCTGGCTTCCTTTTTGCTCAAGGCTAGCACTCTGCCACTTGAGCCACAGCGCCACTTCTGGCCGTTTTCTGTATATGTGGTGCTGGGGAATCAAACCCAGGGCCTCATGTATACGAGGCAGGCACTCTTGCCACTAGGCCATATCCCCAGCCCTTATCCCAAGTTTGGGATGAAATTGAACCATTCAATATTCTTAGTATTAAGTCCTTGTAATAAGTTTGTATCTATTAATAGATAGGTGCTATCATTATTGTTGTTGTTTCTTATTATTAATCATTTCCTAAGAATGAAAACTCGGCTCTTGGTGGTGGGTCGGGGTAAGATCTAGCTATGTCAAAATTTGGTGCTACTCATTTCTTAAGACAGAGACTCAAGAATTAGGTGGCTGGAAAGAACAACCCAAAATAGAAAATGGAACAAAGATATAGGTCAACTCTTTAAAACATCATAAAACTTCACTTCTTAGAAAAGGAATCATATAGTTGCATTAGTTCTTACTGCTTGGTACTGAGAAAAATTGATTCTGGCTGTTAAGTGGAACTTAACCTGTAGATGAGATGCAAAAGATTATCCAAAAGAGAAAAAGAGAAATCCAGCCAGAGAATCAGGCAGATCATGACATTCACCACATCAGTGGGAAATAACTGCAAATAAATTTGACCCTGACTGTTTTGTAACCAAATAATGTAAACTGTGAGAGGTGAACAAAACCAGATGGAACCAGAATTAGAATGTGAGCCTCCCAGGGCAGAGCTGAATGCCCCACATTGGGCCAACCTCACTGTGCTTCAACTGTTTGTGTTTAACAAGTATACTGATACACCAAAATGTTATGCGCAAGGCTGATAGTCTAGCACTTTGTGACATGTGTATTAAATAGGCAAAAAATAGAATCATAGTTTCCCAAGTCTATTTTTTCCTGATGACTAGGTATGATACAACTAGTAAAAGGTATGTTTTAATAACTCCTAAGTTTGTGTGTGTGTGTGTGTGTGTGTGTGTTACATCCTTACAACTTAAATGAACATACATACACTAGAAGGTCACCATCATCTTCAATCAAAAAATAAAAAAATGATGCTTTCCAAGATAATACAACTAACAAAGGTATAATAATCTGAATGCCATTCAGCAAGGACAGTCTTAGAAAGGACTTAGATTGTGTTCATTAGAAAGCCAAAAAGGTCAGTGTAACAGAGAATGGAAGGTGCCCTTTCCACAGAGCCTCCTGAACCTCATTTATCTTGCTTTACTAAGCAGGAAGTGCACTGTAATATTCAGGATAGGGGGAAATGACAATTTAATGATTACAGAGCATCTTTCACGTTCCGTGGTAATTGAACAATCTAAACATCAAAGGCAGAACTGGTATCCTTTTGGAAAATGGAGCGTCATTTTGCTTCCCTTTTCACTTTTTACTACATCAATGAACTTTAACTTCTTCTCTGGCTTTATTTTTCCATTTTCACTTAGCATTGACACAAAACAGACCTGACTTTAAGTGTACCATGCAAAGGAGTAATTTATAATGGAAACTTTAAATGGATGGGCTACAACCACTTTTGTATCTGTTACATTTTAATGACTTTAAATATATCCAGCTGAACAAAGTTCAGACCCTCACTATCCCAGGTGAGGTTAGTGTGACATAATAGGCCTCCTATTCATCCAGTCACCTCATAAAGAAGAAATACAGTGTCTCTAAGGCAACCATCCTTTTTGCTCACTGATTTTCAATCTACCATGTGATCAGCACCATCCCATTTCATATCAGCAGTTTTTATATCAGAAGTTCTTGGTATTTTTCCCCAAGTAACATTTGTTAATTTTAGGGATAATTCTAATACTGAACTCAGGGAAGAAATTATTTAATAAAAACATAAGGCTCCAATATCTTTGCTTTTCTAATAGTCAACCAAATATATCTCCTTTAAGATAATGTTTTGAAAGAGTAAGACTAAAGGAAAAATTATCATTTGTGTATATTCAAAAAACTTGCCATAACTTGCTACCAATAATTCTGATTTTTTTTAATGAGGACTGCAAAAAGCTTGTGTTGATTAAGCAACAATTCGGTGAAATTGGGCAAGGACACATGCCAAGCTTTTGTTTGTTTGTTTGATACATGTTTCCTGGCTTGATCACAATAAACTCCAGACTGGAACAGATGTTTTACAAATATTTGCACTGTACACAGTAAAAGCTCACCTCAGAGTGAAAATGAAGTATATTCAAGTGTACCAAAGCATTGTGGTTATGCATTTCACAATTGTTGAAATACAGATTTTGACCCTTAACCACTTTCACCCCCAATTATATATCTTTTCAATTGGAGCCTCAAATCAGTAACTATAAAAAAATTAGGAGGAAGTATTTCTTCTTAGATGGCAGATTTCCTTCCACCGTTGCTAGGTTTTGTGAAATTGAGGTTCTGTTTAAAATGAAAAATAAAAAGGGAGCTCTGCTTAGTTTGTTAATTTTCCTATTTGAAGTTGCAAGCCATTGGTGTTGAGAGATATCTACAGTATCATGATTAGGCACTTTCCTGAGGAGTAGTGCACCTTTCATTTAGAAACCCATTCAAATTCATGACCTCAACAGCATTAAGAAAGAAGAAATGGAGAGTGGGCTGATTCATGGATGATCTAGGACTTTGGGGACCCCAAAAGTTATTAACACTCTGAAGTTTCCCTCTACACTGTCCAAATTAACTTGCCCAAGTTTACAAGCAGGTAGAAACTGGCACATGATGCAACAATCAGCTTTTCCACTGTTAGTGCTACCTAAACAATAACCTCAAATTTTCATTGCTCACAGCTTTTCAGGTCAACTTGTCCAGGAATTGTCTGATCTTATTGGACTCAAAGTTATAAAGCAGGTTCAAGTTTGCTCCACAGTCTGCTTTCCAGGATGCATGCAGGAGCAATGATGACCTGAAGCAAGACCTTTTTCATGGTAGACATGAGAACTCCAAGAAACATGACAAGCCATTAAGAACTCAGCTTCAAATTGATAGTTGTTTCTGCTTACATCCCATTGGCCAGTGCAAGTCATATGACCTAGCTCAAACTCAAAGAGAAGTAGAACATTTTGCTTTAAGGAGTACATGAAAAGGGCCCATGTGAAGAAAGAATTCTGAATAAATCATGTAGTCAGGGTTTGGGCCTCATTTTCTTTTATAGGATTTTATCTTGGTATTTATAGCTAGATTCCAGAGGATCATAGGAGCCTGCAAAAATTGCTCATGAAATCTAGACATTTATGTACTTTTTCTTCTCCCTTCAAGTGTCTTTCACTCCACTTCCTCAAAGGAGTGTCACAACATTGATTTGAGTCAGGCATTGTGGTACATGCTTTTAATCTCAGCATTTTGGTGATACAGGCAGGCTGAGGCCAAAGGGTGCTACATAGTTTAAAGCCAGCTTGAACTATATATTGAGACCCTGTTTTAAAAGTGATTTTAAAAATCAATAAGTAAATAAATTAAAAAACACTGATATAGAAAAAATAATCTTTACGTTAACACATTTGGTAAACTGAAAAAAAAATCCCCACCCCAATGACAACAGGTTTTATCCTTAGAACCTTGTAAATATTACCTTATTCAGAATAAAGGTCTTTGCAGATGTCATTAAGGATTTTTGAGATGAGATTATTCTAGATTTTCCAGGTGAGACCTAAATACAAGAGAAGCAGAGGTGAATTCATACATGCATGCATGCAACAAAGGAAACAGCTATGTGGAATTGGCAAGGCTCAGAGTGATGTGACCACAAGCCAAGAAATGTCAGCAGCGACTAGACACTGGAAGAGACTGAGATGGAAAACGGAATGGATTTTCCAGTAGAACCTCCAGAGGGAGCATGTCCCGTAAGACATTTTTGGTTTGGGCCCAGAGAAGCTAGTTGTGGACATTGGCCTCAAACCTGTGATTAAATAAATTTCTGTTGTTTGATGCTACCAAGTTTTTTGGTCATTTGTTACTCAACAAGCATAAAAAATAGCTCCCTTCAATTTTTGCATACTCTAAAGAAATTTAAATGTTGAAAAATGAGGTATTTATTCCTACATCTCTAAGGAAGCAGGGAATAGAAGCAATGCCCTGAAGTTCCTAGTTGGATCACAGGGCAGTAGGATCACAAGATCACAGGATATGGAAATGAGCTGCTGATCTGTGTTTGTATCCTACTGAGAGATTTTCTACCTCTCTGTATTCTCTACACTGGTTATTCCCTGTGTGAGAATTAGCACAAGGAAACCCAAAAGGATATTGAGGACTATCCCATAAAGAGAAGCTATTCAAGCTCAGTACAATGTCTAAAATTTTTAAGAGTTACTATTTATCTTTGTGTTGGCAACCACCTAAAGCAACTGAAGCCCTCACAGATTTGTTTTTATTTTTTCTCTTTAAATAGTTGTAACAAAGGGTTACAAGTCAATGTGACAGTTTATAAGCATAACGAGTATAATACACCTTGATCAACATCCCCTTTCATTGTTCTCGCTCATCCCTCTCAAATATGCCCATCCTCTCAATTGTTCTAGTTTCATAGGATATTCATTAACAATTCTGTACATGTTTTGTGAACAGCGCTCTGTAAAATGATTGAGAGTTGCTTTCAAAGCTAAATATGACCCAGCTATCCTACTCTACGCATATACTCAAAAGAAATCAAAACACATGATGACCAAAAAAAAGCCCACGTACCTAAATGTCTAAATTTATAAGATCTCTCAATAGGAATAGCCCAAATATCCATCAACAAAGACTGGATATATGCACACAATAGAATGTTACATAATAATACAAAAGTACAAAATACTGATATTACCAACAAAAGTAGAGCAATTGCTTTTTGTTTTTCTTTCTTGAAAGGATTTCAAGATCTCCCATAGTTGCCTCTCTCAAAGAGAATGTTAACTGAGGGCATAGGTTTAGATGTTTACATTATGCTGAGTGAAAGAAACCAGACATAAAAGAGTGTGCTGTATGATTCCATTTGTATGAAGTTCTAGGACAGACAAAGTTAATCTGTGGTGATAGAAATCAGCAGTTTCCTAACGTTAGTGATGGGATGGGGGTAGCTACAAGACAGAGGTGGTAGAGAACTTTCTGGACTGATAAAAATGTCTGATATCTTAATTGGTGAGACAGTTGTATACATTTACCTAGCTCATTCAACTCTACACTTAATATCTGATGTTTTATTGCATACAATATGTCAAAAAAGAGATTTTAAAAGAAACTTCCAGAATGGCTAACCTATATTCAAATGGGTTTGGAAGCTGACTTCAGAGTTGATCAGTTGGATTTGATTCCATATCTTATCTTTCATCTTAACAAAAAGCTCCATTTGATTGGCAGAGAGTAAAGAAACAAGTGAAACAGAGACATCCCATCCCCTAGGTAACCACTGATCTGATTTCTATCACTACAGATTAACTTTGTCTGGCTCCAGGACTGGCTCTTCTAAAGGCAGCTGGATGTAGCAAGTAGAGCAGAGTCACTGAGGGCAGGTCTCTGAGGCTCCAGGCCAGACCTCATCTCCCAGCCTTAGCCATAAACCCATCCATTTGTTTACTACTTTG
Organism: Perognathus longimembris pacificus; assembly: GCF_023159225.1. Lineage (NCBI taxonomy): Eukaryota > Metazoa > Chordata > Mammalia > Rodentia > Heteromyidae > Perognathus > Perognathus longimembris. The sequence goes on from NC_063166.1 coordinate 59,010,024, forward strand.
CATTCAGCAAAGGGGAATGAAACATTCAAGTTCTAGAGAACAAAGCAATTTCAATATAGACATTATTTTTCATCAATAGGTAACTGTATTAATTTCCTGCAGGATTTTTAAGATTTCCCCCATGGTTTCTCCAGTCAAAGAAAACGTTAGTTTGCAGTTTAAATTTGGATACCTGGATTTGTTACTGTAACATATTCTATTTCAGGTACAATTTACCACCTCCATCCTAAAATAACTAAGAAACCAATTTATAACCAGTTATGAATCTCTGTGAAAGCCTGTCTTCCTTTCAAAATGTTCAAGGAGAAGAAGGAGGAAGAGAAAGAGGAAAGAGAAGGAGAAGAGGAGTGAAAGGAAATACAGCTCCCCCCCCAAATAAAATTGGGTTAGAAACCATTTAGAATATCAAGTACAAACAACAGGTTTAGAAGTCATTCAAGCCATAAACTTATGATTAGAGACTTTAACATCTTCATTCATATACACAGGTAAAGAGATAAATATTCAACCTACTTCATGATAGTTCCTCTACAGCCTGTCCTTAGAAAGTTAATGGAGCCTAAGCTTAAAGTAATTCCAGCTATTTTGTATGTTTGTTTTATACCTGTTATCTTATTGGCTATTCAAATGATTACCACTAAAAAGCAAACACAAATGAAAAGCACACAAATAACCCTCAATAGTTCTTACAAAGAAGATGGTTTCATATTTAAGACTGACAAAGCAGTTCTTTATGAAAGAATTTAATCTTAAACTGTAGCCTGTTTCACACTTACCTAGAAGACTTATGAAGACAAAAATTTCTAGGCCCAACCTTGGAAAACCTTTCATTAGGTTTGCCACTGGAAGTAGTTCTTACGTATTGCTAATGCTGCTGGAGAGGAAGGAAGGGTGCACACTTTGCAAACCACTGCAGTAGAAAACAGTCCATTGGTTTTCCTAACAGTAACTCCTCCATTGCTATTTACACTCGAAATCCTTACCTCTAAAGAGACAGGCTTTGCTTTGTAATAATGGTCAGGCTAGAAAAGCTTGAAGTTGGAGATGGAGAATGAATTATGGATGGCACCCAACTTTTGATGTTTTAATTTAGGAATTTTTAACCGGCTGATGGTACAAAAGTCCATTCATAAAATTACTGTTTTATTTTTCACTTTCAGTACAGGTTTCAATAAATTGTATGAGATATCCAACACTAGATTCTAAGATAAGCTGTATATTAGATAATGTTGCCCAAATGTAAGGCAATTAGGAAGCGTCTGGGCACATGTCAGGCAGGCTAGTTTGTGTTAGCTTGGAGCCCTTGGTGCATTAACCTTGTTTATCATTTATGATATTTTAAACATGTGATGGAGTTATCACTCCAGTGGAACCTCATCATAAGCCAAGGAGCATCTGGTACTGAATGTGTGACAGAGGTCTTCCATTATTAGAGCCATCTAGCTCTAAAGGAAATAATTAGGGTTCTTAAGACCGATTATAGACCTGGGAGGAGACTCCTGCCATCCTCCATCTATCCACCCAGAACATTCCTCCCAATCTCCTCACTCTCAAATGATATCAAGAAAAGGGAAAAAGAACAAAGTCCTACTGCAGTGAAATTCTGAACATTACTGAGAGAATGGTGAAAGTTGATGGTGATTATCTAGGAAACTCCCAGGTGAAATTCTCTGTGGCTCTGTGCCAGAAAAAATAAGCAGTTACAATTAAAAACAAGTTAAATCAAACTGTCTGGGCTTAATTGAGTCTACTCTGAAGGTTTTTCTTCAACAAACATAGTGCTTTCAGTAGGTGAGAATGAAATTGTCCAGTCCCTTACAACTAATTTAAACTCCCATCTCTTCTCTCCCTCAAACAAGTAGTCTAAGACTGTGTCTGGGTAGCAGTGTTGGCAGAAGAATACTGAAAAGGGGAAAAGCAATCTCAGAGATCCAAAGTGTCATTCAATGCACATACAAGGAAATATCTACTTATTAGAAATCTATATTGGATATGATTTTTGTAATTCTGAGGGTTGGTTCCATGGTGATGCTGCTAAATTAATGGTACTTAGTAATGCAAAAACAAAAATAAATAAAACAAAAAAACCCATGTTGACAACACACTGATAGAGAGGCAATACCTACCACCCAAAGAGTTGTATTTTCCCTCCTTGCATTTTCTTTCTTTATAATTCTTTCAAGTCTGCCTTCATTTTAATCCAATGATATCTGTGCAAAAATGGTAGGAAATGTCATAAGACAGAAAAAGATAGGCAGAAAGAAGGTCATGCTTTAAGGCTACAGCTTCTAGCCTGGAGCTCACAATTATGGCTACATTCCCTCCATTCTGAGTGCATAAATGTACAGGTAGAAAAACATTGATTATATATACATATAATATATTATATATATGTATTTATATAAGCTAATACAACTTTCTAAAAGGAGCAATGGGTGAGAGAAAGCTACAACATATCTTCCAAATCAGCAAAGCAAATAAACAGAACATTTCTGCCAGAGGCATACTTTCTGACTGACAGATATGTAGCCCAGGCCTGAACTTGCCTGGACAAGGGTAGCTCTTGGTGGCTCAGCCTGTGTCCAGAGAATTTGTTGATTAGTCACAAACTCAATCTCCCTGTGTGTCTGAGAAAGAACCATGATTCATCTTAACAACTGTCGGTGTATTACCTCAAATGGGCACAGAGAAAGATGAGCAACCTGGTGCGGGAAAAGAATGCAAAGGAGCTGAGGTCCCTTCCCGTAACACTCTCAAGGTTTAGGCTAGAAGAGTTTATGTGGCAAGAACCCTAGACTGGCAGCAGCTGGGCAAAAAGAACCCATGTCAGCACACTGTCAACATCCTGCCATTTAGGCACAGGAACTGGCCACATGAACTGAGAAGACCTAAAACTGATTCCCATGACAAAAATGACATTATTCACTTTCCTCCACTGGCATTCATCTTTGATATCAGTGAATTCTTTCTATTGATTCCAACATTGTACTTTAATTTTATGGCCATTATCTAGCAATTCCATAGGTGAGCAGATTCCCAATAGAAATATGCTATGTACATATTCTCACTAGCAGGTGCATATTGCATAGGAATATAGTAAAATTGCCCAAATGTACATTAACAGTCAAATGAATAAATGAGTTAGCCTACATGCAGAAAATGGAATACAATACCACAAGAAGGATTTCCTCCATCCACAGTCAGTGATGTTAATGAATCCAACAAATATAATATTGAGCAAAGGAAGCCAAAATAGGAAAGGTAATTCTGTACAATTCATTTCATGGACAGTAAATAGATAAATAAAACAAAATGAAAGTAGGCTATTAGAAGTCAGAGAACAGGTTACTCTTGGTCAGAAAGGATACAGGAAGTTTCAAGAGGACTGGGAAAGGGATGTTGCCTAATCTGGGTGTTGGTTATCTGTTTTGCAAAATGCATCCAGCTGCTCATTTGGGACACACTCACTTTTCTCCATACATATAAATACTTCCATATAAAGTCAACACTTCCACAAAAATACCTATTCCCTTTTCTCTGTAAAGATTTGGAAACTTTAGAAAAAAAGTAGTAAGCCATGCAAATAAAGGCTACAAGAGTTTGCCACAAAAGCTGTCCTGTTCCTCAGTCTTATCTGCATAAACAGCAAAATGTCACGTATCACAAAGGGTTCATTGCCTGCATAAATTATTGTCATTAGAAGTGTCTCACACCAGTGAATGTGCATCTGATTACAGGAACTCCAGAATGAGGTGCATCACAGTTTGTCCCATGTGAAAGGAGAGAAGAACCATGTGGCATAGAAGTCAATCCCCCATTCTTTCCCAGAAAAAAAAAAATACACTTCTCATCATCTCTTTCTTCCATCCTTCGATACCACTCCAAAGATTAAATGTAATCAGGGGAGACATTCAATCAATAGGAAACTCATTCTGCCTAAACAAATAACAAATGCGTCAACTAAAACCCATAAATCACTGCTTGCGTCTTTGCTGATGTTGATCAGAAACCATTTCCTGCAAAGGAAAGCTTTCTTCTAAAAGGGTAGCTTGTCCAAATGAACTCCAAGAAATGGAAACAAAGGTTTTGTTTGTTTGTTTGCTTGTTTGTGTTTAGTGTACTGTTTTTAGTTATTTTTTCTCCCCACCCCCCATCACTTTGGTTTGTTCCCTGTTGACACTGATTTTTTATTTTTGTACCCATTGTCTTATATCTAAGTTTATCTGATTTGGGGAAGGGAAGAGGAATCACTAAAACAGTGAGACAAAGTGTAACAGTGATAGTCACCAGACACTTATGTTGGAAATGAATTTTACAACTTGAGGAGGAGGGAGGAGGAAGTGGGAGGGGGAGGTAATACTCATTACCTTACTTAGGTAACTGTAACCCCTCTGTACATCACCTTTACAATAATTTTTAAAACGGTAGCTTGTACCCTTTTATAATAAAAATATATAATAAAAGCCCATGACTGAACCTTTGTACTGAACACTTTTCTGTCCTGATAGCATAAGGCAGTTGCTATAAGTTTCAGAACCAAGGGTTCATCTGAATTATCCATGTCCATATAAATAAAACTCCCCTCAAGCCAAAACATATCCTGTTACACATCAAGTTTTTCACTTAGAACATGCTACACAGAAATTCTTTCATAATCAGTATTCAATTGTAAAAACTACGTGGACGTGGACCCTAAACCATTAAGGACTTTGGAAATTCCAAGTGTAAAGACAGCTATTAATTGACATTCAGACTTGGGGCCCTGAAAGAAAAATCACACATACTAGAAAGCATGTTAGACCTGGCAAAAAATAAAGTGATGAGAAAGAGTGGAACAGAGGAAAAAGTAATCTTAACTTTCTTTAGTCTAATATTTTTACTCTTAAAATGAGCCAAATGAAAACTCTAGATATGGTAGTCATGTTCATCTTTGCCTACCTGCATTGTACATAGCTATAGGAATAAAAAGGTAGCTCACTGCAACTTTCATGCTGTCTCTGTCTCTGTCTCTGTGTGTGTGTGTGTGTGTGTGTGTGTTTCCCTGTGTGCATGCACACTTACTCTGGGCCTTGAACTCAGAGCCATGCACTCTCACTAGTCTTTTTGCTCACAGCTGGCACTCTTATCACTCATGCCTCCACTTCTATCCATGTGCTGTTTAACTGGAGATAAGAATCTCAAGGATGTACCCACTCAGGCTAACCTTAAACTTCAAGATCCTCAAATCTCAGCCTCCTGTGTAACTACGATGACAGGTGTAAGCCACCAGCACCCAGAAACTTTCTTGCTAGCAACATGAGCAGAAATTAGCTGGTGACTTATCCAAAATCACTCCGTAAAGATTGGCAAGACAAGAATTAAAGCAGGTCGCCAAACCTCCAGATCAGCTTCATTTCCACCATAGGATACCAGATCTCCCACAAACCCTGTGAATTATTTACAAGGACTAATGATCCATGCAAAGTGGTCCCCTCAGACTCCACTGTAGAGAAAATGGACAATGATGCTGGCAGAAGTGTGGGGGGGGGGGGGTGAGAACCACTACACCCCAGTCAGCAAAACCATGCAATTCTCAGCAGAGGCCTCTTCATTTACCAAAAGTGGATATTTCAGGAACTTAGAAAATAACTGGTTTTAGAAAATGTAAACAGAGGTTAATTTTTTTTCTTATCGCTCTTTCCCAACCTTGGAATTCTGATGTCATAGAAAAATACAAGCATCTTCAAAGAGAGGCACACAAAAAAATATAACATAAATGGAGGAACTCAGAATATACAATCATGGAGAACAACCCCACCAATAACAACAGCTAACTGCAGCTGTGAGCATGTGTGCTATACTTTGTTGTCTCTTCCTAGACGTGAGTCCCACAAGTGACGCAGCTTCCTTACTCATAAGCAAATGACACTCAAACATGGGACCTTGAAGGAAAATCCCACACAGTGGAAAATGTGTAAAGAGACATTACATGTAAGCATTAACTAGTTTATTCCTGGTTTTCTCCCCCATATTTTACAAAAACAAATGACAAACCAAATGTCTTTGTATCACAACACACAACACGACACATATATATGCGCACACATTTTGAAAAACAAAAACAGTACCTTGTTCGTATGTCCTGTTTCCTATATACTAATTAAAGTATTTTGGTTTTGAATTAGGACAGAGGGATTCCATGCGTTTATGTGTGTATGTGTATGTGTATGTATATGTGTATGTGTATGTGTATGTGTATGTGTATGTGTATGTGTATGTGTATGTGTATGTGTATGTGCTGGTATGTGATTCCTGAGCCTTGAGCTCAGAGCTCAGGTCCCAAGTTGAGCTTTCTTGCTCAAGGCTAGTTAGCAATCTACCTTCTGAACCACAGCTCCACCTCTAGCTTTATTGCTGGTTAGTTGAAAATGAGAATCTAAGACTTTTTCTGCTCAGGAAGGCTTCAAACATGATCCTCAGATGTCAGCCTACTAAGTAGCTAAGATTACAGACATGTGCCACCAGGGCCTAGTCCATGACTTTTTTTTGTCAGTCGTGGGGCTTGAATTCTGGCCCTGGGTGCTGTTCCTCAACTCTTTCACTCAAGGCTAGCACTCCACCACAGTGCCACTTCCAGTTTCCTGGTTATCAATTGAAGATATGAGTCTCATGGACTTTCCTGATTGGACTGGCTTTGAACTGGCTGAGATCCTTAGATCTCAACCTCTTGAGTACTAGGATTATGAACATGAGCCACCAGTGCCTAGCCACTATTTTTTATAAGAGAACAAAAATACATGTTGGAACCTCTTACTCAAAATTGCTCCTACAGATTAAAGCATGATACAAAAATATTAAACTCAGTATGTTTCTTGTAATGTTCTTATATTTCTTCAAGCCAGACAACTTACTGGTACTGTGAAACCCCCTTGTCTTGGGTTTGAACCAAGTTAATTTGCTAGTCATATTACAATAAAAGAGCAGAGGCTAACTGCTGCAATACAGCAAGAATAATTTGTATTCATAAAGTCTATTTTTAGTTAGCATTGTTCTCTTAAGTCATTGTTCAGAAGAATTCTCATGAACCACAACACAAAATGGATTTTGTGAGATTATGTAAATGTTTCCTAAATCTTAGTGTATCCATTAGCTATTGCTGTCTAATGAAGCACCTCCAAAGATAATGGATTTTATAATAAAATAATACAAAGAACTCCAGATTATACAGCTCAGCAACTTGAGCTGAATTCAGCTCTATGATACTTCCTGTTACCGAACCTGGAGCTCCATCATGCATTTGTGGCCTTCATATTCCTCTAGGTAACTCTGAGTTGACTGGCTGAGATCTGAGACAATGGAAGAAGTTGGGCTCTGGATCTCTCTCATCCTCCAATGGACTAACTAAACAAGAGCAAACCAAATCACCAAAGGTTTCTTGAAGTCTAGACTTCTGTAGAACTGGCACACCATCAATTCTGCATGCTATGGTCAAAGCAAAACACAAAGCCAGTCCAGAGTTAAGGGAGTCAGATCCTGTCTCTTCACAACAGCAGCCATGGAGTCTCATGACTGAGAATGTGGGCATGAGGAAGGCTATTCATGTCAGCCCAAAGCACAATCAATCTTTCACATGTTAGTCTCAGACAACGTGCTTTCATAACTAATTGTACCCAGTTACTTAATGATCCATGGAGATAAATTGTGAAGCAAAATTTCAGTGGCTAATACATTTCAGAGGTATTTTTCTCTTTCCCATCTAACTAGGTATATAACCACAACCACCACATTATACTTTTATATTGAAACCAAGTGCTTTCCTGGATGCATCCTCTCAGGATACCCTGAGACTGCTACAAAGGGATGAGTTGGGCAAATTTAGTTTTGTCTTCGGAGCATGGATAAAGAGCACTTAGTAGACACCCTTTAAATGTTGATTGGATTTTTGTGTAACGTAAGTGTTAGATTTCTTTCCCAGGGTCCCTTCTCCCTTCAGTCTGTTTTCCATGTACACCCTCCCTGGCATGTCTTCTACTCTGAATGTACTCATAAAAAGCTTATAAATCAAAGCTAACTTGTTTTATCTGTCAACATAGTTAACATACTGTGTTAAATGAATCCATCCTACATTGACCAAGGTTGTGCCTTTTAAATCTTTCTGGCTCTTTCGAAGTCTCTTCATTCTGACACTAACTTCAGGCTTCCCACCCTTCCATCTTGACTAAAGACAGCCATAGGCTTGATGAGTTTCAATCTAGAAAATCATTTGGGGGATGTTGATGGTTGGGTGGAATCTCTGGCTCTCTGATTTGATTGGTCTTGGTGAGGCCTGTGGATTGGCATTAAGGCCTCCAAGGTGATTGCAATATGCAATCAAAGTCCAGAACCATCATCTTTGCCATACTCACTAATCACCCATTTATGAAAGAATTAGTATTTCACATCTCCTGTCCTTCCTGGAAATTATCTGAATGGACAGTGGAACAGTTGAATTGATTTAAGTCTTTCTGTGATAGTTTCCCTGGGAATGCAACCATTTTTGCCCTGTGTGTTCACACCTGTGAGAACAACTGAAGTTCCTACATGGATGACACTCAAACATCACCTGCTGAATGTATTACTCTACTGCTGCTTCTATTCATGGTCAGTTTATGAATTATAGTTTAACTTCAATGGCCTACTACAGAGGTCTTCAGATCTAAATCACATAAAGGGTTTGGAGCATCATTTGCTAAATCTTGCTCCAAGTTTCTGACTCAATAGTTCTGGGGATGGACATGGCATTGCACCTTTCTAAGAGGTTTCCAGTTGATGCTGATGTTGCCTGTCTATGAGATGGTGGCCCACAGAGTTTGTCAAGAGATATGGGCTGGGGATATGGCCTAGTGGCAAGAGAGCTTGCCTCGTACACATGAGGCCCTGGGTTCAATTCCCCAGCACCACATATACAGAAAATGGCCAGAAGTGGCGCTGTGGCTCAAGTGGCAGAGTGCTAGCCTTGAGCAAAAGGAAGCCAGGGACAGTGCTCAGGCCCTGAATTCAAGGCCCAGGACTGGCCAAAAAAAAAAATAGATAGATGTCTTCATAACTACACACAAGATGGACATCTGCATGTTCATGTTTCCTGCAGCTCTGCTCACCGTAGCCAAATGGTGTCCAACAATTGATGAATGAATAAGAAAATATTATACAAATGATATACATATATTATATGTGTATGCTATAAAATATTACTTAGCCCTGAAGAAAAATGAGCAATTTTGTTTTTAGGAAAATGGCTAGAACTGGAGATCATTATACTGAATGAGATAAGCCAAGCACAGAAGGACAACTATCATTCACTTGTGGAACCAATTCCTAAAATGATGTAAGGAAAATTCTGTTAATAATGGGAAACAGAAATGTAAAAGAAAGTATTGCTGTTGCATTGGTTCACCCTCTGTCCTTTGTCTCACCATTTTGTTACTTTCCCTTCTCCAAATCAGATAAACAAATATACAAGACATAGGGTAACTAAATTAAAAAAATAGTGATAACAGGGAATAACACAAAGGACAAAACAAAAATGAAAAAAGAAATAACTTCACAAATACATTCAAAAATAAAACCTCTTGTTTCCTTTACATCTTGGGTAGGGGTATCAAGGAGGAGGAAAACAAGAAAAGGGGGAAGTGACAACATTCAACAAAAAAAAGTACCCATTACTTTACATGTGTAACTGTAACCCCTCTGTACATCACTCTTACAATAAAATAAAATAAATACCATAACTTCTTAAAAAAGGTGTGTGTAGGGAGGATTATCTGGAAGTGATCAATAGGAGCGAGAAGAGTGAGAAGAGTTAAGTATATTACATGCAGAGGAAGAAAAAGAGATAAAGACAGAACAGTGACACCCCTCACAATTTGAGAAGGGGAAGAGGGGATGAGGGAAGGAAGGAGAAGAAGAGGATGGTCACATACAAAAGTGCATTGTATGTGTGTATGGAATTATTACAATCAAGCACTTTTTCCTATTATTAATATATACTAATTCAAAAATTAAATTAAATTGAAAAGAAAATCTTCCCTAGCCATGAGAAGCAAAGTAAAAAAATTTATAATGTACAATTCAGGACTCTTTCAGTCACAAGTGACAGAACTCAAATCAAATTGGCTTAAAGAAAGGCTCAAGTGTCTAAGAATTCCAGGGTATCCTGTTTCAAGTATAGCTGGATTGAAGGACTGAAATCTACATTAAATGTGCTCATTGTCTTGTGTTGTTACTCTTTTACTTCTCTTCTTTCTCCCTCTTAGGCTCTCATCATCTCTCTTCTCACTTTCAATAGGGCGATTCCCACCAGATCACAAGTGACACCATCCTTACTCCTAACAGATCCATAGCGTCTCCTCCACAATTCAAGCAACCATTTTGGAACTCAGCCTCAGGAAGCCAAGCTGAATTTCATGCCTGTCACAAACCAACCACTGTAGCCAAGGGAAATAGAACATGTTAATTCATCTGGCCTGGATCACGTGTCTACCCTCTAGGACAGGGAGGTACCTCTCTCAGCCAGAGGAGAAGGACTGAGAATTGAGCAAGAATGACTCTCCAGAAGAAAACCAAAAACTGTCAGCATAAGAAGGGAAATGGAAGCTGATCTCTGAGTCAACTATTCCTCACCAAGTCCACTGTGCTATTGAAAGGCCACTGAGCTGGAAACCAGACAGCCGGGTGAATTTTTCCCTGTATTACCAATGTAGGTTGACTTTGCCAAGCCTATCATTTGCTCTTGGCTTTATTTTCCTTTATTTCCTTTATTAAACAAATGAGATTGCTTCGGGATCTTAGGTCTTTCCATATAGGCAAAGTTGAATATGTTTTTATGTGTCCATGCCTTATCAACTTGACCTGAACATGATTACCAAAAATGCAATGTGTTTTATTTATTTTAATTCTGACTGAAAAAAATCAAAACTGAGCCTGGGAATCATACACTCAGTGAAGTAGTAAGGTACAGAGGTGACTTAAGGAAAATGACAATAGACTTAGTAGCATCTATATTTATGCCAGAGATGAATGCTAAGGAAAATGTAGGCACACTAAGTTAGCAGTATAAATAAAGGTAGAAAGACATCAGGGGATAGAAAAATAGTCAACCTAATGCTTCCTAGCTACAAGTTGGTGACTATAATCATAGCTGCTTAGGAAATGAAGGTAGATAGATCTTAGTTCCAGTCTGGCTATCAAGGAAGAGGGGAGTTAGTGAGATTTTATCTTGAAAAACAAGCCAATCATGGTAGTTCACATCTTTAATTCCCACCACACATGAGGCCTGGGTATAAGGAGTGTGGTTGTCTGAAGCCAGCCTAGGCAGAAAAGACAAGATCCTAACAAATAACTAAAGCAAAAACTAAAACAGGGGTAGGGGTTGATGCATGGCCCAATTGGTAGGACAACTGCCTAGCAAGTACAAGATCCTGAGTTAAAACTCCAGTACTGCAAAATAAGGTGTGTGTGTGTGTGTGTGTGTGTGTGTGTGTGTGTGTGTTAATAGTGTGAAAGGTAAATTGATGTGAGTATGCTTGAGCAATGGTGGGGGACTGCCGTGCAAATGCATGGAGTGCTACAAAGCATCACCACGAACAACATGACCAAAAATAAGATATTCCATTCAAGAGGGTAGGAAAGCCTAGCATGTCATGAGTGGGAGTTTGTGTCATTTTCACTGTATTCTATACTGGAGAAGGAGAAGGAAGGAGGAAGACAGGCCAGCAAAGAGGTTGTGTGAAGCACTGGGTATTGAGTGCTCAATATAATCCTTCCCCCACAGTCTGTTAACAAGTCTTCATTTTCCCCATCTTACAGGTGGACTTGATTACAGTTGATTATGCCAAACCACCCTGGATGCTAGAAAAGATGGAATTGGACTTCTTACACAGGTCCTCTGATGTGTTTAGAACTTCCATTTCTTCCATTCTTCCCTGGACTTCTCACCCATCTTCCATTTCAGAGAAGTCCCATAGAGACTGAAGTTAGTTGTCAACCAGGAACTCAAACTTCACCCCCTTGCTTGGTGCCACCAGTAGCCTGCCCAAGGTTCAGAAGTGTAACCATGGCAGTTATGAGGAGTTATTTTTAACTTGTGACAACTGTAGTATTTGTGAGAGTTGGTTAGGAGCCAGGAGAGGAACCCTTAGAAATTTCACCAAGTGTCTGTTACTCCTTCAAACAAGTCACGGAAAGAGGTTTCTGGAAAGAGAACAAGCAGTCTTGGAAAACAACTATAACTCCAAATCCACCAATATATTTAGATCAAATAACTTTTATAATTGAATCAGTGGACATAGGCCACCATGTAAGTTTGCCACAAAATATTATTGAGGTAAAAATTTTCCAGTTCTTTGTCAAGTTCACAATTGCTTGGATTGCCTAAGAATTAGAAAACTTAAATTTGGATTTAGGAATTAAGGATGAGAATCTTCTCATAGTCATGGGTATGATACCAATTAACTAATTGGAAAAGCTCAACAGATTCATTTCTTTTTCTTTCAATAAGAAAATTAAGATGAGAAACAAAGAAGTAATTCAATTTTATTCACTTAACATCACCTAGCATCTGCCCTAGCAGGCTATGAAAATACTCAGGCTGATTTTCTCCACTTTAATAGAAACCATGAACAAGAGCCTATGTAAATCCCTTTTGTAGAATGAGTACCTTCACTTAAGGTATTGATTCCCTGATTTCTCAAAAGATTTTTAAGAACTGTACAACAAAACTTGATACCTTGCCTAGAAGCTTGTCATCTAGAAATCATGCTTTAATTTTGGATATTTTAAGATGGCACTGAGAAGTTTGCAATCCAGTGAAAGCGTAAAAATGAGTAAAGAATTATGTAATCACTATGCCCTGTGCAAAGCATGGTTTTTGGATTGTTAACCAATGCTCAAACTCCCTTGAAGGGTGGGTTAAAAAAAAAGAGAGAGAAAGAAAAACAACGAAGTGTAGGGCCAAGAGGATGATTGGATCAAGTGTCAGCATTTATGTTCAAGCAGCGTGGATTGGCTCCAGCTTGAGGTTAACTTAGAATTAAAATGGAATTGGTGGTCTTGCCATGGCAGACAAGAGGTTTTAACAAATCTATGACCACATACATACAGACACCACGGTCGCCAGCTAAACCACACACATGTGGCACACTCAGAGAGCTTCAGTCAAGCAGTTACCAACAAGACCAGGATCCTTTTACTTCTCTAAGAGGCAGAACAAGCCTTAGCCCTTCACACAGAAGTTATAGGAATTATGTCATAATTAAAACATTAGATTGTCTTCTATCATAATCCAAATTTACACTATTAATGGCCGGAGCAAGTTTGTCAGTAAAAAGAAGTGTCTGGACTCTGGGAGTGGCTCAAAGGATAGAGCCCTTGCCTAGCAAGCATAAGGCCTTGGGTTCAAAAAGAAATGCCCAGGGGCTGGGGATATAGCCTAGTGGCAAGAGTGCCTGCCTCGGATACACGAGGCCCTAGGTTCGATTCCCCAGCACCACATATACAGAAAACGGCCAGAAGCGGCGCTGTGGCTCAAGTGGCAGAGTGCTAGCCTTGAGCGGGAAGAAGCCAGGGACAGTGCTCAGGCCCTGAGTCCAAGGCCCAGGACTAGCCAAAAAAAAAAAAAAAGAAATGCCTGTCATCTTTCAACCATTTGTCTGCTTATCAAAGTAAGAATGAGTTCCAAAGAGATGAACTATCGTCCTTTACTATTATTATCTTTAAGTAGTTATACAAAGGCGTTTCAATTAGACATGTCGGTCTGAGTATGATGCATCTTGATCAATCTCATCTCTTTCATCATTCTCTCCCATCTCTCCCAACTCTACACAAACCTCCAATTTACCTAGTTTCATTTTCACATATGTGTATTAAATATTATGACTGCATGCACTACCTGAAGATTTCTCTGCTTTCCTTGATTTAATAAGTGGGAATTTTACACATCTTCCAGGAATCTGTTTCAGAAAGTCAAATTCATTGGCTACTCTGAAAGCACTCAAGATTCAAGATGTCATAATTAAAGATTTGATTTACAGATTTATTTTAAATATTGGTGAGTTACCAAGTATCCTTTGGAAGGCAGAGGAAAGAGAGAAAGCCCTACTGTAAATGGAAGGCCAAGAAACTAGAGACAAGATCTATCATGGTGAACTGCCTACATAATCACATGGCAAGTCTAGGTTATGGCAGGCACTGAATCAAATTTTCTAACATATGGAAGAAGGTATTCTCCAAGTTCTTCAAAGAGCTATATAGGTTATCAAGATGAAGGTGAGAAATTATATAATGTTTAAAGAGTAGTTTCACCTGTGGCATTCTGCCAGAATGCTTTAAGGTTTAACTGATTTCCCATGGATTATATAAAGTGTAACAGTTATCTCTTGCTGCATTAAAAACACCCAAACTTACTGCCTTAAAACAATAACAAAATTATTACTTACAAGGTATGGATCATCATCTAGACAGTTTTGTTGAGCTGGGCTTAGATCAGCTGACCTTGGTCATGCTCATTCGTAGTAAGTCACATTAAAGCTGTTTGATGGTTGGCTGCTTGTAAAATAGGGGCATGTGCTTCTTACTACCCTAGAATATAGTCTTCAGTATGTCTCATCATGTGATTAGTATTTCAAGAGAGTCTGCAGAAAGATGGAAACCCAGGCTACAAATTTCAATTGACTAAAAGTAACTATCGAGTTCATCCAAATGCTGGGGTTGCAAACAATTTCATCTCTTGCTATAGATATTCAAGGGATGGATGTGAGAAAGAGAAAAACATGGGGTCATTTTTTGTATTCAAGCTACCACATCCATGTAATCAGGAGCAATGATAAGATAGCTCACTCTCATTTCCAATGTCCTGATACTTTGTACTATCCCACAGTAAGTATCCCACGTTTCAACCCATATTTGATAGAATCGGCATCAAGAAGTACGGAGCATGCTGGCTTTCCAGCTATACCTCTGGCTATACTACAAATCTTCTGTATTTTGCTGCTGTCTGGCAGCAAACTACTTAAGCACTATGGGACCTCCCTTTCCTTTTCTATAAGACAGTTAAGCAGAGAGCCCAGCTCTGACTATTGTGAGGACTAAATACTACACAATGCATTTCAAAAATTAGGATTATTGCTTAAAACATCCAAAATGTTACTCTTTCATCATCACTGTCATTATCAAAATAGCAAAATGCATTCTTGGTTTATCCTCTCTTTTTCATGTCTCTCCCTATATTATAAGAACTTGTAACATAGCTCTTTGTCAGCCAGTATCCAGATGACCTGTTTCCAGTTGCCCTCAACTCTGTCCTACTACCAACCAAATACACACACACACACACACACACACACACACACACACACACTCAGCAGAAAGCAACTTCTACCATGACCATTTTCTGGACAGTTTTCATGCTTAAATTCCAAAGTTAAGCATCATGCCCCAGAGCTGTCTGCCAGGAGCTTCCTGCCACTTCCTGTAGCTTGAACTCTAAGAGCCTGGGGTTTGTCTTATTTAAATGTGGTATTCCTCAGGCCTGGGAGCAATGATGGGGCCTGAGACATTTGTGGCCTCCACTGGCTCAGAGAGCTGTCCTCTGTGCGTATGTGCATGTACATATGTGTGTGTGTGTGTGTAAACACTTAAGGAGAAGTGGGTCTTGCACATGTACAAACTCACAAAAATTCATAAATTGGGGGAAAGAATAATATACATATTCTATTATGGGGGGTAGGGGAATCTCAATTAGAAAAGCAATCCAGACTCTATGGATATTTCCAGAATGTTTATTTTAAAACTCATTAGCACAATCTTGAATAGAGTGGACCCAAAACATTTGTATTCAATTTTTTCTCCTCTTTAGAGCAATATAATAACAATTGTGAAAAAATAACTTAATAAACACAACTTTCCTCATGAATTTCAATATCCCCATTTTTACTGTAGTATCTCATACAATGCAATATTTGAGGCACAGCCATATTTTAAAACATGTGCTATTTATCTGTCATTCAAATGCAATCACCAATGCTATATTTCTTCTATCAACCCTAAGAAAATTAAGAGCCACATGAATGTTACCAAAGATTAAAGCATGTCACTTGAAATTGTTTTTAGTTCATTTTTATCTGTCTCATCTTTTTTTCTTTAATGTTTTTTTCCTCTCTTGTTACTTTATTTTAATTCAAAAGGTCTTTAGAAAGATCTCAGATTCTTTTTATACACTGTGGTCTATGAAACAGCAGAATCGACATCAACTAAATGTTTATTACATCTCCTCCTGACACAGAGAACCAAAACATGGCTTTTAACAACCCCTCTGATGGTGATGCACCTTAAAAGTTTCAAAAGCCAACCTTTCTCCATCACCAAAATGCCACATAATCCTTGCAAGATATTGATTGAGGAACCTTTTTCCTAAGAGATTCTGATGGAACAGATTAGGAGACAGGTCTAGGATCTCACATTTTGAAGGAGCTAGTTGATACCACAGATCAGGATTCACAACACTGAATAGTGGGGACCATGTCTTCCTCTCAGGAATAGAAAATGACACCTGAAGAAAATGAGTGGATATGGGTATATTAACAAGGTGCAATGTCCTAACAATTAGCAGAAATCAAAACCCCACCCCAGTCTCTGCTCCCTTCCAGAGCACTTGCTGATGTGTGACACAGCTCCCAGTTGGATTCCCATTCTTTTTCCCCCTGCTTCCATTACATAACTGTCATAGTTTCTTCTTTGCCATATGACCTGTGGCATTCTTTGCAGTTTCTGATAATTCCATTTGCTTTACTCATTTAGAACTTAAATTTCATTTTATCATCCAATGGCTTTTTAAGTCTCAGCAGAGGGATAAAACATATTATTCAAATAATGTTTTATTAAATAAGGCCTTCTTCTAGTCCCCTTCTCTTTCACAAGCCCCCTATTTTAACTTCCTTAATTCTTCCTACCCCCAGGCAATTATCTTCTTCAGTATAGCCTAAGTATAGCATCCTCCAATTCCTTCCTACTTCTTCCTCCTGAATATTTCTCATTTTACACCATCCACAGTAGTGTTTTCCCTGTATTTTACTCCCAAGCTAATTATTCCCTTGGGAAGTATAAATTGGTAAAAGGAAAGGCAAAAAAAAAATCTTTACTTTGAGGAAAGCAGTTAAGAAGTCTAAGGAAAGTTAAGTGGTAAGGTACTAAGTTACTTCCCATTTCACCCTACACTTACACTGGCCTCTGATTACCTAAGCACACATAGTTCAGAACCAGAGGGAAAAGATTCCGATTGAAGTTACACCTGTGAGGTTCCATGTTTATTTTTTAATAACTCTGAATAGCTTAATTAAAATATAGAGAGAGTTCACATTTTTCAAAAGATCTCAAAAGCTGTAGTATTTGAGGCACACCCACACTGAAACAAAATCATTATGTTGTTTATCCGCACTTCAAATGCAATTGGCAATGCTATATGTCTCTATCAATCCTAAGAAAATTAAGAGCTATATGAATTTCACCATACATTTAAGTAGGCAAGTCAGGCAGTAGGATAAAGGTTTGTCATTTAAGACATATAAAGAATGCTTATAAACCTATAAGAAAAAACGTAATTTTCTAAAAGTTAAAAACAGTCAGATTTGCATTTCCCAAAAGAGGGTAGCTAAGTGTCAAAGTAAAAAAAAAAGCACTCAAAGTAAAAAATGGTACTCAACTAATGTTGATTGTACAACATGAAAATAAAAACTAAAACCCCCAGTGAAATTCCAAGTGTACCACAAAGGGCTGGCTATTCTAAGTATGGTGGTAAATTAAAGAAAGTAAAAGGCTTTTCTTCTGCTGGGAAGAATATAAATCTGCTTAACCACTTAGATAACTGACAGTATCTATTAAAACCAAGTACATGCATGTCCAGTGATCCACCTATTGCATAGTTACATTCCAATGTATACTCCCACAGATATATGCACACTTGCTCACCAAAGCATGTTTTAACAAATCTTCATGGAGCATTCACAATAACTCAAACTCAAGACAACTCAAATATCTAATGATGGGATAGTCACTTATAGTACATTTCTACAATATGCAACAAAACAATAAATATAAAAAAAATCATACAAAACGTATAAATCTCTCCTTCACACACACACACAAACACACTAAAAGTAGCTAGATATAAAAGCATAACTACTATGATTCATTCAAATAAAGTTTTATAAACAAGCAAAGCTAGTCATAAGCACTAGCTATTTTATAGTTACTCTGCTAGTGCTAGACTTAGTCATGAGAAACTTGAACCCTGTTCTCTCTGTGGGCTTAACTCCTGCCTTGCTCTCACACTGTGAAGGCCATGATATTGATCTCCTAGGGTCCCTATCCTCTGCTGCATTTATGTTAAATAATTCAGTCACATTTATGTCAAATCCTTTAGAAAGAGCTACCAATGAAACAACATTAGTACCTTCTAACCTTAGCCAGATTTATGTGACAAAATGAATGTCATGGACTTCATAGAGATTATCCACATAATCATGAAGCTTCCTTATATGAGAATGGCCACAGACTAGGCATGATGCTATTTCCTTATTCACCTCATCTCCCTTAACCTTTATTGGTCCATCATGGAGCATGTTCTATGAGGTTGTTGTCATTCTTCCATTTCTACAAACAAAGAAAAAAGTCAGAAAAAATGATTAAGTAACTAGTCCACTGAAATATAATTTTTAGAGAGAATATCCAAGTTTTCGAGCCAAGAGCTAATTCATGAGCTGGAAAGCTATGTGCTGAAAGTTGCCACATTAAGTCTACAAGTAGGGATTTGAAACTGCAAGGGGGAAGGTGTTTAAATTTCCTCTCTGCCATTGACATTCTGAGTCCTGAGATGGCATCCAACTTCAGTGTTCACCTTCCAATTTTTTTCAGAAATGTACAGTAGATTCCTTGATTAAACTAGAGTACTGAGGAAGGGAAAAATAACATATTTCTCTTCAATGTTCCAGCTATCTCCATAACCAAGTATCTGAAAGAAAAGAAATAAATGACTCAGGCAACAAGTTCCAATATGGAAACCACTACTTCATAAGACTTGCTTTCATGCATCTCTAATACAAGTTCTTCTTGACAATGCCTTTCCAAACTCCAGAACATACAAGAATAAACTGGACAGCTTGCTTAATCAGATTTCTGGACACCACTCCCCAGAAATTCTTAGGTAGGTCCAAATAGGCCCTGAGACTCTGCTTCCCTAACAAGCTCCTGACTGACACTGATACTGTTATTCTTGGATCAGTGTGGAAGACATGCATAGTTTTGCTTGGCAATTGACTCTTCTGCCTTTGTCACTAATGTTTGCAGCTGCTACTTTGCACTTGCTTTATACAAAATTTGAGAGGTGATGGTTCCTCTTCCCTCATACCAAGCTCTGTCTGCATCTTCTTTAGTGTCACTATCACCTTTTCCAACACAACAGAATGGCTGACCATGTGGCTTTCCCGGTGCCTGATTGTTGTCCTTCCTTTAACCTGGTATGAACTGCAAGACTCTAGGATGCACTTTTTTTCACATGATGAAGATATTGCATTTTGAGTTATTCTGTACGTAAGATTTAAAAAAGTAAGTAGTCATCCTTCCACTAGGTATCCTTATGTCAAGAAGTAGTCATTTATATCACAAAGTAGAAAGCACCAACTTACAGAAGACAAGAACCTTATCTTTCCCTCCTTACCTCATAGTTGGGTTAAAAAAATATCCAAGGAAGATCATTAGATCCTCAATCTTCCTCTGAACTAGCTAAGTCACTCATAGAGGACACTAATTCCCCACTTCCCCCTCATTTATTTTAGGTGAACTCCCTAGGTCCTTTCCTCTCCAGTGATTTGTAAACCTTTGAGCCTACAGACAAGAACCAAAGAAAACACCTTCCTTTCCAATTCCCTCCTGGCACAAAGGATGGATTTAATCTAGGGAAATAGACCCTTCTGACACATGGGTCACAGAGGGCTATTGGGCAAATAATGAGACAGGAAAAAGGAAACAATGGCAAAAAAAAGGTAGATCTGATGCACCATCAGGGCAAAAATACTTGCTTTCATTTTTTCCCTTTGAAGTCTAGAGGTGGAGGAAAAAAAATGCAACAGCAAAATTCACCATAAGGTTATCCAATAATAATATCAACCAGAAATTGCCCATCAAACAGGAATTGCCCCCATCTACTTGCATATTCTGTGGCTACAGGAGCCCAAAAAAAAAAATGTAGCTAGCTTCTTCCCAGGGGTTTATGGGTAGGAGCATCCATCAAATCCCAGAGACACACCCGCTATTCAAACTCAATTTGGCTAAAATGACTTTTTTATGAGAACCCATGAGAAAATGGTTGACTTCCAGCCCTTATGTTATCAGAGTTGTTTGACATTGAATTACATGGGCCTGGACTATAAATCTTGACTTCAGCCTCCAATGTGAGGCATTTGATGTGTCTGGGAACCTGCTGTAAGAAAGAAATTAGCTGTAAAACAAAGTGAAATGCCTGTTCCCATGGGAAGGCTCGGCAGGGTTGCTAATAGATCATGTGTTCGTTTGGAAGACACTTGTTCCTTTGGTCAAAGAGCAACTAATATTTTCGTTTTCCACTGTCTTGAACAGGAAATATGGTACGAAGGGCCGATAGACAGGACAAGGCATCATATTAATTACACGGTCCGTAAACACTTGCTCACTCGTATTTCCTAACAGTCTGGATGCTTCCTGGTTGGAGATCAGCAATGCCACTGGCCTCTCTTGACTTGTTTTACTCTTGCATAAATGTCTGGGAAGATTAAGTGCATTTTCAGGGAGCCTCCATTGAAGGGAGGATAGGGGTACAGAGGAAGGCAGGCATCTTTCACCTTAAGATTACTGACAGGGGTCAATTAGAACCTCTACAGCAGCTGCAATAGCCACTCCCCAACCCCCTAAACACACTAACAAACACTCCCAGAAGAACAAGGTGTCTGGGAACCTGGAGAAAGAGAGGCTTGATAAGAGAACGTGATAGAGTTTAGATATGTTCTTTCTACTTTGGGAAGTGCATATTAAATGGAGAGTCACATTCATTCTAAAGAAAAGAAAAAGGAAAATATCTAAGGAAAGATAAATAAGTGATGGCCACATCCAAATGCCTGGCATCTAAACTGCTCCTATTGGGTATCTTTTCTCTGGGGTAACTGCAGAGGATGGGCAAAAACCACACCCACTTGTGCTCCTCAAAGCATTAGTTCTCAGAGGACAACTCTCTGAACCAGCACCATAGACATCTATCTCCCTGGGAACTTGTTAGAAATGCAGAATCTCACTATCTCACTGTGTAACTCCTTACTATGTACAACTTAATATATACCTAATTAAAAAGGCATTTAAAAATCTATGAATTTTGAGCTACAGAGAATGATATATAGAGAAAGAGAGAGGGAAGCAGGGAGAGAAGGGAGGCTAAAAGGCAGGCAGGGAGATAGACAGCAGGCAAGAAAGGAAGGAAAAAAGAAAGGGAGAGAGGAAGAAAGAGACGGAGGGAGGGAGGGAGGGAGGGAGGGAGGGAGGGAGGGAGGGAGGGAGGGAGGATTCTTGGCCCTACCTATGACAACTAAATCAGAAACCAGTGTGGCTAATAGTCTGAGTTGTAACAAATCCTTTGGGTGATCCTGACATCTGAAAATTCCAGTCATATTGAGATACTCATGCACATGATATGTGTAGATTCTGCCTAAAGCTAAGATTTTGAGATAGCCAGCTCTCAATCATAATCTAAAGAGCCCCAGGACCTCCCCAGAAAGTTCCTGTCACAAATACCACCTTCATTGCCTTTCCAAGGCCTCAATTCTTCTCTCCTTAAGAACTGATCCAGGAATCATTCCATGCCTAAGCCCTTCACATATTCAGTTTCCAGTTCAAATGTTAAACTTTTATACAACACTTCCTCACCAACATCAGTGAAGTACCTGCCAACAGACCCTGTCTAGTATTGTTCTTGCTGCAACGTGAAAAAGACAATTTTTTCATGAGTTTGAGTGGAAGCTGATGGTCATACACTCAAGTGAAAACATAATCCTCTGTAGAGCAGATGCCAGATTCTTCCTGCTTATTGTTCCAATGAATGTATGTCTTTCCCACTTCTAAAACCTCTGGAATTCAGAGGTTCTTCTGCCCTTTCCCAGAACCTATTCTCATTCATACACTAAGTTCTGAATCCACATAAATGAACAAGATACATTAAAGAAAAAATAAAAAGCAATTCAAAGACCAAGTTATCTGTAGTAAGTACTGGATAGTCTTTTAGATTCTGAGAAGGGTTATGTGTATCCTCGAGGCATCTAAGGAAGGGACTGTAATATTTCCCAGTAGAGGAACTATTGTAGATGTAACCTCTTGTGGAAAAAAAGTTGTTCTATACTATAAGCAGAAGACTTCCTTTAAGAAAGTTTATCTGAGACAAAGTACTTGTTGAAGCAAGTCATAATCAAAATTCAGAGCCTATACTAATTATAAATTGGGTGGTACTATCTATGTAGTTTTTAATCTCACTCTTTCTTGCCTTTCATATTCCTTTCTTAAGGAATCTAGAGATTACCTTCATTGTAGGTTAAATTCATCCAAGAAACACTCATACTACTTGCTCCTAGCAAAGATGAGAATAACACAGACGACAGTGTATTTCGAAAGAGGCGGACAATACTGCATTTTCTCCATTACTCTGTCATCAGAGATATCAGCTCTAGGTTGGGCCTTGCGCATTCGCCCGTGTAGCCTTAGATGAGTTCATGAGGCTGGAATTCAAAACACTAACCAGCTGTGGGAAGCCAGTGAGCTGCCTGTCACACTGAATGTTATCCAGATTAGAGCTGTGAGAATTTGGGAAAATTCTTCTTATGAAGTAAATTTACTTCCTCATCTCCTTTCTTCCTTCTTTTTCAAGTTTGCAAAGTTTGATAGAGTCCTGAACTAATAGCCACATGTATTCATGATAAAGAAAAGACAATTTTAAAAAAGAATTATTTGTTGAAGCAATCAGAGACACTGCAAGGCTAATTGTATATTTAACAACCTTATAATTATAATTTTTAGGTGTGATGATAGCATTAGGTTAATGTAGCAAAATATCCATAACGTTTGAGACATGCATGCTGAGGAATGCAGGGTTAGAATGAAATGGAGCCTGGAATTTGCTTTCATATTATTCAGGGAAAAAACAAAAAAAACAAAAAGGACAGAGAGCAAAAGCAACAGACTGAAGTATCACCAGCCATCAATAATTGCTGAATCTGGAATGGATTGTGAAGGATTAACAGAATATGCTCTTTCCGTATACAGATGGTTTGAAAACAAATATAGTAAGTTTTTATTTATTATTAAAAAGGGGAACAAATAAATAATACTTAACCAAAGGAAATATATCTTAAAGTTAAAATTATCCAGGAAAAGCTGAGATCTAAAGATTCAGAACCAGCCCTAACAGGAAAGTCTGTGAGAGTCTTATCTCCAATAAACTATGAAAAAAGCTGGAAGTGGAACTGTGGTTCAAGTGGTAGAATGCTAGCTTTGAGCAAAAGCAGCTTCGGGATAGCATCCAGGCCCTGAGTTCAAGCTCAGCACTGTTGGGGTGGGGAGTGGGGATCTTTATAAGGTAAGGATCTTCTCAAGACTAATGATTGTCAATTAAATAATCTATAAGTTCAAAAAATGAGGAACTCATGTTCTCTGGTTCTTGAGTTCTAAGAACTTCCTCTGTGATTCATAGATCTATTGAAGTAGACAGAGAAACTTAATTAACAGTAGATATTGGGAGTGGTTCCCCCAATATCTTAAAAGGGACAGACCAAGATAGAGATTTGGGCAGAGACAGGAACAATTACTACTCTTGCTCTGGAATTTTTCTCCTGTGAGTCCCTATGTGACTTTCAGTTAACACTTCAGTTTTCTCATCTGTAGAATCACAATGTTAGAGCAAAGGTATCCCCCACCTCCTCAGGCCTGAAAGTGCAAATTCCACATTATATAGCAAATCTGCTTCAGGAATATGGGAGATTAGGAAAGGCCAAATTCTAGATATGAATTGGTTATGCATATCTATGTCAGGAGACAGCAAATTTATTAAGTCTCTATTCAATTTTCAACACAGGAAACCCAAGTGTGTCAACCTTTGTTCTTAAGAAAGTCCAATTGGCAAATGAGGCAATGTGGAAAATAAACAAGTTTCATACAGTATCTTAGCCCTAGAATAATCCTATTATGAAAAAATAATTGACAACTCAAATACTCTAGGCCTTTGCTTTCCTATCACAGAGAAATTTGGATATAAATGGTGCTTATTTGTACATCAAGACAACCCCCAAAGTAATTTTTGTTTCCTTCATGGTGATTACAACCTATGCAAGCATGTACCCCGAGTGAAACTAAATTGAAATAGAACTGAGAGAATTGGGCTGGCTTTACAAGACCACCAATATCATTTTATTTTATCAGAAGGAAAGAAGGAAAAAGCAAGTGTTGGTTTTGCAAATCAATGACCAGTTTCAAATAGCTGCCTTCTATTCAGGAGAGTTTGGTGTACAAAGCTAGGGATGATTTTATTCTACAGTCTTGTTTATTGCCACTGTTTGTTCCAGTTATGGCTACTGTATTGGACACTTGAAGTTAGTGTTGCCAAGAATGCAGGACCACTCTATTTCTTGGGGTTTTAGACTCTCTCACTCTATGAACAATTTTTTTAAAAACTAGTTCATTATGTGAACACACAAATATTTAGGTGTCCCAAATCTCATGTTTCAGAAAATACATGTAGCTTATATTTACCTCTGCACTTAGATTCTTCTCCTATTTTTTTTTCATTTAAATTATTCCACTTTGGGGCATCTATTCCATTCATTTCTAAGAGCCAGCTATGTGATATTGGGAAACAGTGCCTCAGTAAAGGGAAGAAAACTCCCATTTCTCAGAGAAATATTGAAAATAAGTAAGAGAACTTTCCTCATTTTAATGTACTTCAATAATTTAGCTGCCGTTTATCGTGGAACATAAAAGCCCAAAATGATGATATTCATATCTGAATTACAGCAGAAATGATTACTTATTGGAGGAGTTCATAAAGAATCTCCCTGAATTCTAAAGTGCTACTTTCTAGTCTCCTGAGGCTAGTTCCCCTTTTCCATTCAAAAATGTTTCTCCAATTTTATAATGAGCAATAGTGGAAGAAATAAGATGCAACATATACACATGCACATACATATTCATTTTTAGGTAATTCTTTGACAGTGGGTATGATTCTATGAGGTTGGCTACTGTTACATTTAATTCTACCTTGTATCTGTATTTGCATCTTTTCAGATAAAAATATAAACTTTTAAGCCACATGTCAGTCAGTTAATAATACCCATAATCCTAACTACTTGGAATGCTGAATGATTTCAAGACTTCTCAAAAAAATAAATAAATAAAACCTGCAACAATAACAACAAAGAGGGCTAAAGCCATGGCTCAAGTGGTAGAGAACCAGCCTAGCAAGGAGGAGGCCCAAGTTCAAATCTCAGTACCACAACTACAAAATTTAGAAAGATTATTTGTGCCACCTTATTGAAGGTATTTCTTGAGTCTTAGCAGTTTCACTACCAAGTTACCAAATCAAAGATCTCTATCTAGTCTTGAGTTCCATGAGAATCACTTGCAGGATTTCTTGAATCACAAATCCTGGTCCCCATCACCAGTGGTTCTGATTGAAAAGTTCTTGGTTGAAACTTCAGAAATCATTTTCCACCAAGTCCTTAAGCTATGCTGTTTCTGATGTTGCTGATCTTAGAACCATATTTTCTGAGTCACTAAATACTGTATAGGCAACATCAATGTTTAATAAGAGCTACCCCATTCTTTTCTATGGATCCTGAAACCATGTAAAGGTTTGGACTAGTAGTTAAGTCAGAAAGCCCCCATCCATTTTGGAAATCAACACCTGAATGTAGATACCTTTCAATATAAGAGCATGACTCCAGATTTGAAATCAGACTGCAATTCATCCCAAATTAAGGGAAATGTTACTCCATTGCCAATCTGAATAAGTTTATTTAGTCACTACATAATCCTAGTCACATAAATGTACCGCATATCAAGAATTGTTAGGGTTAGTGGAAAGGGAGTGTTTTAGCTTGTACCCCCACCCAGCCCCACCCACCCCTTGAGGGTCCCCAGCAATATAGGGAAGCAACTAAAGATCTGTTGGATTGTCAAAATATGATTTGGAATCCCACCAATGTGATGTTAGGAAGTGAGTTTCACCAACTAGATGATGACCTCTGAGCTCTGAGGATGAACATTTCTATATTACTTTTAAGCCTTTGGACATCTTTGCTCTTCAGGCCTCTGCTTTCGTCACTGGACCCTTGGGTTGTCCCTCATGCTAAGGTGATGATGACACCAAGCATAAAGACTTCTTTCAAGAGTGATTTCCTGTATCTCACTTATCCCAGCTCAGAAAAATCTTGCCATTCAAATGAACTGGCGTCACTAAGCTGGTGGAAGAAGGGAGGGATGGGAGAGGGGGCTGGAGGGGGGAATATTCCCTTTCAAAAGCTCTTGCTGTTGGGAGAGGCCATGGAGCAGGAAGGGGAGGAGCTCATGGCTGGCTATTTTTAACTTGTAATAGGAGCCCTTTAGTCCCCTCTTCTCTTTCTCTCTCCAGCCCTGAACAACTTGCCAAAGGCATAAATTGCCTGGGCAATTCATTCTGTCTACATTTCCTCCATTAAACAAATTGGCAAGCAAGTGCAGCCTAAGCCACATAAAGGGCAATTTGGGCTTTTCCCTCAAATCTGTCACCTCCTTTCACAAAGTTCCCTTCTATTAAGATCAAAGCATCACCTCTCAAAATTATGTTATTGCTGGGGGGGGGGGGGCGGTTAGGGAAGAGATGAAAATAAAATCCCACCATATTTTGGGGTAGAAGTTCAGTCTTAAAACACAAGGGACCAAGACAGTTCCCACTTGTTGTCAATGAGGAGGAGGCCAAATAAAGGGCAAATAAAGGTTCACTAAATACACAGGCAGGCACTTTGGCAGCTCTCCGTGTGCCTCACTTTGAGGAAAAGGAGGTAGCAGATCATAATGTTGACTGTGCCAAGCTAATTGAAGAGAAGAAAAAATTAACCCTGGTGTTGAAACAGAACGGCCTCACACAGGATAAAAGCGACACTCACCCTACCCTTCTGTACTACTTGCTCTTGCATTAAATGGGCTGTTGTCTGCCGCTGAGGAAAGAACTGAAGCCTGCATTAATTCTTGTTGCCTCTGTTTTTTCTTTTTTTATTATTTACTTATTTTCAGGCCTTTTCAGCACAGAAAAGAGGACAGGACCAGTCACAATTCAGGCCTCAGATCACACTGGGTTTTCTCAGGTTTCTGATAGACAAAGTTTTAAAGAGTTTTCCACAGAGACCTGCTAAAAATGTCAGGACATTGACAGGATATCAGCATTGTGAGGCCAGTAGAGGGACTTCCTGAGGCAGATCCACCTGTGCTTTCTTCATCTCTGTGGAGAGAAGAAAAAAAAAAAGAGTTATTGTTTTCAGTATTTGGGAAGTCTGAAAGCATTCATGGCAATAAGTGTGATATAACTCCATGAAGAGGGCTCCTGTCACACAATGGTCAACAGGGCATCCATGAGACCACCCAGAATTCTAGAGAGGACCATGCAGTGAAAGACACCCAAACACGCCATTTCCCAAACTCCCCATCCCATCCCAGATGGCTTTCAGCATTGTTTGCCATAGCTACACTGTCTAATTTTTTTGCATCAATTTTTTCTTCAATAAAATCATTGAATCAGAAAACAATAAAAATCCTTGTGGGACAAACTGGAAATAGCAACATGGAAACCAAAGAATGTGAAAGGCTCCAATAGAATTAAACAAAAAATCAACAGAGCTAGCTGGAAGCAACAATTCTGCCAGTCCCAGACTCAGTGCCTGGGTTTTGCTTCTCTTCTGAAAATGATACTCAAAAGTAGAGAGTGGCAGAAATGTGTTAGTAGCAAACAGAAATTGTCTATCTAACTAAAAGAAATGAACAAAGTAGAAGTGGAATCTCCTCACACATGCATCGCTGTGACATTAGTCTTGCTGATACAAGGACTAAAGCAGGAGTGAGCTCTCCTAACATCAATCACAGTATAAGAGCCTTTTGATTGTACTTTGACTACTTAGAGCACAATCTGAGGGAGTTTCTTTCAGTGATTCCAGTTTCTTTGGGAACTGGCAAATGTTGAGATCCTCATGTTAGACTACTTTGATCAAACACCATTGTTCTTCATTTAAAATTTTTCATCTCTGGTCTGGTTGTGAATTCCAAATAAATCCTTTCAAGAAATACTATTGCTAAATATTCGCAGCAATGATTACTAACTCTGGGTTGTATTTTGCAAACTAAGCACACACGTACACACACACACACACACACACACACACACACACACACACTGAGGAAATATAATGATTTCTGATTTGTTATTGTTGTTGCTCATTTTCCTAAGCACTGGTTGTGTTAACACTGGTTGTATGAAGGCAGACATTAAAGTCTGACATAATTCTTGACAATCTGCCTTAACCTTTGGGACACATTGATTTCACCCATTCTCCCAACCCGCATTCAGTTTAGAATTCCCTGTCTACCCACCACAGTTATCTTGTCACAGCTTGTTCTGCACAAACATCTACCATAAGTTACTCATCTTCCACTTGCTTGCTTCCCCCTCTAAAATATATCATCTTTTCCCCTGAACTAAATCATCTGTTCTTTTAACTCAGAGAGAAAAATAAGCTGTGCTTTATGTTTTACTGTGAATAAAAATGTTCCCGAAATGTACAAGGACTAAATTTAATCTCAACACAGCTGGATATCTGAAATTTAAATATTTTTTTTCCTACTGGGTTGGTTCTCACAGACAAGGAGACTACTATAATCAGAGCATATCTGCTAGTTACGTCAGTAATGGACATAGAAGGAAAAATGGTGATTTCTCCCTTCCTGGACCATCTCAAAATGCTTCCAGGTAAAGTTTGCTGGGAGAGCAAGAACATCCTACAGCAGATGTGGTACGTTGGAAGGGGCTGTTTTTGCATAGCCACAGGTCTGATCACAAAGCTGAAAGGATATGTCCTGGCCATCCTAGGGGACTATGCAGAGATAGTCACAGACAGGAGAAGAAAGTTTATAAGGAGGATTGATTATTAGTGGGGCCATATCTCCCACGGGAGAGGGAGCTACATGGCGTCTGCACTTTATCCAGGTGGCAGCTTCTCTCTGGGGCTAAAGGGAAGTAGGTAGGTCTAAATAGTGAGTAGGAGTGGCTCATTAGGTATGGGTGGATCTGGGGGCTAATGGGAGGAGCTGAGGATCTGAGGCAGTGGAAATGCTAACAAAAGCCACCTGTAAGAAGAGGTATATCTTGACATTGCCTCCTACTCACCAACCGAATGGTAGATGCTGAAACACAGCCTGAAAGCCATGTATGTTCATCTAACATATAAGCCAGGGATAAGATCATATCTATCATAGTTTTATTACTTAGAGAACAATCTTAGTGAGTTTCAACCGGGGATTTTGGTTTTCTACTTTATAGAATAACAAATATAGTAGAGTCTTATTTTTAGATGCTTTTTAATTATATACCATTGTTCTTAATTCAAAACTCCCAGACATAAAATTATATTATATAAATGGCAAGACAATGAAATTGATTGTAATTCAGTGCTTTATACCCCCAAAATAACTTCAACAACAATAGTGTTGTATTTTGAAATCTCACTATATTCCCTGGACTGTACAAATAATGTCTTGGTATTGGTTCATTTAATCCTGATGTTAACCCTATGAGGTAATATGACAGACTAAATGCTAGTTTCCTGTCAAAACATGTTTCTTAAAAATCCTTTCCCCCAAGGTGATGCCAGAGGCTTCATTAATGGAATCAGCATATTTGTAAAAGAGATGTCAGAGGAGCAAGTTGCCCCTTGTTTCATGTGAAGGTATGGTAAGGAGATGCTCTCCGTATGAGTATGTGCCTTTACGAGAAACTAAATTGTGTCCCAACCTTGGTCTTGAACTTGGTGGCTTGAGGAACTGTGAGAAATACATTTCTGTTGCTTGTAAGCCACTCTGTTTATGGTACACTTGTTATAGAAGCAGGAATAGACTAAAATTGGTAGTACTATGCTTACCAAGTTACAGAAGAGGAAATGGAGGCCTATGGCTAGGAGATGAATTCCCCCCAATGTCGTACAGATCTATGATAAAAACTCAATTGACAGGAAACCAATGCTCTTAACCTTCATGTCCCATACACAAAGATCCAGCGTTAGAAAAAAATGTATAACAACCCAGATTTCTTGGGAAGATTCAGTGAGAAAATGATTTAGTAAGCAAAGAATAAAGGGGGAAACAGCTTTCTCCAAATCTCTGTATTGTCTCTCAGGAAATGCAAACTTGAGGTCTCACTCCTCTTCACTGGATTTGTTACTTGGATATAGTAAGGTTAACACATCAGAAGAAGGCAGCCCCCCAAAGATAGTGCATTCATAGATTCTGAGACAGAGAACACACCACCTTAGGAAAGGCCAAGAGCTGAGAGTAAGCACAGTTAATTCTGGAGGCTGCAGTAGCTGGGAGGAATAAAGCCTTTAGGGGAGGAAGTATGCTAAATGGTTAGCAGGTTTAGAATTCTACAAAGGAGTCTCTACCCTTGGGTGATTAGGGAAGGTAGAGACCTAGAGTGAGGGAGCCTGATAAAGCAGATTGTTTAGAGAAAGTAAAGTTCCTCTTTATTGCTTGTTTTGCATTGGAAAGAATAGTTGTTTACTATCGCCAGAGAGGAGGCAACAGGGTTGGGGTGAGGTTGGTTCCAGG
This sequence comes from Perognathus longimembris pacificus, assembly GCF_023159225.1. NCBI lineage: Eukaryota > Metazoa > Chordata > Mammalia > Rodentia > Heteromyidae > Perognathus > Perognathus longimembris. The sequence continues at coordinate 59,040,939 of NC_063166.1, forward strand.
ATTAGTGACCTCTGCTGGCTCTCCTTACAGATCCTGAAACCTGAGGGCTGGGATAGGACCCTTTACAAGCACCCAGAGACTCTGGCTTTTATGAGGGCTGAGAGTCCTAGGTTGTAGGATTTACTCTCGTGGGCTGCAAGCAGCACAAGAAACAATAAGTATGTATTACTTTCTATATGTTTACTAATCAGTAGTTTTCTCCTTTCTACCCAAAGGGGCATTTTTAAACATTAATAATTAATACTTAATATTAATAAATGATTCACATCATTTGATATGGTCATATGTAGATAGCTATTGAGCTATTGTGATCCTCTGCTATCCAATGATGCTAATCGAAATGAACTCCAAGATATGGAAACAAGAGGCTTTTGCTTTTGTATTTGTTTTTTAATGTACTGTGTGAATATTTCTTTTTTTTTCTATTCACTCATCCCCTATTGTCACTGTTTAGGATTTTGGTACCCTATGTCTTGTATACGTATTTATCTGATTTGGGGAAGGGAAGGGAAATAACAAAAAGGTGAGACAAAGGTCAAAGGGCCAACTTATGGGATGTTGGAAATGAACTTTACAACTTGGGGGTGAATGGGCAAGTTGCGGGGAGGGAAAGAGGGAGAAAATGAAGAAGGGGTAACAATGTTCAACAAGAAATGTACTCATTACTTAGGTAACTGTAACCCTTCTGTAAATCATCTTTATAATAAAACAAAATGTTATTTTTTTAAAAGAAGAAACTCTCTTTAAAGACATTAATTATACCTGAAAACTAATGAGACCATCTATTTCCTCATATCTCCAAACAGCTTCCTTAAAAGCAACCACCTTTTAAATAATGAATTACTTACACTTTAATATAAATTTTAAAACTTAATACTTAATATTCAGAGGATTATAATTACAACCTGAAAAGCTTCAGGGTTGTTTTTATCTTGTTTTTTTCCCCTAACATTTTACATTTGTTTTTGAAGGAATTGTTTCCACATTCATTTAATCACTGCTAGAAACCAAGATGGGGATGATGATAGAGCCAAACTTTCTTACTTCCAAACCCTTTAAAGTCCTCTTTTGGCCAGTACTGGGTTTTGAACTCATAGCTTTTGTGCTTACAAGGCAGCCACTCTATTACTTGAGTCACACCTCGGCCCTCCCCCTTTTTTGCTTTAATTATATTCCTGATAAGGTCTCTTTTGTTTTTCTTCATATTTGACACATCACTTGTAGCTGGGATCATAGACATGCTTTTCATGGAGATGAGATCTTGCTAAGTTTTTGCCCAAGCTAGCCTTGAATCACAATTCTCCCAATCTCTACCTCCCAAGTAGTGAGGATTACAGGCATGTACCATTGTTCCCAACCTAAAGTCCATAGGAAAACAAAACAAAAATACCCAAATGCTTTGAGATTTGATCCTAGCTAAACTTAAAAATTCCTTGACAGAGAATGAGATTTACCATCATCCAAAACTTTTCTACCCACTCTCAACACCAAAGACTACATTGGAGAATGGAATGACACCAATCTACACATCCATGTGTACTAAAGGTTCTCAATTTTAGGCACATGTCAGAATCATCTAGAACTGCTTTGAAAGCAATCATATCTGGGCATGTGATTTTTGTTTTCTGTGCTGGGGGTTGAATCAAGGACTATGTGCATGTGAGCCAAGAATCCTAACACTAAGCCACATGTGTGACTGTTATACACTATTGTTGAAGTAAAATAACTGGCATAATGACTGAAAGCTAGAGGTTATTCCTCTAATGCTTACATACAAATGAAGTTTAAGTGCAAATTAATATAATGTAATAAAAAATAGCACTGACCTTAAGTTCAATGTTACTAATACCTCAATTAAGACTTCCTGAAATCTTTAATCAGCCATATTTAAGACAAATATCTGTTCAGGGACAGGTTGGAGATGATTTTTTCTATCATTCTTTCATTCATTCATGCTAATCCACCCCAAATCAATTTCATTAAAATGATTAATTTCTTATGTCCAGTTTTCAGTATTAATTGCAAAGAAATAGCTATCTGTGATTCTTAGGGTCTGTGTTGTATATATACAGAGATATATACTCAGACACATACATAGACACACAAAATATGAACTGGATATCCAAGAGTCTTGCTACTTCTCTTTGTATACATAATCTTTCAATATTTGCTGCATATTCTGCCAATAGTTCTAATGATTAGAATCCCTATGTTGATTCTGCTCTGAAAAATCATTTTATGGTATATAGCAATGATAGACCTAGAAATCTTCCTGGACTAAAGTGTTAAATCTTCACCCTGATGTAGATGCCCTGAGAGTTACTTTAAATTGCTTCTAGTCTTCAAAATGTATATATGTGACAGACTAAACTAGCACCTCCTGTAGAAATTTCATACATATATATGTATACACACACACACACACACACACATACGCACACACCACACATATATAGTTTCCTTGATGAACAAAATACGTGTATTGTTGGAATAGAAGGGTTCTGTCCTAGTGCTAACATTGATAAGTTTTCTTTTGTTTTGTTTTTACATCCACTAAAATTGCAGCTACATTAGATTTTTCACAAGGACATGGAGAACACTCAGGGTCTCATCCACTGCTGACTGGTATATAAATGATTCATAGAGTCACTTTGGAAAGACATTCAGCAGTATTCACTGAAGATACCTAGGGGAGGGACAGGTAAGAATGGCGAAAGGATTGACATTGACCAAGATGTATTGCCTTCATAAACTGATTTGTTAAATGACAACTCCTTTATATAACTACTTAAAGATACTAAAAAATTGAAAATCATATTGATCAAAAACATTTTAGAAAACACAGCAGTCATACTTCAGCAAAATTCATGCATATTTTCACCACAGAGTTATGTAGGAATGCTTATAACATTCATACTAAACTAAGAATGATCAAAATGTCCATGGCATTCAAGTGGATAAATCAATTGTGGCTATTTTATACAAGGGAATACTACTGAGCTGTTACAATGAATAAATGATAGATCATGCACAAAGACAGGAATACACTTTACAAACATATCCAGTAAATCAAGCCCAACACAAAGGAAGAGATGTGTGATTCTGTTTATACCAATTTAAGAAATACAAGCAAAATTAATTAGTGGTACTGGGAATACCATGCTTCTAGATGTGATTGCCTAGCAGAGGACAAAATGGTAACAACTGGAGAGGAATATAAGACCCTGGTAATGTTGTTCCTTGATCTGAATGTACTTGTATGAATTCTTGAAAATCCACCAACATATGCTTATATCTATGCTTTTACAGATATGAATATGTTATACTTTAATAAAAATTTATATTCTTTTATTCTGTTCTCAAAATCGATCTAAGTCAATACAACCTAAAAGTCTATCAAATCCATTGAATGTAAAATGGATGAATAAACTACTGCTGAAGATTCTGATAGGCAGATTTGTTTTTGTTCCTTTTCCAAATCCACTTTGACTCCAAAATCAAGTATTGTAAGGTGCTGGGTGTGATGGCACATGTTTGCTTGTACTTTCAGCACTCAGAAGGTTGAGTCAGGAGGATGGTGACTTAAGCTCAGCTGAGAGAGTAGAGTGAGAGAGCAAAGGAAGGATGGAGGGAGGGAGGAGGAAAACTGAGAAGAGGAAAGGAGGGGAAAGGAGGAGAAACACAGATAAAGAGAGAGAGATTTCAGGAAATCTTTCCCTATAACATTATGGTCCCTGTCTTGGTAAAGATAGAATATTTTTCGGTGATGCAGCACAGTAGTCTGTCATCACCTCTAAGACTGCTTCTGTTGAGATGTGCAGCTCCAGAAAGGCACACCTTGGCCCACAGCAACACAACAGGAAAAGAAGGCAAACCTGGACCAAATGAGAAGCAATCAGTGCACACATCACCATTTTGCATATCTGGTAGCCTTGAACGTCCCAGAAACTCCCCAAGTCTGGAAACATGGTCATGTGTCCCATACCACAGCCAAGGAAATAGGATCATGGAATTTCCTGAAGTCAAAACTCACAATCATTGAATGAACTCACGACCAATGAATGAACTTCCATCCAATAGCCTTTCTCTTGTATGTGCCCAAGTAGGAATAAAATATCCATACTTCTATGATGGCTCTGGACACAAGAGATGATTCTTTCAAATGTTTTGGGGAGTAAATTTTGTTTACCTGTCCATGCCAAACTGTCGTGTCTCTATTTTAGAACTGAGCAGATGGGAGCCTGAAGCATTTCCTCCCCATTTACCTAACCATACACAATCAGTCATTAAGAGTCATCCTCAAATATTTTGCTATACAAACTACTAGCATAAGAACTGCACAAAAAACAGAGATTCAGGTTGACAACAGATTCTATTAAATATTCTACAGTGAATATATTCTGGAGAGACAGACAGACAGACAGACAGACAGAGACAGAGAACCAAACTCAGGGAAATAGGACCCCTTGAAGAATCATTCAGAGGCTGAAGGTATGGCTCAAATGTTAGAGCTCTAGCCTTGAATGGAAAAAGTGGAGGAGAGCACAGGACCTGAGTTCAAGTACCAGTACCAGCACCTGAGGAAGAGGACAAGGAGGAGCAGGAAGAGGAAGAAGGAAAAGAAAAGAGAATTGTTCAATATCATCAAGATTTTAAAGAAGTTCTTGGAATCAACATCATCCACAAGCCATCAGACCCCATCCCACAGAGCAGAGTTAAAATCAGGAACTCTGGAACTAGGCCACATCACATTTTTAACAAAACTGTGTTTCAACAAACTACAGAGAATTCAGATATAGCTAAAGATTGAAATAAATGATGCACAATAAAGCAATGGGTGAACTATTAGAAGTGTTTAGAGAGCAATAGAACATATCAGCCCAAGTTCAAAGTAGAAAAGTTAGCATGCCCTCAAAAGAAAAGCACACACACACACACACACACACACACGTACACAACACACACACACAATTATGAATAACACTTTATTTTATTTTTATTTTCATTTTTGCCAGGCATGGGGGCTTGAACTCAGAGCATGGACTCTGCCCTTGAACCTCTCTGTGCTTAAGGCTAGCACTCTACCACATAAGCTTCAACACCATTTCCAGCCTTTTCTGTTTATATGTGGTACTGAGGAATCAAGCCCAGGTCTTCATGCATGCTAGTCACATACTCTACCACTAAGCCACATTCCCAGCCCATGAGCAATAATCTATAAAGAAATAATAAGTCCTAAAAATGGAGAGCTTTTTTTTACTTTTTCTTGCAAATGGGTACTTTCTCACATTATTCCTTATGCTAAATATTTCATTAAGTCTTTTGCAAGGACTCAGGATACGCTTTCAAAGGCAATTGTAGTGGACATTAGTCATTATATTTTATTGTATTTCTTTCCATTTTTTTCTGGCCTCTTTGACTCTTCTTTCTCTTACCTACTCTTTCTTCTTTCTCCTATTAGTAAGAATTTTTACCTAGCAACAGCATGCCTAGTAGAGTTGCTTCCTTTCTGCAAATCTTCAATGAAAACCTGACATTTGAGATTTATTGTTCAGCTCCCCTAAGCACAAAGCTAATACTACCTACCTCAACTGCAAGTGTAGCTTATACAAAAAGCCTCTGCTGATTTTATTATAGCATTGTAAATGAAAGCTTTCCACTCAAAGGAGCGTGCAAAATGTCAACTCCTTTCACACACAGGTTCTCTTTTCTGCAGCTAGAGTCCCCTCAAAGGCAAGAATGTCATATTTACATTTCTAACCAAAGACCTGCTACATTAGAGGCACTCCATAAATAATTTCTCATTCCATTATTACAGTTGACCCTTCTAGAGGCTTCATCTCGCGCACACACACACACACACACACACACACACACACACACACACACAGCTGCATTATTTATCATGATGGATATAGTACCTGCCTTAAATTTAAACCAGAGAAAATTAACCGAAGCATCGGTGTGCCTTTGCTCATGGCACTGCCAGTTATAAAAATGAAAAGCAAAACCATTTGCAACAACCAGGAAAAAACTCAAGCAATCAGCTTCAAATGCCACAAATGGCTTCCTCAGGCCAGGGAGCTGCCTGCCTGGTCTACAATCCAGCTGGGAAGTCTATCTCACTGACCTCTTGCACCAAGGAATTCCTCTGGTTTCTATTTCTAACCCTTTCAATTGTGCAACCCTGTTCCTGGGGTGGGAGATCTGCTAATATGCTTGAGAAATTGTTGCCCTTGTATGAAGTTAAACCATCAATCATTGCACAAGAGATATTTTTCATCAGCAGTTTAAATCATGGCCAAAAACTTTGGATGGATTTTGAACAGACCCATGAATTAGAACTCCAGAAGGGTGGTACCACCCATCCTTTAAGAGGGAAAGAACCAAAGCTTGCTCAAGAAGTGACTGTCCCTATTTTAAATTGAAGAGATGCTACAAAACCAATTGGAGCAATGATACAGAGAGAAGTAAGCAAACCACAATGAGGGAAATGTGTCCGGCAGATCTGATATGAGGTCCAGCAATTAATAAGTGATGCTAGTAGAATACCCTTTTTTGATGTCAGGACTCTTCAGGCAAGCTCTGTGGAAACAGAGGAAGTAGAGTATATAGTATTCTACATGTAATGAAATTTAAAAAACCATAATCTCCAAGAAGCATGATAACCATATAGGTCTTTGGACAGCTCAGGCTTCTCAGTGGGTGCTGTTTTCTTATTGGACCATAGTGGGGGTTTTTTGTCCTCTCAGTACTTTGTTCATTCAGTGTTTTCAGACCACTCTTAGCTCCATTTCCTCCTCAGCCATCCTTCAACATCCATGAGTTCCAAACTCAAGGATTCTACCAATTGTGATTTGTTTAATGTATTTTAAATTGCATCTGAAGTAAACATATACACACATCTTGTTATCTCCATTCCCTAAATAATATAGCATAGCAACTATTTCTTCAGCATTTACCTTATGGTATGATAAGTGATTTAGAGATATATCAAGTACATGGGAGGATGTGCCCAGGTTATATGTGAATAGAACTTTGAACATTTTCAGACTTCATTATCATGAGGAATCCTGGGCTCAGTCTTTTGCAGAAGGCCTAAATGCTATGGAAATAGGCCATGCTGTTTCTGTTTCCCAGGCTGCTATATTAGCTGGTTTCCAGAGCCAGGTTCATCCAGTTGGGGTCCTGGCAGGAGATGAAGGAAAAGAACAAAAAATAAGGCCAGGGTATCACCCCATATCCTTCTCTGTCATAGATCATGTCTCCAGCAGCAACTGGACTTTCTCTATGGCTCTAAATCAAGAGAGAGAGAGAGAGAGAGAGAGACAGAGACAGAGACAGAGACAGAGAGAGTACTAATATTCCAGCTTTTGTTTGGTGGACTTAACTCCCAGTCACAGGGACATGCCTTTTCCCTGTGGATCTAGTCCCAGGGGTGATCATAGAAACTCTACTCTGCTCATCAGCAGCTTTGATTTGGTATTTTAGATCTTCTGGTTTCAAGTTGGATTAGTTTTTGTTCTCCGACTGACTTCTAAATGACACCCCAAGAGGCTGTATGCCAAATGGTTATGCATCAGCCTCATCCTCTCCCTGTTGCATCCTGGAAGAGGCATGGAGCCCTCAACTTGACATCCATTAACCACTATTCACCAGTTGATTTGTCATCAGATTAACCAGGTGAAGTTGCCCCTCCTCCAAACATCCCATTCTTATCTCTCTCAAGCTTCTAAAATCAGAGGTGAAACTTGTCGCTGAGTTCTGACTTGTCTTCCAATTATCCATCTTGTACATCATAGATCATAGCCTCTGAATCTTCTGTTTAGTAGGAAATACAAGAAAAAGATTTGAAGGTATATAAGGATTGAAAATTTTAGTAGTGGATTTCAACATTAAAAACAGGGTATAGGAAATTCTAACAGAGATAAATGGATAAATATTGACTGCAAGAGATAGCTCTTTGAGGAGTCCCAACCCATACTCTGTGAGTTGTCTATCTTAGTAGGTAAAGATAATCAGTCTTGCCTAGGTATTGAAAAATTTAAAAAAAAAAAAAGAAAGAAAAGAGAGAAACTACCCAATCATTGAAAGAGCAGCTTACCATAAGGGAGTACATAATGTCTTAAAAACTCTCTTGGATTATCCAATTTAATCCTGCAAACAATTCAATGAGCACCATTAATGCATATTTTAATCATTTCAATTATTTTTAACAAACAGGATAACATACAGGAAGCTTAAGGTATTTGTCTACAATTACATACTTGCTGAAAAGAGATGCTGAGATTCAGGATAAGCCTACAGGAGCCCCAACCTACATCACCTCCTGGAAATGAGTCAAACCCTACAGATATAAAATAAGAAGTAATAAAAGCTATCATGTTATTAATAATAGAACATAAAATAGCATTTGTTTTTTTCTTTGTTCTTTTTCTCTCTGAAGTTTCCGGGTTGCCTGAATTTATAGCATACACTGTTTATTCTAGGAAAAGCCAGTCACTTGGTAATGGAGACCCTGCCCGAGTGAATGGCTTTAATGGGGAGACAGCATAATTAGCAGCAGAGGGGGGATCTGTTCTGTTATCACAGGCTGGTGCTGATGTTTTCATGCCTGATGACTTTGCAAGGCTGGAGACATGCTTCCTCAGGAAGAGGGAGAGTGACAGAAACATTTCCTCTTTCAGGAGACAGGATTCAACCACAGAATAGCCATAAGAGAGGTACTTTGCCCAGCCACAATTTAACCTGTTGCCTAAATCACTATAATCTACTAACCCACTATACAACTGGCACATTGTCCTATTCTCACAATATGGACTAAGACACACAGAAAGGTGTAGGAGCCATTTACTTTGTATGAACACACATTAAAAAAGTATCTTATCAAAAAGGGAAGATACAAATTAGTGGTGTTCATAAAGACAAAGAAACACTATACTAGAAAACATTAATATGACTTAAGCTTATGCTCTATCAAGTAAAGATGCTCAGTGGGTGTCTGGTGGAGGATACATTCATACAAACCCTTCTAGAGGCAAATGGACAGCCAACCCAACCCTACTGGAATAAGAAAAGTAAAAGATATATTGATTCAATAGCTAATGACTGATGACACCCAGGAACTTGAATCATGTCTTCAGAATGTTATGGAATCATAAATTTATGACCCTCCTAGCAATTCCACTACTTCTTTACCTTCTCCAGGACCTCCTAAACCTTTAGCAGAAGTCCTAGGATTTACTGTGATTCATGAATGGATGCAGATCACATACTCATCTCTTGGGTCACCTGGGATGGAGTCAGCTCTCTACAGATCAAATGCCCTGATTATAGACAAGGAAAAGTCTTCAAGAAACACACAAATAGTTTTTAGCACACAGAGAAGAGTTACTAGGCAGGGAAACCATAGCATATGTCTCTCTGATAGACAATTCATAGACAAAATGTTTTCAAATTAAATAGGAAAATATGCTACAGGAACAGACAATTTGGTGGTGTGTATTAGATCAAGGTAAGAAAAAGAACCAAAGAAAAATTGACTGATTCATCCATCTATCCATCCATCCATCCATATGATAGGTTCATCTGTAGAAGAAACACCTGATTCCTTTTAAGTATCAAACCAATTCCAGGAGATACTACCATCTCAAAAGCTAACATAAAAAATTAAGACACTAAATTAAAATTATGAATAACAAATACTAAAAAGGAGTTTTCTGGTACATTGTTTTCGATGTTAATCAAGTTCTTGGTTCACTCCTTCTATATTATCTCTCCATGCTTATATTTAACAGGAATATTCACTACTACTCTTACTAAAGGAACTATCCCCCAAATTAAATTATTTATCAACCAAGGATTAAAATTTCTAAATTACAATTTCTAGATACCTACTTAAGCACTCTTTTGCAACAACTATTAAAATATCTAAATCTTAAAGTTTTTCAAGTAATTGCTCAGAAATGGTGATATATATGTACTATATATACATATGTATATACATGTTTTCTTAATTTAGTCAAGGAAAGTAGACAGTGAAATGGAACACTTATATGTAGAAGCTAGACTTAGCTTACAAACTCATGAGTAAATATGTTGAGTGGCATGCAAGTTTATAAAAATATATTAACTGAAATACTGTAAGATTCAATGGAGATGTCAAATAATGTTTTGCCTTAGAAAGGCAAAATCAAAGTTTAGAAAAATAAAATACCAGGGAATAGTTACTAGAAAAGGGGTGGGGTTCAGTTAAGGGGAAAAGAGTAGATGAATAAGAAGAGGAAAATGCAGTCAAGAATCCAATATAGAGCCTACAAAATTAAGAAAAGCGAGAGAAGAAGTAAGTAGGGGACGGATGGGTGCAAATTTGAAAGAAATGACACTGATCAAGATAAATTGTATTCATAAACTACTTAGGTATATGGCAACTCCTTTGTATAACTATCTAAAAATAACTTTAAAAAAAAGAAATGAGCCAAATTCCTCATTGTAGATTTGTTCTGCTTTTCTTCTTTCAGTATCAGTTATACTTCAAAAGTCAGAACATGGTCATAACTCCAAAGTATGACCCCTTGAAAAGGCAGGAATCTGCCTACATATCTTGGCATGAGCAGAGTTATTGTATGAGACACTTTTGCTTGCTGAGCTCAAGAAACAATAACTATGAATAATGGAAAGAAGTAGTTTGATGGTGACTCTGTGGAAGTTGAAAGGTCATGTGGCAGTTGATGCCCCAAATATAAAGCTGTGGGCCCTGTCTTCATTTGTTACAAGGATATGAGAAGGTCTCAGAGAACAGCATGATATTCTTCTGGTGCCTTGCCTGACTGGAAAACAGAGATGTCAATGCAACAAAGGAAGGATGGTGCAATTGTAGCCATATTTCTGTTGTCAGAAACTTTTGCACCAGGTTCAGTGATAGGGAATTATGTTGATAGCTAAAAGGACTTCCCCCAACATCCTTACTTAACATGTTCTGATTCACAGATAGCTAATTTTAGTGATGAGACAAGAGTTGAAATGACTCCTTCCTGATTTAAAAAAAAAAAAAGCATCCTGAGCTAAATTTATCGTTTTTTTAAAGCTGCAATCTTAGCACAACCTTGTACAGTTTCCAGTGAGAACCTTTCTTCTAAATGAAACATCAAGAGTAATAAAGGAATAAGTGGTAGAATGTTTGCCTAGAATGCATGAAGACTTGAGTTGGACCCCAACCCTGGAGGAATAACAAATATTTCTCCACAATCCCCTTCAGTCTGCCCCATGGCCTTAGTTCTCCCTTAAGGAAATTCATGGGTTTCTGCAATAAGTAATGAGAGGCAAGGGTTTGGGGCCCATTTAATATGTGATAGTGATGGGACCTGTTTAGTAAGTGCCCATTTAATATGTAATAGAGATAGGGGCCCATCTAATATTTGATAGCTAGTTCATGGATCTGTACTATGAACATGGGAGAATGCATATTTGACTTGACAAAGATATAAAGAGACTGGACTTCTGTCTGGCTTAAGAAATACTGTTGTAAAGGAGTTTTTCAAAATAATCATTTGAGAAACTCACTTGGTCCCAGTCTCTTGGTAGGATTCAAAGTGATGTGGGTTTTTGTGTTTGTTTGTTTGTTTGTTTGTTTGTTTTCCTGCCTTTTTTGTTCTTGCTTGTCTAATCTGGGCATTCTTCCTGGAAAGGAGAGGCTATGCTACCCTTGTCTCCATCACCTGCTATTAATTCGGAGATTGAACTTTGAGAGTGCTTCCGACTCCTTCAACTCTTTCAGAATATTTTATACTGATTTGCAATTAATCTCTCTTCCCTAAAAGTGTGGGCACTCTGCTCAGATTGAGGAGTAATTTGATTTACCAATTCATTAAAATAAAAAAAATCACAAAAACAACAATAACAAAAATCTCAGTGTGCTCAAAGAAGGAGGGCTATGATGGGAAATAGAATGGTTGCTACAAAGACAACAGGAATTGAAAAGTGAGGAAGCATTTAGCCTTCTTTCCTAAATTAGGCTGAGGCTTAGTCCCAGAGATATCCCTCATACCTCAGGCAAACACACAACACACTAGTTAATTACCCCTGAGCCAAGCTGTGAAATGCACAGACCAGGTGATAACTTCCAAGAATCAAAGCTGGGACAGAAACTTCTATGTTCCAACAAAGCTATTTCTTCCAAGGAATATAGTGCAACTATCTTTCCCAGACTCTTCTGCAGCAAAAGTGGTCATGTGACTAAATTGTAGCCAAGGTAATGTAAAACAGAAGCACTATATGCCATTTCCAGCATGGCCATAAGGAACCTCCAAGAAATTGTTCACATTCCCTCATTTCTCCTCTGTTATTCAAATATGGAGAATGATAATCCAACCAAGTCATTATATGATTTTAATTTAATAATGAGAGTGTTCAGATAAATCCAAATCAAACACTATTCTACAAAATAATTTCTTTGTACTCTAAAAATATCAAGGTGTTTAAGACAAAAAAAAATGGAAGAATTATTCCAGATTAAAGGGGACAGAAGATATGTGACGAGTAGATAGATTAGTGAACCTGAACCACAACGGGTTTTTTTCACTATATAGGAAAAATGCAGGGCAATTGGTGAAATATGGATAAAGTCTACACATTAAATTATAGAACTTCACCACCTTTAGCATTATGAATTTGACAATTTTACTATGATAATTCCTCTAGTGAAACATTTAGGAATAAAAGACTTATCAGTTTCAAATAGATCAGAAATAATATCTGTACACAACCACACACATGTTTGTATGTATAAAGAATGATATAGCAAAGAGATAGACTTTGTCATGGTTTGCAAATTTTTATGTCTGAAATTATCTCAAAACATAAAAATCTGTAATAGTAAACAAACTCATTTTATAGGACATATTGCCCTCCCTTAAGAACCAAAGGATTTGATTGGAGGGCAAAAATAGAAAGATTTAGAATATTAGGTATTCAGCCAGGTGCTGATGGCTCATGCCTGTAATCCTAGCTTCTCAGGAAGCTGAGATCTGAGGATCATGGTTCGAAGCCAGCCCAGGCAGAAAAGCACATGATTCTCTTTTTTTTTTAATTTACAAAATCTTTATTAAGCAGGAAGGTTATAGTTACATAAGCCAGACAAAGAGTACACTTCCTTTTAGACAATGTCACCCCTTCCCTCCTCTCTCCCAGTTTTTCCCTCCCATCCCCACAAGTTGTATAGTTCATTTTCAACATGGTGTCCAATGAGTACCACTGCTGTGTTTGTTCACCCTTTGTCCCTCCATTTCCATGCCTTCTCTTAAACTCCCAAAGACATATACACAAACAAACAACACAAAAAATTAAAAAAAAACAGCAAAAAAGAAAACAGCTCTTGCTTCCATTTCCTGGAGTTCATTTCAATAAATATTATTCTTCACATAGGTATTGTGTATTTCTGTTTCTTTCCTAAGAGTGTCTTCCTTCGGTCTCACTATGTGTGAATACCTAGAGACCTGTTTAATTTATTACATCCCAGTGTATTTTAGATATAGTTTCTGCAAACAAGAGAAAACATGAGAGACTCTTGTCACTGATAAACTACCAAGAAAAGCTGACAGAGCTGTAGCTCAAATTGTAGAGTGCTAGCTTTGAGCAAAAGAAACTTAGGGACAGATAGCATCTAGGCCATGAGTTTATGCCCTAGAACTGGCTAAATAAAGTATTCAATGTAGCAGAGGCTAATTTTGATCATTAAGGAGAAAATGCCATTACAGTCAGATGAGAGGGAGATTATCAGACATTCGTGAGTTGTAAAGAAAAACTATATATAGAAAGCTCTATGTATGGATGATGGAGAATGAAGAACTATAACTAAGAAGAGAGGTAAGGTAGAGAGCTCCCAGATGGAAACTTGAAAGTGCCATGTTAGTTGTCTGGACAGAATCAAGCCTATGCAGTGATGAGAAATGAGAAATAACATGGAGTTCATCTCATGGAAAACAAGGTTGCCAGAGTTACCTGGTTGAACTTCAGAAGTATCATGGTTTCTCGATATCATTAGCCAAAGACACAGGGAAACCATGCAAAGTTTCTTGAGTCAGTATGAGATATACCTAGTATGCTCTAGCTAATAACTACCTCTAACATTGGGTTAGAAGAAAAGTGAAGAAGAGTTTACAGGTAGAAAAGCTACAGGCATACCCCTCCAACAAGGTGCTGATGATGACATCCACCTACGAAATTAGTATGTTTGATTGCTTTTAGCTTCACCTTGCTCTTTACTATTTTTCTAACTGTGGAAAGGACAGGCCTGCAGCTATAAACAGGCAATCATTGGAGGCTCACCTCCTCAAACTGGTATAACACCCAGATACATTTTAACCATTAAAATAAATGCAGGTATTTGTCCTTGGGAAATAAAGACCTTATTAGAATCAAGGGGCCTTAAGAGAAGGAGGAATGAACAAAACAAAACCACCCATCAGACACATTCATTGACATTGGCTGATAACAGAGAACAGGACTTGATAAGCAGAACTGTAATGAATCCAAGCCCTCAGCCAGGTCTGCTGAGGGCAAGGTGCTGGGGCCCTAAGCCCAGCAAAGGACATTGGGAACAGGAAAAGGGGCAAGGCAGGGTACCACAAGGTGGAGGATAAAGCCAAAACACTGAGAATTAGCCTCCTATGCATTCTAGTGAAAACTCTAGAAAATAAATGAGGTTTGTCTACAAAAGAACAGATTTCAGAACTTTCTTAAGGCCTCTTGGAGAAACAACCTGTGGAGAGACCACAAGAGATTTTTAGTAAGTATGTGTAAGAAGCCAGAAGTTCAGCATTTCAAACAAGAGTCAATTAAGTAAGATTAATTCATCCTTATGAAAACAATGAAAAAAATAGCTAATAAAAATGTTTGTTTCAGGATATTGTTATCCCAAACCAACTTGTAGGTTCTAGCCCATATACACTCTGTTGATTTCTTTTCTTTGGAATGTTTGGAACTATTTAAATGGGCATTGATAGGATGATCAAGAAGTATGTATTATATATTTTTTTTAATTTCCTCAGAGGACACAGAATTTTGGCAAAATCTTTTAAATGCCTATAAAATATTTTCTATAAAATATTTTTAAAAGAGTCTATGTGTTTTAGACTCTGAAAGATTTGTTATGGATGTGAGATAAAATTAACATAAATTTGCTGATTACATTTCTTCCTGTTGTAAGAAAAAATACGGTCTTGATTTTTGCATTGTGGGTTAAGACACTGAATCTCAAACTGAAAGGTGAGTAACCAAAGACTGGACTTATCACTAAAATCAGGAATCTTCTTATCACTCTCCTCTTTTCTCATGGACAAATCTCTGGGTATGTTTCTTTGGGGCTATTCAATGTTCTTTGAAAGCTAAGTTTTGATATTTAATTTAACAGATTTCCCACTACCTTAGAAAAATGGGGATTGCTTAAAGGCTATGCTTGATAAAAATGCATGTCTTCAATTTTAACATAATTCTCACCATAGTTTGTTGTCTTTCTTCACTCTTTTAACAGAATTATGTGACCTGCCTGACCTGACACTGAAATTCGCAACCTCTGTTTGGACTTTGCTAAAGGCAAGTAGAGACAACTGCCATTCCTAAGTGTTTGGGAAACAATTTTTTTTTTAAATCAGTGAAATTTCTGTTGAAAATGAAGCAAGATAACATCATACTTTCTTTCATCTGTTTTCATTACTCTACAAAGCGAGGGCTTCCATTGTGATGTATATGTGCATGTATACAGCACCTTTTCCTTATATTCACTCTTTATCTCCCACTCTCTGAAGGTTCTTTCAAATTTTAAACTGAATCTTCTCACTATAATGTTTTCATACTTGTGCATAATATACTTCAAACACATGGTTTCCTCCCTCCTCCCCTTCTTCCCCTCCCTGATGCTTCCCTCATCCAATTAGTTCCAATTTTATGTTCATGCTCTTATTTTTCTAGATCTAGATTGTTCTTACAAGAGAAACAAGACATACTTGTCTTTCTGAGTCTTAATATGATAATCTCCAGTTCCATTCATTTTCCTACAAATTACATAATTTTATTCTTTATTATGGGTTGAACACTCCCTTGTGTATGTGGACAATATTTTTTCATCCACTCCTCTATAAAACTAAAAATTGAACTACCATATCCTGCTGTATCACTCTTGGGCACATAACCAAAGCAATGTAAGTCAACATACAATACAAATCATGCATATCTTTGCTTATTCTCAATTGCCAAGTTATGGAATCAATGTTAGTTCCTTACTAATGGATACAGAATATTCATTTTTAACAAGATGCCCAGATGGCTCTAACACAGTGCAAGTTAGTGTTTTAAAGTCTGAAAATATAAAGATTTTTCTCTTAGAGCCCTTATGTACTCAATATTCTATATACATTTATATCAAAGTCCCCAAGGAAAGACATGGCTTAAACCCTTTTATTAGTGATGAAATGGACACTCTCAAAAAAGACAGAGCCTTGGCCACATTCACATATCCAGTGGTTGGCAGAACTTCAGTAAGAAGAACTCAGGCTTTCTGATTCTCTTCTTCCTGCTCTTGAAAATCTGAGACTCCTTTTCATGGGCAAAGAAAGCCTAAAAGCAAATGTCTGAAAGTAAGTAATGGCTAAAGAATCAGTCTCTGCTCTGTTTGCAAACTTTGCCCCATTGTTTGGCAGTTTGTGTGTGTATGTCAGGAATTCATGAAATAAGAGCCAAGCCAGGGCTGGGGTTTCCCTGCTGACTCTTCTAGGTTGGAATGTGTTCCTTAGCAAGTCAATACTAGAGTCAGGCAGGTAGAGACCCACATCCTGTGGATCAAGGACTTGTAATCATTCATTAAGTAATTTGTTTCCTTTGTACGGGACCCAGATCTCAGGCTGGAGCCCAGGGCTGCACCCATGATACCCTTGCTTTGCAGTGACCCTTGTTGTTTCTGGATCACACCATTAAGGTACGGCCCATGAGGCCTTGCCCAGTGAAGTTCAGTGATAGACACTGATGAGGAGAGTAATTCTCATATAAAACCCACAAGTAGCTTCTCTTTAAAGGTAGAGTATGGGAGGTGCTGGCTACAAAGTCTCAGATCAGACACAATGAAGGGATAGCACAAAAGTGAACAAAAACTGTTGCATAGAAGAGGGTTCCCCAAACCTTCTTTAATGTTTTTCCTCCTAGCATTATACCAGGTTTGCTAAGGAACATTCTACCTGCAAATAGGAAATTTTAGAGACACCCATTTATTGCAACCTAAGAATCCATTCACCTTCAGAGTAACTTGAGAATAAATAAGAGTTTATAAACCTAAAATCACTTTAGAAATAATGTGTAATGAACACTTGAAAATTATATCAGTTTCCTTTAGATCAGCCAAAACCTACTGACTTAAAACAATAACCATATATTTAGCTTATCATTTCATGAACAACTGGGCAATTCCAATGTGGACTAGTCTGAGTAACATGGCTGTGCTCTGGTGTGTTGGGAGCTGATCTGAATAGCCTTACTTACATATCTGGTGATTGGGCAAGTATGTAATCCTCTGGCAGACAAGTCTAGATTCCATCATTTGGTAGTCACAGTCCCAAAGAACAGCAAGAAAGAGCCAGAGGCATCATTCAATTCCCTAATTGCATCAGTGTTATTGATCTCTTAAACAGAGTTAAACTCCTCAACCACATATCTAAGGAAGGAGGTAACATGAATAAAAACTGTAAGTTTACCATGCTCTTTGTACTTTACCAAAGATTTTTCATCTAATTTTGACAGTTAATGCCAGATTTTCTTCTACACCCTATTTACAATGCAAACCCTCACTTCACGTTTTCACTACAAAGACAGTCATGACTCTCAACTCATTCCCTTCCTTAGTAATGGTTACATTGGATCCTAGTTTTTCAAAATGGTAGCCAAATACCACGCCTGCTCTGCCTCAAATTTTTGTTACACTCTCAGTTGAACTGACAATGTACAAAAAGATATAATCATATTTGCTAGCTATATTTGTGATTCTTAGAAACATATTTGTGTATGCACCATGCTAAGGCTCTGAGCTAAATGTATATGTGCATATATACATCCACACATATATAATCACTTATCCAAATGCTCACAGTAAACACTTGAGAATTATTTGGTTCCCTACCCCAGTTCCCTTTCATAAAAAGCTGGTGTACCTATCCCTTAGCTTCTGTAGGTATTTTATAATTGTCCCCTTCTGTGGAAAAAAAAAATGTCCTTGGAAACCTAGAGTAGCATCAGCTGAAAGGTTATATTCCCTGCTACTGGGAGATACAAACAACATCAAATTATCGACTTAGGTTATGTTTAAAGAGAAAATAGATGACAGTCTTATTGAGTATTAGTGGGGCCCACTGCAGAACTCTTCATGAGATAATGTTCCAGCTGAGATTATGCCTCAGCACCTCCCCAAATCCATTGCACTTCCCTCCCTTGCTTTCTCTTCAAACACTTCTCCAATAAGTCATTTGCAAGAAACCTTTGTCTCAGGCTCTGCTTCTAAGAGAACCAACGTAAGACCCTTCACCATTGAGCTTGGAAATGTTCAGCAATTAGGAGCCAGTTAGGGTCCTGATTGAGTTAACCCAAACCTTTGGCTTTCAGCTTGAATTAGAACTGTTTTATACTATGAAAGTATTTACTATTGACTGTGCAACCAGTGGAATTTCCACACCCCACTCCATGTCACTCGTATCATGCTTGAGCAAAGTTTCAGCTGGTTCATTTGGCCACCTTACAGTGATATGAAAAGAATAACAAAAGTAGGAAGTCTTTGTAAATGATTCTTTGGAGCCAGGCACCAGTGGCACATACCTGTAATTCTAGCTGCTCAGGAGGCTGAGATCTGAAGATTGTGATTCAAAGCCATCCTACACAGGAAACTCATGAGACTCTAACCCTCAATTAATGACCAAAACTCTGAAGTGGAGCTTTGGTTCAAGTTTTAGAGTGCTAGCCTTGGAGCACAGAAGCTCAGGAACAATACCCAGAGTTCAAGCCCCAGAACACACACTCTCTCTCTCTCTCTCTCTCTCTCTCTCTCTCTCTCTCTCTCTCTCTCACACACACACACACACACACACACACACACAGAGTTGGGGGGGCAAGGGAGAGAGAGAGAGGGAGAGAAGGATGCTTTGGAGAAAACCCTCTTTCTTGTATTTAAAACTTACAGATAATTGTCACAGGACTGAGGCTGGCCCTGAAAAAAAATCCCCACAACAAGATTATATTGTGGAACTAATAAACCTGACTACCCAGTCCTTGATATTTTATCTTTGAAAGGCATAAAAAATCCAATATTACTTGATCATTTCCATCCATATAGTTTCAGATCATATCCAATATGCTTCTTTCTCACACAATTGGTTTTCTGCCTTTGGAAAGAAGTGTGTGCCTCTTAAACAGACCAGGTTCAGAAAGCTTTAAATAAAATGAAATGACAAGCTCAAGTAACTGTGTGCCATACTATTATAACTACAACTAGGGCAACGTCTGTGCAGAAGTTCTGTCTTGCAATACAATAACTGCCTGATCAGCCTGGCTCCATTTCATGCTGAACCTCTCCTCCCTTTTCATCAGCTGTGGAAGTCAACAAGTTAAACATGATGTATCTGGGCTCATTTTTCTTATATTAATCATACATACCTTTGGTGATACTTGTGGGGCACTTTTTATGTGCCAGAACTGATGGGGTGGCATTTCTTGTCTCACACCAATAGCAGCCACCATAGAAAGCTAGTGTTAATGCTTCACACTCTCTTTACGGATGAGAAACCATTATACCTTAGGATTCTATCTAGGAATCTTCTGTCATATGGATCTTTCTTCTGTCATCTAATTTTTGATGGAAAATATCCATTTCAAAATTCCAACTAGTAGTTCACTACTCTACCACCAGACTATGTTTTAAAACCACTGTAGAGCTAAAATGACACCTTTCATAATATTAACTGTGTTCATAGATAGCATGCCTTTTGCATACATAGTCTTTACATACATAGTCTCTAGCCACAACCATACAAACATCTTTATCTGCTTTACTGAGTTGAGGAAACTGAAGCTTGAAGAGATTGCATAACATAACTATTATCACATAAAACACCTGTTTCCGATATTAATAGAGCCAGGGCCAGCGTGCCATTGAAGCCCATCACTCTCCTCTCTATACCATCAAGGCTGTCCAGCATTACAAGGAACAGAGCATGCAATTCACAGACTCTCAGGCTACCTGTGAAATCTTCATCTACTTCTTACCACTCCAAAGACAACTTTCCTCACCTACTCTTCAGACCTAAAAGTGCATATACCAGCAGTCATCCATTACAGGAAGAGATAAGAGGATGGCTGTGGGAGCGATAAAGGGCCCCCTTGGTTCCTGCAAAGTTCTGAGGACAGATTTAACAGTAGATTCTGTTCCAGAAGTGTTATCTAGTAGGGAAGTGTAGTTTCCAGGTGAGAAGGTCCTCTCGCTCTGTAGAAGATCAATAGGCAATGCTTGGCAGAATTCTTTCCATACTTAGAATGCTTCACCCAAGAGTTCAAGGCACAGGCAAATGATTAACAAGATTATACACAGCTGCCCACCTGAAGGCAAAGAGAGAAAGCAGCAATCAGAAGTTAAAGGCCTTTACCTTAAAATAAATTAAGAGAATAGTTATTTAGAGTCAGCACCTGCTATAGTACTAGGAGCATATTAAGTGCTCAATCAAGACATTATAAGCAAAGAAAATAGGAAAGAAAATGATGTAGTATGAATTTCTTTCTTGGGTCCAAATTTGTCTCTTCTTGGTAAAATATATTTGATGTAGTTTATCAGTTCAACCAATGCCAATCTGATTATGGCCTGTGTAAAAGAACAAAGCTTTCACCTCTGTGTCTAAAGAAGCTTGAGTTAGGAATAAAAGCCCAGGAACTTTCAGATACAAAATCTTCTACTTCAAATATTTCAGTTATTATAAGATTAACTCCAATGGTTATTATGCAAAATGTTCCCAAACTTCCCCTTTACCTGTTAGTCCTCAATACTCCTTCAATTGATAACTCAGATGAAGGTCCAAATATCAGAAGACGGGCTTCTCTCTCTCAAATGCCAAATCTATAATATAAGAAATTAAAAGCCGCTGTGTATTCTTAATTTCTCAAAAAAAATCATCCTCAACCATGTGGTGTGTATGTGTATGTATACTATAGAGTTGAAGGAAGAAGGAGAGGGATGTAAAGAGACAAAGATTATGTAACTATAACAGTGAATATAAATTATATCAATATTGCAATGGAAAAACAAAGCTGTGCAGGTGCATACATACACATGCATATAACCATTATCTCAAAAAAAGATTATGTGCATAGTAAGTTAGATCATGTGTACCCTAATTTATGTCAGTTGAAAGATACATGATGATAGATATTATGTATGGATAAAGTGATAACCGAAGCCAATTTATTTCCAGAGACTTGAGATCAGAAAAAGCCAAGTAATTTAAAAAACAAACAAAACGCTATGTTTTATTCTTATACCTTATTCCAGAAAACTCAAAATATGAGTAATAAAGATCACCTCAACACCAACTTGGCAACTTCAAAGCAGGTCATCTGCTAACAATGATGGCCACTAAATGACCAAGCAACAGGTGACTTCTGCATGAATATGCTCGAAAAAGTGATCATCTATTCCTACCAATGTTATAATAGATAGGGACCTGTAATGCAACAGCAATACATATAAAACTATATGCTGTAAACCAACTGTACAACTCATGGGGAGGAAGGGAGGGAAATGAGGAAGGGGAAGGTGGGAGAAGAGTGAGGTAGGAGGTTACAAGTTGGATAAGAAATGTACTCACTGCCTTATGTATGAAACTGTAACCCCTCTGAACATCACTTTGACAAAATAAAAAATTAAAACAACTGTCCCAGAATGTCCTATAAACTGTGTAGTCACTCAAAGTATGTCACTCTATTCGTACTCCCCTCTTTGGGCAGGATAATATGAAATCATACAAGATTTCAATATACTACTCAGAATAGCTCCCAAACTAGAATATAGAAATTCTTTCCAGAATTTTCCATTTAATAATTTTAGACCTCTGTTTATCACAAGTAAATAAAATCCTGGAGAGTACAACTAATGAATAAGGGGTAACTTCTGCATAGTACGAAAAATAAATGTGTGACTTGCTAATCTCAAAGGGAAGAAAAGTCAATCAAGTTAAAAGAATACAAAAGTAGACTTGGAAAGCATAAAAGCTGGACTGGAGCCATGGCCAAAGTGGTAGAGCATCAAGTATGAGAAAAAAAAACTGAGTGAGTGCCCAGGGCACTGAGTTTAAGACTTGGACCTGGCCAAAGAAAGAAAAGGAGGAGAGGAAAGAGGAAGGGAAGGGAAGGGAGGGGAAGGAAGGGAAGGGAAGGGAGGAGAGAGAAAAAGAAAAGGAAAGACAAGTCAGGACAGGAAAGGGAGAAAACAAAAGGAAAAGACAGAGGAAGTGAGGGAATGAAGGAGGGAAAGAGATAGTGAATAGTATCACCCATCCTAAACAGAGCCGACTAGAGTATCCTTGAGCAAAATTAAACATCCTTTCCTTGAATATTGATCCATTTGAATCATAAAAAGATCCCCTTTCTATCCTCAAAATCAAGGCACTCTACCCATAAGGCTATTCTTTTCTAGTGACAAGACTTCACGAAACATCCTTCAAGTAAGCGTTAATTCCCAAGTAGCATCAACAGCTGCTCTCTCAAGGCTGCTAGGAAAATAAAGTGTCATCACAAAAGGCTTACTGTTAAATAGTAAACACTCAGCAGATTTTAGTATTATTCTAAAACGTCATCTGGAGTAAATGTGTCATGTAGGATTGAGCCATCACCACCACCACTCACTCACCCATTTAAGGATATTTTGGGGGGAAAAAATCAGTGATTCCAGAAATACCAATTTTGCATGCTCCCACAGTACACCAGGGCAAGTCTCAGTGATGTACAGTTAGTAGGTGCTGACATGCCCCTCTAAGACCAGGCTACCAGGAGAAAACAAGAAGATGATGCCTCTTGATGTGTTATATGGCTTAAAGAAT
This sequence comes from Perognathus longimembris pacificus, assembly GCF_023159225.1. Classification (NCBI taxonomy): domain Eukaryota; kingdom Metazoa; phylum Chordata; class Mammalia; order Rodentia; family Heteromyidae; genus Perognathus; species Perognathus longimembris. Next base: position 59,064,050 of record NC_063166.1, read on the forward strand.
TGAAGCTGGTGAGCAGGAGTATTAACTGGGGTTTCCTCTTATTCTTCCATTCCATCTTCTGCAGCTCTGAGCAATGAGCCAGTCCTGATTCCGGGTCAGCCCTGGACTGTCATCGACCACAAGTTGTGGAGTGTTCTAGTCCTGCTTCCGCGTGTACTTCACTTCTCAAGGATTTCCCCAGTCCCACCATTTCCAAATTCTCGTTTTTTCCCCAGCCACGAAGGACAAAGCCTAAATGTGACTTCAATTATAGCAATAGCAAATTCATGAGTGCCATTCCCTGCCATCTGTCCACTAAGCCCATCTGCCCTTTATTAGTCATGATGAGTAACATTTCACCGACCACCTAGATGAATGAGACCACACTCATGGGTTTACTGCAGAAAATGAAAGATCAAATGAGGGGTGGGACTATCTTTGCCCCCAGCATTCTAGCAGTAGCAAAATTTATCACTTTGCTTTTGCATAATTCAGTGACATTTCCCACTTAAAAGCTAACAAGAACTCTGACTCAACGTGTTGATTAGAAACGAGGTGGCAGATTTTTTCATTTGTTTTTGTTTTAGTCTATTTTCTTTCTTTCTTTCTCTCTCTCTTTCCCTTCCTTCCTTCCTTCCTTCCTTCCTTTCTTTCTTTCTTTTTCTTTCTCTCTTTCTTTCTTTTGGATTTTTGAGAGGGAGTCTCTGTGTAACCCAGAATGCCCTCAAACTTTCTGTGCTCCTGTCCTCACATCCAGATTTTTGGGGTCAGAGGCATGTCCCACTACACTTTACTCCACATTTTTCAATTTAAAATGATCACTCAATCCCTTTTCACGAATTTCCCCATATTGCAGAGTCTTTGTATAAGCTGGAGACTATGTGTGTTTTGCGAGTATGCATATGTAAATAGAATTAGCTAACGGCTATTAAAGACTTCCTATATGCCTGGGCTTGTGCCAAGTACTTTGTTGCATCTAATTCACACAATCGCTTTATGAGTTATTCTCATTTTGTGGGCAAAAACTTTGAGGCTCAGCATAAGGATATAACTTGTCCAACGTTGTACAGCTTGGAAAAACCAGGATGAATTAAAAATTCTGATTCATCTGACTGTGGTCTGTGCAGTCTGTGGTCTAACCACTACTCTACTGCATACCGTTGAACACATATAAAATGATAAATGGTGACTTTCCATTTCCTGTCTTTAGGTCAACTGTCCTGTGACAAATCACTCCCCGAAGAGGTGATGAGAATTCTAGTTGGACACAGGGAGAGAAGTGAAGTGTAGACCTGCAGGGAAATTCACTTATGAATACAAATTTATATTTATAAGTATATTAAATGTCAATATACAAAATATTCAGTATATTTAAATTACTTATAATTAAAATATTAAGTATATTTAATATGTTCAATGTATTTCGTTAGTAAATGAACAAATTACCAAAAGGTCAGCACACTGGACCATCCCAGGAATAAAATAATACAGTGGAAATAAAGACTCCTTTGTTAGATTTTAACTCTACATTAATAATTGCTAACACTGACTATGTATATGGATTTAATGTGCATCAGAAACTATTCTAATCAATTTTGCATGAAATTATTCATTTAATTCTTAACATTATTTCTCATGTTCATTTTACAGAGGAGAAAATTGGGCACAAGATATTAGAACTTGGTCCAAGACCATACATATTATAGGTAAGAGTTTGTATCTGAGCCCAAGAAATCGAGTTTAGAAACAGAAACTCATAACCCTTCCCTATCTATACATGATAGAGTAATTACTGAGTTATATAGAGAACTATATTGGTGACTTTCATTTTCCAAGATGTATGTTTTGGCTGAAAATCTGTAGTGATTCCAAAAGAAAAATCATTTTGGAATCCAATCTATGAACTCTCTTGGTGAAAAGCAAAAATACAAGGCACTGTCTACAACACTGTGTAAGAGAAAGCTTTATAGCCCACAGTGGCCCCATCATTCTATCTGAGAGTATGAAAGCCACCGTGACTGCTGCCAATATTCATGGCAATTAATCACATCCCAGTCTACTCTTCTTAGATGACATCTGGAGCTCAAATGCACGAAGTTGAGATGTGTGGTATCTCATCATTACATACATATCGACAAAACTCTTCTGAAAATCTGGGAACATTACTCGAGGCATAATAACCCTCATAAATAATCTACCAGCTTGAGGACATTAAATGTAAAGAAAGAGTGACCTCCAACCCTCCATTTCCTTTAATGGTGCTTCATTTGTCTCACAAATGGAGGCAAATTCATAACAGGAGGAGGGAAGAATCAATTCTGCCACTTGAAAATAATTAAGACATATACATCAAACAACAGCTTCTTAAATTCTTTCTAATTAAGTGATCCTTCCCAGAGGAGTGCTAAACTGGTCCGTGCAAATATAAATTACATGAGGCATGAGTGTTTTAAGATCAATGTGGAGGTCTTGATGTCTCCCCTATGCTCTTCCTATGTTTTCCAGACATTGAACTACTGTTACAATTATGGCATCAAGAAACAAATCTTGGATTCTGTTGGCAACAAGGCTATCCAAATCCCCCACATATGGCCAATCTATCTTCCTACCCACTTGAAGAAGCAATCCCAGTGAGGAAGCTGACATCATGGGAAAATCCTTAGCATTCCATCTGCAGGTCTTCTGTCCCTCGGACTTGAGAATACCATCAGATTAGTAACTGGCTCAGTGGCTCAAATCGTTTGCTCATTTCAGAGACACTATCATTGACAAGAAGGGTTTATCAAAAAGCTGAAGAACAAGTTTGTGTCATTATATAACTTTGGCCATCAAGACAAAACCTTTGTCTAAGTTCACAATCAACTCAGGAATTATGTACAACATTAACTGAGCAGGCTCACCATGTCTCTTGCAGGAAAATGTTGATATAATCATAAAATAGACATAACTTAAAATGTGCTGTTTAAGCTATTTTAAGCATAGTATTCTATGACACATCACACTGATCATCATAAGGAAATTAATGAATTCAGGATTGTCTTGTTCTGTCACATCTCTGAATAAACCTTGAAGACTAATGTACTAGAATGAGTTTTCTAGAGCATATGCGAGGAGGTGATATGCATAAAAAAGATTTATTAATAAAGTTTTCAGAGATGTAGAGTGAAGCACTCCTGTAATCCCAGCACTGAGAATGCTGAGTCAGGAGGATTTTAAGTTCAAAGCTGCCTTTGGCTATAAGTTTAAAGCCAATCTGGGCTATACTAGCAAGACCATATAGGTAAGTAGGTAGCTAGCTAGGTAGGTGGAAAGAAGGAAGGAAGAAAAGGAGGGAGAGAGAAAGAGATGGAAAAGGAAGAAGGGAGACAGCAAGTGGGAACAAGGAAGAAGGGAAGAAGAAAATGTAGTGAAGAAATAAAAATAGTAGAGTAGCAGTCCAGGAAGAGTCAGGTGACATGCTGGTCTCACCCAGATCCTGTGAGGAGCTATGAAGCATAGACCATTCCTCAGATTTTGATCCTCCACTAGAAGCTGTCTAATTCCCTTAGCCATCACCTATGGGATATGGGCTGTATCAAAGAAATGTAAACTCCCAGACATTTCCTGCTCCTTGCAGGGATAAAAAAACAAACAAACAAAAAAAGACAATGGTACACAACAAAAGGCACATAGAGGCTGGGATGAGCACATGAAACCCCTAAACTGCTCAAGGCAATTAGCTCATGCACTGTCTAAAAATCTCCATCACCTGGTTTGGAGCATATTCTGCCTCTAGGGACTAACACAGGAAAATATGACATCAAATACTTTCCTCTATAAGTCTCCTTCTTCCATTTTAGCATTTGGTTCTCAAAACACCATTTGGTGATAGCTGAGATATAAAGTTTTATTATCCAATTATGAGAAATAAAAGATCTTGGGCCTGAGGAAAAAAATAACTTGTTTCTGGTGATATTGAATTATTGAAAATAAAATTATCCATTATGAAACCTTAGCTAGGACAGAGCTGAGTTGTTTGTACAAGGTTATAGGGACTGAGGAGCCAGAGATTGATTCTTACCAGTCATGGAGAATAAGTGTGATATAAATGAATAGGAAAGAGGACAGCTTACAAGTTAGCAGAGAGACCTGCACAGGTCTTGGAGTAGCAGAAAGAGGAGTTTGCAGGAATGGAATGAGTCAGGAAGATATAGATCAATGCTACAGGACATCAGAATTGCCAGTCAGAGGAACTAAATTTTAAGTCACTCCTACTGAGAGGTCTTGAGAAAGCAAATAAATTGGTGAAATGGAGTCTAAAGATGGTAAAACATTCATCTGAAGGGGGCAAAGTGAGTTGTCAATTTCCACATGTGAATTAATGAAGATTTGTCTTAAGGCAGAAGCAATGGGGAGAGGTAGATGATAGATAGATAGAGATAGACAGACAGAGAGACAGACAGAGATAGATAGATAGATAGATAGATAGATAGATAGATAGATAGATAGATAGATCTATCTGTCTTTATATTTTGAAGACAATACCAATAAGAACCCAGTAGACAGAAGAGAAAGACAGAAGCAGAGAGGAAACTTCAAGAAAAATCCTAGATTTGGAACTGAGGGACAGAATTTCTAAATTCACATATGAAATACTCTTTTTTTAAGTTTTTATTTTAAAACTGATGTACAGAGAGGTTACAGTTTCATACATTAGGCATTGGATACATTTCTTGTACTGTTTGTTACCTTGTCCCTCATACCCCCCTCCCCCCTCCCCCTTTCCCTCCCCTGTGGTGTTCAGTTGGCTTACACCAAACAGTTTTGCAAGTATTGCTTTTGTAGTTGTTTCTCTTATTTTACCCTTTGTCTCTCAATTTTGGTATTCCCTTTGAATTTCCTAATCCTAATACCAGTACACACTGTTTCCCATACACTCAGATAAAATTACAGAGATAGTGTAGATACAATCACAAGAAGGTGATACACGAACATCATCAATAGTAGAAACTACAGATACACATGGGATGTTGAAAGTAGTTACATCTGTGATATAACAATCATTTCCATAAAATGGAGTTCATTTCACTTAGCATCATCTTATGTGATCATAAGGGTATAGCTATTGGGCTCTTGTGATCCTCTGCTGTGACTTGCCTAAACCTGTACTAATTATTCCCAATAAGGGAGACCATAGAGTCCGTGTTTCTTTGGGTCTGGCTCACTTCACTTAGTATAATTTTTTCCAAGTCCTTCCATTTCTTTACAAATGGGGCAATGTCATTCTTTCTGATAGAGGCATAAAATTCCATTGTGTATATGTACCACATTTTCCTGATCCATTCTTCTACGGAGGGGCATCTGGGTTGGTTCCAGATTCTCGCTATGACAAATTGTGCTGCAATGAACATTGTTGTGCTGGTGGCTTTACTGTGATTTTGTTTGTGGTTTTTTGAATAAATACCCAAAAGTGGGGTTGCTGGGTCATAGGGGAGTTCTACATTTAGCCTTCTGAGGACTCTTCATACTGCTTGCCAGAGTGGCTGAACCAGTTTACATTCCCACCAACAATGAAGTAGGGTTCCCTTTTGGCCACATCCCCTCCAACAACTGTTATTGTTAGTTTTCTTGATATATGACATTCTTACTGGGGTGAGATGGAATCTCAATGTTGTTTTGATTTGCATTATATGAAATACTCTTATATTTACTTTGACCAACCCCTTGGTATTTTGATCTCCTTTTCTGGCCCTTTTACACAGACTTAGAATGCATTATCCACAAACAAAGGCTAGGCATGGTGGTCCACACTTACTATCCCGGCCACCTGGTTGTCAGAGATAGAAGTGTACTTCAGGGCCAGCCTTGGCCAAATAATAATAATAATAATAATAACAACAATAATAAAGTTAGTGACACTCTATCTCAAAGAGTAAGATAGGACTAAGCATAATGGCATACAACTATAATCATAATTATTGGGAGGTGGAAATAGAGCGGATCATGGTTTGAAGCCACCCTGGGCAGAAAATAAGGAAGATGCCTATTTCAATCAACTGGGTATTGTAATGTTTGTCTGTAATCCCAGCTACACAAGAGGGGTATGTAGGAGAATGGTAGTCTGAGGCTAGACCTGGACAAAAACATGAGATCATACTTAAAAAAAAAAAAAAAAAAAAAAAACAAGCAAGAGCCAGAGACATGGTCGAAGTAGTATATTACTTTGAAAAAATACAGCATCACTTTATATAAGGAGCTTGAGCATCTGTGGACTTTACTACCTGAAAGGTGTCCTGAAACCAATCTCTAACAGGTACTAAGGATAACTACATTAGTATATTCCCTATTTATCCTTTTTGATAGTAATTTATTTTGTACATCTCTATGTACTATTCGATATTCTTTTAAAAGTACCTTTCAGTATTATATGCATACTTATTATATAGATATACAATCATTCATCTATTTCTTATTCTTATGAATAAAGACAATATAAAGAATGTTTCTAGGAATAATCACTTAAAATAAAAAGTCCTATATAGCCAGGTGCTGGTGACTCATACCTAAAATCCTAGTTACTCAGGAGGCTGAGATTTGAGGAATGCAGTGTGAAGCCAATTCAAGAAAGAAAATCTGTGAGATGCTTATCTCCATTAAAAAAAAAAAATTCCAGGCTCCTGGCAGTGGCTCAAGCCTGTATTCCTAGCTAGCTCTTCAGAAGACTAAGGTATGAGGATCACCCTTCAAAGCCAGCCTGGGCAGGAAAGCCCGTGAAACTCTGATCTCCAATAAACTACTCAAAAAAGCCAGAAGTGGTGATGTGACCCAAGTGATAGTGTTAGCCTTGAGCAAAAGAAGCTCAGACTCAACACCCAGGCCCAGAGTTCAAGCCACAGGACCAGCAAAAACAACAAAAAAACAAACAAAACAAGCAAACAGAAATGGAGCTGTGACTCAAGTGGTAGAGTGCTAGCCTTGAGCAGAAAATGTTCAGGGACAGCACTCAGGCCCTGCAGACCAGTACACACCCGCTCACACGTGTGTGTGCATGCGCGCACACACACACACACAGAGTCCTGTTTATAAATGTTCCCATCTAACTTTCACAACAATCTAGTACTAAGATGGATGTTGTTGAGTAACATGTCACTGAGGCTTTGAGGAGTTAAGCAGGTTGGCCATGGTCATGTGGCACTCTAAACAACTCCCATTTGGACATTATGGCTCTCATTATCCATACAGAAGTCATTCCAGCCCAGCCTGCTCCCCAAGTTGGTGAGACCATTCTGTGGGTCACCAGACCTCGGAGTACGCTTTACCTAAATTTCCTGAAGCAAAACATACCATCATATAATGATACACAAATAAAATGAAACCGCTAGCAATTAAACTATGACACAATTGCTCTCATGTTACATTGACTCTAAATTGTATGCTATTTACTAGAACACCTTGGTAGTTATTTAGATATGGAAGTAACTGTATGGACAGAAGTTCAGTCATGCAATGACAATCCAGTAACATCTTACTGCTACATCACTGACATTTTGTTAAAATTATAGCCTACTCCATTTCCAATGATGCCAACCTGCACCGATTGTGTGCTTCCTTAGAATCAATGAATCATTCTATCAACAAATTGAGCATACCCATTAACATAATCTAAAGGCCTGGAGGATTACTTAAAGGAGAAAAACATTGCACAGTAAGTTATTTATTAGATTGTCTAAGGACCACATTGTGATTTATTTCCTGTAGCACTGAGGTTCCTAGATTTAAGAATATTAGAAATATTTATATTTGGGAATATAGATACACTTATACTATACAGGAGTATTTACTAAACTCTTCCTCTTAATAAATAAAAATTATTGATTGTTCTCATTACAAAACACAAATTCTTCAAAGAGAAGCTATAGTTATAAGTAACTTGTTTTATATTTATATACAAAATGTACGGCCAGCTGTTTATGCTTCCTCACTCAGTTATATATGCAAAATAAGTTTTCTTGTTGAAATATCTCTATTGATAGTCCTAAACCCACTCTAGCTGAAGAAAATTTGAGTGATCCAGAAGCCAAGTAAGCTTGTCCCCCTCCTCCCCCCCCCCCCCCCCCGCATGGTAAAGACTCACAGAATAATGTATGACAAACTTAGTGTTGTTCCTTTAAAAAAAAAAAGATTTTTTGGCCTTCAAATTCCAGTTTATCCTATCTAATCTCTTATTGGAATATGATAATCATTCAATTTAAAAAAAGAAGACCTTTCAATTCCTATCGTGCTTGAAATCAAAACCATTGCAATTCGAGGATAATTGACATGCAGCCTCATTTCTCTTTCTTTGTGAGACACTCAGTGTCCCGTCTCAGGCTTACATACTACTTTGATCTTTTATGCAGACCAAAGTGGAAGGATCAATGGGCTTATGTGTCTCTACTCAAGTTTAAGTAATACTTAGTAATACTAAGGGGAGATGTCCTCATACTACAGTGACAAGTTCAAACACATTTTGGTCATTTTGTGATTAAAAATAGAAATCAGGCACCACTGTAATTTAGCACACTATTATTTATTACACCTTCAGGAAACAGCTTTCCCTAAGATGACAAAAAAAAGAAAGATGTTACTATTTCCAAGTACCTTTTTTACCTACAATTCAGACCTGTGATGTAGAGGAGGAGAAGAAGGAGATAGAGCCATTCACCAATGGTGAGAAGCTCCTATGAAAAGACAGCATAGCTTCATGATCGAAGGTAAGATAAGTGACCCTTAGCAGATCAACTTTCAAAATATAGGCTTGGAATATACATGCTGAAAGCATGGATAGTGTATGTTGGCAGAGAAAGGACAGCGCACAACAAGGCTGGGCATAGTGGCACATTTCAGTAACCCAATCTACTTGGGAATAAGAGGATTGAGGTCTACAACCTGCACTAGACAAAAAGGATAGTACTCGATCTGAAAAATAACTAAAGGTAAAAGGGTTAGAGGCATGGCTGAAGTAGGAGTATTTGCTTAGCAAGCACAAGGTCCTGAGATAAAACCCCAGTATCACATGAAGGTTGGGTGGGGTAAGGAGTGTAAAGAAAGGTCTGTTTACAATCAGTGGGAAGGGTTTAAGAGACCTATATATAGCACATAGCAAGAGAAGAAAGCATTTTCTACCTTGAAACCAGAAAGGGGAAAGTTGGGGACAGTCTAATAAGAACTATGGGCCCTGCATGGTAGCATCAGCCCATCTGTGATCAGGTAAACAAGGAGGACAACAGAGAACGAGTGACCTGTTCTCATTCTCCTCTGGTCCTTCCAGCTTTGGACTGCCTCCTTATGACCAGCCCCACTGTGAGTTAGGATCAATCCAGAGAGATCAGAGTTGGGCTCTGGTGGCGGCTAGGGACCAGAAGATATTTTGTGCACTGTAGAATGCTAGGCTCTGCTTTACACAAAGGTGAGGTAAATGGTTTGTCTCTGATTCCTCCTAAACCTTCAGAAGAGCAGCTATCCCTAGTCTATGGCGAATTTACTACCACCACCATACACTCATCATTATCCTAGGTAGACCCCTATACAGACTCATCCTTGAAGTACTATCTATATTCAGATGAGAATTGCCTTTATATCTTCCTACATTCTAGTCTTCTAATGGAAACTAGCCATTGCTAGGCAGCCTGTCATTTTAGTAAATAATCCCAGTTAACATAACCTAGGTTGCATATCCTAGGTGCCACCTTGAGAAGGGGCCTATTGTTTGAGACTGGGCTGTTGTGGAGATGTGAAAACAAGGAAAAATACCAAGTTGGGGAACCTGGGGACAACCACAAGAGGCAATCATGAACAGGAAGATGTTGGGATGGATACCTCTTCCATTCCTATACAAAGGCCTTAGCAAACAGCCACCAATATAAGCATAGAAAAGAAAAAATAAAAAAAAGTAAAAGTAATAATGAAAGATTGATATAAAGGAAGCGACACCAAAGGGATTAAAAAGAAAAGGGCAATATTAAATAAGTAAAAAGAAAAAGGAAAGAATATAAAGAATAAAGAGCAAGAGGCTGGGGATATAGCCTAGTGGCAAGAGTGCCTGCCTCGGATACACGAGGCCCTAGGTTCGATTCCCCAGCACCACATATACAGAAAACGGCCAGAAGCGGCGCTGTGGCTCAAGTGGCAGAGTGCTAGCCTTGAGCGGGAAGAAGCCAGGGACAGTGCTCAGGCCCTGAGTCCAAGGCCCAGGACTGGCCAAAAAAAAAAAAAAAAAAAGAATAAAGAGCAAGATATAAAAGTAATTACCACAGGAAGCAATTCATTACCATGAAACCATGAAGCAATCAAAGTCAACAGGCACCCATGTTTATTGTGGCACTAATCACATTTACCAAGTTATAGATGCCACTTACCTGCTCAGCAATTGTATGAATGGATAAAGAAAATGGCTAGATATCTGATGGAGTATTATTCAGACATAAAGATAAATGAAAGTATGGAATTATGTTGTTTGCAATAAAATAAATGGAGCTAGAGATCATCATGTTAATTGAAATAGGCCAAACTCAGAAAGACAAATAATGTGTGGTCTCTGTCACTTACTATATCTAGATTGTGTGTGTGTGTGTGTGTGTGTGTGTGTGTGTGTCTGTGTATCAATCTGTGTTCTCTACTCAAGCCTAGTAGAACTAAAAGAGTTTAGAAATGGTTTTGAGGCTGTCAGTATATTTGAAATAATAGCATGAGTATTTTATACAAGAGATTACAGAGGTATAAAGGAATATCTGGGACTTACATGCTAGCCAACACAAGGCATTATTTTTTAATAAAGACCTTCAGGAAACCCAGTATATTCCAAAGTGTGTGATTTAACTGGGTGAAAATCACACAGCATTAAGGATGTCAAATCACCTGGTGGGAAGGTGGCTCTTTTTCCACTCATCCTAACACCTGATTATATCAAAGAAATAGACTTGATTCGGGGTTTAGACATCTTAATCCCTCTATAAGTACTTGCTACACTCCCTTGTTAACAAAGAGAGGCAAGCATCAGACATGGATTTCAAGTCCAGGCAATGGTTGTTAGATTAGATTTGATAATGTTTCATTTCTCTTGAATTTATGTTCTGCGTTACCTTCTAATTCATGATGAATGATAATAGCTTCTAATCCATACCAAGGACATTATTATTTCTTTCTCAGCTTGTGTTTCAATTTAAAATGCAATTGGTTTAGAGATAAATTTGTAAACAACGATATGCTTTGTTTCATGGCTATGTGAAAAATAATAAACTTGTTAAGTGAAGTTTGGGAACCAGTACTTCATTGTAAAGAAATTGTTACCTATAATCTTATAATTTATGTATATATAACTTACACTGCTCTTATCTATGATGCTACAAATTGTATATGTGAATTATAAGTAACTTATGTGTATATATTTTAATGTCAGACAGAATTCTAGGGTCCCCAACATTTCTTAGTGTGCATGATCCCTATTATCTACTCCCTTTGGATGTAGGCATAACTTGGGAATATCATAGACTGTCATAGAGATTTTATAGAAAGAAGTAAGATTTCTATCAATTAACTTTGAATTAATGAAAAAACTGATTATCCTGGATGGGTTTGCTCTACACAGGTGACACCATAGAAGTGACAAGTAGTAGCAGCAGCAGCAAAACAAACACTTTTCTACTGTACTATCAGGAGCAGAAAGCCATATGCTAGGAAGAGGAGGAGGTATGGTAGAAAAAATCTCAGAACAGCATCTAGGGGCTAAAAGCAATGAGCAGAAGAGTGTGCGGATTTAGGAAATTTTGTGAGAGAATATTGGAGAGTTAATTACAAGAAATTTTTATGGTGTTAGATGATGTTTCCGGTTCTAAGAAACTATGCCTGTACACCATACAGATAGTTTTCTTTAATGAGGACAGCTCTAGACAAAACTATTCTATTCAACATTCACATGCCAGGCAAAAATTACAGAACTTTCAAAGGCACAGCATCAGGGGTCTTTTTGGTGATCACAGTTCTCAAGACTCTTATTAACACAGTCTGATAGTATGTGTGGTTTGGAACCTAAGATTCTACATTCCCAACAAGTCCCCAGGTAATGCTAAGTGGCATGTGTTAACATGAGCAGTGTCGATTGTTTTTCTTTTTCCTAGTAGGACTTTGAGCCACAGCAGAAAGCTCTCTAACTGACTTTGGAGACATAGAGGTGATAATATATTTTTCCCATTGTCCAACATGGTCAAAAACCCATCTTCCATTCTCGGGAAAGTTGAAAGGCATTGGAATTTGGCCTTCAAAGAATTTCGATAACAAGACTAAGTTTCACAGGCAACTCCTCTAACACAGGGAGGGACATCATGAGACCAGAAGTCTTGTTGAAAGGTCCACCCAAGATTTGCAGTCTAGTCCCAGCTCTCTTCAAACTTCTGAGACTGTGAAATTAGCTGGAAGTCTCCACATTTATTACAAGGTTCGTGGTATTTCCTGTTTCCATTCGGACTGGCAATATCACAAGCACTGCCTCTCTGGTGGTTTGAGTATTTCCACTTAAGCATCCTGACTAGAACCAAGAAGACTAAAGCAATAAAACAAAAGATACTAAGTTTTAAACAAACAGTCTAGCAAATGTCATTTCTGTCACCACCTCCAGAGGTGATTTCATGACTGTGGTGGGTTTCTTTAATTGAATAATAATCAAGATCCTGGTTTTCATTCTCCTCTCACCTTCTTACCTTCTAATATATTAGAATGTATAATATTGGGAAATGATTTCTAAATAAAAAAAGAGTAGCCCTCACAAGCAGTCTAGTGATTTAGCTTCCTGATCCAGTTTTAGTAAGACAACTATCACTAAGCAAACCAGCTCATGGATTTGATAGAATTTTAGAAGCTAAGAGATGGACAGTTTTGTTGATTAGTGAGAACGCCTCCTGGCTCTTGCTGACTTGAAGGGGCGGGGCAGGAGCTGGAAAAGGAAAGATCTAGACAAAGTCTGGAAAGTAGGAAATTATGTTAATGAAGAGGTTGAAGATTTAAACTACAAAGATAATAACTTCTCAGGCATCCAGACAAACCATTGAACCTAGGAGCTGATTCAAATAGTGGAGATGTATATCCAGGCCAAAAGAGAAGGAAAATAGGAAACGTTATCTTCAGAGGAGAAGAAAGCCACACCCAATCCCAATAATTACCAAATATTTCATTGTTGGGACCTAAATTGCCCACATTTCTTGTCAAGATTGCTGAGTTACTTATCACCAAGCTTTCAGAGACTACCCTTATTCAACATGGGGATTTTGTGGCAAAAGAGGATTGTTGAAGGATGGAAAGGCACTGCTTTTAGATTTTCATGGCAGATACAGGGCAGTTGTCCCTGTTACAAGCCAATCTTAGATGCCAGTCATCAGGGAATCAGGGACCAGACTGTTCCATCAGCCATATTTCTTCTAAATGTATCTCCTAGATTTGAGATTAGGGGTCAGTCGCACTTCTACCAAATGTAGATATATTTCTTGGTGCTTCATTTTGAAAGTTTTCTCCACATAGTTTTCAGGTATGGCTCAAGGAAAAAGCCCTTAAAGGGGCTGTGTGGGATATGAGGGATATGTGGAAGAGAGGGTTTAGCATAAATCTCTCAAGTACCTGAACTATGCTCACTATTAATCCAACGTCTAGTACAGAAGTAAAAGTAAGTACACACAAATGTATGTATACACGCACACACAAACATATACCTTATACCTGATCAACAGAAATATGTTCACTTCAAGACTACATGTGTGTATATATATGCATTATAGATGCATACATGTAAGTAACATAGATGATAGATCAATGATAGATCATAGATAAACAGACAGATAGATATAGATAAATGTATCTGAAAGCATTGGTGGTACCCAGAGGTCATGACACTAGTAAAAGAAAGAACCAAAACTCAAAGCACAGCTCTATAGGGCAATTAGAGTAATTGGATTCTCATTGTAGGTAGAAAATCTGATCGTTGAAACCAATAATCCAGATTCTTGCCTACAGATTGCAATTGCCACAAATTGCAATCAAACCTGTATTGCAGCTTCTGCATTTTATCTGATACCTACCCAGTTCCCTGAAAACCCCTACTCTCAGTCACTTTGATATGAGCCTCTCTGCCATGTGTCCCATCTTCCTGTCTGCAGATGACATTCCCTCTGTATACACAAAGTGACTGCGAAAGAGAAGAGAAACAACATCCCTTGATGAATCTATAGCCCCTACCTCTGCTTTATTTTTGTTCCACATGTCTATTTCACCTCAGTGCTCTCCATCTTGCTAGGATATACAGTATTTGCCTTTTTTTCTGAAAGTTCCACCAGCCAAACCCATCTGGTTTTCACATGAAGTAGAAGGACAGATTCAAGGACCTTGCATAACCTCTGAAGGTCAAAGATGACACTAGTTTTCCAATAATACACCCTTGTACCATGCACAAGGTCCATTTCCCAGATGTCCCTACCATTCTGATTTCTGCTTTGGTTGTGTCAATGGAAGTCATGGAGACTAGGTTAGGAGAAAGGGAGAAGCTAAGGTATCCCTTCCCAACTCTCTGCTTTGAGTGGTCTCTTGTGCAGAGATTGTCTCTTGCATATAGCTCCAGCTTTGGGCAGGAGGACCCCTTCTAGAATTAGATCCCCACAAGCAACTTCTGAGGCCTTCTAACAACTCCCCTGATCCATGATGGTGACTTCCTTCACAGTTCATCTCTAGTTTGCTTCATGGCTCTGTCTTCAGCTCCTTTAGTACTTATCTAGTTCAGTCTCTGCAACAAACTCTACTTCACTTACCATCAGGGCTCAGTTGTTGTTTTTTTTTTCTAATCTTAATGAAAACAATCTACTCATTTGTTTTATCACTCTCTCAAAGAGAAATGTGCATGGTCAAAACTTAGTTTTCTATATTAATAATCTGTATTTTTGTCACTCGTAGTGACAGCCTGCAGAAAAGTTGAGAAATAGTACAGTGATAAATGTGCCTGTTTGCTCAAAGTTTCACCTCCTAACCCCAGAAGATTTTCACATGCGATAAAGGTCAGCTTCAAGGTCACCAACGAGATGCTGAAGGTCAAAGATGACACTGGTTTTAGACAGCACATAGCTAGCTTATAATTAAGCCTCCAAGGAGGGGTGAGAGGATACTCAGAGCAGAAGGCCAAATTGTAGAGCCCACAGAGCTCTCTCTCTCTCTCTCTCTCTCTCTCACACACACACACACATATACACACATACACACACACACACACACACACACACACACATACAGCAGCCTAGTCACATGGGCAAATATCTTATCGTCTCAAAAAAAAAGTTGTTTTCCATGGTGTAACTCCATTGAACAACTACCTTGCAGTTTAGGAAAATGAGTACCAGGAAGGTAGAACATGTGTCAAAGGGAGATGATCAACAAATGGAGAGAAAAAGGATGGGGAAATGCAGTCTTAATTTTCACTGTAGGGAATAGGTGGGTTGGGAGAGATGGGGGAGAATGCTGAAAGGGATGGCATTGATTAAGACTCAATGTACTCACAAACTGTCATGTTGAACTGAAACCTCTGTACAACTACTTAAGGATAAAAGAAAGGAGGAGGAGGAGGAAGAAGAAGAAGAAGAAAGAAGGGGGAGGAGGAGGAGGAGGAGGAGGAGGAGGAGGAGGAGGAGGAGGAGGAGGAGGAGGAGGAGGAGGAGGAGGAGGAGGAGGAGGAGGAGGAGGAGGAGGAATAATAATTTGGTGATGTGATAGTCTAGTGAACCTGAGGACTAGTCTTTCAAGAGCTGGCTTAGCTCTCAATACTACTTAGAACTAACACAGTAACTCTCCATCTTCAAAGAGCTATGCAGACATTAACCAATCATTCTGTTCTTGGCCCAATGCCGGATTATACTATCAAGATTTGACAAAGTCTTTGTACTCTGTGTAGTTCTGTAGGAATGTAGGTCTACTTCCATCCAAACTGAAGCCAAGCTGAGACCTTCAGCCGAAGGAAGCCTTAATGATTTAATATTTAATACAAACATCCTGTTCTCATAAACCGATCCTCTTTAAAAGAAAAAAAAAGTCATTAGAACACAGCTGAGCAAAAAGGGAAAAGGTTATAAACTTTGAAAAGAGCAAAATAGTTCATGTTTGGAGCTTTTAAAGTGTATTCCACAGCTAGCCGGTTGTGCAGCTGTGGTAACTCGAGGGGGGGCAGGTGGGGGGGGTGGCAGATCTCACATCATCTGCTTTCATCTGCTTATGGGTGCCTGTTATTCAAGGGTTACATTTTGTTTATACTCTCCATGATGCAGATATTTGCTTTCCCTTTTGAATTTCCTCCCTCTTGTTTCCCCTCCACAAACTTCCTTGCCTTTTAGGCTGGGAGCGGATGAAGAATCAGAGGAAAAATTAGTCCTACGAAATAAAGCTGTCTGCTTAGAACAAGCTCAGGCTTTATGTAGGAAATTACCACCTGAACCTTCCCCCACCCTGGCCTTTTTCAAGCCTAATCACTGACCCAAAGGGACCACCTCCTCACAAACCCTCCTCCTCCACCACCTCCTCCTTATGAGTCATCCTGCAAAGCTGGCCCTCCAAGACAGACATCAAGGCAATTGGCTATGAATGCCAGAATTTCACTGTGGCAAAAAAGAAAAAAAAAATCTCCACTTTTCGTCAGACTGCTGAGTATTGGGGAGCTGGAAGAACAACTAAGACCTACCAGGGACTGTTTGTCATCTGGTCTTAATTTAAAAGCCAACCACATGGCATTTGCACCTCTCCTTGACTGACAAGTTCCATGGGAGACCAGTCCTGGCTTTCCTAGCCTAGTTGCTCAGGGGATTTTTTTTTAATTTTTTAATTTATTTACTTATTGTCAGGATGTTGTACAGAGGGGTTACAGTTACATGCTTAAGGTAGTGAGTACATATACATTTCTTGTCATATCTGTTGTCCCCTTCTTCATTTTTCTCCCTCCTTCCCTCCCACAAGCCCCTCACCCCACCCCCTTGCTTTCTTAATTATTTTTTCAAAACCCAAATTTAAAATACAATAAACAGAGATCTTATCTTTAATGTCAATTGTCACTCTAGTCTATAATGCTTATATCCTCTATGATTAGTGACTGTGAAACAATTCCTTCCAGCTTAGGTGATATATACATATACATCTCTTTTCTTTTGATTCATTTAATCTATTCCTTCCTTTTCTCTAATATTTCCCCCTCCCTGCTGCCCTTGAGTTGCTTAGTTTGTTTTCCTCAGTGCCCGTTACAGTTGCTGGGCCCTTTCTACTGTATTTTCACCCCTATTTTTTATTCATTCTGTGTCCACCTTCCAGCTTCTTTCAGATGTGCACCTGTGTACATCTTGTGTGAGAAAAAGGTATAGGGTCCTTTAGTTTCTCTAAGATTGCTTACAAAGAAGTCTTTTGCTTATTTTTCTTTGGAGTTCTTTACAGCCTGGATATTAAAATATTTACATATGAATTTATGTATATAATTTAGAGTTTGTATTTCACTTTTGGGTGCCTTTTTCTACCTAGGGGTTTTTTATATACGATTTAATTTGGGCATTGAAAGTGTTCAACAACATCCCACAGGGAATGAAGGTATATGATCACCCATAAGATGCAAGAGGGCAACCCCACTAAAAAAAAAAATGTGCCACAAAGAAAGGAAAAAATATAAAGAATGAAGACAACTTGGGTATCGAATAGCACTAGACATCAACAAGTTGTTATTTCACGGTGGGCATTTGGTGATTAAAGTTTCCACTGAATACTCAAATACTGTTAATGGCTGAAGTTTAATAAAAGAGAAGAAGAAAGAGAGGACAGAATTTTATATGAAATTTTGAGAATTTTTTTCCAGAGTCCCACACCCAAAATTCCATTTAACAATGTATTAAAATCATACTCTCACTTAAAAGATTGACTCCAGTGACCCCAGTTTTCAGTGATTTCTTTCCATTCAAGCTTCTGTATTATCTAGTATTTGCTTATTAAATGCACACATATAAATACTCACCAATTGTGTTTCATTCATGTCATGCTATCTGATAATGTTATATTACTACATTGTACCTAACTAGGTTTTGCCTTCATGTTAGCTTGGGAGACAAGATGTGGCCTTAGGCAAATGGTTTGAGAAGTGGCTCTAGAACCAGGAATAAGAGGACAGAAGGACTGAGACATGGAAAGAGAAAAAAGTCAAAGGATGCCCGATCAAAATTGCTGTTGCTGTTACTGCAGCTCAGTTCTGTAGATAATTGCCTCCAGAAACTGTCAAACACTTAGGAGGAAAAGAGATAATTGTTTTTGTAAGTCATGGGGCTTGAACACAGCCTGGGCACTGTCCCTGAGCTGTTATTGCTCAAGGCTAGCATTCTACCTCTTTGAGCCACAGCACCACTTGCAGTTTTCCAGTGTTTAACTGGAGATAGGAGTCTCACAGATTTACTTGCCAGGCTAGCTTTGAACTATGATGCTCAGATCTCAGCCTCCTAATATGCTGCGCTGTAATATCACTTGGAACTTAGGGTAAAATCTAAGGTTTCAAGTCTTAGGTGCTCTACAGAACCCAAAGTCATTCTGTTTCACTCGCTAGTATTCACACGATCTGGACTTTGAGAGTCTAGAACTTCTCAGAAGAGAAGATGAAGCTTTAAGATCTATGCATTAATCCCCTCCCCACCCACCATTTCACTTTCTAATATCAAGCATATTCAGATGAAGCAGACAGATCAAGCCTCTCTTATCTGTGGCTTCAGAGTTTGAATTACCTGTGGTCCATGGAAACCTTTAAGTAGTAAACACTTTATATACTTTGAATAACTTTAATCTAGACATTAGCATAATTCTTCTTATTTATTGTTGTTAATGTCCCACTATGCCTAATTTATAAATTACATTTCATCATGGGCATATAAACACACACACACACACACACACACACACACACACAGTTCAGTACTATCCACATTTTCACTGTGGATACCCTTTGTGTCTTCCAATGTTCTCTCTCCAGGTAAAGGGTTATTACTGTATGTATCCTGGCCAGTTGAGGCCATAGGCTATGTGAAATAATTGACCTTCTGAAGCAGTCATCAAAAGTGAAGATACTACAAATCATGCTTAGGTTCTGGGTCCCAATATCCCCAGCCACCTCCACCCTTCCATCCGGTGTCCTTCCTTAAATTCATGGGTCTCTCTGTACAATCTTTACCTGGTACTTCGCCAAGAAAGTACTTCTCCCTACCTTCATCTCCTTTTTCTTTAACAGTGCTGGTCTTGCCTCTGCCCAACAGAGATGTTTAGGACTCATGAACCTGGGCATCTGTTTTTCCTGGTTTGTCTCATGTTCAGAGGAAACAGGCCAACATGCACAGTGCAGTTTTGGATGAGAGAATGAACTCTTTCTTTGTATAGAGTCCTACAAATACGCCTGGGGTGAAGGCTCCAACATCATTAGCATCACACTCACAGACAACCGCCCCCGACAGCTGAAGACTGAGGCCCACAAGCACAACACTTAGAATATGGAGAAACCTAGTACGCTTTGCCCTCTTCAAAGCTGAGCCATGTGGAGTCTCTTTCAACAACCTTATGTTGCCAGTCTCAGTAAAGAGAAGCAGACAGCAAGAATTGTTGATTTATTAGTAAGCAAGCTGTGGACCCAAGCCTTTCTCATTAGCCACTTAGCAAGCTCCAACTCTATGGGATCATTCGTTTTTAATTAGGCCTTTCATTACATCATTAGAACCATCCCCACCACTAGAACAGAGAAAGAGCAGAAAGGTAGACTTTTATGGTGTTTACTGATCATGTTATTTGATTACAGATGACAAGGGGTCTGGCTAACATTCTTAAGAGCTGAGGAGACAGAGAAGGGCAGGCGTTAGGAGGGGTGGGAGGTGTAGACACCAGGGAAAAGCAAACACGTGTAGCTCAGCATGAATGAAATCATACTTCTTGCCCTATTCTGATTAGAATGACAGATATTAGCATGGCCTGTGAGAGGACATCCTTAGGTTTGGGGTTTTTTTCAATAGTAATTTTGTGAAGAGAGGGCTAAGAAGTGAAATATTTTCAGCAATGACTCATTTTGTATCAACTCATAAGACAGATGTTGCCAGAGATTCAAATTACATCACTATCCCTGCAATACAAATACAGACACCTCTGTCCGCTGCATCTCCATTTACTCGAATGGCAGATGTCCATGCAGTCACTTTCTGAGCTCTACCCATGCTGTGACTTTTCTTACCTGTACAATGAGGGACTGAAATCAGGTCTTTCCATTAATGTCCCCTCTTGTAAGCATTCTGAGGCCCCGTATCCAGTGATTGACTTCTCTATGCCAAGGCCCAGCCAGGCATGCTGTGAATCCCAGCAATCTTATTGGAAGGTTGGGAACATTCTAAACTGTTTAAAAGGCAACTGACATTTACATGAATGAGAAGACTTCCTGGAGGCTCCACTACTCATGGTCAGACACAAGGATGAGCAACACAGCCAAAGTCTCAACCCTATCCTTATTGACTAAGTCAGAATCTGCAACTGAGCAAAACTCAGGTGATTGAACAGCCAGATGAAAGTTTAAGCCTCAGTGTCTGCGGTCCCAAAGCCAATAAATGACAATTCTGACTTGGCATCCTATCCTCTTTTCAAGGATAAGGATGAGGCCTAAACATAATCCTTAAAAGAGAGAAGCAAAACTTATTTTTGTTGTTATTGTTTTGTTGTAAGGAAGGTTTCTTTTTAAACCACTTTCGTCGGTGATGAGGCGGCAAGAAGTCACTGTGGGCACCAGGAAAGACTTGCTTGATGAAGAACTTAGCCCTGGCTTCTCTCTTGATGCTTTGGCTCAGAAGACATCAGAGCAGACCTCTGCCTTTCTGGGAACAGTGATGGTCTGGAGACCCCCAGGCATTCCAATTCCCATAGGATGGCTTACTGGGGAGTAGTAAACATGGTGCTCTCCCAATGTGTTTTCCAAGATGAATTGTATATAAAGCCTGTGTGGGGCAGGAGATGATAGCACGCTGGAGGCTTTCAGCGGATCCATGTTTACAGACTATAATGGAAACCACAAGTTTCTTCTTTAACTCAAGTATACATTCCTTCAACCCACAGGCAAATTGGAGCAGGAATGGGGGACCTGGGAGGGACTCTCCATGAGTCATCATTTCACATTTTTAACAGCTTAATGAACATCTAGAGATGTCCTATCAGCCAGCAAAAATACAGTCTTTTTTTTCCCCACGACCAAATTCAGCAATAACCATATTTGAAGGTGGCATTTCTTGGGCATCTACTTTAACCGTGCCTTCTCTTATGAAAGGTAAGTGACATTTGTGCCACAGAGTTACAAATGAAAACATGAAGGATTCTAGAATTAACTTCAAGTTAAGAACCACCTCTCATTTTGCCCCAAGTTTGGGAGGGGGAAACATTCTCTCTCTCTCTCTCTCTCTCTCTCTCTCTCTCTCTCTCTCTCTCTCTCTCTCTCTCTCTCTTCCATTAATCCTCTGGAAAGCCCCAGCCCAGGGTGCTTGGAAAAGACAGATTCTCAGATCTGTAAGGCAGCTCTCTCAGCCAAGATTCACGGTGCTAACAGACAGATGGTAAATGGAGCTGGCATCTAAAGCCACAGCTGTGTGCCTCTGGGTCTCTCAGATCTACGTGTGTGATCGCTGTACTTTTTCAAATCATCTAAAATAGCAGTCAGTCAGTGTGATCTTGGCAACTTTAGCATTCCTCACCCTCTTTTATATAGTATATTCTGGGGCCACATGGAGAAAATAATGAGAAAACGTATGTGTGTTTTCTGCATATATGTTTTCATGTATACTAAGTAAGTCATTGTTGTTGTTTTTTAAAAAAAGAAATCTGATCATTGAAAGGAGAGAAACAGTTTTTTCAAGTTTTAAACTGAGCCTGCAAATAAATTATCTCCTCTTTCTCCACTTCTCTTTCATATCATAGCCCATGTATTGGATCCCAAGTCAACAACAAGATCTAAAAGATATCACTTGTCCTTAAGACATTTGTCATACAAACTGCCAATTCTGTATGTGATTAAAGGGGACAAAAATTCTAGAGTCACCCTGTCTCGTGTGAATTCAGTGAGGGTTCTTGAATTCACAATAAAGTAAAAGAAAATATATGTAAAGCTACACTCTGACATCAGAGCAGGATTAAATTCAGGATGCCCTGAGGACTCCAAATTCCACTGTCCTAATGCTGTACCTAAAATGGTGTAATAATTACATAGAACCTTTCCACCCTCCCTATACTTAAGTCATCTCTCAATGACTTATGATGCTTAATACAAATAGTCACCATACTGTTACATAGTTGTTATACTATGTTATGGCTGAAAACAAAAGGTTTCACATATTCAGATACACATGCAATTTTTATTTCCCAGTTGGCTGGTTGATTGGACTATATACCATTTCTGCAATAATAGCAGAAATGTGACTTGAGATCTCATGGATACTTCTTTATTTCCAAACATGTTACTTCAGAACACAAATCCACTAAGGATGGAGTGGTAACTCCAATAGAATTTGTAGTAACCGAGGTAGGGGGACATTCCTATTATGTAATTGTGTGTGAATTAAATTGAGGTCCAGTTCAAACCCATCTGGAATTCTTTTGATAACTGCTATTACACTTATATCCACATACTAAAATGATTCTTGCAGCCAAACATATTAACATATCCATCATCTTACAGTTGTTTAATATTTCTTGAGTATCTACATAAAAAAAACAGGGAATAAAACGAAGATTTTTTTAAATCTATAAAATACACATACACCCACTGGAGTACTTATAGGACAATGTGCTGGAATTTTCTTTTTATCAGAAAAAGGTGGAATGGATGAAGCATGAATGGCAAAAAGAAGAGGGTTGGTAGAGATGGGAGATAAACACAAAAGGCTCATTTCACGATTTCCTCTACATTACTAAGTACTTGAAAATAACCTTAAATTTTAATCTTCATTATCGTCATGTCATTGCATTGGTGTGCAGAGGTAGTATTTCCTAAGAATTTATGAAACAATAGATGCCCTAAATCTGTCATTGTCACAGTTGTATCGTAAGAACAGCATGAAACACCCTTATCCACACAAACACTCAAACTATGACTTAAAATCAAGAATGTCAATGCTCTCCATATACCCAGAGTTTGAACAAACTTATTATTCATAGCATGAGGCTTTGCAAAGCCTCCCAGCTGATGTAGAGAGGCTTAAGAAAGCAGAGAGATAGAGAACCTGCCATGTTGGGAACCTGCAAGGCATGATCTCTCCATGTCTCCATGTGCAGGCAGGACTTGTGTCCTATTAACCCTGAAAGAAAGAACACTAGGCTTTCTTATCAGCTTTCCCAGAGGTGAGGCACAAAGAAAACATGGAGTGGTGAGACTTCGGAGCTATCAGCAGCTAAACATTAAAAAAGAGAAAGAGAGAGAGTCAATGATCCAATTCTACCTCTAAGGTTGATTAGTCATTCACAAGAAAGGGAAAGGACATCTAGGAAGGTTAAGGTATTTGCCAAGAGTATAAAGGCATTGGAGGCAGAATCTATAGTCCCAAGTGTACACTGCTTTATCACACCCTTTTATACAAATTACGAACACTTCTATATCCAAAACCACATGGAACCACACCCCACTCCTGGAAGATCAGCAGGATTTATTACTATTATTCATCCTTGGAAATTATGGCCTAGAACAGGCAAATAGAAGTCAATGAAGATGGCAGCTAGCAAAAGCACATTGCCTCAGAACATGATGAGTTGCTTCTGCTGCATCTATTAGAATGTTGCCTGTAACAAAATATTTTAAACAATAAGAAACTGTATCATGAACCCTAACAGGAAGTACAGAGTTGAGGCAAGATCCTGGGTGGTAAATTCCATGGTTCCTCAAGGTTCTCAAGGGTCCAAGTTCTCTTCAGGTTTTCATTATCCCACATAATCTAGGATCCCTCACAGGCTAGCAGGAAGAAACGTCACATACACATATGACAACATTACGAGAGAGAGAAATCCCCTAAGAGAGAACTTTCTTCAAGAAGCCCTGTAGTGGATTTCTTTCCTGTTTGATTGCATACTTTGGAACCAATCATTGAATCACCTGAGATCCAGACTACACCACAACAGGCATCTCTTCCTGGAACTGAGAAGAAAAGATTGCACACTGGAAGGTTACACAAAGCTAGGAGTGCAGGCTCCACTTATCTCAAAGAGATTGTGACTCATGATGCCAGACCTTCTCAACTTTGTCACAGTGAATATATGTGTGTGTATTATAATTCATAATAATAAATATATCATATATAATAGCTTTATGTATCTAGATTTGTGTCATCAACAAAATTCATATCTAAAATTACTTTTAGGCCAACATTCTTATGACCAAACAGAATGGATCTCTCCAAAGTGGTCTTTGGTGAGTAGAATGTAACAATAAAATTCCCCTTTATATAACTATGTAAGCTAATAAAAATAAAATAGAACCCACAGGCCCTAGTGGCTCATGCCTGTAAGCCTAGTTACTCAGGATGCCCAGATCTGTGGATCGTGATTTGAAGCCAACCAGGCAGGAAAGCAAGTGAGACGCATCTCCGATTCATCACAGAAAAAGCCAGATGTGACACTCTGGCTCAAAAGGTAGAGTACTAGCCTTGAGCAAAAGAAGCTCAAAGACAGCACCCAGGCCCAGAGTTCAAGCCCCAGAACTAGCAAAAACTAACAAATAAATAAAATTATTTTTCACTTGCCGGTATTTAAACTGAGCAAAAGAATCACAGGGTTTTCAATTAAAAGGGCTGATTGGAAGGCTAGAAATCTGAGTTTCTAACAAGTTCCTTGATACTTCATGCTCTTGGTCCCTGGCCCACACTGAGAACAGCTCTGTTCTCTTCTGAATGTTACTTAGCTCTACCCAATAAAATGACTATGGAAGTTCAAATATTTTCCACGGCTACTTGGAACATCCTGTGCCTTCTCACTTTTTTCCCCCACTACCTGGCTCTCTCAACACCTCTCCTCATTTTAATGTTGTTTTGTCTTATTTTTGTTTTTCCTTTGGAGACAATTCAACTTTCAGGTTGACTTCTGAATACATACCTAAAGGAACTGAAGTCAATATACAATAGAGATACCTACACACCTACATTTATCACAGCAATATTCACAATAGCCAAGGTAGGGAGTCAAAATAGGTATTCATCGAAAGATAAATGGATATAGGTGATATATCTCTATCTATAGAGATCTATCTCTATATCTATACATATACACATGCAATGGATTATTTAACCATAGAGAAAAAGAAGATTATTTTATTTGCAGAAAAATGGATAGAACTGGACTTCAATATGCAAAGCAAAATAATCTAAACTCAGAAAGATAAAATAATGCATGTATTCTTCTATATCTGTAATCTGGATTTAAAGAAAAATCATGAAATTAGATGGGAAGCTATTTAGGGAGAGAGAGGCCAACATGAGTAGAAAGGAGGACAAAAGAAGGTTATGGGGGTAAATATAATGAAAGTACATTGTATTCATGTATGAAAACATCAGAATAAAAAATCCATTATTTTGCGCAAGCAATAAAAAGAAAAACATTGAAATGAATACAATTTCAGATTGATCAGTGATGTCCTCCTTGCCTCCCCTTCTGCAATGAAATGAAACACACCACATTCTGGAAAGACAGAAAGAACTTCAAACAAGCTGCTCATTATTTCACTCCACACAGCAGGGAAGGGCACAAACAAATAAACACAATATTGCTCGTGGGAAGCCCATACAGACTAGGCCTGGTTTCCACCAAGGAGTGACCTCCTCCCATAAATTAAATGCCCAGAGCTGCACAGTCTCATCTGGTCCTGATTTTCAATAGGCAGTAAACTGACTTTTTTTTTTTCACTTTCATTATAGCTTGTTTTCATTTCGTTTATATTTCCAAATGTACTGTTTTTCAAGCCTGAGCTGTCATATTAGAACACACACACATACACACTTCAAAAAAATGTAAGCTAGCCAACCAAAGGCACTGGGAGAAGGGAGCACGGACATTGGCTTGTGAGAACTCCTTAGAGATTTTCTGTTCTCTGAGCTAATCCCTTTGGGAACTACCACATGAGTAGGTGGAGCATAAAGGGAACATGAAGAGGCCCCCAAAATGTCTCCCTTACCTCTGTATGGGATGGCCACATGGAGCAGGAAGAGACATTCCTACAGACTTCTGCACACTGCACACATTTACCCATTCTGACCAGGGTGCAGAGGAACATGAAGGGAGGGGCAGCCTGGGTGAAAGTGTCACCACCCTTGCCGCAGTGACTTGGTAGAGCAAAGGGTTTACTGTCTCAGCCAGTGAGAGTGGAGGCCTATGTTCCATGCCCAGAAAGGGACAGCCAAAAACCCTTCCCTGTGACTAAGAAGCAAAAGAATTAGTCAGCAAGTGGAATGAACACAACAAGAATGAGCTATGCATATTCCCACCCTAAGATGCACGGACAGCTCACCCTCCTGCAAGATGAAAGGCATCCAGAGTGACCCTGTAGGCCCTGCCAGGTCTCCAGCTGCACCATTGCCACAAGGTCAGAGGTTATGCCTTTGGGCAGGGCCTCTGTCCTCTCAGCAATCTACAATTGGGTAAAGACAGTGTTGCCTCTCTATTACAGTGGCAGGACACAGGACATAGACATGGGGAAGTCATAATGAAGGATCCCAGTCAGCCCCAAATCTAGAAGAAGATAGGTTACTGAATTAGGATTCATATAATGCAGCCTCTTCTTTCTATAGATCCTGTGCACAGTTCAAGGATGGGCTTTCCTTTTGTAGAAATGATTCAGAATATAAACTCCAGCATACTTTTCCTCTCGTATAAAAATAAATAAGTGTTTTAACTATTGACTTTTGCAGTCTTTCTTTGAAATCTTGTTCCTCCTGTTTTGTGCCAAGCTCATTCTTTCTTCTTCCCTCCATCTTTTGGCTAAGGTGCTTTTCATGACAAGTGTCAGCTCTTTCCCTTCTGAAGATCTGTTCTGATGCTACTGAAGCTTCTGTTTCCACAGAGGTATCAAGTTCAAAGGTGTAAAAAAAAAATTCCCTGATTACCAGCTTCTAGTAGCCTTTTGGTAGCCTCAGTATCTTTCCTTCCTCAATCTTTTCCACTTTTACACACACACACACACACACACACACACACACCTCCCTTTACCTTTCTATTTCCCCTCTCCTCTACTTTCCTCTTCTCTCCTCTCCTCTCTTCTTTCCTTTTGTGACATACCGAGTTTGAACTCGGAGTCTAATGCTTGCTAGGCAGGTGCTCTACCACTTAAGCTATACCCCCTAGTTCTTATTTACTGTAGTTATCATTTAGGTAGAATCTTGTGTTTGGTTTCAACATTTGACTTGGGGGGAGGAAGGGAGGACCACAAACATTCAGAAAATAGCAGGTCCTATCAACCTGTCAAAAGCTAGCTGTGTGACTTAAAAAGAAATCACAGCAGAATATACCTAACAGAATTTGCCATCTTAAACATTTTAAAGTACATAGCACAATAGAATTAAATCTCACTGGTGTGCAACCATCATCATCATCCATCTCTAGGACCTTTCTATATCCTGCAAAACTATAATTTGGTATGAAGAGTCTTTTCTCTCTATTGCAGTGGATAGAACACTTAATGTGGTCATTTCCCATTAAATAAATCCCGTTTACCCTCTCTGTCATAGCTAGAAACCACCATTCTCTTTTCCATCTCTATCAATTTGACTAATCTAGGAGTCTTGCATGAGTATCATCATCCTGTTTTCTATCTTTTGTAACTGGCTTATTTAGCACATTGACCTCATCTGTGTTGCAGAAAATAACAAATTTCTTTTCTTTACAAATACCCCATTGCATATGTATATTATTTTCTTGGACCTTTACCTGGCTTTACCTTAGGGCTATTGAGAAGAACACCGCTATGAACACGAACATACAATTACCATTTCGAAGCCCTTTCTCCAATTCTTTTATGTATATACTCAAAGTCAACTTGCTGAGTCATTGGCCATCATTAAATTAATATCAGGCATTGTAAACACTGCTTACATCTTTCCATGCAACTACTTCCTCATCTGTAAAATCCATGCTTATATAATATGGTTCTAGGTGCTAGGGGACAGGACAGGCAAGCTTCCTGTCTAGAAGCAATAACTCCTGCTATCAGCTGCCATTCAGATGTGATTAAACTTAAAGATTTAATCTAAGATGGTCTTACATTCTCTCTGAGGACTTTTATACCAAGAAACAAGATGAATGAAAGTCTGAGAGTATTGAATACAAAGTAAGTTCCACATGTTGCATCTGTGAAAAGAAAGCAAAACCTGAGCTCTGTGATTTAAGCTAGAGGAGAAAATTGTCAGTACCAACCACATTTGCCCAAGAGATTGGCATCAGTAAAAATTGAGACTAACACTACTCAGGTTGAGATCTGAGGACTGCAGTTCAAAGCCAGCCCAGATAGGAAAGTCCATGAAACTCGCATCTCCAATTGACTGACGAAAAAGATGGAAATGGAACTGTGATTTAAGTGGTGGTAGAAAACTAGCCTTGAGCAAAAAAGCTCAAGGACAGTGCCCAAGCACTGAGTTCAAGTCCCAGGACTGGTATAATATAAGCGTTGGTCAACAATCTAATTAAAAATTTCAAATATCCTTTCTCAAAAAAAAAAAAAGAGGAGAGAGTGTCTTATCCCAATGTCCACATGTACAAAGGTATGTGTAACATGTGGCCTGTATCAGAAATTCACTCTTTGATTTATTCCTGAAACTCTACAAATCTATGAATTCTATAAACCAAAAATCATTATGTAACCCCAAAAGAATGAGCACTAGATGTTATATGAGTCATGAGTTCTATAAACCTCTCATATACCCAAATGCCAGGATTGATGGTTTGTCTAAAGCTACAAGGAAAGGAGATAGACTATGAGTTAGAAGAATTACAAATGGCAGTAAACAGAATTCTCCAGACAGCCACCTTTTGAGAGAAAATTACAGAAAATTATACAAGATAATATGACAAATAGCCATGATTCAATCTTCTCTTGCTACTGCTTTTTTACCAGTCTTACTGAGTTGGAATTTATAGGCAATAAACCATTACACACTTTCAATCTTTGATAAAGGTGCACACCTTTGTAACAGCCCCCCCCCAATCAGATATAAAATACTTCCATCATTACAGGAAATTCTCTCAGATTCCCATGCAGTCAAACCACTCAGGGCCCCGAGGAAAACTCTGATCTAACTACAACCACACAGATTAATTTTGCATGTGCTAGAAATATGATTAGCTGGAATCTACAGAATGAACTATTTTCTGTGTGGCTTCTTTTGTTCATTGTCATCCGTGGTGTGTCCTATATCAGAAATGCAGTTATTACTGAGTTGTGTCTTGTGAACAAAGGTACAATTTCCATTCTGCTACCTTGTATGTAGTGTTTGACTATTACAAATAGCACTGCCATAAAGATGTACCAATCTTTTTATGAACTTAAGCTTTTATTTCTCTTTGGAAAATGTCCAGGAGAGTAATTTCTAGTTCATAGGATAGATAAATGTTTAACTTTATTTTTTTAAAGCAACAAACTGTTTTCCCAAGTGGTTGCACAATTTTACACTCTTACCAGCAATACATAAGACATCGAATTGTTCTAGGTCTTTGCCCAAACTAGGCATTGTCCATCTTTTAAGATTTATCATTTCAATGTGTGTGTAAGTGACACCTCATTAAGTTTTTAATTTTCCTTCCCCTCATGACAAATAATATTGGACATATTAACACAGGCTTACTGGCTATATTAGTCAGTCCAATGCCATTAATAGTTGTTGGCTTAAACTGCATATTTTTTCATTATTGGGAGGCGGGAAGTTCAACAGTAAGATATTGGCAGTGGTCAGGATCTAGTGAGGGCATTCTTCCTGGTTTTCACTAACCACCTTCTAGCCAAGGATTGCAGGATCAGGGAAGTTCCCACAGCAATGGTTATACTTATCCAACAGCTCCTAGGCCTGGAAAGAGCATACAGCTTTTCCTAATGTGATAGTAGTGTAGAATTCTAAAGGTTAAATATTGAACCTTGAAGTAAGACAGCATGTAAATCCTGACCCTGTCCTTTTGGAACCGACCTCTCTAAGCATTTTCTTTTGATAAAAGTAGAATAATGATGCCTGCATCACAGGCCTGTTGTAAGAATTAAATTAGCTTGTGTGTTTAGCAAAGGATGAGTGCTCACTCAATAAATGTGAAGTGTAGTAATTATTTCTTTTCTTTTTGAAATTTGAACACAGCGCCTTCATCACAAGTCCTTTAGCATTTTTAGGTCTGTTTTTGGTTTGGTTTGGTTTGGTTTTTAAAGTCTTCAGCTTGCATTTGAGTGACGTTGCATTGTGATTTCTTAGTTCTTCTTCCTGAGTGGCTGGGATTATAGGTGCATTCTACCACACTTGGCCCAAGTATTACTTCTTTTAGTACTTAATGATATTCAACACTGAAGACTATCATTTCCCAAATACTCCAGACAATTCACATTCAGGGTCAAAATCAGATTGGCACAACTATGAAGAATCAGGACTTCTTTTATTTTTTCTTATTTATCGTCAAAGTGATGTACAGAGAGGTTACAGTTTCATATGTTAGGCCTTGGGTACATTTCTTGTACTGCTTGTTACCTCCTCCCTCATTCCCCCCTTCCCCTTCCTCTTTCCCTCTCCCCTCATGAGTTGTTCAGTTGGTTTAGAATCAGGACTTCTTAGAGTCCTACTATTTCATGGATGCCAATCTCAGGTAGAAATTGTCGCTATTGATGAGTCTATTTGACCTGTCCCCAAGGGAGCCTGCAAAGAGTTCCCACACACATAAATCCAGGCTGCCTCCTCCTTCTTTGTCAAGGCCATTCTTTGACTCTAGAATGCTTTGTCAGCCTAAGGTGGAAGATGCATAACTCAGAAGCAACACTCTATACACCAGAGAGCCAGAGGCTGGTAAATAAATACATGTGTGGCTACCTCTTCCTTGAAGGGACAATTTTCAATTGTGTTTTCCATACAGGATGACCAAGACAAAGACCGTTCATCAGGCTGGAATCCAAGGCCAGCCAACTGTGGCTTCAGATGCCTTTCCTAGTTGCCTCCTCTTCCCTGTCACTCTTCCCTTATCTCACTGTGTTCCCTGAGATTCACTTCCTCAAAGTCAAATTTTCTGACAAGCCAATTTTTAATCTGAGGATCTGGACTTGAGGCAAGGCACACTAAAATAAAAGCTGATATCAGATATGCAAAGCTTTTAGCACTTATCAATGCTTGCATTGAAAGATGACCCTCTCCAGAGAAAGGAGAGGACAAAGAACACAATTTAGCCTAAATCAAGAACCCAGGTTATAAATAGAAACATAATCACAAAGATTTTTTTCCCAAAGATTTCATGCTATCCTGCTTTCAGAACTCAAACATAATTGTACTGGATTCCTCAGTCAAGTGTTTCAAGATCATTGGCAAAACAAGACAAACAACAGTAACAAAACTTTACCCAACACGGGCTTCTTATAGGAGAGGAAAATGAGGTCTGCCCTGTGCCTGCTTTCTTTTTGAGAGGCCAGTGGCCTGCCACCACCCCAAACACAATAGTTTGGCAATGTGGATGGCTTTCTTTGAAAAGGCTGTACAAATATATTTCTCTCACTTGGGAACCTCAGTGGAAGATAATTATTCTTTTCTGCCTCATAATATATGTTAAGAGTGTTCAAATGTGGTTTTCCAGGGACTTCTGCCAAATATTTTTAGGCACCAGACCCAGCCTTACTTAATTTTATATGACCTGCTTAGTCTATGATAAAATATAGTTGCATACAGAATGAATTTGCAAAAGACCTGGAATAGATGCTTTTATATTAAACACCAAGGTTATAAAACCTTCATGAATAAGGACTTTGGTTCCTGATCTGGCATTTGCTAAGGTGGATAGCCACTGAAAAAGATATTAGGGCCTTCCAAAATACTGTCCACTTTTCTAAGATTTTTACGACCACCATGAAACCGAAATCAACAAGACCATCGCCTTCAGAAAATGCAGCATACGTGACAAGAAGGTTGTTTTCTGATAAACCACATTTTATTACTACCAGGTCAGAGAATATCTCCACTACCATTTTTCATGGCCTTTTTCTGTTTTCATGAGCTCATGCCAACAACCAGTAATGAGCACAAAGGCTATGCGAAATGCTGCATTTGTTACAGTGTTTGTGTTGGCTTCTTTAAAATAGGCTGATTTCCAAATCTTTCTCCACCCCACCTTAGTTATATTTATACTGTTGCGCAGAACAAACTTGAGCCCCTATTTAAATACGAACTCCATTCGTGCAAATCTCTTTATCGGGGTCTCACACATTAACGCCCTTCACAATTGACCCACAGACCAATTGTTTAACATAACGTTTCCACGGGAGTTGTTTCCACAAAGCCCCAGTCTTGTTTTTACTTTTCTTAGCTTTCCTGGACAATCAAAAGGAAGTAGAACAGATCCTGCTTGCTAGAAGCTGAAGCTGCCCTATGTCTCCTCCCACTTTCTGTCTCAAGGTTTCTCTGCTTCTTTTGCTTTTTCTTCTCTACTATACCTCTGCCCCATCACTTTTGTTGGTAAACCAGACACTATAGCTGCAACTCTTCACCCTAGCTCTCCTGTGAATCTTCTCCCCACCTGGCACAAAGCAAATGGGAAGATTTCCTATGATTAGGTTCTCCTGTTGTTCATCAATGAGAGAACTGAAATTCATGAAAAATGCTGTACATGACAAGGAGGGGGAAATGCTTTCTAAATGTAATAGAAACCCTCCACTTAGGAAATACAAATTTGTGTACCCCTCCTCAATTCACAGGTTGCTTTTGGAGGTCCAGGTTCTACATTACTTCCCCAAACTTCTCATTTCCTTCCTTTGAAAGAGTTACCAATCAAAGCACTTCAAATGCCCAAGGCACTTTGAAAGTTCCCACAAGGTTCTACAGCCAGTAACTTAGTCTTTCGAAACTGCTGTTGTAAGCTGGAGACTGATTTATATTTGTTGAGTGCTCATGGTAGCTACTAGAAACACTTGGTGTACACACAACAGACAATAATAATGTCTGTCTGTCTCAGAGGATGATTGTGAAGACTTAAATGATTCTGTGGAAAGCTGGGAGCTCAGGATCTGACAAGGTGTGGGTCTGCACAAATGTCAATCATCATCACCATTATGAATTATGAATCATGTTGAGATTTAAGAGGTCTTGGGTCAGGCATGGTGCCACATGCCTCTAATTCCAGCACTTAGGAGACAGAGGCAGAAAGATCACGAGTTTGAGGTGAATCTGAGCTACATAACAGGATCTTATTTGGAAAAAGAAAAACCAGAGGTTTGGGGATACAGCCATCTTATATGGCTAGTATAATCATCAAGATCCCAGGTTTTAGAATCAAATACAATGGCATTCAAATGTTTGCTTTACAATTTTCACACAAGTGACTTTTGACAAGTTATTTGTGCTTTCAAAGTATAAGTATCCCCAAATGTAAAATAGAAATAATATCTACCCCCAAGAGTTACTATGTTAATTTTTCTTATTAGTGTACTTAACACAGCATTTTGCCTATTAGTATATGCAATATATCGTAGGTGTTTTTGATATAATAGGTTTGGTTAATGTATTTTATTACAAATATAAATTCAAACAAGCACAAAGCACAAAGTTGTATCTACTCATCCATAGACCATAAAGATGTGAATTATTTTCAGGCCTGAGATTAGTTATTCCTGAAGAAAGTTGGATGCTAGGATAATCAAGATAAGAAACACTTTCCAGGTGCTAGTGGCTCCACCTGTAATCCTAGCTACTCAGGAGGCTGAGATCTGAGCTTCATGGTGGAAACCAGCCCAGCAGGCAAGTCCATGAGACTCTTTTTTTTTGGCTGTCCTGGGCCTTGGACTCAGGGCCTGAGCACCATCCCTGGCTTCTTCCCGCTCAAGGCTAGCACTCTGCCACCTGAGCCACAGCGCCCCTTCTGGCCGTTTTCCATATATGTGGTGCTGGGGAATGGAACCGAGAGCTTCATGTGTAGGAGGCAAGCACTCTTGCCACTAGGCCATATTCCCAGCCCCATGAGACTCTTATCTCCATTTAACCACCAGAAAACCGGAAGTGGTGCTGTGACTCAAACTGGTAGAGTGCTAGCCTTGAGCAAACAGAGCTCAGGGACAGTGCCCAAGGCTCCTAGTTCAAGCCTCATGACAGGCAGAAACAAAACAAACAAAAAGAAACCCTTGTAGTTGTAAGTAGCATCCCCATGTCATTGTAGCCTAATATGAACCATGTATATATCTATGTTTTATGTCACAGTTCAATGCAAGTCCAGTCATTCAAGTACATCTATCAATTGACTGCCATCTTTAAGGGCCTTTAGGTGATCAGCTGGATCATCTCCATATCCATATGATGTAGACAAAAAGAGGGAATAATGATTGGAAGGCCTTATAATCTCTTTTGTCTCTTTCATTCATGGATGATATGCTACCACTTGAGCCATGTCTCCAGCCCAGAATATCTATTTTTTTCATTAACAACATATTTATTATCTAAATATCAGCAATAACATAAGCAAACTAATTTCCTTTTATGTGGATTTATATCCTTTGATCAGTCTTTTTACCAGTTTGGCCTTTTACACCATATTGCTGGTATTTTTCAAAATAATACTTCATAGCATTATCTCAAAATTTTTGTTTCTTTGAAAAATGATTGAGATCTTTTTTCAAGATTACATTGAGTGTTTTTATCCTTGTAGAAAGAAAATCTACCTACATTTGCAAAGGCCTGTCAAATTTGTGGTAAACTCTGCTATAGTAAGGCTCTAACAGCCTCTCTGGCTACTGTACCAATAGCAATAAAAATTACAAGGACTGAGTGATATAAATGACAATACTCTTCTCAGAACACTGGAGGTTAGGAAGTCCACCTTCATGGGGTGGCTTATGCAGTTTGGGGGAGGGGCTTGTTTTCTGGCTTGTGGAAAACCATTTTCTCAGGTGTCCTTCCTGCAAAGCAGAAAAGAAGCAAGCTCAGCACCTGCTCCTTGATGTCTGTTCTTACAAGAACACTAATGGGGACCAGATCAGAGGGCACGGCACAGAGGGACTCCCTGGAGTCTCTAGTCTGGTAAAAAGAGTCAGGGAGAACAGGGAGAAGTCACAGCATACTTTTAGAACTCAAGAAACATGAAGGTGTGGGGAGAGGCAACAAAGATGAAGCATGGATGCAGTGGTTTTGGGGGAAGTAGTTCAATCACACCATTTTTGTTTGTTTGTTTCCTGTCTAGAGTCTACTTGTAGTTTAAGACTCTAAGGTAAATAAAAACATTATAGATCTATTTACCAAGTCTTAATTTCTATAAAACTGGGAAATACATCTCTTGCTCATGAATCTGACAGCTCAAAATAGCATGTTGCAGGACAATCTAATGAAATCCAGCTTTACACCCAAGATAGAAAATAGAAAAGAATATATGGAAAAAAATGTTTCTAGTGTTATTTCAAGAACCAGTTCAGACTGAAAACATCCAATGTTGTTTATATTTGCATGGGCAATTCTGTCCCTAAAATAGCTCCTCTAACAGCTTTCAGACTAGATCACTATCTGTGTTTAATTAAAACATCTCCTATTTTTAAAGCTGTCACAAGGAAATCAGCCAGCAACACCAGATCATTTGTTTATCCACTCATTCATTCATTCTAGCATTCTTTCAACACACTTTTGTCAAACACCTTTGGAGTCAAATGGCACCTCAGGATCCATTAAGCCACAGTACTTTCCTGCAAAGAACTCTGTTCAGGAACACTTTGGGTACCAGCTCATCAGAAATGATGCCATCATGCTTCAACCCAACCCCAGTCATTATCTGCTGAAGACAGCACTGGAGAATCTTGACTGAATGTAGTTACAGAGTAAACTTTTTAATGTGCAATACAAAGAGCAAAACAAAAGGGGGGTTTGTGTTTTCGTGTAAAACATTTTTCAACATCATTTTCTGAAGAATCAAAGGTAGGTGCTGTCTCAAAGTATGAGTAACACTGAGTCTCTTGTGAACTCAAGGTGAGAACCAGGGAAGTTATTCAGTGCCTATGACATACAAACACAGTGATATGTCTTCCTTTCATAACCCCCACTCCTCCAGCAACCTTGCACATATTACTTAATCCACCTTGCAGGTAGAGGGGAGTGATGGAAACATCATACAGCTAACTAAGGGTGATGTGTTCCAAAGCCAGATGATCTAGTTTAGATCATCTTACCTTCATTCTACTTTCCTTTTGGGAATTCCCTTTCCCCACTCACTTTGAGGAAGGAGAAAATATCTATCGGCCTTCCTCTCCCAAAATGGAGGCTTTCCATCTAAGAAAAGGTCTATGAATCCTTTTGATCACAGTTCCCCTCTACTCCCATCCTCACAACCATAACATTTTGCATGTAAATTATGAAGCTTATTAAGTAGTGATGCTTCTATATTCCTGGCCCTTAAATCTGGGCTGCCCTTGCTTTGGTCAATGTAACATAGCAGAAGTAACCTTGTGAAAGTTCTGACTGTGAGGTTCAGGAGACCTGGTATACATATACACCACTCCTGGCTCCCTGCCCAACTGCCATGTGAACAAACTTACATTCACCTGATGGATGATAAAAAGAACACATGAAACAAAAACAAGTCATTCCAGTTGGGCCATCTAGGATGGGCCACCCATCAAACTGAGGGCAGACAACCTCAGCCTACAAGATCAATCAACAAAACCAGGAGCTACAGAACTATTATTGTGTTAAAGCCACAAAGCTTAAGGATAGTTTGTTTGTTCAATATATCACAGAAAAATCTTACCCATAGATAAGTATGAAAAAACTTTGCCAGGCACTGTTGGCCAATGCCTGTAATCCTAGCTACTCAGGAAGCTGAGATCTGAGGATTTAAAGCTAGACTGGGAAAGAAAGTCCATAAAACTTTTATCTCTAATTAACCACCAGGAAACCAGAAACAGAGCTATGGTTCAAAGTGGTAGAGCAGTAGCCTTGAGCAAAAAAGCTCAGGGACAATGTCCAGACCCTGAGTTCAAGCCCCACAACTGACATACACCTCGACACACACACAAGATGAAAAACTTTTTATAGATCTCTTCAAAAATTTAAAAATCGATAATAATGATTACTTATAAATGCAGTTCTGTATGATATTCTGATTTTGTATACATCATTGAAAAATTCAATCAAACTATTTAACATACCCATCAGCTCATAACATTATTGTTATTTTTGTGATAAAAATATTTAAAATCTATTCTTTGGGGACAAGTTTCTGAGTCCCACTGCTCATTCTTCTGAGTGGTCTTTTACTTTCTCTTCATTAAATAAACTGTTTTTACCTTATTTTAAAAAAATCTATTATTTCATGAACTTGGGGGCAGTACTGGTATTTGAACTCAAGGCCTTGCACATTCTATGCAGGTACTTTAATCATGCCCCAATCTCTTTTTGCTTTAGTTATTTTTCAATTAAGGCCTTACATTATTCCCATGATCCTCCTACCTACACCATACCATAGCTAGGATCACAGAGGTGTAACACTATGCAAAACATATTTGTTGATGGGGGGATGGGGAAGTCTTGCTAAAATTTTGCCTGTGTTAGCCTCACACTGTGGGCCTCTTGCTATCTGCCTCCTGAGTAGCTGGTATTGCAGCCATGTACCATCATGCCTTTGGCCATTTTAAGATACTCAATAAAATATTATTAACTGTGGTCCTCATACAATACAGTAGATCACTGTAAGTCTTTCATCCAGTCTAAATGAAAGGTGGCAACCAGGACAACATTATGACTATCCCTTGCTCCCTGGATTCCTGGACCTGTTCTGATTCTTGCCCTCTCTGACCCTGGATCTCTAATAGACACTTGGACCTGTATCCTTATGACAAATTCCTTCCAAGTTTATTACAGTTTCTATCTAACCCTAAATTGTCTTAAAGGCTTTGGTCCAAATTGCATTTTTTCTGATTAAAAACTGAGACCAAGAGAAGCAGGCTCATTATCTGCAGAGAATCATGACGACACTAAATAGGCAGAAAAAAATCCAGGACCAAAATCTAGAAAACCTTGCATAGACAGCAGAATTGCTATCATCAGACAAGACCATCATCACTCGGTTATTAAATAAACCAACCCAGGGTTAGGAAACTAAAAAGACCAATTGCTAAACAAAGCAATCCTTGACTCTTAGGAGCGCTTGGCACCAGAATGTTTTATTCCCATGCCTCTCACTGGCCCATTGTGCATATTTTTTTTTCTATTGCGGTGATCTTCAGTGTGTTCCATCAGGGATCCAGGCATCTTCTAAACTGTGAGTCCTCTCTCTTAG
Source organism: Perognathus longimembris pacificus (assembly GCF_023159225.1). Classification (NCBI taxonomy): domain Eukaryota; kingdom Metazoa; phylum Chordata; class Mammalia; order Rodentia; family Heteromyidae; genus Perognathus; species Perognathus longimembris. The sequence continues at coordinate 59,102,534 of NC_063166.1, forward strand.
AGCTCTTGGGGTCTTAGGCGGCCTGGTTATTCAGCCAGCAGGTAGATGAAGTGAAGAGAGGTACACAGGAGAGAGTTTTATGAGCCAAGCCTGGTAGTATACTCATCATTTTTGCTCACATTCCATTGGCCAGAGCACAGGCACCTGACCACAACAACCTATAAGGGAAATACAACCCAAGTGTATCCCAAGGATAAAGTAAAAGCAAAAATATTAGCAAATCTTAACCATGCAGGTTTTATACAGAATCAAATTGTTGAGATTAATCCCTTTCTGCTTCTTAAAAAAATCATTCCATGTCAAATATGACCATCATACTATATATTTATACTATATTATTTATACTTAACAGAATATACTGAAAAACTATTGTTGTGCTTTAAAATACCTACAGCCAGGTCTGGTGGTTCATGTCTGTAATCCCACTTAGAAGGCAGAGACAGGAAGAGTATGAATTCAAGGCCAGGCTGGTCAAAGTTAGCAAGACTCTGTCTTACAAACAAACACAAAGAGGAATGTAGACATGGCTTACATGTAGAGCACTTACCTGTTATGTGTAAGCTCAGTTATGGGTTCAATCTCCATCATCATGAGAAAGTCCAGAAACTCAAATTCCTACATACACTGCAGCTTACTAGAGAGAAAGCTCTCTTAGAGACAGGAAATCAAGCTCAGAATATGCTATGGTCTCACCACAATATTCTTTATTGTTTTCATTCCTTCCTCCCAAATAAGCCTGGGATTGAGAGGGAGAATTCTTCAAGTGATCATTGATTTTTTTTTCTTATGGTGTAACAAATAGCATTTGTAGCAGTTTATTAACCACTGGGTTGCTCTTAAAATGCTGGTATCACCAAACACTGGTGGCTCATGTCTGTAATAGTAACTATACTTGAGAGACTGAGATCAAGAGGATCACAGTTCTAGGCCAGCCCATGTAGAAAAGTTCTTGAGATTGCCCAACTCAATGGAAGAAGGTAGGTGTGGTGGTAAATGTTTATTATCTCAGCTATGTTGAGAAATGACAATAGAAGGATCATGGTCCAGGTGCACATTTAGGCAGAGAAACTCTATCACATACATACATACATACATACATACATACATACATACATACATACATACAATAACCAGTACATACGTGTATATTTGTGTGTGTGCACAAGTGTGCACACACAAATGCCTGCAGATGTGGATAAGCAGAAGGTCTACAATAGAATGCAACTATGAGCCTGTGTGTTCAAACTTAATTACTGCCAAGAAAGAAAAAGAAAAAATGTTGGAATAACTTTAGAAACACTCATACATACTTAGGGAAGAGAAAAAACATTCTTTAATTTCTTCCCTCCTTAATGCATTTCTTTTCTCTTTGCAATTCACAAGAAAGTCAGCAGGAAAAATAGACTTATTACAGTATCAAATTAATGGATGAATTGAGCCTACATATTTCTTTTCCCGGGATGCCGCTTAAATTATTTTTTTTTAAAGAAGACTAGACAGAAAACAGGACCCAATCATCCAAATTCCAAGACATGCTCCAGTTACTCTATCATTGCAAAGCTCAGCCAGCGTGCAGAGACCATTATCTGGACTAAAATTTGACTATTTCCTACGTATTCCATTGATCCTGAAGACTCTGACCAGCCACTAAGCAAGAATAGACTTATCCAAGAGAAATACCCAGAGGGCACAGCTGGATGTAAGTGTAGCTCCCTGAACCACAGAACTTGTCCATGAACAGCTGACATTACAAAACAAAGCCTGAAACACATACACTTTTTTTGCACATTTCCAAAATGGCTGGATTTTTCTTTCTCCTTCCAGCCTTAGCTCTTTTTTGCTGTTGTTGTTATTGCAAAGGTGACATACAGTTACGTAGGTCAGGTAATGAGTGCATTGTTTTTTAAGTATTACCTCTTCCCTCCTTTTCTCCCAGTTTTTCCCTCCCCACAAGTTGTATAGTATCACTGCTACATTTGTTCACACTTTGTCCCACCATTTCTGTGCTCCATCTTACCCTCCTCAAAACAGATAAAATTACATATATGACAAAAGGTACATAAAGCAAAAACACCGACAAAGGGTTGGGGGGTGGGTAAGGCAAAATAACCAAAAGCTTGTTTCCAATTTTTTGAGTTCATTTTGATAATTATCATTTTATATGATCATATGCACATAGCTACTGAGCCTTTGTGATGCTCTCCTAAGAAAATCCTCCTTTGGTCTCACTGTGTGAATGTCTCAAGTCCTCAGCTCTTTCTTAAGAACAGAGAAAAAACCTAATGCTCCTGATAGGATTGGTTTCCCACATACACTAAACATGTAGAGATTTATTAGAAATGGTTTTCAGTTCCTCGTTAATCTAAAGCAAATTATTATTGATTTACAACAGACAGCTCATCTGATATCTTTCCAGCAGTTGTAAAATATAGAATGAGCATTAAAAGTGGCTGATGTCTTTTTGCCAATAATAGTTCAATTCAGCCCATGGTAGCCGTTTCCAAATGGATGAAAAATGGCCCAGCCTTGTTGTGTGTTCTATTCACTATTGAGCTTGTTCCAAATAACCTGTGTTCATAAGTGCTTGTGTTCATACTGGATTCATTTATCAGAGAGATCTCTAGACACAACATTCGCACCAGTAATTTCTGAAGAGGGAAAGAACATTTGCTAGCAATACTGTATACTTAAAAGCTGGACATGGTTTATGAGAGCACATTTAACGTAAGGGGTTTTACCAGTTTTAAGCAATCCTAAAACAACAGGTAGAAGTTTGTCGTACATTTGCTTTCAGGAGTATTGACTCTTTAACTGCCAGGTTCCGGTCCTGGCTCTACCCCTTAAGCACACTCGTTTACCCTTGGTAAGCGGTGTTCTTCCCTGTGCACATCAAGTGTTCGAGTTTCTTCTGGGTATGGCAGTACACACCTGTAATTCCATCTATTCATGAGGTAGAACAAGGAGAATCATAGTTTGAGACAGCCTGGGAAAAAGTAAACAAGATTATGTATCAAAAAACAAGTTCAGCATGGTGATGCTTGACTGTGGTCTCAGCTACTCAAAAGGGAGAGGAAGAGGAGGAAGAGAAAGGAGAAGAGGAGGACGAAGAGGAGGAGGAGGAGGAGGATTGTGATTTGAGGCCAACCAAGGTAAAGCTAGGCCAGATTCCCATCTGAAAAACAAATTAAAAGCAAAAGGACTAGGGGTGTGGATAAAGTACAAGACCTTGAGTTAAATCCCCAACACTGAAGAAGAACAAGAAATCCTTGGTTAAGGCTTAAACTCTTTGATCACAGCACCGAGACACCAGGTAAATGGAAAACTCTCTATGGATATAAGCTATTGGTGCAGGATCAGAACTGTTGATGAATATTAACTGCCCTCCTTCCTGCCTGCCATGTACCATCTTAGATTCTTCTTTATCCCCAGTCCTCCTTGAAAGGTCTTTCTTGCCAAACAGACATTGGGGCTTACATGTTAAAGAATCAACATAATAAGCAGAAGGGGGGGTGGGGGAAGCAAAAGCAAAGGGCACACGTTGAAACAAGTTCAAGTGTTTCAAGAGTTTTAAATAAGGCCCTGAGGAGAAAAGCACTGGACTGGGTATGTGAGAAGCTGTGTTGAAACTGTTGAAAGGTGAAGTTATGTTCATATATTCTTTATAAAATTCAGGAACACCTTGGATATTTTCACATTTCTTTGTGGCTCTCCTTGCAGCTTTCTTGAGGTATACTTAACAAATAAAGAGTATATATATTTACAGTATAAACATAATGTTTTGGTATATGCATACATGATAAAATGATTACTACAATCAGTCTAATTAGCATATCTATCACTCACAGAGTTACTTTTTCCTATGTATTACAAGAGCAGTAAACATGACCATCTTAGCTGGGAGCTGATGGCTCTTCAAGAAAGGTTTCTGCATAGTTGGTTCACAAATAAAGAATGGTCTGCTAATTAAAACACTACAAAAGTGACTTGCTCTACAAATGTCCTCTTTGGGATGCAAAATGTGGCTCTTCACCATCTGACCCTCATTTACCCAATAGGCTCATCCTACATTCAGAGGACATCTTCAAATAGTCTTTCCACAAAAGCACCTTTTCCTCTTAAGATGCAAAGTAGACAAAAGTTAGTTAAGTCACTATGTTAGGCTGTATTAACTTAAACAGAAATCTAATTTAATGTGCCAAAGCCATTAACACATCCAAATCTTCAGACATATAGCATGTATCTTAGCAGTATCTTCTCTAAGAATAATTACCCATTAACCTCATATTACTCACATTAGTGACTTGTGTTTTCAAATGTTCAACAAAAATAATGATAGGCACAAACTAGTCAGACTAGTCTAGTAGGGTAAAAAGCAAAATTAATATTCTAAGTCAGAAATTGCAATCCTTGTAAACATGATGTCACATCTATTTTGTTTTTCATTCCCCATACAACAGTGTGAGAGAGTTTGGGTGATGGCATCTACATTTTATAATGAGCCTTTTAGGTTGTCAGATAAAGAATATTCATGATCAAGCCCTGGAATTTCACGATCTTCCTTAAATCTACACAAAGCACATGAAGCTGAGCCAGAGCCTGAGACTAGCACAATCATGGTTGAAAGCCAGCTGGGACTAAAAAGTCTGAGGGAATCTATCTCCAATTAGCCAGCAAAAAGACAGACTAGAGGCATGACTCAAATGGTATAGTGCAAACTGGGAACAAAACAGCTGAGTGTTCAAATCCCAGAAGTAGCACAAGAAAGAAGAATAAGCAGAAGGAGAAAGATGAAGAGGAGAAAAAAGCAGAAGTAGCTGACCTGCCTCCTAATCTGCCAATGAAAATTAGCACTTGCTAGGTATTTAAATTAGCCTAACATAATCTAGGTTGAATATCTTTACTCAAAAATACTTGAATGTGTTATATTTTGTGTTAGAAAATATTTGCATAGACTTGAATAAAGGATACAAGTATAAACATAAATTCATTTATGTTTCATATGTACCTATATCATATCTGAAAGAAAATTTTACTTAATAATTTTAGTGCAGCTGATAGTTCAGGATCTTTTAAATTTTTATTTATTTTTTGTCATATGGCTTGAACGTGGAGCCTGAGCACTGTCCCTGAGCTCTTTTGCTCAATGTTAGTGCTCTACCACTTTGAGCCACAGCTCCACTATAGGTTTTTGAGTAGTTAATTAGAAAGATAAGAGTCTCACAGGAACTTTTCTGCTCAAGCTAGCTTAGAACTGTGATCCTCAGATCTCCTGAGTAGCTAGCATTACAGGTGTGAGCCACTGGTGCCCAGCTCAGGATTGACTTTTAAAGTAGCTCAGGCTGGCCTCAAACTCATAATCCCCCTTTTGGAATTATAAAAGCTTCATCTGGCCCAGATTTAATTTTAAAGATGAAAGAGAAAGTGAGAATCCACCAAAAATCTCTGAAGAAAATTGCGGTAAAAATAATATTATTATTCTCCACTTGTAAACTACTCTAGAACTTTTAAAATGTTGTTTACAAAAGAGGAACTCAAATGGTATAATTCCTTAGCAAAGCTAACTTACTTTACAGTCCAACAAAATAAACACCAGGAAATGGGTACTCAAAGGGGAGGTGGGGGTGGGATCAAGGAGAGGGAGATAGACAAGTGAAGAAAGGAAGGGGGGGGAAATGCAGTCATAAAAGTCAATACATATCCCACAAAATTAAGAAAATTGAGGGAAGGGGTGGAGTTGGGAGGTATAGGGAGAATGATGAAAGGAGTGACATTGATCAAGATGCATTGTATTTATAAGCTGCTTTGTTGAGTGGCAACTCCTTTGTACAACTAATTATGATAGTAGAAAATTATAGTAAAATAGCATTATTCTCCACTTAGAAACTATTCTACAGTTTTAAAAAATATTTCTTACAAAGGAGATAGTTTTGGAAGTAATAATGTCATGTTTCAAGCCAAATGGACACTTTTCTATTTTTTGGTTGAAATAAGTGGGGATAAACAGAAAAAAAACCACTATTTTTACTAAATGAGTCACAATGGTCAGCTCTGTGGTAATGTATCTTTCTTTTATATCACGTTCTAGGGTCTGCTCCATCCTCTTAAAAATCTGGAATAACTGTAGCTCTTTTTCTGTGTCTCTCAGTGCTTGTTTGTCTATCTGTACCCCCCCCTTCTCCATTTCTGTCTCTGCCTCTGTTTCTCTCTCTCTCTCTCTCTCTCTCTCTCTCTCTCTCTCTCTCTCTCTCTCTGTCTTTGCCTTTAATGCTTCAAAAATGATTTTTTGAGGGCTGGGATGTAGCTCAGTGGCAAAGCGCTTGCCTAGCAAGTGCAACGTCCTGCATTCAATCCCCAGTACCAAAAAAAAAAAAAAAAAAGCCCAAATTCAAAAATGTTTTTCTTGGGCCAATTTTTAATACCACTCAATGGAATGTGTTCAATGCCTTGGGAATATCTTTGGTCATGAAATTCCTTAATCCTATTAAGCGGATATGTCACATTTCACTTAAGTTGGACTTCATGTGAAGGATGAGCTCACAAAGATGTTCATGAGAGTGGTCAACCATGACTTCATTCTCTAAGGATGAACTCACCATCTTTTCAATGTTGGAGTAGGGGAATCCCACCTCAATGACAAACAGAAGAGCTCAAAGTCAAAAAAGTCCTAAGTACGTTCTAAGAAGTCCTCTAAAATGCAAAAAAATAAATTACTTGGATGAGTACAGATAAGAGAATTTAAAATGTTTGTTTAGCTGGCACTGTCATGGAGAAGCATCTTTTTCATGAGTAATTATTAAATTCAGATGATAGGGGCTGGGAATATGGCTAACTGGTAAAGTTCTTGCCTAGCATGCATGAAGCCCTGGGTTCAATTCCTCAGCACCGCATAGATAGAAAAAGCTGGAAGTGGCACTATGGCTCAAGTGGTAGAGTGCTAGCCTTAAGCAAAAAGAACCCAGGGACAGTGCTCAGGCCCTGAGTTCAAGCCCCAGGACTGGCAACAAAAACAGAGGACAATACACCAAAATAAAAACAGTGTGAACAGTGTATATAGGCTGTGTGTAAACTGAAGAAAAGTTTGAAGTCCTCATCTTTACTTGAACTCTTAAATATACCAATTTATCTTTGTCACATATTAGAATCTACAACCACATTTATCTCTACTTAAACTAAGGGAAACGCCATGCCATATCTAGGAAAGTTTTGTTCTTGACTTTCCACTACATACTTTATTTTTAGATTTAGGATATTAGAAAAACAATTCTAATGCAGTTTTTCTAAACTGCATTTTTTCATTACAAAGTGTTTCTTCTTGTAATACACCTTCCAAAACTTTAAAAATCATTCAAGAGGGCTGGGAATATGGCCTAGTGGCAAGAGTGCTTGCCTCCTACACATGAAGCTCTTGGTTCAATTACCCAGCACCACATATATGGAAAACGGCCAGAAGGGGCGCTGAGGCTCAAGTGGCAGAGTGCTAGCCTTGAGCGGGAAGAAGCCAGGGATGGTGCTCAAGCCCTGAGTCCAAGGCCCAGGACTGGCAAAAAAATAAAATAAAATAAAAATCATTCAAGAGCTGGTGAAATTTTTAAAAAATCATGTCGGTTACCTGCCCATCTTAGGTATTATTGCATTTCCTGTTGATATTACTGAATATTTTTCAGGTAGAAAGGGCAAATGTATAATCCATACCACGTTACTAAGCACTTTGTTCTGGAGAGGAATCCAGTAACTTTCAAGCCACTGATCAAGGGTAAATAACTATATTGGTGTGTGTGTGTGTGTGTGTGTGTGCACACGTGCGTGCATGCGCGTGTTCTTTCTGAAAACTTGCCTGGCAAGATGCAAATTGAAAATGACCAAGAAAGAAAGATAGGTAGCAAAAGACATGGTCATCTATGAGAAAAGTGCTGTGTAACACGTCAAAATAGGGCTGCCTCAGGTGGAAATTAGCATAAAATTCCAGATATGTAGAAAACTTAGCCTTGAGCTATGCAGAGGAAAGTGAAGAACCAATGAGATGTTGTTGTTTTTAATTATCAGAAGAAAAATAAAATGCAATACCACAGGGAGTAGGGCACTAACAAAATTGCTGGAGGGTATAACCACAAACAGCAGATGGACAAAGTTAGGTGGGGCCCAGAAATAAACTGAAGCCATTACTAGCAGCCTTATTGATATATAGATCTCATTATGACATAAGACCTACGGAATTTTTCCCATGACCCATACCCTTCTTGACAAGGAACCCAGTACCCAGTGAAGATGCAGATCTCCTAAGACTTTCGGATTTTAAAACCATGCTGTGGTGGATATGGATATATTGGAAGTTTGGGCAATAAGTCCCAGCTCTGGACACGCTCCGAACAGTGGAAATTCAGAGTAAATCTTTTTTTTTTTTTAACCTGCATTTTTTTGTCTTTTCTTTTTTGGTACTGGGGATTGAACCCAGGATATTGCACTTGCTAGGCAAGTGCTTTGCCACTGAGCTACATCCCAGCCCCAGAGTAAATCTTTTTAGCAATTATTTTGACAGGGAAACTGCGCACTAGACCCTAAGACTTGCCAAAGGGCAGATATAGAACCAACACTCTGTTCTCAATGAATTTTTTTTAAGACTCTTGTGAATGTTCAAAGAGAATTCTGAAGCCAAATCAGAGGACTACTAACAGTTGGAATAGCTGTAAATCTAAGCTCCTATCTCATGAGCTTTTAGGCAATCAGCAGGTCTTGCTGTTTATATTTGCTACTTGAGGTTCAGTTGTTCAGGGGTTTAAGTCATGCCATCCATGCAAAACCCAAAGCCAAGTATTACACAAATTCTAGTCACTTGTAGAACCAGATAAATGAGTCTTTGCAATTAATCTCTGTAAAAAGAAACATATTTTGAAATAAAAAGGAATCCGAATATCTCTGTGATCTGTCCAGCTAGTTTTGGTTTGAGCTAAAATATAACACATGTGTCAGATTAAGACTGTCTGATTTTGAGGGGATGGTTGTTTCTTTAATTTTAAGGAAATACTGTGAGGTTAGAGCAGAGTTATGCTCTCCTCCTTGTCATATCCCACGGCTCTGGGAGGGCAGGGTTATGAGTTATAAAAGCTGCAAATGAAAGGACTTGACTTTCCCAAGAAAATTCCAGAAGCAACATAGCAATAGATACTGTTTAGCAAAGAAAAAGCAATGGAATTTCAGAGGCACTTAGAGGTCCAGAGAAAACAGGCAGGCCTAGTTCACAGCAGAGTGATGCAGCAGTAATATCTTCATTCTTCACTTGCTTCTTGTTCTTCCTTTCAGCTTCTATTCCTAGAAAGTAACTGGCACTCACTGACCCTCTTCAAAGCTCTTAGGCAAGAATGGCTCAAGGCCTTTGGGCTCCTCAGAAATCGCTCTGTAGTTGTATTAGGTCAGGTTCTGGGAAGTAGAGCCTCAGATGAGGATCCTTCTGTAAGGGAACTTGGAGGGAAGCAAGAGGAACAAGGTGGGGCAGGGATAGACAAAAACTCCGGTAAATTATGCTTCCAACCTGATCCCAAAAGGAGTTGTGTAGCGTGACTGGTTTGAAAAGTGGCTGTCCCTTTGTGGAAGGAGCTTCTGGGAACATCATCAACCCACACATGCAGTGACCAGAGGATGAGTATACCAGCCCAAGGAAGCAGATCTGGATGGGGCACCTTGTAAATCTGCTAAGGTTGGTACAGGGGCCAGTGGATAAACCTGGAACATCCTCCAAGACAATTAATTTTGCTCAGTAACTGAGGCATTGTGATTTGTTTTTCTCTTTTTCCTACTGGCAGCAATATAACCCTAGGGGGAATGTAATGTAGTTCAAAGATGAGAAAAGAAAGGTTTTATCTCAATGCATTTTATTATGAAAATTTTCAGTTTCTCCTCCTGGACCTATTGGGGTTCTACCTAGTATCTCTCTTTGGGAAAGTGTCCATGGAATTTTGGTAGATCCCAATTCTCAGTTCCATGGGTAATGATATGTCCTCCCACTCAAAGGTCATACCCTTTGGCTTTAGTGATTGGTAAACAACAACAGCAGGAACATTATTTAATAGAGACAATTAGAATTCTCTCCTAGATTTTTATGTGAAACTATTATGAAATCCCATCTTTATGCAGGAATTACTGGAAATAAAGCTTAATCTTTAGCAGTCGTATCCGTCAAGGAACAAGGTGGACCCAAAGAATCAGGAAGTGTGAAACAGCTATCTAATTGAAATTAGACACAATGCTAGACTTCCTAGGTACCTGCCCATTACATAGGATTTAATTTAAATGGAAGAATACTAAACACTAGTTATTCATTAGTGTCAGTGTTTAAATTCCTTTGTTTAAACTCCTTTGTAAGAAAGACCCTCACAAACCCTGCACCTCTCAACCACTCTCCCATCCCAAATCCCTGAAATTACAAAACAGTTGTGCATTTTACAATCTCCAACGCTTTCATTTCATGTCCCCAGACCTTTGGATAAGTTGTTCTCATTACCCACAATGCCTTTGTTCTATGTCTCTTGGGACCTCTGAGAGATCACTCCCTGTTCTATACAACCCTTTCTGATGATCGTAGGCTCCTATTTAAAGTACCATGAATGACATGAGTTCAAATAAATCTCTTCTAAGAGATATAAACAATGTTTGCCAACGCCAAACAAGGAGAATAATTTCCTTGGTGATCTGGAGGTTTAAAATTTGCCTTCCTGCTTGGCACTGGTGGCTTATACCTGTAATCCTAACTACTCAGGAGGCTAAAATCTGGGGATCCAAGTTTAAAGCCAGCCTAGGCAGGAAAGCCTGTGAGACTCTTATCTCCAATTAACTACTAAAAAACCTGGAAGTCGAACTGTGGCTCAAGTGGTAGATCACTAGCCTTGAAGTAAAGCTCAAAAACAGCACCCAGGCCCCTAGTTCAAGTCCCAGGACCAGCACACACACACACACACACACACACACACATTGTCTCTCATCTAAAGGTCCTATCTGCTAATGTTCTATGCAGATTTCACCATTGACATCTAACTCAATAGGATAGAACAACAACTTTTACCAAAAAGCTAATTTTATCTCTCTTCCTTCCTCCCTGGATTCTAATTAATTATAAGGGACTCTCAAAGACTTACAAAGGCCTTGGGAAAGGTCAGAGAACTTAGTTGGCTAAATTCATCCCAGTAGATTTTGTCTTTAGGAAATCCAGGTATGGTAACATAATGAGTCCTGGTTAACCAAGTGGTTAACAATTTACCACAATACCCCCTATTCTCAGGCCTTCTTAAGTGGGATTTTCTTATAAATCCTTCCCTTTTACCCCCATGTTTAGTGAGAAAGTTGTGGTGTTCAAGTCATTGTGTGACAAATCCCTTCCATTCACACTAGGAAATGTTAATTATCTGCCAGGTTCTGTGATCCTTCTCCATACTCCTGGGAGGGGAGAATCTCACAGTGACAAGCAACTGTGAAGTGTGCCCCCAGTAACCCTGTTCACTCCACTGCTTCCTCCTACCCTGTGGGTAACAGAAATGTCAGGAGTTGCGGAAGAGATATTCCAGGCACACAAAATTCACATGAAGCCCACTGGAAGACTGCTAAACATTCCAACCCTTCTTGATGTTACTAAATGTTTTGGCCCAGGAAAACCCTGAATACCAGGAGAACATCCATGTGGGAATTCCTCTGTGTAATCAAACACTGTGAGCTGCTTTCAGGGGAGAAGAGAATTTGACTTGTGAGAATAAGCTGGGTGGTCCCTCCAACTCTCATCTTTACTGTTCTTCCTCTTTCTTATTTTCAGATAGTTTTCCTGCAGCTGATGCTCAAATTTCACAAAGCTTCTTGTTCCCTAAATGTATTATTACCAAATGGAAATTGGTGGGAAATATTTAAGGATTATATTGGTTAGGAATGTTTATCTTCTGTGTGTGTGTGTGTGTGTGTGTGTGTGTGTGTGTGAGAGAGAGAGAGAGAGAGAGAGAGAGAGAGAGTGTTCATTAGTTCTGGGGTTTGAATTCAAGGCCTGGGCACAGTCTCTTCTTCAGCTTTTCCTGCTCAAAGCTAGGGCTCTACCAGTTGGGCCACAACTTCACTTCTGGCTTTTGGGCGGTTAATTAGAGGTAAGAATTTTTAAAACTTGCTTGCCCCTGCTGGCTCTGAGATGTGATCCTCAGATCTCAGCCTCCTAATTAGCACAGATTACAGGTATGAGGTGTGAGCCACTGGGGCAAATGTTTGTACTTTTACTATAAGATGATCATAACATTCTTATTTTTGCCTACTTAGCAAACATTTATTATTTACTAGTTATTTGTAGAGAATTCTGTCTTTCCTCCTTTAATTCTTTCCCCAAAATCTTATTTCACATGAAAGTCTAAATGACCTTTGCAAAACAAAATTCTAATTATGTTACCTCTTAAGATTCTTTTCATATGTTCCCATTATTGTTAACATATTAAAAATACTGATTTCCATGTTTGATCATGATACATAGTGTTATCATAGAGTACCCCATAATGAAATACAAATATTATATATCAAAAATTCAAAAATCAAAAAAGATGAACAATAATGATAATTAAACTAGCATTTAGTGTGTACTTACTTACCATGTGTATCCGACACTATGCTGTAATATTGGGGTGGATTACCTCAATTTAATCCTTATTAAAATCCCATGACATAAATACTATAATTATTGAGGACCTATCTTACTGCTGAGGAAGTCAAGAAAGTAATTTTCCAAAGGATGCACATTGCAAATAATAAAAACTTCTTACTTAAATCCAGACAGTCTAGGCCCAGAGTCATCATTCTTAACCGCAAGTTGTTGTGGTGAGCCTTTGAGGATAAATGCCTATGTGATGGCCTATAAGACCAACCACAAAGTTTACCATCCAAACCAGGACACTTGTGAGACTGAAAGGGAGTGTGATGAATAATTATATCATATCCCACGGGTAAACTAAACCTCTCTCAAATGAACCAGGACTTCCGTTACCCTACCTACCAGGCCCTACCAGTTTGGCTACCTGCCTTGTCATACCATCCCTCATTCATTCTCTGGATGTCCATCTGCTGTTCCTCTTTCTGTTCAACATGCCATAATGCCTTATTCTTTCTGTGAAAAAATGCCCTCCCAAGCTACTCCCTTCCCTATCCTCTGCTGTGCATGGTATATATTCATCTTTCATCCCCCAGACCTTAGTGTTCTTTCTGAACTAGCAGGAAATATTTTGTACATTCCACATAATTTGATTGTAGTTAACATCAGCTTCCTCCACTTCTGATATTGATTTCATAGATACTGCCTGGATCTATTCCCTCTTTTTCTGAGCTACCTCTGACCTGGCAGGTTAAATGTTTAACAAATATTTGTCAAAGAAAAACAAAAGAGAAGAGGAAGTTACATTAAAAGTTGAATTTGTTCGGACCATGTAGCTACAAACTTATTTATCAATTTATTCAATTTCCCTCAATTGATTCAATTTACCTGAATTTATTCCAGGTAAAATTCTAGGTGTTGTAAGAACAGCTAGCATGAGAAGGGACACATTTTCCCAGGTGTATTATATGGACAATAATAAATGAACCAATTACCAAAGAAGCAAGCCCATTTGTGATGAATTAGAATAAAAATGAAGCATCAAATCGGGTTCTGTGGTAGAAAAGGACTGAGAGGTAGCCTTAACTTTGATAGTTGCTATGGTCAAAGCATCCCCCAAAATTCTTGCATCGAAATACTCATTAGTATGGGTGGTATTAAGAAGCAGGTGATTGTGATGTCATAGCTTAAAAAAGACGGAGGGGAACAAGCACAGGCCTTTCCCATTTGCCCTTGCACCTCTTCCAAGCTATGAGAGCACAGTGTGTCCTGCCTATGGAGGACACAGTATCAGGATACCATCTAAGAAGCAGAGACCAGAGCCCTCACTGGACACAAAACCTGAGCATCTTAATCTTAGACTTCCCAGACTCCAGAACTAGGAGAAAATACATTTCAATTTGTTTTAAATCTGCAGACTCGGGTATTCTGTGATAACAGCACAAATGAACATGGTAGTCCAAAACAGTCCTTCAGGAAGATGACATTTGTGATGAACTTGAATGATGGATGAACATATGAAGTTTTTCCAAAGAACCCAAGGCACAAGAAAGCTGGTGCTGGAATAAGGAGGCCCACAGGCTAGAAGTCAAACCACAGAAAAATGGTCTGAGAAAGAGAAAGGCTGAGGAGGTACAGATGCTATTTCACACAAGAATCATTAGAAATGTCAGAAAGTCCATGTATTAATTTGTATACAGTGCACTGTGTTGTGTGTATTGATTTAATTAATTTGTTTTGTTTTTCTTTCAGACCACTCTGACAATATCCAGGATAGATAAAAGAAAGACAAATGAGGGAGAAGGTAACAAGTTGAACCAGAAATGTACTCACTGCCTTACATATGAAACTGTAACCCCTCTATACTTCACTTTCACAATAAAGGGGAAACAATCAAAAGAAAGGAAGGAAGGAAGGGAGGGAGGGAGGGAGAGAGGGAGGGAGGGAGGGAAGGAGGGAGGGAGGGAGGGAGGGAGGGAGGGAGGGAGGGAGGGAGGGAGGGAGGGAGGGAGGGAGGGAGGGAGACAAAGTCAATAAGTAGGAGAGAGCTGCAGTAATCCGGGCATGAAATGGATGGAGCCTATAAAGATAGTTTTAAGAGGTGTTTCTCAAATGTTAATGCTCATGTGCAATGAGTCATGGAGAAGTTTTTAAAAAGAGTACACAAGCCTGTGATAGGCATGAGATTCAGAATTTCTAAAAAATTTTCAGGTGATGCTGATGTTGCAGATTCAAAGATCATAGTGATGATAGGGGGGAAAAAATCCCTAAAACTTGCTGATAGATTGCAATTGATGGGTATGGAAAGCAAAGAAGTCATAGTGGTTTCTCCTCCTCCCCCTTTGGAGAACTACAGAGATGATAATTATGCTAAGATGTATGCTTCATTATCATCACCCCTGCTTTATTAGTAACCTTGCTGATATCTGGTGGTGCTGGAACACTTCTTAGGAGTGTTCAATAGCAACTCACTTTGGCAAAATAGCAAAATACGATGGGATTATGATAGTGTAGCATGTTTCTGGCTAAGACAATTCCAAGCTCTTAGCAGTAAAATGATCATGTTCTGATGAGTATGCACTCATTGCCAAGTATTCGATTTGAAAAGATGGTTTACGGATCATCATTTCCCCAGAGCCATCAGGTATCCTTAAAGAGTAGGTGTTGTTTTTTTAAATGTGTCACTGTCCAGCTGAAGTAAATGAGACAGAGGAAATTACTCTTATGCTTTTGCATTTACTTTCCAACAGTTTGTTCACTTGTCCCAGACAAGCCTAAAGCCTATACTCTTGGCAGTTTAACTTTGCAGTCAACAAATCTTCATATTTAGACTCCAGAAAATGAATCCTGGCCACTTCACAGTTCTGAGCAACTGCTAAGTTGCTCATAAGTGAAGGTTTTTTTTTTTCTGTTCACGAATCTGAAAGTTCTCTCAAAATTCTCTGTCTTGTTCAAAGATGTTGTACAAAGCCAACTGAAACTCATCTGGCACCAGCAGTGTGTCATAAATGGAATCTGACTTTATTGGCTGTAGGACTCCACTGCTGCTCCTAGAAATGGAAAGACATGACAAGTCCAAGGCTCCCTGTATTATTCAGGTTCTCTTTGTGCCCCTTCCCCCTAACTAGAAGAGGCTATTCACCTTTGGACAATTCACACCTGGCCATCAGGCAGCAAACCCATTTGTCCTTCTGAAAGTGATTGTTCCAACCCACCCAGATCTTTTCTGATTTACACAGGATTATAAAATGGAAAGTATGATTTTCCTGGCTAAAAGACTTATTAAAAAGTCCCAGGAGACTCTTTGGACATCAACTAGTTCTTACTAAAGAATATTACACAAATGAAGCAGAAACATATGGAAGAATCCCCCTTTGAGTTAAATGTAGGCTTCACATAAGTGGGTAGGGGTGGATGTGGGCAAAGTGTATGATGAAACAATTTGGAATCATTAAATCAAAACCATTTGAAATAATTCATTTTTAGAAAGAATAAAGTGCTGCTTTTTTATCTTAGTTCATCCTGTTTTTACATGCTAAGTTTGTTTTCCTTTAGAGACTTAGTCTTTGATCATGATTTCCAAAAGTTATCTAACAGATTAGACAGAAAATACAGATTTCCTGGATCTCTTTTACACAGTTTTGTTGGGTTCCACTCACCAAATTTGAAGGATCATGATATATAGATAACATCTCTTCTCAGGAATAAAGACTATGAAGCCTTTTTTATTATCATAATCTAGTGCCATTTTCTAAGCATGGTTCCTTTCTCCACTGGACTAGAAGATTAAGGAAAAGATACAATTTATTTAGCAATTAGGAAACAAATCTGAAGCTAAGACTGTGTTCTTAGTACCTGAAACAAAATGTGGAGCAAAGAAATGGTCTCCACTTCTTGGTTCATTTGAAAGCAATTACAATAAAACAAATTCAAAACAAGTGACCTTGATAACTCCCCCTGCATAGAGCCAAGGTCAAGTCAAACTTACATTCCTTTCTAAAAATGCTGCTTTGTCACATTGCCAAGGACAAAGGAAGGCTAAGTCCAACTACATATATTTTAAAATCTTGGGAATGTTTTAACAAGGAAAAAAACATTTTCTCACAGTTATCATATAAGATGACTAAATTCAATGTCTGCTATGATTCTGGAACATAAAAGTAGTGGGCAGCCATTTAATCCAAATTTGCCTTGCTTACTCCATTAAGCTGTTCAGTGAATCCTTTCAATAGACAAAGCTAAGACATGCCTAAGTCAAGATCTGACAAATTTTCATCTTTCTCATTTCGACAATTGAGATACAAAATTACCCAATTCCTTACAATGTCGAATTTTTGTTCTATCCATTAGACCCACTTCTCCAGTGACTTTCATTCTGTTTTTCTGTCCATCTTAGGCGTTGTAATAGTACTTCCCTCTGCCTAGATATTGAAAGTTCACAACTTCCTCCTTCTCACTACCTTCATTTCTGTTCAACCATCTGCCCATCTCTGATAAACCAATATGCATCTCATTGGGTCCAAATCATTCTACAATCTGGCTGATTTTTATCTCTCAAAAATGTTTTCTCTGGGGGCTGGGGATATAGCCTAGTGGCAAGAGTGCCTGCCTCGGATACACGAGGCCCTAGGTTCGATTCCCCAGCACCACATATACAGAAAACGGCCAGAAGCGGCACTGTGGCTCAAGTGGCGAAGTGCTAGCCTTGAGCGGGAAGAAGCCAGGGACAGTGCTCAGGCCCTGAGTCCAAGGCCCAGGACTGGCCAAAAAAAAAAAAAAAATGTTTTCTCCGAAGCTATTGCTACAGTTATCTATCAAGAAAATCAGGAATCACCTGCATGGAAATATAACCTTCCCTATTTCTTCACCTGGACGTACCTGAGGTATGTACACAAAGTAAGGAAGCAATAAATATTATTTTTCATTGATGAACAAGTGAATAAAGAAATCATTTAACTATTACATGCAGTCAGTGTCCTTTCCGGATATAGTTACTAGTTCTATTCATCCCAGTTACTGCATGGTTCATGTTGCCAAAGCTTTATGCCTACAATATTTTCTAGATTGTCTTTACCATCTGAAGCCACCTCACTTACAGGGAGTTTACAAGCACTATGAGGCATCCTATAGACAATGACTAATGGTTCAAGGAGAACAAAAGCCCCAATGTCAGGTGTCATTCAATGTTGGTATCATTCCTATGTACAGTTCTTACACAATTGGACTGAAGTTAGGCTTTACCTGAAATGTGATACTGTTATGCTTCTTCCATTTCCTTCCTTGCTCCCTTTCTTTTGTGAACATGTCTCCAATGAATAACTTCTCCTCAAATTCCTTTCTCATGATTTGCTTCTAAGGCAAGACACAAAGTCAGCATCCAACCCACCACCAATTACTGGCAGTGTCCACTTAACCTTCAGTCTGTGTTTTAAAACCAATTTCTGCCATATGTTCTGAATGCCACTGGACAAAGAAAAGATACAACTTTTACAATAGTGATGGAGGGTACCTTGGCATTATTGACAAGAATCAGTGTATTCATTGTATATCAAGCTTCATCTATAGATTATAGTAATGACATGCCTTGCTATGGATTGAGAATAAAATGTCAAAGGATTATGTGTAAAGGCTTAATCACCAACTGGTCAACCAAATAATTGAAAGATGTTTGGACCAGGAGTCCTTTGATATAATAAGTAGATTCATCTGTTAATAGATTCAAAATTTGGTGGCATTATTTAGAAGTGGTAGAACTAATAGATGTGGCCTAGACAGAGAAAATAAGCCACTAGAGATTTAGCGTTGAGGGACCTATCTTGTCACTGATTCTTCCTTCCTTCCTTCCTTCCTTCCTTCCTTCTTTCTCTTTTCTTTTTTCTTTCCTTTTCTTTCCGACTTTCTCTCTCTCACACACACACATTCTGTCTCTTTCCCTCTCTTTTTCTGTCTCTCCTTCCTGACAAGCTTAAACTGAGAAACTGTTCTGCCATACCTTCCTGCCAACATGATTTTCTGCTTTACTATAGGTTCACAGATATGGAGCAAGGCAACTATGGACTGAAACTTCAAAACCATAATCCAAAATAAGTCTTGTAACTTTGTTTACCCAGGTATTTTGTCACAATGATAAACAAGCGGCTAAAATAGCTCAGATAAATATATACTAATAGCATCAAATACATAGAGACATTGAGATAATCAATGTACTACACATTCAAGTCCTGATCCTTTAAGATTTTTCTCATTTAATATTCTTGGGTATATTAGGTTGTTTGTTAATGAGATATCTCATACCCTAAAAAGAGAGAGAGAGTATATTGTTTTAGATAAATTCCCAAAGCAAAATAAAGGGAAAACAGTATGTCTATAAAATCAACCTAAGAATATAGGATCAAACTCCAAGAAAAAATTGCTTTGTTGCAGAATTTCTTCCTGTATCCATGTTCAAAAACATCTTCTCCCACTTGTTTTTTTGTTACTTAAAACTCCATATGTTGGAAATTCATTCCAACTAATTAGCAATATTATTGCAAAATGTTAACATGAAGGTTATAGCATGAGCCAAGCTCCTCAATTTGGTAAGAAGTTGTAAAGCTACTGATTCAATAATTATTTGTTGATAATCTACTATGTAGGAGGAACTATTTCAAGGATAAAAAGCTCCATAAAAGATGGGCATTCTCTGTAGAAACCAATTATTTTCACCAGACTAGAAAAATACAGAAAAGAGAGCAAAACTGAGATTAAAACTATTCTATAAAATTGTAGATCAGCCAATTGGAAACAAAGAACTCTTTGAGGTTGAGAAGCTAGAGCTCTAGAAAAGTATGAAAAAGGTTCTAGAAAATAAGAATGATGAAAGAAACTTTAATCAGAAATGTTGCATTAGTTGTTTGAAACAGTGAGGAAAGGCAAAAATATTTTCTATTTTCTTCCCATTCTATTGTGTGGCTCTATGACTATGCATGTTATATGACTACTGCTAACTTAAGATAGGACTCCTAACCAATCATTTCCCTTACCTTTCCTGATAGCAAGGCTACTTTTCAGGTGTGTGTGTGTGTGTGTATGTGTGTGTGTGTGTGTTTGTGTGTTATACATATTCACACATATATATTAACATGCAATTCAACTTTGCATTGGATTAGATCTTTGTTTGTGGTAATACTATTCATTAAATATGAGCAATGATTTAGGACATAGGCCAGCATTTCTTTGTGTGAAGTAACCTTTGTATTGGTTAATTAACACTTTCATATGAAACACAGGAAGCCTTGGTTACCACAATCTCTCTCTGGTTCAAGATCCTACCTGGAGGTTTGAAGGGAAGTTAAGACATTCCTTCAGAAAGGCATGTGCTGACCAACAATTTATAGCAAGAGTAATTCAGTCCATGGGGAACCCAAAAATATATTAGTTACTACTTCTCTTAAAAAAAATCAGTTTGGGATTTCAAAGAAGGAACAATGGATTCTACTTTTTATAATTAGAGAAAGAGTAGTATGTTTCTCTCTGAAACTTAGAAGCAAAGAATTTGGGAAAGGTGGTAAAGGCATCATGGGAGCAAAAACAGTCTGCTCAAGACATTAAAACAAGAAAATGTATAGCCTGACATCACACAACTATTCACACAATTACCGCCAAGTTCTGTTTGCATATACTTTCATATAAAGTACCTATCCATGCCTATTTTACTTTTGGGTTATTTGCCTTTTCCTCATTTATGTAAGTTATTTGTATTCAAAATATGAGTGTGTATAAAAATATATTCACATTTATTCATATATATATACACATATATATACTCCAATATATTTTATTCTTCTAATGCTGAGGCTAGACTTCAGAGACTCACAAATGCTAGGCAAGTATTTTTCTTCCTTTTTTTTCTTATTTATTGTCAAAGTGATATACAGAGAGGTTACAGTTTCATATGTTAGGCCTTGGATACATTTCTTGTATTTTTCCACTGAACTACAGCCTGAATCTTTTTCTCTGTTAATGGTGTCTTTTGAAAGACTGAGAATTTTAATTTATCCTATAAAATCTATGGACATTTTTTCTGTTTTCATAGCCCTTTGGGGGACTTGCTTAATCTTTTCCTGATCACTCAAACTTGAAGCAGTTTCAAGAGAATCTGTAGGGGCTGGGGATATAGCCTAGTGGCAAGAGTGCTCGCCCCGTATACGTGAAGCCCTGGGTTCAATTCCCCAGCACCACATATACAGAAAATGGCCAGAAGTGGCGCTGTGGCTCAAGTGGCAGAGTGCTAGCCTTGAGCAATAAGAAGCCAGGGACAGTGCTCAGACCCTGAGTCCAAGCCCCAGGACTGGCAAAAAAAAAAAAAAAAAAAAAAAAAAAGAATCTGTAAGTAAGTAAATACCTCTTCAACAGAACACTAAAAAGCAGCTTCAACCATGTGTCTAATGTCAACTAACAAACATACTGTTGACTGAGAAGTAGAACACATGATTCATTATTCTATGTATGTAGAGTCCCACAAAGATTAACCTAATCTACATGGTTAGAAGTCAGAACAATGCTTTTTCTTGGGGGTACTGACAGGAATACTAGTGGGTCATATTGTTTCATGGAAATTTGGTTAAAGATTTCAGGACATGCAAACTTTATAGGAATATACTGAGACACACTTGTGCTTTTATGCATTTATGTTGTACTTCACCAAAATATTTAGCCTTTTAAAATATAGTACCACCTAAGGAATAACAGTGGCTCAAAGTTGGGCTAAGAGAAACAAATTTTCCATAATTCAAAGATCTCTATTAGAATATTTGGAGTTTCAAGAAGTACATAAATTGGAGGAGAGGGGCGCCATGGTAGATTAGGAGATCCCTCCATTTGACTCTGTAAATGAGAAGTGTCAAAGGATAGACTCTTTTGAAAAGAGAGAGAAAAAGAAGCAGGAAGCATGAAATAGGGGCAGTCTAGAGAAAGGTGACAGAAAAATGCACACCCAAAGTTTGAAATGATCTGAAGTTTCAACATTGGGGGAATAGGAAGCTGTTTTCCCAACCACAAGGCAAAGCAGGTAGCTCTGGTGACAGTGTGGCAGATCTAACCATAAACTGACCCCGTACTTCTTTCAGACTTTAGATCTCCAGTGTGGAGATTGGTATGACAGTGACTACACCAGGGTGGCAGATGAACATTAAGAGAAGAAACACTTTCTATCACTCTCCATATCTTATAGTATCTTCACTGGGTACTCTCTCATAAGAAGGCCTATCATGGGAGGCTGAACTAATCTGGAGGCCTGAAAAGAAACAACCATCACAAGTTAGAAATTCTAGAGACACCATGCCACTGTGTTTTGGTTGGAGATGGTCAAAGAAGCTTCATGGAAACAGGGACCTTCTAAGAAGTTTAAGCAAAAGACAATTCTAACAGTGGTGGCCCATAGCCCTACCAACAGTGCTGTGCAAAGAGCTCTACCCACTGAGAAACACTGCCAATACAGAGTTCATGGTAGGAAAAGTAGTCAGCTTCCATCTGTCAACTGTCTTGAGGTTGTCAATAGGAAAGACCCAAGAACACTTGAGATCAGGTCCCACCTAGCACAAAATTTCTTCTTCACATTCAGACGAGATCAGGCGCGTTTAGGGTGGTATGGCCGTAGACCTTCTTCACATTCAGAACCTAGACCTACAAAAAATGTTTAATGTCATGAACAAAAGGAGAACAGGTTGGACAAATCAGCTGCACAGAGGAGAGGAAAAGAGAAGGTAATCAGGGGTAAATATTATAAAAGTGTATACACATGGATGAAAATTAAAATAAGCCCATTAATTTTTTAAAAAAATACAAGGGGAGGAACATGAGAATGAGTAACAGAACAAGAAGGAGTAATAGAACGAGTAGGTATGATCAAGCTACATTCTAGATACGTACAGAAAGATAAGGAAATCTCTTTTGGCCAATAGTATGTGCTAATAAAATGTTAATAATAAAAAGTACATGAAAAGAAATTTTCAAAATGTAGGCTCTAGAAAGACTAACCTGCTGTGAGGAGGGCTGCATTGAATAGACAAGAAGCAGAAAACCTACTTGGATGATATGCAATCGTCCAAACAGCAAGTCTGGTTAGAAGCAGAAGCAGAGCTGGTAAATAGCAATGACCTTGGGCTTTCCCACTGAATGTTTCTTTAAGATCCATTCACCAGTGTCATAAGACCAGAAGCACCTTCCTGAATGGGGGGGCGAGGGGCAGGAGAGAGGAGACCTACAGGTCTTTCACAGATGGTAAGCTTTCAAACAATGCTAGACCGTGATAAACAAACCTCTCTCCTGGATTTACGAAGTACAAGCATTTCTGTCTGGATCTTGTCTTAGATGTTAGACATGAGCCCCAATACAAATCCACATATGGATTGGTGGAAAGTTATAGAACTGGCACAATACTGTTTAGACACATTTTTTTCCATTTCTCTTTTCCCCCCACCTTCTCTTACACATTGTTCAAGTCCTCTTGCTGGGTGGTTTCTACTTGTCTCCCTAATTCCCTCTTTCTGTCAGAATGCTTATTAGAGAGAAGAGTGATTCCTCTTCTTGGAAATGAAGAGCTTTGAAAGGCAGCAACTGTGAGGGGAAATCACACTGTTAGGCAGGGTGTTACAAGTCATAGCCAGGACTTCAGGCTCAGACATTGCTACAAAGTCTTCCACAGGCACAGAGTCAAAACTACCTGGGTGTCACCTTCAAGAAGCACCACAAGTAAGACAAACACTTTGTTGTCATCATCCTTCCATTATGTTCACCAGCAAATATTTATTGGGTATCTCTGACTGAGCCACCCACTCAATTGCATGCTTCATGGGAAAGGGCAGGAAGGAGAGATGAAATCTATCCCTTTGCTCCAAGTGAAATCATGATCAAAAGAACTTCCATTCCATCCTGCTTCAGAGCCCGCCTGGCTACAATTTTCTAAAGAAAAAAGAGGAGTAGTAAATAAACACTTGAACATAGTCTTCCCAAGTGTAGAACTCTAAGCTGAAAGGAAACAAATTTCCAGGTCAAGTAATGTGTTTGGTATCCTCATCTTTCCAAGATCTCCCATTGGAATGAATATCCTCATATTTTTCCAGGTTTTGTATGAGTTGGTCTGTCCTTGTATACTTCCTAAACTCTATTCTATGTCTTGTATCTTTCTGCCTTATGAAGATATTGATGGTGTGGTCCAAAACAAACTCCAAGTTTCCAAGTTCACCTGCCTGAGTTTGCTATAAGGATCCTAGGATGTCAAAATTTCAGAATCAAAGCCAGGTATTTGTGGCTCATGCCTGTAATCATAGCTACTCAAGAGGCTGAGATCTGAGGATTATAGTTCAAAGCCAGCCCAGGCAGGAAAGTTTGTGAGATTCTTTTTTTTTTCAATCTTTATTGAAAAGGGGACGGGGTGACATGGGGGAGGGGGGTTATAGTTACATAAGTAAGGTAATGTATACATTTTTTCCTGTATCTTTAAGCTTTATTTTATCACTCTTAACAAACACACATTGGAAATCATATCAACAGTGCATCTTATGTAAGTTGGTTTGCAACATAACTAAACAAGGCAACTATGTTTACAGAAAAAAATTTCAGCAAAAAGTACACAGCAAGTCCATTGAAATAGTATTCATACGTTATAGGTCTATAGGAAAATTGAAAATAAAAGTCCTTTACTATTCAGAAAAAAAAAGTGCTAAAGACGTAATAGAAATCAGAAATTTAGGGATTTGAGAAAAGAACTTCTTGGTGCTGACACACATCTATCTACATGTATAGTCCCATTTAGTTAAACAACAACAAAAGAAAAACCTTACAAATTAAGACATCACAAAAAACGGAGAGCTACAGTACCAAGAAATGTCAAGACCAATATGCTATTGACACAACTAGTAGAAATGTTACAGACAGCTATTCATTGTATATTTTGTTTTTGTTTTTTATCTTAACCTCACAATTTTTTATTGTAAAGGTGATGTACAGAGGAGTTACTGTTAAATACATAATGTAATGAGTATACTTCTTTTCTAACAGTGTTACCCCTCTCTCATTTTCTCTTGCTTTCTCTCCCTTTCCACTCATTACCTCTTGCCCCCAAATTGTAAAGCTCATTTCTAGCAAAGTGTCTTGTAAGTTGCACTTGTTCACCCTTTGTTCTTTGTCATTGTTTTCTATTTATTTAGGTACCCTTTGCATTGTTTAGAAGTCTGTGAGATTATTATCTCCATTTAACTACTAGAGAGTTGGAAATGGCACTGTGGTTCAAAGTGATTTAACACTAGCCTTGAGCACAAAAGCTTAGGGACAGTGCCCAGGCCCTGAGTTCAAGACCCAGGACAGACAGACAGACAGACAGACAGACAGACAGACACACACACACACACACACACACACACACACACACACACACACACACACCAGTCAAATTCAAAAAAAAAAAAAAACAGAAACAGTGACTTTGACCCAGTGTGGGACTTTCTCTACCTGTCTTTTTTTGCAGAGGGCAATCTTTGCAACTCTTTGCTCTCCTTCAATTGGTTTCCTACCATTGGAAAAAAGTGCTTTTGCTTTCTTACACAAGGAAACATGGCCTCCCCTCTGACCTATAGTCATTTCTTTGTCTAACTAGGGCCCCCACTATGATAACAACACAAGAGGGATTTAAATTTTGAGTGGATTCCTTCAGGCCAGTTTAAAATTACAAAGTCCCAGGGGCTGAAGAGATTGCAATTCACTCATGAGCGAACAAAACTCTCTCATTTCCTGGCTAAAGAGTCATAAAGGCCACCAGTCATTTACTGGGCACCCAAATGAATTACGTGTGAAAAGTGAGAAGCAATCTTTGAGTAGCTATCTATGTTACCTACTCCAGTAGCATCAACTAGACCTGTCTCCTCGTGAGATACACCCAAACAAGACTATCTCACTGAGGTAAATTACTCATTATTCCAGAAAATGAAGAAAATTACTTCTGGCTAGATCATAAGCCTGGGGCCTAAACATGGAATATTATTGATATGAAAGGTCTTTTTAGCTTTTCCTCCCTCCTATTGCATATTTTTTAAAACCTTAAGTCATCTTTAGAAATGATATAAGTCATACTTGGAAGTAATCCTCAGGCACTTACACCAAAGTTACTCTTTGAGCACAGAACATACCAGGAACTCATCAGGATTGAACTTTGAAAACTCTCATGTTTACCATGAAGGTTTATGCATTCTGTATGATAACCTGAATTGCATACACATTTTTCCATATAAAATAGTACAATTACAAATTATGTAACATCACTTTTGGTTAATGCTCTAGGAAGCTGTCTGCAGTTCTATTCCATAGATAATTTTTCATGGTTTTGAGAAGCCGAGAACAAATTCCATAAGCTCTTTGAAAGAAGTACAGGTTAACTAGTTGTAAAACTGACTTTCCAGAGCCATCCTTACATGAGATTGCCCTTATGTACTTGAGTAAAATAAAGAGAGAATTAAAAGGATAAGAGAATTCATTGTACCCTTTTTTTGGAGGAGAGGAGAGAAGAAAACTCTTGGAAAACTTTGTATCACACTCCTCCATGGGAATATCAGGATGAACTTAAGAACTAGAATTCAAGTGGGAAGCTAGTTCTTCAGCCCTTGCAAGCCCAAGCCTATACCTATAAATCATTTTATCTCTTACCTCTGTCTCTGTGAGACAAATGAGTATGATCCAGCCATGGAAAATTTGCTCTATGTTCCTCTCCTCCAGTGTCTCAGAAGCAGATAAATTCATATTTAGAGCCTTCATTCATTCTCAAAATTCTGTGGACAAACTTCTTTGGTGAATATGGAAGGAAGGCAAGTGCATCCACACAAAAGCATTTCTTGGCAGTCAGGAGTTGTAGGCCTAAAATTTGGGATAGAAAACATGTTGAATGCTGAAGATTCCAAGTATAGTTAACACTAACATTGTTGTGGCCACATGGCTCATCAAAATCTGTGTATAGGATTTATATTCTTATAGGAAGAGACTTAGAATTAAAACCCTATCTATCTGTGATGTTGGACCTTCCAGAATGACCAACTGTAATGTGTCTCAGCACCTCTAGACTTGCTCAGGCTCAATTTCTCCTCTCATTCTATCTGAAGCCCAGGCCTACCAGCAGAACCCAAGCTGTTGGTTTCCTTGGAAGTGAGTTCTTGATAAAGGGAAAAGAAAGGGAAGGGGAAAGAGAGTGAGGGTGTGGCCTCAGCTGGAGTCTAGCTTCTATCTGATCCCACAGGAAACTCTGGAGCAGATATTGCACCATAGAGTTGCCTCCCTCCCTCCCTCTCTTTTAAAAAATATTATTAATTTACTTTATTATTATAGAAATGATATACAGAGAGATTACAATTACATGAGTCAGGTGATACGTATATTTCCTTTGGTACAAAGTCTTCTGTTCCTTCATTCCTTCCCTTCTTGAGGCAAAGGGTCCTTTTGTATCCCTCCATCAGTCAATCATTGGCTGTGGGCCTACCCCCAGGGGCATGGGAGTTGCATAACTTTCCAGGCAATTCCAGGCAAGGCAACTCCCATTTGACTAAGGGCAATCCTCCAAAGAGGCAGCTGTAAGCCATTAATAGCCAATGCTCATAGCATGTGGGATATGGCAGCACCCGGTTGGTGGAAGGGATCTGGGTGAGTTAGCAGGACTCCTATGCTAACCCCACTGATTTATCACAAAAGATATACCTATGGACAAAAGTCAGGTCCCTCAATGCTATCTTAAAATAATACAAGCCAAACCCAACATAATAACATTCTAATTGATAGAAGAACCTACTATGTGCTGAGCATTTGTCTCAATGTTTCATATTTATACATTAATCCTATGAGATAGTGGTAGCACCCATATATTTCCCATGAGAAAATGGAGAGACAAAGCTTCACTAAGCTAGTAAGTGGCAGAGTCAGAGTTAGGACCCCATTTTCTTGGCAGAACATTAAACAGCCTCTTGCATTTAGCCCCAAGGACAGCAGCCAGAGAAAAATAGCACAGTGCTAAAATGACACATTTCAATTATATGAAGTATGACCCCTAACCAGCTAAGAAAAAAAATCCTTTGAATTCTAAGTATACAAATTTTAGGATGGTCCCTATTGTTGTGTGTGTGTGCATGTGTGTTTGTGCATGTGTGTGTGTGCATTTATAAATATACTGCAGCTTTATCCACTGAGTTGATGTTCACCATTTGAACTTTAATCATTTAAATCCCATGAAAGTGCAGTTGCATAAGACATGACTCTGTGCCAAATGAAATAATAGCTAACAGTTGTTAAGCACTTTCTGTGTACCAAGAGCTGTTCTAAGCAGTTTACATGGATTATATCATGTAATCCTCAGAATCATGCCATGAGGCAGCCCCATTCTCAGGTAAGGAAACTGAGGCACAGAGAATATAATCATTATGTGCAAGATTTGTAGCTAGATAGTTACAGAGCCCTGGGGATTGAAGCCAAACTTCACTGTTGCCTGAAGAGTCATGGATAGTTAGTATAAGGAGTGATTGGGAAAAGTTCAACTCTCCCAACTTAGAAATAAGGAAATTCAGGCCCAGAAAGAACTGGTGACTTACACAATGTTACACAGACCAAAGGTAATTTTCCTACACATGCCATCCATATCTTAACAAGTATTGTCCACATTTTAAAAATTAAACCAGAATCAGTACTATTGATACATTGGTTTAAAAATATTGTAATTCTCTGCTTTTGTCTTCTCTCCTAGGAAGCAGTTAATAACAAGATTTGTCCTCTGGGAAGGCAAGGAGAAAGTTCAAGTATCTTATCCATCTTCAGAAGTACATTTCCTTCTTGTAGACACAGAAGGTAGTTCTGAGTCCCTCAATCATGTATATGTGTGATGTGGATTTTGAGTTAACACTCTACCTAAAATTCATAAACTCCAACCTGGAGCACATCTCTTTGGGGAAAGAGTAGGAAATCGAGAACCACTTTAAATAAACACCTGATAAGTGTCGAGGTTATAGTTTGATATGTACTATGTAACATATCCATTTAAAAAATTCACATAAATCAAAATGTCTATCAGTATTTGCTGCATAACAAGTCATTCCAAAATTCCTTTTTGTTCTACATCCTACAAAATTACACTCCACTTTTTCATGTAATAGTGAAAAAAGAGAGCAAGAGGAAACACATGAAATCTGTGACACCTGGGCACAGAATGGGACATCATGTCTTCTTTTCCATTCTACAGTCCAATTCAAGTCACAAGGCTTAACTAGGAGAGCAAAAGAGAGATTCTACCTCTCTTGCAATAGTGAGGTTCGAGTTTCTACTGTCAGTGGCATATGTGCAGAGACTATGAGAAAATTAGAGATGCTTTTGCAATTCATTTACTACAAGTACCTGAGAATATGCATCCTGGATAATTTCAGTTGTATGCCCCACCCCCACCCCATCAGTAATTATCTCTTACAACTTTTCCCCCCTTTTGAAGGTATTTGAGCTATCCTTTCTTGCTTAAAAAAAAATCAGGAAAGTTGCCACTGAGTTTTAAGATGAGAGAATAGTCAATGTACCCTAGTACCTTTAAACCTATCAACAGTCTTTGGACTTTTATTCCAAATAAAAGCAGGATGGAGCTACTTCTATATCCTCTCTGTGTCCTATGTTCCACCCAATATATCATTTACTGGCTCGAAGGAGTAAACAGGAAGCTTTCTACTCCTGCTTGCGTCTGGTAAAGTACCAGCCCAATAACTGAGCCCCAAGGGAAGCTCTGCAGCTTCTACTAAAAATGAAAACCCACCTCTCCCATGGTGTTTTGTTTTGCAAAGACACTACAGAAGCAAAACAAAACCTCTAAGTCAAAGATGTCAGGTAGTTTTTTAATTCTACATGCCAACTTCAGTTGGTGATCAAGAGCTGCCAAAGAGGGAGTTGAAAGGAATATTAGGGTCAGGCCGTTCTAATAAAATCAGCAAATTACAAGAATTTTCCAGCAGATGAAATGTGATCAAGCAGTGCCCAATTCTCTCCACTAGGGTCAACTCACAGGGTAAAGCTGACTCATCTCCTTTCTCTCAGCTTCTAACTGGGCTGTTTTCAAGAAAGGCAGAATTTCAGTGAGCTGTTGGGTTTTATAATGGGTCTGGAAGATGGCCACACACAGCTTGATGTTTTTAGGCCTTTTCAAGTATGTGGAAGATAAAATCATGGAAGGATGTAAGCAGATCCATGATGAAGAAAATAAGATCCAAGGATTAAAAAATACGTTGGATAGAACAAAAGTAAGATAAATGATAAAAAACAAAAAAGATTGAAGTCTATCATAGTATGGCACTCTCTTGGCTCCCATCAAACTGCCTTCACGTATTTCTCAAGATAACATCTATCTTCAGAGTCATCATAGGTCTGAGGCCAGGCTGACAAAGGCAGAGTCTGCTTTAACTTAAGGAGAAATATCTCAGAACCCGACCCAGGCTTACAAACAGTGATGCAATACACAACACCACGGGGTGCACTGAAAAGGCCACAAAAACATGGAGTATGAATTTTGTTTTTGGCTCTTATTATTATAAAGTTTAACACCCCCACACTTCAAGTCTCAAAGGAAATATAATATACCACTCTCAGAATGTGTGGTGAGAATTAAAGAGACTAATACGGAATACATCTAGATTAATAACTAAAAGCGTGTTCAGGCTCCCTTAACCACAGCTATTATTAACAACAGTATTACTTTCATGTGTATATATTATTTTCTATTCTGGACTAGAAGCTATGTTCTATGCTATGTATAAACAATTAGAGAAAAATAAGACAAGAGACACATTCTTTACTCTTGAGAAACAGAATCCTTTTAGGAGCAAGGTGAGAACACATGAAATAAATAATTGCTGAGTAGGATGTATAGAAAATGTTCAGCTATGAAAATACCAGAAGTCTAGGATCATTGCTTCCATTTCTTGCCAAAACAATAAATTGGCTTCTCAAACATGTTGACAGTTTCCTTTTCATAAGATAGTTATTTGAGGTGACTTAACCAACCAAGCTTGTTTCATCTGAATATTTTTTAACATTTTATTTGTACTGTGAGGGTCACCAAATCATTTCTTTTGACAGATAAAAGGGATGGGCCATTATGCAAGTTTTGACATCCTCCCTAAGTCTCAAAAGAGACAGAATCTACCCACCTCAAAGCTAACAAGAACAGGGCCATCATATATCACCCTGGTACCCATATTTTTTTCCATTTCATCATCACCATTAGATGATGTGTTGGGTCCTTGATGAGGTAGAATAAGAATGACAACAGGCTGAGGCCTGATGCTTCCCAAATGTTCTCCTAGATGCCAACGTTTCTGAATAATTATCCTTTCTTTCCATTACCGAGATGTCATTATGCAGGCAAAGCATGTTCTCAGTTGCCCATGGTAGGCTAGAGGCAGGAGGATACATTGTTCAAAGATAACACATGTCCCATTAAATGTCAAAACTTGATTCACGTGATTGAGCCATGGCCTCACCCAGTTTCAGGCTGGAAATTTTATCTGAACTAGCACCTCTGTAAGCAGTAGAAAAGGAGGCGATCACCAAGCCCCATCTAAGAGCAGGAAACAATGATCGAACCATGAAGATCAAGGCCTTTGTCAGGTAATAAAGCAGCAAGGATTGCAATTAATGCTGGTAAGTTATGAAAGAGCCCCTTGTTGGACGTGGTCATGTGCTAAGACAAAATACAATATGGTCCTTTCCTGAGCAGCTTGGGAAAGGCAGGCCTCTGAACTGGACTTAGGAGAAGATATTTTAGTTCACCCATGTTGTGGGTGTTTGCGGAGAATCAGGAGTATAAAGCCACAAGGATGGTGAGAAAACTCAAAAGTGGTGTTACTCTCCAAGTTGATAAGCAACCTCCCTCTCAATAAGGCTCCTCTAACAGAACGTGTCATTTAAGTGATTCCTCAAACAAATGGGAAAAAAAAGACTTATAGCAAGAAACAATCTCACAGATGTCTGGTTGTCACAAGAATGAAATAAAAGAAAAATATAGAATTTTTGAGTTCCCCTTCTCCCCCCGCCACCCCCTGCAAAAAAACTTGACAAATAGAATCACACCTTTCTTTTTAAACTGTAGTTGAACTCAAGTGAGAGAAACATCAGCATCTTTACCATTTTAAAGTGAATAATTCATGGACATTCTGTACAATCTTGATGTACTACCATCACTGCTCTCCTAGATGGTCTTCAACACCACTAAGGAAACCCTTTCCCATTTAGCCTTCACTTCACTTAATCCTGTCCCATCAGTCTCTAGTATGTCTCTGGATTTGCCTCCTCTAGGTATTTTGTACAAATGGAAAGCAGACATCTGTGGCCTACTGTGTTGGTTCTTTCACTTTACATAATGCTTGTGAGGCTCCTTTATTTTGTAGCATGCATCAATGTTTTGCTTCTTTTTACAAAAAAGTGTTATTCTATTGCCCAGTTTGAAAAGAGGAAGGACAACAGTGGAAGGGAGGAAACAGCTGAGGATTCTGCTGGGACTCTCCCGACCAGCCAGGAAAGAGTTATGAAGAGGAAGTACTAAGCAGGCAACAGGGCAGGCAAGACTGGTCAGGAATTTTTTTTTTTAAAGGAACAAATACACCTGAAGTTAACAGACATGAACAGTCAGAAATTCTTGGCATATAAATTTTTGAAATAACGCCTCTAAGAACACATGGAAGTCCTGTTAATCTAAAGATACAAAGGAAACTGTAGGATGAAGATCATTGTAGACATATTTCTAGAAAAGCGTTTCAAGGGGTCTTTGAAAGTTAGGGTATCTGTTTTCTAACACTTCATCTCCTAGTTTAGAACACATATGTTTGTACATTAAGGTGGGAAGGTCATAAATGAAAATGTACAGGTAGTCAAGATCCACTAATAAAATAATTTATAATGACATTTAAAATGCAGTTTATATGAGATCTAATTTAATTTTACTCAGTGACCTAGATACTCATTTCTAAACATGAGTAATGAACTGAATAAATTGAACTCATCAGGAGATCTTAAGGGTAGAAGAATTAAGGAGGAAGGGGAGTAGAATGCAGGCAAGAATTCATGGTACGTACCATAGAATTGAGAAATAGAAGGGAAGGAGTGGGCCAAAGGAGGGTAAAAATATTGAAGTGATGACACAGATCAAGATGCATCAAATAAATAAAACTAACTAAATTATTAAATGGCAAAGCCATTTAATACATAACTTAAAATTAGGGTAGGTAAAGGAAGGAATGGATTAGTAGGGGTGGGTGAGAATGTTGAAAGGAGTGACATTGATCAAGATGCAAAATATTCATAAATGGCTTCAGTAAATTGCAACTGCTTCATATAAAAAGTATTTACAGCCATTTTTATCAATTGAGAATTTTATATACCGCTTCATATAAAAACTACATATAGTCATTTTTATCAATTGACAAATATATATTATCACTATTTTTATCAATTGAGAATTATAAGAAAGAAGCCCAGCAAACTACAATTTTCAAAAAGGCTCTGACACAAAGATAGATTTTTGTCCTACAGCAGCTAAATTCATAATCAGGCAGCCTCTGTAGCAAAGTGCATAGGACATGGGTTGGAGAAATGGGGCCAAGTCCAGCTACTGTTTCTTTCTTTTTTTTGAAAACAGTAAGATTTTATTGAAATGGTTTAGTATAATATTGGAAGATCTTAATATTCTATATT
This sequence comes from Perognathus longimembris pacificus, assembly GCF_023159225.1. Classification (NCBI taxonomy): domain Eukaryota; kingdom Metazoa; phylum Chordata; class Mammalia; order Rodentia; family Heteromyidae; genus Perognathus; species Perognathus longimembris. The sequence goes on from NC_063166.1 coordinate 59,135,859, forward strand.
CTTAACCAATGCAAGCACTGCAGATAATGTCTTCCCAAATCTAGTTGATAATCTATCTAACAAAGGAAATTAACATGTGAACTTCTATATATTGGCTAATACAATTGAAGTTGGAGGGTATATTCATATTTTTCTGGTTCCTTTTTTGACAAGATATATGCCAGGTCTACCTTTATTCAGTAGATCTCCAACTACTGTTTCTAAAAAGCTCTGTGTCCTAGCCATCGTGCTCCAAGTATGATCTGTGGAGCCTCTGTACTGGTGCCTCCTGGGAGCTTTTACAAATGCAGAATCTCAGACCCACCAGCCATTGCTGGATTGGGGCCTGCATATTCACAAAATCCCCACATGGCTCCTGGGAGACTGAAAGGTTGCAAAGAATTGTCCAGACCAAGATATTCAGCTTCAGAATTGCTTCTGTAAACCAAGGGCATTAAAACAGATCATTTCTACCTCTTCTAGCTGTGCTGTTGTAGAACAATCATCAGAGTGAAGATGCTCCAGGGAATGTAATAGAAAGGTTCTAATGAAGGTGAAATTAGCACACATGCACACACATTTATAGAACTTATTTTTGTGAAAAGTAAATCCAGTTCTACGTTATACTTGTGTTCATTTGGGACACTGACATCCTGTTCAAACAGGAACAGTCCCTGGCTGGGGATGGGAAACTGAGGAAGTGAAAGAGGTTGTGGACAACCCTACGTTTCAGGGCAAATCCAGGGGAGAGGAAGGTCCTGCACTCCCGTCTCTGGACCACCCTGTCTTGTTGTCTCAGCTGCATCAGGAAAAATTAAGAAAACAAGAACAGGACATAGTAAGAAGGAAAGTAGGTGTTTATAGGGGGTGTTACACATCTCCTTAGCACCATCTCAGGGCCAGTCTCATCCTTGGATTATGATTATTGTTATAAAATTCACATGACTGAAAATTTAACATCAAAGTCCCCCTATTTTGCCAAGCATCCTTTCCCTGCCTCTTTCTCCAGCCCTCTGTGGTTTCTCTATGGGTAGGCAATGTCAAATGGATACATTCTGCCAGTTCCAAGGAGTCAGGTTCATCCATCCTCTTTCCCCATTCCAGATCTCAGGGCTCTGTCAATTCCACTTCCACAGATTCTGTGAGTGCATTTTATCTCCTTTCAGGCCCAACATCAGACATTTACTCATGGAGTTCCTTACCCACTAGGCAATCAGTATTCCCTGTGCTATTTTTGAAGTTAGCTTTAAAATAGTTGAACACAGGGTTTTCAATTCAACATATCACCCTGTGTATAAAATACATCTTTTTATAATTTGTTTATTAATTAAACAAATTTTTGACAAGGTGTTATGCAAAAGGGGTACAGTTACATAGTAGGGCAGTGTGTATAATTCTTGTGATATCTTACACCTGTTTTTCTTTCCCTTCCTAGGTCAGGTAGACATATATACGATACACAGTGTACCAAAAACTTATACAGTAGCCACGTGGCCTACACCGAAGGAAATTCCCCTAGGGCTTTAAATGTAATGTCAGCAATAGGGTTTGCTTATCCTTGTCTTATATGAACGTACCTACATAGCTTTTGAGCTATTGTGATCCACTGAGAGGTCTATTTTTGACCTTTATATGTTGAGTAGTTGTTTGGTTTTAGTTATATAGTGTAGGGTCACTGACCCAAACCTGTGGGAGATACCATTTGACAAGAAGTTTTTGGTTTCACAGACCTGGTCTCTACTGTCTCCCCCTTCCCCCACCTTAACAGTCATATATCAAGGAGATCATGCCCCTTTGTTTTCTGTGTTCTAGGCTTGTCTCGCTCAACATTATTTGTTCAAGTTCTGACCATTTCCCTGCGAATACCAATATTACACCATTTCTAATCGCTATGTAGTATTCCATTGTGTATAGGTACCATATGTTTTGGATCCATTCATCTGTGGAGGGGCATCTGGGTTGTTTCCATATTTTGGCTATTGTGAATTGTGCAGTGATAAACATGGAAGTGCAGATGTCTTTTTGATATCTTGGGACCGGTTGTTCAGAATAGATGCCTAGGAGTGGTATGGCTGGGTCATAGGGTAGGTCTAAGTTGAGCTTTTTGAGGAACCTCCATACTGTTCTCCAGAGTGGTTGTACTAATTTGCACTCCCACCAACAATGGAGAAGAGTTCCTCTTTCCCCGCAACCCTTCCAGCATTTGTTGTTGCCTGAGTTCAGAATATAGGCAATTCTAACTGGAGTGAGGTGGTATCTCAGGGTTGTTTTTATTTGCATTTCCTTTACTACCAGGGATGTCAAACATTTCCTCATATGTTTCTTTGCCATTTTTATCTCTTCTCTTGTGAAGTCTCTCTTTAGCTCCTTTGCCCATTTCCTAATTGCTTTACTGGGCTTGGAGGGGCTTAGTTTTTTGAGTTCTCTGTAGATGACAGATTATTAGGCCTTTGTCTGTTGCTGTGCTGGTAAAGATCCTTTCCCATATGGTTGGCTGTCTTTCTAGTTAGGTGGCTATGTCCTTAGCTGTGCAGAAACTTTTTATTTTGTAGTAGTCTCATTTGTCGAGTCTCTCCCCTATCTTTTGTGCCCCTGGGACTCTATTCAGGAAGTTCCTTCCTGTGCCTATAAGTTCTAGTGTCTTTCCTACTCTGTCCTTCAGTAGTTTCAAGGATTCAGGTCTGATGTTGAGGTCCTTGATCCATTTTAAGTTGGTCTTGGTGCATGGTGATAGGCTAGGGTCTACTTTGAGTTTTCTGCATATGGATGCCCAGTTTTCCCAGCACCAGTAGTTGAAGAGGCTATGTTTATTCCATTGTATGTCTTTAGCTCCTTTGTCGAATATCAGCTGACTGTAAGAGTGCGGTTTTATTTCTGGATCTTCAATTCTAATCCATTGATCTTCAGGTCTGTTTTTATACCAAAACCAGGCTGTTTTTGTTATGATGGCTCTATAGTAGAGCTTGAAGTCTGGTATTGTGATACCTCCTGCACTGCTTTTTTTTGCCTAGAATTGCTTGGCTATTCTAGGTCTTTTGCTGTTCCATATGAATTTATGGGTTGCTTTCTCTATTTCAGTGAAGAATGTAGCTGGGATTTTGATTTTGTATAACAATTTGGGCGATATAGCCATTTCCACTATATTGATTCTGCCTACCCATGAGCATAGGAGGTCTTTCCATCTCCTTGTGTCTTCTTTGATTTCCCATATTAGATTTTTATAGTTCTCATTAAATAGGTCCATCACGTCCTTGGTTAGGTTAATCCCTAGGTAGTTTATTCTTTTTTTGGCTACTGTAAATGGAATTATTTCCATAATTTCCTTTTCTGCTTGTACATTGCTGGTGTACAGAAAAGCTGCTGACTTTTGTGGATTGATTTTGTATCCTGCTACTTTGCCAAAATGGTTTATTAGGTGTAGGAGTTTGGGGACTGAGTTTTTTGGGTCCTTCAGACATAAGATCATGTCATCTGCGAATAGGGATAGCTTGATTTCTTCCTTGCCGATGTGGATCCCTTTGATGTCCTCCTCTTGCCTTATTGCTATGGCTAGGGATTCCAACTCTATGTTTAAAAGAAGTGGGGAGAGTGGGCATCCTTGTCTTGTTCCTGAGTTTAGGGGGAATGATTTTAGTTTCTTCCCATTTAATACGATATTAGCAGTTGGTCTGTTGTATATGGCTTTTATTGTTTTGAGGAATGTTCCATCTATTCATGTTCTCTCCAGAGCTTTTAATAAGTATGGATGTTGTATTTTGTCAAAGGCTTTTTGGGCATCGACTAAGATCACAATGTGATTCTTGATTTTAGTTCTGTTGATGTGGTGAATTACATTGATTGATTTACGGATGTTGAACCATCCTTGTGACTGTGGGATGAAGCCTACTTGGTCATGATGTATAATTTTCTTGACCAGTTTCTGGATCCTGTTAGCTAATATTTTATTGAGGAGTTTATGTCTGTGTTCATTAGTGATATTGGTCTGTTGTTCTCTTTTTTTGTTGGGTCTTTGCCTGGTTTAGGGATGAGTATAATATTAGCTTCATAGAATGAGTTTGGGATTTCTCCCTCTGTTTCTATTTCACGGAAGAGTTTGAGGAGTATTGATATTAGCTCCTCAGTAAAGGTTTTATAGAATTCATTGGTGAATCCATCTGGGCCTGGGCTTTTCTTTGTTGGGAGGCTCTTGATTAACCCCTGTATCTCACTGTAAGTTATTGGTTTATTTAGTTGATTTATTTCTTCTTGGTTCAGTTTGGGCAGTTTATACTTCTCTAAGAATTGATCCATTTCTGTAAAATTATTGTTTTTTAGTGAGTAGAGGTTCTGGAAATAGTTCCTTATGATTGTTTGAATATCGTGTGTACTTGTGGTAATTTTTCCGGTGGAGTCCCTGATTTTATGTATATGAGTCTCTTCTATTCTTTTTTTTGTAAGTCTTGTGAGGGGTCTGTCAATTTTATTTATTTTCTCAAAGAACCAGCTTTTAGTCTTATTTATTTGTTGAATGGTCTTTCTATTTTCAATCAGATTTATCTCTTCTTTAATCTTTGTGATCTCTCCTCCTAGTCATTTTAGATTCGATCATTTCTTGTTTCTCCAGTTGTTTTAGTTTCATCGTGAGGTTATTCACTGGCTCTGCTTCCATTCTTTTAATGTGAGTGCTGAGGGCAATGATCTTGCCCCTCAATACTGCATTAGCTGTATCCCATAGGTTTCTTTGTGATGTATTTTCATTGTCATTGTGGCTTATGAATTTGTTAATTTCATCCTTAATTTGGTCTGTGGCCCAAGTGTTCGCTAACAGTGTGGGGTTTAGCCTCCAAGAATGTGTATAGCCTCTGTGGTAACCCTTGCTGTTGAGGGTTACCTTTATTCCACTGTGGTCAGATATAATACATGGGATGACGTCAATACTTTTGTATTTGCTGAGGTTCTTTTTGTGGGCTATGATATGGTCTGTTTTGGAGTATGATCCATGGGCTGCTGAGAAGAAGGTGTATTGGGTCTCTGTGGGGTGGAACATTCTGTGTAGATCTGTCAGATCCATTTGGGATATGGTGTTACTTAGGTCCTCGGCTCCCTTGCTAATCCTCTGGGTGTTGGATCTGTCTCTTGGAGAGAGTGGGTATTAAAGACACCCACTGTGATTGTGTTTGGGTCTATCTTGTTCTGTAGTTCTGTTAGAATTTGCTTGACATATGAAGGGCCTCTTTTTTTCGGTGATTTATCACCGTGATGTATTGAGTCTGGATTTTTCCTTGTATTAAAATGTAGTGACCTTCTTTGTCTTTTTGAGTTGATTTTAATGAGAAGTCCAGCTTGTCTGAGATCAGGGTGGCTACTCATGCCATTTTGGTAGGTGCGTTTGCTTGGAAGATCTTGCTCCATCCTTTCATTCGGAGCCTGTTTTTATCCCTTGCTGTAAGATGGGTCTCTTGAAGACAATAGATGGCAACTTTTTGTTTGCAGATCCACTGTGCCAGTCTGCTCCTCTTTATTGGAGAGTTTATATTCAAAGAGATCAAGGATAAGAGTGTTTTTCCCCTTCCATTTTCCTGTTAGGCTGTTTGTCCTCTCTTTTTTTTTTTTCTTGTCTTTAATGAGCTGCTCTTTCTGTTGGGCTCTAGCTATTGTAGTTTCTTTCTGTTTCTGTCTGTGTGTCCTGTATGATTTCTGTTGGGTGGGGTTCCCATCTTAGAATTCGCTGTAAGGCTGGTTTTTTTATTCACATACTCCTTTAGATCTTCTTTGCTATGGAAAGATCTGGTTTTTCCCTCAAATATGAATTGTAGTTTCCCTGGATATCTAATTCTGTGTTGGCAATTGTTGGCCTGTAGGACTTGGATTGTGTTCTTCCATTCTCTTCATGCGTGGTAGGTTTGTGTGGAGAGGTCTGTTGTTATTTCGATCCTTTTTCCATTGTAATAAATCTCTTTCTTCACTTTGGCTGCATTCAAAATTTGCTCTTTATTCTTGAGATCTGAAGTCTTGATTATTATGTGCTTGGATGAGGATTTTCTAAGGTTTGGTCTGCCAGGCATCCTATAGGCTTCGGTTACCTGGGTGAGGTCCCTTGTGAGATTAGGGACGTTTTCTGCAATGACTTTATTGAAGATATGTTGAAGCCCTCTGCTCTGGTATTCGGCTCCTTCTTCTATTCCAATTATGCACAGATTATATCTCTTGTCTTTGTCCACTAGCTCCTTGATTAGTCTTCCCTGTAGCTTTACCGTTTCTTGGAGTGTGGTAATTTTCTGGTCCTTGTCAGCTGCATCATCGTCTAAGAGAGAGATTAGGGATTCAATATGGTCAATTCTTTGTGCTGTGGATTCAAGTGTGGAGTTTGTGGATGTCAGGGAGCTATTTATGGTTGCCAGGTCAGCTTTGATCATGGAAATTTCTTCCTTTAAAGGGTTGTATTTTAAATCTATTTTTTCATGCATTTCGCTTCTCAGGATGTTAAGGTCTTCTTTAACGGAGGTTTGCACTGTATCCATTTTTTTTTTTTTGCTTTCATTTCTTTCTTGACTTCCTGAAGGTCCTTCGAGACTTCCATTCTAAACTCCTGGAATTGTTTTCTGAATTCATTCCTGAGGCTTTCCATAATTTCTGCTATCATAGCCTCAGTTGTTTTTTTATTCTCCATCTCCTCTTCGGTCGTACTGCTTTTTGGAGCTGGCGAGTTGGCTTGCCCTTTCATGAAATTTGTAATATTTCTTTGTGATTTGCGCATCTGGAGATCTGTAGGTGGCTTCCTTGGGTTGGCTTTGTGCTGATTCCCACTGGTCCATCAGTGGGAGACTTGTTTGTGTCCTGGCTCTGGGTTTGAGTTTGGCTGTTGAACCTTACTGCCCAATGGGTGAGCGTGACCATCTCGGTTGTTGCCGGGTGGTCACCCTCCCTGCACTTGGGGGTGGGTAGGTTCTGTGTCTTTTTCTGCACGATAGTGTCCTGCCACTATGTTGTGCTCACCCTAGCATGCTCCTGGTGGGGATTTGCAGGTCACTGGTTCAGCATGGCATGGAGGCTTTTCTCTTCTTTGGTTCTTTCTTCCACTTGGTACCTTGGTCAGAGGAGCTCACCTCTCAGATTGAGATTTGCCTCTGAGAGGCGGCTCACCCACCTGTGTAGATTGCTCCTGTTGGAGCAGGTGTTGCTGTTGAGGGGCGGCCTGCCCACCTGTGCTAAATGCACCTATCAGAGCGGCAAGGTCACTGGGGGGCTCTGCCTACCTGTGCGGGGTGCGTCTATCAGAGCAGGTGTTGCAGCTTGCCCACTTGTGCATTCCCACGGGGGTTTGGGCAGGAGATCCTCTTGCTGGAGGGCTAGCACTCTGGCCCACACTGGCCCTCCGGGGGGCACATGTGTGTGCACTCTAGTGCTTCCTTTGAGGATGTGCTGCCCCAAGTTGTTGGAGGGTGCTTGTGCCTTCTTGTGAGTTTGCTGTGAGGGGGCAATATGTGTGGACCCCAATCAGGTTCAAGTGTCCAGGTGCGGGTTGGTGCCCACAGACTCTCTGCGCCTCTGCTGTGAGGGGAGCGTGTGTTCGGGCCCAGGTGTCCCAGCTGGGCTGGTATTACACACCAGCGAGCCTGTGACTGTTGTTCAAAAAGTCCGCAAGGACCAGGCACCTCAGGTAGGGCTTCCAATGCCTACTGGTCCCCGGGCCCCTGCTGGGGAGGGGGCGGGGCCGGTGCGGCCAGGTTCAGGCTCCTCTGCTGGGGCTTTGGGGTGTGGGGGATGCCTGACTAAGGTGTTTCCTGGTCCCCTTGTTGGGCACTGCTCTGCCTCTGCTAGTTCCCGTGTCCTCCCAGAGGCTGTAGGGTCCTAGAGCCTTAAGATATGGGGCTTCTTTGTTCCCTCCGGGTAGGAAGGGGGAGGGAGGGAGCTCTAGCTTCTTTGTAGGGTTTGGGTCTCTGCTCGAGCTGGTCTCCCATTGGGGGGGTGGTAATGGGGAACTTACTGGTCCTGGATCGTATGTGTCCTGTGCTGCTGTGGGCTTTTCCTGGCTGGGGTGCTGGCGTGTGGCGATCGGTTGTTTGGTGGTTGTGGTCCTGGCTCTTCCCATCTGGCTCGGCTCTCCCCGTCTGCACCGCCTGGCTCCCCTGCTGCTTACGTCTGATCCCAGCCGTTCGGTCCCGCAACTCTGGTCCCTCTCCGCCGTCTGTCTCGGTCGGTCTGTGCTCCGTCTGGGGTCTGTGGAGCTCCTGCTGTTTGGACTCTGCGCTCCTGGCATGATTTTTCGGCTGTTGGTTTGCCCGCGCCAGGTCCCCTTTCCCAGCCTGGCCCTGTTCGGCCAGGGTTGGCGGGTGGGGGGGTACCCTGGAGATTTTCTAGCTCCGTGCAGGTTATAGACTTTTCTTTTTTTTGTTCTTTTTAATTTCCTGTGTTTCTCTGTTGCTTCTGGTTGTTGGGTTTGCTGGATTTTTGATGGGGTGTTGGGTGCTGGAGTTCCCAGGTCACTATTCAGTTGGAGCGAGTTGGGGTGCCTCCCTATTGTGATGGCGCCATCTTCCAATGTCTATAAAATATATCTTGATCAGTGGCATCCCTTCCATCATTTTCCCCCTTTATCCCAAATCCATTTTATTTCCTAGTTCCATTTTCATATAGGTATGTTAAATTTTATGACTGTATTCACTCACCATTCCCCTGTAAGTTTTAGAAATAATTTGTATACATGTGGTGAAGTATGTGTAGACATATGTAAATGTGTATACATACAAACACACATATGTGTTTCCTTTCATTTATAACCTATTTATCTTTATAGCTATCCTTCTACCTTCTTCCACATAATATATTTTAAAGATCATTTCATTATATCACAATGGTTTTAATTCTTTTTTTTATAATTATACACTTTGACTAGGTGGGTTCACTATATTTATTTATTCATTCATTCATTTATTTGGTACTAGCCTCATTTTTACTACACTTTGCTTGCTTGAATGGTGCTCTACGACTTGACAAATACCTCCAGCCCTGATATTTGCTGGTTATTTTGGATATGGAGCCCAGGCTGGCCTCAAATCAAGATATTCCAGATCTCAGTATGTTGAACTGCTAGGATTATGGCTTGAACCACCTTCATCTAGCTAGTCAGTCCTTTATTGGCAGATATTTCATGCATCAATATTTTGCCAACTGAAATGTATTTGGTGTGGTATACTGAATGCATATATAGAAACATCACAATGAAACTCCTTTATGCAAGTAATATATACTAATAAATGGAAAAATATTTTGCCAATTAGTAGAGTACCTACTTATGGAATAGGGCCCTGGGTTTGAATCAGTCCGTGTGTATACATATGTAATACATAAATACATATATATGTATATATTCTGCAACCATATGTTTTGTAAAGATCCTAATATTTATGCAACTGTATCGAAAGGAAAAGTTACTGAATGTAAATTTGCTAGGTGTAAGAGAATTTTTAATCTTTATAAATCCTGCCAAGTTCTGTGGCAGGAATAAATCAATAAGCAGTTGTGGCATTTTTTTTCTGTACAGGGGATGAAAAATAAATATTTTCAATTTTACAGGCTATATAGTATCCACCAAAGCCACTCATCTGCCATTGTAGGATTAAAGTAGCCACAAATATGTACAAAGGGATGAACAGGATTTTTTTCTAATAAAACTTCAAAGGTACAAAATTAAAGTCTTATGTAATTTACATGTATCACAAACTAATTCTTTAGTAGCTTATTTTTATTTAGTTTATCTTAGTTTAACATATGTCTTACTGTAGGCTTGATGTTGTAGCATGCACCTGTCACCCCAAAAGTGTAATAGGAGAATCACTATCTGGTTACCACAGTCAAAAAAGAAAGTGTACAGATGAAAAATAGTTAACTAAAAAAAAAAAAAAACCCTAGAGGTGTGACTCAAGTTGTATAACACCTGCTTAGCAAATATAAAACCTTGAATTCAAAACTCTAGTACTGTTGAAAAATAAAATATATTTTACTAAACATATTTACCATGTATAAAATATGATATATAAGTTATGAATTAATACAAACAAAATCATCTATCTATCACCTTCAATGGTTAACTTTTGCATGTCTTGGTAATAAAACTTCTAAAATCTGCTCCAACCAAAAATTCAGTAGATAATACAATATTATTTTGATTATTTTTCAACAATTATAAAATGCAAAAAATGTATCTTACCTGATGAGCAATACAAAATTTGGCAACAAGCTGGCTTTGGCTCAGAGACCAAACATAGTACAGTGACCTTTTCTATTCACTTCCCAGACTCCAGCCAACATCAGGCATTATCAAACTATTGAATTTTTGCCCAGTTGACAAGTGAAATTGTATCTCAACTGAGTTTTCTTCAAGTTTCTCCTTTTAAAAGCCAATTTCCATATGATTTTCCTTTTATATAAACTCAGTACTTCATGCACTAATTTGACATTAGGCTTTTATTTTATCCTTTTGTGAGATTTCTTAAATCATGTAGAGATCAACACTTTGACAGAATTTCTCACTATTGGTACTCTATCATGTGAGCCATGCCTCTAGTTCTGGCTTTGTGCTCAGGGATTTGTCTACCCAGACTGGCTCTGAACTGCTATCCTCACACCTCAGCCTCCTGAGTAGCTAGGATTGTTGGTGTGTGTCAATGGTGCCCAAAGTAAGGGTATTTCTTAAGGTGACAGTTTTGAAAGTTAGGCATGAGCTTCATCCTGGTGATGCCTTTCCTCCTGACAAACCCAGGCAACTTGCAGCATCAAATGGCACAAGATAGGGAACATACTTGTCTATGTCTACCTATTCTGTTTCTCTTCTTATAAACCCACCAGGATTCAATTATGGGGCTCCAACCTAATGACTTTATCTAAACCTAATTACTTCAAGGGCCCCACCTCTAAATACCTTGGTGAGATTAAGGATCCACCCTCTTCACACTGTGAACATATGGCTTTGGTAAAGCCTTATGTGAGTTCTGGGGGGAAAGCCACATTCAAGCCATGTTTTCTCATTTTTTCCAAGTTATTGTTTATATCATTCAGAATGTCATATCTATTCCCTAACTTGTTCATCTGTGTCAATATGATTCTTTTGGAAAAACATGACCTACCAATTTAAGTACCAGTACAAATACAAAAGAGGAATAGATACTACCAAACAAACAAAAAAGCTAGACTGTCACATCCAGATAGGAACCTTCATCAAAGATGATATAAATAATAGGTCTCTCACAAACATTTGTAATATAAATATACTACTACTCGCTAGTTACCTAAAAGAAAAATAGGCATGGATAGTACTTGCCATGAAAGAATTTCCTGAGCTATAGGTAGAGTTCAATAGCACAGCCATTATCTAATATGCACAAGTCCTTGAATTTGATCACTTGCACTGATGGAAGCGGGGGGCAAGCACACAAAATAATTCCCTAATGATAATAGGATGGATAGATGGATGGATGGATGGACAAGGGATGGACAGATGGACAGGTAGATGAATAATAGATTGCAAGATCCCTGAGGAAGCTTGACTTTTTCTGTATACCTTTTGCATATTCCTCACATAAAATGAAACATTAATTTAATTTAACAACCACTAATGGAAGTAAAACCATCAATATGGTTATTCAGGACTCCTTTGAATTCAACAAGAGCATATAGAGAAACAAGGTGTTGATTGATTTTCCTTCCTGATTTCTTTCTTAACTGAACAAAACCCAAAGCAAATTATAAAATACAGTTTAGAGGGAGAAAGAATGTTGTTCTTAAGTGCTTTCCCCACTGTGGTTTCCCCTTAATTGATCTCCCTCCCACTGGACTATAATTCAACTGCCATGAAGTGTTGCTCAGATGGTTACAGAAAGTAAATGATTGCGTTAAACCACTGATTGAATTTACAATTCTCATCTAGCCTATAGGAATGCCATGAACATGCCAGGAATGTCATGAACAGCAAGAGAAGGGGCATGTTGTAGGATTATGCACAGAATATGTGGTGAGTAAATATTTTATTTAATATTAATTTTAATGGGGCCATTTTGGTTTCCCCATGATATCTGAAACTAGAACTCAGCTCACTGACATCTACTCTCCACTGGAAAACCAGGACTCCATCAAAATCATTGCTCTGTCATCTTTAAAGGTGAACCTTTCCATATATGTTAATCTCCCTCAAACCTACACTAGAAATGCTTTGAACTAGAATTAAAACAGTCCAAGTAAAATCCTATTATGACTGGATCTCTCCCTGATGTCCACCACAACCCAAACTTGATAGCTGTCATTCCAAAGTTTGTTCTACATCACAAAACAGGGTATTTATATGTGAAAGAAACAAGATAAAACTGACATGGACAAGCAAAGGACTTTTGTCCTTATGGAGAGGCTCAGAAACACAGGATGAATATTCCTTACCAAAAGCATCCTTTGGGACTTTTTTAAAATACTGAAACAAAAGAATTAAATTTTTAAGGACCTCAAAAGCAGCCTTTGGCTAGTGTGTCTAATAAGTAAATACCCCAACTCTCTTACTCCTCAAGTGAAAACACTACACTGATTTCCAAAGTTCACCAAAAGGATTAAGCTCCATATTTCCACACCAATAAATATCTTCCCTTCCTTTTCCCTGTTTGACATTTCTAGCATATGCTACAGTTTCCAAGGATCTCTCTTAAAAAAAACCACTTTCCCTGGACTCCTCCTCTCATAGCCTGCTTCTGGAGAAACAAAGACAGATCATGTAATCCTGCACAGTATGGATTATATATTCAAATGACTCTGAAAATGTGAGTAGTGAACAGCTAGAACATTGAGTGTATAATTGCAATAGAAGTGAGAAGTGAAGGCAATATTTGAAAAAAAAATTAACTCTTGCCAGCTTCTTTCAATATTCATCTCTCTCGTCTTACTGAGCACTCATCATTTGCCCAAACCTTCCATTCCGGTTGAGGTGCTCTGTTGCATCACAGACACAGAAGTAAATTCTCACCTCCATCATACTCATCTGTGCCATTCTTCTCACCTAGAATAACCTCCCCATTCCTTGAGCTGTTTAGATTGTACAGATCCTCAAAGACCTGACTCAAGTTCCACCGCTTCCATGTCTCTCTTGTCATAACTAAGAGAATCACAGCTCTTAGAGCTTGTAATTCACAACTCACCAATTAATCATAGGCTTTGGTGCCATCTCTAACTACTGCACATGTGGTAGTCTTGTCTCTCTAATTAAATTTGACTTTCCTTCATAATGATCATCACATCTTGTCCTACAGGACTTCCAGGGCCTAAAATGGTGTGGCAGGCATGATTACTTGTCAATGTATGATTTATGCTTTTAAGTAATACTACACAACGTGAGTATTACCAATAACCATGAATCATTTTTAATGATCTTCAGAAAGGCTCTTTTCCTCTTGTGAAAACTGCCTGGCAGACAGTTATCTGAAGCATCCTTCCTTGTGATCCTTTCCAGGGATTCGGAAAAGGCAAACAGGCCACAGCAACACCTTGTTTTATACACACAACTTCCCCTCATGGATTTAAAGGCATAATAAAAGATAATGCTTCTCACTCATAAATAAAAAGTACTTAAGTGTAATTTTGATGAAATGTGTCCCAGGGGGTAATTGAGGTCTTTTTCTCTGTGTTGTGATTGTTTCTGTTATAAATAGACAACCATAAAAAGAATCAAAGGGGGGAAACCTTTTAAAGGCTTACCCCAAGGCCTGATACCCTCCCCATTTGATTTCTCCTAGCCTTAATGCTGAAGGAAAACAAACACTTATCAGTGTGCTAGTGGTGTTTATTTCCCATCTGCTGGGGAAGGGTGGCAAGATGCCAAACACTGAGGTAGTTCACTAGAGCACCAAATGAACTAGGTCACCTCCATGACCCACTGTACCTATGACTTGTACATTGGAGGCCAGCAAAAAGTTCAGGATACTGAATTTCTTTTCCCAATCTGTTTCTTTGCAACACATGGGCAATTGTCCCAAGGTCCAGTGTGGATCAGATCAAATCCATTTTTCTTGCCAAGTCATAATCACCTCAAAGCTGCTAGAAACATCTGGCAAGAGCAGCCTTGCTGAAGGCAATCAAGAAAGTTAAAAGCCAGGCATCACTGGCTCATGTTTAGGATCTTAGCTACTCTGGAGGCTATGATCCAAGGATCATGGTTCAAAGCTAGCTTGAGCAGGAAAGTCCATGAGACTCTTATCTCTAGTTAACCAGCAAAAAAGCCAGAAGCAGAGCTGTGGTTCAAATGGTAAACCACCAAACTTGAGCAATAAAGCTAAGGGACAGTGCTCAGGCCCTGAGTTTAAACCCTAGCACCAGAACAAAAAGGAAAGAAGGAAGGGAAGGGAGGGGAGAGAGAAGGAGAGTGGGAAAAGAAAGAGTGAAAGAGTAGGGAGGAAGAGAAAGAGTGGGGAGAGAGTGTGTGAGGAAAGAGTGTGGAAGTCAGGGGGAGAGGGTGAAGAAAGTGGAAATGGGGAGAGAGAGGTATTGGGGAGAAAGGGAGAGACAGAAAGTAACACTCGGCAATACTCAGCTGTGGAGAATTCCACTCAAGGGTTCCACCACAAGGTTTTTGTTCTCCTCTGGCAGCTCACCTCTTACTAAATTAGCAAAGTCCAACCATCCTATTTAGGTGGGAGGTCCCTGAAAGATCCCAAGAGAAGAAATGAGCATATCCTGCTGTTTTTTTGTCTCTCTTTCCAGGAGCAAAGCTTCCACAGGAAGTAGTTGTACTTTCTCCTCTGCTTTCTCCAAGTTTTAACATTGTTGGCACCTGATGGAGCCCACGCCCAAAGCAATCATGTCTGCTGCGAGACTCTGCTTCGGTGGTGATATAATTCTTAATGGCACCTTAGTGTATCAGCTGCTCCAGTGCCTCTTTTAAAGCTCTACAACTGAAACCTCCCAAATACTTAACAGCAGACTCCTTTCTTGTAACTTTAAAAAATAAACAGCAAGTAGGTCATAGAATCTAATGTTCTTTTAGACCAATGTTAACTCATCAGAAAGGGGACATTCAGTGACTGTGTTGAACATGAAAGCAGCCTCTGTTTTTGCTAAAAAGAAAAAAATCTCCCAAAAGGCAGAAGTATAAAAGCACAAGATGGAGAAAATGTTAGTTAAAATTATCTTCATTTGTATACAACTGCTTTTCTTATAAAAATCACCTTCATGGCTCTGGTGCTGGTGGCTCACACCTATAATCCTAGCTACTCAGGAGGCTAAGATCTGAGGATCATGGTCCAAAGCCTGCCTGGGCAAGAAAGTTTGTGAAACTCTTATCTCCAATTAACCACCAGAAAACCCAAGGTGGCGATGTGGCTCAAATGTTAGAGCACTGACATTGAGCTGAAGAGCTCAGGGACAGCACCCAGGCTCAGAATTCAAGCCCCACAACCAAAAATAAACAAATAAGTAAGTAATAAAAAAAAAATCTTCACAAAAATAAAAATAATCAAAAAGAAAAAATGCCTCCATGACTATTATTTTGATTGTCAAAAGAATAAGTAGCAGGGTTTCGCAGTTAGGAATGCTGGTTCCAGCCTGAGTTTAATTCCTGGCTCAAGCATGTGCTGGCTTGGTGAGCAGATCTACTTGAACAGGCCATCTACCATCCTCACTTTCTTATCTATGATGCCTCATACAGTTGAATTAACATGTATACATATTCTATTCTATTATATATTAAGAACTACAGTCAGTACACAGCAAATGTTGATTATTATAAGGAAATAAAAGACCAGCAGATCCTGTACCTAAGCAGTTCCTTAAGTAAAGGGGTCAACAATTGTGTTCGGTTGGGTTCCCTCTAAGAATCTAAGACAAGTATTATTTATAGAGGAGCTAAAGCACCTGTGGAGGCAGGGAAAGAAATATAGTGATCAGGCTGTGTCCAATAGCAATTGGCTGCTGTGACTACTGTTCATAGTGTCCCTGGAGATCCTCTAAGTGACCTTCAGAACATAACCAACATAAGGAAGCAAGGGAATTTACCCACCACTCCATACCCTATCGTGGAGAGTTGCTCTAGGACAGTAACTCTATAGCAGTGACTTCTAGACTCCCATGTATAAGAGGACAACCTTGAAGAACCATATTGGTTCTGGCTTAAAGATGCAGAGAATCATCAGCAAATATTATACTCATGTACAAGTAGCCTCCTGGTCTGGCCAGAGGAATAAAACAGTCAGGGGATACAGGTATATGCATAATTTGGTTACTTAGAATCCTTGGCCATCTTATGCATTCAGATAGAAAACCAAGGCCAAATGACCCCAGACAGATTGGATATACCCTGAATGAACTTCTGGAAAAAAAAATAATGTGTCATCTTCCCCAGAAACTTATTCCAAAGTTTGTCAAGCTTTATGGCATGGCTACATACTAACCAAATTCCTTTTGGTAAGTATTTTTCCTCTATGTTGTGTTTCAAAAGTGAGAAAGAAAGGCTTAGTTGGAAAACATTTTTATTAGTTAAAACATGGATTTTGTTTAAAAGGCCATAGAATTACTGTCTACCTTGCCAAGTATGTAGAAAAGAAGTTCTCTGAGCTGAAGTTCTATTTTCAGATAGCTTACCTGAAACTTTCAATAGGCTGACCTTTTGCCTGGGAGCAGCTCCCCAGGTACACTTTAATTTCAACAGAACTGTGTTCAAGATTGACAAGTTAACACTTGCAAGTCAGAATGCACACCTGAGTTCCTGAGGGCAAAAATCAAGCCAAAGTCCTCAACTGTTATCAAATGCCTTCTCTCTACCTCCTCTCCCAGGAGAGCTTTCATTTCCTCTTACTTTCCTTCTTAATAATAGATTTTTAAAATCCCAAATATTAACTGCTTGCTGAGAAAAATACTCACCCAAATAAATCACCATCACTTTCTTTGACTGCTGGTCAAGTCTTCTTAAAATTAGACACACAAGACAAAGTGACAAGGAGATGGTACAACCGGGCTTTTCTATACAAGGTTGGAGAAGCCTATCTACAAATAAGCAATTTTCTATCTTCCCATGAAAGCTTTTCTCTATACTTGCGCAGAGTCCATTGTTATAACTAAAAAAGAAAAAAAAATCACTTCCTTTGGCGCAGAACTTTAATACAGCCCAGAGAGAATCACGGTCAAGGTCACAGAGGTCAGAGGTCCTCATTGAAGCTGCACTGTATTCTTTCATTTTTCACACTCACACATTCTCCTACACCCCCTTCCATTGGGTATGATTTATGTTCAGTTGGTTCAGCTACAAGCCTGGAATGTTTACACAAAGGCTTAATAGACATTTACTTTGGAAGTCCTTTTGTAAGATAGAATCGTGGAATTGGCCCATTGCCGAAGTCAGAAGGGTAGGACACCTGGAAGTTAATGATCATTTTGCAAAGACCAGAGGCATGTAACAGAAGGTTCCAGAAGTACAGGGACTTTGTGTGATAACCACATTGCCCTCAGACATACACCTTTGGAATGACTAAAGAGAAAGCCATGCTTAATACAGACTTCCACAGATAGCAACATACAGGATCCAATTACTCAATAATTTAATGCTTTAGTTTTGTATCATGCTGCATTCCATCTGGTTCATATGTTTCTGTGCAGCATATAAAATAATGCCCCCCCCCACATATTCCAAAAATCCCACATATCAGGGAGTCTGCTTTATTTTGTTTGTGCTGAGCTCACCTTTGGAGAAGATATAAAAGAATTATCACTCTCACCTTGTAGATGAGGAAACAGAGGCACAGCAAAAACATACTCAATGTTACATGCTGTGTCACTAAAGAAACTAGTCTTTGTAGACACTTTACCACTCTTACACAGGTGTTTAGATTTGGCTATCAGGGATCTTTCTGTGATCTAGCCAAACTCAGAAATATTTATTCATCAGTATTAAAATTGCATCGCTAAGCCCAAGAGAGGATAAAAAAATATTTAACTTCCTTGAGACTATAACCTAGCTTGAGAGAAAAAAAAAATCTGCTTCTTCATGTTATTTATTCTTATATTCAGTCAAAACACTCATGCATGTAATCCTAGTTACTCTGGAGGCTCAATTCTAGAGGACTGAGGTTCAAGGACAACCTGGGCAGAGCAATTTGATAGATTCCATCTCTAATTGACCAGCAGAAAGCAGAGCTGGAGGAATGGCTCAAGTACTGGTAGAGTGCCAGCTACACAAGTGTAAGGCCCTGAATTCAAACCCGGTACCATCAAAAAATATTACTTAGGAGTCAATAGGTGAGCCCATATGAAGATACAGCTCCCTGTTTAGACTCTCAAGTTGCTCACAGGGCAGCAGAGCCCAAAGTAGTACAGTTGGTGACGCTTTTCCAGGAGGAACACTTCAAAAGATCTTGGCTCAGGGTTTAGACTAAGTATTCAAAACAAATACCCAAAGTGAGAGGCAAGGGATGGCACAGGATAGAGAGGCTCTTGACACTTGTAGCACTGTGCTTCAGTTGAGTCTAGGACCCGCTTGTAGAGCATGTGACTTAAGCAGTCACCAGGCCACTGTGCTGACAAAGACCCCTTGCTTAGTTTAATACTCATGAGTTTCACTATCATGAAATTGTTGATTTTTAAGCAAGAGTCCCACATTCTGCATTGCACTAGGTCCTGCGAATTACATAATCAGTCCTGTTTTGTTTTGTTTTTCAGCTCAGTTATCAGCAAAGTAAACATCACTGATTATTTTTAAACACTTCACCTCAAACCTTGTCTGCAGAAGATTGAAACTGAGAAACACAGGCCCACACTCAAATCTCCATAGAGACCACTGAGACCACAGAGACAAAGAGATGTCCAGTAGACTTCCAGACTGGGATAATATTCACTCAAACTGGAAAAAATATATGTAGTGAAATCTCTCCAAGTTGACGGTCAAGATCACAGATAAGAATGTAACACTTCAAATAAAACTTTCATCCTTGGCTTGAAGATGACATTAAGTATCTACTTAATACTGTAAAAATATTCCATCAGTCATGTTGCCTAATGGTTGAAAACTACATGTACTCTGAAAAAATCCCCAATCTATCATTTATCAGCAGTAAGATGTGGCAATGTGGATAGATTGGGTTACAAACTGACTTCTGTAGTATAATGAAGGACACAAAAGAATATGGATAGTCCTCTGAAAAATAACGTCCCTCCACACTCCTCCCCAAATCAAAGGATGTGTTCCCAGAGGGACCCAATTCCTCATTACTCCTGACTTTTTTCCTATGCTCTCAGACTGAGCCTTACTCTTCGCCACAGTAGTCTGCGTTGATCATTTTAAAGCAATTGAAGATTTTCCCCTTGGCATGTTTCCCCTCATTCCAATAAATCTCTGAGCCATGGAAAGTGTCCTGGCCATTGTCAATGTCCTGAGAGAAGAGGTATGAGATAATAAGCAGGCCATCTGGGTCTTGGTAGCTGGGCTGGATGGCTTCGGCAGCCCCTTTTATCACCAAGGGAGCACTTATTCCTGGGTCATGAAATTTGTCACAGCAGCCTTCCCTCAGCCTTCATTGCCCTCCAACTGTTTCCTCCCCTGCCCCTTCGCTCTCAAAGATGACCTCTCCACCTACTTCCCTGGGAAAATTGAGAACATCTGATGAAAACTCCCACAAGTTTCCTCCCAAACTTTTCAGTTTTCTTTGGATCATCCTCCAAACTTTCTTCTTCCTTCCCGCCCATCTTGGTGGAAGAAATGTTCCCTGCCACATGGACAGGTTAACCCCTTCACCTGCCTCTAATCATAATCGGCTTCTTGCCACTTTTTAAATGGCATGTGGTCAGGTAGTGTGATATCCCCTGTTTTGTTTTTCTGGCTCTACATTTTCTTGGCTCTTCAGGTTTGGTGTATGGGTGGATATGATTCAAAATGAACTTTGTGATGCCTGGAATTTTGATGGGGTTGTACTAAGTTTGTAGATAAGTTTAGGTAATACACACTTTCTAAAAATCCATGAACATCTTTCCATTAATCCTTTTTTCTTCTCCAAATTTTCTCATTGGTGCTTTATAGATTTTGTATACAGTCCTTTCATGTCAACCAACAGAACAGAAGTGTGTGTGTGTGTGTGTGTGTGTGAGAGAGAGAGAGAGAGAGAGAGAGAGAGAGCCCAGAAATGAATCAACACATTTATAATCATTTTATTTTTAATAAAGTATCAAAGGATACTTGTGCATATCCAATGACATTGGATATTCACATGTAAAAGAAATGGAATTTATTTTTGTAATACAAGCATTTGAACTCAGGGCCTCAAGCCTGCTAGGCAAGTATTCTACCACTTGAACCATGCTTTAATTATATTTCAAATAGGGTCTCATGTGTTTCCAAGAGTTGGCCTCCAACCAGTCATCCTACCTATCCCTCTGCCTAACTGGATTATAGATATAAACCGCAACGCCCTACTTGTTGATTGAAATAACATCATTAACATTTTTCCCAGGCTGGTCTTGAACTATAATCCTCTGATCTCTGCCTCCTGAATAGCTGGATGACAGGCATGAGCCACTCCACTTCCGACCTTGGAGTTGGATTCTTATCTCACACAATGTACAAAACTCAACTGGAAATGAAATTGTCTATTGAAAGGTCAACCAAAGTTAATGACCTAAGATTTCCACCCATCCTGTTTGCATTCCCAGAAGCATTCTTGCCTTTCAAAATGGGAACTCTTCTTCCTTGTTTTCATTGAGGTTGGTCTCCCTCCAATTTTTCTTACCATTCATTTCAAATGTCCATCAATGTTGTTCCCCATTCTATGTCACTCATGAAAGTTATTCTCAGACCACCACTCTGGCTTCATCTCTGATCACTCAATTATCTTTTTTCTAGACCTTTCTCCTTGGCTTCCAGATTCATTGTGTGTTTCCCAACATCAGTCTCCGACTTCTGGCCTTACCTCTAAATCCCAGATCAATCCTCTAACACCTGCCAACCACTCCCGGCTACCTGCCTGACCTCTCCCTGCCTCTTCAGGCTGTAACTAACCAAAGCAAAATGAATACATCACAGAGTGAATATATCAAAATACA
Source organism: Perognathus longimembris pacificus (assembly GCF_023159225.1). Lineage (NCBI taxonomy): Eukaryota > Metazoa > Chordata > Mammalia > Rodentia > Heteromyidae > Perognathus > Perognathus longimembris. The sequence continues at coordinate 59,156,868 of NC_063166.1, forward strand.
GCATTTTACATGCCTTTTTGAAAGCCTCTAATGGGATTCTGGATTAGGAAGTGCATTGCTATTTGACTGAAGCTCAATAGGTCTGCAGATAGAAATAAGAAAGAATTTTTCCTGCTTGGAAGAAGGTGAGACAGTATAGTCAGATCTTGATTGAAAGCTATAAAAATGTACTAACTCGGTGTTTCATACTGTATATTTGACTCATAGTCCTCTTAAAATTATCCAATGTAAGACATCTGATAATAGATGGTGATATCATCAAAAAAATTAGACAAACAGTGCTTGCACGCCTAGAGATATTGAATTAAGTACTTACTTTGGCTCCAAGTCAAGGCACAATGGCACTGTATGAAGCAGGAAGTGATGGGGCGTCTAGCTTGGGCACAGTAGATCAAGAAAAGCTGTGACCTCTTTTCCACGTATTGTTCACACTGTAATGCTTTCCTTCCATCAATTAAAAGGTACATGTGGATTCTGTCCCTCCAATTACTGGTGTCTGTTAAGCATCTCTCTGTGATTCGGACCTACTTTTCTTAGTGAGTGAGTGCCTGAATTTGCTACCTAAATCACATCCTAAATCCTCAGGAGCTCTGTGAATGATGTACTTCCGGAAGACACTTCAAAATGTTCCTAACCTTCCTTCCTATGTTAGGAAAATTACAAAGAGTTAATATAATTTTGGCTATGCATGTGTCCCATCCTCCTGCTAGAGTAGAAAAAAAAGTTGTGTAAATCTTAGAAGTTCACAATTATATACAAATACCTTATATACCTTATAGGGAATAATTAGCACAGGTTTAGGCAAGTCACAGCAGAGGTTCACAAGAGCCCAATAGCTATACCCTTATGAACACTTAAGATGATGCTAAATGAAATGAACTCCATGTTATGGAAACGATTGTTATATCACAGTTGTAACTACTTTCAACATGCCATGTGTAACTGTAGCTTCTATTATTGATGATCTTCTTGTATCACCTTCCTGTGGTTGTACATATACTATCTCTGTATCTTATCTGAGTATACTGGAAACTGTGTATACTGGTGTACTGGTATTGGAACTAGGAAATTGAAAGGGAATACCAAAATCTAGAGACACAGGGTAAAAAAAGACAAACAACTACAAAAGCAATACTTGCAAAACTGTTTGGTGTAAATGAACTGAACAACTCATGGGGGGGGGGTGGAATGGAAAGGGGGAGGGAGGGGAATGAGGGATGAGGTAACAAACAGTACAAGAAATGTATCCAATGCCTAATGTATGGAACTGTAACCTCTCTGTAATTCAGTTTGATAATAAAAACTTAAAATTTTAAAAAAAGAAAAAAGTTAATAATTTTGAACAAGAATGTAGGAAAGCTCCCTTCCTCCACCAGGAACCTGGACTCCCATCCAGGGACTCCTGATAAGTGCTGGCCTCACCCTAAAATCAGGGAGGCCTGTGCCCTTAGGAAGCCAACCATCCTCCTCCATATGACCTTTGGCATTCACACCTTCCCAGTACCCTAATCTGTTCCATATTCTAGTCAGCTCTGAGGGAAAGGATCATGATTTTCACACAGTCACTACATGCTTCCTTCCCACTCACATCTGCCTGGGACTGGGAGCAATGGTGAATTGAGCTCTGCCTCCCCCTTGAGCTGTGCCTGATTGGCCTCTGCTTAGTGAAGGTGTGCTGTGGGAATTAGCTATGGACAAAATGGCCTCCCCAAATGACAGTAGAGAGCTATGGGATTGCCTTCTCTTAGCCTAAATGGAGTGCGTAATCAAAACCACACCACAGTTATGAATGAAACATAAGGAGCAAACTCATGTAGGTATAACCATTAGGGAGACCTGTAGGGAGAAGAAGACAAACCAAGATGCTGCTTCTTTTCCCTGACTTACCATTTCACACTATTTTCATTCATAACTGGGTGTGTTTTCAAATTCATTCACCAACCAGGATGTTGAAATTAAGAGTAAAAAACAAACAAATAAAAACCTATCTGAGACATTTCCAAGACTTAATAAAACAAGTACTACTCGCTTCAAGCCTAGCCATTGACCTCAGCTTTTACTCACCTTCACTTCTTTCAAATCAAAGCACTATCATTTCTTTCCTGGAGTGTTACACTTGATGGTCAACTGCGTTCTCTGTCTCACCCCTCTCTCACCATATCCATTGTCCACAGAGCAGCTGGAGAGAACATTTTCATATCTAAATTACCTTCTAAACACTTCCCATTGTCTTTGAATGGAAGCTAAGTTTTTGCCCAGCCAACATAATTTTCTTTAAGTTGTTGCTTCTCCTCATCCCATAATGCTTTAATCACCCACTATGCTTCAGCCAGGCTGCCTCATGCCTTCCCATTACATCAGGCTCCTACCATTTGTCTTAGGTTGGGTTTCCCAGAGGCCACGCCTGGAAAGGAGATATGCTGATTACTGAAGGAGGGTTTTTAAGACAAACATACATATTTAAAGAAGTGGAGCCGGCTGCATCTAACGATCACATGGTCTCACTTGAAGTAAGTGGCACCTCATACAACCCACCCATTTTGCTATGGGCCTCTTCTAGAGGTGAACATAATCTCAACCCTTCTCCTCCAGTGGAGAGAAGTTGCTGTTGGGAGCAAAAAAGCACTAAACCCTCACCTAAGGTAGGGGATGGGCACCATGGCCCAGGAAAAAAAGGGGCTTAGGAAAAACATTAATAGTTCTAGTAGATCTGCCTTCAGAATTTATTTAAGCTACTCGACTTCCATGACATACTCCCTTTTCAGATTGTCACCTGGTTGGCTTCTCATCATCATTGGTATCATGGTTCAAGTGGTATCTTTGCTAAGTGGCCCTGTCTGACAACTTAGCTCAAGTAGCTAGCTACTCTACTATGCTACCCTCTTGATTTGTCACTTTATCTGATACTATCCTTTCTCATGCTGAAATCATATTTTCTAGTCTTTTTCTCTTGCATATTTACTGTCTCTGCTACTGGAATAAAAAGTCCACACAAGCAGAAATCCAGTCTTGTTTACCAATCTAATGGTAAAGTCAAAAGTTTTTGGACTCAGACATCCTAATTCAATGACTCCACCATTTACTAGCTATGTAAGAGTAAGTAAGCAAGTTAATTAACTTCTTATCAGGCCAGATTAATAGGCTTATTAGGAGGATTAAATATGTTGGTACAAATAAAGTGCTTGGAATAATGCCTGACGCATGTACATCTTTCAATAAAGGCTAGCCCAGAAACCGAGTATATGAGTAAAGGAAATGAATACGTAAATTAACGAATGAATGGGCTTCCTGGCAATCCAAGTTGCCCATTTGTTCTCTATATACAACAAAAGCTATTGGCATTCTTCTGATTTTTAACCACTAGGAATACATAAATTCTTATCCTAAATTACCAATAGGTATCCGAATTACCTAAATGATTTTTTCTTTCTTGATGAGACTTGAAACCAGTCAATACACTCATCTTGACCACATTCATTGCAAGTCGCTAGACTTGTAGTTCAGTCTTCTGGACCACAGCACGCTAAATAATAAAGGAGGCCCTACAAGGCCCACAGCCTCTACCCTCACCCCCAGCCACAAGAAGCAATGGCTCCAGCAACCCTCAAGCCAACTTTGCTGTGTGATTAAATAAGCTGGGTGCATCCAAACCAAAGGAAGCTTTCAGGAAAATCCAGCCACCAAAGGAGCTCTGCTTTTGTTTGTGATCTGGATGAAATGGGTAAAGGAGAAATTATTTCAACTCTCCTTGCAGAGATAGGCTTTATGGGAAATAGGAAGTAGGACAGGCCATTCAACAAATATAATATGACCACCTTATGCTAACAGGCATGTGGAAAACATAAACATAAATCTTATCCCAGGATGAAATGAAAAATAAAAGGCTCAGAAATCAGCTGTCATCGGGATAGATGACTATTTACCAACATATCTCACAAGGAGGTTGTTTGAACATGTCCAATAACATTGATCAGGATAAACTGTATTCATAAACTGCCTTATTGAATGACAACTCCTTTGTACAACTAAAGATAATTAAAAATATTTTTTAAAAAAATAAAGTGTCAGATAAGACATTCAGTAAGGAAAGACACCCCACCCCCACTAAACAAATGTAAGTCACCAAAATATGATGGAAAGAACATGCAGTATATTTGTCTGGTGGGAGGGGGGAGATGATGATAACAATGAGGATGACTCAAAGCTAGAAGAACCATAAAGAGCTATTCATTTTTTTCTTGACTCAGCCTTCAACAAGGAAACTAAATTCAAGCCAGGTTCAAGGGGAGTCATTGTAGAAAACATTGAAGAATCTGAGTTCCCAAAACAAATGACTTAAAATGATACAAATCACAACCAGCCTAAGGTCCAAAGAGAGACTGGTGGAGCTGATGAAAAGTTCAGTGTTTAGCAAGGGTTTGTGTCAAATAAACCCAGATCTCCAAAGGATCAGAAAGCTCAGCAAAAATCTGGACAACTTCTAGATTCTCTCCTTCTTACATCACAATGTCATCTCAGTGGTTCCACTTCCAAATAAGGCCTACAGTCTTATTCTTTATATGCCTACATCTAAAATGCTGGATCATTTTTGTGTGTACTAATAATGGGACTTGAACTCAGGGCTTCTGCATTTTTCCTTAGCTCTTCTTTTTCTCACAATGAACACTATCATTTAAGCTAAACACTTCACTTTTTTGCTGGTTAATTGGAGACAAGAGTCTCACCAACTTTCCTTCCTGGGATAGCTTCAAAACTTAATCCTCAGATTCAGCCTCCTGAGTACTTGTGATTATAGGTATGAACTGTCAGCACCTATACCATTTCTAGCAGTGGCTAAAGGCTCAAATGTAACACATAGAGGAGCAGGTCACAGAAAGGCAAGTCATTATAGGCAGAGATGCATGGGAATCTTGGTTTGGAGCTTATTCAGGCAAAAAGACATACATGAGGCTTGATCTCAACTAATCATTTGGCATAAGTAGCATTTACCCATTATTCCAGATGCTAAGAAAGTAAAATGACTGGATACAGTGGCACTCCCAATGCAAAAAGAAATTAGTGGCATGACTCATGTACTTGAACACCTTTCTAGAAAGCAAGAGGCTCTGCGTTCAATCCCCAGCATTGAAACAAGTTGAATACATAGACACATGTCTTTACTCCACTCCCAGCAACTCTTGAGGGGGAGCTAGGAATATCATGATTCTAGGTCAGCATGACATGCAACAGGGGTGGGGGTGTGGACAAGCTTAAATAGAAGGGCTGGACTTGCACCCAAGTGGACAACAAGTATGGCCAAAAAGAGAAAACAAACTCTGCATGAGATTTTCAATGTATCCTACTACATAGCACTTTTCCATAACCTCTCTCCCTGTAGATTTTCACAGGTACTTCAAGGCAGGATAGTCAAAGTTAGACACAATCGGTTGTCTCCTACTTTATCCTTAGTCTTTTCCTCCTTTAGAATTATTTACTGCCTTCCTTTATCACATTACCCTGGGAAAGAAAAATGTTACTTTTCCTTGGTACTTGCTTCAAAGTCAATGCCACGTTTAGTTTCAGTCCAGGAGGCTAGGAAGGTAGTGTCTGATTCCTGATTATATCCATGCCACGCATTGAGACAGGTACAGTATGTGGCAGGCTCTCCATAAAAGCTTTCAGAAATGAATGAATTGAGCCACAGAATGAATGGGTGGCTCACTTTGATCATGATTTAGAACACAAAGCCCTCAGAGCATGGTAAAGCTAAAAGGAGACATTCCCATGTGTTGGTCCTGAGCTGCTGGACTTGGAGAAAGGGGCAAGTGAGAATCCCACCTATGCAACCTGGGAGTGGAGACATGAACTGTGAATTCCAGCAACCCCCCTGGATACAGGGATCTGGAGATAATCAGAGCCATCAGGAACTTCTCTGTGGATTTAGGTTTTGAGATTTTTATAGCTGCCTCCTTGTACCACGCCCTATTCAACTTTGCAATGTGGCTGGGAAAGCAAAACTCAAAAAGGAATTATGGAGCAAGAATCTAGGTCAGCAGGAGCCATGGGGGAGATTGAGCATCCCTGAGCACCAGCTAAACCAAAGCAACTACAAGGTCATTGTTGAAGAATTAACTGGAGAAAGTCAGGCTCATTCTACACCCAAATACCATCACAGAACAATGACAAGAACATGAGCAGTGGCAGCAGCTGACATTCGACTAGATTTACAGGGTATATCCAATATGCAAGAGCCACTCTAAGTATCCAACCCATTTTTTCTCTTTCTTTGTATGTATGCATGTATGTGATTGTGCATGTGTTGGCTTACTCTAGTAGTAATCATACAAAGCTGAAATCATCATCCTTAGCTCATGGATGAGGAAAAGGAAACACATACCTAGGATTCAAACCAAGGTCATTATTGCATACTCTGTGTTTCCATCAATCTTAGCTCATTGAGGAGAATGACAAAACCCTAACTCCTGGAACACTCAGTAACATTTACAGTTTTCTGTCTTGGAAGGTATGACAGGTTTACCGAGGAAACATGTATAGAGCCAGGAAAAAAAAGCGTTATTTCTCACTCTGACTCAAATCACACTTGTTTTTTTTTTTTTTTTGTAAATTACTTCTATTTGTTTTACCCTTGCACTGACAAGATAACTTCTAACTCTTTGCTCCTAATGCAGTGTTAGAAGTTATTACTAGAAAGGAGAACTGGGATTGGGTTGTCCATTTCTGAATCGCTAAACCTTAAACCCAGAAATGGATCCTGCTAAGCACAATTTTGTGAGAGAAGATGGTGTAGAATCTTCAGTAAGCAAGGTTGCAAGAAAGAGAGGATGAGGGAAAGAAGAAAGGCTGTGTTGTTGCATTCTCCCTATGTGGGCAGGAAAATCTGTGAAACTCTTTTTTTTTTCAAATTTTTATTATCAAACTGATATACAGAGAGGTTACAGTTTCATACGTTAGGCATTGTTTCTTTTTTTTTTCTCAAATTTTTATTATCAAACTGACATACAGAGAGGTTACAGTATCATACGTTGGGCATTGGATACATTTCTTGTACTGTTTGTTACCTTGTCCCTCATACCCCCCTCCCTCCTCCCCCTTTCCCTTTCCCCCCATGAGGTGTTCAGTTCACTTACACCAAACAGTTTTGCAAGTATTGCTTTTGTAGTTGTTTGTCTTTTTTTACCCTGTGTCTCTCAATTTTGGTATTCCCTTCCAATTTCCTAGTTCTAATACCAGTATACACGGTTTCCAATATACTCAGATAAGATTACAGAGATAGTGTATATATAATCACAGGAAAGTGATACAAGAACAACATCAATAAAAGAAGCTACAGATACACATAGGACGTTGAAAGTAGTTACAACTGTGATATAACAATCGTTTCCATAACATGGAGTTCATTTCACTTAGCATCATCTTATGCTTTCATAAGGGTATAGCTATTGGGCTCTTGTGACCCTCTGCTATGACTTGCCTAAACCTGTACTAAGTATACCCAATAAGGGGGACCATAGAGTCCATGTTTCTTTGTGTCTGGCTCACTTCACTTACTATAATTTTTTCCAAGTCCTTCCATTTCCTTACAAATGGGGCAATGTCATTCTTTCTGATAGAGGCATAAAATTCCATTGTGTATATGTACCACATTTTCCTGATCCATTCTTCTACTGAGGGGCATCTGGGTTGGTTCCAGATTCTAGCTATGACAAATTGTGCTGCAATGAACATTGTTGTACTGGTGGCTTTACTATGATTTTGTTTGTGGTCTTTTAGATAAATACTAAAAAGTGGGGCTGCTGGGTCATAGGGGAGTTCTATATTTAGCCTTCTGAGGAATCTCCATACTTCTTGCCAGAGTGGCTGAACCAGTTTACATTCCCACCAACAATGAAGTAGGGTTCCCTTTTGGCTTCATCCCCTCCAACAATTGTTATTATTAGTTTTCTTGATATATGACATTCTTACTGGGGTGAGATGGAATCTCAATGTTGTTTTGATTTGCATTTCTTTTATGGCCAGTGATGTAGAGCACTTTTTCATATGTTTCTTGGCCATTCTCATTTCCTCATCAGAGAAGTCTCTTTGTAAGTCTTTAGCCCACTTGATAAGGGGGCTATTAGTTCTTTGCGGTTTTGTTTTGGAGGAAGGTAATTTTTTTAGTTCTGCATATATTTTAGATATGAGGCCTTTGTCCGTTGAATGGCCGGTAAAGATCTTCTCCCATTCTGTGGGCTTTCTGTTTATCTTGCGAGTTATGTCCTTTGCCGTGCAGAAGCTCTGCAGTTTGATGCAGTCCCATTTGTCCAACCTTTCTTTGATTTGTAGCCTTTCTGGGTCTTTGTTAAGGAAGTTCCTTCCTGTGCCAAGGAGCCCAAGTGTTTCTCCTACTCCTTCCTTTAGTGTATTCAGGGTGTCTGTTTTGATTTCGAGGTCTTTAATCCATTTGGAATTGATTTTGGTGCAGGGTGATATATAAGGATCTAGTTTTAGTTTGTTGCATATGTTGAGCCAGTTTTGCCAGCACCATTTGTTAATGAGGCTATCTTTCTTCCAAACTATTGTTTTAGCTTCTTTACCAAAGATTAAGTAGGTGTAGTTCTGTGGGTTCATTTCTGGGTCTTCAATTCTGTTCCACTGGTCTTCAGGCCTGTTCCGGTGCCAATACCAAGCTGTCTTTATTACTATAGCTTTATAATACAGCTTGAAGTTGGGTATTGTGATTCCTCCAGCACTGTTCTTTCTGCTTAGGATTGTTTTTGCTATTCTAGGTCTTTTATTGTTCCATATGAATTTCTGGATTGCTTCCTCTATTTCATTAAAAAATGGTGTTGGGATATTAATGGGTATTGCATTGAATTTGTAGATAGCCTTTGGCAATATTGCCATTTTGATTATATTAATCCTCCCAATCCAGGAACATGGGAGGTTTTTCCATTTCCTTAGTTCTGACTTAATTTCATTTTTCAAGCTTTTAAAGTTCTCCTCAAAAAGGTCTTTCACTTCTTTGGTTAAGGTTATTCCTAGGTATTGTATGTTTTGGGGGGCTATTGCAAAAGGAGTTGTTTTCCTGATTTCCGCCTCGGTCTTCGGGTCGTTAGCATAGAGAAAGGCCGTTGATTTTTGAGGGTTTATCTCCGATAAACTACTCAGAAAAACCCAGATGTGCTGTGGCTCAAGTGGTAGAACACTAGACTTGAGCAAAAGAAGTTCAGGGACAACACCTAGGTGCTCAGTTCAAGCCCCAGGACCAGAAAACAAGGGTAATAAAAATATAATACTTTTAAACAAGGAAATGTTTTGGTTCAACAAAAAGAATTTTTCGTAGGCTTGAAAACTATTACAAAATGGAATAATATTTCTTATATGGTTTTGAACTCCATGTTAGGAAGAAGATGCCTATGTATTATATATGAGGAATTCATATATCCTAAAGAAATTCTTGCATATATTTACAAACAGACCTGTTTGTAGATGTTTCTGTTGCTCTGTAAAATAAATTCTATTGATTGGAGAATGAATGACATGTGTGTATATTATACATGTGTGCATAAGGATGCATGGGTGTATATATGTAAGCACTTGGGTTTATGTGTATGTATGTACCTGTTTGAGCATGGGTGCTGCATGTACATACACACACATCATATCACATAGGTAGAAACTTACATCAGGTGTTCTAAATGTGCTTATTCTGTATTATAAAGCAGATCTTATGCTCATGATTCTACACCAGTAATATGTTTCCTTTGTAGTTAGCGTAGAGTAGGTTTTCAACAATACTTTCCAATTTTAATGTGGCACCAGAATATTACAAATTCTATGATTCACAGCAGGATTGATAGACAAAATTTCAGGGCTGTTTTTCAGATTCTAATGAAAAGAAAGCAAAACCCTAGAGATGTGTTTGCTTTAAAATGTGTATAGATATAGATATACTTACCCACTCTTAAATGGGCTTTCTAGCAAATACCAAGTGTTAGAAGCTCACACCTTCTCATAAATCACAAAAATTGGTTAAAGACAGAGACGAAACTATGCTTTAGCAGCTCTTCCTAATTCACAGAGAAACTAAGAAGTCAACTTCCCTTCTACTCTAGGTTTCTTGGGACCTCAGTCATTAAGGAACAACTGGCATCTAGAAGTCCAGTGAAGAAAAAGGATTCTCTCTATGGAGGGACCAGTGGTGTCAATGGAATTGGCATTTTTGTCATGTGAGAGAAAGCAGGAATCTCCCTGAATTTGTAAGTGGGGTCAAGAAAGGAGCACTGTAACCAAATTGTACAAGCATGCCAACAAGGAGACTCAGCCGCACTTTTTATTCTGCACCCTGGCAAAGGCAGCCAGAGGCAGGATAGTCATAGACTTCCTCACAAAAGGAAAAGTTGCTTTCCCCTGGAACCTGTCAGGAAAAAAAATGGAGGAGGAGGGGGAGGGGGAGGGGGAGGGGGAGGAGGAGGAGGAGGGGGAGGGGGAGGAGGAGGGGGAGGGGGGAGGGGGAGGAGGAGGAATACCAGTACCCTAAGGTCAAATCTAAGTCAAAGAAGTGAGAACTCCATTTGGGTTCCATTCACTAGGCGGCATGGCATGCACAGACCATATGGGCAATAAACCAAAAGAGCCACCAAGGAATGCCTTATTCCTAACATCACATGGAGACCAAGAACAATCTCATGCATCACAGCTCATACTTCCCACCCAGAAATCCAAGCTGTGTTCTTTCTGGGTGGCTGGCTCAAAGAGGCATACGTTACAGTAGAAACTCCCATTTACTTTACTTACTGCCATTTATAATGTTTCCTCTATTTGGAGATCATGAATTTATCCTTTTCTCCCCCCTAAGCACACTTTTTTTTCTGTTTGCCAAAATTTTTTTTTCAAATTTTTATTATCAAACTGATGTACAGAGAGGTTACAGTTTCATATGTTAGTCATTGGATACTTTTTTTCTGTTTGCCAAAATTTATACAGCCTATTCCAAAAGCCAAAATGTTCCACAATCTTTCTCAGATTTATTCTCCAGTTTCCATAATAGCTTTAATCACTTCTTTGGAATAGCTCCAACATCAACTAAATCAACATTACTGATCAATAAACTCAATTGTCACCTTCAATCTTTTTGAGAGGTAAGGTGGTAGGAAATGCCACCATTAAGAGTCTTTCAAAGGTTCAGGCTTAAAACAAGACAACTTAAAGTTAATTTAAAAAAAAAATAGCCACCCATCACCTGGGTAAATCTATCAATATTAAGATTTCAGACAATATTTGACCTGAAATTCATTTAACACATAGTACTATAACCATGACTTTTGTAAAAAAAAAAAAATTACATCTCTGCAATTGTCCTACCAAAACAGCCTTTCAGAAGGTTGCTAAGTAAGAGGCTAAGCAGGAAAGAAGAAAAAGATTCCAGACTTCCAATTCCTTCACAGAGACCCGGGTAGACTTCTCAGCTTGTGAAGCACCAGACATTCATTATATGTATGTTGCATGTGTAGAAAGCAACTTGACACTTGAAAGCTTCTTTGCTTCTTCTTTAAACACATAACAGCCTAGAGTAAAGCATGATACATAGGTACAATAGCACCTCTTCCATTTTTACATTCTAAAGTCCACCAGCAAAGCTGGAGCAATCAGCATGCCAACAACTCATTCTTCTTTCTTATATTCTGTCATAATTTGCTTTGGCAGTTACTCCTACCATGGGGCCTGCATGAAAAAGAAGACATAATGGTCCAGGAAACAAAAAGATGTCAACGAACTAAATTCATCAGCTAGCCCCAACCACTGAAGGCAATTGGTAGCCAACTCATACGGTGGTAACTATCCCAGATAAAGTAACAGAAAACTCACCACTTTCCTATCAATAAACATGTTTTTGTTCTTGTTGTTTGGTAGTGTTCTGATTTGAACTCGAGATCTTGTGTTTGCTTGGTAGGTACTCTTCCACTGGGGCCATTGCTCCAGCCCTGAAGTTATTTCCTTGGAGGATCTTTACAAATGGAGAAAAAGGAAGACATTGGGTTTAGTTGTCTGCCAAGCTTACTAAAGCTCTGAAGAAATGTTTGCACTATCAGTTTGTGCTTAATACATTCTACTTCCAAAGAGTCATTCTTCTCATGTTATCTCTTCCTGTCAAGCCTTTGGACATCTATGTAGCTACCCTATACTTCCTACTTCAGGAAAGGAAAAATATGTGGCTTGGTTTCTAATCTGCCATAACTTTTTCCATCCTGTTAATTTAAACCTGTGTCTTTGTATTGAAATATATATTATATAATATATATATCGTGAACAAAACATAAATGAGCTTTACTCTTTGGCCTAGTCTGACAATCCCTACCTTTTGAGTGTTTAGCCCATTAGTGTTTAATGTAGACAGTTGTATTGTTGTGTTTAAGTCCAAATTGTTACCACTCATTTTCTATTTGTCCCATATTTGTTTTACCCTTAGTTTCTTCTTTGCTTCACTTTAACGAGTCAAGTACCTTTCTGTGTGCTTTTTAATGTATTCTTGTCTTTTTAACTATATCTCTTTGGCTATTTTTGATTAGTGGTTAAAGGATGATAATATATATTTTAATATATCACAATATAAACATATTAATATTATGCCACTTACTATCAAATACATAAATTTTACAAAAATAGTTACTTACTTTTACTTTCCTTTTGCCTTTATGTGATTTTGTTACATATTTGCATAGGTAAAATTCATAATATATCACTGGTTTTACTTGAAATAGTTGATCTTTTAAAGAAAATAGGTAGATGGCGTTGCCTATTGATTGATGCTTTCACTATTTCTGAAGCTCTTCTTTCCTTCCTGTACGATGCTCAATTTGTTTCCATTCCATTCTGAATTTTTCTTCCAAGTATTAAACTTGCCATCTAATAGAGATCGCGGTGCCTAGTTGAAGACCTAACCCTAGAGAAGTCCAGTAAAGATCTGGAGTAGCCTTCTTATGAACACAAATACACAGACCATCGAAGTGATTTGCAGCAGAAGACTGACAAGCTAAAGATACAAATAATCTTTTCTGAAAGTTAGAACTAAGATCAAAGGTTTAAGAGACTGAAGAGCTGATTTACACTCGTGATAAAGAACTAGGTTTTTCAATATGGAACATAATGCCTTGAAAACCATCCGTTCTCAATGACAGGGCTATTCAGGACAGGAGGCAGCATTTTACAGAGGTTAAATGTGAGCTCTGGTATCTCACATCCTAGTCTAGATTCCTACTCAACACACCATAATGATGTGACTTTGGGCAAGGTTGTCCAGCCTCACTTTCTTATCTACAAAATGGGTCTGACTACAACAGGACCACTATCAGCAAGTTGTTGAGGAGGAATCACCTACAAAGAACTCCTCAGAGCCAGGTGCTGGTGGCTTACTCCTGGAATCCTAGCTACTCCAGAGGCTGAGATTTTAGGATCACAGTTTGAATCCAGCCCAGGCAGAAAAGTCTGTGAGACTCTTATCTCCAATTTATCACCAGGACATTGGAAGTGAAGCTGTAGCTCAAAGTGGTAGAATGCTAACCTTGAGCAAAAAAGTTTAGGGACTATGCCCAGGCCCATGGCAAACCAAAACCAAAACAAGACAAAAAAAAACAAGAACCCCTCAGCAATGGCTGTGTGGCCATTGCTGGCAGGAGAATGAACTCAAACAAAAGAGGCAGGTCCTAGTAGCTGAGAACTGGGCCTGCATATACTAAAATTGGTGAAGGCCAAAATCAACATGATGGGTATCAGAAATATGATAGATCACTGCTCTCAAGCAGTTAAGGCAAAAAGTCATTTGTAAAGAAACCATACATATTCACCTAGATTGACTCATTTATTTTTGCATTGAGATAATTGTACAAGGTGAAAATTACCCTTGGACACTCAGAGCACTGAAGGTAAAGTAATATTCCCTGCACTTGACCTTTAGTATTTACACTAGCTGCAACATGGAGAGAACCATGATGCACTTTGTTATATAACAAATCTAATTCAGGGGTCAGCTGCCTCTAGACTATCATGGGAAAGAAACAAGCTAAGGAAATGGATGGGATCTGTGATGTTAAATTTACATAAAAAAGCAACAGAGAGAAAAACAGAGAATCAAGTTACAATATACTTGAACTCTTAGCCATGGTTGGTAGAATATACAATGATATGGCTTACTTTCACACACAACCCAAAAAGTCTACCCTAAGTACTTCATCCAAGAGAAATTGAAAGATCCATTCATAGGGAAAAAAAACCCTTACATCCTCAATATTTGAAGTGACCTTTTCATAACTGTCACAAACAAGAAAGAAACAAGTGTCTCTCAACCTTGAAATGAATAAACCAAGTGTTGGTATATTCATGTAATGGAATACTGCTCAGAATCTGTTTTAAAAACAAGGGTGGGGGCTGGGAATATGGCCTAGTGGCAAGAGTGCTTGCCTCGTATACATGAAGCCCTAGGTTCAATTCCTCCTACCACATATATAGAAAAGGCCAGAAGTGGTGCTGTGGCTCAGGTGGCAGAGTGCTAGCCTTGAGCAAAAAGAAGCCAGGGACATTGCTCAGGCCCTGAGTTCAAGCCCCAGGACTGGCAAAAAAATAAAACAAAAAATCCAAGGGTGAACTGCTGATACATGCAATAGTATACATGAATTTCAGAGACATTGAGCTAGGTAAGAGCAGCCAGATTCACAAGCCTTCACTGTATAATTCCATTTATGGGACCTTCTACAAAAGGATCAGAGTGTGGGAACAGGTTGACTACAAAGGAGTAGCACAGGGGGATTTTTTTTATAGATAATGGATATTTGTATATATTGAGAGTGTTGGTGTTTAAATGACTGTATATATAATATCAACATTCATAGAATTGGTGCATTTAAAAGAGAACTTTATTGTATGTAGTGAGTGACTCTGTTAAATAAACAAAGCCATGGTCCACTCTGACAGCAGCAACAACCTCAAAGTTGAAAATCAAACCTGTATACTAAGACTATGAACATTCCACCGTCTTGTGCTCCAGCCATTGGCAGCAGAACCCTAGGCCCTAAGAAATTGAGATGGTCTGTGATTAAGCTAAAGTATTTGCAGACTAACAGACTCTTTGAACCTCTGTGAGACTACACCTCCAGCCCTGTGACAAAGCCAAATCATGGGGATTGGTTGTAGTCCAGTACCACAAAAATGACAATCACTCACTGAGATAAATAACAAAAAAATTTAAAGCAAAATACCAGGGATTTTTTAAAGGATGGAAACATAACATCAGGCTCTGAGAAAAGGAATCACATGGATGGTAAATTGCCTTTGATCGTCCATGAAGTATTTGGAGCAGATGATAAAACCATGGAACTGGACATAATTGTAACATGAACTCCAGCTCTGACCTTGGCTATATGACTGCAGCAGATTGAATTTGGGGTCTAATTCAGCACCTTTTCCTGAACCATGCTTTTTGTCATGTGACAAAGTTTCCTCTCTCTACTGGGTAGATACTTGACATGGAGCGTCCAAACCCTTGACACTGAGTGCCATGTCAACATGCTCTGGCCAAAGAAGTTTGGAAAGCTCTCACATTAGGGTCTGAGGCCCTATCTGAAAATAGTGCGTGCATATGTGTCTGTTTGTCCTCTTGACCTTTGTCATCTGCATGAAGAGAATTTCCCTTGGGAAGCTATTGTCCCTTTAGCCAGAGCATAAGACATCTGCCACAGTAGCTAATTAGCTGACCTATGCATGAGAAGTTAGTAATTTATGTTTTAAGTCATGAAGTTTTCTGATACAGCATCACTATAGCATAAGCTAACTAATGCAATGATCTCAGGTGAAGACCTGAGTCCCCATTTATCCATTCATTCATCCCAAACCCTACATGCCTTTATTCAATGTGCTAAGGACTGGAGTCTATGCTAGGCTACCTGAAGATCAATGAGTTTCCTTGGCCCTTTCAAATGGAATCCAACAGTCACTTCCATATGGGTCATTTATACACAAATGTCAGCAGCTCTACATCCCTTCCTGCTCGTAAACAAGGTCCCATGCTAAAAGGTCCCAAGCTCTCAATTGATTAGGTCTGTATTTACTCCAACACATCTCACTCCCCACAGCAGCACACTGCCTGCTCTACCTTCCCAATGTTGGAACTCTGTTTCCCTGAGCGCTGCTAAATATGGAAACAGCAGAATTCAGCTGTGGTAGGCAGTAGACCTATGGGGCCACTTAAGATTAAATGTAAATAAGTTTACATTTCTGTGATAAATTATTTGGTTTAATTACTAGCCCTAAGCTTCCTAACATTTCATCTTCACAGAAAGTTCTACTAGTTCAAGTTTACGATTCCTCTTTTGTAATTGTTACCTATTTCCTTCAGAGGGTTCTTAAGCTATCTTAGAGTGTTATAAGCAGGCTCAATGCTAAACACCAGGCCTATACCTACTACTGGTTATACCTCCTTATAGGGCTCCCTTCTCTCAGGAAAACCCTTCCTCCAGATCTTCACAGTCCCTCCAGAAAACATGGCTCTTGTTGGAGCCTTCTCCCTGACAGATCCACTCTAGAAAGTGCCTCAAGTTGCATGATAATCCATTAGTACATAGAGTAACTGAAAAGAAGAAGATAAAAAAGAAAAGGAAAAAAAGAAGAGATAGCCTCCATTTCTACAGCTATACAATGTGTATGTACGTGGAAAATTAAAAGACTCAGGTGATAGATTAGATTGGATTAGATAGGTGATAGATTCGATAGATAGAGTCTAGATCAGGACTTGGAGCATAGATAAAACACTCCTCCCTCTAGACATCCCAATTGTATTAGAGCTAAATATAATTCTGAGATGCTAGGGACTGGCTGACTCTACTATGTTTTTTAGTTAATGCTCACCTAGGCAAGTTCATAAATGAATTTGAAGTGATCAGCCAACACTCTAAGCAAGGGTCCACAAATATCCCCTTTTGACTGCATTGAAAGTCATCTCCTTTTGCTTTTGGAGGAGTAGGAGAGAGAGATTTGTGAAGAGACGATTCCATTTTCAACGAATGCCCATAAGTGATTGCAAATGGTTCCATAGAAATTCCTAGCTCTTTTCGCAGCTCTCTGGTAGTTGCTTTTAGAAACAAAACATGGCCATGAAAAAGAAAAGGTCTTGCCATCTCTCCCACTTGTATATCAATCTTCCTATTTTGCCCATATGAGAATCACTCTGAATCTTTAAAAATTAAAATACAAGACAGCTTCCTAGGGATGAACATTCAACTAAGAACAAAGCTGAAGGAAGATTCCTGCTGTAATTTTTTTTTCCAAGCTCTTTGGAATTTTTGGTCTTGGGCAGACAAATCAGCACATCACATTTCTCCCAAGTTTCCAACCCCAAAATATTTTTCTTAATTTTGAATCTTTGAAGGAGAACTGGTACATTTTCTTTGTGATTCTTTTTTACTTTTACTACTGAACATGGTTGAACGAGAATGTTAGCTCTTGTCTCATGTCTACCCCCCCCCAAAAAAAGAGAAGCCAGTGGAAAAAGCTGAGGATTGCATTTTCTGTCCATCTATTGAGATTTTCAAAGAAAATATTCTCATTTGAGAAGAAGTTCATCCATGTCATAGTTTTGATGATTAAATTGAAAAAAACTTACCATTTTTAAGTAAGTGAACGCCAATTCCTTCCAAGATTCCAGATCCTAAATACCCCCAGATGCTTAGGGAACTGGCTAGAAATGTACACTGTTATTCTTCAGACCAAACCTCTCTTAACATTTGCTAGTGATATTACTTTTCACTGACTTTATATCCTGCTATTGTGTAAGCCCTATTAGAGCAGGGATCTTTTCTATCTTGTTCATAACTCTATCCTTAGAACAGAAATAGGATGAACACACAGCAGGTACTACATTTTTTTTAATAGTTCGGTGAATAATATTCCAAGATTTGTTCTCTTCTTCTAATCTAGGGTAGGGAGAGATGAGGAGTGGGCTGATTTCTTCAAAAAGGTGATCCTTCAATCACACAGATTGCTCTTTAGATAAGATGAGGAAGAAATAAACTTAACATCAGTTTAGGGCTTCTTCTGTGACTGATACTATGCTTGATCTTCTTAATACATTAGGTTTTTTAAAGCTTTAACATCCTTTCAAATCAATATCTACATTTTAGAAATAGAGCTGAGTTACCATGGTATTGTGTTGCCCAACTCAGAATGTCCCTAGTCCTCTCCAATGTGAAGAATGGCTACTAATGCTCATAGTTGTCCCCTTGGCTCTTGCTCTTTTAGGACAGAAACACTTCAAAAGGATAGTGGACTCCTTACCAAAACTGGTGTAAAGATATAAAAAGTGGTTGACCCTGTGGGACAACTAATGCTCCAAAGCTGTGTGATTACATTGACTCTGGGTTCCAGCTAAGCCAGAGGCTACAATCTTGCTCATCATCTCTGCCTGCCCTCTTCTCCTCTCTTTTCCTGGATTTCTCATATTTCTCCTGAGACCACTCTCTTAATAAACCACTTGCACAAAAATTCCCATCTCAGTCCCTGCTCCTAAGGAACTCCATCTATGTGACAGAAAATGCATCGCATGTTCAAGCTTAGAGAACAAGAAAGTGGAAAGAACTAGTATTCAACATCAGCTCTGTTCATGCCTTGAGCTCTCACCACAGCACTGTACTCCTTTAAGAAACAGTTTGTCTTCAGAGACAATTTCAAAACATGCCACTAGAAGAGTTTAAGAAATATGACTAAGAAAAGAAAAATGTGCAACTGATTTAAACAGCTTGTCTATTCTTTTTTTTTCTTTTTTTTTTTTTTGGTCAGTCCTGGGCCTGAGCACTGTCCCTGGCTTCTTCCCGCTCAAGGCTAGCACTCTGCCACTTGAGCCACAGCGCCGCTTCTGGCCGTTTTCTGTATATGTGGTGCTGGGGAATCGAACCTAGGGCCTCGTGTATCTGAGGCAGGCACTCTTGCCACTAGGCTATACCTCCAGCCCAGCTTGTCTATTCTTAAAAACTATAAACTAAAGGGAAGAAAAGATTCAGAAAAGGAAAACAAGACAAATGGTGGAACAAGAGAATGACTCTGGGCCCTTTTGATATATAAGAAGCCAACTGTCTTCTCCAACACATACCTTGAGTTCTTTCTGATGTTTCACCTTTAAAAGGGACATCGTAACCATGGTGACAAGTCTTGATGCAACGCTCAATAGGTGTTCAATAAATGAAGTTAATATTCTCCTAAATCCCAAGTGCTGCTGCTAAACTCCAAGTATTTCCTGAGATTCAAGTTGTATGTCTCCATACATCGGTTTTCATCCATGTGTACCCTCACCTCCCATTTCTCACCATCATCTTTTTATGGAGGATGGGTCTTAGTGCCAATTAAATAAGTTGACTCCATTTGCTAAGTGATGGTTGAAGACTTCTAAGGGGCTGCCATTATAAGGAAATCACCACACCTAGCCTTAGTTGGAGACAGAAAGGTATGGATTCATCTGCCTGGCATGTTCCTTACCCTCTTTGACATAGGAAAAGGAAATATAGTTCAAATCATTTGTAGTCACCTAAAATCATAGCAAAGGCATGAGCAAATGCCAGAAGAGCACTTGAGGGTAACACATTGAATCTGAGTCCTGAACTAAAGAGAAAGAAAGTCAGAATGCTAGATCAGGGAAATGATTGACAAGGACCAGCTTGGGGCTGTTGTCTCAGCAAATGTCAAAGAATGTGGCAAGGATGTCTTGGGAAGCCTTCTCACTTGTTTGTTTTCAAAAGCCATTTGAAAGCAGAGTCCATGAAGAAAGCTTAGATAAGAGCAGATGGTGTCATCAATGGGTCTTCCAAGTAAAGACATCACTGTGGAGTTGTGGGGTTTTAAGAGAACTCACTGCCTCCATCTCCCACCCTGTCCCCTCAAAGAAATGTGTACATTGTAAAGGGAGAACCATGTGAATTACTTCCACACATAATCTTGCCTATTAGGGATTATTTTTTATGGCAACTTTCTTTTGTGATTCAACAAATATGTCTCTCCCAAATAGACAATTTTGTAATACAACACAAAATGGCCCAAACTGAACTACTACCAGAGCTGTCAAAGCTGTCACTCACTCCAAATTAACATTTGCTTAATTAAGTACTGTTTTCAGGAGGCAGGGAGGGGGCTCTCGTTTATTTCTGATAATCCAAGTTTTGCAAAACTAAACAAAACACTACATGAGCCTCTAAATCCCATGGAGATTGAGGAGAAATTTAAAGGAGAGCAGATAAAGCTTTCAACAGCCACCAATGCCCCTGGCCTCAGATCTTCATCTCAGCATGAAATTCATACTTCAAGGGGCTCAGAAATGGAACTTCTCAGTCCCTTTAAGAAGTACCCCTAAGATTTCAACTTCCGGAGAAACCAGTAACCAATCCCTTGACTGTTAAGAAAAGTAAAGTGATTTCCCAATGATGTAGAACTGCATAGTTCTCTCTACATTCTGGCACAAACCAGCATCCTCCAAAATGTCAAAGGGAACAAACAATAAGCTGAGCATGTGCCATGCAAAAGCCAAGATGGAACTTGACCTTATAAACACAAGCATAACTCTCAATTTCATAAGAGCAAGTTTAGTGTTTCCTACTCTATGGTCCCCCTCACAAAAAAATTAGCACAAAATAGATATCCAGTGGGCAAAATTAGCCAAGTAGATTTTCCCTGAATGGCTTTAGTGATATTTTCCTCTCTCCTATATCCCTACCCAAGTCCTACCTATGCCTGAACATTGTAGTTAGCTTATTTTCTAATAAGTTTTCCTGGTTCATTTCCCTTTATACTCTTCCTTCTTTCTGCCCTGGGGCCAGAAGGAATTCAGAATTTAGTAAAGCTCATCTCATAAGAAATGCCTGCCTGTGTATGAACCTTGACATCACAGCTAAAACAAGAAGTTTCTTAAAAAAAAAACATTTATATTTACATACCAGTAAGTTACAGAAAAAATGAACTGTGTTCTCTGTATTCCAGGTTGTTTTTGTTTTCTGTGTTCAGGGGTTTTGTTTGTTTGTTTTGGTGTCACTACTGGGGCTTGAAGTCAAGGCCTGGGTGCTGTCCCTTAGCTTTATGTTCAAAGCTGGCACTCTACCACTTGAGCCACACCCCCACTTCTAGATTTTTGGTAGCTAACTGGAGAGAAGAACCTCACAGACTTTCCTGTGTAAGCTAGCTCTAAACTTTGATGCTCAGATCTCAGCCTCCTGAGTATCTAGAATTACAGAATGAACGAACAGCACCCAGCTAAATTTTTCATGCTGTTCATTCAGCTGTGAATATGTGCTTCCTTCATCTCCATCTCTCTGACATCACCTTAGCAGTGTTTTTCTTCATAAAGTCACTTCTAACACTGTGTAATATTCACATGATAGCAGTTACCACACCATCTATGATTACTGCCACATCCAAATGGCTGTCTCTGTGTCAGGGAGTAATCGCTACAAACAAATCCCTGCCTCTGCCCCTCCCCTTAAAGAACTAAGTTCAGTGGCTTCAAAGATGAGTCCATAAGTGTGCCCAGCTGTGTTTGCTCATCGATCTGCAATCATCTGTGAGGAGGCACTCACTGGTCTATGAAGTTCCCACAGGGTTGACTTAGAGCTGGACAACAGACATGTGAACTCTCATTCCCCATCAGGCTCTACGGAACATGTTTACAAAGCAGCTGGCCAGTGGTCTAGGAGAAAGTAAGGTCACAAGGGAGAGACCCAGTCTTGGAACATCTGTGATTTTATGGTTGGATATAATTTGTCCCTAAAAGGTTCATGTGCTAAAAGGTTGGTCCTCAAATAAATAGTATTGGGAGATATTAGGACCTTTAAGGGATAGGGGATAAATAGGTCATGAGGACACCACTCTCAAAAGCAATTAATTCTTACCTTTCAGTAATGGGCTAGATCTCTCAGGACTGAGTTACCACAGGGTTGGTTGTTACCTCATGACCTAGGTCACCTCATGTGTTTGTCCTCCTCCAAATGTGCACCCACCACTTTTGCATCCATTCCTGACACATGATATCACCTGCTATGTTATCATGTAGCATGAAGCCCTTGGCGAATGTAACCACCCAAGCCTGGACTTTCATCCTCTAATACCAAAAGCAAAGTAACTCTTTCCTTATAAAGTGTCCTGTCTTGTTTATTTTGTTCTAGCGACACAAGAGAGAGCTTAAAAGCGTTAGCCATCAGACAATTCAAGAAATAAGGAAAACTCCTCTTGATTAAAAAAAAAAAAAAACTAAGTCACCATAGGGCATGATATATAGAGTGGTGAAGGACCATTTTCACATTCAGTCTTTCATGGCATCTCTCGCTGACTGAAATCTCCTCGCAGAGAGGTAAAAGGTTCTTTTTGTTCCACCTATAAGACAAATCTTGAACAACCAGTCTTGTTTGTTAGATGAATATATGAATTAACAAATTGTTTGAAAGAAAGGAGCAAAGGCAAAAAAAAGAGAAAGGAACAAAGGAAGCTCTCTTCATTGATCACCTGTGTGCCATGATTGAATTTTTTTATTTAATCCAATTACTTCATTGGTTTCAGAAGCAATCTCTCAGCACCACGCCAATAGCACCCTCTTTTATTATAAAGTTTGCTAAAATGTGCCCTGAGTTGTGCTTAGCCAAACATGATGGGTTGCCTAAAACTAAACTTCAACTCGCTAATGGCATTAGATCACTAATCTAATATACTCCTTTACTATAAGTCAGCCCCTTAACTGCCCAATCCCAGGAGGAAATTTTATCTTTCCTCTCCAAGGAGGATTTAAACCTGACCTTCCATGGAAGAGAAGGTAAAAACCTCTCTAGACAAAGAAATGAGGTCTATGGAAGAAGATACACTAGTCATTTTCGGATCCTGCCCAAATGCACTTGAATAGGAGGTTCTGTCCTCCATCTTTCTTTTCAGGATGGTCACTTAATGCCTGTGCTATTCTCACCTAATACTATAAGTGCAATCAACCAGATGTATCTACCACCTCAGCTTTATCATAAAAGCTCAAGGAATATGATCAGTGACAAAGATTAAGGGAGCTTTGCAAAAAGACGAGGGCATATTCCATGGTAATTCCTAATCGGTTTCAGCCAATATGGCACCAGTGACAAAGGCATCAGCTTTATCTAACAAGAAAGGGACGGCGCTGCTTTCTAGGGTACAATAAGTCTAAACAGAAAAAAAATCACCCAACAACCCCAGGTGACTAATTTCTCTATAAATATATTATTGACATAATAGAGGCCTCTTTAATGGGATTATAACTATCCAGACAGCTGCTCTGCTAGTCGAGGAGAACATGGTTGACAAAAAAGATTTAAAGGAAAGAATAGAGGAAAACAGAAAAACCTCCAGCCAGGCACACTTAAATGACCCCATTGCTTCAAAATAATAGGATCATGTTGCAGATATGAAAGGAAAAGCCAATGTGCTTAAAGCAATCGCTTTTGGCACGCTCTTCACCATTTCTCTCCTTCTGCTCGACAGTACACAGAGAAGTTGCACTTCCCTTGTGTGCCAGAAGCAGGCCTTTCAGGGGAAGGCACATTGTCTGGTTCAGTGTTCTTTCAAGGAATTATGTTTGGACTGAAAAGGTCTCAAAGTGGATGTATTCTTTGCCAGACTAACATTTACAATTTGTATTAAATACTTTGCAAGTTTTCCTCAGCAAAGCAATTCTCTTGGATGCTCACTCTGCTGAAGGGGGAAAAAAGCTTTTAATGGTCATATAAATAACCAAAAAACAAGGAAAAATCTTTGAAAAAATTATTTCTACAATTAAATCTTCCTTCTATTTAAAAAGGTCACTGAATAAAATGGTAGTTTCTTTATTGTTCCCCATTTAGAAAATAGAGTGAAAATTATATGTCATCTTCCTTGTTTAAAGGTTCATAGAAAATGGTTCCTTTAGATAAGACTTGAAAGAATATACAGCCAAATCTATGGCTCCTATTTATCCATAGTGCCTGATGGCTTACACACACAAAGCACTGATATACTCACTCTTTTGCTAAGTAGAAATGCAATGAAAATGAGACAAAGAGCACTGCTACTCTCAGGAGCAATGTTCTAAAGGAAGAATTACTTGGGTTGGATTCCCACAGAGCTGAGCCTGAGATGGAGTTTCTTATCCATGTGATTTATAAGGTTTGGTTTACCTGGGGACGTGGCTCCGTGGTAGAGTATTTGCCTCCCATGTGTGAGGCCCTGAGCTCTATTCCCCACAACTTGAAAAAGAATGCCCTAAGGTAAAACTTGTGAAATATTGAGAATGAAACCTAACAAAGTAGAAGGAGCTAAGAAAGTAAATAGTTCCAACCAAAATTCTCAGTAATAAGGGTGGCACCTCTGAGATAGAGTGATCTAGCTATCAGATTATTTGCCAATCCTCTAAATCTACAATTCTTTGCATTCCTCCTGAGTTAGTCATTTTTTAAAAAGTTAACCTGAAAAATCTCACATAATCTCAACAATAAGAAGTGATTTTTAAAATTTGTTTTCAGTTCTTTCTTTTTTCTTCTGGCTCATATGATCATACTATACAGATTTCATGATCCAGAAGTTCTTCTAACCCTGGTTCAAGGACAAAGGTACTTTCTATCATGTCTTATCAACATTCTTAAACACAACAATACTGTGGTAGAAGGAACAGCAGCAGATGCCTTGGGAGCTCTTGATGGTCTTGATGAAACACACATTGCTGGGGGGACGGGGTACACATTGAAGGAACACCGACACACTCTCCCAACACTCCTCGCTGACTTTGGGGTCAAAGGAAGCCAAAAGTGCAGCAATAGAAAAAGACTACCACCAAACTCTCATGACTGTTGACTGCTACTATAAAGAGGAATCAATGACCTATGGGCCTCCCTGCTGGCCTAGGAGGAGAGATGGAGAGGCAACAGAATGGGGGTGAGAAGAGGAAGGAGATGTATGATCTGTGCAGAGCTAGTCTTCTATTTTCCACTGACTTCAGTACTGTTAACTCAGTCCCCAAGTGGAGTAAGATCCAACACCTATCTGTACATCACTTTAGAACCTTTCAAAGACGACAGGTAAGAAAAACAGAGTTTAAATTCATTAAGAGGTGTGGCCAGAATCACAACTAAATAGTGATTTCAGTAAAACTCCAACTCAGATTTTGCAAGTCCTAAATTGGGACTCTTCACTTGACTACGATATCTCTCATAACAAACATGGAAGATCGATTACTTCCCACCTGTAAGGGAGAGTTAGGGTTTCTTGCATAAAGTGGATTATCATCACTTTTCAGAAGGTCGTTTGGAGGGCCCACAAAGGAAGCTTCTCTAATCAGCCTACAAAAGACTAATGGTCTTGTACCTTATGGTCAGCTCCCAGAACATTGTGGTAAAGTCATTAGTTTGTTCATCAGAGAATTCTGACTTCCTATTTAAAAAAATAAAACTCTTCCTCTCCACCTCCCCCAAAATGCTTGCAGGTTGGCACAATCAAAGGGTAATCAACAGGATCATAATAAAGAGTAGAGTAAACTAAAAATCATACATCAATAATGAGATGGCTTGGCTCAGGAATTCTTGCTCTAGCCAAATGCGTTAGTCACACTGGGAACTTTACAAAATGTTAATACCTGGCTTCTACCTGAAGTGAAGTAAACCAAAATTTCAGCTTGATTTCCAGATTTTTAAAAATATTTTTTCCTTTTAGATGATACACAATTGTACCTACTTGTGGGGTACAGTATGAAATTTCAGTACATATAAACAGTGTCCAATTATCAGGTCAGAATAATTAACATATCCAACACCTCAAACACTTATCATTTCTTTACAGTGGAAATATTTCAAACTCCTTTGTACTGGGTATTTTGAATAGACAATCACTGTCAGCTGTGGTTATCTGACTGCTATAGAGCTCTAGAAGTCACACATTTCTAGCTGTATCCTTGTACTCATTAATCAGCCTCTCTTCCCCCTTCCCAGATCCTGGTAGTCATTGCTCTCCTCTTCTATGAAATCAACTTTTTTTTAAATAAACCTTCCACATAAAAGTGAGAATACATGGTATTGATCTTTTTGTCCCTGGTTCAGTTCACGTAAACATCCTGTCTTCCTAGTTCATTCAAGAAATCAGAATTCTTAAAGTCAACCCTGACCTCCACAGTGTTTTATTTTGTTGGTGTTTATTTTTGTGCCAGAACTGGGGCTTGAACTCAGGGCCTGAGTGGTGTTCCTGAGTGCTTTTACTCAAGGCTGGTACCACTTGAGCCATACCCCCTTTTCTGGCTCTTTGTTGATTACTTGCAGATAAAAGCCTCACAGACTTTCCTGCCAAGGCTGGCTTCAAACAACAATCCTCAGATCTCAGCCTCCTGAGTAGCCAAGATTACAGGTGTGAGCCATTGGCACCCAGCATCGAAGTGTTGCATTGTTATTGTTAAGTTTCCTAAGCAATTCTCTAGTATGGTCAAATTTGTTCCATCTTGAGAGAGAGTGAGAATAAAATATTTATTGCATGTACTGCTTGTGGCTATTTAGTATGTTGTATTAGTGCAGCAATATGCATCCCATACATCAAGTAATAGAAAATATATTTAGTAGACATCAAGTAATAGAAAATATATTTAGTAGACATTTCTAAACACTCTACAAGGGGCTGGAAATATGGCCTAGTGGTAAGAGTGCTTGCCTCGTATACATGAAGCCCTGGGTTCGATTCCCAAGCACCACATATATAGAAAACAGCCAGAAGTGGCACTGTGGCTCAAGTGGCAGAGTGCTAGCCTTGAGCAAAAAGAAGCCAGAGACAGTGCTCCGGCCCTGAGTCCAAGGCCCAGGACTGGCAAAAAAAAAACAAAAAAAAAACAAAAAAAAAAACACTCTACAAATGCTACCATCATTATAAATTTGCAATCAAAGGTTACTCCCCCACTCCTACTCCCAGTATCTTTTCTTCTGAATCTTTCCCATCTCTGCTGTTATTTTTGAGAATCAAAAAGTTCCCTCTATGTCTTCTGGAACTTTAGCTATTGATCAAATCCATACCTACTTCAGGGTAGTATATTCTGTTTCGGGGGTCGGGGGTGAGAGTATATTCATGCTTTCACTGATATCTTTCTTCACAAAACCAGAAACTGAACTTTGGATAGGGCTGCTTGCTCAAGACCAGAGGCATGGATAGAAAATAGATTACTGAGACAAGAATGAAGTCATAACCCTGGGAAGAATTAGGAAGAATCAAGGCTCCCAAAGGTTGTTTTTTTTTTTCTTAAAAAAAAAAAAAAGCAGGTCCCCTCCCAAGTCTGAATTAAGATAATCTAGAGAATTGGAATCTCTAACCATGAGCCTACCCCAAAAAAAACTTAAAATATAGGCTTTCAACAATCATAACCTATTACAATGATAAGACCTTCAAGACGAAAAGCCAAGGCTGGAAAAGGATGTCCCCACACATGTTAATACATTCACATGCACAATAAACACATTTGTTCACTGTCAAATAATGGGGATCAGAAGGCTTCCGCCTGGTTACTACCTGGTCATCTTAAGAAACCTGAGTCTTCCTATCTTTGTACCTAGCTAAGTAATAGTAGCTACTTTCAATTTCTGGACAACAAACAAACTTTAAGCACTAGACTCCAAGTGAGTGCTTAGGGAAAAGGAAAGGCGCTTGGGGTAAGCCAAACTGACGTTCAATTTACTAAAAGCTTCAAAATATTACCAACTCTCTGTTTGAAATGCGTCAGCAACGGTTCATTTTTTTCTTTTTATCAAAACACATTTAGACTGTGGTGAATGACAGCATAAATCTTAAATAGAAAAGATACAGGAGGGGTAGGGGTAAAAAGACCACCCGGGTAGAACATAACTGTAAATGTGTCCATAAAACTATATTTGAATTCTGATCTTATACACAGAAATGCATTTAACCTTCCCAGCAAGATGCTTTCACCAACTTCCAAAGAAAGTGTTACCAATTAAGCTAAAGAAACTTTAAGAGTCAATTTTAATTACAACAAGAGATGCTCCAATCACTTCCCAGCTCTAGTTGAAGTTTTTACTAGAGATGGCTGGAACCAATTTATGTGCTTTTATGTTGCGTCTAGACTTTAATAAGTAGTTTAAGCAAGAAGCAAGCCAAAGCCAGCATCAAGCAGGCTGCAGTATACCCAGCACATAGAAATACAATAGCCCTCAGGTTCCCTTTCCTGGCTGCTATCACTGAGTATCTCTCCACAATGTAGCTTCAAAAGCAATAGGATCCAGCCTTAGTGATAGGATTTGTAGTCTTCCATTTTAGCCTGGTTCTCGATTTCCTTTCATAGTACCTAATGTCTCATAAAATAACTCTACCCAGTCTTTTATTCTAATGAATCACTTTGGGAAAACAGAAAAGATATCGAGACAGGTGCGTCTTCAAGGACAGAAAAACTGGAGGCTAGAATTAAGATGCGATAAACCTGATTTGTGGAGTGAACGTCAGCAAGCTGGGTAAACCTCCATTTTCTCATCTGTTCCATGGGATTCCTGCTTTGGAGGTTTCAAGTGGATGAAATACATTGCTCTTCATGTTTGCTTAGGGTCCTCGGAGGCAGATTGAAGCAAGGATTCATGCAGTCAGGTAGTGCTTATCAAAAGGCATGAGGTACAGGGGTTGCTGGGCAAAAAATGAAAGACCAGCAAGGGTCAATACATCTGATGAATCCAGCCTCTGCAGGGCATTCTAGAACACAGATTATACCACATCAAGGCAAAGAAGGTGAACTTTACTATCCCACCCAGTCAATCCTTGGTAAGATGGTAGGAGATACATACTTCCAAACACTTACTGTTCTTGGGGCATATGGGACAGCCTCAAGTGTCTAGGCCCCAGACAAAAACTGGAATAAGTTCACTAAGTGTGAAAAAGTATAGTTGAGGAAGCATTGAACACCCATTTTGCAAACTATTAGGAGAGTTTCAAACAAATAACCACTACTAAGATTTTTATGTATCACTCAGAAAGCACTTTACATACATTAGCAATATGCTCAATTACTATATATATGTGTATATGTATATACATATATATGTACACACACATATATATACATATATTAAATTGGAGAAACTGAGGCTCAGAAGGACAAAATAAATTGCTTATATTTATCTCCCTAGAAATAGGAAAGCTGGGCAAAGAAACTTGTTTGACTCCAGTAGCCTTGTCAAATTTTTAATTACTATCATATTGTTATTTAAATTCGAAGTTAAATGTCAGCCTCCATAATAGGGTCAAAGTACAATAAAATGTACAAAAAGTTTTAGATAATTGAGAGAAATGAAACTCAAAGCAAAATCCTTTAACAAATTCATGGACAGTTGGAGATTCTCTAATTAATACCAGAGACTCTGTAGAAAATCTGGCCAGTATATAATTAAACTTTTAGGATTTGGGGGCCCATATTCCCAATATCTACTATGTTGGATGGCAGTTTACAGAAGGATAAAAGTGATCTCATTCCATGGCTGTCGCATACATTAGCTGGAATATGAAAGGTCCCTTCCTTGGATTGTTCAATGAACCCTTCTGCTCAGTCTTTCCATCTTTGAGCAGCATAGACCAGATTGCTGAGCTTGGTGGGGTTTCTGTCTGTGGATAGGATGCTAAACTAAGGTCAATAGGTCTCATTGGGCATTGCCATATAGTACGCAATTACACTCAGACAAATACAATCTTGCTATCTAAGACAATCTAGTATTGGTGGATTTGCATTTGGAATGTAAAGATATAACAAATTTTAGGTGGAACCACGTCATTTTTGTAGTCTAAAAGAAATTGAATGTCATCCAAATACAAGACTCTACCTTGTAGGTCGCTAATAATAAGATACCACATTAGATATAGTGGGGCTCCTTCAAAGAGCTTTCCAAAGAACTCCACTGTGTATAATATGAGGAAATGAGTATATGGTTCATTAAAATCAATATAGTCCTTTATTACAGTGGTGGAGAAATGAAAAACTAAAACTAGAATCAAATAGTCAAGACTTTGGGCCAACTGAACAGTTTGAACCAACAAGAAAAAATAACATTGCGTTTCCTATATATGGGCCTCCTAATTGGTGGGTCAATAACCCAGAGGAGGTGGTAAAAGGAAAAAAGAAAGAAATTGTAAGCATAGCTAACTATCCTACTTGATGACAAACGTTGATAGAGGCATTCAACCTTTTCTCCTCTTCCAACTGCATGCAGTATACGCATGAACTGTACAAGGTCATTTCAAAACTATGTTCTGTATACTTTCTATAGATATGAAAACTGAAAACTCAAGTCTTAGAAGGTAAAATCAGGACTGCTATGTTCTGTTTCTAATTTAAGAATTATAATCTTGGGCTGGGAATATGGCCTAATGGCAAGAGTGCTTGCCTCACATACATGAAGCCCTGGGTTCGATTCCCCAGCACCACATATATATAGATAGATCGATAGAAAACGGCCAGAAGTGGCGCTGTGGCTCAAGTGGCAGAGTGCTAGCCTTGAGCAAAAAGAAGCCAGGGACAGCACTCAGGCCCTGAGTCCAAGGCCCAGGACTGGCAAAAAAAAAAAAAAAAAAAAAAGAATTATAATCATTGAACCTTAGATCCACAGATTCAACAGACTACTCCTAGTCCCTGGATGGTGAGTAGATTTCAATGTATGTGATGACTGGACATGCTAATCTCATTGTGCTGAGAATGGGAACATTGATCAATTGTTCGTGTTGTTGTAGGCATGGAAGTACTAGTGGTAACACAGATGCCACACATTAGTCATTCCTGACCTAGACTCAGAGCCTTCCTTGCCTCAATTTGCTTATTAGTAGAAGACACTTGAACTATGGTATTATGTACAAACCTTTTCACGTATAACACATTGGGGTTTTGTCTGATGAGCTATAAAAATATGATGTCTTCTCTGATACTTTGCTAATGACTGCCCAAAACTCAGCATCAATCTAATAATAGTCATCCTTTCTATTATTTTCTCACATTTATTTGAGCCACCACTTTCGTCCTGGAGCCCCAGCTCAGATGACTCCATTACATTGTTTCAATAATGATAATAATATAATATGTGCTCTGTATCATATCCTTAAATATCATCGCACAATGCTTTGTCACAATTTCATCTCCCTGAATTTGCTACAGGAAATCCAACATTGTTCCATTTGGGAAATAAGCCACTGGCAAACCTATTAACACCATTCCTACTACCTTGACAGCTTCTCGGTCATTAAGGAAACTAGATAGCCATAGGAGGAAACTTGCTGATTAACTTCTTTTATGTAAACATGGCAAAGGTAATAATGACTGGAGCTTCCAGTATTAATGCAGTATTAATGACTGCATCCCTGCAGTAGAGCATTTGTATTGGATAGCTCAAGATGTGTTTAGACATCCATGCCTACAAGTGCTCTCTTGGTCAGGGTCCAGAAGACCTGATCCAGCCAGAGAGTTTACTGACAATAATTCAATAAAAAGAAAAAGACTAGGGGCTGGGGATATGGCCTAGTGGCAAGAGTGCTTGCCTCGTGTACATGAGGCCCTGGGTTCAAATCCCCAGCACCACATATACAGAAAATGGCCAGAAGTGGCGCTGTGGCTCAAGTGGCAGAGTGCTAGCCTTGAGCAAAAAGAAGCCAGGGACAGTGTTCAGGCCCTGAGTCCAAGCCCCAGGAATGGCAAAAAAATAAAAATAAAAAAGAAAAGAAAGAAAAAGACTATTTATAACACTATGGTAAGACTAAAGGAATCAACTAGGGATTATGAAACAGCCAGCATCCAGCAAAAGCCTAAGAAAGGATGCTGTCTCTGTTATCAAATGTTAAGATTCACCGCCATGGCAGAGGGGTCTGATGAACAGAAGCTATGGAGCCTACCAAAATCATGACCCGATAGGAGACCCGACAGGAGACCCGACTTGCTCCTCTTCCGTTGTCCAATCTCCAGTGCTTTCCAATCTGCTAAATCAAACTGGAAACAAGACAATACAGCTTCTAGAGTCTGTGCCTAGGACATATAGCAGGGTGGATAGAAATGGAGAATGAGTCTAGTACAGAGAATATTATATGGAGATTATTAAGCATCACACCTCCTCAGCCAAGTAACCATGTCTGATGTTATTTGATACTGTTGGTCTGGACACTACAGATGGTTTCAGTAGGCTGGATCCTGAGTGCAAGGCAATGATCCATAGACTGGGTCAGCTCTGAGGTCCTTGGTACCCTGACCAATACAGAAGTGACTTCCTGAGCCAATGAGACCCACACTGTTGATACAGTTTGAATGCAAGACAGACAAAGACAGGAAAAGCAGTGGTACC
This sequence comes from Perognathus longimembris pacificus, assembly GCF_023159225.1. Taxonomy (NCBI): domain Eukaryota; kingdom Metazoa; phylum Chordata; class Mammalia; order Rodentia; family Heteromyidae; genus Perognathus; species Perognathus longimembris. The sequence goes on from NC_063166.1 coordinate 59,189,192, forward strand.
TAGAAGATGAGGAACACTGTGTCATCTGAATGGAAATAGACATACAGGGAAAAAGAAACAGGAAGAAACTCTGCCATAAATGTGGCAGAGCTTCTTAGGAAAGAGGTGCTGTGTCCTGTGTGGTGATCATTTGCCACATTTCTTTAAGTGCCTGACTTCCTCTAGTAATCCCAGATCACTTGTGTAACCTGAGCTTGTCTTTGATCTTTACAATCTGAAAGAATTCACCCAGCAAAGTGCTATTACCCTTATACTACAGTGGGGCTAATTGAGCAAGAATTAAAAATATACTCATGCTGAGACAGAAAATAAGTGCCACAAAAGGAATCTAAACCTGCTCCTAGTGACCAGCCACAGGCTCTCTCCACTGAGCTACACAATCAATTGTAACCCAAGACAGGGCTGCCTAATTCACAGAAGTCCAGGGCAGTTTTCTAGTTAAAAGAAAGAAGAAAAAAAAAAAGAGCCAGGCACCAGTGACTCATACCTCTACTCCTAGCTACTCAGGAGATTGAGATCTGAGGATCACAGTTCAAAGCCAGCCCAGTCAGGAGAGTCCAGCAGCCGCTTATTTCCAACTAACTAACAAAAAGCCAAAAGTGGAGCTTGTGGCTCAAGTGATAGAATGCTGGTCTTGAACAACAACAACAACAACAAAAATAAGCTCAGGAACAGAGCCCAGGCCCTGAGTTTAAGTCCCATGACTGACCCAAAGCAAAACAAAATAAAACAAAAAAATCCTCCAATGATGAGACAGCATCCACCACAACCAAGAGATAAATTCCCATGCCTTTTAGATGTGCATCCTTAGCACAGACAGCTTTTTCAGAGCCATTCATAATAGCCTGTCTAACTCAAGGATGTTGGGAGCATCCTCTAGGGGAGGTTGGCAGATGTCCCTAGACCAAATGACTTTCAGGACTATGAGAGAAAGATATTTCACACTGTCTTCCATTTCCTTTCCTAAATCCCTGGAGATCCGACTGTGACCCAAGACATGCTCAAAACAGACTAACACTTCCACAACAAACAACACTCAAACTTAGCAAGGATAGAGACTATTTCAATTACATGCCCAATAAAAGATCACATATTCCATGGTCATATGGGATGAAAGCAATGGAACCATAACAGAGCAATCAAAAAATTTGGGTGGGCAGTTGAGGCTTGGGACATGTGTGGAGAAGATGGGGAGATGTGTCAAAGGGTTCTGAGACCTCCTACCTCATGAAGGCTTACAATCTAAGACAATATGAGCATGTGTTCTGTAATTCCTAAATGGTACACTGATGGTCTTGTTATTGATGTGGAGGGCAAGTTCATTTCCACAGGTTAAACTTGGGAGTAAGTGCTGAGGACCCAGTTGGGCAATTGGGGGGAAAGAAAAAAAGCTCCAGAATTTTTTTCCACATTCATAACAGGGCTTCCTTATCAAGTTCATCAAAGCATTTTTTAATGAATATCTTACCAATTTGCCCAGGAAGAATAAATCTTCAGAGCCACCTCAAAGGCTTGACAACTTTATTTTCATTGTGTGAAGCTGGGTGGGTCCTCCTGAACTGGGCTTCCTAAAGAGACCCAGCCCTTCTCGGCAGTTTCCAGGCCTACCACTCCAGTGAGCAGGATCAAAGGGGAAGGAAAGCTGAGCTGCTGAGCCTCGAGGAATAAAGCTAAAACAACAGATTTGTTTCTTGGCTTCTCTCTTAAATACGTTTCAGAGTGTTTAAAGCCCTGTAAGGAAACGCTTTGGGGCCCTGGATGTGAGAGGCACATCTAACCCTTTCCCAAGAGGAAATCTCTCACCTCGGTGGGGTAAATTAGCTCATTAAGAGGAGCCAGAAGCAGGCAGGAAACCTGGGAAGTGGGAGCTTTAATTCAAAGCAAAGAAAATTATATATTTCTTTGCACATTAAAAAAGCATTTATCTTGGCTAAAAATTAAACAACTTTTCAATGATCGACACATGGTTCAAATCTGCTTTACTAATTTATATCTCTCTACCAGTCTGTCTAGTGTTCAGCTACCAGGAAATTCAATTATATTTTTTAATCTTTGTTGAACACCTACTATGTGCCTCTGGCACATTTATGAATTGTGTAGATACAAACAAAAAATAATTGAACACAGGTGTCGACCACCTTGCTCAGAAGGAGAATCACAAGTGTTATCAGACAATGGAAGACAAACATTTGAGAGTATTTTTGATATACCAGGCCCTGGGCTTGGATGGACACAATACAAAACAGTGCTGCATTCTGTGGAAATGAATGTTAAGATGTTTCAAGAAAGTCACAGGTGACAGGAGATGGAGTATACTTAGCAGAGTCAGTGAAGTTTCTTTAGAAATTTGTAAAAATACACAGGACCTCCCTGCTAAGACCCAAGGAATCGAAGCAAGAATGGTCCATAGAATATCTGCTAGTACCACAGACTCTCAGTTCTCTGATGATCAATTCCCTCTTTTAATAAGAATACATTGCATTATAGTTATTCACTTCATTCTTTCATTCATTCATATACTATTTACGCCAGATCAACTCTTCCTACTACTATTGGAAATAAAGTGTGTCTTTCAGACTACTTTAATATAAAAAGAATACAAAGGAAACTCATTCTAGTAAAAAGATACTTCCCAAAATGTTTAAAAATAAAATTTTATGACTTAGAATCATCGCACTTCTATTAATGCTTTAATGACTAATCTAAGTATAAGCTTTAAAATCACGGCCGGTTTCAAGTAGCAATAAGTGCCAATGGCATTTCAAGGAACTTGGCACTAGCTGTCCTGTAAAATGAATGAACCTGTTGTTTGTTTGGGTAACACAGTCCCAAATAACACTAAAATCATATTTCATTCCCTACATTTGTGACTGGAAGCAATGGTAAATTTTAATTAAGAGACTGGAGGGCTGGGAATATGGCCTAGTGGCAAGAGTGCTTGCCTCCTACACATGAAGATCTCGGTTCAATTCCCCAGCACCATATATATGGAAAACGGCCAGAAGGGGCTCTGTGGCTCAAGTGGCAGAGTGCTAGCCTTGAGCGGGAAGAAGCCAGGGACAGTGCTCAGGCCCTGAGTCCAAGGCCCAGGACTGGCCAAAAAAAAAAAAAAAAAAGAGAGACTGGAAAAAATAAGGATATGCATTTTTCTGCCCATGTCTGTAGGCTCTCCATTAATTTCCTGTAGCTGCTATAAATTTGATGAGTGACACAACAGAAATTCATTCCATCACAGAAATGGGGGCCAGAAGTTCAAAATCAAAGTGTCATGAGGTATACTCCCACCTCTCTGAGGCATTGTAGACAGGTGTTTCTGGACTTATACCACATCACTACATCTTCATATCACATTCTCTTTCATGGTGTGTGTGTGTGTGTGTGTGTGTGTGTGTGTGTGTGTGTGTGTGTGTGTGTGATCTCCCTATTCCTGTCACTTTTTAAGAACACTTGTGGATGTACTTAGGGTTCCAAAGGTAAACTCATTTTCACAATATCCCTTATCATCCCTTTATCAATGCAAGGCAATCTTCATTCTTCTGCTCTAGCTTCGGAGAATTTGGAAATGAATATATCTGTGGGTGTGGAATGTTCCTGCATTCTATTCACAGTCTTGTAGAAATCTATGGACTCCAGATAAAGAACACCTGGCTTGCCCTGGTAATGCATCAAGAACACCACAAATGCAAATATAAATGTGAAATGGCGGGGGGGGGGGGGGGGAAGACCACATACTGGTACCTGCCAAATAAAAAGCAAAGGTAAGTAAAGGAAATAGATGTGATTCAAGAAGGTGATCAAGTGACACAGTCAGTTGAATTAACTACAGAAGATATTTCAGGCAGAGGCATAAGGGAAAAGACATGGAATTGGATACATACTGGGCATATCTAAGGAAAGCATTGAGGCCAGAAGGGATGAATGGATAAAAAGGGGATAGAGATCTGAGATCTGGAAGGAACATGGAAAAGTAAACCTTGCACAGGAGGGAATCACTGAAGGGTCTTCAGACCAGGGCCAGAAATTTTGTGTCACTCTGCTATATTGCAAAGATGTGGAATGGTCGCAAGGAATAATCTCTCCACATTCCTAGAGTGAGTTTGTGGTAGAAGGGAAGACTATAAGAATAGAAGAATAGGTAGGCCTGTTGCATAAGCACTGCATTGCAAACTGTGAGGGTCAAAGATGCTTATGACCTAGATTAGGACATAGATGAGGAGAGAAAAGCGATAGTCTGGGATACATAGGGAGGTAAGGGCTTTCTACAGGGCCTCAGATCTTAATGAAAGTTTGGATGAATGAAGATCCATGGTATGGTAGGGAGCATGGAGAAGGTTTGACTTGGGGAACAACTAAATGTCATCCCACTATTGAAACCTGAACATGGAGAAATGAGTAGACATGAAAGGTACAGCTAAGAATGAGAAAGACCAGTTTGCCTCTGAATTTTATCACACAGCATTAAGGTGAGGCATAGAAAAGACTGGCCGAGAAAGCTGGCCCATAGAAAGAGAAGGCCAATGCCTACTAAGACAGACTCTGCTCTACTGTGCACTTTCCTTAAAATGGCACTTAAGGCCTTTATCTAATATCCTTTCCTGCCTACAAAGGAAATTCATATTACAACTGAATTGCTCTCCATCCTTAAAATTACTTGAAGAGAGGTCCCTGAATACATACTCAGAGGATATTGTGCGTTTAATTGTATCACCCAAAAGATAGGATCTAGTCCTAACCTCCAGTACTTGTGATTATGACCTTACTTGGAAATAGAATCTTTTCAGATGTTCAGAATGAGGTCATACTAGATTAGGGTAGGCCCTAATCCAGCAACCAGTGTCCTTATAAGAACAGGGAAATTTAGATACCATGACCCACACAGAGGGAAGACAGCCATGTGAAGATAGAGACATAGATTGAAATAATACATTTGCAAGCCAAGGAACACCAAAGATTGCTGGCAAATACCCGAAGCTAAGAAGAGGCAAAGCGGGATTCTTCCCAAAATCTTCAGAGACAGCACAATTTTACTAATAACTCAAGTTCATATTTCTATCCCCTAGTACTATTAGAAAATACATTTCTATTGTTTTAAGCCACCCAGTTAATGTGATTTGCTATGGATGTCGTAGGAAACTAATAACAGAGGAATTGGAGGAGATAATGTCTCATTATAGCCAAGCTGGGACTTGGTCCCAAGACTGGTTTTCCCTTACTTGCTTTCCATGTTGCAATCTATTGCTCCACTCATATCAATAAGAACATGAGTGCACACACACACACACACACACACACACACACACACTCATACACAGACACATACACACTCCTCTTGGCTTTTATTAGTCACATGTTTTCTTGTTATAGCAATATATCTGAGGGAAACAATTAAAGGAGGAAAGATTCATTTGAGCTCACCGTCTCAGCAGCCCCAGTCCATGGTTCGTTGCTGTGGGCCCAAGGTGAGGCTGAATGAACATCATGGCAGAAAACATGTGTAGAACAGCTCACATAATATTAGACAGGAAATAGGAGCGATGCAGGAAGGAGTGAGGACAAGATACAGTTCTCAAGAATACACCTTCAGCAATCTAGATCCTCAAAACAGGCCTTGCCTTCCCCAGCTCCACCATCTCCCAGTAATTGGTTCAAATTTTGAATACATCAGTAGATTAATCTATTCATAAAAGTGAAGCTCTCATGACCCACACGTTATAGAAATCCTCACCTCCAAACAATAGTTACATCAGGGTCCAAGATTTCAATAAATGTGCTTTTGGAGATACACTTCAGAACCAAACCATAAAACTCCTCAAATTCATGATCTTCTCCAACATTCAATGTTCTTCCCAATTCTTATAGTCACTGTTTTTGACACAGGCCTGAAAGAAAAGCTTTTTGTCCTCCAAGACAGCCTCAGATATGTGCAGTGCTATGACAAATTATTTCTAGCTCCTTATTCTTTCCACTTTCTTAGCTAGTGTGGCTATTCTAGGGAAACAGGACACAGGATAAGTTGACCTCATTAGGGGAAAGGTGAGAACTGTGTAAAGCATGGGAATTTGCCTTAAAAATGCTATAGCAACTCATTGTTTGACATCTAAAGATTTTATGTTTAGTGGAAGGGAAAGGGTAGGAGTAAATCTAAATGGGTTATAACATGGCAAACAGACAGTGAATCTACTAAAAGAAGAGCTGCCATTTTGCTCAAAGTAATATGTGTACATCTTAATTTATTTGGGACTGACTTGATATCCAGGACAAAATGGCCAACTGACAAAAGGCCAAGAACAAGAATCAGGAAGCCTGGGATTTAGTCTCAGCTCTATTGGGTGATTTATCTACATTGCTTTTTGGCTGTTGAATTTTAGGTTCCTATATTAGTAAAATGCTAACTAATGTATATTATAATATGTAGAAACGTAGGTTTCTAGTCTACTTTCTGATGCTATAACAAAATACCTGAGACTGGGTATTGTAGAGAGGATAGAGATTTATTTCACTCCATTCTGAAGGTTCAGGTGGCCACATGTAGCAAAAGGATTTGTATGAAATTCTGACAGCAGAAAAGTGGAAGTACAAATAGACTGGAGAAACAACACTTGTGGTAGCTGGTCAGATCCTATCAGGGTATAAACTCACTCCCTTGGGAATTAGCTCAACCGCAGGAGAACAGCATTAATCCTTCATGAAGACAGGGTCCTCTTGACCCAAACTCCTCTTAAAGGTCCCACTACATTTCATTCCTGCTTTACTACAGACTGAATTTCAATTCAAGTTTTAGAGGGCTCAAATCATACCCAAATCCAAGCACGCAGCATTCCAGCTTATATATCAATTTTCTTCCATTAGTCTAGATAGAGAATATATGTTGGTACTTATATTTGAACATGGTATTGGTCTTTTCAAAATTTTCTTGTTTGATGTAATTTGAGAAAATCCCCTAGCAGCTTTTGTGTGTGTCTTATTCTGCTTACAAAAAGCACAAGAGGATAGGCACATGTGAGCAGGGTGTACTTTGCACAAATGATCTAAACCATAATTAAACAGCTCACATTGCCTGCCATACTTTTGATTAAACAAAATAAGGGTTGCAAATATCTGTCAAGTTTAAGCCACATGCCCCTCCTGTTTGACACTTCTATCCAGCCTGCTGACGCCATTTCTGGATATGAAATGAACTCTAATCAAACACATGCCCACTCCAATTTGAGACAAACATCATGGTGGTTTATAGAAAACTTCCTTTCTGAACTGACCCACAACCTAAACAAAAGGTCACAATCATTTAAGTGGCTTCCAACCCTGGTGGTTTGATCCAAGCCAGCCGTGTGGTGTGGATGGAAGCCCATGCAATTCCTTTGTAAGCTGCTCAACTAAGTAAACACTGTGAAAGCCTGCTATTGTTTACTCTGATACCACAGTCAACACTTTGGAATCATTAGTCTGGGGCCCTTGGGTAAAGCTGGTTTTGAAACTCTCCGTTTCACTTTCAAGGTCAACTTTTACAATCAGCAGACTCACAACCCCGAAGGACACATCCATCACACACACACACACACACACACACACACACACACACGTTCAGCTCTCACAGACATGAGCACAAAGGGTCTCCTGAGGACCAGAGGCAGCATCAAGGCTTACCTTCCTCTCTCCTCTTTTACAGTAAGATTAAATGCTGAGAAATCTAAACTTGGGGTTTCAACTAACTACAACAGCACCAAAGCAAGGCACAGTATTCTGGAATGAACTATAGCTAAATCTCAAATCTCTTGACCATAGACATTCTCTTGACATCAAACAGTATAATTGGAGATGTGTTAAATTCCTTCTGACCAACATACAAAACTCTGTGCTCAAATGTCACTCCTTTATGAGCAAAATAGTAGTGGCTACCTAGTATCAAATGCGTCTTTAAAAAATTTTTTTGCTGGTCCTAGGGTTTGAACTCTAGGTCTGGGCTCTATCTTGAGCTTCTTTTGCTCAAAGCTAGTGCTCTACCACTTGAGCCACAGAGCTACTTTCAGCTTTTTCTGAATAGATTATTAAAAATGAGAGTATCACAGACTTTCTTGCCTTGGTTGGCTTCAAATCACAATCCTCAGATCTTAGCCTGGTGAATACCAAGGAATACAGGCATGAGCCACTGTCATGCCTGTCCCTCAAATGGGGCTTAATAAACCAATTACCGTAATATATAGCCCTTTTGGCTTCTATTGTACACAATGATTGTGTAGATAAAGGTTGGCCTAGGTGCAGGTTAAACATCCACACCAAGAAATAAACTGGATTTTCACTCAAGTCCAGCCATACCTAAAAAGTTTGAGATTTGATGAGAGAGAGGACACATACATACAGCATATCTAGACAACTCTAAGTCCAGAATCTCTATGCTATAAACTGTGAAAGAGCAAAGAACACTGAAAAAGCCAAGGCATCTTTTCCTGTTCAACATTTTGGGTTTATTAACGTGTCACAGATGTGCTACAATGAACAAAATGCATACATGTTATGGCCCCTCCATATACTCCTCCTCAACATAGGACACCTTCCCTAAATGAAAACATTTAGGGAACGTGTAGTTTGAAATTTATATATTGACCATACTTTGAATCTGTCATGCTCTCCAAAGGCTTGTGTTAAAGGCTTGGTCTATCAGTTTGGTCCTGATAAAAGTCATGGAAACCTTAACAGGTGAGAGATAGGAGGAGGCTTTTGGTCATTGGAGGCATACTCTTGATGGAGATTGTACAGCCCTCGATCTTCCCTCTGTCCTCTTTCCCCTTCACTCTTCCTCCTCCTCCTCTTGTCCTTCCTCCTCCCTCCCCTAATCCCATGACAGGTGCAGTTTGGCCATGCATTTTGACCATGAGGGGCTGTCTTGCCACAGGCTCAAAAGCAATGGAGCTCATCAATCATAAACTGAAACTTCCAAGATTATAAACCCAAGTAAACCTGTCCTCCTCACAAGTTCATTGATCAATAGTGTCTGCTATAATGACAGAAAGCTAACTAACACATACACTATGTGTAACAATGTTCCCAGTGAAAAGTACCTTCTGAGTACTAGAAAGCAAGCAGTATAAACCTGTCACACACACACACACACACACACACACACACACACACACTAAGCAAATCAGCTTAATGAACACAAATAGTTTACTTAGTTCAGATAGAGATAGTGGGCCCTGAGGTTCTTCTGCCAATGACTTTTTTAAAATTTTACTTTGTTGTTATTTTAAAGGTGATGTACAGAAGGATTGCAATTGCGTAAGTCAGGTAATGAGTACATTTCCATTTGTACAATGTCTGCCTTTCCCTCACTCTCTCCCAGTCCCTCCCTCCTATCTCTCAAAGCAAGTCAAGGAGGAGGAAGACATCAAGATGACAATGATAATATTCTAGTCTTCACAAGCATTCCCACAATGGGGAGACACCAGCCATCAAATAAGAGAAAAGGATCAGGGGATGGAAGATAGGGGGCCTAAACATACTTTGTAGCATATATGTGACCTCCCTTTCAAAATCCTGGTGAGTAGCTGTGAGTCAAGTAGCTCACCTCTATAATCCTAGCTACTCAGGAGGCTGAGATCTGAGGATTATGATTCAAAGCCAGTCAGGGCAGAAAGTCCAGAGTCTCTTATCTCCAATTAACTACCAGAAGGCCAGAAGTGAAGCTGTGGTTCAAGTAGTAGAATGCTAGCCTTGAGAAAAAGAAAAAAAAAAAAGCTCAGGGACAAGGGCCCAGGCCCTAAGTTTGAGTACCAGGATCAGCACCAAAAAGAAGAAAGAAGGGCTGGGGATATGGCCTAGGGGCAACAGTGCTCACCTCGTATACATGAGGTCCTGGGTTCAATTCCCCAGCATCACATATACAGAAAATGGTCAGAAGTGGCGCTGTGGCTCAAGTGGCAGAGTGCTAGCCTTGAGCAAAAAGAAGCCAGGGACAGTGCTCAGGCCCTGAGTCCAAAGCCCAGGACTGCCCCCCCCCAAAAAAAGAAGAAGAAGAAGAAGAAGAAGAAGAAGAAGAAGAAGAAGAAGAAGAAGAAGAAGAAGAAGAAGAAGAAGAAGAAGAAGAAGAAGAAGAAGAAGAAGAAGAGGAGGGGGGGAAGGAGGAAGAGGAGTTGGTGGAGGAGGAGAAAGAGGAGAAGGAGAAGAAATAAAACTTAATTTTAAATTTTTTTTGAAAACTTGATAGCATAAACAGTTCTCTGTGTAAATTGACTGGTAGTTGGAGAAATGTAGAGATAGTGTGGCTGTTAGCAAATAAGGAGCAGCAAGGTTACAAACTCCAATATCACTATTTTGGCGTGGTCCACTGCATAGATGTGTGTCCTCAGGGGGTTGAGTCTTAAGCTTTATCCATTGCACTGAGGTCAAGAAGAACCACCAATCTCTTGTCTTAGGTACAAATCTGCAAGTGGCCTCAAGACAAAAAAAATCTTTCCCCACTCTCCTGCTCAAACACCCAAAGAACACATAAAAATTTCTGTAGGTTTAAGTACAGATGGATATTAAAGGACTCACCACCCCAAATCTTACCACAGCCTGTCTCAAAGACTCCCTTCCTATCCTCGCATAAGCTTTCTAGCTCTGGTTCCTGTATCCTTAAAGACATACCTTAGGGAATCAATTCAGGTTTTTTTTGGTTTTGGTTTTGGTTTTTTGTTAGTCATTGGGCTTGAACTCAGGGCCTGGGCTGCTGTCCCTGTGTTTTTGTCCTCAAGGCTAGCACTTTACCGCTGTAAGCCACAGCGCCACTTCCGGTGTTCTGGTTGTTAACTGGAGATGAGTCTCACAGACTTTCCTCCTTGATCTGGCTTCAAACTTCGATCCTCAAGATCTCAGTCTCCTAGGGAGCCAGAATTACAGGCATGAGCCACTGGTGCCCACAAACTCGGCTTTCTTTACTGACTCTGAATGGAGAATGCAAGAAGGCACATAAGAAGGGAAACATGATTTGCTGTTATCACCTGGGAACCAGACCGGGAAAACTGAAAGGCTAACGAAGAGACTAAAATGGTCTGATGGCTAAGCTTCTAGACAATTCCACAGCCATTGTTGGTGATCACTACATCATTGTGTCAGTGCCCACTTGGAAGGTTCAGACTCACTGAGCACCCAGTCAAGCCACCCTCTTTGTTCCTCCTGTAGGTCACCCTGTCTTGATTCATACATAGCAACCAGCCAGACTGACCAACATAAACAAACACACTCAGTCCAACAGAAGATCCAAGAACATTTTAAACATAAGAAACCACAAGCACTGGGTGACAGAGTAATATGGTTAGCTTTTCCATTGGAGTGGGGGGGGAAAGAAAAAAAAAAAGAAAATAGAAAACCTGAGAATAAATCCACCTGTAGTCCCTATCTCTGTTGAAACACACACACACTCACACACACACACACACACACACACACACACACACACACACACACCTTCAGTTCAGAAGCTACTGAAGGAGACCAGCCAATAAACATTTTCCAGGCCAAGATTAATAGCTGATTTGTGGTCTGGGAAGGGAAAGTGAGCCTTCACACCTCAGCCAGAGGAAGCAAACAGAAGGATAAGGAGGGGCCCCCTGATTTATAGGGTTGTGAGGAGACTAATTAGAGCCTCTTGGTCAGAGATAACAGGAATCCAAAGACATTTGGAAAAGCAAGTGACAGGAAGGGACACAGCAGAAAACTGAGGGCAAACAGTGAGGCAAGAGAGGGCTAGAGGCCCATGAAACAAGCTCCAGGCACAGATTCCAAGAAAAGTGCACATCTGGAAAGCTCCCAGAAACCTCGAAGAAAGTTTCATGTTTACCTCAGATAAGGTTGTCTGGAAACAATGTCTTTGTGGCTTCATTTTGAAGGATGATTACCCACACAAATTGGCCAGCATGACAGGGTCACCCAGCATGCCACCTCATTTCCTTTTTTTAGCCCAGGTCTCTATGAAACAACTTGCTCATACTCTAGTAAGTTTGTGTTGTTGAACAGAAATTATTCTCCAAAATAGAGCCTTCCCTCCGAAGGTGTTGGCTCACTCCAGGCCTGTGGCTTTCCTAGCTTCCTTCAAGCAGAGAGGAGCCAGTGAGGGTGCAGCAGACTGAAGCTGGGACTGGAAGGACCAGAATACCAAGGAGGAAAGACAGTTTTCATTTTTGCCAGTCCTAGGGCTTGAACTCTGGGCCTGAACACTATCCCTGGCTTCTTTTTGTTCAAGGTTAGCACTCTGCCACTTGATCCACAGCACCACTAGGAAAGACAGTTTGATCAATGCCTGGGCTGGACAGTGAGAAGGTGGCTTCTTCTGACCACAGCACTATGTTCAGGGTAGCAACCATTCCCCAAGTGGGTCTGAGTAGAGGCTTCTCTTTCCCAAGCAGCTGTGTGTGTGTGTGTGTGTGTGTGTGTGTGTGTGTGTGTGTGTGTGTGTAGAGAGAGAGAGAGAGAGAGAGTGAGAGAGAGAGAGAGACTACAAGTGTTCAATCTCTTCTCCCATCCTTCTAACAATGAACCTAAAGACAGTTGCCTTGAGATATTTTATGTAGGAAAAAAGCATTGGCCTAAAAAATGAGGACACAGACACAGAGAAAGACAGGCAAGGATGGAGGGAGAAGCAAGGAGGAAAAGGCGGAAAGATCAAAGGAAGACTCAAGAGAGGAAAAAGGGAAAGAAGGAAGGAAAAGAGAACAAGGAGGAAAGGAATGAAGGAAGAAGGGGAAGGGAGAGGAAAAAAGAAAACAAGAAAGGACAAGACAGATAGATGAAAGTAAGGAAGAAGGGAAGAAAAGAAAGAAAGAAAGAAAGAAAAAGAAAGAAAGAAAGAAAAGAAGGAAAAGGAAGGAAGAAGGGGAGAAAGAAAAAGAAAGAGGCAGCTGGCTTATAAAGAGTCTTTTCTCTCATTTCTCTGTCTTTTAATAAATCACTGTAGCAGCCTGTGACAGCTCTCTGTTATCCCTAAATGCTCAAGCAAACAGCTTTTCTTTGAGACTATTCAAGTGGCTGCCAGGGAGGCTGAAGCTAAGCAAGCAGGACAGCCTTCAGACTGCCCCTCCTCCTCCTTCCCTGTAATTCAGGTAGAAAAAGCAAGCATGGAGTCAATATTCATTGCATGGGGGTAAGAATGGCCACCACACAATGAAATGGTAATGAGCAGGCTTACAAAGGAGCTGGGTTGGATAATCAATCCGGGAAGAACAGCAGCATAGGAACCTGCCAGGGCTGCCTAAGCCCATAGACCCCAACCTGAACAGTATCCCCCAGATCCCACCATCTGCAGACATTGGCAGAAGGCTGGACTTTCCATGTTGTCACTTTGGGAACTCAAGGGGCCTAACATGTGAAGATAAAGTCACACCACTGCCATGACCCTTTCACTTGCTTTCAGATGACCAGGGCAAAGGTTGGCAGGTGGGAAAAATCATTGTTAATGCACTGGCGAGGTGGATTGTAATGGGAGGCATGGGGGTCAGGGGTAAGAGGGAACGTGTCATAACCTGAAGAGGTCAGAACAATTAGCAGGAAATCTTGACCAAGATCATGGAAAGGAAGCAGTGTCAGACATTTATTAGTGTAACAGGATTATATTTAATATGCCTTTCAAACAATTCGATTTTTTAAAATCTTTTCAATAAAGATAGAATCCAAGAATGTTCAAGATGAAACCATCAGACGAATGGTCATATGCACACTGCATTTGGGTAATCTTGGCCATGAAATTGTTCTGAATAGTTGCTACCAATGTTTGATTCAAGATTAAACCAAATCAGGTTGTATTCAATAGCTTCTGACTATTCTAGAATAAATCTGTTGCTTGTAGGAGTGACAAGAACAGCATTATTTCTATGTTATCTCTAATCAATCCAAAATCCACTTAGATGACCTACAAAAATACATGACACACACCAAAGTGATGTATGAAATAAGTAAGAGGTGAGTGGAAAATGAAGGCAGGAGAGGATATGTAGCTGGAAGCTGGTTCTTGGCTTTCTAGTTAGCAGCTCAAAGAGGCAAACACAGTCCAAAACAATGACTTGCAACACAATCCCAAAGATTCTGATAAATGTGGTAAAGGGATCTGGAATCCTAGGCATCTATACTTGTAAAATCTACCCAGTGAGGTAAAACTAGCACCGTTGCTCAAAAAAAAATCTCTTTTTTTGGTCACTTGGGGGGTTTGAACTCAGGAGATTTGAACTCTTTTGCTCAAGGCTAGCTCTCTACCACTTTAAGCCAGTTTTCTGGTGGATAACTGGAGATAAGAGTCTCACAGACTTTCCTGCTAGGGCTGGCTTTGAACCTTGGTCCTCGGATTTCAGGCTCCTTAAGTAGCTAGGATTACAAGTATGAGCAACCAGCACCCTGCTGAAATCATCATTCTTGATGTTCTTAGGAAAGACATTGCATTTATGCAAACAAGAGAAAATACCCCTCACAAGGACAGCAGTAAAGACAAGACAATGATAAAGCCTTAGAGATGGAGGAGAAGGGAAGAAGACTCCAGGAGAAAGAAACAGCACAAGGAAAGCAAAAGAGGCACACAAGTAAATATGGGAAGTATATTAATGGGCAAAACAGATAGTGCAGGAATCCAACTTGTGGATGAAAGGTGGGCTGGGGGAGGGGCGGTGGGACTGTGAAAAGTCCTGAATGCCCTGTTTGTCATGAATGTGAGTTTGTGTCCCTGGTCTTCTTGGTAGCAATGAGAAACTGGATATGTAGCTTAACTTCTTTTTTTTTTCTTTTAATAATTACTTATTTATTGTCAAAGTGATGTACAGCGGGGTTACAGATTCATACATAAAGCCATGGGTACATTTCTTGTACTATTTGTTACCTACTCCCTCATTCCCCCCTCCCCCCTCCCCCTTTCCCTCTCCCCCTATGAGTTATTCAGTTGGTTTACACCAAATGGTTTTGCAAGTATTACTTTTGGAGTTGTTTGTCTTTTTATCCATTGTCTCTCTATTTTGATATTCCCTTTCACTTCCCTACTTCTAATACCAGTATATACAGTATTCAGGGTACTCAGATGAGACACAATGATAGTGCGGGGACAACCACAGGAAGGGGATACAAGAGGATCATCAACAATAGAAGCTACGGTTTCACATGGCATGTTGAAAGTAATTACAACAGTGATATAATGCTCATTTCCATAACATGGAGTTCATTTCACTTAGCATCATCTTATGTGTTCATAAGGGCATAGCTATTGGGCTCTTGTGATCCTCTGCTGTGACTAGCCTAAACCTGTGCTAATTATTCCCTATGAGGGAAACCATAGAGTCCATGTTTCTTTGGGTCTGGCTCACTTCACTTAGTATACATTTTTCCAAGTCCTTCCATTTCATTATGAATGGGACAATGTCATTCTTTCTGATAGAGGCATAAGATTCCATTGTGTATATGTACCACATTTTCCTGATCCATTCGTCTACTGAGGGGCATCTGGGTTCCATATTTTAGCAATGACAAATTGTACTGTGATGAACATTGTTGTGCTGGTGGCTTTCGTGTTTTCTTGTTTGTAATCTTTTGGGTAGTTGCCCAAAAGTGGGGCTCCTGAGTCATAGGGGAGCTGTATGTTTAGCCTTCTGAGGAATCCCCATACCACTTTCCAGAGTGGCTGAACAAGTTTACATTCCTACCAACAATGAAGTAGGGTTCCCTTTTGGCCATATCCCCGCCAACATTTGTTATTGTTAGTTTTCCTGATAATGGACATTCTTATTGGGGTGAGATAGTTTCCCCACCTGCAAAAGGGTTTAACATACTTGCCTTTTAAAACTAAATGAACTATTTCAAGTATTGATATAATACCTGATACATCAGGGATATGATCTGAATGTTTGTGCTCCCTTACCAAAACACAAAGAAAGAAAAGAAGGAAGGAAGGAAGGAAGGAAGGAAGGAAGGAAGGAAGGAAGGAAGGAAGGAAGGAAGGAAGGAAGGAAGGGAGGGAGGGAAGGAGAAAAGAAAAAAATACTCCTCATGTTAAAATTATACCATTGGGAGATAATTAGGTTATAAGGATGGAACCCTCATGAATAGGATTAGTGTCCTTTAAAAAAAAATCTGAGACTGTTCATTCACATCGCTATGTGAGACCAAGGCAAAAACTGCTGATTTGTAAGAGGTCATGAGCCCACTAGTTGCAGAATGTGCTGGTATCTTGCTCTTGAACTTCTAGCTTCAAGAACTTTAAGAAGTAAATTGGGTAATGATGTCTCATGCCTATAGTCCTAGCTGCTCAGGAGGCTGAGATCAGAGGATCATCATTCAAAGCCAGCCTGGGTAGGGAAATCTAAGATTCTTCTGTCCAATTAACCAGCAAAAAGGTGAAAGTAGAGCTGTGGCTCAAGTGGTGAAGCACTGGCATTGAGCACAAAAGCTCAAGGACAATGCCCAGACTCCAAATTAAAGCCCCAGGACCATAAAAGATATTTTACAAAAAAGAATTGCAAGAAATAAATTTCCATTGTTTATAAACTAGTCATTAGTCTACAGTATATTTTTGTTACATTAACCTAAACAATTGACTACTATTATCATTGCTCTTACTATTCTCTATGCAATGAAAATAATGGAATAGAATTCCTTTCCTATTTTCAACACATACTGGTTTTTCATCTATTACCTTATTTCACTTTGTAGAAGCAAACATTATCATTCTTTGTTTCCAACAGCTCATTGAGTCCCAGTAAAGCAAGCAGGTGAAAAATTGAGATTCAATTCCGCAGGCTAGAGAATATTCTATTGATAAGCCAAAGCCATTTTTTCAGTAAAGTGAGTAAAGGTAACTAACTTTCTGGGACCATTTCTTTTACCCAGAACCCTTCAAGTTTCTGAATCTAATCTTGCACTGACATATAACGTTTTCTTTCTTTTGAAGAGAGGCCCTAAATTTGTAGTTTGGGTTTCACAAACCTGGATTCATCTTGTTCAAAATATATGAATTGAAATGATATGATCAAAACTGTGTCCTGGGCTTGGGATATGGCCTAGTGGCAAGAGTGCTTGCCTTACATACATGAAGCCCTGGGTTCAATTCCCCAGCACCACATATACAGAAAATAGCCACAAGTGGCGCTGTGGCTCAAGTGGCAGAGTGCTAGCCTTGAGCAAAAAGAAGCCAGGGACAGTGCTCAGGCCCTGCCTGAGTCCAAGCCCCAGGACTGGCAAACAAAACAAAACAACAACAACAACAAAAACCTGTGTCCTAAAAAGTGCACCAAAATGACTCAGGATGAAGTGATAGGAGGAAGGCCAGGAGAGAATGTGTTTGGTGTGCAGAAATAAAGAGATAAAGAGCTAAATGCCTTGTTTTATTTATTTATTTATTTTTGCCAGTTGTGGGGCTTGTACTCAGGGCATGAGCACTGTCCCTGGCTTCTTTTTGCTCAAGGCTAGCACTCTATCTCTTAAGCCACAGAGCCACTTCTGGCTTTTTCTGTTTATGAGGTGCTGGAATTGAACCCAGGGCTTTGTGCAAGCTAGGCAAGTACTCTACCACTAAGCCACATTCCCAGCCCTGCAAATCAAGATATTGTTGATGTTTATAAATGAAGATCAGGAAATCAGGTAGAGCAGGAGACAGATTAGGAATAATGGGTTGATGATTGACACCAATGAGAAATAACTACTCTTGAAGATTGTTAGAAAGCACTGCAGACCAATATGGCAGTTGCATATGGCTAAAAACTGTAGCTGGAATGAAATTTTAGAGAGAGCCTGCTAGGCTACTAGCCACAAGCCACTCAGAGTCAATGGTTTCAAGTAGCTTGTGGCCACAATATTAGTGAAGATATGGAACAGATACACAATGGCAGATAGTTCTGTGTGACAGAGGTGTAGAAGGTCAGAGGGTATTAAGGAAAAGTTCACAGGGATAAATTCAATAGATTTAAATAAACAATGAAGAAACACTAGGGAGCCGGAACCATAGAGGCACGAAAAGAAACCAAGCAAGAGGCCAAAGTTCCAGCAAAGAGAACTTCTAAGAATTTTTTCACCTCTTCATCAATGAGCAAAAACAATGGAGAGCTACTTTCTCTGCACCAAACCCATCCTTGCTCCCATAAACACCTTAAAAAGGCATGGTTTTCTGATGGCCATGAGGACACTCTGAACTCGGCCTTGCCTATAAAAGGAACCTTGAGAAGGACAAATGACGGCTCCAGTTAGGGGAACATATGCCCAGAGGCTTGCTTTCCCTACCTCCCATCAGGAGATACCTTTAAAGTTGTATTTAGACAAGGCACACGCTTGCACGTGCCAACATGCACCTCTCCAACAGATGGCTGCCTGCATACCTACGCAACTTCCTGTTTGCTTGTGCAATTACCTAAGTTCACATAAGAATGCATGTTCTGAGTACAGCCTTTTCTGGCCCACACATGTATGTGCATATTTTGAAGGTGCAAATGAGGGCATTGAGCATAGTTTTTTAATGTAGCCCTAAGGGGTACATTATTCTGACCAGCACTAACATAGCAGTCCTACATTAAGGCATCAACTTTAGGTCCCACTAGAGGCCACAGTGTTAAACAAGCAAATAAACCCAGTCTCCCCATGTGGCACACAGCTTTTTCCTTGTCCTTCACTTCTGTCTCCTCCTATTAAAGTATTCCTGTCTCTCAAGTGCTCACTTCATCCTAAACGTCTCTGAGGACCCTTCTCGAGACCCTTGTCCCATAGTCCAGGTGTTCATAAGTGTATCTGAGTGCATTTCCCCATGTACTAATGACCTTGTCTTTTTAACCATTGTCCACTCCTACCGTCAGGCTTCGGCTCATTTAAATGCATCCCAGTGAAACTTCTGCTGGAATGACTTTCTCTTTCACAGTCTATAATTGTAGGAGTCTAAAGCAACTGTTCAACGAATGATTTTTTTTCTTTTTCCCCAACACACCTAGACCACACTTCCCAGCCTTCTTTGTGGTCCTGTTCATCCATATGACCAAGTTAGAGCCACTGGAAATGATACATGTTGAAATCATTATATTATTTATAATTATAATTATATAATTATATATTATATATAATATAATTATATTATATTATTTACATGCATTTTACATATTTTCTCCCTCCCTTCCCCTCCCCCTCTATCTCTGCCAACTGTATCCAAAAGGATTCAAAGCAACTAGGTACAAGGAGTACAGGTACCTGAATAACTGTGTGGAGCAAAGTCCTTTCCACTCCTCTGCTCATATTTGTTGTACTGTGGTAATTAGAATAAACTTTATGATATTAAAATTCTAAGATGTGAATTTTATGAGAACAATCAACCTATCCTGTTAAGGTAAATGAATTATACGTTTTTCTCCAATTATTTTTCCCTCATGCAATAACTTAGCAGCTTTTTCTTTCCATCAAATATCTGTTTTCCAATCATCAGAAATCTGTTTGGTCATATGATTGCTTGGGCATAGAAAACACAGCAGCAGGGACAGACTGCCCGTTCTAAGTACTGTATAGATCTCATGAGATCTGCTGATCTTCTGCTCACTTTCTGGGAATGTAGTCTCTATCTGATATATAAGGCTGACTATATAAACCTATATAAACTGTCGGAGGCTGAAAGATGACCTGGGTGGGGGATGAGGGACAAGTCATCCCAACTAACCAGGAGACAATGCAGGTTAAATACTGCATATTCTCTTATTCAAAATACTTACACCATAGTGTTTGTGATTTCAGATTTTTTTCATCATGAAATATCTTGGAGATCAAACCCGAGTTTACATATAAAACTCATTTTAAAGTTCATATCTCCCTGGTACACATAGCCTAAAACAGTAATTTTTGTTTAATAAATAATTTATGATAAAGTGTGTATTTGATAATTTTGCACAATATTTTTTTTTTTTGCCAGTCCTGGGGCTTGGACTCAGCCTGAGCACTGTCCCTGGAGTCTTTTTGCTCAAGGCTAGCACTCTACCACTCGAGTCACAGCGCCACTTCTGGCCTTTTCTATATATGTGGTGCTGAGGAATCGAACCCAGGGCCTCATGTATACGAGGCAAGCACTCTTGCCACTAGGCCATATTCCCAGCCCCCTGCACAATAACTTTGAAACAAATTTTCAGGTGTGGAAAACTTCATGTTGTAGCATCACGTCAGTGCTTATAAAAATTTCAGACTTGGGAATGTTGAATTTTTTTAGATTAGGGGCCAACCTGAGTTAACAAAACATTGCCAAGACCACTAAAACTTCCTTTTGACTTCCTGCCAGTTTATGTGCATCTTGATCAATGTCATCCCTTCCATCATTCTCCCCATCTCTCCCAACCCTACTGACCCCCTCAATTTACCTACTTCCATTTTCACACACTCAATAGATTATAGAATTAGAGTGTATATATAATAAATATAATGTATTATATATTATAGGAACATAATGTTATATATTATGTTAATATATAATATGTTATATATATATTATGTTACTATAATGTATATTGACTACGATATAATACATATACACATTCCTACCATTCTTCTCTCCATTAGTCTGTCTCATCTCCTTTTGACCTTAACATCTTCCCCATAACATGTTCCAGCCTCCTTATATTCATTTCATTTTACTGCTAGGTGTTCAAAAGAGTTACACCATTGGAATTCTCCCCTGTATATACCATAGTTTTAGTCAACACGTTTGTGTATATATGCATATGACCCTGTATATGTTTACATACATATTTATAATTTAGATCAGATTCTTGTTCAAGGCATTGGGGTTGATGATACTCACACTTATTTGTTTTCTAAGAAA
The DNA here is from genome assembly GCF_023159225.1 of Perognathus longimembris pacificus. Lineage (NCBI taxonomy): Eukaryota > Metazoa > Chordata > Mammalia > Rodentia > Heteromyidae > Perognathus > Perognathus longimembris. The sequence continues at coordinate 59,209,968 of NC_063166.1, forward strand.
CCTTCATTTTCCTTTTTGCCTAACTAGACACTACGACAAATAAAACAAGAGACTCTCACACAATCCTGGGCTTTGCTAAGATATAGATGTGTCCTATCCACATACTATGATCAGTTAAAATTACTTCATATCTCATACAGACAAAAGACCCTAACAATATCCAGAATTTTGCATCTCTATGAATACCTCAATGGCTACCATATTTGGGGCTGGAGGAGAATTTGCTTGGAAAAGGTTTAATGTGGCACTTCTGTTTCATTTACATATTGATGTGTCATATACTTATGAATGATCTCTTGAAAACTTCTGGAAGAATATCACTGCTGAGCCAAACACCCCAACTGCTTCAACTTCAACAGAAGGTAGGTGAGGTTGTCATTAATTAGGACTTCTCCCCTGAAGCACATACAACATAATTCATACCAGCCCACATGTAGTTCTAGCAAACAAGGAGGAAGGACATTAAATCCCTTAAGGACAATCTTCCCTACTGTATAATGAGAGTTGTTGGAGAAATACTTTAATTCCTATTCTTTAGGAGGTGCATTCTTTATCTCCCCCAAGTCCTATCTCCTAACACTGCTACACTGGGGACCAAGGCTATAACACATGAGCTTTGGGAGGTACTTCAGATCCAAACCACAATAGTCACAAGGAGTTACTTGGGAAGGATTTTCTATCCCAACAATTTACATGGTCACTGTAGGATCTTAGACCTAATAAAAATTGGACTTTAAACCAAACATTTTTTAAAGACAGAATTTTGCTATGTAACTCAGGTTGGCGTTAAACACCCATTCTGTCTTAGCCACCTCATGCCTGGAATTACAACCATGAGCCACCATTCCTACCCCAACACACTTCAGTCTATCCCTGTGGTAAGACCCTCACAAACTCAAAGAATGAGCCACGTGATGGGGGTGTGGCACTGATGGACTGGAACACCCTAGGACATCTCTGCATGCATCTCAATTCTTACACCTTAAAATCTGTTTCTCTCTCTCTCTCTCTCTCTCTCTCTCTCTCTCTCTCTCTCTGCTAATAGTAGCTTTTAAAAATGTTTTTTGACTTATCTTAACCTCATGGAGACACAGATATCACTAATTAACATTTGAAGAAGCTTACTACCTTGTATAAAGGAAAATGAGAGCACTAGGAATGGGAAGATGCTCTCATTAATTCGAATAGTGCTGCAAATTTGTCTTATTTAAACTAAAGCTTTGAGTATTTTACCTATTTCTTATTGCAATATGACAGGAAATTTTTTAAATTTTATTATAAAGGTGATATACAGAGGGGTTACAGTTACGTAAGTAAGGTAATGAGTACATTTCTTTTTGCACAGTGTTACCCCTTCCCTCATTTTCCCCCGCCCCCTCTTCAAATAAAGTTCATTTGCAACTTGGTGTCTAGTGAGTATCACTTTGCAGTGGTTTACCCTTTGTCCCACTGTTTCTGTGATTCCCCTTTCCCTCCCTAGGTCAGATACACTTATATACAAGACCAAGGGTACAGAAATAAAAAAACAGTGACAATAGAGGGAGGAGGGAAGGAAAAAAAGAAAGAATTGCAAGCAGTACAGAAAAGAAACTCATGCTTCCATTTCTTGGAGTTCATTTAGATAAGCATAATTTTATATGGTCATATACACATTCTATTGAGACATTGTGATCCTCTGCTAAGAGACAGAAATGTTTTGAATGCAATATTTTTAAAATCAGTCTACTTTGAATCAAACACATTTAAAGAGACATTTTATAATACCACTCTAAATGGAAAAATAAAACTCTGCATCCTAGACACAAATGTAAAGAAATAATATACCTATTAATTTTCAAATAAATGAGACATATATATCCATATGTCACTAAAAATCTTATATCATGAAGAGTGCAGTGTACCTGTTACTCTTTGGAAATACTACCCTGAAAATGGGGGGCCCCCCCAACAGGGGAGTTGTTTATAGAACTACCTAGGGCAGAAAAAAAAGTTTGCAAACATAAATACTAGGTTTTGTCATTAATTTAAACCAATCCATTGTTTTGTCTTCTGTAATGACTTTATCCATCCACTTCCCATGATGATGGACAATACTTTCATCCACATATGTTGAGAAGTTTGTGACAGCTGGACAGACTTTGTAATAGCAAGATACTAGCCTCAGATCACAAGAGAATTTTGAAGATGAGGTTTTAAAAAGAGGAGGCTCTGCCACTGGTGGATCATACCTGTAATCTTAGCTACTCAGGAGCATGAGATCTGAGAATCGTGGTTCAAAGCCAGCCCAAGCAGAAAAGTCCCCATGAGATTCTTCTCCAATTAACCACTCAAAAACCAGAAGTGGTGCTATAGCTCAAGTGATAGAGCACTAGCCTTAAGCACAAAGAGGTTCAGGCACAGCACTCATGGCCCTGAGTTCAAGCCCTACAACTAACAAAAAAAAAAAAAAAAAAGGAGGAGACCTCATTCATTCCAACCATGAGCACTTGTGCCATCATTACTCTAAAGACTATATCCCATATACACAGCTCTGAAAGATAAGAAGCAAGTAGTCTCAGTAGAAATCTTTTCCCATTACCTGCTGACAGGCAGCAGCTCTACTCTATAGTCAGGCGTCAACAGGTCACCAATGCAGGGTTCCTTTGCTCCATCAGTGAGCTATAGCTACAGAACACAAAATAAGGCATTAAAGAATTCTTTTTTTTTTTTTTTTGGCCAGTCCTGGGCCTTGGACTCAGGGCCTGAGCACTGTCCCTGGCTTCTTTTTTGCTCAAGGCTAGCACTCTGCCACTTGAGCCACAGCGCCGCTTCTGGCCGATTTCTGTATATGTGGTGCTGGGGAATCGAACCTAGGGCCTCGTGTATCCGAGGCAGGCACTCTTGCCACTAGGCTATATCCCCAGCCCTAAAGAATTCTTTTTAAAATGCTTTGCAGCTCTCTCTCCCTTCTTTCCAGCCATGGATCATCTTGGCCACAGGCCAGCAGTTCGGTAATAAACTTTCTTTCCTGCCTGAATATTGCGTGGTGTTCTCCTTTACCGGTTACCTACTTTAAAAACCTAACATATATGGTGCCATGACTCGGATGGGGCTTAAGAGTCAGGACAGGCGGAATTCCCATCTATTTTTCTCCTTTTTCTGGGAGTATCCCCAGTCCTGACGGCCCTTTTTCCGCGAACTGAACTGCTGCGATTCGCCACTTTTCACTAATGCCATTGCTGGCCTCCACATCCACCTCCACACCACTTGTCTACCCTGGTGAGTGAACTGCTGCTGCTCTGGTTCTCTGCCACTCCGTCCGCCGCTTCTGCTGCTTCTGCCCGGTAAGCTCTCATCCACTCACCAGGCGCCTCCCTCCCGTGCTTTTTGGGTTTCGCATCACAGTCACACCCAAGCCGGGAAACTGCTAGCATGCTTCTTGACAGTGCAATGAGGCCTGCTCGAAATACTCGCACAGATAGTTTTTGCCACGGCAATGGTAAATGATCAGAAGTCACTTATATTCAGGCTCTCTTTCTCTCTTTTCCTCTCTTTCTCTTTCTTTTTCTCCCTCTCTCTCTCATCTTCCTGTTTACTTGCTTACTTTATAAAATTCCCAAGTCGTACCATCCTTGTGTGCCTTGCTCACAAAGCTGCCTCTTTTCACAGACCTTCGAAAATGAGGCTAGACCTCCAATGTGCTTTGTCAGCAAATATATCTAAAAGTTATTTTCTCTAGCATTGACCACGTGGTGGATATTGGGTTTAACAGGCACCAGCTCAGGCGCCATTATGCCATGCCACGTGTTCTCTGTTAGTGTGTTTGTGTCCTCCTGCCACCCCCCTCAACATGGCATCCCACTAGAGTTTATCAAAATATGGTTTCTCCATTTTATAATCTGAAAATTGTTGTTTGCTAGCAAAATTGTTTTTCTAACCGACCACGTGGTTCTAAAATATTGGACAAAAAATGTCATTTACTATTGGAATTCCAAAAGCGTCTACCGCTGAAATTCATTTTTGCATGCTGTAAAACCTATGTGCACAGTGTGTATGTGTGTTCCATGTGTGTATGTATGTGTAAACATCATTTGTTAGTATGTCCATCTAGCTATATATCTGTGCTAAAACTCATCACATCTACTGAGTTTTGTCATTGCAGAATTCTGGCAAGTATTTGGTCAGTTCTTGACAAGGTACAGGTAAACTCTAGTCCCCTTGGTCTCCTTGTTGTTTTAATTGGAAATAAAAAAGGGCTTTTGTGGCAAAGACGCCTTGGATTGCAGTTCGAAGCCAGCCCGGGCAGAAAATCTCTCAAACTCCATCTCCCAACTAACCAGCGAAGAGCCAGGCTGGAAGCATGGCTGAAGAGACTTATCTCTTACCAGACAAATGCTGGAAGTGGAGCTCAAGTGGTAGAGTACTAGCCTCGAGCAGAAGTGCTCAGGGACAGTGCCCAGGCCCTGAGTTCAAATCCTGTGAATGCCAACGGGGGCAAGCCATCCCAGCAACAAGCACCTAGACCACTGGGACTCAGCCAGTTCCGGGAACAAGTATCATGGAGTGGAGTAAAAGGAAAATGATCGCATCCAAAATGGAGTCACTTTGTCTCACCCTTTCAAAATTAATCAGAGCAGAGGGATCAAGAGATAGTAGCTTGTCCATCTAATGTCCATACCTGAGTATAAGAACTAGCCAAGTCACCCAATTTTTAATTTTGTGCCCTAAGCCCTTCCTTTTGCCTTAATATTTTTTTTGTACAGACCCTGCCTCATGAGACTTCTTCCAGGCTTCATTCAAGGACTGGCATCTACCACCAAGGGACCCTGCTGCTCGCCTTCTCCAGGAGAGGCCACATTTCTGCCTTTTACCCCTAATGCCAACGCCCCTTGCCAGCAGGAAGCAGCCAGAGAGTCTTCATCCTTTTTCATAACTTTTAAAAGGCTGGAATGTTAGGTCCTCTCCCTGAGGGCTCCATGTAGATGCCCCCACCTCATTAAGTCTCCACCCAGTTACCTGGGTAACCTGCAGACCTGGAGGCAATTACCTCCCCTTTCCCTGAGGTCACATCCTAATCCACCTGGCCCCACCCCTTGCCCCTGCCCTAGATATAAGGCAGGGCTGGGTGGGGGTCTCTCTCTCTCTCCCTTCTCTCCAGCCATGGATCATCTTGGCCACAGGCCAGCAGTTCGGTAATAAACTTTCTCTCTTGCCTGAAAAAAAAAAAATAAAAATAAAATGCTTTGCAATTAATCTCCTAAACTTTAAGATGGAAACCTGCTTATTAAGTATTTAGCATTGTTTCTGAAAGTTTGTCCTCTTCAGAAATTTAACTTCTGACTACAAAATGTATTTAACTGAGTTTCATTTTGCAAATTATTCCTCCAATGGTCTTTAAAAGTTAGAAAACATCTCTAAGAATGGATGGTGGTATTTTGCAAGACCTCTGTATTTTGGAATTGGTGATATTTTGGAATTACCTCTCTGGCTTCTAAGACAGGGAAGGAACTGGATGATTCTAAGACCTTCTATTTAATGTAGAGTCTGAAAGCAACAGGGAGCATAACAACCTTGAACAGTGGTGTTTGTCTCTGCAATAACTTATGCCTAAAACCCATATATCTTTTGTCCTTTGTGAAAAGAAGCAAAGTTTAAATATAAATAACATCGTCCCATGCACTGATAGTTTAAAAAAAAGGGAACAAATTATTATTAAATCTCCATGCTTGAGTTCATATTGCTTCAGTACTAGTTCACAATATAAAGCATTATGGCACCATATCGATTAGTTCACTTGTATCCAGTTTTCCCCTTGTCTGCAAGGTCTCCTTGAGCAGTCTATTTTTGGTTCACAGGGTTTCCATTTTCTAGTCGTTTCACTCCAAGAAGTATTCACTTGTTTTGAATAGTACTTTTCTCCACAACAATGTTCTTCCATCTTCAATAAGCAGGTGATGACACTTGAAGATCTTGTTCAAAATGCAGATTCCAAAGCAGCAGGTCCATGTCAGGACTAAGATGCTGTATTTCTAGCAAGCTTCCAAGCAATGTTTGTCCTCATAGAGTCTAAACTGAACATAGTCATTAATTTTCACTCTGCCTTACACTGCAAGTTTGCCTATCAATCATTTATCCTGTGGTCAGGAGGAAATCACATTGGATTCTCTGAAAAGCCAAAGGGGTCAACATCTGGCTGATTTTGATTGAAATTCAGATGTCAATTTGTGTTGACAAAAGAGGCAAAAGTATTGGGACCTATCACATTCTAAATTTGCATTTAAATCACATTCATATTCTAAAGAGGCTGAACTCTCCAATTTATCTCTGCAATCCTGTTTCTTTTCTTTGGCCAGTCTTACTGTCAACTTGCCATCTTGAACATATACTAACAAAGGCTAAATGGCTAAAATGTGTATCATCTACTGATTCAAAGCCTCATAATAAGGTTATATACCTTTATATAAAAGTTATATAAAGCTTTTATAGAAAGCGTTCATAGAAAACTGGGGTTCTTACATAGTTAGGTCTGCCACACTGCTCCCTGCTAGAGGGGCTGGCATTCAACTGGGCAGCACATAAAACGAAATTAGCAGAAAATATCTACTAAGAGGCAATAGCTACTGAGATTGAGTTTAAGTCCTTAAATACTTTCCACAGAATTTGATCAACTGGATTTCATTAGCCATTAGTCTACTATCATAGATTATTTGTTTTACAACTTGGGACGCATAGTTGACCTGTAAACTACTAGAAACATTGATCAAATAACAAGTAATTGGTAATTATTAAGTAAAATAAATAACTACATAAGTAAATAATTAGTACTGACTCCAGTTCTCAGCCCTCTTAGCAGGCCCCAAGAGTACAACTGGTCTGAGTGTTAAGAATCCCAGAAGTGCTAAAAAAATTAGTGCATCATTCGAGTAGCCCACAATCCATGATGAACGCAGAATTGGCACATTAATACATCAGTTTCATCACCTCTTGAGTATGTTCTACAGTGCCCCAGAATAAATGGGGTCCCAAAGATAGTTCTGTTTCCTCAGAATTGGACCTTATTTACCCACAATAACTATTGCTTAGTATTATTCCCTCCCTGTATGTCTTCCTTCCCTTCTGTCTCTTACTGCCCTGTTCCCCTGTAATAGGGAGGTCAGATCTGGCCAGTGCCATCATTAGCTGTGGAGGAACTTCAGGTTGACTCCAGCTCAGATTAGAGCAGAAGCCAACTCCATCTTCACTAAGATCTCCCCTACCCTATCCAGGGAAGTTCCCCTTTGCTGTGATGAGTGTGTAAACTGCTTGACCACCTGAAGCATGGAAAGTTCAAGGAACGTTTAAGGTTAAACCCATGCCCTCCTATGAGTAGGCGTATCCACCTGCATCATATGAGCCCCACCAAATCCATGCGCCAATTCTAACTAGAATGATAGGTTGGTTCAAATAGATACTATGAGACAGACTGTAACTCTACTGGCCACCTGCGTGCGGCCTAACATGCTCTGTAAGTGTTGTATCCTCATTGGCCACCTGCGTGTGGCAAGTTTGACTGTGATGTTTGCCTTATAACCAGGCTGTAAGGCCACACGTGCGTGCGGTTCCAGCTCCCAAGTCTGGGCTGCACAGGTGTGCGCAGTTCCAGCTCCCGAGTCTGGACTGCACACGTGCAGGTGGTCCCAGCTCCCGAGTCTGGGCTGCACACGTGCGGGCGGTCCCAGCTCCCGAATCTGGGCCCTGATCCTGCACACGTGGTCAGCAGTTTTGGCTCCCGAGTCTGGGCTGCAACCAAGGCCAGTCGGTTCACTTTTTACTTCCCCAATAAATCTGTCTTTTTGTCATCTTGTAGCTGGAGACTGTGTGGTGGACTCTTGGGGGAACCAGGAATCCCCTCCCTTGGGGGGGACCCCGTTTCATTGTAGCGAACCCCCACTCTACTTCACCCCATTGTTTCCTAAAATCCCCTCCCAAATAAACCATTTGATCCAAAATCCTTGTCTTAGAACTTGTGTCTAAAGAATATAAACCAATGCTCAAGGTATGAACTTAGAGGAAAACAGTTTTCCATGTCAAGTGTAACATGACAACTGAGTTTCAATTTGATTGTGTCTTGATTTACATTTCCCCAAAAGCAAATCCTGAGAAAAAGATTAGAGTGCAGGTATTTTATTTGGGGAGTGCCCAGAAAGTAAAAGTGAAGTAGGGGAGGAGTGAGACCAGAAAGGAAAAGAAAGCAAATACAGCATGTATTCTAGTATCAGTTGCCATGGGAAACGATGAAGACCAGCCCTAGACAGACCAAAGGAGACAGCCTCAAAACTGTGCACTGAGAGCAAGCATGTTCATTCATGGACACTCTTTCTGGTGTTGTCAGCTCTTGAGTTACTGCATGCACTATGTCCTAGTAGTCATAGAACACCCTAAAGTAAAGGCAACAACGTTTAGGGAAGCTTCCTACAAGGGGTGTTACTAGGGAACCAACTGTATCTGCCGTAGAAGTTGCTTATAGCCTCTCCATTCCTGAGCTTACCTGGTTTTAGGTTTCTTAAATGTACAAATAGACTCCCTCATTTCCCAATGCAAGGCTTCTAGACAAACTGAAAATAAAATAGGTGGAAAAATAGAAGTCGAAGAAAAATGAGCCTGCGATATCTATCTCAGTCATACACCAACCTGAACTTAAATGCTCAGTGACCATGTCAGTTCCAGGCCTGCCCTGTCTTCAACACCCTCCTTTTGCCACCACACCCCACCCCAGAGGCCAAGCTGCTGTCAGGCTTGTGGGACCTTACAGGCCCTTTCTTTGATGCTTTCCTGTTCAGTGTCACTGAGACTGCCTGATTGGGGGTCCTGAGGTCAAGACACTATCAGGAATAAGGTTTCTTAAGTGCCATGTGTGAGACACCATCTGACACTGTTTATAGATCAATTTAGCTCTTATTGACCATGGGACAGAAGTTAAAAGCATTGCTTTTGGAACTCAAATGTGTTAACTTCTAAAGCGATGTTTGAATTAGGGTTAAGAAGGGCCCAAAGTTTTGATCTGCTGATTAGAGAGGGAAAAAAAAAGAAAGGAAGGAAGAAGAAAAGACATGGAAAATTGTGGGTTTTTTTCTTTTCTAGAAATGAAATCAGATTATTTTGACTAAAGGAAGAGACCAGCCTATAATTAATCTGTCAGCTTTGGAGTTGACATGAAATGACTATAGAAGGTCTGAATTGTGCACCAACCAATAGGTGAATGATCTCTTAAAATGCAACTGCAGGTTCTCAAAGTAGCTCAGTGAAAGAAGTAACTTCCCTCTTTAGTAGATCAAGGCTAGAACAGGAAGTCTCCCTTTGAATTTAGAATCAAAACAATCCATTTTTGCCAAGTGCAAGTCAAAGCAGCATTCCTTGCCTAAAACTTGACCATTAGCGATCGATCAGTTACAAAATGAAAAGATATAAGCCATCTCACTATTTTGTTGGAACTTAGCATACATTTCCTTCAAAATGCTTTGCAAAGTAGAACACAGAGGATCTGGCAGATAAATTCCCACACTCTCATATATGGTGTAATAAAATGCCTGTAATGTATGTATTTTGTAGGCTGATAATTTTTGTTTCTTTGTTTATTTTGCCAGTCCTGGGGCTTAAACTCAAGGCCTGAGCACTGTCCCTGAGCTTCTTTTGCTCAAGGCTAGCACTCTACCACTTGAGCCACAGCGCCACTTCCAGCTTTTTCTGTTTATGTGGTACTGAGGAATCAAATCCAGGGCTTCATGCATGCTAGGCAAGCACTCTACCACTGAGCCACATGCCCAGTCCCCCAAACTGACAATTTTTAACTGATGTATTTCTTATCTATGATGTGGTATTACAGGAAACAGTGGCAATTAAGATAATTAGATATGAATTCAAAGTGTTTGGCTCATATATACTGGCATGGATACACTTCTGCAAAGCAGTAGGGGTTGTTACATTGCAAAAATGTCTGAATTCTGCAGCCCCAAAATGTAATGACTCTGAAGTGTGATAAGACTCTGGGGTCCTTTTTGTACCACATAGGAAACAAGAAATAATGTTCAAGAGGGTTTGAAAAGCTGAATTAACTCTGCTGTATTCTAATTCTTTTAAAATTAATGAAGTGAGTTAAATATAGATTGACTGTCAATTAAGCTAAATATTGGGTGAGAAATGTCTCACTAGACAAGAATTTATTACAGAAAGTACCTGCCTAGTAATTAATAGACTAGAATTCTTAGAAAAATAGTGAAATTATTCAGTAAGTAAAATATCCAAAAAGACAAAGTATTGATATGAACTGCAAAGAATTTATAAGTAAATCAAATTACATTTTAAAATCATTTCGGCCCTTGTTAAGAATATTAAGAGGCAGTAAATAGCCTCTGAACTAAATATATGGACCCTTATTTTGAAGAAGATATTGTTGAAGATGCAGTCTTTACCATTTCTTATAAGTCCTGTTACATGAAGCTTTTAATTTGCTTTTAGTTCTGTATAAACAAATTGAAATTTTCATCATTGATGTAATTGTGCAATAAATATTTGTGGGACAGTGATGCATTGAGGACATGTTCTAAATAATTGGCTAGGGAGTATACCCAGACTATTGAACCATACTTAAGTATATGTGTGAATGATGGAGTAAAATCAGGACGATATACACACATCATAACAGAAGGGGCTAGAACCTATCATCTTTCCTATCTGAAAACAATACCTATACTTTAGTGCAATGATAACTTTGAGGGTATTGTTTCAAAGTTAACAGGACCACATTCTCGGAGATCCTCTAAAAAGCCATTCATTCTTTGAACTGTTTAGTAAACAACTATCTACAGAGTATTCATTAAATACCAGAAGTGATTCCATATGCCAACATTGATTTAGGGAGCAAAGACTATTGTTAAAGACAGACTAAAAATGTTTTAGAAGTGTAGAGATTTTAACCATGTTTCTTCGTCACATCTTTATGATGTACAAAGTTTTAATATTGAATAAGTTCTGTCTATGGTTATCTCATCTGATCTAGGCTAAACTGTGTTCATGAGAAATACAGTGAATTAAGAATTAAGGGAACTCAAATTTCTCACAGAAGTTAAGAAACACTGTTGCAAGGAAGCTTTTTAATTTTTTTAATTGCATTTGTATAGTTGATTTACAGAGGGGTTAGAGTGACATGAATCAGGTACAATCAGTACAATTTTTTTATCATTTCTTTATTGTCAAAGTGGTGTACAGAGGGGTTACAGTTTTGTATATAAGGCAATGTGTACATTTCTTATCCAACTTGTTACCTACTCCCTCATTTTTCCCCGCCTCTCCCTTCTCTACCTCCCTCCCCCCTCCCATGAGTTGTGTAATTTGTTTACACCATATAGTTTTGTAAGTATTTCTGTGGCATTGGTTTGTCATTTTATCTTTTGTCTCTTGATTTTGATATTCCCTTTCCCCTCCCCAGGGTACCAAAATCAGTTACAGTGATATCAGGTGTAAAACTATGGGAAAGAAAGACAAAAGAAAAAGGGCATAATCTCATATGGTATGTTGAAATTAACAGCAACAATGATAAACCACTTGTTCCATAACTTGGAGTTCATTTCACTTAGTATCGTCTTATGTGTACAATTCTTTTTGAACCATGTCTCCTCTTCCATCAAAGCTGTGGTAGCTCTTCTCTGATGCTTTGTAGGATTCATTCTAAAAAACAAAATCGATATTAAACTCAGTTTTATTAGCCAGTTATCCTAGCTATGTGGGAGGCTGATGATGGGAGAATCATGGTTCAAGGACAGTCCAGACAAGGAAATCCACAACTCACTCCATGGCCCACCACTTTCTGCATCAGTAGCTTTCTGACCGCTTCTCCGCCTGCTGGCTTTCTCTAGTACTATGAACATAAGCCTACCACAAGACAGCCCAAGAGTACTATGAACTTAATACTTCTGGGGCAATCCTCAATCAGAGATGATTAATAACAATGACTCAAGATTCCTTGACCTAATGGAGTATGTACTAATAACCTGCTCATTAACACAACCTACATTAACTTTCCATCCCTCTCAGTCTCACTCTCTCTACTCTCAAGCTCTCTAGAGATTGGGTTAGGGTTAGAGTAAGGATTAGAGTTTCTTGAGGCAAGTACTATGACTTTTGGGAAAACCCAAAGCATAAAAGAACAATAATTTAACCATAATAGTTACTGGGAATAATTCCATTTGTCAACCCCACAAAAAGACCTCTTTCTTAGTAAGTTCTTCATAAGAGAGTCCAGAATCAGGATTCTTTACAGAGTAACTGTTTTGATGGTCCCTTGAAATTCTTTTAGCTTTCCTTATAGATCCTCTCTTCCTACCCATCAACCAATCTTCGCATTTTCCTCTCTAAACAATTCTCCTCACTGCTGAGTCTTAGTGAGATTATGACTGTTGCATAGAACATAGAGAAAATTGAAGTATGTTGAAAATGTGTTTATTTCTTATTCTTGCTTAAATTGCTCTGTGTAGGACTTCTGGCTCATGTTAGCCAGAAGTGGGAAAATTAGGTATCTTTTACCTGTTTCTGATTTTAGTTGAAAAGCCTTTTTGTTCTTTATCATGCAATGTGATTTTAGATGTGGGCTTATAATACATTCTTTAATATGTTTAGAGTTTTCTAATGAAAGTATGTTTGATTTTGCTAAATGCTTTCTCTGCATCTGTTGAGATGGTTATATCATTTTTATTCTTTATTCCATTAATATGGTTCATAGCATCTGTTGATTTACAGTACATTGAACCATCCTTACATCACCAGGATAAACTCCCCATCATGGTATATGACTCTCTTCATATGTTGTTGAATTTCATTTTCTAGCATTTTGTTTAGGTTTTCTGGAGCCTTGGAATTCAAGAGCCAACTTGGTCCTAGATGCACAGTTGTCATTTAGGAGGCAAGGGACAGGAAGTAATTCTGGTCTGTAGTACATCTGATCCTATATCTAAAGGAAGGAACTAGGGTTCACTAGGGCAGACGAGGTGCCCACAGAACGGTGGTTTTACTGCTCTCATTCTCCTTTGCCACACAGAAAGAAAGGGGTTATGTGGGTTAATATAAATCTATCATTCCTACCCTCTTCAATGCATCTTTCCTTATTTCTATACCCTGTAATCTCTCACCTGGATTCCTTAGTTTTATGAAGTATTATTCTATGTGGATTCTTTTTCAAATTTATGCTTCTTTAAGAGGAAAAGTATTTGGCTCCTGTTCTGCCATTTTGCTGACATCACTCCCACCATCACTCCCAATTAACAAATGAAGGAACGTAAGTACTAAAGAATACCCAACTCCCAGTGCTAAACTGGGGGCCTAGCCAAGAGCAGAGCTATATTCCCATGTTAAGCAGCTCCCTCTCAGATAACTCTTCTCGCAAAAAGAACATGAAGCCTGACAGAAAGCCTAAGACCCTTGAATTGTGGCTTTACTGTCTCAGAGGACAAAAGAAATAGGAGATTGCATTGAATTAACATTACCCAAGACTTCACTGACACCTGTATGCTACCATAATTTCTGCCATAGATATATTTAGAATATTCAGCAAATGTGTATGGTGGCTCCCTACCTGGGTCACCCACATGCCTTCAGCCATGCATTACTGACGGTAATGGCAACAATACCTAGCTCCAAGTCCTGAACTAGCTATGCTAACTCAAGCTTTCTTTCCTGGTCTTAAAGGTATTTCAGTTATGAGACATCTTGAAGATCTACAGAGAAGCAATTCTCAAGGAGAAAACCACCTGATGGCTACTCAGAATTCACCTCCTGTATCTCAATCAGGTTTATACAAGGAAAAAAATATTATTTTATCTCATATCACTTATATAAAAACCAGAAAACATTTACCATTATAAAATGCAAATACCTCATTTGCCACCATACTGGATTCTGTAGATACAGAATCTTTAATCCTTGCATTACTTAGGGTTAACAGGAAGAATATAAATTCACTCCTCATTTGCCTAATCATTTGCAAGGCAGTTAGTGATCCTAATTGCCTGTCTTCTCTGGAAAAGATAAAATAATACAACCAGAACCTGCCATGTAAATTGTTGAGGTTTTTCTCAGTTTTTGTTTTCCCAGCTCTGTTTATGTTTATGGAGAACTACATGAACACACAAAAAAGTAGAGTTCTATAGGCAAGCATGCAATTATGATAATGAATAGAAAAACAAAGAGTGGAAAAAGACCTGGCCACCACTTAACAGTGTTACTCTTTAAAGACAATCAAAATTATCCCCAGGGTTACTGGATCTCTGCCCTATGAATGGGGCCATGGAATGTTTTACAGGAATAAGTGAATTCAAAATACACATCTAAACTCAGCAAAGCTGGCTGATGTTACGGTAGGTAGCAAAAGATGACTAAGAACTTAGTCATTGAATTATTTTTTATCACTTGTATATAATTTTCTCTATATACATGGGATTTATCTGTGTCATTTAATGTAATCAAAAAAACTATAAGCTCATTAAAAAGAAAAAAATCATTTCTTCAGTTTAAAGTTCTCCTATTCAAGCACCATTTTCTCCATCTCTGCACAAACGCAAACAACTTCACCTCAGGGAAAGTAAGGCTCCCCAGTTGATTACCCACTCAGGGCATCATAGATCCACCATTATTCAACTCTCAGAAAGTGAATAAGCCACCTAGTAGTGTACAAGCATAGAACAGCAAGTCATTTTGCCAATGGAAAGATGGAGTTACTTTTTCCTGGTTTGCTTCCAAAAATAAAAGGATTCCATAAACAAGTCTGGCTACAAACACATGCAAATTTCCAATCAACACTTGTCCTAGAAAATTCACAGGCTCTCTTGTCAAGATCTAATCTACAAGCTATCAGGTTCCCACCTACCTTTTTTTTTTTTTTAACATCTAGCAATTAGTCAGAAAGACAATCCTTCATGACTCTTAGCCCACTGTGTTCTGGAGGAAGCCTCAAGCACAGGTAGTACTTAACCTTGTTCTTAAAGGTCACTGAGAATTCTCTTATTACCTCTGCAAACTGTCTCTTTGGTGATGATGGCTCCATTTTTTAAAAAATATCCTTTCACATTCTGCCTTTGAACTATAAGGGAAGAAAACTTTTCCTACAGTCATGGCTATTGCCAAAGAATAGTGTTCATCCTTAAAGCAGCAGTGCCTTGTGTCTGTTTAATAGTGCTGCATTCTGAAAGCTTCAAACACACCCTCCCAAACACTAACTCTAGTGCCTCCATCCTCAGAAAAGTAGATTAAGGCATATATATATATATATATATATATATATATATATATATATATATTCTGACAAGCAGAGAAGGACAAGGGTGACAATCAGAGGTTAAACAATTTCCCTATGATCACACAAACTGGTTACAATCTGTGTCTTAACTAGCTGCCTTCTCTTTCATTAAGATTCCAAATCACAAAATAATCTGACATTCCTCTGAAATGAGGAGTAATGGTTACTTAGGGCAGAAAAAGAAATAGGCCTTTCACCTTCTTACTATCATAACAATTCACAATGTTTTCAGGGCTTTAAAAACAATGCCTCAGAGCCTCTCATTTCTAGATAATTAAAGTTTTAAGTTGGTAGCTTACTACCAATAGATAGGCAGGACAAAGCCAAGAGTTAGCAGAAGTTTCAACCCAGTATTGTTCGGTCTTGCTAAAGAAGGATATTTAATATATATGAGAACAGTTCAAAGGTAGATACTATATAGAACTATATAGACACTATATAGAATCTATATGACTTCTCATTAACTTCCACATCAACCTAATATGGACAGTAACAATACCTACCCTTTACAGACCCAAAAAGTGAGGCTTGGGAGGTTCAGTGACCCCAGTTAGTAAGTGGCACACTCTAGGTAGTCTCACAAAGGAGATGATCTGTTGATTCTAAAAATCCTTAGCAAATAATCTACCTCCAATTCTAAATAAAGCAGAATGATGGCTCCCATATAGGTGAATTTAAGGGCATGTATTAGGTCAAATCAAAAGAAAGTTCTGGTAAATCAACTGCTTTCAACTAACAAAATGGATGTGCCAGAGTTCCTTATTCCTTTGAGGGTCCTTGAGATGTACTAGGGGGAAAACACCTTGAAAGTACTAATACCAAGGGTAAAAGTCAAAAGCTGCCTTAGAAAGCACAACAGAGGGCTTTGGATGAAAGAGACAGACTGATGAAAAATTGTAATTCAAAAAATGTCCCAGTTGGTAATAAGCTTAGTGAGAAAGGGTGCGTTCCCACCACTAGAGCAGAAATCTTTTTTTTTTTTCTTTCCCAAGCCCTTCTAGGATTTTGCCCTTCCCCATTCATCCTTTCTGATCAAATTCATCCTTTAGGTAAACACAGGAGGGATTAGAGACCTTTAATTGGCTTTGAGGAAGGAATGGTAATCTGAGATGCCTGGGCAGGAACTATCTTGTGCCTTGTGGGAGACAAGCAGGGAGAGAAAAGAAAATATTTGTAGTTTGAAAGGCTGTTCCCAGCCAAGGAGTACAGCATTCAAGAAGAGGCAAGATTGTTAAGCCATTCATCCAAATTTGGCTGTGACCTACCAGCTTGTCATTTTGATTGCTTCTTCCACTCAAGCTCTTCTTGTGTGAACTGGAGAAGTACGGCAGCATCCCAGAATCCAGATTCTTGGCTTCACAGTTTTGCCTGCATCCGTGTAGCACCTGGGGTCCTCCAATGAGGTGTTTGTTAAGAGACTGCTTGCTGAGCCCACCACAGAGATTCTTGATTGAATGAGTCCGTGGTAGGTCCTGAGAATCTATATTCCTAAAAAGTTCCCAAGGAGCAAGCTTTTAAAAACCACCAGCGGAGCTTCCAGCTGTGTGCAACTGCATTGTATCATGTCATGCCCAACAAACCCATGACCTGGCCATGTCTGTATATACAGAAGCCACACCAGATCCAAGGAGGATACAGTAAAGAGGTGATGCTGCCCAACAGATTGGGACAGCGGGTACCTTAAATCGGGCTATGATACAAACAAACCTATGACATACTGATTCTCTGGGATAGTACAAATAATAATAGTGAATAATTACTAACCACTATGTGCCAAGCAGCCTGCCTGGTCTACCTGTATTGTCTTTGAGGCATATGTACTACTTTTATGTCTGTTTTTATAAATGTAAACTCTAAACTTCAATAGATTAAGCCATGTAAAACCTGTTACTTAGCCACTGAGCACTATACTTCCTAAACTTTCAAAATAATAAATCAGGAAAAAAAGAAATCTTCATGCAGCATTCTTTAATAAAGGAATAAATATGACTGAATGTTTTTTCTTCCTAGTACTTCCTTATACCTTCTCTGCACGATTGAAACATTGTCCATCCCTATTATCTTTTCTGCCTTACCCACTAAAAAGTAGGGAAATGTTTAATATGTTAAAATGTTAAGAGGTTTGGGAAGGGGTGTTCCTGCTATCAGAAATGGCATCTTAGATTAACTTATCTTTCTTTGTTCAAACAAAGGCCTGGTTTCTCATGGGAACATCACACAGCATTTGGGGACAGTGGCACAGGAAATGTTATTATGGTTTTAAGCTCCAAAGGGAGTTGATTGCAAGGAGTGAAACTCCTTAACCAGAAAAGCTTTATTTTATAACACCTTAATTCTTGCATTGTCTGTCTTAACTCTTTGATGTTAGGTTGCTGGGGAAAGGAGGATGGAACTATAGGGACACTAGGCTCTAATCTGAACAGTGGATTGCTTTCATTGTTATCATTCTGACTTTGACATGCTACTTGATAGTCTCATAACTTTGTTCTTTCACCTTGAAAGTATCGATTTTATAATCTAATTCAAGATCTGGCTTCCATGAGGCCACTTGGTGAGGATGACAAGTTAAAAGGAATTGTGTGGCTTCTGCTCTGCATGGGAGAGTGCTGAGCATTTCCCAGGAGTTGGGCATTTAGTGTACAATGTTCATGTGCAACCTGTGGACCAGAAGAGCCATGTTTTATTCTACTTCTGTCTGGACTCACCCTTTAATTCTGCTGGCCTAGAGGACACAGACATGTGGCCACATTATCTGCCAGCTGTGGGTAAAATCCAATCACTTTTAAACTTGTTTGGCTACATGCACATTAAAATTTCACATACCCATTGTGTTAGTCAACCTTTGTCACTATAATAAAATGCATGAGATAATCAAATTATAAAGAGAAAAGGCTTGTTTTGGTTCACAGATTTGTTGGTTCCACAATCTGTTGGCCTCATTACTTTGACCTGAACAAGGCAACATATTGGGAACACATGGAAGAGAACTACTTACCTTAGTCCAGGAAGTATAAGACAATAGGGAGGAAGCTGGAAGCCCACAATCCCCAACGACTAGAGACCTCCTTACAAGACACTATCTCTTAAGCATTCCAACGTCTCTCAAAAGTGCCACACAAGGAGCCAGGCCTTCAATACATGGGGCCTTTTGGGGACATTTAAGATTCAAACCATAGCACCCTTTGATACAGCACTCTCCACCAAAGTCCATACATATAGTAAGATACTATTAACATATAAACTATCCATCCAGATTCTAATGCCTGTTGGCAGAATTCTACAGCAGAATTTCCTCTGGAAATGGCTCTTTAAAAGAGAAGAGGGAAAATGTAGACATTACACTTATGTATTGATAATTTCCAAGTGTCTTGAATTGTTCTATGACTTGGAACCCAACCTTCAGTTCTTCCCATTATTTGGATAGTCGTTGAGCCATCAGACTCCACTTGTGTGTAAATCTGAATACATCATCTTTCTTTGGATTCTCCAAACCAACTATTAGGTTCTCTATTTTAAGGAATTATGACACCCTCCTTCTAGCCACCTAAATCTGAAGGCCTAAGAGTCATTCCCTATGGATGCTTCTTCATAACCCTCATATTCCATCTTAACATTTTTATCTCTGAAATACTCTAATTATTATCATTATTACTGCTCTCAGTATTTTATGATGGTTGTCCTTGCCTCCAATCTCTGGTCCTTCCTTGTCTCTGATACTCAGTGACATTGCTTTGTGGTTAGCATCCTTCTGATGAGTCCAAATCCTGCTGAGCTGACAGTCAAAGCTATACATGATCCACAAAGATCTCTATCACCATTCCTTCCCTACTTTCCAGCTTTATCCCTTCTATCCTCTACTTCTACTTATTCTGAACAGTTTAGTCTCTCAAATATCCACCTCACAGCCCTCCATCAGATGCCAAATGTACTACTGCTCCAGTCTATCATATTCTCCCTGCCTGACTTCTAACTATGCTGTAAACTCAGCTCAGTTCTAACTTCTCTGGGAGTTCATACCATAGTCTTCCCAATACTGACTCCAGCTGAGTTCACTATTGTCCATCCCTCCCACCATAATAATTTGAGATTCTGTTTGAATATTTCACATTACAATTAAAATAGGGGAGCATTTTAGTAAAAAGATGAAAGATTTATACGATCTGAAGAGAAACCAGAGTATTAGGGGAGCACTTTAAAATCTTGTTTTTTCTTTTGCAGATGGGGCTTCAGCAGTGTGGGAATGATACTTCCATCTCTAGTCGCTACAGTTCTTGGAAAAAGGGTGGAGTGACAAACTAGAGTGATGATTGATTGGCGGTGTCTAGCATGCAGTAATACCTAGTTCCTGATAAATGATTAAAGTTTAGCATACCCTTCAAGCTTGTAAAGTATTATTCTTTGTGCTACATTTAAAATAATAATTGATGAAAAAGTGTGCTAAAATTGTGATCTTTGAAAAACGAGATATATTTGTAACATACAGAAATATAACTTGGATGGGAATGTGACTCTGTGGTATGTAACTCTGTGGTACTGTTTGTCCTGAGCATGCATAAATCCTAGCTTTAATCCCTCGAGGGAAAAGAAGTGAAGGAAGAGAGGAAAGGAGGGAAGAAAGGAGGAATGGAGGAAAGAACTAGAAAAGGAAAAGAAGGCAAGAGAAGGGTAGAGAAGGAAAGGGGAGAGAGAGGAAAAGAAGGAGCGAGGGAAAGAGGGAGGGATTGTGCCCTTAGAAAAAGATCAAATTTTGTTGTTTTTTTTACCTTTTCAATTAAAAAAAATTTATCATCAGAGAGGTTACAGTTACATATATAAAGTAGTGAGTACATTTCTTGTCAAACTTGTTACCTCCTCCCTCATTTTTCTCCCAACCTCCTTCCTCCCTAATCTCCACTCCCCAAATTGTACAGTTGGTTTACAACATATTGTCTTGTAAGTATTGCTGTTGCATTGGTTTGCCTTTTACCATTTCTCTCGCCATTTTGATGTTCCCCTTCCCTTCTCTGAGTCAGACAAACATATATATATATATATATATATATATATATATATATATATATATATATATATATATACTACCTAGGGTACCAAAATCAAATACAGTGACAAAACAGGCTAAACCATAGGGAAAATAAAAGAAAAAAGAAATAATTTCACATAGTATGTTAAAAATAACAACAACAATGATGAAACACTTGTTTCCATAACTTGGAGTTCATTTGGCTTAGCATCATCTTACATGATCCTATGTGCATAGTTATTGAGCTATTGTGATCATCTGCTAGGACTATCCTAGACATATACTAATTATTACCAATGAGGGAAACCAGAGAGTCTATGTTTCTTTGGGTATGGCTTTAAATACGTCACAAGACTTGTGTTAGCTTTGTATTACTGGCTAAAGCTAAAGCTATCACTTCTACCTAGATGAATTTGCTGAGGTTAATTTCAGTGCCACCTTTACAACTCTGAATCCACTCTAATTTGTAACTGCTACTGTGCTTTGAAGAATCTTATTATATGGCTCTCATTAGAATTCCTAAGCCAAGTTTGTCCAGAAATGTCCCAGTCTTTGGGAAAACCCTCAGTTTTCTTCACAACACAGCTTAAAACAGTTCTCTCATCCCACACCATCCAGTGAACTGTGTTGGGTTCAGCGAATATTCTACAGTCATGTTTAGAGTGACAAGAAGTTTACAACATTGTCATTTCTGGATTTCATTCCATAGAACCAACTTAGAATATAGCCTGCTTTAGAGTAATACTATTCAGAAACCTAAATAATGAAACCCTTCCAAATAGAGAGACACAAATGAAAATGTATTATAAAGAACTCCACTAGGAAATTAACTGAACATTTCAGTAAAGAGTTCAGTAAGCTCTAGACATTATTTTATATATGTGTGCTTATAAGTCAGAATTTAGTTCCCAGAGGATATAAATTGTACATCATAAATTCAGCCCCCGGTTCTTCTTTGATTATGCTGGTCCTGGGGTTTGAACTCAGGGCCTAGCCATTGTCCCTGAACATTTGTGACTCTACCTCTTGAGCTACTTCACTCCTGGCTTTTCTAGTATTTAATTGGAGGTAAGAGTCTCACAAACTATCTGTCCCTGAGCTGCTTTTGAGGCCATTGGCACCCCTCAGACCCTCTCTTCTTTAATAGTAGGCCATCATCCATTTAATTCAGATAAAATTGAAGACTCCATCAGTTACATTCAACAATAAATACATGAGGAATAATTTATAATAAGCAAAGTATCTGATGGTTCCACAACCTCTGCAGGATGAGAGCTCATGTTTTGAGGGGCATGGAGAAGAAAGCCCTCAAGACAGGACAAAACCGAGTTTGCAAGTCCCCTCCACTGTTACTAGAGACACTATTTCCTGCAGCCAACACATCCCAAGTGGGCATTTACAGTTCTGGAAGCAGCTGATAGAGCTAAAAGAAAATTTCACAATATCAGACAAACCTAAATTGAGAGACATTTCACAAAATAACTGGCCTGTATTCATCAAAAATACCATGAAAGACAAAGACTGAGAAACTTCCAGATTAAAAAAAAAATAAGACTAAAGAAATGTTTTCTGATACTGTGTGTTGTCCACAATTTTTACTTTCTTTTGTCACATAGGATTTGAACAATTGGGAATGTAAATAAAGTTTATAAATTTGATTATACTACTATAGTAATGATGCTAATTTCATGATGTTGGTGATAAGGCTTTGGTTATACAGGGAAGTGTTCTTAACTTTTAGGAAATATGCAGTAAAATATTTGAAGGTAAAGAGTCATCATGTCTATGATTATTCCCAAATAGTTCTGGGGAAAATAAAATTTTATGAAATAGAAGTGAGAGAGAGGAGAACTGCTTTTTATAAAAGCTCAAAATACTATATGAGAATTGTTTTCTCTGTTCTTACAGCTTTTCTGAGAGTTATAACATCTTTTTAATTAAAGATATTCCAACATGCTATAAAAGTCCTCCATCAGGTGTTATAATTCCCAGCCATAAAGTCTGACAACCTAAAAGAAATTGATTAAACAGGATATATATATATTTATATTATATATATACATATATATCCTGAAAACCTAAAAGAAATTGATTAAACAGGATATATACTTTTTTCTCAGTCCTGAAAAAAATGATCTGAATCTTCAATGTTGTGAGGTCTCTCCTCTAAAGACTCCATTCTCTTTTGCTGATATGATTTCCAGTGGTAGTACCGTCTATAATAATCCTATACTATCTCCGAAGGACCCACTTTTCTAAGTCTTCGTGAACAGAAAACTACTCATTCTGAAGGTATGAGCAATATTTAACATTTTCACCCAAAACTTTGGCTGAGCGTGTTTAATTTGGCTTTCCTTTCATTTTATTCTGCTATGCTTGGATAACTGTGTGGATCTATTTACAGCTTTCCCTGTTGTCTGAGAATGTGGCTTTGACATACTGTCATAAGCCATTTCCAACATACACACTAATGATTTCTTCATAGTATCTAGACCCACTCTGCGTCTGGTCCCCTCCACTTCTGCTGAAGGTCATCTGAGCTATGATATTTGTGCTGGTCCTCTTCATTTCTAACATCATCCAGACTACCTCACTTTGCCTTCCTTCCAGCAGCAATTGTGGCAACATGCTTGACATGGCCCTGCTCAGGCTTGGCTGTGTGCCAAAATCAACATGCAGTATGTACTTCTGAGCTTCATAGAGCTGACCCAAAATATCTGTTTATCCAGATGTTGACATTCTCATGAATAATGGGCAAAGTTTCTAACACACACTGTTGGTGGCAGAACAGAATTCTGAATTCCACTCTGATTTGTAGCATTAGATCGGATTTAAAAGATCATTGATTCTAACTATCTCACTTTAGGATGAGAAAAATAGAGCTATTAGCATGAAAAAGTTGCCTATCCAAGCCAGGATTCGAATCCAGGTACTCTGTCTCCTGGATTCGTTTCTTTTGACTCTACTACAGGATTAAGTGCACTTGGATGAATCAGTCTTAACAGCCTGAATTATTAGGTGGGTAATGGAGAAGGCTGCTTCCCAAATACATACTTTGAGATTAGGGACGACAACATTTCCAAATGCTTTTTTCAGAGTCCTACAGGAAGAAACCTCAAACCAAGGATTCCAGACAACAACGATTCTCAAGTTCCTATGAAATGCTGGATGGATGTTTAACTGGGTAACATGCTAGCTGACTCCCGTGGCAGATGCGAGCCTCAGCACAGCTCTAGGGCTGACACTTCAAAGGGAATAGTCATGAGTATGTGGGGTGGGCATAATTCACCACAGTAGGCCATTTTTGCCTATCAACAAGACAAATGAGTATAAGAGAATATGAGGACACTTCTGAAAAGTAATACAGAAGATGTGACCCCCCCTGCTAACGTGATCTATTTGTTTCTCAGCTTATAGAAAAGCTTACTAAAAAGTTATAGATACATTCCAGAAGAGTTAATGGCCAAAGGGATATTTCATTTTTCCCCTCAGGCCTAACATAGGCAGGGAAAATGAAAGTATTAACTCATTCATTGATTCACTCCTTTGTTCATTCATATACATGGCAAAAAATTTACTGATTTCTATTTTGTAATAAGTGCCAGACTGGATTACAGAGAGGCCTCTCACTCTCAAAGAACTCAGTCTTAATCCCATAACACAAAGAGCTACTACAAACAATAATAAGGAACTCCCATTGAAAAAAGTATGTGTGTATCTTTTCTTTCACAGGAAAAAGAAGTTCACAGAAAAAGAAATTCAAAGGTTGGCTAAATATGTTAAGAGGTCACCTTTACTGAGTATTAGGAATATCAGATTAACAGATACCATTTTTAGACATCAGCTTCATGGAAACTTATAATACCAACAATCAGTAGAGTCTAAAGACTATAGGGAGACAAGCTCTTGCAAACAGTGTGACATTGGAAGTATTAATGGGGATACAACTTGAAAGAGTTATCAAAAAATTAATGTACACACTCCTTAATGCATATTTCCACTTTAAAAATACATCAAGTGATAAAAAGACAAACCAATGCAACAGCAATACTTACAAAGCTATATGGTGTGATCCAACTGTACAACACATGGAGGAAGAGGGAAATAGGGAGGGGGAAGGCGGGGGGAAAATGAGGGAGGAGGTAACAAGTTGGATAAGAAATGTACTCACTGCCTTAATATGAAACTGTAAACCCTCTGTACTTCACTCTGACAATAAAAAAATTAAAATAACATACATCAAGTGGACATTAATTCCTTTTCTTGTTATTTTCTTGTCATATTCTATTCCTTCACCCTTCTAGTGACAGGAATAAAATATAGAGTTAATGTAACAAGTTTAAAAGCCCTCTATCTCTTACTAGAGTTGAAATTTTAAGGATGGAATCCATAATATCCTAGTATCCCATTTTCCAGGCTAACCTGCAACACAATTCTCCTGATTATGCGTTCTGGGTAGCTGATATGACAGATGTGTACCATATATGCCTTTTTGTTTATAATCTAAACCTTTTTCTTGAAATGTAATCTTGCTAACCCTTTGCCTCCAACTATCTTCCAATCATCTTTCTTCTTTCTACCTGCATAGGTGGAATTATAGATGTGTATCACAAAGGCTAGCCCACTTCTTGACATTGAAAGCTGCCAACTTGTCCAAGTACAGGGGTATTAAGATTGATTCATGTTTTAGAAATTCATTTTAGGTTTACATGTGGTGGTATAGTCCATTGCACAAACTGGTATGTAAAGATTCATTATTGTGGGTGTCACAGTCACAGTCAGTCTTTCAACAAACGTGTTTAACAGATGCTCCCCCACTGTGAGTATGTGTGAGTTACCAAGTGTATGTTTTCAGTCATTTTTCAGCACAGATAGCAAATGTGTTTTTGTAATGAAATACAGACAATTTCATAATCTTCCTGTGGAATCCAGCCTAGATGGGGTATCCTGTGCTGTCTTGGGGAAGAACACAGGAAAGAACCACAGACACAGGGAATGGTCCTAGCCGTGCATTGCCCCCACATACCCATCTCCACAGGATGTCTTACACATGAGTACCGTCTGTCAGGGTTAACAGTATTAAGAAATAATGGTTTACAAAATGAGAGTGAGGGAACAGAAGACTGTACAAAAGGAACTGCACATAATACTTGAGGCATATAATTGTAATCCCTGTGAGCATCACCTTTATAATAATAATAATAAAGTAAATTATTTTTTTAAATAGAATTAGAGCACAAAGTGGAGATAATTAAAATAATTGGGGAGTGTTTTTGCTTTTGGTTTCCAAAAGGGATGGTAGTGTTGAACATAGAATTTTCAAGCATAGAAGGAAAAGATGAATGTGGGCTGGTCTTTATTTCTGGTTCTCTTTGTCTGCTACTCTGACCATTCTTGCCCCAGGACCCTGATCTCTGTAGTATAGAGCACTGAATTCCTTAGTGCTCTGAATTTGTGATTAGCCTTTGCCCATGCGGAGTAGTAGCAGGAGACCAGAGGGTAGGAGGAGAGCCAGTATTGGGATGACTGTTTCCCTGTTCACCCCACACCCACGCACCTCATCCTCACTAACTTAGCTCCCATTAGGTGGCCCTTGTTCAAGTTCACATCAACTATATTTGAGACTTCGGCTGCTTCCCTTGGCTTCTAATTTCCTAAGGATGCATCCTGCCCTTGTCTTCCAGGTCTTTGCCACTCTTTAACTTGTGCATCCCTACTTTATGAGTAGGCCCTTCATTAATCTTTCTCCTATCCAGCTTCTCAGAGAGATGGATTCCTGTAAGAGCTGTAATTTCTACAGAGAACCAAAGATTTATTGAGAGCTTGCTTGGACTTCTTGATCAACTGGATAAGAACATGGGAAGTTGAAGAGGAGAGAAAGGTAAGTCTCCCCAGTCTCTAGCTGGAAGAGTAAGGCCAAACATTTGCAACATCGAGGATGAAACCAGAACTAACCAGGAATGAGATTGAAATGTGGTAGGCATAAAAGGTAGGTGGAGTCAGTCAACATTAATTTCTATTATTGTGAATTAGGCTTTCTTGAGACATAGTTACTGGGATAGAAGAGTTAACAGTAAGGACTGAGTACTAGAACTAAGGTTGTAGATAGATTTGGGGAATGGAAAGCCATTGTGAAAACCTCAGGGGTCTAGGGTTGAATGCACTACTCAATGGTAGAGTCTTACTCAACATGCAAAAGAACTTGGACTCAATCCCCAATACCACAGAACAGAAAGAAAATGTCTAGCACAGCTTACCATTTACACCTCCATTCTTTTCTTTTTTTTTTTTTACTGCTACTGCTTCTCATTTAACTCTTCCCTCTTCAATCCAGATTCTGCACATCCCTCCTAAGCACAATGATTCACATTGCCAAGACTTCTGTTACTGAAGATTTTTACATTAAGTCCTTTATAGACCAGAATATTATTTTCTAAAATGAATTCCACAGATAAAATCACTCCACCTAAAGCATACATGAACTCACATATTCCTGTTCCAAGAGAGCATTTTCACATTTTCAAAGGTCAATGGCCAGACCACCAATCAGACAATGACAAGCCTTTGTTTCTCAAAATGCAATTGCCTTCTCTCCTGCGGAGACAAGATAGTATCTGAGGGACAATTTGAGAATGTGGGATAAACAGAGCCCATCTTTCTGAAACATCTATTTCATGCCAAACTTTGAGGATGAGTGATGTTCTTATATCAAGTAAAACATGAATATGGTATGGTAAGATGTAAAATTCCTAGCAATTTTTAAGATTGAACTTTAGCCACTAAAGGAAGCAACTGACACTAAATTTGACCTGCTAGTGTAGGTACTTAATGGAAAAGTTGGGCTAAGTCAGTGTTTCTCTCAGGACTATTTGAAAGGCAGGAATTTCTGGACATGGAAGGACAAATATTTTAGAGCCAGCAAATCCTGTGATATTTCCATAAATCATGCCTTCCAGGCCCACCCAGACACTATCAACAATGCCTGGGCCTCAAGTGACAGTTCCTTGCTTAGCTGCCTCTACTAACTTTGGAACTTGGTGCATAAAATACCTCTCAGATGATGTAAATCCATCCAATACAAGCCTTCTTTAGGTTTTTTTTTTGTTGTACAATTTTAAATGTAGCATATTTGCTTTCTTCTTGCAGATGACAGAGCCTGATTCCAGCAAAGTCTGCCAGGGAAGGTGAAAAAAAAATACATTCACTAACTTCTTGAAACATTTGGCACCTGCCATCATCACTAATAAATTTACACTGGACAGCTTGACATTTCCTCAAACATGACCCCACCTCTCAAAGAACATTTGTCCCAACATGAAAAACAATAAAAGCCCAGCTGATAGAATGCAAAACATGTTTCCTTGTCTAACTGGAAAAGCAAAAACAAAATAATCACTTGCTTAGGCAGCGATTTGAACCCTTCTACAGTCCATGAATATTACCGATCTGGTCAAATGGCATAAGGCACAACCTTCAACAAACTTCAAATTGAAAGGGATTTTACATTGTTTCAACATTTAGGTTTTTAGAAGCTACCTGTCCAAAGAAAACATACTCCAATCTTGAGCTTTGTGTATGCCTGAATGAGGGTTGTGGGACTTGTTGCATCCTTTTCTACTTTGTAAAAACACAGTTGTCAGTTCCTGCTTTAGAAACAATTCCACTTATAAACAATTTAATGGAGGTTTCCTGTCTCCTCCTTTCCCCTTTAACATGGAGCCTTCCTCCTTTGTTTCCATACCAGATCTTCACTTCCCCGAGAAACCCCCACTCGCATAGATCCTCCTCCCTCTCTCTACTCAAAGGCTGCCAAGTTCTTCCAAAGAGAGGACAGGATATAGCAGAACTTCTACCAGTTTCCCAATCTATAGAGCTACCTCTCAAAGGGCTGAACAGCCTGTGAGTTAATTCATTCCAGTTCAGCCACTTGGGGAACTCCAGTAGGCCTTTATGATGGCCTGGGAAGATAACCATTTCTTTGGAACTTTGCTCTATAAGAAAAATGTATCCACAGTTCCAAGGGAACTTTTGGAATAGAATATTTTCACATGATAGGATGTGAATCTACACAGTATGTTAGAAACAGATGCATGGTTTCCATGGTCCCACAAGGTTTCATGGGAGTTTCCTAGCAATGTCACAAAAAATTAATCTAGAGGTCTTTGGGAAGGCTGTGCAGACCATCTACTTGCCTAAAGCATGATTAGCAAAGTAAGGGCCAAAAGTTTATTTTATTTTTATTTTCTTTATTTTATAAAATATCAGAAACAGAGGCTGGGAATATGGCCTAGTGGCAAAAGTGCTTGCCTCATATACATGAAGCCCTGGGTTTGATTCCTCAGCACCACATATATAGAAAATGGCCAGAAGTGGTACTGTGGCTCAAGTGGCAGAGTGCTAGTCTTGAGCAAAAAGAAGCCAGGGACAGTGCTCAGGCCTTGAGTCCAAGCCCCAGGACTGGCAAAAAAAAAATAAAATAAAATAAAATATCAGAAACATTCAGGTTAGAAGAAATGACAATTGCCTTGGACTCCTTTTATTTATTCCATGGCTGGATTTTTTTTTATTCTTCATGGGGGAAAACAAGTTTAAGGTTTGTTTGTTTGTTTGTTTGTTTGTTTGTTTGTTTTAACAATGTTAACAAAGCATTGTTATTTGATAGAGGGGGACAAAAACTAGTAGTTAAGCCAATACTATCATTGGCTTTGGCACTACCTGGCTAATATCTGGATGTCCATTTTCTTATGAGTTATGTTTGCTTCTGGGTTTCTGCAAGGTTACCACTGTATGATTCTGATCATTTCTCCCTTATCTTCATGTATAGTTCTCCAATAAGATTTTGCTTCCCTTAACTTGTATGAAGATATTTCCTGGTTTAATTATAAAAACAGATATGTCTCTGTGCTCTGTGAATTAGCCTCCCTAGCACCTAGTGAAGTGGAAGATAACACAGAGGACCTCAGAATATTTTATCTACAAATCTCAGCACATATGCATTACAAACCACCCTCAGATTGCTTAGGACCCAATATTAAAATTTACAGTAACCCAAGTTAGACACTTTGGGTTCCATCTACTCAATGTCCAACAACTGAAAAAAAATTCTTCTAATTCATGACTATTCAATAAACTTTAATATTCACATTGCTTGAATTCCCTTTAACTTTAGGGAATGGGGAGAAAGGCATTCCAGGTTTTGAAAATGGAAAGATTAATACCTTTGTCAATTGATGTAAGAGAAAAGAGTTAATGCTTTCTGCTATGTGTGTCATGATTCCTTCCCTTCATATTCCTCTCTTCCATGGACACAAACACATATAAACACATGTGTGTCAAAGATCTCCTTTCAGCAGTCAACACACATTAAAATAAACCCAATATCCAATTCTTATCTTGTGGAAAGTTTTGATTCTATGGAACTTTAGCTAAAACCACCTGCTAAATCAAAACATCTTACTTGAGCATCAGAATCAAATGTTTCAGTGGGTAAATTAAAATTGTCTATGTGTCAAATCTGGCTTACCCTCTGTTTTTTTATACCTACAAGCTAAAAATGGCACTGACATTTTCAAGTAGAGGAAATACCTAATTAATATGTATTTTCTTTAGCCATGTTTACACTATCATCAATGAGCCCAGTAGTTTTACCAAAGGCTACATGGAATACCAAGTGAAAATATCTATCTTGCTCTGTTTGCATGCATGCATGCATGTGTGCATGTATGTCAATCATGGGGCTTGAATTCAGGGCCTGAGTGCTATCCTAAGCAATTTTTGCTCAAAGCTAGCCCTTTACCACTTTGAGCCACAGTGCTCAAAACTGGAAGTGTCCAGTTTTTGAGAAGTTAATTGAAGATAAGAGTTTCACAGGGAGTTTCCTGCTTTGACTTGCTTTAAACCATGATCCTGAGATCTCAGCCTCCTGAGTAACTAGGATTAGAGGTGTGCACCAGTGCCCAGCTCTATCTTGCTTTTTATAGGAAGTACTTTCCAACCCATACTTTGATTCATCTATTTAATATCTCTGTGGCATTAAGCAAGTTTTTCCTTTTGTGAGCTCAATTTTCTTCTTACATAAAATATTCTCGCAGGTGTCTATAATCATGCTTGTCACCATATCCATTTAGTTCCTTGCTATGTCTCCTGCTCCTGTCTTTAATGTGTAGCTGTCAGAGGCATCAGGCTAACAGATGTTCACAAAGTTCTAACTTCTAAAGAGGGTAGACCACATCAAATCATGATTGCAAGGACCAGAGTTAGGCTTTTCAGCCTGTTTTAGTAAGTTATTTTTGGCTAATACCTGGCCTGTTAATTATTTTCCTTTCAGCAAAGGTGAAAGTGGATATTAACACATTTGCATCTCCTGCTTTTGCAATTTTCCTCCTAGAGAAATTCTGACCAATAGGAAAATGTATTTTAGTTAAGCCAATAAACTATATAAAATAAGTCAATAAATATTCAATGGTGGAGATTCTGAGAAGCCTTCTCAGTGGATGATGGAGTTATTTTTCCATCATGATGCAATTAGTACACAGCCTAACTCCCATAATAAGAACCTCAACTCACAAGGCACTTTGAGAATTCCCTGCTGTTCTCTGGTTCTTTCAGCCCACTTCATTCAAAAACTATTTTATCACTAAGTCAAGTCAATAGGGAAAACGGTACTCTGAAACTACACAAGCAAATGATTCCTATATGAGAAGCAAACCACTGTGTTCAGTGTTTAGAGAAATTACAGTACAACCTGGGTTATACTACCTAACTGGGAAGGAGTACACACTTGTAGAATGAGATTTGGAAGTGAAGGCCTGGGTACAAGTACCAACACGATCTTCAGCTTTCTGACTTTGCCATGATAGGTCTCTAAACTCTATCACATCATTAGGATATTGGGGACATAATTTTTACCCTCAAGGATATGGAATGAAATAAGGTGACTAATTTGGCACATTGTGAATTTATGAGAAATACCTTTCATATAACACTTCTTAGAAATCACTCATTGTTTGCTGCATACAAGATTCCAAGTTGAATCAGGGGTCTAGTACTATCACTCTATGAAAGGTCTGCCAGTGCCAGGAACTACAAACATACATAATATTTCTGTTGATATCTGGAATAGTCAAATGTGTGTGTGTGTGTGTGTGTGTGTGTGTGTGTGTAGTAAGGTTTCTAGTGTCAGCCTTCAGATGAACATATTGATTATACCATTTTGAAATAATGTGACAATCCTCTTAAAGGCCAGAAGAAATGTCTCTAGATGGTTGGCTCAGTAGGTAGCTTTGCTCCACAAAGACTATACTAATGGTGTTCTGGGTTTGGAAAGCTATGTAAACAATAAGCTTAACCTTGCTGACTACTTCAAAAAACTTTTAATGAAATATAAAATACTGAAAGCACACCTGTTCAGACAGTCAATGAACTTCTATAAATTGCACATCATCTCATTGTAAGCACCCAGGCTAAGAAACACAGCACAACTGGCCCCTGAGAAATCCTGTCAGGCTTTACTTCTGGCCTCTAACCTTCCCAGAATAACCATTCTCCTTACTTCCCACAGCACAACATGTATGTAATTGCATTCACTTAGTGGGAGATTTCTGGGATCTTCTTCATTTCTTTGCAAGATTCATCTATATTGATTTTTGTCATCCAAAATAGAATCATTACCATCTATACTATATAACATCACATTTTGTGAACATGTCACAATTTATCCATTTTGTTGCTGATGGACATTTAGGGAAACCCTCTTTTAGGGGTATCTGAACGTTCTACTGAATGTCTCTTGGTGACTATTTCATGTATTTCTGTCAAATAAGCACCTGCAACTACACTTGCTGACCTTTAAAGCATCTTTTATATATATATATATGTATATATACATATATACATATATATTTTATTATCAAACTGAATTACAGAGAGGTTACAGTTTCATACATTAGGCATTGGATACATTTCTTGTACTGTTTGTTACCTCGTCCCTCATAACCCCCTCTCCCCCCTTTCCCTTCCCCCCCCCATGAGTTGTTCAGTTGTTCAGTTCATTTACACCAAACAGTTTTGCAAGTATTGCTTTTGTAGTTGTTTGTCTTTTTTTACCCTCTCTCTCAATTTTGGTATTCCCTTCCAATTTCCTATTTCTAATACCAGTATACCCGGTTTCTAATATACTCAGATAAGATACAGAGATAGTGTAGGTACAACCACAGGAAGGTGATACAGGAAGATCATCAATAATAGAGGCTACAGTTACATGGCATGTTGAAAGTAGTTATAACTGTGATATAACAATCATTTTCATAACATGGAATTCATTTCACTTAGCATTATCTTATGTGTTCATAAGGGTATAGCTATTGGGCTCCTGTGATCCTCTGCTGTGACTTGCCTAAACCTGTGCTAATTATTCCCTATAAGGGAGACCATAGAGTCCATGTTTCTTTGGGTCTGGCTCACTTCACTTAGTATAACTTTTTCCAAGTCCTTCCATTTCCTTACAAATGGGGCAATGTCATTCTTTCTGATAGAGGCATAAAATTCCATTGTGTATATGTACCACATTTTCCTGATCCATTCTTCTACTGAGGGGCATCTGGGTTGGTTCCAGATTCTAGCTATGACAAATTGTGCTGCAATGAACATTATTGTGCTGGTGGCTTTAGTGTGTTCTTGTTTGTGGTCTTTTGGATAGATACCCAAAAGTGGGGCTGCTGGGTCATAGGGGAGTTCTATGTTTAGCCTTCTGAGGAATCTCCATACTACTTGCCAGAGTGGCTGAACCAGTTTACATTCCCACCAACAATGAAGTAGGGTTCCCTTTTGGCCACATCCCCTCCAACAGTTGTTATTGTTAGTTTTCTTGATATATGACATTCTTACTGGGGTGAGATGGAATCTCAATGTTGTTTTGATTTGCATTTCTTTTATGGCCAGTGATGTAGAGCACTTTTTTATATGTCTCTTGGCCATTCTCATTTCCTCATCAGAGAAGTCTCTTTTTAAATCTCTAGCCCACTTGATGAGGGGGCTATTGGTTCTTTGCGGTTTTGTTCTGGAGGAAGGTAATTTTTTTAGTTTTGCATATATTTTAGATATGAGGTCTGTTGAATGGCCAGTAAAGATCTTCTCCCAATCTGTGGGCTTTCTGTTTATCTTGCGAGCTATGTCCTTTGCCCTGCAGAAGTAGAGAGCCTTTGTTGATTCACTAACCCTTCCGTAATAGTATATTCACTTACTTCCATGAGCAGTGTGTGTGGTATGTGAGAATTCTGGTTGTCCCATATTCCTATGACTTAAATGTATTCCCCAAAGTTTATTTGTTGGAAGCTGGATTCCTGAATGCACAAGTGATGGGAAATGAGACATTTAAGTGCTATTTAGGCTATAAAGAACTTGGCCTCATGAGTGGATTAATACCATGATTTATCATTAATATATGTTTATTATCTTCAGAGTGAGTTCTTTTTCCTTGCCCACTTGCTGCTTCGTGTTTTTTCTCTGTCTCTCTTCCATCTCTCTTTCTCGCTCCTCCTCCCTCCCTTTCTCTCGTTCTTCATCTGTCCCTTAACTCTTCCCTTCCCCCTATGTTCTAAACCAACAAGAAAGTCCTTTCTGGATGTTAGCCTTTCTATCATGGTTCTCTCAACTTCTAGAACCATGATTCCCATAAATATCTCTTTTTATAAATTACCCAATCTCAGATATTTTGTTACAAGTAACACAAACTTCTAACTTTTCCATTCTACCATTCTGGGGGGTACATACTCACATTCATACTTCAGTCCCCACTCACAAAATATTCTACTATAAGAACAAAAGACAAGAAGTGCGTAAAAAAAAGAGCAGATGGAGGGGGCATCACAAAGTCCCCATGCAAAACAAGAGGGCTATGTAATGCATCACTGGAATGTATCATTATCAAATGCATGTGTAGTTCACTTTACTGCTCAGCCCTCCCTCCCACCCAGTCCCCACCTTCAATGGTATATTTAAATTATGGTTCCGTAATAGATTCCTGTTTTTCCATCAACCCACATTTTGACCTCAGAATTGTATTTCCTTCCCACTGCTGTTTTGGGTGTCCCAGGAGAATTCTTAATGAAATTTAGGATATTGGCAGGGAATAAGTAGGAAAAACAGAAGATTGGGCTCTGGACTCTGTAACAATCAGTAAATATAAAGGCATATTTCAAAATGGAAAGGAGTGGGCAGGGAGAACTTTGGGTGTTCTCAATACATCTCTTCCGTTGGGACCACATCACCAGTTAAACACACAGTAAGAGAAATACCTCACATTTGGATAGCCTTTTCTATTTATAAAATGTTCTGGGAATCTATAAAAACACCTTAAAAAGTATATCTCATGAAAGCAGCATGCAGAAGGGCTGCTGTGTAAATGGATTCATACCAGAACTTGTATTGAAGTAGCCAGGAAGGGGCTGCCTCAATAAATGTGGCTGACAGCAGGAGGGGTCTAACAGTCTGTTTCTGCTGGACCTCTGTTTTGTGTCATGCCTTTGACCTTTGTGGCATTCCCCAAGGAACCTATGCCCCCATTTCACACCAACCAAAGGCATGGCTAGGTTTCCTGTTGAAGGTTTATTAGCAGGTAGCCCTTACTTCATAGCTCATAACAATAGTCAACACTTCCCAAGTACCCATTCCATGCCAGGCAAGGTGCTAGAGCATTGCATACACTATTTATTCTTCTTTGGCTGAATCTCCACAGAACTCAGTATCAAAGCTGATAATTCACAGGACCCAGGATTAATCTGAATCTACTTGGGGCTGTGTGATCTGAGGAAGGATTTTCTCTTTCCCTCTGTAAATGGTACAAGATGCCTGCCCACACTTAAGACTCCCCAGTCTCAGCTTTTTCCTATGTATGTTCATTTGATACATTAACATAATGACTGGGCACATTATCAAGGAATTATCTTAAGGGAATATATTCACAAGGAAAAGGGACCCTTTGTCATCCTAGGACCTGGCATACTGGCTTACAAGAGGCCAGAGAACATCAACTGCTGGGTGATGACTTCTTCACTTTAGTGCTTATAATATTATAAACACATGGTAGATTTTCTACAGCCATAAGCAACTCTGAAGCAAACATTAACTCAGAATCTAAGGACAAAACGGGTACCAAATAATTCCCCTAAACCCCAAGAAATGAAACAAGTCCCTTTTCATTCTTTATCTGGAACTAAATTATTTTACCCAACAAAGTATCAACCACAAAGTGGGTAAGGAAACCATGCAGACTCTTGCAAAAGCCTACCTAATTCATACTTGAAACAACATGAGTCATTGTAGCTCATTGGATATATACTGATGATTGATATCAGGAGAAACACCTGCATGCCACCACTGAACCCCGATGCTACTGAGGTAGGATCAATATTGTCATCTCTCACTTTTCATTTCTTATTCTCCACTGTGTCCATTGCCTTGTCTCACCCAACTCCAATGCATATTCCAACATATTCCAATGCATATTTCACATTCTGAGGAGTGTTTTATTCTCCTGCTTAAAACTGCTCCTTTGCCACAACCTGGCTCATGAAGTGAGATAGAAATGCTTGGCAACATCAACAGCCATCTCAAGGACCTGGCTTCTACCTCCTAAACTTGATTCATCTCCTTTCAATCTACATGTCCATCAAATCAATATTCATTTGGTTCTTCATCTGCACTGCACACTCACCTAGATCCAAGTCTTCCCTGTATAGACCCCTTCCTGGAAAGATAATTCAACATGGTCACCTAGTGAACTTCCATTTATTCCTTAGGCTTCAGGTTTGATTTCTGTATCACCAAGACCCCAAGCATGGATTAAATCAAAGTCCTCTTAATGCCTTCCCTTGCACTAACCCCATGATTATGTTTTCTCACATTGACCACAACTTCACATCTCTCTGACTATCATGCCCCCAATGTTCTTCCATGGGCCTGGCTCGCAAGTAATAGTAAAATCTCCCTCCACACTGAATTGAATAATTAGTTCGCTAAATGAACATTTCTTCTAATCAAACAACAGTAAATCCTCAATCTGTCTAAGTCTATCTTAGATAAGCTTGCCATCCTTTTTAAGAGGAAATTAACAGAGAAGAAAGCCTATACTCCATAAACCCAGATGAATAATTTCCACTTAGCCAACAAGTAAATACAGGATTAAAAGGCAAATGCTTTAAAACCTCCTTTCACCAGCATGTAGAGAATCCATAGCCATTTCTGAATGTCTTCTGTTTCCAGAAATTGCTTTTTTTTTTTTTTTTTTGACTTGTGCTCTTTGGCACAGGACAGATTGCTTTTGTTGCTTAATTCTTCAGCACAAATAGAAGGAGATTCAGGCACTCCCAGGACTGCCTCCCATGGAAACCTGTTTTACTAGATGCATTCTATATAGCTGCAGAAAACCCCAGAAGAAATTTATGGAAAAGAGCTAGCATTAACAATGCTGCATCCTTGCAACTCTAGAACACACATTCAGGCTCCTAAGAGACCCTGAGCTGGCTATTCCCCCTGTCCCTGGTTCTTCCTGGAACTGACATGTCGTTCATCGAACTTGTATTTTGGTACTTGCACAAAGCCTTCTCTTTGTGGCTCACTCTCAGTCTTAAACACTTTACATGTGACCACATGTAAATGTGTATTTTTAATGGTCTTATAATCTCAAGACTTCTAAATCTCTGTTGCTTAAAGGCATACAGTGAGCTGAAGTGGAAGAGCTAGGGAGGTTTTGATAATTTCGAATCCGTTTACATGCTGGCTCTAAGTGGCTTCACAGCTTCAGGTCCTGTAAAAACTGGCCCATTAGGAAAGGAAGATCCTAGCCCCAATGATTGTTTGCAACCTTCAAAAACAACAACAATAACAAAAACAAACAAAACAAAACTCATTAAAGCAGATGCAATCTACTACTGTTTAAATGTCTCATCCGCAGATGTTTGCAACTACTGACTCACTTGCAAACTTCCTTCTGAGGGCTGGTCCTTCACAGTATATTTCCAGCAGTGAATTCCTTTCTCAAGCACAAGCAGATCTCCAGGGATGGCCCTAACAAAAAGTGAAATTATGACAAGGAAAACAAAAAACAACAGGACGGAATTAAGCCCCATACTCTGCTTGTGTTTTGCTGAGTTTTCTAATGTTCTCTCAACTCCCATTTCATGTTTTTTGTTTTGATGGTATTAGGGTTGAACACAGGCCTTATACTTGCTAGACTCTACCATTTGAACCATACCCCAGCAGTTTTTATTTTCATTTGTTTCAGGCAGGGTCTTGCACTTTTGCCTACCTACACTCCTCTCGACCCCAAGCAGCTGGGATTACAGGTATGAGCCACCAAGCCTGGTTTGTTTTTGAAACTAGTCTTGCTACAGTTTACCCAGGCTAGTCTGGAACTGTCTTAAGCCACACATTCTTGTTTTTATGTATGGATGTGTGTGCCAGTTCTAGGGTCTTGAGCTCAGGGTCTGGGTGCTGTCCTTGAGTTTTGTTGTGCTTGTTTTTTGGTGTTTTGTTTTGTTTTGCTAATAGCTAGCACTCTACTACTTGAGCCACAACTCCATTTCCATTTTTATGGTGGCTAATTGGAGATAAGAGTCTCATGGACTTTCCTGCCCCAGCTGGCTTTGAACTGAGATCTTCAGATTTTAATCTCCTGAGTAGCTAAGATTATAGGCATGAGATATCTTCGCTCAACCCAGCTAAGCTTTTTTAAAATTGTCTTTAAATCATTGTACAAATGGGTTTCAGTTAAACACCTGAACTTACATGTACAATGAATCCTGATCAGTGTCATCCCAAGGCACATATTCTTTTGATCCATCTTTCCCTGTGGCTAATGCCAAAGAGATCAAAGAATAGATGCAAGTTTAATCTGATGAAAAATACTTCATCCACCTATGTACATTAGTGCCATTAAATTCCCTTTGCCCAAAGTACTTCTGGAATTTTCCCATTATATACAATTTTTATTCACATAAGCAGTAGTTGGCTTATTTTTAAGTGCCAAAGTAGGTCAACTACAGTTTCATTGGATGTTTTTTAGAATCCCTTTAACTTTGTTTCTCTGTTTTCCACCTTTTCTGACTTTTTTATTTTAAAAATCTGTTGGTTTCTGAAAGAATTTTCACATAAGAAAGATTAAGCAAGCCTGTTTGAAAGCTGACTATACAATCACATTGAATGTGAAGTCACAATGTGATGTTCCACCAATCAAGAAAACATCTGTCCAGGGAGGTTGCTGGAAAACTCAGAAGCCTATGGCCTTCTTTCAAACCACTCACCATGTGCTGGGCTCAAGGTTTCCAACGTTTTGGTCAAGGTTTCTACTGTCAGGCAGTATGATTCCACCTTCAAGGTCTGCATAAGAAGCAGGTGGAAATGGTTTCGTTTTCAGCCACTGTGCATTTCTACCTTGAGTTTATTAACAGAAAAGAAAATTCCACCAAGGTTTTGTATGTTTTGATTTATTTTGCTTTTGTCCTTTGGCTTCCTTTCTGATCTCTGTTTGATCAGGCAGATCAGTTCTGACGCAAGTTAACAATTTTATAGATAGTCTTGCCCATTCTCATTTGTTAAATTTGGCTCAAACTCAACTGCTCTGACTTTTTGAATTTTAAATCAATCTTAAAATCAATGTAAGCCTGCCATCTACAAATTGTGCTCTCTTCTCAGCATTACAGCCCCCATACACTTGAAAATCTACTTTCAATTACTCATCTGAGGCTCTGAATGCAGTATTGGTAAGGATGGATCAATAAACAAGGTTTGGCACACATTATTATGGTTGAATTTTTAAAGGGATTTAAAACAATTTATCCAGGCACCTGTGGCTCCTGCCTGAGCTACTCAAGAGGCTGAGATCTGAGAATTGAGGTTCAAAGCCAACCCAGGCAGGAAAGTCTGCAAGACTCTTATCTCCAATTAAGCAATAACAAAAACAAAATAAGCAGAAAGCTATGGCTCAAGTGGTAGAGCACTAATCTTGAGCAACAAAATTCAGGTAATGTGCCCAGGCCAAGAATGGTACAAAAAAAAAGTAAAATATTTATTAGCATAAATTATATGAAGTAGATTCCTTGGTGATGTT
Source organism: Perognathus longimembris pacificus (assembly GCF_023159225.1). Lineage (NCBI taxonomy): Eukaryota > Metazoa > Chordata > Mammalia > Rodentia > Heteromyidae > Perognathus > Perognathus longimembris. The sequence goes on from NC_063166.1 coordinate 59,249,394, forward strand.
ATCATAAACGAATATAATGTGCTTTGATCAAATTCACTCCATAAAAAATCAGTTTCTTATTGCTTTCAGCCCCTAAGTAGACACTGGGAATAAATTTTGACAAAAACAGCTACAAAAGGTGTTACCTTTCCTACGCTTGGTTTTCTAAGAAGGGGAGGACGTGATGACAAAGATGTCTTCTAATGGAGGGAAGGTAAAACTAGATAATGTCAGTCTTCACTAAAGGTTTGTGAAATTATTTGTTTGGAACTTTTGGAAAGAACAATGATCCTTTCTATGTCACCATTTCTATTTTGTATATCCATACTTATTTTGCATGTATTCCATTTCTAGTAGTTGAACTCAGGGCTAAGGCACCATTTCTGAGCATTTTTTACTAGACTAGTGCTCTACCACTCAAGTCACAGATCCATTGCAGCTTTTTCTTGGTTAATTGGAGATCAAGTGTCAGGGACTTTTTCTTTCTGCCTCAGCTGGCTTTGAACCGCAATACTCAGATCTCACTCTCCACAGTAGCTAGGATTACAGGTATAAGCCACCGGTGTCTTTCAGGGTAGCTATATTTCATAAAGAAGTTAACCATGTTAAAAAAAAATGTACACGTTGTGAAAGCTGATTTTCATTCTCATTTGGAGAATTCATTTAGCTTGAGATCTTTGCTAGTGGGCCCTGTACACTCCAAGAACAAGGAGGCAAGTCCCTTCTCTTTGTGAAGATCTATTATGAAGTAATGAATAAAATTTGTGGCAAGAGTTTTTGTTATCTACTTACTTATGTACAGCCAGACTTAAGCTATAAAAATAATGAAGTGGTTAGCCAGATGTTAATGTGAGAATTTACCCTAATCTCCAGTTCTGTTCCTCCAAGACTCCAGCTCACTTTGATAGGTAGTTGGGTCAGAATGAAACATGGTTTTGACATCTGCTTGGTATGGAAGGTTTTCTTCAATATTGTAGGCCCTTGTTAAGTATTGATGGCTGTCAAGGTATAAATTATTATCCTCTATTGTACTTATTCAATGTGATCAGATTACATTCATTCACAAAGAATTCATATGGCACCATTTTTGTGTTCAGTAGGTACCTTTAGGAATTACTTCAGCCACCTTGCAAGTGAGCACATTCAGAACTGTCATATATTAACAGTCACAGTGTTTATAATTTTGGATAAATCATGAGAGAAGTTCTGTGAAGCAGTAGATGAGTTAATTATGGAAAGCAACCTAACTCTTAAAGTAAATGTAAACATTATGTTAAATATTAATACTCTCTAGAAAACTTTTTATATAACCTAACAGTCATTTGAGGCCAAAGTGATTAATCAAAATTAGTGAATGAGAGGGTTTGTTTGTTTTTTAAAGATTGAGGTATATCCACTTATAAGGCTGCTCATTAATTGAAAAAAATGTGTAATTTCAGAGGGAGAAAACTAGCCCAAAGCAATTTAACCAATGATGAGACACACTCCATGCCTCCTCACATGATGCCCTTAGAAGTACACTCAGCACTTTAATACAATTGCAACATAACCTGGAAGACACACACATACAAAGTGGACAGACCTACCACATTCAGGGATTAGAAGAACATTGTTAAAATGTCTGTACTACCCAAAGCAATCTAAAGACAACATGATTCTGGCCAAATATCACCCACAAAGTTCTTCACAGAACTAGAAAATGTAATACTAAAACTCTTATAGAAACACAAAAGACCCTGAATAACGAAAGCAATCTCAAGAAAAAAGACCTAGACGTATTGTCCTACCTAAGTTCAAAATATACATATAGTATTATATAATATATAGTATAGTATTTGCTTAACAGACACCCAGAATAATGGCACAAAAGAGAATACCCAGAAATAACCCCACGGATTTAGGGCTACCTGATTCTTGACATAGGCACCAAAAACATATTTTAGAAGGATGCCTCCTTAACAAATGGTATTGGGAGAATTGGTTATAACATGTAGAAGATTAAAACTGGACTCTATTTCTCACACTATATAGAAATTAACTCAAAATGGACCAATGACTTAGATTAGTCCTCAGATTATAAAACAAATAGAAAAGATAGGAAAAACACTTAAAGACATTGACATAGGCAATGCTCCTTTGGATTAGATTCCCGTAATCTAAGAAAGGAAAGCAAACATAGACAAGTGGGATTATCAACTAAGCAGTTTGTGCACTACAAAAACAATCAATAGAATGAAAAGACAACTGAAAGCACGAATGAAAATTTTGACAACTACCCGTCTGATACATAATATCTAGATTATGTAAGAAAGTTTAAAAAGGCAAAAACAATTTTAAAAAAGCCAAGGATATAAATAGATACTTCTCAAAAGAAGAAGTTCAAATGGGAACTTCTTGTGAAACCTAATTTTCATTCACACTAGAGAAAGGGGTGAATCTGGTAGGAAGGAGGGAGAGAAAAGTATTTGAATATCTTTATTTTTATGCTCACACCAGGGATATAGGATCAGCCAACATTTGTATATTAATATTACAAATGTTCTTCTTGTCTTTTTCATTAGCAGGGACATATGTCTGTATGTGTATGCACACATCAGGACATTCTAGACAATATATGAAGTTAATAATACAAATTATGCATACTGTTGCCTGGCATGAAGCTTCCTATTGCTCACTACTAGTGTCTCCACAGATTAAAAATTCCATTTCAAATGCTCTTCCTGTACGCTGCAAGGGAATAGAAAATGACATGCAATGTATTCTGGGTAGCACTGTGCCTTCTGTGCTAACTTTTGAAACTATCAACATACAGTTAACTGGAAATGTCTATACTTTAAAACAAATGCCAAGAGTCTAAATTTAATTTGAAAACAAATTCTTGGGCTAAGATTAGCCTCAGGAATTTCTGATCACCTCTGATTTCTTGACTTAAACCACATTGTTTAAAGGAAGTATTCCCTGTTGTTTTAACCAAGGGTGCTTTCTCCTGCAGAAGCCTAGAATGGTGGGAACCAATCTGAGGACAGCAGCTGGGGTGCTGGCTCTTTCTCTGCCATTCATCAGAACTGGTCTGATTTCCTCAGCTGTAAATAGAAGAGATTGTACCAAGAGGGGGCCTTCAACCATGTGTTATACAAATGCTTGGCCATCTTATCGTCAACCTCTTTCCAGAATGTTTTTAAATAGCTAAGAGAAAGTATAATTAGAAAACACTAATTGCACTAGAGTATTCATAATCTTAAATATGTGATGCAGCAATATATGTACTGTCTCTAGAAATATATTACATAAGACCTACTATGAGTCTAATAACTCCCATAACTTCAAAGGAGCAATGGATATGATAGCTTGACTTCTCAATAAGACTACAATGCTGTAATATGAGATGCAGATGTCTTTGATTGCAGTTGTATCCAAATTTCAATTATAATTGATTCCTCCATCTGAAATAGAAATGCTAGATTTAGATCACAGGTTCATGGAGACTATTTCCCCATTCAAATTCATAGACTGCCCTGAGTTCTCTCCAAGGATCCTTTGGTTATACAAATCTGTAGACCAGATAAACTCTTGGTTCTCTTTGAGCCCAAGAACCTGTCATGCCTGCAATCATCTCTAGCCATGCACCTTGAGGACTTTAGTGGGCCATGTGTGTGCCTCTCTCAGGGGACTCAAGTTCAACAAGATATCAAAATATTTCACTTGCAAGTCTTGGCTGCCTGACAGCACTTAGCAAAGCAGAGCCAGCTTTCCTAATTGAGATTGGTCAACACTAGGTTCATTTGTCTAGCATTTCACAAAATATTTTCCCACATTTGTCCAACTGCTGCTTGAAGGCTATAAGTGACAATATAAATGTGGCCTAAGGTGGAAAATCCGACCCCATTTCCCTGAGTGATCTCCAGGGTTGGCTATTTCCATGCAGATGCCCAGAGTCAAGGGATCTCTTAGATCTGCTAATTACTCCCCAGACTTTTCCACAAGCAATAAAAATCCCATTTGTTCTAGCTTGTTTGCAGAACAGCCCCCATTTCCACAGTGGTGGTATTAATTAGCAAAAACCTGTGAAAATGGCCAGAGTTTATATGCTTTAAGGGGAGGAAAAGAAAGGATCCTGACTCATTTCTAATATTCCTATAAATTCCTCTATAGCAACCAGGGGCTAAAAGCTTACTTGTCACAGATGCTGTAATTAAGGCTTGGAGCTCCAAGTAGGATCTAGTTGTGGATTCAGGTTCCACTAGGGTAGTGACTTGGGAAAAATCTTGAATGTAAAAGATGGTCAGTTTCTCAGATAATGTCACTATTCCTTAATGGTCTCATGACACCTCACACTGAAGTTGGGAAGATATGGAATACTCTACCAGTGGGTGGGGATCTTTCACTGGAGAGCTCTATAAACAAATCATCTCTAGGACTTCAAAGGACATTCTAGATGACATTTAGAGGTGGAAACTGAAGAATAATGGTATATCTACTCTACAGCCTAGAAGGGCACAGAATCTTTAAAGTTAGGCAGAGGAGCATATATAGATGAGAGAGGATAGGCATGGATGGGTGGATGGATGGATGAATAGATAGATGGGTGAGGGAGAGGAAAGAAAGATGAGAGAGTGGAGAGAGAGGAGAGAGAAGTGAGAGGGGAAAGAGAAGGGAGGAGAGAGGAAAGAGAGATGAGAAGAGGGAAGAGGGAGAGAGGAGAAAGGGGAGGGGAAGCACTTGCTATGTGTGTGTGAGAGAGAGAGCGAGCTAAATAGCCTTATAACAGTTTATCCATGAGAAAATAATTTGTCATACTCTTAAAACACAAGATTTAGCACTTTCTGAGCAACTGTGATTCTAGCTTTAATTCTGAAGGGTTAAACAAATGCTTAAAGGGTCATAAATCTTTCCTCTACACTTTGAGTGAGTGCTTCAAAATATTTTACTCCCTAATTTCTAGCGTGAGCCAACAATCATTGCTGACTTTAGCTAAGAATTCTATTTTTTAATTTTTTATAGCAGCAATATGAGTTTCCCATGCAGTTTTTATTAACTCTGTTTCATCGCAAAGCTTTGCAAGCAAAAAAAAAGGGGGGGCTGATTTTTATTTGGAGAAATCTATTTCGGTGACAATTTAGCCTCAGGGTAGCTATATGTCAATCTTTTTTTTCCCTGTTGAAACAAGCATGGGAAAGTTGCAAGACAAATGCCACACAGGGCAGGGATAGAGTAGCATACCAACTCTCCTCTTTGGCCAGCTTAATATCAGAGGGTGAGAGAAAAATGAAAGAGAGAGGGCCCACATTTTGAGGTAGAGAAAAGTCCCATATGTCTACCAGTTTTTATTTCCAACAGATAGGAGGCAATATATCAGTTTTTCCCAAAGATGACATTATTTTGGATTATGCTAGAAAGCAAGCAAAGCAAAGCAAGCAAAAAAAATTGCCTGTGCCAACGAATACCTGAGCCCTCCTAGTCAGAATCCTAAGAGGCCGCCAATGTTCAACCTCAGATCACTGGGCAGTCAGTCACATGGACTTCAGGCCCCCTTTCCCATTAACTGCAAACTCCTAACCACCCTCCCAGTTTTTTCAACCCATTCACATGTACCACTCAGTATCCAAAACCATTTGCATAATTATTTATATGAGCAAATATAGTCCAGGTGTCACACATCAGTGTCAAGCACTTTGTCGAGGGTAGCTTATTTTCAGTGAGAAGCCCAAAAAGTGCTACAACAAGCTCATCTACACAAATTAAACACTGTTGAACTGTAAGTATGGCTTGAGTGGCAGTGTGCCAGCCTAGCAAGGCCATGGGTTCAAACTCCAAAATTGTTGTTGTTGTTTTTAAACTGTACCATGAGGATTTTCTACCACTAGGTTTTTTTTTCCCTATATAACAATGTCTTGTCCATCCCCACCCTCATTTCTGTCACACTAGAATGGAATAATTTACTTCTTGTTCTAATCCAGAAAAGGTTACTATATGAGGAGAAAAAGCAGAATTGGGAGCTGGCCCTCTGTGGTTTCAAACCTAGACCATAATACTTTAAATCATGGTATATGTGAGAACATTAATTGCCTATGTTGCAAAGTTCCTGTGAGAGCTTGTGACAGTGTCTGGCATGGTGCTCAGCATAGAGTGGGTCTCCATTCAATGAGCGTTTATTCATAATAAAGCTTCAGTTCCCCTAGGCACCTGGGACAATTGTCCCTGGCTCCCTTCACCCCTCAGCCTAACACCCCTGGCTACCATCCAAGCACATCTCAGGGCCAGAATATTCAGAAACAAAAATAGAATGAGAGAATTCTTCTAAGCCAAAGTGATGAAGTCATGTTCTGGTCCAACTTAAACTTGAGCCTTTAGGGAACTGGGGAAGGATGATTCTTCAAGGACCCAGAGCAAGCAAACATAAGAAGAGACAGACAGCCTGAGCTCCCAAATTCAAACCTAGACAGTGCAATAATTCCAAAACGGCCTCAAACTGGGGCACAACACAACATTATGTAACCAGAAGGCGCCTTTATTTATTCCATTGGCAAACATTTCCTGCTTGGTTTTGTATAAACATGGGTGCAGAATTTCCTAGCAGTCCTATCTTCCTCGGGGCCAGCTATCATTACCCTGTTTGGTTCGGAAGGTTGACCTCATTGTTTCAGCTGCTTCCCTCTCTCCCTCACACCAGACGCTTTCTTTGGTGAATTGGCTCCATTTAGGGATGGAGCTTGGGTGAAACACTTCTGAATTAATAACACAACAAGGCTTCGTTGTCCAAACTAGCATCAGCAACATGAAAGAATCCTTTCTCCCAGAGGACTGGAAGCTTAAGTGTAAATCCTTAACTTTTCTGAGGGGTAGAAAGATGCTTGGAGAGCTTAATTTCGGTGGGGTTCTTCCATGATAAGACTGTGTAGATGAGAGAATTCAGTATATTTCAGGAGTCATTACCAGGTATAATTTTAATATTTCACAAATATTCAATCATTCCGTGTGCACCTAGAATTTTATTATTTTTTAAAAACAGCACAATTTTATTCTTATTCTGTAAACAAGGAAACTGAGGCATGGAGAAGCAAAGTGACATAGTTAATAAATGGTAGAGCCCATACTCAAATCTCAGTAGATATGCCCTTGACTGCAGTGGCCTGTTCATAAAAGCTATAACACAAAATCCAAATATAGAACCTAGAAACAAATGAAGTGAAATGTGTCTAAACTGTTTACCACCCCCAACCCCAGAGACTTACTGCCTTTTTATGTCAATAAATTGTACTGCATACTACCATGCCCTCTGCTATATAAGAGATTCAGAGATAAATACCACCTAGATGCTGTCTTCCACACCTGTACTTTAGCATACACTCATTACCCACTGTACTTAATTCATTAAAATTAAATAAAATTTAAGACATTGCTTCCTCATCTTCACAAGTCACATTCCAGGTACTGAATGGTGACTGGTGTGTTAGGTTATGTCAACCTAGATCATCACATGATTGTAGAAAGTACTATTTGATAGGATTGTTGGAGCCTACCTGTAGACAATTCCCTGGCACCAGGGCATCTACTTCTTTCAGGGTTGCCTAAGAATGAAATGCTAGATCAATTTGATCAGATTATTTTAGAGATTCCACAGGAGATTCAAGTTTAGATTTAAAAAGCACTTCAGTCAACAAACTTTTTTCTGCCTTTAACCTTTCTTCTACAAATAATACCACTTCTTTCATTACTTACACACACACACACACACACACACACACACACACACACACGATTCCCATTCCCTTTCAAAGTATGTATTGATAAGATAGTAACAGTCAAATCCAATGGTTCCCCTTGGAATGGCTGCCTTATAATAAGTGACTTACAAACAATAGCTATCCAAAGTAAAATAACAAGAAGATAATGGAGTTACAAGCAGTGGGGTTGTACCCAGTATACCTTGAAACTGCACCCTGTAAAGAGGCCCCTCATCCTTAAAGAGATTCTAGCTGAAGAACTTGCACAAGAATAGGGGACAGAACTTGAGCCTGAAGGTCAGAACCATGTGGATGCCAGCCAGGGAGTGCTTCTGAGCGCCTGGGTAACCTGAGACAAATTACTAAAACCCATTGAACCATATACTGCCTACCTATAAAATGAACTCAATTGTGATGGTCCCTTCTACATCTAAAACTCAAATAATCTCCAAGATTTGGTGTGTGAGAAGTACAAAAGGAAGGGTTAATTCCTTGGGTCTTGTCAGCCCCAGACAAGGATGACAGAAGGACTATTTCACTCATTCTTAAAGGGTAGAGATTTTCCCTAAACAGAAAGCAATGAGAATCAGCATCACAGGCCCTGTATGAGATGAATGAAGTTAACTGAGGCTTATTATAAAATATCTCTCTTTCTGGGCACCAGTGGTTAACATCTATGACTCTAGCTCCTTAGGTGGCTAAGATCCAGAAAATCAGGCTAGAAGCTAGAGCAGGCAGAAATGTTGGAGATTTCATCTCCAAAATAATCAGCAAAATAGCCAAGATAGATGTATAGTTGAAGCATTAGGAGGCCACCCACACAATAATTGTAAAAGTAAGAAAATCGATCTGAACATGATGGCATATACCTATAACCCCAGCATTTGAGATGCAGAGGCAATGAGATTTCAAGTTTGAGTCCAGTCTGGGCTGTATAGTGTATAGCCAGTTCTAGGAGAGCCTGAGTTCTATACCACCACCTCAGTAATAAGAACAAAATAACAACTGATACAGTTATTAAGTAACTTGACCATAGTCATGTGGCTTGTGAGTGAGCTAGGATTTGAACCAGGTTGTCCAATTCCAACTCTGACATGTTACAAAGCCATTGCTAAAAACTGTAGGATAGCACAGAAAACATACATGTCCAGTTCTACTTCAGCTCCTACCCCTAAAGATTTGACCAAGTTTGTGCATGTCATGGTTTTCTATGTACTCATTTCCTTAGCTGCAACTGGAGTAAGGTGAATGAGTTGGTGTTTATTATTCTACTTCACCTCTCCATTATTCTCTGAAATTATGAGCCTTGTCCTGCATGGAATGGTTTGTGAACACTGGAGTTGGCTGGAATCTTCTCCATACTCTTAGACTGGATTTGCTGAAATGAGAATCTTAATAAGGAACACAAGATTCAGGTTTTACTCCAAAACTCAAAGACTTCTGTATGGCTCTTACTCCCATCATAAGCTTCAGAATCAAAGACAGCTCTTGGGATGTGAGCTAATCCAGGGAGGAAATAATGTCTTCTCAAGCAGGTAGAAAGAGGAAAGAGGAGGAGGGACTTTAATGTGGTATAAACACTGATAAAAATGATGGCTAACAGTAATAGCCAACATTTTAATTTTTATATTGCCTTAAAAGTATACATATATATGATACATGTGAGTATTCAGTAATGTTCAAAGTGCATTGAGCATCTTCAACTCCTCAGTTATTTCTTAGTAAGAAAATTCAAAAACTTCTTTCCTAGATATTTTTAAATATATAGTAGGCTATTGTCTATAAGTCACCCTGCCATGCAACAGAACACAACAATATGTTTCTCCAATTTAACAGTAAGTTAGGACTACTCAGCCATCCTTTCTCCATCTCTCCCCCTGCAGTCACTGGCAATCACTATTTTACTCTTAACCTCCATGAGAACCACTTTTGTGATATGAGATCATGTAGAACTTGTCTGTCTGCACCTGCTTTATTTCACTTAAACATTATTTCCAATTCCATTCATTTTGCCACAAGTGGCAGGATTCCATTCTTTATGGCCAAATCGTATTCCATTGAGTATGTGTGCCACAGTTGTTTTATCTATTCATCTGTGGATGGACCCCTCATGCACTTCCATGCTGTGGCTATGGTGGAGAGAGATGCAACAGATATGGGAATGCAGATGTCTCTTGACATTCTGGACACATTTTCTTCAAACATACACTCAGAGATAGAAGTACTAGAACAGATGCTAATTTTAAGTTTTTGAGGAACCATCAGACAGTTTGCAATAATGGCTTTATGTTCCATTTCCATCAGAAATATTTAGGGGTTCATTTTTCTCCATTAACTTTTTAGCACTTAACCTTTTGCCCTTTTTGTTTGTTTGTTTAGCTTGCTTGTCTGGAACTTTATCATTTAAGACATACCTCCAAGCCTGCTTTTTTAATGGTTATTTTGAAGATAGAAGCTAACTCAGGTAGCAAAGTCTGTAAGACTAACTGTACTTGCTCAGATCTCAACCTCCCAAGTTTACTGTGATTTTTTTTTTTTTTTGCCAGTCCTGGGGCTTGAACTCAGAGCCTTGGCACTGTGCTTGAGCCTCTTTGTGCTTAAGGCTAGAGCTCTACAACTTGAACCACAGCACCATTTCTAGCTTTTTCTGAGTAGTTTATTGGAGACGAAAGTCTCATGGACTTTCCTGTCTGAGTTGGTGTCAAACCACAATCCTCAGATCTGAACCTCTTGATTGGTTAGGATTACAGGAGTGAGCAACCAACACCTGGCTTCATTGTGATTTTCACTTATATTTCCTTGATTAATGGTGTTGAGCAATTTTTCATATAGCTGTTAGCCATTTGTATATATTTTGAGAAATGACCAATAGGCCACTCCAAATAACTGATCTATTTAAAAAAATCAAGAACTGGCCTTCTTGTTTCTTGTCTCATATAGCTCTGGAAAGCTATTTTGAGCTCCAGAGTCTGAACCTTATTAGTTGAGGTTTCATCAGCCTTGGTCCTCAATTTGCCTTTTTTCCCCATATATCAAACCAAACCCAGAGTCCATGATTTTATTAAGAATTGAGATCTAATCCATCGGCCCAATAAAAAGTTACACTGTATTTTTTTCTATTTTAAAGTAGTTGTACTAAGGAGTTGCCATTTAGCAAAGCAGTTTCTGGATATTTCGATCAATGTCACCCCTTTCAACATTCCTACCATGCCATATTTTTAAATATATGTGAAAAAAAAGAAAGGGAGGGAAGAAAGAAGGAGCTATGTCCTTCCTGGGAAATATGACTCAATGCCATAATCCCCAAGAAAATGGAATTGTGACATTATTGCACCATAATGGAAGTAGCTTTTGGTAAATTCACCAGCCCAAATCAGCAAAAAAGGGACAGGAACTTACTCTGCCCTTAGATTGCTAACAGATTTTCAGATTCTACAAGAGGACCTGAAGAAGTAGAGATAAGAAAAGATGGGAAAATTGAACACAAGTTTCATAAGTATCCTCACAAGTTCTCAAAGGTTTACAGGGAATGCTCATTGGTCATCTACTATGATACTAGCAAATGTGCTAAGATCTACTCCTGTGTTATGTGAGTTATCACCGATAATAGCCTTAAAAATAGCAGGTAAATGTCACCATTCATAAACTACTCATTCTTCCTCCTCTCTATGGGAAATGTATCACCACTCAATGTTGAATTTGGCCTTGGACTTTGAATTTGGACTTATTTGTCCAATGAAATGTGAAGACTCTTGACTGGAATTGATCAATGGTTTGACTCATTTTCTCATGTTCCTGACATCTACTGCAAAGAACCAATGCCCTTTCAGCCTCCCATCAGTGGAGTAGATATGTGCCCCACTGACAGCAAAGAACAGAATTGCCACAGTTAACATACAGTTCTTGTTTCTGTTTTTGTTTGAGGTGCCAGTTCTAGGCACCTACATACTTGGGCATGTACAATGTCCAACTACAATCTTCAGATCTCAACCTCCTGAGTAGCTAGGATTATATGCATGAGCCACTGGTGCCTGGCTGACCTATAATCTTTTAAGAAAAAGAAAATCACCTGGTAAGGGTGCTCATGCCTGGAATTCTAACTACTCAGGATGTTGAGATCTGAGGATCCTGGTTCTAAGGCAGCTGGAGCAGAAATGTCTATGATTCTTGACTCCAGTTAACCACCAGAAAACCAGCAGTAGTGTTGAGACTCAAATGGTAGAGTGCTAGCCTTGAGCAAAAGAGCTCAGGGACAGCCCCCAGACCCTGAGTTCAAGCCCCATGAACAACAAAGAAACAAACAAAAATTATGACTCTAAGCCATTGACATTTAAAAAGCTAAAAAGCAGCAAGTTGTTTTACAGATCATCATAATAAATGACTGAAAAACATGTTCTGTACTTACCCTTATTTTCAGATGAGGAGGTTTAGCTACAGAGACTTTGATCAACTTAACTAAGATCACCATGTTAATGAATAGAAAACTTAGAATTTAAACCAGGCAATCAAGCTAGAGAGCAGTGTCCTTCGCCTCTCTCAGGCACTGCACACACAGTGTTTGAAATAATGCTATTGAATCCAGGTCCAACGTTAAGAGATCTTCAAGATTCATCCCAAGTCCAGATTTAGTGACGTTTTTCTTTAAAAAAAAAAAAAAAAAAAAAAAAAAAAAAAAAGCTTTCTTAGCTAGCAATTCCTATGAATGAGACATTTAACATATGGATACTGTATTATAACCAAATAAATTATGCTAAAAATATCCAATCAGGAAATATGCACACAGTTTCCATTTCCAAAAGATAGTGAGTTATCATTGAAAAAAAATACCTGATTTCCTTATCAATGGAAAACTCTCAAGAATGATGTTGAAACAGACATATCTGTGTTCCTTTGTGCATTAAGAAAAAAGAAGCCAGGTGCTGGTGGCTCACACCTGTAATCCTAGCGTCTCAGGAGGCTGAGATCTGAAGATCAAGGTTCGAAGCCAGCCCAGGCAGGAAACTCTGTGAGACACTTATCTCCAATAAATTACTCACAGTGGGGCTGTTGCTCAAGTGGTAGAGCACGCACCCTGAACAAAAGGAGCTCAAGGACAGCACCGAGGCTCAGAGTTCACAATAGTTAAAGCCCTAGGACCAGCAAAAAAAAAAAAAAAAAAAAAAAAAAAAAAAAAAATGCATACATGCAACTTTGCTTATAATGAACTATCTCAGTAATTGTGTTTTTAATGTTTTCAGTGGTGATCAAAAAGTCTTTCACCTTATTTTCCCCAGGCTTCCAAGCCTGTTTTTGTTCTATAGATACTAAAGTATGTACAATTGAGTTAGGCGATTTATGTGAACACAGCCAGCCTCTGCTTTTTTTTTTTTTTTGCATTTACTGCATTTAGACTATAAGAGATTCTTAAAACCTTCCTGGGGAATTTCAAGACCCAAACAGAACTTTCATGCACACCCTTCCTCAAGACAAGTCCATCCATCATCTCCTGACATGGTGGCTGCTTTCACAGCCCTCAGAGAAGATAAACTTGTGACCCAGGCTGGGAAGTTAGGACTGACTCACACTGTGCAGTTGAAGAGTATGAAGGGCATCTGGTTCCTTAATTTATTCCTTTAGACTCCCCACCGTCTGACTGTAGCTTATAGTCCTCCAGGCTCTTTCAATTCAAACCATTTATACACCTCACTAGAGATGAATAACTATAAAAGTTCCAAACCATTATTCTAGATTCATTCCAGACCCCTTCAGAAGGTCTTCCCTAAAGACAGCAACAAGGAGTAAATGACCGAAAAGGGAACATGCCACAAAATACCCACTGGAAAGATGTAAGAAGTACAACAAAGGTATTTTAAGATACTACTTGTAGTTGTCTGATGTGCATATTAGCCCTTTTAGCCTGTGTACTCCATGAACAAAATGACTTTATAGTTGTGCCCTCACTTAAGCACAGGATGGACCAATTAATTGTTCTTTTGTGGCCCTCCAACTATTTGTTATCAGTGAGTTAAAAGGATAACTGAAAAGAAAAAAAATTCATAGAACAGCTTTAAGGAAAAGTAAAATACCTGCTGGTTTTAGATACACATCATGAGCTCTGCTGTATGTCCATGCCTTATGCATCATGGGAAATGGACAGGAATGATGTAAGTTTTACCTTACCTTCCAGATGCTCACAGCCAGATGCTGGTTGCTCACACTTATAATCCTAGCTACTTAGGAGGCTGAGATTGGAAGAATTAGGGTTTGAGATCCATCTGAGTAGTTCATCAGACCCCTTTCTCAACAGAGCTGGGCTGGGTGGTACATGTCTGTTACCCTAGCTACACCAGGAAGCCAAACAGATGGATCATGTTCCAAGGTGCTTGTGCTTAGGTAGGGAGTAAGACCCTATCTTGAAAATAATCAGCTGTGCCTGAAAGCATAGCTCAGTGGTAGAGCACCTGCCTAGCAAGCATGAGGACCTGAGTTTGAATTAGAGTACTACCCTCGCCCCCCCCAAAAAAAATACTGTTCACCAAGCCAGCGTTCATTCTGCAAATAAATGAGTAGCAAGTTCAAAGTGTGTCCAGGCCCTAAGAATACAAGGACAAACTGATCAATTATCTTGATTCCAAGCATTGCAAGGGAGAGAGATCTGACAGTAAATAATTTCTATATGAAATAATGACACATGCCTAAGAAAGGACTAGCCAATGAGCAATGAAAGATTGAAGGTAAAGAATGAATAGTTAAAACTAAAGAATGTACTAAAGTGGGAGCTCTCTAGAAAAAGATTGAGATGGTCTTCAAAGATTAGATGTGGAATTATGCAAATGACAGGACAGAATTCCATACAGGAGAGAATTCTATTGAAATGTGGACATAAAAAGTGGAGAAGCAAAGTACAGTGCAGGGATCTTCTGATTTTTACAATGAGGCTAAAGAAATATTCATTCCATAGAGACTTCTTCAAATGTGGAATCTTGATACTTTCCTGGGCAAGTTGAGGCTGGGTAGGTGTAATGAGCTGTAGCTCCCAGTCAGCCACCAGATCACAAGTTAGCAGACAGTCCCTTCCCTCACTATGTTGCTTAGCAGGGATATCTAGTTGTTTGTGTGAATTCAGTGCACTTTGACTGATATTTTCCACTTACTATGGGGTTTAGCAGGACATAAGCCTGTGGTAAGTCAAAGAGCACATGTACATGAAAGTAACATTTCCAGGTGCCTCAACTAGACAGGACCTAGTTGGCATAAATAGAACACAAGGAAAGTAAATTGGGAGTCATTTTCTGCTGTCCATTTGTATGAAGCTCAGGAAGCTGGCATTTATTCAAATCAACTCTGCTGAGCACTGAGTGTTGTAGAGACAGAATGGGCGATGATCCAGGATATTTTTCTGGTGTGACTGAAACAGTCTGCTTTTATCTAGTTAACATATTAGCATTTCTAGGAAAGATTTTGTTTGCAAACCCAGTATGAAATCATTGCTGTCAGCAAATAGAAGCTTTGCAAGATTTTTAAGAGGGCAAGTTGGATTTTAATCTGGTAGCAGCAGTGTGTAAGATGGAATAGAGGAAAGAGTATACACAAGAAGAAATGAACTGAGAGGTCATTGAAACATCCCAAGGAGGGGTACTAGAGGAATAAGTATGACCGAAGAGACCAAGCAGTGATGAAGTGCTATAAACACATCAATCTTGTGGTCCCTGGACACAAACAGAATAGAGACACAAACAAAGTATTTTGAGGCTGGGAGACAATATTGTCACTGGAACTAGAAGACACGTTTGGAAACTGAGAGGTTCAATTCCGTTTGGGAAATAAACATGAGATTCTGACAAGATTTTCAGGAGGGTAAAAACACACCCGAGTGTATTAAAACAGCTAATCTTATTACACAGGGCTTTAATTTTATTACCTTTAAATAGTTGCACAAAGAGGTTCCAATGCATCATGTCCGTTTATAAGTATATTGCACCTTGCTGATGTCACTACATCATCCTCCATCTCTTCCAACCCCACCCATTTCCTCAGTTTTCCTAGTTCCATTTTCATATATGTATGTTAAATAATATGATTATATTCACCCACCCTTCCTCTCTCCATTTATCTACATGGTGAGGGGGGTACTTTAATAAAACACAAAAGTTCATTATATGCCAGATTTGACTTCCTGTTTGCTTTCCTGGTATTTCCTTTTGGACTCTAATAGGACAGGTATGTAGATTTGGTCTGAACTTCCTGTTACTGATTCTTTATTCATTTGCAAGCAATTTGAAAAGTTTACATTCCAGGACTGAGGGGTGTGGCTCTTGGGGTAGAGTGCCTAACTAGCAAGCAGACAGCCCAGAGTTCAATTTCTAATACTGAAAAAAAAATAATAAAGATCTACATGCTATGTCTTTATCTCCTATCCCATTCGCTGCCTACCCCACAGCCTCATAGAGAAGGCTGCCAGACATGGCCATTCAGTACACCAAAGGCAAGAAGAAAATGATCTTGATCAGGTGATCTTGATCAAGTGATCTCCTACATATCTTTGTATAGAGACTCCAAGCTATGGCATCTCAAACCTTCCCTCATTCTTGACACCATTGTCCTAGTACAGCTCTTTTCCAGGATGTTCTTCCCTGCTCAAACCCTCCATTGCTTAGCAATGTGGACAGATTAACATCCAACATTCTCATCTCAGTTTTCAAAGCCATCCATGAAGGTCATCCATGACCATCCATAAGCTTATCCCAAGTTACCTCTTTAAGTACAATTCCCCGTTATTCTGTGCCCCATTGAGATCAGCCTGTACCTGACCCCTGATGATGCCCATCTTTATTCCTTCCCATCTTCCCTGGTCTGATCTGTGCCCATTTTTCCAAACCTTAGCAAATGTGCTGCTTTATCCTGAACCTCTTCTTTGTACATTCTAGCCAGAGATAGTGCTCCCTCCATCCTCACTAAACAAGCCAGATATTATTTGCATATCCATTTACTTATGTGTAATGTAGGGATTTCTAACCTTGCTCACCTCAGAGGATTGTTCAGAAATTTAACACATATTCAAAAGAAAATCCTTTATATAATTACTATTATTATATGTTGGACATTTAAGGACACAGTTCCTATCCTTAAAAGAGCTTAAAATCCAGTGTGGAAGAATGAGAAGTCTGACTAATCACTGAAATTCACTGCAGGGAGGGGAGACATTTTCTTCTGAGATGGAAAGCTATTGAGTGCTATGACAATTCTGCACTGTCTCGTCTAACTATTATCTCCTAGGATGTTGGATATGATTCTTCTACATAAATTTGAAACAATTAGGAACTATCATATTTTCTTGATGCCCACTTTGGAAAAATCTAATTCATTTCCTGTCTAAGATTATATACTAAATAATATTTTCATAGGAGGACATCTTATTTCAAAAGTTAAAAAAAAATTTGTGTTTGTCCTGGGGTTTGAACACATGGCTTAGGCCCTGTCACTCAGGTAGTGTACTCAAGACTAGCTCTCATGGCTGGGAATGTAGCGTAGCAGTAGAGTGTTTGCCTAGCATGCATGAAGTCCTGGGTTCAATTCCTCAGCACAACATAAACAGAAAAAGGCAGAAGTGGTGCTGTAGCTCAAGTGGTAGAGTGCTAGCCTTGAGCAAAAAGAAGCCAGGGATAGTGCTCAGGCCCTGAGTTCAAGCCCCAGAACTGGCAAAAAAAAAAAAAAATAGCAATGAAGACTAGCTCTCTGCCACTTGAATGATAGTTCCACTTCTGGCTATTTTGTAGTTTATTGGAGATAAGAATTTCACAGACTTTCCTGCCTAAGCTGGCTTCAAATCATGATCCTCAGTTTTTAGCCTCCTGAGCAGCTAGGATTACAGGTGCCAGCCATTATTTATCTGACTATACATCAAAATAATATTAGTATTAATAATCCAATATTTAACACCTTCAGAAACAGGTCTTTCCTCCTTTACATTACACACATGTATCCCTAATATACATGTATGTAAAGATGTGAAAAATGATTAGAATCAAGAACCAAAATAGGTATATATGTCTACCTGACCTAGAGAAGGGAAAGAAAAACAGGGCGTAAGATATCACAAGAAATGTACACACTCCCCTACTATGTAACTGTACCCTTTTTGCACAACACCCTGTCCAAAAAATCTGTGTTCAATTAATAAATAAGTTAAATTTAAAAAAGAATCAAAATAGAAGAAAATAATTCTAATCTTGGCCCCACCATGGGCAAGACAGCATGTGTGTTAATTACCTTTCAATGCCTCAGTCCATCACTCATCTATAAGATGTGTACACCAGATCACCACCCCCAGTTCGGTGCATTATAAAGCTCTCATGTAGGGAGATTTGTTAAAATGAATATTCTCAGATTCCTATTTGGACCTATTAGATCAGAACTTCTAGGGGAGGAGCCTAGAAGTCTACAGTTTGAAAAGCACCAGAGGTGACTAAAACAATCAGTCAGTAGGGTTGGAAAACTGCTCTCCCAGGGCTGGGAATATGGCCTAGTGGCAAGAGTGCTTGCCTCCTACACATGAAGCTCTGGGTTCGATTCCCCAGCACCACATATATGGAAAACGGCCAGAAGGGGCGCTATGGCTCAGGTGGCAGAGTGCTAGCCTTGAGCGGAAGAAGCCAGGGATAGTGCTCAGGCCCTGAGTCCAAGGCCCAGGACTGGCCAAAAAACAAAACAAACAAAAAAAAAACTGCTCTCCAAATTCTGATTATCCTTGTATTAAATAGGTTACAGTCAAGAATTGAGTGTATATTCTGAAAAATTAAGAAAAGCTAAAGAAGGGGTGGGTTGTGAAGGACAGGAGAGAATGTTGAAAGGGGTGACATTGATCCAGATGCAGCATATTCATAAATGGCTTTGTTTAATGGCAACTCCTTTGTATTACTTCTTAAAGATAATAAAGTAAATTTTTAAAGACATGTACATAGCAGGCACTGGTAACTGATACAGATAATGAGGAGGCTGAGATCCAGAGGATCAAGATTCAAAGTTAGCCAAGGTAGCAAAATTAATGAGACTCTATCTCTAAAATAATCAAAAAGCAGGGCTAGAGGTGTGGCTCAAGTGGTAGAATGCCAACCAAAGTAAAAAGCCCTGAATTTAAAATCTAGGTGAGAGATCAAATATGAGTGTGTTACAGCCTGGATCTGAGGCAGAGAGAGAGACAGAGACAGAGACAGAGACAGAGAGAGACAGAGACAGAGAGAGAGATTCAGAGAAAGAGAGAGATTATCACAGCTGTAATAATGGAGTTTCCTCATTCCCAGCTGCAGTTTCCAATCAACATAAATGTTTCGGCCATTTGCCATTCTTTCACAATGATAGCTAAGAGCAAGGAAAAGGACTTTGATTATTTTCATACCTCTTAAGGACTTAAAACCAGCTTTGAACACATGACACAAAATCTCCTCATCAGATAATATTTGTTGCAATCACTGAAATTCAGTTTTAATCAGATGTGTATCTCCAATTGTTTCACTTACTCAACTGTGTTATTTTTAAATCTTATTGCCTCCTCCCTGTTTACAGAAAGATACATTTAAGGAATTATCCTCAGCTTTACTGGCTTTGATGGAGCTGCTTCTATAAAATGCCACTTTGCTGGAGCTTTTGCTCAAATGGCTTAAAAGGGACATTCTTCTCACCCTCCCACGGGAGCTCCAGGGCTCTGCCTTGCAAACTCTTGGTATTTGAGCTTTACTGCAAGGGCAGGATTTTTATGAAAGCTTTACAGAATCAGCTTCCAAATGCTGAGCTAACTCAAGTAAATGTACACACTCATTAAACACAGCCAGCCCCCTCCCCTCAATCACACAGTCACCCAAACCATCCGCATCCTGTTAAGAAACTTAAGGAAAGGTCTTTTCTCACAGATCCTAGCACAGGAAAATTGACCCAGGGATGCCAATTTTCTGGTTAAGGGCTCTTAACCTATGGAGTAGGACTTCCTGGTTCCAGTTTTAGCTAGCTACCATGATGTAGGCAACATACTTCTACTTTGGAAGAATTCTGATTTCTCACATGAAACAAATTAGGGACCACCTTAAAGAGATCGCTTCAAGAGATTTAAATTAGATATTATACAAAGGGTTGAAAGATCTTATCCCATGGTAAACTGTCTATGAAGTGCTATTATTTTGCCTCAAATCCTAAATTACCACAAGAAGACATATGTGAAAAGAATCTCCCATGCATTTGATCTGACCCCCCTATTACAGCAAAAGCTTTCTTTATACCAAGATGGCTGTTAAATTAGGTGAGCAATTGCCTCCACCTCTTTCCTCAAAAGATTTAAAAAGATTCCCCCATTCTACAACTGTTTCCATGCTTCATTGACGGCTGACTATCTGTTATTTCTCTCTTGTCTGTGGCCTGAGAGACACAACAGGCTGGATCCCACTTTCTTTGTTACTATTTACTATCATGAATTCTTTTTTTGTGCCATTACTGGGGCTTGAACTCAGGCCTGCTGGGTTCTTGTTGGTTCTTTTGCTGAAGGCTAGAACTCTGCTACTTGAGCAATACCTCCTCCACTTTTAGCTTTTTCTGGTTAATTGGAGATCCAAGTTTCAGATATGTATGCCCAGGCTGGTTTCAAACTGTGATCCTCAGATTTCAGGCTCCTGAGTAGCCAGGATTACAGGCGTGAGCCATCAAGGCCTGTCAACTTGTCTTAATAACTCTTACTGCCCCCATTCTGCACATGAGAGATGTACAATTCAACGTCAGTTGGCTTCAGTTGCTGCCATTTAATTGATACCCAACCAATTACTTGACTACATGAAAACTGTCTTCCCATATCTTGCCACTAAGGTCCCCAGATTTAGGCAATGGTCATCTAAAGAACTATCCATCTCTCTTTCCAGAATAAGAGTCAGAGCTGTGATTGTTCTATCATGAATAACCAGGGCCTGCTATACCCACTGGAAGGGAGACTAGGAATACAGCAGCAGACATTTAAATAGAATTCCATCTGTTTTGCGCATTTCCAGTTTTTATTTGATGTAGATGAGAAAGCACAGAACCCTGAGTCATGTCTAGGGAAAGGACAGGTGAAGCATCCACGCCTGTGAATGAATTAGTTGGCAAAGAAGGCTGACAGTCAAATGATCAGGCATGTTTGGACAATTTCTGTATCATAAAAGCCTGAATAACTTCAACACATTGGCCTGAAGCCTTCACAAACGCATTTCCTACTGAACAAGATGGCTCTGTGTTCAGCAAGAGCAATAGGGAACCAAATCATGCCAAAAAAAAAGTCAGTAGATGAAGCTGGGCACCAGTGGCGCAAGCTTGTAATCCTAGCTACTCAGGAGGCTGAGATCTGAAGATCGAGATTCAAAGCCAGCCCATGCAGGAAAGTCTGTGAGACTCTTATCTCCAATTAACCACCAGAAAACCAGAAGTGGTACTGTGGCTCAAGTGGTAGAGTGCTAGCCTTGAGCCAAAGAGCTCAGGGACAACACCCAGGCCCAGAGTTCAAGCCCCATGACTGATGACCAAAAAAAAAAAAAAATGAATCGATGGCAAAGTTTTCAAAAAAGGAGAGGGAAAAAAAACCCCTTATCACTAAAGTAACCAAACCTAAATTTCACTAATTTAAAATATGGATTTTTGAGAGTAAGTTTGTCATAACTTGCATTCAATTTGAAAAGAATTCTCTTGGTTTTCTTCAGCAACATGTATAATTAACATAAGTTATTCTCTCTCCAGAGCAAAACTAAATAAATAAATAAAAATCACTATTAGTGAAACATAATGTTCGAAGCACACAGCAAAGAGTTGGCTTTTTATAGTTTTTATTACATCCTGTTCACTGGAACAGTAAAATCTCAGTCTGTTCCCAGAACCTATTATCATAGTCAGAATTTTGATATTCAGAAGAAAAAGAATGAGCTTTCAATATTTAATTCCTCGGCCAGAAGTGACGCTGTGGCTTAAGTGGCAGAGTGCTAGCCTTGAGCAAAAGGAAGCCAGGGACAGTGCTCAGGCCCTGAGTCCAAGGCCCAGGACTGGAAAAAAAAAAAAAAAAACTCCTCAATCCTCAATATTTAATTCCTAACCAAAGCATCTAGGAGCAAACAATTCTAACCATGGTAAAAAAAAATTAATATGAATTATTCAGAAGAAAATTCTCCATAAAAGCTTAATCTTTTCTGTTTCCACGTATTTGTAACGGATACCACTTTAAGAAATAAAGAAGTTATACCATTATAGTGCTAACTTCAAGGACTCATGGCATTCTGAGAGTGGCTTCTTATCAGCATTATTTTAGGGGAATACAATAGCTCCTGGGTAATAGGAGCAATTGGGAAATCAAACAAAACTGTGAATTTTCGAACCCAACAACCCACAATAGTGCTTTTATTAATGTATTTCATTATTTTAGTAAGGACATAATAATGGCTTTTAAACTTCAGACTATCCTAATAAAGAAAACTTTTCTGGCCTGTTTGTGCTGGGTCTTAAACCCAGGGTCATATGTATGTTAAGCATATGTCCTAATATACAGCTACATTCCACCCATGAAAATGTTTTATTAAATAGGGTGATATAGGTCATGAGGAAAATTACATAAGAATGAAATTGCTATATAGAGTTATAATTTATGGAGTATATATTCTTTTTTGTGCCAGTTCTTGAACTCACTACCTGAGCACAACTCAGGGACAGTGGCTAGCCTTCTACCACTTGAGCCACAGCTCCAATTCGGGCGTTTGTGGTAGTTTATTGGAGATAATAGTCTCATGGGCTTTCCTGCAGGGGCTAGCTTGAAGCAAGATCCTGAGAGTTCAGCCTCCCGAGTAGCTATGAGAATTACAGATGTGAGCTATGGGTGCCTGGCAATACATGCTTACCTTTAAGCCTAATCTCTACACAAGACAAAAAGCCCAGCTGAAGATGCCTGCTCTTTTTGTCTAATCTTTTCCACATACTTGTGGTTCTCTGTCTCTAGGACTGTACCATCCCAGGAAAACCATGTAGGTGCTCAGTGAGTAAGAAACAGTCGGTACATGAAGAAAGAAGGTAACCATGAAAACACGAACAGAAACAGCAGCAAAGTTTTTGTATATATAAAACATCTACAGTTCTCTGAAAAATAAATTAGCTAGAGAAGAGAAAAAAATCAACCGATCACAGCTTTGAGAAACAGCAAGGAAGAGAAACAGTTAACAGAAATGAGATTGGGCCCTCAGGGTGGTTGAGTAATATATGGAGTGTTATTAGATCAAAGTTCTCTATCTCCAAGGAGAAAACAACTAAAAGTTGGCTTTAAGTCAGTCCAGAAAGATGTCAGCTTAGCTTTTAGGATGAATTCTTGATGTATAAGTTGATACGTATCATATTAGGTTACAAAAAGAAGTCTGGTAATCTCCCTCCCAGGAGACAAATGAGACAGGAAAAGTTCAGCAATGCGCATGACCATTGCTAGTGGCCGACTCACCCAGAGCCACAGGAACACACTAGAAGACCTCCTGGAGTCCTCAGAGATTCAGGATTTTCTTAATTCAACAAACACAGACTGTAGTGTGACTGCTCTGCCCCATGGTTCAGCAATTTTAGCAAATTCCAAATGCTTTTTCTTCATACATCTGAGGTTAACAGCAAGAGCATATTTTACAGGAACATTTTACAACCAATCAGCACCTCATGGAATGAGATAAATACATGCTTTTCCCTTAATACGGCAAGTAGTTGAACATAATTTATAGCAGAACCAGAGCTTGGTACCATTAAAATAGGTGAAGAACATGAGGAAGAAAGAGACAGAGACGCAACTCAGAAGACACAGAGAGAGGGAAGGAGGAAGTGAGAGACAGAAAGAGAGAGAGAAAAAAGAGACACAGGAAGAGAGACATACAGAGACAGAGACAAGCAGAGAGACAAAGCAAAAGTGAACCCTTTGTGCAGAGAATTATGCAAACGGTCTAAATTTCAAAAAGGAAGTTAGTGTCTAGAATTCACACAAGGAAAGACCACTGTATTCTTTAACCAAAATCAATCTGCCTCATTGAGGAAATGCAGGGTCTGCCTTGATTCTGTTGGTCCCAAGCGTAAGGTGTACAATTGACAGAAAATGAAACTATGAGCAGGGAGGAAATGAATCCTATGTGGAGAAACCTACAAGGAGAATGCCTCCTGCTCAGGTAAGACTCCTGCAACACTTACAGGCACAGTAGAAAAGACTGTTAATAGCAAGGGCAGTTAAAAATGTCTTCAGTTATACACACACACACACAGCCCTGTAAGTCCAGCAGCCGAAAGTTTCCTTCTCTTACAGGAAAATCTTGCAATCCAAGTAAAACTCAGAAGAGGACAGCCTTGTCTTGAATCATCATGATGAGGGCTTAGTTACTTATGCCCTAAAATGATACCTCCTTGGCCCCTTCAGGTAAGCATGTGCCAAAAAGACAGAAACACCCCCCTCTTCTGAAAAAGATATCAGTAATCCTTAACTGCTGAGATTCTGAACAGTTTTTGATTGACTGATCTCAATTGTGATTTAGAAATCTCACTTTCATACCTGGAAATTTGGAGTTCTAGCTATGTAATTTTGAAGACAGTTAAACCAAAAACCTTGGGCCCATATTCCTCTGCCAACTAAGTTGTGTATCTGGAAATTAAACTACCTGCCTAAAAGCCTCAAGCTACGGCTTGATATGTTATTATCTAGCCTTGCGCAAAAATATATACACAAAAAAATCCTTCCCTTGTTTCTTTTCCTCCTGTTTGAGGTACTAAACAAAGATGGTCATAATCTTCACAGTACATAGCCTGCCCCCATAAAATGATCCATACCATGCATGTCAAACAATGACACCAATAGAAAAAAATGTGTTTTTTTTTAAAAAAAAACCTGTTTCTAAGCAAAAACAGCAAAGGTATCTCCTTTCAGAGTCAATGAAAGATCATGTGATTATAATTACAGTTATAATCAAATATATTTGGCAATATAGACAGCTTATTAATACTGACAAAAAAATCTTTAAACTGTATAAATATTAGACCAACACAAAATGGCCTTGAACATGAACCAACCATGAACAGAAGTCATGGTTAAAAAAAAAAAGAATACAGTCACAAAATTGGAAACAAGGAAAAGTCAATAAAATTTCTTCCAAACCACCTTCTCTTACCCCTGGAAAGCATTTTATGAGATAATGAAAACTTCTAACATGGAGCGATGTGATTAAGTAATAAAAGGCTGAATTTTCCTTCCTATGTGACTCCACGGGGCACATCCCAGAAAGTTGCAAAGATCTATATAAAAAGTTAACTGTTAGTGTACTGCCAGATTACAAATGTCTGTTAAGAGAGGTCCCACTGAGATTTTTCTCTAGGCTGGTTAAACAAAAGCTCCATTCTCTCTCACCCTCATGGGCTGGCTATCAAATCCTCCCTTCCTAGGGTGCTCTATGCACTGGTTGTTGTTATTTGTTATTTGTTATATAGTCTCCTTTAACTAAGGAGGAGCCAGCATGCACACTTGAAATCCCGTGATTCACCTATCAATGCTGTCTGGTTGAGAAAGATCACACCAAAAACCAACCTTCTTCCTGTGTGCTCGTAAGGGATTGTGAGGCTCAACCACAGCCACTACTGTAGTGTAGTAAGAGAAGATATACAGCTGTCAGCCCTGGGAACACGGCACTTAAAAGATGGAGAATGTACTCCTTCCTGGGTTTAATCTGCTCACTGTTTCCCTCTGAAACGATGGTTCAGAGCACATAGCTTTGACCCAGGCTGCTGTTCTGCAGGTTCCCAGTATCACACAGGTTAAGCCAGCCAATAAATCAACCATCTAACCAGGCCTTCATCACCCTGCACCCCGGACTCTAGAAGCTTTGCAGCCATCTGATATTTCTTTAATGGGATTACCCTGATGGACATGGAATTTCTGGAGTCTGTCACTATGTAAGAAGTGCTTCAACAATATTTATGACATGGTGCTTGCATGGCTGTTCCTTGTGTTTTCGTCTCAATAGTCAAACTCTTTGCGTTTTAAATTCTCTTCCAAAAAAATTCTTTCCATTCATAAATACTTATGCACATCATGATGAAGGTTCAGATTTCACAAATCTTGCTTTGAAATTATTTCAAACCTAGAGAAAAGTTGCAAAAAACACTACAGCAAAAATTCTACAAAGGAATCTCAATATTCTTTAATCAAATTGATCTTTTGGGTTATGTTTAGGTCAAGTTTTTAGTTTTGTTGTGTTTGCCGAGGATAGAACCAAGAAACTGTATATGTTAAGTAACACTCATCCATTATCTATGCATCCAACACTTAGCCCCAAATTTGCCATTTTAAAAAATATTTGCCACATTTTCTTTAATAATCTCCTGTTTCCATATGTATGTGTATAACCATATATGCACCAGTTGTTGTTATTTGTTAAGCTTTATATAGTCTCCTTTAACTAAGAAGGAGTTTGAATGATTTTTAACCTGTCTCTCAACTTGGGTTTCTCTGATATCTCCTGTGATTAGATTCATTCGTCACACTTGAGATTGGATACTATATAAGGTGTTCCTCCTAAAATATACTATCTCAGAACCATAATATATATTTGCCTCTTCTTAGAAAGGTGACTTTCTTGTCATTATCTCTTCACTACTCTAAACTCTTTTTATTTCTTTGCTTTTGGTACCTTGAGATGCTCTACGTATGGTTTCTCACTGAATCTGCACCACTAGATTTCACAAGTATTAACGATTCTTGCCTGAACCAGTTTTTATCATTTTTACTCTGATCACCATGTCCCCTGTTGTGTGCTTGCTTTTTAGAATTACATTGCAGAAACTTAATTCCCTGACCATCACATAGGGGAGAAGAAAGTATTAGACTATCTCAGCTATCACCACACTTCTTCATTCCCAGAGTGATTATTCCATAAAAAGGGAGGGGGTAAGGAATTAAAATAAATATGTAACTAATGAGCCTGCTTTGTCACAATATGTTTTTCATTTATCCTAGTTTCAACAAGAGTCCTGACCCTAGAGGTGAGAGTTAAAATCTGAAATCATGACACCATCTTCAATTCCTTTGATTCACTATCAAACATTTTTCATTATGATTACATGCAGTCTCTAGTCCAGGGCATTTCCCCCCCTTTTGTTTAAATTGCTTCTTGAATAAACATCTCAAAATTTAGGATGGCAGCCAACAGAAGATAATCTCCCA
Organism: Perognathus longimembris pacificus; assembly: GCF_023159225.1. Lineage (NCBI taxonomy): Eukaryota > Metazoa > Chordata > Mammalia > Rodentia > Heteromyidae > Perognathus > Perognathus longimembris. The sequence continues at coordinate 59,276,295 of NC_063166.1, forward strand.
AGGGAAAACTGGAATCTTTACAATTTCCATCAGTAAGAAGCAGAGGAAAATGACAAGTTGCCATTCATTTCCAAAGAAATCAGGCTCTCCACTAAACTTCTCTTTAATTCCAGAAGATAAAAGGTACTTTTGGGGAAAAAAAGTCAAATTTTACATATGGCAAAGAAACCACATTGTAACTGTTCCCATGGAAATATAAACACATACACATATATTAATTTACACATACATCTTTTCCTTGTAAGAATAATTGCAAGGATCCCAGAAAAGTGATCTGCTAATAATCAAGAGAATACCATGTTCATTTCATATGCAAAGAAAGTCGATCTTATTGGATAGAACTATCTATCAGGTATACCTTCTGGGTTTTATCAAGTTTAGTAAAAAATAAGCATACTTCCTTGAGATGGAAAATGTGAGGTGACAATTCATTCTCTATGAAAGGAACACTACTTCCCAAGAGGCAAATTCTCACTGAAAGATGTGGAAGACTCACATGCATTTAAAAAAGAAAGAAAGAAACAACCTTAAATATGTTTGCAAGAATTATCTACTGCAGGGAGTATTATACTAAAATCAAAATAAAATGATGAGGACCATCATACAAATACCAGTCCTATCTCCTTTACTGCTGATCAAAACTCTGGTAATATCTGAGGAAAATTGACCTTGCATTCCTATATATTAAAATTATCTAGTATATTATCAAAACGTTACTTATCATGCAATATGTTATCAAAAATGACAAGGTATTATCAAAATTTCAGCATCCAAGATGTATAACAGAAGACTCAATTTACACCTGAATCAAAAAAAAATTGTTTTATGGGATGCTATTATGACAGTTCTTACTATATTTTTAGAACTAAAAGCAACTGATATATTATTTTATGTGAACCTCATTTAGTAGATGCAATGGTTTAAATGCAAATTTATTCAATAAATACATTTGTTCAACTATTCACAAAGTTATTCCTTTGTGCCAGTCATTAAGTACTTAATGGGGCACTAGTTACTATGGAGGGTAAGATCTGAAAAATGCAGTTCGAAGCCAACCTGAGCAGGAAAGTCTTGAGACACTTCCAATTAACCACTAAAAAGCTAGAAATGGAACTGTAGTCCAAGTGGTAGAGCACTAGCCTTGAGCAAAAAAGTTCAGAGAAATAACACCTAGACCATGAGTTCGAATCCCAGGACCAGCATACACACACACACACACACACACACACACACACACACACACACACACACACAATGTACAAGAGGATATACTCAGATTAAATGTAAATACTATTCCATTTCATAGAAAGAACTCCCTTTTTGGGCTCAGGGTATCCATTGGAATTCTTCGAACCAATAACACAGAGATACTAAAGGATAACTACATTCATCTATAGCCTCACAGATAAAAATAAGAAAGTAAGTTGCAATAACAATGAATTTTAAAGATATCAAATAAATCAGTAGTGCACAACAGAAATATGATGCGCATGGGTAATTCTAGCATAGTAAATATTTCTTAAAAATACAAAGAAATAGGTTAAACTAATATATTAGTTTTACCCAATAGGTCCAAAATAGTCGAGGAAAAAATAATAACCAACATAAAAAATGACTATAATGTTTTCTTACCTCATACTAAATACTCAAAATACAGATTGTCTCTTTCATATTTGTAAACTTCTCATTTCATATGGTTTATTTTCATTGATTTCGATACATTTTAAATGTATAAAAGTCTGTAGTTTAAAAAGATAAATTCAAATTGTGTCAAATATTCTTTGGTGTCCAAGGAAATAAATTAAGCAGGTTTTTTATTTAAAAATTAAAATCTGGGCACCTGTGGTTCACTCCTGTAGCTACTCTGGAGGCTGAGATCTAAGGATCACAGTTCAAAGCAAGCCTAGGCAGGAAAGTCTATGAGACTCGTATCTCCAATTAACTGTCAAAAAACTGGAAATAGAGCTGTGGTTCCAAATGGTAGAGTGCTATCCTTAAGCAAAGAGCTCAGGGATAAGACCGAGGCCTTCTACTATGTAACTGTACCCTTTTTGCACAACACCTTGTCAAAAAATTTGTGTTCAATTAATAAATAAATTAAATTAAAAAAAAGAAAATGTCAATAGTCAAAGGGATACTTTGTAAGTGTGTGAATGGCAGGGGAAAAAATCACTTTTAGTTTTATCTACCATTTCACTATCTCTTTTGAACTATAATCTGATACAATGTTTTAAATATGACATACAGATTGCTGATTAATGGAGGTAAAAAATTGGAAGTCTCACATGTACTCTAATCTAATTTTAATGCAAAACTAGAAGAAAAATCTGAAGAGGGAAAATACTCATCACTTACAACTAATGTACTATATGTCTAAATTCATGATTCATAGATAGCAAGATCAAGTTCAATTTCTAAAAATCTTTTGAAAACTGTCAAAAAAAAGAAAGACCGAGGTCTTGAGTTCAAGCCCCATGACTGAATAGATAAATAAGTAAATAAATAAAATTGAATACCATTCTTCAGTTATACTAGCAGCCAGTGGCTGCTGTATTGGTAGTATAGTTCTGAATGGTATCATCTTACTTTTCTAAGAAATGCAAAAGCAAAGCAGCCCATATTGTATGAAAAACACAGCTTAGAGACAATAAAATGATTCATCTGAGTGCTGTGGTGCTACCACCATGAGCAGCCGGATCAGAATTCAGTCCCAGGACTTTCAAGTCTAATGATCTTTCCCCATAGCTTGCTACATTAAAAATGGATATGAACATCTTGTTCTAGTCTCTGTGTTAGATCATAGAGAACCTTATTATCCAAATAATGTTTGGACAGGAGCCATCCCAGAAATACATAGGTAGTCTAAGCGCTGAATCTGTCCATAAATGAGTTCTGTTAGCCAGGTCTAACTTTTAAAAAACTGAATTTGAGTGCTTCTCAAGAAGACATTCAGCTACACATTTCTCTGTCCTCTAATAATCGTAACTTCTGTTTCTCTCACATTAAGTTCCTTTCCAAATCCTGATGAGTCAATGGGTACCACTGGGGCTTTCAAGCAACAGAACAATCTGAGCCAATACTGCTTTCAGAAGACAGCCTGATTCTCCTCTGTGCAAGTTCAATTGGTAGCAGGAAAGGCTGGCACCAAGGAGACTCATTTACTTGATTGCCTGTCTTTTCTACATTGATTTTGTTTCTTTCAGATTTATTTCCTAGTTCACATTGAAAATTCTTTATTCCAAAAGAATCCTCTGGAATACTTAGAATATTTATTCAAAAGAAGCTTCTAGTGAAATGATAGACTCCTAATCTAAAGATGAAGGTTAGAAGTAGCATGCTTGCCTACTAACATGTCCAAGACCTGAGGTTCAATCCCCACCACCACAAAAAAAGGAAATGATAGAATCCCCCCCCACACACACAATTTTAGAGGCCACTTACACATATAAATCAATAAAAAACAAACTGATTCTATCAGGATACATTTATTAGTCAATCTGATATAGCTATGAAATACTATATTTAACTTAGGAAAAGGAATTTTAGAGAGTTAAGCCTAGAATAGATCATTTACATTTGTGAAATTAATTTCCAAGTCAGTTCTCCACATATAAACAAATACTGTATTTTTTAACTCTAACATGTTGCAATAGTTTTATAGAAAAAAAATCAAATGCAGTTATTCTCAAATAGAAGTATGAGTTATGGAGTGAATGACAGATAGGGAAGGGGCAGACTTCAGAGACCTAGTGCCAAAGATTTTTATACAGTTTATCTAGGATGCTTCAATTACCACAAATGAATCAGATACAGGAGTTACCTATAGATCACACTTGGAGAAATATGGCATTAGCAATTGGCTATACATCATTAACCTTTCTCCTGAAGCAGATATCCCCATCTTTACTAATAATTATTTTCCAATTAAAGAATCAAGTATGACATACAAGTATGACTTACAAGTGAATATGCTTACATATGCACGTGGGAGGCAGAAGGAGGAAGGTTACAAGTTTGAAGGCAACCTAGGGCTATATAGCAAACTCACAACATTAGCCTAAGATACAGACTTAAAACCTTGTCTCAAAAAGAAATTCTACAATACATACTTTCAATTTTTTTTCATTTCTTTATTGTCAAAGTGATGTACAGAGGGGTTACAGTTTCATACGTAAGGCAGTGAGTACATATCTTATCTGACTTGTCACCTCCTCCAAAATAAGAACATTATCACCAATTAATGCAGTAGACTGATGGAGGGTGGGAGGGTACTAATAATCATCTCTGTGTTCATACTCTGCCATAAGATACAGTAGTTCCTTCCATCAAGAGAAAGGAACCATTTTCCTCCCTTTTCAGTCTGGATTTATCCTGTGACTTGTCATTTTGCAGTGAAAGTGTCACTGTACCAGCTCCCAGGATGGACTCAAAAGTCTTGCATGCTTCTTGCCTCCAATTTTTATCACCAGTACATGATCAAATTCATAGAGATCTGCGGGATGGGAGACTGCATGGAACCAATTTTAACTATCCCATCCATGCCAGACTATTATCCACCCCAATCAAACATCTAAAAAAAAGCCCAACCTAGGTAAGCAGATCTCTTATCTGACCCATGGCTGACCAGAGATGTATGATGCACTTGACCCAGATCAGAAAAATTGTCCAGCTGACCAAAAAACAGCACTAGGCCACATAGTTTGGGAACATTCTGCAAAACAACAATACTAATTCATACATAGGCAAAGTTTAAACCCTTTGTCCTTTGCTCAAGAAAGTCTGGGTAAGAGGAAACTGTCATGTTTGTAGATTAACCCATGACAAGACATTTGTCACTTGAATTGATTGGGTTTTATCATGATGCCCAAACTCTCCGAACAGTGGTGGACCAAGGTGATTGCCAAGAAGATAGTGTAAGATTGATGTAAATCCAGGACCTACAGTGGGATAGCTGATATAAATGTGAAGTGGCACTGTTTTGGAGCACAACATAAAAATCCAAGTGCAAACTTCATAAATGATTTTTCTCACTGTTCCATCAGGGTCTTGTTTTCCATGTATCATAAAAGTGTATGTGTGTGCACACACACATACATACACCATTGGGCTTTGGGCTTTTGAGTGGATAAAAAGGAGATATCAATATAATCTGGTATGATATTAACTGTATTTCCTCTAGATTCCATCTGATGTTATGTGAATTTCTCAGAAACACTCAAAATCAGATCCTTCAAAGCTCCCCAGAATAAACCCCAAAAACCAGCCGTTCCTAAACAAGTCACATACAGCTTTACAGAATCTCTCCAGTGCTGAATGACTGCGAGCTCTTCCTATACATTGAAAATCACAATGATAGAAAGACTGGGTTCCCATGAAGGAAATTCACCACTGAGCTCCTAGAATATTCTGAGTTTGACGTCAGTTGCACTGCTGCCTGCTTGTAAAGCAGTGCCTGTGGCATAGGAAGCTCTCAACACACTGAGTATCAGAACCACATACCATATGCCCAGCAAGGCACAGCACAATGGCCAAAACATCAAGGGTAATATTGTAAGAACTTCTTTAGCAGCTCAGCTTCGCAAGAATGTATGGGGAATATGTAAGGCTAAGTGAGTCCTTTTAACAGGTAATAATTTCACCCATCCATATAAACAAAACCTACCTGTCAAAATCATATGCTTTTTTCATTGTAGTCATCTACAAACACACAAAAATAAAGATGAGACATAGAAAGTCTATTTGTTCATGTGACAGATCTTTAAAGTTTATTTGTCCACTAAAACAAACACTAACCTTAGCCCACAAGGTTGACATAACTTGCTTAAAAATCCATTCATTATAATTCAAACAAAAATGCCAATCAAAAGCCATGTGCTAAGGAACTACATTATGTAGTATTCCATAGATCTATGCAGATGTGAAAATGGGAAAAGAAAGCTATAACAGAGATTTGGAGATGATTTCTCACATCTTTCAACACATTTCCACCAAGTGTGACTTCCCAAATGTATATGATAATCTTAAATTAACAAAAGTTCTGTGGTTTTGTAACTCATGTATGTGGAAGCAAAAGTCTACAAATTCAAAATGTACCTGGATATATGTGTGTGTGTGTGCTAGATCAAACCTACTATGCGTCAGGAATTCTAATTGTACAAATGCTGACATTTGGCTGTTTTAATAGAAGCTTAATGCTTTCAAGCTAAGTTTGCCAACACTCTAAGAGTGCCCTCTTAGTGTGAGTGGTCAGAGATGATTAACTGAAAAATATTTCCAAGTTAAACATTGATTTGCCTCTGCCTTCATTTAGTCCTATCTTGGATGACCTTTCCAACTTTTTTTTAACAAAAGAAAGCAGGTACCAGTGGCTTTGCATTTCTTAGTCAACAGCAGAATTCTGCATTTGTAAGTTCTTGTGGTTTTGTCCTGTAAAAGAAATGCACAGAGCTGGGGATAATTTAAGGGAGTTTGCTTTTTTGTGCATACACTTATGATACAATTATATTCACATAGCTGTATACATGGATGCACACATAGGGACATAGGCACACACTGAGATACACATAGCATACCTGTATATGCAGAGATAGATAAGTGTAAGCACAGAGACACACAGACAATAGTGACTACACCATACTTGTGACTTTAATTGGGTTCTTCCTGTGGTTTTGCTTTAGTTTCTATTTTGCTTCAATATTTAGTCCATTAAGATTCAGAATGTATGAAAATAGCTTAATATATGTTAGATTTATCTTTTACCTCTTCTCAGACATTAATCCTTTAAGGTTCAAATCACTATCTAAACCTACCCATTTGCATTTCAGACTAATTCCAAAGCCAGCATAATTTTATTTTCCTCATACTGAGGAGAAGGAAAATTAAGGTAATGAGAAAGAATATTATGCTGAGGTCAAAAGAATTGAATTCAAGTACTAGTTCTGTTAGCTAATATAAAAATAAAAATACCTAAGTACATAAAAGCGTTTTTTAAAATTAATGATTAATTTGATTTGCATATTTCCATTTGCCTATAAGATATTCTTATTCTAGGGCTGGGGATATAGCCTAGCGGCAAGAGTGCCTGCCTCGGATACACGAGGCCCTAGGTTCGATTCCCCAGCACCACATATACAGAAAACGGCCAGAAGCGGCGCTGTGGCTCAAGTGGCAGAGTGCTAGCCTTGAGCTGGAAGAAGCCAGGGACAGTGCTCAGGCCCTGAGTCCAAGGCCCAGGACTGGCAAAAAAAAAAAAAAAAAAAGATATTCTTATTCTAATTTTTATTAATCTTAAACAATCTGGCATAGATTTAAATAGCAGGTTCTGAGAAAAGAGTTCTGGGAACAGGACATTGGTGATCAAGCATAATCTAAAATAACTCATACCAAAAAATACATAAAAAATAAGGCCAAATATTCTTACAATTTTTCAATTATAAGAAATTTCAGTAAGTTAATATTAGTGGGTGATAACAAATTATTGTTACTATTTTAAGGAGGGCAATGCTTTTTAGGTTTATGGCTTTCTAAAGCATTCTTGGTTTTTTTTTTGGTTGTTGTTACTAAATATCATAACATGAAAAAAAGAAATTAGAGATTTGTCCAGGAAGGCTAAGGAATTCAGCTGGAGAATTTTCTATGATTATTGAATCTGAGTGCAGGATATCTTGGTATTTGATTTCTAAAGTAATGTTAAAAAAAAAAGATTTTCTAGTTGCTAGTTTGAGAAACATGCTTCCTTTAAAATAAATCTCTTTGTATCTGGTATTTCACAAGTATTTCCATAGTGAGAGAATGCTATGCAGAAGCTGGATGCTATTCTTTGACATTCAAAACAATTGCTATTTTTTTCTCAATAGTCATAGCAAGAACGTCCTGAGTTTTTCCTGACCACACTCCAAATCTTCACATTAGCTTCAAGCTTCTACATATTAACTATTGTCATCTTCCTCCTCCCTTGCTATCTTTCCTTAGCAATCAGGTGTTCACTCTTGTCTGAGCTACTCTCTCATAATATGCTTTTTTTCTGGGTAGCAGAATATGGACAAGGCTTATGTTGATTTTGTGCAGCCCACATTCCTGGAATGTTAGTACTAAGTACAGAATTTGACCTGTAACACAGTGAAGAAAGAGTTCAAATGCAAACTCCAAAGATATCCATTCCACAGAATAAATGCCAATAAGCAATTTCCTTTTCCCAGCCTACCAGAGATTTTCATCAGATAGCCCTTAACAGACAGAAACCCAGCCAGTATTTTATAACCCATAAAATTTCTTCAAGCAATTGTACAGATTTCCAGCCATCCTTTGATCAGTCTTTGTAACAGTGACTCTGGGCCTTTGCCTAAAAAATGATTCTTATATCACTATATAAATAAACATATATATGTATATTATATATGTGTGTGTAATGTGTGCATCTGCGCGCACATATACACACAATAGAAAAGATCTGGCCTTCAGAAAGTTCTCATTAAAGCACTAATCTGTTCCACCACATTCTTCTAAGACACAGCGATCAGTATTCTAGCTGGCCTGAATGGCTAGTCCTAATAAGACTGATAGAAACAGCTTAAGTAATTGGATTGCTATATAGGATTGAATGTCTGACAACAAAAGATAGCCATCTCTATTCGACCACCAAATCTTTGTTCCAGCAATGAATTCATTTAGCAATGCACTTAGAGGCTCCTGAGCCCAGGGAGAAATGACAGACTCAAGACACAAAAGCTGGGCCAGCTGATGAGTACAGAGACACAGGCTATGCAATTCCGAAAAGTTAATTATGGGGAACAAAGGCAGCAGACGATGACTTGTTGAATCATTACCATAATCACATTACTGCACTGGTCTCTCATTCCCAGCCAAGAATGGTGTTGGCTTGGTTCACATTCTGATGGTGCACTTCAGGCTCATTTACTATCTGCAAACTACAGTACATGGCTACTTGGCTGACATAGTGGTAACTGACTTGACTTGTCTGTGTGTCCTAGACAGTTTTTTTTTAAATTTTATGTTATACACTTTTCTATCAAAAGAAACCAATCAGATACAAGTGCTAAAAAATGTGAAAAGTTTAAAATGTATATGCTAATTCTCCCCTTTGATTATTACACAGTATATTCGAGTGTCAAAATATCACACTGTACTCCAGGAAAATGTACAATTACTATGCATGACATTAAAATGTTTTTAAAACAATTGGCATAAAAGACATTAGCTCTCAAATTCTCATGTTTGTCTCAAAACTTGTAGTTTAGAAAAGCACACAGAAACCCATTAAATATAATTATTGTATCAAAATCATATACATGCATGCAACTTTAGATAGGTCCATATAGGGTTACTGTAAATCAAAGTTTTGACTTACAAATTTCATGAAAATCTAAAGATTCATGTAAGCCATTCATATTGATGTCTAAACCCACCCAAGGTTAACAGCAGAAATGCCATAGCAGGCAACAGTCTCAGTTATTTCCTAGAAGCTCTTGGAATAGTTATTTCCTGACCACTGGATATTTAGTTTCCTTCGTGTGACAAATGATTTTCTATACAACTTCTCTAAGACATTTAGGCCTATATCTCTCCAGAAGAATATCAGCCAGCAAGCAAGAATAGTATTTCATTTTATGATAAACAGAGACACTGGTGGAATAATTAGATAGTAAGAGAGTAACAGTGATATTAATATTATTAAGCAATAATGATTTGAAGCATACCAACTTGGGAGAAAGATTCTAAATATTTCTAAGTGAGGTTCTGATTGAGCCAAGTGACATTCTGTAAGGAGAAATCAGGGACCATTCATTCTACATTAAAATGGAAAGAAACAGCAAAGCCAGGAAGTCTTTGCTTTTCCAAACAGTGGCACCAAAGAAGCCCAAATACAAATGCCTTGATATCTAGTCCAACACCCCATGCTTTATGGGAAAAAAAAATCTTCCAAGATTCCTTGCCCAACTTGGCAAAAGGATTGAACCAACTTTATGGTCCAAAGTGTGACTTTGGATCATAACTGAAAATAGACGATCATATATTGTCCAGAGTTGGCAGGGTTTTTCCTTCTCAAGTTCGTCTGCCAAGTGGAGAATATAATCTCAAGTGCCTGGAACTAGAACCATGAAAAAGGTTGAGCTGCTTCTAATCATGGGCAGAGATCACATTTAAAAAAAAATTTAACATAAATCTTGACCAGATCCTTAGAGATTTTTACTCAAATCTTCCAAGAATACATGTCTGGGGCTTTACTGATTTCTTTGAGTAGGATTTTTCAGAGGAAGGCTATTTCTAAGCTTCAGGCTCAGGAGATCAGTCCTTTAGTGAACAGCCATGGCGCACACATCTTCCAGACCACACCTTACCTGTGACGCTCACATTCCACTAAACTGAAGTCACTCTGACAAAATAGGCCACACATTCAACAAAATGCCCCAAATACCTGCTTGAAATACCTTCATTTCTTTTTATTTTCTAAGAAACTGAATTGCAATACCCTCTATGATTTTTCAAGAGCAATATTTGTTGTATCTTCAAGCATAATTGATGCCAACCGGAGGAGAGAGAGATAGACTGACTTGTATGAAAGGACTCCACAGCACTCAGGCCCATCGGACATTCACTCAAACTCCTCCTCCCTCAAGGCCTCATGCTCCTTCCTTTCTCACCATCCTTCCCTCATTCCTCACCATCCTGCCTATGTTGGAATTCATTTTTCTTTTCCCAGGACAATACATTTCTTTCCTTCTTTCCCAGATAACAAAGTCCTGAAGAATGGGAATGGCATGGTCTTAAATATACCATTTCTCAGTGCTTGGCACAGATTTCACATTCCATGGTGTGCCACCAGTGTACCACTGGCCTGACTAGGATGGCTATGAAAACATGACACAGACAGAATTTGTTGAAATTATATACAATGCAAATACCTGTCCATGACTTGCCTTCAAGGTCATTAACAACTGACCAAGAAAATAATAGACTTTTCTTTTCAATGTTTATGGTCTTTCTTAATCACCTGAGGTGTGACTAGTACAAACCTCAAACCTGAAAGCTCCTCACAGGGTTAAAGGAAATGTGTGTTCACACAGACATATACAGGGCCTCTGTCTTCCAGCGGTAAATACCCATGGCGTCTGTGACTAACGGTGAAATCACTTCTTTGCTAAGGCCACGCCCTGGCTCCTCTCCTGGCAGCCCCTGGGGTGATGCCAGCAGGTATCACATAGTAGAAGTCAGGTGCCTCAACCTCACAGCCACTTCTCATTTCCTTACTTAGCCATGCTAGTCTGCCTTGCTGCCTTCTGTGGCACAGGAACGCAGATTCTTTAAAAGCATTCTACAGGGGCCTTCCCTCCTGCCCCTTCCCAACTCCCCTTCCTCATCCCCACCCCTGTTCTTGTTGGAATGAGGTCTGTGAAGAGTTCTTGATCCTAACTACCCAGGCCTGTTGTCACTTGCAGATCTCAAGTGGTACTTTTCACGTGTGATTCAGGCCAAATCACCTGTGCCATTCCAATGTAGAGATTGTAAAATTAGCACACTTAAAATACATGGGTCTGCAAATAAATGGTTATTTTTATACTTTTGTTGCTTTCATGAAGCCATCGGTAACATTTTTTTAATCAAGAAGTTTTTTTTACATCAATTCAGGTGACTCTACTGCTTTAAAATTAGATAGCGTCACCTCTCCTTGGCTTTTCTTCCTGACACTAATCGGCTGGAGCCAAGGAATGGCTATCTTGTCAGACATAGGCCCACACTCCACTTCTCCACTGTTCTCAACAATCCCCACCACCATATACCTAGGCTGACCTGTAACCTCATGTATGTGACCACAGTTCATGAATGACTTAAACACAGTTGACAATAACACTGGACTGATAACTTTACTGCATTGAGTTATGTGATAGACAAGGTAATTTCAAGTTTGTTCTAAAATGTCTTGACTTTTTTAAATGATTTTTTTTCTTCTTTTTAATGTTGAATTTTTTTTCTTTTTGTTGGTCATGGGGCTTGAACTCAGGGCCTAGGCAATGTTGCTGAGCCTCTTTGTGCCCAAGGCTAATGCTCTACCACTTGAGCCACAGGGCCACTTCAGTTTTTGAGTACTTGATTGGAGATAAGAGTCTTATGGGGACTTGTCTACCCCAGCTGTCTTCAAATTGCAATCCTCAGATTTTAGCCTCCTGAGTAGCTAGGATTACAGAGCCTGACTTCCTTGCCTTTTTTTTTTTTTTTGTGAAACAAATTTTACTATGCAAGGTCAAAGCCATATATAATAAATCCATGAACGCAAGTTTACTACAGTTAGAATATGAGACAATCAATTTTTCCACTGATAGATGAATGGATAAGCAAAATGAGGTAGTTATACACATAGAATATTATTCAGCTTTTAAAACATAGGAAACTCGGGGGTGGGGATATGGCCTAGTGGCAAGAGTGCTTGCCTCGTATACATGAGGCCCTGGGTTCAATTCCCCAGCACCACATATACAGAGAATGGCCAGAAGTGGTGCTGTGGCTCAAGTGGCAGAGTGCTAGCCTTGAGCAAAAAGAAGACAGGGACAGTGCTCAGGCCCTGAGTCCAAGGCCCAGGACTGGCCAAAAAAAAAAAAAAAAATAGGAAACTCTTGTGGGGCTCACATCTATAATTTTAGTAACTCCACCTGCAAAGTTCAGTTCCAAGCCAACCTGGGCAGAAACTCATGAGATCCTATTTCAACAGTAAAAGCTGACTGGCATCACAGGAAGTGTAAAAGGCATGATCATAGTCAGGGTAATCTTGGAAAAAAAGATGCTATTAAAATAAAACAATAAAGAAAAGAAAGGCTAAACACATGGTGTATATGGTAAAGCACTCAATTAGCAAGCATAAAACTGATTTCAAACCCAAACATTGCCCAAAGAAAGGGTAGGAAATTCTGATACATGAATGAGCCTTGATGACATTTTGCTAAGGGAAATAAGCTAGCCATGGAAAGATGACTGCATGTTTGGGAGATTAGGGCCTGGGTACTATCCCTGAGCTCTTCAGCTCAAGGCTAGCATTCTACCACTTTGAGCCACAGCACCACTTCCAAGAGATTATTCTTAACAGTTGACAAAGCCATCAGACAGAAAGAATGGTGGTTACTCTATTAACAGTTCTATGTATATTTCCAAACTCAGGTTTATATACCCACAATACAATTTTTAAAAATCAGAAAAAATGACTATTACCTGATCTATGTTGCATTATTTAAACTGGTAGACATGAGCTACATGTGACTCTAACATTCCATTTCTTGGTCATACTAGTTACACTTAAAATGCTCAATGGTCACATATGACTAGTGGTTACTATGTCAAATAACATAAAAAATGTTTCATAGAAAATCCTTTTAGACAGACCTATTCTATACCTTTGAAGCCCTGTTATGGTTATAGATTTATAAAAATGAAATGTCTTATGAAATGATTTATAGATGAAATGAAAATCGATTGTTACAGGAAGCCACAAAGTACTAATTAACAATAATAATTTTTAGATAGAGAGACATAAGTAGGATCTATGGCTCTACCATAAATCAATTCTGTAATAATGGATTTGAATGCAAATTTGAGCACTTCAATGTCTACTCTTTTTTTTTTTTTCTGCCAGTCCTTGGGCTTGAACTCAAGGACTGAGCATGTCCCTGGCTTCTTTTTGCTCAAGGATAGCACTCTACCACCTGAGCCACAGCGCCACTTCTGGCTTTTTCTATATATGTGATGCTGAGGAATCAACTCAAGGCTTCATGTATAAAAGGCAAGCATGCTACCACTAGGCCATATTCCCAGCCCCAATGTCTGTATTTTTATCATGACATCCTTAAATATTAAGTTGTATGTGTTCATGACTTAAATAGTCCTAGGGAAATAAACTAGTAAAGGAACTAGGACAGGGAACAGGAGCCAGTCAAGATGGCAACTTAAGGCAAAGTTCCAGTGTGTTGCCTAGCCTACAAAAGTCTAGAGGATCTGACCCAACTGGAGACAAGAAAGCTTTCATAAGCCTACACTAGAGAAGTGTAGGGCTACAAGCTATACAAAGTGGACATAAACCCCAAGTATTTCTAGGTGTCTGTTCATTGCATGAGCAAAGCAACTCCAGTAGCCCAAGGGTCCTCCAAGAAAGGGAATAGTTTGTGTTGCTAGGGTGAAAACACATCAAACCAGTAAAAAAGAGTCTATAAGCATCTAAGAGCAACCCTAATAGGAACCACAACAAAATAGCCTACCTGACTTTGCCTTATAAAGTGTGTCCATGAAATAGCTCTCCTATTCTTCTTGTATAAATAAAACTTGAAAAGCTAGCTGGTATAGAATAAGTGCTCATTTATTTGCCCTGGCCAGTTTCCATGAGATATTTGCTTGAGTCTACAATATCACTTGAGGAATAAAGGGTGGGAAGGGTGGGGCCACCCTTGATAAGGAGCATAAAACCAAAGGGCAGGAGCCATAGAAAACAGATTCAGGAACACCGTAGGGCAAAGCAGCTGACTGGCTTACAAAAGGAATTCTCTTTTAGTAAACTATTCTCTCCTGTCTGATAATCTATACAGACTACAAAAATTCACGTAAGCTAGATTTTAAAAAGAAAGTATTAGGAGAAGAGTGTACCATACAACTCAGGATTACAAAATCGAGTTGGCACCTCAAACTAGAGAATCATCAAGAACAAATATAGTACAACTCTTTCCTTTGTTTTTTTTTTGGGGGGGGGGTGGTCATAGGCCTTGAACTCAGGGCCTGGGCATTGTTCCTGAGCTTTATTCACTAGTGCTCTACCACTTTGAGCCACAATACCACTTCTAGTTTCCTGGTAGTTAATTGGAGATAAGAGTCTTAAGACTTTCCTGCCCAGTCTGGCTTTGAATCATGATTCTCAGATCTTAACCCCCTGAGTAGCTACGATTACAGACATTAGCTATCAGCACCTGGCTATCTCTTTCCTTCTTATTCCCTTATATATATATATATAATTATTATGTATATAATTATATATTATATATATTATTAGAAATATATATATATATTATTAGATCTTAGTTTCCCAATACACAGTGACCACAAGTACCTATTACAGTTATGGAATCTACAAACCATATTCTCCTGATTAATTTAAATGTCTCATTCTGATTTAGTTAAAATTTTTGATAAAGGCAAGATCCTACTAGTCCAAGTCCTATGTCAAGATGTGCCTCTAGTCTGGTTATCAGAGATTCAGGGAGTATTCCATATAAAGAGGGTAACATCTTGTTCCTTCTGTTCAGAATCTTGTCACTCTTGGCTCTTAAATCTGGACTGGCACTTCTGACAGGTCAAAAGTTGTGTTATGAGACTTCCATGACTGTTAGAATGTTGTCTTTAAAAAAGCAAACTGTCTAGTTTTCTTTCTCTCTCATTCTCTCTCCCATGACTTATCCTTGCAAACTCAGCTTCCACAATGTGATGAAACTCAGGTCCCATAAAAAGGTCACATGTCAGTGTTCTATCCAACAGCCCCAGCTAAGCTCTCTTGCTGACAGCCAGCATCCTCCACCAGACATGGGAGTGAGGAACTTTCCAATTATTCTGGCTCCAACAAAACAATCGCAGAGATGGGAGCATGTCTTAAATGCAGAGTGCATGTCTAGCAAGTATGAGACTCTGGGTTCAATCCCTAGTGCAAAAAAAGGAAGGCAAAACTACCTCTTATTGATAAATTTAGCCAATAATGGGTAATTTTGATCTGCACACATAATAATTCTCCATAAGCTTTGGTGTTCCTATCTACTGTCACTCACTGAGGTTGATTTTGATCCCCAGTGTTCTGTCTTCCTCTCCCTATTTTTTTCATCTTATGACTACTCAAGCTAAGCAAGAAGACAGGGGACCTGAAAAAAGCAGTCAGGTTGTTTATTCTAGGTTATCTATTTTGCTGATGGTGTGGGTACCCTGTTGATTTGGGATCACTCTTTTCTCTGCATATTCAGGGAAGAAAACATAAGCTGAGAAAGATACTTCAGGCAGGAAGTATGAAGAACAATCAATAATGGAGCTTTTTAACTCAGTCATAACTCAGGGCTTTGAGTTTTTATTTTCATTTGTTGATATGGCAAAAATATAAATAGCCCCCCCCAAATTCTAGCTGTACATCCTTGAATCATCCCCTGCCCAACCTATGATTCATAAAATACCAGCAGTACCTCTAATATATTCTGGAACCGCATGCATGATCACGCTGCAGGAAGGTTGGTAACATGCACTTCATTTCCTTCCTTCCTATACTGGCAAGTGATAACACCCTGGACTTTGCCCTACTTTATTTTTAAAACATTACTAACTCATTAGTCAGTTGGGTTGACATGGGGTTATTATCTCCAAGCCCTATTGTAGTCTCAAAACAAATATGCCACTGAGGGAAGGCCACTTCTTTTTAGTGCAATGGCTTTCAACACATGGGTCCTACGCCACCTGAGACCAACATCACCTGAGACATTGCTACAAATGTGAATTCAGCTATATTACATCAGAACTCCTGGGCACAAGCCCACCTATCTGTGTTTCCATGAACCCTTGAGGAGATTCTGGTTCAAGCTGGAGTTTCAGAAATACTGATCTAGCCAAATGCAGTCAGGAGTCAAAAATCACAACAGTGACTGACCACAGAATATAATAGGAAGAATCACTAAGTAAAAAGTTCTGACTAGGTAAGTGACAAGGCAGAAAGGGAACTTTAAAGAAGCAAAGAGATAGCAACTTGAGAGAGCAGTTTCACACTTAGAACTGGAGTAACAAAGGGAAGATGTTGGAAATCATTAAACTTAGATGCTTAGAAAGGAGACTTCGTGCAAAACTGAAAAGATGCTGCCAAGAATGATCCAAAGCTCAGCAGATGCATTTCTCAGAATACAGAGTCACCCCTGTGGGTCAGACACGGGATTTTAAGGGACACTGGTCGCTGATGTTAGTATTCTGACTGGTTTAGAGAATGGTGAACATATCATACCCTGGAACCAACTGCTGTTACTACTACAACTGGAGCTAGCATTGAGATTAAGTCCTTCCTACGGGACATCCACTAAAACAGAAAGCCCCGTCTCTCTCTTCCAACCTTGCAGTCTATCTAGCACTCCTTACTGGCTACATATGCATAGCTAAACATGGGATTAACAAGGTCTCAATCTTAAAATGCCTTAAACTGGATGTCAGAGGAAGAGTTGAAAAACAATAGCTTAATAATTGGCAAGGATATTTGGAGCTATAATTTTTAAGGAAATTTCTATGGTCTCCAAACTAGTATTCCTTTGGAGACAGGCTATATATGACACCCAGAGTGCAAGGGGTGTCTTGAAAGTATCCCAGTCATGGAAGGAAAGGGATAAGTCTTTCAGATAACACAATACTTTTATCACACTTTTCTCATAGTAGATGGCCAGGGATCCATTCTCCTATGGAAAAGATGAAGCTAAGGAAGAAAGAACTGGGATAGTTGAGTGAATAGGGACTCAGCAACTGAAAGCTAAGGGTATGAGGACCATTATTTGGTTTCAAGAGTATAATACACAGCCAAATTGTCTATCCCTGTGTCCCTGGAGCATCATTCACCAAAATTGACAGCTACGTGGATTTTCAAGTTGTTGAGATGGGCCTGTAAACACACTCCATAATTATATTTCAGAGAGCTGTCTCCCGAGCTTTCAAAAAAGAAAATCACACATACTTAAAGCTTCTACTGACAGCTGGCAGCAACACCTCTGGTTCATGATGTTCATACCTGCTTCAGTCCCTGTCAGCTCACCAGGTCATGGAAAAGGCACACTTGCCAATGGGGCTGAGATTATGCCTCTTTCTTCCACTATCTGGCTCCTCTGGGAAAAGAAAATGGCTGATGCTTAGTGGAAAAAAGAATGTGCCTAACTTGCAGTAAAATTAAAAATAAACATTAATAAACAAAATTCCATGTCAGACAGTGGAGGACAACAATAAAGATTTTCTCAAGAGGGTCATGGAGTGCCAGAGTTATCTTCATATTTCTCCACCGGTCCTAACCCTTACATCTACCATGTAACCTTGTATCATGGGCTGAACCTTGGGTCATCTGTCCTTGGCAATTCCTAGAACTCCAGCTTTTCTTAAGGTTGAAATAGGAGCCCTCTCCAAAACTTAAGTAAAATGTGTCTTAAATGCAATTGACCTTTTATTTTTTTAAAGTCTTTGTCTCAGTTTATGCCCAGTTCTGAACCAAAAATGAGTAAAAGATGTAGAAAAAAGTAAGCCCACTTTCTCTGCCCACTTGTCTTATTGTCGAATGGCCAAAATAATAAAGTACAACATGCTCACCTTCCAAAAACTTCCTAGAAAGAAATACAGATCATCCTGACATTGAAGGCCATTCATTGTCTGACCACAATCTTCATTCTCACTGTCCTCAATCCTCTGTCACCTGAACATGTGCAAGTGGATGGACAGAGCTTTCTTCACGTTCATACATTTCATCTCTTGACCAAAATGCTACCAAACCTTCCAATCCCACTTAATTTACAAGGACTTCTCCAACCTGTCTTTGCTCTTTTGGCATGCACTGACTGACTCTGGTGATGATTGGCACACCAACATATAATGTTCCTGTATTCCCATTATTCCATCTATCTTTGCTCCTCAATAATAATAAGATATAAATAACAGAGATGTATTTTATATGAGTTCATTAGTAGCTAGTATTCTTTAGATCTGGAACATAGATATGAATGTATATATCAGAGTTCTTGGTTGCAACAACTAAATAATAAAAATAATGTACACAGGAATCTAACAAAAGATATGTAAGCCCTTTACAGATAAATTCTTTATTAAAGGGCTTTAATAACTCTTGGGCAGGCAGAGCAGCTCAAGTGGTAGAGTATCTACCTAGCAAGGGAGAGTCCAAGTTCAAACCCCAGGACTTCAAAATTCAAAGATATATAGATATATATATACATATATATGTGTATATATATATTTATACACACACATATATATGAGAAATAAAATTGTAAATCAGTCTACTAATATTGTTTAAATTTAATTACTATATAAATACTGCAGTTTTTCATGGGTTTTAACAGATTTTATAATCTATATGGGGGAAAAAAGCAAAGGTATAAAGACAGTCAAGCCAACTTTGAAAACAGAATGAACGTAAATGAAAAAACATTCATTCTATCAAGTGTTAAAGTTTTTTGTTCAATGATAGTGATGAATTCAGTGTGGTCTGTCATAGGGACAAACAAGGGTCAATGGAACAGAATAGAGGCCATTGGTACAGTCATTGGTGCAAGAAAATTTAACCATTAATAGGAGAAGGACTAAGGATTGGGTAACTAGTGGGGGTAGGAATTAATGAGACTAGCAGAAGAGCCAATTACTATTATTGCTCTCTGTCACAATTCAAGTATCTAGTCCAGGTATGGGCTAAGAGCCTAATGGTGACAAAAGAGAGGAATTCACTTATAACTTATTACTAAGGAAGATTTTCCTTAGGGAAAAAATTCAAGTCCACCAAAGATTAAACCATATTAAAAATTAACATTTCTATAGGTCAAAATACAGCATTAAAATTGAAAAACTCAAGGAAGATTAGAACAAGATATTTTCAGTGCTTGGAATAAAGAATCCTTATCCTAAATGGTTAAGTCACTTACAAATCTTTAAGCAAACAACAATCTGTAAAAGTGAAAAGATGGGCAAAGTATGTGTCTCACTAAGGAGAAAATCCAAATATCTCAATTTCTAGACAGGCAATCAATTTTACAACTAAATGGGGAAGTACAAGTGGGAAACAGAATTGTCATCTAAAGCTGGGTTTAAAAGGCTTTTGAGTACAATGATAGTATTTGGAAGAAAATGAAGCAATGGGACATAGAATTGTTCCACTGAGACAGGAATGTGAATATAGCCTCTGGGAAGAATAATTCATTAATAGTAACTATATTAAAAGAGATACATGTACAATGATCCCAAATTTCATGCTGAAAAATAAAACCCCGTCAATGCTCCTAGGCATTATTTATGCCACTTTGAGAGACAAGTTACTAAAAATTACTTGAAGTGACAGTCAGCTCTCCTTTCCCAGTGCAGGAAACATTCAAGCTTAAAGCTCAACAAAATGTCCACTTAACACCTCAGGGTCTTTAAAGAGGACTCTAACACCATCAAGTACTCATTCCAGTGGTTCTCAAAAATCTAAGACACTTAATGACAGCAAGCTTGATTTATAAATAGAGAGCAATAGAATCCAATAGTGTCCTATGCCTTTAATAACCACTCAGCACCTGACTATCAACACAGATAGGGCTTAAATGGGCCTAATTCCTACAGATAAAATATTTTACAATTGATCTTGCACCTTGCCTTCTGTGTTCTACCTGAGAGTTTAGGCTAAATCAATTTTAACTGGGAAAGTGTCAGCAATTTTAAGTCTATACCTTGCCTTGGAAAATGGCTCAGCTTTTGATATGGAATGCTGAGAAATAAGGGGAATTTGAGGTCCCCTTTTTACAGCCAAACTGGATTCTTGTGTCGACTTTATACCAAGAAAGAGAAAGGCAAAGGTAACTGCCAAAGGTAAAAGATTTCCAACAAGGGGCCTATCTTTTGTCTGTTGCTTTTAGTGACTTCCAAAGTGACCTATTAAAGGTATACACTCAGCCCCCAAAAGAGGAAAGAAACTATAGCTTTGTATTCTCAACTCATGTATCTTTGCTAGCAATCTTGCATTCAATTTCAGTGTAATATGAAGAGGCCTATTCTTTTACAAAAAGTTCCCTCTTCCCACTAGGCTTGTTTGTTATTTTATGTGTTTCTGCATCATTTGTAGACTTCACTTTGATCTACATTCCTCCTGGATGTGGGGTTTCCTTTGCCGCTACCAAAAGGAAAGCTGGTTTGTTTGAAAATTTGTTTATTTGGGGTTTTTTTTTTGTTAGCCTAAAGTTCCTATCTTTATCAGGATGCGCACAGCTCAGTGTCTGCCAGTCTCGGACATAATGTGTTTTCCCTAAGGAAAAAGCAATTTGGAAATAATACAACTTACTCGTTTGTATTTGGGAAAGAGGTTTCCGAGGTTTCAGTTTAAAGCATAAGAAAAGTGATTCTTGACCAGATATATTTAATCAGCAGCAGCTCTTTCATGTTTAGAATGAGAAAAAAAATGTTTCCTTTCATTGCTCACTTAGGAATTGTCTCAGCAAGTATGTGCTTCCTCCTGTACATAACCAACTATATCTATGTGCAATGGTAAAAACCTGCGCCCTCAATAGAGAATGGAAATCAAAGGGAGTAGAGCATCACTCTCCTTGTCTAACCAGCTTATGGTCACACAGCACTGAGGGAGAAAGTTGTGTCACAAAGATGGCACTGACTCCATTTCCAGAATATTTTCCTTTTCAAAGAAAAGTCAATTCTTGACTTGGAGCTGGCTACTAGATTACATCTCATATCCGGTTCTGATTAACAGTCAATGGGTGCATGAAGAATGTCCAGCACCTCAAGGATTATTGGGGGAAAGGAGGTCATTATCCACTGAATGCATCTGAAAACACATAGCCAACTTCAGATAATTGCCTTTGATGTGCATGTTTGATGGATGTGGTAGATTACTTGTAGTCACAGTCCTAGGTTTTTTAAGCTATCCCTCAGTCTTTTACCTATTGTTTGTATATGTACTATTAGTTCTAGCACTGATGGCTCATGCCTGTAATGCTAGCTACTCAGGAGGCTGAGATCTGAGGACCGCTGGTTGCTGTGAGCCCAGGCAGAAAAGTCAGAGAGACTCTTATTTCCAATTAGCCAGCCAAAAGCTACAAGTGGAGCTGTGATTCAAGGAGTAGAGTACCAGCCTTGAGCAAAAATACTAAGCCTGGGCACAAGGCCCTGAGTTCAAGCCCTAGTACTAACACTGGCCCGCTCACATGTGCACACGCGCACACACACACACACACACACACACACACACACAAAGTAATATTGGCTGTGGACCAACACTTCTTCCTAGAACAGTTCTTAGGAAGACTGAAGCTGTCTATAGACACAACATGGTGAGGAAAATAAAAGGCTCTCTGAGTGGGGAAGACAGAAGACATTCCCCCACATCCTCCACAAGCCTCTTTGACAGAGAAACAGGAAGTGTTCCCCAAGGACCTTATGAGACAGTCAACCTCACTGGCCGGCCATGGCCCAGACCCTGTCTTTGGAGGGGGAGCCAGAAGGATTCAATCTGGGAATCCAAACAAACTTAGGAAAACAATAGGCAGGACCAGGAAGGAATGGGAATTATTTGTCTGTTTTTAATAGAATCTGTCTTCAAATTGCAGCTTTGCTCTAGGAAAAAAGAAAAGAAAAGAAAAGAGGGGGAAAAAAATCAGTTTTCTTTAAAGTCACACATGAACAGTTTCTGGCTTCAAAAGATAGAGATCAAAATAAACTCCAGTTGTTGCCTAAGAACTACCCCTTCTGTGAAGACACCAGGCCTCACTTAATTTAGGTGAACTGGGACAGGTGGCCAGTTCACAACATTGGACGGGTTAGGTAAGATCAACCAGTTATGCACACTGAGGTCTCTCAGCTAGTCAAGAAATCACAAACCTCAAATAGGAACTCCAATGAGTTTGTTTACACCAAACTCAGCCTGCTCTAGTTTCTCAGCTTTAATATCCATAGGGAAATGCTTAAGTCTCCAAGAACCAACATGACCTTGTACCCTTTGGGTAATCAAACCCCAAAAGTCCACTTGTAAGAAAAAATAAAGTAGGGTGGGGAAGGGAACAATTGTTTAATTGGGTTTGTTTTTGGCAGAATGTTAGTACACACTGCTCCTTTAAAAAGACACCTATATGTGTTAAAAGGGCAATCTGTGAAGCTCAGGAAGAAAGGTAGGATCCAAATGAATTGAGAATTTCACCCTGGCAGATAAAGGGATCAAAGGGTCCTTGGGGGAAAGTTTTCGTTTTGAGACTCAAACTTCAAAGGAAGCTCAGCAGAGTGGGTAAGAGTGTCCAAAAGATCATTAAGAGGAGGATGTCTGCCTCAAAAATCCCACAGATATAAAAACAAACAAAGAAAGGAAAAATAGGGGGGAAAAAAGGAATTGGCTTTTAATACCTTTCCTTTAGCTTTTTCACTCAAGGTGGGAGCCCTACCACATGAGCCACACTTGTAGCTTTTTAGTGGTTAGACATGTGTCTCAAGTCTTTCCTGCCCAGGCTGGCTTTGAACTTCAAACTTCAGGTTTTAGCCTATTAACTAAGATTACTGGCATGAACCAGCCACTAGCACCTAGCTCCTGACCCTCATACCTTATCTCAGGTGCTCAAATGAGACACAGTAAGAAAGTGTGGCTCTTCTTGCAAGAACTATGACATCACATACTGGTTTCTACCAAATTATCTCCCAAACCACCAAGATTTGAATCCTACTAATAAACTTCCACTGAGATGCTACATTTGAGGGTAACACAACAACTCCTCAAGGATTTTTCTAAAGTTTAATCCCTTCCCAGAAGACAAACATGGGCCCCTTCAAGAATCTGAGGAGATGACAGACTAAAACAGGGCTACTCAAAATTCAGAACTCCAATTAGAAGGTGATTAGAAAGCCTTTTGCTGAACCCCAGCCCACACTTGCTAAATCCAACTCCAAGAAGATCATCAATCTGTATACCAACTTCTCCAAGTGGATACCATATATACTTAAAACTACCAAACTAGAGGAACTATCTTAGAGAAATATCTAGTCACTTTCTCACAAAATGTCATCATGAATGGCAGGAAGAACATTGCAGGAGGGCAGGTAGAAGGGAGTGGGTGGCCAAGACCTGAGAGGGAAAGGGAGGCTGGTAATCAACCACCTGTGCCTTCTGAAGCCATAAAAACAACAAGGATACATTACCTTTGATCTTTGGGGGAACACTGGACTCGTCCTGCCACCCTTCTCATTTTTCCTGTGGCAATGCAGAGGAAGTAGTTTCAAGGACTAGGAAATAAAGAGGAGCTTCAAATAAGAGCAGGCTCTTTGACAGCCTCCTCATTTTGAGATTAGCTTGACTTCATCCTCAGCTTCCCATCTAACAGCATTACCAATCACGTCTCATTCCTACCTCTTCTTTCCCAGGTGCATTCACTCAAGCCCAAGACTCAATCCTTGCACTGATTCAGCCCTAAGCACAGCCAAACTTCCGCTCAAGAGTCTTTGTTACTGCTATTCTAGATACTTCTATTGTGACTCAAAAGTCAACCCAACAACATTTTAATTGAACAATTATAGTATCTACTATCCAAATTCATAGTTACATTCCACCTCCCTTCATCTGTATATCAACACACAGACTTCTTCCTGAAGATAGCTTCTCAGAGTTCAAATGTATCAATCCTGATGTTTTGTTGTTTGTTTTTTTTTCCAAGAACTTCTTTGGTCTTAGATTCTACATTTTTATTGGTTTTAGCTCGTAGCAGTTCATTCAGAATAAGCCTCTCCCCTTCCCCCTACTCTAGCCTCCCACCATATACATATATATACATATGTGTATATATATATGTATGTATGTATGTATATCTTAAGGTCTCCAGTCCTTAATAAAACCACAGATGGCAATGTCATAAATTTACAAACATGCCTACCATGTGTCAAGCATCAAGTTAAGTCCTTTACATACATTATGTAATTTTCCAAACCACTATTAGGTACTCTTCTTATTGCCACTTTGCAGATGGTGAAACTGAGGCTTACCAAGGTCAAATAAACACCTAAGACTACATAGTTAAGATGGAAACTAGAGGCTCATGCCTGTAATCCTGGCTATTGAGGAAAATCAGATATGAGGGTTGTAGTTCAAAGCCATCCTGGGCAGAAATTCCATTGATATGCTTATCTCCAAATTAAGCAGAAAAAAGCCAGAAATGAAGCTATGACTCTAATCAAGTTCATAGTTTTCCACATGGAAAAGTCAAGCAAGATCTTGAGGCTCAAGTTCAGTACCAGCACACACACACACATGCACACACACACACACACGCGCGCGCGCGCACACACAAAGCTGGTCAATAACAGAGTCAGAATGTTAGCCTGTTATATTTTTTGTTGTTGTTTCTATATTTACAAGAAAAAATAAACATGAAAAGTAATATTAACCTGTTAAGCACCATCCTCGGTAACCCCTTTCTTCCAAAGACAATTCTCCACTTTCTCCACTTTCACATATCAACTTGAAAATTGTCTTAATTTCTTTCTCAGTTTGACTGCAGACTTCAGTGTGATTTTTGTCTGAAGGCCTCCTCTAAACTGACATTCATGGCGACTGTCCCATGAAATACACATAGAATGGGTCCTTTATGGAAGACAAGGGTCTAGAAATGCTCATTTTTCACTTTCTTAGTATATCATCTGTCCAATAAGAACCATGGATTTCAAACTTAGCTACACATTGAAAGATTTCAAAGTCAAAGATTTCAAAGTCTTAGTGTCAGAACTGCAAACTAGATCAATCGAACCATAATTCTTGGGATCCCTGGGGGGAAGGGGTTGGCTCAAGCATCAATAGTTTTTAAAGTTCCCCAAGTTACTGCAATATGCAACTAAAGTTGTGTATGTGAACTGTATGCTTACTATTCTTGCAACTATTCTGATGTTGTATGTGTATGTGCGTGCACGCATGTGTGTTTTTGTGAGCACTATGGTATAGTCTTTGCATTTGTGTTTCTTCAGTGTGCCTTCTAGACCAATGCATGTAGTAGTAAAAGCTTAATAAAAACTGCCTGTCAGAGGATTGAGATTTTCATGGGGTTCTTATAGTAATTTTCCTTATAAGGAAGTCACCCTTAATTAGCCATCTGGGATCATTTATTTCTCCAAATGCTGCCTGGGTCCTGAAACAAGCCAGAAGGCATTTATTCTTTGAAGTTTGGATGAAATTTCCTATGTTCTTTTGTTTCTGCTGAAACCATGAAACTTACGAGGTGTCTTCTCCCAGTCTCATACAATATAGGGAAACTAAGAGCATATTGCTAGTGATGCGTATCAATGAGTTCTGGAATATAAAGAGTAGATTTGGATATAAGAGTATCTCATGTCCAAATTTCCTGAAATTCATTTTTTAAATCCTCAGCTCAAATATCTCAAACAGTTTTGGTAACAGGAGCAGGTGCTCACAACTGGCATTTGGTAAAATGGTCCGAGTTCTTTTCTGCCATGTTTCAGATGAAAATGTAAGATTGTTGAACAAAATAATGCCTAAATTGAAAACGTAAATCTTCAAATTATGTCTATTTTGCCTCTACTCTTTGGCTCTGGCTTGTTTTTTTTTTTTTTTTTGAAAGTGAATGCTCAGAAAAAGAAATCTAATGTTCCTTTCTCTGAAGACCTTATTTAAAAGCACTGTCCAGAGTTTAGAAATGGCAGCTACCAGATTAGGGCAGAGTTAGTATCTCCTTTTCCAACACAAGAATTAAGCCCAGGTTTACCTCTGCCGGCAGGCAGGCAGGCAGGCAGGCCACACCTCAGTGAGAGAGAGTGAAGAGGATTTTCAATGGGATTAAATGATATGAATAGCTTTCAGGTTGCCACTGGGGGAAGGGCTGGGGCGGGGCACTGCCACAGCTGCTCCAAGGAGAGAAGAAAGGATTTGCTGGAGCTTTGGGACTCTATCTGCTAAGTAAGGATTGAGCTGAGGACATATCTTAGCCTTCTTTTTCAGAGAACATGAGTTTTTTGTTTTCTAAAATCATACTATCTGACAATAATGCCTACACAAGGGAGTAGGGTTTGGGGATAACACACTTGCTGAGGGGAGAAAGGAGCGGTGAACTCAAATGCACCTCCAAGGAGGCATGAGGACCCTAACAGATGGGTCTGCAGCCTGGGAGGGGCTGGCAGAGATATGCTCAGCCTCTGGCTTACCCCAAACCTCTGACTTCAGCTTTCCCTCAGGTGATTCATGTGAATCACAACCAGGTCTCTCAAGTGAAAGGTGTCTGGGTAGCGGATTGGGGAGTCAGGGGTGCCTGTGTAACTATGCAGCTCAGAACGATCACTTTTCCATTGCTAGAAGCAAAGTAAAATTCAGTTTGTCAGCAAGTTAAACAGACCCTTCCCAGCCATCCCACTTCTTGATCTATTTACCGAGGAGAAAAAAAAAATTGGTGAAAGCAAAAAGCTACATAAAAGTTCTGTTCATAAAATAAGCAGTGGAATTCAAGTATTTTTTTCAACTGCAGATGAAAAAGACTAATGTACCTCTGTATTGGGATGACACTGGGAAATAAAAGAGAACTTAAACAGGCAGCAACAAATCCCTCCCCCTTTTTTTGCCAGCCCTGGGGCTTGAACTCAGGGCCCAAGTGTGCCATTGTCTTTTTAAAGTGATAAAAGACATGTATTAAAAATCATAGCCTATTTATACATAATACATGTGCATAGTATGTTTTAGTTGGGACATGTAAAACACACATTAAAAACTGAGCTCAAAAATCAAAATTGGCCGTTGTTAATTGAGAGTATTCTCACAGTTGATTGGGGGAGGATGTTGAGGGAAAGGTCCTTCAAGAAAAGAGATGGCCATTAGGAGATTTTTGAAGGATGCCTCCCTAGCTATGCTTTTTCAATTTTCCTAGGCCAAAGCTCTTACTCTTCACTTCTAGCAAGTCGTTGTGACTAACTTTTCCAGTGCATTCTCCCTACTCTGGAGGTTTCCTGTGCGCTCCTTTAGTATTCACCCCCTACATGATTGGTTTCTTGCACAACCTGAGATTGCTTTCTCCATCACCAACATTTCAGTGTTTTCCTAAAGGGAAAATGAGATCCTGGTTGGGGCCTCTACTCTTGTTTCCTCTCTAGGACATGTTTTAGTCACACACTTGACTCTGGAAAATACCCATCCATGACAAAGCAGTACTTACAGCCCCAGATTTCCTCCCTTGGCCTAAGTTTTCTTAGGTTCATTGCCATGTGGCTGCTTAATTTTTGGCTTTGGGTTTGTGGTCAACCTGGATGGATAGTGAGCTTAGCCTGACCTAGAGGCGGTTACAAAAGGGCAGCAGGACACATCTCCTCTTGAGGGGCCCCCAAGGCCCCTTTGATGTTGTGACAGATCCCAGATGATCTCCCAGACTGTGGGAAATGCATCAGGGATATTGAGTTGTCAAGTAGGAAAGACATCAAACTGGAAAGAAACTAGGCTAGGCAAAGTTTACTTCTACAGAAGGGCATGCTACTGACAGAAAGCCAAGCAAGAAAGCAAACTAAACATGCAGTCCATCAGGTTTTATCTCTAATACATTACTACCCTTTGTTCTGATTGGTCAGAACTTTAAATCTCCTGTGATTGGCTAGTTTGATAGGGGGTTAAAAGTTTGCCTGTGCAATCAACCAAAACTAGGACAGTCATCCAAAACAGGAACTCAGAAAAACAATTCTAACTTGGTTGGTGCTCTACCACTTGAGCCACACCATCAACCCTTGGGAATTTTTTTAAAGATATGGCTTCACAAAAATAGCATCTTGTAAAGATGCATGTACCCTTCAGGTGACAGTGTTTATGTCAAACTACTACTTTGAAAATATCCTAACTGCTACATAAAGAAAATAATGGAATATGGGTTAATCCAATGATTAGGCTAAATAGAGGTGGTTACAATTCAATTTTTTCCTTTTTTTTTTTGTCTTTGTCTTCTCCTTCATCTCCTCCTCTTCTTCCTCTTCCTTCTGTTCCTCTTTATTTTAAGTAGTTCTAGGTCTCATTTTTCCTAGGCTTACATTTTACCACACTTAGAAAATATCTCTATCCTTGTGTTTTTGTTTTTGTTTTGCCAGTCCTGGGGCTTGAACTCAGGGCCTGAGCACTGTCCCTGGCTTCTTTCTGCTCAAGGCTAGCACTACTCTCTTGAGCCACAGAGCCACTTCTGGCCTTTTGTATATATGTTGTACTGAGGAATTGAGCCCAGAGCATGCACTCTTGCCACTAGACCATATTCCCAGCCCATATCGTTGTGTTTTTGCTACTTATTTTTTGAGCTAGGATCTTGTGGCCTGCTGAAGTGCATACCTGGATCTTATTCTGTCTACTTTAGGATTCCCACCATAACTTGAATGACATTTGTGTACCACCACACCTAACTTCTCTACTCAGTCTATCTTTGAACCAAGAGTCTCCAGATCTTAATTTCCCAAGTAGCTAGGATTATAGGCTTCAGCCGCCCCCCAGTGCCCCACACTTATGAGAATTCTTTTAGGGAAGTCTGCAAATAATTTATTTAAGATAATCTGGAGCAGATGTGTGATTACTCCCTTAATAACACAACTTGAACTCACACTTTAGCTTGTTTTCTCCAGTTGAGGCTGTTGAGTTTAGTTTGATTACTCTAGGCCCTGTGTAGCTCTCAAAAGTTTACTAGTAGCAATCATCACTCAGTGAATGACTGCATGTCATAGTTTGTGCGCCTCTCTGTTTTGTTGTAACAATCTGATCTGTGGAGATGGTGTCAGCTCTTTATTGCACTAGAAAGCTGCATAACAAAGCTGCTCTATGCTTGACTTAAAAGAACAACTGGGCACTTTTTACAAAGTCTATTAGGCTGGCAGGTCTTGCTCATTTGGGCCCCTGTAGGCTCAGATTAAAACTGACCGGTCATACATGATATCATCTGGGACTATTCAAGCCAAAAGATCATTTGATAACTTCTACCTATCATTAGACTCTGTATTCAACATGTTCTAAACCAGACCTTACTGTGAATACAAATCCCCTGAGGCACTTGTGAAATTATAAATTCTGAGTCAGAAGATCTGGTAAAAAGGCCTGAGATGTTTAAATGTTTTCAAGCTTCTAAGTAATGCCAGCACTGCTGGTCAAAATGAACAACTAGCATATAATAATATCAACTCTTATTGTGAGTTGATTTCTTCATGGTAGTCATTGACAAGTCATTCCAGAGATAGACGCTGCCTTTGTAATTCAGATTCTTCAAATGCTTAATCCCTGCCATTGGTATCACCTTTCTCTACAAACCTGGCTCCTAGACTTTGTTTTTATGAACCAAAATTTTGTGCCCTCTCTATTTGTTCCACCATGGCTTCATAATGATGCAGTTTTTATGGGAACACCTAGCTCAAGCTCCCAGCAAGGACAGGGAATCCCCAATTCCCCTGTGGTGGCCAATGGTCCACAGCAGTCTTGGTCTGAGCCTCAAATGACAAAGACTCACTGTCTCCAAGGGAGTCTGTTATGATGAGGAAACAAAATTCATCCTTCTGCAGAGTTAAAATCAAATGCCTGTAATCAGCATCTACTGAGCCTAACCTGCCATTTCACAGCAATTCAAACCAGCTTCCTTTATTCAAGTCAGTCTTTCCAACATTGCAGATAGTTGTTATGCCTCTTTTCTTCATTTCTCCAAGTAGAGATGCTGCTGCAGTCCTGAAATTAAGGTCTTTACTTTTAGACCTTAGGCTATCCTTTTCTGGGTGTGGACTACTTTAGTCAATACTACTCTTAAAGTTGGTATTCACTCTATGCCTCCCACTACCCCCAGTTAAAAGCAGAATCTCAAAGAGATATTTACATACCATGAAAATATACAAAGTGCCCAAGAAGAAATGAATAAGCATATATGCAATGTAATTAAGCCTTATAATGTGTATTATTTTTCTCAGTGCTGGGATCCAATCTAGGGCCTTGTACATGACATTTACCAATATGCTACATCCACAGAAGAAGAATTCTAACACATTATGGATGAACTTTCAAACCATTCAAACATCATATGAAGCCACTTATACATGCTATCTAGAGTAGACATATTCAGAGACAAAGAGAATGTCAATTACCAGGTACACAGGGAAAGTGAGAGAAGAAAAAGGAATCATTTAATGGGAAGAATTCAGTTTTGCAGACAGAAATGCTCTAGTGATGCTGTAGAACAACTGAATGTACCAAATCCTACCAAACTTTAGAAAAGGGTTAAGTAGGGTAAATTTTGTTTTCTGTACATTACCATAATAAGAAAAAATAGAGCTAAGAGCTGAAAAGAGCTGTCCAGATATGTTAAGGCCTATGTAAAATAAACAGGGGTCGGGAGTTTTCCTTGGTTGCCAAGCCCTTACATTTCTAGTAATGTAGCCTCAGATTACCAGCTCAACCTTTCTTAGGAGCAAATTACAAGATTAAAGCTTGTTACAAGTGAGGTCCAGCCAAAGGCCTCCAAGTTCCTCTTTACATATATTTCTGCCATACTAACCTTAAGTAGTAGAATTCACTTCTTCATTTTTTACCCTGGATTTTAAGAAAGTTATCCCTTTTTTTTTTTTTTTTTGGCCAGTCCTGGGCCTTGGACTCAGGGCCTGAGCACTGTCCCTGGCTTCTTCCCGCTCAAGGCTAGCACTCTGCCACTTGAGCCACAGCGCCGCTTCTGGCCGTTTTCTGTATATGTGGTGCTGGGGAATCAAACCTAGGGCCTCGTGTATCCGAGGCAGGCACTCTTGCCACTAGGCTATATCCCCAGCCCAAGTTATCCCTTTTGCCTGTAAAATAATCATCTTTTAGAAGTTGAATTTTCTCCTTTATGGTCATTCTATGTTTGCTATGGATGAGCTTCACTAAAAAAGAGAGAATATGAAATTTTGGTATTGCTCTGGAATACATTTCTTTCTTTTTTTTATTTTATTGACAAGGTGTTGTGCAAAGGGGGTACAGATACATAATAAGGCAGTGAATACATTTTCGAATACATTTTCAATAATGCTTATTTTTAAAAAATGTGTTTGGTTGGGTAGCTTATGTATAAATCCTAGCTACTCAGGAGGCTGAAATCTGGAAAGCATGGTTTGAAGGCAGTGTGATGAGGAAAGTTTATGAGACTCTTCAATAACCTAACAAAATGCTGGAAGTGGAATTGTAGCTCAAGTGGTAGAGTGCTAGTGTTGAGCAAGAGAACTCAGGGACATCACCCAGGCTCTAAGTTCAGGCCCCAGGATGGTCACTCTCTCTCTCTCTCACACACACACACACACACACACACAAACACACACACAATCTGTGTTTTAGTAAATCTACAGAATCTAAAGATCTAGATTTTTATACTGTGCCAGTACTCCTGTGCTCAAGCTAACTTCTTCCTCCTTCTCCTCTTCTTTTCTCATTGGGAAACTGGGGATTAAACTCAGGGCTCTATGTTTGCTATATTCTAACACCTGAACTATATCCCCTCCTACTGCTCCAGCTTTCAAGCTAACATTTCTTTATTTAACTGACCCTACTATTCTTATAAAACAGTAACAAAAGCAACAATTTACCTTCCAAATTAACAACTAAGCACACACATTTTAATCACCTCCTTTTGATGTTTTTCATAATTCTAATGTAGAGGAAGTGATCAGTAAAGAAAGCACTGGCTTGAGAACAGAAGTGTCAAACACAGACCCAGTTCTATAATTCATTGAAAACTATTGACCCAACAGTGAAATACTGTGACTTGAAGCCCTTGTTGCTTTCTGATCATTGGCAGTTGTAATCACCTTTCTTTGACACTAAAATTGACGCAGGTTTTGAAATACTCTCAGATAACAGTATATTCAACTTTCCTTTTCTGAAGGTCCAACTATTTGTTGGTTTTTTTCTTCGTTCTTAGATCTAGGAGCAGATTTGGGTCTAAATGTGTTTTCAAAAAGTGAGTACAAGCCAGATGGAGAGGTGCTTACAGCATGCCCTGTATTATGGTAGCTCCCAAATGCTACCTCTTTCTAAAAGTTTAATTTCTAGTGCATCTTGGGATATTTGGGAGATGCTCAGTCACACTCTGCAATTATAGAAAATTGTTACTTACACTTAAATAGGCCCACTGCACAAATGGACCTTTTCCATTTGTTTTGTTTCCATAATGCTGGTATTCCAGAATTTCTATGGGTCAAGTCATTGAGGTGCCGTATATGGATGGACAACTCCCTACTGAGCACCACAGAAATGAGGGTGAGGGAGTCACTGCCAGTCATTTCTTTCTTTTTTTTCATTTGTTTAAACACAGAAGCTGTGTTCTAAGCTTTGATAATTTTTTTATGCTGATATTAGGACTTAAACTCATGGCCTAGGTGCTATCCCTTAGCTTTTAGTGTTCAAGGCTAGAGCTTTACACTTGAGGCACAGACCTACTTCTGGGATTTTTACTGGTTTTATTGGAGATAAGACTCTAGGGGACTTTGCTGACTGTGCTGGCTTCAAATTGCAATCCTCAGATCTTAGCCTCCTGAGTAGCTAAAATAATGGGTGTCAGCCACCATTGTCTGGCTAATTGCCAGTGGTTTTGAGAATGTTATCCTGACAACAACTTATACCCAGGTTTGCTTATTTTTTTAAAAAAATCCAACAGAAAGAAATAATTACTTTTTTTGAAAGTGGGACTCTCCCCCACTTCCAGCTCCAAAAATTACAAAAGGTCACAAAGAATATGTTGATCTTGACTCAAAGAGTAAAATAAGGATATTAGTTTCATGGTTCCTGAATTTTGTATCTTGAGGTTTTGATGACTTTCTGCAATTGATTTGTTGTAGGAAATGTGAACATATAATACTATTCACCCTGATAGTGACCCAGAGAAAAAAATTGGGACCAGTAAACCTATATGAATTTGAACACAAGACAAAACCAAAACAATGTTTAAGGTGAGATTATAGAAGATTACACTTGATAATGCAAAAATCTCCAAGTTTGAATTTCTACAAAAAAATAATTCAAATGTCTTTTATGTGTAAAACGAAGCCTTGAAAAAATATGACTGGATGTGGTCAGGCTATATGGTTGCTGTAGGAGCTATAAATTTAACCTGATTTGTAGTGTCTAATTTGCAGGTGGGTTTTTAATTTCCATGCAGGACTTTTAGTAATGTGGAAAAAATGAGGAAAATCCACAGAGATGACTGTATATTCACACGGACTGCTTGCTTAGGTAGCTTGCTACGCATAATTTATGGGAGTCTTGACCAAGTACCCATAGTAGTGACCAATTAGGAAAAAGAGGAGCTGGCAAGACATGTAACTATCTGTTCATCTAGTGAGAATCATAAGTATCTATTGGGCTAGTGAGAAAGGAAAGAAAAATATAATAGGGCTTTTGTTATTATGTGAACCAACCTACAAACAAAGAAAAGTATGAAAAATTTTAAAGGATAATTTACATATTTCTTTTCTATCTCTTATTAGAAGAAAAGAACTAAAGAGAAAATGAACTGTTTTGTCCACTACCTTCATATAAACATTATCGATCCTTACAAATATACCCTTTAGACTGCATAAGTTTGGGAGTTGTTTGCCACATACCTGGCCCCATGCACAGTGCCTGGCACACCAATCAACATTTTATAATAAACATTTTCAAACACAGAGAAATTTGAAAGGACTTGGTAGTGAAATTGGTACATTGCCTAGAGTCTACCAATAAATGTTAATATTTTTCTTTACTATAGTTTATCCACCCAACCATTCTCTGTAATCTCACTAATTTTCATGCATTTTTAAGTTACAGATATCATTTCACATTTCCATAAATGGCTCTATACTCATATATAAGTTAAATACCTGGGGGAAATAAATAACACACCTGTCTTATATGTTGTAAATCGGCTTTGACAAATGCATACAGCTATGTCAACCAAACTTTTATCAAGGTATGGAGTACTGGGCTGAGAATATGGCTTAGCATCAGAGTGCTTGCCCTCTGGGTTTGATTCCTCAGTACCACATAAACAGAAAAAGCTGGAAGTGGCACTGTGGCTCAAGAGATAGAGTGTTAGCCTTGACAGTGCTCAGGCCCAGCTCCAAGCCCCAGGGCTGGCAAAAAAAAAAAAAAAAAAAAAAAGATATGGAGTACTATCCCACTCAACCCCCAAAAGAACCTCAAGCACATCCTACTCAGTCTTTATACTCCTGCCCTCCTCCCCCTCAAAAAAAAAATTCAGTTTTTTAACCATACAGTTGTTTTGCCTATTTTAGAACTTCATATAAATAGATTCATACAGTTACTATTAATATCCAGCTTATTTCCCTCACATGTTTTTTAGGTTATCCATGTTGCTGCATGCAAAGTTCTCTTGAAATATACTGATTAGCTTAAAAAAAATCAGTGTTGATTTACCAAGGATTTTAGTCAATTACATGTTTTGACATAAGCCATTACAGTTTGAAGGGATATTAAGCTCTTGGGGATTTAAGGCTAGTGTTTATTGATGACTCAATAAAGATGGGTCAAGTTTTGTGGGGGAAAAAAATACTGAGGCACCATCTTTTAACTTTAAAAGGAGAAAGAGAGCCAAGGTCACTTGTGATTGCTGCCATGTGCAACAGGGCCAGCAGTAAGTGGATACAAGCCCCACCTTGACTCTCAGGTGTAGGTGTAATGCCTAAGTGGCATTTTTCACAGTCACTTTTTTTTTTTTTAAACTGGAACATTTACTTACAATTGAAAGGCAGGCTATAGCTGTTAAGGGAGGGAAATACCTATCTTTGAATTATTTCAGCAGCAGCAGTTCCCCATTTTCCAGGGAGGGAGGCTGAGAACTTGCTTTAAGGAAGTAGAGAATAGCTTTCACTTAGTAAAGTTGCCTCAAATATGACTGGCTTCTTGGGGACTCCCACTTTACTGGAAGCACTCCAACTGAAAAATTTAAAAAGAATCCCCTGTAGAACACCAGTGTCTTTCCTAAAAATGGATCCCCAAGGTTAAACAGGAGGAGGGGCTCTATGCTATTTGACCTTGAGAACTTTGTGAGAATTTTTTTGCTTGATGTTCTTGTGTTTATCAGGTCGTTTTTAATGCTTCAGAAATCAACATTTTCTTTTCCATTAATTAAGTGGGCTAAACCCACCCATGTGTTAGAGCTAATTTCAGTTTATATGCAGCTCAGATTGTAACCTGGAGGTACCTGCTAAGGGAAGTGGCAGGATTAGTGAAACTACTTCCAGAAGGGAATGGGAGACAGAACAAGGGCCAATAAACACAAAATTTAAGCTTGTAGATATTTGGAATTTCAAGGAGTGTGTATTTGAGACCACATCAACCTTGCTTTCGCATCAACCATTCACTTTAAAACCTTCCGCCTTCCGAAGGTGAGCCTTCTCTTGTGGCCCACACCTGTAATCTCAGCTATCTGGAGGCATAGGGGCAGGAGATACTCTAGGCCACCGAGGGCAAAGTAAGGATAGCAAGCTCAATCTCCCAAACAAAATACAAAACCAAAGTGCTAGGGCATCGCTCAAGAGCCTTTACCTAACAAAGCAAAGACCCTGGGTTCAATCCCCAGTACTGCAAAGAAGAAAAAAATTATTAAGCCCCTAGTAAGGAGGATGGGGGCGGGGCGATAAAGCTGAGGAGGGGTTGAACAGGAAGTGGGGGGAGTGTTGTTTATGGGAACCAGGATGATAAAAATCTACTCAGGATTACTGTTAATAACTGGATGCCTTGTATTGAGGATGACTGGGGACAGTGGGACGAATCTGAGCACATTAGG
The DNA here is from genome assembly GCF_023159225.1 of Perognathus longimembris pacificus. Classification (NCBI taxonomy): domain Eukaryota; kingdom Metazoa; phylum Chordata; class Mammalia; order Rodentia; family Heteromyidae; genus Perognathus; species Perognathus longimembris. The sequence goes on from NC_063166.1 coordinate 59,312,816, forward strand.
AAATATCCAGGTGGCTGCTGCCTAAGTTAGCCACCAACCTGTTCTGCTCTTAGCTATATCCTCCTCAAATGTGTTAATTATGCCCCGAATGATTATCCACAGTACCATAAAAACAAGACAAAAAACCTTTCTTGGGAGCATTTCTTGGGCTGTTGAAAATGCCAAGATTGTTAAAACAAAAAACAAACAAAAAACCAAAAAACACATCTTTGGTTGCTTACAACCAATGAAGAGATCGGTTAGCTAGCTGCCTTATTTCCCCCATCAGAATCATATCTAGGAAAATATTGTCCATGTCAAGCCTCTCATCAAATGTAATAAGTAGATGACCACAAATACTTGCTCTGTTATGCGGTCTTAGGTTGGAAACTTTTTTCCTACCCCCTTGATCCACTGCAGTGCTCAGGCCCCACAGTGTGGGAGGGCTCAGGGCTTCACACTGGCCACTGGGCCGTCAGTCACGCTTTTCTGCTGGACATAACCCATAGGAAGGCTAAAAAGCCTTGCCCACCCTGGAATGCAACTCTTTCCTAAAAAGTTCCGCAGGAGCGCCGCAGCTAACCGGCTTAGGAGGGGCTGGCAGAGGCTTCCGCCGGCCCGTGCGTTTTCCTTTGACCTTGAGGGCGACCAGGAGCGTCGCGGTTCATTTCGTGGCCCGCCTCAAGGTGGAAAATGCCATGGGTTTCCCAGGCCACCCCCAGACGAGCTGGGTTCCGCTGCCGGCGATGGCAGCAGCGAGGTCCTTCCAGGCCCACCTCTTACCACCCAGAGAGCTGCTCGGAGGCCGCCTACAGGTGCAATCCCGGCACTGCGGCCGGGGCGAAGGGGAAGCGTCGAAGCCCCCCAGCCCCTCTCTCTCTGTCTTTGCTCTCGCGCGGAGAACAGAGCCCTGGCGCGCCCGCCGCCCGCTCCTCCCGGCGGCGCGGTTTGGAAAGGAAGCTTGGGAGCCCGGGGAGGCTCCACACACTTCAATTTGGGAGGAGGTGGCGAGCGGCCGAGGCTTTCCCTCGAATCTGCGGCAAGCCTGGCTCCGGGAAAAGTTTTTCCAAAGTTCCCAGCAGCGTCTGCCCAGGTCGCCTCCGCCGGGCGAGCAGACAGCGACGGCGCGTACGCCAGCCTCGCCGCCGCCTCTGCTGCCGCCAGCGCTGCGCTCTTGGGCGGCTCGCTCGAACTCGGGCCGTGCTCCCGGCGGGCAGGCCGGCCCTCCTCCGGGGGCGAAAGCCGCAGCTGACGCAGGCAGCTCGGAAGGCGGAAGCGGCCCCGCTCCGACGGCTCCGCCAGCGCCGTGGCGCCTACTACACCTAGGGCCCCGCACTGGCGGGGCAAAGGCAGGGCGCCCGGCCCAAGGCGCCCGAGGGGGCGGACACCACCGAGGCACCCCGGGCGTCCCAGAGCCGCAGCCCCTTCCAAATCCCTCCCTGTGCTCCCCCTTCCTGCCTAATCTGAGTCCCCGAGGGCCAGAGTCTGTGTGTGTGTGTTTGGGGGGGGCGAGCAGGACGTCCACACCACCCTGCGCGTTTCGAAGCCCCCCAACACTTTCCAAGTTCCTCCCCGTGCTTCCCTCCCCAGCAACAACGAGAAGGGGGTGGGGACTACACGGTCACGCCCCCTCATGAATATTAATAAGCGCGCATGCGCCTTGCCCGGCGTGCTGGGTAGAGGTGGCCAGCCCCAGCCGCTGCTCCCAGACGGGCTCTCCGGGTCCCTCTCTGAGAGCCAGGCAGGCACGCGTCATTGTGTTACCTGCAGCCGGCCGGCGAGCTAGGCTCAGGTTTTTTTTTTTTTTTAAATCTCCCCCTCCCTCCTCCGCTTTCCATGCAGCTGATCTGAAAAGGAATAAAAGGCTGCGCATAATCATAATAATAAAAGAAGGGGAGCGCGAGAGAAGGAAAGAAAGCCGGGAGGTGGAAAAGGAGGGGGAGCGCCTCTAAAGAAGCGATCAGAATAATAAAAGGAGGCCGGGCTTTTTGCCTTCTGGAACCGGCCGCTCTTGAAAGGGCTTTTTGAAAAGTGGTGTTGTTTTCCAGTCGTGCATGCTCCAATCGGCGGAGTATATCAGAGCCGGGACGCGTCGGCCGCAGGGGCAGCGGCGACGGCAGCACCGGCGGGAGGACCAGCGCGAGCAGCGGCGGCGGCGGCGGCGTCCCGAGTGCCCGCGGCGCGCGGCGCAGCGATGCGGTCCCCACGGACGCGCGGCCGGCCCGGGCGCCCCCTGAGCCTCCTGCTCGCCCTACTCTGTGCCCTGCGAGCCAAGGTAGGATCCTCCTGCCCGGGCCTCCCTCCCGGCGGCCCTCTCCCTTCCCTCGCCGGCGCCCTGCACGCGGGCGGTTGGGCGCCAACCAGCGGGCTCTGGAGCCCTTGGGCGCCCGGCCTGTGCGCCCGACAGGCTGCACCTGGGCTGGAGAGCACCGGTTCCCACTTGGGGAGTCCCGGACTTCGGAAGAAATTATTTCTGTAGGCTGGGTTAGGGTGCATTCTGGCTTTTTTGGAGAGTAGTCGTCGATTCCCCCCCCCCCGCTCCCGTATTTATGCATTTTTTAATATCCCGCGAATCACGTCGAGTCCTCGGTCCCAGCTTTTCAAAATTAATTTTTACTGGGTGCCGAAGTCTCGTGAGGACGGGGAGGGAGAAGGGGGAGGGAGTCGAAGCAAACTTTCTCCCGCGCTGCACTGACCTTCCCCCCCCTCCCTTCCTCGGCCGGCAGGTGTGCGGGGCGTCGGGGCAATTCGAATTGGAGATCCTGTCCATGCAGAACGTGAACGGAGAACTGCAGAACGGAAACTGTTGCGGTGGCTCCCGGAACCCTGGGGACCGCAAATGCACCCGCGACGAGTGTGACACGTACTTCAAAGTGTGCCTCAAGGAGTATCAGTCCCGCGTCACGGCCGGGGGGCCCTGTAGCTTCGGCTCGGGGTCCACGCCTGTCATCGGGGGCAACACCTTCAACCTCAAGGCCAGCCGCGGCAACGACCGCAATCGCATCGTGCTGCCCTTCAGCTTTGCCTGGCCGGTAAGTGACCGACTGTGCGAGGGAGGCTGGGCCCAGAGAGGCTCCCACCCGTGCGAGGTCGGGACCCCACTTTTTCCCAACCCCTTGATTGAAGGATTTAAAGGGCCTGGCCTTGCCACTCAGTTCCAACTTGAGAGGTTCGTTTGGGGGTGGGCAGATCCGGGAGCTCAAACTCTAGCTAGACATTTTGAGTAAGACCGGACGGGGCGGGTCCCATCCCCACCGTTGGTTTACTGCACAAAAGTGGGGTCCTCGGAGAGGGATAGCTCCTAGGGAGACCGGTTTAAACTTGGAACTTGGAAAAACCTGTAATCTCTAGTCTTCCCCAACCCCCACCCCCAGCGAAGAGGTCATTGTAGGTGAGCTCTTGGCTTAATTAATTAAACCTGGTGCGCGGTGGAGGGCGATTCCGCGCAATTCTGGCCTGAGAAAGCCGTCCAAGTTGGCACCCTCCCCCTTTTCTCCCCTGAGCAGCCAGCCCAGAGGGCGGGTGTGTCCTTCCTGGAGGGCGTGGGGGAGCCGGCTTCCCGCGGCTCCCGGGGAGATTTTTTGGTCTACGAGAGGTGTACGATTTCCCGGTTGGGCCCGATGATCGGGGGCGGCCGCCTCAGACGCGGGGGTGGGGTGGGAATGAGGGGTGTCTCCGCTCCGAGACGAAAGACCCGGGCACCCCTGCCCCCTGCCGGCCCCTGCCTGCCCCTGCGCCCGCCTCCGCCCCCGCGCCCCGCAGCCCTTGTGGCCTCCCTTCCAGCGGTTCCCGAGCTCTTAAACAGCTGTGTTTGCAAACTTCCCGGGGAAGGGCGGGCGAGCACACTCCCCGTCCGGCGGGCACCTGGCCCCCGGTCAACCTCTTCAGGGGCTATGCCAGGCTTTGGAATGGGACAGGGCCTGCTGGAGCTAGTGCTTTTGGGTGCAAGTGCATGGCCCCTGGAAGAGCTCAAGCTCTGGGCCCGGCTGGCAGGCGCTGTAGCAAGCAAGGCCCTTGCAACATTCCAAAATGGGTGGAAGGAAAATGGGTGCGATTGCAGAAGAGGAGGAAAGGGAAATGTTGGGGGTGTGCCCTCTGCCCAGGAGGTGTGACTCACTGCCAGGATTGGGACTTGGCTCAGTCTGTACTCGCTGGGAGGGTGGGTGGTAAGAGGGGGGAGCTCCTAGCCCCTGGGGTTTGCTTTTCCACCACGTGTTCCGATGGGGTGCGCACTGCTGCCTCCTATCAGCCAGCTCAGACCGTGATTCGCTGCTGCAGGAGGGGAGGGGAGGGGAGGGGAGTGTGTCTGGCGAGGAGGCCTGGGTGTGAGGTGTGGGGTCTGCATCCTCTGCCTTAAGACAATTAGACAAAGACATGCTATTAAATGGTCTTTTAAAAACTGTATGCAAAGTTCTCTTGAAAACTTCTTGAGAGGCTGTTTCTGTTGTGGTATTTCACTTTTACAGTGTTTGTCTCGTTTGTTAATCCCCTATTAGGGAGAACACGAAGCTAAAGAGGCCGGCCACCTTTAAATCTGGCTGGGCCCAAGTTGATGGGCCAATACTCGCTGCCCTTGAACTGTGTGTTTGGAGTTGAGGAGGAAGGGGCCTGCAGGTGGTTCCACCCTCCCAAGGATCTGTCTGAGCCCCTTGCTTTTCACAAGACCATAAAAGGAATCTTATTAGTGATGTGGAAAAGCAGCAGGCCTGGCTGAGGTTTATTTAGGAGAGTAGGGTCAGAGGATGGTTTGTGTGAAAACAGAGGCTTCCTCCAAAGGCTGGCAGTGGAAAACTGACCTAGAAGGTGTGTCGATCTGCTTTTGACATTTGGCAGAGTCCTCCCTGGAGAAGGAACGGAAATGGTGTGAGAGGGCAGGGGAGGAGATTGATTCGCTAGGGCTCTTCTGTGCCTTCAGGCCCCATGGGTCACAAACCATGAAACAGAGGCCCAGCTTTCCTAGCATGGCAGGGCAGGCAGGAGAGCAAGTCTGTCAGAGCACCTTGAGAGTGTGGCTCTTTTGAAGTTGGGCCAAATGTGTGTATCACTCATAAACAAGTCTCCACCCTGCTGCCCCCAAAAGGCCTCCTGTGAAACATAAGCTTTATTTCCCAAGAGAAATTGGAGTTTAGGTGTATTGTTTGAGTTTATTTTCCTGAATGGGGTTAGAGAAACACTGCAGTCCATAACTTTGATGAATGACCCCAGGGTGAATGTAAACTTCACTGAAGGCCCTCAGCTGAGCAAGTGTTGAAGGTCAGTAGCACAGGTTCATTTACCTGGGCTGTTAACACACGTATCTTAAAGACTGGTTTCTGGGGCTGAGGGTATAGCTGGGTTAGCAGAGTGCTTGTCTCACATGCATAGTGCTCTATAGCAAAAAAAAAAAACCACAACAAAAAACTGAAATTGATTTCCTTGGATTGGTCATTGCTGAATGTGGTATAGAACTGAAGAAGTAATAAGACTATATGGTTTTTCAGAACAAAACTGGAGCCTTATACTCCCAGCCATCATCCTAAAGTTGCTGACTTGCCAAGAACAGTTGCTGAGGAGCAGGGATAGGTCAGTTGGGGAATGTAATGGAATTCATACCTTCTATTTGGCATGATGACCCCAATCAAGCAAGGGACAAGAGGAGGAGGAAATGGTTTGGTCAGATATGAAATACAATCTGCATTCCAGTGTGCATGTGGGAAGCTCTGTAGAGGTAGGACTGCCTGCCATATATCATGTGGAATTACATCCTACTTAGTGTCCACTGTTCTAGCCCTGGTCCTGTAGGTTTTCACCAGTGGCTTCTAATTGCTCTACCATCTCTGATACAAGGGAGCTTGACTTGAAGCAACAACTAGTCCGATTTATGATCCTCAAATGGGAGCCTTAGTAAGAAATCATTGTAAGGGGTAATAGGGCTTAAGAGGATTTGGGAATAAGTAACTGAAATGGTTAACTTTCACCTCCCCCAATTTTAGTGCCCTCTTATTAAAAATGTTTATGTAATTTTTTACCACTTTTTGGAAATCTTAAGCATCCACTGAGAGGCCTTGGTGGCCCTCAAATGAAATTAATCTGGAGAAACTTTGGGGGAAACATTTGGAGTATCTGGCTTCATATTTAACTACCACTGACCCCATTCAAAAGCTTGCTGAGGTCGACTTAATTATTTCTGGAAAATCCAACGAAATGTTGATTCTTACATACCAGAGGGATGCTAGCCGTGGCCTCTTTCCCACTTATGGGTCTGACTGACCAATTAGCAGGGGGTGGAGTAAATTGGCCACCACTGTGTTAATCACAGAATATAATTGGCCAATCCTTGCCTTTGCCTTGTCTTGCCTATGGTGAGGCACAAGGAAGATAGAAGAATGAGAGTCACCGTCCAGCTGATTCCTTTCTGCAGGCTGTGTTTGTGCCTTCTTAGTTAGCATGTATGCCAACAGTGCATATGTGCTCCTGCTCTGTGCAAGGGTATTTTCTATGTGTGTGGAGAAAACATCCTTTGCTTTAAGTAATCTACCTCAAGCTAAAGGGATGGAATGACATGCCTATTAGAAAACCCAACTTAGGGGAAAGTGGAGCTGTGCTGCCTTTGAAAGGGTAGTCCGTAAGGGTCTCCAGGGGCTGCTGCCTATGTGGAATTCCAGGTACTTGGTTTCTAATATTTTTTCTTCTCTTGCAGGTGTAACCTCTGTTTTCTTCCTCCTTGTTGTCTTGTTTCTTAGCAACTTATTCAAACGTCCAGTACTTGCATGAGTTTGCAACCCACCAGCTCCACACCCATAATTCTGCAGGGACTAAAAACATTTGTAGAAAATGGTGAAGCATTTGCCTAGAGACTATTGGATTTGAGTGGGCAAAGGAGGCTGCAGCAACTTAATAAGCCTGGAACCTTCCTGAACACCAGCAATCAGAATGCTGCCTAGAATCTTTACATCAAGTAGTTGTGTCTTTAGGGACCTTTTGGTTAGAAAGCATGTAGGAAGTTGAGAACGGAGAGATTTGTTCATGAAAAAATAAGGTCAATAAGGAGGCTTCATGTTCCCAATCTAAAAAGAGGAATGCAAGCAGAGGCCTTGGCAGCCAATAGTGCCATTGTAGAAGGGCCAAAATCGATCCTAATGTCAGGTTTTTAAGATTAGCTACGACATAAGAATGTATAATCTCTGGACATAGTTAACTTCCTAATCCGTGAAGGCAAGTATTCCTGAGAACTTTCTTTTTGGTAAACTTTTGTTGGCCCTCCCCACTACCCCAGTCCCAACGGCCAGTCTCCAGCCTGCTAAAGGAAGTATCACATGGCTTCAGATTTAAATATATTAAAAAACAAAAATCAGAACACAGTAAACTGCCTCTTCCAAATGTTGGAAGCTAATATTGGAAGGTGTGAAAAGTGGAGCTCCTAGATGGGTAGTAGAAATGGACGGAGAGGTCCTGGATTCAGAAATATGTCATCTTTGTTGAGTGACCATGTTGTGGCTTATGGATAGTTTCTGAATACTGTGTGCACCACTGAGAGCCCATAGTTGTTGATATTTCTAATAGTGTCTTTGACATCGCTCATTGGTGCAATACATGTACAGGAAGATATTTTCCAGAATGGTTCCTAGTAGTTAAGAGGGGTCGGTAAGTAGCCAAGCACTGAGAGTCCTCTACCAGCACAGTTTTTAATGTACTTTTGGTAAATAAGTAGAAAGGCTTCTTGTTCAGGCTTGCTCTGTGTGAACCCAGACCGTTGTGCTTGGCTGGCTTCTCAGTATTCTATCTATTAACCTTGCCACCCTTTTGTAACTGGTGCATTTAATTATCAGTGGGATGCCTTTCAAACAGGTAAGGGTAATGATGGGAAAGGGGTAGGGGCCTCTCAGTGAGAGTCTCAAATCTGGATATGAGCTCTGGGGCCACTTGGTGAGCCTTTGAGGTGGGCTTTGATGAGAAAATCACCCTTTGTAACCAGATCGGACTCTATTGACATGTCAAGCTTTGCAGACTCATTGCTTTCCGAGACTGGAGCCTCAGCTTGTATGCAATAGGGTAGTTGTCTTTGCTCCTCTTGCCTTGCCAAAACCATAGGAGATGCGAATTGTGTGTGCTAGCATGTGTAAGTGTGCCCACACAAGGACTCTGTGAAACCTTTTTGTGTTTAATATGTTTTGTGACTGGAATATTTTATATTCTGGCCACCCAGACATGGGGAAGGACAATAGAGTTGGCCGAATTGACTGAAATGAGGATTACAGAGAAGAATGGGGCCCTCTCCAAAAATACTGCTAATACAGGACAAGCGACAGGAAGCAACAGTTGAGTCAGCAGAGCACAGGGCCTCTGACAGACCTGGGGCAGACCGGCTGTGCACAATGGCCATGTTGGCACGCGGGGTATTCCCAGGATATGTGTGTGCCTCTGGCGGGCCTGCCTGTCGCAGCGGCCTAGGGTTTTGGACGCCGCACGCGTGCCGTTTGGATGGCGGTTTGTTTGTGTCCGTCAGCTTGGCAAGAGGGGAGGCAGCCGCTTCTCAGGGCTTGGTTTGGCTGCCACTGTTGCCAGGAAAAGGAAGCTCCCAGCTGCCAACACAATTACCTTTGTTTCTTACATCCCCCCTTCTTAATGTGGCAATTAAGTGCTTACTGCTCTGCCCAGTGCCAAGGTAACCGCCATGGAGTGGGGCAGGACATAGAACACAATCTTAGAAGAGCAGTCTAAGCATGGAGAACAGGAGGCGGTGCTGGTGACCAGGTCTTGGGATAGGCCCTCATAAGCCCTTACAGGCCCTTGGCATGCCTGGAGGGCTTTGAGGCCAAGACTTTCCCTTTAGGTAACATTGCATGGAAATATTCCCCTAAAGCAATTGTGAAAGCTGACCAGTCTTTTTCTAATGCTGCGTGAGAATGGGGCCCAGCTGCTCTGTTGCCAGATGTCCTTGGGCTTGGAGCTGGGCAGGGGCAGAAATGACTCACTCTGCAAATCCCGACTGAGAATCTATTAACTACCCACCCATCCCTTCTGCATTGCCCAGGACTATTGTTCTGGGAAGACCTGAGAAAAAGATGAAATCCAGTGACTCTTTCTAAAAGTCTTAGTTTTTATGGTTTGAAAGCAAGTAAAGCCCAGGTATTTGTTTTATGTGTGCTTTTTTTCTTGTTTGTTGACATGAATTTAATATTGAACATACTTGCCTTTTTAAGTCTTCCTAGGACTGGAGGGGGGGGGAGTGGATAATAGGGCTCAACTTCTGCTTCAGGATCAGGTGTGAAGCAGCCAGTTGGGTGTGACTGGATCTTCGTGGATTGCTGATGTGGTTTGGCACTGGCTTTGATGGCATGGGGTGCACCTGGTCTGGAATCTCAAGAGTCTGGGTATATATTCAGGGATGTGCAGAGGTCAGGCGTGGGCCTGGGAAAAATTAAAGTTCCCTAGCAATTAACAATCATTGCTAAATTATCTTGATTGTTGATCTATAGTGTGGGGATGGAGTGGGAGGTAAGAATGCCTCTTAATAGGAGCCTTGAAGGGAATCCTTTTCTCTGAAGGCTGGACACCCAAGCCCCAGGAGACCTGGAACTCTCATCTCTGAAACAGGGGAGGCGCATAGTCCAGGCTTCCTTGCTGTGACTACAAACTCCCTCTCTCTCCCCATACCTCTCAGAAGTAGAAGGAAGGCACTGGTGGAAAATCATGACTGTAAGCCCCTAGAACTGTGGGTGGGATTCTGAATTCTTAAGCTGAAGTGTGGATTGGTCAGCAACTTCTGTGTTGTTCGAGGATGAGCCTGACAGACTGCTTGGTCTTCCAGGTTCTTGCACAAGACCTAAGGATGCCTTCCACTTTGAGTATTAAGCAGAGTTCATACAGCCATGGCAGCTCAGTCCTGGGGCACCTTCCCTTGCAAGAGTGTTTGTGGGTATTATGTGTTTAACGCTTGTGCAAGTCTGTCAAAACTCTCGGTATCAATGCATTTAATCAGAGGATTAATTACAGCAATATTGTTGAAGTGGAGGATGTGGGCCTCAACGTGACCAGCAAATGAAGGGCTTAATTATACAGAATCAGCCACACATCTGGCCTCGTTTCGATTTGGCTCCCCCCCTCCTATCAGGAGAGAAATATAATTTCTTGTTCCTCCTTAGGACGAGTCCTGTAATTTGTAGGAAGTCCTAGGAAACTTAAAGAGGCTGTAAATAAGGTGTAACTTTCACTAATAAAATATTAACGACAACAACAATGTATTTGGACCTGTGACCACTAACAGGAGAGGGCTGGGTAGGTGCCCTGGCTTGCCCGGTTTTGCTTGCTTTTTGTGAGCATTTTCCCACAGTTATCAGTGAACGAAATGGAATCCTGCTCTGCTTTGAGTATGAAACATATTTCGGCTGAATTCCAACCCTGGGCCTATCACAAGATATTTTTATAGTGAGAGACGACCTGCTGTGTCACTGAGAACAGTGAGCTTGCCTTGATTTATGAATGAAAAGGTTTTTTTCCAGTTTTTTTCTGTCTTTTACCTTACTGCTTCCTTCTTTCTCTGCCGATAATGGGCTTCTAGGACCACAGTGTTATTTTAATCAGTCCATGCTATAATTTCTACTACGTGAGTTTCTGACAGTGCCATGCTGGGCTGTGGAAATACATTCATGTTTGTTTGTTTGTTCTACCTGCTGTGGGTATATTTCATTGAAACCCTGGTGTCTGAGAGAGTCCCCTCTCATTGCACATGGCAAATGAATATCAGAGTGAAAGCAGGAATTGCTGATAGATCAGGGTGCGGAACTGGTGTGCAATTCTGAGATGAGCCTGGGAGACTGAAGAAAGTGGTATAATAGCTGGCATATTGCCAGAATCCAGGGAATTTCTTTAGTTATTGGCCTCTGATTATTCCTGGAATGTTAGATCTTATTGACAGATCAGTTCATCAATAAATACCCATGGGTGTGCAGTGATCTTTGTGTGTCCCCCCCCCCCCCCCAGTCAGGACGCCTTCTTTGTCTTACAGCCTCTTTGCACCTACCCCCTCCTGCTTCCTAGAGTTACCTGATACTTGTGGGAGCTGGGATGGTCTCACACAGACAGGGCTTTCAAAAAGGTTCTGAAAAGGAAAAGGGGGCCTCCCTGGGGACCGCCCTACCAGGGCCCAAAGTGTAACCTTAGCAATACCCCCTTGGTACAAATACCTGGGTAGGTTAGAATCAATTCTTTGTTTGGGTTTTTTTTCTCATGCACTGCCATTGAGGTGAAAACTTTCCAGAGTTATTCCCCATTATAGGGTGGTAGCATCATTTTTTTTTTTTTTTTGCCTGCAAATGGTGACCTAGTGGGCCCCTGCCAGGTAAAAGGAGTCATTTGTCAGCCTGGGGTGAATACTGAAGAGAGAGGAGATGATCTGATTTAGACACCCAACACCTCAGTGTGTTGGCTAATAGGGTTTTCATTTAGATTGTATAGTTTGGTTTGATGGGGGGCCGAGGGGGAGGGAGCATGCAGGGCAGCCAAGAGAATCCGACATTAGACAACTGACCTCTCTTTCTGAATCACTAAAGTTTGCTTATCTGTCTTTCAGAGGTCCTACACTTTGCTTGTGGAGGCGTGGGATTCCAGTAATGACACTGTTCGTAAGTATCATGTCGGTAGACTCTACTGTAAATGTGCGTTGGAAGTGGGTGTCTAGAAGAGCTTTAAGAGCTGGACCTGTTTCAATGCTTAGGAAAACTTCCACTCCCCCCTCCCCTGTGCCATCTGTTCCACCCCCACAGGGAATGAACCTGTCTGTAGAGGTTGCTCCTGAACTTCCCCCAAGAACTTTTAGCTCGGAATATTAAGTAGCCCGAACAGACTCATAGTTAACTCAGTCCCCGAATAAGGGACCTAGATTATCTCTGGATAGAGATCTTAATGGTTTTACAACGTTAAAACCATGTAGACTGCTAAAGGATCAAAGTAGTGACTTTTTAAAAGTCCATTTAAACTTTAAGTGAGCATTTAATCTCTCATCAGAAAGATAAAGCCATAAAGGTGCCACTGGGCTCTAAAGAGAGACCTTGAATTTCACTTGGTGGGCAGGTGAGCTTCAAAACCATCTGAGTTTCCCACACTGCACACCACAGACCTTCCATTGAAGCAGAATTTCAGAGCCCCACAGCCGTGACCTGCCTTGTTCTCTTTCTGAAAGATGGCTCTGTTTTAAGGACAGGTTGCTTTTCAGGCCTCTGAAGGGGGTAGGTCTGGATGGGAGAGGCCATCCAGGTGTGCATGGGAATGGCGGTGGTCTGCCATGTGTAGTGGTCTTCTTTGATCACAACATGTTTTCCCACAAAGGGTCAATTGCCTTTTTTTTTGCCAGCCCAGTCTGGGTTGTTGTCATGGGAAAACTTGATTCACACAGAAGTCTCTTGGTTTGTGCATCAGGAAGAGTGGATCTCATGTCTCATCTTTCCCCCCATTTCTCTTCTTGGAATGCTTTATGAGTTTGCATATGCTTCTCTGTCTCATCTTTTCAAGTGTTTTCATTCCTAATAATGTGGGTTTTTTTGTGGGTTTGTTTTTTTTTTTGGCACAGGCTCACTAAAGTCTGGACATACACTTGGTAGGCAGCTTTCAGCGTGGCTGGTTTGTGTAGGCAGGGACATAGAGCCCTTGCTGAGCCTTAATGTGCCACAGGCTCCTCAATTTGGGGCATTCTTTTGAGTTGGCAAATTCCTTCAGAGAGCATACGGGGAAAAAAAGGGAGCTTTGGTCCCACTGTGGAAGGTGTTTTGTGTGGGATGTAGCACAAGATTTTGTGCCAGTCAGGGTCATGGATACCTGTTTGTTTTGCCCTTCTACAAGTATTGCAGACTATGTGAACATTATGTCACTGTGACCTGTTGACAATGCTAGTATCTGGGAGATGGGAGCAAGGGGAGAAATGGGCTTTCCCAATTATCAGGTACATGCATGCTGTTAAATTTTTTCTAGCTGTTAAATCAGCTGACAGTGGAATATTCTTGAGGCGGATTCTGGCCTGTGATAAGAGCTGACCAAGGGACATAAACGATGTGTGAGTGAACCTGTGCCCCAGCACTAAAGAGTTTCTTCTGAGTCTGCTCTTCCCGAAGCTCAGGGAGCTGTGCTCCTGGGGACTTAACTGCCCATCTGTAGCAGCCCCATTTGGGTGTTTGCAGGTCACCTAAAGATCTGACTGAAGAGCAAAAAGAAACTCCTGAGTGATGAGCCTTTTCTCTTGCTGGAGGTGGGATGGGGTGGGGACAGTGCTTTCAGACCTGTTGGGAGAGGTACACAGTCACTGGCTGCCATTGCAGGGGACTGAAACTCACTTGATGAACCTGGAGTTTGGTGGGAAGAGCTGATCCACTTTACTGTTGAACTTCTTAGTGATTCTTGCAAAGCATGTGAAATTCAGCAAAGTTACAAAAAAAAAAAAAAAAAGCACAGGATCTTACCTATGGAAGCGGAATCTTCCTTCTGAGGCCCTTCCTGGATGGTGAGCACCCATATCTGGGCACCTCGTGTCATCATCCATATTAGCGTCTACATCTGTGCCAAGCTCTGAAAATCTTGGACTCCTTGCTGGAAGCAAGCAGCCTCCCATTATATCCCTGGACCACATCTCTGTCTGTGCATGCCTGAACTCTCCCTGCAGCCACCAGCTGGTCCTCTCATACTGTCACTGGCTCTACCTCTCAAGCTTTATTCATTCCTTTGCCTTCCTGGTCTTCCAGAAGCATAACATTTGACAGGTCACCTTTACTGCTAAAACCAGTCACTTTTTGTTCTTGAATCAGATATTTATGTGGCTTGTAAGGCTTTGCATTTAGCCCAGCCTTCTTTGTCTTACATACCATGTTGTCACCCATTATATCTGTGTCACAGTCATTCCCATCCATTTCCATCCTCATCATATTTCTCCTGCCTTGGGACCTTTGCATGCATTGTTTGCTCGGCCAGGGAAGTGTGACACCTTGTTCTCTTTAGTCTCTGTTCCTCCAAATAGAATGCATTGTTGAGGCCAAACGGAGTTAGCTTCCTCTTGGTATACAAGTAGGTTACAAACATCCTGGTTTGGAGTATACCTTTAAGACAGGTCCCTGAATTTGGGGACAGAATTTCTTCCTACAGCGGCTTTGCAATCAACCCTTGTGAGAAGAGTCTGGCCCCAAATGAAGCTCAGGTGCTTCTGGGTGCTGTTTATGCTTGATGGATGCATAAGCTTATATAGAGGCAAGGTTTTTCCTTCTAGCTTAGCCTTCCCAGATGGGGGTGGTCCTGGGATTCTATTCAAGCTGGTCCCTTGTGTAAGGCCACCATAGGTGCCTTATGACATCTCTAGGTGCTTGAAGACTGAAGGAAGGTGGTAATAATCTTTTTCTAATAACAAGGCCAGCACTATCCCAAGTGAGCTTTGTGTCCCAAGCTTAAGGGGAGCATGAATCGAATGGCAGTGGAGAAGTGAGCAGCAAACTCGCTGTCTACAAGCCAGACACCAGAGGGCATGTCATAAGAATCAGCTGCTGAGGCAGGTACAGATCTGAGGCTGTATGTGCAGCCCCGTGAGCTTTAGGGAGGAAGATTCTAAAGCGATCACACCTGCAGAGCATTTTCTGGCAGTAGGCAGGAATCACCTCAAACTAAGTTTCTCTGATCACTTTGCCTCTTAGGATTGCTCTGCACGCTGGCCTGAATTGTTTGTTGTCGATACCAAGAAGCTGGATGCCTTTGAGCCATGGCTAATGTGTTTAAATGATTCCTTTATTAAGATTTCGTGACCATGCGATAGTCCACTCCACTTCCTAACTGAACCAGCAGAGCAAACATGCAGTTATTCGAGGGACATATTTGTCATTCTTTGGTCTGTTTATTTGCCAGAAAGAAAAAAGAAAAGAAAACCGTAAAAGCAAAGGGTTACCTACAAGTGCTTCGATGTGTGCTGGAGTGTAAGCCTGCAGGTATGCAGGCTTGTTTAAGGCTTGTTCTGTCCGCAGGAGAGTTGGAGAGCCCCAGAGGGTAAATGCTGGTGCTGAGTTGAAAGTAGAGTATGTGAATGAAGCCACCCAGGAGTTTTCTTCTTTGGTCACCTACAGGCGTGCATAGCTTTGTCAAGGAGCACAGGCCCAAGGCCTATACAAACAGTCGTGTGGGTGTGTTAGAATCACAAAGACATTGCAAGTAGGTCCTAAGCTATGTCTCTAAGGGGGCCTTCAATTTGACAAGGCGATGAAGAGTTAGTGCTGGCAGGTTTAAGAAAACAAACACAAAACTAGGCTGGGTTGCTGACTTGGTGCCTTATGGCCTATTCCCATCCCTCCCCTGAACTTCTGGCACCTTGCCGTTTGGAGCTATTTTTATACCTGTCTCTTCTGGCATTCTAGATCTCGAGTGATCTCAGGGCCATGACCACCTCTTCCTCCTGCAAGGCGCTTGAACTCTAGGCTCTATTCTCTTGAGTAAGCACTCTTTATGGAGGAGGTCTTGAAAGAGACAAGACCACCACCTCCCTCTCCTAATCTAAACTAAGAGTTGAAGAATCAGACTCTCACCTGCCTTCTGGACAGAGGAAAACGATGAAATCAAGTTTGTGGTATTGCTTTTGAAACACCAGCTTAAAGAGCAACATGGTTAACAGTTCTTTAAAAAAAAATAGTAACCCAACCCTATAGGGTACTAGACCCTCCTTTGTTTTCAGTAGAGAGTTTTGAAGATGGACAAGTGAGACATAACTCCAAAACCAGAAAACAAAAGACTTCACTTTCCCTGGAATATGAAAGTTTCTTCAAGAGCAACATTCTATGGTGAGGGGTGGTGGTGGTGGTGGCGGCAACTTTCTGTAAAATTGGTGTGGTCAACCATGTAATGGAAAAGTTGTCAAAGGAGAGACACAGGTTATAGGTCACAGGAGTAAACACCATCATTTTAACACCTGGAAGTGTGCACACCATCACTCTAATTAAGCACCAATTAGAATAAGAGATGCCTCTTGATTTAATCAGGAAAATTTTTTTAAAAAAATTGGATGTTTGGTGCTGGAAGGGACAGTTGATAGGGTTTTGTTGGTGGATGGTTTGGGTCTATCCATGGGCTGTAGGTGGATTGTGTGTGCCGATTCTGATTCAGTACCTCCATTTTTAGGGTGTTTAAAAATATATATACCTTTATCGTACAAAGGGGTTTTCAAATTTAACCTATCGGTTCATGAGTAAAATGCATCTTGATGTCACCCTTTCATCATTTCTCCATATCTCCCACAACCCTCTCCATCCTCTGTTTTTCTAGTTCCATTGCGACATAGGATATGATGGCTGCCTTCTCCCACCCTCCCTCTCTTGATTTGTTTAACCCTCTCCCCTTGACCTCACTGCAAAATAAATAAATGCAAAGAAATGGATGGACTCAGGATATTGAGATTGGCACCATATATGTGGATGGATTGGTTTAACATGCTTACCTGTGGCTTTAACAGCCAAAGGTCAAACCTGGATGCCCCACATGTCAGGGCTAGCTACATTTATTCAAAGGTGTTTCCAGACAATAAGCGATGCTGTGAGCCCCCTAAGGAGATTCTGTAGGTGGTCATGATGGTGGGTCTCTGGGAGAAGTGATCAGCTTCCTGTGTAAGTGTCTGCGTTTTCATGTGCCCTATGTTTTTCTTTGGAAAAAAAAAAAAGCAATAGCCAAAATGGTCAGGGCAGTGAGGGTCTGCTGTGAATGTTTTTTTGTTGTTGTTGTTGTTTTTGTTTTTTTACACACAGGACATAATATTCTTTTATTTCCAAATATTGGAGTTCATGTCGATACATTTCATTATATATGATCCTATGCACAAAGCAATTGGGTTATTGAAATCCCCTGTTAGAATATCATAGGCATATTCTAGTTCTTACAAATGAGGAAAGTCATGTGACCTACTTTTCTTTGGGTCTGATTTACTTTTTTTTTCTGGTTGGTATACTTTTTTTTTTCTATTGTCAAAGTGATGTACAGAGAGGTTACAGTTTCATATGTTAGGCCTTGGGTACATTTCTTGTACTGTTTGTTACCTCCTCCCTCATTCCTCCCTCCCCCCTGCTGTGAATGTTGATGGCAATTCATCTATTTTCTTTTTCTTTCCTCTAGAGCCTGATAGCATTATTGAAAAGGCATCTCATTCAGGCATGATAAACCCCAGCCGGCAGTGGCAGACACTGAAGCAGAACACAGGAGTTGCGCACTTTGAGTATCAGATCCGCGTGACCTGCGATGACTACTACTATGGCTTCGGCTGTAATAAGTTCTGTCGGCCCAGAGATGACTTCTTTGGACACTACGCCTGTGACCAGAATGGCAACAAAACTTGTATGGAGGGCTGGATGGGGCCCGAGTGTAACAAAGGTGTGTATGTGTGTGTGTGTGCACATTTGTGCTGGGCAAGGTGGCCAGTCCTGGCTGCTTGTTGCTTTGAGTGTGCATTCCCCCTCGCTCCAGCAGTCAGGCAGCAGGTTGCTATCTTAGGCAGGGTGAGGCTTTTTTTTTTTTGGTCTGTTATCTAGGACTGGAACGTGAAGATGCAGTGTGTAGAGGAGGCAGGCGGTGGCCCCTTCCAGATTGCCTTTACCAGCTGGTGTCCCCATCCCCCAGCTGCTGGGAGTGTTGGCTGCTAACAGCTCACAGCTGCTCCTTCTCCAGGGAATTGTCCTTGGCCACGCAGGAGCCACTCCATGTCCTATTCCTGCAGCTCACAGTTATTGAGTGACTGACAGAAGGGGCACAAAGGCCAGCCCCCTTTGCCTTAATGCGGTGGCACAAGATTCACACTCCTGAGCATCCCCCTGGGATGGGGCTGAAACCAGACTGCAGCTGAGACCACATCCTTGCTCAGTTTCTTCCCCAGCCCCATCTGCCTCCCTTACTCCCTTTAACCCTGTACTCAACACCCTTCTCAGCCTTTGTGTCTAAGGAACCAAATACCAGCGGGGAAGGACCATGTTAACCCAGCTGCTGTCTGAGTCCTGAGCTCAGGTGGCCTTGCTGCAAACTTACACCAGGCATCTTGGGGCGAGGGGCACTCTGATGTGGAGGGAAAGACTGAGCCCACTCAAAGGGGAGTGTAAGCCTTCAGAATTCTTCACTGCCTCCTGTCCCAGCCCCTTATACTAGAGCTCAGTGATTATCTAATGTGCCTAGCAATTTGATGGGAATTCTAGTGAGCCATTTGTTATCCTCTCATGAAGAATAATGCACTCTGCTTATCTTACATGATAGTTAAATTCTTGCATGAGAAACTTGAAAAGAAGGAATTTTTGAACTTTGAGTGGGGCACTGTTGGGAATTTGAGGTTTCATGTGAAGTACTGCTGTCTTCACTCACTGGTGATGAGACATTTTGAATGGGTGGCATATCCAGAATCTAGAGGAAGGCAGGAACTGACCCTGTCTGTCATGTTTTAAAAATCAGCATTTAAACTCTGATGGTAGTGTTTTTACATGTTAGTTCCATTTCTTTTTAATGAAGGAAGTATAAGATTTCTTTGTGAGAATACAGAAGTACAACCAGATCGGGCTGCAGGATTAGCTGGCCAAAGGAAGCCAGCCTGGTTGGCTCTGTTAGCCCCATGGGATTGTTGAAACTAGGCATTTTGCTGGTGGGGGTAGGGGGAGCTAGTGGGGAGGTTCAAGGAGGATGGAGCTCAGCTGAAGATACCCTGATAGGACAGTGAATGGGATGAGGGTAGGCGTGGCAGGGTGGGAATTGACTGGGCAGGGGCTCAAGGAGCTGGATAGCTATTGTACAGATTGCATGAAGGATTCCCTTCCCCCATCATTTGTCTGCATTATGTCCCCAAACAGTATCATGTTTTGGGGCTCTGTTAGCATGACCTTGAAGTTTAAAGCTGGATTTGTTATTTGGGCCCCTCCCATCTTCTTCTTACAATGGCCTTGATATGGGATCTCTTAAAATCATGGATTTTGTAGGCTTAATGGACCAGGCCATTCTCATGACTGATGGTGGCTAGGGACCCAGGCAGCATGCTGACACACCCTTCTGTTTTGTTTTTCTTTTACAGCTATTTGCCGACAAGGCTGTAGTCCCAAGCATGGGTCTTGCAAAGTCCCCGGTGACTGCAGGTAAATGACTAAATTGGTCACTAAATTGTGTTTTTCTTAACTTTTGTTTTTTTCTGTAATGCTTGGCTTTTTTTGTGAATATACTGCTGCTTTTTCTTTGGACAACAAGAAAGCTTTAAAAAAAATTTTAGGCCCATCCGAAACTTATTAAATTATACCAGCTGTCTGGTGGAATGCACACAGTGAGTTTTCTCTTGAAAAACAAAAAAGGAATTGTTAGTATGGGCCTCACCAGTGACTTCATGTATTAACTGTCCTGTAAATGGATAACACATTTTTGTAATCTTCCCCCAAAGTGCTAATGGACTAGATGGAGGGACATGGCTTTGTTTCCTTAAGTCTCCTCCTCTTCCTCCCCCCTGGCTTTGGCTTTTCCTCTCTCTGCCCTCCCCCACTTTTCCCATCAGTAGGCGAAAGTCCAGCATTCTTTAGAATGGGATTAGTACAATCTCCTGGCCCTTTGCAGGCAGGAGGCTGGGCCTGTGCTGAGAGGTTAATGGCTGTGCTGGAATCTGCTCAGTTGAGCCTGATGAATGTAGACTTTTGCTGGCGGCCTTTGAAGTCAGTTCTTTTATGGTCCAGGAACAATGCAGAAGCCAAAGGGAGACCTATCTGGACTGCTTCCTCATGAAGGTTTTTGGAGACTTCTTGAAATGTATATTATGCCACTTTGGGAAAGGCTCATTTCAGGAAATACTGTGGCATTTCCGCCGTGTCTCACACTTTACTCTCCCATCCTGTCAAATGAGCAGATTTAATGTGACACTAAGTGGATCCTTGAGGCCTGTCACCTTTGTCCCCAAAGCTCAGTTTAGGAATCAGTCTAAACTAGCACACCTCCAACAATTGTGGTCAACTGGAGCTCTTATTCACATGCTGAGCCTGATTCCATCGGCGTTGGGTCCAGTTTCCCCAGTAATGACAGTGCAGCTGCTGGGAACATCCTTGGAGAATCATTGCACCTAGACTGCAGTGTTCAGTGCCATTTCCCAGAACTAAACAGGGCACTGTGCAGGCTCCTTGGCTCCTCCCCACTCCATCCCCAGCCTTTGGTTTGGTCCAGGAACCTGCTTGTGAAAGTTGGCCATGTGACTTCACCTGTGAGTGAATCTGAAGGCTGGTGCTTTAAAGAGATTCCCTGAGAGGCTTTACCTTGCTGATTCTACCTGCTTTGTGTGTGGTTGGAAACACTGAACTTGAGGCTGAAATGAGATTCAGGGCTGCTGGAAATAAGAACAGATTACCCTGAAATTGTTTCATCCCCATTTGTGTGTGTGTATGTGTGTGTGTTTTCTGTTTTGTATTGGGTTTAGCTTTTTAAAAATGTATATTTATTACAAAGGTGGTGTATAGAGAGGTTGCAGTTTCATAATAATTCTGAAAGTGGATTTTCTAGAAGACCATGGGAATTCACCTACCAACCCCCTGGGTGGCAGTGCGCTGTAATGTTTAACAGCGTTACTGTACTATCAGCTGCAGAGCAGGAATCCACCTACTGTAACTCTCCTTAATTAAAGGTGTTCTGGAGAAAGTCGGAACTGTGGTGCTATTAGGGACTCAGAGCCTGTTCCCTGCTCCGATGAGTATCAGCCCGGCTGATGGAGATTTGTGCTACTGTCATCAGAATAAACACACTGCTGCTCAGGGGAGGGCCCTCCCAGCCAGAACAACAGGCTTTGTTTCCAGAATTGAGCCCTTTCTCTTTCGAAGTCTCACCTCCTACTCCCTGCCCAGACACGCACTGGTGCTCTTATTTACTTAAATTGCCACTTTCCCACACATCATTTGCATAGTCTCCCAGCCCAGTTCCTTCTCCTTGCTTTAAAAAAGAAAATCAAAACAGAACCTTCCAGCTAAGGAAGTTCAGGTTGGGTCCTGCTCCAGAAATAGTTGCATGGCAAGTACCTGTAAGTTGTCTTTTGGATTATGTATTACACAGGGTGTTGTTGGTTTGTGTTTTTTTTCCCCCTCCTGCACATGCAAAACTTTCCTAGTTTTGTTCTCAAGTAGACTCAGGTTGCCTCTTTCTGCAAAGCCTGCCAGTGATACCAAAATTAATTATGAATCATCCTATGAGGAAAGTCACTTGAATTTCTCATGAGAAATCTTAATCATATATTATTAAACTGGGATAACTTGGTGGATGCCTCTTTTAGGGTCAGTATTTTTATTTGTTTTCTTTTGAAGTCATCCATGGCCTCTTGTGGTTGCTTTTTTATGCTTGGGGATTGAACTCTTATTAATTAAGAGGTTAGGTTGGGCCCTCAGCTGTTTTCCCCTGCTTTTATTAGGCAAATTGAAGAGGTGTAGTCATCCTTAATTTGGAAGGGTTTTGAAAAGGAAGAGACACCAGGACCAGGGCTGTGTCCCTATCAGTTCTCATAGTATCTCCTGGGCTAAAAATAATCAGATTGACAGTGGCTTCCAGTCCTCCATGCCTCCCATTGACTGGAGTGTCTGCTTTTTGTACAAAGAATTATTCCTACCAGATGGGTTCTTAAATAGTCACTTGTCATTTAGGCTCCGGGTCTATTTTCCAAAAAAACAGAATCCTGTCTGATTAATTTAAAACCCCACATTCTAGTGGTTCTCTTGTGTTTGGGTGTGGACAGCTTGTTTTTAAGAAGTTAGGAAGTGGTTAGTCGGTATTCTCAGGGGTTAAGTTGATTTGCAGCCGTGGGTGATTAGCTATTTGCTAGATCCCTATAATTTTCCCATGACAAGGATTTGCTTGCTTCGCCTCTAGCTCTCTGGAACCAAAAGCCCTTATTTTTGGGGAGTTGGGGGGGGGCGTTGTTTTTCAGAGTTACAGCTGAGCCGCTTACTGGGTGGCTAGCTCTGACTATAACTTTTTCCCAGGTCCTACTGTGGAATGATTTTGGATGACCCACATTGGCCTCACTTTTCATTCTACCGGCAGGCTGGTGTCCCCTGCCTTCTCCCATCCCTTTTTGTTAAAAGCTTGATTTTGAGAAGGTGGTTAAAGTTTCAGAGAGCTTGAAACCTGAGGGGAGAATGGTTTGAGACCCTGCCCTCTCTCTCCCACCCCAGGTGAAGGTTTATGTTTGTGTTTTTGTTTGGTGATCAAAGACACCATTTGGTTTCAAAAGAGTCTGATGAACAAGGAGCGTATAAAGGAAACTCAACTCCCCTAAAACTAGATAAACTAAGTTGACCTCTGTCTCTCTTCTCTCTCTCTCCTCTCTCTCCCCTCTCTCTTCCCTCTCTCTTCCCTCTCTCTCTGCAAAGTGAGAAATGACTAAATTAGCATGGACAGCCACTGTAATGGGTCATAAATTATCTGTGGAATTGGTTTCAAGTGTTGCCACCTCCCCTGCTTTCCCTGCAGGAGTTTAGAGATCCTACCTACTCTTTGCAGAAAGAGGAGTGCCTGCCTCCTTTCTGTGTGTGTGTGTGGTTTTTTTTTGTTGTTGTTCTTTTTGTTGTTTTGTTTTTGGGCTTGTACTAGGGCTTGAACTCAGGGCCTTGTGCTCTTGCTTGGCTTTTTTTTTTTTTTTTTTTTAACACAAGGGAGACACTGTTGAGCCCCAATTCCCACTTCTAGCATTTTTAAAATGCTGGTTAATTGGAGATGGCTATCAAGGACTTTCTGGCTTGGGTTAGCTGTGAGCCACAATTTTCAAATCTTAGCCTCTTGAATTACTAGGATTACAAGTGTGAGCCACCAGGGCCCAGCTCCTTTTGGTTTTATAAAGTAGCATCATGAGGGATTTTCCTGTCTGATTTGGTGTTTCCTTGAGTTTCTATGCACCGGAGTTATGACTTGCTGTTGAGACAAAGCCCAGCAGAGCTGCAAGTCCCATATTGGTGGAGAATTTGCACATCTATTCTCAGCAGGGGTCCTTTCCTTCTATGGTCTGTCCTGACTAAGTCCTAGGATTGATTTATTCCAGGCCTCCACCTTCAGCTCATTTGTGGGAGCTGGAGAAGAGAGTGATTTTTTGTGGAGGGCACCCCATGATGGCTCCTCCCCAGGCAGCCCTTCTATTGTCAGGAATCAGCTGGGAGGGGATCTCAGCCCATCTGTGAAATGTTTACAGGGAGCCCCTGGCAAGCCTTGAAAGTCTGCCATCCTATCTCCCAGCCAGAATAAAACAGAAACAGACTGGCCTGTAGTGTTTTAGCCCTGCAGATCCCCCTTCATGTTCAGAAGGCTAAGCAGGCTGTGCTGTGTTGTCTGTCTACAGGTGCCAGTATGGATGGCAAGGGCTGTACTGTGATAAGTGCATTCCCCACCCAGGATGCGTCCACGGCACCTGCAATGAGCCCTGGCAGTGCCTCTGTGAGACCAACTGGGGGGGGCAACTCTGCGACAAAGGTACACCATCCGGGAAGAGTCCTGGGAGGTGGGATGCACACCTCAGGAAAGATGAAATATTGGGGTGGGACAGCGGGTTGTGTTGTGTGTATACTGGGGTTTGAACTCAGGGCCTGGGTGCTATCTTAGTTTTTTCATTGGAGGCTGGTGCTCTTCCACTTGAGCCATAGCTCCACTTTCAGTTTTTTGCTAGTTCATTGGAGATAAGAGTCTCCTGGACTGGACTGCCCAGGCTGTCTTAGAACTGTTATCCTCAGACCTGAACTTTCTGAGTATCTAGGATTACAGGTGCCCAGCTGGGTGATTTGGTTTTAACTTTTCTTTTGTGGTACTGGTGATTAAACTCAGGGCCTTAAGCTTGCTATGGAAGTGCCCTGTGACCAAGCTACATCCCTGAATCGGTTTGAATTGGCTTTTAATACTATGGAGGTATTTTATTATTTTAGGGACAATTTTTTTTTTAAGAGAGCTGAGGCGAGAGCCATGGCAGGTGGGTGAATAGTCCTTACAGTCCTCTCATTGTGACTTTTGGGATCTTTTTTGGCAGATCTCAATTACTGTGGGACTCATCAGCCGTGTCTCAATGGGGGAACCTGTAGCAACACAGGCCCTGACAAATATCAGTGTTCCTGCCCCGAGGGGTATTCAGGACCCAACTGTGAAATTGGTAAGTAGTCCAAGCTGAGTGAGAAAACCTTACTTCATTTTTTTCGGCACACTGAGTTTAAAAGATAGACTCCAGCCACTCTAAAAAAGATGAACATAGCTTCTGAAGCTAAGACTTGTTATTCAGTCCTTGGATGGGTCTGTGAAACTTTTGGTCTCTAAATTGTTTAGGGTGGTGTGATTAGGGTAGGAGTTTTTACAGTGGTGCTCTGGGCTCCAAGGTATGATAGAATGTGGTTGGGGAAATCTTAAGAAAGATAACCCTTCTTCTTTCCTAGACACACCAGGGTTACATCACACACTTGGCTTTTACTTTTTGCAATATGCCTAGACTGGGTGGCTGAGGGTGTGGGCCTTGGGTGTGGGGGAGGGGCAGGCATGGAGTGGGTGTCTCAAGCTGACTGTTCTGGTTTTCACAGCTGAGCACGCCTGCCTCTCAGATCCTTGCCACAACAGAGGCAGTTGCAAGGAGACCTCCCTGGGGTTTGAGTGCGAGTGTTCTCCTGGCTGGACTGGGCCCACATGTTCTACAAGTAAGTCTAGGCTTTTGGTCAGCATCTTTTCTGGAGGGTTAAGATAGGGCTGGCGAGAGATATTGGGCTTGTTCTACATAATGATCTAATGACAACTTTGTCAGGGTGGGAGAAGAATGGGTGCTATCTGGAGTCTGGTGGAAGTCTCCAAGAGCCTCCATCGAACCTGTCAAGGAGCAACTGTGATTGGCAGAGATTTCTCATGGGACAGCTCCTCTTAAGCATGTGCTTGCTGGAGCTCTGACACCTTCAATCCTGGTTATTCTTGACCAATGGGGAAGCTTTTTCAGGGGAATTTACTACTGAATGTTTTTCATCAGACCAGGCTGCAGAGCTACTCCACTGTGAGAGCTGGCCCTGTGTCAGAACTTGAGGGGATGCCTCACAGTGCGGAGCACTGGGTACCGCAGATTCATTCCACAATGAGGCAGTTCTCTGGTCTTAAATGAGATCCTGGAATCTGAGGTGCAGCCAGGCTTGAAAACCACTGTCATTAGGGCCCTCAAGAGCAGTGCGCAGTATGGTTTAGGATGTGGGTTTTGGGGTCAGAGACCTGGACTTGCATCTAAACCTCACCCAGTACTTAGAGGGCTCCATCAGGCTTCTTGGTGCCTTGCTTAAACAGGATAGTAGTACTTCTCAGCTGTGAAGGATGTCATGAAGCCTCTGTTGGTGAATGCACATTGTGGCTCACATCGTAACTGAAGTGTGTGTTGGGGGGGGGGGGCGGGTGTCTCTCTTATCCAGTGCAGACTTGGAGGGTGGAGCATCTGGGTGTGTTCTTGTGGGAAACCTGAACAACAGATGAGAGGAATAGGGTTTTCCACCTGTAAAGAAGTTACTTTTCGACACCTTCTTTTTGTGACCTCTGAGCCTGGATGAAAACAATTTCTTTCGAAGATTATCGAGTGTTGTCACCAAGTTGATGCTCCAGCTGTCTTTTTCTCCCCCACTGCTTAAGGGGGGATTAAATGAACTGGGGCAGTGGGGGATTTAAAGCTAAAATCAAGGCTGGGGCCTTTGCATCACCCTCCCACTTGCCCTACTCTAGCTTTGCTTATAGTTTGCTTATAGCTGCCATTGAGCTCCTCTGGAGGGTTGTGACTGTATTGTCTGATTACCAAATGGATTGAAATTAAATTGTTCTCTCCCCCCCAATTGAACAGACATCGATGACTGTTCTCCAAATAACTGTTCCCACGGAGGCACCTGTCAGGACTTGGTAAACGGATTTAAGTGTGTGTGCCCTCCCCAGTGGACTGGCAAGACGTGCCAGTTAGGTAAGACAATTCTTGTGACTCTTAATTCCTGAACTAAGGGGGTGGCTTTGCTATTCAAAGCTGGGAAGAAAGATGAGCATGTGGCCAGCGGTGGTGCAAGTTTGCTTGCATTCTATCATCTTAAGAAGTAATTTATTATCAAGAGTCTCTTGGGTCCTGGAGAAATAACTTGAATGCAAATGGACTGGCTTTTTTAGGCCCTGTGGGAAAGTTGTGGGATTCCATGAACCATGTCAATCCCTCTGTCCTAGGAGTGTTCAGCTGGGTTCCAAACAGGGATGATCTCATGAGGAATGAGCTGTCTGCATTCTTCTTGCCCCACTGAAATCCCGGCAACTAGGCTGCACTGGGTTTTGCACGGAAATGCCTGGTGGCTTTCTGCTGTTCTTTTGGGGACCAGTTGTGAACCAGCAGCTGGAATGTAATCAATTAGCATTCCTTATTGGATAACCGCTAGGGAGAAGGCTTAGATGCTCAAAATATTAGGAGCCTAGTATTTCTTATTTAGCTGGCTTGTTAAGATGCCCCTTATTTCAGATCAACTCTGTTGGTTTGGTGCCTCTTGGGGGAAGGGGGGGTTGGGGGTGCTGAACTCTGTTTCTCCTTGCTCATCCTTGTTTCTTTTCAGATGCAAATGAATGCGAGGCCAAACCTTGTGTAAATGCCAAATCCTGTAAGAATCTGATTGGCAGCTACTACTGTGATTGTCTTCCTGGCTGGATGGGTCAGAATTGTGACATAAGTGAGTGACTGTGTTGATTTGCCTTGTTTTCATGAAACTTTGGTATTGAAAGCTCTTGCCTATTAATTCACTCCATTTCTAAGACATTCAAAAGATCTGATGTTGAGGACTGAACTTGCAGCCTTGTATATGGTAGACAAATGAGCATCACCGAGTAGGAGGAAACCCTTCTAGCGGGAATGTTTTTGGAAAAGGAATGGTGAACACAGCAAGGAAAACATATAATTTATCAGCCTCATTAGCTGCTAACAGTAGCCATATTCTGATAAAGTGATTAACACAATGATGTGAAATTTCACTCCCTCAGTTTGGGAGGGTCCCCACCCAGTGTAATATGTATTACCTTATCTCACAGGAAGCCTAGAGGAAATCTGATTTGCAATTTTATCTGTACTGAGTGGATAAGTCTTTTCAATGAAGCCCAACTTCAATATCAAGTGCTTCTATAATGTGATGATTTATTTGTTTTTTAGATATTAATGACTGCCTTGGCCAGTGTCAGAATGACGCCACCTGTCGGGTACGTTAAATGTTTGCATAAATGAAAAGCTTGCCAATTGACAGCAAATTGTAAGATTTATATGATGCTTGGGAGAGCTGTGTCCCTGTGAGATTTAAACATGCAGGTGAAATATGAGTCCCTGGAAGTTTTACTTGGGTTCATGTAACTAACTCCAGCCTCCCAAGAGTCATTTCAAAGGCATGCATGCAGAAAGTACTAACCCCTGGAGAGAGGCTTGGCTTTTGGGCTATTTCCGTGAATCAGTAGAACCATAGTTCTTTAAACCGCTGGAGCTCTGTGTTTGTGGAATACATAGAAAAAAAAGCATGTTTCTTCCCCCTCCCCTTCTCCTCTTCCAGGATTTGGTTAATGGTTATCGCTGTATCTGTCCACCTGGCTATGCAGGCGATCACTGTGAGAGAGACATCGATGAATGTGCCAGCAACCCCTGTTTGAATGGGGGTCACTGTCAGAATGAAATTAACAGATTCCAGTGTCTGTGTCCCACTGGTTTCTCTGGAAACCTCTGTCAGGTGAGCGGAGACAAGAACATCAGATCTGGGCTAAGGTTTTATGGCACAGCCTCCTCCCCATGGTCCTGGCCTCACCCCTGATCCCAGCCCCATACTCTTGTGTCTGGGGTTTCGTGACAGCTAATGAACTAGGGAACCTCTGCTAGACAGATGCTGGTGGAAGGAGATGCTGATAAACAATTTCTTCTTAGCTTCTGTAGCATGTCTATTTTGGTTGGGTTGCCTTCATCCTCTCAGCTCTACTGCCCCTCTGGTCTGCTCTGCATTTTTTTTTTGGAGGTGTGTTGGTACTAGAGCTTGAGCTTGGGTCCTAGGCACTGTCCCTTAGCTTTTTTGCTCAAGACTGGCACTGTTCACACTTGAGCCACACCTCTTTGCTCATGCCTGGTTTTTGGTGGTTAATTGGGGATGAGTCTCATAGGCTTTCCTGCCTGGACTGGCTTTGAATCTTGATCCTTAGGTCAGCTTCCTGGGTAGCTAAAATTACAGGTATAGGCCACAGTACCCGGCTTGCCATGCATTCTGTTAACTTGGACTCTGGCATTCCCTACGACAAGAGATGTGTCATGTCCAGGGTGTCTTATAGAAGCAGATGGGGAGGAGTCTGATTCCGTAGAATCAGAAGCTGCTCTCCTCAGAGAAGTGATGGCAATGCCTTTTGTTTTACTTTTATTTCTGCCCCTTCTTCCTTGTTCCTGATCATTGCAGCTCAATATAGATTATTGCGAACCCAACCCCTGCCAGAATGGTGCCCAGTGCTACAATCGAGCCAGTGACTATTTCTGCAAGTGCCCAGAAGACTATGAGGGCAAGAACTGTTCCCACCTGAAAGACCACTGCCGTACCACCCCTTGTGAAGGTACCTCTCTCCCTTAGGACCTAGATGCGTCCAGCCCTTCTCTTATCGCATATTTGCTACCTCCCCTAAGGCTCGCAGAAGTAGTATGTAAGAAAGGAAGACTGATAGGTTTGCCACCGCTTTTATCTGATCGTGTAGGGAAGCCAGAACAGGTGGAAACAATCTGTTCAGGCCTGCCAATATACAAGTAGCCCAGGGGAGGGAATGTGAAATCCATTTATCATTTTGGTTCTGGGGTGGGCTGATTCGCAACACCACACCAAGACCAATTCTTCAGAGCGATGCTGTCGGTGGAACCTGGTAACAGTGGCAATGTTTCTATAATACCTGTATCAGGTTACAGTAGCCACAGGCCCCACGCAGTGTCATTGGGCATTTAGATTGTCACCAAGTGCAATGACATTCATGTACTGTTAGTTCATTTAAACATGGCCACATGTGGCTCATGCCTGTTATTTGGGGCAGCATAACCTTAAAGTTTCTGTAAGTTTCTCCTGCAGCCTTGCTTTATTAAGATTAAGGTGGAAGTCGAGCAGGCCCTTTTGCGTTAGTGAGCACTTAACAAATGAGGTAGATATTAAGAGGGATGAAAGAGGCTTAAGAAAGTCTTTAAAATGAGATTGGGGGAGAATGATAGGGGTGAGGATGATCAAGATGCAGTGTGTTCATAAGTTGACATGTTGGAATTGAAACCTTAGTACAACTACTATATTAAAAATAAAAATATAAACTATGGGATCGCCCAGCTGGAGTCTTAAACTTGGCCTATCATAGTTGGTGTGCCCAACGGAGCCTTGGTTCTCCAAGGTGTCTCAATGTCTTACCCTCTTTAGCGAAGGGTGTCCCTCTCCTGTAAGGCAGGCCCTTGACACTATGCATGTGGCTCTTTTGCTGGGATCTGATTCAAAGCCTGTATTCCAGTGATTGACAGCTGTACTGTGGCCATGGCTTCCAATGACACGCCAGAAGGGGTGCGGTATATCTCCTCCAACGTCTGTGGTCCCCACGGCAAATGCAAGAGCCAGTCGGGAGGCAAATTCACCTGTGACTGTAACAAAGGCTTCACAGGAACATACTGCCATGAAAGTAAGACTCTCATCCGGGGAAAGAGTGTGGCACTCCCTGCTCCTGTCACTGCTCAGCTTAGGGAACATTTGAGTTGGAATTACTTTCATCAGAAACTTGAGGAGATCCATTCCTAATCCCAAATCATGACATTTGGGATCTGGGAACTGAGGTTGTATTCCATTGACCAGATCATCTAGATGCTTCTGAGCCTCCAGTCAATAATGTATGGGTACCTAACTACTTCCAGTAGTTCCTTGTCTGTAGACGTTTTCTTCCCCAGGCTCACCAAATAACTGTGTGGGGTCATTGAATAAAACTGGGGGGGCGGGCACTGTCAGGAAACTTTGGCTTGATAAGCCATCTGTCAGGACAATGTCCTGTGGAGAGTAGATTTTGAGGTACTGGGTACATTTCTTAGGAGGCAGCCAGGAAAACCACAAGACAATGCTTTGCTTGGGGAGGAGGCTTCCTTGCTCTTCAGTTCTCATTTTTTTTCTTTTTCTAGATATTAATGATTGCGAGAGCAATCCCTGTAAAAATGGTGGCACTTGCATTGATGGTGTCAACTCGTACAAGTGTATCTGCAGTGATGGCTGGGAGGGGGCCTACTGTGAAACCAGTGAGTTCCTGAGGCTTTCGGGGATGGACGGTCCTGGGAGAGGGGGGCGGGGGAGAGTCAAGAATCTCACTTTCCTGGGTGCGGGGAGAGCCTTTCTTTGGAATAGAAATCTCTGGAAGTAATGCCCTAGCAGTCTCTGTAATAAGACCTCATTGCTCATGTTCTTTTAGCACTTACTGAGACTAAGGGGAGATTACCTTAGGAGCTATAGGATGAGATTGGTAGTTAAGATGACATCCCCACTTATAAATAGACTTCCTTTTTTAATATCTGTCTATCTTGATTAGAACTGTCATGGGAATACCTGAGGACCTGCATGCCACTTACTTAATGTGTAGTGACCCAATTGGAAGCCCATTTATTCCTTCAAAAGGGGCAGTTGTGTTTAGGTCGTGGGAGCACTCGTTGGCTGTCAGGACACACGTGGTAGAAAGCAGGGGTTAGAAATAGCCCTAAGGAAGCTTTGCTCCTGTGTATGGTCTGGGGATCTTCAGCTAGTGTCTCTTTTTCTGGTTCTAGATATTAATGACTGCAGCCAGAACCCCTGCCACAATGGGGGCACATGTCGTGACCTGGTTAACGACTTCTACTGTGACTGTAAAAATGGATGGAAAGGAAAGACTTGCCACTCTCGTAAGTGTTCACTGCCTGGGTCCTTGGCTCTGTCTCCTGTGAGAAGGGGGGCGTGCTGAGGCTCAGCATGAGATTTTCTTCCTCCAGGTGACAGCCAGTGTGATGAGGCCACGTGCAACAATGGCGGCACCTGCTATGACGAAGGGGATGCATTTAAGTGCATGTGTCCTGGAGGCTGGGAAGGAACAACCTGTAACATAGGTAATTCTCCTCCCCAAGTGGGATCGGCAGGGGGTATAGCCACCAAAGTATCTCTGCTTATGGTCATTTCCCTGAATCTAACTCACCTTCCTCTAGCCTACCAGATCCTCAGGGAGGGTGGTCTTCTCTGTTCTTGTCTTGTAGCCAGAAACAGTAGCTGCCTGCCCAATCCCTGCCATAATGGGGGAACCTGTGTGGTCAACGGCGAGTCCTTCACGTGTGTCTGCAAAGATGGCTGGGAGGGGCCCATCTGCACTCAGAGTGAGTGTCTTCCCCCCTGAACTCTCTCAGGGCTGCTAGAGCAGATCCTCATGTCCTTGGGGATTTGCAATCGAAACCAGAAACCAGAAGCAGCACTGTTTGATGTCTGCTTTTATATCACCTGGGTCTGTATTAATGACTTGATGGGATGCAGTCCTGACCTGGGCATGAGAAAAATCTCCGATGAGATAAGTGGAGACAGATGGCGTCTCCCTTCCCAGCTCTGGGTCTGACCAGCAGCCTTACTCCTCCCATTCTCACCCCCAGCCTCCTCAGTCCCCTACCAGGGCCTCTTCCTGTGTACATGTGTCCCACAGCAAATGAAACCGAGTGTGGTATGGGCCTGGTTCCAATTTAGCAGAGGTTTTATGTGTGTTTGGCTGGTGCTGTGACTTTATCATATGGGTATTAGGAAACAAGGGGTGATTTTTATATTTTAATATGTTTTTAAACTTCATTTTATTGTCAAGGTGGTGGACAGAGGGGTTACAGTTACATAGGTAGGGTAGCAAGTACTTTTCTTGTTGAATATTGTTACCCCCTCCCTCATTTTTCTCTCACTTTCTCCTCCCCCTAACCTCCCATCCCATGTTATAAAGCTATTTTCCAACATATTTTCTTGTGAATATCACTGTTGCTTTAGTTCACCCTTTGTCCTTTATCTCACCATTTTGTTGTTCTCCTTCCCTAATTCAGACAAACATATATACAGTATACAGGATACTAAAATAACTTCACAGGGCTAGGGATATGGCCTAGTGGCAAGAGTGCTTGCCTTGTATACATGAAGCCCTGGGTTCAATTCCCCAGCACCACATATACAGAAAACGGCCAGAAGTGGCACTGTGGCTCAAGTGGCAGAGTGCTAGCCTTGAGCAAAAAAAAAAAAAAACCAACAAAAAACCAGGGACAGTGCTCAAGCCCTGAGTCCAAGCCCCAGGACTGGCAAAAATAAAGAGAGCCTAACAATAAAAAAAAGAAAACAAGAAATAACTTCACATAGTACATTAAAACAACATCAAAGAGAAACCTCTTGTTTCCCTATCTTGGAGTTCATTTCACTTAGCATCATCTTACATGGTCATAGGCACATAGCTATTGTGTTCTCTTCTAGAACTACCCTAGTCATGGTTTTCCTCATTTGTAATAAGTTGTAATTTTCACTAAGGGCTAAGATCCCTTTTCCCGTGTCGAAGATCTCACGGTTGTCTTTTCTTTGCAGATACCAATGACTGCAGCCCTCATCCTTGGTAAGTTTGGCAGCCTTTTGAGCTCTTACATGTCCGCTGTAATGTGCATGGGAATCTCCTGGGATTGTGTTTAAAATGTAGATTCTGATTCAAGAGGTCTGGGGTGGGGCTCTACTTTTCTAACAAGCTCCCAGGCGATGCCCATCTTGGTGCTGTGTGGACCACACTTTAATTAGCCAGGTTGTGTCTTCATTTAGAGCAGCAATTCTCAACCTTGGCTGCACACAGAAATTGCCTGGGGAGCATTTAAAAGTCCCGATACCTGGGTTGCAACTGAGACCTTGGAAATTAGATTCTCTGCGGGTGAAGCCCAGGCATCAGTATTTTTGGGGTGGTCCATGCAGTGGTGAATGTGGCCAAAGATGAAAGCCACATGACAGTAATTGGCATGACTTGGTGGGAAGGATGGGTAGCTGGGCTTGTGGATTGGGAAGTTAGTAACTGAGGTGGTCTTCACTTTCTTCTTAGTTACAATAGTGGCACCTGTGTGGATGGAGACAACTGGTACCGATGCGAGTGTGCCCCGGGTTTTGCTGGGCCTGACTGCAGAATAAGTAAGGACTGCCCCATCTAGTTTTCCCAGTTGCTCTACTCCCCTGGTTCCATTCTTCAGCTTGTGAATTTTTCATCTTTACAAACAAATCAGGCACTGGTGGCTCGTGCCTATAATCTTAGTAACTCAGGAAGCTCGGCTCCAAGCCAGCCCAAGCAGGAAGGTCTGTTTGCCCACTCTTACCCCCAAATAAGCACCAAAAAGCTGGAAGTGGGGTTGTGGCTTAAGTGGGAGAGCATTAGCCTTGAGCAAAAAAGCTAAAGGGCAGTTCCCAGACCCTGAGTCAAGTCCTCCAGTACTGGCAAAAAAAGGAAAAAAAAAAAAAAGCCATAGTCAAAATTAAGTAATCTCCTGCCTCTGGCTGGGATTAAAGTGCCCCTGGATGGTTCCTCCCAGGTACTTTCCAGTAATTCCTAGGGTAGCACAGCTGCCTTGTTCTTGGGGACAGTGCCAGCCCCAGAATCTGATGAGTAAGCTATGCTGAAGCCCTGAGGAAAGTGTGTGCTTTTCCTCATGACTAACATGAAATTGTGTGTAAGTGAATGCTGGTCGAGTGACACTGGGGTAGGAACAAGCTAATGCCAGTGAAGGGGCTGGGACTGTGCTTTCATAGACCCGTCTGTGATGGATTGGATCAGGCCCTAGAGACATGACTAAAAGAAAAGTAGGAGGTAGACAATCTAGTGTTTCAGGAAGCTGAAAGTTTATTCTTCATTGTGAGGTTTCTCCTTTTATTTATTTTAAAATACTGTACAATATAGGTGATAAGAATACTTGTATTGTTTTTGTCCCCAAATTCCCAACTCAGGGATTGACTTCAGCCCTTATACCTATGTTTATACCTTATGCTTCTAGGATGGGGGTTGGCAAGCACCCTACTGGGGGCCACATCTGGCCTGCTACCTGGGTTTATAAATAGGGTTCTGTAGGCACAGAGCCACATTCATTTGTCACTTGTCTGTGTGACTACTTTTACAATACCACCACCAGAGCCCAGTAGTTGTGATAGACACGATGGACCCTGAAGTCTACAATATTTACTCTGGCCTTTTTTCAGGAAAAGGTTGCTGGTCTTCCTCTAAATTGTATTGTTAGAGACAGAGGAACTTGAGTAAAAATGGCTGCCCACAAAAATGGTTCTCAGCTGTTAAAAGTTAGAATACTGGTAAACTTTGGAGGGTCAGTGACTGATGAGTATTTTGGGAGATTCGTGCTTTGTGCCTTCACTTGGTGAACTTCCACTCATGTAAACTGCTCGTACTCACGATTTGAATGCTTTGCTATGTCTGTAAAACCTTTGCTCATTTCTTTCAGACATCAATGAATGCCAGTCTTCACCTTGTGCCTTTGGAGCAACCTGTGTGGATGAGATCAACGGCTACCGGTGTATCTGCCCCCCGGGGCACAGTGGTACCAGGTGCCAAGAAGGTATGTATGCCAGGCCCTGGGTGCCTATATGTCTTTTTAGTTTTTGAAACAAGGGCCTCATTTTGTAGCTCAGACTGGCCTTGAACTTGTGTAATTCTCTGCCTTGGTCATTCCAGTGCTAAACAATGGCTTCTGCTCCCACACCCAGCCCCGTGTGTCTTCAGGACCATCAGGCCTCCTAGACACTGGGTGGCTACTTGCAAGTGGGCCCTGTGCTCAGGGAGGGATGCACAGTGCAAGTTAATAGAGAAAGGGACCTTTCCATAGTCAGCTGTTAAACACTAATGCTAGGTAACAAACCATCCTCGAGCCCAGTGGCTTGCCAGCAGCCTTTGTTTTTGTTGCTTGTGGGTGGAGTGATTGTGCACGTGGACCCACAGGCGACACGTGGCAGGCACAAAGAGGTCGAGGTCCTCCCTAAAAGCCTGATGAGAGGGTTTCTCAGGTCACCCCTAACACTATCAACCAAAGCAAGTCACATAGGCAAGTGAGGAGTCGGGGGGGGGGGGGGGAGTACCCTGCCTGCCTCATGTCACATGGCAAAGGACATGGGTGTAACCACTTCATAACAGGGAGGAAGCAAAGTGTTAAGAACCATAATCCCTTTGGTGGAAGGAGAAACTCCTACTCAGGCTTCTCCACCTCTCAGTTTCAGGGAGACCTTGCATCACCATGGGGAGTGTGATCCCCGACGGGGCCAAGTGGGACGACGACTGTAACACCTGCCAGTGCTTGAATGGACGCATCGCCTGCTCCAAGGTAGGGTGTGAGGGCTGCTGTGGTTCTCATGTGTCCTGCAAGCACGGGGTGGGGGGGGGGGGTTGTTCCTGCTAAGCCCCCAGCTCCTGTTGTCCTCTCTTCAGGTCTGGTGTGGCCCTCGGCCTTGCCTACTCCACAAAGGGCACAGCGAATGCCCCAGCGGGCAGAACTGCATCCCCATCCTGGATGACCAGTGCTTCGTCCGGCCCTGCACAGGAGTGGGCGAGTGTCGGTCTTCCAGTCTCCAACCGGTGAAGACCAAGTGCACTTCCGACTCGTATTATCAGGACAATTGTGCAAACATTACATTCACCTTTAACAAAGAGATGATGGCGCCGGTAGGTAGCACTTTCTGCTTGTCTGGAAAGGGGTGGTACAAACCTACAATCTACTTCTTTTTACCCTAATTACAGAGCAAAACAAAGCTTAAACTTAGGCAGTTTGTGAACATCAACCCTTTCATTCTTTCATTGTCATCTACGTGTGGATTTAAAAAAAAATTTTTGTTTTAGGGTCTCACCACAGAGCATATTTGCAGTGAACTGAGGAATCTGAATATTTTGAAGAATGTTTCTGCTGAATATTCCATCTACATAGCTTGTGAACCTTCCCCTTCAGCAAACAACGAGATACATGTAGCCATTGTGAGTATAAGACCTGTTCACACCTAACTTGGATTGTAAGGGGAATAAACATAGTTAGCAAGGATCCAAATGGAGCAGATACATAGACAATAAAGCATTATACATGAGCGCTGTCATCATTTTGGAGCTGTGTCTCCCTTAGTCAAATCTGACAATTTTGCTTTTTCTAGTCTGCTGAAGATATACGGGATGATGGAAACCCTATCAAGGAAATCACCGACAAAATAATAGACCTCGTTAGCAAGCGTGAAGGAAACAGCTCGCTTATAGCTGCTGTTGCAGAAGTGAGAGTTGAGCGACGGCCTCTGAAGAACAGAACAGGTAGGTGCCTAGTGGGAAGAGTTAGTTCCTTTTTATGATGACTGTCAAGTTGATTTCCTACCACCACCCATTAAAGCCACCAGGTGCATTACTTGACAGTGCCCTCTGCCTCTGAGCAAACTCAGGCCAGCCTACCTGCCTAAGAGCACTTGGCTGCTTGGGGACAGTCACCCACTTGATCTTTCTTCCCTACCAACAAGCTATGTGTTCTCTCCTGCAGACTCCTCTGCAGAGCTGGTACTGTTTAGATCCATGTCAGGCTCTAGGGTAGAATGCCACTGAGCCTGATGTTGTGCAAAGACTACCTTGGCCTTTGCGTATCATGGTATAGCCCATCCTGAACACTGTGCAGCCCTGGGTTGCTAGATTTGTTTGATAAGCCATCAGGATATCCAGACTCATTGTTAGCAAGATGAGAAAGGGACATATCGGTAGGGAATCCAGGCTGTCCATACTTGGATCAGATTCTGGAAAGTAGCCTCCATTGTGAGCTGCCTGAACAGTCAGCATCCTCTGGACTCCACCAGAAACTGCTCTCTTGCTGTATAGAGTCAGACTCTAGGAGCTGCCTGCTGGCCTACCTGGTCTCTGGGGGCCAAAGTGTCAAGCTCTCCAGAGGCCCCGCTCCCAGTACTTGCTTTATCAAGCTGTGAATTGACAAGATGCAGTTGTGACGAGCGATTTGTTCCCATGGTACCCTTCTGAGGGACTAAGGACTGGAGAAGCAGCATTGGTATTTTTTTTCCCCTGTGGCAGTGGCTTTTTTTTTTTCCTTTTAAGTGGGGAGTAGAGATAATTGGTTCCATGCCTACCTTGCAGATTTCCTGGTTCCTTTGCTGAGCTCTGTCTTAACAGTGGCTTGGGTCTGTTGCTTGGTGACGGCATTCTACTGGTGCATGCGGAAGCGGCGGAAGCCAAGCAGTCACACACACTCGGCCTCTGAAGACAACACCACCAACAACGTGCGAGAACAGCTGAACCAGATCAAAAACCCCATTGAGAAGCATGGAGCTAACACGGTCCCCATCAAGGATTATGAGAACAAAAACTCCAAAATGTCTAAAATCAGGACACACAACTCTGAAGTTGAGGAGGATGACATGGATAAACATCAGCAGAAAGCCCGGTTTGCCAAACAGCCAGTATACACACTGGTAGACAGAGAGGAGAAGCCCCCCAATGGCACCCCGACAAAACACCCAAACTGGACAAATAAACAGGACAACAGAGACTTGGAAAGTGCCCAAAGCTTGAACCGGATGGAGTACATTGTATAGCAGACAGTGGTGGGTACTGCTCCTGCTAGGTAGAGTCTGACAGTCCTGAGGGCATTCGGGGCTTGTTTTCTTTAGACTGTTGTCATATTTGAGTCTGAGGCTGTTGTTGACTTAGAATCCCTGTGTTAATTTAAGTTTCGACAAGCTGGCTTACACTGGCAATGGTAGTTTCTGTGGTTGGCTGGGAACTCAAGAGCTGCACCTCACAGCTATGCAAAAACGAGGCGAACGCGGCCTGATGCACTGGTGTTTGTTCCCTGCAGCTGACATGTGGAGAACTGGGCTCCCGGGACCCTGCCCAGACCCTAGGCCTCGAGCTTCCACTTCTGCCAGATGTCCTAATGGTGATGCAGTCTTAGGAGCATAGTTTTATTTATATTTATTGACTCTTGAGTTGTTTTTGTATATTGGTTTTATGATGACGTACAAGTAGTTCTGTATTTGAAAAGTGCCTTTGCAGCTCAGAACCACAGCAACTATCACAAATGAGTTTATTATTTATTTTTTTTATTGTATTTTTGTTGTTGGGGGAGGGGGGCTTTGATGTCAGCAGTTGCTGGTAAAATGAAGAATTTAAAGAGGAAAAATGTGTCAAAAAGTAGAATTTTGTATAATGTAAATAATTCTTTTTTTATTAATCACTGTGTATATTTGATTTATTAACTTAATAATCAAGAGCCTTAAAAACATCATTCCTTTTTATTTATATGTATGTGTTTAGAATTGAAGGTTTTGATAGCATTGTAAACGTATGGCTTTATTTTTTTGAACTTTTCTCATTACGTGTTGCCTATAAGTCAAAATTTAAGGTGTTTGAAAATAGTTTTATTTTAAAAGGATAGGGTGGGCTTTTGTGCCTGGGAATACTGATGGATTTTTTTTTTTTTGTACGACGTCAGATGTTAAAACACCTATATAGATAGCATCACTTTACGTTTTAAGGACTGACTGAGGCAGTTTGAGAATTAGTCTAGAACAGGTTCTTTTTTTTTTTTTTTCCTTCCTGCTTTAGACTTGAAAAGAGACAGGCAGGTTATGTGCTACAGAGCAGTTCAAGGGAACAAGATGGGCTATGACTAAATGTAGCCAAGATGTGAGTGGTTGAATATCATTAAAAATATCAAAATTGTGTGGAGTTGGAAGCACACCAATCTTACTTTGTAAATTCTGATTTCTTTTCACCATTCATATGTAATACTGAACCACTTGTAGATTTGATTTTTTTTTTGTTATCTACTGCATTTAGGGAGTATTCTAATAAGCTAGTTGAATACTTGAACCATAAAATGTCCAGTAAGATCACTGTTTAGATTTACTATAGAGTACACTGCCTGCCTTAAGTGAGGAAATCAAAGTACTATTACCAAGTTGAAGATGAAAAAGGCTTATGAAACAGAGTCATCTTGTTGGTTCACCAGTGAGACCGTGAAGATAACTTTGTATTGTTTCCTTAGTGTTATTTGAACATAAAAAATGCATCTTTGATGTGTTGTTCCTGGCAATAAGTTTTGAAAAGTAATATTTATTAAATTTTTTTGTATGAAAACACAGAAGAGTGTGGCCTCTTGTGAGCTGACATAGTTCTCCAGGTTTGGCTGTGATCTGTGCAGGTAATCAATCGAGTAGGGCAGGCAGTGCCTGATGGGGCACAGGTGAGGTACTGAAAGGTTCTCCAACCACAAAACTCAGCCGAGGTTGTCAACCTTGAGGCTGCTGTGAGGCAGGAGCTGTGATAGCCACGTGGTCCTTGTTATTCAACAGCAAGTGTGCATATTCCTGAATAAACACCACTGGAACAATGGCTTGTATTATGGAGGTGACTTGTTTGGGAGCACCTGCGGGAAAAGCCCATTGAATTCAAGGGCTTTTATATACTTTGGCATTGGTGTTGGGGATGAAGACAACATTAATGAATGGTTTTTCTTTTTGTCCCTCTTGGTGATTTAGATTAATAGTGATGTTCTGATGTTTTATAGACCATATCCTTGTGGCTTACTTGTGGGGATGGTCTCCCTGTTGTGAGTTAGTCCCTGGGCCAATGATGAGATCTGAGTGGGGCTACTTACCAATGGGGTGCTGGGTGTCTTGACCTCCTATGAGGTTCCATCCAGGGTGGGCTGTTCCTTATACAGGACAAAAGTTCAGCCATTCTGTCTGGCTGTTGGTGACCAGAAGACAAACATGGCTTGGAGGAGGGCAGTATTGTGGCATGGGGGCAGCTTTGCCTCTGGCTTCTCTACAGCAAGGGATGAGTCATGGTGACAGGCATATGGATAGCTTCCCACATCCTTACGGAGTCCCCAGGACTTCCCTGCTGCTGGTTTAGAAAGCCAGGGCTTACCCTTCTCAGACCGCCTTTCAGCGCTCCACCCCCTTCTGGATTTCACAGTACAACTCCAACTTGTGCAGACAAACTGAATGGTGGACAAGCATGCTTTGGGAAACGTTTCTAGATGGGCAACTGTTTCAAAATGGATGATGGGCTCTAAATGTTTCTGGCTCCTTGTGCATGAGCAGAGGGCATCATGGGATTCAAAGATCAGTGACAGCCCTGAGAGCTGCCAACAGTATGTTTTGGCCCATTGAGGAGGTATTCTGAAGAACCCGGATAGCAATGTGTATAGATTCTCATGACATCTCCCTGCTTTAGTGTTGAAATACTTTGTCATTAATCCCTGCTGGTGGGCAACTGGCTTCTGCCAAAGGGAGAAGCACAATCCCCAAAGCTTGCAGACTGTAGTTTAGCAGCACTTGATTCAAGTACCATTCTGAAGCAATACCTTGTTCTGGTGGTTTATAAACTTGGATTCTGTAGGAATTCCTTGGGTAGCTGCCAAACAATTTTGTGCCAAGAAAAAAAGTTTAACGAGCCTCTGCAATTCTTCATTCCAGGAGGGAATGATCTTGAGATTATGGTGTTGTCTGAATGAGCCTTCGGTCCCAGATACTCTTAGTGGGAGAGCAGAGAAAGGGCTCCTTTGGGATCAAGATTGTGAAGAGAAGAGGAAGCAAGCAATGGAACCCTGGTTATACTGCGGTAGGGGAGTGGAAAGGAGAGGACTTGGTGCCTTTGCCACTTCCAGGAATTGTTTTCAACCCTTTTTAAAGGGACCCTGGAAGAGACCTTTCAGTCCAGAAATCTGGCTAGCTAGACTCCTAGTAGAAATAAAGCCATAAACCTAGGATATTAACCAGGAAGCTAGATTAGGATGCCCTGGGGTTCAAGACTTACACAGTGCAGAATTAGAAAGGACATATTTTGACTAAAAGCTAAGTGAGCCTGGAGTGATCAGAAGCATGACTTCAAAGTGGAATTTCCTTAAATGGAGAACCCCAGGCCCAGCCTAGGGTCTGGGAATCTGCATTTTCAACAAGTGCTCCCAACCACATCTTCCTTCTCAGCTTATGGACAGTAAAATTTGACAACAACCCTGCTAAAGTACTAAAGTACAATCTCTCCATTAATTATAATGTTTTCCCTCCTTGTTAAACTGAATTAAATAGCCTGGAAGCCTGTGTGTTGCTAAATTGCCACCTGACATCATTTTTAAGTAAAATAATTACACTGCCCCTTGAGCAAGTTGTGGTCTAAGCGCTTCATCTTTATTAGTTGATCTGAGGGGTCAGTGAGTCAAAATTAACTTAGTAATATTTCTTGAGTAGCGAAGAGCCAAAAGAATCAGTGTGGGTTTCCTAACATGTCTAAATGGTTTACACTTGCATATCTCAAAGCATGCAACTGTGTAGCTAAAAACTAGCTGGCTTCAAAGGAAAAAAAAAAAGGCCCATAAGCCAAGGGTTTGAACTTGGGCCGGCAATACTCTACCACTTCCGTTTCAACTGTGGGTCTCTCTTGCTTCTACTGGGAATGAGAAACAGGACTTCAGAGGTTCCTGGTCTGGGAAGACAGCACATGGGTTATGGGAAGCCTCCTTCTGCTAATGTGTATTTATACTTTGTAAGCTCTGATTCATCCAAGCATTGGAATAGAAATCTGCTTCCTGAGGTTCTGTTTTTAAATAGTTTGCAAAAACAATTATTTTTCTTAACCTTTTTTTCCCCCCACCCCACAAGCAGCTAACCATCCCAGCTCAGTCTATGTCAGGCTCCAACAATGCCAACAAACAGCTTGGTTATCTGAGGCAGAAGAGGGCCCCAAGGCAGTTCTTTAGGGTTCTGGCCTCAGAAGTCTTAAAAACAAAGTTTAGAAATCATTAGGGCAATCGTATTGCATCACTTGCAAATTCATGAGATATTTCTGAGCATATTAAAAGTAACGAATTGTCCTTTGTGAACTGTCTTCCAATGGCTGTGCTGAGCGAGCCTAGGGTAGAGGGTGAGGCTTCCAGGGCTGTGAAGATACTGTTGCCTGGCAGCTCTGGATTGAACACCTGCAGATCGTGTCAAAAGGGCGCGGCTTGCTTCCTTTGGACATTCATTCTCCCCAGATTACTTGCTCTTGCATGCTGGGCACAACCTTCCTGGCATACAGTATGTTTCTTTCAAGTCCAAGGCAGCTTTTACGAGTCTCAAATTATGTATCATTATGCACAGGTCCAGTATTAACCTGTGATACACAAGTCAGTATTAGCCTAGAGTAAAGGCTGTTAAATCCAGTAAGAATGTTAAATGGAAGTCTGCCCAATCCCCTTGTCAGCCCACTCCCTACAAATATTCAAACCAGGGCACCCAAGAGTTGAATCATTCACAGCAAATGTATGTACCAGCTTTGTAGTAACAGCTTTGTTTTAAAGAAAAAACTCTCTTGGTAGGGCCAGAGGAGCTCCTCTGTTGATTTCAGAAGGAAACACAAGCTAGCAGATGGCTTCCTAATGATTGCTCAGGCAACCAATTGCATTGATCTCCTCTACTTTGCATGGAAAGAGTGAAAAGCTGCTTTGTTATCTTTGTTGAGATATGTGGGGCTGTAAAGCCTTCATCTTAGACTCACTGAATATTCTAATTCCTCCAAAGATCCAGTTCCTACTATGTCCAGAAGGAGGAACAGGACTACAGAGGTTTGGAGGTTTGCATACACAGTTAACAACCAGGACTAGAACTTAAGGCTCCTGCTTCTTGGGGCTGCCATTTTTTTTTCCCCCAAGCCTCATCTGAGAATTTGACAGGTTTAAGTGAGGAACTTGCCTTGGGTGTGGTTTGCAGAGGTAACACATTGGGGGATCAGGGCTAAGAAAAAAACAATGCAAAGGCTCAAAGGGAAGCTATAGAAAGGGCAGCAAGACATTGTCACCCGTCTGAGCTCCTTTTGCCTAGAAAGGGGCATGTTTATAAATTTGAGCAGTAGGTGTTTTCTGAAATCAAAGGCAGATGAAGCCATTTCTTTGTAGGTTGTTCCTTTGTTCTTGGGAAGTTTCCAATTTCCTTTTTAGATTCTGCTTCAGAGAATTAGATATGAATCACAGGAAAGGGGTTCAGACAGCCCCCTTAGGTCCTCCTCCCGCATTTACACACACACACACACACACACACACACACACACACACACACACACACACACTCTCTCTCTCTCTCTCCCCTTTATAGGGGTTTTTATAATCGCAGTGCTATCTAAGGGGCTGAGACCTAGTTACAAGGGCTCTATCTAGTATTGGGCAATCGCAGGCTGTCTCACATTCCCTGACCATGTTTCTTTCAGATTATCACAAGAAAAATCACCTGAGCACTTAAAAAATACAACCTAAACTTACTTAACTTTAAGAATGTACCAAAAGTCACCATGTCTAGTGTCCATCTCAGACACATTTGGGAATTCTAACACTTGTATGTAGCAATGCCTCCTTTCTCCAGCCCCTGCCACCCAAGGCTATTCCCTTTTTTCCCCACCCAGTGCTGATGGATTAGTAACAATCCTACAAGTCATCTTTAGACCTGTTTGTCATGCCAGGGTAGGTCAGAACTATGCAGAAGTTTCCAGTGGTGCTGAGGCACCCACTCTGAATGGCTTGGAGAAGCCCCATCCAACAGAAAGTAATATAAACCCTATAAGATGTCAAAAATCTAACACCCTCAAGGGTCTCCTTCTGGCTTTATGGTGATGCTTTATTTTTAGAAGTCTGTTTCAGAGAATTCAAGGCACAGAGCACAAGGAAGATCACACATGTGAAACAGCATATAGGTCTGCATAAAATTAAGGGAGTCAAACCTTAGCACAATCTTGGGCTTTCTGCACATCCATGTCCCGTATTCCTATGCTTCCTGTGAGTTCTCAGTGGGACAGTGCTGGCTGTAATGTAGTTACAAAAGAGGTCCTGAATATTTCTTTGAGTGCTC
Source organism: Perognathus longimembris pacificus (assembly GCF_023159225.1). NCBI lineage: Eukaryota > Metazoa > Chordata > Mammalia > Rodentia > Heteromyidae > Perognathus > Perognathus longimembris. Next base: position 59,356,639 of record NC_063166.1, read on the forward strand.
TAACTTCACAAAGGACCTGACTATTGTTGCTTTACTGTTACTTTCACCTTCTTGGTATGCAAAAGCCAGGCCAATGTGCTGGCTGGTCAAGGGCATGCACTTTGGAGCCAGACTTCCTTGATTCCAATCACAGCTCTTCCTTCCCAATTCCTGGTTTAGAATTTTCTCTCACTGTAGTCTAACAACATAGTTACTGGGCTGTGGGTTTGGGCAAGTTTCCAAAATTCTTTTGCACCTCAGTTTCTTCATCTGTTAAACTGACAATGTACCATTGTTAGTATTCATATAGGAACAAGAGAGTATATGGCTATCAGCACTGCAGTTTGAAGCCAGCCCAGGCAGAAAAGTCTGTGAGACTCTTATCTCCAATTAACCACTCAAAAGGTTGGAGTGGAGCAGTGGCTCAAGTGGTAGAATGCTAGCCTTAAGCAAAAAATCGCAGGAACACCACTTAAGGCTGTGAACTTAAGCCCCAGGACCAGCACATGCACACACACAAAAATTCAGCTAGATTCCAGTTGACAGTCCCCTTTTCACCTTTAAACTGAGTCTAGTCGCCATCAGAATTGTAGATGGCCCCTAAGGACTCCTAGCCCCTCACTGCTCCATCAACTACTTCAAGTACTACAGTGAAGGAATTTTGCAGTTGTAAAGTCCTAGATAAATACATTTTCAGGTAAGGAAGGCTGATCTAGCCATAGATTTTTCTTTTCTCTTCTTCTTCTTTTTTTTTTTTTTTTTTAATAAAGCAGAGTATTCTCTCTGGTCACAAAGGGAGAAGCCACAAGATTCAAAGTATGGAAGAGATTCAAGAAAATAGAGAGTCCATGTAGCAAGGACCTGGGGAAATGGCTTTTGGGAAATTCCTGGCCAACAGCTAACAGGACATGGGTACTAGTTATGCAGCTGCAAGGAAGTGAATTCTGTTAACACAAGGGAACTCAAAAGCAGATCTTTCTCTAGTTGGACCTCCAGAGGATGAAACATGGGGCTTCTCAGCCCTATGACACTGGCCACTGGGCCCAGCTAAAAGGTGTCATAATCTGTAAGATAATACATTTGTGCACTCACTAAGTTTATAGTAAATTGTTACATGGTGATAGCAAATGAAAACAGGCTTCTTACAAAAGAAATTATACTAAGCTATGGTAACACATTAGATTCTCCAGTTGTGATTCTACAAATTGTCGGCTTTTTCCCTTGATCAATTCAATGCCTGCTTCCAGTGTAGCAGAAAGAAAAACTCATTCAAGACAAGAAAGAACTACAGGATGGCAAAAAAAAAAGAAAAAAGTTTAGTGCCCAATTAAATTCCACACAAGTGTGTGGTCTGGAAGTACAGATCATTGTCTATAGCCTGAAAATAATGAGGATTAGAACAGTTTTTTCCTCTCTATCCCCCCAAGCACTGTTTTATAAAAACAGTGCCAAGTGAGGTAAGCTGAAGTACCTGACCTTAGAAGACTCCAAGCATAATCTTAAACCACTTTTATATCCTTATGAAAGGATGGGATGATATTCTGGTCTTTTTTCTTTCTCTTCCTTCCCCTTCCCATTCTGCTGCTTGTCTCCTTTTTCTTACACTCTGTATTGGTTTTAGGGTATGAACTCAAGACCTAAGTTTAGCTCTGTCCCTAATCTTTTAGCTCAAGGCTAGAGCTCTATCACTTAAAGCACAGCTCCATTTCTGGATTTTGGTGGTGAACTGGAGGTAAGTGTCTCATGGATTTTCCTGCTCAGGCCGACTCTGAACTGAGATCCTGAGATCTCAGCCTACTGAGTAGCTATGATTATAGGTGTGAGCTACCAAGCACCCTGCTGACTCTGGTTTTCAGTGGTTTCTGGTTTCCTCTGGTAGGAAAAAGCTCCCATGGGGAAAGGGGGCATCACAAAATGTCTTTCTTAAATGCCCCGTTTCCCCATGGGAGCTTTTTCCTACTGGAGGTTCCCTTCATGGCTGTCAGCTCTGCATGGTGGTTATTTCTTCTGGAATAAGTAGGAGCTAGTGTCAAGTGCAACTTTTACCTCCTTTTCTTCCAGGATTGCCCTCATAGATGATTAGCTGACCTAGATAGACATTCATATCTGCTGGCAGAAAAGTGAAGTTTTCTCTCAAGTCCAGCCAGCTTTCCTAAAATATTATTGGGACCTGGAATTAGACCTGACAACTGCACAAAACAAAAGCCAAAATCATTTTTTACCACGAGTGTTCACGACATAAGATCTGATAAACCAGTTGTGAAAAATACTACCTTCAAGGGTAAGCACTGCCGATGTATTGCAGAAAATTCCTAGATGGATGGAAAAGGATTTAAGATTTAACTAGATTTTAGATGAGATGCTATTTTAACTAGATGGTCTTTCTTTCTTTCTCTCTCTTTCCCTCCTTCCTTCTTTGCTTCCTTCTTTCTTTTTCTTACTTTCATCAAAACAACCCTCCCAAACAGCAGCACAGATCCCTTGCAACCTGTGCACAGAGAGCTCTTGCTCCCTTTGAGAAATGTTTTCGGGTGCATTTTTCAGGCATTTTTACTACAAGCTACTTGAGAAAGTTTTTCCAGATGCCTGTGGCTCTGCTCAAGAAATCACTGCATTGAGCAAAATGACACTGGGAAAAGGTACACACACACACTTGAAGGAGAATATACAAACAAAATCATGTTGCTATTTTACAAACCTCCTGCGTCCTTACAGGAAGCTCTTTCTAGGCTCCTCCTTCTGGGATATGTCCCAAACACCCAGCCCAGTCTCCCACATCCTGGCTGGAGGTTGCTCTGATTTACCATTCCACCTTCTCACTCTGACAAGAGTAATGGATAAGCTGGTACAAACCCTCCCAGGCAGCAACAGTGTTTGGGAAACAGCTCTCTGTGTTCTTCTCACCAGTCAAGCATGCTAAGAAGGAACTGAAAACAGCCCTAAGAGCCACTGGGCCTACACAAATTCCCATTCAATCTATCACCTGTCTTCATTGGTGCAGGGTCTGCCAATCTGTCCATAGTTCTAGGGGCAGGTAGAGAAAGGGGTATGAGGCAGTGAGTGGAAAAAAACTGTGTGTGTGTTAAGCACAGAGACAGCACTAGTAAGGGTAGAGCAGGCGAGAGGGCGTGGGAGACTGGGAACTCTTTTATAAAGTCTCTCCTGCCCTTAAGCAAGTCAAACTCCCTGCTGAGGACTTGCTTTTTCTTCCTCCCTTTAGAGTCTTATGTGCTGAAGTGACCTCTCTCTAGGCAGAGGTCATCACTCTGCTCACCCTGACACACTCTGCCTTCTGGGGTTTGATCACTTTGAGCCTGAGAAATCTTCAGCTCAGTTTCTAAGAGAAAAGTTGTAGTAAATGTCATGCAGAATCGTGTCTTTTCTTTGAAATATTTTACACATGTATACACAAATACACACATTATGATAAAAATCTTTTGGGAACTGTGCAGACAGCAAAAGACAAACAAAGGAACTGTACATCATTGTAGAGCCTCTCTCATAGCCTACTTCTCTCCCCCAAAATAAACCAGGCTGGGTAATGAATGAGGTTTAAAGAAATGTAACTGAACTTAAAATACAAGGTCAGTATCTCATCCTAGGTAATCCTTTGGAGGATGAGAAACTCTTCTGATTTTCCCACAGGGTTATTTCAGATACGCTTTCTGAGCCAAACTATTTAAAAAGCATTCATTCTTCCAAAGTTGTGCCAAATGCTAACTTGAGACTCAACACGCATTTTCAGAGCCTATTAATGATATTAATGATCATGGATCAAAAGCAAACCCCAGAGCTTTAGATACAAATTTCAGGCAATTATTTAGGTGCTTTAAAAACTCATCTTCCAAAATGAAAGCAACAATTTCTCAAAGTTGGCTAAGACAGAGTGGTGTGTTCAGATGTTTAAGGCCTAAAGCAGCAGAACAAATTTGGAGGGGCCTCAGGAGAAAAGGAAACATATCTTTTTGTATGACTAAAGTGCATGACTAACACCTTGTTCTCCCCGCCCCCAATTTTTTACTCATTTGAGAGTACACTTTCAGAAAGTCCCTCTTCCAATTGCTAATCATTTCTTAGCCAAGCCTCCCTCTTTTCACATCTGCACTTACATGCAGACATACAAACAACATATTTAAAGAAATAGTACCTATGGCATCGCATGACAATATTCAAAGGGATTTAAAATATGAATGTGCAGGCCCAACCTCAGAGAGTCTGACTGAACTAGAAACTATTTATGTAAGTCCAACACGTGGTCAGTGAAGCAAAGCACTTTTTTTTTTGGGGGGGGCTTGAACCCTGGGCCTGGGTGCTGTCCCTAAGCTCTTCAGCTCATGGCTAGTGCTCTACCACTTGAACCACAGAGCCACTTCCAGTATTCTAGTAGTTAACTGTAGATAAGTCCATAGACTTGCCTGTCCGGGCTGGCTTTGTGTTTTTTTGTGTTTTTTTTTTTGCCAGTCCTGGGCTTGGACTCAGGGCCTGAGCAATGTCCCTGGCTTCTTTTTGCTCAAGGCTAGCACTCTGCCACTTGAGCCACAGCACCACTTCTGGCCATTTTCTATATATGTGGTGCTGGGGAATCGAACCCAGGGCTTCATGTACATGAGGCAAGCACTCTTGCCACTAGGCCATATTCCCAGCCCCATGTCCGGGCTGGCTTTGAACTGCGATTCTCAGATCTCAGCTTCCTGAGTAGCTAGGATTACAGGTGTGAGCCACTGGCGCCCAGTGCAGACCATTTTTAAATGGATGAAAGAGTAACACATAGAGTAGTATACCTACCTCAGTGTTCTAAATGCTATGGTGGCACTTGAAATATTAAATAATTTTATTTGAAAGCTGAAAAACCTGAGGCCTGAAAGGTTAGTGATTTCTCCTGAAACATACAAAACAGCCAGGCACCAGTGGCTCATTCCTCTTATCCTAGCTTTCAGGAAGTTAAAATTTGAGGATTGTGGTTCAAAGATAGCTTGGGCAGGAAAGTCCCTGAGACTCTTATCTCTAATTACAACATGAAAAATAAATCCACTTCAGGAATATGGAGATTCTCTACAAATAGTCAAAATCGTGTACTTAGCCTCACCCAAGAGGTCCATTTTAAGGCATAGTTGGGAGAAGTAGGAACAAATTCGTATGGTAAGGATTACTCCAAAATCTTATGGGCCAATTTAATCCTAATGATTTACAATAACCTAGATTTTCTATACCTAAATCTTTTCTTTTTTAGAGAATAAAACTGACCCCAAATTTTCAAACAATGTTCTCTATTTATTCATAAAACAGGTGTATATCCACTAAAGTTCCATCCTCTGAAAATATACAACTGCCAAATTGTCTAGGTAGTTTGAAATAGGACAAGGCAGTGTCAATAGGAGAAAATCTCCTGCAATTATGTCAGTTAGGCTTTCTAACTGTATGGAAGAAAGCTATTCCAGGAGTCTGTTAAATTTATATCTTCAGGCACCTGCTCAAGAAGGCTTAGGGCCAAAGTAAGAACCAATTCTTTGATAAGGAACAATAATGGCAATTATAATGTGAAATGTAATATGTTAATACCAGTTTGCAAATAAAACAACTGAATATAGTTAAATTCAAACCTAGCATTGACTCTCTCTAGATAACTGAGGATAGTCTCATCCATTCAAGTCCCTTCTGTTACACTGCATATTGACACATATTTGTTTCCTGTTCTGTTAAATATATACAGAAACCAAATTAGAGGAAGTTCTCTAGATTTCTGAGCATTTAATTATACCCTGAAGTTGTAATACCAATGATACATATGGGTAGAACTTCTATACTGAGTAATTACCTGAATTAACTTCATTTTACAATGCTCAATTTATTTTGCACTGAGGAACTAAGAAAAACCAGCTTAATTTTTTTTAACTTGCTCGAACATGTTTCAATTCATTAGTGTTTCAATACCAAGAAACAAACTCTTGTCCTGACAAACCAAGCATGGAAATTTCCTCATAAGAAAAAGAAGAAATTAAAATGAGTTCCATATTCAAGTCACAGCATGCTAAGGAGAGAAATTTTGGCTTTCCATTTACTGAAGTTTTGTGGAACTATTATGGAGGTGCCTGCCAAGGAGCTCAAGGAAACTCAGAATGGCGACACTAATCCCAGGCCATTCTCTTGGCCATGGAGGTTTCCTTCCCTTTTGTGCCTGCCCTCATCAAGTTCTTTCTGAAATCAAAGGCCACAGATACACACACAATTTGTGCTACAATCCAAATGTGACACCAAAAAGAAAACAATTATACTATGATCCCATTGTGGCCCCCAAGATAGACTTTAAGATGTTTCATTCAGATAAGCTATAGTCTTCATAAATCAAAACACAGAAAGTTTCTGCAAGTCTTTTGTGGCTATTGGTGGTGCTTAGGACCAGACCCAGGGTCTTATACATACAAAGAAAGCAGTGATTCTACCACTGGTCCAATAATTTTGGTACAGTACTCCCTCCCTTCTCTAAACCAAATTTCCTTTTTTTTTTTTTTAAATTACACACAATAGATCTAGAAATCAGTTAACCTCCAGTGGCAAAGAAAAGGCAATGCATAAGAAAAAAAAATCACATAGACTGTTCCCATTCCTTTCTTGTATGGGGACATTAAATAAAACCTAACTCTCATCTACTTAAATGTCATTTGAAAGCATGTGGCAATGCCTTAGAATCTAAGACATTGAGAGCGGGAGTTAAAAGTTATATCACTAACTGAATTAGATCAGCATCTCTTCCAAGCATCTGAATCACAGTGACTTGAATATAATTTTAATTTAGAGTATTAGGTGGCTGAGGAATTTGTTTCTAATATAAATGTTGGTTGTAAATCATTCTTACACTTTTAGCCAAATTATGAAGATGGCTAAGAATACCAAAAGACTTATTCCCAACAGTGGAGACCCTTTCATAACTCACCCAATAGACAACAAAACCCCACTGGCATCAATTTTCCCCCCTTATACTTCCAAACACCCAAAGAATCAACTAGCTATTTAAACAGCAAGAAGAGATCCAGGGATGTTTCAGACATTTGGAAGGAAAATGCTTAAAGGCAAAACTCCTCAAATGTATGCTACAGTGTGGGGGAGCCCAAGGCAATTCCTATTAAAATCCATGGTACAAGAAGGCTACGAGAAAGATCACTTCTACCTATATCCCAAATGTGCTCTTTTCCTTCTTAGATCATAGTAGTCATTATTTACTCCAACATATCAAACCCTAATGCCAACATTTTTCTTAAAAGAAAATTACAAGTATTGCACTTGACCAATAAGCCTGTGTCAAATAATGAAGCAAAAACTTCTCAATAAATATTGCTAACTCCAATTCAAATTCTCTCTCAGTTCTGGAGTAGACAGTAGCCTTTGGTCTAGAAGGATTATTCTTTATTTTTAAAGACTTTTTAAAGGGAGCTTTTAAAGGAAGCTGTTTCTTGTCTTATAAACTAGGTTATTTGTACCTCCAATGAGATACACTGAGGTCTGATCTTCAGTAAAGAACATATACCCTACACCACTGATCCCTCGAAGAGGGTGGGGTGGGGGGTGGCTATGATGGGCCACAGAAATCAAGTTCTAACATGTTCTCAGGAGATACAAGCTAAGTTGCCTCCACTGGGGTTAGAATTGTGTTGAATTTCTTCCTTGCCTATAAAACCCTCTGATTAGGAATTTCTGAGAATTGGAGAAAAGCTAGGAGGGAAGAGGAAAGGATACCAGTGAAGTTTCTGATGAGGTTGTTGTAGCTGACATCATAGGTAAGCACAAGTTCCCAGGTAGAATTTAGAACACCAAAGAAATAGCGTTCATATTTGCATCCAGGGTTGGTGACTGTGACTGAAGCTCAGGACTTAGAATGGTGCTGTGAAAATGGTTGTTTCTTTATATGTTTCACCCTAGGAAAGGGAAGGACAGAGCCAGGAAAAACAATCAATTATAATGTCTATTTCCATATTCTTTATTTTTGTTGGGCCTTTTCTGAGTTATTCTTCTGCTAATTTAACACTTTAAGTTTCTTTATTTCTTAGGGTAGATGTTACTTTAAAGAACCACTTAATGGTAAGCAGACAAAAGGATATATTGGGCAAGTAGACTTTGAATAATTTAAGATGATATTATGTGAATGATTTAATATTGTATAAATGCCATAATTTGGCAAGAAGAGACTTCACCTAGTACTCAGACTCTAGTCCACCTTCATCTTGATAATCTGGAAATAAAATTCCTATGTATCCATAAGTCAATCATGAATATGGGTTCTTAAGCTATTTCATAAAAGGTATCTTAAATACCTCTCACATAACTAACTGCTTTTCAGAAAGAACTGTGATTTTATTATTGCAGTATTCCATGTGGATAGTGTTCCTATGATTTTTCTGTTTTACCAATGACTTTAGGCTTCTATACAAGCTGTCCAAAATGTCCAGAACATAAGATTCCATCTTCTACTGTACAAGAAAAGTCCAGATTAAACTTCTAAGGTGGCTTCTTAGGTTTTGTTTCTTCCTTGGTGGAATCAAAGAGGAAATCTAAATGGACAACAAAGCCTTCTGAATGGGAAACTGGAAAGTCTGGCCACCAAGTTCCTCTTGGATTTTGGTAACCAAGACCTTGGAGGTGGGACCAAGGCAGGTTACAGAGACACGCAAGAGCAAGCCACTCCTGTATCTAATGCTGGGATGAGTTATCTGTAAACATCCAGCAATTACAGCAAGTATAAGTAATAGCTCCCTAGGTGCTGTGGCTGTCATACTATAGATCCTGGAACAGAGTGACTCATGCATTGAACCCAGGTGCTTTATAAGTTTGAGGGAATCCGGGGTATACAATGCCACATGTGGCCCTGGATGATGAGTTGGAGGAAATGAACATTAGGCTGTCTTCAATTAGTCCAGAGGTTCTCAAGCTTGAGCAAATTCAAGAATCTGAGTTTCTCATTCAGCAGGTGTGCAGTGGAACCTAATCTGTGCATTTCCAACATGTTTCCAGACACTGACATTGGGTCAAGGACTATACAGCCTATTTTCTCATGCTGAGAAGCAAGAGGGCTTATTGAAACCTTAGGACTGAACTGCAGCACCACAAGCACTGCACTTACCTATTCCATCCCGATGTCTGCACAATTATGGGGGGGGGGGGCGGCGAGGGGCAGGGAGGGCAACTGATTTCTTCATGCAATCCTTGTGCAAATGGTCTCCTTTATCATTGAAACAATTTCTGAAGATAGCCATATAGTATGACAGGAAAGTAGCAATATTGTTAGAATAACCATTCAGCCTCCTGAAAATGACAGTATCGAAGTGAAATATAACACATATATAAGCTTTATTTGAAGTGCTCATTGTGTTGATTTCCTTTTAAGTATCAGCAACTATATACACAGCTCTCTTGTCATCACAGATTTGGACATTGTATCTCCAACCTCAATTCTGCCAATTCTTTCATTTCTCTGTTGGGCTGCTTTAGATGGGAGCTAAGCTTTCATTGTTTATGGCTCAGCTGCTGTGGTGTGCTTGCCCTGGGTTATTTTCTTGTAAGATGTCTGGAGAAAATTTTCCAAAACATGCAGGTCTTCTTGGGCCATGGTTTTTGCCAAATTTTGTTCCAGAAGTAACCCCGGATCTGACAACTCTGAAGCTGGTAAAACACTGACAGCTGTGCTTTTTCCACTCGTGTCTCTCTTGGGATGAACTGATCACTTCCAAGAGAAACTCTCTTGCGGTGGTCAGAGTCTTCCACAGGGCCGCGATTCCTGCGACTTTGTGATGTTTTGGCAGTTCCTGGACTTTGCTTTGGACCTGGTGATGCTGACTCACAGCTAGAGACAGGACCCACTCAGAAGTCCTGTCTCTAACTGCTCCCCAGGATGAGGTTTCTGCTGGCTGTTGGGTTGGACGAACATTTTCCAGTTTTGTACAGTGGTTCTCTGCTGTTTTATGTAATCCTTTGTCCCACAGATTCTGACATGGGGTGGAGGAAGGAAGGCTGATGGCAGCCCTTCTGGGTGCCTCTGCAGTCATTGAGTCCCTAGATGTTACCGCAGTCTCTCTTCTGCTCTGTGATTTGCTCACACAATGCTGCCTTTTGTTTTAGTTCTTTTCACACTAAAACAAACAATAACAAAAAAATTGCATGCCGTGAGAAGCTATGATGGCATGGTTTCCTCCGAATCCCCTCACACATTTCTTACACTTGAAAAACAAGCCCTGCTCTCTCCTTGCCTCCCCTACCCCAACAAATATGAAAATACAGACCACAGTGAATGATACAGATTGGATTAAGCAACCACTTTCATATTTTCTATTCTACTAGGATGCATTTTATTTTTTGAACACTGGGTCATCAATGAAATTACAATGGAGTTCACATTTTAGGTGAAATAAATAGATGAATGTATTTCATATGTTTATTTATTATTTATTTCATAGTATGTGGTATTGCCTAAAGTTGATTTTTTTTCTAGTAGTACATGCTTAGATATTTCCAAGTTTAGGTTGTGTATGTGTATGTGTGTTTAAAGCATGCGAATATGCACAATACATTTCTATTTGTGAATAAAGAATAATCTGGAATTTCACTAAGGCTATTTCCAGATATTACTCAGTACAATTACCATTCAGCTAGTGTCAATGTTTGTTTATCAACCATATGGAAGTAGCTCTAGCTATTTAAATAGAAGTTTATGTATCTTAACTTGTTTTGCCTGCCTGCCTGCTTTCCTTCCTGCCTTCCTCCCTTCTTTGTCCCCTTCCCTCCCTCCTTTTAAACTTAAAACTCTTTTTCTACAGGATATATAACTGAAAAGATAACTGTCACTCTAATTGTAAACTCTGAGGAACAGAAACTGCATAGGGAAAATTCAGAGACTGAAGACCTTTTGTAAGAAGTAGATGGTGAATTTTATGAATGGCAAGAACTTTATGAATGGCAAGAAACTTCTTCAGCCACCAAATTAAAAATTACTGAAGTTATGACATTTATTTTGGCTAAGCTTTATTGCAGAAACAAATATATACATACATATTTTCATGTTCTTCCCACTGCTATTGGGGACACAAAGATTATCATAATTATATTGAAGTTAGAATGGGCATCTTAGAAAAGGTATGCATTTTTTGTATCTGTATGTATTCACCTGAAAGTATATGAAACACAAGATCAGCAAGTGCTTTTCATCTTCAAAGACTTATAAGTAATTATTCCTTGCAACATACCTATGAAGCAAGGACTCTACTCCTACTGTCCAGAAAGCAAGAGAAATAGGATAGTGGGAAGGGTAAGTATGAGACTGAGGGCAAGGATCAGTGCCAGGAGTTTTGTGGTTAGTTAGGTTCCATGTACTCTTCTTTAATTCTAGACTTCAGGTGAGCCAGCCATACATGCAAGAAGTCAAAAATTAAAAAAGGAAACCTGCTGGACTTACATTTCTTTCAGAGTATTTCTCTTGCGTTTACCCTGGGAGGAAGAGGACTTGGTACATTCAGCAAAATAATCAGATATTCCATGAAGAACTCTTTCTGTCTGGAATGATAACAAAGATTTAATCAGAAATGAGAGCTGAGCATGAGAGAAAACAATTATAGTCTACAAGTTCAGATATCTAGTTTTATTTAAAAGATCCCAAACCATGGCACTCAGGGCCATGACTGGTATCTCTGTGGTCCAAATGACACACAAATGCAGAATTACTGAGCTAGGCACAGCATATTTACAGGAAGACATGGCACAGTGGTTAATACCCTGATTATCATAAAAATTCCCAATATTTTTCTCTATAAAATATATCCTTTCTCAAGACTATATCAGGCTAAACCTTCTAATATTAGTATCTTGAAAATTGGAGCTTGTCAATCTTGATAAACTAAAACTTGGGAGTTTATTTTTTCTTATACTCACCAGCACCAAGGTTTTATACAATTCATAGATTATCTGCTTCATTTCTTTACATACCCATGGAAATTTCATAAGGATGTAATTATAAAATATGAAAGACTCCATCCTCCTCTACTAGTGGTCCATGCTATGCTTCTGGAATCTTTTCCTTTTGCTTAGTAAGTTGATAATCCAAGCAAGGTGTTAACTTCTCTTGTTTTCTGAATACTTACATTAAGTATTCTTCCACACACATCAAACTCCAATGCAATGCTGCCACCACAAGGGACAGTTCTGGTTAAGTTACCAGTAGGTTCTTACTTTATTTTGGCTTACATGAGGATGAACAGGGACAGCCTCTGAGAACCTGGTAGACAGCAGCCATCATTATGCTTGGGTTTCTCCCACATGGATGTCATAGGTTGTACCCAATCACTGCCCACACCACTGAGTCATGAGGAACCTTTAGCTTTCTTAACAGTGCTATCACAGAAAGTCATAATGGGTGATTCTCAATTTTAATAATAAACTCAAGTATTATTAGCTTCATTGGATTACACTGGACTTCAATGTATTATTATTCTAGATTTAGTCCCTAAAATTTACTAGTGGACTGAAAAAAAACCCCAATATTTTAAAAGTTCAATCAGAAAGAAAGAAAGGTGAAGGAAGGGATTGACTGAGAGAGATTGGGAGCAATGGAGATTTATGTGTGAAACACTTCTAAACATGCCCTGTAAGTACAGTAGATTTTCCCTTTACAACCACACCCAATAAGTGCTATATTTTCGGGGCTGAACAATTAACATAAGGAGAATGAGTCAGGCTTTGAACAACTCTGTGGGAACCAGAAAGCCTTTTGCTATTAGGAATGATGTAAATTCCCCAAGGCTGGAAGAAGTCCACAATGGAAGGCAGACAGGGTCATAAATAACAACAATGGATTCTGCGAACACTACATAAAGTATGATGCCCCAATACTGACACTCTTCAAATCTCAGATTGGATTCAGTCTTTGTCTTACTTCTTTTTAAAATTCCTTTAAAAAAGCACATGTATTTCTTCGGGGAACTTCAAAAACAGAAGTCCACTCTCATCTCACAATCCTCTGACAACAATGGGGGAAATGTCTTTGGAAGAAAAGGGACATCAGAAGAGGTGACAAGAGTGACAGGAGGAAATGTTCAGTTCAAAAAGTGAAAAACCTGTGACTTAGTTTTGAAGAAAAAAAGAGAAGAAAGAAAAGGAAAAATGGAGGAAGAGAAAGGCAAGGCAGGGTACTTACAAATTAAAACCACATTTGGCAATTTGTTGCAGAGGCATATTTACATTTGTATATAGACTGGGTGGGCAGAAAAAAAAAAGATTAGCCTCCCTCTTCAGCCCTTGAACTGTCAGGTCTCATTAGAAGTTTCTTGTTCTTGTGTTTCTAGGGTCAGTTCACTTCCCTGTCACTAAATCACAGCCTCTGGTTCCCTGCTCCCCAAGCACTCGTAAGGAAGCACTATCATGGGAATAGGATTTCACATAGGAATTCATCTTGATTTTTTAAAATACTTTTTATATTTACCTCCAAAAACGAAAGCTCTGGATTATCTAGAGGAAAAACTCAGAGGTACAAATATATGGTGCATGCTGGGAAGACTGCAAGTACATCCACGCTTACCCAGATAATACCACTGCTTTTTAGGATTCTGTATGCATAGAGAGCCCTTCGTCTTCAGCAAGGCACACAGAGGAATCCAACCTATCCAGCAATTATACCAGTTGTGTACTCCAAGTTCAGAGGAGATATACCATGGAGGGTCAGGTATTTAACAAGTGGATTAACCATGTTCAGAGAAGGCTGTGCAGACAGCAAGATGAGCTTTATACAAAGACTTGATTGTAGAACAAGCTCCATAAGCACATGGCAAAGAGCACTGATGCTTTGAGGAAGATTCTCAGTGGAAAGTTGGAGGATCCAGGAAGTAAACCAAGGAAAGAAAACTGGGAGAGATAGGGTATCCAGCAACAAAAGGGGCAAATCCTGTATCGCCTTTATAAGAGTAACATGTTTTACTAAAGTTAGGAAGATGATATGTGTATGGAAGACTCTGAGGAGAGTGACTTGACATTGTAAAATGTTCATCTTGCAAGTTATTGCAAGACAAGGATGGAGGTAGGGAGAACAGTAGTGCGATACTGCAATGGTCCCCTCAGAGACAATGGTCCTACAAGAGATGAGTGGTAGAGAGAAGTGGAAGATAATCTGAAGAGACTCAACAGAATGTGATGTGGATATGGGGGTGGGGAAGAGATCATTGAAAGATGACTTCCAGGTTTGTATTTTAAATAGCTAACCACAGAAAGGAAAATGCCCTCTGCCTTGGTAGGAAATACTGGGGAAAGGGGAGCAGGCTTGGGAACATAGAATCAAGTAATCAGTCTTATGTTTACTGTGGCTTGACTGTGTTCCATACAAAATTTAGATATTGCTAATGTACTATGAAGAGGTACAGCCTTTAAGAAGTGATTAAGTTATGAGAGCTCTGCCTTCATGGATGGGACCAGGTGTGCTTACAAAGGACTTTGAAGAGCCAGAAACAGTGGCTCAAGCCTATAATCCTATGTACTGGGAAGTGGAGACTGGGGGCATCATGGTTTGGGGATAGCCTGGGCATAAAAGTTCATGAGACTCTAACTGAATCAATCAATAGGCATGAGGATCCACACCTGTCATCGTACCAGCAACAAAAGAAAGAACAAAGAGGAAGATAGCAGTCCAAGCTGACCCAGGCAAAAAGAGAAACCCTATCTTGCAGATAACCAATGCCAAAACAGGACTGGTGGAGTGGCTCAAGTGGCAAAGTGCCTATTTAGCAATTGTGAGGCCCTGAATTCAAATCCCAGTATCCCAAATGCCACCGCCAAAAAATGCTTGGAGACTTTACTTTGCCCAGCTTTCCAATCTGCTCTCTACCATATGAGGATATGGCATTTCTTTTTTCTTCTAGAGGTGCAATGATAAAGCACCCCTCCTTTTTTTTTTCTTTCTTCTTTCCAGTACTGAAGATTGAATGCAGGGCCTCCAAGCAGCCCACTGTATGAACAATGCCCCCAACTCTCTTTACTTAGTTATTTTTTCAGGTAAGAGCTTGCATTTTAGACCTCAGAGTTCATAAATGGACTAAGACAAACATGCCACTTTAAGAGTCATTCCAGATGTCTAAGTGGAACCAGAACAAGTATAGGTCCTTGGAAAAGGCAGACACAACGTAGGGAACCTTGTGCACTTTGCAGTTTAAAGCCATCAGATCAGGATGAACTCTACAGGGAATGAGTCTGGCTGAAAAACAGAAGCTGAGAAAGCAAAGAAAATCTAGGATAGAGACTATGAAGGAGCCTTTGGTGGGGAACGAGAAAAATGACAATAAATCATGACCCAGAGGCAGGAAAAAAAGGAAAGTAAGACATGAAAGTGACATCATGTGGAAGGCCACTCAACAGTACAAGGGAGGTGACTGGTATTAGTTGTTTGGGGTGAAGCATGGGACTCAAGCCTACTGAGATAGGATTAGGAGAAATACAAGGGAGACCAGAACTCACAGTAGAAACTTAATGTGAGCTAAGTAAATTACCTGAAATTTGTTATAATTCCATAAGAAAGAAGGAAGCTGAGTAAGGTAACTCAGGTCTGTAATCCTTAGAAGAGAGAAAGACCAAGGGGAATGTGGAAACCAACTTGTTTTCCACAGGCACATGAGCCTTCGATCCCAGCTATGGAAGAGGCACCAAGGCTGGCTCAGTGGTGGCATGTGGCATCTCTAGCAACACTGGTAAGCACATACTGGGGGATCACAGCCCAGGCTAGACTGAGCATAAAGCAAGACCCTGCCTCAAAAATAACCAGTGGCAAAGCACTTACCTACTAAGTGCAATGTTAATTACAATGTTTAAATGCAATGGGTGCAATACCAAGTACCAACCAACCAACCAACAAACAAAATAATTCAAAAAGAGCTGGAGGTGTAGCTCAAGAATAGGTTGCCCGCTTAGCAAGTGGCAAAACCCTGCATTCAATCCCCATCATTGTGAATATTGAATTTCAATATGTATTACTTAACAAAAATATATAAAATATTATAACACATATGTAAAAACGAGTTATTTTATATACTACATTTGTGAAGGCTTATTTTTTTACACTTAAAGTACATCACCATATTTTAATAAGCAAATTAGCCAATGGGTACAGAACTGGGCAAACACAGGTACTCACCAATGTCACACTCAATACACCCTCAATTGAAGCAGTTATTATTCCACCACTCAGTGGTAGATGCTATATGCCAGGACTTGATTCAACATGGCCACATGCAAGAGATGGCAATGCTGGTAACTATCTGACAAACATGGCTGCTGTTAGGAAAGTTATACAGCCCATTCTCCATTACCTGTCTGAAGGCCCTTGGAACATGAATATTAGTTAAGGTTGGAATGAGGGGCGGGAGACAGATCTTTGGGGCCATGATACCAGCAACCATACCACTGATCACTTCAACAGCTCTGTGGGTATACCAGCCAATTCCACATCACTATGACCAGACGACCATCCACTAGCTGTGAGGTTTTCCTGGTATGTCTCGCTGCCATGGGTGTAAATCTATGTCTGCAGCTATTTTGCCAAAGTTTGTTTTCAGATGTGAAATATCATATGAAGGCATCACAGATGGAAATGATTCTTTGGTGCTATAAGATTATTTTTCAAGACAGTACTTAATGTAGTAATGTGGAACCCTTGGTCTGCACATTTTGAGAGCTGGATCTGTTTTCTCTTGGTTATATATAAGCATTTCTTCTGATTTTGTTTTATACAACATCAAATTAAGATAATAACCCAACCATATTTTAAAAGTAGACAATTCACTGAACGTGAGTCTTAGATCACATTAAAAATTCTACTATTTATCAATTTTTCATGTTTACCTTGGCTGAAAATGATCTGCCCCGAGTTGATCAAATCACAGTGGTGCAGAGTGCAAAGGTAAGTACAAGGTGACACACTCATTGCTGGCTTGTTCCAGGGCCAGTTTTCAACCCTCTGATGGTTAGTTTCGCATATTTAAATGCAACAAGATAAATAAAGCCTGATGTCTTCACAAACCATATGGAGTTTGTAAAAAAGAAAGGCTACTCTGAAAGTCCTTTCCCAATACCTCATCTGGGTCTCAATGTGGATTGGGAAGGGAAGGTATTACACTATTCTGAGAAAAGAGAAGAAAGAAACACACCAAAAGTATGAAAGATCTAAGCCTATGCTTTGTTAGGGGCAAAATAGGATTGGGAGGCCTGAAGTGTGCAATACTGTCTCCTCTCTGCCTAGTGGCCACACACATTTGCTCTCATACTCAGGGATGGAAGTATTCTAAAAGGGTAGGAGTCTGAGTAAGAAGTTCTTGGCATTAAGCATGCCTTGGTCACAGACTGAGACATTTAGATAACTGGCCTATCTTCTCTAAGGCCCAGTTTCCTTATATATAAAAAATGACAATAATAATATATAAACTGGGTACTGGTGGCTCATGCCTATAATTCTAGCTACTCGGGAGGCTGAGAGCTGAGGATCATGGTTTGAAGCTTTCCTGGGTAGGAAAGTTTGTGATATTCTTTATTTCCAATTAACTACCACAAAAGCTGAGAGTGGAGCTATGACTCAAGTGGTAGAGTTTTCCCTGAGCACAAAAGATTATCTCCGGGGCTGGGGATATAGCCTAGTGGCAAGAGTGCCTGCCTCGGATACACGAGGCCCTAGGTTCGATTCCCCAGCACCACATATACAGAAAACGGCCAGAAGCGGCGCTGTGGCTCAAGTGGCAGAGTGCTAGCCTTGAGCGGGAAGAAGCCAGGGACGGTGCTCGGGCCCTGAGTCCAAGGCCCAGGACTGGCCAAAAAAAAAAAAAAAAAAAAAAAAGATTATCTCCAATTAACTATCACAAAAGCTGAGATTGGAGCTGTGATTCAAGTAGTAGAGTGTCCCCTGAGCACGAAAGCTTAGGGGCAACACTCAGGCTCTGAGTTCAAGCCCCAGCACTGGTGCATATGCAAGCATACACATACAAATACACAAATAATATAATACCTATAGTGGATACTTATTTATTTCCTAGAAACAATATTCAGATCTCATACTGAGAGATAATGTCCTCTACATCCATCTAATGTGTCCCCATTTCAGGAAATCTTGTCTCCATAGCTGACTCCAAAAATAGGCCCATGACTCAATCTAGGGCAATTGGAATGCTAAATTCATTAGTTCAAAGAGGTGCATGTGCCTGCTCTCTTTTCCCATTGGATGAAGACCTATAGCTACCAGAACTAACCACCATATAGCTTGACATGGAAGCTAACACAGTAGAACATGAAGCAAAGCATGGTTACCCTTAATGATTTCTTTGTGCCTCTGATCCAGCTCTACCTGCAGCCTGACTTCTCAGGGAGAGAAGCCAAAAACCTTTCTATTTTTTCTAAGCCATTCTGAGTTGGCCTTCCTGTCCCTTCAAAATGAAAAGGTTCAAGACTGATACAATCTCTTCTCAGGTTTGTTGCACTGAATAAGTTATTGTATGTGACAGCTCTCTACACTCTGCAAACACAAAGCCTTTCGTAAACAATAAAAGCAGAGTAAAAGCTCAACATATTATATCAGCTTATTTAGGGCAAAGTAATATTAAAGTATAAGACTGGAACAGCTTTCAATTCTTTATGACTTGATTAGAATACAGTAAAAAAGAAGTGACTCTTGTACAATAGAGGTTGCAATGCCTAGGGGCTTTCAGGAGCATCAGTGTTCTGAAATGTGACATGCTACAGAAGGTGGAGTTAGGGACTGAGAAGCAATGAAGCAAAGAATAAATATGACATGAGCACAATCTTAGGCCACAATGCCATGAGACCCTGCAGAGGCATGTGTCTTAAAAAGAAGGAACAAAGCCAGGCATCAGTGGTCATTCCTGTAATCCTAGCAACATAGGAGGCAGAGATTTGAGGATCATGGTTTAAAGCCAGACAAGGCAGCAAAGTCCTTGAGAGTCTTATCTCAAATTAAGCACAAAAGAAGCCAGACATGGAGCCATGGCTCAAGTGATAGTGCTAGCCTTGTGCAAAAAAACTCAGGGACAGTACATAGGCCCTGAGATTGAGACCCAGGATGAGCACAAAAAAGCAAAATTTAAGAAACAAAAATGAAGAACAAGTCTGTCCCAAATTTCACTTCTTCAAGAACTGAAGAAAAAAAGGGGTAAAGTGGAAAAGAAAGCAGCAGTTTGAGAATTCCACTGGGCAGATGTTGTTTCTTTAAAGACAATGATGGTAGTGGATGACATATGTGATGCAGATGCTTCAGATAAAGCATGAGTCCTCATGAGATGCCCATGAGGCAGGTGTGACTTTCACCATTTCAGAGGGGAGGATACTCACTCTATGAGGCCATGTCACCTGCCCAGTTCCCACAGTGAAGCACAAGTCTTTTACTCTACACTTCTCTGCCTATCCTGAGTTCTTCTTTCCCCCAAGTGTTTCATTTCTATACTTTAACATGGAAGAATGAGTCTCAGTTGAAGGGAAGCTAGGCCTGTTGATGATGTCACCACTTAGGGAAGTTGGATATCTTAGTTATTTCTTTTAAATGACTTCTTCTTGGCTGGGAATGTGGCTTAGTGTTAGAGTGCTTGCCTAGCATGCATTGAAGCCCTGAGTTCGATTCCTTAGTACCACATAAACAGCAAGAGCTAGAAGTGGCGCTGTGGCTCAAGGGGAACAGGAAGGATAGAATGCACAAGAGGGCTCAGGGATACAAGGAACTATAAAAAAGCATAGAAAATGATTTCTTCTTTCTTTTTTTTGCATAGATTGTTCAGAGTTTACCATTAAACAGAACAGTTTATGAATACAGTGCCTCTTAATCGATTTCACCCCTTTTAACATTTTCACCTACCCCTTCCACACAACCCCTTCCTTCACTTTTCTTAAAAGTTATTTTCTTTGAATTGATGACTAGAAAACTATTGTTTATAGGTCTAGGGAAGTAATACCAAGTAGTCTCAAAGATGAAACCTCTAAAAATGAAATCAGTGAAACAAATCAAGGAAGTTATTTTTTAGGAAGTATACACATCATGGGGATTTTCCAGTTTACATTCACCTACACACAGGAGCTAAAAATAAACCCTAACCAACATTAGTTCTGCCTATGGAATCTCTGGTGCCAGATAAATGTGGTAAAAACATAGACATTTTGAAGAATTTGAAAGTTTGAGACAACATTTAATAGTGGGAGAAGGATCATTGGAATTGAATGAAAAGCGTTTAACTTTGACCAGAAAAACCCCCCAAAATACCTATTTTTCATTAATTTCTAGAAATTAGTAAATCACAGATTAACAACCCCATTTTAAAAGCAAAGGGTAAATAGCTATAAAAAACAGGGAGAAACTTGGCCTACTTTTAGGGTTTTTTTTGTTACAAAGAACCTGCCTAGACAGCAGCAGCTTACGGTTGAAAACTGCCAGCTCCCACAGCCAGGTAGCCAACTAGTCCTCGCTGTGCAATGTTCACCTCTCCTCCACATCTCACATTGTGAGGGGGTAGTTCTGGAGTAGACAGGAAAGAGGCAGGAATGATGTAGTCCAGGCATATCCCTGGCCAGAAGAGAGTCCACAGGAGCCTTGGACACCAGTGGGAAAGAGGCATAAGGCCAGAAAGAACATATTATACATGATTGTCTCATTTCGAAATTCTGCTCAGTGCTGGCCCTCTGCCCAGGGATGTGGAATGAATAGCTCTTGCTATTTTCCTTGAACATAGACAGTTAGAGCCCCTGTTTGTAAGTCTCATATCTCATGATAGTAACAGCTTTTATGGACTTGTCTGGGAACTTCATCTTCATCACAACCTCGTTTCCTTGGGAAAATGAATAGAGAATTCTAAGTCATCTGCTTACTAAACGATTTTTCCAAACAATCTATTCACACATTGAACTCCATCAGTGGTATCGCTGTGGGTGTTCTGAGGAACATGCACTTTCAGTAATTTGGGCCAGAGAAATCTGCTGCTGTCTCAGAGAAATGACTAGGTTTTTCCTTCAGTTCTATCTCCACCCATGGGTCCACAGGCAGCTACTGGAAATGAAAGGTGCTAACCTGGGTGATCTCTACACTTCCTCTTCCTCCTCTACATAGTAGAATTCCCACCACTGTCTGGCTAGCCACTTAGGGGGCTATCACTTTACTTCTTGCTAGTTCAGTTTTGTAGCTTCAAAATGATGCTGAGATGGCAGATGGAAACAAACAAAACTGAGGGTGTTGAGTTTCTGGGGACAAATAATACACATAGATGGACATCATAGAGTGTTGTTCTCAATTCAAGCAGAAAGGAGACATAGCATAGTTTGTTAATCTGGCCATTCAAGGCATTTAAATTGACTTTTTTCTGGGAAGAAAAATTATGATGATAATTCATGTTCATCAGAGTTTTCAATTTTATGAGCCATTTAATACTTATTATTTCACTTGATGATTAAGAAATCTTGGAAAGGCTTGCCTGGCCCTTTTACCTTTACTTAACAAGAAAGGGGACCAAAGCCAAATGATATGTCTGAGGTTCTCCAGGGAGTGAGGAAAAAAGCAATGGTTAAAGCCTGGTTTTACTTCTTAACTCTGGTACCATTTCCTCTTGTTCTATGCCTCATCATGTTATTTCTAAGTAAATCTACGATATAATTGGTCGCCAAGGAGAGATTACAAGTCTCTGCACACAAGATACATTATGAGAAAAAAAATCCCACATGGGATTAGAGGACCCAGATATATCCTATTCAAAGTCATTCTGGTTAATCTATTTATCCTATCCTCATTGAATTCAGTAAAAGGCAAGTACCCTTTGGGGGATAGCTCATGTACAACAGTGTTGGCAAACACATCAGGGAGAATCTTACTATTAAGAGAAGAAGCCAGGGGCTGGGGATATAGCCTAGTGGCAAGAGTGCCTGCCTCGGATACGCGAGGCCCTAGGTTCGATTCCCCAGCACCACATATACAGAAAACAGCCAGAAGCGGCGCTGTGGCTCAAGTGGCAGAGTGCTAGCCTTGAGCGGGAAGAAGCCAGGGACAGTGCTCAAGCCCTGAGTCCAAGGCCCAGGACTGGCCAAAAAAAAAAAAAGAGAAGAAGCCAGACACCCGTATCTTGTGCCACTGATAATCCTGAAATACTGAGGCAAATCTGGGCAGAAAAGTCCATGGATTCTATTTCCAAAATAACCAGCAAAAGGCCAGGCTAGAGACATGGCTCAAGTGGTAGAGCAACAGCAAAGCAAGAAAAAGGCCCTGAGTTAAAACCTTGAACTAGCTTAAACAAAAGAAAAAAAGAGAAAAGAATCTCAAACCTCAAGCTACTGTAAAATGTATGCACAGGATACTAAGTCATTAAAAAGTGATCTCACCTGTGAAATACTTATTTTTGTCTTATGTGTCAGAGTCTAGAATGACTAAATAAAAAAAAAAACTTTCATCCTCCCACCAATATTTTCACTGAGATCACCTACCTGCTAGTTATAAGGGTGGACAGAGATGTGGTGCTAAGGTCTGTCCAAGAAAAGCTACCAATCCACAGGTACTGCTGCTCTAATCTATTCCTGGACTACCTGCTGACCATATTCTCATTCTGGGCCTTCACATAGCTGCCTAGGGAAAGGAGAGAGAAATTACTGCAGGCAGGTGACAGGCATGATGAGATTTCTAACATGAACAATATTCTGACTTTATATAAGTTTTTGATTTAGTGCTTAAATGTGGTCTTGGGTCCGGACCTCAAAGCAATCCTTCTGCTTAGAGATGCTACAGAAAAGACTTAGCCTGCTGAGATAGGGTCAGTTGGCAGAAACCTGATGACTATTTTACCAATCAGTCACAAGTCAGATAAAGATAACCTAAATGTTTTATGGCATTGGTAGAATCTTCCTGCTAAAAGGCAAAAGGAGAGCTTGGTCCTTAGAGATTTCGTATTATCATTAATAGCCTCATACTGAGGCCCATTGGTACAGAGCTTGACTATCTCTTACACCTGAAGACTTTATTTATTAGTAAATATTTGTCTGATTTTGAAAAATGCAACACTAACACCATCCAAAAGTTTTTATTATCATGGCAAACATAAATTTGAGGACACAGACTTTTACCATACCACTATGACTTACAACTAAAAGATTTTTTTGTTTGTTTCCTTTATTGTCAAAGTGAAGTACAGAGGAGTTACAGTTTCATATGTAATGCAGTGAGTACATTTCTTGTTCAACTTGTTACCTCCTCCCTCATTTATCTCCCCCCCCCCCCGCAATGAATTGTACAGTTGGTTTACACCAAATGGTTTTGTAATTATTGCTTTTGGAATCATTTGTCTTTTTATCCTTGGTCTCTTGATTTTGGTATTTCCTTTCCCTTCCCTCGTTCTAATACACGCATATATAGTATCCAGGGTACTAAGATGAGATACAGTGATAGTGGGGGTAAATCTACAGGAAGGGAATACGAGAGAGAGAAAAAAAGGGTACGGTTTCACATGGCATGTTGAAAATAATTACAATGATATAACACTTGTTTCCATAACGTGGAGTTCATTTCATGTAGCATCCTTTTATGTGTTCATAAGGGTATAGCTATTGGGCTATTGTGATCTTCTGCTATGACTAGCCTAAACATGTACTAATTATTCCCTGTGAGGGAAACCATAGAGTCCATGTTTCTTTGGGTCTGGTTCACTTCACTTAGTATAATTTTTTCCAAGTCCTTCCATTTCCTTACGAACAGGGCAATGTCATTCGTTCTGATAGAGGCATAGAATTCCATTGTGTATGTGTACCACATTTTCATGATCCACTCGTCTATGGAGGGGCATCTGCACCAAAATAAATTCCAAATGGGTCAAAGACCTTGAAGCAAAATCAGATACCCTGAAAACACTAGAAGAAGGAATAGGAGAAACACATTTGGGCTCCTTGGCATAGGACGAAACTTCCTTAATAAAGGCCCAGAAATGCAACAAATCAAAGAGAGGTTGGACAAATGGGACTGCATCAAACTGAAGAGCTTCTGTACTGTAAAGGACATAGCTTGCAAGATAAACACAAAGCCCACAGACTGGGAGAAGATCTTTACCAGCCACACACTGGACAAAGGCCTCATATCTAAAATATATTCAGAACTCAAAAAATTAAATTCCTCCAAAACAAATCCGCAAAGATCCAATGGCCCCTCAAATGAGAATGTCCAAGAGACACACAAGTGCTCTACATCACTGGCCATAAAAGAAATGCAACTCAAAACAACATTGAGATTCCACCTCATCCCAGTAAGAATGCCCATTATCAGGAAAACTAACAATAACAAATGCTGGAGGGGATGTGGCCAAAAGGGAACCCTACTACATTGTTGGTGGGAATGTAAACTTGTTCAAGCACTCTGGAAAGCAGTATGGACATTCCTCAGAAGGCTAAACATAGAGCTCCCCTATGACCCAACAGCCCCACTTTTGGGCATCTACCCAAAAGATTACAAGGCAAGACCACACTAAAGCTACCAGCAAAACAATGTTCATCGCAGCACAATTTGTTAAAGATATTTCTAACTACATCAGAGCTCGTGAAATACAAAATCAATAGAAAAATGGACACAAGTAAGAACTAAATTCAAAACACTGGAAAATGTGAAATATTAAAAACAGCCTTTCTTCAAAACTTAAGAACTTTTCCTTCCTTGCAAGGCTCATCAGTCTCCAGTAGCAGTATTCTGGAAATATAGTCACAAAAGAGAATTTTCAAAGTTATTAAAAAAAAAACCTAGAAAATTAACCCAGTATTTAAAATTTTTACCAAAAATGAGAATGTAGATTCTTTTCTTGAGTGGACTGACTTATATTTGCATGTAAGTTCCTTTATGAATGTTAAAGAAGTCTGTCATCAAGTACAGAAACTAGTGCACAAATTGTTAAATAGTTTACTTCTTCAGTTCTAAAAATGTTAGGCTTAAAAGTATTTTTCTTAAAGTTCTATTCACTTTCCCTAGAATAACACAATTGTACCTCCAAGAGTTTTTAACACACCTTTTATATGTCTCAGAAAAACTCTCTTTTATTCAAAATCATTTTATAGTCCTTTAGCTACATTTTCACTTGCTTCTTCTGACAGAAACTGTGTGAGAGAGGATTTTGAGATAATGTGATACTTCCTACCTTGATTGGGAGGAGAAATAAAGCCCACAGAGGTTAGATTGTGCATAGTTGAGGAATACAACAGCTAAGCTAAAAATAAGCCAGCCTATGAGTTAACTGCTTGATTTTTATTACAGTCTTATATTACAGTCTTATATATTACAGTCACATAAACTAGAGGAAGTTTTTCTTTTTAAATGCAAACAGTAGCCTGACAAGAAATGTTTGATTTAGTAATTAAATGGTGTGTCTGGTGAAGATCTCTAGGCAAACCTGCTCAGACTCTGCTACAGTAAGGCCCTGGCCCTGTGTGGCTGGGGTCTGGCTACAGAGACCTGACAACTATTTTACCTTCAGCTGCAACTCAGATAAAGTGTAAGGCAAGGAATCTGAACAACTTAATGTGTATGTTCAATTTTCAGCAGCACTAGCATGTGTACATGTCCCTTCCTCTCACGCCCCTCCTTTCTTCTTTTTTGGGGGTGGTGGTGGTACAAGGGTTTGAACCTAGAGACTCTTCTTTGATAGGTAGGGCCTCTGCCACTTGAAGTGGCAGGCCCTTCTTTGCTTTGCTTATTTTTTGCATTGGGTCTCACTCCATACCCCCGAAATGGCCTTAGATCATGAAAGATCATGATCCTCCTCTACCTCTCTTCCTTCATAGCTGGGACTACAGTAACGTACTACCATACCTGGCATATTTGTTGACATGAAAGTCTTGATAACTATTTTCTTTTTGTCTGTGCTGGTCTCAACCTTTTTTTTTTTTTTTTTTGCCAGTCCTGGGGCTTGGACTCAGGGCCTGAGCACCGTCCCTGGCTTCTTTTTGCTCAAGGCCAGCACTCTACCACTTGAGCCACAGCAACACTTCTGGCCATTTTCTGTATATGTGGTGCTGGGGAATTGAACCCAGGGCCTCATGTATACGAGGCAAGCACTCTTGCCACTAGGCCATATCCCCAGCCCGTGGTCTCAACCTTAAGTCTTCTGATCTCTGCCTTCTGAGTTGTTATAAGCATGAGTCAACAGGTCATGCAATATCAATTATTCTATATTTGTCAAAGGATCACAGATTTGGACAGCCTAAGTTCCAAAGTAAGAAAGGGAAGTCCAGAATTTTGGACTTGGCATCTGAATAGTAGAAAGGATCTGAAAGAACTACTAAGGATGCACATGCAGAATGAAAACACTTAGGACTATCTGAATTGTATTTATGACATCAAGAAACCCTTGCATAGCCTTGTTCTGCCAGACTCTAAGCTCCATGAAGGTAAAAGCACTTTCTTATTTTGTTCTGCTTCCTGAATGCCCAGGAGAGCTCCTAGCAAAGAGCCAGCACTCAGCAAATTATGTAACATATGATGGTCAGAAGAGATGAGAGAGGTGTCTCTAGAGACCGGCAGGAGTGGCTAAAACCCAGACACACTGAAATAGTAGCTATGTACAGATGCTGAAAAGTCCCAGATACATACAGCTCTATGGTTATTGACATAACTACAATAAATAAACAGACATTAGTAATTTTAAACTTCCTGGAAACTCCAGCCAGAATTTTACTTCTGAAAATGAAAACAGTCTCTATAAAGAGACAAGAAAAAATATAGTTGGAATGGAATATAACTGAGTAGGGTAAAAAATAACTTTATGGTCTTCATATGTCTCGGGAAAAAAGGGTGCCAATTGGGAAAGGGAGTAACTCAAGGTAAAACTCTCAAAAAGATACCCCAGCTCCAGACTAGCAATAGGTCAAGAACCGAGGCAACATGAAGTTTGAGATTTCTTATGAGAAACTCTAGTAAGAAAAATACAGTGACTCATTTCATAATAATGCCTTTTCTTCCCAAAGTACACATCACGGTTCCCACATCCCTAGCACATGGGCACTCTGCACAACTATTGCAACACAAAGGATCCCCAGTGCCACGGGCCCTGAGTGGACAGAGAAAGCCAGCAGGGGTGGGGGATGAACAGACCTCCTCCATGTGGTGGGGAAAGGAGTCAGTGGCTGCACTTGCTCACTCTCTCTCTCTCAAGGAGGATTTCTCCTTTTCTCCTTTGTGCTCCTTGATCTGGGAGGGTGGTTTTTTTGTGCAGCCACCTTTATGTACTGGGGAGCTAAGTATAGCTGTTTTCCTTGTCTGCAGGCTGAAAGGTTTCCTTGGCAGAACAGTTTTGAATAGAAGCTTGATCCCTGATTCCCTAAGAAATGTCACTTAAGATAACATTGAGAATCCAAAACTGAGGGTGAGTGGGAGAAGCTAAAGGAAAAGGAAATCTGTGTCCCTCTGGGCTATAGCATCCATAAGGCACCAAGGCTGATGCTCAGGCCCAGGGACTAGCTCATTCCCCCATCACTTCTGTGGGCATATATGAGTTACATGAACAATGATAGGAAAACAACTGAGGTTTATTGCCAATATAGCTACTCAGGGAGCCAAGTTCCCAGGCCTTGCCCAGTTAGACATTCCTTGAGAATCATGTGCAACAGAAAATGGAATGGATTCTGTCTTTTGAAAAATAGCAATATAAATGGATAAAAGAATTCCAGGCTTGAAGGAAGTTCGAAGAATCTCAAGGGAATTTGATCACTGGCATTGAGCCTCTCAGGCAGAAGGCAGTGCTGGGAGGGAGGGACTGGTTATTGATCCTTATTGTAGCTGAGACAGTAGGACTCTGTAGAGGTTAAATATCAATGAGGTTAAAGCTCTGAGACACGTGTGGTAGAAGGACCCCACAGTTGGCTTGAGAGGGAACTTGCAGAAGGCTTTTTACTTGATCTGGATATTTCACAGCTCCTAGTGACAAGCCTGAGGATGTGGAAGACACCAGGCCTGTGGGGTGCTCAGGATAGCAAGTGAGGCAGACGGGTGATCTCAGCTTGCCTCTGGTGATGGCTCTGAGTAGAAAATTTGTTCTGTTTCTTGACTTGTGGTTTGGGGAACATGTATATAGGTCAGAAATGTGCAAAAGGGGTCAGTGAAGACAACCAAAAAGAACCACTTAAAACAATGAAAGAGCTTCATGATGTAAATGGCATTTTTCTGATGCACTGACACGGTTAACTTGTGTTATCACTAGAAATCAGAACATTGTAAAGATAAGGAAACTAAGCTCCCTCATGTAGAAAACATACACTTCTCAGAATGAAAATTCTCAATAGATAAAAAGTGCCCTATATTAAAGGATTTATATAACAGCAGTTACAGAAAACTTACATCTGTATAAATACCAGGGCCCCTAAAGGGGATAGCATTTCATTTATATTGAGATGTTTTAATTCTCCCTTAATAATTTAAGATACCAAGTATTAACATTACATATCAGACATGATATCTAATTTCCCTGTATCACATCTGAAAGCAATAATACATTCTGGTGCAGTTAAATTATTGTTTTCTTAAACCATAGATCAATTTCTTCCTTGTTCTGAAAGCCAGTTAAGTGACATGATAATAAAATCATATGCCAATAGCATTACCACTTTAGTATTTATTAATTTAAGATAATTTAACATCCTGGGACTATTTCAAAGAATAAACTTTCAGTAATTTTTACCAAATTCACTTCATTTATTTCCTTTAAAATACACACATTTAGAGGATGGAAAAGAGGAAATATAAGGGGTCACACTAGCTATTCCAAAGACATCTCTTGCTCAAAAGAAAGGAATCTAAATAAGAATTCTTCACTCTTTCCATTTCCTGGGCCTTTATTCTCTCTTAAAGCCCCTAAAACACTCTTCTTATGTATTTAAGATGTGATAAGCTAGTTTTAGACTATGTAGGCCAAACTTGAAATATCATATGGGTTTAAAAATAATAAATACCAGGGATAATCTAATATTCTCATAAATTATTTTAAAAGTATAATAATCATGCTATACTTCATAGCCAGATTCATGTCTGATGGATTTTAAATTTCTGCATGTTAAAAGTTTTAAGTTGGGCTGGGAATATGGCCTAGTGGCAAGAGTGCTTGCTTCGTATACATGAAGCCCTGGGTTCGATTCCCCAGCACCATATATGTAGAAAACGGCTAGAGGTGGTGCTGTGGCTCAAGTGGCAGAGTGCTAGCCTTGAGCAAAGAGAAGCCAGGGACAGTGCTCAGGCCCTGAGTCCAAGGCCCAGGACTGGCAAAAAAAAAAAAAGTTTTTAAGTTGTATGTCCAAAAGAACAAAAAAGTGTTTGAGCAGAGTATAATTAAATAGGTTGGGTTGTGACTACAGCAAGACACACATGCATACACAGACACATAGCCAGGGGGCTGTGAAGTACTCATTTAAGCATAAAAAACCACCTCTGTCAGCTACAATATTGTAAGTTAAGTTTTCAGTATTTATTTGTCTAAGTAGAGAACTCCATTGAAGCAGAAATAGGCCTCGATGTAGCTAAGACTTAGCATGAGAAAAGAGAGAGGAGGAATGAACTCTATCAGCTCTGGAATAATACACTGGGGAGAAGTACTAGTTCTCATGAAAACACTGGTGATTCACCATGGAATAAAATTCAGAAGCCACTGACCCCAATGAAAACCTCCAGTGCAAACATGCAGATTTTGCTTCATTTCACTTAAATACTATCATAAGCATCATTAAGGCTTTTGTGAGATATTTCTTGCTTTCTCAGTTAAAATTGATAGTGAAAAGATACTGTTCATCAAGCTAAATACTTGAGTTCTACAGGAAAAAGAAAAAAAAAAGCCCTCAGCACATAAATTAGTATCACTCAATTTGTCCCTTAATCATGCATTCAGTGCAACAGAGGAATGATACCAAAAGATTTTTTTTTTGCAGTAACTTAGCATTTAAGTAGATTTATTTGCTTACAGAATTTTTTCATACATACCAATTCTTGATTCTGATTTGCCAAGATGTCACGACTATGAGCAAGCTCACTAACACAGACCACGAATCTGTCAGGGAATACTTGGAGATCTGTACAAAATAAAGAAAATCAAGTTACTGAAGGCATCACACACACCCCCCATATCCAACTATGAGCACTGAAATGTTTGTTCCCATTTTGTATATCAGATGCGTGTCTCTTTTCCCTTCTCTTTCCACAATTTCCATCCAAAGGGCAAGGAAAGCACAATGCCTGAGGGAAAGCTGAAGGAGATACAGATTGGTCCACCTGAGCCCTGGACAATTAGAGCACATGGAGCCCCCAGGCAAGGCTTTGGTAGCTTTCCCTGTGTCCATTTTCAGTTTTCTGTTGGGTACACAAATTTAGGAAGTAGTACCAATATTTTTTAGCGAGTGTACAGATTTCTAGAAAAGAGAAAGAATATGATATAAACATTTAAAAATATGACTCATCCATGTTTTTTCTAGTTATTTACTTATCATCTTCCTGGTCAGCTGGTCTTAAAAGAGATCCCTCACACTGGACTAGGGCAACTTTCCAAGCCGAATAGGGTGTGAACACAGTTGTTTTTCTTAGGAATTCTACTACGGGTGGTTAAACATACAATTGTAGGGATGATACAGCCACTCCAAATCCAAGTAACCTGCTACTGCCACTTTTCATAGAAAAGCCACTGACTTCCTGTGGGGAAAGATGAGTGACTCATACAACAGAGCTCCCTCATAGTCAATGAAGAAAACAAAATGGTAATGCCCCCCAATCTTTCCTTTGTTCTGTCCGTCCATCCATTCATCCGTCCATCCATCCACCTGTCCAACCCTCCCTCCCTCCCCTCCCTCCACCCATCCATCTGCCAAGCCCTGGGGCAATGTCTGGAGTGATGTACAGCTGATGCTAGTATCTCTCCTGAATGAGTGGGTAGGGTACTCCCCCTCCTTTATTAATATTTGCTGTCTTGATTTGAGTACTTTTGTAATACACATATACCATGTTTATAACAGATGTAGACATTTTTCTAAGAAACAAAACTTCCCTCTTAGATGTAAATGATTTTTTAAAAGATGGATGTTAAAAATTAGCCAAGTAAAACCTTTTACAGAGATTGCACATTTGGTATACTGAGATGCCAAGCCCCAAGGTGTCAATTACGCAGATACACAATTTAAACACATTTAACACTTTATACCACTTGGCTAAATTTAAATGCACAAAAAGGTTGAGTCTATATTCCAGTGATGGCTCTCTTCTCAGCCACCAGACTACTGCTTTTTGGCAGTCCCCTCTCTTTTCTAAGGGGTGACTGAGCGTTACTCCTGCTCAAAAAAGTTTGCCATGGCTCGTTAATGCCAACATGGATGTATAGACATTAATAGCCCTCTACACACAAATCTATTGTTTGGGCCTTACTTTTAACTAGTCCCTTTCTTATAGAAAGACATTGATTTCAATTGGTGGTCTAGATGTGTTTAAAACTCCTACCCCATATGGATATTACAGTTGGCTTAGGCCTTTGAAAAGTCAGAATTATCAAAGTAGTTGATATGTATTCAATAGTTTTTTTGTTTTCTTTTCCAGTATTGGTGATTGAACCCAGGGCATTCTGCACAATGCATGCTGGTCAAGTACTCTACCGCTCATGTGGTATCCTGAGCCCTTACTCATCAGTTCTGAAACGATATTTTTGACAGATGTAGGAAGTAATCTGTTTATGGTATTATGGAAAGGAAAACTAAGCTACATAATTTATTATTTGTCCTTTCCCCTAAAACAAACATATGAAATGCTAACATATAAAATGTTCTTTACTAAATCAGAATTAGAATGACCAGTTCCATCAAACAAATCTTCTGTTTTATAATTCTTCCTATGAAAAATAAGAATGTCATATATTTTTAAAAAACTATCTGTTTGTCTATTGTCAGTACTGGGACTTGAACTCAGGGATTTGTACTCTTATTCTTTTTTTTTTTTTTTCTCATTGCTGGTCTTCCCCCACTAGAGCCATACCTCTAGTCCTGGTGTTTTGCAGGTTAATTGGAGATAACAGTTTTCCCCAGCTGATCCTCAGATCTCAGTCTCCTGAGTGGATAGGATTATAGTCATGAGCTGGGGTACCCAGCGAGAACATTATGTATTATCAGAAAGCTTTGTCTGCTCTGTTTAGCGCACAACCCAATTGTACTGAAATTTAAGTAAAGATCTGAGCAAAAACAGTCCCTACCAGAAACAGTAGCTAGGTTGAACTGTGTCAGTGTCTAGGTTAGCTAACTTATTTTACTAAGGTGAACAGAAGATCCTATTAAGACAGTAATATATTTGAGCAACACTTAAAGAGTTAAGAAAGCGCAAGATAATTGTGAAGATTCTACAAAAAAAACATTCTATCCAGTTAAATTTAAACAGGAGCACACACATGTGCATGTGTGAGCACATATACACACTCATTACCCAAGAAAGTTAGGCTGAATTCTCTGTTCAATGCTCAGATCTACTCAGAAAATAGTTTTGGTTTGTTTTTTTTGAAAACAACAAAGAACAATTTTAATAGGTAAATTGGTGTTTTCACTATATGGACAGAGGGAACCATAATTAACCATTGAAATGAGCATCCTCAAAAATACACTATCCAAAGAAGTCAAGGCTTTTGATATGTTTTGGCACAACAAATGTAAGTTATTTATCCAAGCATGGAATCAATCGTATACCAAGTACGTAAAATTATCATAAGAAATGCAAACTATATGCTGCATCTAAAATATAGAAAATCTGTAAAACATTCTGATAAATATTGTTAGACACTCAGTATTGCTGAAGACAACAAAAGTTAAATATTTTTCCCTACCCACTAGAAACTCTTTAAACAGAAAATAACTAAAACTAGAATATTTGTAAATATATGTTTGACAGCAGACTTGAATAAGTTGTCTTTTTTGTTAGAATTATCATTGGCAAGGCAATTACCCCAAATAGTAAGTCAGCATCAAATTCCAGGTTATTATTAATAAATTAAGCATTTACTTTTTTAAAGTAACATTTTAATAACATTTGGAAAATAACATTTTCTAGTGGTTTTAATCAACTCTGGTCAAAATATACATTTGAAACATTTTGCCAGCATAACAGCCACCTCAGACCTAAAACTCAATTTTAAAACAAGTTATGAAAGGCACAAACAAGTTCTCATTTATGAGCAGAAAGAGAATGAAAGGAATAACAATTATGTAGTTGGATAGAGGTTTAAATAATCAATTAACAATGTCACTTAGTAATTCCTGAGAGTGGCAATGACAGAAGAAAAGCATGCCAAAATAGCATTAAATTTACTATTTATTAAGTACCCATAATTAACAATGGGTAAAGCTGAAAAACAAAGTATTTGAAAATGCATGTTTATAGAATGCTATTATAGCGTTGAGTAAATAAATACTAGTAGTGGAGAATGATATTTAAGAGTGGTTAACAGTGAAAAAAGAGACAACAGGAACTTGGTAAAAGGATTAATGAGAACCAAGTATATATCAGGTCCCATGAGAACTTCAAAATGTGTTATTATTAATGCACTGTAGAAAAGTGCTATTCTTACTCTATCTACCTTCTTCTTGAAGAAATACTGCCAATTACAAATAACCACAGAAAAAATTTAATTAGATAAGTGTGTGTGTGGCCCATTCATTTATATCACATTGCAAATGAACTTACAAATAATATTGAGTAACAATATTTCCTTCTAAAAATTTCTTTAAGGCAGATCTGTTTAGCATTGGGTATTACTGCCATGATGCAGTGCAGGTATAGCAAATTTAAATGTTTTAGTTTCTCAGTGACAATAATACACATGGTTGGGAATAGGCAAAAAAAATCTCTTTTCTGGTCTTTCTATCTGTTACCATTTTAGAAACACAAGTTTTTTTCACATATATATTTATATATTACTGTATCAAAACACATTTTAACAGACTTCACAGCTCACTTAAAGCTTCAGTTTGCAGTCATTCATTTGAAAGATTTCTAAATGGAATTTTCAGTTAGAAGAATGATTTCCTCACTGGGATTTCAGGGTTTTATGTCAGAAATGCAGCAAAGTCCTTCTTCAGTGCAATGCTAGACCATTTTACCTGGATTCATTGTTTATTTTTTTTAACGGTTTCCTAATTTTACTTTCGGATCTTAATTCTTGTTTAATTGACTTATTTCCTTTAGAATATTCTCAGGTAAGGCAGGTTGATATCTATATAAATAACCATATGGACGAAGATGATAAACGAGGTATTCTAATTCATACATAGTTGTGGAATCAACATAGTGAAAAGAAACTGCAAGATCGGAACAGCAACCAGGACCCTCTATAGCAGGATAATAGTTGTAATTCCAGTACCAAAAAGTTCTGGATAGAAAACCTTTGATTAAGTGGTGCTCTGGTACAAAGGGATGAAAAGTTTCTTTTCCAGTGGTATCTCTGGAATCTCCAGCTTCTACATTTATAATTTCCATGCATTTTCCCAGTGCTAAGTCTTCGATTGAGGAACTGTGTGTACATTTCTCTGTTTTAAATGCATCAACAAATCTCTTCAAGGATTCTTTGCTTAGTACATACCCAGCTCCTCCACTCATGTAACCTTGCTTCACATAGGGCTTAAATCTTCTTCCAAAATAAATGGGTTGTTCAGGGTCACGTTTTGAAAGAAGCCATCTTAAGTTGTCTAGTATCACATATGTATCATCATCAGCTTTCATAAACCAATCAGCATCTTCTAAATAATGGTCATGAACATACTGAAAAGCTTTAATTGTTTTCCAATACAGCTGATCTCTGCCTTCTTTGGTTTTTAATCCCACAGTAGGGAAGTCTTTATTTTCTTCTGAACTCATAAATAACACTTTATTACATCGCTGGGCCCATGTGGCTTTGACGTGTTTGGCCTTTTTCTCTAGATTTTGAGGGCCTGTCATAACCCAACAAAGAATTTTAACTTTCTGATAGAGGTTTTCAACGATGTCTGTGTTTTCATCTTTATGTTGGCTAGAATTTGCATTGAAGTTCATTTGACCTTCTAGATGATTCTGTCCAGTATCATCTGAATGTCTAGCATGAGGATCATTATGAAGAATATTAGGTTGAGTGTCATCCCGTTCACCCAACAAAATACTAAATAACTGAGAACATAAAAAAAATCCTATTGCTGATCCACAGAGGAAGGTTAAAAAATTCAGCCAAGATTTAGAGGCCATTTCCTGAAAGTGTATGTCTGCCACAGCTGCGGTGCCCTCTCGCCCCTCCGGAGGGGGCAGAGGGGAGGACAACACGAGCCCGGCAACCTTCGCTCCCGTGGGCAGCCGCAGAAGTAGCTGGTGGCCGCTAGCCGGGGCCGCCCGCGGCGGCCCAGATCATTCACCGGTGGCTGCGGCCAGAAAATAGTTTTTACCTCCGACTTTATTGCTGTAGCCTGGAAATATCTGATGTCACTTTGTTAGTAGACATCTCGATTTGTGGAAGTGAAGTGTGGGAACTAGCCTTGCCATATATCTAGAAAAAGCTCTCGTGGTTCTGTACCTGGGCAGTGCTTTCTTGTAGACACACTTGCTCTGTGTCCCAGGGCCTTGGTGTACATCAACACTTGATGAAGTGAGCCAGAATTTAAGATTAAGCCCAAATATTCTGGAAACGCAAATCAAAGTGCTGAGATGCACCAGAAAAGCCTAAGTGTGGTTCAGTTCTCTGGTCTCAGAGAGGTGGCAAACATAATATTAGTTAGGGAATAAAATCACAAATGCTCAATCACATGAGGGCAATAAAGCAAGAATGGATCCTCCTTCCTTAATTTGCATCCCCCTTCTCCAGGGCAAGTTGTTGTGTGAAGTACTTGATGATCCAATAAAACAGCTTCTTACCAGTAGTCTGTGAGCTCCCAATGCAGCGAAGGTGGATTCCTCTCTTCAGGAAATAGGCTGTGATTTGAAAACCATAGCCTGTAAAATAAAGGGTTTTGATTTCACAAGTTTGTTTGTGAACAAGCCCAGTACCTGCCATACAATATGCACTAAATAATTTAACAAATCAAAGAATTTAAAAAAAAAAGCATCAATAGCAGGCCCTACTTAAGTGAACATTACAACCTTTGCTCTTCCAGGAAGCCTGACAACAAAGTGGCTCAGTCATTTCATCTGCAAAACAGAGTAAGTGAGGTGGACTAATATGAAAGGAAACTAGAGTTTTTTCAGGTGAATGCTTAACTTAGTCTGAATTGATGGATAGATCTTGGCCCATGCCAGATAATTGTTACTTGTTAGCTTAGAAAAAGAACTGTTTATGGCTACTGTTTATGGCTCATGCTACTTGGAAGGCTAAGAATGGGAGAGCTGTAACTTGGAGATAATCCATGCAGAAAAGCTTGCAAGACCCATTCTCAGCCCTCAGCTGGTACAAGTGACATATTTCTATCATTGAAAGCTATGTGGAAAGCTGACACCAGAAGATCATGGTAGAACAGCTCATGATCAGGCAGAAAAGTCTGAGATTCTATCCCCAAAATAATTAGCAAAGAATAGGTTTGCAGGTACAGCTTAAATGGTAAAGCTCTAGAGGCAAGGAAGCAAGCCAAGTGCCAAGCTCCAGAGTTCCCAACCCAACTTCTCTAACCTGTCCCCCAAAATAAAATAACTAGTGAAAACCAGGGCTGTAGGCATTTTTTTGTGCCAGCCTAGTAAGCACGAGGCCTTGAGTTCAAACTCTACTACCCTCAAACAAAAATAACAACAAAAGCCTATTCTCAACTCACCAGAATGACCTATGTGAAAAAGATAGAGCATCGAGTTCTAGCAATAATTTAGGGAGATTGGAATTCTAAATATACTGCTGGGAGTACAAATTGGTACTTTGAAAACCCACTTAAGAATCTAAAGCTTAATGTAATAAGCACAAATATGAATGTATAATCTAAACATTATTTGTAAAGCCTGCAGTATGTTTTTTTTTTAAAATTACAAAACACTTAAAAAAGTAAGCATATGGGCTGGGGATATAGCCTAGTGGCAAGAGTGCCTGCCTCGGATACAGGAGGCCCTAGGTTCGATTCCCCAGCACCACATATGCAGAAAACGGCCAGAAGCGGTGCTGTGGCTCAAGTGGCAGAGTGCTAGCCTTGAGCGGGAAGAAGCCAGGGACAGTGCTCAGGCCCTGAGTCCAAGGCCCAGGACTGGCCAAAAAAAAAAAAAAAAGTAAGCATAGAGGCTGGGAATATAGCCTACTGGTAAAGTGCTCGCCTCTCATATATGAAACTATGGGTTCGATTCCTCAGCACCACCTATACAGAAAAAGCCAGAAGTGGCACTGTGGCTCAAGTGGTAGAGTGCTATCCTTGAGCAAAAAAGAAGCCAGGAACAGTGCTCAGGCCTTGAGTTCAAGCCCCAGGACTGGCAAAAAACAAAAAACAGAAAGCACATATATAGATATGTATATATAGTATCCCTAACATCATTCCTCAGTATTCTTAGACTGGAGCCAATAAAGAATCCATCAACAGAAATTTTCTAAATGAGGATATAGTTATATGCCCAGTGAAATATTATGCTGCTCCCAAAGATGAATGAGCTACAATTACAGGCAGTAAGCAATGAATGACACAAATAAACAATCAAGTTAAAAAAATCTGTCCACAGGAGTGAATATTGTCCATGACAAGTAGAGATATTATAGATGACTAGCATGATTATAAGAGAACATCAGATAATGAACCAGCCTAATAATTTCTTCTCTCCTTTTGTCCTTTCCTGCGTCCCTCTAGGTCTAAATGAATCTGTTGCTGACCTTTTTGAAAAGATCAAGAAAAAATTTTCCCAGTCAACAAAGTGAAGTATCTGGTGGAACAATCAAAACCAAAAAGCTCACGAGAGAGAGCTGAAAATTCCCAAGAGCTAAGACAACCCTCAAGGAAGTTGCTAAATTTCCAAGATAGCATTTTACACATGAAACTGGAAGGGCTGATGGTAGAAGAAATGATCCATCCAGGACTACTAGACCATCTCTAGGGAAATAAAATTCTCTTCTCCCTCCAACAGTCTATAATAAGTATTATTCTGAAACAATATAACGAGAAGCAATTCAAGAAGCTTTTAGTGTTACATTCAGTACCCTTCGGATACCCTGCAGAAAGATGTAGAACATCAGTAAACACAGACACAATGCTGTGTCTAAATAAGCGATGGCACTGACAGCACAAATTACCTTAGTCATCCAGACAGTGAAGGAACAGTGACATGTATGAAAGGACAGTCTCCAGATTTACTGAGACGAAAAGTATTTTTACCAACACATTAAAAAATGGATTGCATTTTAGTCACATGGCTCTTCTGCTAAAATGTTAAACAAAATATTCAAACCATTAGTATTACTTTGTGTGCTTTACAAGAGAGAATGGAAGTCACTTCTACATCTGTTTATTTGTCTTGCTCCTAGGGGAGAAAGGGTTAAAAGAAAGGAATCCTTTGCAATGTGGAATGCACAATAAGCAAGACTTTAAAGTGATTTTTCACATATGAGTTTTCCAAAGAAATGAACAAAAATGAACATGCAATATCTAATTCATTCTGCTTTTGCCGGCCTACAGTTCTAGATGATTTAGATCCAGATGGTACTTTTGAAACTTCAAACCTTCTTCCTGTACCAAATCTCCAGCAATAAATTGTTATTATTAGGAAGAGGCTAAATGTGAAGTTGACCATAAATGCACTGTTCAGGAAGTCTGGTATCAGGAGATACCACTTGAGTGATAACCAAATCCTATTTGGGCTGCTAAACAACAAAATCACAATATGGCATGTTCTATAGAAAAGAAAGTAGGCAGATTCCTGATGCCTTATTGATGAAATTGCTAGAAGAATTGAGTTTAGTAAAACTTAAGTTCCCTACTCCTACACCTCAGTAATACATAATACATAATTTACAATTATGTTAAAAGTAATCATTGCTAAACTGGCAACTCGTTATTAGTAGTTTCAGTGGACAACCTAACCTAACAATCTCAATAGAAATAGCAAGCTTAATATATAAAAAAAGATTTGTACCTGCTTAGTGCAAACTCCACTGGTCACATGAAACTTTATTATTCAAAGAGAAACTTGGAGAGAGATTAAACACAAAAGGTACTTGTGTCAGCTCTTATGGCAAATTAAATGGCTATATAAACAGAAAATTACTGCTGTTAAAACATACTCAACTGAAATGCTTTAGGGAGATGTACTTCATTTATCAATAGATAAAAAGCAGTAATAAAAGACTATGTTCTTATCTCCACTCTAATCATTGTTCATAACTGAGTTCAACAGGCCATTGGGATTTTTGTACTAAACCTGGGCTAAAGCAGAATTCTATTTCTGAAGCTCAGCAGCAATCTGGCAAAGAATTTAGGCTGCCCTTTGCTTTCCCTACTTGAGCACCAGAATGCTTGCAACCTAGTGTTCTAAATAACAGAAAACTGAAATCAGGAGGAAACTCGTGAGAAAAGGCCAATGAAAATCATAAAGTGATCATCTTTTTATCTGAAAAATATTTTAGCAATAGTCTTCCAAGATTGTTAGGCAATTGTAAATCACACTGAAGTATATCTATTTCTTGCTAATTACTGTGGTCCTCCTCAATTTGGAACTTCAGACACAGGAAGAGACTGAAATTAAAGAGATTAAAGAGAGGTTTGTTTGTGCAGCTTTCCACCAGAAGTCTTTAGGTATGTACATTTCTAGAAATAATTTCTATTGCAGAATTGCTTAGTGTCTTACGGACTACCCAGTACCAGCAAGTCCATCTTCTCTGGGCTCAAAGCATTCAGTTCCCATTCCTCCTTTGGTCTCTGTACTTTGTACAGAGCCATCACACTCTTCTGTATCCTACAGACAACCTTCAGGTTCCCACCAACACCCCAAATCATGACAGCATTAACTTACTTCTACTTACCCTGGTTGCTCACCAAAGAATATTAATTCTCTTAAGGAAAAAAGGGGAGAGGGATTCACTAATGTTTATGAAAAAAGGGCAAACTAGAGTCTCTTACTATGTTATTTCATACACTGTCAAAAATATACGGCTCTGCAAATGGCTTTATAACACTTTCTGACACTTTTTGAATAGAAAAGCAAAAATTTCCATTCTCCTTAAAAAAGTCAAATATGAGTTGAAAGGATTCTACCTTGGCTTAGTAGCAAGGCATCTAGATCAGTTTTTGTTGTTGTTGGTCGTGGGGCTTGAACTCTGGGCCTAGGTGCTGTCCCTGAGTTCTTTTTGCCCAAAGCTAGAGCTCTACCACTCCATAGCACCACTTCTAGTTTTCTGGTGGTTAAATGGAGATAAGAATCTCACAGGGTCATATATATATGTTTTTTCTTTATTGTCAAAGTGAAGTACAGAGGGGTTAGAGTTTCATATGTAAGGCAGTGAGTATATTTCTTATCCAACTTACCTCCTCCCTCATTTTTCCTGCCTCCCCCCTCCCCATTTCTCTCTTCCCCCATCAGTTGTACAGTTGGTTTACACCATATAGTTTTGTAAGTATTGCTGTTCCATTGGTTTGTCTTTTTATCCTTTGTCTCTCGATTTTGGTATTCCCTTTCCCTTCCCTAGTTCCAACACACATATATACAATATCCAGGGTAATGAAATCATTTACAGTGATATCAGGAGTAAAACCACAGGAAGGGAATAAAAAAAAAAGGGCACCGTTTCACATGGCATGTTGAAAATAACTACAACAGTGATATAGCACTTGTTTCCATAACTTCAAGTTCATTTTGTTTAGCATCATCATATGTGTTCATATGGGCATAGTTCTTGAGCTATTGTGATCTCCTGCTAGGGCCTGGGCTGGCTCCAAAGAACTGTGATCTTCACATCTTAGCCTCTGGAGTAGCTAGGATTATAGGTGTGAGCAATTGGCACCCAGCTCTAGATCAGTATTAGGTAGAACTGTGCTCTGATGAATAATGCTCATTTTAAGGGAGTGGTCATTTATTTGGGTTCCATAGTTCATAATGCCTAAGAACAAATATCCACTATGGAGATTTTACTGTAAAACCATCCAGCCTCATGTTTTCCAGTGCACTTGTAGCCTCTCTTCAGCTGCCAAGGGGAGCCTGTGGTACAGTGCACAACGTGGAAGGACTTCTCTCATGGCTACTGAGAGCACGCATGCATGGGGAACCTGGAGAAGTATCTCCATGTGGCCTGCTGAGCCATCAGGATGGCTGGGCAGATACCCACTAGCTGCATGTCTCTCCTTTAGAGAAGCCTTGTAAACCACAAGGCAGGCCCAGGAAGACCTCCTGTCACCCTTAATTCTTCTTTACGATGATTTCATCCTCATCCATTATCATCCTGTGATAATGAAAAATTTCAAATATTCTGCCCAAACCCCAGTACTTCAAATACCCATCATCTAGAAGCAATAATAGCTAATCTTTTGCCATATAACATATATATGTATATACACATATATATATTTATATAGACATATATGTAAAACGATTTTAAAATAAATTAGAAATTATGAAGTTACTTCTACAATATGTGAGTATGGACTCCCAAGGAATAATCACACACATCATTAACATGCTATAAGTTGAGTATCTTTAGTCTGAAAATCCAAAATGCTCTAAAATACAAAATGTTTTGTACCTCGACATGTTCAAAAAGTTTCATATTTTGGAACATTTCACTGCTTAGCCAGTGAAATATATACAAATCTCCGCCCCACCCCCCGACCCTCTGTATTCTGGTAGTCATCCAGACTAGAGGGACATTCAACATATTATTGAAATGAATCTAAAATTCATTATTTCAAAAACCTCACTTGTGCAGAAAGTTATACATGTCCTTTCTAGAAAGTCTGGGATGAAAAGAGAATAAAAAAAATCACAAGTTTGATATTGTCACTTAAAACATACAGAGAAACTTGGAGCCAGGCACTGATAATGCTAGCCTGTAATCGTAGCTACTCAGGAGGCTGAGATTAAGGATCATGGTTCAAAGCCAGCCGGGGTAGGAAAAGTCCCTGTGAGACTCTTTTCTCCAATTAACCATTCAAAAACCAGAAGTGGAGCTGTGGCTCAAAGTGGTAGAGAGTTTCCTAGCCTTGAGCAAAAGAGCTCAGGGACAGCACCCAGGATCTGATTCTTTTCAAGCCACATGCCAATATGGATCCCCCCAAAGGGGGGGGGGGGGAGGAAACTAGGTCTGAGATAAAGTCTTCATTAAATAAAGCTTCTATGTGCATCCTTTTGAAGTATGCTGTAGACCTACATGTGATCTTCACTAGTGCTGATGATGGGTAGGTATGAGAAAGCAGCTATTTGATGGGAACTAAAAGTCAAGAATTCTGTCAGGTTTTATGTTTGTTTTTTTTTTTTTTTTTTGGCCAGTCCTGGGCCTTGGACTCAGGGCCTGAGCACTGTCCCTGGCTTCTTCCCGCTCAAGGCTAGCACTCTGCCACTTGAGCCACAGCGCCGCTTCTGGCCATTTTCTGTATATGTGGTGCTGGGGAATCGAACCTAGGGCCTCGTGTATCCGAGGCAGGCACTCTTGCCACTAGGCTATATCCCCAGCCCCATCTGTCAGGTTTTAGAAGATACATATACAGAATCCTTGTCTAAGATCACAACTGGGAAACAATTTGTAAGTGGAATATTTGGTCCTAATCTAAAAATTTCACTTATAAATTCAAGACATTTAGAGACTTTGAGTCGCAATAAAGTTGTCTAGTTGGTGCCAAAACAAATGAGGCAAACTGTTTAGGTTCATATTTTTTAAATGAGTTAAATAACTGCTTCAATCAAATTTATTTAAAAAACAGCTTGTCACCTCGTTACTTTTGTAGGTGAGTACCACAGACTTCCTGCGTCATTAATCTCATTATCCAAGGAGTCATTAGTGACTTTTAACAATGAGAAAGATTTATCACTTATAGATCTCTTCCCCACAACTTTTTTACTACTTTCATTTGTAAAAAATATACCCTAGGGCTGGGGATATAGCCTAGTGGCAAGAGTGCCTGCCTTGGATACACGAGGCCCTAGGTTCGATTCCCCAGCACCACATATACAGAAAACGGCCAGAAGTGGCACTGTGGCTCAAGTGGCAGAGTGCTACCCTTGAGCGGGAAGAAGCCAGGGACAGTGCTCAGGCCCTGAGTCCAAGGCCCAGGACTGGCCAAAAAAAAAAAAAAAAAAAAAATATATATATATATATATATACCCTAAACATTAAGTATGAAAACTATGCTAAGATAATATGAAAGCATTGGTTGAATAATATTCAAAATCATGGTTCCCACAGTCCTAACTTTGCCAGGCCATGAATAATGATGAGGGTGACATAATACTGGGTACTTATAAAACTTAATATTTTCTACAAAACTCCACACTTGTCTTTAAAGAACTTACATAAAGGGAACAGATTTTTAATCAACCATCTAAATCAGATAGCTGGTTGCTTGAACTTCTAGTTAGTTGTTCAAGGACATCCCCCATCCATGCAAAGAAGCAAGTCATATGAGGTCTACCCTCGGGATCTTTCCTGTCTTTCAGAGGAACTTGTCCCGACTTCCGAGATTGTAAAATCTGCTACCATGAGAAGACTATTCTAACAGGTCTGCAGAGTCACAGGACAAGAAACAACCTTGACAAGGCATCTAGTTCACTTCTTGCTTATCAACCTGGATCATATTATTAAAAAACAACACCAAAATGCCAAGTGAAGATGCCACACCTACTCATGTGGAACTCAGTTCTTCGTTATCAATTCAATGGAAGTTATGAACATAGAGCCTATGGGGCAAGACAGGTAACAGGAATAGGGCTGGGTTGTGACAGGCAAAGTGGAGAGAATGCATGGCTTAATTTAAAGGGGACGGCAAGACTCAACTCCAGCCATAAGCTGCCACTAAACTCTAGGGAAGTGGCATCCCAAAAAAACAGTAATCCAAATTTTGATGAGCAGTCTCATTCTAAATCTGCTACTGTATAGTCCAAGTAAAATGTTTCTGAGGGTCAGTGTGTCTTCTTTGTGCTGTTACTTTGCAACCTTTTAATTTCTGTCATTCAATCTTTTCCAGCTTCAGCTAAGTTCGCCACTTCCAAAAGCCTGAAGATACACATATATTCTAAGCCCCGTGAACCC
This sequence comes from Perognathus longimembris pacificus, assembly GCF_023159225.1. Lineage (NCBI taxonomy): Eukaryota > Metazoa > Chordata > Mammalia > Rodentia > Heteromyidae > Perognathus > Perognathus longimembris. The sequence continues at coordinate 59,400,765 of NC_063166.1, forward strand.
ACGTTCTTAACCTTACTACCTGGGCTTGGGGCCTAGTTGCCTACATTTAATCCATTTCTCTGACTCTTTTAAATTCTTTTTTTTTTTGGCCAGTCCTGGGCCTTGGACTCAGGGCCTGAGCACTGTCCCTGGCTTCTTCCCGCTCAAGGCTAGCACTCTGCCACTTGAGCCACAGCGCCGCTTCTGGCCGTTTTCTGTATATGTGGTGCTGGGGAATCGAACCTAGGGCCTCGTGTATCCGAGGCAGGCACTCTTGCCACTAGGCTATATCCCCAGCCCCTTAAATTCTTAATATTAAAGATATTCAGGTAACAGTTCGGCTCCATGTGGGGAACATGAAAAGAGTATGTAATATAAAAAAATCAGTGACTGAATAAATGTGTGGAATCTCTATTTAAAAATAAGAAAATTTCCATTAATTAAAAAATAAAGGGACTATTATTAGAAAGGGATCAGCGGGAAGAGGAGAGGAAAGGAAGGAAAAATGAGGAGTGATAAGGATCCATATGTGTACATATATATGAATACAGAATAATGAAACCCACCAAATGCTCTGAGACGGGATGAATGGGAATACAGTGGCGGGACTGAATTTGTCCAAAGGATCTCATTAAGTAATCCAGACTGCCTCAATCTTGCAATCAGCCTCAGTCTCTGAAGTACTGGAATTAGAGAGGTACGAGTCATCATACCTCTTTCAAATAACTTTTATTTTATGTTTTGCTACTGGCTTTTTATGCAGACAATTAGTACTTTCTAAGTATTTTTTATTGTTAACTGTGGATGTCTTTTCTGCACCCTGTACAACTGGTTCTTCTTTAATAAATACTATAAACACTAAGATTTTGAATGTCACTATCCTATTTCCCACATCGCTAAATTTGACTTAAAATTTCTGCTTTTAGGTTTGAACAAGATTGATTTGTAATTTCCTCCTCTTTGACCTGTTTTCTAGTATCAAGTTATACTAGACTCATAAAACATAGCTCAACATGTTAATTCTTTTTTTTTTGGCCAGTCCTGGGGCTTGGACTCAGGGCCTGAGCACTGTCCCTGGCTTCTTTTTGCTCAAGGCGCTTAACACTCTGCCACTTGAGCCACAGTGCCACCTCTGGCCGTTTTCTGTATATGTGGTGCTGGGGAATTGAACCCAGGGCCTCATGTATATGAGGCAAGCACTCTTGCCACTAGGCCATATCCCCAGCCCCGACATGTTAATTCTTATTCAAGTACATAAAACCAGAATTACTTAGCTCTTAATTTTTGAAAACATTCACTCTGTATGTCTAAACTTGATGATTTTTAAAGTTGTGGTTCAAATTCTTTAAAAGCGTCTTTTCAGGTTTTGTATTTATTTTTAACTCAGCTTTGCAATTTACATCATTCTATAAGTTGCATGATTTCACCAAATAACTCAAATTTTTAACACGAAGTGGTATTTATAATTGTCACCATTTAGTTGGTGTCATAATTTTAATTTCCACTGATAACCAGTTGGCTTCATTGGTAATATTCCTGCCCCTAATATTTCTCCTCACTTTTTATTTAGATCATTCTCTATCAATTTTCTTCATGATAATTTACTTCCCAAAGCTAAATTTTAACTGGGATTAGAGATATGTGCTACTACATATGACCCTGAAATACCTTTTCTACTATGTATCTTCTCTCTTTTCTTCCTTTTCTTTTTTCTTTCTTTCTAATATAGTGTGCCAATCCTGGGGCCTGGGCACTGTGCCTTAACATTTTTGCTCAAGGATATGATCTATCACTTGAACCACAGCTCTATTTCTGATTTATAGGTCATTAATTGGAGATAAGAGTCTCAAGGATATTCCTGCCTCTGCTGGTTTTGAATCATAACCCTCAGATGTCAGCCTTCTGAGTAAGTTTACAAGGGTGAGCCACCAGCCTGATTAATTTCTTTCCTTCCTGCATATTCTTTGCACTTATTATTTTTTTTTAAAAATCACAACCTACATTTTTTTTTTAAAGTCGGTTGTGAGACTTGAACTCTGGGCCTGGGTACTACCCCTGAGCTCTTCAGCTCAAGGCACTTGGGCCAAGCACCACTTCTAGTTTTCTGGTGGTTAATTGGAGATAAGAGTCTCATGGATTTTCTTACCCTGTCTGGCTTTGAACCATGATCCTCAGATTTCAGCCTCCCGACTAGCTAGGATTACAGGTATGAGCCACCTGTAAAACTCAATTTCTTCACCAATTCATTTTCAGCCTTTCTAAATAGCAGCCTTTTAGGACTATAAATTACCCTTCATAGGCATATCTTACAAATTCTGAAAAGCGACTTTTTTCTTTTTCTTTTCTTTTTAAAAATTATCTGTAAATAGTTGTAAAAGGAGATGCCACTTAACAAAGCAGTTTATGAATACAATTCTCCTTCCATTTTAAATATTTTCTATTTTTAACTAAGGTTCACTTTGATCCATATTTTATGCATACACATTTATTTTTTTTGCCAGTCCTGGGGCTTGGACTCAGGGCCTGAGCACTGTCCCTGGCTTCTTTTTGCTCAAGGCTAGCACTCTGCCACTTGAGCCACAGCGCCACTTCTAGCAATTTTCTGTTTATGTGGTGCTGGGGAATTGAACCCAGGGCCTCATGTATACGAGGCAAGCACTCTTGCCACTAGGCCATATCCCCAGTCCAACGCATACACATTTTAATTCTCTAGAATATCTATTTGTTATTGATCCATAAGTTAATTTAATTGTATGGAGAGGATGTTTATATGCATGAGTGTATTTGAAATTTATTGATGATTGCTTAGTCTATATTCTAATTTTATAAATATTCTCTGTAAGTTTAATGAAAATGGACATTGTATTGGTACTAAATTCAGTGCTCAAAACATGTCTATTGGACCAGGCATTTGAAATACTTCCATTCAGTTATATTCATGTTATTTAATTGACCAATTAAAGTTTCTTTCATAGTGGATTTAAGATTTTCTCTTTAGTTCTACCTGTTTTTGTATGAAACTGTATTGCATGCATCATGACGTTTGGCGTGATTACTTGTTCAATGACTGAACCTTTAATGGACATTCAAACTTTAGAATGTTATTTGCTGTAGCACTTTATCTGACCTTAATCTACCTGCTTCAACATGCAGTAGTAGTTGTTAGATATCTTTTCTTTCTTTTATTTTTGGCTTTTCTAAGATCTTATGTTTTAGAAATAACTGTTCTAAGTAGTATATAAATATTTTAAAATATCTAGCTTCAGGATTGGAGAAAGGGAGGAAATGCAGTCTAATATTCAATGCATATCCTGTGAAACTAGGAAAATTGAGGGGAAGTATGGTATCAAGAGAGAGGAAGCAAAAGGATGAATGCACTCTACTTATAAACTCACATGTTGAATGATAACTCCTCTGTACAACTACTTGAAGACAATTTAAAAAATTTAGCTTTATATTGCACATTTCACCACAATTAACAATAAGCTTGGATTAGTTCTCAGCATTTTTTGTGCTGCTTTATTTTCTATTTTTCAAAGAAGTCACTTAGTATTTCCTAAATTATTTGGAAGCCTTTTGTTTGTTAGGAAAATGTATAACAAATTCAGTTTCTCTTCTTAAAAAAACTCAAAACAACAACAAAAAAACCTGTAACATATATTCAAACAGAGCATCAAATGGTTGAAATTGATGAAAGCTACTGCAAACTGTTAAAGCAAAAGAAGCAGGATGCCATTAGCCTTAGGTTGTTTCTGTAAACAAACTGAAATGTAACTTAGAGGCATTTCTCGTAACTGATTAATTCTGAGTTAAGGTTTTGCCAATTACAGATAGTCAAGTAGCCAATCTATTACATAACTAAAGATATCCCATCAAACTATGCCCAAATAAGACTATTCACCACTAGCCAATGACTTAATTTCTGTGTTGTGCTTCCATGTTCATTTTACAATAGCCTTTGTTCATACTGCTAGAAAAGTTCTCTGAACTTCTTTGGTTGAGAGTGCTGCCTGATCTTGTTCTTTGCCTAAATGAACTTCATTAAATTTATTTGGTTTCCACTTTTTCTTTTAACAAATTCAAGTGAGAGAAGGTAAAGTTGATGAGTAGCCACAGAAAAAATGAGCAAGGAACATCTCAAAGAAAGAATTAGAGGCAGGCTGGGTTATTAACACAAGCAAAATTAGATGATGTATAATAAAAGTACCTTCAGTTTTGTGGATTCATTTCAGGTATGTGGTAGTTTTCAAGGAAACAGAGGCTGGAGAAAGTTGAAAAAAAAGTAAACTAATCTTTAGAGAGAAGGACCAGTGACCGAGGTGTAAAGTTCAAATTAAAGCAAAAATTCCAATATATACTGATGAAACTCTGTTGAAAGGCATAAAGGTCCACAGTCAAACATGATTTTAAGAAATTAAAAGAATTTCTATGTGTAGAATGTCTTTGAGAATTTTCTGTAATGCGGGTTTGGTTGAGGTATATTGTTTCAACTTTCCCTTGCTTGATTTTAATTTGTCCCTTTGCTACAAATGAGAGCTTAGCTGGGTAGAAAGACAATGTGTACTATGCTGTGAATTGTAACTATCATTAGTTTTTCTCAGTAGAGATCAAGTCAAAGGAAAAATAAAAATGAGCAAAATGTGACTGAAAATTCCTCATCTTCCTTAAGTCTTCAATAATACATTATCCTTGAATAAGGACAGTAACTTAGGCTTTTTAAACTCATTTAATTTTAAGGAATACAGACATCCATGAGCTTCTCTAGTCAGACTTTACAAGTATGGATGGGTCAACTTGGTTATAAATGCATTAAAAATTAGGTGCTCATCATTTAAACATTATGCTTGTACTAATTAAGTTAAAACAGATTCTCAATCCTAAGCGGTAAATTTCCCACTAGAAAAGATAAAAAAAGTTTGTGCAAAGAACAGGAGGTTAATCTCAGGTTTATTTTAGAAGGCTAAAGTGATCAAAATAGTTAACAGCAGAAAAGGACAAACATATAGAAATATGGTTGAAATTCTGGAAAGAAGCAGTTGTATTTACTCTCGATTGTTTTTTAACAAAGGAGCCAAGAAAATTAAATGGACAGAAAAGTCTTTTTAATAATGGCATGGAAACATCTGTAAAAATAATGAAATTAGATCCCTACCTCACACTATATATAAAATTAACTTAAAACAGATTAAAGACCTATATGTTAAGAGTTAAACATTTAAAGACTTTAGAAAAAACAAGTATAAGTCTTCATAACCTTAGATTGGAGTGGCTGCTTAGACATAACAATAAGAGCACAACCACAACAAAAATGGATCAACTGGACATAATCAAAGTTTGAAATGTTTATGTTTCAAAGAACACTATGAAGACAGCAAGAAGACAATCTACAGAAAAGAAGAAATATCTTGCAAATCATGTATCTGACAGGACTATATCTATAATATATACAGAACTCCTACTGCTCAACAATAAACAAAGAATTTAGTTAAAAATAGAAAAAGACCTAAACAGGCACTTTTCTATAAAAACATAAAATGTAGAAGGGGCAGGAAGAAAGGATAGAGTGACAAAGGTGAATGATTGAAGTTACACACACACACACACACACACACACAGGCATGCATGTGTGTGAGTGCAAAAACAGTATGCTGAAATTCATTCAAATTTATTTAGTATGATGGGGAGCAATGAAAGAGAAAAGCTAAAAAAGGGTAATATAAACAGGGTGAATTTGATCAGAACACACACACACACACACACACACACACAAAAGCATGCATGTGTCACAATGAAACTCTTTGGTACAATTATGTTAATAGAAATAAAATAGCTAATTATACTTGAATAGATGGTAAATATCATTAATCACCAGTGAAATACAAATCTAATTCCCAATGAGATACCATTTCAGACCCCTTAGGATAGCTACAATCAACAGAAAAGTAAGTGATGGAGAAGACAAAGAACACAGAATACTCCTATATACCTACTCCTATTGGGAAATGTAAAATGGTGCAGCCACTTGGAAAATAGTTTGGAAGTTCCTCAATGTGTTACCATAGAGACTGAAAATCATCTAGGAATTTTATTTCTACATATAGGTCCAGGAGAAATGAACAGATTTACTAAAGTCAATCTATAGAAAGCCAAGAGTGGTGGTACACACCTATGATCCCAATACTCAAGAGACTGAGATAAGAAGATGGGCTACTCAGTAGATACTATGTGGAAAATGAACTATACAACTTGTGGGTGGGGATGGGAAGGGAAAACTGGGAGTGATGAAATGGATGACATTGGTCCAAAAGAAATGGACTCGTTACCTGACTTATGAAATGGTAAACCCTCTGTACATCACTTTTTTTTTTTAAGGAAAAAGAGCTAAGCAAAAAAAAAAAAAAAGAAAAGAAAAGAAAGAAAGAAAAAAGATGAGGGGGGGGGCTTCAAAAGGTCAACTTCTTTGTAGTTAGGAAAATGATACTGGGAAGGTTAAAACTGAAAAAGACTGAATGAAGAAACTCACTGTGGTGTGTGGAGACGAGGAGAGCCCATAGCTAAGATACAGATAAGGAAAAAAGTAGACCATTGAAAGGGGAAAGTATAACAAGAAACTGTGGCTCAGGGAGGGCGCTGTGAAGGGCTCTGAATACCTTCAGACTTAAAAAAAAAATCGAAGCAGGAGATATGTTGTGAACAACAGACACAACAACAACAAAAAATATACAAATGCTCACAATATCCCAGGTCTCACTGAGCACCAGGGACTCACGCCTGTAATTCTAGCTATTCAGGAGGCTCAGATCTGATGATTGCAGTTTAAAGCTAGCCTGGGCAGAAAAATCTCTGAAACTCTTATTTCCAATAAACTACCCAGTAAAAGCTGGATGTGGTGCTGTGGCTCAAGTGGCAGAGTGCTAGCCTTAAGCACAAAGAGGCTCAGGGACAGTGCCCGGGCCCTGAGTTCAAGCCTCAGGACTGGACAAAAAAACATCCCAGAGCTCAGGATACAGCTAGGTAATAAACACCCATGAATTCCTGTGCTCCACCCCCAACACTGCCTTCTCCCTAAAATCAAACACAGTGCCCTCAAAATAACTCAAAATGTCCTTTCACCAACAGACAGATAAGCAAGATGTTGTATATCCATATAGTGGAATATTTTCTGGCAATAAAAAGAAATGAAATACTACTGATATATATCACAACGTAATGAATTCTGAAAACTTGCCTCTTTAGTGAAAGAAGACCAAAAAACCACCTAGTGATTTATATGAAATGTCCAGAAATGGAAAGTAATGGTTTCCCTAGGGCTAGGGATGATAGGGGCATTAGTGGAAAATGAGAGTAACTGCTAATGAGTACAGGGTTTCTTTCTTCCTACTGTGAGGAAAATCTACTAAAATTGATTCTGGTGATGCTTGCACAACTCTGTAAATATTTGAAAAAGAAACCTGTACTGTACTGGATACTTGAAATGGGCAACTTATATGATATGTAAATTATATCTGTTTTCCCAGTCCTGGGGCCTGGGTGCTGTCCCAAAGCCTCAAGGTTAGTACTAGGCAAATTATATCTTTTAATAAAACTGTTGTATTAAAAAATAGAGAAGAAAATATTCTTGAGTTAAGTAAGTGGGAACTACAGTGCTTTTTTTTTTAAACCTCTGAAATAGTTAAGAGTGATTTACTCTGGCTGAAAATGTTGCTGCCTTTTTAAAACGGGATATCAATTGATCACACAGCTAAGCTATAAATGGCAACACGGAAACAATGTTCTCCATCATTTAACCAAATTCAGCAAATCTGCTCACACCAAATGATGCATGGATGCACTAATCTTGTTACAGTATGTGTTCTTGTCCAATAATTTCCCCAAATTCCAATGCTGTCTTGTATCCACTCCAACAGTAGCCTCCCTAAGATTTATTCAGCCTAACTTTTACTCTCCTTACAAGCTCGAGGAAAAAGTATTAATGAGATAAAAATGGGGAAGGGGTTGAAAAAGTTTCCTTACAAAAGACTTTATAAACTCTATACTTTTAAAAATTAAAGTGCACTTTACTAGATTAAGGATAAATGTACACCATGAAAAAGGATTAAATCTTTCCAAAGTTCACATTACCTTGGTGGAAAACTCAAAGACTGTTTTACTTTCAAACACATCTCATAAAGAAAGATTTGCTATGTGTTTAAAAAATGTTTTCTATTTCAGAGAAACTTTTACAAGTCATTCTTGTAAATAATGAGCATTTCTTTCCCCCCAAGGGAGTATTTTCTACTTCAGCATTTCTAAGAGTACATGAAGTTAAAACCATGTAAAACAGAGTTTCTCACAGTTGGGGGAGAGCAAAACACCACAAATAGGAAACCAGACAGCTAGGGGGTCAAAACACTACACTTCCAGGTCAGACTTCTGGTTGCAATTAAGTCAAATTCCTGAAAATATTTATAAGGAAATCATATTTTGATATGCCCCTTTAATCCTCATAGCTTTCATTTTCTCCAAGAGAAATTTGTATTTGTGTGATTATATACATATCTATATATTCACTAAATAAATACATAATACAAAGCAGACACAGTTACTTGGACATATCATCTGTGACCTTAAACTGCACTTTGATCTCCACCTAAAACTTTAGGACCTCTTTTAAGCATTTAAAAAATATTTGAGGTTATAAGGCGTTAAGTTTTATTTTTGTTTAATGTAGACACAGATAATGTTCAAGATTTTTCACAAAATATTTAGGCCAAGCTTCCCATTATGTAACATAATTTATGATTAAATAGTTAAAATAAAATTTGAATCTGATTGGAGATTAGTCTTTTAAGTGATGACAGAACTGGGGATGAATAATAAATATAAGTAAGCTATATAATTAAGGTATCTAAAGTTATTAAACTGCCTTCACTCAGCTCCCTAGGAACTACCCAGCAGTTCTTAAGTTCTTAATGCTTCACAGATACCCATCTTACTCAGAAATTTTTGGCAGATTCACTTGAGACAGGATAAAATGTCTACAGTATCAGAGGAAGCACACATCTCTGCCTGGTGTTCAGAAGCTTTCATGTTAAGTATGTATGTGTTCTGATTATACACTGAAAGAGTCAAATGAATTTAGTAACTTAAAAAAGACATACATTTAGAATCTCTACATTAAAAAAATTACAATAGTTACAGTGCCATATTAGGGAGTCTGAAAATGAAAGCTCTCTGGCTTTTAATCATTTGTGTTGTGTTGAAAATTCCCAAGATATTCAGTTAGCAAACTTCGGTCCCCAAACACTAAGCCAGTGTATTATTCTATGTAAATGGCTGCATACTGGTCCTTTATACCTTTTAAAACTCAGAGGGTTCTCAATGACATTTAATCTGTCAGATTATTATCTGTCTCGATCACTTTTTATGGTTATTAAAAATCAGTGATGTGAAACTTCATTAATACGAAATTTAAAATCTTGGCATTAGAATGGGAGGAAGGAAAAAGTGGACGATGATAAAAACACCAAGTTGTATTTTTAGTGTATATGCATGACTATTAGCTCATTAAATACATTATAGAATAACACACAAACATCTGCAAGTTTGTCTTGACCAAGGGGAGAAACCAAAACAAATGGTATTGTAATTGTAAACTGGGTTTTCAGAAGGAAGAACTGTCACCTTTATGATGCTCAAGTTGTGAGTTCAGGAAGAAGTAGCTGGTGGGAAACAGAGAGAGAAAAGAAGCAGTGTACTTGAAGACTAATAGTAAAGAGGTTTATACAGACTGCAAACATCTAGGTAGTTCACATTGAAATTCAATACCCACTTCATATGTGAAAAAGAATACTCACCTTTTTGTAGTCTTATCAATCAGGCTTTTATTTTTATACTTTAATTTCTTGTAAAGTTAAGTAGGCAAAGGATGAAGCATTGCACAACAGTTGCAATGTCTGTGACAGGTGACTACAACAAGTGAAAACATGACTAGTAAAGTTCAGAGATGTTTTCTCTCCACATGTTATACTGAATGGCTAGAATAACCTCAGTTCTTAAGAAAACAATGCATCTTTAGTTGTCACTGATGCTTTAGCACACTTTTAGTGAAACATTTAAGACTTAAAGATTTACAAATTGGCTATTCCTGGAAAAGTAACCTGTGTTGAAATTGTGGCACATTCACTAAAGGGCTTATAGGCCCTTGCTTTCATTATTGGCCTTTTAAAAGCTTTCCATGTGTGGATGAAAGCCTATAAAATGTTTTGACTGAGTACATTACGGGAAGAAATGTAAATAATAACCAAAGCTATTTAAACATGTGTAAAAAGAAAGCACATGTTTCTATTGTGCTCTAGGACATATTTTCCAAGGGAAATCTATTTCTACCCGTAAAAGGGCTGTGGACAGAAAAAACAGTGTCTACAAAGTTAAGAACATTTAATTGATTAGCAGGTAACTGAAAATATGCTGTGGTATGTTACTACGTCTACTAATTCTTGCTTTGCTGTCCTACACTTTTGGCTTTGGGCACAGTTCCCTCCTGTCCCAGTGTGCCCAGTATGAGCAGATACCAACACTCCACTGGAGCATCTGACTCACACAAAAGTAGAGGTAAAAACAGTAATATTTATCAAGGGCCTGTGTTTACTCAGGTCTAACAGTTGGTGGATATACAGTATTTGTTAATGTGTAAGAGAAATGCTAACTGAAAGGAAGTACATGGGTGGTGCTGTCAGACAACTTTTCTGAAAAGGCCTCAGAGTTTGTATGTAGGAAGGGCTGGGCTCAAAGGGGAAAAAGTGCTTCATTTCCAAAATTTATTTTACATAGGAAAAGGCCCTGTTTTCTGTGGACTGGGAAAATAAATACATAATAAAAGACTACATATACAGATTTGTACTCATGGGGATGCCAGCCAGGGTGAAGGGCTCACGAGGCAAGGCTGTCTGAAGAGCAAGAGGAAAGCTTTTTTTGGCAGGTATCTTGCATTGTATCAGGAGTTGGGGAAAGGAGGGGAATGTTACTCAGACAGAGGGAAGAATAGGAAGAACTTGCTTATTTTGGCCATGCTTGTCTTTTTCTCTTTCTCCTCTTGTGTGAACACCCACTGATTTCCTAGCAAGGTAGTGATGCGGGGTTCCATCCACCACAGGATGCTGCAAGGGAGGTAGGTTTAACAGAGAGGGGAAGCCTTAGTAGTTCTCCCTTATATTCTGCACACTGTACTTGGGGTGACTGCCACAAAAAGAAGAGCAGAAGGCTGCTATTTCCATTGCAGACTTCAACTGAGATTTTAGATCAGTATGATGAGAACAACAGCCAAGAAGAAAGCCTCTGTAGACAGAAACCACAGTGCCCAGGAAAATTTAATTTATTTTAGAGCATTTGCCAAGGGACTGGGTTTCTTAGATGTTAACTACAAGAAAATTTTATACAGAATAGAAGAGTCAGTAAAAAAAATTACTGCTCCATAAAAACAAACAAACAATGTAGGCTATGTTTAGATACTGCAGCAAATCAAGTGCTTGCAGCTCCATAAGATTTGCACTGGGTCTACTTCTCCTTTTCCACCTCATGATCAGAGAATAAAGATACAAACTCTAAAACAAGTATAGTCACATGCCAGTCCAAGAATACTGTTTCTGGTTAATTTAATGAGAGCTATGTTTTCATAACAAAAAGAAATTTTTATTTAAAAAATGCACAGCATTCTTCTTCGTTGGAATGCAAAGCAGTGAAGAACTGAAAGGAGACAGCATTTCACACTGCCTCTGACACTTAGTACCTATGCAACCTCTGGACAAGGCTAAACTCCAAGGCTGTCTCTCTTCTGTAGAACAAGAGTTTAGAATGGCAGTTTTGGGGCTGAAGGTATAGCCTAGTGCTTGCTTAGCTGTAGAAAGCCTGAGTTTTATCTTAAACACTGGATTGGCATGGTAGGAGTGATGGGGAGAAGAATGATGGCTATACCAAGGATCTGCCATAAGCATGAGGAAGAGCCAACCAGGGTTATTACATGGTTGTTGACACTAGTAATAGCAACTAAAGGATGGCTAGGATAGGGTGGGTTGGAAGGAAGGTAATTTTGGTCCCCAGTTGAATCTTATAGGGCAATCTTACATTAGGATTTTGACTTCCTGAAAACCAAAAAGGCTACTTAGTAATTTGCAACCAGAAACCTCTGTCTTTTGTTCTACAGGCTAGACTGACACAATAGACACAGGCCTAGAGCCCAGCAATATTGGTTCCTTTATCCTGCTCTTCAGTGTCTGTCTGGATCCCAAGTAGGGTTGAACAGGACAAGTATCCATTTCTTAATGAGACAGAAGCCCATCTGGGAATAAGGGCAGTAAGTGGAATGAATGCCTCTGCTTTAAAAGGTAAACTGAAAACACTGGAAGAAGAGTGGAAGTACCCCAAGGAAAAAGTTATGGAGAATCAGACAGGGGTCATTAAGATAAAAAAAAAAATACTTAAGCACAGTCACAGAGGTGGTGAGAATCTTGCTCTGAACCTTGGAAGAAGAATGTGAAAGGGCCCATGTTAAGAGAAAACATCATGTTCTGGGAACTGTAAAGGGACAAACTGGTTATGGCCACAGAAACTCTCCAAAGACATTTGGCCAAGACCAACTGAGTAACAATGATTTTCCTCATGGAGAGGGGCTCCTCCTGAACCTGGTGTCCCACAAGCCAAATTGGAGGCTAGAATGTCTATAAGGCAGCTAGCTTGCCCAGCATTCTCCTGAGTAGTTGGAATGCTTGATGCCTGAACCTAAGACTAGTATATGTGCCATTTCTATCCTCAAAGAAGCTGTCTTCGTACTGTGCAATAACAAGGATGATTAGTGGGAGAAATGAGTTCTTCTGACAGAATGAGCTATGAGCACTGAAATTCATTATACCAGGTGAAGCTGAGCACAGTTGCCCTAGGGAGTAACAAGAGTATACTATTTGTGCATATGAAAATCTGTGCAAGAATGCCATCTTATGCCAAATGATTTCCCTGTTTCCCAGAACTTTTTGCAAAATGGTACGGAGCCCAACATGAGCAGGACACTGTTACCAAGGCTATTCCTAAGTGAGCAGAAAACCTTGATGGGACAGACACCCTTAGAGAGAAAGAAAGAACTTCTAGGAAGATTAATGACCAAAATAAATGGTGCCTAAAGGTCACAAAAGCTCAAGACAGGGTAGTTCATCTGGTGATTACATGGTCAAAATTTTGCCATCAATTATAACCTATAGCCAGACAAGTAAGTCACTTGATCTACTGGAAGGAACTCAAAGGGACTGGTAACAAGGAGACTTTGGAAACGTTATGGAAAAAGTTTGTATTTTAAGTGAATGCTCACCACTTGAGGTAGACAAGATGACCCATCTCATGAAAGCAAGCTGGCCTCTTTCCCTAGCTGCCAAAGAGCCAGTGAACAGGTTTCACAAGTAATATGGCCACAATGGCAAAGATGAAGGTTCTGCTTGGAGTAAACAATGTAAGCTTGAGCTCACAAAGGCTGCTGTGATATATATCAAGTGCCTATATCGACAGCAGCAATTCACCAGAGCCTCCTCAGCAATTCTCATAGCACAGATAGATGGGACAGGGGTGGTGAGTGGACTGCATCAAACTTCTTTCATCTAGAGAAGACAAAAATCTATCTTAAAAAAAACAAAAACACACAGAAAAAATAAAACAAACAAACAAACAAAAACACCACAAGGAATGTGTTGAGTTTTTCTGGGTAGAGCATATGCAGTGCTAAATATTAGTGAAACAACAGCAACCTCATCAAGAGTACTCCAATCCCTTAGGGATGAAGGTAAAGAATCCTGATCAGCTGAAAGATTAAAAATACAGGAAACATAAAATAAATAAGGATGACATCTATAGCAACTATTTGCTTCATAGGTACAAAAGGCAAAATGATTCTTGCATGCTGCATCACATACACATTCATGTATCTTAACTATGTTTATTGGCTTTACTTAACCTATTTTATTTAAAGTATGTTAGCAATAGTTGACTTCATAATTTAGTTGAAAAGTTAGTTCATTCTAGAGGCTTTGTGTTAACTAGAGGGGCAGAAAAACCAATCAGAAATCCTGGATCTAGAGCTGGGACTTGAGGCTTGGATCATCTTAAGAGTGCATGGTGAGCATGTGCGTTCTGTATAGTTGGGAAAACTGTGTGGTTAGACAATAGCTTATTGTTGTTTGTAAGCTCATGGAAAAAGGAAGTCAAAAGGAAAATTTTAGTGGGTAACTTAGCTTGTGCCCAGTCACCCAAAATTTTGGACTCCACTCTCGTTTTGGTAACTTTCCTACCTCTAATAAGTTTCACATTTACAAGGTAAAGGCCACCATTTTGCATTTTCTGACTTGCTAGCACCTAGGATAGCAGGTCCTAGTTTTGTCTTGCATTAGATTAGATGGAACCACACAAGGTTGTGGCCACATGCTGTGCAGTCTATTTCTATGGGCAGGAACAGATGCTTCTGATACCCAGTCAGAGCTTGCAGATGACTACTGAGCTTCACTGATGAGCTGAAATGGCACATGGACAACTTGTGCTGAGACTGTCCTGTTTGAGTAACTTCAGAATGTCACTCTTGGCTTTCCCTAATACCTAATACTTTCCATCAACTTCTCTGCTGAAGATCCAGACCTATTCTGGCTAGTTTGAAGCAAAGAAGAAATTGAACAAAAGATATTAGGCAACTAACACTCAAGACCACTAAGAGTTTCAAGCTGGGAACCATCTTTTTTGTGTTGCTGTTGTTGTTTGTTTCAAAAAACATTTGGGCAGCAGAGGTGTGGATGAGTTAGAAAGAAAGTCAGAAGGCTGTGGCAGTGATTCAAAAGCTGATTAAGGACTTTAATGGGAGTGACAACAGAAAAAAAAAAAGAGGAAAAATAATAAGAAAAAGACAACTCAATACAAATCCAAAGTATAAACAAGCAGATCAGTGAACATAAAAAGAGAAAGAAAAAGAAAAACCAAGAAGACTGCTCTTTTGATTTTTGAACTGTCTGGCAAAAAAATACAACCATCATTAATACCCAAAACTAGCCAAAACTTGGGGAAGACACTAAGATAAAACTACTAGCAATTGACAAATCAGATATGATTCTTCTTCCCTTTTTCTAGTGATAAGTGTTTGAACTCACAATATTGTGCTAACTATACTCTCATCCTTTTCTTGGCTTAGTTATTTTTCTGACAAGAACCTTGCATTTTTGACCTGGCTAGTCTCAGACCACTATCCATCTACCTATGCCTCCCACAAAGGTATAATATAGGGCTAGCTTGTGGGTTGAGGGGGATCTCCAAAGTTTTCTTGCTTAGGTTGGTCTTCAAAACACATTTTTTAAAAATAACTTTTTTTTTTAAACAAACCTATTGAAACAAACTGTGTTTTTTGTGCAGGTCCTAAAGCTTGAACTCAGGACCTAGGCACTATCCCTGAGCTAGTTAGCTCAAGCCTAGCACTCTACCACTTGAACAACACTTTCACTTCCAGCTTTTGGTGTCCTTTATGTTCTGGGACTGTTATGCCCTTGTCTGGGGGTAAGCATTGAGGATATATAGTGTCATTCTTGGCCTCTGCCAATTCCATGCCAGTACCATTCCTCTTCTTGCCATCTGTGATACAAATGTCCCCTAGCAACAAAACTGCTTCAATTTGAAAATGTATGAAATAGGGTGACATATGTGAAACCATTTAAAAATTATAAAGCCCTAAATCAATTTAAGTCAGTATTAATATAGATCCATTGCAAGCTTACTTACCCCTCCCCTCAAAGAAAGCATTAAAAATTTAACAGTTTCCTTAGGAATGTTTTATTTGCTATTTTTATATATTTTTGCCTACCATTAAAAGCCCTACAGGGCTTTTTGCTTAATTTTTGTTACCCAAACAAAGTTATCTTCATTACAACATAGTTTTTAAATGTATCATTCTACTAACATGACAGTCAGAGTCAAATATAATTGCCATCTCTACAAAGCAGAAATTTTATTTTCTTTGTCCAAAATCAAAGTGCTCTGTGCCTACCTTTTAAGGACAAAGGATTGGATCTTGTGAATTCTGTACTTGATGGCTTTTGCTGTTTACGAACTTCCAAGTGCTCCTTAACTCTTGAATCAATGGCTTCTTTTAACAGCAAACAGACTTCCTAAAGTTAAAAAAATGGACATAATTTTCTAGTTTAATGAAATGTAAAAAAAAGTTAACATTGAAAACATTAAAAGTTAATGTTAAACATTTCCTTTTGTTTGCTTTTTAATTTAGCTATAAATGTTCAAAGGAATGCTGTGTGTGCTAATGGATAGCACCACAGATTTAAATGTGCTACTGAGGTTTACACAGAACTCTATGTAGGTTCACTGTGTGGTCTCAGAAATTAATTTCTCTCTGCTTCAGTTTCACAGTTCCAAAAGGAAGATTAAAAACTCACTTCAATATAAATGTCAGGGTACTGGAGTAATAAAATCAGTGAGGTAAAGAATATTTCCATATAATTATCAGTCAGTTGTACTGTAATGAACAGAAGAGACAAATCAAATGGAATCGGCATTGGCTGCTAGCAAGGGTCTGAAACAGTAGCTACAGAGAAGTAGCCAGGAGTAGAAGCACACTCTTGTCATTGGTGCTGGTGACTTGGAGAACTCTGGACACAGCCTAGGCAAGGAGGGGCACCCCCTCTATCTTTCAGTGTCCTCATGTTTATAGACATCTCCCAAAGTGCTCAAAAGGAGCCAGAAGCACACTTACATACTAATTTCTCAAACTTGATTCAAGTTGTTTTTCTTTTAGTGTAAACAGCAACATTCCTTAGTTTCTGGCCTTAGTTTACAAACCTACTAGTGAGGAAAGGGCATTGAACAGTGGTTTCAGTTCAAGTGAGAGCTGAAAGTGGATGCTCTGATTTTCTTCCCCTCCTGTGGACGAGATGATACTATGTATGCCCACTGTTTTCATTAAAATTATGCTATCTTTATCATCATTTAATGATGAAAATAGCTTCTTATTTTCCTAAAGTAGATTAATATTAGGTTATAGACATGCAGGCGTTAACACAATTTCAGCATTGCATATCACTGTCTAATTTCTGGATACAATTGCTTCTATATTTGTTATTTAAAAATAACAAACAAGTTGGGTGCTATAATCCTAGCTACTCAGGAGACTGAGATATAAGGCCTGTGGTTCAAAAGTCAGCTCAGGCTAGAATGTTTGTGAGACTCCCATCTCCAAGGAAATATTTTTTAAAAGCCAGAAGTAGAGCTATGATTCAATGATAGAGTGCTAGCCTTGACTTCAAAAAGCCCAGGGTCAAGGCTCAGGCCCTGAGTTCAAGCTCCAGGACCGGACCCCACACCCCCACCATAATCAAAAGTCCAATACCACTTTAATAACATATTCCATGTAGGGTTTTCCTGCTCTATAGGAAAATTAAATCTAATGCAGGAAAACAGCACATAAAATTGATAACTAAGGATGGTTCAACTCCCAAAGACGGCAGCAGGCTTTGAGTTGCCCAGGTCACCTCAAATGTGTTTCGCTGGTTTCTTGCAATGCCATCTCAGGTTCATCCTAGAATCTTTATAATTACAACATGAGCAAAGCTTCTTACTGCTCTGAAGAGTAACCACAGCAAAACTTTACCTTTATTGTAAATATGTACATACAAATCTTTATTTACATATTTATACATAACTCTTAAGCAGTATGTAATATACTCGATTTGACTCATAAATAGAAGTGTCTAGATAAAATACAAAATCCTAGTTTTCATTTTGGAGCCCAAAGTTACAATACCTTGTGGAATACAGTGATATCCATTTACAGTTAAGTGTTTAGGATTTGCTCACACAACAGAAAGGTCACCTTGCCTTGTACTGTTGTTTTAACAATTAAAGAATTTTGTTTCACATGCAGGGTTCAACTATGACTGTGCTAAAAAATATGTGAAAGACATACACGCAACAAGGATTGTTAAAATTTGGTCATAAATTCCCTATAAGGCTAGAATTAAAAATAGTCTGACAAAAATAGAGTGCAATCCCATACACACATAGTTTCTCCCTATAGTTATGTGTTTTTTTCCTCAAAGTCAAATTTTCACAACTAAATGGTAGACTGTAAAATATGGACAAGATACTCTGGAAACTGACCACATCACATTCACTCACACATCCTCCTTGGAACCAGGATGATATGTAGGGAAAAAAAAATACCTGCCAGTAACATTTGAGGAACAAATGAAAAGACCATCTCAAAATCAATGAACAACCAAGAGATGTAAATTTCATCTCCAGCTTACAGGGACTTAAGTTTGCTTCTTTGAGTTTACAAATGGGACAGTTTGAGCTTGACTATTTGGGTACAAAGACTACTAATGGTGGACTCAAAATAAACATATGTTTAATTCTTGTAATTAGCTCCTTTTTAAAATAAAGAAACTGGATATTCTTAAGACTTTTACTATATAAAGTGGCTGTTAAAATACCATTAAACTGCTTGCCCATGAAATACCAATCATGAGATGAAGTAATGATAAAAAAACAATGAGACACTGAACATAAGTTATAACCTTTCTTACCTAGCTCTTCTTTTGTAGACACACCAAAAAAATATTCCAGAACAACTTTAATGTAGGTGAATATGTAGTTTAAAGGAACACCTTAGAGCAAACCATCAACTTGGCTTTGAGAGGAGTATGGCTGGCAGACATGACCTGCTGCCACTGAAGCATAGCTCTGCAGGTCCCATTGTGTACTGCTCATCTCTGCTAGGTCATGCCTCGCTGCTCTAAATTCAGTACTAGTTGGAGTCACACAGTTGTTTGTAGAACCTTGGGGTGGTGAGGAGATCTAGCCTCCATGTTTTGCCTAAGAAGTGGTTCACAGACTCCTAGCATTACAACAGTGCACATTGACTCTTGGGAATACTAGACATAAATGACTAAATATCAACACATACATGGTAAAACTGGCAGAGAAAATTCTGGTCCTGGAATAATAAATTCTAGAAAACAATGTCCGTGTAAGTCAAGTCAGAAACTTTTCAGGTAAGGTTCCTTCATGCAAAGGATTAGTCACTTTAGGGAACTGATTTGAATCCCAGGGACACGTATTAATAAGCTAAGGCTTAGATTTTTATGACATTGACTGGCTTAGATTTTATGAAGTTGAGTTGACTATTAAGTCCTGAAAGGACAATTCAAAGTTAATTACCTGGATAAAGTCCATCATATTGAACCTTGTATGTGCCTTTTCTCAGTTTATATCACTAAGTATCCTTTGCAACATAATGATAGCAAAGACCAGATACTACCTTTGTCTAAAAATGTATTATCCTGATTGGGGAGATGGGTAGAAAGTTTTAGTACTCTCCAAAAATGGACTGGGAAATAAAAATGACCACAAAAATAATTCCTTCCTCACATACTATCACTAGCTATTTCTCAATATGATCATCCTGCTGAGAAAAAATTATTTCTTGCTGTAAAATGTAAGTGAGGCAAATGAATACCATGAAGGAGGCAAAGTGTAATGATTATTTTGAAAGGTACATAAAAATGATTACCTGATGATCTCTGCTCTCTGATAAGCAGAATCTGGAAAATGGAAGCAGAGAAGGTGATGGGAAGTATATGTACCTTCTAACTCTCCACTACAGTAGATGTGAATGAGATGGTAGAAGCAAGAAGCAACATGGGCAGCTAACTGGCCTAACTCCTTCATTTTTGGGTGAAGAAGCTGAAGTCTTGAGAAGTTAAACATATAGTTTGCAAGATGAACTTTGAAAAACATAGGCTTAGGAGCACTGTCTCCCTGAACACCTAGAAATATGAGGGTGACATATGAATCCTCCCAAGATCAACTTCTAATAGATACTATTGATTGGGAAGCATTATGATGAAATAGTTGGTAACATATATTTTCTATGCTATATGTATTATGGATGTGAAAACTACTCAAGAATTGCAAGAGACCACTTTCTATTGTGGCATTGGAAAAATAAATAGTTCACACAGTGATGAGTAGCTCACACTTTGTTTTACGTATATATAGCACCTCAGCTAACTCCAACAGCAGTGGTAGCATAGGAAATGATTACAGTAGAACAGAATTACTATTATAAGAGAATCACTATAATCTTGCAGTTATTGTTTAGCATTATATATTTATATTTGTTTATATTTCTACCAGCCCATTTGTTTTTTGAACTTGGATAAATTTTAACTTTTCATAATCAATTTGTATATATTTTATGGTAGTAAGTAGATTATCTTACAAATTCATTGTTTTCTGTTAATCTTTTTGATATTCTGAGGCTATCAAGTTCAGCTGGGTTGTTTTTTTCAAAACTGTAAATCTCTAAAAATAAATTCACACAGTGGGTAACACAATACAAACCTGTAGGGTTTTTTGGTTTTTTTTCCACTCTGTATTGGACCTGGTGCTTGAACACTCAGGGCCTGGGTGCTGTCCCTCAGCATTTGTACTGAAGGATAGTACTCTAGCACATGAGTATAAGCTCTATTTCTGACTTTTTGGTGGTTAGAGATAAGAGCCTCAAGAACCATGATCCTCAGACCTCAGTTTCCCAAGAAGCTAGGATTACAAGCATGAGCTACAAGTGCCTGACATAAACCTGCGTGTTTGTTTCTGAAGGAAAAGTTGTGGAAATAGATGTGTCTGTCTTTGGAATACAATTGTTTTTCAAGACTAACTACTATTAAACATTTTTCTCCATTGAGGGAAGGATAAGAAAAGAGCTAACATTTCTTCAAGCAGTTGCAGTTACTTGTGTTTAAATAGCAAAAAGTTTTGTTGTACCTCTTTCTTCTGCTCAGAAAACCAGCTGGTGTCTTTGTTTGACCCCTGTGGCAATATATGAAGATCCACCAGGACAGCAAATTTCCCACACTGAAAGACATTAATGGGAGCGTTATTGACGATGCAGATCACAAGCAGCAAACTCACAAATTCTTAAGTGGCTGCTCATTATGAACTGGCAACAAGGCTTACTACTAGATGGAAATCTTATTAACATGGGCCAAAGCTACAGGTCTAACATACTCCTTTTCTTAAGTTTAGCATTTAAAGTGGAAATGCTAAAGAGAAATACGGATTAGTCAAGACAGAAATGACAAAATATCTATCTCTGAGCCACATCTTGCAAGAGGATACCTAAATATCAACAGTGATGTTGCAAGAGGAGACCTAGATATCTACAGTGAATCGGAAAGCTATCACACATTGAGAGAAGTTTAACAAGTCAGTAGTAATAAACAAGTTTCTGAAAAGAATGATTCTATGCACAACCAGGGTAATTATAATCTATTGTAATTTTAGAGAGGCAATACTAGGACACACATATTAGAAGAGAAACAAGTCCAGAGAAAGTATGAACCAAGAAGAGGAACATAGATGTTGAATTCCAATTATCAAATATAAAGAAGCTTTCATTAAAATACACTGCAAACTCTACAATATCTGCCTCTACTCCTATTCTACTGGCAGTTTAGAAAAATAAAAATGTTAGCCAGGTGCTGGTGGCTCACACCTGAAATCCTAGATGCCCAGGAGACTGAGATCTCAGGATTGCAGACTGAAGACAGCCAGAGCAGGAAAGTCTGGGAAGCTTATCTCCAATTAACCAACAAAAAAGCCCAAAGTAGAGCTGTGGCTGTAGTGGTAGAGCAGTCTTGAGCAAAAAGAGCTCAGGGATAATGCCCAGGACCTGAATTCAAGCCCCAGTACTAACACAAAACATCTAAAAAAAAGTAAAAATAAAAATGCATATTGTTTAATTATGATAGCCAATAGCAATACATAGCTAATGTCAGTCATGGGGCTTGAACTCAGGGCCTTGGTGCTACCCTTGAGCTCTTTTGCTCAAGGATAGAGCTCTACTGTTTGAGCGACAGCTCCACTTTCGATTTTTCTGGTGGTTAATTGGAGATAAGAGTCTCACAGACTTTCCTTCCCAGGCTGTCTTTGAACCATGTTTTTCAGATCCTAGCCTCCTGAGTACCTAGGATTACAGGCTTGAGCCACCAGTGCTCAGCAAGGCTAAAGTTTAACTTAAATTTCGTTTAAATAACCCCATGTGGCTAATGGATCTGTACTGGCTAGCAAAGCTGAAGATCCCATGAAAAGTTGTAGTCTCACATTTTATGAATAATTTCTGAATATCACAAGGTAACTATGAACAAACTACTTTGCAGTGAGAAGCACAACAAGATCACGGATTTGGAATGTCTAAGACACAAGGAAAACTACTTCTATACCTCTCTGGGTAAGCAGTTTATTTTAATTGTTTGCCAAAAGCTAATGGTGAAAAGAAAGTAGTTTCAACTAGTGGTGCTAGCATAAGAGACAAAATGAAACTTGATGCCTGTGCATTATCATATATAAAATTTAAGATAGATCATAGAGCTGAAATCCATCAATGTGACAGAATCCAGGCAGCAATAAAAACTGAAGGAAAAATTCTTTAGCAGGACATTCTCAAAATTAAAAACATTTTACGATCATAACACAATCATCGGTAACATGAATATGCATGCCATAGATGGGAAATATGTATTTATAAATGCAGATGTCTGACACAAAGGACTGCTATCCAAAATATGTAAACTATTCCTATACAGGATTAAAAGAATATCAGCCCAGACTTGAACAGATATTACACAAATATTAAAAGTAGCTAATAAGTACATGGAAAAAGTACATGATGCCATTCGTCATCAGGCTAATGTAAATTGAAACCACTAAAGAGATATCACCACAACATTCATCAGCGTGGCTGAAAGAAAAAAGACTGACACAATACCAAAGGTTGCTAAGGATATGTAATGATCCAGACTGTTATAAATTTCTAATGGAAATGTTCAGCCACTTTGACAAATTGTTACAGTTTCCTATAGTTAAAAAGTATATTTATTTATGGTTTGAATGAACACTTCCAACCTGCATGTATGTCCAAGAAACATGAAAATTTTGTGCAAAGATCTGTTTGAAAATGCACATGGAATGATAATCTAAACTGAAGACAGTCTAAAAGCTCAGCAACAGGTAAGTATACTGACTACTGTATGTACAATCGTTTTTTAATATTGAATTTTTTTAATACAAAAAAGTTTTTAACACTGAAAAATGCATTCATATTTGTTGACAGTTATTTAGCACATAAGTATTATAGTCTCAAAATATATAGCTATTTTTATGGTTTCCTATGGTGTCAAGGAATAAACTGTAACTTCTAAGTGTGTTGCAACCAGGACTTGGTTTTAATGAAAGAATCAAAGAGAATATTAGAATGCAATAAAAAAAATACCAATAGGTCCCATGTTAAGGCCGAAGACTGTTTTGTGTAAGTATGTGTACAATGACTTATAATGGAAAGTCTATTTCTTATGGTGGGTTGTGGTTTTATAAAGCTTGAAAAACCATCCCTGAGTTACATTGCTAGGGTCAACTGCAGATCACAGATTTCACCTTTAAGGAGTATGCCGCCACCAGGTGGAGGTCCCATGCCACAACTACATGATCTTAGGGAATAGTAACCTGTGTGCCACAGACCACTTTCTTTAGGCAGCTGCTGTAGCCAGAATACTTTTTAAATGCATAAAACATAATACACACGATTTAAAAAACCAAACATACTGCATTACAGTTATCAAAACTTTAAAAAATAACAAAATTTGTGATATAGTACTATATGTATATGTACAGGAAGGCACTAACTCCTGTCTCATAGTGGCTGCCATAAATCAATAGTGTTTGTGATATTCTCAGCCATTTGCAACAACTGTAATATAAAAACCTGTGACTTCTTGGACTCAGTGTCATAGCAACTTCCTAAAGAATTACAGTGGTCTAGTATGTCTTTTCTAATCACTTTGTGATTTCAATCACAATAAACCATCATTAAGCCTGCTTATAAAAGAACTGTTTAGAATATCTTTTTCTTTCTCACTGAATCTTACTCTAGTAATCCAACTTGCCTGGGCTTCTGGAAGATTCTATCAATAGGCATGTAGTCTCTCCTATAGTTCTCTATAGCAAGAGCTTTCTCAAACTCCCAAACTAATCAGAAGTATTTTGCCTCTCCAAAGTTCCCTATTCACAATGTTTTGTTTTTTCTCACAAAGGTAAATAGAAGTCAAAAAACAACAACAAAATAAAAACCACAAAGCTTCTAACAGTAGTCAGCACAGCATCCTCCTCTTTTCTTCTCCACAGTAATTAAGAGAAGGTTCCTTTTACTTCCATAAGAACTTTCCAGCTCTCTAGGTAGAGGAGCAACACAGTAATCATCAGTTTCTTCTCAGACCTGAGCTGCTCATTTTAAAGAGGCCAAGTTCCCTGTTCACCAGCTCAAAGGCTAGGAGACACACCCTTGCATCCCACACACTGGGCTGGACAGCCAGGATCTGGTCCTGCTTCTTCTCACTTTCCCATCCACTTCCACTCCAGCCACTCCCCTGACCCAAACCCTGGGAATCACCCTTAGCCCTGGGAGTCACCCCTAATAAGCTCCCCTTTCCTACCTTTCAGCCTCAGCCACTGCATCTTATCCGTTTTATCTTTTGTAAAGTTCTCAGGTACATCCTTCTTAGTGCTGTATGTGAATCAGATTCAGTACCAATGCACTCCTACTGCAGCTCTGAGCAACACATCATGAGCCTCTTTTTGAGGATGAGGCCCAACTATCCCCTATCTCCCCTGCTATACTATTCAGCACAGGTCCCCTGCACAGAACATCCCTTGCTTTACCCCTTGCTTGGTGAACTCATATGTACACTCGAAGCATAGCAGAAGCATGGCTGGCTTCATGAAACTTTACTCAAGGGGTTTTCCCCCTTTCTCTATACTAGATATGTTTTCCATATGCTTATGGACATCTGCATTACATGCCTGGTCATGCAGGGTCCTCCTTAGCAGGACATGAGCTCCAAAGGAAACCATTCCACACCTCTGTTGACTGGGCTTAGTGATTAACAGAGTTACAACTCACAGATTATGCTGCATACTGACTGAAAAGAAAACAAGCAAATAAGCAACCCCCCCCAAAACAATAGAACAGAATTTGAAAAGGAAACAATGTCTTTGAGATTATACAGACAACAGATGAGGATTCAAGTATAGGTTTGTGATACTCGAAAGTCTACTGTCACATAGCACTTTGAAGAAAATCACCCCTCTCCCTAAGGAAAGCTGCTCAGGACATACTTCCAAACTCCATGTACAGGCAAATTTAAGGCCGTTAGCATGGAACCTACCCTCCTTCAATCTGGAACTGGCTTCCTACATCATCTGGGGTAAACAATACAGTTCGGGGGGGAGATGAGGGAGGAGGTAACAAACAGTACAAAAAATGTACCAAAGGCCTAACATATGAAACTGTAACCTCTCTGTACATCACTTTGACAATAAATAGAAAAAAAATTTTTTTTAAAGAACCACACCCCCCTTCAGGCCTGGCAACTGCACCAAAGGTTCTGAATGGGATAACTGAGCACTTTCCCTGTGCAGATGAGCTCCATGTGTGAATAGAGGTTTCAAGAGCTTTGAGGTGGAAGCTGCTATCAAGTGGTATCATACTAAAACAGGATGTAGCAAGAGCAGAAGTCCCACTGTGGAGACTATGCAGGAGAGACTGTTAGGAAGAAGGAAAGATGGGAAGAGGAAAACAATGCAGCTGGGCATGAGGACAATAAGTCATATAGGAATTGGGCTAAATAGAATTATTGGGGTGGAAGACAGGTATTCTCACATTGAGAACCTGTAGCCCAGGGTTGGGACTATGGTTTAAGTGGTTGTGTGCCTACCTAGCAAGCATGAGGCCTTAAGTTCAAAAGCCAGTAACACACACACACACACACACACACACACACACACACACACAGTCAAAACACTTAGCACAATATGCTGTCAATGTAACCCCTTTGGCTTACTCATATAACATATTGGCCCATGCTTGAAGCCAGTATTTAAGTATTCATTCTTTTGGAATAAACCATATTCTTAGCCTACTTGTAAATATTTACTAATGGTGAACAAGTTGGCAATAACAATAGTTAAGATTAATAGGCACTAAGTTAACTAGGTACTAATTATGTGCCAAGCATTGTACCAAGCCCTTTTTTTTTGGTATATTATTGCATTTAATTCTCATGATGATCCAGAAAGGCAGAAACTACTTGGTGTTCTGGAGACACTGAGAAACTTAAGAGTAGTCTTTCTTCCCTGGCTGGGTTTTATTTGGTGTGGTCTCTTGCCAACCTGGCAATACTTGTCAGGCTAGGTACAAGGAACACACCATAATCTAATTATTAGACAGCTTGAATTGACATCACAGCATAGAGGCTAGAGAAAGCCCTCTGATGCCAACTAGTGAATAGACTGGTCCAGGAAATGCAAAGACTGTGAAGCCTTTCTGATAATACCTAATTTAGAAAGACAAGGACTATGCTGCCTCCCTTGTCAATATGTAAAATGAGGGACCCTCAGATTTCTTTCAAGAGAATTTCCACTGTAAGATCCCATCTCCCAGGTGTTCTGGTTTGCTACAGTTTACTTGGAACCTATCTACACAAATAATGTCTATGCAGACATTAATGTAAAGGTCATAAGGGTGTCTGTCATATGAAGTCTAGCACTTTGTTCTCTCCTCCATCAATTGACCATGAGCCACACAAGCACAATAGTAAAAATTTACACTTCCAGATGTGCTGACCTCTGTGGGCATGATTATTATTGGTAATCCATGATGGAAAATGGTATCATTTGAGCTATAGAAGATGGAAAGATAAAGATTTTTAGAGGATTTAAACTCAAGTTAAAAAGGCATGGTGAGAGATCAGTGAAAAATCCATGAATCTGTGAATGAACAGATGGTTTTTGGTAAATAAAACATAAACAGAAAAATTGAGAGAAGTAAAACAACAAGTAGCTAGACTCATAACCACTAAGAGTCAAAACCATAGGAGCAGTTAATGGGAGAGACTCTTTTCCTTGGCCTTCATCTTGTCCTGCATTTTTAGAATTTTTATTGATATGTAAGAAGATACAGTGAACATGTCTATGAAAGAGGTGGCTAGAACTACACAGGTGAAGATAGTGATTATTTGGGGTAGCAAAAACACTAGATATGGGGAAAGGAGGTCTTAAAACCAAATGTCCATGACTAGGAGTGATGAGAGAACTCTAAGTAGATGAAATATAGTAAGGACATACTTTTGTTGTATTTAAATGCCAGTATTTATTTGGCTTCAAAAAATGAACAGATCAAGCACAGAAGTAGTATTAGTTAAAAGAAGTAATATTAGTTCAAAGCAAGTGCTGTGAGTACAAAGCATAATGTTGTGGCTATCAATGATGCTAACTTTATATTAAGCTGCCTCAACAGTAGTGGCCCAAATAAGTGATGGAATGAATGGCTGTGCTTTATGCAGTTAGTGCTCACTTACCTTTAATGCTTAAACTGAGATAAGCTGCTGTATAATCAAGTAAGAGTGACCAAGACAGCAGCAATTCTTAAAATGATATCATGAAAATCCAGTAAGAAAGAAAAATAACTAAGTTAAAATAGAAGAAAATAACCAGAGTAAATGAGTATTAATGGGACCTTTAAGATGGAAGAACAGTCCTTCTCAGTTCTTAGGAACAGAGAGCAGCTAAGTGAAGCAGAGCAGCTACAAGCAGATAGGTTTAGTGCCAACTAAGTAAGAATTTTAGACCAGAGGGACTTTACAGATAGAAAGTGAACTTACACAGGAGATAAACAACCAACCCAGAGGATTTAATTGTACTAACACAAAGAAAGACAGGTCTTTCACTATAAGAAGTAATAAAAACTGCACAAGACAGGATCTACTGCTATGATGGATTAGTCGCGTCACCCATCCAATGCTCTTAGATACAGGCTTTGTTTCATTTTTCTTCTTTTTCAATGAATGTATCCCTAAGATCTGAGCTTACTGACCTCAAGATTCAGACAACTTGTCTTCTAAGGAACATGTTAACATAAGAAACATGGGCTTTAGAATCAGGCAGATGTACATCCAAAGATTATCCCTTTTATTGGTCAGTCCAATGATCTAGGACAAGTTTCTAAGTATCTCTGAATCTTAATCCCCTTATCTGTAAAATGAGGAATAATGTCAGCCTCTGAAGACACCTACTTTGTTATTCAAAGATATCTGAAAGAGAAAACGGAGAGAGTTGAATGCTAACAAACAGTAGTTAACTATAAATTGGGAGGAGTTAAGTAAATGACATCATTCTCAGTTTCAGTATCTCAACCAATGAATGGGACAAAACTGGCCAGCAGTATCCAATAACTTTCTATGACTATAAATATGTTCCACACCTGCAGTGTTCAAAGTCTTAACCTAATTAATTGAAATTGGTTAATTATTTATTGATCTCAAGAAATGTGTGTAGCTAGTGACTATACTGGATAGTATAGATAGCTTCCCTAAAGTAGTGGGTAAGAAATTCTGGTTCTATTATTTTAGTGAAAGACTAAAACCACAATGAGCAAACAGTATTGGGAACCTCATAAAAAGAAGTGCTGGGTGATGCAAGGGGATTCCCACATCAGAGGGAATTCCAGAACACTCCTCAACACTACATGTGAGGGAATGGTAGGGACTAACCTGGGAAATTTCTACAAACTTTACTAAGGAAGGTGTTGATCTGATAAAACTGTCTCTTTTAAAGGTGTTTTCCTTATAAATAGGAGATAAGGCAATAAAAATTGTTTCTTTCTGAAAGATAGAGGATTAAGAAGTTTATATTCCCCTTTATCATCCACTTGGATGCTGGTTTACCAAATCAGAAACTGAAATGCAAGCATAATTTTTAAATTGGACTATTAAATGTTTATCCGTTGGTTTTGCTGGGAATGACCCACAAGTCTAGGGCTAATTTTCTCTCCTTCCTCTGCTCTGCTTCTCAGAGCTCAAGAAACAATTCCATAACTACTTTCATCCCTGAAAAAAAGTCTCTATAAAAGGAGCAAGAGTTCAAAGGGAATTTCAACCAATTCATGCCTAAGGCAGGAAACTGAAATCCAAATGGAAAAGAAGTGTGTTAGATAAACACAGTCAGGTCTGCTGGTGAGAGCTAAGATTTTCTTCTTCTGATCCATTTTTAGAGAACTACAAAGAGGAATAAAAGACAGTAGTTAATTGGTCACAGGACTTGGGAGCCACCTCTACTTTCCTTTTCTCATTGCTGGGAATAACACACTCTTCAAGGAATGCTCAAAGGAGAAACATGCTGGGACAGGAGACCCTTGATGAAATAGCTTCAGAAGCTACAGATCATTAATTAAGAATATTGAGAGTGAGGTTGAAAGCTTCACTGAAAAGAGTGGGAGGGATAACTCAGTATCAGCTGCCACCTACACATCAGCAATTAAACCTTATAAAGGCTCTTAGTGGAAACTTACATCTCTCCAGCACCTTCCTCTTGGTAAGTGGAGAGTCCCCTGAGATAGCTGAACTCAGAAGACCATAGCTTAGGAGCAGTATTTATAAAGCAATGAGATGCCCTTGAGTCTCAGGACTCTGTCTTCTGAGCATCATCTGCAACAGAGTTTCTCAAACTTCTTGGCAGATTAGGTTCATCAGAGGGCTTGATCAAAAGACAGATCGCTAAAGCTCACTCTGAGGTGGGGCCTCAGATGAACAGAGAATTTGCATTTTTAAATTTTATTTATTAAAATGCTTGTTATCTTTAAATACTTGTACAAAGGGTTTGAGTTCAATGTTAGTTGAATGTTAGCTCAGGAGTATAATGAATCATGATCAGTGTTACCCTTTCATAATTGAGAATTTGCAATTTTATCAGGATCTCAGGTAATGGTGTTATTACTAGTCTGTAGAACACACACTGAAAATCATTGGTGAAGAATGCTGGTTTACAACCCTGAAAGCACATCAGAATCACTTGAGGGAGCTTTTTAAAGAACAACTGTCAAAATCAAAATTAATTAAACCAGTCCCTTGGATGGGACCTTAATGACCACCATTATATTTGAAAACCTCCCTCCCATTTCTACCTGATTCCCATATTCTGGCTGAGCTGAGATCTATCTTAAGATCACCTTCAACAATTTAAATGGATCTGAACTATAAATAATTACTACCACTTTTAAGGAAATTCCATGACTTTCAAATTTTTTTTAAAAAATGGAAAGGAAAGAGAAGACAAGTATTTTGGTCTTCCTTAGAAATTTGAGATTAAAAAAAATGTAGATCCTGGTACAGCTTTGAGAACATCAACTGTCAGTGATGGGTATTTTTTGGTTAGCTATTTTTCTTCCATTTTTTTTGCCAGGAGGGCAGAGTCTGACCTCAGAGCTTTATGCTTGCTAGGACAGTGCTCTGTCACTTAAGCCAATCCCTTCCCTTCCCTTCTTTTCCCTTCCCTTCCTTCCCCTTTCTTTTCCTCCCTTTCTCCCTCCCTTCCCTTCCTTTCCCTTCCCTCCCTCTCTCCCTCCTTTCCTTCCTCCCCACCACTCTTTTTACAAACCAAATTATAATGAACCTCCTCTCATCAGAAAATACCATCCTGAGCACCTTGTCACCTAGGTCGAATTCGCTGCAGACTTGCTAATTAGAAATGATGATCTAAGAACACTAATAAATTCTGCTTATTTACAAAACAGGGCAGGCAATAAGTGATAAAATTTGAAGTGAGAATCCTACTACAAGAAGTTGAACAACAGGTAATAATTTGTAACACATTCCAAGTCTTTTAAAGTTTCTTCCCCTAATCTATTTTCTATGCTTCACAAATTCTTTCTCATTTCTAGACAAAATTCTACTTTCCCTCACTTCTATTTCTCATTTCCTGATCCCATTCTTCCTTTATTGTCTTTGCCCTGACGTAGGAAAAAGAGAATTTACAATGAATTATCCTAATAAAACTCTATGGTGCTTGTTCCTAATTTCACAAATGAGGCAAACTAAGTATTTTTCCTTGGTGGGGAAAAAGGAAGCTGAATTATTATGTGCCTCCCGATTAACTCTGTCCTAGGCATTTGCTCTTAACAAGAAACTAGCTCCTCACTCTTAATTCCTCAAGTTAACCGATCTTCAAGCAGATAGATATGGTGTGTCATAAATCAGCACCTACTGGTAAAGTACTAACAATGCAGCTTACCTCCAAATAATAAAACTAAAGAACATTCTGAAGAATTAAAAAAATACTGATTTCTATTTAATGTCTGGAAACATTTAGAGCTGTCCGAACTGGCATCCAGTGGATGACTCTAGGAACGCTATTCAACACCCTACATTGCACAGCACAGCCTCAACCACCAAGAATCATATATCTATCTGGCCCAACCCATCATAAGTGAGGATGTAGAAACACTCATCTAGAAGATCTGCATCAAATGGCCCAGAGTCAAAGAAGTACTTCAAAATAGCAGCTAAAGAGCTTGTCCTGTCAACTGCCCAAAGCAACAAAAGGGTCCTACTTTACCCTTGCCAGAAATTGTCAGTGAGGGCTTTGTTCATGCAGACAGAGTTTCATCTGATAGAAAAAATAATTCCAATCTGTGAATCATCACTTCATCAACTGGAGGACTGTCCCCATTCTACAGTGCTCACTTTTACTGCTCACTGTGAACAAAGCAATGGAGAAAAGGGAGAGGAAGGGAAGGAAGGAAGGAATGAAAGAAGGAAGAAAGGAGGGAGGGAGGGAGGGAAGGAGTATTTTTGTAAGAGAATTATATCATTTCAGAAATAGACTATAACCTAAATGATAGCACTGTCCCTTCCCCTAAGAAATTTTGTAATATAACCTTTTTTTAATTTGGGAAAGTTTTTAGAGGATCCTTTGCATAAGAGTAGATGGAGTAACACTACTAAATGATTCTTCTAATGTATCTTTAATATTGCAATGAGATAATATTAGGTTTATTTTTATTGCTAATCAATTCCTATAAAATTGAACTGATTAAATGAAGTGTAAACATCAAATTGATCCAGCTTTAAAAGATCAGTATCATGAGTTTTGGACCCTAACAATCAAAATGAGCAAAGGGTCTATCCTTTATATATAATAACCATCCATTTTGAAGTGAAAAGTAGTGTCCTAATGGGTCAACGAAAAATCTTCACTTTAAAGTGGATATATTAAAGAAGTGCTTAAATTTCTCACAAAATAATTCTCCTCTAAGTATTCACAATAGGTTCCTTTAAATAGCAAAGTTATTTCACCTGAGTGCTTACCTCCTTCCCTATTAGTAAAGAAAAGATGTCAAGCAAAGACTAATCAGAAAATAAACACCAGGTAGGACAACAGGGTCTGTCCTTAAAGTAGTTATCAAAGAAACCACAATGGGAACTATCTACATTCTCATTGCTCATTCCCAAGAGCAATTATTGCAACATTGTCTAAAGCTTTACCATGTAACATAAACTCCCTCAGTTATAAATTGTGTAAATATGTCACCAAGAAATGCTAAAATACCCCTATTGAATATGAATTGTTTATCCCAGAACTATAATGTTCTGGGCTCTAATGCTTTAGAGATATTAGATACTAAAATTTGATTAAAACCATATTCCTTGCCTTTGCTGCCATTATCAATGATGCAAATTCACACATGTGTTAGCTAATGAAGCAGCTCAACAGGGTTTCATGGGCAGGGAAAAGGCTGAAAGAAATATTTTTGCCAAAGAGAAAGTGGCCAAGTGTGGAAAATGATATGGAAATCCAAGGTAGTTCACTCAAGCCAAAATTGTAAATAAGGTTAGACTCTTACATGGTTCCATGGTCTGAGTATACATTACAACATTTTAAACCAAACATTCATTATATTATAGGGATTTATGCCAGCTGGCATCACAGAGTTGACCAAAGTGAAAAATGAGCTCGAGTTCTTTTCCTTGTAAAACTCAGTGCATTTGTAGCATTAGCCCCTTACCAGAAGAGGGCAATGGTGGCCTGGCTGGCATTCCCCACAGAGTTCAGAGTTAACTAGCCTTCAAAGTGACACCTGCCATGGGAAGCAGACCTCAGGAAACAGCATGGGAAGTGCTGACTTCTAAGGGTCATCATTCAAGCAAAGACAGCGCTTTGCCCATTCTTCCTCTTGTATAGCTGAACAGATGGCTAAAAGAACAAACCACTCCAATATATTTCCAACCAATAATACATAAGCATTGTTCACTGTAAGCCACCTACTTTTTTAAGTTGCACTGCCATAGTAGCTACATGACACCTTCATAGTTCCAAAAATACTATGCTCTGGAGAATTATGTAAATAATGCATAAGATGTTGGCAAATTATAGATACCACATAAACCATTCTATTTCCTCCCTTGTGGCAGTCCTTAGCTCTTGTCTCTGCTTCCCTCTTTTCTTCACTGCGTTTGTAAGCTCATCTCTCCAGGCAGAGTGTTTATTGCTAACTCAGGGTCTTCAACTTTCTCTAGGCAAAGTCATCTCCACTCCCCCTCTCCTGCTGGACAAACTATTCATTTGCTTTGTGATGCAGGTTTATTCAACATTTATCTTTCACACATATGCATCTCTAAGGAAGGAAAAGGCTTATTTTTTAATATCAATTAATTTGTAAAGAGTGAGTAGAGGGTGCATAGGCAGAAAGGGGAGCATGAAAGTTCAGATAACTTGGAGGGTGTTACGTTATTCTCTTCTGGTTTGGGAACTTATGAGCTGAAGGATGAAACCTCTTTAGTTCATACCTTGATTTTTCAACTTGCCCCATCTGCATGTTCTACCTAAACCTGCTCTTCCCCATTCTGGCTCAGCCAGTGGCACCTGCCTTCTTTAGGCCCTAATGGCATGTAGCAAGGATGGATGGCTTTCCATGTCCTGAAGTTCTACCCCACATTCAATATTCCAGTCCAAACCACTGCAATAGGGAGTCCCTGTCCTGCCTGGCCTACTGCAATAGCCTTCTATGGCTATCTAAACCAATCCATCTTCAATCTGTTACCAGTCCATGTTGTTAGTTATCAATATCTTCCTCCCACCCCACCTAAATACCTTTGGAAGCACCTTTCACAATTCCCCCCAAAATAACTAAAGTCTATGGTGTGGACTGTGAAAGACTGAGCATTAATTTCCATTTGCCCAAATCAGTTGTACTTTATACCCTATTATTCAGGAATAGTTATTCATAGTACCTCCTTTTTGCTTCTAAAAATGGCCTCAATTTTTGTAATTATCTTCATGGTCTGCTTACCTGCAAGCTTGTGAGAGGTTGGAGCCTTAGCAGATCCTCAAGCTCCATGTAAATCTACCATTCAATTCTCTGCTCTGCTCCAGCCCTGCCAGCCTTTGCTCATTCACTCATTTGTAATTTACTGAATGGATACCAGCTCTGTTTAACACAGAGTGAAACAAAACACAGGACCTTGGCTCTGATGCAAGGCACTTCTTGCTCTGTCTACCTCACCTCCTTATGTGCTCACACCAAAGCTGCCTTCAGTCTTGGCTCGGAGGTTCTTCAGGAAAACGTTTTAAAGCTCCAGACCAGGGCAATTCTCCCTTTCTGGGGTGGGTAGTATCATGTTCCTCTTTTTGAAACTCAGTTTCAGGACTGTGTTTTTTTTTTCATTTGCTGTATGTTTGGTATGCTAGCCAGTTTCTTCTTGGAGATGATGAGATCTGCAACTGTTTTTGTTACTTACCAATGCTCCAAGCTTAGCAATACCTGACCCACAGGTGTTCAATAAGGTATTATAGAAAGAAAGGAAGGAGGCCAGAACTGCATACACACTCCCCAACTCAGGGCAAACTCTCTTCCCTGGGTTCTGGTGAAGCTGCAATGGTGCCCATGATTTTTCCACAATGCTCCAACACACAAAGCTGGTTTAAGGGATCTGGCAGGTAGCAAAAGCCATCAATTTCCTCTATCATCCTCACCACTTCTCAACTCTGTGTCCACACAGACTCTCACTCCCAGCAATGGATTCCACAGAGATCCACCAGGGAAATCAAAGCCAAAGGAAAAGGAGGGTCATGTGAACAACAAAGAGAACAGAATGAAAGGGGGGAGAGGGGAAGCACTACAGGAAAATTAGGGAATGTTTAATATACAAGGATTGCACTATCCAGAAGAAATGTGCAGCAAAACCTCATACACCAATCTCCTTACTCAAGACTGACTTATCCCAAATTTCTCTTCATTTCAAAGGAGGGTAAGATAAGGTGGGGACCACAGATGTGTGTGCGTCATTATGAATTGAACCACAAGGACAATACACTGTCCCATACTGCTGCACCATATCCCAGTGGAGAAACTGAGCCAGACAAGTCATCCATTCACATTCTTCCTACGAAGAGAGGACCCTCAACTCTAATCACCTTCCCAGAGAGTGCTTCCATGTATTCACCTAGTAAGGATGCTAAGGAATTGTAAAAATTGAAACATAATACAAATAATAGTTTGTGAAGAATGATTGAGATAATTAACATATCTATTCCCCTCAAAAGTTAATTTTTCTTTATGGTAACATCAATCTTTTATTAGGGTTTTCTTTGTTGATGTTTCTACACTGTTTTGCTTATTGAATCCAAGGCTATGTGCATGGTGGACAAGTGTTCTGCCACTAAGCTACAACCCCAGACCCACCCCCTTTCCTTGAAATAAGGAACTTAAAATTATCCTGAAAATCCAATGTGACATATACCATCCACAAAGATACAGAAGCTTGCTCCTCTGAAACATCATGTTTGCTTGTTTCAAGGGCTCCAGCTGCTATTTTCTGGAAGAGCCACACATCCAGATTCATGGGGTGCCGCCTCCTTCTTTTAATTCAAATTCAACTTCAACATTCTTCCTTTAGTGAGGTCTCTGACCAGTCTATCTATATTGAAACAACTTCCACTCACTAGCTATTGAATTATTTATATTTTCTTCATCACACTTCTCAGTACTAGTTATATATTCCTTATTTTGAGAAAATTTTTCTCGCTTTAGGATAATGGCACAGACTTTGAGTGGAAAATTCATAATCTGAAAATACTAAACTCAAAACTACTGGAGCATGACATCAGCACTGCAAGTTTGAAATGTTCAATTCCAGATTTGTTTTAGGGGATACTCAACCTTTATCTGAAACTACCTTATTTCTTCCCAAGTGCACAGATTATCTTAGGCTGACTAAAATGTCACCTTCATGAACAAAGGACTCTTGTCAGTCATTCAAAATTGTGTACTCACATTAAAAATCACCCCTGGCACATAGGAAACAAGGGACAAACATTGATAGATTAGATATAAGTTTTTAAAAAGTCCAAAAGAAATAGGAGAAAAGTATAAGAATGAATGTTTTTTTTATCCCTTGTTAGACTAAGGAGGAAAGAACAAATATAACTGCAAAGGATATAATATATGTAACTTGGATCTGCAAAACACAGCCCAAACCCTGTCCAATGAAAATAAAGAGTATACCACTCTCAAACATATCTGAAATAGTCTTTGTACCCATCAGTCCAAACTTCCAAGTTTCCAAATGAATCAAAACTTGTCAAGGCAGGGCAGATACAAGGTGAGGCTGAGAGGTGAGACACAAAGGTCTGACCCTACTGCAAGCTGGGTAGTTACCCAGTACCTGTCTATTTGGCTTCTCCAACTTTAAGTCACATTGCTCAGCAGACCACATATAGAGCACACAGAAAGATGTAAATTAGTAGCACAGGATAATCCTAAATATATTTGTAAAGCTGAGGAGTCCCACTAGTGTAATAGTGCAGGTCTGTAGTCTCAGCTATTAAGAAAGGCTGTGGTGAGACAATCACTTGAGACCAAGAAATGGAGACCAGCCTGGACAATATAGATCACAAACACAAACAAACAAACAAACAAACATGAAACTGAGGATTTCACAAATATATACTCCTTAAACTCCTGATATGCTCATGATAAGTTATGCTCATTATGGCTCTTCCATTTATACTTTTATGTGGAATCCAGCTTCAGGATTGCTTCTTTTGAAAAGCATTGGTAACTGTTCATTTTCTATCTAATGTCAACTTAGGGAACTAAAAATCCCTTGTAAAAATTATTTCTATATCAAAATGAGTTATGTTCTCTTTATAATCCAACCAGTTTTAAAGTGAGATGGAACAAAGCTTCAGCCTCTATAGCAAACCCTTATGCTCATGTCATAAATAATTTATAGCAAGATATTTGCTTCTTAGTGGCAGGCTCACATTTCCATTTTAATCAAAACTAATTTTGGTATCTATTTTTCAATTTATATGTGGCTAGGAAGCTTCTCACGTGAGCTTTCAGACTCCTTCATGGAAATGGGTATGCTTCCCACACTCCAAAAACATCAGGACATTATTAACCACTAGTAATAATTTTCTTCTACCCTCTGATATTCTTAACTTTATCAAAGTTAACAGCTTGGTGACAGCTTCAGAAGAAAATCAAAAGCTAAGCCACAAAACACCAATGATATGTTTGTTGAGATTTCCAAATTTGCCTACAGATTTTATAAAGGAAAAAAATAAAAGCTCAGAATATGTAAACATAAAAACTCATACCAGACACAAAAAGACTAGCCACTAAGTGCAAATCCCAACCAATGTATTAACAGACTCAAATCTCCAAGTTGTATCACTTATACTGTTTTGCCTTACTCTAGAGACAGGGAACAAAAGTATAAGACTTTTCACAATATAATTTTTGCTTGCTTTAAAAAAAAATCCAAACTAATCTTTATTCATCCCTCTGCAAAGCTTTGAAACATTTTTTTCTTTTGGTCTTTACAAAGTGGATTCATTACATTAAATATCACATATATACAGTGATATCCTGTTCACAGTATGGATTCCCAAAACTTCTGATTAAGTACTGTACTCCACAACTGATTTTTGGCTAGGGAGTGGAATTTGCCACAGCGAGAGCTAGAATCCTCACACTGCCAGCCATGCTGGCTCTAAAAGTGGAACCTCTGCACACTGCACATGGGACTGAGATTTCTTCATTAGTGGAGAAGTGTAACAATTGCCAAACAGAGGGCAGAGACGTGGGAAAGGATTCCTGAAATCATGAAATTCTCTTGGCATCAAGAATACTGCTAATTTTGGCTAACACTGGTTTATATCCAGCTGGACAAGAACTGAAAAGATCGTTATATAGGACAGCAATTACAGGAGAAGCATCCTTAAATTTCCATGTTCCTCCTTTGTTAGACATGGAATTCTAAGAAAGCCAGGACTAGAAAGGAAGAATATGAGTGATCCTGTTCATTTCTTTTTTTTCTTTTTTGGCCAGTCCTGGGGCTTGGACTCAGGGCCTGAGCACTGTCCCTGGCTTCTTTTTGCTCAAGGCTAGCACTCTGCCACTTGAGCCACAGCGCCACTTCTGGCCATTTTCTGTATATGTGGTGCTGGGGAATCGAACCCAGGGCCTCATGTATATGAGGCAGGCACTCTTGCCACTAGGCCATATCCCCAGCCCCCTGTTCATTTCTTAACTGTCCATGAATTTTATCTTCTACCATAAGGCTAAGGAACATAAGATTAAATGGTAAAACAAAGATACCTCTTTTTATCAAGACAAAAAAAATTAGCTTCTACTTTTTTTCTAAAACTAAACTTTCCAGAAAGTTAAAGGAGGCAAAAATTTGAATCTATCTTTAGATCTGCCATCCTAAATTATTATTATAAAACAATCAGAGAATACTGAAAGGCTCAGAAAACTACTCATTAATGTATCAACACATTTCTTTCCTTGCATAGACCAAAATAAATAATATTATCATCTTGTTAAGTTAGGTAAACAAAGAAAAGCCCAAGGAAATCTTTAAGCTTCTGCTTTGAAGTGCACTACTAATAAGAGTATTAAGTGTCTAAAAGGTCTGCAGTTAGGCTTGCTTAGAAGGAAAATCTCCCAATTAAAAATATATCTAACATAACCAAACTTGACTAGGTCAAGAAGGTATGAACAGTTTGCATTTTTCTCTCTGTGTTCTCAGAGTGGTAGACAAGCTGAGCACATCAACCTTATCCTGGTATATAAAACGATCCAGAGCTTACTCTAGTAAGGTAGTGTGGTACAATGATAATGTATTCCCAAAAAGTTTGGTAATTGTAAAGAAGAAAGAGCATGGTGAATATAAAGAAGAGAGAGAAAAAGATAAAGAAACTAAATTTTCTAAGAACACAGAGAAGCCAATGAAGTTTGGTCCCCCAAACTCTGTTAATTTCTAAAAGTTACATTGTTGCTATTTAAAATTACTCTGCATAACAGATAAAGTTTAATGCACATCTTACAAAATTAAGAAAATTGAGGGGAGAGTTGGGAGGGATAAGGAACAATGATGAAGGAAGGGACATCAACCAGGATACATTGTATTTATAAACGGATTTGTTGAGTGATAAATCCTTTGTAAAACTACTTTGAGATAAAAAATAAGAGTGATATATAAAAGTGCAAATTCTATTGGAATAATTAAATCTCACTGTGAAAATTACTAACATTTCAAAATTGACATTTTTCAAATCAATGTCATGTTCCTATGACGTTTGTTAGAACAAATCATCGTGATCTTTGTTTTTATTGCTCTGATGCGTTTAGTGCCATTTAATTTCATACCAGAAAAGTTGTGAGCATAATACAAAGTTGGAAAACTTCTTAATAAGCTATTCTGAATTATCTTCTAAGACCTTAAAAATATTTTACTTCAATTTTAAAATATTCTTCAGAAAGTCTACTCATACTTGATAAATGGCTGCACAAGAGTTATAATGACAAATGAATTGGTACAGTTAGAAGTGCTAAAGGTTGTGTGTATGTGTGTGCTTATTTAATTTTAAAAGTAACATGAAAGATAAGAGAATGACATTTGTGTCCTGCTCCCAGGAGTGAACAGATAAGGCAGGCTTGGATTATATGCAATTACAGACACCAGCTGTCCCTCTATACTTTTCTTTCTCAAATAAAAAGCAGAATGAAATGCAAATGAAAATGAGTAATTATAACAATGAATACCCTTAAAGGTGTGTCAATCTTTATTTTTGAAGATTTTTCCTTGTTTTGAAGATTTTCTTTTTTTATTTCTAGTAACATGCTATATAGACTTTTTATCATGCATGATAAACAAATGACACCCAGAACTACTCTAACCTGCAAAGAGAAAGATGGGTGCGGCAGGGAGATATTAAAGGTATTGACAATAGTTAAATGGCTGCTACAGAATACTTGCAACAGAAGATCACAGTATAAGCCAAGTTAATAGCACCAGAAATGATGAGGAAAAACACTCAAAAAACAAGGAAGCAGTTCAGACTTCTGGACATATTGAGCTTCAGATGTGGGCAAGCATGAATCACTATTCCCATTTTTGAGATCTGTAAACTGAGGTTCTTGAAAAGATAAGATCAAAAGGCAAGTAATTGGGGGAGCCCCAGGCCTCCTTCCGGACAGCACGATGTCTTTTGCACATACATTACTTGGCTAATACTTCTGTAGTTCCACTACCACTCTGCACCCCCACAAATCAAATAAAAACTTGAAAGCAGCTCACTACAATATTAATTATTTTAAACATCAAAGACATGTTCATGTACATAGAAAACTAGACTTCCAATTATATCTCTTCCCTATGACTACTTTCTCATCACTGTTTGACTGGACCCCTGGGAGTCCCATGTTTCTGACTTCATCCTAGACCTGGCCATAGCTGATGGAACAATTATTTCATGTTTCTCAGAAACATGGAATTAGGGCAGGGTGGGGTACTTAAGAGTATATTCCAGAATGGCTATACCTGTCACATATAAACATGGGCATTCAAGGCCTGAAATGAGCCAAGATAATTCCCAAAGAGGAATGATGTGGGACATGCTACAGAGGATCCTCTATGAGCTACTTCCTTGCACAACTCTGAGCCTACCTCAGGCTTCCAACTATGATTGCCCGGCCTTTCCATCTCCCCACACCTGAGACTTCAGGACTGACTCCTCATGTTTACACCAGGCTCTATGTCAGCCCAGCCCTGTCAGGAGTAAGGGGAAAAATAACAACCAACAAACATCACTATCCCGTTAGTGACTTTTATTTTTTGAAGGTTACTTAACTTACACTTTCAAATCTTTAAAAAAAACAGACTTAATAAGCTCAAATAAAAACTCATTAGTAGCTAAATGATATAACTTTGTTTATATGCGAATTCTTTAAAAATTTTGTGATTTTTAAGACATAACACAATTTTTCACATAATATATCTCTAGCAGATAGCTAAACCACAACATCTCT
Source organism: Perognathus longimembris pacificus (assembly GCF_023159225.1). NCBI lineage: Eukaryota > Metazoa > Chordata > Mammalia > Rodentia > Heteromyidae > Perognathus > Perognathus longimembris. The sequence goes on from NC_063166.1 coordinate 59,442,013, forward strand.
CATAATGAATTATTAACTCAACAAACCAAGGGTTCTTAGTGCCATGCAATATGCTGAGGAGTGGAGAAGATGCTATGAACTAGCAGTCATGGTCCCTGTTTCCCTTGGTACTGTCTTATTTTAGAAACGACTAGTTGAGTGCGGCTTCTTTTTTTAAGTGAGGGAACAAACATTTTTCTCTATATCCTATATAAGTCTCTATAGAGAAATCAATACAAAAGCATTTGACTAAATCAACAGGAAAAGATCTATTAAAAGAGTGAGAAGAGCCAGGCACACTTGGCTCACACCTGTAATCCTAGCCAATCAGGAGACTGAGTGAGATCTGAGAATCACAGTTTCAAGTCAGCCCAGGCAGAAAAGTTTGTGAAACTCTTATCTTCAGTTAACCAGCAAAAGGCCAGAAGTAGAGTTATGATTCAAATAGTAGTGTTAGCCTTGAGCAAAAAAAAAAAGCTCAGGTATAGTATCCAGGCCCTGAATTCCAAGCCCCAGGACCTGCACACACATATACAAACACAAAGAGTGGGGTGATATTTAACGTAATCTAAAAATTATGAGAAACATTTGTAGAGGGAGTCAAGACAGTGGGTTAGAAGCAAACAGCACGTTCCAGCTTCTTAGCCACTATGAATTAAAACACAGAGGAAAGAGCTTCTCAGCAGGGTAAGGGACTAAGGGGACAAAATGAAGTACGTTCTGGTCAGGTAGAGACTTGGAGAACACAGAGATTCTCTAGTTATTGGAATAGAGATTGAGAAACAGTATATTAATGTTGAGCATTTAGTGGCCTGGAAGTGTGGCAGAGGGGAAGAATAATAAAAAGGGAAAGAGAAACATCGTGGGAGGAAACGGGTACACAAACAGATGCAGAACAGAAAGGCAGCTGACCTTAGCTGATCTAGAGCTATAAAAAGTGCAGGCACTTGAGATGCACTCTTTTCTCAATGTAAACACACAAGTGTTGTAGGAGAGAGCCATTTTCAGAAGGCTATACCAGATCTTTCTGCTTTGGGAAACAAGACTACATTTTCCTTTTCCTTGGAACTCATAGCAAGTACTACCTTGCTGTCCTGGCTAGCATCTACCTGGTTATCCAATGTGGTCTCTATCTATGAAATGCCACAGAAGAAAGTTCATTGAAAATTATATACTGGGGGATTCAGGATGAAAATACTGAATGATAAGGGGGTCATTTTCACCTTAAGACTGGCATCTCTGGCAACCACTTAAAGAGAACCTGGGACTGAGTAGACACTTGTGATTGTGGGCAGGGCCTTGGAAACTACACTTTGGGATGGTGGATAGGATATGTTGCACTCTTTCCACCCAGCACTGTGTGTGTGTGCATGTGGGCACGTGCATATACATCCTATACACAGACACATACATATATGTACACATGCATGTGCATATGTGTACATTACATAATATATATTTTTTCTTTTTTATAGTCTCTTGAGGTTTTGGTTGCTCTTTCTCTTTCTGTCTGAAAAGTTATTTTCTCTTATTCATTCTCTCCTCTGAAACTAAAGCCTTCAATTTCTATGTTTTTCCTACTGTCTCCCTTTTCACTATTTGAATATTGTGACTTTTCTTTTGCTATCCATTTTGCATTTTCTTCTCTCTTTTTCTTTTTGTAATATTTGTTAAAAAATCTTCTTAGTTTATATTATTCTATACCGCCATTCTTGTTGTCATTGTTAAAATTGTGGAATATAGTTGGTAATTAGTTTTGACATGTATTTCTGTACTTGTTTCTCTGCCATTTATTATTTTTAAGTGCAAATATATTACTGTAACTGTACATTCCCCTTACTGTGTGGTGCTGGGGATGGAGTATGACATTTCAGCCATCTTGTGTAGATGCTCTGCCACTGAGCTAACTCCCAGTAAAACTAGGAGTCAGTACACATTGTTCTACATACAATTAACCTCTTCCCAAAGGCTTCAAATACTTGAATTCCAAGACTAGGAGATAAAAAAAATCCCAAGCCAAATGACAAGACTAAGTAGATATGTCTGGGAGTTGGGAAAAGGGTAGGGCTGAAGATCTGCTACTGGTCATCTACCACGAAGACATGAACAGAGAGAGACAACACAAAGACTGTGGACACTGTACCAATGTATAAAAAGGTACCATAGCATAGGTCTCATACTAACCTTACTTCAGAGTATAAGCTGTTGACAAGACTAGAGGAAATGGCCCTAAATTCTGATGGCCTTCAACACATTTGCCTGATAAACTAGAAGGAATCCATTTTGTGAGACCTACAGAGGAGGTTCTGTGAGGTTTTGACATAGTAAATACTGTGTCAAAACACACTAACCACTACCACAGAACAGAAAAGTATACTATGAAATCCAATTGGAAATATACACAATATGTCACAACAATCCAGAATCCCAGTACACATCATCAGGAGAAGGCTGGTCTCCAAAATGGCTCTCACATAAAAAGTGGAAAAGATATTTATCCCAATAAGTGTACAAACATCAATGAAAATTCGAGAAATATGAAAAAAAGCAACATGATTCCTCCAAAAGTATAATTCTCTAGCAACTGATACCAAAGACAGTGAAGTGGACTAAATGCCTGACAAAGAATTCAAAAGGAGTCATTTTTAAGTTAATGATTTATAAGAAAGCAAAGAAAAAGACTACACAAATTAAGAAAGACAATACCATCTATGAATAAAAGTTCAATACAAAGATAAAGATTTGAGGAGAAACAGAAATCTTGGAAACAGAAAGCTAAATAAGGTAAATTGAAAATGCAGTGGAAATACTAGATCAATCAGAAGAGAGAAATTAAGACTTGAAGACAAGGCTAATAGATTATAACTTTCACACAATAATAAAGGAAAAATAATAATGAAAATGACAAGCAAGACCCTTGAGACACAATAAAAAGCCCACACTTACATATTTTTGATGTAGAACAGGCAATGAGGTACAGATTGAAGATATAAATAACAGCTAAAAAAAATTCCAAAATCTTGGGAATGGCAGCTATCTCTCGGTACAAGAGGCATTTAAAACTTCAAAAAGAGGGCTGGGGAGATAGCCTAGTGGCAAGAGTGCCTGCCTCGGATACACGAGGCCCTAGGTTCGATTCCCCAGCACCACATATACAGAAAAAACGGCCAGAAGCGGCGCTGTGGCTCAAGTGGCAGAGTGCTAGCCTTGAGCGGGAAGAAGCCAGGGACAGTGCTCAGGCCCTGAGTCCAAGGCCCAGGACTGGCCAAAAAAAAAAAAAAAAAAAAAAAAACTTCAAAAAGACATGCCCAGAAAAGAACCTCCCAAATCGTATTACAATTAAAATTCCAAGAGTAAAAAACAAACACAGAATATAGGAAGCTCCAAGAAAAAAGGTTCAACTCACATATGTAAAGAAACTCATCCCAATAACAGCAGATTTCTCAACAAACTCTTAAGGTCAGGGAATCATAGTATGATATACTACAAATCCTGACAGAAACCTGACAATTTAGATTACTATATCAGCAAAGTTTCCCTCAATTGGAAGAGAAATAAAGATCTTTCTAGATAAGCATAAACGAAAGGAAATCATGATCACTAAGCCAATACTTCAGAAGATACTTGCTGAATCCTACACTCATAACAGGAAGCAGACAAGTATAAAAGAAAAGTATATTAGAAAAAATAAACTAATCCTGAATATAAATCATCTTAATTCTTCAATTAAAAGACAAACTGGGGCTGGGAATATGGCTTAGTGGTAGAGTGCTTGCCTAGCATGCATGAAGCCCTGGGTTTGATTCCTCAGCACCATATAAACAGAAAAGGCCAGAAATGGCACTGCGGCTCAAGTGGTAGAGTGCTGCTAGCCTTGAGCAAGGGAAGCCAGGGATAGCACTCAGGCCTTTAGTCCAAGCCCCAGGGCAGGCAAAAAAAAAAAAGAAAAACTGATTCAGTTTTTAAAATATAAGATTAAAATGATGGTTGCCTGCAAGAAACACACATCACCAACAAAGATATACACAGAGGGAAAATCAAAGGATAGAAAAAGACATTCCAAACAAATGAAATCAAGAAAAATCAGGAAAAACTATACTTATATCTGACAAAACAAATTTCAAACCAAAATTAGAAAACTCATTTTTTTTTTTTGGTACTGGGGATCGAACCCAGGACGTTGCACTTGCTAGGCAAGCACTTTGCCACTGAGCTACATCCCAGCCCTTCAAACCAAAATTAGAAAGGGAAGATTAGTACTTATCAGCAATGGGAATAATAAATGAACAAGGTATAACAATTGTAAATATAAATGTATCAAACACTGGTGTAGCCAATGTTATAAAACAATACACCACATAAAGAGATATATAGGCCTCAATACAATCATGGTAGATGGTTTTACTACCCTATTCTCACTAACACAGCAGAAATTAGTTGTATTTACTGTGTGACAGTTTGATCTGTACAAAAAAGAGAAGTTGTTCCCACTGGAAATCTAACAGAGTTGGCGCAGTAGGGTGTCAGTCCAGGGTTTGTTGGATTTCCAGTGGGAATAACTTCACAATAAAATGTAATACTGTTATAATAGTGAAAACACAGTAAGGTTTTATACAAAAATGTGTCAAACTGAATATCTTGATTTGTATGTAATATTCAAAAAATTGCCAAATAAGTATGTTATTTAGAAATGTGGAGGTAAAACAAAACAAACAGCTTAGAAGAATTGAGAGGGTCACTTCTGAAAAGGGAGTAGAAGGTGGAGAAGGGTAGGAAAGGAAATTACTGTTCTTTTCTTTCAAAGTCTATAATGTGATTCCAAGAATCAAAGTGGGAAAAAACTGAAAAAGAAAAGAAAACATATGTTCATACAGATGGTGTTAGCACAACTGAATAACCACATGCAAAAGAAGGAAGTTGGACCCATTCCTCAAACCATATACAAAAGTCAACTTAAAACGTATTGCAGACTTAAACTATAAGAGCTACAGCTATGAAACTCATAGAAGAAACAGGAGTAAATCTCTACCACCTTTGTTAGGCAATAATTTCTTAGCTATGATACTAAAAGCAAAAGTTACATGGAATAAATAGATGGAAAACCATCAAATCAAAAACATCTGGGCTTCAAAGTACCTTTCTCTAAAGAATAAAACAATGGCCAATAGGCATATGAAGATGCTCAGTATTACCCATTACAAAGGAAATGTACATCTCAAACATCACTATAATGGTTGCAAACAAGAACAAGAAGCTATGGTAAGGATATTTGGAAATTAGAACTCTCATATATTCATTGCTGGTGAAAATGTAGAACAGTTCAACCACTCTGAAAATAGTTTGGCAGTTCACCATATATCTTGCAGTTCTACTTGTAGGTAAATATCAAAGAGAAATGAAAGATATTTATATGAAAAAATTTACAACACGATCATAGTGGCATTAGTCCAAAAGTGGAAATAACTCAATGTCAGTCAACTGATACACAAACAAAAGGTAGCATATGCATGTAAGGGGATATTAATCTGCCATAAAAAGGAAGTGGTGGTACATACAGCAGAAATACAGATGAATATTAAAGCCATTTTCCAAAGTGAAAGAAACCAGTTACAAAAGATGTCATATGGCATGGGTTCATTTACATGACATAGCCTAAATAGGCAAATTACAAAGTATATTAATGATCCTGGGGTGAGGAAGTGAGATGAGGATAGCAGAAGGGATGGAAAGTGACTGCTAATGGATATGGGGTTCTTTGTAGGAGAGTGATAAAAATGACATAAAATTAGATTGTGGTGATGGTTGTATAACTGTGAATATACCAAAAGTCACTAAATTATATACTTTATGTAAAGGAATCTTAGGATATATACTTTATACCTCAATAAAACTTTTAAAAGTTTACAAAGTTAGAGGTTCTTCACAGATATAAACATTTGTCAAAATGAATCCAACTGTGTATTTATGTGAGTACATATTATTGTACATAAGTTGTATTCAACAAAGTACATGTATACTTAAAATTACTTCAGTGCATAAATTTTATTATAGTGAGTTCACACAAATATTACTGTCAGAAGACTAAGCAGAAAAGAACATCAAAGTTCCTACTAATCATGAAAATCACACAGACATCCTCAACCCTCATTAGAAAAGCCTCCTGTACTGGCTGGATAGAGGCCATCTAAGCAACAGACTAATTTCCAGCAGGAAAGCAACAATGTCAATTTAATTTACATTTTCCTAAAGTGCTTAGCATGTTTTCCTAGCAGAAAATCTGTTTTTCTAACCATAATTCTTAATATCTAAAGCATTACTTACTATCAGTTAATTCTTTTGGAGTAATAGAGCACCCGCTGACCACTTATTGGCATCTATACCTCCGTCATCAGTAAGAACTGAGGGCTTCCTACAAATTACCTCAAATGCTTTTCTTCCTTATTCTTCCTGGTTAATGCTAAATGTAAGCACTGAAGTTCATGATCAACCCACAGCCAAGGAGCCCATATGAATGAAGTCCAACTTGGGCTATTGTCTACCTCTAGAAACAGAACGAAAATCCTAACCAATATAATAGGCCTACTTTTCAAAAGTAACTAATTTTTGTCTTTTTCTTTTTTACTTGTTGCTCTTTGATATTTCCAATTAGTTGGGGAGATTCTTATAGTCCATAGGCCTCTCTCTTTCTCTCTCTCTCCCTTCTCCTTTTCTCCTTCACTCTTTTAGTACTGGTTGAATTCAGGGCCATGTGCTTACAAGGCAGGCACTCTGAGACTTAAGTCACACCCTTAGTGCCCCCTATTTTCCTGAGGTTCTTTTTGCTTCCAGAACACTACGCAGGAAAGAACATCAAAGCTACTACACTCTTTCCTGAGGTTGGCCTTGGACCGTGAACCTCCTACCTACGTCTCCTGTAGAGCCTGTATTACAAGTGTATGCCATCCTGTTTATCATGTTGGTTGAGATGAAGTCTCACTAGTTACACCTCTCCCCTCCCAGGTCCCTCAAACAACCATTATCTTATTCCCTATCTACTAAGTAGCTGACATTATAGGCATTTACCACAACACCTACCCTATCAATTATTTTTCCTTTCATACATTTTGAGACTCGGTCACAGTATATATCTCAGGCTGGGCTCAAACTCAATTGTTCCTGATACTCTAGCACTTTTGGAAAAGTCTGGGGAATACAGGTGTGTGTTAGATTCAAACTTATCAATACACTATTTATACTCACCTCATACAGGCAGAAAGAAAACTTATTCATAAATGCTGTTAATACTCTAATTTCTAAACCTCCCAGGGCAATAAAATTTAAACTCTTCAGACTCATATCTCAGCTTTGCTCATAAAGAACCTGAACAGAGAAGTATCCTCTATGATAGTCAATAGTCTGCTATTTTCTCTGAATTTGAAAACTAAACTTGCTGTCAAAGAATAACAACTGGCCAGGAACAGCTGGGTACTGGGGGCTCACATCTATAATATTAATCAGGAGGCTGAGAGCTAAAGAAAGAGATTCAGGGCCAGCCAGGGAAACAAATCTGTAAGATTCTTAACTCCAATTAACCAACAAAAGCCCACTGGAGGTATACTCAAGTGGTAGAGCCCAGCCATGAGCAAAGGAGCTGAGTGACAGTATGGGCCATGAGTCTAAACCCCAGGGCCAGCGTACACACACACTCGCATGCACACTCACACACACAACCTGGTCAGTAAAAACAATTTCTGTGTGTACCTTACAGGCTATAGAAGCTAGTAAATATGGATAAGAAGCAAGTGAAAGGGGTATCCTCAAATGACTAAACAGCAAAAGTCTTGTGCAAAGGCTTTTTTTCCCCTTAAAATATAAGCATTACCCAAGAACTAAACAGTTTTAATACTAATGATAAAAATAAATCTAAAATGATAATATGTACAACAAGCTTCTTGAACTTTCAATGAAAAGTCTTTAAATGAAAAACAAAATAATACATAGCATACAAACTAGTGAGTTGATGGGCTATGTTTATGTCATAAATTTTACCCAGAGTTTATCATTTCTTTCTAAGTAGGTGAGAATTTTCCAAGTAATGTACACTAGCGCTTACTGTTTGACTAGATTATATTTGGAGCAAGGAGCAATACCACTTAAAATTAGCCAAAAGAGAATAACTACAGTATTAGACATTGCTCTTGTTTTAATAATTTTTTATCTTTAGAGAGCAATTACATCATGTCAAACGCATACCTTATTTTGTCAGAGAATTCTTCTAAAAAATTATTCAACTTGGAAATAAATGTGAATTTGATTTAATACAAAACACATTGACCTTTGGGTTTTTTTTTTCCCTCTTCCACACTGAGCATCTTATTTTCTAGAATACTTCAAAAAGGGCTAAATTCAGACAGCTCATATTCCCAATCAAAAAAACAAGATCTTGAAGCCAGAGAGACCTGTGTTATGATGATGGTTGGGCTGCCAACCCCACTCATGATTGCTCAGCCTGACACACAGCAGATACTCCAGAGTGCTGTGATGCTTCTCTTCAACCCAAAATGTATTAAATTGCAAAGAAATGCTCAAAGCACTAGGTCAATGCTCACCATATTTTTATTGTCGCTTTCTGTATAAAAACTACATTAAGAATATGCTACTTGTTTCCTAGCTTATAACTCTCTAAGTCCTTCAAAGCTGCTTCGAAGAATTTTTCCCAATTTGACACAAGTTAACTTGACAGTGAAGAAATACATTTTTTTAAAAACCACACTAAGGCTCTCATGTGGCCTATTAGAAGTGTTTGGGATTATTAGTACAGTTATTAAATGTTTAATGCATTATACAGAGGGTGATCTTTCCATGCTATGAGAACTTTAACTTTAGCATGCTCTGACCAGAATGCTCAAACATGAAAGCTAACTGCTTGCAGATTTCTGCACTTGGTGCCCTAACATCAGTTAAAATGTGGAATGCAAGAGGAAAGAATTTAGCCAAGAGCTTAACAGAACAGAGAAAGAAGTTGTGTAAGAGTCAGGCAAACAGGAAACATCCTCTCATTTGTCCAGATGCCAAAATGGACTTAGACATTTGTCCTGAGGCAGAATTCAAAATCTAGGAAAACATACCAGACAGAATACACCTGAAAAATACATGTTTAAAAGCTGGACCCAGAAGGTCTCCTTGCTAGGTTGTGACTCCTAGGAGTTTGTAACAAACCTACAAGTACCTTCTTTATACTTTTCTCTGACTGAAGAGTTTTCAACAGCTCTAAATTACTGTCCTCATTGTGGTTAGGGTCACTGCTTTGGAAACTGCACAGAAAAATACCACCCACAAATAAAGAGTAATGGAAATTATTTTTAAAGATTTCCTTTTGGGATAGGTTTATCTAAAGAAGGCAACTCCCACTGAAAATTACATACAACTTGGTTTTCCCTTTAAATCTCTGAGCTAGAAGTACAGAGGTCTAGATTACAATCGAGTCTAGTCCACTCTTCCTCTACTATACAAAGTAGGAACCACAAATACAAATAATCTCCATCTCTTACCTCTTCCATTCACAGACCCCCTTCCATACCTAGCATCTTTAGGTCCCTCCAACTGTCTTCAGGCTCATTTTAATCAGAAAGCCAAAGCAGGAAGGTCCTACCTACAATCCCCAACCTCTGTGATATTCACACCTAAGACAGATATGGTAGGAGGCAACATCTGCCACATCTTCTACCATAGTTCATTCTACTGCTTGCATTTGACTGCTTTATACGATGTAATGATTTTTCATTTGTTCAGCCTCAGAACTTTGGTTCTAGAGTCAGAGTCCACATCTGAAACCAAGTCTAACCACTAGCTCTGTGATTTGGGGCAAATTTCTTAACACCTATGTTTCAGTTTCTTTCTTTTAATATTTATATATTTTATTATCAAATTGAATTACAGAGAGGTTACAGTTTCATACATTAGGCGTGGGATACATTTCTTGTACTGTTTGTTACCTCATCCCTCATTCCCCCCTCCCCCTTCCCCCTTCCCCCTTCCTCCCTCCCATGAGTTCAGATCAAAATTGGAAAAATAACCATACTTAACTCATGGGACTAGCAATTATTTCCTGTGATAGACCATATAAAAGCCTTTGTATAGTGCCCATTATAGAGGCACTACTCCAAAATGTTGAGCTATGGACAATTCTCTGGGATGTTTCTGTTCTTCTTCCCTGAATCTCCTCCAGTGCCCAGTTCTCTTCTAGACCAGGGCAGGAAAGGAAGCTATGGAAAGGTCATGTGACACAAAAAGTCCTGTTACATTATAATCTACCACAGTTAGCGCAAAAACTACAGTTTCCATGTCATTAAGAATCCTAAAGTATAATAAAATTACAGTGACACTGTATTATTTTATTGACCATGGTACTTTTGAAACTATAAAGGTTGCAGGGAAGGGAGAGAGAATACCAAAATTGAGAGACAAAGGATAAAAAGACAAACCATTGCAATAGCGATACTTACAAAACCAGTTGGTATAAACCAACTCTACAACTCATGGGGCGGGGAACTGGGGAGGGGAGAAAAATGAGGGAGGAGGTGACAAGTTGGATAAGAAATGTACTTGTCTTATATATGAAACTGTAACCACTCTGTACTTCACTTTGACAAAGAAAATTTCTTTTTAAATTACGTCAAAATATCTACAACTGTCCTGAATAAATATCCACACCTATAACTTCCCTAAATACCTACTAGTGTAAATTCCAAGAACACCTCCACTAAGTGAAAATTATGATCCAGGGGTTTTCAAAACTTCCACCTGTTTCTGTACATAAAGTTTTACTAGGATACAACTGTGTCATGCTTATTTGCTGGCATATATGCTTGTCGAACATCACTATTGTGTAGAATGTTCAGAAGAACACAGCTTTTAATATAAAAGAAGAAAAGACTAAGAATTAGGAAAGGCAGGACTGTGGGAATTGCACAGCATGAGGCAGCATTAATACAGTTACTGCATGCTGGATCTTCAGGCTAGTACTTAACAGTAGACTATCACCTGCTCTGAGACTCAGATGTGAAACTGAAGAAGCAATACTGTTCTCCACATGGGGAGATGGTAGACACTGGATATAATGTCGAGTGTCTGCTGCTGCTTCTTATATTAGTCATTGCTATTGTGGTTATTGTTGAAAAACATCTGTGGATAAAATGCTTGACACAGGTTTCTAGGCGGCAGATTTTAGCTTTACATAAAAAACTCAATCACCTTACTGCCTGCCTGGTTTATCAAGAGTATTAGTCAGCTTTCTGTTACAGTAACAAATTACTTAACATAAATTAAAAGATGACAGGTTTGTTTTGGCTCAGAGGTTTCAGTGAATAGTTGCTTGACCAGGTTACTTTGGGCTTGTGATAACGCAGAGCATCCTAGCATCAGCACGACAAAGCAAAACTGCTCACTGTCTGGCATCCCAAAGACAGAGAGCTCTCTTTTACCACAGAGTTTCTTTCGGCAAACCCATTAAGCTATGAATCCATAAAAGGATTAATTCATTGATTACTAAGAGCACTTATGATCCAATCACCTCTGAACAATGCTATACTGGAGACCAAGCCTTTAACACATGAATTTTCAGAGACATTTAAGATACCCATCAATCGTAACATCAGGTGAACAGAACTTGATAGAGTTAACATTGTTGGCAATATCCCCAAAGGAGTTAAGACACTTGAGCAGAAAGAAGGAAGCAGGGATTGCAGAAGGAGAATCTCGCTATATGTTCCAATGTTTGGATGAACATACATCTAGTCTCGTCTTAATGAGAGGAGGTAAGATACTACAGATTAGATGTTGGCAGGTCATGAGAACAATGTATGGCAAACATTTGAAGTTCTACAGGACCATGAGAAACTCAAAACAGAATAAGAAAACAAACTGGTTCTTTTTTGTCAACAGGTAAATGGAGGGGCAAGAATATGGCAAAGTGCCATGGTTCTCTGATGAGTAAACCCAGGAAGTGGCCCATTCTCAAACAACAGATTCAGTGGTTTTGGCTGGCAGAATCTTTTGGAGAAACACAGTGCCCAATTCATGCTGTGTCCATTCATCCTGGACTATTAATAACCTGCCAGGTGCCTGAGGCTAAGGCCAGGCTCCCTCTTACTGCAGCCTGCCTTATCTTTACTGGAGTTGAACAGGCTTGGACAGGAGGGCTCCATGCTCCATACTGATCTGTGGCAGAAAGGAAACTAGCTGGGCTTGTGACTGTGGGATGAAAGACGTATGTGGCAAGAAGACATATTGCTCATTGCTCATGTCTTCAGTGCCCTAAGAGTCTCACGGTCATTAGTTCAGAATCCACACATGAATCAAGAGTCTCCCCACCTCCCACCCCAAGGGAGAAAAAGAAAACATTGGTTTGCTATGGACATTGTAGCTGAAACACTGAAAAGGACATTGAAGCTAAGAGTGGATAAATGCATAAATATAAGGGCTACTAAAAACACACAGTCACTTTTCCTCTTAAATTATTAATGTAATTTTACATAAGATTATTGAATTGTGGACACAATCTATTTGAAGTCATCACCCTCAGGTTAGACTACATAAACAGCTGCTGGTCCTTGGTGTGGTGCTACAGGTTATAAAGCTCAAGTATGGTAAGGAGTTCTAGTTCCATTTTTGTTAACAATGAAACCGAGGCTCAAAAAAAGAAAAACAACAACAACAAAACATCTTTGGGGAGTTGGAAACCTCAGGGTAGGAGGATGGCGATGTGGGAGAGAGGGAGAAAGGTTTGCCAGTCCTCTTCTCAGACATTCTTTCCATCTGCCATGCTCATGACACTCTGCCTCATGTGGCAAAGTGAGTCATGAGGGCTCAAGTCCCAGATCAGAACAGGACCAGCTAATAGCACTAATCCTCCTCCCCAAGGCTATAAGGCTTTTCTATTTGGAAAGCAACTGTGAAGGCACTGAAGCAAGTCAAACGTGGGGCAGCCCTGCAGGCAGCTCTATACCTGCTTAAGAAATGGCATGTCAGAGCCTGGGCAGAAGAATGGGCAAAGGACATAATGAGAACTGACCAGTAAGATAAGAAGTTCTGAGGAAGTAACAAAGATGGTGAAGGAAAAAATAGGAGCACACTAAAAGGATGAGGAAGACAGTCCAGAAGACCTAGCACCTCAGATGCACGCATACCCACTGGAGTCCATGGAGGCCAAGCCCCAAAAATCTCATCTAGAAGCAGTTACAGGAATACATACAACTCCGTCCTTTGCAGTTCAACCACTGGTTTGAAGGAAAAGGAACATATGTGCTTCTAGAGGAGCACATGACACCTATCCTCACCCATGTTCCTGATATCTGCAAGTGACACCTATCCTCATCATGTTCCTGATACCTGCATGTGACACCTATCCCCACCATGTTCCAGATACCTGCATGTGACACCTATCCCCATCATGTTCCAGATACCTGCTATGTATGCTCTGCATTCTCACTACTGTCTGACTCTCTGGATCATTACCCTGGTGCTTCTCAGCAGTTTCTAGAAATAGGACAGAAGGAGAAGAACGGAGTTCAAAGCTCTCTTAGAGCTTTGCCAAACCCATTTCCATACATGCCTTCACAGAGCCAACTCCCTTCTCCCTCCTGAGCTCCATCACATGTTCTGGTAACAAGCAGCTACTGTGAAGAAGTGCTCAGCCAGGGGCGCTAGCCTAACCTTCCTGGACTGGATGGTGGACTGTCGGTGCTGTAGGAAACAGAATTATCTGGATTTTGACTTTTGCCACTCTGGCTATGAATTCCAACTTCTAAATGCTAGCTGAATCTCAGCTACTTGTGCTAAAAATCAAGGATACTGATTCTTATCTCAAAGAGCTGCAAAAGATTCCAAAGACTGCATCTTCAAGAACTTGGTCCTTTCTGTGAAGCACAGGCTAATGGTGAACAACAGAACAATCAGCAGGTCTCTATTTTTCTCCTCTTCACCCAGTATTGGGGAAGTAGTCTGGCCTGGAACGATGTGGGACTCACAAGGTAGCCTCTTCACTAGACAAAGACTACATTCCAAGGCCCAATAGGCTAGCATCAGCACACCAAAAAACAATAATCATTGTTTTCTTTTGAGAAATGTCCTATTTGTTGTTTGCTTTAACGACTCCCAAGACATCAGATTTTATTAGGGTCTGTAGGCATGGGGTTATCATGCTTTAAAACTAGGTCAAATTCATTAACTCCTCCCACAAATCTGGCAGGGGAGTTTTTGGTCTCAGAGTGTCAGAAAGTGGGACTGTCACTTTCCAAGTATTGCAGAAGCTGCAGGTAAGGAAATCCCTTCTGTGAGTGACCAAGCTGTTGCATTGATGCCAGCTGGTCAGAGGGTGCTCGTACGCACGCGCGCGTGTGTGTGTGTGTGTGTGTATACACATGTTTTAAATTTTATTTTAAAAGTGCTATACAGAGGGGTTATAGTTACGTAAGTCAGGTAATGACTTTTGAACACCCAACTCCCTCTTTCTCTCCCCATTTTTCCCCTTCCATCTCCCCTCCCGCCAAGTTGTAAAGAGTGAACCAATTCAGCAGTGACATTTACTAGACCTTATGCTGGAAATGAACTATGTTAATATTTTAATTACATTGAATTCCTTCCCTTTCATTCTGCTTCTTTGACTTAATATTGTATTAGACTCAAAACCAATGCTTTTGTGGGTGACCTTTCAGTAAATTCTGTGCATTTGATTTTATACTATTAATTCTATTCAAAATAAATTCTATGTAATTTTATTCTATTACAAAACTATGACAAATGTGTTATTCCAGTACTAAACCAGTTGTCTCCAATTTTTTTGATTGCAAATAATGCAGCAATAAACATCTCTCTGGAAAATCCTTTGTTCAAACAATAAATAGATTCAGACTCTTTTTTTTTTGCGGGGGGTGAGGGGGGGGTCAGAAATGGAGCTTGAACTCAGGGCCTGGGAGCTGTCCCTGGGCAATTTTTCTCAAAGATATCACTTTACCACTTTAAACCACAGCTCCACTTCAGGTTTTCTGGTGATTATGGAGATAAGAGTCTCACAGACTTTCCTGTTGGAACTGGCTTTGAACCATGGTCCTCAGATCTCAGTCTCCTCAGTAGCTAGGTTTATAGGCATGAACCAACAGTGCCCCACTAAACTACTTTTTTTTAGCCAACATAAAATTTATTCTGCATTGAAGAACCCACCAAGGCAAATAAAGCAAAGAGAAAACATCTATTTTATACTGCTACTGTGCTTACTGTGTACAGTCTCAGATCAGAGCAGTTTGATCCACAGTGGCCAGAGTATTCCACAGCGGGAACACTGTTCTGTTAGTGGAGATTCAGTAATGTCAGGCAAGTCCTTTTCCATTTGGGGTTTTGCTTCTGCAGCTATAAAGCTATGTCAGAATGGGATTGTCTTCATTTTCTCCATCACCTTTATCACTGAATGGTTGGTTTTAGAAACCGTAGCTTTTGTTTTTTCTTTCTGAATAATTATTTATTTACTGTCAAAGTGATGTACAGAGGGGTTACTGTTTCATACGTAAGGCAGTGGGTACATTTTTTGTACAATTTGTTACCTCCTCCCTCATTTCCCCCCTCCTCCTCCTCCCCCTTCCCCTCTCCTCCACATGAGTTGTTCAGCTGGTTTACACCAAATGGTTTTTTAAGTATTGCTTCTGGAGTCGTTTGTCTTTTTTATCCTTTGTCTCTTGATTTTTTTAAAAAAAATTTTTTTTTGCTAGTCCTGGGGCTTGGACTCAGGGCCTGAGCACTGTCCCTGGCTTCTTTTTGCTCAAGGCTAGCACTCTACCACTTGAGTTACAGCTCCACTTTTGGCCTTTTCTATATGTGGTGGTGAGGAATCAAACCCAGGGCTTCATGTATAATGAGGCAAGCACTCTTGCCACTAGGCCATATTCCCAGCCCTGTCTCTCGATTTTTATATTCCCTTTCCTTTCTTTAGTTCTAATACCAGTATACACAGTATCTAGGGTACTCATATGAGATCCAGTGATAGGATGAGTACAACCACAGGAAGAGGATACAAGAAGATCATCAACAAAAAATTGTTCTTCCTCTTGTATACCCTTCCTGTGGTGCTCGTGTTATCACTATGCTGTATATACTTGTATTAGAACTAGGGAAGGGAAAGGGAATACCAAAATTGAGAGACAAAGGATAAAAAGACAATCGACTCCAAAAGCAATACTTACAAAACCATCTGGTGTAAACCAATTGAACAACTCATGAGGGTGAGGAGAGGGAAAGAGGAAGGGGGAGGGGGGAAATGAGGGAGGAGGTAACAAGTTATACAAGAAATGTACCTACTGCCTTACGTATGAAACTGTAACCCCTCTGTATATCACTTTGACAATAAATAATTTTTAAAAAAGAAATAAGTGCACAAGCTTCACAGACCCAGCAGTGATTTATGTCAAGGATTTTATAGTTGAAGTTCCTCTGTTCACATTGATAACAACCACCCTGACAGTTATGAGACCCTGTACCCAGAGGACTAGGTCAGACATTGTGGGATGAGTCCCAGGATAGGGAAGTAAAGTCCTGATTGGGAATGAAAAGGGGAAGTGAACCAATCTGGAAGCAAGTGTGGAATATTTCCAGAGCTTCACCTGCTATCACTGCTCTCTGTATAGTTCTCTAGTAGGGAAGAAGAGGAGCCAGTCCAAATATGTCTGCCTACCATAATCAAGACACTAGCTTAGGAAGCCTAACAGATGCCCTGAATTAGACTGAGGCCCCACAGCAAACCCTTACCCAGAAGCTAATTACGTACTTTCCCAGGCCATAGCAGATGAGAACTCAGATCAGAAGTACAGGCTTAAGGAAAGTTAGTAGTAGCAGAAAGGGAGAGCTGCTGTCTAATAGAGGGAGGACTGTAAAAGTTAGCAGAAGTGTGTAAGTCTGTATCTTTTGCTGCTCTATCTCAGTAATTAGTCCTTGCCTGTGGAAACCAAGTCCAGCCTGTTTCCTTCCTTTCTCCTCCATTTTCATAACAAGAAGAGTTTTGAGAACAGAGCAGTGTGGGCCATCTATTAACAATAAGTTGTCTGCAGCCCCTAGGAACATTAACAAAAGAACAAGTCAGACCAATCTACATCAAAGAATATTAGAATTAATTCATTTAAGAAAATATGGAAGTCTAAGAGATATTATGAGAAATTGCAATAAAAAAAGATTTTCAAATAATACAAAATAAACATGGCATGGGATACACACCTGTACTTCTCAGCACTCCACTAGTTATCATGACCTTGAGGCCAATCTGGACTACTAAGGGAGATCCTATCCTAATTAAGGGCTAGAGATATAGCTGTAGTGTGCTTCCCTAGTATGTGCAAGTCCTTGGGTTCAATCCTTAGAACTGTAAAATGAACAAAAATAACAATAACAAAAAAGAGGATAAGCTGTAATTGTTTAGAAGATTCCCACAGTGAGCACCTACCTTATCTGCTGAAAAAAAAATCACATAGCTATGGGCAAAGTAACCCAGGACAAATCACATTACAGCAGTATCATGAAAAGAGATGTTTTATCCTCTGCCCACATTGGCACCATGCCTAGCACTATGTTAAGCCCAAAGCAGGTGCTTGCTGAGCAAGACTGATGCTCCACAGTCAGGGAGGTCAGTGTGAGCAGACTGGAGACTGCAGCCAGGTGGGCTCTGTGCCTCAAGGCCTGCCATGTGGCTTCTCTTAAGAAACACTGGCTCTCTTCCCTACCTTTCCCCTTCCCCCACATACAAACCAGAAACAGAAGCTACAAAAATTGTTTCAGGCAGACTCATGACATGGTTGCCTCTCATGGGGAAAGTAACTACTAAAGTGGCAATTAAAAGGAACCTTAATGTTTACATACATGCTGCATACATGTAGTTTAAAAGAGAATGTATGTCCTGTTTCCTTGTATGCTTTTAAGCATACACAGAGGACTAGGTCAGACATTATGGGATGACTCCCAGGATAGGGAAGTAAAGTTCTGATTGGGAATGAAAAGGGGAAGTGAACCAATCTGGAAGCAAGTGTGGAATACTTCCAGAGCTACATACACATATTTTTAAAAGATGGAATCAAATACGTCAACGTGTTAACCTGCTATAAATTCTGAGTAGTTATAATAATGAAGTGTTGGGAAACTGTCTTAGGGATTTTTTTGTTGCCTCTATATTGTCAAAAAAAATCCAACAGTAAGAGATAAGTGGTTTATGTCCCTCAGGAGTCATTCTCCCAATGCTTACTGGTTTACTATATCTGTTATTATCCAGGCACAGCCTACCACCAGAATGCAATGATAAACAGAGGATCAAATCTTGAAGTGCTTAGGTCCAGTTTGTGATCTGCTTCCATCTTCTCCCAATTGAGTCTCATGAGAAGGACAAGTGGAAAAGAGCGTTTCAACCTCATTCCCCAACTGGTTTCATATAAAATTAAAACTCAATCTCTGAACCACATAGTACATAAGAGATTGTCTCTTCTCTCCTACCTCATCTCACCATCTTCTCCACACTTATTTTTGAGGGGCATTCAAACACCTGACTTCTTTTTTTTCTCAGGCTCTTTGTCCTTGCTATTGTTCTGCCTGAAACAGTGGACTTTTCTACCAGCATTTAGTTTTCAGATCAAACCTCTTGGTTCCATCAGAAGACTTTCTCCAATATGTTCTGTCTAAAATATTATCTCCCAACTTCAGTCACGCCAGTCAATGGCTTTTCATACTCATTCCTTCCACATATCTTGCTCTCCTCCCCTTTTCTTCAGCTCTGCTTGCCTCTTGGCTTGTCAAATATCCTGGTCTCACAAGAGTCTAGAACCAAGGAGATAGCATAGAACTGACTCCCTCAATCTTTTCAAGTTTCTCAGTGAGGAATTCCTGATCCACCTGACTTTAAGGCACATGTTCACTTGAATTTGGTAAGATAATAGATTTGAAGGGTTTCTCATATGTACATATGCGTGCACGCACACACACACACGATTAACCATGTGAAGTGATGAATGTATTAATATCAACTGTAACAATCATCTCACAATATTTATCAATTCTTCACATTGTGATCTTAAATATGTAAGTCTATAAATTTTATTTGTCAATGATACCTCAAAAAAGTAAATCACGTAACGTAAGCAGGTTCATGTTGCAACATGAAATGTCATTTCTCATCTGATTGCCAAATGCACAAACTTGTTATTCTCAATTGACTGCATAAATGAAAGAATGGTACTTCATTAAATTTTTTCCTGGCATTATTATTTTTTCCTCCTACAGTTTCTTTTACAGAGTCTTCTGTGACTATAGGTCAGAATAGTTTTTCTGCAAAAATTTTAAAAATACAAAAACAATAACCCAAAATTGCAGACTGTCCACTATACCTTTCTTACTCCTAATACTTGTTACTTTTTTCTACTTTTTCTGGTACTTACCACTTACCAATATAGTCTGTGGCTGATGCACATATTTTGGTTATCACTTGTTGGCCCTATCTCCTTTATTCAACTGTGATACACAGCAAGGAAGAAAATCAGGTTTGTTTTGCTTATTGACATATCCTAAAGGCCTCAAAGTACCTCCACTTAATGTTTGATTTTTTTAAACCCACTTGCTAAATATCACAAATATTTCTTTGCTGTTTTACTTGATTAATTATTATGTTTTCTCCCTCAAGACAACCAAGAGTGAAAACACAAGGAAACAGCATGTCTTGTTTAATCCACATGCCAGCAGGTAGAACAGATTCTGACCCATTTGAGGTGTATAGCAAATACATGAAACACAAGAAAATATGATATGGGTCCTCATGGGAATACATCTATCTATTTTGCTTGAATTTCTCTAGAGAATCCTAGCAATCCATATAGAAATGATTAATTTAACCAGCATCATCACAATGCAAAAAATTATTCTTTCACTTATTCTGTATCCTAAGCTTAGAAGTCAACCTCAGACTATAATTATAGCCTAAATTGCAGGAATAAACAAACCAGCTTTGCATTTTATATGTTACCAAGAGCCTCTCTCCAGGTTTGTTCTTCAGAGCCAAAGAAATGTTGACACAGTTGCACATCAAGTTCCAACATGCTGATCATGTTAAAATAGTGAATAAGAAATATTTTTCCACTTTATAAAAAGCCAGACTGTTTACATGCTTAAGTGGCCAGAGACTTTGCTATCTGTGTGTGGTCCTGAAGTTCCAATATCACAACCATGAATACAAAGTGGAGCAGCATGCAACAAACTAGCTTATGCAGTTCCATAGCCAAATTAGAATTAACAAGTAACTATGCAAAAACTCAGATAGGCAGGTAAAAGGGGGTGGGAGAGGAAACTTCTTAAAATATAATTTTAATATATTTTTGGGAAAAAAAACAATTAATAGAACTGAGTTACTTACATGTATGTTTCATACAGAAATACATGCATTATTAAGTAAAGTAAAAGGACAGAAGACAGAAATGGCTCACAAGGTCTTTGGTGTACAGACTTCTTGCAAAGTCTACCGACTTCTTGCAAAGTCACACAGAAATATTTTGGGTGTAGCTTTCATTAATTACAAGCCGAGAGTCAAGCAGAAGAGGTGATCTATGAAATGCTGCCAGATTGTCAGTACAAACACAAGAGAGAGACAGGCATTATTTTGGCATGGTCCAATGGCTTAACATAGGTTTGGGCAACATTCCAGTAGGATCCATCTGAGGAGGAACCCCAAGTTCATGACCGGGCCAAAGGAGAAGACATACCCTGTCTTTTATGTCTTTCCCAATTTCCAAGACGCACTGATTTTGGTAGACTATGATTTATTCTTCAAGCTAAAAATAGAATTTACTCAGGGGCTCCACCCTGTCCAGACAAGATATAAGTGAAAAGAGACCTCACAGAAAGAAAAATTATCTACAGCCTACTAACTGAAGACATGCATACATTCCCAGAGTTTAGAGTTTAAATGTTCAAGATAATTTCTGGATTCTGGGCTGGTTGCATTTATCATCCTTCTAAGTCCCTGAACGCTTCAGGTTAGTGAGCACTGCTAGTTCTCACATTTTTTAATAACTCTCCCCTTAAGGAAAATTCTCAGTACACTGTGTCTAAACAAAAAAGTAAATCACGTAACGTAAGCAGGTTCATGTTGCAACATGAAATGTCATTTCTCATCTGACTGCCAAATGCACAAACTTGTTATTCTCAATTGACTGCATAAGTGAAAGAATGGTACTTCATTAAATTTTTTCCTGGCATTATTATTTTTTCCTCCTACAGTTTCTTTTACAGAGTCTTCTGTGACTATAGGTCAGAATAGTTTTTCTGTTGCTATGAGAACACTGTAAATAAGTCAACGTTAAAATTCACTTTGGGGGTATAGAGCTGCCACATTTCTGGCTACATAAGCCCTGCTGGGTGTGGGCTTGTGCACTTCACTACAGGCAATGGATCATAGCCATCTAACGTGGCCTCCCTCCATTGTGGCCACCATCTTTCCGGCCAGGAGAACCCCTTACAGAGGCCCTTTAATTGCTGGGAATTGTATACACAGATCTAGAAATGGGAAAATATAAGTTCCATACTACACTCAACTACAGAAATGCATGAGTCTACCTAACTCCACCAAGCAACTGCTGGGCCCTCCTCACTCCTTCCACAAAAATTTTAGAGCACTGATTAAGATAAGGAGCCTTAAGATATCTTTTAAGAGTAGGATGGAGGGCTAGCAAGGACTCTGGTTGAAGAGTTCCTTAGGAGATACTAATCACTTTCACTGTCCTGCAGTTTTCCCAATCTTCCTTACTGGTGGTCTGTGAACTTCTACAGAGGACTAGAGCTACTGTTGTTGTTTCCTTCTGTATTGTCAGGGAATTCTCCATTTTTGGTGAATCTATCTATTCTTCCAATGCTCCTGCACTCAGAGAAGAATGAATACTTTACTAAACCACTTTCTAGCCTTTGAAGACCAAAGTCTAGTCTTGTCCTAGAGCAAGTCAGTTAAGAAAAAGATGTCAGGAAATGTCAAGTATGTTCTCCTTAAACTAGGTTAGTCTTTCTTTCGTTTTTTTTGTAATGGTTGCTGCTTCTTTCTCATAGTGTTGTGGGTTTAACTGACACCCCTCACAAAATAGATATGCTATATATATATATATATATCATATCATATTTATCACATATATTATATTATTATATATACAATATATTATAGATATATTATATACATTATATACATATATACATGTATTATATGTGTATATAATATACGATATGATATATTATGTGTGTATATAATATATAACATATTATATATTATATACATTATATACATATATCATATAGCATATATATTTTATACATATATTATATATATATATATATAATGCAGGACCCGTGAATGTAATGCTATATGGAAAAAAGGTCTTTGCAGATGTAATCAAGTTAAGACCATCCAAAGGATCTTTAACCTAACCTGACAGGTATCCTTATTAGTGGTGAAGAAGATACACACAATACAAGACAGCTATGTGGTAAAGGGGTCCCAGATTAGAGTGATACCTCTACAGGCCAAAGAATAGGAACTAACAGCAAAGAATAGAAACGCTAAGAGTTAAGTATCCCCAGTTAAGTATCCCCAGGAGCTGCTGGAGAGAAAACAGGGCTAGGCCACCATCTTTATTCAGACCTTTAGCCTCTAAAACAGTGTGATAATAAACTGCTTTTTGGGGTCTTCTTCTTCGTCCTCTTCCTCTTCCTCCTCCTCCTGCTGCTGCTCCTCCTCCTCCTCCTTCTTCTTCTTTCTTCTCCTCCCTTTCCTCCTCCCCTTCCCTCCTTCTCCTGATACTGGAGCTTGAACTCTAGGCCTTGAACTCTCCCTCTGCTTTTTCTCTCATGCTGGTGCTTTACCACTGAAGCCACATCTCTAGTATGGTGCTTTTGCTGGTTAATTGAAGAGAGAATGGATTAACACACCACTATTCCAGGAAAGAGCCATGGGTTCCCACTAACAGATTGCAGGCTTACTTTGCTATGTTTGGGGCAGTCTAAAGGTAGGCAAGGGCACAGTTGTCATGAAGGAAGTTCTTACATTATGTGTCTCCCCAGCCAAGCAAGCATCTTCAGTATGCTCCCCTTCCTATACAACCATAGGATGATGATTCAAACCAAAAGCCATCTCCTTACTTAAAGGGGTAACTCCACACTTTTATAATTATGCACACAGAACTTAGTTTTTAAGTCCTTCCAAAATGGTGGCCATGTTAAACCCTTCTGGATACCCCTCCTACAGGAAGAACTGAACTGTCATTTCAACTCCACTCAATCAAAACTTCATCCATTCTTTGCAAATCAAACAAAAAAAACAACATTTACATATAGTGTTAGTTGCTTAAGGAGAAATAAGCCCACATTCTTCTTCAAAGTTCTGTGCACAGTACCATGCCCATTACAGTGGTAATTACCATTACACAGACATTCAAAACCTGCTTAGGAAAGCAGAAGTACCTTTCTAAAAGGTCTTACAACAAATATAACATTAAAAAAAAATAAGCCATCTGTATCTCACAAGAAAATGAGAAGTTAATTCATATTATCAGGACATAAGTTCTTTTTATGTTATCAAGTTTAATTTCATGATCAGATCTTTTTAAGTCTGTTTGTCTGGGAAAGTTCAAGCTAGTAAAACTTGCCATCTGGCACAATTGCCACCTCTTTGTGGACCATACAATAAGTCTTTGGCAGCCCTGCTCACCAGCCTCAAGAACTAAGCAGGGTAGCAGCACTGGAAAAGAGGTGAAACAACAGGGCTTCTGTGGAGAATGAAGTATTTATCACAAGCAGCACTGGCTGTGGAGAAAGGGTACAGCTGCAGTGGATGGACACTTCATCTCTCAGCACCCGGAGGGTCTACCAATGCTTTGGCAACTGCAAACCGTCAAGTACAACTAACTCTTCATTGAAGAGGGATGCAACTTATGATAGGGACAGCTCTTCAAACAAAGTTCTAGTTCTCTTAAAACATACTAGGATCTTTTAAAAGAAAGGACATGTTGTGAAGGGAAGGAAGATCAAATAAAATCAAATTTCAAATGAAGCATTATTTCTCTTTGGTGTAAATGGAAACCTCTCTGTACTACTTAATTTTGGTGCTGGTTATAAAGCTAAGATACTCTGGGAACAGTATGATGGCCATGTCAGTGTATTAAGAATCTTCAGACAAACAAAACCAATGGGGGGTGGTGGAGAGAGAGAGAGAAGGGGAGAGAAAAGGAGAGAGAGAGAGAGAGAGAGAGAGAGAGAGAGAGAGAGAGAGAGAGAGAGGAGCATGGAGATTTCCAGAGAGAAAAGTGGATCAACAAAATGTACATATACACAATGAACTTTTACTCATCAATTAGAAAAAACATAACATGCTATTTTCAGGCTCAGAGAGGCACTCAAGCACATTTTCTCATATGTGGAAGCAATAACTAAAATGCAAGCATGCATGATAATATATAGGGCTCTATGAATCTATACACAAAAAAACTGACTAAGGGAGGAATCCAAAGGCTTAACTCCTCTGAACTATCAATGAATTCCTTATCAAAATGACTACCAGGAAGCGAAACATGTTTTGGGGGGAGGGTCTGAGGGGTGCACATAAATGGGGAGGGAGGAAGAGTGAGGCAAATGTAGTCATTATATTCATTGTACATTATGTAAAAATTGAACTATGTAACTTGAAGGGATGGGAGAGAGAGTAATGGGAGGAACAACAGAAGGGGTAACATAGATCAAGATGAATTGTACTCAACCTGATTGACTGAACTTTAACCTCTTTGTAACAGAAAGAGAGAGAGAGTCTCTGTGTGTGTGTTTAAAGAAAGGAACTGACTTATACAGTTATAATGGCTGGCAGGTCTGAAATCTGCAGAGCATGTCAGTAGCCTAGAGACCCAAGGAAGAGTTAATGTGGCAAGCTTCAGTCTGAAAAATAGTCTAGGGGCAAAAGTCCTTCTTTGTGGATTTCAATCTTCATTCAAAGTTAGCTTCATAATGACTAAACTGGATCTGGGTCTACACAAATGGTAACTGATACCCTGGCTCAGAAAGTTGACACAAAAATTAACCATCACATTTCACTTCCTATTCTGAAACAGGATCTCATCATAAGACAGCTATGGTTGTTATCTACATAAGATAGTCTATATGTTGATTATTATTTTACATATCATAGGTATAAAAGGGAATTTAATTACTTTCAAATTCACACTACCACTATCATTATTGGTACCATTACTATGTGTTTCTACTACATGGTAACTGAAATACTTTTGTCTATTGTAAACACCATCAATAAAAGTACAGTTTAATCTATACCTCATATGGGAACTTTTATGACCGATTTTTAGGCATATTTCATCAAACATATTAAGGCCAGTGGAAAAAGAGATTTAATTAAACTTATCCAAGAGATTACAAGCCAGGACACAATAAAGACACTTGCACACCCATGTTCACTGCTGTACTATTCA
Source organism: Perognathus longimembris pacificus (assembly GCF_023159225.1). Taxonomy (NCBI): domain Eukaryota; kingdom Metazoa; phylum Chordata; class Mammalia; order Rodentia; family Heteromyidae; genus Perognathus; species Perognathus longimembris. The sequence goes on from NC_063166.1 coordinate 59,467,494, forward strand.
CAGTGGCTAAATTATAGAAACAGCCATGATGTCCTACAATGGATGAATAGATCAAGAAAATGTGAGGGGCTGGGAATATCGTATACATGAAGCCCTGGGTTCGATTCCCCAGCACCACATATATAGAAAATGGCCAGAAGTGGCGCTGTGGCTCAAGTGGTGAAGTGCTAGCCTTGAGCAAAAAGAAGCCAGGGACAGTGCTCAGGTCCTGAATTCAAGCCCAGGACTGGCCAAAAAAAAAAAAAAAAAAAAAAGAAAAAGAAAAGAAAATGTGAGATAAATATGCATAGAGAAAGATATATGTTATACATATAATATATAGTTGAACTTTATTCAACCATCAGAAAGAATAATATTCAGTTATTTGCAAGGAAATGGATAGACTTGGAAAAGTTTGTTGTTGTTGTTGTTTTTGCCAGTCCCAGGACATGGACTCAGGGTCTAAGCACTGTCCCTGGCTTCTTTTTGCTCAAGGCTAGCACTCTACCCCTTGAGCTACAGCACCACTTTTGCCTTTTTCTGTTTATGTGGTGCTGAGGAATTGAACCCAAGGCTTCGTGCATGCTAGGCAAGCACTCTAAGCCACAGTGCCAGCCCAGAAAAGATTATTTTAAGTGAAATAACTCAGGCTCAGAGAGACAGAAGATGCATGTTTTCTCTTAGAAGTAGAAGTTAGATCTAAACTATAAGTGCAGAATATACAGGACATGATGCATATATACACAAACAAATTGACTAAACTATGGTATACGCAAGAGAGGGTATCAAGAGTGTAACTACTTTGAACAACTTACCACTTTACAAAATGACTGACACAAAGCTCAAATGTTTTGTCAGAGGGAGATGGAGCTCAAGGGGAGGGGAGAAAGATAAAGAGAGAGAGGAGGGTGGGAGAATACAGTCATAATATTCAACATACACAGGTGAAAATAGAACCAGGTAAATTGAGGGGATGAGTGAGATTGGGGAATAAGGGAAGAACGATGAGAGGGGTGACAATCAGATGCATCGAACTAATGAATTGACATGTTGAACTATAACCCCTTTGTACACTACTAAAAGTAATAATAATAAAGAAGTCTAGCCAAATGAATGCACGAAAGACTGGCTATACAGTGTTCAGATGGGTAATCTCACAGAAGACATGTCCTTTAATTTCATAATTCTATATTTGATGTTTAAGTTTGAAAGCATCTTCACCAAGATCATTACTCAACAAACAAAATTCCCTATAAAACAGAATCCTGAAATAACAAAATGTTAAGTCCTTATAAATGTCTATCTTTTTCTGTACATGAAATCCTAGACTGTAATCCTAGTTACTCAGGAGGTTGAGATCTGAGGATTAGCCTAGGGAGAAAAGTCTACGAGATCTGTATCTTCAATTAACCAGCAAAAGCTGGAAGTACAGCTGTGGCTTATGTGATTGAGTACTAGCCTTGAGCAAAATACACACACACACACACACACACACACACACACACACACACACAGAGGAACCACAAAAACATAAATAAAGGATATGAACTAGCTATCCACAGAAGTAGCAGTAACAAAATAAGATCTATCATGCCTATAAGACTCACAACATCAAGAATTACCATGGATGTAATGGAAATTCTCTGGGAAAGCAGCACCTTTTTCTAAAGAGCAATCTGCAGAGTGCAATGTGATCAGGCTGAGTCATTCTCCATAGTTGAGCAACTCCTTTCCTGGTACACTCCCCAGAACAGCCAGCACTTCTGTCCAAAGCTTCTCCTGTACAAATATGCTCAGTCATTCATTTCAAATGGCTAGGGATAGCATAAAATTAGGAAAATGTAACATCTATCAGGAATGAGTTAAGTAGCCTACAGTTACAAAAAGGAAAACTACACAACAGATCCACCACTAGAGCTAAGTATGCCCATGCGATTATACCCCTGAACACAACTAAAGTGGTAAAAGCAGAAGCAGACTGCACAATGTATAATACACAGCATGAATCAATTTGTATGAAAATGTGCAAATCAATACCAAACATTTATGGACACATTTGTTTGTAGAAAAACCATGAAAACATATATAGAAAAATAAATACCATATCCGGTACAACTTATTTCTGGGATGCATAAAAAGTTGCAGGATGAGGTAACAACATACACAGGAGGATTCTGAATGTTCATCATTTTTAGCCCAATGATACTGTTAATGTATCAGCCATTACACTGAATGATGAGTTCCAGAAGTTTTGTTATACACTCATGCCATGCATAGCTTATAATACATGACATATTTTTGTATGCTAAACTATTTTTTAGTGCTAAACTGTTATAAAAAACTTAACCTAAGTTCAAAGAAAGAATCCTGAGATGACTTTAGGTTTTCTTACACTGGGTATAGGAAAACAACAACAGAGCAAAGTCTAAGAGCTCTGAGGTAAAAGAAACTTGTGAGTTACTCTCTCAGAACACAGAGGGTATGTAAGCATGAGTCCAAAAAGACAAATCCAAAGCCCACTTCTCCAGAAAGAAAACATCTAGAAAACCTTCCTAAAGATGGTTCTGTATCTAGCCACAAAGAGGCAAGCAAAGAAGATGGTAGAGGTGAATGGCCTGAGGCTAAGAAAAATTACCACACAATATCATAAACATAATTACAGGGGCTAACAATCAGGGCTATCAAAAATAATGAGAAAAGCACAGAAGTTGAGAAAGACACAGGAGAGGTGATGTTTGGCGAAATATTGAGATATTTAAATTGAGAAATGAATACAAATGTGCTCCTTATTTAATACCCAGCCCATTAAATATTTACAAAGAACAAGTAAACTTTTTTCAGCCAGTGGCTCACCTCTGTATTCCTAGCAACTCAGGAGGCTGAGATCTGAGAACTGAGGTTTGAAGCCAGCTTGGGCAGACTAGTCCAATGAAGGTGTGGCTCAAGTTGGTAGAGTCAGCCATGAGCAAAAAATGCAATGGAAAATGGGAGGCCTTGATTTCAAGCCTCAGTACCAGCACAAAGAAAAAGAAGAAAAATTATTGTTAAGAATCAGTTACCATGTACTCAATAGGAGTGAAAAGCAGGAAGTAAGGGAATTCTGGCCTATATAATTTGTAGTTGATAAACCAAAACCTGTCTGACAAGGAAATGGGAGCAGAAGGCTACAAAAGAACAAGGAAATAAGACACTTGTCAAATAAGGGCAAAGAAAAAAAAAGAATCAGTTACATCCACAAGTTAAAAGCCAGTTAAAGCAAAAGCAAGTTTTGACATTTGCTTCTTTGAAAAGTGGAGCCAATGGACTACAAGGTAATAAGACCATGTCTTTCATGTGATTTCCACAGTACTGTCCTAGAAGGGGAAAAATGGGTAGAATAATAAGTAGTTTGCTTGATTTTGCATATTCTGGGTACACTCCTGTGAGTGTGTGAAGCATGTGAAAGCCATCTGTGTTTTAAGCAGAAAACAAGCTGAGAGCCTCTGAATCAAAGCATTCAAATCAAAGAATGAATATAAACTGGCGCTTACCATCAGAAGCCATGTTCACAAGGAAAGGGAAACAAAACTAAACACTAAACAGGACTCACCACTAAAGTAAACCAGCAAAAAATGATAAAACAAATCTTAAATCACTACTTGGTCAGTAATTCCAAACTGCAAACCCATCAAATTTTTTTCTGTTTGTAATAACTAACATCAATAATGAGTAAGTTGGGGTTTGAGTCCTTCTAGTCTCTCAGGATCCTCTGGAAAAGGCACAAAAGGAAACAGAATGCCAACAAAACTGGTTGCTAGAAAAAAAAGGTACTGGAATTAGAGCCAAATAAACTCACAAAATGAAGGAACCCCAGTGATGTGATGTGGGAAGATTCTATGAGGCTGTGAATGTTTTTTTTCTCTCTCTCATTTGTTTTGTCAGTCATGGGGCTTGAACTCAGGGCCTAGGCACTGGCCCTGAGTTTTTTTGCTCAAGGCTAGTAAGCCACAGTGCCACTTTCCGTTTTCTGGTGGTTAATTGGAGATAATAGTTTTAGGAACTTTCCTGCCCAGGCTAGCTTTGAACCCCAATCCTCAGATTTCTGCCATCTGAGTAGCTAGGATTACAGACTTGAGCAATGGTACCCTGCTGAGGCTGTGAATATTACCTTAAAGAGGTCTTATTTTTTTCATTTATTTTTGATGTACACTTCACATTCCTGAATATTACCTTAAAGAGGACTTATTTTTTTCATTTATTTTTGATGTACACTTCACATTCCTAAGGAAAAAATGTACAGAAAAGCATATGGGCCACAAAAGTTGTACATCTTCTTTGCTTTGGAGGGAGGTGTAGAGCCCACAAAAGGGAAGACTTGGACATAGACTCAGAAGTAGACTATTATATTTTATTCATGAATAAAAATGAAAATTATAAATAGCCATAAACACATAGACTTACACAAAGAAACTATTAGCCTTAATTTAAAAAAAGAAAAAATCCAGTACTTTGAATAATAAAAATATCTTCTTTCAAAACTCAACATGTTTTTAGATTTGTATGATTTCCTATTAAGGCTTTACATGGTGGTGGTATTTTTTCAAGGTTTGCCATTCATAATCTTATATCACCACCTACTTAGGAATTAGGTATCAACATTCAGGACATTTTTATGGCATTCTTTGTGTTTTTACTTATGAAAGACGTAGGGTAAAGCAGAACTGGAAAAAAAGGAAATTTAAATCAGAGACTGGATTAAATACTGCTTGTAAAACACTTCAGGGAAACTAGTACAGCAATCCTTGGAAACCAGCTAAGCTTCATTAAACATGAGAATAAAATCATTGCCTTTAATTTGACCGATATGGTAAAACTGTCTTCATGTTAATCATTTCTATACAGAGTACAAAGAAAAAAGTGTAGACCCACCACCATGGCTAATTCTACTTCTCTTTTAGTTCTCTAGATGGGCCTATGACTTTTTGTGCAAGTAGGTTGAGGAGGGGACATTCTAGCAGAACAAGAAATGGGTTCTGAGAAAATCAGAAAGACGTGTCAGAAAAATAAATGGATCAAATAGCTTCTTTTAAAGATTTCCTTTCTGTACTTTGAAACAGACAGTGATTTTTTTTGAGAATGGCAATATAATTTTATATTACTTATTTTCCTTTAAAAGTGTAAGGCACATTAAAAAAAACTATCCACAGTAATTCTGGGAGTAGGTGAAAAGAAACAAGAGAAAATTAAAAAAACTAATATATCAAATATATCTTGTAGGGTTTTAGGTACAGATTTGATCAGGTAAGATTGGAGGAGGGCTGGGTATTGATCCCTGCCTCCTTCTGGTAATGTCTTAATGATATGTTCCCAACTGTAAACTATTTGCAAGAAAGAAGACAAGACGCACTGGTGAGTCATGCCTGTAATCCAAGCTACTCAGTAGACTGAGTAGTCTGAGAACAGCAATTCAAAGCTGGCTTAGACAAAGTCTTTGAGACTCTAATCTCAAATTAATTACCAAAAAGCTGTAAGTGGAGCTGTCGCTCAAACAGTAGAACACTAGCCTTAAACAAAAAAGCTCAGGAACATCAGATACAACAACAAGGCCCTGAGTTCAAGCCCTAGGATTGGCACAAATTCAGACAGATCCCATTCAGAGTTTCCTGAAATGGGTGAAGTGCAGGGTGAATTTCACTTGCCAGCAAGTAGCTGTTCTTGTGGTACTATTTACATAAGTGAGGCATCTAGCAAACACCTGAGTAACCTTTATTTATGTGGCAGGCTCCTTTGGAAAAACCAGAATAAGCATGTCAATAGATGTCTATGAAAAATCATCTGACAGATTTAAGGAAGAGAAACTTATGATATGACAGTATATACATACTCCAAATAAACAGAAAATAGCAGCTTTTTTATTATTATTTTTGCCTTTTTAAAATGGAAAAACGAGTTTATTTGCAGTGTTGGCCAAAAATGGGAAGAGAAAAATGCTCTGTGTCTGCCTAACTCGCAGCACTGTCCAAATGTACAGAAAAAATAAAACTAAAGTCAGAAAATAGGTGCATATAGATCTATTCTGGGGCTCCAATTACTTGAACTGGGAGACATGTTCTTCCTGGGAGGTGAACAAGGACTCCTCTGAGGTTTGGCGGGGGGAGGTGAGGGAGGGTGTATTTTCATTCCTAACATGGTATTTCCTGGAGGGACCCTAGATCTAGGGTCCTAATTCCACTAATAGATGGGGTCACTCCACCAACAGCTGTCTATGCCATGAAGAACCCATCTCTTGTGGAAACAAACATTGGGTAAGGGCAGACTGAACTACAGTAAAGAAGAGTTCTCCTGAAATGAAGGCCCTAAGGATGAGGACTGGACTGGCATCTAGAGGACAGAAAGCACTGAGAAGGGTTCTTCTCTTTCCAAATCAGATATTCTCATCAGGAAAGCTTTTTTTTAAGTGATAAAAGTTTTTTTTAGTTATACAGTATATGTACATACAGACTAGACATGCTGTCATTTCTTTAGTGTGTCAACTTGGAAGGAACAGCCTTGCCCAATCTTTTAGCTTTAGAGAAGTATCCCCAATGACTCCTGAATGAAAAGAACAAAATTGGGAACTGAAAAAGGCATATCTCTTATATATTATAGCTTCATTAAGAAATCTAACAACTGTTACTTTGCTAAAAGTTGAAAGTGCTTTTAGAAGTATTAATCATCAAATGTCAGACTGGGAAGTCCCTGACACCATCTACTCCAAGACTTTGCTTGCCAAATATGGATGCAGAAGTCCACAAGGTTGAGAGAGGCTTGCTCAAAGTTTTGTGGCCTTGGTGAATCAGGACTGTATGAGTTCATGAAGCTACCTTAACAAAGCACCAAAAGGTGCATGGCTCACACCAACAGAAAGCTATTATGTCAATTCTGGAAGCCATAAATCTGAAATTATGGTGTTAGGATGGTTGTTCCCTTGAGGGCTAGAAGGGAAAATATGCCATGCCTCCCTCCCCTGGCTTCTGGTACTTCAGGTATTACTTAGCTAGGTGATGGCATTTTCCTTTTGTCTTCACATTATCTTTTCAGTGTGGGCACTGTCTCACCCTAATTTCCCCTTATAATAAGGACACCAGTCATATTAGATTAGGACCTAGCCTAATGATTTAATTTTCAACTAATCTATTTCTAAATAAAGTCACATTCTGAAATTCCGTGGATTACTATGTCAATTTTTTTTAAGGGTACAAATCAACCCCCAGTGAGAACTATGAGCAGAATTAACTTCAGGACCTGTGCAGAAGAACTCAGGCCTCATTAATCATGTCAATGACCCTTCTTGTTTATAAAAAGTTTCTGCTCCTGGAACAGTATGGGGTCCACAGGTGACAGACTCTAAAAGTCATGTAAGTTTTAACCATTAGTTCACATCTTACAAAGGATATTAAATTTAAAAAAAAGCAAAAGAAAATCATCACTCAATTGGTCACAAATATTTACAAATACATTTTAACTTCCTCTCTCATAAAATGCATGAATTATTCCTGCAACATATTTTCCTTAATCTCTAAAATGTTTAGTATTTAGAGAAGAGAAAGCAAAAATATGACTGTGGAGCAAGAACAAATTAAATCTCCTCTCTTATTTTGCCCAAAGCCTTCTCATGCATTTAGCCTGCTTAGAAAAGCAAACATATATGTAGAGTTCCCTTTAGGGACAAGAAACACCTCAAGCTCCTTGGATTTACAACAGGACTCAGTTTCCTTCTGTGTAGTCAGAGGCATCGAGGCTCACAGCTCAGCTGTGGCACTAATACTTCACCTTAGCGGCATTCTGCAACCTCCTCTGTTCAAACTATTCAATCATCATTCACTCTGCTGCCTAAGTAATCTAAGTCTGAAGAGAATTATCATATTGTCTCACTATTTTCCATTATAAATCAGTGACATCTGTAATACTGAGTCATAAAAAGTCTATCCAAAGAACTGTATTAAAAAATTACATGGAACTGATTCTCTAAGTGGCCTCTTGACAAATACATTACCCACCCTTTTCCATTAAGGTCTTTAGAATCCTGATCTACAGCTGGCCTTGGAAAATTGGGATTTATGTCTTACTGCACAAGATCTCACAAGTCATTATAGTTCAAAAAAAAGTAAGGAATAAGTAAGAGCAGAGAAGGATTAGACTGGATCCTGGTTTTGCTGCTGTTTTAGTTTTTTTTCCCCTTAAGGTGCTGCTGACTCAAAGAATTGTTTTCTAAGACCATATAATGAAAGCCACTCAACATTAATTTTAAATGAGAGGATAAGGGTCGCGGAGAGAATTTGATTATATGAATATTTAGAATATTACAATTAAAACCCCTTCCTACAATTAATTTCTGCTAAAAAAAAGTTTTCTATTGAGGACAGAGATATTTAGAGCTAGAAAAACCTAAAAGCTACTCTAACCTAAATCTCTATTTTATGGAGTAAGGCACTGAGATTCTTTGGACAATATGAACACTTGGATGGAACTGGATCAGAACCAACTGATCAAGCAAATTAACAAGCAACCTTTACTCCTATCCTTGTTTGACTAATACAAAGAAACAAAGAAACTTTAATGGAGAGATTCAGACACTTGTTCCAATAAGAAAATGGTCATTCAGACTAGAATCCTGTCAAAAAAGGTAACTTTAACATGTTTTTTAAGAAAACTAGGTTTGGAAGTTTAAATAAATTGATTTCAAATAGTATTTAAAGGATTATTAATTGTCAAAAATATACATAGTTTATAAACAAGGACAATGAGCTACCCTGTTTATATGCCGTGCCTAATATTTTATCCAAGGAAAATGTATACTGAGCTATTTCAGATGAACTTATTGCCTTCCCTATATATATTCCATCTTTACAAAATTTATCCAAATCCATCACTTAAATATTCATATTCATATTAATCAGCTACCCATACCTCTTTCTCTTCTCTTTCTCTCTCTCTATATATATAGGGATTAAAAGTTTTTACTGGGATGTTGTGGGTAGGAATATAGGAAAGAATATAGGAATATTCTTTCTAAATATAGGGAAGAATCTGGCACATGGGTAACTGATTTAATCACTTTCAGTTCATGACTCTCTGCAGAAAGCAGTGCTCTCTCTCACAATTCCAACAGTACTTTGTGTGTGTGTGTGTGTGTGTGTGTGTGTGTGTGTGTGTGTGTTCATTCTAGAAGTACAGGGGTTTTGAACCCAGGGCCTCACACTCTAAGCAAGAATTCTGCCACTTGAGCCACTTCACCACTCCCTCATTGCTGCCTTTCTAATAATCTAACTACCTTGTGCATCTCATTTCTTCATGTCAGAATTACCATACATATAGCACACAGTACTATCAAAATGAAATAAAAACAGACTGCAGAGATTTCCTAGACTATTTTCCTAGACTATGTTATTTCCTTATTTTCCTCACCCTCTTAGGTCCATAGGTAAGGCTCCTATAATAAGAATAGATTAGCAGGAAAAACATAAAAACTAATTTAACAGAAGAATTAGGTGAGAAGGGGGCATTAAAGAAGACCTGAACAAACAAGTAAACTGTATGTTTAGGCTAGGTTTGATGCAAAAGTAGATACTCTTGGAGAAGTTTAACTGGATAAAAATGTTGCAATGGTAATAACTAAAGAAAACATGGCAAATTTTGTTTATTCAGGTTTTTCTGTTATCCTTTGTCTTCAAAGATAAGAGCCTTGCTTTCCTGTGGGTATAAGGGTCTTTTGATCTGCTTCAGGAAAAGGTCCCAAATTCTTTCCCAAGTTTTATGACCTGATTCAGGGTAGAGCAAATTGAGAGTTATCTGACTGTTCCTGGTATTTTTTGTCAGTATGCCATATTGATGGGTAGTATATCCTTTTAAACCCCATTGGCATCATAGATGCTTGTGGAAAAAGCATTATTTTAAAATGCTTTCTTTTGGTTCTGGTGGGGGGGATCATTAAGAAATGAAGGTCTATCATGCATTTTGCAACACTTAGGGCTTTTTTTCATTTATATAACACAAATTCTATAGAATCTTCTTAATGATAATTTTGTTTGCTAATAAAGCCAAAGAGAGAAAATTAAATCATTCTACACTAACTATGAAATTATCTTCTCATTGTTACTTATCCATGGCAATAAATGAATAAACAAACATGAGTGGTTAGACTGGTGAGTAACCACAATCCTGAAAATTCTTACTAAGAATTTAGTAAGAATCTAATTTTGGAAAGGAAGAGAAAAGGGGGAGATAGAGGAAGAGAGTGCACAAGAGCGCAATGGACACATTGGCAAAAACCAAACAAAAATACACAACAAAAAATATAGCTTTAGAGTGAAGGTGTAGCTTAAAGGGAGAGCATGTGGTCAGCACAGCATATGGCTAACAAGGCTCTGGATTTTGTTTCTGTGTTTTGTTACTTCAGCTTTATGTTTTTTTGAGACAGGGTCTCACTAAGTAACCCAGGCCTAGAGCTCACTATGTAGACCAAGCCTCAAATGCACAAGCTTCCTGCTATAGCTTCCCAAGCACTAGGATTACAGGCGTACCACCACATCCAATGAGGCTCTGGATTTGATCTTCATCACCACAAGCATTATTAAAAAAGCAACTTAGTAGGGTAAAATTGCACATCAAAAATCACCTGTTTTAAGTTCTACTTTGATGAGCTTTAGTAATTTTATATAGCTGCACAACTATATAGCTGTCATTATAATCTAATTTTATATCATTTCCATCACCCTTCAGTAGTTCCATTTGTACTGTCTTGCAAATGTGCTTTTCTGTCTTCTATTAAATATGGATGGGAAGTGACTATTTTGAAGGGAGACAGAGTTAACAAATAAGAAGACATCTGGATCTAGCCCTGCCTTACCTATCTCTAATAAGCAGCAAACCCTGATGCAGGAGCCCTACCAGAACCTCAGAAAAGAGTGTAAGATTGGGCATTATGGGGAATACCACTCCACCTCAATTACTGAGTTCTCTCTCAGAAGAGATTATCCTTTGCAGCACAGCTGCAGAAAAGATTTGCCAAGAAATGTCCTATCCGGACACAACAGCTTCATGGGAAATCACACTGGCCTCAAGTGCAGGGAGAATACTATTTTTTTTAAAAAGGCATGCTATTCTGATATTCACACTATATTGTATGAAAGGACTGCATAAACTCAAGATTGATATTCATAACATACCTTTCATTGTATCAGCACCAAAACCATAATACCAAAAAGGATAAAGCAAATGTACAAAAGGCACATTCCCAATCTAAAATGAATAATGTGAGAAACAGGAGTAGCAAGCAGATGCTACAAACGAGTCTGGGCCCCAAACCTTTGACCAGCACAGTCCTCACTGCATGTATTTCCTTAATGGAGTGTGAGTGTGTGTGTGTGTGTGTGTGTGTGTGTGTGTGTGTGTGTGTGTGTGTGTGTGTGTGTGTCAGAGCCACTCAAGGTAGCGCAAGCTGGCCTTAAACCCACATCCTCCTGGCTTCTGGCTCCAGAGTGCTGAGTTTACAGGAATGAATCAACACATCCAGCCTAGGGCTTTTCTTTTGAGGGGTAGAGACAATAAAGAAGATCCACAGGCTCCAGGATCCCCCCCCCTCTTTGACATACCTGGCCTATGTGTTTCACTGATAATATTCTTAATATGATTGTTATAGTTACTGAATAGTTTAAAATTATAAACTGTCATACTAAAAGTGTTATTTCTAGACAAGGATGGTTCTAGACCAGTATGTTTACAATAAAATTATAGATAGCAGTTTCATTCTTAAAGCACAACCACTTTACATCAGAGACTGACTTGAGTTCATATTCTCTACCTCTTACCTGAACCAATTATTCAATCCTACTCTCATGCTGTGACTCGTCAAGAGTAAGGTACATTTACAATGTTGTGAAAATAGGGCTGGGGATATAGCCTAGTGGCAAGAGTGCCTGCCTCGGATACACGAGGCCCTAGGTTCGATTCCCCAGCACCACATATACAGAAAACGGCCAGAAGCGGCTCTGTGGCTCAAGTGGCGGAGTGCTAGCCTTGAGCGGGAAGAAGCCAGGGACAGTGCTCAGGCCCTGAGTCCAAGGCCCAGGACTGGCCAAAAACAAAACAAAACAAAAAAAAAAATCAATGTTGTGAAAATAAAACAGGATATCTTGTGGAAAACACCTAGTGCAGCAGTTGGTCAAATAAGTGCTTGTTCCCTTCTGTTGCTGTCACAAAACCTTGTAAAAGAGAGCTTGTCATAAAAAAACAACAACAATAAACACTACAACATACTAGAACTTCACATCTTAAACAGCTGAAATGAGAGATCTCAAGATAAAATGGAACGTATGTTTCCTAGCTGGTATTTTTAATTTGAATATTAATACCTATGGCTTACTTAGTACTAATTGCTGGGTATTACAGAAGACTTTCACATGCTAACAGCTATGAATGCTGATTTACCATGGTGGACAACAGAGAAAGAATCAATATCCCACAGGTAGGAAAAGTGGTCAGATCTGCCTGACAACGGCAGAAAGCCCCAAATTAGAATTCTCTTCAGAACAAATTCAGAAATTCAGGAACACTGGTATCTTTGGACCTAAAATACTCAAAGTTTTTTGCTTCAGTTTCTATTCTTGTCCTGAGAAAACTCACATTAATGGCTTAATAAGATATATTATACTTTGTATGTATGTACAAATATGCCAGACCTGAGACTTGAACTCAGGGCCTGGACACTGTCATCCCTGAGCATCTTTGCTGAAGGCTAGCATTCTACCACTTGAGCCACAGCTCCACTTCCAGCTTTTTGGTGGTTAATGGTAGATGAGAGTCTCACAGACTTTCCAAACCTGGACTAGTTTCACACCACAATTCTCAGATCTCAGCCTCCTGAGTAGTTAGGACTACCGGCATGAGCTACTGATGCTGGATTAAGATCTATTATACTTCTAATGATATTTCTTATGATTTAAACTGAATAGTGAATGAAGGAGGGAGATAAGACTCTTAGAGGTTTGTAAAGGAGAATTATTAACAGTGTTGAGATCTGAAAAATGAAGTTTAAACAAATGAGTGTTAAGTGCTTTTTAAAAAACAAGCATTTGGCTTGAACACTACTTCATTTTAAATTGTCCATAATGTTGAAGATAGGTGGTGGGTACAATGTTCACTATTTTCCTTACTTTTAACACTTAAATACATTCATACTTTTCTCTCCTCCTCCCTCTCTCCTCTTTTTTCTCTTTTCTCTCTTCTCGTGACCCCAAATCCCTGCTGTGCAAGGCAAATTTGTGTAACTTTTTCAAAAGGCATGCATCTCTGGATAATTTTAACATTTCCTTAAAATAAACATTCCAGTCACCAATTCAGAGGAGGAGGAGGCAGAGTCTCCGAATGCAGTGTCATGGCAGATGGAGAATCAGTCATTGTGGGAAGTGAAACAGAGACTAATGGCACACTAGCTGATACAGGGACATCAGATTTCTGAGGTGACCTTTATAAAAGTAAGCATTTCATCAGCAGCTGGGAGATGTTGCACAGCTGGTAACAAACAGCAGTAGGTGATGACAATTAAAAATGCTAAACCCACAATGCATTTTCTATTGTCTTTCACACTGGAGGAAGTGCACAGGGAATGCTGAGTCAAGAGCAAATATGCAGACTCATAGCTGACTAGGGGACTCTGAAATGCATTCAGTGCTTCAAAATTTGAGACTAGATTCATGTTACTGAAGGTTGGGTCTTCTGAAACATGAAGCTTACGGAGTAAACATTCAGAAATTTTGCTAGATTGTCATCACATACAATTCTGTATTTCTGCAATATTTTGGTTTAATTACAATAACGTGCACACTGAAGCATGTGAACCACCTTAAAATGTCTCAACATCCATTCCAATAACAAAGTGAGTTGCAAACTGTATGTAAAGCAGTAATTATGATCGTCCTCATCCCTAGTAACCAAGAGAACCTTCTCAAGGGTCAGATTATTGCAGCTACCTCTTGGATGCCCCTGAGGCTTCTCTACAAACTTTAAGCACTCATTATGTTCTGTAAGAAGGCCTATCTGTGGGATTGCCAAGAAGAAACTTTTATAGTATAGTTTCTAAACTAGAAAATATGATTGTACAACTATTTCTGGGAGAATCTATGCCACAGGGTTGACAGAGGCAGAGATTTCTCTAAAAAGTAACACTGTCCCTGTGCTACAGTCAAGGACAAACGTAAACACCCACAGAAGTTTATCTTGGATCAGAAAGCATAGAATTCTTATAGATGATGAAACTTGCAAGGTAAGGAACCAGTACACTATGTCTTACAATATGCACAGGGGAACAGAGAGACCAGCAGAAGGGGAATTACAAGGAAGATGAAAATATCAGAACCATTGCTCCTAGAGAGGCTCTCAGGCCCACTGCTCAGTAGCAGGCCCAGGGGTAGCTCAAAACTGTCCCCAAGTCTTCATGAAGCTTAACAGTCCCCTATGTCAGTGCTCTCTGATTCCCTTGTACTGACTACCATAACATAAAATACCCTTCCACATTTCCGAGAGTCCATGTGGATTTGCTACTTCCTTCCTAAGAGCCTCAACTAGCAAATTTGCCAGCCCAATCTAGTTCTTATGCCTCTGAGTAAGATACTAAGGTCTCTTGGGCAGCTTTTGAGATTCTTACCTTCTGCTCTGCATCCTCAAAGGAGGTAAACTACATATGGGCTTTTCAGTATGATTCACACATATCTTCTTCCTGAGCTAAATTCCATGAAGGACTCGAGTAACCAAATGAATGGCATCTGATCATTCAGGCTGGAACAGATGGTGTGTGACTCAGGTCCTCCAAGAGATACTATTGGCCCTTTCCCCCAAAAGATGGCTCTGCCTAGGCACACTAACCCCATATGATGAGCAATTTCACTTAAGTCACTCTAGGTTCACCTAAAGAGATACACAAAGGTAAGAGCCATTACCGAAATCCCCAGAACAACAAGCTTAGTGAAGAAGACTAGCAGCCTCTGCCTGGCCAAGGCCTGAACTCACACCTCCCCAAAGGAAATCAAAAGTTTCCAGTCCTGGGGGAAGGTGCTAGCAAGAGGTCAAGGTAAATTATACTAGATGGCTCAGCAACCCAAACAATATATTACCAGAGATTACCCCTTGTCCACTGAACCAGCAAGCCTCCAAAACAGAGTAAACTGCTTCTTGCTTTGAGAGTTGGGCTTAAAGAGGAAGTGAACAAGGCAGCTGGCAGATAAGGAAATTGGCAGGCCTAGGCACTGCTGCATGGAGGAAGAGTGATACATCTCTATGGCCTTTCTTTTGGGGTTAACCATGATCTTTATCTGATCACAGTTATGAAAAAAAAAGATAAAGAAAGTAATCCCAATGAAGGTTTAAATAAAAAGGCATAAATATCTGGGATGAAGAAAGAAACCAGGATCTAAAGAGAAAACGATTCTTCAGAGCAAACTCCAGAGTTCAAACACTGCCTGGGGACTCGTTAGATATCATTAATGACTCCCAGGAACATTCAGGCTTTGCATATATCTGTATGACTGTGTTTTACAATCTACTAACATTTCAAATTGAAGGTTGAAATGATTTCTTAAGACTCAGGAGCCTCAGTAAGAAACACCTTTAGATTTTGTCTAAACAAGTCTTTTCTTTGACAACTTGCTACAGTCAAGCAAAACAGCCAGATTTTAAAAAGAAGTAATCAGAATTCTAACAGCCTTGAAAAGAACTGCAAAATAAGCCATCCCATAAAACTACCTTGGCAGAAAAATATTCATCACAGTGATTAATGATATGGTTAGTATCATAATAAATGCCTACTATTTCTTAACATGGCTATCTGGTACTATGCTTACTTAACACGGTGTATGCATCATTCTATTTTTAACCGAAATGATAACCAATGGTAAATAAACTAACTGTGCAGTTAATCTTGGAGGTTCTAGGGTTGCTGGTCCATAGAACACTGAGAACCAGCGCTTTAGAGACCATGCTCTTTGTTTTCTACTACTCCCGTTGCTGCCATGTTTTCTGGCTCTGGTGGTTCCAACATCCTGGTACAGGAGCAGATGCACACAACTCTAGCCTTTGTAATAGGTGCTTAAAAGATGCCTTTTCTTTTTCTTCTCTTGTTTCTTTATTTTTTTTTGGTTGGTCATGGGCTTGAACTGTGGGCCTGGGTGCGTTGTACCTTAGCTCTTCAGCTCAGTTGAGTCACAACGCCACTTCCAGTGCTCTGGTGGTAATTGGAGATAAGAGTCTCACAGACTTTCCTGCTGGGGCTGGCTTTGAACCATAATCCTCAGATCTCAGCCTCCTGAGTAGCTCGGAATACAGGCATAAGCCACAGATATCCAGCTTCTTTTCTTTTTTAAAGCATGGACTTCTTACCTGGGCCCACAATTAAATAAAAGCATGAGAAAAGCTAGGCATCCCTTCCTCCATTTTGCTCTATGCTATTCTCCCTAAAATCACTTAGCAATCATGTTGGGATCCAGAAAAAACTTATTAATCAGTAACATGCTCACAAGGACAACAGAGGACCCTCCCCCCCAAAGAAGGGGACATCAGAGTGTTCCCAGGACCAGTGAGTGATCCCTCCTTCAGAAACCCTATCAAAACAAGAACTGAGGTATTGGTTAATGAGGCCATACTATGAGGATGACTACTGAGTATTTTGCATTCCTCTCTTCCTGTGTCCTTTTGTCTATTGAAACCTACAGCTGATGACTGTACCCTCAAAATGGCTAAGATGGGCTGAAGTGCTATCTTCCCATGGCTGCCCATGCCATGTAAAAAGTCTGTCTGTGCTTCACTATTACTGCCTCTTTACTTCTTGCATAGTGATAAGCACCTGGACCTGGAATTTGGACCTGAAGCCTAAAATTCTGCTTTCAGCTTCACATTTCAAGTCTAGTCCACACACAGCACTACATTAGACTGAATGCTGGTCACCTGATTCAGTATTTTCTTTTTTCTTGACAAAAGTTACCAGAAACACCAAATAATTTAGGCTTTTACAAATCATAATCCATTTTCAAACTCTTAGTGATCTTTAGGCTACTTTCACAATACTAAAAGCATTCTAAAACTAATTTTAACACCAAAACTGTCTTCTTTCAACTCTTGATATTAAAAAATATTCTAGCACCTGAATACTGAAACATCTTTGTATTAACAGCAACAGATCTCAATTAATTCTTTTAAGTCTGGTTGGTTTTATTAAAGCTCATACCAGGAAACGAAGGAAAAAGGGCAGTGCTAACACACTCTAAGTGACAACTCTGGCTTCAGATGAAAGATTATCCTAAAAGTGAGTTCATATTAGCCTCATTTCATTAAGCCTAATACTTAACAGATGAGTATAAAAGCTGAGAAAGTGCATACATCACTTCCCAAGGTGTAGCTTAGTATTAAAACCCTTTTTCCAACTGAGGACTTTCTAACTTCCAAGTACAGATTCCTCCTACTATAAGATGCACAAAATAATTTCTCAAAGAAATACTTTTAGTATCTTGGAAACAGAGGGTGATAGGTTCACAGAAGCTCCTTAATTCAATACCACACTAATAGATAATGAAACTATGACAAACAATCTCAAAAAGATGGCCACCAATAATTCAATCCCTCCTATGGCTATGCACACAGTTCCTCTCATCAATACAGGGGGTCTACTTCTTTCCTCTTGACCTTGTAATTTGCTGACCAATAGAAAAAAGTCAAAGGAACAGTGTCCAGGTTCAGGAGATAGCCCTTAGGAAGCCTAAGGCTTTCCATGATCCACTGCCATGCTGTAAGGGAGTCTTTCACGAGACTACTGAATGATAGCTTTTTCTTTTTTTTCTTTTGCCAGTCCTGGGGTTTGAACTCAGAGTCTGAGTGCTGTCTCTGAGCCTCTTTGTGCTCAAGGCTAGTGTTCTACCACTTGAGCCATAGCACCATATCCAGGTTTTTTCTGAGTTTATTTTTATTTTATTTATTTTCTTATTTATATATTTTATTTCATTTTTTTCATTTTATTTATTTCCTGAGTTTAGTTTATTGGAGACAAAGAATTTCATAGACTTTCCTGTTTGGGCTGGCTTTGAACCATGGTGATCCTCAGATCTCAGCCTCCTAGGTAGCTAGGATTATAGCACCCAGCTTGCATGGCACCTTTTGAAAGCAGAAAACATTTATGGAAAAGAACTCAATGTGAGATGAAAGTGAGGTCTTCTTGAGCTTTGTAAATCAGTTAGTAACTGGATGCATTTGAGTGAATGCTTCTAGGCACTGCCATAGAAAACAGTAAACAGTCCAACTGGCTTTTCTGATTCATTGTACTGTAAAAAGTTTGGGACTGCCTGGCTACACAGATAGAGGCAAATGAAACTAAGTAAACTGGCTGCGGAGTACAGGTGAATCGTCCCTGAAATGCTACTAAGGAAGCAGAAATCAGGAGGACTGAGGTTCACAGCTAACCTCGTCTGGACAAAAAGTTCACAAGACCCTCAAATCAACCAATTGCTAGGCTCAATGGTATGTACCCATAATCCCAGCTACACAGGAGGGTGGGATCAGAAAAACCATATGGGGGGGCTGGGGATATGGCCTAGTGGCAAGAGTGCCTGCCTCATATACATGAGGCCCTGGGTTCGATTCCCCAGCACCACATATACAGAAAATGGCCAGAAGTGGCGCTGTGGCTCAAGCGGCAGAGTGCTAGCCTTGAGCAAAAAGAAGCCAGGGACAGTGCTCAGGCCCTGAGTCTAAGCCCCAGGACTGGCCAAAAAAAAAACAAAAACAAAAAACCAGAAAAACCATATGGTTAGTGGCCAGCTTCCATTTAAACTTCCATTTATACAACAATGTCTGTTAATAAACCTACAACAGAAAGTATACATGGGAGGATGACAGTCCATGCCAGTCAGAGCAAAAAAGTCAAGACTCCATCAAAGATATAACCTAAACAGAAAGTAATGAACATTTGAGTGATAGAAAACCTAACCAGCAAGTGAGAAACACCAAGTTCAAACTCTAGTACAAAAAAAAAAGTTTCCTGACTTGTCCTTTATGAAAGGACTAAAATACAATCTTCTGTTTCTACTCTTGCCCATCTGCCATTGTGGCTCATAATGGAAACTAACAAATAGGATACCCAACAGACTGACAAACTTATGACTTTGCCACAACATCCCACTCAGAAGCAGAATTTATGTAGCAAACTTGGACATGATTCCACTATCCAGAGCACACTGATGCCTGTCTCAATAACCTCCTACTTTTTAATGTTTGACACATTAATTTCTCATTGTTAACTCCCTGAGGATAGGGCAGATCATCAGGTTTGTCTGGGACTCTAGTGCCTAACCTAGGGCCTTGCAAGGCAAGGATAAAAAAAAAAAAGACTTGCTAACTGAAGCCTCACATATGAAAAGAATTACACTAGTCCTCACTCCAATGAATTATGAGACCAGGAACAAACATAAAATCAAAGGCAAGTCCCTCAAATACTATATAGAACATCACTGTAAAATAATTACTGAGGGACCATAACAAGTATAAAACCTTTTTTCTCCAAACACACTCCCGGCATTTATGAAATAGATAATGTTGTTATTCCTATCTTTTCTTTTTTTCTTAACTTTTAGCAAGGATTTATTATAGTATAGCAGGATTAAGGCAGGGAGAAATGGAGAACAATTTCTGTTCCTCATGCAGGAAACAGGAGTGAAAAATGATTTCTGTTTTTTTTTAGCATAACATGACTTTATTTCATTACATCAGTAGTAGTTGAAGAAATAGAGGCTCAGAGAGGTAACATGGTTCACTTCCATCACTTCACAAGTGAAGCTATAAGATGAATTTGGGAATTCTGAGTAAAGCCAGTGCTAGCTTTGTTTGCTGGAACCCTTTCCTTAAAATTTGATGACTTAAATTTCAAGAAGTACTATAAAAGAACTAGCTTGATTAGAGCATAGTATATTACAAACACTAGTCCAAAGATACTACTGTAATGAGAAGTGGGATGCTATACCAAGGCACATGGCTCAGTAAAATCTATATGATGAGATACTTTTGTATAACAAACACTTTTTTTCTCACCTCATGTCACATTCACAAAATATATCATCTATGTGCTCAAGCATATATGTGAGCATGTAGGGTAACCCTTAAGAACATAGTGTTTCTGGTTCTCTTCAAATCAGATCATTGTCACATGTATGGACATGTGACAAAGTGACGCATAAGGAGGCCTAATTTCCTGTATTACTTAATGATGGGTATTCCAAAAGTGTAACATCAGAGACATAGCTAAAAGGAGAGCAAGTAAATGACATGTATCTTTACATTATATGGGTAAACAGATGCTGTACATCTAAGGCATGTGAGTGGACTGAAATTCCCAGGGAATGTGAAATGCAAAGACACTCAGTCCCTACTGCCCTTGTCACTTCCTCAACCAAATATTCCTCAAACTGACACTAAAGAAATAGTGAGGAAAGGTGGGCAGGAAGGACAGTCATCATAACTGCATTGTGCCTTCCAAATTTCTTCTCACTGTTACCCATATTAACTCCTTCCAGACTTTATGGCTAAAACAGAACTAGAATCACACAGCTTTCCAAGGAAAAATGAAATCCTTACTCTCAAGCCCATCATTTCTACGTCCCTGAATCTGGAACAGAAGAACATGGGAGACAATCTTGTGAATGTTTACCCTGAGACTACTTTAATTGTTAACTATTTCCTATTTCCTACTGCAGTGTCTTGAGAGGGGGAAATATCCTAGTGAAAGAAACAATCTAAACATAGACATGTAACAACAAATAATGGAGGCCAGTGTGTAAACAACTAACATCATAACCTGGGAATGAGCTAGTGATTTTAAAAGTACTTTATTTGCTGTAGCTTCCTTGAATCTGTGTCTCTAGAGAAGTTACCTTGTAAAACATAGAACAATGATGCCCTCTACAGCCCTCAGAGAGAATTCAAGGTAGTTACTGAAGTAATATGGTTGGTAAGTCTATTTTGCTAATAAGAATTTTATTACACAAAATAAGTGATAAAAAGCACATGCTTTGTATTTATCTTAGAGAAAAAAATCAAAGTCTCAACATCTAACTCCAGGGAGTTAACTAATATGTAATCATGAAAGGCATAGAGAAGAAAATTCTACACACTGCCATTTGGTTATTTAACAGAGATTGTTTTCAAGAATTGTTAAAAATATTTTCAAAGGAGAATTACGGTCTCCTAAAAAAGAAACAGGTGGAGTTGAAACACAGTTTTTCCCTTCATAGCTAATGCTCTTACCTCCAGTTGGAGATAAAACATTTTTAAGAAAAGAAATAGATCACAAGTTGAAGATTATTCCATCATTGTCTGACTAAAACTGAAAGGAGACCGGTAGGAAATAACCCTAAGATCCAGTGACAACTCTGCTCTTTAGAACAAGAAAAAAAAAGAGTATTGGCCACCTCAGAAATGCTCTAGAACATTCAAGGCCTGTGCTTATGAAAAAAAAAAAAAAGGCAGATCACGTACAGGTCCTTCTCAGGGAATGTATCTGAGAACTGTCTGCAAAAACGCATGCACATAGACACAAGTGGAAAATATGCATAAAACACAACAATAAGCTGCACCTATCAGTCAAAAGCATGCATGCATGCACGTACAAGCACACGTGTGTGTGTGCATACAAACACACACACATATCACAACTCACTATTGGCCAATCTGGAAAAACTGGTAGGTATGGACCAAAGAAAATTAATAAACAAAAAAAGTGATTATCGACTAGATCACTACTGGAAATTCAAATGCATTTTTGGTTTTTTTTTTGTTTTGTTTTTGTTTTGCCATTCCTGGTGCTTGGACTCAGGGCCTGAGCAACTGTCCCTAGCTTCTTTTTGCTCAAGGCTAGCACTCTACCACTTGAGTCACAGTACCACTTCCAGCCTTTTCTATTTATATGGTGCTGAGAAATCGAACCCAGGGCTTCATGCATGCTAGGCAAGCACTGTACAACTAAGCCACATTCCCAGCCCCCAAATGCATCCATTTTGTAGGGATAAGTGGGCCATTTCCCCACATTTCAGGATGAAACAAATGAGTCAGAGGTAAAGAGGAAGGGAACAGTAATTATCAGCATGCTTTAGGTTTAGCTGGAGAGTTAAAAGGAATTACTGTGATCAGTTAGGCAAGAAAGTAACATGATGAAAATGATGTTAAAAACAAAACAAAACAGTTCCCTTGGCGCTTGTCTAAGTGAACTGGAATCACAAGATAAGAGAGGCAGAGATCTTTGAGACATTAGCACAGAAAAACAAGGATAAAGGTCTGAAGTAGAAAGAAAGGAAAGATCAAACCAGAGATACTTTGCAAAGGATGAATAAGTGAGTGAATGAAGGACAAAACATCACTGGTATACCAGGAACTTGCTAAGGTAAAAGCCAGTTTCGAGGGTTTTTAAACTGAGTAAGCCCTACCTAAAAGCTGTAAGCCTAAGGTAGAAGTAACTGGGTAACTGCCAGGGATCCTTTAGGAATTTTATTTGGACTCCATCAAGTAATCAGTACATTTTGTTGAATATGTTTACCAGCAAGGACAATACAATAGACCAGATCATACACAATGGAGAAAACTGTCAATGTACATAAATTTCAGTATGTTCTCAACCAGTACACAGAATCAATGACTTTATGTCTTTAAAACATAAAGCTCTTTTAAAAACAGATGGCAACATGGAGGATGGAAGATAGTAAGTTTATTTATCATAATGATCCTTTCATTTGAGAAGTTTCATAAAGATAGGTAAAAAAAGATTCTCAGGGACAGGTCACATTCAAATTTATTACTAGCAAAAAGCATAACTAGTTAGAACACTTTTATTAAGATACTTCAGTTTATTTCTTTTTCAATTTTTTCCTTTCTTAAAATTTAGTAAATCAATACCTAGACCACAACCTATATGAAAATCCTTGCATAACATTTGCTTTGAGTAACTCACCAAATTGATGCATCAATTTTCAAATGGGACCTCTGACACAGTCAGTGCCACATTCCCCTTTAGGTAGACCAAAAACCTAGGACACGGGATTTAAGTGATTCCCTGAGGCAAACTGGCAAGACAAAAGACTAGTGACATACCATTTGCTATTCAGCTGTCTTCTTTCTCTGAAAATTTAAAGCATTGCTCTTCAAGTTTACTTTTACTATAATGGAGAAATTACTGTCAATTCTTGGGATGTTTCCCTTTTCCTGGTATTCTAATGAATGCAACCTGTAAGGTTATCTAAAGTTTATATTCAGAGCAGAACACAGAACTGTAATTTCCTAAAGGAGGAGAAAAAAAAATGTAGGAAGATGTGAGGAAAGAGAGAAAGAGAGAGAAAAGAAAAAAGAGAGAAAAAGAAGGAAAGCAAGATCTTTTCCTTGCCTCCTAAACATTAATCAACCTTTAGACTTCTTACTTTGAATTCAAAATAAAACTCAGGATTCAAATTCCCCCTCCCGACAACTATCCATAGAAAAAGTAAAAGCTTTCAGCCTTCTGCAATGAGTGGGAAGAGGAGGATGGGGTCATTACCCATTCTCAGTGGAAGACAAAGCCAGATGCACATTCCAGGCAAATCTGGCTGGTCCAAGTTTTCCTTAAATACAGATCAGTCTGCTTGTCACTAAGACAGGCTCGGTAATCTTCCCAGGCTGTCATTGCTAGAGAAGCCAGGAATCCCTTCTAATTAATCAAGCCCTCCCAACAAAAATTTTCCCACCCACAATAAAGTGAGTTGGGGGAGGGGAAACAGTAAAGCAATCTTTGTAGTAAAAAGAATTCTAGACTTCGGTGTAATACCTCACTAATCCAAGAAAACAGATGCAGGAAATGGGAAATGATCTACAGAGACAGACAATGAGGTAGGAAACTCTCACAATACTGCTTTTCTGGAACCCAAGTTAAACATTTAAATCTTAAAATATAAGTATTATGGGGAAAGTCTGGCAACATTCTACACTTTTTAAAGCCAGGTCCCATAAACTTTGCTGTAGATAATCATGTACATTAGGGATAATTTTTACTCAGATTTCTTTTTTTTTCTAAAACTCTGCATAGGTGTCCACATCTATTTTGTGCTTCTAGTTGCAAAGGAAATGGCCTTGCCTTTGCCTTGCCAATTTATCCCATCCTTATGGACAGTTTAACTCAAGATAATTTCTTTGAGTGTTGTCTCTGCCAATGTTCAAGAGTACAGAAAGATGCAACCATTTAGATCTGTTCTGTCAGCTACTTTGGAGAGGTGGCTCAATGGTATGGCACTTGCCTACCCTAGATTAGACTCCAAGGAAAACACATACACACACACACACACACACACACACACACACACACACACAATTAACTAAATCTCTGCCATCCAATACAGGTGCTACTACTTATACCTAACGAGCAATTGAAATGTGATATTAGGAATTGCAAAAGTGATATATTTTTACACATATTACACATAAATCAATCTATGTACATATGGACATTTCAGACTTCAAAGGCAGTAAAACCTTCATTGCAACTAACTACTCACCTCTTCCATTGTAGAATAAAAGTAGAAAGTAGTCAGAGACAACTCATAAACAAACAGGGGTAGCTATGTGCCAATAAAACTTTATTTACAAAACTTACAGCTGTCATGTAGACTATAATTTACTAACCCATATGGTCCAGACTTTCCTCTTATAATACAAGTTTATAACTCAGGAAATTTTAAAATATTGGGATAAATGCAAAACTTGAATAAAAAAATCTCCTTGGAAACTGTAGAGACACATGCCTGCTGCTACCAATCTGTCAACCAAGAGTCACTGAAGTACAGGACATAACTCCCTGACATGAGGAGAATCTAAAAGTTGTAATTTAAGGACTCTGATCTCATGTATTGCTGTCATTTCCTGGAAATCTAGACTCAGAGTCAGATATGGGAAAGAATTGATGGCCAGTGCCATAACAGTTAAGAGATAAAAAGCACTTAGGTCAAGAGCACCTTCTTCGTTTGAAAAAGGATAAATTGTTTACATGGAAAATTAGTACTATTTCAAAGGAAGCCTTAGATCACCACAGTTGAAAGTGGTAGCAAACTATGTAGTATCCATCAGCTGTTCTTGTTACTTGGAAATCATACATTTTTCAACCCAAAGTCAACCCATGCATACGTATACAATAACCTGCATAAACGAATTCACTAAAATGCGAGTGACCCATTCAGTTCTTATATATTAATGTACAGATGCAGATTAAAATAATTCATTAAAGTCAGGTGTATCCAGCTCTCACCATCACCCAGTGGAGGCATTCACACTGAAAGGTATTCACCATCATAACTTCTAAATACTGTGTTTATACTTGCTTATGATTTGTTTCATCTATCACCTGTAAGGAAGTGAGAACTTAATGCCTGCACCTATTGTCTTTCCCAAAGGTCCTTTTCCTGAGCCTTTCAAAACTTGGAAGTTCTCAATATCATGAAATATAACCTATGTTCAATGCTGAGTCACTTAGCATTCTACCTAACTCCCCTATTTTGCACAATTATTTTTCTGCTTGGAGAATCAAGAAACCTACAACATTTGTCATTGATGCTGTTAGTTCCCTTTATTACTTCTCTTTCTAGAATTCTAACCTCTTAATTTTTTAATTTCCTTCCATTTTTATAAATCCATTATTGATATGAGTTTACTGAAAAGTAAGCACTGATCATGGAAGTTGCAGGTGGTAGGATAAGCTGATAAATCAAAACCCATCTTACCACAAAAAGGAGGAAGGGGGCTACAAAATATGGAGGATGTTAAGAACAACAAAATAAAGAGCTGATTTTTTTTAAATAACTCACAGCAAAATCTCAGCCATAGGTAAATATGAAAAAAAAAACTTTGCCAAGCACTGGTGGCTCATGCCTATAATCCTAGCTACTCAGAGGGCAGAGACCTGAGGATCACAGTTTGAAGCTAGCCCAGGCAGGAAAAAGTCCATGAGACTCTAATCTCCATTTAACAACAAGAAAACTAATAATGGAGCTATGGTTCAAAGTGGTAGAGCTCTAGTCTTGAGCAAAAAACAAACAAAAAAACAACTCAGGGACAGTGCCTAGGCCTCGAGTTCAAGTCCTGTGCCCCCCCCCAAAAAAAAAAAGAAAGAAAAGAATAAGGAAATAAAGGCAAGGCACTAAGTTTACTCTGGCATTACACTCTTACAGGAAACACAAAGGAGACCCATCAATTAGAATGCCACATCAAATACTCCAGTTTTCACTATTTAATCCAAAGCCAAGCTGTGTAAGAAGTTAAGACAAGGCAAAGTGGATTAGATGGGCTGAAGTACTACTGTCTTCTCATGGCACACCTATGCCACATGCTTTCTTTCCCTGACACATTTCTTTTCCAGTAAAATTTCCTATCACCTTTACTCATGTTCCTTAAACAAGGATGGAGTTATGATATTTATTTGTATTCAAACACACCTAGATAAGCATACACTATGCATATACACAGAACTTCTATGTATGCATTTATAGTATACTTACTATATATTAAAATATGCACTGTGTATGTATATATAGTATGAATAGTATACCCATGTGTATGTATAGTATATGTGATTATATGTATTATAAGGGAGGGAGCAGGGAGAAGACAAAAAGAACTTGTTTTATACAAGTAACTCCCTGCAACCAGACAACCACCATATATTGCAAATGCTTATGGAACATTTACAAAATGGAAGAAACTCTGTTAAATATCAATTTAAAATGATTACTAGAAATTCCTTAATATGAAACAGTATGCATTTAAATAACAAGTAGATCAAAATCAGTCTCAATAAAAATTATAAATTATTTCAACTTGAACTCAACTACATCTCTATAAAAATTTGAAAAATAGGGGGGGAGGGAGGGGGGCATGAGGGACAAGGTAACAAACAGTACAAGAAATGTATCCAATGCCTAACGTATGAAACTGCAAACTCTCTGTACATCAGTTTGATAATAAAAATTTGAAAAAAAATTTGAAAAATACACTTAATGTAGAAAATACTTAAAAGTACAAATATTAGAAGAAAAATCTTGATGGTCATCACTTAAGCTTCTATCTTAAGAAACTATAAAAAAGAGTAAATTCATCCAAACAAAGGAAGGAAATAATGTAGATAATAAAGGAAAACAATGAAATAAGAAGCAATTGCATTACAGGGGTTAAAAAGTCAAAACTAGAAGTTGGTTCTCTGAAAAGACTAATAAAATAAATAAGCCTCTAGCCATACAAATCAACAACCACCTCTTTGGAAGGTTCAAGTCTGTCTGAATATTTGGAACCAGGAAAGTGGGGGCTGGGAATATGGCCTACTGGCAACTGGCATACATGAAGCCCTAGGTTTGATTCCTCAGCAACACATATATAGAAAATGGCCAGAAGTGGCGCTGTGGCTCAAGTGGCAGAGTGCTAGCCTTGAGCAAAAAGAAGCCAGGGACAGTGCTCAGACTCTGGAGTTCAAGCCCCAGAGTGCGCAAGCACTAGCCATGAGCACAGTGAGGCTCAGGAACCAAACCGCAGGACTGGCAAAAAAAAAAAAAAAAAAAAGAGCTAAGAAAATGGAGAGCTGGTGTCCTAATGCCCTAAAAGTACAGATGATACAGAGCACTTGTGAACCTACTTCAGTTAAGAGTTGTGAAGAACTTCAATTAGTAATTTTACGTGTACTTTCAGGGCCTTAAAACACAAATACATAATTTCGAGATACCCTCATATATTAGGTACCAGGTGGTTCATGCCTGTAATCCTAGCTACTCAGGAGACTGAGATCTAAGGATTAAAGCCAGCCAAGGCAGGAAAGCCCATTAGACTCTTATCTCTAATGAACCAGGAAAAATCCATAAGTGCAGCTGTGGTTCAAGTGACAGACTGCTAGCGTTGAGCAAAAAAGATCAGCAACAATGCAAAGGCCCTGAGTTCAAGCCCTACTACTGCTCCCTTCCCTTGCATGTATACATATACACACATGCGCACGTGCACGCACACACATGTGCATACATACATACACAAATATACTTTCTAGTTTATATGGATAATCTTGTCCATCATCAAAGCTATAAACTTCATAGGACAGGAACTATTTAGTAGTTTATTTTTATTTTTTACAATATTCCTGTGAAAAATGATGACTTAAAAAAAAATCTCACTAAGGCCAACAGGAGATTTGTGTGGTAACTTGTCTTCAGGATGCAACCTAACAATCCTCCCCATCATGCAGCATTTGGTGGTTTTCAAAGAAGGAATTCCAGACTTCCTTAACTCTGAATGGGCCTGTTCTGCCCATCAGAATGTAGAAATGGCAGATGACACTATATCATATAACCTTTTGAACATTAGCAAATCACCTCTTATCTGGCTTCTCAATACTCAAACACATGTTAAGAGTAGCCCAAGCCATGCAGAGTAGCTGTGTGGATAAGAACTGACATATAGACCCGGGTGAGACTCCATCCATAGTCTTCACTGGACTGCCAGGAAAGGAATGTGCCACCTTTAATGTTCCATCCAAATTGAAGTGAAGCTTAATATCTAAAGGAGAAACCATCCACTGAGCCCAGGAAATTTGAGAGATAATAAAATGGCTGGTGCTGGTGGTGGTGTATGTATGTGTATCCCTGTTCCCAATCTTTCTCCTTCAAGGCTCTGGGGAAGGGAGGGGAGGGGGCTCCTATCACTTACACAACCTCATCATTTAAATACTAAACACAAAAGATACAAGAAGTAAATACTAACAACGTAATCTATAAACATTCAAGTAAGCACTTACTTGGTTAAAAATAAGATTAAACTGCAATATTAAAAAGATTTTATCATAATTCATACTCTGATATTTTCAACAAACACAGAGAACAAAAGCATATAGAAAATTACCTAAAGAATAGCCAGTATATATGAACACATCTATAGAAACTTAACCCTTGGCTGATTCTTCTCTCCTTTCATACACAATCCTCCCATTCCTCTATACCTACATACGTATCAGCTCCAATCATCAAGGGATAGAGAAGGAATATTTGTTTACAAGATGAAAATTAAAGAATGTAGCCAAAAAGAAATCTCAGTGGCATGTTTCCAGGTATAGCATTATAATCTGCTTCTTTTACTTTGATATCTTATCAACTCTATTATAAGAAATCATGCCATAAATGTACAAAGTGAATGACTTTTAAAAAGGTTTATATTAAACATTACTTACTTTAATAACAAATTTCTTAGATGTCATGTCTTAGAGGTTTCCACAGAAACTACAGGATCTACAAGAGAAAAAAGTTACGTTTAGGAATGTCAAAGTCCCTTATGTGCTTTTTTTAATAGAATACTTGACTAATTTAATTTGTGAAATGAATATTTAGTTATAATTCTTAATCAAAACAATAACTTTAAAACAGTCTAAAGACTGTTTAAAGAAAAACTAATACAAACCCACCACAAAGTCTTTTTTAAAATATAAGCATAAAGAAAACTAATCATTTTGACAATAGTATTATCCCAATTACACGAGAAACATCAGAAAAAAAAACAACCCTAGCTATTAAGGCACAAAAAGCCTTCAACAAAACACTAGCAAACCTACTTGAGAATCATATAAAAAATATTACACATCATAACCAAGTTGAATTTATTTTAGGAATAAAATAATATCTGAGAATGAGTCAACATACTATTTCATCCACTCATAAAAGGGGAAAAGTCATTTCAAATATAAAACAAAAATGAATAAAACCCCCAATACTTTTGATTTTAAAAGAATACACTATGATAGGAATAAAAGGGTAGTCCTTATCCTCACTAGAAGTATCTAGGAAAGACAGCTAAAAATCATACTTAATGATGCTCACTAAATGTTTTCAACACTAGAGGGGAGATGAAATTCTCCCATTCGGGGTACTGTACTGACTTAAAAGGGAGTTACAAAAAGCACTGGCACCAGGGGTTCCCCTAAGGAAACAGCCTAGACAGAGGGCTCAAAGTCCATAGCCACAAGCCTGTTCAAAAAGATTCTGATCATCAATTTTATGTTCCACTCTCTATACAAGTAAGTAACCAAGAGCACCCACCACTGAAGGAAAGATTCTATTATGAAAGAAAAGCAAACTTTTAAAAAAATTACTTGGCTAAACAAAGATTGTGGAGGGAAAAAGGAAACTTTTTTTTTTAGGGAAGCTGGAGATAATGTATGCATGAAGCAAAAGATAGCATTTAACTAAAAGGGAAATTTGGAAAACCAAATTTGACATTTAAAATTTAAAACTTCCTGGAGGAGTAATTTTCTCTGAAACATCAGCAAAATGAAAATAAGGGAGAAATAAATGACCAGTACAAAAGATCAAGCACATAAAAATTAGGGTAAAATAGACACATATTTGATCCTATCTCACAGTGGAAAAAACAAAGAATCTTTAAAACTGCTGGGTTCACCCACTTCCAACATATTAACTTGTGAGTATTGCTGTTGCATTGGTTCGCCCTTTGTCTCACCATTTTGATGTTCCTCTTCCCTTCCCCAATTCAAATAAACATAAATACAATACCCAGGGTACCAAAATCAAATACAGTGACCAGAGGGGATAAACCAAAGGGGACAAAAAAGAAAAAATAAAGAAATAACTGCACATAGTACATCAAAAACAACAATCACAACAGCAAAGAAAAACCTCTTGTTTCCATATCTTGGAGATCATTTTGCTTAGCATCATCTTATATGTCATATGTACACAGCTATTGGGCTATTGTGATCCTCTTCTAGAACTATCTTAGTCGTATACTAATTATTACAAATGAAGGAAACCATGGAGTGTATGTTTCTTTGGGTTTGGCTTACTTCATTTAGTATGATTTAAAAATAAGGAAGGGGGTAACAATGTTTTACAAGTTGACTTCAGGGGACAGAAGGTAGAGAGAGCGCACAAGGGATTGGTAGCAATAATTGGCTCCAAATCACCCAAGGCAACTCTGGAAGCTAAAGGCAATGGAGAAACACAACCAAAGTTCTGAGAAAACCCTTCTCAACTTCGAAATACATTTAAACATAAGAGAATTTTAAAAGAAAGAGTCTTAAAAAGGTCATGTTCCATGAATCTTTTCTCAGGAAGCTACTAAAGATTCATTTCACCGAAATAAGGAGAAAGATGCAGAACTGTAGGGAGGCTAAGACAGGAGAAGGGCCAAGAAAAACCAGGATCCTAAAAGGAGATCCCTGCATGAAAGCTTTGGGTACAGGGGAAAATTCATTGGATCAGACAGACTACAGTGTCCAGGAGTGGCATGTCCTAGACTAGGTGTACACACATGCCATCATCAATTATTCAACTGGTGAGGAACATGAGACTGAATTAGGACAAGTACATAAATAGCGAAACAACACAGTACTAAAGCAATTAACTGGCTCCAGAACATACAAGATCTGTGCAAAAGCCTAAGAATACTTAACAAACAGCATTATTTCCAACAAATACTGCTCTAAACAATATTGCAGTTAAAACAATATTATAAAGAAGAAAAATCTGAGTCTGTATATGCATACAGAGTGGGAACATAGGAGATAAAGAGAATAAAAGCTACAAATATACAGCAAATAAATATCAAAAATAACCATCTTCCAGTTAAAGGCCCTCTTAAAGTTGCTTTCTGGAGAGAGCAGCAAACTCAGTGCCTGTGGGGCTGGGAATATGGCCTAGTGGCAAGAGAGCTTGCCTTGTATACATGAAGCCCTGGGTTCAATTCCCCAGCACCAAATATATAGAAAATGGCCAGAAGTGGCGCTGTGGCTCAAGTGGCAGAGGGCTAGCCTTGAGCAAAAAGAAGCCAGGGGACAGTGCTCAGGCCCTGAGTCCAAGCTCCAGGACTGGCAAAAAAAAAAAAAAACCAACTCAGTGACTGTAGTAAAAGTATAAACGTGAAAAAAGCTTTTATTGCCAGAGCTATCAGCAGAAAGTCTAAAAGTTATGAGCATTTTAATTTTGCTGCCTCTTTTTACAAAATTCTGAAAATCTCCAAGGAGATCAAATGTCCAAAGATGAATTTACATCAGCACAAGGAGAAGCTGAAGCATATCATGAATCTCACAAATAAAGCTCGTCCTGTGTTGTACATTCTCAAGCCCAGTTTATCTTGCATTCTTTCACCAAGAGAACAGTGATAATGAATGACCCACCAAAAATATGTGTGTGTGTATGTCATGAGAGGGGACAGAAAGCTCTAAGCTCCTCAGGAAAAGTAATTTGGGAAGGCAAGGAAGGAGATTACCCAATATCACATGATTGTCCTGTCATTTAAATACAGAGCAGAGATAAACTCTATAATAAAGAAAGTCAGTGACCTTCTAGATTATTCTGTGGGAAAATCTAGGGAACTCTGAAATTCCCATTTGTCTTTTAAAGCATTGCTGGCCTGTGTCACAAATGAAAACAGCCACCCCAGTTAAAAAGACCAGTAACTAACTTTAGACTTTTACTGTCTGAATTTCAAATCTGATCTAGAAAATTAAGCTCCTGTCATTCTGAAAAACAATACCGATAACTTTGTAGCTATGGGAGCACAACAACAAACACGCCTGAATTTCTGTGGTTACAACTGTAATTTGAGAATTTTAAAAAAAAAATCAAGCTAGGTGTAGTGATGCAGCCAATAATCCCAGCACTCAAGCTGATTGTTGGAGGTCATCATGGACCACATAAGAGCCTGTCTCAAAAAAACAGAAAAATACTTCACTGCTGGCCATCCCCACCCCCATTAAACATATACAAATTACACTATTAAACATATCCAGGCCAGGATTAATGGTTTTACCTGTAATTCTAGTTCCTCCGGAGTTGAATATAGGTTCTAAAGCAGTCTGGGTAGAAAAGTCTGTAAGATTCCATCTCTAAAATAACAGGCAAAAAGGAAGAGTCGAGGCATAGTTCAAATGATAGAATACCAGCCCAGCAAGCAGAGCAAGTATGAGGCCCTGAGTTCAAAACCCAGTATTGATTTAGAAGGAAAGAAGGAAAGAGGGGAGCAGAGGGAGGAAGAAGAAGGGGATGGATTAAGAAAGGAGGAAGGAAGGGAATGGAAGCAGGGAGGCAAAAAAAAAAAATCATCAATGAACATGAACAGGATTATAGGCTCAAGCCTGTAATCCTAGCTACTCAGGAGGCTGAGATCTGAGGATCCAGTTCCAAACCACCCTGTGCAGGAAAGTCCTTAAGGCTTATCTACAACTAATGGCCAGAAAAAAATGGAAATGGCACTGTGGATCAAAGTGGTAGAGTGAGAGAAAAACCTGAGGGACAATGCCCAGATCCTGAGTTCAAGCCCCATGACCTACGACAACAACAACAACCAAACAAAACTCCACATCGGTATCAAGAACGGAATCACAAACTTCAGCAAAAACAAGAAGAAATGAAAATGAGCAAAATTCTCATGAGTGACAACTTACAGTTTGAAAGTACAAGGTCAATGTGACAAAGAACTAGCTTTTCATATTCTTTAGGCAGCAATTTTCAATGCTAATGTATGCTTGTGGAAAACAAAAAGGAATTCCCAAAAATGGAAAGAGAATGCAAGCAACAAAAAAAATTAAGACATTTTCTTTTCCTGTCATTCAATATAGGCCAAATATTGAAATCCTCTGACAAGATTAATTCCATGGGCCAGTCCTCCTGTTTTCTTCACTCTACCCTCATTTCAGTGAGATGATTCTTGCTCTAGGTTGGGTGATCTGGCTTCCATGTCACCTGTGTCAACAGTTTTCTTACAGGCAACACCCAACTATTATTGAATCTTATCAAAAAGGACACAGGCGCCCACATATGGTGAAGTAACTAACACCCACAGTTTCTAGTGAAACACATCCCTTCAAATTCTGTCTTTTCCTCTCACCTCTAGTTTTCTTATGTATGACACAGGATAATAGTCTAGCTCAAACCTCCCATGAGGACATGAGATTAAATCTGTAATTACTTGACCCAGTGCCCTACACACAGATGTTCAATCTTGAACAGAGTACACAAATGGACATCACAGATTCAATGCACTTTGTAACACACTTACCACCCACCAATAACGGTTTTCTAATCACCTTCCGATAATCATTAGTACAATCTTCTTAAAGTCTAATCTTTTCAATTCTAAAAAGACAGATGGGCTGGGAATGTGGCTTAGTGGTAGAATGCTTGCCTAGCATGCATGAAGCCCTGGGTTTGATTCCTCAGTACCACATAAAGACAAAAAGCCAGAAATGGTACTGTGGCTCAAGTTGTAGAGCGCTAGCCTTGAGCACAGAGAGGCTCAGGGATACAGCCCAGGCCCTCAGTTCAAGCTCCAGAATTGGCAAAAAAACAAAAAAAAAAAAGCAAATAAAACAACCAACCACAGAGGTGGAGATGAGAATAAATCACTCAGGGTGGGGAAATGGATTAAGATACAGCAAGAGCATGGGAGAATTTGGCTAGGAAAAGGGTGATGGGTGACAGAATGGTTTAGCATCCTGAGTTCAATGGAAGTCAATCAACACATTATTGAAAACTGAAGAAATTCCACACTGAAAGAGATCTTACTATATATCAAATAAATTTATTTTAATTACCAAAAATCCAATGTTTTCTAGAAATCAAAACAGCAACTCGATGGGCTGGGGATATAGCCTAGTGGCAAGAGTGCCTGCCTCGGATACATGAGGCCCTAGGTTCGATTCCCCAGCACCACATATACAGAAAACGGCCAGAAGCTGCGCTGTGGCTCAAGTGGCAGAGTGCTAGCCTTGAGCGGGAAGAAGCCAGGGACAGTGCTCAGGCCCTGAGTCCAAGGCCCAGGACTGGCCAAAAAAAAAAAAAAAAAAAACAGCAACTCGAAAAATTTTCCTGCCCAAAATATTATAATCAGAATCTATATTGTTCTATAGTTAACACTTTTAAATAGTTGGGATTTGAGTACAACACAGAAAAATATTTTTTTCAAATGAGGCATTCCTTTTTGATATTAGAGGCAAAAGGATTTTAATGGCTCACAGCCTGTACTCCTAGCTACTCAGGAAGATGAAACCTCAGGATCCTGGTTTGAAGCCAGCATGGGCAGGAAGGTCCATGAGACTACTATAATCACCAAAAAGCTGGAAACATAACTGTGTCTCAAGTGGTAGAATACTAGTCTTGAGCAAAAAAGTTCAGGAACAGTGCTTAGGCCCTGAATTCAAGCCACAGGACCAACACAAAAAAGAAAAAAAACATAAAAAGGTACAGCAACTAAATATAAGTGATACTTTCCACCTACTGAAAAGAGGGAGCTTTATGCTATTGTTGGCTTAGCTTTGCAACTCTCTACTTTGCTGTCTAACAAAGTTTCTAATGGGCATGGATTCATGCCTTCAATCTTTAAAAACTAATGTATAATGAGACTTTAAAGACTTACAACTTACAATGATTAGATATGTATATATCAATGATTACAATCAAAGGCATGGTGATTCAGGCTTGTAATCACAGCACTCTAAAGGCTAAGATCTCCAGTTTGAATCCAACCAAGCCAACAAAGCAACACTGTCCCCCAAAAGAGGTTACAACCCTCGTGGTGAACACTTTTGATCCCAGCTACCTGTAATCCTAGCTAGTGAGATAAAAGGATAGTAGGTTTAAGGCCAGCCTGGACAACTTAGCAAAATACTTTCTCAACCATTTTAAGAAAAAGGTGAAGAAATGGACGGTGTATATGTGTTTGATCCCCAATACAAAATTTAAAAAGGAAGGCAGGAATCTACAGAACATCAATATATGCATCATCAAACACTGGACTATTCTCACAGTGCCAAGAGTTCAGAGCCAAGGCCTAGAGCACACTACACAAGCACTCTCCCACTGAGCTACACACCCAACCCTACATTTTGCATTTTAAAAGTTATGTTTTATTCCCAAAGCATTAATTTCTTGACCACACAGAGACAAGAGTAAAATGCCAGCACAAACATGATCTACCACTGTTATCTTTTTTGGTTTCCCTGTATGTAGAAATTCTGACTACCAAATTTAAGGGTTTTCTTTCAATGTAGATAAGGTAAGAAAGACCAAAGTAATGTGAAAATGGGCACAGTCAAAATAAAAACAACCCAAATGGCTATCAACTGGTCCAGTAAACAAATTGCTATATATCCACACAACATAATACTACTCAGCAATTTTTAAAGAATGAGTAGGGAAGTAGATGAATGTCAGAGACTTAATCTAACATATACAAAGGTGATTCCCCAGTACCACAAAAAAAAAAAAAGGAAAGAATGAACTATTGGACAACTAGCAAGGATGGACCTCAAAGTAATTATAGTGAATGAAAGAAGGCAGACTCCTCTCAACAACAGATTACTTTTAGAAATGAAAATTTACCTATAGTGATAGATTACTAGTTGCCTAGACAAAGGCAACTAGAGGAATTACAAAGATGCAAGAGGAACCCCTTGAGGGTAATGGTATATGTATACTATTTTGTTTGTGGTAATTGTTTCATTAATATAATGCATTTAAAATAATATACCACCTGTTCATTTTAAATATATGCAGCTTACTATAATTTTGTCAAAGAATAGTACTATCTTTCCTCCAGCAGTTTATATGAATTGGTAAAATCAGAATGTCAAATGCTTAAATATAATTTTTTTTAAAAAGGTGACATTGACATAGCCATTATTATTTGACAGGCACTTTCTGGCATTTGCTTATTAAACTTCCACATCAAATCTACTTCACAGAAGAGAAAAGTGAGAAAACCAGAAGGATGAGATAATATATATGATGGCCCAGAGCTCGTACATGGAGGACACAGAATTTGAATCCGAGAATTATGGTTCCAGAGTTAATTTCCTTACCCAGAAAGATCTATCATTACTTTCAATGTGCTATATAGTATATGAGAATCTGAAATCATGAATATTGTAGTGTAATACTTTCCTTTCTCTTATTCACACACGCATATATCCAAAATCTGAAAAAATATCAAGTAAGATTAAATTAAGCAATAATGACCTTTACTCTCTTCCCAACTAATAGGAGAGAGAAAAGGTCCAAAAGCTAGATGATTTGCTGAGGACTCAGAAAATATAAACACCAAGATACTAAAAAGCCAGTTCAACTCACTCCTAATCCAATTCTTTGCATTGCTTTCAAATGCATCATTTAAGTAAAACCATGGTGGAGGGGGGGGGGGGGAGGCTTTACGAAAAAAATATGCAAGGCATTTCTTGTTCTTTCAAATACCTTAGTAGTTCCTTATTAACACCCAGCCTCAATTTCTGCTATCTAGTCTGGAATCTAGTGTAAAGTTCTCCAGAAAGGAAACCCACCACATGGTTCAGGAGTTTATTGGGGAGAAACCAAACTGTCAGCCCACACAAGATGGAGGCATTGCGTTGGGAGACAGAGGGGAAGGAAGAAGGAGAAAAGAGAGAAAAGAGCGAGAGAGTAAGAGAGAAAAGGAAAGAGAGCAGGGAAGTGTGTTGAGCCAGATTATATAGGAAAAGGTGGTAGATAGGGCCAGGTGGATTGGATGTAACCTCAGAGAAGAAGGTAACTGCTTCCAGGTGTGCCAGTTACCTAGGTAATGCAAGTACTGGGCTCAGACTTAAAACAGGTGGGGGGACATCTGCATAGAGCCCTGGGGGGGGGGGGGGGACTTTACATCTAGTTTAGAAGCTACCAGGTGATTGCCCTATGGGGCCAATGTTGAGAGCCCCTGATTTCAATTTCTCATTAAGAAATGCACAGAAGAAAATGAGGAACTACAAGCTAAAGACCAATATTATGTAAATCAGTACTAAATTGTGGTTCACAGGCAGGCTTTCTAGTTCAACTTTCAATAACTTAAAAGTAAAAAAATGTGAATGCAAGAATGTGGAAAATTGAGGAATGCAAGCCAGTGGCAATCTGGAAAGCAAAAGGTCTTAATTTTGAATGTTGTTAACAGAGGTTACATAAACATGACTGCCAAAATCTCCTCAGCTTTTCAGAATTCTAAATGGGAATCCTGACACTAAGTCAAGGGGCCCAAAGCACAGGAAAACATGCCTAATATCCACTGCATTTCAAACATAGCATAAGCTGTTAATATATTATGAATCTGGATTAAAAACAAAAAAAAAGAACAGGTAGTGTGGGATGGGATGGTGGGGAAAGAAGGTTTTACCTTTAGCCCACGTCCTAACTCTGCACTCCTTAAAACTCTAAGGAACCATCCTGGATAAGATTCTGAAGCAACAAACTTAAAATGAGACTTCGAATATTTTCTAACAAGTTCCCGGGTGATACTGACTCTACAAATAGGTGGGAGGGCACTTTGAACAAGGTCCTAACTTATACAACTGGTTGTAACTTTAGCTAGTTGACTCACAACTATGGTTATATGCAATCGATAGGGGAGGGAGTAGAAAGCGAATGCTAGTTCTGCAGAACATTAACACTGTTTCAAGCCCCAACCTACTAGTGGGTCAGTGTGATCGAAGGAAGGCTCCAAGGTTTGGGGGTTTTACGTTTAGCGTTCAATGAATGAATGAATGAATGAATGATGAATGAATGGGAAGTACATCACATCCGATTTATTTCTAAGATGTGTCTATTTGTACCTACGGATGAGAGAGGATAAAATCTGATTCAAAATACCTGCCCCCTCCTCCCTTCACTGGGCTCCACTTTGCTCATGACTAGAAATTTTCCTAACAATCAGCAAAAACTACCCTGATGTTTAACCACTTCTCCGCACTAAAAACAACAGTGGTAGGTGGAGGCACTGAGAGGATTCCTGGCAATCAAAATTTAATGCAAAAATACAAACAAACCACCCGGGGGTCAAGAGGAGCTGGGCAAACAGTTCAGCCCAAGGGTGGAAACGCCTTCGGTGGCCAGAAGCTCCGTGCTCTTACCTACGACGACGGCGAGGGTGGGTTCTGGCTTTCTATGCTTTAATACTATCCAATCACCCGGTGTAGTCGTCACCGCCAGTGGAAACTAGGGCTTTTTAAAAAGATGCCGGGTGGCAGCACCAATCTCCTGGAGCTTCTAAGGTTTGTATTTCCGGATTACTTCCCCTTTCCCAGGATACCTTGCGCGCCCGGGCAAGGCCTCTCTCGCCCAAACGCAAGAGGATCCCAAGCAGCTTCACGTCCCTGTGAAGCTATAGCCAGGACTTAAGATGGCGGCACAACGGTAGCTGAGACTCCCGAATAACGTGAGGCCTGCCCAAAAGAAACATGGCCACCGCTCGCGATATCTCAGGTACCGTGGGCGGGACCAAAACAAAACTGATGGCTGAGGCACGCCGCTTATGGAAGGTGGGAATTCAATGGATATGACTGGCAACTAAGGAAGGCTCAGCCCCTTCCCCCTCAACAGGATTATGCAGTCGTAGTAACTGGAGATACAACGGCGTTCCTGTGGCATTCTTGATATCACGCAGCGTCAAATACGAGCGCAGAGTTAAACTGCATTCGATGACGAAGAATACAAGAAAGATCGGAGGGAAAAACTAAGGTGGCTTTCACAGTGCCAGAAAAGAAAATAACTTTGATTAAAGTAGTTATGCCTAAACATAACTTCCATAATTCTTTTGAGTAGTCCAGGGAAGAAAAGTGAATAACAACAACAAACCAACACAATGGAGGGAAAGTGAAAATGATCTTATGTGAAGGGCACCAAGCTGGAGACCTTTTGACCTCCCCGTCACCCTCTCTCCGAAGAACTCAGGGCGGAAGTTTCCTAAAGGGCAACTCGCTGCGCATGTCTTTTCCCAAACCCGTCCCAGAGAAGTCATGGCGGGCAATCCAATTTTTCCTAGTTTTCCACGCAGCCGCAGCGAGGCGGGGCTTTGGGCGCTGAGTGACAGGAGCAGCTGCTTGATGATTGGCCAGGTCGGGGAACCCGCTGTGCCAAAAGAACATTTCTGCCTAAGTTCGTTAAGTGAGCACCAAAAGGTAAATCCTGCGCCTTGCTGATGTATTGAGTTTTCTAATAAATATTTTCCTCTTTAACAATCTACCAAGAGTTGACACGAAATAAACTCCATCCTGGTCCATATCTGCGCGAAGCCCCTTTCGCTCGCTAGCGCTTCACCTAAACCCTGGAGAAATGGATCGGGCTGGACAGGACGGGTTGGGGGGGGCGAAATGCGGTCTGG
Source organism: Perognathus longimembris pacificus (assembly GCF_023159225.1). NCBI lineage: Eukaryota > Metazoa > Chordata > Mammalia > Rodentia > Heteromyidae > Perognathus > Perognathus longimembris. The sequence continues at coordinate 59,507,664 of NC_063166.1, forward strand.
CGAGCTGCGCGTGCGCCTTGTCGCTGAGAGGAGGGCGAAGGTCACCCGGATATGCCTGCACCGCGTTCATTCTCTCGGGTGTGCGATTTGCGGCCGCCTAGGCGGTCCTGAGGCCGGTGGGCAGGTGAGAGTGCTGTTTTCAGCCAGAGGTGGGAAGGCCGCCGCTCAGTGTGGCGGGAGAGACGGGGGGGGGGGGCTGCGGGTGGAGGTGCCGCTGGCCTCCCCCAGGTGGCCGGTGTCATCTCAGAAGGGTGTCTGTGGGCGGGGATGGGGGAGGAGTCTGGACGTCCATCTTTGGGAGGCTGCGGGCGGCCGCGACGCACGTGGGTGGTGGAGGACTAGTCCAAGCCTCGGCCCACCTGCACTGCACACGGGGAGGACGGGCCGGCTGGCACCCACCTGGCCATCCCTTCCAACTGGGACACCCCAGCCAGCACTGGACGGGACTGGCCGAGCCCCTTCTTTGCACACGTTATGGAGTACCAGATCGTCGGAGATGGCCAAGACGTGAAGTCGTCTTTATCTTCCTGATGTGTGGAGGCCGTGCCCAAATAATGTTGTTGTTGTAGACAGACACTCAAAAGCGGCTTGCTTGCGCTCGCTCTCCCTAGCACACACACATCGTCTGGGGTTTTTGCCAGTGTGGGTCCTACAGCAGTCCTGTTATAGCAGTAACAGATATGGTCCCTGGCCACAATGAGCAGGAGCATAATTGATGCTGATGATGGTAGAGAAACAGGTACCTGGATACATAGAAACTTTAGACTGGGTGCTCAGAAAGGCTTTCTGATTAGGGCACCCAGTTAATTGAAGTCACCTGTGTGAGAAGAAGAACGGTAATAGTTTCTTTGCATTTAGAATTCAGCAGAAAAGTACAAGTGGTGGCTGCCTCTTGTAGAAAGTGGCATGTACTACTGTTTTTGTGGATGTTGACTGCTGTAACTAAAATGTTAAAATAGATTGAGATGAAAAAGAGTTAAGGAAGTACAGTTTTGAGAAAGGGGTCAAAGTGGCAAAAATTCTTAATCTGTGCAGCAGTTTCTTTTTCAACTATGTAGCACTCAGCCATATTTAATTAGGACTGTCCTCTCTTCAAACTTATATATTCTTCTAGAGGAGAGGAATCATACTTTATTCATCTTGGTAGTTTCTCCTGAGTCTTAACAGTTCTGCCAGCATATGGAGACCCTAGGTGAGCATTTGAATAAGTTAATCTCACACATTCTTGAAGTGAAAATTGAATGCTAGAGACAGGTTACCTTTATCTTTATAGTATATTCTAATTTTATAAGTTACAGCCAAATGTTAGACTACTAAATGATATGCAGTTTTACTGATCAAGCAAGCAGAAGTCTCTAGAAGTGCCTAGGTTTAGATAGGATTTGTGTTGAAGATAATATGCTTTCACTAATAGTAACTGCCATTTATTGAGTACTTTCCACAGGTTAGGCATTACATTAAAATATGCATATATATACACGTATATCTTAATCCTCATAATGTGGCCTAACATTATAGATGATAAAATTGTATGTAGCATGAGAGAAGTGATCTGCCCCAAATTATAATTAATTTATGAGGCTTAGAACTAGTTCCCATCATTATTCAAGCCTTTGCTCTTATATAACCAACTTTTTTTTAATGCCCATCAAATATCTACAATACTAGGAATATTGTACTTCACCACTTGGCACCTCTGACTTTATAAACAGTTGAAACTAGATGAAAAATTCACCTTGTGTTTGATGCTTTGCTATGTGTTTCTAAGTTTTTCTCTTTCTCCCATAGCTACCTTGCCTGGCTCTCATATTTAACTTATCTACGACATCCTAAATTCCAATTACAGAATCATGCCTCCAGTATAGTCCTTCAAACAACAGAACCTCTTTCTTGCGAATGTGGCAGTTTTTCTTCTATGTATCTGAGTTATTTTTATCTAACTGAGAATGTGAATATTTTCATTACACTCTAACTAACTGGTAAAACTGCCCCCCAAAATGGGAGCACTTCCTTTAGTCCAGGTATGTATCCCAGTATTCCCCAATTCTTGGCATACTCTATGTTAACTTCATTATTCCTTTTCCTTTTTCAAATAATGAAAATAATCATCACTGAGCCTGGATTAAGTATCTGGTATGGTGCTAGCTGCATGACAATCTAGTTACATGGAAATTGCTTCTATTCTTTTATGAATGGTAGGCTTGAGGGATATGAGATTAAGTGGCTCATCCAAGGCTTCACTACTAGTTGTAAATGAGTAAAATGGAGATTTAACACCCTAGCAGTATAGTTCTAGGGCTCATCCCTTTTATCATTTCATGGCAAAGCATTTTCACCTAGACTATTTACTATACTGTACTTCCTGAAAACTGGCAGGCAGAAACTAGAAGCTAGTAGTACTAGTGCTATACTGAAAAACATAAATTTTATCCTCCTATAAAAATAAAAAGTCACTTAAACCTCCTACGTAGATAGAGACATGCCCAAAATTGTGAAAGATGACTGTATGACTGCACTATGATACTGCAGATCTGTTCCAATGGCTCACAAAGAGCTGAAATGTGTTTTTTAGAGCAGGGTAAAAACTTTCAGAATCATTTCTTCTACCTTCTTTTGCAGCCCTGTCACGTAAATGGACATATTAAATGAAGCCTCTTGTGCAACTGTTGGAGATTTTTAAAAAAAGAAAAATTCCTTACACAGTGTCCAAAAGGCCAGCAGATGGCACCAGTAAGCCCAATAGGCCAAAAAAAAAAAAAAGAGAGAGAGAGAGAGAGAGAATTTTCTATAAAATATTCCTAGCATCCACCTTGTGGGCCTGATTTTGTTTTGTGCAGCAGCAAAATTTGATGGTTTTAGTTGTCATTACATGAAAATTATGGGTTGCTGTCTATAACCCAATTGTTTGGCCTTATCTATTAAGCATAATCTCCATTTTGTCCTGGACTTTACTATTATTTCTGCCACCAAGAAACCTTCATTATCTTGAAATGTGACAAGGCACAGAAAATTTGCCACAGGCCCTAATGATAGAAATTGAAGATATGGTAATTTTTGTAATTCAAAGGAGGGAGGGGGTTAGTGTCCTAGATAGAAGTGAAGAAAATTTAAAGAATGTTTGCAATCGGAAGTTTATATTTTAGTGTTCCCTATAGCCTGTCAGAAAATAGTCATTCTCTTACCTTCATTGGCCAACCCAATATGTGAGGTATGGAAAATTTGAGATGGAAGCATGTAGATGTTCAGTAAACATTAAAATAATCATAATCTATTCACATCATTTATTAACCAGGAAGCACTGGACTGAACATCAATGATGTTTGGCAATAATGAGTTTTCAACCAAAATAGAGACTGATTCCCAAATTTAAACCTCAACCTAGAAAAGGGCAAATCCTTAAATTATCTAGATGGAAAGAAAAATAGTCTGTTAAACACAGAACACATAAAAATCGAGCATCTCTGTCTTTAACTCACAAATTAAGTATAGGAGGCAAACTCCATCCTTTTCTGAGCTGCCATTTTCTCTTGTTTTTCAAGTTGTTCACAGTACATGGGGTTACATCTTATTATCTCCATGCAGATAACAATGTAAAGCTTCCCATATATGGCTGTAATTAGTTGTACTTGAATTTGCTATGAGTTAGTAAGCAGTCTCAGTTTCTTTACGTCTTTTGTCTTAAAGCTATGATTCGTGAAAAGCTGACAAATGCTTTAATTAACAATCATGGAGAGGTAGACAGTAAATAACATGGATGTCATCTATTGAAAGTAAGGTGGCTAGAAACCATAGGTTGACAATTATAGTCAGAGGTGCTAAAGTCACTTTAAGTGTTGAGAAGACTGGATATGACTAACAGCATTTGTGCTAGTCAACTTTCTGTCACTGAAAGCACAGTAATACTGATAGAAGTCAACTTTACAGGGAGAAAAGGTTTGTTTTAGTTTAGTGTTCTGGAGATTTCAGTTCATGGCTGGTGATAAAGCAGTCCATCTTAGTGAGGGTATGACAGAAGAAGCTGCTCATATTATATTATGGCAGCAAGTAAACAAGAGAAAGGGACTGGAAACCTCTAGGATCCTCTTCATGGACACACTCCTAGGAACCTAACTTCATCTCTTAAAGGTCCCATCTCCTTCCTATAGGACCACAGACTACAAAGTCATTAGCAAGTGGGATTTTGTGAGGATATTTCTAGACTGTTAGTTTTTAAGAGTGTTCAGTCCCCATAGCTGACATTAATTAATTAATTAATTAATTAATTAAATGCCATTATAGCTTATGGTACCAAGTGTTTGCCTAATGTGCATCAGGCCCTGACTTCTGTCATCAGCATGGCAAAAATGAATTAAAAGGTGTTGGGTTTTGGGGTTTTTTTGCCAGTCCTGGGGCTTGGTCTCAGGGCCTGAGCACTGTCCCTGGCTCCCCCCCCCCCTTGATTTTTTTTTCTCTTATTTATTGTCAAGGTGATATACAGAGGTCACAATTTCATTTTTTTTCTCTTATTTATTGTCAAGGTGATATGCAGAGGTCACAGTTTCATACGTTAGGCATTAGATACATTTCTTGTACTGTTTGTTCCTGGCTTTTTGCTCAAGGCTAGCACCCTGCCACTTGAGCCACAGCGCCACTTCTGGCCATTTTCTATATATGTGGTGCTGAGGAATCAAACCCAGGGCTTCATGTATGCGAGGCAAGCACTCTTGCTACTAGGCCATATTCCCAGCCCCAAAGGTTTTTTTAATTATACTTGAAAAAATGTAAAGCTCTTTATTGTAATTCTAAGAGAGAACAGTTCATAACAAGTGTAAAGAATATTGTATGCATAAGTATTTCCAAAAGTTTGTATAGCTTTCTCAACAGATAATATTCTTTTTAACTGTTGACTAAAAATTAAGTATTGCTTTGTATGTTTTCAGCCTGAGTTTCTGCTTTCTCTGTGTGTCTATCCCCTCTTATTAGTTAACATTACCGTATAGTACAAAGAAAAATGTTTAAGTTGACTTTTAATGAAGTGCAATGTGTTAGTTGTGGGGGTTTTTTGTTACTGTTTTTATGCCAGTCCTGGGGCTCAAGGCTAGCCCTCTACCACTTGATCCACAGTACCATTTCTGGCTTTTTCTGAGTAATTTGTTGGAGATAAGGGTCTCACAGACTTTCCTGCCCTGGCTTTGTACCATCATCCTCAGATCTCAACCTCCTGAGTAGCTAGGATTATGGGCTTGAGCCACCAGCACCCAGCAGTCCTTGAGCTTTTTTGCTCAAGACTAGAAATGTACCACTTGAGCCATTGTACCACTTCTGGCTTTTTCTGGTTATGTGACACTGAAGAATTGAATGAACCCAGGGCTTCATGCATGCCAGGCAAGCATTCTACCACTAAGCCACTTTCCTGGTCCTAGTTGTGATTTACAGGCATGATTTAGAGGAATTTGTTCAGTTTTTTGGGTTTTGTTGTTGTTAACTGTGGTCTTTTTCTTAGGTGCACCAGTACTGAGGACTATGAGCTTTCGGAAGTTCTTGAAAGACTACAAAGTTCTGGTTGTTATGGTACCTTTAGTTGGGCTCATACATCTTGGTTGGCACGGAATCAAAAACAGCCCTGTTTTCCGAATACCTAAGGACGACATTCTTGAGCCAGATAGTCTGCCACTTGCAGTTCCACCAAAAGACCAAATCCAAGAGAAATAGCAGGCTTTGCAGTCTTTTCAGGTAAGTTCTACTTAAAGTGGTGACTTTCTATGGTATGTATGAATAAGGGGAAACTTGATTTTACAGAATTCTGGCAAACAAGGCCTAAACTGATAAGTATCTGTTGTTTGTGTTGTGACCCACATAGTTCTTTGTGGGTTTTTTTTTTCCAAGACAAAACTAGTTGAACTCATTCCTTGGCATCTAATGTTTTTGCTCAAAATAATTTAGCTTCAAAATAATTGGTTATGTTTGAGAGTTACTGAATTAAAGAGGGTATAGTTACATAATTTAGACCTCTCATCCATAATTCAACAACCTGAAGTGTTCTAAGAGCCGAAACATTTGTCATAATTTCCTTTGGCAGGAAAACTTAATTTTAGCTGACGTAAAGCCTCTTGCAGTATTCATTTCCACTGAATGTGAAAATGTGTTACAGACCTGCAGAAATGCGTTATATTATGAATGTTATTCTATTACTACATTGATTATGAGTAGGCAGTAATTATTTTCAGTATGGTTGTTATATATCATGTATTGTTTAAGAGATTCTGGCATATGAAACTCATCTGGTCCTGAGGATTCCAGGTCAAGGATTGTGCTGCTATAATTACAGAGCATTTCCTGTTGTAATATACCTTTGTGACCTTTTAATTAAATACGGTGCTCAAAATTTTGGAGTAACATAGATCATTTTAAGGTTCCTCTTGGAGAAGAACTTTAAAGATGTTCCTCATTACTAAAAGGTCTAAGAAATTATCTTGTGATAAACCCGAGAGGCTTACTAGTTCCAGCTGGGCACATGGTTACTCACACTTAAACTCAGTACTAGGGAAGCTGGGTTTAGAGGATGGGGTGTTTGAGGCCAATCTTTGCTATGTAACTAGCCTATGTCTAAAAAAAAGGAGAAATGGTAGTTTTAGAAGCTGCCACTGCCAGTCACACAAATAGAAGCTCATATTTAAACTGGGTGAGCAAGTGGAAACAGGATTTAGAAAGGGTTAGACATGAATTCAAAATAGCAGAAGCACACCAAAAGAATGTGCTATTATTTGTCCCTTACTATTTTTTATTTTTCTCTTATTATGGAAAATTGCAAATCTACGTTAAAAGGGAGAAGAAAGAGTACTGAGCAGTCAAGTATCCATGACCTTTCACACAGGAACTTTGCCGATGTTTTTTTGTCTGTCCTTTCCTTTATTTTTGAATTGTTGAAAAGTTTTAAAGCCAAGACCAAGCTCCATTATGCAGTCCTTAGTACATATTTTTAAACAGTAATAGTAAACACACACAGCTCTTGTTCACATTGTCCCACTGAAGTCTGGGCATAGAAACATACCTTGATAACAACTCCAGCATCATATTTGTGGGGGAAAATAATCATTTGCTGGTAGTTGGAATTCAGTTGTAAACAAAGTCCATATAATACATTTACTAGATAATTTCTCTTTTATAGACTGTTCTATTTCTTTTTCTTTTCTTTTTTTTTTTTTGCCAGTACTGGGCCTTGGACTCAGGGCCTGAGCACTGTCCCTGGCTTCTTTTTGCTCAAGGCTAACACTCTGCCACTCGAGTCACAGCGCCACTTCTGGCCATTTTCTGTATATGTGGTGCTGGGGAATCGAACCCAGGGCTTCGAGTATACGAGGCTAGCGCTCTTGCCACTAGGCCATATCCCCAGCCCCATAGACTGTTCTATTTCTTTTCCCCTGATCAGCCTTCTACACATTCTGAAATTAGCTAATTGCATCTTTTTTTTTAATCATTTAACAAGTTTCTCTCTCTATTTTTTGTAGTCAGGTAGTTAGATCAAAAGGCTTATTTTAATTTGGTTTGATTTTTCTTTCAAAACAACAATAGTAAATGGATTGTGCCATGGTTTATATCTAGGTAATCTCACATTGTTTCACATTATGTCTGATCTACTTTTGATGTTGCTAATATCAATAAGTGAGTTCTTACGCTTTCTCTTCCCCATTATAAAATGTTCAGCATTAATATCTAAATGAGTTATTAACATGTATCAATAGTCATTGCCAGAATCAAGGAATTGGCAAACTTTTTCTGTGAAAGGATCACAAAGAAAGCTGACCACCCATGGCTCACACCTGTAAACCTAGCTACTCAGGAGGTTGAGATCTGAGAATCTCAGTTCAAAGCCAGCTCAGGCAGGAAAGTCCATGAAACTTTTTTTTTTTTTCTCTCTCTCTCTCCTTTTCTTCCTCTAAATTTTTAAAAAATATTTACTTATTGTCAAAATGATGAAGAGAGGGATTACAGTTTCATACGTAAGGCAGTGAGTACATTTCTTGTTCAACTTGTTACCTCCTCCCTCATTTCCCCCCTGCGCCTCCTTCCACCCCCTTTCCTTCTCCCCGTGAAGAGTTGTACAGTTGGGTTATACCAAATAGTTTTGTAAGTATTGCTTTTGGAATCATTTGTCTTTTTATCCTTTGTCTCTCAAACTCTTTATCTTCCATTAAGCAGCAAAAAGCTGGAAGTGGAACTGTGGCTCAAATGGTAGAGCAATAGCCTTGAGCAGAACAAGCTCAGGGACAGTGTCCTGTCCCTGAGTTCAAGCCCCAGGACTTGCAAACAACAATACCCTCCCGCCCCCGCCCCCCCCAAATTAAAAAACCCTGGACCAAAAGAAAGTTATTTCAGGCCTCTCACAAACCATGTATCCCAACTTCTACACACAGTTAGTAAAAAACTGAGCCTAGTTCCATTCCAGTAAAGTTGTTTATAAAATAGACAGTAGGCTGCATATAGCCCATAGGCTTAATTTGCCAACACTGTGATGCTCCAGTGCATTATTTCATTGGCTGAGTACCAAATGTTACTGCTCAAATTCTTTACATTCTTCTCCATTAATTAGCTGGCATAACTTTCCCTTCCAAAATGTATTTGTAGAGAAAACTAAAATAAATGCTTTATTCTTTATTGGTTTTTAAAATAATGAGTTCATCTCTTAATAGCCTAAGGATTTTAGTTTGGTGCCAGTATGAATTTGTGATTTTAGCATACAGTTCAACTAATCCTTTACATTTGCCATTTTGATTAGTGCTGAAATTGTCCCATCATGGATCCTTTTCAAATTGATTCCTATGTCGTTTTTCTCTGTGCCCTTTTAACTTAACCCATGTAGTCTTTGGTAGCATTCTTAGTTTGGGGTGGAAAGCTTTCTTAGCTCACCTTGAGTTTCTCTTGCCTCAGACCTAAAATAGGTATTTTCCCAGAACCTGAATACTGTTTTAGACAAGATTTTTACCTGTTATATATGTTTCTGTAAATAACATTTTATAATGCTTCTCTTAATTTAGAAAATAATTATGTATATTTTACTGTTACTTCACTTAAGTAAGTCTGTTTAAAAACAAAACTAAACCAAACCCATCAGACCTGTATGTTCAGGAATAGTGAAGACCATACCTCTGAATGGCAACTTCTAGAATTATGGATCCCGTTGCTTAAGAAAAAGAAAGTTTTAGTAAAGCTCTACTTCCACTTCTAAATATAGTCTATACACCACTCCCACATCTTATTTCATTCCTTTTTCTTATACTTTATAGCTTATCCAGTTCTAAATAATGAGTAGATTGGTAACCTCTTCAAACCAAAGATTTAACATCATAAAATGATTTAGAGAGGGGCTGGAATTATGGCTTAGTGGTAGAGTGTTTGCCTAGCATGCATCAAACCCAGGGTTCGATTCCTCAGCACCACATAAGCTGAACTGGCTCTATGGCTCAAGTGGTAGAGTGCTAGCTTTGAGCAAAAAGAAGCCAGGGACAGTTTTCAGGCCCTGAGTTCAAGCTTCAGGACTGGAAAAAATAAATAAATAAAAGATTTAGAGGGCCATCAGTTCTTTCTGTGATTTTTTTTTTCCTTCTCATTTTGTAGTAATACGAGATGTGCTTCTCATCAGCTGCCTTGGAATATTGTACATAACCAAATGGCACTTGGCAGAGAAAAGGTCCCCCATTCCTGAACTAGATGTAGAGACTGTCAGAATTGCCAAAATGGTATTCCATTTATTATATTTTTTTCTTATTTATTGTCAAAGTGATGTACAGAGAGGTTACAGTTTCATACGTTAGGCCTTGGGTACATTTCTTGTACTGTTTGTTACCTCCTCCCTCATTCCCCTCTCCCTCCTCCCCCTTTCCCTCTCCCCCCATGAGTTGTTTAGTTGGTTTATACCAAATGGTTTTGCAAATATTGCTTTTGTAGTCGTTTGTCTTTTTATCTTTTGTCTCTATTTTGATATTCCCTTTCACTTTCCTAGTTCTAATACCGGCATTCCATTTTTTTAAAGTTATATGTCACTATTTATGTATTGAAAACATTTTACAACTAGGAACTTCTAACTGAAAAAATCACTTTATTAACCACAGTTTCCATTGTTTGCATGTATGTATATGTTTTAGTGTGTAAATTGCCATATGTAAATCGCTTCTCTAAGACTTTAGGAATGTGTTTCTTGGATTTTGCTGAATTTTAAAATAACCACTGAAATAATACTTAAGTCCTGGCTACTTGTGGCAGAAAATAAAAGTTCTTCTGCCAGAAGAAAAGGTTCCTGTATCTTTATTGTTGAAGGGAGAAAGCTGACCACCATTGCTTATACCTTGAGCCAGTTGCCATGGTTATAGAATGTTTACACTGGGAGCAGTAACCAAAATACTTTGCATAACATTCTTTCTTACCTCTTCACACATCTTCAGGATACCATTTGTATCAGTACCATTCTACTGAGCCTTATATGCGAGTACTTTAGACTGTGTAGTTAGATTTGCATTAAAAAGACTAACTTCTCTCCAAGAAGCTACCATAGTTAGCGTATTCCTGAAAATAACACTAACACTAATTGGCTAAGCCTTTACTTTTAAAATGCTAGGCCTCAACAGTTGAGGCCTATGACCTGAGATTTTTATTCTTTTCACACATTATTATTATAAAAGTGCCAAGATTTTTGTCTCAGTTTTTTTATGTGTGATCTCTTGCAGTATTCTACCTTTTTACATAAACTACTGCCTTTCTGCTTGCTCATTTGGTGTGTAACATTTTAATCAGACTTTTGGAAGTGTAATTGCAAACCAGGTCCTGCTATTTTCTTTGTCAGCTAAGGTTAGCCCTCTTGGTTTCTATACTTGTTTTTTGAATCTCATCTTTAACCAACATTTTGGGGAAGATTAGTTGTATAGAAACATAGTTTGTACATTGATGCATTACGTCTTTCAGCTTTGTTAAACTAAATGTAGACTTTAGTGAATTTCTGCAGTAGGAATACTAACAGCTGTCTAGTTTTCATAATTTACAAGTGGGACTGGATAGAAATGTTTTTTCTTTTAAAACCTAGTTTCCAAACAAAGTTATAAATAAAAACATAACATTTATTATTTCTATAAAAGAATAAAAGCATTTGGGTGTTCGTTTGTTTTTTAATTGGAGACTCAGTAGGTAAACGATTTTAATTGTTTGGGGTTTCTGGGGGAGGTGGAGGGAATAGTGCTAAAGATAGAACTCAGGGCCTTGAACATACTTAGACATGTATTATACCACTGAGCTCTAATTTTTTTGTTGTCAGTACTGAGGTTTGAATTTAGGACCTTGAGCTTGCTTGGCAGGTGCTCAACCACTGAGCTACACTTCCAGCTCTCTTTTGATTTTTAGTTGTTTTTTGAAGTAAGGCCTCATGGTTTTGCCTATTGCCTACACTAGCCTCAGACGCTGATCCTCATAACTATTCTTTCCAGTATGTGGATTACAGGCAAGTACCAACATGGCTGACTTATAGAGATGGGATCTCACTAACTTTTTTCCTGGCCTAGCCTCAAACCGTGATCTTTTCAACACTGACTTCCAAGTAGGTGGGGTTTCAGGGATGCACTATTATTCTTAGTATTGTAACATAAAAACAGCATTTCTCTTCTTGAAGTATGTCATATTCTAATAACTGTTACCTAAGCTTTTTAGCCATGTTGTACATTCCAAAATTATTGAAATAAAAGCACTTTCTCTTACATGGTAAATTCACTAAACATACAGAAATGTTAGAATTGGTTCGCCTTTCTCATTTCTTGAGGCTTGTGATAGCTGGAGTTTCTTTTTATAAAGATGGAACAGCCCATTCAGGTAAATTATTAAAGTGTGGTCCTCAAAAAGTCGTGGAATTCTTCTAAAATGTTTTTTGTTTTTTTTTTTTATAGAAAGAAACAGCTTGAATCAGAGTCTGATATTCAAAGAAGAGATGAAAAACCCCAGTTGGATTAGAAAGAACTGGCTTCTGGTAGCTGGGGTATCTTTCATAGGTGTCCATCTTGGAACTTACTTTATACAGAGGGTTGCAAAACAGTCTGTAAAATCTCAGTCTACAGACAAATGAAGGACTGTTGAACACTGAAGTAAAATAAAATAAATGGTTGTAATTATCAGTATGCCAAAAGTCATTATATGCTGATTGGTTTCAGAAACATAGGCACTATTTAATTTTGTAGTTATAGCGTTCTATTTTCAGATGTTTGTTCCAGATGAATCTATTTTTCTACCTTAAAACACATGACAATGTAATGCATAGAACAATATGTTTAACAAAAGAAAAGCTGTCTTCCCACGGTACACCTGAGGTAAGATGTCTCGTTTAGAAACTAAGAAGCCATCATTGTGTAACAGCGAACCACTAACAAGTGAGCGAGTCAGGACCACACTAGCTGTCTTGAAAGGGATTGTAACATCATGCTATGGCCCTTCAGGAAGACTGAAGCAGCTGCACAATGGCCTGGGAGGTTATGTGTGTACAACCTCACAGTCTTCCGCCCTGCTCAGAAACCTGCCAGTCACCCATCCCATACTGAAGATCCTGACCACTTCCGTGCAAAATCATGTGCTGGGCTTTCTTGACTGTGGCTTGTTCACAGCCATTCTTTGCTGCAACCTAATTGAGAATGTTCAGAGAATGGACTTGACACCCACCACTGCCATTAAATTAAATAAACATCTTCTTAGTCTCTGTACTAGTTACCTTATGTCTGAGGCCTGTGGTTGCCGAATCCCAGTTGACTTTAGTAGCACTCAGATTCCAGTTTGCTTGGCACGCAGTATATTAACAAGCAAACCCGCCTGTATGCTCACTAGAAAGGAAGTAGAGCACATCAGCGCTTTGATTCTGAGAGCCTTTTTGCTGACAATTCCCGAAAGCACGGAAGACACTGTCGTCTTAGGACAGAGCATCATTGTGCCTGGGAAGGGTCAGAGAGTTACGGATTCTACTGTATTACCTGGACTACTCATTGACATGTCAGAGATTCAACTGCAGAGATTATTACCCATTCAAAAACCTGGTCCCCTCAAAGTGGCACTCTTTTGTATTTCTTTAGCGGGAGATTTTTCTGAGACTGGAGAAGGAACTTTGGTGGTCTCTTCTGGGGTATCTCTTGAGAATGCAGCCCTGGACCAGTTGCTTCATTTAGGGAGGCAGCTAGTTAGTGATCATGTAGATCTTGTCTTGTGCCAAAAAGTTATACACCCATCTTTGAAACAGTTCCTCAGTTCTCATCGCATTATTGCCATTGACAGACTTGGAGTGACTGTGATGGAATCCCTGAGCAAAATGACAGGTAAAGGAAAAGAACTCTGGGCTTTTTGCCACTTACACTTAATAAATCATACAGTGTATCATTTTTGACAGCAAAGGAGCTTTCAGAAAATGATTATGGGTCACTTGCTAAAAATGGTGTCATCATAACCATTTCCTGTGTGTTTTCCAGCCCCCAAATATTCAGTTTATTATGAAATAATTTAGAAATTTTCTGTGGGTAATTAAGTCTAACATAAGCATGAGGCCTCTTATACTTTACCCCAATTCTTCCACTATTGGAATTAATAAGGCTTTACAGCATGTTCCATTCAGAAGGTAATTTGGTAAAATATCACCTTCACTTGTATCCTAACACCAGTGAATTTGTGTACATATACCTTTAATATAAAAAATTATTTCCTGCTCGCTCCAGGTATGGTAGCACATGCCTGTGATCACAACTGCTCAGGCATGAGGTGGGAGGATTACATTCAGAAGCAACAAAAGGTCAAGATCCCATCCGAAATACTAAAAGCAAATGGACTAAGGGCATTGACTCAATTGGTAGAGTAGTTCCCTATCAAGCCACAAGTCTTGAGTGCATGCCCCAATGCTGAAAAAATGAAATCCCATTGAGCTTTTGAGAACCAGAACCAAAGCAATCATAGTCATTATACATGGCCTGAGCATCTACAGCAGGCCTTCCCCACGGGGTTTCTTTCTTTTTTTTTTTTTTTTGCCAGTCCTGGAGCTTGAACTCGGCCTGAGCACTATCCCTGGCTTCCTTTTGCTCAAGGCTAGCACTCTGCCACTTGAGCCACAGTGCCACTTCGGGCCATTTTCTAGATATGTTGTGCTAAGGAATCGAACCCAGGGCTTCATGTATATGAGGCAAGCACTTTTGCCACTAGGCCATATTCCCATCCCACCCACAGGGTTTCTAAAATGATTACTCAGTTGATGATAATATATTAAATAACAAAATTACTAAAGGCAAGAGATGCACTGTATTTCCCAAATTCAATAAGTTTAAAATCTTTATGAGAAGATCCATAGAAAAGTTGGGGAGTCCTTGATTCAGTCTCCTTAACCGCATTGACAACCTATCAAAAAGATGATCATTTAGTTTTGCATAGATCGCAATTCCCCCCCCCCCCCCCGCCCTTTTTTTTCTAGATTAGGTTTCCCTATGTTGCCCAGCCTAGTCATGAAGTCTTGGTGTCAAGCAGTCTTCAACAATTTCCCCTCGGGAAGTTGGGACTGCAGGTGCCAACTACCGTAACCCAGCTTGTAATTTATTCTTAGTATAAATAAATCACCTAAAAAGAGCAGTATGTAAGGCATACTATACTTCAGTAATTGCCCTGCTTTTGAAAGCTGCCAACTCATCAAAAGGTATATTAATAAGAAAAACAATAGAAATTATTCTTTGGAACTCATTGACTCATAGCCTTAAATATCTACTAGCATTACACAAATCTGGCTTAAGAAGTCTGATTATCAGTCAGTTTTTTGGTGTACTTCTGATTATTGAGTCAGTTTTTAAAGCATGGAGTATTTTCCCATGGAACCAATATTGTATTGAGGACTGGGCTTCCACCCTAGTCCATGTTGGTTACTTGCAAGGACTGAGAACATGGTGTTAAATATTTTAACCCCTTTAAAGAGAAATGAGTTGGTCCCTAAAAGGGAGATTTTTGCATTTCCTGAAAATTTATACAAAGTTTGGTCTGCTGTTTTATCTTTTCCTAAGAAAAAATAGCTTTAACAAATGTTCAAAGAACTAGAACTGGGGGTGTAGCTGTAGACCACCTGGCTAACGTGAAGGAGGCCCTGGGTTTAATCCTCAGTATTGTGAAATAGTCTAAACCAAAGAACCTGTGTTTGACTCAGTGTATCATTTTAATAGCAGAATATGAGTCTCAGAGGTTTCATGAGATGCATTTTACTTCTTGCTCCTACATTTCATATCTTAAATGAAAAGCTTGGGTGAGGCTTTAAGAATCAATTCATTTATTAATCTGCATTCATTTTTAAATGGATGTTTGTTCCACCTTTGCTTATATCTTTTGTGTTTGCTATTCTTTATAAAAATAGGAACACAGCCTATTGGTTCCTTAGGCTCAGTATCTCCGAGTAGCTATGGAAGCGTGAAAGATGTGTGCTCTGCACAATTTGGTTCCAAACATTTCTTTCATCTCATTCCTAACAAAGCAACTGTCTGCAGCTTGCTGCTCTGCAACAGAAATGACACCGTCTGGGATGAGCTGAAGGTTGGTAATGAACTTGGAGTTCCGCAAGGGGTGTTTTCACGTTATTTTCCATAATTTCCATCATGGTATAAAAAGCAAAAACAAAAATGAGAGAAATCAGAGTGGGAGATGTGGGTCAGTGGTAGAGTGAGCGCTGAGCACATTCACAAGGGCCTGAATTCAATCTCAGCACTGAAAGGAGCACAATCAGAAATCATTTCTCTATGACATAATAAACTTGATGTGTTGTTTCCACTTTTTACAATACTACCTGATGGAAAGGCAGAAATCAGGAAGATCACAGTTCAAAGCCAGCTTGAACAAAAAGTCTGGGAGACCCTTTCTAAACCTGTAAAACACTGAGCATGGATGCTCACATGTCATCCCAGCTATATGGGGAACATAAATTGAAGATTGTGGCCTAGGCTTCCCAAGGAAAGAAATACAAGACCTTATTTTTAAAAAACGAAAGCAAAAAGGGCAGTTAATGGTTCACATGGTATAATGCCTGCCTAGCAAGCATGAGCCTCTGAGTTGAAATTCCTCTGTCTCACCAAAAAAAGGAAAGAAAAAAACCTAAAGGTCCTTAATATAAACTTACTTTAAGAACTAAATTGTATATGCTGTGTATTATGAGTAATTCAATTAACAAATGAATTCCCCCATCAATATCTGTCTTCTATCTCACTAGAATTCTCTGCCAAGAAGAACACATGCAGATTTCAGACAAGGGAAATGATAATCTGTGGTATTGTCAGTTGTGAGGCTTGAATTCAGGGCCTGGGTGCTGTCACTGAGCTTTTGTGCTCAAGGCCTGTGCTTACGACTTTGAGCCACAGCTCCACTTCTGGTTTTCTGAAGATAAAAGAGTCTTACAGACTTTTCTGCCCAGGCTAGCTTTGAACTGGGATCCTTAGATCTCAGCTTTCTGAGTAGCTAGGATTACAGATGTGAGCCACCAGCATCTATTTACAGCTGCTTTACTATTATTGCTGAGACTTTTACATGTTAGCAGAAATACCTGGTGACCAGGTATTTTTAGGCTAGACATTTGTAAATCAGATCTGAAGAACAAATTGTATGTAAATTAAAATACTAACCTCACTCCACAAAAGCAAACTTCCTTTTTATTCCAAAATATATTAATCGAGTTACAACTTTGAAAACATATTCTGTTCTTTGTCAATACAGAGCACACTATATTTGTTGCTTTGAGAGCATGATTATACTTCCCGTTTCTGATGTGAATTCTTGATTCTCATGTGTTTCTTTTGTAGCTTGCATGTCAGGCAGCACTGCATGCTTTACAGCTAACAATTAAGGAACCCTGGGTTTTGTTGGGAGGTGGCTGCACAGAGACTCATTTGGCTGCATATATCAGAAACAAGGTAAATTGATCCTCTTCTGATCACCTGAATTGCCAGCAATTTTTGTTTTATGTGAAAATAAACCAAATCATAATACCCTAAGGCATTTCATGCTGTTTCTTCCAAAATCTAGCTCAGATAACTATTTTTGAAAAAAAAACAACAGGAAAACAATACTTGTAAATATAAGGTAACATCTTGCAGTGAGTTTTGCAAATCTAATCTCTTACTGAATCATTCCATTAGTACTGTCTATATGTATTTCATGTTGAAGTTAGCATTCTGCTTTCAGAAGTTCTCAGCTCAACTGCTGAAATATAGTAAGTGATGCCCACAGTAGAGTGCTTAGGTTTTACAAAATATTTCAGTACTTCATAGAGCATTGAGAACAATCTATAAAAACACTCTACTTGTTATTGTATTTTCTAAGTTGGTATCTATGTATGAGAGATTTTAATTGGAATTAACCATAATTCTATTTGATTCTATTAATTACTTAATAGATTCCAAATAAAATTCTACTAAATAGAATTTCTGGTTAGTCTATAAAAAGTTGTGCTTGGCAGTTACCAGATAAGTTTAGTGTGTTATCCTCCTGATCATTTTAATTATTAATAATCCTTATTTGAAACGAAGGGCTTTCTAAGTATGTACAGTTCACTAAATTGCATAGGCTGAGAGTTTCTGAGGGTCTCTGTAGTGGGACTGAAGGCCGAGGAAACTTTTTACTACATATCCTTCCCTGCTTTCATAAATAACCTCACACCTACTTGAAGAGAAAGCACATTGCTGAACATTTAACTAAACTCACCTTATAAAAAGCAAAATATATGCCCATCTCATACTGAATACATGATAATTATTCTGCAAATGAAGTTGAGTGAGTAGAGAAAGTATTTTGGAAGAAGGAGATACCTTAACTTGGTTTTTGGCAAAACAATACAAAACTGAGGATGTGGGGAGACGGTACAATGTAGACTATCTCACTTGGTCCACACCTGGTTACAAAACAAGAATTATCACTGTTATTAAGTAAATAAGTATGGATTCATAAACCATTATGCAGTTATTTGTTTGTTAACAATTTTTCTCTCAAGAAATATCCAAATAAACTTTTTTGAATACTGGAGCAAAGAAACAGTTTAAAGTCTTACTGTTTTTGTTAATTTGAAGAAAAGAATCTCCATTGTAATGTATTTAGGTGAAAACTGCATTTGTTTTTATTTTTTTTAATTAAACTTTTTTTCTTTATTTTCAAAGTGTGGTACAGAAGGGTTACAGGTTCATATGTAAGGCAGTGAGTACATTTCTTGTGTTTTTTAAAATTATAGTTATCATTATGACATTTTCACACATGTTTACTTCAATCATATTCACTCCCCAGCACCCTCTTTCTGGTCAGTCCATAAATAGCAAATAATCTCCTTACACTTTCATGTATTTTTTAAAATTTTAATATAGATTCTGTATATAAGAGAAAACATGGCATTTGTCTTTCTGAGTCTGGCTTGTTTCACTTAATGATCTTCTGTTCCATAAAATGACATAATTGTGTTCTTCTTTGTGTCTAAATGACACTCCATTGTGTAGATAGTACCACATTATCTGTGGCTGTTCATCTGTTGACACATACCTAGATTGATTCCATAACTTGGCTAGTGTAAATAGTGCTTCCATAAAGTGTGTGCAGATGTTTTTATTGTATACTGAGTTTTATTCTTTAAGGTACATGCCCAGGAGTGGTGCAGCCGAATCATAACATAGTTTCTAGCTTTAGTTTTTTGAGGGAACTCTATTGATTTGCATCAATATGATTTGTATAATGGTCACACCAAAGTATATAATGGGTCCACTTTCTCTACATCCTTGCTACCATTTGTTCTTATTTTCTTTGTGATAATATTCAATCAAAACCATACTGATCTGATTTGCCTTTCCTTTATAGGTGAAGATGTTGACAGACTAATTGGCCATTTATACTTTCTTTGAGAGTTGTCTGGTTCGTTTGCCAATTTTTTAGTTGGAATTTGGGAGGAGTTAGTGTCTTTTTTCATTATTTATATATTTTGAATATTAATTTTCTGTTGGATGAACAGCTTACAGAAATTTTCTGTCATTCTTTAGGCTGTTTCTTCACTCTGTTTTCTTCACTGTGCAGATGCTTTTCAATATTATGCAACTCCATTGGTCAATTCTTGCTACTATCTCCTGAGTTATTGGAGTCATATTCAGAATATCATTGCCTATATCTAAATCTTCAAGTGTTTTGTTCCATTGATTTCAAACATTCTATTATAACATTAAGATATTTAATTCACTTTTTTTTTGGTTGTTTTTTGTTTGTTTGTTTTGCCATTCCTGGGCCTTGGACTTAGGACCTGAGCACTGTCCCTGGCTTCTCTTTGCTTAAGGCTAGCACTCTGCTACTTGAGCCACAGCGCCACTTCTGGCTGTTTTCTATATATGTGGTGTTGGGGAATCAAACCCAGGGCTTCATGTATACAAGGCAAGCACTCTTGCCACTAGGCCATGTTCCCAGCCCCCAAGATCTTTAATTCACTTTTGAGCTGATTTTTATACAAAGTGCGAGACTGAGATACAGATTCAATCCTCTCCATGTTGGTCTTATTATCCCAGAACTATTGGATGAAGGTGCTGTATTTTTTCCAATGTTCATTTTTGCCATTTTTGTGGTGAATCAGATGACTGAGTGTACCTATAATGGACTAACAAAATAGTAACTTAATAATAATGTGTGCGATCTTATTCTAAACAAATCACATTTTGTTTACATAATAGTTCTTCATCTGGAACATTATCTTCAAGGGCATCCCCATGTGCATCAAAATATTAGACCATGGAGGCATTACTAGGAAGTTACTCAGAATAAGCTGATGATGGGGCTATTTTAATGCACTCATTCTGATTACATGACTAGAAACATATTTCTACCATAACCAGCCTTGTTAAGGACCAACTTTTTTGACCATCCCATTAACACTGTCCCCAAAATGAATCAAGATGAATGGATAACCTTATAAATAAGGTTTTGATCAAGTATCTTGTTGTTCTGAAACATTTCTATATTAATTACTCTTTGCTTTTGCTTTTCACTTTTAGACTTACAGTGAAACCAAAAGCATTCTCAAAGACTGTGGATGTACTCAAGCCGAGCTTCAACTAATGGCAAAAGCGTTTTGCAGTGCCCTAGAATCTCCTGCTTGCTCTTTGGAACACGATGGAGGTGAAATTCTGACTGACCTCAAGTATGGACACTTTTGGTCAGTTGAGGCGGATTCTCCCTCTGTCAGTAACTGGTCAGATTTGCTTTCAAGATGTGGCTGTGGATTACTCAATAGTCAGGAAGAACTTGACTGGTCCTTCTTAAGAAGCACACATCCTCCTTTTGCACCACCACCCTTCCTTCCACATGCAGATATGGGGTTAGCCAGCAGTCTGACCGTGGACTGCTTGACTGCCAAGCTTAATGGCCTACGGGTAGCTGTGGAGACAGCCAATTTGATTTTAGATCTTTCATATGTCATTGAAGATAAAAACTGATTTAAGAGATGACATCTTTACATTATGATACAAGCTAGCCATCGATTTAAGAAAAATATTTAGTGCATTGTTCACTCTCAGAGGTCTGCTCTGCATATTTGGGCAGAAAGAATTAGAATCTTAAGCATTATTATTAAAGACATTGTAGTTAACTTAGTGATTTCACAGTGACCACTATAAGTTCTGTAACCACTGTATAGTTAGAGTTTGGGTTTTTTTTTTTTTTGTTATTTTCTTTTTGTCAGTCATGAGGCTTGAGCTCAGAGCCTGGGTGCTAACCCTGAACTCTTTTGCTCAAAGGTAGCATTGTACCACTTTGAGCTCAGCACCACTTCCAATTTTCTAGTGGATAATTGGAGATAAGAATCTCATAGACTTTCTTACCCACGCTGGCTTTGAACCTCCATCCTCAGATTTCAGCCTCCTGAGTAGCTAGGATTATAGGCGAGAGCCACTAGTGTCCAGCTGTTACAGATTCTTATTGCTATTATTTTGACATCATTATAAGAAGGTATAAGAATTTTAACAATTTCCTAATTTATGCTCTAGTTTGGGTACATTGGGCATAGATATTTTCTAATAATAATTATATATACTTAAAGAATAAAATTAGATCCCAAAGTATCACAAAAAGTCCAGTGTGTGTTGATTAAGCAAAAGAATTATCTGAATGCACATTTAGTGAAATTTTTTTAATTAAACTTTTTTCTTTATTTTCAAAGTGTGGTACAAAGGGGTTATAGATTCATATGTAAGGCAGTGAGTACATTTCTTGTTCAACTTGTTACCTCCTCCCTCATTTTCCCCCCTTCCTCCCCCTTTCCCTCATTTAGTTTTGTTTCTCTTGTATTCCCTTCCTGTGGTTGTACCCCTGCTACCACTATATCTCATCCGAATACCCTGGATACTGTTTATACAAGTATTAGAACTGTGAAAGGGAAAGGGAATATCAAAATTGAAAGACAAAAGACAAAAAGACAAACCATTCCAAAAGCAATATTTGCAAATCCATTTGGTGTAAATCAATTGAAATTTTATTTTTTAGATGCCCTTTATGTCAGACTGCACTATTTGGTGATTCACTAACTGATGTAAAACCTGCTTTGCCTGAAATTGCTAGTTTGTGTCACAGTTGTGGTTTTTGTTATTTTGATGAAATGTGTAGTTAGGAAAAAAATCAGTTTATATAATAAATACAAACCAGCTTCTCAATTTCATCATATTGAAAGTGGGAGGGAAAGACTGATTTTTTGGTAGACCAGAGTTTCTCAGACTCAGCACTCCTGACATTTTGAACTAGAACTAGATAATCCTTTACTCTTTTGCCATTGTCTGGTGTTTTATAGGGTACTCAGCAGCACCTTTAGGCCTCTACTCACTAAATGCCAGTCGTACATTCAAGTTGTGAACCAAAAAATGCTTTCAAATGCTCCTCTGGGGAGAAAAGTATCCCTGGTTGAGAACCAAAGTTCTAGACTAGTAGAAAAAAAAAAAATGTTCTACCAAGACTTCAGAAAGCAAAATAGAAGAAATGTTATTTTCTAGCTTAGTCCATAGTGCAAAAGAAAGAAACTACAGGGGCTGGGGATATAGCCTAGTCGCAAGAGTGCCTGCCTCGGATACATGAGGCCCTAGGTTCGATTCCCCAGCACCACATATACAGAAAACGGCCAGAAGCGGCGCTGTGGCTCAAGTGGCAGAGTGCTAGCCTTGAGCGGGAAGAAGCCAGGGACAGTGCTCAGGCCCTGAGTCCAAGGCCCAGGACTGGCCAAAAAAAAAAAAAAAAAAAACCATAAGAAAGAAACTACAACTGTTCCCATACTCAGAGTAGAGACACTGCTATTTCACCATAGAATACAATTTCAATTTTTTGCAAATACAAACTATTGATAAATTGAAGAAGAAATACAGAATAGAAGAGCAATTATGGAGCTGACATACTATATTTAAACAGTAGGAAAATATGATGAAAACCTTTAGAAATTCAAGTCTTACAGTTAGTGATCCTATAGCCATGGAAAAGGTAAATTGATTTTTTTTTTTTTTTAAGTTTTTGTGCCCACCTGAAGGCTTGAACTCAGGGCCTGGGCACTATCCCTGAGCTTTTTCTACTTAAGGCTCGTGTTCTACCACTCCCCTTCTGTCCTTTTGGTGGTTAATTAGAAATAAGAGTATCATGGACTTTCCTGCCTTCTCTAGTTTGAAACTGTGATTTTTAGAGCTTAGCCTCCTGAGTAGTTAGGATTACAAGCCATAAGCCGTCAGTACCAGACAGAAATTGATTTTTTTTTAATAAAATGAAACTTTATTCTTCCAGTTCATGGAAAGTCTTTTGAAGTAGGAACTACTGTCTGACCAAAAACATTTCTAACACTTTGAACATCTAAAAAGTTACTTTCTGTACAATCAT
This sequence comes from Perognathus longimembris pacificus, assembly GCF_023159225.1. Taxonomy (NCBI): domain Eukaryota; kingdom Metazoa; phylum Chordata; class Mammalia; order Rodentia; family Heteromyidae; genus Perognathus; species Perognathus longimembris. The sequence continues at coordinate 59,530,524 of NC_063166.1, forward strand.
ATAAACATTTTCAGGTCCACATACAAACGTGATGCTATGGCCCTAGGAGTTTAAAGAAAAATTTACAATTAGCTTCTTACAAAATGATTGGGCTAGGTCCAAAACAATAAAAACAGGGCAGAATGGGAAGAGAGAGTATGAAGTAGCTGGTGGAGAAGGCAGGAAAACTGACAATAAAAACACAAGAAAATCCTGAACTTGGATTTTAGAAGCTAAAACCCAGCACAAACTAACTGAAGTAACTCCCATAGTGAAGGCGAAAAGATCTGGTGCCATGGTATACTCTACAACTAATACATCACCTGGAAGATTTGCTCTTCCAGGAGTGAAGACCTTTGTGTAGTCTATCTTGTTAGGTAATCTGACACTTAAGGCAGCAGCATAGCACAGAAAAGGTTTCAGAGCAGCCAACCCTGAACATGCATTGGCTGTGTGATTCAGGGCACCAAACTCAGCATCTATGAGCCTGTTCCTTGCTTCTGAAACGCACACAATAGTAGTGACCTTGCTATTTGGAAGGAGGGGTGGGGTTAGAGCAAACTTTGGCAAATAAGTGAATACAATAAATAAATTATTTTGTGTATGAGGCCAGGGTTTTACCTTAGGGTTAAATGATTCTGGTCTGCTCCCAGGGTTCCATCACTAATAACTCACTTCAGTCTAAAACATGGTACCAGAAATTGAATTTTTACACAATCAAAAATATGTTTTTTTTTATTCTGAGCTGAAGAAAAATTATGATGCAAACTGTTCACAATGCCATAAAGACTTCAAGCCCCATAAAATAGTTTTCTATGTTGTACTTTTATTATTTAGTCAAATATAAGAACACTTATATGAACTGTTTGGGGATGGTGCCTGGAGATCCCAAATTCGGTTTTCAGGCCCTTATATAACTTCCTCCCCTGAGTGTAGACTAGACTTAAGTCATTCTTTTGTGTCTCCCTTCAGCTCTTGCAGAACAGGAATGTCTATACTGTTTATCCTGTGCCTGCAGATTATTTTACATTGGCATGGCTCTACATTTTCACCATCATTTAAACAAAAGTTTTCTTTATCACATGTTTAAGAAGGGTATTTTACAGTTACTAATGATAGTATGTTACATAAGACTATAGCAATTGCCCTGTTTCTCCTTGGCCTGGTGAATCAAAGAGGAAGGGAGAGGGAGGGAGGAAAATTCACAATATTATTACACAGTACATTGTTTCCTCATCTTTTCCCTTTTTCTTAATAAATCATGAGCATTATATATATGTACAGTCAGTACAGATTCTACTGATATATCAGTATTTGAAGAACTGCTCAGTTATAGAAGTTATGCCATAATTTAGTTAGTGAAGTTGGTATCAATAAACATGTAAACTTTTCAGGATTTTTTTATTGATATAAGCAATAATGTAGTGAATATCTTGTATATAACCTGTCCTCATATTTCTACATATGTCCTTATGATAAATAAATACAGTATTCCTAGGACTAAGTTTATTCAAAATGGACAGGCTACATATTAAAGAGGATAGATATCCTCTTTAATAATTTTTGTAAAAATTCAAAAAAGAAAGTCCAACCAGGTGCTGGAAGCACATATCTACAATCCTAGCTACTTAAGAAGCTGTGATCTAAGGATCATTTCAAGCCAGCCTTGGCAGGGAAGTCTGTGAGACTCAAACCTTCAACAAACTACTCAGGAAAGACTGGAAGTGGCACTGTGATTCAAGTGGTAGAATGCTAGTCTTGAGCAAAAGAAGCTCAGGGACAGAGCCCAGGCCCTGCGTTCAAGCCCCAGGATTGGCACACCCATACAAATCCATTTTCAGTTATCAAACTGGAAAGATTCATTTTTTTTCATCATGATAACAAAATACTTGAGTGGAACAGCTTAGAGGAGGACTTCTTTTTGCCTCATGGTTTCTGTTTCATTCCATCATGGTAGGAAGGACATGGTGTGAAGCAACTCTCATCATGGTAAATGGAAAGTAGAGGCAATCTCTTCACTACTGGGCTTCTAAGCCTATGGAATGGTGCTGCCCACATTCAGGATAGGCCTTACACTCTTAGTTTATCTTTTCTGGAAATACATTGACAGACACATTCAGAAATATGTTTTACTGCTCTAGAAATCTCTCAGTCCAATCAAGTGGACAATCAAGATTAATCATCACAAATAATAGTACTAACAAAAGTTAACAAAAAAAAGAACAACGGTGTGGTTGGAGAGCATTGGTGCGATATTTAAAAGACATTTAAACAATATATATTCTTTCCATATAAATTAGATTCAGTCAGCCCCTTCTCAGCAAGAGCTTCTACATTTTCAATCAATAAGATTATCTTTTACCTATGCATAAGATATGTACATAAGCTCTGCTACTGGAGCCATGCTCTAGCCTTTTTTTGCTTTACTTTTTATGGATAGGATATTGAATTTTGCCTGCGGTGCACCTGGGACATTGATCCTCTTCTGAGTCTCAAGTAACTAGGATTATTACCTCACCTATCTTTGTGTGTGTGTGTGTGTGTGTGTGTGTGTGTGCCAATGCTGGGGCTCGAATTCAGGGCCTAGGCGTTGTGGCTAGCAATCTACCACTTGAGCCATAGCTCCACTTCTAACGTTTTGTTTTGGTAATTTATTAGAGGTAAGTGTCTGGCAGACTTACCTGCTTGAGCTGAGATTTGAGGACTACAGTCCTCAAATCTCAGGCAATTCAGTAGCCAGGATTTCAGAACATAAGCCACCAGTATCAGCACCTAATTTTTTTGCGATAAAAGTCTTGATTTTTTTTTTTCATGAGCTGGCCTCAGACTTCTAGCTTTTCCTTTCTACTTTCTCTATAGCTGGAATTAAATGTGTGTGCATTACACATGACCCATGGAAAGGTAAAATTTAAAGGTAAATAAATAGCCTATCTTTGTGGCCTTGATTTTCTAGACAACTGCACACCATCAAATTAACTTTGTACTTTCTTCATGGCACAATTTTGTACCTTTTTACTGATTTGTCAGTCATAAGCAACAGTACAATATATATTCTAATTTAAGAGAGCATCTGGGTGCCAGTGGCTTTCACCTGTAATCTTAACTACTTGGGAGGGTAGGATTGGAAGGTTTATGATTCCATACACACAGGGAAGGAAATGTCATGAGACCCCTTCTCAGTGGAAAAACTTGGCATGGTGGCAATGTACTTGTTATGTTGGCTGCTGTGGTATGCCTAAAATCGGTAGATTGTGGCCTGGGTGTGTAGGTGGAATGCTTAGACAGAAATCAAAACTCTATCTCAAGTATACTAAGTTTCAAAAGGAGATGTGGCTCAGAGGTTGAGTTCCCTGAGTTCAGACCCCAGTATTGAAAAAAATGAAGTGAACACACAATTTCCCTCAAGTTTTTTTAAGTAAAAATGTGTTATGGTGGTGCCAGAGATCAAACCCAAGGTGCCAAACATGCCCAGGAAATTCTCTACCCTAACCCCTATCTCCTAACTCTGTCTTGAAATGGAATGTTGAATTCATTTCCTAGGATTACTGTAAAAAATGGTTATGACTATTGTGGCCTAAAATAATAAAAATTTTTCTCTCTTAGAGTTTTAGAGATTAGAAACCCCAAATCAAATGTTGGCAGGGTTACTCTGTGAGCAAAAGCTGTAAGCCCTTTCTAGTCTCTCTAATGGCCAGCAATCATTGCCTTTACTTGGCTTGTAGAGGCATTGACGAAGTCTTTTCCTCCGCATGGCTTTTACTTCCTCCCTTCTCCTATCTCTGCAATGGATTTGAGGTCATTTATTGTCATTTTTGAGATCCTAAACATAGTTAAATTTTCAAAGGCTTTCCATGTAAGGTTGAATTCAAAGGTGCCAGAAGGGAGGACTTGGACATATCCTTTTTAGAGAAGCCATTCAATTCACACAAATGGTAAAAATATGCTTATGTGTCCAAGCTCATTAAAATAGAGCTGATTCTTTTCACGGTCATATAAGATGCCTTTACAGATTGAGATGGACAGTGAGGTTACCCTTCTCAGGTTTACTTGGTGGGCCTGGTGAACACATTCCTAATATTGTGCACATTGGGTACTTAAGGCTTATCACTAACCCTTCTCAAGTAAATCCTAACATGCTATCAATTCCATATTATTTTAGAAAGCCAAAAGGAAAATTAGGAACTTAAAATATCTGGCATGAGGCAAAACTACATGTTTATAAGTCAAGTGGAACAGCTACAAATTCTTTATTTAATCATTTCCTTGATTCTGAAGTTCTCTTGTAGGTTTAATACTTTTGGGGGGCCTAATTGTGTAATTCTCTTAGGTTATGTTATGTTAAGGACTACACACATTGAACATATTTATTAAATTTCCTTTGCACTCTTGATCTACTTGAAATAAAGATTGATCTGTTACATTCACTTTTTTTTTAATCAGTGCATCAGATAGGTCTCTGAGTACTTTGGAGGTGATTATATTACAAAGGAATTTAGTATTCTCTGAATATAAGAAAAATGAATTGAGATTTTAATCAACAAATTATTAACATTTGTTCTCAATAGTGCCCAAAATATAATCAAAACTATCATTTTGAAATTTCTCTGTTTTTATCTATATTTTTGGCAATAAATGAGTAAATGTATATGAAATAAGTTTAAATCTATTTTTATAATTATTTAAATAATTGAGATAAACTCAGGTTACTTACTAAAATGAACATAATTAAAAAGTAAAGCATAGGAACTGGGAAAGTGGCTTAGTGGTAGAGTGCTTGGCTAGTATACATGAAGCCCTGGGTTCAATTCCTTAGTACAACATAAACAGGAAAAGTGGGAAGTGGTGACATGGCTCAAGTGGTAGAGTGCTAGCCTTGAGCAAAAGAATCTCAGAGACAATGTCCAGGCCCTGAGCTCAAGCCCCAGGACTGGCAAAGAAAAAAAAAAAAAGTAAAGAATAAATTCCTGTCAATTTTTCAATAGGAATGATCACTATTCTTACTTATTTTATTTATGAATTTACTATGCATGAACATTTTATTAAAATAGATTTTTCACTTGAAGCCAAAGTACAATGGAAAATCTTATCTTAATATTAACACATTTTGTGTGTGTGTGTGTGTGTGTGTGTGTGTGTGTGTGTGTGTATTTACAGTATATGAAACCAAGGTCTTCAAAAAACAGGTGGGCTAGGCTCACACATGTAATCCTAACTACTCAGACACTAAGATCTGAGGATTGTGGTTCAAAGACAAGGCAGGAAAGTATGTGAGACTCTGATCGCCAATTAACTTCCATAACAGATAGAAGTGAAGTTGTGGCTCAAGTTGTAGAGCACTAGCCTTGAGCACAAAAGCTCAGGGACAGTACCCAGGCTATGAGTGCAAGGTCCAGGATGAGAAAAAAATATGGATTTTAGGTCTTATTAAATATTTCCTTTTGTACTTTATTAAGCATTTTAAGAAATGTGTTCATCATTTTCTACCATGAATTTCTGGTTATCCAGATTAATTTATCTTCTTATATTTGGGTCCTTTCTGGTTTTATTTCATTGTAATGATTGCATTGATATAAATACTGAGACTCTGCTGCAGAAGCAAAATATGGAACTAAATAAGAGCATTTGCAGTTTTGTTTTATTTATAGGCAGAACTGGGGTTTTAACTCAGGGCCCTGTACTTGCTTGTCCTACTTTCTTGGCTGGTGCTATGCCTCTTGAGCCATACCTCCAAGTCTGTATTTTTCTGGCTAATTGGAGATAGAGCTTCAAAGACTTTTCTGCCCAGGATGGCTTTGAATCTCAATCCTGTGATTTAGGACTACAGGTGTGAGCCACTGGCACCTTGCTAAAGAAATTAGTATGTGCATGGGTGTGTGCATGTATACACCCACATCCATGCCAGTACTGAGGTTTGAACTCGGATCTTACACTCTAGACAACTTTCTTGCTCACAGCTGATCTGCTACAACTTAAGCCACACCTCCAGTCCTGTTTTATTCATCCATGAGTCTTAATTTCTTAGAACCAGATTTTCTTCTCATTCAATTTTAGTGAAGAGATAATGAGTGCTGACAATGTCAAGATATTATGCACGTATTTTTTCTCTCCAGATTTAATCATCCATTCATTATTCAGCACCTAGCACCATAGTTAGGAATACCATCTCAAATATAAGAAGATATAATGCATGTTCTGATTAAAATCTAAACATTACCCACATATAGGTAAATTTTCATTGAGCTATAAAGGAGAGGCAACTTAATTTTTACATTGGAAATTGGGAAAGTCTTACTTAAGGAAAGACAATTGAGTTGAGATCTTAAAGATGACTAGAGTTGATTGGAATATGGGAGAAAGATGATTCTCTTCAGGAAGAAGTGCGTATACAAATGTCCTGTGGCAGAACATTTGAGTTGTTACAACCTAGAAAGGCATTTCATCACCAGATTATCAAAGAAATTATGACAGATATTTGTATCAGTATAGAAGTCATAGATGGATGGAAGAAAACTTCAGCAGATAAATCCAGCAGTTGTAATGACTATTGGGTAATAAGATAAACACCCTATTTCCATTTTTCCCACCTTGCTGACTATTGAAGGAAAGACATTGCAAGAGACGTAGTGTTTTTTGTTAACATAATGAGTTTGGGGCACTTTCCTACTAGTCAAATGAAGAGATGACTAAAGCCGATGTACATACAGGTCTGCAGCTCAAAGGATGAATCTGGATAGAAATACAGATCTGTGAGTCATCTCCTAATGAGTGATGATTGGAGCAGGTCATTCACTGACTACTCAATGTTCTAATCATACATAACTGGCATCTATGTAATATACTAGCTCTTTCATCTTGAAAAATGGAATATCTCTCCACTTGTATTTTAATCAATTGATTAACTTGTTATACTTTCTAGTTAATATTGCCTACTCCCTTTGTTGCACTTAGATATCCTATGAGTTGTCTTTCATAGGAACATATCAATGAAATTTTTATGTTGCATTTTCCATTTGGCTATGATTAATCTCTAGAAAGGTCATTGATTTTTTTTAACACTGAATTTGTATTCACACTGAAGGGTTAGGAGTGTGTGTAACTCAGGTAATGCAGCCCTTGTCTATCATGCTTGAGGTACTGAATCTAATCCTTAGCACTATAATGAAGCTACCAAATTCCTTACCAACCCCCTTTAGTTTAATGTTTTGGCCTTTGGAAATAGGCAATCATAATAAACAATGATAATTTAGTTTCTTTCTTTGGATGAGGGACCTTATTGCATTAGCTGGACTTTCCAGTAGACTTGAAGAGTAAAAGCATAACATGGACTTCTCTCATCTTTTACTGTGATTTCCCATGTTTTACAAGTTTGCACAACTGTCCAAGGAATGTCATCAATAACATTACAAAACACTTAAGTTCACAGGAAATATATAATGTATAAAATAGTTTCTAGGCTTTACTTCATACTGTGAACTTTCACAACTGTTCATGTAATGTGGACATGCCAATCATGAAGAGGAAAAATCTATTTTTTTGTTTCCCAGTTTGAGATTTGCATCCCCAAACATAAGAAACAAATTTAGAAACTATCAGAACAAAAGTCAAGCTAAATAGGGTTATATTTCTGAAAGGCTACAAAAATGCTTGTATGCAGTTAATGATGACCCTGTAGCATATACTACAAACAGCACTTCTCTTCCTGTTAATAACAGGGTGTCACCTAACTAGGGCAAAGCTTAATGAGCACTACTCTTAAAATAAATATTAATTTAATTTTCAGTGAAGTGGAAATCACTGCCTTAGTCTTAACTTTATATTTCCAATTTCTACAAAAATAAATCAGCCAGGCACCAGTGGTTCATGCCTAGAATCCTAACTACTCAGGAGATTGAGATTTGAGGATCACAGTTCAAACCTAGCCTGGGCAGGAAAGTCCTTGAGACTTCTGTCTCCAATTAACCAATAGAAAACCAGAAATGGTGCTGTGGCTCAAGTGGTAGAGCACTAGCCTTGAGCTGGAGAGCTCAGGGACAGCACCCAGGCCCAGAGTTCAATCCCCATGACCAACCGAAAAGATAAAATAAATAAATTGGTACCACAGCTGGTGGCTCATACCTATAATCCTAGCTAATCAGGAAGCTGACATCTTAGAATCTGATTCAAAGCCAGCCAGGCAGTATATGAGACTCTTCTCTCTAATTAACCAGCAAAAAGCCAGAACTGGAGGCATAGCTCAAGTAGTAGAGTTCGAGCCATGAGTGGAAAAAGTCAAACAAGAGTTCAAGGTTCTGTGTTCAAGCCCCCTAGTACTAGAAATAACTAACTAAATAAGTAACTCAGCTTAAAGGTATGTCAAATAGCTTCTGTGTTGCTCAGAATTCAAGGTCAATCAGACTGATCTATGAAGGGCCCATCATCACTCCTCAACGCATTCAGTTGGCCTAAGATTGTCAAACTTGATTCCAAGTTGTATGATATCACATCAAGTGAAATTATGTTTATGTTTATTCATTTTAATGCCAAAATGAATAAAATATTGATGACTTTGATGTGTACCTCTGTAAGTACCAACAACTATCTGCTGGAAGATATACTTTGTAAACTGTGAAACATTAGTCTAGATGGTCACCTACCTTCAGATATTTTCAGCCAAAATGCACGTGGACCTTCATAAATGATTGGATTGAGACTGTTATCTGTCCTGTACTAAACTACAGACCAAGTCACTTCCATTTTGCTCAGCTATGCTCCATTGTAATAAGAATTTTAGAAATAGTGTGCAATGTTGAGCAACTCCATAGCCATTCATGCATTTTAAACATATACAGATGACTGAAAACTTTAGATTATACAGATCAAACCCTGATGCAATTGGACTCCCAGCCAGAAAGAAAAAGTAACATGAGTTACATGAGACATATTATTTTTTCTGAATAATGGAATTATGGATGATTGCATCTTTCAACTTTTCTATATTTCTTATTTATATAATAAACTATATTACTCATACAAAGAAAAACAAAATTAGTCTGTTTTAGAAACTGATTCAAGCCAATAGGAATTACGCTCACTAGAGTAAATCTCCCTAAGGGTGGAAGTTTGGCAGATATTACTGAACTTGAGATAAATCTTGTGTTTCTTCTCAGATCTCCGTCTTCCAGCTGCTTCTCTGGTCTTTGGGGTGAAACTTGACTACCAGGAAACACACAAGGAAGGAAATAATACCAAGCAAGGGCTCACTGCCCAGTACACATAGAAGCCAGCACACAGCTCCAGTATTTGCAAAAAGATAGGGCTTTATTGCGAGGTTGACCAGCCAGGAAGTCATTTGCAGAAAGCTCAGATCTATGACCCCAACTTGATACTAAGGAAATACATTAGAAGGAAGAGAGGCGAAGCTGCTTTTTGACTGGGGTTGGAAGGAGAAGGAAATGTTTTGGCGTGCTTTTGCACTGGATGGACTATCATTGTGCCACTTCATATCATGCCATGTTTTGGGTGAGGGGTAGGTTCTGAGCTTGTGATTTCAAAATGGCATTAAATGGAAGAGTTGGAGGCTTCTGCTTCTATTCACTCTTGAAAGGCCTGTTTCAAACTATCCTTCAGTGACTCTGGAGGCATTTCCTGAGGAAGTAATCGAAATATTTGCTTCTTAAGGAATTTATGTCCAGGTACGCCCAGGCATTAGCTAGTTTTGGAATCTCAATCATGTATTGCCAAAGTAGTTTTATTGTTCTCTGATTGGCATGCACACATACCCCTATTTGCTGCATCATCTGCATTTGATCTGGTTTACTACCATTGTCAGACCATGCTGCTTCAGGAACAGGGGCCTAGGTTTATGTCCCTGCCTCTCCCTAACCCCGCTACTTTATTTTTTAGACCCATTACATGCACACTAAACCAAAGAGTTGTACTTGTTTTGCTTATTCAGGAACCATTTAAATGCCGACTGAGTACTAGATGTGGACAATAGAAATAAAAATAAAAGAACAAGCAAGTTAATGATAGCCCTCAAAACACCACTAGTTTGGAGTGGGGGCAAGTACTTAAATATCTGATACAGTACTTTGTGATAAGCGCATTGGTGAAACTGTAGGGTATATATGTGTGTATAAGCTTCCAAGAGAAAGAGAATGAGAATGGAGATGATTCTACCTAGGAGAAGCAGAGGCAGCCCAGAAAATGACCTATGGGTTGAGCCTTGGAGCACACAGATCATTGCCTTGTCTAGACAGAGTATTCAAAAGGAGAAGCTTCGTGTGGCACATCAGTCACATTGAGTGGTTATTTCTCAGTACCTAGGCACCATAAACTAACACATAGAGAGCACAGAGTTTAAGAGTGGGGATAGTTAAAAGAAGAAAATGGGAAAGAAGAAAAAAATGATAAAGAAAAATAAGGAAAGCTTCAACCTCCCCCCACAAGAAAAGAACAAAAGAAAGAAGTAATAGAGAATTTTTATTACTCTCCCTAGTAATGAAATGATCTAATGTTGCAGCTTTACATCTTTAAACCAGCCTCCAAATAGTAGATAACTAGCCAGTCAGTCCTGATCACAGGTGTACACCACCAGACTTGGTTTTTTTTAACTTAAGTAATCCTAGTAGGTGTGTGTGTGTGTGTGTGTGTGTGTGTGTGTGTGTGTGTGTGTGTAAACCTGTATTTTACTCCTGACTAATGAAAGTGAAAAACTTAACAAATACTTATTGGCCATTTAGATGTTCTTTTTAAATGTATCATTTGCAAGATACTATCTACTCAAATCCTTTGCCTATAGCTATCAGATTGCATTCTCTTTCCTGTTACTATTTGATTTATGACATTCTCTATATATCCTAAATCTTTTTAGGCACATGTATTAAGTTCACATTCATGTCATAACTATCTTTATGATGCCTTTTGAAGAAGAAAAGTTTGTAATTTTAATATAGTCCAGTTAACTCAATTCTTTCCTCTATAGTGAGATGGTCAGTGGTTTTCTATTGTTTTTAAAACCATATTGCCTGATACTATGCTACTTTTTCTGTTCTAAAAGAATATTACTTTTTTATTTTTATCTTTTAAAAAACACATAGTTCATTTGGAAATTATGTTAGTATAAGGTGTGTAGGGGTCAAATTATATATAAAATATATATGTATGTATACATGTATGTATGTATACACACATATAAATATACATATATATTCATTTGGTCAAGTATCACTTATTGTAAAAAGACTGAGTTTTTCCACTGCCTGGCAAATCCATCACATACATATATGTACATAAAATACATAATATACATAATGTACATATATGCATATATCCTATATCTATGTTATACATGTACATATGACACATATATACATATACTCCATACATATACACATCATACACACATCATATATATGTAAGATAAACACATATATCACGTGTATTGTGCATGCGTATATATACATATGCAGACATTTGTCTATACATATACATACATACATACATATTAATTTCTGTTAATTACCAGTATTTGATAGGAGACAGGGAGAAAAGAAAGTGTTTATGTTTACACACTTCCAAATTTTTGAATGCATTTATTCCAATTACAATCCCTCAATGCTCCACATTTGTTCTCACAGACAAGATGATGGATGGCTTCTGGAATTTTCTTCCACCTCCTAATATACATTCCTTCCCCTGCCTTAGATGGAAAAATGATCAAAACCATCTTACCATAGAAATAGAAATGCCCTATAAGTTTGAGTTAGAAACACCTAGCAACATAGACAAAGTTAAACAAAAGCCACAAAACAATCATTTATGAGGGAAGCGAAAGAAAAAGATGCCTGTACAATATTATTAACAACCAACATAAATTCCTTTGTGTGCAATAAAACAAAAGCTCTCCTGCCTCTACCTTTCTTCATTACTTCTTAGTTTTTCTTGCTTTGAAATCTACCCAGAGGAATAAATGGTAGGCATGAGAACAGTATCAGCTACCATCAGTGTGAGTGAGAGGAGCAGCCCAGGGAGCTCAGAGAGACAGGAAGAGAATGAACTGCAGGGATTTATTTCACTTCTCAATTTGAAAGCCTCAGCTTAGAAATTACAAGGCTTGGCTTAAATCATTTTCAGTCTCAAAAGGATAGAACAGAAAATCATCAGTGACAGGCAATTGTCCAAAGCAGAACATTTAGGAGAGGGCTAACAATGTTTTCCGAGTGAAAGGTGCTTCCTGATGAGATGAGAATATTTTAAAACTATCTGCTTAAGTCTTAGTTTGGTTTGATTGCTGACAATTTTACACTTCCATGCTCAAAATGGATAATGAAGATTTATCACCCAGTGTCTAGAAGAGATACTTAGAAACTACTTTTTACTAAAAGCACTGACTTTCCACTTGGGCCTGCAAATGTCCAAAAATAGTTAAAAGCATGTGAGCCATTCTCTCTGGCAGTCAGGTTGGATTCCGGGAACAAAAGAATTGATCAATAAGCACCTTGTGGCAAGAGTGTAATATGCCTCTAAACCCTTCTCATTGCACAACGACTAGCACTTTTTTATCTGACAAGGTCAGTCCTGGGAGGAGCCACCAAGCCACACTTTTGATGCTATTGTGGAATTATGCACCGTCAGATCCCGACATGGATCCCTTTCTCCCCGATCTCCTGGGGAAAATGCTTGAACCCCAAAATCTATGAAAGAGCACTCGGCCTTGCCTTCCGCCGGCAGAAGGCCAAGGCGTACTCTTATGGAAATACGCTAAGTTGAGGAAAGGTTGCTGAAGCCTCCCCGGCCCCGACCCCTTCACATGTCAGGAGCGGAGGTGGAAGAAGGCATCAGGGAGACGCTGTGATGGTTGAATGGGTCTCAAAGGATTTAATTGGGAGGGGGGTTTATATAGCGGCAATGGCGGGAAAGGGAAGGACTTGGGCCATTGGCTAAGCCGAGCTGCCCATCAGGTGATGTCATGAAACTTCCTTTGTGGGCTGGACAACCCTATCATGATGGCAGGCATGTGTTCGTCCCCCAGGGGCGGGGGGCTTCTTTTCCGGTTGAGGCCGGAAGGTGGGAGGGACTCGCTGTTACACTGTCCCAGGGCTGGGGAAGGGCAGCATCTCGCTCTTGGCGCCCTTCCCCCACCAAGACCAAAACTGAGTCCCCAACAATGCACCTCTTTCCCTCTCCTTCAATTCTTCCTTTATTTAAATCTAAAGCTGTGCTTGGAATATGGCTTAAGGGTAGAGTGCTTGTCTTTCATGCATGAAGCCCTGGGTTGGATTCCTCAACACCACATAACAGAAAAAGGCAGAAATGGTGCTGTGGCTCAAGTGGTAGAGTGCTAGCCTTGAGCAAAAAGAAGTTAGGGATAGTGCACAGGCCCTGAGTCCCAACCTTCAGGACTGGCAAAAAATAAAAATAAAAATGAAATAAAAATTTAAAAAACCTAAAGTGTATCCCCCTAAGAGGGCTGAAATGCTTCCTTCCCTTAGACTGCAGCTGTATTTCAATAAATCCGTTTTATCTGCCTCATATTGCTACTTGTTTCTTTGGCTAGTGTGGCTTATCACTAGACCCAATATGTTGGAACCCTGGTAGATAAGCCCCTGGCCTAAGACTCTGGTTACATTTCTTTTAAATGCTTAGTATGAAAATGTCATACTAAAACACCAAAGGAAGCATCTTTCATTTCTATCTTTGTGCCAGGAGAGGAAATTTCACAAATAAGAAAGAAAAATCCAAAACATTCATCTAAAGAGAATTCTAGCCAACTAGATCAGTCCCATCTTTTAACAGAAGAGGAAACTAGAGGCCACAAAGATGACAGGATTTGTTCAAGATTCTGCAGGGAGCAAATAAAAGAACTGGGAACACATCCCAGTTTGGTGAATCAACTGAGTTCTTATAGCCAAGATAAGAAAAGAACAAACGCCAGGCACCAGTGGCTCACGTCTACAATCCCAGCTACTTGGGAGGCTGAGATATGAGGTTTGAGTTTGGAAGTCAGACAGGGCAGAAAAGTCCCTGTGAGGTTCTTACCTCCAGTTAACCACCCCCAAACTACAAGTGTCTCTGTGTTTCCAAGTAGTAGAGCATTAGCCTTGAGCAATGGAGATCAAGGACAGTGCCCAGGCAGCACTCTGGAAGGAAAATTTCATTCATGGGAAATCCTTTTGTATCAACTATTCATGGTGCAAAAACTATCATGTAGTTGATGGTATAAAACAGTAATAATGAGGAGTAAGGATGTATCTTCATGGCACAAAGCTTTTCTGGTGTATACATGACACCCTGGGTTAGATTCCCCAGACAGTGAAGAAAAAAAAGGCAATCCTTTAATGATTGCTAATGAGATTGAAACTGCAATTCTAAGCCAGGCAGTTTTAAGCCAGAGGGCCTAACCCAAAGGTTTCAACATGTCAGTCTAGCCCCTTGCCTCAGTATGCCAAGTAGAGAGACAAGTGGTGGTAAAGGGCAGAGGTTCGTTGCCGCCATAGAAAGAGGTAAAATAAGCATTTCAGCCCATCTTAGAGGCATGGACATGAGCTTTAGGGTTTTGGAAAAATTATTATTATCAGTAAGTAGTTGTACAAAGGAGTTGCCATTTCACAAAACAGTTCCTCTAGATCAATATCACCCTTTTCAACATGTTCATCCATCTTTCCCAGTCTCTCTCTTCTCTTATTTCTCTTAATTTTGTATGATATATGTTAAATTCTTGATTGCATTCCCCTCCTACTTCTCCTCTTCATTAGTCTACCCTTCTCCCTGGCTTTAGGTTTAAATAGAGGAAGAGTGGGGCAAGTGTGGAGAAGTATGCATAATGATTAAATAGTCTGATCCATTGAGATGGTGCAGTCTGGTGGTCACAGTTGCTGAAAGGTGTAGTGTAAGGTATTGTCCAGTTTATCTCAGTATTGATTTCACCAGGCCTGGTCTTGATTTAAAAAAAAAGTCCCTGTTGCCTCTAGTGTAGCTTTGATTCTTGTCAGAAAGTGTTCTTAATTAGTCCTGTCCTTCCTGTATTTCAAGGTGACTACTGGATAAAATAGACAGGTACAATAGAAGACAGGATGTCTAGCTTTTCTCTTGCATTTAGTTAACCACTGGACATTTACAAGTCCAAATGAGGAGTCAGGCAGTTTGGCAAAAACATTTTCTAAGTACCTATGTCAGAACTCTAGTCAGAGGGTAGTGGTAGCCAGAGAGTTCTTGAAAATATCCTCAGTCACACGTCGTATGATTTATGCAGTTGTCCTCTGTCATCTTAGTAGAAGCTGTCAGACAGGTATCTATATATGACTTGACCTTCTCAACAGCATCTCAGCTACGTTTTATGAGCAAGTGTCCTCAGAGAAACCAATCAGAAGTTGTATCACCTGTTATAACTTACTTCAAAGTCACTTTGTGTCATTGTGACTGTAGTCATAGCACACACAGATTTAAGGAAGAGGAACATAGACCTGTCTCTCCATGGAAGAACTTGTGGAATGGGAAATAGAGTGGTAGCCATTTTGGAAAATGCAGTCTGACCAATTGTGGTTAAAAATGGCAATATATCTGGTTTTGTTCCCAGTTCCTGACACAAAGCTTCAAAAACCCTCATAATTTTCTGTGATAGGAGACGATTATTATAATGAGGGCATTCTTGGTGGGATCTTAGTGTTACATTTTTAGCAGTTGGGAAGACTAGGTGATTAAAAGGTTGAAACTTTGGGCCAACCTGACCTCAAGTAGGGGAGAAAAGAGGTAGATCGAGTTCAATCACATATCAACGTTTTATTTAATTATGCCTAAGTAATGTAATCCCAAGAAAAACTAGACATCAGTACTTTGCAGTTTGCATACACATTGATGTATACTAACTGCATAGAGTGCATAGAAGCTCTTAAATCACTCCTTTCAGAGGCCTTGGCCTTCATAGCTCTTCATTTAGCTGTCTTAGATTGTACTCTTTACAACAAAACTATAGTTGTGTGAATAGCACTTTTCTGGGGCCTGTAAATAATTCTAAAATATTACCAATCCTGGGGCATGGGAGTCCTTGAATTTGTACCTGGCTATTCAGGAGTTTAGGAAGCCTGAGGTTCCTATTTTGGACTGGTGTATGAAGTAGCAGCAATCTTACAGAAGATTAGCTCTCAACCTGTGGAGTCCACACTAACCGTGGGTTGTTGATGTCAGACTGAATTGCAGAACACTTCTTGATATCAAAAAACAGACATCAGAACACACACCCTGGGACTTTGGTTCTCCGTCAGCTACCCAGTTTTGTTTGTTTAGCTTTTTTTTCTTGTTTGTCATCAAAGAGAGTTTTATATACATGGTACCTACTCCACACGCTGGAACAGCTTACATGTATCACAAATCCACCTAACTATTGAGAGGAAGGAGATAAACCAACTTGCTTCAACTTTCCGCAAGACTCTCAGAATTGAGAGTGTGAGACCAGGGGAGCTGGGTAGGGAGGTGTGAGCTTAACCAGAGATGGAAGCCCTACAGATATCATTTGACCCAGCATCTTGGGAGCTCCTCTGATTCAGTACTTAGGATCAATGTTAGAGGAGTATAAAATGCTAATTTTGGCTGAATGTCAACTGGCCCTTTATTAAAATAAATATTTGAGATGAAGTCAAATATCACCAACTTTATGTGAACTTGTGGGCAAGGATATTTTCTTTAGAAACTCACAGCCTGAATGGAATTAATTAAATACAGCACTTAAAGATTATTTATTTAATGTTATGAATGCTTATCATTAGTAAAGATTAAAACTGTTTAACATATTTTTACCTTTTTCATCTTATTTAAAATTGAAGAAACATCTGTTGACTCAGAAAAGACATTATATTATCCCTATGGATATTGTGTTCATCAGACCCTCATGGTTTTGACAAAATCTTCAAAAAGAGCAACAGAGAGAGAGAGAGAGAGAGAGAGAGAGAGAGAGAGAGAGAGAGAGAGAGAGAGAGAGAGAGCTGCACCCTTACCCACATTCATGGCAGGCCATCCCTTTTTTTGTCAATACTCTTTGAAAATATCCTTACAGATACCATCTATCAAAAGGTATGATCTAATATTCTAGGTGTTTCATCAAAATGATAATGAAGATCAACAATAATTCTGATCTAACTGAAGTATTCTTGTGTAATATAGTTGTATTGGATAGGGATTTATTTTCTTTTTCATTTAACCATTTGAAAGTGAATGGTAGGCAGGCACTCTTATATTGAGCTATACTGCCAGCCCCTAATTATTGGAAAGGCTTTTATCATTGACTCTTCATAGAATTAACAGCTTTGATGACCATTCATTATGGTAACACTTTTTTCAGTTATTTATATATATGATAAACATACTGACAGAATTTTAGCATACAAAGTTCACAAAATGATTTTCACTTCATATTATATATAAATGCCTATATAAAAATAGATTACATACAAATAAATGCTTACCTTTATTCAAATTGAATATGAAGGGGACCGCTTTCAAGCCTACAAAGCAGTCTTACCTGACACAGCTGCTGCCATGTTCCCAAGCAGCTTTGCCCCCTAAAGAGGCTGTCAGAGCACCCACAACCAGCCTGTGTCTCAAAGCCTTGCCTCATCCCCATAGGCCTAACTGACCAGGCTGCCTTTGTCCTGCCTAGAAATTCTGGTCAGGCCTGTGCCTAGAGGGGAACCAATAACAAACACCGGGACAGCCACTCAAGGGCATGCCTCTGAGAGACAGGCAGCGAAGAATTCACCATGTGTCCTGATAAATCCATAGATCCTCAGCAAGAAAGAAATATAGACCGGTTTCTCTTTCCTTGCTTTTTTCCCTCACATTTTCTTTTCTTTCCTTTACTGTCCTGACTGTGTAGTAGCCATACTGTGCCCTTTCGCATACATCCCTCTCCCTATCTCTCAGATTCTTTCCTAGCCCCATTGCTCCTTTTATTTTTATTACCTCATAATTTTTTTAATTCTGGTTTTCCCCATAAGAACCATAGTTCCTTTTTTCTACAACTTACAGGGAATGTGGTTGAAATTTCCAGCTGCTTTATAGTATGTTTAAATATCTGGTTTACATTTGAATTGTTGACTTTGTTACTGAGGTTTGTTTCCTCTCTCTGATTGGCAGTAAAAGAAGCATCCACCAGAACAGATGTGCCAACACGATGTTTGAGAACTAAGTTATATGAAAAAGCAATCCAATATGACTCCTGCAAAAGTTCTTGATAATGCAACAACTGAATCCACCCACCAGTACCAAAATGAATGAAATGGCATGGTGGTAAAGAGCTCAATTTTTCTTCTTTTAAAAATGATTTGTGAAGCTGGATGCTGGTGCCTGTCATCCTAGCTACTCAGGAGGCTGAGATCTGAGGATCATGGTTCAAAACTAGCCTGAGTAGGAAAGACTGTGAGACTCTTATCTCCAATTAAGCACCAATAAAGCTGAAAGTAGAGCTGTGGCTCAAATGGTAGAGGGCTCACTTTGAGCACAAGAGATCAGATACAGCTCCCAAGCCCTGAGTTCAAGCTCCAAGATGGGTACCAAAAAAAACCCGAAAAGCAGATGAATAAAATAAGGAATCAGTTCAAGACCTGGAAAAGAAAGTCTGCAATGTGGGTAAGAAATTTAGCAAAGAGGGTCTGGGAATATGGCCTAGTGGCAAGCGTGCTTGCCTAGTATACATGAAGCCCTGGGTTCGATTCCCCAGCACCACATATATAGAAAATGGCCATAAGTGGCGCTGTGGCTCAAGTGGCAGAGTTATCCTTGAGCAAGAAGAAGCCAGGGACAGTGCTTAGGCCCTGAGTTCAAGGCCCAGGACTGGCAAAAAAAAAAAAAAAAAAGAAAGAAATTTAGCAAAGAATTTGAGGTTTCTGACAAAACACCAAACCAAGCAATAAAACCCCCAAACAATAGCTCTGTAAGTTGGGTTGTGGTGGTTCCTATCTCTAATCCTCTCTACTCAGAGGACAGATAAAAGGCAGAGAAGGATGTTTACTGTGCAGCATAGGAAGAAGCAAAGTAAGCACCTCAGCCCATTTTTTTGAGTCCAACCTTAACCTTAGGTTGAAACAGAGGAAAAATGGGGAGTGGCACTGTGGCTCAAGTGGCAGAGTGCTAGCCTTGAGCAAAAAGAAGCCAGGGACAGTGCTCAGGCCCTGAGTCCAAGCCCCAGGACTGTCAAAAAAAAAAAAAAGAAAGAAAGAAAGAAAGAAAGAAAGAAAGTGGGGTTAAAAAAAACGGGGTAAATGTGTGATTATGAAACAGTCCCTGCCACAGGTATGGACAGAGGTAGAAGGGTTTGGCTATTGTCTTAGAGTTGAGTCAAATGAGTTCTTGATATGAAAATGTCATTGCTCTCTGCCAAGTGGTATGTCCTGAGGAAATCTGCTGTTTCCTTTCTGGGGTGTGTGTGTGTGAGGGGGTAGTTTTAGACACTCACAGTGAAGGTGTTATTGATCATCCCTATCCTTCATCAGATTCAAGGTGGTTACAGAAGAAGGAAAGAATCAGAATAAAAGAGACATTCAAAATGGATGCTTTTAGTTACCCTTTGGAGGACTTAGTGCTTTTTCTTTCCTTTTCTTTTTTTAAGCAAAAGAAGTAATGTACATACTTCTTATATTTTGGGGATAATATTACTATTTAGCCATTCTTCAAGTTGTGAGACTACTGCTTAAATGTAATCCAAATCCCACCAGCTGCTAAACAAATTCACCACTCCTTTTAAAGAAGAATTTGTTGGCACTAGTGTTTGAAATCAAGGTCTTGAGCTTTTCTCTGCTTAGTTGCTACTCTACCACTCGAGCCAAACCTCCAGCTCTGCTATCTGATGTTAGAGACAATCCTATGGGCCTTTCTGCTTAGACTGGCTTCACACTTCTATCCTACAAATCTCAGCCTCTGAGTAACTAGTAACTGATTACAGATGTATTCCACTGGTGCTGGGTTTGAGGAGGAATTCTTGATGACAACTCCACGACCCCAGGTGTACTCTGGGATTTGAAAATTTTGGATTGTAGACGGGTGATGGAGTGCATACCCTGTTCATCTCTTTAGATCACAAGTGGAATCTAGGAAAACATTTTGTAATAGAAACACTTACAGCTCTGCGGTGCAACACAAAATTCTCAGTAAGTAAGATAAATAGACATTACAAATAGCCTCATGTGAGTTCTGGTTTTACTGTTGAATTGAAAACAAACTTTCAGTTTTTGGAGCTTTTTCTATTTGAATAGTACAGATAAGAGATTGTGATTCAAATGAGCAGATGCAAGTTGATGTAAACCGTTAAAAGAGAATGGGCATCAAGTGGGTAAAACTGAGGAGAAACAAATGAAGCACAGCAGTCGGTAACACTGAAAAAGCTCATTTACCACATTTCTTCCCATGAACAAGTAGAATTTGGATGAAAATTGTCTAGCCCCCTAGGAGCCAGGTTCAGAGACCCTACTAAGAGAGCCTCAATAAAAAAGAAACTATTTTGGATTGGGAGAAGGAATTTATGGGCGAGGTGGAAACGCAAGGAAGTTATAAAGAGCTTTGGGAGCCTCAAGAAATGGCATCTTGTACATGAACTAATTGTTGCCAAGCTGATTCATCCCCCAAGCAGTTTACAGCTGGTTCTATTTTATTTCCCCCATTCTTTTAATTCATCTGCTTCAGTGCATTAGTGGTGGGAGGTGCAGGATGTCTTAGCCCACCCAAGGAGAGACCCGTTGTTCCAGGAGCCTTTTTTTTTTTAAATCTTATGACCTTTTCTAGGATCTTATAATTTTGCCCTCATAATCCTGGGGTCCATTTCTGCCCCTTGTCTGTGTTTCTTCTTCTTCTGTTCTTCTTGGGTCTCCTCTGATTATTTAATTGGCTTTGCTCAAGCTCATAACAAGTTACTTTCTGAAAAGAAAAATGGGAAATAGGAGACTGTAGCCTCTTTTAGTAATCTTATGCAACTATTTTTCCTTTTTATATTCTTGAGGATTTTCTTTTTGGCATTGTCTTTTACTAGTGAATCAAAGCAGTAATGTGATAGATCAAAGATAAGTTAAAGAGCCAAAAGTAAATCCTTTGTCCTTATAGATACTTAGCTGAACAGAAGCACAAAGCACTTCAGAAGTTAAAGTTACTTTAAAGTAAGGGACAAGGTCTTTTATAATGTAAATGTTATCCATGTATGGCTTACCATACATCATAAGAGATAAATGACTTCAGCCACTACCCCCATTTTCTTGGCAAAGGCTTCTGTTGCCCTTGTGCCTTCCTTAGTGTATGGGAAAGATGCTGCAATGCTGTAAGCATCTTTTATTATAAAATTTGATCTTATTCCTGGGTTCCAGACAGAGAAAACTCTATGCCTCTTGAAATCTTTGGAGTAAGGAAAATGTCTTACTGAATGCTGATAAATGTCTTCTCCAACTGAGAAACTGTGAACCGATCATTTTGCAGTTTTATGCAGGCCCTATTGTGTTGGAATGTCAAGTGCTGCTTAAGCCTTCTGTCTGTACATCTTGGTAAATGCACATGAACATTTTGGAGGTGTTCCATTGGGCATGTACCTGGCAGCTCTAATTGATGCTCCCTAGTAATTTATAGATTTCTAAAGTGGTTGCACAAGTTTACCTGCTCTCTGAGAAGAACTTCGGCAAATACATAGCATTGGGTCAGCCCAGCAAGCAGCCACCTGTGGAAGTCAGATAAAACTGTAGTAAAGTTCTAGCACCCCTCTCGTTTTCTCACCAAGTGTTTAATATCTTTTGGAGACATAGGTCACTCCTTTAGTTCTGTTTAATGAGGTTGCAGAGCTGATCTGAACAGCACCAGAAGGCTTTGCACTAAGATACATAATCTCTTCCAAAATTTGCATTTCACTTAACAATATCATTTCGCTTTCAAGAAGTTCACCTAACCTCTGAATACCTAAGGTGTTATGGGAGAAATATGTATTTATTCAGTTTCATTTGTCACAAGGAGGAAAAAGAAAACACTTTACTAAAAAATATGCTATTTGTAAAATAGAATTCTAGAAGTATCAGGGGACATTTTTCATTCTTTTCTCTTTTTAAAAAATCTTTGCCATTACAGAAACATCCAGGGATTTATAAAAACCCTTTCAGACTTTCATTTACATTGCATCTATGTTGTGGTTCCTCCCATGTTACATAATTGCGGAGTAGAAAATAAATAGGTAGATAGTGAAGTTCTTACCAACTAAATGTTTTTAGGCCTGAGTTTTTAAATTCTGGGAATTAAATGTGCTATTTGGTGGTCTTTCCATATGAAGTGTAAAGTATGCTTAATAAATTCAAATTAGAAACTCCTCTTATGTTTAACAATCAGGACTAAGACATATGTAGAAGTATAAATTCCAAGATGTATTAATTACTGTTTCTGTTAAATTGTAGAAGTTTAAATACCAAGATGTATTAATTACTTTTCTGTTAAAATTCCTTAAAGTTATTATTATGCTTATGACTCATGGTGCCAATATTAAATAATTCTGATTCTGATTCTGGGCATTGTTTCTGCATACAGCATAGAAACACATACCTTTCTTCTCAGGCACTCGCTGCCCACTATCAACCTGTTCTCACTAAACTACAAGCTTTATTATCATTTCTATATTTTCTAGTTTATCTCTGAAGAATACTTAGCAGAATATATACTATTAAAGATGATTGAATGGTGGCAAGAGATTTTGGAGGGAC
The DNA here is from genome assembly GCF_023159225.1 of Perognathus longimembris pacificus. Taxonomy (NCBI): domain Eukaryota; kingdom Metazoa; phylum Chordata; class Mammalia; order Rodentia; family Heteromyidae; genus Perognathus; species Perognathus longimembris. Next base: position 59,553,191 of record NC_063166.1, read on the forward strand.
CAAAAAATAACATCAAGCAAAGTATAGACCTTTCTGTACTAATAGCAAAAAAGGAGCTGAACTTTGAGCCTAAGTTAACTGAATTTTGTAACACACTTTTTAGATTACATTAGTTTCATCAGTACATTTACACACATATTTATAATATATTCTAATCAAACTCACCCCTCTATTATTCTACCTTCCCCTCTTCCTGCTTCCCAAAACAATATCAACAGGTTTCATTTTTCTATTGTACAGTTGCAAAAGTATATTACCATATTCACCTTTTTCCATTGTTCTTATCAGCCCAACCCCCTCCCACTAGTACTCACCCCCAGACAGAGCCTGTTTCTGTTCCTCTTCCCTGAATCCCCAACTAAAAACAGTTTTCATTGAGGTTCTTTATACACACACACACACACACACGTAAAATGTGTTTCAAAATTATTTTCATCCCTTCCCCCATATTCTGTTTATCCATATGTGTGTATTTATAATTATACATACAGATATACATGTACACATGTGTAACTATGCCTCAAGCAACACAATGTGAAATATTGCTCGAGGGATGGAGAAATATGGTAGGCTTTCTGAGAGATGATCTGAGCCTCTTTCTTCAAATCCTAGAAAATAGCCTCAGCAAATATGTTGTGGAAAACTATAGAAAACTAGATAGAAAACTGCTAATTCATAACAAGTTCTCAGTATTGTTTCATGTACCCAGAGCATCTAGAAGAGTTGGCAATATTAAAATTGCTTAATGTTTCTGGAACTCAGTTTTCTCAAATATAGAATAAGAACAAGAAGCTTTTTCTCATCTCTTGGGGTTATGAAGGTCAAATCAAATGGTTGCCTTTAGTATTAGCTTTTGTGCACATTTATTCTGTCTTTTTTGGTCAGACCCAACTTTCCTGAGTAAGAGGGAGGGGCACCTACTCCTGCAAGCCAGACTTTTCAAGAGATGAGAATGAGTCTGTTCCTTCAGGAAGCAAAGCTATCAACTAATTTATTACAGACTGAATTTGATGAAGGCCAAGGAGAAAAATAACTTTTGGACCCAGAAATTCTCTAAAGAACTTGTTGGATTTAATCTTTTATAAATAACTTAAGAGTGGTTTCCTTATTGTTTGCAAATTTAGTCCCATGATAGAGCTCAAAGTCTACCACTGTTAACTCTATGTCTAATAACTATTTACCTCAGTTGGGTCTATTTTGTTTTGTTTTTCATTTGTAGAAAGAAGAAGCAGTTCTCTACCAAGGAACCCCAAGTGAGTTTGGATTCAACCTCTGTGCAACTCTCTGCACTATTGGGTTACATTCCAACTGTGCTCTTGGCACAACTCACTTTGGTAGTTGTAAGAAAATAATTAATTTTTGCACTCTCTCTCCTTTTTGTTTTAATTGATTTAAACACAAGTTTTGGTGACCTGAACAGATTCCCTTGAATTCGCTAATTTCCATTCCCTTTGTTTGGTGACCCTAGTGTCTTGTCTTTCCTTCTTTTGATGCAAGAATATCCTGAACGACTCTGTACAGCCTACTGATACCTGTAGTCTACTTATATTGAAAGCACTGTGGATCGGTATTAGATCTTTTATGGACTGGATAGTACAGTGTTACATTTGGGTTGCTTGTTTCAGTCCTAAAACATTGGGTGAACTAATTGACATATTGTGGCTTTATTGTCTCAGTGACTTAAAATCTGGTTGCTACTATTATTTTATACAGATTAGGAGGTCAAAGAACACATAGGGTGACTTCTCCAAGCTCTGAAGTCAATTTTTTGAGATCAAAATCTTGAAATCTGATTCATGTTCACAAGTTTGCACAGTCTCCTAAGCTAAGAATAACCCAATTAGTAATGGAATAGGGGAATTAAGTGTATGATGGTGCTATTGGCTTACATCTGTAATCCTAGCTACTCAGGAGGCTGAGATCTGAGGATCTCCGTTTGAAGTCAACTCAAGCAGAAAAGTCTGTGACATTCTTATCTCCAACTAGCCAGCAGAAAGCCCGAAACAGAGACATAGCTCAGTTGGTAGAGCAGCTGTCTTGAGCAAAAATACTCTGAGTTCAAGATCCAGTACCAGCACAAAGGGGGAAAAACATGAAACACCTTTTGTGCTAATCTGTGAGCCTGTGTGAATCCACCTCTTGCTCCACCAGTTCCTCTAGTGAATAGTTCTGAGCAGGAGGACTGAAGTAGTATATCTCATTGGACCAGCCATTAGTTCCTGGGAACTGTTCAGCATGTACACCTGTACATCACATATGAATGTAAGAGTGAACCCTTGACCAGTGAAGGCTGGAAGGCCAATGAGTGCATAAAGCATTTCCTCATTTATGCCTAAGATATATTTCAGGATCTCAGACACAAGTCACTGTACTTTATAGAACTGCCTCTTTTATTGACCTATCCTTGTTTTGTTTTTCCCTCATTCACTGATGCCTTCTTCAGATGCCACATTCTTTCTCTCTGAGATTATTTTCCAAAGAAACTGCCTGAACTTTTCAGTCTCTGCTCTCTAGGAAAACCAGGCTACGACAAAATACTCTTACCTTTAGCCATAGGGATGTTGATATTACCTTAATGACAAAACGTCACTGGCATAAATAGACTCTCACTGAATCGAACACTTCCGAACAACCCTGATTTCTGGTAAAAGAAAATATGTTGGAACCAGTTAAAATTGTTGTACATCATGACATTGTTTGAAAGGAATGACCTTGAACTAGTGACATTTGAAATGCTAAGTTGTATGGTAATTGGAGAATTAACATCAGTGATGAATGTTCATTAGAATTTAAGGAAAAATTAACAGATTTTAGAGTGAATAAGATATCCTTTTATGCGACTTTAAAATATGTTTTGTTTTATGACTGAAGTATTTAGTATAACTTTTTTTATAAGAAAGGTAGGTGCTACTATCTCAATGATTGTAATTGCAACTGAGATGACTGAGGCTCTAGGTTAGCCAGGACAAAAAAACTAAACATTAAAATTTGTCCCCATCTCAGCAGAAAAAAAAACTGGGAAAAATGTTAGATGCCTGTCATCCCAGCTACTTGTAAGAAGCATAAAAGAGGAGAATCATTTTTTAAGTTGGCCAAGACAAAAAGACCCTATTTTAAGAATACCAGAGCATAAAAGACTAGGAAGAATAATGGCTCAAGTGATAAAGAGCCGCCCAACAAGCAGAAACTCTTAAGTTCAAACTACAGTATCATAAAAAAACTTTCATAAGTTGTTTCCTGGTGAAAGCAGGTCACTGGCCATACCATATTGATGTTTACATTCTTACCATTTGGTGCCTAGAGTATGTCACATTGAACAAATGAATGTTGAACTCAGCCCATGCTAAAGACCTCACTCAGGCAATAAGAATTGCCTAATAACTAGGGAAGTGTTAACTTTCCAAACAGGATATGAGCTCTAGATTTCCAGATAGGATATATTATTTTTTCAATGAGGATGATAGAAGGAAGGCATTTTGGATTTTATGACCTTCAGATTTCTCTTTAGCTCTTTGAATAAATTGCAATTGTGCCCATGGCTGCAATGCACATTGATCTGTGAGCAAGGAGTCTGCTAAAATAAAACAGTATCTCAATATCTCAAAGTAAAATAGAACAGTATTCCGATTCCTAGCTAAAATACAACAGCATTCCAATTTTTTTTCTGAATAATTACTTGTCAAAGTGATGTACAGAGGGGTTATAGTTTCATACGTAAGGCAGTGGGTACATTTCTTGTACAATTTGTTACCTCTCCCTCATTTCCCCCCTTACCTCCTCCCCCTTTCCCACTCCCTCCATGAGTTGTTCAGTTGGTTTAGACCAATGGTTTTGTAAGTATTGCTTTTGGAGTCTTTTGTCTTTTTATCCTTTGTCTCCCAATTTTGATATTCTCTTTCCCTTCCCTACCAGTATCAATTTCTTAATCAGCATTCTGGTTTCCTCAACTTTTGATAGTGCCACTGATTATCTGATAATGAGGACTAATTGATAGTCAAACAAATGAACATACAACAAACCAATACTAAAGGAGAAATGTTTTTAAAGTGTGTATGTGTGGGTATGTTTGTCTCTCTCTGTGTGAGTCTTTGTATGCATGCACATTTGATTGTATATGTTTCTTTTTTAAGACAGGTTTTTACCATGTTGTCCAAGCTGAACTTGAAAACTCTTGGGCTCAAGTAATATTCTTAACTCAGACTTCTGAGTAGCTGAGACTGAGACTAGATAGGTTTGTGTACTTGTGATTGTGATATTTTGTTGACCCTCATGGTGTATAAATTTAATGATCTCAATATCCACTTAAAATAAACATACCTAATTTTTGTGCTCACGTATTATTTGGGTGATTAACATAAAATTCCAGCTGTGTGCTGGTAGCTTTATGCCTGTAATTCTAGCCTCTGAGGAGTCTGAGGTATGGAGGATTATGATTTAATGTTAGCATGGCCATTAAAATCTTTTAGGCTCCATTTCCAAAATAACCAGCAAAATGCAGGGCTAGAGGCTTGGATCAAGTAGTAGAATGCAAGCTGAGCAAACAAGCAAAGCAAGCCAGCCTCAAGTTGAACACCAGAGGATGAGAAAGAGAGATGGTGGGGGGGGGGAGAGAATGTAACATTAAAAGATTTAATCATATTCCACATTCCAAGATTTCATCATATTACATAAAAGCTTTTTGGCTTCTAAATGCTGTCTGTAACACTACAATTCTAAAGACAGCTTAGTGATTATCAGTCAGCTAGAAGAGTAAAACTCTGAAATGTTGAACAGAGCATGGGGTGACAAATTAAATTCCATGGAACTAATAACTTGGTGCTTAGAAAGTGCTTTACATTTCAGAAACCTATAGTGTCTTTATACTCAACTTGCCAGCATCAAATTATGAATATATGTAACTAATTCAAATTCAACCTACCAAGGAAACCAAATACACAACAAAACAATTTTGTAAATTGGCACCTGCTACTCCACTACACTGAACCCTTGTGTAGGTATGAGGTGGGAATTTTAGGACCTTAAGTTTCTGAATGCCGAGAGAGAGAGAGAGAGAGAGAGAGAGAGAGAGAGAGAGAGAGAGAGAGAGAGAGAGAGAGAGAAGGAGAGAGAGAGAGAGGAGAGTCTGTGTCTGTGTCTGCTTGTATATGCATGCACATACGGAATACAATTCTTATGATTAAAGTTACACTACTTTTCATATACCATATCCACCAGATTTTAATTGACTTCTAATAGAATGGTATTAAATTTCTTGAAAAAGATACAAAATATTATCTTTGAGGGGTTATTTGAGGGATGATTTTAGAAAGATAATTTGCTCTTGAATTTTTCCTCCCTCCCTCCCTCCCTCCCTCCCTCCCTCCCTCCCTCCCTCCCTCCCTCCCTCCTTCCTTCCTTCCCTCCTTTTTGCCTTCCTCCCTTCCTTCTTTTTTCTATGGTGCTGGTTCTGGGACTTTAATTCAGAGCCTGGACACTGTCTTTGAGCTATTTTTGCTAGCACTCTACCACTCGATCCACAGCTCTACTGTGTGTGTGTGTGTGTGTGTGTGTGTGTGTGTGTGTGTGTGTGTGTGCTTAATTGGAGATAAGAGTCTCATAGACTTTCCTTCCTGGGTGGCTCAAAACTGTGATCCTCATGATCTCCGCCTCCTGAGTAGCCACTGGTGTAAGCCAACAGTGCCTGGCTTGTCTCTGGAATTTCTCTCTTACAGAATCAAAACTCAAAAAGTTTCTGTTTGAATACTGTATAACACAGCCAAGAACAGGAAATACGATGACTATCGCCCCAGCAAAGAGCCTGACTACAATTTCATGAAAAACTCTCAGCCAAAACTTGAAATCAAGACAGGATGAAATATATGCCAACTAAACAGCAACATGAAAAATGCCATAGTAGAGCCAAATGATATTTAGAAGTAAAAATGCAACATCATTATAAAAAAGAACATTCTATCACTGAAGTACTAAGATACTACATGTACTTTACCAATAAAGAATTATCTACTAAAAAAAAGTTTCCTATACCCCAGAAAATCCAAAGGACCCTTGTCAAACTAAGCCTAGGCAATAGAAAAAAGAAATGAAGAAAGAGATGAAAACTAAGAAACAAAGCCAAGGCCAACATTTATTGATTACTTATGTCTTTCATATACCATGTTTTACTCAGTGTTCACAGCAGTTCTAAGGTCTAGGTGTAAGTTTGTTTATACTACAGATACGTCTGAATGACAGAGCTAGAACTTGAATCCATGGGCTATTGCTTATAAAAGCAGATTTCTCTTCCTTGGTCCTCAAGTTTCTCTAACTTGGTAGATAAATATTACTTTGCAGTATTACTTAATTTTCTTAAATTATTTCAAGTGGAAATGCCTGTCAATGTTAGCTTGATAGTTTTGATTAGGTCCAAATTGTATAAATCCCTTGAGTAATTAAGAACAAATACAAAAAAAAGAACAAATACAAGACACTTCTCTTCCAAAACAAAAAATTATTGGTGGCAGCCCTTTCTTTGAATATACAGATTTCTGCATCACTCTTCCTTGCTAATAATGAATTGTAGTTCTATAAATTCAGACTTGTAAGGCTGAGATGAAAGGGAAATGGTTATAATCAGATGAGGATTGGTTGCAAGTTGGCCTGGATGATTGCATTGCTAAAGTAGAGAACTATTTACTTCTTATTTTAATCCAATTTGTGCTAATCTAGGAGAATTCCACAGACAGGGTAATTTATCAAGAGCAGAAATGTATTGGCTCCTGTTGTCGCTGCTTTTGATTTTGGTACCCTGTGTCATACATACATATATATATATATATACATATATATATATATATACATACATATATATGTTTATCTGATTTGGGGAAGGAAAAGGGAATCACAAAATGGTGAAACAAAGGACAAAAGGTGAACCAAATGCAACAGCAATGCTCACAAGACACTATGCTGGCAATTAATTTTACAACTTGGGGGGAAGGGAGTCGGGGGGACATGTAGGAAAAGTGGGAGAAAACAAGAGAGGGGGGTAATACTGTTGGACAAGAAATGTTCTCATTACCTTACTTATATAACCGTAACCTTTCTGTACATTACCTTTACAATAAAATAAAATTAAATTAAAAAAGAAGTGTCCTGGAGTTGGGCAGTACGATTTTATGGGGCTATCCTCTGATGAATATCTTCTTGGCAGAAAGGGAAAAAAATGACTAGAAAAGGGCCAGGACTTGCCCTTTTATCCCTATTTCTTAAGGGCACCATCTCTTCACACTGTTATAGTCATGAGTGAATTTCTGTATGTGCTTTGGAGGAGACATGCAATCAGACCACAGCACTTCTGAACTTGGAGATGAACTAAAACTTGTCCTCCAACTGGTCCTTTCATATTGTTGTTCCATAATTTCTTTGAGTAGAGACACTCCTTTTGTGATTTCATTCTAATTGGACATGGGAAAGGGTTAGAAGATCAGAAAACAAAACAACCATTGGGAGACACTGACAGAAGGACTTGTAGCATGAATCAGCCTCTAGGAGCAAGCTTCTTTTTTCTCTCTTCAAGAAGAATGAAAACATAATATTCATCTCTTCCATCTGACATATGTCTGTAAATGAAAAAGCAGCAGAGAACAGCAACAGTTGGGGAAAAAGGCAAAAAGCAAGGTGTTCCTGCTGTTTTGCTAAGCAAACACTACAACACAGAGCAATACTTTCATCCCCTGGTTCTACTGTATTTAGAAATTTGCATTGATATTGTGATGTGGCTGGGTGTGCCCAGGGAGACATACAGGCAAAGGAATGATGACCAATTTATCAATGTGAAAAATACCAAATCAAAGACGAATGTAAAATATTTAGCCAAAGACATGGTGTGAGCACATGCCAATGGGCCTTCACAATGACTTAGGGTAGATGTTGGCTCCCTATTGTGAGCCAGGTAACCCTTTGGGAGCTGGTTGGTCTTGAAGATTTTAGAGGGAGAAACTAGGCTACCAGAATGATACCCGATTGTCTCACTGTCCCAGAGCTGTGGCTGGTTACCAATTGGTGGTTAAAGAAAGTATTTTGACAAGCTTCATGTCCTGGCTGAATTTCAACCCTGAGTATAACCCAGTTAAAACTTTGTCAGAAATTACTTCTTTGATGGGGTTAAGATGGTATTTTGGGGATAAGGAGGTGGATATAGGTTATAGACTACATGCTTATTATAATGAGACTCTTGAGTTTAGTCAATAACACCAAAACAGAACTAAATAAACAAACAAAAAGATAGCTTTTTGCCTACCTTTCTTTTCAGATGGAGACTAAAGGGTCTACAAAATCTCCCAAATATCTGTAATTCACACTAGCTCTATCTAGTAGCTATTGGGAGATAGAGTCTTTGAAGAAATAGCCAAAGCTGGATTAGTTTAGATTAGTGCTTTAAATCTCTCCCAAACACCAACTAGTTGTACAAATGTATTTAATCTGCTTTTATGCAGAAGGTAAAAATCACAGCTACTTTTTCTTGAAAGTGTGATCCACTGATGTCTGTCACATATCAAAAAAAAAAAAAAAAAAAAAACAAAAAAAAAACCTCCTGGAGGAAAATAGCAAGATGTAGGTGAGCTGAATACCAATTCAAAATTTCCAATCACATATGTCTGATATTCAAACTACTTCTGATATGCCTTTTCCTTGAAGAAATTGTTTTTTTCTGATTTCATTTTGATATGTTAATATTATTATTAAAATATACCCTGGAGCTGGAAATCCTGGGCTGGAGGTGGCTGCTGGCTTCTTTCTCCCTCCATGCTTCTTTCAGCATAGCGCTGGGACTGCCTGGGAGTGAAAGCCTAGAGGAGCACTGTCTTGGGATGATGGCGTCCCCGGAGCCTCTGAACATTGAAGATGTAACTGTGACCTTCACCCCCAAAGAGTGGGACCTGATGAACGCAGCACAGAGGAAGCTGTGGAGAGATGTGATGTCAGAGGTTACCTGTATGCTGGAGTCCACCGGCATTTTCATTCCACATGGCAAAGATGGCCGTCTTTCCATACAACAAGTCAGTGGTAAGGTCCACGTGACCCCGTCAGTGCAGAAATCTCTTTATCTGCAAGACTCACTTGACAGGAATGACTCTACAGAAACAAAGACTCACAGCTCTTCATTGACACAGACTTTGCTAAAGGATGCAGAAGACATCTCCTGTGTTAGCCTACACCGGGGAGAGAACCACCATGAATATTCACATACTCCTGAGCACCTGGAACACAAAGAAATTGAATTGCCATTTAGATAAATGGCAATGGCATTATGAAGAATTCCTTAGACATTAGACAATGCAGTAAGTCTCTCAAGGAAAACAGACAGTGTGACTGTTGTCTATGTGCTAAAGTCTTTGTTGAGAGCAATGAACCCTATAAACACAATGTAACTCACACTGGAGGGAAATCACATGGTTGTAGTTTGTGTAGAACAGCCTTTGTTCCTTCAAAGTTCCGTCACCATACGACTGCACACAATGGAGACAAAGCGTGTAAGGATAGTGACCTGGGGCATGTACTCGGTCAACCCAGGGAGCTCAGTTGGCAGGATGGAGGAGACACTAGACAGGAAGTTGATGACTGCCCTCTGCATTCAGCCAAGTCACTTCTGGCAGCAGGAGGACATGCCCACTGGAGGAGGGGCAGATGAAGGTCACCTCTGTGTGTGGGAAGCGGTCACTCAGCCATCTCATCCTGGAAATCAGGAAGGAGCACATGCCAGAGAGAAAGCACAGGCATGTCATCATGGTGGGGAAGCCTCCAAACAGCCAAGTGACCTTAAGAGACCTAACAGAACACACACTGAAGAGAAATGGCATGAATGTTACATCTCTGGGAAAGCCTTCAAATGGCCAAGTTACCTTAAGGCACATAGCATACTGCACACGGGAGAGAGACCCTATGAATGTCGCACCTGTGGGAAAGGCTTCACTACGCCATCTAACCGTGCCACACATGAGAGAATACACACTGGAAAGAACCACTATGAATGTCAGTTCTGTGGCAAAGGCTTCACTCGGCTATCTAACCGTGCCGCACATGAGAGAATACACACTGGAGAGAAACCCTATGAATGTCGCACCTGTGGGAAAGCCTTTGCTTTGCAATGTTCTCGTGCCACACATCAGAGAATACACACTGGAGAGAAACCCTATGAATGTCGCACCTGTGGGAAAGCCTTTGCTGAGCGATCTAGCCATGCCACACATGAGAAAACACACACTGGAGAGAAGCCCTATGAGTGTCACTTCTGTGGGAAAGCCTTCATTGCACCATCTCACCGTTCCGCACATAAGAGAATACACACTGGAGAAGAGCCCCATGAATGTCGCACCTGTGGGAAAGCCTTTGCTTTGCAATGTTCTCGTGCCACACGTGAGAGAATACACACTGGAGAGAGACCCTATGAATGTTGCACCTGTGGGAAAGCCTTCACTGTGTCATCTCACCATTCCGCACATGAGAGAATACACACTGGACAGAAGCCCTATGAGTGTCACTTCTGTGGGAAAGTTTTCTGTTATTCCTCCAGCCTTTTTCTCCATAAGAAATTACACACCAGAAAAAAAATGAAGCGTGTCATTAGTGAATGAAATCATTCAGTATCTCATTTAAACCTTGCCAGGATGAGAAATGAGAACAATCACACAAATGCAACGTGTGTGGAAGGTTTTGGTACACCCTGTAACACTAGAAAGTAAGAGCAATCCTCCCGGAGGGAGAACTCAGGAGTCTCATCTGTGTGGGAAAGTCTTCAGTCAATCAACTCATCTAAGACAACACCAGGGGACATATACTAGATAGAAACCATCTTTGTGAGAGGCTTCAGGCCTGCCTATCCACGGCTGGGAAAGCCTTCAGTCATCATGGAGGGTTGGCTCCCTCAAAGAACAAACAGCGGAGAGAAACCGTGAGTGTCACTCCTGGGAAAGCTGTGAACTGATCTACTCCTCTTATACAGAATCAAACGATCCACACTGATGAGAATCCACAAGAACATTCTTCATGTAAGAAATCCTTCTGTCTATAGTCAGCCCTTCAATGTCATGTGGGAATACAAAAAGGAAAGACTAGAGCTGTGTGGGGTATTATATCTTGCTTGTATATTATGCACATAAGAACTATGACTATGACTCAACCTTTAGTGTAAATTTAGAAATGATGAACTTGAATAAGAAAAGCCACCTAGAGACGCAAACTCAGTTTGGCTAGTCAGTCCCTATGCACAAACACATTTAAAGATGTATGTGTGTAATCTGCTTGGATTATAGTGAATGTGGGTGTCTGTAGTTACAATGTTAGTTTCAAATACCCTAAGGGCTTTAGCAGGAAGGAAACTCCTAATCCATACTTAATGGAGAAATCTTTCCATCTATGATGTTTGTGTGTGTGTGTGTGTGTGTGTGTGTGTGTGTGTGTGTGTGTGTTTTGATTCTTTGTTGGTCTTCTGGCTTGAACTTGGTGTGAGGGCTGTCAACTATCCTTGAGATCTTTTTCCTCTAGTCTAGCCCTCTACCACTTTGAGCCACAGCCAATTCCACCTTTCTAGGTTAACTGGAGAACTTACCTGGCCCGACTGGCTTTCAATTTTGATCCTTAGATAATCAGCCTCCTGAGTTTCTAGGAATACAGGCATGAGCCAGCAGCACTGGGATACAATGTATTTGTAAGTAATAGGAGAGCACGTCACTTGACATACCTCATTTGTCTTTAATTTTGCGAACAAATACTCATCTAAGCACCAGATATGGCATGCAAAAAACACTGAAGAACAAGTTCTAAAAACACTAAGTATTCCATCTGAATGAATGATGAACTTTTATAATTGAAAGCTCTTTTATTTAACATCCAAGTTTTTGGGATATGTAATGTTCCATATTGTATATGATGTTTAGTGTCATGAGTGATGAAAATCTCTGAGTGAATAATGATGTATTTTTCAACAGTAAGATTCATTGGGGAAGCTTGATCGTAAAAAGAAAGTGGAGTCATTTCTGATTTATTGGATGTCAAAGTATCTTTAAACAACATATAGGTATGTATGAATATATATGTTCAATAGTGAGATTGCATAAAATTAATAAGAGGAATCATCACGTGTAGACTTGAATGACATGCAATCCAAACTAAAGGTCAACCAGACAGAACCTAATTTGCAGATAGAATTAGGAATACAGATTTCAAATAATTGGGAGACTAGTTTGAGAAGATCTGACATTTATTTTGTTCTACTTTTTGCTCATGTGTTCTTTTTTTTTGCCAGTCCTGGGCCTTGGACTCAGGGCCTGACCACTGTTCCTGGCTTCTTTTTGCTCAAGGCTAGCACTCTGCCACTTGAGCCACAGCGCCACTACTGGCCATTTTCTATATATGTGGTACTGGGGAATCGAACCCAAGGCTTCATGTATATGAGTCAAGCACTATTGCCACTAGGCCATATTCCCAGCCTTGTTCTACTTTTCCTCATGAAGTGTAACCCAGAACATTGGATCTGAACTACTTGCTAGGTGGGAAGATATTCAGCCATCCCTTCCTTCAATATCCTTTCCACTGAGATAATTTCCAACTTCTTCACGTTAGCAGAAATCCCCAAATGTGCTGAGAAACACAGCACAGGGTTTTCTCTCCTTCCCAAGTGTCTAGGAGTGCCACGACTTTGTCAAAGGTGTGTGCCTGGGTATGCAGTCTAAGGCATTTGGGGCTCCTCGGTCATCCTCAGTACATGGGTGTTACCATGTCTGTTGGTCAGGCCCTCAGAATACTCCTGATGTTTGTCCTTAAACATCTCCTTTGGGCAGAGTAATGGTGGGAGCTCCTCTATGTCAAATCATCATGATAGACCTGAGATAACTTACATAAAATATATGGAAACATATATCATTCACATCAAAAGTGCCTGGCCCAAGTGTCTCAGATATGTAATCCCAGCTTGTCAGCAGGCTGAGAACAGAAGGTTATTTTTTGAAGCCAGCCCAGGCAGGAAGTCTATGAGACTCTTACTGACTGCCCCAAAGTCAGCTGTGCAAACCATGGCTCAAGGGGTAGAGTGCTAGCCTTGAGCAAAGAAGCTCAGGCCCAACACACAGACCCTGAGCTCAAGCCCAAGGAATCAACAGAAGAAAAGAAACAAAATGAGAAGCTCCTTAATGAAAGAGTTTACCAATTTTATTTAAGTAGTCACTGGTGTCATATTTTCAATAATGTGGAAAAAGTGTGCTTTTCAATATACCTTCTCAAATTACCTATATTCAGGTTACTGATGAGCATATCTTTACAAGTTACAGAAGGTGCTTAGAAAGTATATTAAATAGCATTACAGTTTGCTGTAAGATGTACGTATATTTTTAAAATTAGAAATAAATGGCAAAATGTCAAGATACCGAGCATTTTAAAAAACATTTCACATGTGCTTGTGTATATAGTGTGTTTTTAATTTGCTTAATAGAATGTATTCAAGTTTTTGCGTTTTGATAATGTAATATGAAGTAATGAATCAAAATAAATCCTTTGTCCCTTAAAAAAATATATACCTATATAAACCTTGGAAGTTGGTCAGTAGGAGGAATAAAATGTGAAAACTATTTTTATTGTCAGATCTGTTCCAAAGTCAGAGTTGACAATATTTTTCTCCTTTCCTCTACAAAGGTCAAGATAGTAACTATTTTAGATTCTGTGGCTCATTTAGTCTCTGTCCTGATTGTTTAATTCTTCAGGGAAGTAACCATCTTACAATACATAAACAAATAAAACTTTGTTTTTAAGACAGTAATCTAGATTTGGCCAGAAGACTAAGCAAGACTGTAGTTAGCTAACCCTATCCCCCAGGGATGTATAATATATAAATTTGTTTTCTTTATCATTCACTGTTGACTAAAGCTTGAAGCTCTGTAAAAAACGAATGTTTCTTTAGTGGAAAGAAATAATATAAATTGGGAGCTGGGAATATGGCCTAGTGGGCAAGAGTGCTTGCCTCCTACACATGAAGCTCTTGGTTCGATTCCCCAGCACCACATATATGGAAAGCGGCCAGAAGGGGCGCTGTGGCTCAGGTGGCAGAGTGCTAGCCTTGAGCGGGAAGAAGCCAGGGATGGTGCTCAGGCCCTGAGTCCAAGGCCCAGGACTGCCCCCCCCCCCCAAAAAAAAGAAATAATATAAATTATTTTTATCAGTACCATGCAAATATTTTTGTCTAGGTCCAATAGGAATTATTGTTGTTTGATAATGGTAAAGATGATTTTTCTTGAGTAGAAAAAATAAACCCAAGTAATATAATTTTATAACTAATAGGACAGTACTAGTTTTGTATCTGACTGATTTATTGCAATATTTTTTTCTTTTATTGACTTTGTAATCATGAGTTCCTTGCATCTTTTTTATAGACCAATTTATGAACTCAAGAAAACCATTAAATCATTGATGGGCTTACTAAAACTTTGATTTGCACTCATTGTGAATTGGAAGACTGTATAACTTTAAAAGACTGTATAACTTTTAATTGTGAAAATTGTATTTGACTTTAAATATTGTGAAAATTCCACTTGAGTATTGTTGATTAGGATATTTAACTATGTTAAATCTCCATATTGTTGTTTTTTAATTTTATGAACAGGGATGGGAAAAAAACCCCAATATTTCCTTTGACTTAAAAATCTTAACTCAAAACTCTTAACCTAGCCAAGAGATGAGGAACAAAAAAATTGAGTATGATAAAGAAGTCATAGGTATCCTAGACAGAATAAATATTTAATATACTAAAGTTTGGCAAGAGTAGGAAGCATGTGACATAGGTTTCTAATTCTGATAGGATAAAACCTCTTGCTCAATTTTCTGTATTCTAGGGACAGTCTTTTTCTTTTTCTTTCTTTTCTTCTCTTTTTCCTTTCTTTCCCTTCTTTTCTTCCTCCTGCCTTCCCTCCTTCTCTTCTTTCTTTAATTTCTTTTTCCTTTTTTCTTTTTGTTAATACTGGGGCTTAAACACTTCCATTCTTGTGTTTTCACGGGGAAGTTTTAGGATATGGTTTTCCTTTCTCTCAGGCACAGCACCTGGACTGCAGACTACCTCCTTTATGCTTCTCATAGCTGCTCACAGGCCACCATGCCATCAAATCCAGCCTGTCGCCATGGAGATGGAATCTCAAGAGACTTTTCGGCCCTGGATGGCCTGGAACCATGTTCCTCCCAAGTGAGAATTGCAGGTGTGAGCCATAGTGTTTAGCTTACCTTTATTTTCATGTGTGAAAATGAAATGGGTTTACATTAATTTTTCATTGTAATTATCAATCCATATAACAAAATATTTTTCCCAACAACAAACTGTAGAGGAATTTGTTCGTTCCAACTTTTGTCTCTCATTTTGGCTCCTGACTGTGCCCACTTTGGGGAAGAAAGGTTAAATGGTTGAAAGACAGCTGAGTTCATGCCAGTCAGCAGGCAGTGGCAAATTGAAATGGATTTTCTTTCAGTAGAGAACTAGATGGTATAATGCCAAGCTGTGTACTGCAACCTAGCCATGTTCTCTTTGTGTGCTACTTGAAAGTCAAACTGAATGTCAAAGATAAAAATGTCATGCAGATCATTACTCAGTTCTCATGGGATTGTTGGAAGTGTACACAGATGAGACTTTTGACAAGAGTATGGGGAGGTCAGTCCAGATCAGCTGTTTCCCAGCCCTCCCCTGGTACTTCTCACTCCAAAAAAGTAACTTCTATTACTGTACCCAGTTAAAACCTAAGTAAGACTGATATTCATCAGGTCTTTTCTAAACTTAAAGATAGTCAAGTTGCAAAGTAATAAAGGAAGATTTGTCTTAGAAAAGATAAACACATGGCTCAATACAATTATAAAATAGACATGATAAAATGTATTTTAACTCATGAATGAGGGAATTAGTAAGATAGGACCATCACATCAAAGGTGTATTCAAAGACAATACAAGGCTCTCAGGAATGTTGAAATCAATTACAATTTATTTATTATTATTATTTGGTGTCCAAATGGCTTCTTCTTCTAAAGGTGAGGGAAATTTATCAAGTCACCATAGAATTCAATGACCTATTTGTGGACAGGAACCATTTGTGTTTTGGAAGCAATCCAGAGGTTCATGAAGTGCTAAAGTCGGCAAATGGAAGTGGTAGATCCACAATATAGGACATTAAACAGCCTTAAAAATGGATGAATTCTTATTCTTGATATAATGTGGATAAACTTCAAAATTATTGTACTGTATCAAAGGAGCCAAACACAAAAAGCTATATATCCCACAATTCCATTCATACAAGTTGTCCAAAATAAGAAAATCTACAGGCCTAGAAAATAGATCAGTGGCTCACAAGAGCCAGGACAAAAGGGGAAAGAATTTCCCATTTACTAAGATATGAATTACAGGCTAGTTGTTAGAGTCTAGACACTTCAATTATGCCCTTCCATGGGAGAATAGAATCAATACTAACAGTTAAAACAATTATTATGAAAAATTTGAACTTGTAGAGCACTTCTTCATGTATCTCTTGGTCATTCTCATTTCCTCTTCATAGAAGTCTCTTTTTAGGTCTTCAGCCCATTTGTTGAGGGGGCAGCTGGGTCTTTGTTTTGGAGGAATTTAATTTTTTGAGTTCTGCATATATTTTAGATATGAGGCCTTTGTGCGTCATATGGCCAGTAAAGATCTTCTCCCAATCTGTGGGCTTTCTGTTTATCATGCAAGATATGTCCTTTGCAGTGCAGAAGCTCTGCAGTTTGATGCAGTTCCATTTGTCCAACCTTTCTTTGATTTGTTGCATTCCTGGGCCTTTATTAAGGAAGTTTCGTCCTGTGCCAAGGAGCCCAAGTGTTTCTCCTATTCCTTCTTGTAGTATTTTCAGGGTATCTGATTTTACTTTGATCCCTTTAGAATTGATTTTGGTGCAGGGTGATATATAAGGATCTAGTTTTAGTTTGTTACAGGTGCTGAACCATTTTTGCCAGCACCATTTGCTGAAGAGGCTGTCTTTCAAAACAACACTGAGATTCCATTTCACCCCAGTAAGAATGCCCATTATCAGAAAACTAATCATAACAAATGCTGGAGGGGATGTGGACAAAAGGGAACCCTACTTCATTGTTGGTGGGAATGTAAACTGGTTCAGCCACTCTGGCAAGCAGTATGGAGGTTCCTTAGAAGGCTAAACATAGAGCTCCCCTATGACCCAGCAGCCCCACTTTTGGGCATCTACCCCAAAGATTACAAGCAAGACCACACGAAAGCCACCAGCACAACTATGTTCATCATAGCACAATTTGTCATTGCTAAAATATGGAACCAACTCAGATCCCCCTCAGTAGACGAGTGAATCAGGAAAATGTGGCACATATACACAATGAAATTCTATGCCTCTATCAGAAAGAACAACACTACCCTATTCTTAAGGAAATGGAAGGACTTGGAAAAAGTCATACTAAGTGAAGTGAGCCAGACTTAAAGAAACATGGACTCGCATTTCTGGGTCTTTGTTAAGGAAGTTCCGTCCTGTGCCAAGGAGCCCAAGTGTTTCTCCTACTCCTTCCTTTAGTGTTTTCAGGGTATCTGTTTTAATTTCAAGGTCTTTGATCCATTTGGAATTGATTTTGGTGCAGAGTGATATATAAACATCTAGTTTTAGTGTTGTAATTACTTTCAACATGCAATGTGAAACCGTAGCTTCTATTGTTGATAATCCTCTTGTATCCCCTTTCTGTGGTTGTACCTACACTATCTCTGTATCTTATCTGAGTACATTGGAAACCGTGTATACAGGTATTAGAACTAGTAAACTGAAAGGGAATACCAAAATCGAGAGACACGGGGTAAAAAAGACAAACGATTACAAAAGCAATACTTGCAAAGCTGTTTAGTGTAAATCTACTGAACAACTCATGGGAGGAAAGGGAAGGGGGAGAGGGGAAGGGGGAATGAGGGAGGAGGTAACAAACAGTACAAGAAATGTATCCAATACCTAACGTATGAAACTGTAACCGCTCTGTATATAAGTTTGACAATAAAAAAAAGAAACATGGACTCTATGGTTTCCCTCATAGGGAATAATTAGTACATGTTTAGGTTAGTCATAGCAGATCACGATAGCCCAATTAGCTTTGCACGTATGAACACATATGATGATGCTAAGTGAAATGAACTCCACGTTATAGATACAAGTGTTATATCATTGTTGTAATTATTTTCAACATACCATGTGAAACAGCACCCTTTTCTTTTCTCTTTCTCTCTCTCATATTCCCTTTCCATGGTTATATCCCTGCAATCATGTATCTGATCTTAGTACCCTTGATACTGTATATACATGTATTAGAACTAAGGAAGGGAAAGAGAATACCAAAATTGAGAGACAAATGATAAAAGGACAAGCCATTCGAAAGCAATACTTACAAAACCATTTGGTGTAAACAACTGTACAACTCATGGGGAGAAGAAAAGGGGAAAGGGGGAAGTAGAGCAAAATGAGGGAGGAGGTAACAAGTTGGGTAAGAAATGTACTCACTGCCTTACACATGAAACTGTAACCCTTTTGTACTTCACTTTGACAATAAAGATAAATAAATAAATGAGAAACTTGAACATGATCATCCATGGCAGAAATTTTCCATTATCCAGAAATGAAGACTTCCTCATGGAGGATTACTGTGAGTGGCTTTTTCAAATCTAATATCATTATGGTCATAGGAAATATTTTGGATTCTTGCTTGATTTGGCAGGGTTTTTTTTTTTTGATAGTTGTGTGGTGATTGGAGTATCTTCTTTTTGTTATTGATTACTGTTATCAGTCTTTTAGTATGGTTTCTCTCATATTAACATTTCTTTTCTTCCCTCCCCACTGCATTTCTCCTTCAGTTTCTCTCTTTTATATCCAGCTTCTGGATGCATCAATTGGCTTTAGTGTCTTCTGTTTTTCCTTGTCTATTTTTTTGTCTGCCCTGGAGCCTGAACTAAGTGCCTGGACACTGTCCCTGAGCTTCTTTGTCTCAAGGCTAGCTCTCTACTACTTGAACCATAGCACCACTTCTGACTTTTCCTGTGTATGTGGTACTGAGGAATCAAACCCAGGGCTTCATTCATGCTAGGCCACATTTCCAGCCCCCTTGTCTATTTTGATACCAAAGCCTTCATAACAAATCTATGTGACAATCCCAGGTTGTCTCATTTTTTTTGTCTTCTCATCTGATAGGCAGTTAGCTGTTTAATGCATAGTTGGCATTAAATTCTCTTCAGGGAAGGTTGTCTTTTTTGTAGTAATTTGCTAAGTTCATTCCATTGCTGAACAAGTCTATCATTTCCTTTGAAAAGTGTGACTAGTTGTTGATAATTGGCTCATCACCTCCAACTGGAGCCTTTTTACAGACGTGTAAGTGTTGTTTTTTCAGGTCTATAGTTGTTTTCATATATTTGACATAAAGTCCTGTCTCCTTTCTTCTACTTCTCCCTAATCTTGAAAAAAAAAACCTTCCTTTGTTGACTAACCAGGCTCCTTTATATATGGCTTAGTACATGTGAGTAAATATTCCCCAAAGGAGTTTCAATGGCCCTTAACAAACAAATTCTGTTCATGTAGTTGCTTCCTGTTTTGTTGCAGCCATTCTTGATCATTTTAAATTTCGGTTTTCTTAATGCATGTCTTCGTTAGTGTCTCTACTATCTTCCCTTCTAAGTTATCATCCAATTTTGGCAATTTCTCTGGTTTGGAGCAAAATTTATTTTGGTTGGTAATATTTGGTGTCTATGCATGACATCTGGGGTCTTGTGTTCAGCTGGGCGTATCTGTCATTCACTCACCTGAAGTGACTCCTAAAGCTTGAGGACTGGTGAAAGGCATTTAGCGCTCACCTGCATTGCATCTAAACTTGGGACGTGTTTGTGGTTTTTTTCCCCCTGAAGGTTAAAAACAGGGATTTTGGCACCAAGATTGGCCTTCTGTCATTTAAATGCTTCTCAATTATGATTGAGCCATCTTCAAGTGGTTTTGCCTCTTTGGTCATCAAATTACCACTGATGGCCAAAAGTCTAGTGGCCAAGCCCTCTGCTCCTAGGGGACTTTTGGTGACATGGACATTATTACTGACTACTAAGGGTCTATGAAGCTTCACATCTTGGGATGAATTGTCCCTGGCACCTAGGAGTCCAGTGAATTGGCCCACTAATATGGGGGGAGAGGCTTAGAGTTAGATTTGTGATCTTGGTGCTAGAGGTTGCCTTTGTAGTTTAGTGTTCTCTGCTGCTGATTTTCAAAAGCTGTGGCCTGATTGAGAGCACTCGGTTTCTTGCATGCTCTTGCTGAGTGACACAGCCTTGCCCTGCTTTCCTGCTTTGGTTGTAGAATGAAACCTAGCTTTGAATTCAGCCTAGTTGTTCCTGAATGGGCAACTCTTTAGACCCCTTCTTGGTGTTTGGGGTGGCCTGGTACAATTTAATATGCTCTTCTGTTGACTTACTCCTGGAAGCACAAGGTTTATTTGCTTTTGCGGGGCTCAAGTCAAATGACACAGTGTTGGTGATCTCTGAGGTGCCTTGGCCTTGTATGTTTTAAGGTATGGTGCAGACTGTTGGTACTCACTTAACTTTGTTAACAGGAAATTTTGCCTTGGTAGACTGGAGTCCAACAGTTGGGCCCTTGACTGAGGGATTAACTTCTGAAGATGAGAGCCCAGGGGTTTGGCTGCCTGTTTGGGGGCTTACATAGTAACATAGTAGGCAAAGTGGTTCTCCAGGGTTTACTTCCTGTTGCTGATTTAGACTTAGCATCCTTGAGTACAATAGCTTGGAGCCATAGGATTTCTGGTTTTAATTTGATAATAATACTGTTGTTGGTTATTGAGGCAGCTCTGTTCTCATTTCCCTCTTCAAGGCAGGGATATGAGCCCTAATAGATATCTATTTGGGGGTTCCATCCTTGTGTATTTGGGGGCATACAATGGTTGGGTAATTGCTGTTATTGATCATCAAGGAGAGTCTGATTGTCCTCCTCCATGGCAGAGATATGAGCCCCACTAGAGGCTTAGTTGTCCAGTACTTGGGGGTCCCACAGTGGTTGGACAATTGTCATTATTACTCATCCAGAAGGATCTAGGCAGACTTTCTCTTTGACATACAAATAAGCCTCAATGGAGAGCTCTCTGGAGAGACTGACCTCCACTGCTTGGGGGTACATTATCTTCCAAAATGTGCTAGTCCATGAGGGTCTATGCATAGTACCATCCTCCATGGCAGAAATAGAACCTTCAGCTGAGTGCCCTTTGGGCCCTATTTCCCAGCTCCCCTTGGGGGACTAAAGCTTTATTCTTCCCAAGTCCTACTCTATAGTTGGCCCTCCAATCTGTATCTCACTAAAAGTACCTTTAACTTCAAAAACAATTCCAAATTTGGAGCTATTGGATGCTAGATTGTGAGCTGTGGAATGTGCCATGGCTTGCGCGTTCTCTCTCTCTCTCTCTCTCTCTCTCTCACACACACACACACACACACCTGAAGCAAAGTGAACAACTGGAGCCTAGAATATGAACTCTAGCTATAAAGGGTCTCTGTGATGCTGAGAATGGGACTGGAAGAATGATGGCATCACATCTCAATGGGGATGAACAAAGTGCTCCTTGGTAGTTTTCCCTTAGTCCCTTATGTGTCAGCTGGAAGAGCAACATGTGAAGAAACCAATGACTTCTAAGGAATAGGGCACTAATTGTACAGAAGAGAATGTCTGTGGCTGGCAGCAGGGTCCAGAGAAACTGGAGGGTTGTCTTCCTCTGGGCAGTTGGAGGCTCCAGACTTTGGGAGTCTTATCATCAACTCTACTTCCATCCACCAAATTATTTCAATTCCTAGCTTGGGGCAGGTAGAACTGTCTTCTGCACCCTCATTGCAAGGTACAGCTGAGTACCTTGGACTGTTGAGAAATACGTCCTGTCTCCAAAGTGACTTTTAATTTCACTTGTCAGATAGTCCAAAACAGAATATCCAGATATCCAAACAAGAGAAGTAGCCTTCATGAGTAGGCTGATGAAATGTGTATTTAAACAGCAGTGTCAGAAACAGGAGGATTGGGAGTAGGGCTCATTTATTCTTAGGTAAACACTAACCAAGAACTGCAGAAAATAAACTTATCAATATAGCTCTCATGAAGCTCCACTAGCCTGCTATTCAACATGTAGGCACTGGTATCCCTGGTGATCTTCTGTAGGAGGTAGACAGTCTGTGGGAACATATGCAGCAAATAGTCCTCAAATTCCATAGGCACCCAGTTCTTGGACATGAGTTCATTGATGCAAGACAATGGCCAGCACTCTAAACTGAGCATGCTCCTGCCCCAAGAAACAAGTCTGGCTGATGCCATTCCAGGATCCTTCTGGCCCAGATGTTACAGCTGAAGTGTGCAAAATGGAAGATGGTGATGAGGAGGGATGGGTGATGCTGGTAGACAGAGGAATCCGACTGAAGAGATGGGCCACACACACTTTATCCTAAAGTCAGGGGTGATGGTGATGTATTGGCAGCTGTGTTTGTCCCATTCTCCAAGATAGTGATCTCACTTTTTTTTTTCATTGTCATACAATCTTGGAAAATTTCTGTAATCAGATTCTCCAGTGCTCTGAGGAAAGATTTTTCCCATGCCCTGCTGAGGCCCAACAGCTCAGGTGCACTAGCTTCTTGGGCTTGGGTTAGGGTTAAGGTATCTGGCTCCTATAGTTCAAGGTCATAGTCCCAACAGGCTTGGCAAGTCCCCCACCTATACAAAAATAACCCCTACCAATCCTGGTTCTTGAGAGGACCATCTAAAAAAAGCACGGGTCTCCAGTCCTCCTCATTGGAGCCTCTCCAAGACAATTCACCCAGCTCCACCTGCCCCTTTCAAGGAAACTGAAAAAAAGCAGGAAAGGAGATTTGGAGGCCAGTGAAAAGAGAAATGACTCCGGGCCCCTTACTCGCCCCAATGGGGCAGCTGTGGGCCCAGGCAGGGGAGGTTCAAGGAGTTGAAGCTGAAGGGGCCCTCAGCCGATTGCATGTCTGCCTCAGAAGGCACGCTGTCCTTCCCTCCCGGGCCTACTCCACCTTCATAGCTCAGCACATCCCTGCCCAAGGCATCGTGGAGCATGCCCGCTCTTGAGCAGCCAGTTTGTGCTGTGAGGCCGTCTCCAACCAACAGCCCTAATGGGCAGGGTGGAAATGTTTTCTTTTTGAAGTGATGGAAACATTTTGGGGCTGAAATAGTGATACTTGCATAATTTTGAGTCACGTGTGTGCTTTTTTTTTGCCAGTTCTGGGGCTTGGGACCCAGGGCCTGGGTACTATGCCTGGCCTCTTTTGCTCAAGGTTAGCACTCTACCACTTGAGCCACAGCGCCCCTTTTGGCTTTTTCTATACATGTGGGGCTGAGGAATCGAACCCAGGCCTTCATATATACGAGGCAAGCACTCTGCCACTAGGCCATATTCCCAGCCCATCATGTGTGCATTTTTTACTTTCAATTTAACACAATTGTAACCAGCCCAAATTTCAAGAAGCTGAGATGGGATGAAAATCATGGTTGGAAGCCAGCTGGGGCAGGAACACCTCTGAGACACTTACCTCCAATGAATCACCAAAAAGCTGGAAGTGAAGGTGTGGCTCAAGTGAGTATAGCGCTATCCTTGAGCGAAAAGTCTCAGGGGCAGCACTCAGGCCCTGACTTCAAGTGTCACAACTGGCATACATGGAAGCACGCATGCATGTATATACACACACACACACACACACACACACTCACACATGAGCCCAAACAACAGGAAATGTGTAGTGATCCCATTGTTAGTGACTCCCCTTTTCTCCCTGCTTCCCACTGGGAAGAGTGGTAGACAATGCTTAGTTTTGCATTTCAAACATCCAGTCATTTTTTTTTTTTTGGCGTTTTTCAGTCATTTGCAATTTTTCTCTCTAAGGGAAAACCTGAGTAACATTATGGTTATTTCCCTGGGGTTATATAAAACAGAAAAGGCAACGGTATTCTCTTCTCCTCTTGGATCTGTTTGCCAAAAGTAGTCAAAATAGAACAGCAGATGGACTGAGTGGCAGACACTTGCAAACTGGAGAAATGAAATTAAAGGAGAAGTAAGCTTTGAAATGTCCTTTGCTTGATCACTGTCCTTGTAGCTTACTACTTTGCCATCCACTTTGTGGAAAATTTTCAGACAAAAATACTAAATACTCAAGCTCATTGTTTTAATTTTATATTCCCTTGCACATTCTGGAATGTCAGCAAAAGTGCTATGAATCAAAAGCCTTGAAGGATGATGTGAAAACTCATGGAAGTCTGGGGACACACACGCTGGATTCCATCCAGTGTTCCCTCCTGATAACCCTTCATCCATTATCTTCTTTCCAAAGTTCTACTCCAAAAGTGGTCCTTCAATCTCTCCTCTCTCATGTATTGTTCTCTAGTTTCTACTTATCCTAGCTCTTCCTTTGTGTCTTTTTCTCTTTTTGTTCTCATGAAGATGAATTTCATTTTCTTAACTTCACATTTTCTCTCCTTCCATTAAGAATCTCAGCCCATCCATGCTCTGATTGAAAAACAACAACAAAAACAAGGAAATACATTTTTTTCCCCTGGCAGGGCATGTAGAAGACCATCACAAAAACTTAAAATTTGGTATTTACCTTCATGTCACATATTATTCAAAGACAAAGTATCTTTATTACATATCTTGGACTCTGTAGTTGATGAATTAATATTATAACCACCATGGGTGGTTATTCATCTATGTCTGTCTAAAACTTAGGCTCTCCCGATATACCACTTAGCTGCTCTATCCTGGTTTTATACACAGGTAAATCATACTCAGTGTACAGAAATTAAAAGGCACAAATCAGTAGAAAATATAAGACATATATAATCTCATGGCTCAGAATCAACCACCTTTAAAAATTTTGACATGTACCCTTGGCTGCTTTCCTACTCCTATGCATCAAGTGGGCATATCTTAGTTGCCCAGTCTCTTATAACCAAAGTATCATTGACTACGGGTTTAAACACTAGACATTTCTCACAATGCTGACTGTAAGAATTCAACAACAAGGCATTGGAGGATTCAGTGTCTGGGGAAGACCTACATCCTGGTTCATAGGGAAACTTCTTTGTGTCTTAGTAAAATAAATGTTGAGCTAAGTCTTTGAAGTCTCTTTGATGAGAATTCTACATCACGGCTTAATAACTTCCCAACAGCCTTATCTCCTAATAACCACAGATTAAGGGTTAGGATTCCAACATTATGAACTGGGGGGTGGGGCATATTTAGTCCATTCAAAGTATGGTTTCATGAACTCAAATTGTCTGAGAAATGTTACATATTTATTTTCTTCAATAAAATTTACTTTCTCGCTATCCTCCATTCTAACCTGTTTGTCAGAAGGTTGTGAGCTTCTAGCATGAAGCTTATGATCTTCTTTGGGTCAAATCAGGAGAAAGTTTTGTGCTTCTGGGAAAAAGGAGGAAGGCTTTAGATCTTCAATCTAGTAAGGTGAACTCTATCACTATGTAAATGTCTGGTGATTCTGGAGGAACATTTATATGTGTCAAAGTTCCAGAATAGTACAGAGAGATTTGCCTCTAAGGGAGGCTTAGTGCTTAGACTGAGCATTCTTCACCATCCAAGATGAAGCATGGGCCTGGTCTTCAGCCTTATTATCTACTCTGTTTTAGGGATTTACTTCCTTCTCTGCCTAGTGTGTTACCTCTCCTATAATTCCTTCTTATAGAATAATCTCATTTGCTCAGGTTTAAGAAAGTGATTTAGGAAGGAAAATATATACAGATTGGGGATTTGGCTTTTCTATTTACTTATGCTATTATTTACAAAAATCAGGATTACATTCTAGCTACTCTTTTTTTCCAGTATGACAATCTTTATGTTTTTTAAAAAATTTTTCCATTTTATGGAATTTTAAGCATTTTGTTGAATTTTGGATTCAAATCCTTTATTTGGTGTTTTTCTTACTCTCATTTTCATTTTGTTAAAATTGTCTTTGCAAAGCAGAAGTTATTAATTTTAATCAAGTCCAATGTATCCATTTTTCCTTTTTATAGATTAAGCTTGGGCATTGATCTAAAAGTTCATCTCCCATATAAATATAAATTATATAAATCCTGTACATTTTCTCATAGGAGCTTTATAGTTTCATACTTTCATTTAAGTCTAGAATCTGTTTTCAGCTAATTTTTGTGAAGGGTATAAGGTCTACACAGAGATCCTAGCACCATTTGTTGGAAAAACATATCCTTTCTCTGTTGAATTGCCCATGAGCTTTTGAGAAAGATAATTAAATGATATTTGTGTGTCTATTCCTGGATCTCTGTTCTGTTCCACTATGTTCTCAAGAGTACCATATTATCTTGATTATTGTAGCTCTATGTCTCAAAGTTAGATAGTTTAGGTCCTTGAACTCTGTTCTCTTTTTCAGTATTCTATTGGTTACTATAGGTTTTTCTGCTTTTCTATATCCACCTTATAATTAGTGTGCTGATATTTACAAAATAGTTGTTGGAGTTTTCATTGGGCTTGCAAGGTGATGTGGAAAGAAATTAAATTTCTGTCTGGAGCTGTCAGCCAGTGACAGGAATTGATTGATAAATGCCCAACCTGTTCTAACCCCCCCTCCCAGCAATGGGACAATCATTGCAAGTTCTACAGTCTCACACAGAGGTTCCTAATGAGATCAATCATCAGGTACCTACAGGGACAACTTCTCATTAAGATATCCCTTCCTGATTTCCTTTTTCTCCCCTGCTACTTCCCCTTCCCTGTCAATGTTTCCTGGAATCACTTCCCAAATAAACTATTTTTATTTAAAATATCCATTTAAGACTGGTTTTATGGGAGAATCCAAACTAAGACAGATATGTTACAACACCAGAGCAGGTTGAGTAACCCGTATCTGAAAATTTCAAATCTGACTTCATAAATGAAAAATTTCACCAACAATCTTGAGGAATGAGTCATAAAATGTAGGCGTACTAAAAATATTGTACTACAAAATTACCTCCAGACTATTTGGGTAAGGTGTATATGAACATAAATGAATTTTGTGTTTTGACTTGAGTCCCATCCCCAAGGCATATCATTACTATATGCAAATATCCAGAAATCCTCCCCTCCCACTATTCTGCAATCTGAAATACTTTTTGTTCCAAGCATTTGAGATAGAGATTCAACTTGTATTCTAAAAGACAGATTCAAGTAAGACAACTCCATTACCTAATTATACCCACTTTTCAAAGTAGAACCAGTCCTAATCAATACAGATAGAAAATACTGGCAATGTATGCTCCACACATTCAGATTTACTCTTTAAGAGGGAAGCAAGAGCATTTTCAAGTCTTTTCTTTCTCTAGAAAGGAAAATAAAAGGATAAAAATGAAATGCATCTAATTCCAACAGGCATGCCTGTACATGAACATCTACCTCAAAAAAGTTAAAATGGTAAAAAAGATGTGACGCTATTTTAAAGTCAAAACACTTAGTTATTTGCTTCCAGCAGCTTTAAGCTCCTAGGGTAATACAGCTCACTCAGGTTAGAAAATTAAAAATATAAAGTCTGAGGTTTTAGCATCTGACATTTTTTTCCTCCTAATTTTGTAGTACAAAGGCTTCCAGGGAGGGAGATGGAGTTGGGGGCAGAAAATTTTGGAGGAGCGAATAAGTGGCACCAAAAACTAGTCCAACTTTGTCTTTATTTTTACAGCCTTCAAAGCAAGTCATGCATGCTGTGTACTACAAAAGACCAGGCATCTGTTGGACAGGGGCTGAGAGGGTGATCCTCTGGGAATGTACCTCCGGAGAGCAGAAATGGCTTCCTAAAGAAAGGATGCAAACACTGCTTTGCCCTGCCAGAAACTCTTCATTTGCAACTGCAGAATGAAATGTCTGCTATGCCAAAGCCTCAGTCAGCTGCAAAAACACTGTACTGTAATCTGATATTTATATTTTCTTGAAATGGAGCTATGGCCCTGCCATTTCCGATTCTGCTGTCTTGCAAAGCACCCAGTAAGCCTTTGCTGCTCTTGGGGGAATATAAAGCTAATAAAACATCCTTACTTTTGTAATACAGTTTTTCTTCAAGATCCCAAGCCAGAGTTGGATGGGTTCCCATCCAGCTTTTGGAGGGAAAAACAAAAATGAATTAATTAAGCTTATCCAACAGCCCTGAAAAAAATGTAATATCAACCCATTACTGTGATATAATATCAGCTGACACTTGCTTTGTTTTCCCTAGGAGGAATTGGATTGGAGTTGAACATCATGAAAGAGGTGTTTTGCTATCCCAGCCCACATACTAAAGAGATTTAAATCTAGAGTCTGAATAAACCTAACGTCACAAGTGGAAATTGTGTTCCGGTTTTCTAATCTATGAAAAACATTACCTCACCGCTGCTAAATGGAGTCCAATTGCCTCCATTTCTCTCATTTTCTGCATCACCAAATTTCATGGAAGAAAAATCATAGTTCCTTTACCTCAGATTTCCTTGACTCTAAGATCTGCCATCACAGAACACTTGAACGATGCCATTCTTTTGAAGTTCACCAAGGACCTCACTCCCTTCTGTTCAATAAGTATTTCTTAGTTACAGTGGACTTCACAGTCAGAGAGCCAACCTCTCCTTTTCCAAGCTGAAGGTTTGTGTTTTCTTACCTTTTGCAGAAAGAATACTGCAAGTTTCCTGTGCATCTTCTGGAGTGTGTGTGTGTGTGTGTGTGTGTGTGTGTGTGTGTGTGTGTGTGTGTGTGGTCATTCTCTAAGATTTTTCTTCTAACCTTCTTTAGATTTCTTCTTGTAACAAGCATTAGCGCCCATATTTACAGCCATCTCTTTTTTATTGTGTCAGAGCTTCAGCAGCAATCTTGAAGGATAAAGTATCTTCAAGGATAAATTCCAAGGGGGAAGATGCTGAAACAGGAGATCACTAGAGAGTTCTCTGGCATCTTATCTGTTCTTCACTGCTTACTTCCTGATTTCTTCTATACACTAGAATAAACCTGCATGGGGAAGACATTCTTATTTTGAACTTTGTATTACATGAAAAACTTTATTTCAGTAATAAAATAATATATAACAATGCCTTGCCTATAAAGTCAGTGTATGGTTATATGACATGATAGATCAAATATCTAGCTCAGTATCAGCATAGGCTAGGCAGTCAAACTATGCAATATTATTTTAAGTACTATTATAAAATAATAAACTTTATGCTTGAATTACCAATGGTGGTTTGACACATTAATCAAAGGAATCTTCCAGAAATTACCTTCTAACCATATTCTTTGCCTTATGAAATGATTTTTCTCTTATTAATGAAGGTATAGATTCTCCATTTTTTTCCTTTTGATAGTGAATCAAGTGCTAAATCTTCTTGACCTAGTTATTCAAAAGTACCTTCAATTAGTTTTTGTATTGAAAGCTTCTCCTGTTTTACATTTCCCTGTGTTATAGTTTGCATATAAACTATACCCTGACAAGGATCATGTGTTGAAGGCTTGCTCTCTATTTGTGATGCTATTGAGAGATGATTGGTGCTGATTTCACTGACTGACGTTCAAGCTGAATGGGTTACTAGGAGGTGGGGACTAGTTGGAGGAGTTCAACCATTTCAAAGGTATGCCTTTAAAGGGTATATCTGGTCCTTGGGTCTTTTCATTCTTTCTTTCTCTCCTTCCTACCTGTCATGATTGCTTCCTTGCCATGATGTTCAGCCATAGGAGAAGCTCAGAACAATGGGGTTAAGAACCATGGAATGAAACCTCTGAAACCATGAGCCTAATTACTGAAGTTGCTTTTCTTAGGTATTTTGGATAGCAATGAACAAATTGGATCACTTATTTTATAACCTGCTTAGTTTCATTGTCACCTACCTAAACTATTACAATCGTGAGGCCAGTATTTTTTTTCCCATTTCTGGTTTATCTCTCACTCTCAAGCTATCCTATGGAAACTGAGATAAATCTTCTCAGAATGCTGCTCTAATTTTATTGGTCTTCTGATACCATGTTGATCACTATGTGAGAGGTAACTCCTTTCTCATGCTGCTTCTTGAGATGCCTTAATCAGACTCCATTGTAGACAATCTCCACTCCTCCATTTACCTCTTCCTTCTTAGTTCTGTTGCCTGGATCATATTTCACTGACTCAGAATGTCCCCATACTCCATCTGCTCTTTATATTTCATCATCTCAGCTAACTCTCAAAGATTTATTAAAATCCTGGTCCTTCAAGCAGTGTTCCTTCCAAATGATTATTACTTTTCCATTTATGTTTTCCTTACTCTATTCATTTGGATTGTTTTGCTTTTCAAGAATCACCTGGAAGAATAATGAAAAAGCAACAGATTCATGACCCTCCTCCCACTCCCATTATCAGAGACAGTGATTCAGAAGTCGTTGAGAGCCTGATAATTTGTATTTTTCATGATGTCCCAGGTGATGTTGATGCTTTGGGTCTGGTAACCACATGTTTAGAGTGACTGAATGGGGCTTCATTCTTCATGCTACAAAATTCTTGTGCTCAGAAAATGTTTTTTATTTTCATCTTTGTAGTACTTGTAGCTCTCAGCACATAGCATCTATTCCTAATTATTGATGAAAACTAATAGAGAGGAGGCCAAATTATTATTTTTGAACTTGGAACTGACCTTTGGAGTTATGTGAAATTATTAGTTTCACCAACTAGAAAGAACACTCCTAACTGCTAGTACTGAGGACATAGAAAAATTATTCCTGGTGTTTTCTCATAGCTTGCACTTGGCAGAATGAATGTTAAGAATATAGGCAATGACATGATGTAAAACCAGGGAAAGTAATAGTTGAAAGGCTCCCTTGTAGGAATAGCATGACAAACAGTCAACATTTGGGAAATTAAGTATGAAGGAATGTTTCTATGGTGAGGTAACAACAGATTTCAGCTCTCTAATTGTACCTAGAGAGAGGCATGTTAGAATCCCCTCTGAGTATTTTTGTTCATACTTTTAGTGCTTCAGAAGCAAGTCATTCTGAATTCAAGTTGTGCTCCTAATGGCCCTTATTATTCTCATAATGTTCTTCAGAACCAATGTGGCTTGTTGGAAAGAACAGTAATTTCAGCTCTCCTTGGTTTGGAAATGTGGAAAACTGGATATCTTGGCAGAATCAGCATCGTCCCCTGTATGACCCCGTGTGGATCCATATTTCCCCTGTCTATGTAGTGTTCATTAGGGTACAGTTTTTCCAGAGAGTGAGACAGAATTTTGCACATGGAACTGGGCTTTTGTTTGAGAGGAGGGATTCTTTTTGAAATCAAGAACAAGTCAGCCAGAGACACAAAAACACTGCAGTTATCCCCCAAAGACCTCTGGTTCCTAGTTTACAGTATACCATTCCTGTTATACTTCTCAGAAAGTGAATCCTGTAGAAATTTTTAAAAAGAATATGAAGATCCTTATAATTAAGGATATATGTCAAAAATGGTTGTTGTTTTTTTCCTCCAAAGTAGGCAATTCAATTATGCCCAGATGGAACATTTGAAAAGTCCCAGCTCTGCATCATTATTTTCCAGCAGCAGCACAGATGGTACCTTTCCATGTGCACCATGTGCCAGCATAGTCAGGGTGTCCAGCTGTCTGCCCCACCACCACTACAATTCTAAGTTCACATGAGGAGGACATGTTGGTTAAGTCAGGGACCATTAGGAAACTGTGTTACCTGGAGCCCTGACATTATTATGTTATTATTGTTCCTTCTTGAAGGAAGCAGATGGGTTTGCCAGACCATGACTTCTATCTACTGTTCTTGAAGAAAAAGCCCCAGGGCTTCCTGCCCCTTCTGTGAGACAGGCCACAGATCTGCAGCAGACAACATCTGTAGACCTTCTGCTCAAAGCCCTTGTTTGTTTAAACATCCTGTTTCCTTGCTAGTTATCTTTGTAGAAATTAGAGAGATTCTTATCCTTTCTTGTCTCAAATAAGGTTAAACGTATATTGATGTCATTAACTGCCCACAATTTATTTCGTGACTCAAGGAAAACCCCACAAAAATGAACTGAATGGAAATGTATCCCAGCAGCTGCCATCTGACTGTTAGAATGGTTTGCATGGCATAGTAGCAGAAATCTGGTTTCTCTAGTAAACTCATATGGCCTGAGGTAGAAGGAGGAGCACACTCAGAGAAAAGGCAACAAGTAAGTAATTGCCTGGAAGTAATTATAATTACATTTAAGAGGAACCAAACTGAAAATGAAATCATTTGCCATCTACTAAGGCCCTCCTGAAATTTCTGTTTCATTATGATAAAACTGGCCAGAGAGCAGAAAATCCCTAATTTTATCACTTTAATTATTGTCTTCTTAAGCTGACTGATTTTTACTTTTTACCAGTTACTTACTTTCTCGGCATTCTTCAGTGTGGAAACTCTGTTCTTGCCTGTTACTGTCCAACTTCCCATCCTTCCTGCATTCAGGTCCTTTGCCATGTGGCTTGGTAGCTGCCCGTAGAGATGGAGCCAGTTTCTCTGCCTTAACTTTGACTGTACCACATGACTTGGTTTAGCCTAGCTAGATCTAGGGTTGCTTGGTGGAAGAAGATAAATGGTGTGTTTAATCCATCCAATGATGGCATTGGATCTGAGTACCAGTGGTAGACTGGGAGAGCATTGACCTAGCCTAGCTCTCCTGTATCATGTACCTGGGGCTCTCAGAAGAAATCTAAAATGGAGTAAAGGAAGCAGGGTAGGATAGTGACAACAACAGAAGGCAGATTTGCTTTGTCATAACATTAGCCTGGCTCCATAGGATGTCCTAGAGCATGGGTGGCACCAGAAGCTGTACCACAAAATATCCCAGTGGTAGTCAGGCATCTCTTCTAAATGACACAGCATTCTCATTTAATGATCAAGATTGGCCTGTATAGCTGGTGGCTCAAAAAGAGAGAGGCCTGACCCTCTCCCTAGGACTATACATTTGTGCTCTCTCTGTGGTCTTCAAAAGGGAACTCTTGATGTAATATTTAACAGCCTGACATCATTTAGCTTTTTCCTACTGCGCTCTATGCTCCAACCATGAGAATCTCCAGTAAAGGAAGTTTGTAACAACATCCTCACTAGAAATCTTTAAGGATGCTCAATTAAACACCCTATCGTGGTCTGTATGATACTCAATACTTACCTACCTCTTCCCTTACCTCTACCTAAGCTGGAGAAATGCTAATGCTAAAATGTTCTCTCAATAGAGATTTATATGCCCAGGTCAAAGTTGTTCTAATATGATGACTAATAACCACCTGGAGATTAATCAGATCTGATCCTTGGAAACAGTTATTGTTATATTTTAAGGAAAAATGGTCTTTGACAATATGATTGTTATATCCTGAGATGGAGAGATTATTCTACATAATCTGTGTGAGCCTAAATGTAGTTACAAGTGACGTTAAAACAGAGGCAGAGAGAAATTTGACACACTCAGAAGACGATATGAAGCAGTAGCAGGTTAAGGGGTTCCAGCAGCCACTAAGAAGGTGGAATAACCAAGAATAGATTCTCTCCTAGAGACTTCTTAGAGAACATGGTTCTCTCACACTCTCCAGACTATAGAACAGTGTGATAGTTAATTTCTGTTGGTTCAAGCCACTTGCTAATTTGCATAAGCAGTTATAGGAAGCAAATACAGTTGTGATGGTATCTCTGATGGTATCTGTGATGGTATACCTGAGTCTTCCCTGACCTCCTCCACCAAAATGATCCAGATTATTTCCTCTATCTACAGCTCACATGCTACCTCTTCCAGGTAGCTTGTCAGCTCTCTCCCCCTCTATCTCTAGGGTTTTGGTTAAGCAGATAGCTATCATCTGTTTTTCATACTTCCTTAAGCAAATGCCCATCACGACTATGTATGTCACTGTCACATATCAGTCTCCTCATTAAATTCTAAATCCACAAGGGTCTTACTCATTTCTGTATTCTCTGGCCTGGCCCAATACTAGATGAAAAAGGCTTCTCAGTGACTCTTTAATTCCTGTTGCAAAGAGGAGATAGATGCTGGTGTGTGGTGGTGAAAGGGGAGAATTCCTGAGCTCACAAGGCTGAATCTCACTGGCCCAGAATGACTGCCTACTATGGGTAAGTGCACCTCCTGAGGCTGAGCCAGTTTAGGGCAGGCAATGTTTTCCAGCTCAGCCTACTGTAGAGCTTTCTGAGGCCTGAAGCAGGGGTGCTCCTCTTGTCTGCAAAGCACATGTTTATTTTCTGCCCTGTTCTTTTTATATTTTCCTCCCCTCTCTGCTCTCCTCCTGACTCCCAAACAACAGTGACTCACAACCCTAAGTACTGCTCTCTTTTTCTTTTCATTATTTTTAGGAGCCACATGATGTGTCTCATTATCGCCTCTGGACTAGACAAGCTATGACCCATAGATTTTCATTTTCTCAAGGCCAAGCGGCCAAGTCCAGGCCAAGTAACATTTCAATAATCAGAGAGTCACGTTAGTGTCATAATAACTTAGTCTATCTGAGAAGGTGGCAGCTGATGGAGGAATTTGAAAACGAGGGATTGGACTTCAGTCAAAAGTATGATCTTGGCAGTTGTATTTTTCTTCCTGTTCTTCCTCTACAAATGAACTTCTCAACCCAGAATTCCTGGCCAAATATGACATATTACAGTCAAATATGACATTCTCCTAACATCTCTGTAACATTCTGACAGGCTTCTACTAGCCTGAATCAAAGTAGATCATTTGTTTATTTGACAGCACTGGAATTTGAACTCAGGGGCCATGTACTCACTTCTCTGGGAATTCTTATCACTTGAGCCATATATATGTTAATTAGATAAATTCTGAGATAGAGGCAAGACTATTTAATATTTTGTATTCTTTTTTTTTTTCTCAAATTTTTATTTTCAAACTGACGTACAGAGAGTTTACAGTATCATACGTTGGGCATTGGATACATTTCTTGTACTGTAATATTTTGTATTCTTTATGCTGTTTAGAAGTAAGTGTAATATTGTAATTATGAAATGGGCTTTGGAGGAAAATTCAGTAACTTATTCACAAAGTGAATAGATTAGTTATTGTTATCATTTGGATCTCAAATGTCCCCTAAAGGCCTACATGTAAAAGGTTTAATCTCAATGATGCACTTTTGAGAGATAGTGGTATCATTAAGAGGGATCTAGTGGGAGGTCCTTAGTTCTTTATAAGCATGCACTGTAAAAGATTATACTACCTAGTTTCTTCCTCTCTTTTTCTATCACTTCCCAGCTGTAAGGTGGATGTTTTTGCTCTGATAAGTTCTCTTGCCATGATGTCCTGCCTTGCTACTGGCAATGAAGCCAACTGAACAGACTAGTACTTCCAAAACTATGAGTCAAATCATGATTTTGTCTTTATAGGTTGCTTTATCTCATATATTTATTATGTTCATAGAAAGCTGAAAGCACAATTGCCTATTACTACACAATAAATTGCAAATGTAGTAGCCAGAAATAAGAAGCATATACTATCTTGTAAAAATCCTGAAAATCAAGATGCAAGAGTATCATAGTTGGGTGGTTTTAGTTCAGTGGTTTTTTGTTTGTTTGTTTGTTTTTTGAGGCAAAAAATTGTTGAGTAGGACAACAGTCTTCAGAGGGGGCTGGAAATTCTGCTGCCAAGAAGGCTTAATCACAGCACAGTGAACCCCTGCTCCTCAACATACAGACCTGTCTCTAAGTGTTGTGTGAGTGTACCTACTGACATAGCAGCTGGCTTCTCCCAGTGCAAATGACCCAAAGGAAGAAGCCACCTGGCCTTTGATAACCTATTCTCAGACTTTCACTTAGACCTTATTCTAGTCCTTAGAAGTGAGTCAGTAAACCCATTCTTAATAGGAACAGAATTGCTTAAAGTGAGGATTGAAAATGTGTGGACATATATTAAACCACCAAGAGTGACTTTCCTTCAAACAGCTTCAGGAAGAGCAAACAAGTTGTTGTTACCCACTGCAAAATAATGCCACCTGCTACTGGAATTTTTTGTTGAGGGACTGTAAAACACTGGGATACCAAAAACAAAGAAAGTTAAAACAAATTGCAAAACAAAATAACAAAAAAAATACCTCTGAGATTGGTGAGAGGGAATTTTATTCCCTTAGATATAAATATGGGAAGTTTGGGAAGTCTAGGGGGTATGATTGACCTTATTGAGTATTTTATGTTTATTTGCTATTAACCAGCTATGCTATTGTATTCTTTTCTCAATAAGTTAATACTAGATCCTATGATGACTGAGGCTAAGATGAGAGAGAGAAAACAGTGCTTCCAGCTAAGGTGCTCGAATCAACCAGACCTAGACAGAACTCCAGTTGATCCATAGATGCACAAGTGAGCCCAACAGACACCAGCAGAACCACTTAGATGTGCCCAGTTCAGATATGCTGAAATCTGCAGAAGTGTGAGACATTAATATTTATCTGTTCAGACCACTGAGATTGTGTCATTACTTTTCATTCAGCAATACTGATACAGGTTGACAGTTTCATGAGAGAGACAAATAAAAGGAAAATTATGCAAAGCAATATGATGGCTATCATACAAGAAGATTATATAGGCACCCTGACAGGGTAAAACAGGAGTGCTTGAATTTGCTTCAAGGTGGGTAGGCAAGTTGAAGACTTCAATTGATGCTCAAATGACTAAGTCATAAGACTGAGCAGATAATTCCAGCCTAGAGAAGGAGAAGCACATTGTTTTTTGCCTAGATAATTGTACATGTCTTACTAAGTTGGAGAATCCCCTGACCTTGGCAAAAATGTTTAGTTTAACTCGTATTGACTTTTCTTTCTTACCTGACTCCTCACTTCTGTTTCCTGGGATTACCTTTCAAATAAGCTACTCAAATATAAGTCCAAATTACAGGCTCTGTTTCAGGTTCATCTGAACTAGGGTTACTATATAATTCCAGCCTAGAGAAGGAGAAGCACATTGTTTTTTGCCTAGATAATTGTACATGTCTTACTAAGTTGGAGAATCCCCTGACCTTGGCAAAAATGTTTAGTTTAACTCGTATTGACTTTTCTTTCTTACCTGACTCCTCACTTCTGTTTCCTGGGATTACCTTTCAAATAAGCTACTCAAATATAAGTCCAAATTACAGGCTCTGTTTCAGGTTCATCTGAACTAGGGTTACTATATAGATACAAGTATCTATCCATTGCACCCAGTCTCCTAAGTATAGGTTCTGTGGCTTAGATGGCTATGTTGTGTCACATGACAGAGCTCAGCTAATCCACATATAGGCTGTTCAAAGCCTGTGATGTTGACTGGTGTGGGAGGAACCAATGAGATTCCCTTTTTGAAAATTTGACTAGGAAATATCAAGAGAATGAGTGAGTAAGTTATGAGAGCAGAAGTCAAAAGGATGACATGTAAAGCAGAAATAGAGGAAATATGAGGAAGCAAGAGTAATAAGAGTGTAAAGACGGACAGAGTAGAGCTATGATGGAGCCCAAAAGCAAGAGGATCTGATTTTATGATCTCATTCCAATTCTTCTGTCATTTTTCATCACGTTTCCTTTGGCCCAAGGTATCTTTAGTGACATTGTTTTACTATAGCAATGACATTATCAGTGGTCAGTGTGACTAGGGAATTGTGTTGTCATATCAGCTTTTGTAAACTTCAACACCAGCTTCCTTCCTCTGATATCTGGTGGGGTTCAGTATATGGGAGCTATCAGAGAGGAAATAGGTTAGATGGTGGAGGGTAGGCAGATTGTAATCATTATTGTTGACCCTCTACCATCTTGTCATAGATTGACTCCATTTCTCTACCAAAGGCTACACCTCCAGCTTGGTGTTATTCTCCATGTAATATAAGTCCTCTCTTCAAGGTCAGGTTTTTCTTAGGCAGTGCTGAAGTTTAAATGGAAGATTTTGACACTTTGCGAGGTAGGTGATCTACAACTTGAGCCACACCCCTAGCCATTATTTTTGCTTTAGCTATTTTTCAAATTGAGTTTTATCCTATTTTCCTCTGGGTAGCTTTGGATCATGATCTGTTAGCCAGCTACACCCAGCTTGTTGGTTTGATATGGGTTTTTGTTCAACGGCAATCCTTCCAATATCTTCCTCCTAAAGATCTGGAATCACAAATGTGGGCCACCATGCCAGTCTCCCACCTCATACTTTTGTCCTAGAGTCCTATTTTTCTAGTCCTCTGGTGCAGCATATCCTTGCTAAGAACCCCTTGGGTTTCATGCATTTTGCAACCCAGAAGGACAAGTGAGCTAATATGCTACTCTTGTGACAATCTTTGATCAAGGGGATATGAGATCTGAGGGAACAATGATTCTCCTCCATTCCCTAGGAAGATGGTCCTGATACACATTTCATAGGCTTTTCACCTGTCACGTGTGATCAAACACCGATTCCTCTTAATCACATTGGCTGTCTCCATAATGCATCATTACAGTAGCTTTCTGTCTCTTCACAACACACCCATTTTGGAATCCTACTCCTTGACAAACTTCTTACACTTAGGGTTCTCTCTTCTTCCAAAGTGTCTTCATCACTCTGGAATCAGATGACACTGAGCTACTTGGTGAAGTATGAACTGAAGAATCACTAATTGTGCTCCAATGTGAGAAGGCTATCTTCTCGCATTTAAATATTAAAATAAATATTTAGATATGGCATCCAGATAGTTAAATAAAAGGTCTCGGGTAGCTATTCAAACAAACTGTGGTTATGATCAAATCAATAGGCATGGGAAAGAATGTAGATTTTTAGTGAAGAGGTACAAAAGCTCTAACTTTAGAACCTGTTTGGCCTAGTTTGGAGTTTTGCCTTTAATAACAAATAAGGGCATGATATAGGTCTCTAGGGCTTTCCATCCCTTCAGCCACTGACAGTTTAAAAACACACACCATTTGCACTTGCCTCATCTTTTCTAAACTGGCGATTGTCACGGTTGCTTTAAGAAATAAAGCAGTGCCAAGGAAGACAGCAGTCACCTCCCACACCCTACACCCCCAGACACCCAGGATACATCTTGTGTATACTTAAGCTGTCTCTGACACACATTATTTCTTTTTCATCCTTGAGTAATCAGTCTGTTTTGTTCCCTTCGCAGTGGGAACACCGTATATTTTTATACAGAAAAAGATTGGGAAAGAAAATAGAACCACTGAAAATTCCCACAAAACAGCAGCAAATAAAATATGGGAGGCAAAATATACAGACATTGCAAGAATAAAGGTGTTGATCCAAGTGCTGGCTGAGGATCTTGTTAAAATGCTTTCTTTCAAGGTCTGGGCAGTTAGGGGTTAGTGATGGCAGTGGCTGCTCCCTCCGCTTTCAATAGGAGGGATTAGTTTTGTTATTTCAGGATTAAGGTCAGTCTCCTTCACAGGCTACCACATCAGGTCAGCAGCTACCCCCTGCCTTACTCATGATTCTCAAATCCTGCCTTGGTTGGCTGTTCCTCTGTCCTAGACTTTTTCTTCTGAATATTGCTCAGGGATCTGAATATTCCTATGTGTCTACTAAGCTTCTGTCTTCATAAGACTCAAAGAACACAAAGGAGAGAATCCCAAACAGACCTCTTTGAGATTGCTTGATTGATTGCAAAGATGACCACATGATCCCACTCTGTATGTGCATCCTTTTGCTCTAGAACTTGGAAGCTTTTCTCAGAAGTGATGGAGTCCAATGATAAATTGAACAGGTCTCTAAACATTCACACAGTGAGACCAAAGGAGAATATTCTTAGGAGAGGGATCACAAAGGCTCAGTGGCTATATAGGTGTGTATGATCATATAAAGTGATGCTTACTGAAATGAGCCCCAAGAAATGGAAACAAGAGGTTTTTATTTTACTTTTTGTGTTTTGTTGTTTTTCCCCTTTTATGGCTGTTTTTATACTTTTTGTCTTGTAGGTAAGTTTATCTGATTTGGGGGAGGGTAAGGTGGAGCACAGAAATGGTGGGACAAAGTGTGAACAAATGCAGCAGTGATAGTTACTTGGCTGGGAAGGGAAAAAAATTGGAAGAAAATGAGGGAAGAGGTGACACTGTTCAAAAAGAAATGTACGTCTGACCTGTATAACTGTAACCCCTCTGTACATCAATTACCTTTACAGTAAAAATAATTTTTTTTAAAAAGTGATGGAGTTCGTTTTCTTGTCTCTTGGATGTAGATTAGTGTGTCCCTTCCTTTGACTGATAGAATGTGGTAGAAATGAGAAGCCTCAGCTTCATAAGAACTTGCATGCATCCACACTGCTTCTTGAACTCCTAAGTTTGCTAGGAAAACAAACCCAAGTTGGCCTGCTGAAGAGTGGGAGACCACATGAGGAACAGGCGCAGAGCCTCAGCAATCGTGTTGTAAGGTACAGAAAGTGGAGAAGCCATATTTTGAAGGATCGAATCTTGGAGTCTTTATTAGAGCATTAGCAGTCTGCAGGCAGCCAATTGTTACAAAGGCCTGCAGCCCACATATACATTTAGCACAGTTTGGAAACAGGCCAGAGAGGAAAGAAAGAACAAAAACAATACCAACAAATCAATTCAGCTCCAATGGAGAACTGCATAGGGAAGTCATTGTGACCAGAGATGTGCCAGGAGACAGGACAGGAACATGAAGACATGTGACAAGGCATAATGGCTCCTGGGCTAGTCCAGGCCTAAATAGGTTCAGGTCAGGGGGCAGGATCACAAGCAGCTCCTGGTCCCGAACACTGGATTGACAGGTTTAGTAATCTATGAGCCAAGTGTGTGCCCCTGCCTCCAGGATCCAAGCATGCCCATCAACTGGGGCAGGGGTTCACCTTCCTCCAGCATGAAGACAAGATGCCAAACCCTCATTCACCATGTGGCCAATATGGTGCTGGCCAGACTTGGGTCTCCTACTTCAATAACAGCCAACACCAGGTGCTGAGCTGCTCAGCAGTCCCTCCAATGGGCACAATAGCCTGGGCAGCCAAGATCAGAAGGGTCAGCCAAGCTTAGCCCAAAATGTCAAAATGAAGACTCATGACCTACATAAATGCTTATTATTTTAGTAGCACTAGCTGTTAACAGAATTCTTAGCCTCCACTATATTCTTGGAACCTGTTGCCTATTTCTTGTCAATTCTGCTAGGTCCACCCAGGAAAAGTGGCCCCTTCCCCACTGTTCTTCCTCTATGCACATGTGAGTCTTTCCCAAGAAGCCCATGCCCAGCACTGGTGTCCCAGGTAAGTGGCGCACCTTGGGGGCAGTGAGAGGTCCCCTAGGCTCTGAGGGCTTGGCTGCAGCGGCTGCAGCGATACTTCCTCCCTGTGCTCTCTCTATAGATCAGTCTCCATCATTAGTTCTGGTCCCTTGTTTTGCACCTGGCCCCTTTGCAGCCTTTCCCTTGCCCCTTGCCCCTTTCTCTCCTTCCCTTCCCTTTCCTTTCCTTTTGTACTCCTTGCATGCCTCCATTTTGTGCAGGCCAGCAGTATGCTCTCCTCCCAAAAAACTCTTTTCTACCTGAACCATGTGGCAGTCAGTCTGATCATGACAATTTCAGCTGATCATTACAATTTCTATTTGGATATACATTAGTTCTCACAGTAGTAGTTAGAGAATCATTCTTATTTTTAGACATGAATGATGGAGAAAGCAGCATTGACTTTTATAATCTTTTGGGTAAAACTCAGGCAGACTGTGTGTGTGTGTGTGTGTGTGTGTGTGTGTGTGTGTGTGTGTGTGTGTGTGTGTTACTGGGGTTTGAACTCAGGGTCTTGAACTTGTTATGCAGATGTTTAATTCAGCCAAACCTCTTATCTTTTTGCTGTTGTTGTTTGTTTCATTTGTTTTGTAAAACAGGATTTGAGTAAGGAGTATAGGCAGACTTCAAACTCATGATCTTCCTACTTCAGACATCTGAGTACTGAGATTATAAATGTGTGCCACCACATGTATTTCAGACTAGCCTTTAATGATGAAAAATTTAGCACACCAAGTACTACAATTAGCAAAATGGAGATGGACTGTTTGTTGTTAGATTTGACAAAAGCAGGAAACATCTTCAATGTGAAAATTAATGTATTTAAACAGAATCCTGTGAGTACATCACATGTGTGGATTCTCTAACACAAAGCTGCAAAGGGCTGCTTTGTCACATGGTCATACTAGTAGCAGGTAAGATTTACAAAACATCTGGATGACACTATTTCACCTTCCCAAATATCCTGGGATCTGGGATAGGTAGGGCAAGTGTTAAGTTAGCCATTTTTCTTATAAACACATACACTAAAGTTTGGGGAAGTCTTAAGATTCCTAGAATTCCCTGAATTCTCAGCTTCATCATATTCTTTAGTTTATCAGTTTGGAAGTGTAGTTTATTGTCACTTACTATAACTTTTTTTTTTTTTTTTTTTTTTTGCCCATCTTGAGGCTTGAACTCTGTGTCTTGGCTCTGTCCCTGAGCTTTTTTTGCTCCAGGCTAGCACTCTACCACTTGAGCCAAAGCCTCACTTCTGGGTTTTTCTGAGTAGTTTATTGGACATTAGAGTCTCATAGACTTTCCTGCTCAAGCTGGTTTCAAACTACAATCTTCAGATTCCAGCCTACTGAGTAGATAGGTTTACAGGTGTGAGCCACCAGTGTCCAGGCTTTTTACTATAAAATTTGGTTCCTCCAACCTCTGCTTGGGAAGAGCACAGCAGCATATGAAGGGCAAAGGCTGGATTCCAGGAATGAAGTTCAGTCAACCCAGGCCTGTGGCTCTTTTTCACCATTGAGAAATGCCAGAAAATGCAGGAAGTCTGTATTAATTGAGACATTTCATTGAAGAAGGATGAATTCACAGAATACTGGGAAGCAAGGTGGATAACAACATATTTCTCTATGGCAGAGTCTTGATAGAGCTGGTAGCAGAGCAAATCTTAGGAAGGTGTTGTTTTAGGTAGGACTGTATTAGAAGTAGATCCTGAATAAATAATAGATGGGTTCTCACATCTTCAAAGAGGCCTGGTATTTCTGACTTTGCAGAATCCAGTAGAGTTCAAATGTCTCTAGAGTTTCCTGGCTGGCTGGCCTGAGAAAGTTTTGGAATATCTCTTTGAGGTCTGTATATAACTTTAGAGTGACCTACATCTGGTTTGAATCATGTCTTTATTGCTTATTAGCTGAGAGATCTTGTTCAAACAAACTATCAATGTTTTCATCTGCAAAGGGGAACTAATAATGCCAAATTTGTCCTTTGTACAGAAGGTTTAAGGAGTCAACATAAATAAAGATCACAGAATAAGAATTGTGTTATCTTTTTCTTACTACCCAGGGCAATCATCAATTTGCTAATGAACTGTGACACAGAAATTAAGGGAATATGTGAAAAGGGATCATAGAAACTAGAAGAGAGGAAAGGACTCTGGTACTGGGATCTGAGATGACCTTTCAAGAACTGATCTTTTGCGGAATGGTCCTCTTGCCAATGCTATGCATAGGAATGGTAGGTTTAGACTTCTTAGTGTTCTGTTGCTCTAATCATTGCATTCCTAATGTGCATCCTGGGTTGGTCCATTACCCAAAAATGATTCATTCCCTAGGGAAGCCATCTTCCCTTACACAAGAGGAACTGACTGCGTAAGAGCTGAGGCTGGACAAATGCAATCATCCAAGGCAATATGCTTCACAACAAATTCTGACAGGCCTTAAAACAAATGCCTGTGTCTTACATTACATGTAGCTTAGTGTACAGTTTGAATTGCTTAAGCAATGTGAAAACATATTTACTTATCTGGCTGAGAACAGATGGAGTTTGGAAGAGAATTTTCTAGCATGGCCCATATACTGATCCCTTGTTAGCATTGACATATGTGGTACATCATCACTTTCTCTTTCTTCGTGCATCCTATCATCTACTACCATGATTTCATAAAATCAATATGTTGCTGTTGAATGTCTGGGAACCTATAGAACCTCTCCTGAGGTGTGAGAAGAGGTGCAAGAATTGGTAAACATTTATTGGAAAAGACAAGTTTGTCATTGCTATTCTTGCTTCTTCATTGCTTTCACCAAACCTCCAGAGATGCTTTAATGAATAAAATGATCTGACCAGCCATGCAGGACAACCGAGATAAACTTGGCTCCATTATAACTATGTGGTTTTGGAGAGAGGTAAAGAGAATAGCAGAGGTGATTGATGATGGAGGTGATCGTGGTAAAGGTGATGGAGGGGTGGTAGAGGAAATGTTCAGAATGAGGCAAACCTGGAGAGACAACTATCAAAGTACTAAATTAGTAGTTGCCTACAATTGAAGGAATTGCTAATTG
Organism: Perognathus longimembris pacificus; assembly: GCF_023159225.1. Classification (NCBI taxonomy): domain Eukaryota; kingdom Metazoa; phylum Chordata; class Mammalia; order Rodentia; family Heteromyidae; genus Perognathus; species Perognathus longimembris. The sequence goes on from NC_063166.1 coordinate 59,597,491, forward strand.
GGGTTCCTTCCTTCCTTCCTTCCTTCCTTCCTTCCTTCCTTCCTTCCTCCTTCCTTCCTTTCTTTCTTTCTTCCTTCCTTTTTTTTTGGGGGGGGGGCTGGTCCTGGGGGTTGAACTCATTCTAGGCGCTGTTCCTGAGCCTCTGTGCTCAAGGGTAGCACTCTACCATTTGAGCCACAGTGCTACTTCCAGCATTTTTTTTTTTTTTTTTGCCAGTCCTGGGCCTTGGACTCAGGGCCTGAGCACTGTCCCTGGCTTCTTCCCACTCAAGGCTAGCACTCTGCCACTTGAGCCACAGCGCCGCTTCTGGCCGTTTTCTGTATATGTGGTGCTGGGGAATCGAACCTAGGGCCTCGTGTATATGAGGCAGGCACTCTTGCCGCTAGGCTATATCCCCAGCCTACTTCCAGCATTTTTGAGTAGTTTATTGGAGATAAGAATCTCAAGGGGACTTTTCTTCCCAGGCTGGCTTTGAACCACAATCCTCAGATCTCAGCCTCTTGAGTAGTACAGGTGTGAGCCACAGGCACCCAGCTCATAGTTTCTTTTTAGGGTAATAAAGTTCTTCTAAAATCAGAATGCACCAATTCTGAGTATACTAAAAAATGGAGGCATATTTAAGTAGGGCAGATATACATATTTTCTTTTACAGTGCTGAAGGTAGAACTGTGATCATGAACAAGTATCTACCACTGAGCTACAACTACAGACTAAAGGGGTGAATTTTATGGTAGATGCTGTAGAAAAGCTTAAAAAAAAATAAGGGCAGGGTTGTTGTCATTGTTGTTGATGGTGGTGCTGATGGTAATAAAGAGCTAATTTAGGGCAGTAGCTGGTGGGACACTCCAATGAAAAAGAGAGTAAGAGCTGACTGACACCTGTCATACCTGAGTTTACATAAGGCTAAGTCTGAGAACCGGAGATACTTCCCCCCACCTCTGGATTATCTAAGTATGCTGAAAACTGCTGAATTCACACACAAGTATTTCTACAACAAACTGTGGAAATCAACCCAACATGTCGGCTGCCATGGGAATTATGTTTGAAAGGATTAACTGTTTTTTTTGTTTGTTTGTTTGTTTTGGTTTTTCCATCCAGTGTCTTTATCACACACAGCTAGTTTCTGAGGAGCAATAGTGCATGATAGCTAGACTTCGCCTCCTGGTGTAGTAGAAAATCAGACGAGTTCATGGAAGGAAAAAAATGACAGCAGAGCATTGGAGTCTATAATTTTTAATAATTTTAAACTAGCTACAAAATGTCAATCACTTCACAAACTGACAGAGGAGACAAGAGGAAGTTAGTAATACATGCTGTAATGATATTTATCTCACAGTTCTATATTTCATTCATTTATATTATTTTCTAAAGGTTTTTGTTTTAATCAGTTACTAAACATCGCAGCAATTTGGTGTGCATAGCTCTAGGTTAAGCAACAAAGACTTGTACTGATAAGAAAGCGGGGGAGGAGGGGGAAATGGTGATCAGCCAGTTTGCCTTACAAAATTTACATATCCACAAGGTTTCACAGCAAGACTGCTATCTCCAAAACATCACCTTCCAAAGCAACAAACCGACCCTATTTTACACCCATTTCACAGAGTTTCAACCAAACATATATTTTGCCAGAAATGATTCAATGGTGAGTATGTTAAATCCATCTTTTTAAAAAAGTCATTTTTTAAAAAAAGATGATCATGATTAATAAGTCTAGATGTTGACAGAAAGAAAGTGACACTACTGCAGGTTTTGTTGGTATAACTTAATCTTGACAGTGTCTCAATACTGAGCATGCGTTGCTTTATTTTGTTGTTGCTGTTTGTGTGTGTGTGTGTGTGTGTGTGTATGTGTATTTTTCTCATCAGTATGCTACTGTTGTGGAAAGTTTTTGTTTAAGTAGGAGTCTAAAAATCTATTTAGTTCTCATGCATAAATGCATAAATCACATCACTTTTTTTTAGTGCAATGCCTGTTAATGTAATTCCACATTGTCTAATTATGAAATCATAAAGACAGATAACAGCCATGAGGAACCAAAGACTGCACACATTGAGAGATTCAGAGCCTGACACTCAAAGAAAAGACAGTGGCAGTAGCTCTGTGGAATGTCACAGTTTCACGAGAACAATACTGTGTATTGAAAGAATCAACAGCACATTGAGCATTCCTAAATTGTTGTCATTCAGCAAACGCCACTGAGGAGGAAAAAGGAAAACAAGGAAACCCAAAAGACACTTCACATAGAGAGTTAGAACCACCAAATGACTATTATGTACAGCCTTTGGAAAGAAAAGAGAACAGAGACGCATCGTTTGTCTGGAAGCTGACAGGTGACACACAGGACAACATTCACAATGAGGGTGGACTGATGTGTGTGTTGAGTGTGCAAGATCTACTAGGTAATACCATGAGAAAAGCATGAAGGAGCTATCTTCCCCAACCGCACTTGGAGAGCACAAATGTGCACATTTAACCACTTCCCAGCATCTTCGTTGCACGTTGGTTGGCCTCATCAATTCTGGTTTTGTTGGAATCAGCCTAGAAAAAAAGGAAAGCCAAACAGACCTCAGGTTACACTTATTCTCCAGCATGTAGCTCAACTTTTCCTCTTGGGGGAAAATATGAAAGTTCCCCAGTCCAACTGACCACTCCCTTTTTCCAGTATAATTGCCAAGGCTCTACTTGGATGTGATCACAGAAGCTTTAATCCTGTTTTTTAAAAACTGTTTTTCCTATTGGAGAGCATCCTTTGGTAAACAGAAATATGTCAGTTATCCTTGTATGCCCAAAGGTCATTCACTGACTTCTGTGGTAGTATTCTACTATAATAGATATTTCACCTCTGTTGGACTAGGTTGAATTAGCACCACTCCTGCACAGTTGTATTCAAATCATGATTAACATAACATTTTCCAAAAATTATAGCCAAAGATTTTAGTTTTCCTGTCAACATATGGAGACAATAAACAATATGATACTGAGCATGGGCACCTACATTTGCACCCCTCACTCAACTTTGATAATATTCTCTACCAGTTATGTATGGTTAATAGCCTGATTTTTATAAGTAAGGAAAATAAACAGGTAGAGTTCAAGCAACTTTTCCTTAGAATTCTCACAACAAAGATCTTAGTAGTTGGAAGAACCACAGTCAGAATGCAAATCACCATGGGTTATGGTCCACACTATTAATCATTCCTCTCTACCTGGGTTTGCTATGAGGATTGGGTACATACTAAGCCCATTACACATAATGGGCTTAGAAGAAGCTTTTGTGAACATTAAGCCCTCAAGGTTTCTTATCTTGCAGTTACTATTATTGGGTGAAAGCATGCCTTGTTTTGAAAAGGCTTAATACATTTTTAGCCTCATTGCTGAAGATTCACTGCCACTACTTTGATAAGTGGCTTGTCTTCCACAGGAACACATTTACCTTTGTCTTGCACCTTACTGACTCTGGCCACTTGGTTGACCTATGGCTTCTGTTACATTTTTTTTTTTTTTTTGGCCAGTCCTGGGCCTTGGACTCAGGGCCTGAGCACTGTCCCTGGCTTCTTCCCGCTCAAGGCTAGCACTCTGCCACTTGAGCCACAGCGCCGCTTCTGGCCGTTTTCTGTATATGTGGTGCTGGGGAATCGAACCTAGGGCCTCGTGTATCCGAGGCAGGCACTCTTGCCACTAGGCTATATCCCCAGCCCCCTTCTGTTACATTTTTTTTTTTTTTTTTTTTTGGGCCAGTCCTGGGCCTTGGACTCAGGTCCTGAGAACTGTCCCTGGCTTCTTCCCGCTCAAGGCTAGCACTCTGCCACTTGAGCCACAGCGCCGCTTCTGGCCGTTTTCTGTATATGTGGTGCTGGGGAATCGAACCTAGGGCCTCGTGTATATGAGGCAGGCACTCTTGCCACTAGGCTATATCCCCAGCCCCTTCTGTTACATTTTGACATATATGCAACATGAAATCTAGAGGGTGGTAGTAGGTAAGACCTTTAAATCCTAGAAAACTAATGATTCCCCTCAATACTGAAGACACGAGTCTCAATTAGGGATGAAGAAAACAGCTCTGCTTAGGCTATAATTTCTTCCTATCCTGACAGGTAATACTGTCTATACCTTTGCAGAAGAAAAGGAAGCTTCCATGATAAGCAGAGAACCTAAGATGTTTTTCTAATCAATCTAATTGTGTATCCCTGTTCCCAAAAGGATATTCTCCAGTGATTACTGACATTGTACCTACTACTGTCCTTGAGGCATTTTATTCTCTGAGATGAGCCTTCTTTATTCAGTTTGAATTATGAATTCTCAGGACACTAGAGCTATCTATACTCAAAAACGTGTGAGAGAGTGAGGGAAGGGATGACACTGTCCAAAAAGAAATATAGTCTTTATCTGACTTACATAACTGCAAACGCTCTGTACATTACCTTTATAATAGCAATAAAAAGAAATGTGCAAAGTTGAACAGATTTGTAGATTATTCATAACTTTGAACTACCAGCTATAGTTCTCTGCCATCTGTTTAGTTAATCAGGAGTTAGCCTTAAAAAAAAAGTATTTACATCATAAGATAGAACATTCATTTTCCTTGGTCTGAACTATAGAGGCATATTTTTGACCTTGGGCTCTTCATTTGGAAAACAAACACTACCTCTAATTTTATTAGGTTCCTTAATTCCCCCCTCTCCAGCTACAAATTTTTATCAGAAATATGATATTCTGATGCAAAGGAAAATTACCAGCTCAGACCAATTTGAAATGTTCCTATGGATTGAATTATGCTGACTGGATTTCCAGACGGAATTTTGAAAATAGCTCGAGTGAGAAAAAAAGAAATCCTTCTTAAAATAAATGACATTCCTGAACGCAAATGTTGTGGGATCTCTTGAATGCAAACTCTCTGACCAGGCTTCACATGACACAAGTAGAACTCTGAGTTTAGTTATTATATATCCTCAAAGGATGTGGGCAGAACTAAAATAGACCTTAGTTTGATGGGCATCTGTCATTTCTTCTTCAATTTTGGGGTATTAAAATGAAGGGTATTAAAATTACAGCCCATATAACATCTGACATAAAAGTTAGTGCATCTTCCTTATATAAAAGAAGCAGTGGCGGAGGGAAGCAGGGAGGAGGGAGGCGATGGAAAATGAGGGAGAAGGTAACAAGTTGAATAAGAAATGTATGCGCTGCCCTACGAATAAAACTATAACCCTTCTGTACATCACTCTGACAATAAAGAAATGAAAAAAAAGTAGTGTCTTTTAGAAAAGAAATTCTGGTAAAAATAACCTCTTAGATGTATTCTTGGTATTTTGAGGAGACTTCTTTATTCTCCTGTTTATGTACCTGAGGACTTTATTTGTGGAAGTTAGCCATCCCATTTTTCTAAATATTTCTATTTAAAAATCTACACTGGCTGACATACCCACTTCATGTATCCTGATTTGCCGGTAAGAAGCACAGTCACTAGAGAACCAATAAGGGGTTACAGGTGCTGTCCAGAGTACCCTTCTGAAACTTTGGACATCTCTTCAAATTATGTCTTTAGCCAATGATATTTGGGCCAAATCAGACTTTCGGGGCTGAATGCTTATTGCCCCAGACAGCAGCCAATTCTGATTCCCAGTTAGGATTACTAATTTTCAGGTGAGTATACCAGGTCTGAACTGGTGAACAGGAAAATCCTGTTAGAAGATGAGGTCTTCATTCTCAAACATGATCTTTTCATGGATGGAAGAACATGAGGACAGCTGAGGAGTTTGCCTCACTGTTTTCAACATGTTTCTAGCATTTACCACTGACCACTTTAGGTTAAAGTTTTAACATCACCATGGTTTCCTTAGCAACTGTTCCCATATAGCCTCTAATACAGTCTTGTTTTCAATTTAGCAGTATTCTGAAAGAATTTTATCCTCTTAGCCTTAGAAGATTGTATGAGTAAAAAAAAAAGCCAAGGTTTTTAAATATGTCATTTCTTAAAGTCCATGAGGAATGGAATGAAAATATCATTGCTTTGGACTGTTACAATTTCTCTATTAATCAGTAATAGGTAACGATCATGATCGATGGAGTTGGGTGAAGTTCCTCATTGGGCTCATAAGAGAAAATGGAAGAACCTGTGTGATTTTAATTATTTGGGAAAACATTGGCTTGAGGTGGACTCCAGCTAAATCATATCACGATTGTGATTTTGAAAAGTGTGTGGCTACATGGGTGGTAGTACTATTTAAACTATTCATTGGATTGAGCTAGTTATTCAAGGACACTAGGCCTCTCTCCAACTGTTTAAGTGTTTTCAGCAGTCAAGGACTGACAGGAACAGAAATGGTTATTTCCCATCCACTTGTCTGGCTATTGTGTAAACTTTATGAATGTGTTTATCTCCACCTGGGTTGTATACTAGGCCTAAAATAAAAGGTTCTCCTTAAAGATAAAAAGTAGAAATAGTACAGCAAGATATCACTTGCCTTTTCAGAAACACAATTTTGTTTAAAGTCCAAATAACTCTGTCAATAAGAGTTTGACCTCAATATTTGTAAAACCTATCCTTCAGGAACCCTAATTGGCTTTGAAACATTATCTGCTTGCATATGAGTAAATTGAGTCCATTAACACAAAATGAATACTTCCTGTTTTCTCAAATAATTTTCCTGTCAGAAAAGCAGTTCAGCCATTATTTCTTTGTCTGTTTTTTTCTGGGCTATAGTGGTTTAGGTCAGGTTGGGCTGGCTCCAGTGCTTTTTGAAACACTCAGTATTATTCTAAAATCCATTGGCTTGCACATCTTTAAAGGCTTTATCAAATCAAAAGCTTTATAACAATGCCAAGTATGTCATACTTGCAGAAGTAAGCAAAGCACAAGAATTTTACTAGCCAGCTCTGACATCTGGGCAGGTCAGTATTGGTCAGCCAAATATTGTGCAATCAGATATTTTTTATATGGAGTATATAAAACACAAATGAGCAATATGTTCCTTTTCTGCGGATTTATTACTGTTCCAAGACATAGAAAGCTAGTTAAGTTATAGGAAACTAATAGCCTTTGACTTGAGAGGCCTCAGAAGTGCAATGTACATATCTGAAAGTGGAACCAGGTAACTTGAAGGGATGAGTAGGATTGAGAGAGATGGGGGAGAATGATGTAAGGAATGACACTGAATAAGATGCATTGTGCTCATAAAGAATATATTTAATTGAAATTCTTCTTATGACTTAAAGATAACATATGCCTTTTTTTTTTTTTTGGCCAGTCCTGGGCCTTGGACTCAGGGCCTGAGCACTGTCCCTGGCTTCCTTTTGCTCAAGGCTAGCACTCTGCCGCTTGAGCCACAGCGCCACTTCTGGCCGTTTTCTGTATATGTGGTGCTGGGGAATCGAACCCAGGGCCTCAGTATACGAGGCAAGCTCTCTTGCCACTAGGCCATATCCCCAGCCCCAACATATGCCTTTAAAGTAATCCTTCCATCCTCACAGAAATGAATGACTTATATAAAAAAAAATCAGGATCTCAGACTCAGGACTTCAATATCTCACAGAGAATGGATGTAACAAAATATTAGCAAGACAGGAAGGTGTTCAATACCTATTAAAGCTATAATATGTCTATTTCTCCTTTGGGCATTCAAACACTTAATGAGATTATTATCAATATTCAACAACCTACTGAAGGAGGAAAGGGGTAAAACTCTAGGAAACATAACTTATGTCCGACTTGTTCTGTGTGGAATAGAATATCTGATTTTTTTTCCCTAACTACAGAAAATTTCTAGTGCTTCTTTCTGTTCTCTTGTACTTTTATGCTCCAAACCCATCTCTTTCTCTTCTATTCTCTACAGTCTTTCTCTTGGCCTTTGCTGGCTAGAAGGTGTCTTAGGACTGCGTTTGATAGCCTTGTGTGAGCCTGTTTCATCAGATGTTTCCTATTTTGAGATGCGAGATGCAAACTGTTGGATTGGAACTGGAACCTGGGTCTTTAGCTTTTATAAAAAGAAAGTTGCAACTCATCTGGTTAAACGGATCATATTTCCTCATTTTCTAATTCTGTTTCTTTACCATCTCCACATGGTAAATCTCAACCTTCAAGACTCAACTTAAAAGCAGCTTTTTTTCTGAGATTTTTCCCCCCACCCTGCCTCTTGAAATTCTTCCTCTTTGACCCTGATTATCTTTTTCAATGGAGTGTACTATGTTATGGTAGTAAATTAATCCAGCAACTCATTGCCTCCCACTGCCTCTGTGGCAGAGGGGATGTGTTTTTCTAATCTTTTTTATGTTATATAACAGGATCTAGCACAATGCCTGGCATGAAGGAGAAATAGCTGTTTGATTAAAGTCTACATTTACAGGCTCAATGGTAGAGCACCTGCTCAGCATAACTTTAAGTTCTGTGTTTGATCGTCCCCAGAGGACAAACAAAGAAACAACAACAAAAACCACAATTAGATTCTAATATTTACTCCAGTTCTATTGCTGACTCTATGCTTGTCTTAGAAAAACAACCACAAACCATCAGCAATTAAAAGTATTTGAATCTAATGTCAGATATTCAGGGCCTAGTTACGCCCTTCATGCTTCCTAATAGTTATCTGAGAATGGACAAGCAGTAGCATCTTGCTGACTACCCTGTGCTCACCTTCTCCATGATCCTGTCAATCTGGCGATTCTGTGTATCGATCTCATTGCCCATATCAAGGGCCATGTGACGGAGGTTTCCAATGATGCCGCTCACTTGCTCCAGGTTTTCATCCATTTCATTTTCTCGGGCATCATTTGTTACCCTAGGAGCCAAAGAATAATGTTCAAAAGATAGAAGATGGGGAGAAACCTGAATGGCAAAGGCTTGACACTTAGGGCAAGTCTATAGACACATACAGATTTAGTTTAACTGTCTTTAGACTCCATTCAATTAAAGAAAAAATGTTTTAGCTCTGATATACTAGGAAATTATTATATTATCTGGAAAGCATTCTACTTTACCATGTTGCATTGTCATTATACAAAAATTAATAGCTATCTTGGCCTAGTAATGGTAAAGTTAATTTAAAAAATTTGTACAGGGAGAACACACTATATTAAATGTGTAAGGTTTTTATCTACATGGGCTTGATTATAGAAATTATTAATGTATCCTTCAAATTAAAGACTCTCCAAACTAAAGACAAAATAAAAATTTGTCTTGACTTGGAAGATATATTTTAGTAGAGAGTGCTTGCTTAACTAGTAGGTCTCTGGGTTCAATTTCCAGCATTAAAAAAGAAAATGAAAGAAACTGCATTTTGAATCCTTAAATTTTCTTTCCTACAGTTTTTCTCTCTCTTTTTCTTTTTTTTTGCCTTTTGTCTGTAAAGCTCTTTCGTTCTCCCCTTTCCTCATTTGATTTCATTCCTTTCTCTTTTCTTTTTTCTTCATATTGCCCAGGGTAGAATTCTTGATACTCTAGTCTGTCTCCTGCGTGCTAAAACTGGTGATAGGCATGGGCCATTATGTCTACTTGAGTTCCTTCTTCTTCCTCCTCCCCCTTCCTCCCTCCCTCTCTCCCTCCTCCTCCTCCTCCTCCTCTTCCTCCTCCTCCTCCTCCTCCTCCTCCTCCCCTCCTCCTCCCTCTCCCCTCCTCCTCCTCCTCCTCCCTCCTCCTCCTCCCCTCCTCCCCTCCTTCTCCTCCTCCTCCTCCTTTCTCTTCCCTCCTCTTTCTCCTCCTTCTTCTTTCTTTTTGGGCCAGTCCTGGGGCTTGAACTCCGGGCCTGGACTTTGTGTCTGAATATCTTTTGGTCAAAGCTAGCACTCAACCACTTGAACTACAGCTCCACTTCTGACAAAATTTTGGTAGTTTAGTAAAGATAAGAGTCTCATAAAATTTCCTGCCCAGGCCAGATTCCAACTGTGATCCTCAGATCTCAACCTCCTAAGTAGCTAGGATTACCGATACGAGCCACTGGCACCCAGCTTGAATTTCTGTTTTTAAATACAGTGTGCTAAATAGATTGAATTTTCTACTTTTCTGACTGCTATCATTACACTATTTCTCCTTTTACCCCAATTCTAATTTTAAGTGTTAAAATAATTTTAGTTTGAGAGACCAGGTCAGACAATAAAGGTAGAACAAAGTAGAATCTTTGCTTTCCTTCCTGGACCAAAATCTCCAAGAGTCAAATAGAAAATGAAAAAACAAATTCTATGCTCAGAGATCTCCCTGCTTATTTCTTTAAATTTGGGATTAACATCATTGGGGAGAGTAGTGTTAGCTACAATCTGCCTCTTAACCCTACTAGCTCCCAAGAACTCCAAAGAAAGCTGTTTATTAAGACTGATTCATATGTAATCATAATTTAATGCCATGGATTTTCAAGTGGCATTGTGAGTGAGTGATTGCAGAGTAGAAGACTGTGACATGATTTATTGCTTCAGTTTAAAGCGGGGTGAAAATGGGGACAGTTGGTTCACAAGGCATTTACCAAATTTTCCACTGTCCAACTGGAAGATTAAGGAGATACTTGTTTTGCAAACAGCAAGCACTTATTCCAGAATAATCTTACTTTGTGTGAAAATAAGAAGAAAAAATGTTTGGAGGGGTTAAATTATTTCCCTATTTGCAATTTGCACTATAAACTGGCCCATTTTGATTTTTTTAGAGATGTCTAAGCCAGAGAATATTTAAAAAAAAGGCAGAGAGTCAATCCTCACTTTCTCATGTATTCAAGAAACTTGTTTAAACAATCATCAATCACAGACATGCGCTTAGAGTTCAGTGGTGCATAGTAGACTCCTCAGAGGAGGTTGAAAAAAATACACATGTTGTGTCTCAAGTCCAGAAAACTGATTTGATTGGTGTAGATTCAGGGTAGGCACTGATTTTTGTTTCATTTTGTTTTAAGCCTCTTTAGCTGATTCTGATATGCAACCATTGGCTTAAGTGCCATTGATCTAGTTTCCCTGGGAGCAGAAAGAGGCAATAGCTTCCTGATAATGCTAGCCCATAAATGCTTCATCAATCACTGTTAGTACTGCTGAACACGCCTCTGTAAATAAACCCTTAATAAGCTTAGTTCAATTAAACTCATGACAGTCTGGTTGACAGTGAGATTCTGAACCGTAATTGTGTCATCTTCTTTGTTCAAGGATACTTTTCTAAATTCAATGGCATAAGCCATGGTTTGATAAGTGCTTGTGCATGGGAGCTTTCCCCCTTTGGTATGATGTTATTACCAGGTATGGGACCTGGGTTATCTGTTGGAAGACCACATCATGCAGAAGGACAGATTAATCACTGATGGTTTGAGCCAGTCACCATTTGAGTGAGGCCATCTTGCTTGGCTCAACCCACCCCTATTTGTTTTCAATCCCAGAAGTAAGCTCAGAAAAGGCTTGAGTGAGAGCTCCCAGCCAATAGATAGATTGATGAGTAATAAAATGATGGGATGGTTGATTGTCCAACAACAGAGAACTGCTCCAATGTGGGCTGCAGGAAGCTTACCTGCGAATGAAGCCACCACTGATGGCCATCTGCTCCCGTTCATCCACCACACGAGCAGGCTGGCTGGCCACCACTCCATCCTGGTTATTGCCCCAGGCCTTTTTGTAAGCATCACTTGATTTAAGCCTATACAAAAAAGAGGGTGAGTGACAAGGCACAGGGGGGAGCAGTAAGCTCAGAGCAATTTCTTCAAGCGAAGAACCGAATCAAGCAAAATGAGTCTTAACTCTGAGGCATTAGAGAATACCGATATATCATAATCTGGACCCAAATAGTTGGCCACCACCATGCCCCAGCTACTCAGCCTTTCATTTCCAATTGAGTCAATTGCAATCAATGGTCAAGACTGAAATCTTTGGTTTGCTTTGCTGTTTTAATTGAATTTAAGATAGAGATTTAGTAGCTGGAATACATTCAGTTCTATTTTCAGTAACATGATTCTATTTTGAGACACAAAACATAGAAGAACATACTGGCAGACAGACACAAAACGAGACTGCCAAGTAGAGTTGTGTATGTCACACCACAGCAACACAGTGTCATCCAGAAAAACATACTTGAGACCAAGATTTTACACACCATCATGCAAAGATCCCTGTTGAATAGTTTTCCCTCAACACATGTGTGAAGCTAACATTTTCAGTGTTTCATGAAGGACACAAAGGCCTGGTGGTTGGCCAAGGATAATGGTCTTTGAGTTGCCTCTAGCATGATTTGAATTAGATAATATATCGGTACTTCCAAACAGTAACCATACATCCAGAGTTGATGTACAAACCTTTGTCCACAGAGACAAAAAGTAAAAGAAGCATAGTGAAATGAATGCAGGAAAAGAGAAGAGAGAACAAGCCATCTAGCACCAGGGAAACCCCTCTATGTCTTCTTCATGCACCAGCTACAGGCATGAGTAGAAAGTGAAGCATTCTCATTGAAGCCAAACTACTTCAGAAGTTGACCATTCTCGAAAAAGGCACTAGCAGGACAGTAATAGCCTTCATGAGGATTTGAAACGCAGTTCAGTAGCTTCTTTGTTGGGTAGAAGGGAAGGACAGAGAGAGAGAGTGCTTACAAACTCCTACTTCAAACTATCCTGGGTTGTTGACAGTGGAGAGTGATTTGGAATGGGTGTGGTCTCCATGGGCTGTCTTTCACTGAGCTGCCTTGGAGAGAATCTTAAAATCCAGGCATACCTTTTTGTGCCCAATAGAAACATGTGCAGCATATTTTGGTGGGTGTACTGTAATTTAAAGCAATCAAAGATGTTTTTAGGTTCTTTGCATAGTAGAAACCACATATTTCTTAGTCCAAGAAACACCCTTGGGTCCAATTTTCACATGTCTTCTTACAAAGTCACAGAATTTAATTTTCTTTTCTTCTTTCACTAGCGAGCCACAGCTAGCTATTGAAATTGGCTCAAATCCTTACAGATTGGAGATCAAGCAAATTGGCAACCAATTGGAAAATTGTACCGATAGAAATTACAGCAACTCTCACAATTTAGGGTATAAATAATGTCATGAGGCTCTTTGATGGCAACTGCCATCGAAGGGCCGTGGGCCCAGTCAATGGGAAAAGGTCCCAAATTAATACAGTTTAGATCTTGGCAACTCCCATCCCAACTCCCTATCTGTTTGTCTTGAAGAAGCTGTATGGACTCTGTGATGTTTTCTGCTATGTAAAAATGTCTGATAGACCATCTTTGGCAAAGTCAGAGGAGGAGAAAATATGCGTTTCCAGAAGAAGGCAAACCACTGCACCCACAATGCTGCACATAGACTCACATCACTGCCGTACATCTACCATAGTCCTTCGAAACATGCCGAGACAGGGCGAAGCCCTCAGATAATCCAGGGCACCACCAACCACTGCATTGTGACACATGGTTTTCTTAAAGCATTATTTACACACAGTAGGAAACACTTGGTCAAGCTTTGAAGCTCAGTTAGGGTCTCTTGTGTATTAAGGAATTTGTGACCCCTTATATGTGGAATTCTCATAGAGGTCACGTTTCATCTGCACCTTAGAATCCAACCCAGGTGGAGTGGGAAGGGGGTCTGCCTCCTCCCTTTCTTCACACACAGTTGATGAAGGGGAGAATGTGTTTGCTGGAGTTCACCACAAAACAATGGAAATCTCCTGAGGGGGCAAGTGGCCTTTGCAGAGGACATACAGTTCAAATCTTGACTAACTGGAATGCTTGCTTAGCAATGAGTCCTTTCGGTGAATTATATGATGACTAATGAATTGGGGAGTAACAATTAGGTGTCAAGGGCAGTTAGCTGCCTGACCGTCTTTGGGTAGTGAATGGTCAGATCTTTCCATGGTAGTGGTGTATTTGGTGGTCTTTTCATCCAGACCAATTTATGGCTCTTGATTTTTTTTTTAATGAAGAAATTATAGAAAGATGGAGACTAACTGGGACAATGAAGCTATGAAGATGCCCTGGAAGAAAAACATTTCAAAATCTGCAATATGATTTTTTGTTCCCCTTGCCTTTTCTTTTTGTGTGAAATGTGGAAGAAACAAAAGCACAGGGTTGAGAGTTCCAGTGAGTTGTATTCCAGTTAGTCAGGCTTTACTGTAGATTATTCTTTTTGAAAACATGCTTGCATTTATTGGTAAATTGAGCCCCTCCCCCTCCTAAGCAGGAAGTGGGATATTTTAAATCAGCCTCAAAGTTCAAAGGATGTGAATGGTCAAATAATCTGCTAAAAACAACATTGAGTTCTGCTCTAGAAGCTAGGGTGAGGAGAGCTTTTAGGGGGGAAAAGACTTCTTTTAAAAAGGGAAGCAGGAGGGGCAAGGGAGACTGGGTTATAAGTTTAATTTTCCAAATGCATGTTGGACAATCCATGCATGCATTTATTATGTTTTAATGGCTAACCAAAACAAGACTATCTTCCAGAACCCTCAGTTTCGGGTTCCTTCTGTTGCAAACCTTTATAACCACATGTCACATTTCTGCTACATTCCAAAAAAAAAAAAAAAAAGCGTTGCAGAACCTTTCGAACAGTTGAATGTTTTGTGATGTCGTGCATGCAAAATCTACACATTTCAACATTTCAGCCAGTGTACAAATAGATCTTCCAACAGGAAGTATTTAAAAGGGCGGGGTCCAATTTAGGCCAGACTTGAGCACTGTTAGCTGTAGGGCACACTGCCTCTGTATTGGGTGCTACTATAGCATCTCATGACCAAATTCAGGTGCAAGTGGGCAGTAGGAAGGGAGAATTTCTACCATACTCTCTAGCTTACAGAATGCTTGCTTTGGACCAAATTACCTGTCCTGTTTACTTCTATAACAATGAAACCTTGAGATAAGTGATTCTCATCCTCCAGACTTATCCACTGCCTTTTCTAAATCTGCAATTTCAGTTCTTGGGGTTGGGATTCATCAAGTTCCCTAAGTACTTCTATGTCAAAGTACACTTTCTGGAAAATGTTGAAACGTTCATCAATAAAAGTTGCTGACAGTGAAGCTTTCACTGTAGTATGCCTGATTTTTAATGCATTAACAGTAATTCCCACTAATATCATCTATGCTATGAGATGAATGCATTGGAGACGGTATTGATCTGTTCTGCATGCCACATGCTCATCCTGCCTATGAGCCTGCAGGAATGAGCTGGTCAAGGCTTGGAGATGGGCCTTGGGAAACCAAAGCTTCAGGCAGGCAGGCAGCACCTACTTGTTACAGGGACACACACAAAGCCCGCAGAATTTTCCTAGGTCCGTCAAATTCTTTTCTGCTTCTTTCATGTCCTTATTGATTTGGTCCATCCCTTCCTCAATGCGTTCCAGTTGTTCTGATTAAACACAAGTATTTTTATCCCCACAGAATGAAGCAGATGGAAAAGGACAAAGAAAAAAAAAGACAAAACTTCAGACATTCACTTTGACATTAAAAAAAGGAAAAAAAAGAAAAAAAAAAGAAAAAAGAAAGAAAACTGGACGCCACAGATTAGAGCTGGTACCCAGTACCTACTTGTTACAAGGACATATGAAAAGGCCACAGCATTTCCCTAAATCTTTTAAATTTTTCTCGGCCTCCTTCATGTCTTGGTTGATATGGTTCATGCCTTCTTCGACACGATCGAGTTGTTCTGGTTAGGACAAAGGGATGATAGTGTGGAATGAATTTTTTGGGGGTTTCCAAACAGAACATGAGAAATGACTATGTGAAACGGAATTTGAAAGAGAAGAGAGCTATTACAATGCATTGGCCCAGAAGATGCATTGTTGCAGGTTTCTGAGATCACCCTAGGCAGGCATGGATGGAAAGAAATGAACAAGAACGATGCTTAAAATAGTCTGTAGTTTGAAGATGAAAGGATGGAATCAGGAAGCCTGTTTGATTTTTAGTATCCAGACAAACAGCCCAGCATATTCCCTCACTCAGACACTAGTGGACCCAAGAGAAGGAAAAACAACGTGTTAGTCTATGTTTAAGGCATTTCCACTTGATACTAATAGAGAACGTTTCCATTTTAACTTCCAAATATCAAAATCTTTTGGTTTTTAAGTATCCTCAACCAGATAAAGGTAGAAAATCAAATTCATTTTCTTCTTGGGGGGAAAACAGCAGCATTAACTTGCAATAGGTTTGGATTGCTTCTCTTCTCTTAGTAGTGGCTATATGGGCAAAGGTAGTCTATTCTTAGTTTTTCTGTATTTAATTCATAGAAGCTAGAAAAGAAAGCAACATCAGCCCAGTAATATTGACAACACCAGTATGTTTCAACTCCTCTCTCATCCTGCCTTTCTTGCTAGGAATGCTTTAGCTGGCATTTAATTCCTCTAGCTCCTGATTCTCCAGGGTCTACAATAGGTAAAGGGGTAGGGATACAAAAGGCCAGCTCCAGGAATCCAGCAGAGAGAATGAATGTCTCCTTGGAAGAAGTGTGATAGAGTGGAACACAGAATAGTGTTGTACTCTTGTGGCTAGCAAAAATGAATCATACTTCTAGATTTCCAAGGTTATACACATCAACTGGATTGATTTTTCAAAAGGCATGTCACCAAACTGAGGTACCTACAATTTTGATGAAGAGAGTTTTAAAACAGCTTTTTAAGATTATTTAAGAATAACAGCACTGTTATATCCTGACTGTCCTCTAATTACAGGACCTAATTACATGACTATTTCACTTTTCATCTATATTTCATGCATGCATGCATGCTTATACCTCTAGGAATAAAGAATGCTTAGAATAAAACTGAGAAGCACATTTTTAGCCTAAAGGCATAAATCATTACTTAGAAACAGTTTCCCATTAAACTGTATAGTGAAAATTGTCATTGCAAAACCAAAGACTGGTTCACTGGTGACCCAAATTAAGGAAACCAGGGGCTGGGAATATGGCCTAGTGGTAAAGTGCGCGCCTCGTATACATGAAGCCCTGGGTTTGATTCCTCAGCACCACATATATAGAAAAAAGCCGGAAGTGGCACTGTGGCTCAAAAAGGCAGAGTGCTAGCCTTGAGCAAAAAGAAGCCAGGGACAGTGCTCAGGCCCCAGGTCCACGCCCCAGGACTGGCAAAAAAAAAACAAAAACAAAAAACAACACAAAAAACAAATTAAGGAAACCATGGACTTGAAAACTAAGCTCTTAATTGTGTGCCCTTTTGTGGAGTGGAGGGACAGAATTCAGGTTATTAAAGGCAGAAATCTATTATCTCTGCTATGCTTTAAAAATGTCTGATAGAAACAGAATTTCAGTTGTTTATGTAGTATTGGATACCTGAGGGGAATAGTGGTAGAGGGCTGAAGAGCTTTGGTTTAATAAATGCAGGGCAATGATTTTTCTTTAAGAAAATAAATTGTCACAAGCTTTCTAACAAGTCTATTGATTTTTAGAGGTTACTGAGTGTATTTAAGAGTATTGGGACTTTATAGAACTTGTTTGGTTTCTATGAAGATGCTTCTCAGGAAATGCTTGAAAGCAAGTATTCTCTTCATTTCTTTCTGACTGTACAGCAACATCTATGAGGCTGGTACAATGCTATCATGCCACCTTGTCTGCTTCTTCCTTCACTAACCTTGCTTTCTGGCTATTTCCTGTTTACTCTTAAGAGTCTGGGAGAAGAACATTTTGGATGGAAGGAGTTATTTTAGTACATTAGTGCTGTATGTTGGGATCAGAGCTTTAACATTCTTTGGTCATGACAGTTGAATGATTGATGATTTGTGATAGATCCACCAATGGTGAGATGATCAGAATCTGAGTAGATGCCTTCTACTAAGTTCATCTAAGTAAAGCATCATGAGACTCTTGGAATCTTCAAACTGAGTTAGTAGTGGTGGTTCACCTCTGAAAAGTTCACTTCTTGGGAGGTGGACATTGGGAAGCTGGAGGTCTGAGGCCAACTGGGCAAAAAGGTTGTGTAATTCTCATCTCAGCAAAACAAGCTGCATGTGGTGACACATGCTGGTCTCTCAAGCTCTGTAGGAAGCCATAGATGGGAGGATTAAGGTTGAGGCCATAGATGGGAGGATTACAGTTGAGGCCAGCCCCAGGTGAAAGAAAAAATAAATCCTATTTGAAAAAGAATCTAAAGACAAAGAAAGGGGTGGAGATATGGCACCAGTGGAAGAACACTTATCATGTAAGCATGAATAAATATTTCAACCTGGTTAAAAGGCAAAACACACTATGAGTTTGATGCTATTGATCTACTGTGCTTGCCTCCATGAGCATATGAAATGCTGTTTTACATGATTTTCACTTTACTTAACATAAAAACTCACTTTAAAAAAAGCCACATATGTCCAGTAGCTACTATATTGGACAGTGAAGCCTCCATCATTCATAATTGGTACTTAGTGAGTGGATGCTAGCAAGAGGAATGTTTTTCTCAAGTGCACTGCTGTAGTGACAGGAACCTTCTAAGGTAATCGATTGATTTTTTTGCATGAGATTTGAGTTTGTCTTTCTTTTGCAAGAAGATTTCACTGAGATTTCACTGTTTAGCTTGAAGTTCATCTCCATAGACTTCTTAAAGAGCCACATAGTTCAGCCATCAGAATAAACAGAATAACTCAGCAAAGACCAACACAATGAATGAGAAAAACAGAAGGAAAAGGTTAGATCATCCAAGGAAGTTTCCTGGGAGACAAGGTTTTGTTTTTGTTTTCTTTTTGAGGGACTAAAAGTCCCAGGGCTAAGCATGTCTCCAGGATTGTGTGTCGTGCTCACGGCTCCTTGTGGTCTCCTGTTACCTGGGTATAAAACAAGAACCCTATAAAGCATTTTCTAGTACAACCATTCAGCTGGATAACCCGCCGTGGTCTGGTTTGACCTGACAGCAGGTGAAATGGTTCTTTAGATGACGGCTGTTTCTTCAGGCTTCTGAGCAGCTGTGAGGTAGAAACAGTCGACATTTTTGGCGATTCAGGCATCAACAAAATTAGTAAAGCATAATTGAGGAGACTCGCAAAGTAGTTACTCATCTAAACAAACATACATATGCAGAAATTAAAAGGCATTTATGCAGGCAATGAAGACAGTTATTGACTTACTCATATTTGTCACTGAAAAAATACCTGACCTACTAATACAGGGACTATGTAATATGGGCCTCTTTAAATAAGGAAGAAATCTCCCATTTTTGGAGGGTTTGTAGTTTCCTGTTTCTCATCACTATCATCCTGTTTACCACAATCTGACAAAACCCAGACTATTTAAGCAAATAGCCTTAAACTGAGAAATTTGACCCTTACTCTGATATGGTGATAGTTGGATTGCCTAACTGAGAAAATTTACTGTCTCACAAAGAAATCTGTCAAGTGGACAGTGTGTGCTGTTTTGTTTCTCAAAGAATAATATATTGTAGTGCTTGGTTATCTGTTGAACAATTGTATTTTCTACATTTGTATAGTGAGTGTAATACACTACAATCTCTAGATTTTCTTCATTATAGTAAAAGGATATTTGAAACTCAAGTAAGTACATTTAGTTCTTTGTGTGTCTTGTCAGTATCCCTCTCCCTCCCTTTTATTTGTGGTGCTGTGCATGTGAAGTTGGTACTGTATTGCTTAGCTACATCCCCAGCCCCAATTTCTTTCTCTCTCTCTTTAAATATTCACTTGCATATATGATTTTGCATGCCTTTTTGTTAATGCTGCATTATACTTAAGAGAAAAGGCATAATCTGGGATCTTTCCCAAGATTTCTCCCTGTTCCCACTCTCTTCACATGGCCAACTATTAATTAATAAGATTGGAATGCTAAATATTTGAGTGGATATGTTTTAATTTTGCTCTAGAAGTGAGGTGCCACTCTTCTATTGGGAACCCATGGGCTGCTTATTTATTTTTTAAAAAAAACAGTGACTTATGATATCTTGAGTTTCAAAGCCTGAGACATTGTTACATAGATCAATGCAGCAAGTACAACCCAGCGAGTGTTATAATTATGGAAGAAATCCCTTTGGGAAATTATAAAGCATGGTACTCAGCTAGACTCTTAGGAATATTATTTTTCTTTTTTGCCAGTCCTGGGGCTTGAACTCAGGGCCTGAGCACTGTCCCTGGTTTCTTTTTGCTCAAGGCTAGCATTCTATCACTTGAGACACCGTGCTACTTCTGGCTTTTTTTGTTCATGTGGTGCTGAGGAATCGAACCCAGGGCTTCATGCATGCAAGGCAAGCACTCTACCACTAAGCCACATTCCCAGCTCTGGGGATAAATTTTGGCAAGTGTATTTTGAGTATTGGAAAGAAAATGACAGAGTTGATGTTAAACTGTGTTTTCAAATTTTCTTAACTTTTTGGATTATTGGTATTTATTTATTTTCATAGTTTAACTTTTGAAAAAAACAAAAGTTCTTTTCTGATAGCCATGGGGTGTGCCCCCTTGGGCTTCCTTACCTCTGTACCTGTGAACCTTAACAAGCTCATGGATGTTGAGGCCTTCTCTCTCCCGCAGGCTTCAAGTCAATATCTGAACACAATGGAGTTACTAGAACTGAAACTTTCCTAATATACTGCTCCTCTGATAGGTGCTCCCCAATGTCCTCAATGAGACATTCTTAAGAACAGTAACCTGGTGCTCTACTTACCCAAATCATTCCTTTTCAAGCTTTTATGGGTATCAACCTACACTGAGGTCTGAAGGTCTTCCCTACCTATTTCTCTCTCCCTCTACCACAGACCAATTCTCTCAATAAATCTCTTAGACTTTTAATTGCTTCATAGCATCAGAGTCCCAGAAGATCCCAAATGATATTCCTTTATGCTCTTCCTATTTCTACCCCAACTTGCCTTACTTCCATAAGTGAAGATTCATCTCATTTACTATATGAGATATCATTTGTGGCCATAATTATATTGATTACTCTCCAGATATGTAGGCTTTTTCTAGTCTTTCCCAATTGCAAGTATGGAATTGTTAAAGAACTTGTGGCTAGAATTATATAAAAGATCATCATATGGCTAAATACACTGAACAAAATAAAATTTCTAGTTTATAAAGCGGTAACTTTTCTAGTTACCACTTTACAGTACAAAAAGTAAAAAACAAAAAAGGATGTTATATTGAAAGTCAAAGAGGATTTTACACTGAACGTTTAGGTGTCTAGTTTTTATTGCTTCAAGCATTTCCATACCAATTTTAAATACAGGCCAAATATGGCACTTGGCTCAAATTCCTATTTTCTGAATGATTCCCCCGTGCTTATGTACATCTAAAAATAGCATCCAGTTATTTAAGGGCCCTCTACAGTGTCCTGAAAAGTTAAAAATGTCAGAGAACGAGTTAGGATGGTTAAAAGAATCAGACAATATGATACTCTAATTCAATCTAGGTGTTATTGGAAGGAAACCAATTTCTTTGGAAAATTTGGGGGTTAGGAGAACAGAGGAAATTTTTACTATTTTTCAAAATAATACTCTTTAAAACACACATGTCTTTGCCTTCAAAATTTTGTTCTCCTCACACATATAACAGAGATTGCAGTACCATTCACTTAATTATAGAGAATGTATCAACATCTCCACATATTTGCCAATCTTTTCAACAGAGCAAGAAAACTAGCAAGATGAATATTCTGGAACATTTACACCTGCATGCACGTGGAACACATATTAAAAAATGGCCACCTGCAGATACACAAAGAATTTAAAAATGCAACTTCATTTAGATGAGAGGAATTGTTCTTACTGAAGAAATCTGAACTTACCTCCTTGTTCATCCAACATAACCAAAGTCCTGATACCAGCATCTTTACTCTACATTCCAATAATGGTAGCAAAGTTGAAAAGGAGTTAGAAAGAGAAAAGAGAGAAAGAGAAATCAGTAAGGGAACAATTAGCCCTAGAAATGGAAAATAAAGAAGGACCAAAGGAAAATAAAGGGAGGAAATATGACAAAGGCATTATGGTATTAGGGAGGGACCCAGAGGATGGAGTAACCTGTGCACTTTCTCTATCCGTGATCTTGCAAAGCAGGAGGGATGGAGCACTATTCACATGGGATAGGGGTGGGCCTAGGGCTGAGGCTTTCAAGATGTCAGGTACTGGGATCCTATACTTAATATTACACTATAAATTTATACCGGGGGGGTGTGACCTTTAACTCTTCTAAATGCAAACACAGAAAGAAAAACTTTAAAAAAAATTCTGCACTGACTTTTCTTCCCTGCCATGATTGATCACTGAGTCTCCGTGGAGAAGGCATGAAGAAGTCTTGGGTTAAGATTAGGTTTATCACAGAGGAACATGACGTCACCAAGGTTGAGAAACACGGCTCAAAAGGAAAGTCATTCTCTCATTTTTCTCTTTAAGGAGAGGAATTCTCCATTAAAAAATGGGGTGGGAGGAATGAGATCAGAAAGAAGTGCTCTTTTGTTCTGAAATCTAAAATTCTGCACAGTGATATAGTATGAGAAAATAACTCCTCTAAACTATTGCTACACTTCTCTGAAGTCTTTTCTCTTTTTTTTTTGCCAGTCCTGGAGAACTCAGGGCCTGAGCACTGTCCCGGGCGTCTCCTTGCTCAAGGTTAGCATTCTGCCAACTTGAGCCACAGCGCCACTTCTGGCCTTTTCTATATATTTGGTGCTGAGGAATAGAACCTAGGGCTTCATGTATTCGAGGCAAGCATTCTTGTCATTAGGCCATATTCCAAGCCCCCCTGAATAAGTCTTTAAAAGGTAACTTCTCATTTGAGGAGAAGGCATGCAGGAGAGGTGATTGGGATTCTCCTTTTTTAGAATTTTAACCTGCTAAGGCTTTCTATTATAGAGGAACTATTAATCAGCATAGAATGACATTACCTATAGTTTGATTAAAAAGAAAGAAGTGTTAAGGAAGGCCAATATTTCAGTGCCATAATGTTTCTAAAAGATAAAATGTTGCAAGTGATTTTTTTTTTGTTAACTCTCATAGTCTTACAAATAGATGATATGAGCAGTGAACTCCGCAAGACAAAAAGCTTATGTTTCTTTGGGCAACAATGGACAGGCGTGTAAGGGGCCAGACTAGGGTGCTGAGTGAACAGTGATGACCTAGGATGACCTCAGTAATATCCATGTAGAACAGGGTGTCAGATTCTGGGATGGAATCCTGGTGATTTAATTTCCTAGCTGCAGGACCTCAGGTAGGTAGCCTACTTATTCTATGCCTCAGTTCACTCATTTGTAATACAACAATCATAAGAGATTATGCCCTATTAAGTTCTTATATGAATTTTATAAATTAATATATGGAATATGCTAGAAGGGAGCTTAGCTTATAGTCACCATGACCTAAGTGCCACAAAACAAACACATTCATAAAATGTTCCTAGGCAAGTAATCATCATCACCTTTTACCACCAGACACTTCTAGAACACTACTTCTCAGTCTTTAACTCCTGGCATATGAATCACCTTATTAAAATTAATATTCTGAGTCCACAGGACTGGGATAGAACCCAGGATTCTGCATTTCTAACAAGCTCTTTCATTTTTCTGCTACAAGGACACTACAGGAGCAGAGAGCCTCTTGGCCACAAGAGACATTCAAGTCTTTTCTTTAAATGTTTTATGACTAGAATATTATCTATACGAATTTGTTTGTAGCAAGTTCTTTGTCTTTCTCTGTATATTTTAGCCAATGCCTATGTGATGCAATTATGAAAAGCAGGTAGCTTTCAGGCATATTGATGTGATAATGCAGGCAGAGGTATTTTAGAGAACACTTTTTCCTCTGAGGAACCAATCGAGGCTGTACCTGCAGTCTCTGTTCTATTCTGTTTGGGACAGTGTATAGAGATAAAAGTTGGTGATTTTGGTTTGGTCAGTCAAGCTCCCACATATTTATCTACTTGGACCTTGATGTGAGTAAGCTCCTCAGTATGAGAGAGCATTTGGTCAGTGAGCAGAACTGAGATCCTGGAATCAGCAACTCTGAACTCTAGATCAATCTTTGAAAATCTTGTTGTTCTACAGTCAGCTGTTCTGTGTCTCAACTTGTCCAGCAGTCAGCTGAGGAGAAGATGATGAAATACATTCCACAAAGTAAAGTCCTTTAAAAGTGAGTTCACCTCCATAGGAGTCATGTTCAGAAAGGAATATGGCAAGAGGCATGTTTCTTCTGGGTAGAATCTTTACAATGACCTATTTTGTTCCCTTAGGTCTTGTTCCCAATGGAAGAATTCTCAAAGGAAAAAATATTGTAGGAGTTGCTGTTGGAATGAAAGATGAATGTGGTGAGTAGAATTCATTTTCTGGAATTAGGCAGATGTGGATTTTACTGTAATCTGCAACTTTCAGCCATGTGTCATAAGCGAGTTATCTAAATCCTGTGGTCCTCAAATTCTCCCATGGGGTGTCAAAGTAGTAGTGAATTGCAGCTGTAAGGATTAAACTAGATAAAATGTATTGATGATGATGGCTCTAAGTCCAGTACCTGGCACATACAGGTTCTCAATCAATGTTAGAAATTAAATGTAGTTCCACTATTTTGCTAATGTTTTCTATCAAAATAACTGGGTTGTTCTATGGGAGACTCAGAAGCTCAAAGGATGGTTAGGGAAGGGGGAAATACTAGAGGAGAAGCAGAATATTACTTTCTCTTGTTCCTCGAAGAGTGCTGGATTTTAATAGCTAGGAGCAAGAGCAAGAAGAAGTGGTTCTATTTTTATCTTAGTTCAGTTCTGGCTTTCTGAGAAGGGTGGGGAGCAGCCTACTTAAAGACAGAGAGCTGGAGACGGGGGATTTTACACATTTTGTATTTGTCTTTTCTTTCTTTTTTAGAATTTCTTTCCCAAGTTTTAAAAATTTTATGTTCCTTTATTTCAGGATATACTAAGACCATGTTTATAGAACATTAATAAAATAATTCCTTTGTTATATTGAGATGCTTTCCTGGAAAGCTACCTGATCTACAGGAAGGATAGCTCAGGGACTCTCGAGTTCCAATGACCCACCATGTGCTATAATTACAGGGGTGGGTGAGCCACCAGTGCCTGGCTAATCTTTTTTTTTTTTTTTTGGTGGTGGTGGTGGTGGTTGGAGGGTTAGAAATCAGGGCTTACAAACTTGCTCAGCAGATGCTCCAATGCCAGTGTTGACAGTCTTTTTACCTTTCTGTGGTTGTCAGTTTTTCTGAATTTCCCTACTGACCTCTTGGTAATAACTTTATATTGTCCTTGAAATTCAGATGACTTCTATTAAAAATAAAGTCCCCCTACCTCTGTCATACCCTGGAGTCTATTAAGGGTGGTGTGAAGTTGCATATTCCACTGAAAGTAGGATTGTTTGCCTTAGGGACACTTTCCAATTTTAGTAACCTTTCCTGTCTTTGAGAATGAATTTCAATAAGGATTCAGTTGAATTCAAATTATGTAGCATTGATGAATTTTGGGATCACAGGCAGGATCTTGATATTTCAAAGCTCAGATTTTCCAAATGATTTATTCCCTCTGTGAATATTTAATGCTGATTCTCTTTAAAGAGAGTTTCCTTTTTGATTGAAAAGTAGAACACCATGTGAATAGTAAATGCCATAGATACCAGGGGTGTTCAACCATAAACATAAAATAACCCAGAAGGAAGTGAGAGCAAATCAATCTACTTTACTAATGCCTGGCTCACAATTTGCTAAGGATAGGGAGTGATAGAACCTCTTCATATTTACAAAGGCAGGAGGTTGCTTCCTTCTGTTTCTCTTCTTGTTCTAAGATTCAATTTCGTACTTGATCGAGAAACCCATTAGGAGAAACAAAAACACATAATTTGACAATTCTACTTCAATCAATAGAGGTTTAGGGATTTCTTTTAACTTAGAATTAATTAGAGCAGACACTGATTTTTCGAGTGACACTATTTGCACATTAAGAGGACATATGAATAAAGGAATATCCAAGTCCCTACGCCTCTGAAGAGTAAAGGACAAGTGGTACATTCTGATGCTATTGCTCAAGCATTGTCCTTAGTCTGGGGAACATGTTACCATTGCACCTGGGGGCAAACTGGAGACCGTTCTGGCATAGTAGAACATGCATGTATAATCTGCAAGTGAAAATTTTTAAAAATGAAGCTGTAGTCCATGTTTTGAGGTTGTAAAATATATTAGGATAAGAATAGTCTACAATAAAATAATGACATCATTTTATTCCCTTTCCCCTAATATCAGAGCTCACATAGCAACATTAGTAATGTTTCTGTCTCTTCTTAGGACAATCTCGGGGAGAGTAAGTCTATGTGAGAGCCCTGCCAGTATTCCTAGATTCAGGTATCTGCCTCCTTCTTAGTCCTCAAGAATTTCTGCATGATGGATGTTCTTAGAACAGAGCAAAGGACACATTTCTCTTCATTTAGAGATACAAGGCTGACTTCCTGAAGGAGCCAATTTGTGCTACACTGCAGTCTCAAATTGTCATTTTTAAAGTGTATTTTTTTAAAAGAGAATTCACTGTTATCACCTTCAGTCTATGCCTCTTATGGCAATTTACAGTTAGCCATATTTTATTCCTAGGTGAGAAGAGGAGCTACAGAAATACCTTGTACGATATTACAGAAATATCTTTTAAGAGATTTTTTTTCTTTTTAGCCTTTAAAAAGAATGATCTTTTCCCTTTCTCTTTTCATGTGAGTGGATAAGTAATTTACAGTAGCATGAGGTGAGTAGGCTTCTTTAATTGTTCTGCCAGAGAAAGATCAAGCTCTCTGAAAATGATAATCGTGGATGAATTTATACATTGATAAGTGGTAGGATTGAAAGTGTACCTAAAACAGCATTCACTGAATAAAAACCATTAGGCTTGTTTTATTACGTGAAGATAAATATAGTCCAACCCATTCTTTTCCCACTTAATCTCTCCTAATGGGCAAGTTCAATTAATCCATTTATTCTTCCTGGTTGACTGCTGCTCTACCAAGTTGGAATGAGTGAGGCTTATTGCAAATATTCTTGGGACTCCATTATTGCTGTCTGTCCTATTTTACCCATTTAAAAATAGCTTAAGAATTCATTATCTATGCTTCACAAATGGATGTAAAACCCAGACTCAGGAATATAAAAGAGCTTTTATATTTTTGTCACTAGACTTAATTCTTTTTTTCTTTACTGAAGATTTGTCCCACTTTTTTCCCCATTAAATCTTAGTGTCTGAATCTAAATATAACAATTTTAGAAAAAATCATGTATTTATATGGAGATCTACTTTTAAAAGTTACATGCATGACTAAAATTAAAGCAGAATTTCAATAGTACCTGTCAAGTAATGGGCATCACAGTCATTTAAGTAGACAGTTCCTTTTAAATGAAACATTCTTCTCATTTGCTTAAAGTGATTCAACCTTTTGTGATTCTTGGCTTGGCAGTACTCAGATTTTCAGACTCAGATTTCAGACTACAAAGCTGATCTGAGCTCCCAGGGAGGGGGATTTATCTTGACTGCTACCTGCTAACTTAAATCTAACTGCTAACTTAAATCCATCATCTCCTTCACTTAGAAGCTTCCTGATAGCTACATTTAACAATGGAATCAATTGGATCATGGCCTAGGGAAAGGAATTAGGGAGGAAGAAAAGAACAGCATAAGGGATTCATTTCTTCATTTTAAAATACAGTCCCACCTTACCTCTTCCACCAGTTGCAGCATACGACGGGTGCTTTCCAGTGACTAGGGTAAAAAGCATACATAGTGTAAGTGCAAGAACCAGAGATTTTGGAACATCACAAGTACTTTCTTCATTCAAGAAACAAAAGGGTCTCTATCACTATTAGTTTAAATTTGCAACTGAAGCACAAAATGCCTTTCTCTTCTCAATCTCTTTTCTATCAGGCTTTCTACATATTCCCTAAAGCAATTACATGAAAGTTTATTTTCATAAAATCAAAACTATATGAATCTGAGCTTGATATCAAAGACAAAGTAATCTGGAAAAGATAATTCTGTATGCTCAGGATACATGAAAAATTATCTCAGACACTCTGAAGACTAATTTGGCCTCCCTAGGCTAGGACTATTGAATATTAAACACAAACATAATTTTTCATGAGTTGAGATGAGTATAACATCAAGTTTCTTCTTACAAAGCTCATAGAAACACAATTGGAGGTTGTTATCAATACAAATTAAGCTGTTGCCTTAGGGTGATAAAAATCAAGCATGTTTGGAATAATGAGCCTATAGGAAACAGCTATAATAATTATCTTTATTCTTAGATAAGGAAAATTTTGATGGAAAGTCTGAGTGCAGTGTTAGTCCCTCAGGCACAGTCTTGCCATTCTTTTTTTTTCAACTCTTCTGACACTTCCATAACCCAATTCCCAATGTGATTTCTCAAAGCCATGATTTTTAAGTGAACAGACTTATTTTGGGCAAGAGCTTTCAGTAACCTGGAAGATATTAACCTTTCCTGGAAGAGATTTTTGAACTAGAAAGGATGTAAGCAATGGTATGGCAGAAAATGTTTAACAACTGGCTCTCTAGAAAACAATAACAACAATAATAAAGAATTCATTTACATGTCTTCAAGTTTATTGTTTTACTGATACAAAGGATGAACAGTGCAGAATTCACAGCTAATATAGGTCACTTTTCTTTTTTTTTCTGGTCCTGGGACTTGAAATTAGGGCCTGGGCATTGTCCCTGAGCCTCTTTGTGTTCAAGGCTAGTACTCTACCACTTGAGCCACAGTGCCACTTCCAGCTTTTTTGAGTAGTTTTTTGGAAAGAGTCTCATGGGGACTTTACTGCCTGGGCTGGCTTCAAACAGCAATCCTCAGATCTCAGCCTCCTGAGTAGCTAGGATTATGGGTGTGAGCTACCAGCACCTGGTTGTAAATTTCACATATCCAACTGATTCTTACTGGAGGCTCCTGTTGCCTTTTTTTTTTTGTCTTCCCCAAATTCTGTCTATTGGTAATTGTGTGAGGAAGCACTGTAGCTTGGATATGAATGTTGGCTGGATAATTTCATTTGTCTTCATGAGTAACAGAAAAATGAAACAATGGACACATGTTAGAACTTTAACCAAAGAGGAAAGAGATAGCTTCACTGAATACAATCAGTTTCCAGAGAATGGACAATTTCCTCAATAGTCTGTATGTTTCTTAGTGTGATGGTAATATTCTTTTAAATTTGATGCACATTATTAATATTTTTGGCTTATCTGTGAAATGTAGTAAACAAACAATAAATAAAGCTCTGGTTTGTAGCATCTGTAGATTGTTTTGTAGCTCTTACCCTGCCTGATTTCTATCTAGATAACGATGTCATTGAATGTGGACTGGCAAGATTCATGGTAGGCCATTACATGAGATTCCCAACCCAAGATCAAATGGATGTAAATAACTCAAGAGCACAGACAATAGTGAAATGTAGTAATACAGTTAAAAAGTAGTGAATTTGGAGAATGTAGTACCTTTGATTTTTAACAGAATCTGTGTAATTGTCAGGTTACATAATTCAATTTTAATAATAACTGTGCTTAGCAACCAGTTGGAAAGTGTTAACAACCAGCTCTGAGAACTGAACCAGACGCAGCACATTGCAAGACACAATAAAGACAGTTTTTCTTAGAAGACATAGAAAGATTTCTAGAAATCAAGAGTTGAAGCAAAGACATTAATTATTTGTATATAGGTTTTATTATCAACCGATTTTAGTCTGCAGAAGATTTAACTATATATCTTGTCACTTTTCTTTCTTTCTTTTTTGCTAGTCCTGGAGCTTGTACTCAGGGCCTGAGCACTGTCCCTGGCTTCTTTTTGCACAAGGCTAGCACTCTACCACTTGAGCCACAGTGACACTTCCAGCCTTTTCTGATTATGTGTTGCTGAGGAATTGAACCCAGGGCTTCGTGCATGCTAGGCAAGCACTCTACCACTAAGCCATATTCGTAGCCCCACTTTCTTTCTTTTCTTTTTTTAAATTGTGACTTCAGAAAAGGTTTCAAACCATCCAGTTTGCCATCTTTTCCTGGCCTTCCAAGGTCTCTGTTCCTCACCTCATCGGCCAGCTGGTCAGCCCTCCGCTGCATCTCCTCCAGCTCATTGCGCATATCAGCATCTTCGGCCATGGCAGCGGTGAGGGGTGGCTGGGCGCCTGGACCCGGGAATCAGTGATGGACTTGATCACAGAACCTATAAAGAAGTAGATTTGAAAATGTGAGAGATTTTATGAGTTCATGTAGATGTCTGCAAAGGCTGGACCATCTAAGTGGCTTACACTGCTCCCATGGCTGGAATGTACCCTCAGATGGCCTATAAGAATTAGGCCATTTCTCCAAAGATGATAGGAATGCATATTTGACAATTTCATGTATGAGATAGATACTTGTCCACATATATAATTTTTTTTTGAGACAGATTCCTCACTATTTAGATCAGACTAGCTTAAAACACAACTCTCCCCACCCAACCTTCTCAAGGTTGGAACTGTAGGCATATGCCACTTTTTAATATAAAGTAAGTTTACTTTTATGTAGTTTTTTATTTTTTGCCAGTACTCAGGGGCTTGAACTCAGGGTGTGGATGCTGCCCTTAGCTTTTTTCACTTGAGGCTGGTGCTCTACCACTGGAGCCACAGCTCCACTTCCTGAAGTATTCTGAAAGACACACATCAAACAAGGACTGAGAATGATGGGATGAAGGCAAACAGTTCTATATGAGTACACTTTTAACTTCACAATGATTTACTTTTATTTTATTTTTAATGGCTTTACTAAGATATAATTGACATAGAACCAACTCCACATTTTTGTGAGTACAATTTAAAAGATTCAAGTACATGGAGACACTCAGGAATCCATGACCACAATCAGGAAAAAAGAGATTCATTGCTCCCAAGAGTTTTTGAAATTCTTTTTGTAATCCTACTCAGCCACTCACTCCATACCACCCATCCCCACCCTAACCTCAAATCCAGAAAAGTGCTCTTTCCTTTCTTTCTGTCCCTATATATGGCATTTCCTAGAATGCTGTACACATATAGGTACTATTTGGGGGGGGTGGCTTCTTTCAATTGGTATAATTATTTTGTAATTATGTTGCATCATGCAATAGTAATTCATTCTGTTTTTGTTGTTGAGTACAATTCCATTAGTATATGGCTTTCTCAACTGCTAAAATTGAATTCCTCTGAAACTTTCATTTGGTACATGCTACTAGAATTTTTTTTCAGATGTCTCAGTCTCGTGAAACAAGTCTTACTATTTAGGGTTCTTGGATAGGAAAAATCCTAATGTGAAACCTCTTTGGAGATAAGACTTCACAGATCTTTTCTACTCTGTGATTCTCCTACACAGTGTCAAGCACAAAATCACAACCAAGGGAAGAAGAAAAGAGGATTCAGGGTTGCATTTTGCTACTAGCACTAAGAAAAAGTAAGTTTATGCTCTGTAGTTTTATGGCTAGTCTAGTAACAAAATTGAGGGACATTGTTCATTATGCCAGGAATGGCCACCAAAATATGGGCACATACGTGCGATTTAATGCTGTAAATGCTTTGTTATTTCCTTAAATACATGTCTCTCATTTAGAAATTAGTGACCTAGGAAACAGAAACTGGAGAGAATTAATACCAACACAACTGAACCTCAAGATTAATAGGAACAAATTTCAGTGATCTCCTGAGAGGCAGGAGAAAGTTGGGTGGTTTATAGGTCAGAGCTTAGTAGGGTGGGTAAGAGCTTTACTATCTGAAAGATCAAGTTGAACTGTTGGCTCTGGCACTCAGAATCCATGTGACTCTGCATAAGTTCATTGTCTTCTCTAAGCCATCATTTCCTCAATAAGACAAACAATACCAATCTCAGTGATTTACTGAAGGGAATAAATCCAGAAAGTTCCCATCCACTTTGTAAGAATGTGGAGCTTAATATTCTGAAAGCCTTGTTCATCCAGAATAACCCCCATACTCTCTGCAAATAAAGAAAAATGGAATCAATTCAGGCTGTGTTAATCCACTGGCTGTTACTAATGACTGGGCACAAGACATCCTGCTGTGGTGCCTAGTGCCTGCAGAAGACTGAAACCAAGGAAACCAGATGAGTTTGGAGTCTCCAGTCTCCAAGCAGCATTACTCTAAGGATTACCCAATGGAGACAAACAAGTTGCCTCTAACCTTGTGTGCCATCTTTCTGATTTACTGCTCAGTTTCTTCAGTTATATGTTCCCTCAGACCTGTACTTTCAGACCAGTAGTACTTCCTAGGTTTAGTTGCTGATAAATTTTGTGCATTCTCGCTCGCTCATATCTCATGTGTTTCCTTGGCAATTTCCTCTCTAAGTTGCTATTCTCAGCATGGGAAGAACAGCTGCGGTGCCCCTGGCTCCAGCAACCTGCAAGGGACTGGTGGATAGCAGGTGGCCTGCTAGAAAAGAAGCCATGTGGCAGATAGTCTTGTTTTCATTACTTTCATGGTTCCCCACAGGAGTACCCACACCTTTGTCTCACGCTTAAATGTGGGCTTCTGTCTGCGGCTTTTAAGGAGAGCTTTGACAGGTTCCAGCCACACAGCATTTTAAAAGCGAGAAAGGAATATCCATCTGCCAATGAGAACTGCTGGAAAGCGGGACTTGAATGCATGTCAGGTCTTCTGTTGGGATGCTCACTCCTAACATTTGATAAATTGTCCCACAGGCCACAGATCTCATGCATAATGCATATTAGCACTGTAGGAGACAGGTACAATGGTGTAGAACACCAGTCATTTTGGTAGCTGAAACAGAAAATTAACAATGAGAGGCATTAATTATCAAGGTGTTGTGGTGCACTTCCTTCCTACTAGCACAATGAATTGCCATCTTGTGTCTTGCTGAGCTAGTACTATGGCCCCAACCAGTCTAGCTTGCCTAGTAGGTGAGAAAGGTGGGAAGCAAGAGTTACAGAAAATGATTCTCTGGGGCAGTGATGTAAAATAACCCTCCTGTCTATTAAAGGACTAACAGTATAGTTGTTCCAGTCCTGCAGCTTGAACCCAGGGCCTAGGTGCCTGAGCTTTCTGTTTTTCTCAAGGCTAGCACTCTACCACTTGAGCCACAGCCCCACTCCCAACTTTTTGATGTAATTAAAGGGAACAGTGTTATGAATTTTTCTGTCCAAACTGTCTTTGAACCATGAGCCTCAGATCTCAGATTCCTAAGTAGCTAGAATTATAGGTGTGAGCCATTAGTTCCTGTCTCAAGATCCAATGGTATCTTATTAATTATGTGAAACCACTAACACAGTATGAAGATCTGGCCCCTCACATGGGTTTACTTCGTGTTAATTGACTTGTTCAATGGATGATAAAATGAACCGCTGCATTCTTTTCTTATCATTATTTTTTTGGTGGTCTTGGTGTTTGTACTTAGGACTTTATGCTTGTAAAGCAGGTGCTCTACCACTTGAGCCATCTCTACCCCTAACCTTTTCACTTTATTTATTTATTACTTTTTTAGAAATAGGTCCTTGTGTTTACACCCAGGCTGGCTTGGCCTGAAATCTTATCTATGTTTCCCAATATCTGGGATGACAGACATATACCACCATATCTTGCTTTTTGTTTATTGGTTGAGATGAGGTCTTGTGAACTTATTGCCTGGGCAAAACATCTTAAACAATCATGCTCCTGATCTTTGCTTGCTGAGTAGCTATGATTACTGATGGGACTTACTGTTTGCCCTGACAATAGTTTCTTTCATGTTACACTTTGGTGGCTTTTTTTGAGGGCTGGGGCAGGGTGGGGCAGGGAGTCAACTGGGATTGAACTCATGCCCATAGTCCTTTTGTTTTTAGTATATTTTTCAGGTAAGTACACACATTTTTGCCAAGTTGCCTTTGAACCACAGTTCTCTTATCTCCAACACTTGAGTAACAGGAATTCTAGGCATGCATCACTACATCTGGCCCCAAACCAGCATTTCTAAGGACAGTCCTTCTGAACATCCAACAGGAGTTAGAATCACCAGAAACCTGGTGGACAGGTTGCTGAGTCCAAGGCTCAGACATCCTGCTTTGTTTGGCATGAGTCAGGGGTCTGAGATACTGAGTTTCTAACAAGCCTCTGGGTAATGTGGATACTGGCTCACGGATCACACTTCTTAGAACCTTGTCCTCTAGAATGTTGGTAACTGTCACCAGGTAAGGGGGATCAGGGCTCTGGAGTTATAAAGAATGGGAAAAAAGTGGACTAAGTAAACCAGGAGCTTCGGGTGGCAATTAGGGTTCATGGGCAAAACTCAGCTTTGCTATCTGTTTTTGCTTAGGACTTTGTCTAATGATATTGTTTTTACATTTTTCTTAATGGCAAAAAGACTTGGAGCTAAATAAACTTTCTGATGTGTGAAAAATTATATGAAATTTAAATTTCAAATTTTAGGGTTTTTATTAAGTTTTTATTAACGCACATGCCTGTCCATTTGCTTATCCACAGTCATTGGTGTCTTTCATGCTACAATGGCCCACAACACGGAAAATATTTACTATTTGGCTCCAAAAACATTTGTGAAACCTAGCTTTAAAAAGAAGCAACATTTTTTAAAAAGCTACATTTAAAGAAAACATTTAAGACAGAAAATCCTTAAGCATTCCTTGTCTGTCTGCAATATCCTCAAGGCCTTGTATTTTTTTTTTATATACACGCACAGTGTGGGGTATTAATTTCTGTTTGTATTTGTCTATAAAATCCCTTTCATGGAGCTTCCTGCGGTGTTTTCTGGAACGTATTTTAAAATAAAAAATGATGCATGGAATGAAAACACAAACTAGAAAAATAAATTTGCCTTTGATTGGTTATGCTTATGGGGTTTAATATTGCAAATCTAGATTGAGTTCATGCAGTAAATTATAAGGTGATGGGGGTACCCTCATAGCTCTCAGGATCATTCTCATTTCCCTGCCTTGCTGCAGACAATGATGGCTCCTCTCGCCAACCAGTAGCAGTACTAGGCTGTTTATATGAGAGACACAACTATCTGTCATATTGAGGTAATGACACACAATGGGCAAGATGAAGTTACTTTTATATCAAGGATAATATGGATCTCTGTGTTTGCTAGTGCTCCATGCAAGCCTACTTGTACTTCTCATTAGACAAGGAGTGCTATAGTTTGGATCTGGAAAGACTCCCTAAAGTCTGGTACCATCTTGGCCCTCAGCATAGCCCAACTAGGAAGTGGTGGAACTTTCCCAAGGTGAGGCTTCAGCTGGTTCATGTCTGTAATCCTAGCTATTCAGGAGGCTGAGATCCAGAGACTTGTGGTTCAAGACCAGCCTCAGCAGAAAAGTTCCTTATATTTCATCTCTACATAACTGTTTCAAATGGCACAGTGCCAGCCTAGAAAGTCCAAGGCTCTGAGTTCAAGCCTTGGTATTGCCCCTCAAAAATATGGTAAAGCCTAGTGGATGAAAATTAAGTTACTGGTGGGAGTTCATTTGAAGGGGACACTGGGATGCTGGCCCTTCTTATCCTCTCTATTCAGCTTCCCTGCTACCATCAGGTACACAATTTCCTTTGTAACTCTCCTCCATAGGCCCAAAGCAATTAAGCCTCTCATTCCTGGACTAAAACCACTAAATGTTAGCCATGATAGCCAAAATGAAGCTTTCATCCTTCTAAGTTGACAAGTTCAGGTATTTTGTCACAGTGATAGAAAGCTAACATGGGACAAGTGCACTCCACACACACAAAAAAATTCTTTATGTTAAAGGACTTACTTCTTTAGGAGCATTAGTGTAAAAGTTCTTTCTTACTACAGAATCTGGATTAAAATACTAAACTGGTTCCAGGAAGATTAAGAAGTGACTCTGGAGATAGAAGTGAGTGATTTTCTCTTTACAAGGTGAACAGTGGTATTGCTGCTATGAAGAAGTCATAGTAATTAGACCAAGAACCCACAGAGAGAATGTCTTAAAGGAAGTGTAAAGAGGAGTACCTTGAGTTAATACACTAGTTCTTTCCATGTCCCATGTTTTAGTTAAGAAAACAAATGAATAAGTCCATCAACACCTACTTCCTGAGTCCCACACAGAGTTCAAACCTACATTACATGTCTGCCTAATCAGCTGAATGAAATTCTCCTCTAGATCCTGTCAACCTTCTGGGAAGGCACAATTTCAAATTCACGTAAAGCTTATGCACAACAAAGCCTAAAGAAGAACAAAGGGGCTTTAATAAACTCAGTGGGACAATTCTCCTTATCTATTAATAAGATCACCCTCACTACCGCTGTTGAGGCCTATCTTCTTGTTGGGGTCCATCTTCCCCCCTAGATGGAAGGGGCCTGAGGCACCTCCCCCAGCTGGGGAATGCAGCCCTTCCATCCTCTCTACATTGGAATCCGGAGAAACCGGTCAGGCAGAGAGACCCCCGACTTAGCTGGCAGCGAGCCTGGCGCCTACCAGCCCCGCCCTGGTTTGGCGCGCTCAGAGTGACGTAGCCCCTTGGAGGTCAAGTGACCAGCCCCTTGGAGGTCACGTGACAGCTCGTGGCCTATGGGAATCCTGGCCAACCCCCTTTCCCCGGATCATCTCCCCTTGCCCCTCTCTCAATAAAGTTAGTTCGCTCTCAGAAGCTGACCCGTGGTCTATGTCCGTAGCTCCCAGAGTAGGATAGCGGTCACATTGCCACGCGGGTCGCGCGCACGCCAGGACGGAGACGCCCCTACGTCTCACCCCGACAGACCTGCAGGCCGAGGGTTGGGGGAGAAGACGATACGAGGGTAATAAGAGAGAAAGGAATAAGCATTTGAGCCGGAGCAGAGAAAGCAGTCCCCACACTTCTGGACACTGCTTTATGTGACTCCTTATTACAACAAATCTAATAAAACATATCATGACATACATTGTATATCCTATTCCTGTTTTCCCTCTGTGGATTAGGGTTTAGAGGTGGCAAATCAACACTCAGTTCAATTTCAGATGAGGAGAATGGGTCATTTTCAACTAAAATTCCAACATTCTAGGCCACATAATGTTTACCAATATAATATTAGGGGGCAAATCAGAAACCACACACACACACACACACACACACACACACACACACACACACACACACACACACACACACCAGTGGATTCTGGGTATGGTGGCACATGTCTATAACCTCAGCACTCAGGGAGACAGAGGCAGGAGGCTGATGAGTTTGAGGCCAGTCTGGAATACATAATGAGACCGTCTCTCAAAAGCAAGCAGGCAAGTAAGCAAGCAAACAACCCAACCCAACCATAGGTTTGTATAAGAACTCTAATCTTTTGCTATTCTAGATGTATAATCCTCAGAGCCACACTAGCCAAACCTGGGTGCTTTGTTGAAATAAGCTCACAGGGGCTGGGAATGTGGTTTAGCGGTATGATGCTTGCCTAGCAGGCACAAAGCCCTGGGTTCGATTCCTCAGCACCACATAAACAGAAAAAGCTGGAAGTGGTGCTATGGCTCAAGAGGTAGAGTGCTGCTAGCCTTGAGAAAAAGAAGCCAGGGACAGTACTCAGGCCCTAAGTTCAAGCCCCAGGACTGGCAAAAAAAAAAAAAAAAAAAAAAAAAAAAGAAGTGAAGCTCAGACTTGCTGGATTAGATTGTCTTCTGAACAAGACACTTAAGTATTACTAGTCTGGGAAGCAACTCCAAACCACAGGCTTGAAAAAGGTAAAGTAGAAATTGGCTTGCTTTGTACCCTAAAAAAAAAAAAAAAAATCACAGAGTTGGTAGGCAAAAGAGATTGAATTTCCCATCACTGAGGATTCCACCTGGGTTTCCATTATTGTGCCATGTATCATTATTTAATTAGTTATAATTGCTTTGCCACTTATTAATTGTACCTATTTATGGCATACAGAGTAATACATGTGCAATGACCAAAGCAGAGTATCATAATTTTGCTTTCTCCAGTTTACATGTCTTGAGGCTTCCAGCATTAATTGCTTCCAAAAAAGACTGAAATTCCATGAAGCCATGGATTCTAAATGTCCTTAATAGTGTCCCCCCACAAAGAGTGGAGGGACAAACTGGCCAATGTCTGTGAAAAAAAGTCTTTAATTCAGAAAGCCAGCAGAAATTGGTTATCTAAAAAAATACACTTGGTGTTTTCTTTTTCAAGCTATTAGTGCATATTGTGTAAAGAAGGATTCATTATGACATCTTCAAATATTATGTAACATACTTTCATCAAATCTGCTCAACATTCCCACCCCTTCTTTTCTCTTCTCTAGTAGTGTCACTGCTACGTTTGTGTCATTTTTCTTTTCTTTCTAGATTACCCATATGGAAGAAAACTTGCAATACTTGTCTTTCTGAGTCTGAGTTACTTTGTTTAACACAATGGTCAGTTCCATCCATTTTCCTAAAAATAATATGCTTTTATTCTTCTTTATGCCAAATAATGCTCTATTGTGACTATATACTACATTTTCTTGATCCATATCTATTGATGGGCATCTAGGCTGATTCCATACCTTGGCTATTGGGAATAGCATCACAATGAACAAAGCTGTGCAGGTTATCTCTCCTCTATGCTGACTTTGATTCCTTTGTATATATACCAAGAGTGTTTTGGGATGTTTACTTAATATTTTCAATCTTTCCCAAATAACCATGTATCAAGGCTAAAACTTAATCCACAGAAAGCACTGTGGATTCTGAAAGTTGGAGACTATGGATGGTTCTGATATATTCTTATTCCTCTGAAAATAATAATTAACGTTTGTGTCTTAATGCTAAACTAAGGATGAGAGTAAAAAATACTTTTGACCAATGATATGTAGCAAGGCTTTATGTGCACATCTCTCATGAAGAATGGTCATTTTTGATATGCTTCATAATTATTTTTAAATTAGAAACTTGAACTGAACTTAGACAAAACCTGAATCTGTTATTATATCTTGAATATTCTTATATAAAATTCAACCTCCTCTTTAATAATGAATACCCCTGGTTGTAGTCAATGTCTTACTTAAATCAATAGAGTATATTTCAAATATGATCAATACATGGACTATGAATGAAATGATTCATTATCTTGCATCCATTTTATGTTTGTAATCTGATTAATGGATAAGTCACAACTGCTCACAACAGGAGCTTTCCTCAACTGAAAATTTTTTAGGTGTTTGTTAAATGCAAATTTCCAGATTTGTCACATGTGAAAGAGATTTGTGAAAGTAAAAATCAAATTTACACTTTAACAACCTTAGGCCTTCTTATGCAACCAGTACAAGATGATCTATATGTAGGATCATTTAAGACTAAAGGTCTTTGCAAATGTCCAGTGGGACAATCCTGTAACTTGCTGATAAAACCCTCTTGGAGCACAAGTTCCTGTTCCTCATTATTTAGGAGGGCATCTTGATCTGAGATAGGGGCCTCTTTTGCTCCGCACCGAGTTCTTTTCAATATGACGGCATAGTATGTGCTAAGCTGAGCATCATGAATACATTTCTCACAGGAGTGTTTGACTGAAGAAACATCTTGAGTAACAGGTACTTCAATCAACTCATAAAACATTACTCTCTTCTACACTCTCAGAGGACAGACACTGAGCTTTCTTTCTTTCAAAGTTGGCTTATTTATTTTCCAGATCACATCCTACCTCACCACATCATTCCTGTACGTACGTACGTATGTATGTATGTATATATGTATGTATGAATGTGTGTGTATGTATGTATACATATGTATGTATGCATCTAACTATTTGTCTGACTGTCAGCCTATCTATCTATCTATCTAGTCCTGATATTATTTCTCCTGGGGAGGGATTTCAGGCTTCTCCCATGCTCCCATGGACACCTTCTAGACTTAGGCAGTAGAACTGTCAAGTGGCTTTGGCTTGGGTTTTATTCTTTAGGGTGCTGGGTCAGGGTGGCTTTGCATTTAAATGCAGCCAGCATTGGTATTTCTTAATTGCACCAGGGCAGCCAGCCACAACCAACACTGATTATGCCTTAATCTCTCTTTTTCAAAAATGCCAATGTTTCTTTTGTCTGTTTTGCAAATGTGGCTAAATGGGTATTTAGCACTCTGGTTTGTATTATGCAACAGTTTTTGATTGTTTACTTGGGAGCTGAAGCATGGTGGACTCGCTGAGCAGGAGAGAGGGAGAGGTACAACCAACCAAACCTTGTCTCATTTATGCTGGTCATAGTCAAAGCAAACCACAATTGGTTCACTCATTTAACCAGCTCTTATTGGGTGCTATTGTTAGGAAAGCCACATCTAGCTCAAAGCAGAAGTGGAACAAAAGACTCCCGAAAATGGCTCTGGAAGCTCTAGCAAGAAGCTCGTTGCTTTCTGCTCTCTCCTCCATCCTGCCTGGTAGAGAACTAATGAAGATGTTGTGAGGCACTTGGCTAGGTTCTTGGGAGATGGGCAATATCTTATTGGGCAAATATTAAAGTATAATAAGTCTTTTCTTCTTTTCTTTTTTAAC
Source organism: Perognathus longimembris pacificus (assembly GCF_023159225.1). Taxonomy (NCBI): domain Eukaryota; kingdom Metazoa; phylum Chordata; class Mammalia; order Rodentia; family Heteromyidae; genus Perognathus; species Perognathus longimembris. The sequence goes on from NC_063166.1 coordinate 59,637,797, forward strand.
CTGTTCAGGGGCTTGAACTCTGGGCCTGATTGCTGTCTTGAGCTTTTGTGCTCAAGGCTACCACACTTCTACTTGAGCTACAGTGCTACTTCTGGCTTTTTCTTTATAGAGTTTAGTAGAGATAAGAGTCTCATGTGTCTCTTGGCCATTCTCATTTCTTCATCAGAGAAATCTCTTTTTAAGTGTTTAGCCTACTTGATGAGGGGGCTATTGGTTCTTTGTGGTATTGTTTTGGAGGAATGTAATTTTTTTAGTTCTGTATGTATTTTAGATATGAGGCCTTTGTCCGTTGTATGGCTGGTAAAGATCTTCTCCCAATCTGTGGGCTTTCTGTTTATCTTGCGAGCTATGTCCTTTGCCCTGCAGAAGCTCTGCAGTTTGATGCAGTCCCATTTGTCCAACCTTTCTTTGTTTTGTAGCCTTTCTGGGTCTTTGTTAAGGAAGTTCTGTCCTGTGCCAAGGAGCCCAAGTATTTCTCCTACTCCTTCCTTTAGTGTTATCAGGGTGTCTGTTTTGATTTCGAGGTCTTTGATCCATTTGGAATTGATTTTGGTGCACGGTGATATATAAGGATCTATATGAAAAAGTGCTCTACATCACTGGCCATAAATGAAATGCAAATCTAAACAACATTGAGATTCCATACTGGCAAGCGATATGGAGATTCCTCAGAAGGCTAAACATAGAGCTCCCCTATGACTCAGCAGGCCCACTTTTGGGTATCTATCCAAAAGACCACAAACAAAATCACAGTAAAGCCACCAGCACAACAATGTTCATTGCAGCACAATTTGTCATAGCTAGAATCTGGAACCAACCCAGATGCCCCTCAGAAGACGAATGGATCAGGAAAATGTGGTACATACACACAATGGAATTTTATGCCTCTATCAGAAAGAATGACATTGCCCCATTTGTAAGGAAATGGAAGGACTTGGAAAAAATTATACTAAGTGAAGTGAGCCACACCCAAAGAAACATGGACTCTATGGTCTCCCTTATAGGGAATAATTAGCACAGGTTTAGGCAAGTCACAGCAGAGGATCACAAGAGCCCAGTAGCTTTACCCTTATGATCACATAAGATGATGCTAAGTGAAATGAACTCCATGTTATGGAAATGATTGTTATATCACTGTTGTAACTACTTTCAACGTGCTATGTGTAACTGTAGCTTCTATTATTGATGATCTTCTTGTATCCCCTTCCTGTGGTTGTACCTACACTATCTCTGTATCTTATCTGAGTATATTGGAAACCGTGTATGCTGGTATTAGGACTAGGAAATTGAAAGGGAATACCAAAATCGAGAGACACAGGATAAAAAAGACAAACAACTACAAAAGCAATACTTGCAAAACTGTTTGGTGTAAATCAACTGAACAACTCATGGGGGGGGGTGAACAACTCATGGGGGGAAAGGGAAAGGGGGAGGGGGGAGGAGGGAATAAGGGATGAGGTAACAAACAGTACAAGAAATGTATCCAAAGCCTAACATATGAAACTGTAACCTCTCTGTACATCAGTTTGATAATAAATTTTTTTTTTTTAAAAAGAGTCTCATGGATTTTCCTGCCCAGGCTGGCTTCAAATCCCAATCCTCAAATCTCAGCCTCCTGAGCAGCTAGGATTACAGACATAAGCCATAGGCACCTAGATATAATAAAACTTTTCTTGTCTAAATAACATGAGTCTCAGGCAATGTGTTATTGGTAGTTCAGGGAAGACACTTTGAGAAACGCTTTTATCTAATCTGATGACGAAGTCACCTGAGTCCCACCACTAGAATATTGTTGTAGTTTGCTTGTGAGCCTTTTGAGAGAGAGAGAGAGAGAGAGAGAGAGAGAGAGAGAGAGAGAGAGAGAGAGAGAGAGTGTGTAACTTCAGGGCTTGAGCTCAGGGCCTGGGCACTGAACATTGTGCCTGCTTTGTAATGAATATTTAAATGAAAGGAAGAATCCATTCTGAGATATCTTTTCCTTCCAATATTTTGCTTCCAAGTCATGAAGGAAGAAGCCTACATCCCATCATCTACTTTATATATAATAAAATTATTAGTAGAAATATCCAAACTAGTGGCAGACGATTTGCAACAGACTGCAAGGGACAAAACCATCAGCAGGGAGAAGTTATAGGAAAAACAGAGTTTGGCCAGATAAAGAACTTCCTAAAAGATCTTCTTCATGTCCGAGGGGGAAGATTGGAAGAAGTTAGTCTCTCATTCCTGGTAGTATCCCAGGAAGGGCTGATCTGCTGGTGGATTATGGTGGTCATACTTCATTTATGGGATGGGACATTGGATCAAGTGATCTGCAAATTCTTTTCTGGACCTGGGGTCTCTGGCTCTACCTACCAAGGAAATTATGATCATATTGACATTTTTCTACCATGCCAAAAGAAACATCATGTTCTTGTCAATATCTAAGGATTCACTATCAATCAAAGTAAGGAAGGCATTCCCAAGCCAGCAAACATGTAGGAAGGAGTTAACAAAATTTTTTTTGTAGGTGAGAAATCAAAAGATACCACCCTAATTGGGATTCCTTAAATTAATCTGACAAGCTCATATTAAGCATCATGGTCATTTTACCATATCTTTACAATGTTCACCTTTGTTAAAAAAATATCTTTTTGGCTTTAGATAACATTTCTATTGTGTGTCTCCTTGAAACCATGACCCAAGAAAACAATCTTAGTCCATACAAACCCACTACTTACCAAGAGACTTACCAAGCCAAGAGACTCACTGGAAAATTAGGTGCTCTTGAAACAAATTCACTGCAGAGTTGCTTTAAAAAGCAAAGCTTACATTCTGGCATGTTTCAGACCATTAAGTACTTGACACAGAGTGGGAACATAAAAGGAGTCCCAGCCAAAGTGTCAGGAGTCCCAGCTGATGGCAGAAGAGTTCTAAATGATGATAAAGTGCCTCTGAAGTGATTGTGTAAGTCAATGGGGCCAGAACACTGATTGATAAAATTAGATTTACCCAAATCTCCATTTGCTTAAGATGAATAACTAGCACAACTGTAACTGCTCCAATGTGAAACTTTCACTTCTCTCATTGCTCAATTTGTCGTTTGCTATTATTAACATGTTACAGGGTAAAAAAGCACTTTGAATTAGACCTTGTGGGCACAAGGCTCCAGCAGTTTTGTAGACCACCTAGAGAGCATTTCCTTTAAAGCCAGAAAGCTTTTTGTACTTTTCAGGGAGTGGATTTACAGACCAGGGGAAATGAATATTTTAAAGACATCTGAAAGTTATTTCCATCATTGCTTTCTACCAAGCCTTCCCAAGGTACATTTTGTGTTTTTACTTGCAATTTTCTCACACTTTTCTGATATCAAATATCAAAATATCTGCATAATCCAGGAAGAGTTAAAAATTTATCTTTTTAGTCTGCTTCAGTGGTCATTTTAGCTTAACCTTTTAATTTTGTTCAATGGATTTTGATGCATGAATGGTAAGAGTTAAAATTCAAATTGGTATTTTTGTAAGCAGCTCTGTCTCCACGTCATTTATTGAGTAATCCTTTCTTTGTTATTTTATGACTCCAAGAAGTTTAAATAAGAATATGTAGGATAAATTACTGTGCTTTGCGTTAGTGAGTGGATTTCAGACTGCATATGAATAGGGCTTAAACTGCTAACAAATTAGCTTAGATGTATTTTTATCTGAATTTTAACCATCATTACATTTTAGAGATGCCTCATTCTGGTTTTAATTCTCACTCGTTTATAGAACACTTAGGTGTTGAAAAACAACCCAGAGCTCATCCTCTGTAAGATGCCTTTAATCTGTCTGCAAGCAGCTTGTAGCTTTGCCTGCCTGAATCCATCTGTTCTACTTTAAATATTCGCCGGTAACATTGCACATATCCTTGCTTTCTCTAGGAAGAGAGATTTTTCTGACTGTTTATCAGTTCTGAATCTAGTTGAATTTATTTTCAGAATACTGTTATTTACTATTTATTTGTGTATGGTTAGGTATTTTAAGACATAATTATTGTTATAGTGTCCTATCTTTAAAAGCATAACTTAAAATGAAGCTCAGAGTTATCAATAATGCCACACACAATGAGAAAGGAAGCTAGCATTTTCTGTATTGGGGTAAAATTGGGGCTTGGGAGAGAAGTAGTTTCTGGCCTGTTTTCATCAGCCAACCCCAAACCATAAGTCTATGTGCAAAGGATTTATAGAAGGAGTATTTCCATGGAAGACCAAAAAGGGAATGAAGTAGCTGAAGAAATGGAAAGTAGCCATGCAAGGGGGAATTCCCACCTTCCAAGAACTCTACGGTCTTAAATGCATTCCGAGTACATCCCATCTCTAGACCAGGTTGTTGAACATTTAGATTGCCACATTAGCCAGTCATTGACTAAAGTATGGCAAAAGCCCCCAGGCATTTCTGTTCCCCTATATTATGGAGGAAGCAGCCCTCTGTATGAGTAAGGGCACAGGTGGGTTCTAGTTAAGCAAGCAGAAGCTGTGAAATAGGTAGGTAAGGGGATCTCACAGTAGATCCATAGTGCCTGTGTTAGGAACCCTCTGGAGATGAACCTGGCATGAAGGCTAAACAACACCCCAGAACTAGGGGAGGGCCATCTTCTTGGAAACAGGTGGTAAGCCATCTGTGTGCTCTGTGGGAACAGGAGAGCACATCCTGATTAGGGAACCCTGCCAGTCAGCAGGGCAGAAGGCCTGGCCAAGTCACCCTGAAAACTGCCTTGCCAGCCCCTTCACAAGTGTCAAGATCTTTTCTCCAGAGCAGAGGGTGCAGAATATGTACACCACAGAACAGTTGTATATCATTATCTCTATACACACACACACACACACACACACACACACACACACACACACACACACACAGGAAGTTGTCAGATTACTTGTATTAGTACCCCAGGTACACCTTTGGAGTTATTGCTGCTATCCCAGAGAAGATGTCTCATGCGTATACAAGTTACATTTTCAACTCTCATTATTCTGAGAAGTCCATCAACATTCCTGAGTCTTTCTGAATGTGTAGGACTATGTCCAGTCATTTGTCCCAAGGCTCAGATAAGAATGGGGAATGATCAATGAGCGCTGAGTGCCCAGCAGGCACTGTTTGGAGCCTTGTGTGTGATAACTCATTGTAAGAACCCAAACAATTCCATGTGAAATGCCTTTATAACCCCTATTTTATAAGCAGGAAAATAAGACATCAAGGGATTAAGTAAATATCCAAGGATCATGTAGCTAGTAAGTGGCAGAGTTGAGATCTTAAAATAAGCAACCGGAATCCAGTTTCCTCACCAGTGGCCACAATACTGTGCACAAGACCTAAGTACTTATTAATAGATTCTAGATTTAAAGAATAAAGAATCCTATCAGGATTTAGCTCAGGACTTGGTGAGTAAATGTAGCCCCAAAGGTTAGAACCCATTTTGACTCTCATTTTCTATTATTATTTATTATTACTTCTACTGCTATTAATTATTATTACATTTTAAATGGCTGTAAGAAGGGGCCTCAGTTTAATATGTCTGTTTGTATGCACAATCTCTCTCTCTCTCTCTCTCTCTCTCTCTCTCTCTCTGTGTGTGTGTGTGTGTGTGTGTGTGTGTGTGTGTGTGTGTGCTGATCCTGGGGCTTGAACTCAGGGCCTGGGCTCTGTCTCTTTACTTCTTTGCTCAAGGCTAGCAGCGCTCTACCACTTGAACCATAGCTCCACTTCTATTTTTTTAGGTAATTTAGTGGAGATGAAAGTCTAACAGATTTTCCTGCCCAGAATCCTACTGGATTCGAACTGCAATCCTCAGATCTCAGCCTCTTGAGTAGTTGGACTACAGGGGCGAACCATTGGCACCCAGCTCTACCCAATGTATCTTTGTCAATGCTATCCCTTCCATCATTCTTCTCTACCTTCCCATCTATCCCATCCCATGTATTTTAAGTATTGTGACTATATTAGCCACCATTCCTCCTTCCATTCATTTGCCCCCTCTGGAGCCCTTTACTACTACCCCATTCAATCAAGACTTGATTCAGCCTCCTGGTATTCATCATGTTAAACTGCCTGTTAATTAGTCAAAGGGGTCATGCATTATTTTTTTAGTAATAGGTCTACTATCAAAATCTACTTACTAGGTCCATTTTTTTTCTTTTACTTTTTGGCCAGTCCTGGGCCTGAGCACTGTCCCTGGCTTCTTTCTGCTCAAGGCTAGCAGTCTGCCACTTGAGCCATAGTGCCACTTCTGGCCGTTTTCTATATATGTGGTGCTGGGGAATCAAACCCAGGGCTTCATGTATACGAGGTAAGCACTCTTGCCACTAGGCCATATTCCCAGCCCCCAATTTTTTTTTCAAGGAAGACTATCTGAGCCTACTGGAGGGTTAAATACTTTTCCTATAGTTACACAATTAGTGAGTTTCCAAAATCTAAGTGTCTTAGACTCTAGAGTAACTATTTTAATTGCTATTATGAAACTGTAACCAAAAACTTCGAAGTAGAACAAAAGGATGAAAGCGTTATTATATATTATATATTATATAGGACAATACTTTTGGACTCATCCAAGGATTTTCTAGTGTTGTAGGGGAATGTAACCTCCCTGGATTTTAAGGTTGTTTTTCTTTTAACAGCTTTATTGAAGTATAATTGACATACATAAATGCCCATATTTAACGCCCATAATAAAACATGACAGATACTGCCATGAAATAGTTACCACAATGCAAACGATGATCCTACCTATTACCCCAAAAAGTTGTTTCTTATTTATTCTTGATTAGAAACCACATTGTTAAGTTATGTATTACCTTACAAAAGACTGAACAAATGACTTTGGTCCAGTATAGATTCAAATGATGTTTCTCTAGCAGAAACAATACTCTCAGGGGCTATGGTTTTATTACCTAATAGGATATTAATCAATTCTGAACCCATTTAACAAATTTATTTTAATTTCTTTTCTAACTGAGTATATAAATCTTTGATTCTCAAATATTTTTAGAACAAGCTGTACCAGCCTACGGCTTCTCTCACTAATAAAGTAAATCTTTGGCACACACACATGGTATAGTCATATGAGTCATGTCCTAATTCTTTGGAAATTATATTTTGCCACTACCAAGTTTGTGGTACATGTGACTCAGTGTATGTAGATGCAGAAAGTATCATCAGGCTGTCAAGAGAGCAAAATCATGGCATATCTTTTTTCCTGATTTATGAAATAAAAGATTGTTTCTCATGAAAAAGATTGATGGAGGTCTAGATGGTTGTTGAAGGTCATGAAAAGCAGAATTTTACTCATACTTCTTTGGCTTGTGATGGTGAAGATATCCAGCAAAAACAAATAAGTGTGCACAGAATGTGCTTCTCAAGTCTCTCTGGGCTCCTGTTCTCTCCATCCCCTGAGATTTGAGATTTCCTTTCTCATGGCTGCACAAACACTTAAAAATTTCCATAAACTCACTTTCAAGGAGGAAGTACTTTAGACAAGCAAGCTTTTCTGGGCCTGTAGCATTTAGCAAGAGCCTCAAGGGGAACTGATAAAAATGGAAGATTTCATGAATAACACAATGAGAATACAAAAGCCACCTAGGAAAGGTTAGTCTGCTTTAATTACAAGTTCAATGTGTCTGCTTTCAAATAGATTTATGGGTTCTCTTTTGGAGGGAGCAACCGGTTTGTTTAACATTTTCTGAGGAATAAGATTTCTTGCATATTAAGCATCCCTCTCTTAGGAACAAACCAAATGCTTACCTACTTACTTTTACTGTAATCCTCCAAATTTCTGTGATTGCATTTGCCATCACGTTACCCTTCAGCCTGCTCCTGCCTTCTCTACCTGGATAGCTCCACTCAGCCTTCAAAAGTCCATGCAAATAGTATCCAGCAGGATATTCTTTGTTAGTGGCCTGAGCCATTTTCTCTTCTGGACTTACTCATGGCTTTCAGATATCCTCTGTTGGTCCTTCTTGCTACATTGTCCTCTATAGTTTCCCAATTCATTGTGATAGAAACTCACCCCTATAATCCTAGCTATTCAGGAGGCTGAGACCTGAGAATCAAGGTTCAGAGTTACCCTGGGCAGGAAATCCAAGAGATTCTTATCTCCAATTAATTAGTAAAGATCTGGAAGTAGAGCTATGGATGAAGTGGTAGAGCACTAGCCTTGAGCAAAACAACTCAGGGACAGCACCTAGGCCTGGAGATGAAGCCCTAGTACAAACAACAAATGAAAACAAACAAACAAACAAAACCCTACTAGTCTATGTGCCCAGCTCATGGAAAGTATAGAATATAATTCTGAGTACAAGGACTATTCCTCATTTCTGTTAAATAAAACATAGAGGAGGCCATTGGTTTGTGTTGAGTCCCTGCACTAGGCCACTGGTTGAACCAAGGTAGTGGTATTCCTACTACAGTTCTATATCACAATGCTAAAACTAAGTTGTTTATTAAAACTCCCAAGATATCAGGAACAAAAGAGGTAACAGCCAAATCCCCAAACAAGCTAGTTTTAAATGTACCAGAAGTCCTCCCTGTTTTTACCCTATAAGAATAGCATTGAAATAAGTAATGCACTGATTATTCTCTGCTCTTGGTTTCTTCCACTACTGCCCATAAAGCTAATTTCTTCTGCTCACTGGAGCACACATTCTACTTTATGGAATGAGGATTTGTCTAACTCTAGAATCCCAAATAAAGGCCAGTTAACATATTCAGACTAAATTTGTTTATAATTTTGTCTTTTGGCATTTCTTTCTGACTTTTGTTGTTGTTGTTGGCATGATATTGAACCTTCTTATTTGAGTACATGTGTTTCTTAATAGTTTCACAAAAACTTTAGGCACCAAACATCCTTTTACCACTTAATACAAATGGTCTCACTTAATTTCAGCACAATAACCATTTTTTTGAGAATAAACTAAATAATTTTAAGAATTACACACACACACACACACACACACACACACACACACACACTTAGTCATTAAAACTGGTATCCTAGAATATGAATGTGCTGAGGGTAGGTTAGTGTTGAAGCAATATTTTAATGGTCTGTCTCCAGGGACTTTAGGGGTCACTCTTGGTCATTCCAACGTCATTTATTTAAGATGTGCTACAGAATCTCTGGTTCTACAAGATGCTATCAGAGGCTACTGGTTCTAACCAGTAGGCAACCCAGGTCTCCTAGGATGGAATCATGAAACCCTACCCTATATGATTTCACTTATTTAGGTTAAGTGAGGCTTTTCAGTAATGCCCTGTGGGACCGGCACTATTTCAAAGTAGTGTGTGGACTTTAGGGAGGAAGTGTGTGTAAACTTTAGGGAGGAAGGTTAAGAACAAGAATATAGAGGGGCTGGGAATATGGCTTAGCAGTAAAGTGCTTGCCTTGCATTCTTGAAGCCCTTGGTTCAATTCCTCAGCACCATATAAACAGAAAAGGCCAGAAGTGGTGCTGTGGCTCAAGTGGTAAAGTGCTAGCCTTGAGCAAAAAGCAGCTCAGGACAGTGCTCACGCCCTGAGTCCAAGCCCCAGGACTGGATATATATCTATATATATATATATATATATATATATATATATATATATATATATATATATATATATCATAGTGAATTTAATCAAAGCACATTCTATGCTTATATGTAAATACACAATGAAACTCTTTTGCTCAATTAATTCGTGCTAATACTGTTGTTTAAAAATAAGTACTCTGTTGAAAAGAGTTTGGTGGTGTTTGTTTTAATGGTAATAATTTCTAAGTGGACTTACAGAATGAGAGAGCTTACAAAGTTCTGAAAATCAAAGTTGGTTCTTTTCTTAATGGGTATTAATTCAGTTTGCTAGTTTTCTCTGAGTGTGGAACGGGACATGCAACAGCAGTATCTGCAGGAAATCTGCAGCACACGAGCCCCATTCTAGGCACACTGGACAGAGTCTCTGAGGATGTGCCCAAAGGGTTCATGCTCTTAAAAGCTTTCTAGGTGATTCTGAAGATCAGTAAAGATCTAAAAACTTCTGTAAGACCAACTGTTTTCCTTGAAAAGCAAATTACAGCGGTCTCTTCTGTATTAGTAGGGAGTCAGTTCCAGGAACTCCAGGGATACCAAAAATCTGAGCATGTTCAAGTCCCTTTATGTAAAATGGTGCAATATTGTATATTACCTATGTACATCTCACATATACTTCAAATATCTTTGTATTACTCATGTAGAGTACAATGTAAATGCTGTACAAATAATTGTTATATTGTATTATTCAGGGAAAAATGATGAGAAAAAATATGCCTGCTTATGTTCAATACAGAGGCCATTTCCCACAACACTCTCTTTTTAATTACCATCAATTAATTGTACAAGGCCCTTTCATTTTGACATGTCTGTAGATGCACACAACGTACCCCTTATATAACTCTGTTTCCTATTTCTTCCCTTTCCAAACCAACCTTAACAGGCTCCCTTGTTTCATTCTCACATGTGTTAAAGTGTTTTGATCATATTCATCCTCCTTCACTCTCTTTCCTCCCATTAGTACCCAATTCACAGACTATTACTCTATCTGTGGTTCACTAAATGTGTGTATGCAGAGGGCACAGATGTGAAGGCTGACTGTAATTACTTCTGCAGGCTTCTCAGTATAAAAGTTCGTTGTAAAAACCACCCAGAGAGCTTGTTAAAACACAGATTCCTGGTCTCAGACCCTCAAAGTTACAGGCCAGTTGGGTTCGGGCGGGGCCTATGAAGCAGCATTTCTACACAGTTATAGAACAGTGCTGCTAGGCCCTGGACCACACTTTGAACTACAATCAAGAATGTCTAGAAGGTTTCAGGATAACTCTACTAGACCACCACATGATATTCAGTCAGAACATCAGGAAGGCTTTGCAATCACAGAATTTTCTTTTTCCTTGTAAGAACTCTAGCAAAATAATACCAGGCTCTGAGTGTTTAAAAACAGCACAGAGACCTATTCTGTGGTTTTAAAAGGTAATTTTTTTCTGTTCAGGCATGATTTGATGAGAATGGTCATCACTTAGAAACAGTTGCTTAAATATCAGTGTGAAAGCTGCTGGGAGCTGGGGTCATACTGCTTCACATCATAGGTAGAAATCCTCACCAAGAAAATGATTGTATGTATGTATGAATGAATGAATGTAATTGACACACCACACAGTACAATTCCCAGGTCTCAGAGTGGCTGCCTCTGCTCTGAGTCACCTTTTTCAGTACTGTCACCTTGGTAGAAGAAATGCATGTGCTATCAAATGAGAAAAATGCCTTTGTTTGCTGTTTATGAGATTATACTAGAAAAAGGATACAAAATGGCACTGATCAATTATGTCTATGGCCAACTCATTAAAGCTCTTCGAACTTAACTTTTTTTTTTTTTTGCCAGTCCTGGGGCTTGAACTTAGGGCCTGAGCACTGTCCCTGGCTTCTTTTTGCTCAAGGCTAGCACTCTACTACTTCAGCCATAGTGCAACTTCTGCCCTTTTCTGTATATGTGGTACTGAGGAATTGAACCCAGGACTTCATGCATGCTAGGCAAGCACTCTACCACTAGGCCACATTCCCAGCCCTCGAACTTAACTTTGAAGCAGAATGAGCAGTATATATCTTAATCCTGTGAAGAAAGCTAGTCAGTGAAGAAAGCCACGAGCTCACAATGGCAGCATCACCTAGGAGTCTGTTAGGAAAGTAAATTCTTGGGTCTCACACCTTGACCATCTGAATCTCAGTATCCCATAGTGGGCCTTGCCATTTTGCTTTAACAAGCCACCCAGGGAATTCCAAAACACACTGAAACTGAGTAGCACAGGATGTGAGAACTAGTGAGGCCCTCAATGATTATAAAAGGTCTGTGGAGTGAAGTTGCTCAACTTCAAGTGCTGGCTCCACTATTTATTTGCCTTTGTGACTGCAAGCACTGTCTTCAGCGCTAAAGTAATCTTCACAAAGATTAAGTAAGTCAATACATACAAAGGAGCAAGTATGACTTAAGATATGGAGACCTAACACATTTGACATCATCAGAAATTTAAATACAGATGTCTTACCATGTATGATAAAATAATTATCTAGAATCCTTCTCTCTGGACATGAGATAATGCTTGAGTTTTTAAATTTATTATGCTTCTCATTTTTCTGCAATCAACTTAAACTGCTTTATTATTATTACTATTATTAAGTAGTTATACACAGATGTTACAATTTCATAAATCAGGTTATGAGTATAATGCTTCTTTATCAATGATATTCCATCCATTAATAAACAGCTTTTTTGATAGTTTCTCTTCTTTTCTTTTTTCATATAGTGTATACTAATTATGTAAAATATTGGGTTTCATTATTGCATTTTCATACATGTATATAATGAATTTTGATCATATGTACACATCTATTACCCTTTCTTAGTCCTTTATTCCTCCTCTTCCTCTTCCCAAATAGTCCCCTACAAATTTTACTAATAATTAGAAGAAATACTATAAAATGATTTAAATTGAAGGTGAGAATATATTAACTGAGTTAGATGAGCTTCGGGGACTTCCTGTGGAATATTCTTTGAGTCCTCATGGTTCCCTCATTCCAGGTCCATATTCTTAAAACTTAAAACTTATATCTGTTGGTTTCTGTGAATACACATATGTGTTCAAATAATTCCCATGAAATGCAATCAGGAAGAACTAATAGTTAGGTCTCATTATCGCATGGCTAAAGGTTCAAGATGACCAGAATAAGGTATTCACCATCCCTCTTTGAATCCATGCAACAACAGATGAGCAACTTACCTGGTGAGTCTTGAGAGAGACCCATGGAACAGAAAAATATTATCAATGTGAAAAATACTCTAGACTAACCAGCCCCCAACTGACACGGCAGTTAACTGGGGAATAAGTCTCATTGTGTGTAGCCCGCATTGTTGACTTATAGAATTATGAACTAAACAAATACATATGTTTTGAAGCCTCTGAATTAAAGGTCTTTCGCTGCGCAACAAAAGGTAAGTGACATATTGAAAATAAGTCAAAAAGTGCACTATAATGGTATCATCTTTCCTCCTTGTCCTCTTCTATAACAAGTGGATAAATTTATTTTATTTTTGCTTTCATAGTACTAGAATTTGAACTAGTTTTCATGCTTGCTTGGTTTGCTTGCTTAGCTGGTACTCGACCGCTTGAGCCACATCTCCCTCCCTATTTTTTCTGGTTATTTTAGAGATGAAATCTCATAGACTCTTCTGCATGGACTAGCCTTGAGCCATGATAGTTTGGATCTTATCCTCTGAGTAGATAAAATTATAGATCCCTTCCCTTCCTTTCCCTTCCTTCCCTTCCCTTCCCTTCCCTTCCCTTTTCCCTTCCCTTCCCTTCCCTTCCCTTCCCTTCCCTTCCCTTCCCTGCCCCTCCCTTCCCCTCCCTTCCCCTCCTCTCCCCTCCCCCCTCCCCTCCTCCCCTCCCCTCCCTTCCCTTCCCTTCTCTTTCCTCCCTTTCTCTCCCTCCCTTTCCTTCCTCCCTCCCTCCCTTTCCTTCCTCCCTCCCTCCCTCCCTTCCTTCTTTCCTTGTGCTGATCCTAAAGCTTGAATACAGGGCCTGGGAACTATCCCTGAGCTTTCCCCGCACTCTCCTTTATGGCTAATGATCTACCACTTGAGCCACAGTTCCACTTGTGGCTTTTTTGGTAGTTAGTTGGAGATAAGAGACTCATGGACGGTTTCCTACTTAGACTAGCTTTGGACCACAATCCTCAAATCTCAGTTTTCTGAACAGCTAGGATTACAAGTGTGAGCCACCAGTGCTTGGTTCTTTTCTTTCTTTCCTTTTAGGAGCATTATAAACAGTTGGACTATCAGTTTGAGTAAGCAGCAGGCAGCAAGTAGAGCAGAAATAAAGCATGCTTGGAAGGCTCATCAGAAATGGAAGGTGCTTGTCTTCACATACTTTAATAAGAGAAAATAGGCCAAGAGGAAAAAAGAAAGCCTGATTTAATCTAAATTTTTCATATAGCATCTCAGGAACAACCAATGGTTCTATTCTTAGCCTTTCCTCTACTGAAGCTGAAATCTGCTTCCTGTTGATACCTATCTTGGTCTGAAAGGGAATACTGAAGTTGTAGGCTAGGACAGGAAAAGTGTATAGAGAATTGCTAATAGAATTTTGTCATTTCATTTTATTTCAGTAGCCTAAAAGAACTGCTGTTGAGCTGGACCCAGATGTTCCACCAATGAGCATAAAGGGGTGGTTGGTGGTATCTTTTTACCACTCTGCAGTTGGCCACCACTTAGTGAGCCCCCAGGGGCTGAGTTCTGGGCAGAATGAGAGCACTCTCTGCTGTTTCCCCAGCTCTTCAGCGAGTAAGCAAGACCCTTGCCTCTGCATATAAATTGCCGGTACTTTCCTAGCATTGGAAGTCTGTATCTTTATTAGAGGCATGAGGCCATCTTGTTTGTCCAGTGTTTTCCTGAAGAACTCACTCCATGCTGAGCCTTGTCTGACTTCTATATACCAATACTCACAACAGCCCTTTTATTCTCAGTGGACTGAGAATAATGAAGAAACTGAGCACGTTTTAATAACTTGCCCCTATCTCAGCCAGAGCACTTGCCCTTAACCCTTACATGGCAATTATACTAGATATCAGGACAGTGCCTGGGGCATGATAGGTTCTCAATAAATATTGTGTGTGACTAGATATTGTGAGCCGTAAAGGATATGTGAGCCTATCTTTAGGATCAATGTTGGTGAGGAAGCATTGATTTATTCTCCCTTTCTGTCTGCTCAAAGGTCTAGGCTTGGTACACTTTTCCTTTCTACATTTCAAGGGAGCCAAGAAATTAAGAGGTGGCAATTCATAGGAAGTTTGGGAGATTGAAATGTAGTTTTCTCAGTAAGCACTCTATTGCACTTGGGTTGTATGGATGAGGGCTGGGGCACTCAACTGAGCATGGTGGATAGCAAGTCCCTGCCCCCACCCACCACCTGCCCTTGTTGAGTGACTGAGCTCTCTTCTATAAGATGCTAAACATCATCGTTCTGTCTTCATTGACAAAAAAAATCTTGAGATTGAAATTTTCTCTCCCCTCCCCCTTTTCATCTCTTGCTTTTCATCTATTCATTGCCCCATCAGGTATATACACATACATACATAGAACACATCTACTGATTCTCTCTTGCTGCAAACCAGAGAAATTCAGTGTGAGGTTCTGCCTTCAAAATGGCACATCTGAGAAATCATATAGAATTAGTGCAGGATCCATTTGTCCTCAATAAACCACTGGAACTCCAAAGTTTCCTAATGAATTTTATCCTAACAGGCTTCACATTGAAGTGGAAACAACAATCTGCTCTAAATAATACCAACTCTTGAGGACACTCAGTTATCTGAACCAAAGGACACACAGATTTTAAGTCTCAGTTTTTGGTAAAATAATTTTTAAAAAGTTCTATCATGGGGCTGAGGATGTGGCTTAGTGGTAGAGTGCTTGCCTAGTATGCACAAAGCCCTGGATTCGATTCCTTTGTACCTCATAAACAGAATAAGCCAGGAGAGGTGCTGTGGCTCAAGTGGTGCAGTGCTAGCCTTGAGCAAAAGAAGTTCGGAGACAGTGCACAGGCCCCGAGTTCAAGCCCCAGGACTGGCCAAAAACAAAAACAAAAACCAATATATGAAGCATGATCTATCTGATACACAAGTTGATTAAATATAACCTCATTGTGAATACTATTAGTGCTATTGATTATAATCATCTAACAGGTAAACACCTGGTATACCATGGTACAAAACTTTATAAGCATTATCTAATTTAGTCTTGAATAACTCTTAGATATGGGGGCTCTATTGATAATCCATTTTCTAGAGAGAAAAACGAAGTTCCGAAGGAATTCAGTAATGTGTCCAAGGTTACAGACACCAGAAGGGTAGTATAATCCAAAGATCCAGAGTAACTCAAGGCTGGGATTATCTGAGAAAGTTTGCCCAATAATAATTGGGAACCAAAGGGAAAACACAAGGATGGTGTGGTGGCAATAAAAAATGTCCCTTAAAGATTTCTGACTGGGGGGCTGGGGATATGGCCTAGTGGCAAAAGTGCTTGCCTTGTATACATGAGGCCCTGGGTTCGATTCCCCAGCACCACATATACAGAAAATGGCCAGAAGTGGCGCTGTGGCTCAAGTGGCAGAGTGCTAGCCTTGAGCAAAAAGAAGCCAGGGACAGTGCTCAGGCCCTGAGTTCAAGGCCCAGAACTGGCAAAAAAAAAAGATTTCTGACTGGTTCCTACCTTCATCACCCCCATAAATGCCTGTTTTTGAGGCTAGGCTCAGACAATGACTAGAGTAAGAAAAGGGGAATATAGTAACACTGTAATGAAGAGACATGGGAAACAGGACCTTTACGAAGCAATGTCATGTGGATTTGCTGTAACCATATGACAATTAAAAGTACCCTATGTCTAGATAGGTCTTAGAAAGGAGAAGGGAATTAGTAGACAAAATGGAAATAAACAAATGAGAGGTCCCTATAAGAATATCCAATAAACCAACCCAGATGCCCCTCAGTAGACGAATGGATCAGGAAAAAGTGGTACATATACACAATGGAATTTTATGCCTCTATCAGAAAGAATGATATTGTCCCATTTGTAAGGAAATGGAAGGACTTGGAAAAAATTATACTAAGTGAAGTGAGCCAGACCCAAAGAAACATGGACTCTATGGTCTCCCTTATTGGGAATAATTAGTACAGGTTTAGGCAACTCATAGCAGAGCATCACAAGGCCCAATAGCTATACCCTTATGAACACCTAAGATGATGCTAAGTGAAATGAACTCCATGTTATGGAGACAATTGTTATATCACAGTTGTAACTACTTTCAACGTCCCATCTGTATCTGTAGCTTCTATTATTGATGATGTTCTTGTATCACCTTCCTGTGGTTGTACCTACACTATCTCTGGAATCTTATCTGAGTATATTGGAAACCGTGTATACTGGTACTGGAACTAGGAAATTGAAAGGGAATACCAAAATTGAGAGACACAGGGTAAAAAAAGACAAACAGCTACAAAAGCAATACTTGCAAAACTGTTTGGTGTAAGTGAACTGAACACCTCAGGGGGGAAAGGGTAAGGAGGAGGGGGGAGGGGGGTATGAGGGACAAGGTAACAAGCAGTACAAGAAATGTATCCAATGCCTAACCTATGAAACTGTAACCTCTCTGTACATCAGTTTGATAATAAAATTTGAAAAAAAAAGCAGAATCTCCTATAAGAAATCTGTTAAGTTAATTTATATATGCTTTAAAAATTTGAGCCCTAATTTAATGAACAATAATGCACCAATGTTGGTTTCTTGGTTATGGTGAACATCCACTCACAATGTATGATGTTAGTTTGGGGGAAACTAGTTGAGTGTTATACTACCATTACAGCTTTTCTACAGATGTAAAATTATTCCAGGTTAAAATGTACTTTCTAAGAGATGTGCCTTGGTTTAGAATATGGCTGGGCTTTGAAATTTTTATAAGATCTCTGGATATTCTGATGTGCAGATGAATTTCAGAAGCCTCTGGTTTATGTTAGAAAGAGCTACACAGTTGTGTAGCAAAACCACTATCATTTAAGAAAAGCCTTGGCAGTCCTAAGGAGGCAGGTATGTTATTCAGTGATCCCACTTATTGAATGTTTAGAAATTACAGTGCAATGGTTCTTTCAAGAAAAGCACTACTTGCTAATAAGTCATTTATTCTCTGAAACAAGAGGGTCAGATCTCTTTGGTGGAAGATTTCAGGGTATGGGCTAAAGTCTTGGCATTGGTTCTAATCTCTTTATACACACAGTGCAATGGACATTCAGATACATCCTTCGAGAATGCAGCTTCTTATTGCTGTGAAAGTGAGTGAACAGAATACCTGTAAATTGATTCCTATTTTAAGTGCATTGTGGCAGCTGGCTATTTAAAGCTATCTTGAGGAGAATCTGAGAGTAGTGAGAGGTTCGTCCTGCAATAAGTCTCCTCTGCTAACTCATTTATTTTAGCAATTTGGTCTCTGTGCTTTTCCCAACTGTCTTAGTCTGGTCATCCTCCCTCTCCTTTCTCAGTGAGGCCTTGGCTAGTGTAAGAGATGCAGGTACACTTGCTTTTCAGGTGCTGAACTTGCTGTGGCTCACAGTTTGCACCTATGACATCTCCTGAGCCCTATCTGTGGCTGAAAGGAGCTTTCTCTACTGAAGGTGCCTCAGAATTTTCATGCTCCACCAGTCCATGTGACTAATATAGAGGGACTCAAGCCAAACCAGTCTTATCTGAATGTAAGACTTAATCATGATGCAATTCTAGCACACAGGACCTGGGGACACTTTTCTCTAGCTGAGGCTGTATCCTGGCTTGTTTCTTACCTTTTACCATCTATTCCCTAACTTCCTTAATTGTTATCTAAGAATCATCCTTCACTTTAGGGAAGTCCTTCATTTAGGGAAAAGACTTAAATAGCAGTTTCTTCTCTGCTCTGAGTTAGTAATAACAAGAGTGACTGAAATTAAGGTTTCCTAGAAGCCCCACCTGATAGTGCTCACCAACTGACAATCCCTGCGTAACTGGAAGTTCCTAGACAGTCATTCTACTTCTCTGGGTTCACATTCCTTCATCTTAAACCACATTCTCAAGCTGTAACTGCCCAGATACATTGAGGTCACTTTAGAATTCCACCTCTGATCCTGTGAAAAGTGCTATTGAGTCTCCCTCAGCCATCTTTTAAAGCTTTCTTCCTAGATCGCACAAGCTCCTACCCTAAAGAGATCTTGGTCCACATCACAGTTAGAGGATTGCCAGATGAACACTTCTCAGCTGCTGAGTCTCATTTTTAAACTAAGTAATTTTGATTTTTTCAGATCCTCTGCCTGCCTGATTTGGGGCTGAAAATGTGTGTGTGTGTGTGTGTGTGTGTGTGTGTGTGTGTGTGCGCACAATATATGTCTATATATCTCTCTATATCTATCTATCTATCTATCTATCTATCTATCTATCTATCTATCTATCTATCTATCTGATTGCCTCAATTCACAGTCATAATTCCAGAAGAGGTGAGGCATAAGGGCTCTGAGCATTCTCTTTCCGTTTTGCCATTAGCAACCTGGGGAGCGATGGGAATGGCTTTGGTGCTCAGTGGAGCCAGCAATCACAGCGGGCACTAGGGGTCTCTGACAATGAGCTGGAGAAACAGCTCTGAAGTGGCTATTGACAGGGGTGGGGGGTGGGGGTGAGGGAGGAGAAAGGAATCCAATGAGTTCCAAAGCCAGAATACTTGCTCTTATCTAGATACAATATTCCCATTATTCTTTGATCTTTCTGCTTTATTTTTCTTCAGAGCACTTCTATCACTTGAAACATCTCTTATAAAAAATGTGCTTATGAATTTTATATACAGACAACAATGTTTCAGATAATGACAGACCACAGGTGTCCCATAAAACTGATCTAATGATGCACAGCCATCATAATGCCAGAGTGCAATATATTACTCGGGTGCTGCTGGTGATACTGGTGAAATCATACCTACTGCTCTGCCAGGTATACCAACATTCAACACGTATTCTTCTATAGAGCATGTGATATCTGACAATGATACAACATGAGTGTGATATTGATTGATGTATTATCTATATCATACTTTTATTTATTATTTGAGAATGTACTATTATTTTTTAAAGGTTATAATAAAATGATACACTAGATTTCGAAGTGTAGCTCTATGCAGAGTGCCTGTCTGGCATATGTGAGGCAACCCTTAACATGGAAAACAAACAAATAAGCAAATGAAAACAAATATAGTCTGCTCTGTTACACTGGCAGCAACTTCATACATCTTGGCTTTATGACCATTTCTTGATTGCCACAGGAGATGCATATGGAGTGGCTGACCTTGATCTAGGTTTGAGCACATTCTATGGTCACATGGACTAACAATGTATTTCTCAGAACATGTCCCTGTCACTCAGCAACACATGCCTGTGGGTATGAAATTTTGCTGTTCTCTGAAGCCACAGAGGAGGTGTGACACACTGAGTGGTTCAAAGGAAACTGCAGTAGAGATCTAAGATGGGCTTAAAATCAGGTCTGAATGACCCCCTAGTCTCTCTTCCCCATTAAAACACTTTGGATTTTGTTACTGAAATGGTTCCTTGGGACCCAGGGTATAAAATTTATACTCACTGATCTGTACCAGGGCATTTCTCACCAAGAGCTCACTGTCTGTCACATTTGTTTAGTTCTTTTATTTTCCTGTGTGTGGCTAGGGAAGGGTGGAAAGAGTCTGTCTCTTACTGATACTGGCCTCTGAGCTTCCTCATGAGGCTGGAAAGAAGAGTTCTACAATGGTACCCTATGGCATCTTCTTGTATCCCTTCTATCCCCTGCATGCTTTAAAAAAAAATTCCCATACAGAAACTACCATTCTGCATGGACTTTGTAGTGTCATCCCTGAAGCTGTGAGGACTCCCACTACCCTCCTACTCTTTCAGGTTGAAGTTATTTATTCTTTCTCTTGGCTCATGGTGCCATGCCATTTTATATTTATACAATTACCACACTAAACTGGGACTTACTTATAGATCCTGATACTTAAAGACAAGACATTTGGTTCAATTTGCTTGGTAAAACCAGCCCAATAGCTTTAAGATGCCAGAAAGGGATGATTCTCTGATTCCCCTTCCTCTTCCATTAGAATGCCAGAAAGAGCAAGATCTGCTGAAATTTCTGACACATACTGGCATAAGGAACAGAGGCAGCGGCAGGAGAAGAGCAGTAAGAAGGTGCTTAAGGACTTGGACAATCAATAATACTTTGCTAACGATACTTTGACAATTGCTGCTTGGAGGCAGCATTCACAGTGCCAAAGGTGGGGGTGGGGTGGTCTGGAAAATGTCAGGGACCACAGGGATGGATTTGGAACACCTAAGGCACTAGGGCTAATTCCCTAAAGCCAACTGGAGAACAAGAGGGATAAAGAAGGGAGATGGAGGGGGCTCAGGAGAAATGGCAGTAGAGAGGCTGGCCATGGTTGAGCCTCTGCTTAAATAACTCATAGAACAGAATCTCCACTGGACTGGGGTGGAGCCTACAGTGGTTGGAGCTTGCACTTGAAGGCAGATCCTATAGGGAATGTCAGCCCTACCATTTTTAATTAAAGGGACTTAGATAACTTAACTCCATTGCAGCTCAGGTATAAAAATGAAGGTAATAATACCTTGTGGGTCATCATGAGTATCACATGAGATGATCTACACAAAAAATTCAT
Organism: Perognathus longimembris pacificus; assembly: GCF_023159225.1. Classification (NCBI taxonomy): domain Eukaryota; kingdom Metazoa; phylum Chordata; class Mammalia; order Rodentia; family Heteromyidae; genus Perognathus; species Perognathus longimembris. The sequence goes on from NC_063166.1 coordinate 59,659,088, forward strand.
TAGTTCCCAGCAAAAAGGTGTTGAATACATGATGGACAGTAGAATAGTAATACCCAGTGTGTGGTGAAGAAGAGAATGGCTGAGAGATCAGTGTGACAAAGCTGAAGTTTCTGACCATGATAGTTTGCAACATAGTAGCAGCCTGCTCAGCAATGCTCCCATGCCTCCTTGTCACCCACACTTCCTGCACATGGTAATGTTGAATGTTCAAATGAGGCACAATTCACAACCTTTAGGTTTCCTCTAATTTTAGGAATGAATGTGGCTCCCCAAAGGGCTTAGTGCCAGTGGTATTGCTGGATGAAGTTCTTAGCCATGGGAGTTGTGCATCAATATCCTAATTTCCTTGTCCTTTAGGCTGGACAGTTGAGGCTAAATTGTAGGAGGTGGCAACTTGCTCATTAATGGCCCTATCTGACTTCCTTTGTATCTTCATCCAGCTTCTCCACTTACCTACCAGTGCTTCCCAGGATTACTTCTCAAATAACTAAAATTCTATGCACTCACAGTCTTCACTCAGGAACTGCTTCTTGTAAGACCTAACACCAAGAAGTAAATAATTTAAAATGACTTTAATTTTTGGTTTCGTCTTATTGTTTCAGAGCTCAGTCAACTGATGCTGGTATAGGAGCTGAGAAATGCATCAGTTCTGCCCAAGGTCTGATCTCCAGGGGTCTGCCATATAATGTTGGAAAGGATTTCAGAAAATATACAGCCATTAAGTCAGGATGCTCTTTGGAAGTGCCTGACTAGCCAATTGGATGAGTCGGCCATTCCTGATAATCTCTGGGCTCAACTAAGAGAAGGCTTTGGGGGCCAGCTGCGAGGCTTTGATATCCTTTTCTGGCTCCCTTTTTTTTCCCTCCATGACGAAGTAGCACAGTTGAAAAGCCTTCAGGGTTTTTTCCACTGCCTCCTCCCTAGGGTTTCCATTGCCAAAGCACTGGTGGGCAGAGGGCTGGGTAAGAATTGTTTCTAGCATTATGAGTTGCTCTTATAATTAGAGGGGGACTCAGGGTTTTCTTATTTAAACAGAGAAAGCAACTAGAGAGACTGAGGAAAATCATCACATGCAATTGCCTTTACCATATAGACCCAAGGAAAATCTTAGATAAAGAAACATTACCACAAAACAATAAGATTTTTGTAGTTTGAATCTAGAAACTAAATCATTGTCCATATTCAAAGGAGAAGGCTTTTTCCCCCATCTTCTACCCCTGTATTTATCTGGTACCTTGGTTGTGTGATATCTTGACTAACTTGGAGAGATGCAACTAGATGTTCAACGTATCCTCTTACCCAATAATATGAAATCATTCTGCCTAGGCACTCTAAATTTGGCTGTGAAAGAAACTAGAAGACCAGTGTTGGTGGAGTGAATGGCCTTTACCGAATTTCCTTGGTTTGTTCTCCCCCACCCCCCTGCCAGTCCTGGGGCTTGAACTCAGGGCCTGAGCATTATCTCTGGCTTCTTTTTGCTCAAGTCTAGCACTCTTCCACTTGAGCCATAGCACCACTTCTGGCTTTTTCTGTATATGTGGTGCGGAAGAATCCAACCCAGGGCTTCGTGCATGCTAGATAATACTCTACTACTAGGCCACATTCCCAGCTCAATTTCCTTGGTTTGTACAACTTAGTGGAAGATGTGTAGCCCTATGATGGAAAGACAGAGTCCTATGCTCTCTCTGACTATGGTTGATAGAGCTTTCTGATTTATGCTCCCACGATTGGTAAGGCTTTTTGTTTTTCTTTGTAAAAGTAATGGCTATAATCATTTCCTCTCAAGTATCCACAATTCCCTTTTTCACATGGATTATGAGTTTGTCCCTGTGGCTTTGTGTGGTCAAAGGAACCATGGCAAATGTAGTTTCAATAGAGACTAGAAAACCACTTGGACCCTGAGACTTCACTCTGTCTTGCTCTTTTCAGGGAACTCTGTAACTTCCACCATGTCTACATGCCAACACTCAGGCTTGTTGGAGGGGAGGCAATGGTTTAGTCCCACTGAGCCAGCAATAACAACCAGAAATGTGAGTGAATATACTATAGACCAAACAGACCTCAGCCATGTACCAGAGAACTGAAGAACCAGCTGGCTAGTCCAAGAGCAATAAAAAAGAATGAGTGGCTTAAGCCACTGTATCTTGGAGTGGTTTGTTACACAACAAAAACAAGTGCTTCACAGTCTTCCAGTGCTTGAATAACAGGTATGTCCTCTACTCCTTCCAGTTGGCTGGTTTCCTCTATTATACCATTTAGAAGGGTGCAGAAGAACTTTGGCAACAATGTTACACTACAAGAAATCTCATATATCTTCTTATTAATCTTATAGTTGCTGCAGAATCTTTACATACTGTACATTATCATTATGTTTTAAATTAGAGTAGTTATTAGGCATACCATGATCTATTGCTATTTATTGCTTTACTTTAAAATAAACTACACCTTACTAAATCACAGATTTAACAGAAGTACCTTGACAGTTGGACTTCAGTATAGTTGCCCATATAATTGTATGTATTTTCTCTTTTACATCAAAACATAGAACTCTGAAGAGGAATCCATAGGTTTTACCCCACTGCCAGAGGGACCTTGGGGAAAGCAAAAAGCTATGAATCCTGGAATTCTATTCCAATAAAAATTGGTGGTATATTTAGCAGCTTACTTTCCCAATCCTCTCTTTCAACTATTGACATAACAAATGAAGACATATACAAAGATTTTTAACCATTTCTAATTCCAAAATGCTATTGAATCATGAAGAAACCCATAACTTTGGCAAGAAATGAAAGCAAATTCAAATGCCTACAAGGCTGAAAACACACACACACACACACACACACACACACACACACACACACACACACACACATATATATATATGTCTGAGCAGATATGTAGCATTAGTAGTGTTCAGTTCTGTAGAAAATTAGAAAGGAAAGGCATTTAGGCTAATGATTTTGCAATTCCAGTGTTGACCATAAGTTTGTCTATAGTACTGAGCCTATAGAAAAAGTACTTCTTTTTGGATCAAGAGTAAGGTAGAGGCCAGCCATGGTGGATGAAATAGAAAGACCAAAAAATAAGTTAAATTAAATTAGCAGTAAAAAAGTGAAATTGGACATCTGGTCAACCTTCATACCTGAACAGCCTCTACCATAGAATAAGTAGGTGATCTTTTCCAGGGCAGTCAAATTTCTTATGCCTTAGTTTTAAATCTGCATGGTAGTCACAGTTATTTTTTAATCTTCCTTTACAGAGCTGTTATGAAGTTACAAAATTAAATCATAGACAGGGACTGATTGGAAAAATGACAATTGTACCTAACCCATTGCAGAGTGAGTCAATACAGTTTGTTTGTAAATGGTCTGATAGAATATAAGATTGTTAACATGGTTCTTTAAAGTCATTAGTCTGTGAAATAAAAAAAAGTTACATCAACAATTATTAAGAAGACATTTTCTATTTCACCATGAGGCCAGTATTTACTGAGTCAGAGTTTTTAGTAGAATTGAGAGGATAGAATGCCTTAAAGGGCCACTCAGAGGAGTCTCAAAGCCATGAGGTGGAGGGCAAATTTCAAGTTTAGTAATACATAAACAATTTTATTCAGGAAACCAAAATTGAAAATATGTGCATCCAACTAAAAGGAAAACAAAGAAAACTTAGATTCTCAGAAGATTAGGGCAAAAAAGGACTAGAGCAAGGGGAATGGATTTGGAGCTTGAATCTTAGTGTGCTAGTACAGAGGCATGATCTTGTAGCATAAGATTGTCTTGGGTCCAGTTTTCCTTCATCTGTGGTTCATGTACCCTCTCACACATGGCTATCCAATCAGATGCTAATTCTTAATGTTTAAGCTTCCTTTTGGGCCAGAGATACTAGCTTTTCACCGGACTCTTGGTGATTGACAGAAGAAATGAGTTTTAGCCAGTAAATTTAGAGGCAGAAATTGTTCCCCTTTTCCTCCTTCTCTTTTCTTCCCCTCACCATATCCAAGGAAATCTGTGACTGGGTTAAATGTTGTGGTTAGCTGGAGCAAAGGTTCTCACTCGTATCTTTTTTCACTGGGTGATGTATACCTTCCTGAAGCTTATGTGGACCATCTAAGTAGCTGCAGAAGGAATATTAACCATGAAGCAGTAACAGGAATTCATTAGCTACTTTCATTTTCTCTGTCACATTCCTAGGTTTGGTTCTAATCTGTGAGTCCTTCAGACTATACAGGCCAGAGTTGTTCTAGATCATTAGCATATCTTGGCACATAATATGGTTATAGAGTGAAGCAAAATGAACCAAAGAAAGAGTTGGAAAGAGTTGGCTACCATGCGCTGTTTGAATTTCACAAAATTACTTCCTTTCACTTCACCTGAAGCAATAGGTTCTCTGCTTGAAATAATGGGAGAAAAATGAGAAGATTACGGGAAAGCTCATGTACATGATTCAGACCAGTTGCTGAAAATGATGGAATAAAGTACTGGAGTTCTGCTGAACGTGTGGAGTAAAGAGAAAACAAAAGTCATTGAGCTCATGGATGATTTTGTCTCTGCCTAAAAGCCACCCCTCAGGGAATCCTTCTAACATAACCATTTCTAAGTCATTGTTCAACCACACGGTGTCATCACTCTGCTCCCTCTTCCTACGTTATTTTATTCAGGGAGTCACCTGTCATTTTCCACTAAAAAGTAAACTGCATGAGAACAAGGACTTGTCTATTGCTGAAAACTGTGCCTGGTATACAGAAAAGGCACAGTAAATATTTAATGAATTAGTTTCCATATGGAAGAAATATCCTGCAGAATCAAAGAAGTATGAACCCCTAAAAGGATGCAAAAGAACACTAACCTTTACCTAGGTATCAACTGGTTTATGACAGAGAATCACAATCAGCATCTTAGAATCTTTGGCAAGATACTGTCCAAACAATATCCTCTTTGAGTCAACTATGGAAAATCACACTGACCACCTAGGAGTTCCTGAAGAGCTTAAATATAAAATGAGCTATAAGATACAAGAATATAATAATGAACACACATTTGATGACCAAAAGACAGTATGCATTTCAAAAACTTTTCCCAATAAGTTCTTCTATCCAGCAAGCCTGCATTTTCAGTTCTCTCCAAAGAGGACTTTGAGGTCACTGCTAGGTACAGGGTATTTTTTTTGCAGCCTTTCCCAATGCTGAAGGGGACTCATTTGTGAATATAGTTTTGGAGAAAACACACACACACACACACACACACACACACACACACACACACACACAGAGGCTTTGCAGATTCTACATTAGAAGGATAATGTTTTGATAGCATGGTGATACACATAGGAATCTTATACCAAGTCTGGCTCAAGAAAGAGTGTGTTTGCATCTCTTTACCTATATATTTCATGCACATAAAAAAACATGTACATATACAATATAAGGAGATAAAAAGCCTGCTCGCCCTCCCCAGCCTTGCAAGAAACCACCTTATCACAAAGCTAAATATAAAATGAAGCCAACATATGTGGTTTCAGTAATGGTTCACTAAATAGCTTGAAGCAAGTTTCCTTTTGATAAAATAAAGAATAGCAAGGACATTTTCATATAATCTTTTTTAGATCTTTACAGGTCTTTGAAATCCAATGTGTTAAGCAAGAGGAGAGACAGTATTTTAGTTTTTAAAAATCCAAACATTTTTGAGTATCCAAACATTATCCTGAGAATCATGGGGCCATTCTCAAAACAGAGAGGGTAATAAAAAATAAATCAAATACTGTTGACACATTTTTCCCAATTTATCAAGCATTCTATTTGTGCTATAAACCAATATGATGTTAAGATACATTGTTTCTCTAAGTCCCAACAAAATAAAGTGGAAAAGAAGTATTTTGGCTTTACACAATCTGCAGTCAATTAGATGGAAAATCTGGCAAGGCAAATGTCACATAAAGGATGGTGACAATGATCTCTTCCACTCTCTCAGTGGTAGAAGTAGCAGTGCTGCGCAAGCATTAACTCTTTTAGGTCACCTGACAGTTTCCAGACATATTCATGACTTCTGTCAATTTGTTTTCATGTCTATGAAAACTGAAACTCAATTTAGAACAAGAAAGTTGTCTACAGTATCAATTAAAGTGATAGAGTTGGCCTGTAGCCATCTGACCGTCTGTCTAGTGCTTGATAAACTGACTTGTACATTTAGCTTTCCTTGGTCACTCATACCACCACGTGTCATTTGAACCCAGAGGACTGACCTCTTTCCTGATCTACATTGAGAGCATGCTTTTCTGAAGGAGAATTTCAAAGATCTGTGTGTATCTCCTGAGAAAAATTATGGGATCCAGAAGAAAAACAAGTAGTTAGAGGGTCATGTATTCCAAATTCTGTAAATGTTGCCATGAAGAATACTTGTGTCAATGGATAAGATATTCCAAGGGCCCAGTTTAAAAAATAGTAGGTATTCAATGAGTTACTTTTTTAAATCATAAAGTAGTACCTGGTAGACTAGTTTTATAAGAAGGAATGGGAAGCAGAAAAGCAAATTTCACTTCTCAGTTACTGCTGACTTTCCCCTATGGATAAATGGTACTGATTTTCCACACTATGTTAAGATTTATTTTCCAATTCCTAAGCAAGGGAATACAGGGTCTTTGAAAGTAAAAGGTAAAAGATACTTTCCAGAAAGCCAAACCAACATGGTAACACTAGGTGAATTTGAATAGAGCCAGTATGAGACCCAGAAGACAAGAGATGGCCCAAATCACAAATCTATATCCCTGGTGATTCTATGCCTCAATAGATATATGAGCAGTGAAATAAAAATCCTTTGAAGCCAGGCACTGGTAGCTCACACCTATAATCCTAGCTATTCAGAAGTCTGAGATCTGTGAATCACAGTTCAAAGCAAGCCCAGGGGAAAAAAATTTCCCGTGAGACTTTTATCTCTAATAAACCACTCAGAAAAACTGGAAGTGGCATTGTGGCTCAAGTTGTAGAGCATTAGTGTTGAACTAAAGAGCTCACGGACAACACCCAAGCCCAGAGTTCAAGCCTCGCAACAGACAAATATATAATATATATATATATATACTTTGATCTCAATAAATTTTAAAGAACTTTAAATTATATCATATGTGTATTAAACAGCTTGGCTTTCTATGTGAAGCTGAATCCCTTTGGCAACGGCCTCCTCCTCCTCCTCCTCCTCCTCCCCCTCTCCCTCCCCCTCCCCTTCCCCCTACCCCTCCTCCTTTTTTGCCAGTCTTGGGGCTTGAACTGACCCAAAGCTTCTTTTGCTCAAGGCTAGTGCCTTATCACTTGAGCCGCAGCACCACTCCCAGCCTTTTCTGTTTATGTGGAACTGAGGAATTGAACCCAGGGAAACTGAGGAATGAACCCAGTGCATGCTGGGCAAGCACTCTACCACTAAGCCACATTCCCAGCCCTTTGGCAATGGCTTTTAATCTCTTAAGTTTACTCCAACATCTCTGATTCTTCATTAGTATTTTAACCCCTGACTCACAGGTGATAAATTAGCAGGTTAGAATAATATTATTTGCTGTTTATGGCAGCTAATTGAGGGAACCAAAGTACTTTGCTGGGATCCAGTTTTATTATAACATTTGGGGTGAATTTACTTGCAAGGTTACCAGGAAATTCCAGCATTGTTCTCATTAGAATAGTTGATCAATAAAAGGCAGAATTACTTACAGTGGTAGAATTCTTTTCTCTGCCAATGGGTAGCTGGCATTCCCAGGCATTCATGCACTTCCTACCTACCTGGTATATGACAGGCTCTATTATAGATACTGAGGGTCCAAAGATGGCTAAGGGATTATCTTTGCTCTCAAAGACTTTCATGTTCTACTAAGGGAGAGAAATGTATAAGTAAGTAATTACAAAGCAATCTTACAAGGATGCAAGAACATTTTAATTGCTTAGAAGAGATAAATTACTAAAAGTAAATATTGAGGGATCAATGCATTCTTCTTCTTGATTCTGAATCTCTGAACCATGTTCAGTGATAGGGAGTTTTCAGAGTAGTTTAGTAGATTAACTTGAGAAGTATCAAAAGATAGAGAATGTTCTCCTCATTGCCCGGTTCTTGCATTGCTCCATGAGTTTTATAATTGGGATTTTTTTTCCCTAGCCAAGAGTTATCATGTTTCTTGAAGTTTTACCCTTTCTCTTTTTGAGTACTAGGAAATATGTATATAGGAGCAATCTCAGTACATTGGGATATTAGACTATACAAATGTACTTCAAAAACATTTTGTTACATCCTGAAGACAAATTTACACAAAGGTTTACATTTATTTAATTAGTTCCTGGATGGCCAAGGCTGGGTACTGATGACCCAGTAGAATCAACTGCATAGATTAGATAGCAAGCCAACTTCTTTTCTAAATTGAGGTAATGTCTTGGAATCTGAAAGGGATCCTATTGAAATCTACCTTCTAAAATAATAAGATCCCCAAGTGTGTTCAGCATAACACACTTAGGGCAGAATCATGCCTATTTTATTTACTACTATGTCTTTAGAGTCAGTATAGTACTTTTCCTGGTAGATAAAAGTTGATCAATAAAGTTGGTGAATAAATGAAAGAATGAAGAGCACCATTATAGCAATGATTATATTTGAAGACTACATGGGCAGTTAACTTGAAAATGGCAAAAAAAAAAAAAGGAAAGGTTGCACTCAGCAAGCAAATCCTCAAACAAAAAAATTAAGAACATATTTTGAATTGTATTAAAATTTCCTAGTTAAGTTATAATGAATCTCCCATTTAAAAGAATCATGTGACAGGACTACGGTCTATGGAAGTCAGTGTTCTTCCCAGCATGTCTTTCCCCCTACTATCTGTTTATCAACAAAACTCATAGCATGATTATCTATAGCAAGCCATCAGACCAGCCTCCACTCACTGCAGGGAAATGTAAAACTATTTTGCTGTTTTGCAATTTTCCAGTCATTATTCTTTGAAGCTAGACCGGGTGAACCTAAAGGATATGAAAGAAAAAATAAATTTTAAAGTGGGGGGGGCAGTCTACAACTTAGCCTGAGACTCTATGGAAAGGGAAACTCTGAGCAGCTTGCAGCCTGAGTTCTTACAACTCCACTGAGAATTCTCTAAAATAGAAACAAGGCGGGTGCAGGGATGGCCTCTGGCCTCAGGGGGGCTCCTAAGAGGCTTTCATTTTCTTCCATGATGTTACCTGTAAAGGACAGAAACCATGGATTCAAACCTGCAGGCTTGGAAAACTATCTCCCACAATTAAAAAAAAAGTATAACTAGTGTTATTTGAATAAAGGAAGGGATGAGAAAGTTGAAACCTGGTGGTCCTTTTGTAGAACTTGTCACTTTAAAGAAAAGTTCCTTGCTCTTGGACTTATAAAAATGGATCACTTTGGGGCCCCCTCCACAGAGTCTACTTCACTGCTTTCCTTTCCCTACTTTTCTTTAACTTTTAAGTTAGGACTTGGTGCTTGCTAGCAGGTCCTCTACCACTTGAGCCTTGCCTTCAGTCCTTTTTGCTTTGGATATTTCTTGAGATAGGGTCTCTCATTTATATTCTGTTCAGCCTGGACAACAATATTCTTAGGCTTCCTACATAACTAGGATGGCATGTGTAATGCAATAGACCTAGTTTTTTTTTAATGGGTGTTATGAACCTTGGTTTCAAACTTTGATCCGTCTGATCTCTGCCTTCTAAGTAGCTAGGATTACAAGAAGAAGATACTGTGCTGAGAAGACAAGTGGTCTTTAATTAACACACGAGAATTAGACATTTTGGGGTAATACAAACAAAAGCAGTAACAACAATAACAACAAAAGGAGCACATGCATGTTTTTCTATGACCAAAGAGCAAACTATAAGCCTCATACAGCTGGCATTCACTAGCAGGCCTGAGCATCAGAATTCACTTTGAGTTTCTCTACAATAAAAATGACTGTTCAACATTTAAAAGGAAATACTAATCCTTAAACGGGATTTTCCCCCATCTCAATTTGGGGATACTGATTTTCCTCTTAGCAATCACATAATAGCTGCTGAGGTTAATGTTTGTGAGTCAGCAATAAGAGAATTAAGGTCTCTTCTGTGACAGAACACATTATGCTGCTGGAAAGATGCTGAAATCTGCATTCGGTTATAATAACCTCATGTTATTCTGGATGATAGGAAGTCCCCCCAATGCTGCCTCCTGTGTTGGGGATTGAACCTAGGGTCTTAAAAAATGAGCACTCTACCACTGTAGTATGCCCATCAGCCCCGTGTGATTAGTTTTTGAGCTGGCTGGTGGTGTCACATGCTTCAGGTCATACAGAAGGGTTGTTTTTTTTTAAGTACTTAACAACTCACAGATTCTGTGACAGCATTTGTTTTCTCTTTTAAGTGGCAGAAAAAGAGAGAGGAATGAGGAAACAGAAGTTAAATAAATTGCTTTAAATCAGACATAGATGTTGGGCAGCTAGAAAGGAATTCAAAAGTAGGCAATTCGGTTGAAAAAATAATTATACAATGTTTAGGCAAGTAATAGCATATGCCACAAAACTATAGACCTGATGAAGAAGGATAAATACTATCCAAAGTTAGTGATGACTTAGAAGAGGGCTTTGAGGGAAAAGCCAGAATTTCTTGTCTGATCAGAAAAGCTTCAGAAAGACAATGTCAATGTAACTTGGGGGGGAGGGGAGGGTGAATAGGAGAGGGAGATTGTGAATGAAAGAAGTGATACCTTAATCTTACAATGGGGGGTTGGATTGGTAATTGAAACATTATTAAGGCAATGTCAGCTGAGACCCTCAGTTACTAGACGCAGACACATTTCTGAGAGGTTTTTCAGCATGGCTTTATCAGCTTCTGAGTGGTAGAGATACTGACTAACATTAATCTACCTGTCAGTCTGCAGATGAAGAAATTGAGTATAAGAGGGCATGACTGGCTTGTAGCTTGTTTAAAGACTCTGATTCCAAAATGAGAAATTATGAGGATGCTCACAGCTCGCATCCTCCCCATTATGCCTTGCTATTCAAATAAAAAGGAAAGGGCATGGTAAAAAAAAAATACATCCTGTATGCCTCATTTGACCAATAAGAAAAAATATGCATAATGCAAGGAGTAGCATAGTATACCGTTAGTAGCTTAGTCTCTGAAACCAAACTGCCTGCATTTAGGCCCTGGCTTTGTTTTGTGATAAATTGCTGAACTTGTCATGGGTCTGCCTCAGTTTCCTAATCTACAAAATGGGAGTAATAATAACAACTGAACTACAAGGTTGTTAGAAGCATTCAGTGAGCTAGGACACATAAAAAATAATTAGAATGAGTGGTGAACTTTTTTCTGATTAGTCACTGCTTTGGGCATCCATGTTATTCTAAATAAGATCCATCCACATGGCTCACGGTTTACATTGTTTAGAACTCAGATACTGTTTGGATCTTTATACTGAATAAGTTGCAGGAGATTTTTGTGGAGAATGTTACATTAAAAAAAGAAACAGGCATTATTGTTAGGAAGCAAAAGCATTTTAGAAGATTTCACATTGCCATGGAGGCTCTCTGAAGTCTCCTTCCTTTTGTAAGGCTAATTTATTTTCATTTAATTTCTCCTAACCTTTATTTCCACTCACCATGGCTGCTTCCTCAATGCTTTGACTCACTTGTTCCTTTCCTCTTAGGTGAAGAAGGCCATCTAGGCTCAGCTGAATGACCACAGCCCAAACTCATCCTAAAGCATCAAAGTCCACTACCCTCAAATTTCCCCTAGGAAGTCAGCATGGAAGCAAAAAACAAAAAAACAAAAACAACAACAACCCAAAAATGATCCTATAATTTTTTCCTGCTAGTTTTTGAGACTAATTAAAATAGAATGTCATCTCAAAAACTTCAGAGCTACATTCAAACAGCCACAAAATTCTTGTCTGTGAACTGCCATTTCTCCTTCTGCATCAGGCTATTGTCTATTATGCTTCAATAGTTCTGTCAACACTTGGAATTTTGAAGCTCTGCTGTGAGGGTATAGTAAGCAGAAGGTTGAAAGTGAAATGTGTATAGTTCAGGCTTCAAACTAGCCCTGGGGGGATGGTAACAAGAAGAATCAGCAAGGTCAAGAGAAATGTAACATGTTGCCCACCTCACCTTACCTCAGCTTTACAAAGCATCTTTCTCCTCCTCCCCCATTTTTAGTCACTGGGAACTAGTTGTATCTGGCAGCAGCCAGAAGGATGTTCAAAAGAAATGACATCTTTTTTCACTCACAGTCAGTGTACTTGACAATGCAGAATACTCAAAGGGTGCAAGAGAGAGTTCTGCATCATGTTTGTTATGAAAATTTACCTTCTGAGACCTCTCATCTGATTCCTGACCTGCTTTTTAATCTCTCTGGCAGTTGCTCATCTCAAATAATTTGTTCTAGTCAATAATGGAAAATTGAAACTGACGATTAGTTTCTGGGCAAGGCTTACCTTTGTATTATACTTAAGAGTGATCTTCAAATAGGTTTAAATACAGACTGATTTGTAAAAAAAAATCCTTTATGATACTAAATACATGTCCTATTTTTGTATTTTTCTATTCACCAGGAGGTGAACAGCAATTTCTGGATATTAACAAGGACATTGTTATATATTTTTATATCAGTTTCTGTTCAGAAAATTTAGAGACTATTTTAACAAATTCCAAACATGGCATTTCATGCCCTCCATAAAATCTCCAACTCTCCACTTTAGCAAATTCCTCCACACATTCAAATGAACAGACCATTACAAGGTTTGCTGAGCAAGGATAGCTAGGGCTAGCCTAACTTGAAGTTCTGCCTATACGTAATATAACTTTTACTCAGAGGATTTTTCTTAATTTCTCTGCAATCTTCAAAAGCTAGCTCAAGTTCTAACTCCTATCAGATTGTTTTAATTTGATATTGCCCTTTTTAGAAAATATGTTCTTTATCGGTGGTTACATTCACTTCAAAATTAAGTACATAGGCCTTGTAATTTTCCTTACACTGCCTTATCACATTTTCATTCTGTAATTATTTATTAAGATTTATTGTTTATTGTTCTATTAAGATCGTTCAGTGCTTAAACTTATTGAGATAAAAGACCTTATAACCATGAAACTTTATAGCTCTCAAGTGGTTTACTTATATATCTGGTGCTTACCAATTGACCGGTCCTGCTGACAAGGGATGACTTTGCAGAAATGTATCCAGCATTGAGGCTGAAAACAAGAATTTTCCTATCTTTCTAGAATGGCAAATCAATCACAGAATATAAAAGACATTATTCATAATACATTACCTGAAGGGCATATTTGTCTATTTTCCCCACATCTCCTCTGTTAATCTGTTTCTCATTTCTACGAATGCTCAAAACCCACATCCTCTGCTCAAGGCCAGCAACTGCGCAGCTAAAAGGGGTATCACTGGCAGAAACACCAATCGTTCAGTTGGTAACCCCTCATCCTGCGGTTAACATTTAGAATTTAGGAATATCTTTTCAAAAGGTGGTTAGGGGCAGTTTTCATTATGTTAGTGCATGTTCAACAAAGCAAAAATAAAATTGTGGATTATTTGGAGACTTTACTACTAAGAGGATATGAAGATGGTAAGTTGTTTCATAACTTTGAATATTAAGATAGTCCTGCAGAAAAGGCTAACCAACAAACAGGCATGTACCATGAGAGGGTCTGCATGAATGGCTCAACCTTACAACCATTTGCTCCTGCCTCTGCACTGCATTGCCCTGGAAATCTTACATTCCAACTTAAGAATGGAAAAAAAAATCTCTTGCTTGTCAAGGCATAAGAGTTAGATTTATGTTTCCCCCCCATCAGTAAGCTATCCAAGAATTTGCTGTACAGTTATTCACATTGTCTCTGCCTCCCAGCTCTGCGCCCTTTGCTAGCTTTGCTGCAGTCCTCTGCCTCCCCGCCCCCGGTATTCCACTAGAAACCAGACTAGCAGTAATTACTAATGTCCAAGCACATAACTCTGGCAGCATTGGGCTTTTCATTTGACGCAACTATGCAGAGAGCTGTCTGGACATGAAGTTTGAGCATTTTAAAACATTTCTGCCCTTACTTTCTCCCCTTCTTTCTTCAATCACTAAAACACAGCTGTTTATTTTTCCTGTAGATTGCAGAGTTATAAACTGCACAAAATGCAGTTGCACACTCAAATAAATTTCCATGCTCAATAACATATTAACATATATGTACATCAAAACCCATGGTTATCCATAAAAAGGGGAAAGTGTGGTAAATAAACAAATAGTTGGGAATGAAATCACCTTTGCACATGAACAAGGAATCTTAGTACCTTTAATAGATAGAAGACTGAAGCTATGACTTATTATGCACAATTCAAGATCTTATATTTTGAGTCCTTTGAGGAGATCAAAATAGAGTTCCTTTAATACGTTTTAAATATCTTCACATAAGACGCTGTTACTGTTGTTTGCCCATTACCCCAATAATATAAGTTTCTTGTCATTTTATTGTGATTAAAAATGTATATTAGAAGAAGGATATATATTCCTACAGGGATTTGTTTTGCTCACTCAGAGGCTCTAAGCCTTGGAGAAGAAAATAGTTAACATACTTAGCACCACCTGCACAAAATCCCGCAGTGCTGTAATAGAAACTGCAGTAGATCTGCAGGTCGGAATCCAGTTTCTGTCTACACTACAGTTCTTTCACCTGCATTACCCTGAAAGACATGCTTGGATTCTCCTGAGGAAGGAAGACCAGTCTAAATGTTGTCAAGGATCAAAAACTCTCAATATTTCATAACCAAGCTCCATAGAAAATACTTCCACTAACTCCAAAACCATGGCCCAGAAAGATTCATACAGAGACTACTGATTCTGCACTATTACTCAGATGTAAATTGTTGTGGTTGTGTTTATGTGTTCGTGCCTAGTTATACAAGCAAGAAGCGTATCATCCCAGAAAGAAAAAGGGGGATCCATCCTTAAAGTTGATTCTGCTCAGCTGAACTAATCAGATCGCAGATTTTTTTTTTAAAAAGTCAGGTAGCAATAGAGAGATCTCTCACGTCTACAGACAGTGCTGGCATTTTCATATGCACTTCACCCATGCCCATTGAAGGTGTGTAGACAATTTACTCCGTGCTAAAAACAAACAACAACCTGATATCATCCTATTTTTTTTTAAAAGTGTTCATTTCCTGCCTAAAAGAAAGAGCAGAGGGCAACCCAGATTTCTACAAGTAGACTTCTCTCTCTCTCTCTCTCTCTCTCTCTCTCTCTCTCTCTCTCTCTCTCTCTCTCTCTCTCTCTCTCTCTCTCTCTCTCTCTCTCTCGTCTCCTTGTTGAAGCTATGCGGAAGGTGAGAAGGGGAGCAGGCAATGATCTCTAAAGAAGTCCTTGTGGAAAGGATTTATTTATCATTTTTGTAGCCTTCTTTGCGTACTCTGTCAAGCAGTCTCTGTAAGACCCAGGGTTCTCAGAAAATTTGGCCTCGGGCGCCTCGGCAAGGTACAGGGTCTGCGGCAGGTGCAGGGTGCAGGGCAGGGCAGCAGAACCGCTGTTCGCGGTGCTGAAAGGGCAAGAGCGCCGACTTGATCCCGCGCATCGCTGTCCAGGGTGCTGAGTGCGGACAGCCGCCGTCCCCCTCCATCCTCCTCCCGGGTGGGGGCGATTTGCCCACGGCACTCCGCAGAGCCCTCCCTCTCCGCACCACCCTCCCGCTCCCGCTAGCCTGCGGATGACGAAGAGCAGGCGGCATAAATCAAGTCCTTGGGGGCATGGAGGCGGCGGTGCTGCCCGCCGCTGCCCAGCTAGCCCGGGGCGGGAACTCCCTAGCTCGTCCCGTCGCCTCCCAGGCGCCCACACCCTGACTTCTCCTTAATTCTCCCTAGGCTCCCAGCGCCCTAAAGACAGCGGGAATAATAATAGGGTTAAAAACATGGATTTCCTGGTGTGTGTTTTTTTCTGTTTGTCTATAGTGGGAAGAGGGGGGAAAAACCCAACAAGCTAAACATCTCTGGAAACTGCATTGCAAGATGGAAGAGGAGAGAGAGAGAGAGCGAGAGGAGAGAGGGGGTCCCACGACTGTTTCAAAAGAGTAAGTTAATTATTCCGCACGTCTCCTGGCTCTTCCTCCCCACACTTGCATCTGCCACGTCTCCCGTGCAGCCCTCTCCCCAAGCAGATCACCCTGGAAATACTTCTCGAAAGCCCCAGGCGAGAGTCTGGCCGGGCGTGCACACTCGGAATACCGCGCCCGAAGCGCACGGAGACCGGCGTTCGCTCAGGCTGACTTGATGTGCCAGCTGCGGGGCTGGGGGTAGGGGGGTTGGAGGGTAAAGGGGGTCCCTCCCCGGGGTATGCGGCCACACAGAGCCAGCACCACGAGGTGGGGAGGGGGTGTTCCTTACCTTGCTTCTCTCCCGAGGGTGGTGTTGGCTGGGTCTCTCTGCAGATCTCAGGAGTGGAGGAGCCTCGGAGACGGCAGGGAAGGAAAGAAGGCGCCTGACCTCCCCGAGGTTTGTCTTCGCTGCAACGTGAGCTCTGCCCTCATCAAAGATGGCCGTCCCTTTTGACGTCAGCAGCTTTTAATAGCCGCCGGCTGGAGGGGCGGGGAGGAAGTGTGCTGGGGGAGGAGGAGGGAGGAGGGCGGACGCTGGGGGGGAGGGGCGGGGTGGAGAGAACCGGGGGCGGGAGGGGCGGAGCCGGGAGGTTGCGGGGCCGCTTGACTCAGCTCCCCGCGCGCTTTACTGCAAACCTCTGTATTTTCCTCCTTTATAAATGCCGAATGGGGGTGATTCTTATGACTCCATTTTAGCTGGGTCTTGGGCAAACACAGTTTTCTTACGACTGTCTTCCGGATTCCGTGTGTGTATGTGTGTGTGTGCTCCCACATCCACATATATTGGACATACATATATGTAATATATAGTATATAGTTCCTTGTCTGAGCTGTCTGTGGTTGAGTCACAGAGGAGGAGAGAGGAAGGCAAAGGAGTGGAAAGTAACGGGAGAGGTGTGGGGCGATTTTAAGCTGTGGGTTTTTGTTGTTGTTTGCCTGTGAGAAGGTCCAAGGAGAAGGGTCCGGCCTGTCTGTCAACACTCACCAGCCCCACAGATGTCCGTGCTGCTACGCAGGTTGCTATTTTTTGCGAGTGATTATTTTATCAAAGCAGCACCCAGGGCTTGGAGTTCGCCTTGATGTGCTCAGTTGGGAAGACAGACTCACACAATTCATTTCCAAGTACGTCAGAGCAATTATCACTGGGAGATAACGATGGGAATTGGGAAACAGGGGAGGAGGAGCCCGGCCCGGTTTGCTAGGGGTTCAGAGCGTGGAGTTGAGAGTTGTCTAGGACAAAATAGATGAGGTTGCTTTCAGTTGAACTTGGAGTTGGGGCCTGGTGTGTGTGTGTGTGTGTGTGTGTGTGTGTGTGTGTGTGTGTGTGTGTGTGTGTGTGCTGAATCTCTTAGGATTAGTGCACAGAGGCAGGTGTCCAGGCATCAGGCGGCGGAGGATTTTGAATCAAGGATGACTGGGTGAGGAGCAATCACATTCGGATGGGTTGATTCAGGATGAAAACCCTGGGTACCAGTAATGGCTGGTGTGTGTGTGGTGGCCGGGGGCGGGGGGGCGGGGGGAAGGGGTCGCTGATGTCAATGGGGCCTGAGGGAGCAGAGACTCTTGTGTTTGGCCATAGGAGAGATGAGACATAATCATCCTAAAGCAATCATCCTGGCTTCCCTTGCTGTGTGGGGGGCGTCCGGGGAGGGCGCGTGGCGGTGGCGGTGGCGGTGGCGGCGCGGTGCAGCCCGGCTGGATGATTCACAGGTGTTGGGGAGGCTGTCGCCCTGCTCCCCGCGGGGAGGGCGATCTGGGGAGCGCGTGGGAGGTGGGGCACCTCGTCAGAGGGACTGTTTGTACTTTTCCGCGGAGGATGCGATGTGAAGTCGTGCCTCGCAATCTTAAAACTTGATGGCCTCTTTTGGGCGTTGGGAAAAAAAAATCTTTTTTGTCTCCTTTTAAAAGAAACCATATAGAGCTGAGTCCGGAAAACAAAAACAAACAACAATGTACAGGCACTCCCCTCTCTCCGATACACCCTCCCCCACCCCCGCCCCGGTACACATCTCCT
Organism: Perognathus longimembris pacificus; assembly: GCF_023159225.1. Classification (NCBI taxonomy): domain Eukaryota; kingdom Metazoa; phylum Chordata; class Mammalia; order Rodentia; family Heteromyidae; genus Perognathus; species Perognathus longimembris. Next base: position 59,677,197 of record NC_063166.1, read on the forward strand.
TTGGCCTGAGAACCAAAGCTTAATTAATCATAAAGCTTTTAACTGCTTGAGACTGGGGCAGGAGGAGGTTAGAACGGCGAGTGTTGGAAAAGGGCAGGGAGAGGAAAGCCCGGCAGAGCCCTGAGAAACTTAATGAAACATTCTCTTAATTGAGATCAGTAGAGTTATTGTTTCTTAAAAGAATTCCCTGACCCAAAGGGTATTTTGAAATATTAACGTTTGCAATAATAATTAGCAAATCGAGTTTGGACTTAAAAAAAATTAAAGCTGTATTCCCAAAATAATGTTGCCGAAATTGGTTTACTTAAGCCTTCATTAAATATTTAAGATTCCTATACAATGAAGAGAATCTGCATGGTCCTTAGTTAATTGCCAATTACCCCCCCCACACCGATTATTATTCGTATTTTCATTATAAAGCAAGCTGGAATAGAGTGAGGGAGTGGTGAATGCAATAGCAAAGCATAATCCTTTACACTTAGAGTTTTTTTCTCCCCCAAAATATGACCAAAAATGAAAAAGAGGAGAAACACACACACACACACACACACACAAACCGCAGCATGAAGGAGTTTGGAGAGGAAAAAGCAAACAAACCTGGGGAGAACGAAAGACATGTAGGACTCTCAAACTAGAAATCATCTAGACTGAAAGTTTTGTAAAAGATTAGAGGAGGCGGGGGATTTTCCAGATTTTAAAAAAAATGTAACTACGTCAGTCAGTGATGGAGCCTCATCCTGCAGGCAGAGGCTGTGTGGCAGCCACAGGGGAGGCCCAGCGAGGTGCGCTGAGTTTCCAACAGCTAACGCCTCTCACTGACATCTTTAAAAACTACAGATAAGAGCAGAGAGTCAGATTGATTCAAGGATGCACAGAAAATGCCCCAGGCCCCACAGGATGGAGTGAACACATTCCATAGTACTGTGCCAGTCTTGAAAAACGATGCCTTTGGAATGTTTTCATGCTTTGAGAAACAAAGCAGTCTAATTTGAGATTCTGTGAGGAAATAGAAATCTGCTACCTATGACCAGTAGCTGTTCATATATTTTGAATATGATAATGAGATTCCCCCCCCCCCCAGAGTATTCACATTTTGTTAAAATAAAAACAAAACAATCCTAAAAATCCATAGTCATCCTTGTGTTTGGGGAGCTAGTAGTTTTAGATTACTCAGGGTTTACAAAGGCCTGGGCTTGAAGCTTACAGAAAAATAAGGTGATAGAAAATGAGCTCCAAAATAATTAAGGAGCTAATGAGTTATTTCTACAAAGAACCTATACATAGAATAATGCCTCAAAACTCATTTGATGAGTAAGGGGAAAATTGCTTGTTTTTCTGGGTGGATTTTCATGCTCTGATAATTCAGTCTCTGAAAGCTTTTTCTGGTATGTCATGACCCCACATATTCTAGTTTGCAATAGCTCAAGCCTGTGTCTCTGAAGTACAGTTCACGATTCAATGATTGCAACTTCAGAAGGAATAATAATACCATATGGTATTTCCAAAGTCAGCTTGGGAGAACTAGCCCAGCTCAGAAGCCCTTTTTCCAAAGTTCTTCTTTGCCTGGGACCCTCTGACAGTGTGCTCTGTGAGAATATAAGACTTGAGAAAAGAAGATGAGATTTGATAGACAAATTGCTTTGATTCCTTGGCCTATTTTTTTCACATGGTTTGTTTTCAATCTTCTCTTTATATGTTCTTTCTGCCCTGGCTTCAGACCCTACCCCAATCACTCAGTACTGATTGGGGGGTAGGATCTTGCAAAGGCTTGAATGCTGGAGGCCTAAATACCAAGGTTGTCATTGTTCCATGCAAGACAAAGTATGAGACAGGGCCCAATCTTGATTGGTGCTAATAATTATGAATACTTCTTTAATTTAGAAAAGTTTTGTCAGGTGCCTCACCTCTGACTCTTCCTTCCTTTTGGCTCCTCATTTTCCATGGCAGATGGGTTTAAGTAGGAAAATAGTAGTTCCCAGCATGCTGAGTTGGACACTTCCATAAGTCCCACACAAGCCCCCCTGGGAGTACCATATGTCCATGGAAACTGTCCCGTGAAAATTGTGTACTCCAAGCCAAAGAGAGGGAAAGTAAGTTTACATTGGTGTTGTTTGAGCAAGCTGTAAAGCACTGTCATGCACAGGTCTCATTTCATTACAGCAACCATCCTTTAAGTTACATATAATAGTAATGGTTCTTTTAATTACTATTTCCTTGTCACCTTCTTCCTAAGATTTGGCAACCCTGTTGCCTCCCATTTTATGACTTGTAAGTTCTTCTGAAGTATTCCTAAGACCTAGGAAAATCTTCATATTATCTCCCTAAGATTCCACTTAAATTGAAAAAAGTATTGAGAAGAAAAAGGTAGTTGTGGCTTTCCATTTTTGAATAACTTTCTCCTAAACCCTCCATTCTTTCTTAACACATCTTTAGAATAGTGATTCTTTATATTTGGTTAGGAGGTCAGAGGCTCAGCAATATTCTCAGGCTTGAAGCATTTATTCATCATATATAGATTAATATATAAATATAGATTCTTTCTAGTGATGTGATCCAGTAGTGATTCTTGCTGAAGCACTTGACATTCTGATATAATAGGTTTTGGGTGGAGTCCAAGATTTCACAGTCCTAGCAAACTCCCAGGTGATACTGATACTGCTGGATTATGGACCATATTTTGGTCTGATGCTAAGCAATTTCGATAATCTCCAGCTGTGGTAAATTATGCACCTTGATTTCCCTTCCTTTGAATGTATAAGGGATCAGAAGTGCTTATGTGCCTTTGGTAGGCTCTGTCAGGTAGCATGGGAGTTAGAGGTAGCCTTTTTGCCGGAACCATGGACTTCTTTGATTCTCTATTCCAGAACTCAGGAGTTTAAGGCATTGGACCAGAAGAAAATTCCTGGAATCAGGTTCTGGTAGGGTTAGTTATATGGCCTATAGTCAGGCATCTTATTTAATAAAGGGCCAGAGAGTCCTCTGTTCCTTGCTGCTCATTTGTTGCTCTTTGGTCATAGATTAAAGAGAGTGCCAGGTGAGTGCCCTTGCTCCAATGAGCTCTGTTGTAACCAACTCACATGGGTAGAATGGTTGAGTTAACATCCAAAGTGGTGAATCAGCCTAGATGGAGGGTGGTTGTAATCATTTAGAGTGTGAGGGAGGTATGTAATAGATTGCTAAGAGAGTCTCCAAGAAAATAAAAGGGTTTAGAAACTTTTCTAAACTTCTGGGGGTGGGGGTGGGGGTGGAGACTCATATGGAGTTAATGTAAAGATAAAATAACAAGGAAGATGAACTGCTTCTTCTAGTATTTCAGAACATTGCAGAGTTAGAACTGAAGTTTTTCCTTAGACAATTTCCATTCAAGAAGCTTCATGGAGGAAAAGAAAAGACCGGTCAATTAAGAAGAGACAGTTGTGACAAAGGTGGAAGAGGAAAAGAAACATTTATTGGCCTCTACTTGGTGTCAGTCACTTTCCTAGATTCTTTGCTATAACTTAGAGTCTCCTCTCTATAACTTTATGTGATACATTTTATGATTTAAATTTTATTTAAATTATGACTCAGGAAAGTAAGCTGTCAGAGTCAGATAGCTAGAAATGTAGGCTCTGAGATTAAAAACAACAACAACAAAACCCCTGCCAAACTTAGGTCTTTTGCATTAATTACTTTGCTCTTACCATTAATAACTCCCAACACAAACTGTAAACACAGTACAACAAGTAAAAACATATTTTTCAAAGCACCTAATACAGAGTATGAAAGCAAATGTCTTAGTCAAAATTAAAGCTTTTTTCTTTTTCTATTAGACCTCAATTTATCTTCGTTCTTTCTAGAACCAGCCTTTCTCCCTACCTAACTCTGAATCTCTCTCCTCCATCTATTTATATCTTTCCTTCTCAGTGTTTATTTCTTTGTGTTCTTATTTTTTGTTTTTGTTTTCATCCCTTTGCCTCCCCTCCTCAAAGCACAGGTTATCTTCAGATCATGGTGGTTAAAATTCAAGTGCAATACACTTAACTCAGTAAACTGCAGGTCAATCTCAGTGATTAATTGTTTTTTATTGAGAAAGACAGGAAAGAAATTTTTAAAGATTTTTTTTCCAATTCAGCCAAGCTCACCGCAGATTTTAAATAGCTATCACATACCAGGGAGCTATGGGGTTTTTTTTCTGTATTTCCTGTCAACAGAAAACTATACATAGGACTGGCTATGTCAAATTTCAATCTTCATCCTTATCAAACCCTTTATCTCTACACGTAATTTTTTAAAAATTGTATTCATGGAAATAATGACTCAGAGCTCATTGTTTCCATTTGGTATCATATGACCTGGATTTGATTGATGTATTGGTAAGTATAGACTAGGTTAGACTGCAATAATAAATACTTTCATGTTCATAATGGCATATAATAATAAAAGCTTTTTCTTCTACTTATCCAATGTAGATTAAGGAACATTTATTCCACATAGTTACTAATGATTTTCACTGTCGGTGACTCCAGCCTGAAATTCTACCATTGCCAATTGAGGGGAAAAGGGAAAGCAATCAGAAAAACAGTTCCACCAAAAAAAGACATCCATCTCCCCTGCTAATATTTAATTGTGCAAACTAAATCACACAGATTCTTACTTTATAGGTTGGAAATATGTCTCAAAGAAGTGGAGCCCAAGGATAATTAATCCCCTGGTGGTCAACTAGAGACTCTGGCTCTCCTGGACCAACAATGAAGTGAGATCTTGACCAACTCACTTCATTCTTAGTTGGACTAACTTCTTTCCTTGAAAAGAAATGATGCTATATAATATTTTATACAGTTTAGAAGGTTAACATGTACAAGGAATTCCTTACTTAGGTTGCTTATTAAGTGATAAATTTACATTTGCAACATGAGTGGTTTTATTTTATCAGGATATATTTGGTTTTATCATTAGAACAGTAACGTGTGCGCACACACATGCACACACACACACACACACGTCTTTCTATATAAGTGTTCCATTGTCAGAAGATGGGAGGTTAAAATTCTTTGGATATAGCACACAGATCCATCGTTACTAGGGAAAGTAGACTATAATTTTGTTGAAACTTGATTACATCAGATTGAATTCTAAGTTTCTTAGTTCATTGACTTAACCCAGAGCATCTATATGTTCTATGATAAAGTGAGATAAAAGAAACAACAAAGTAATGGAGTTGCCATGGGAGACATCTGTCAAAAATGTCAGGATGTTGATGCACTTTAGCATCAGTGAGCCCTGGCCTTGGTGAAAATGAATGGTGATAAATGTAGGCCAGATGTGGTCATCTGAGTTTTTCATAAACCATTTGTCTAGTAGTGGGAGTGGGATCAAGTTCTGGCCAATGAGGTGTAAGTAGAAATTGTTTGGAGAATTCCGGAAACTGTATTCCTCTCTGCTTAGAGAAAGAATAAGTTAAGAGAATTGTCTGTCCCTACCTTCCTGCATGTGGGTTTAGCTGTGTGAGGATGTCACCCTGGGAGCAGCAGGAGCAGCAAGCAGCAGTCCAAGGCGAGTGGGAAACGCTTAGTATCAATTAGACGGTCTATGTCTCATCTCCCTTTGCAATATTTCCTCTCCAAAATTGCACATTTCTTAAGTATTGAATGTGAGAAATTAAGGATTAGGACCTTGATGGGCAATATAAGGTTCTATTCCCCACACTTTCTCTGGATTGTCTTGGTAGCACTGTGTCTACCATGTGTTCTACCTGATCTGAGTATGAGTAAAATTAAAAAAAAGAGCCCTGTTACAAATTTCTTACAGGTAAAACAGAAATGGTAAAAACCTACTTAATAGTGTTATTTGAAGGATTGTTTATTTATTTGTTTGGTGTTTAGTGAGGGATGCTGTGGGTCAAAATTATGCTAAGCACTGATGGTACAAAGTAGACACAATTTTTGTTTTCACAGAACTCCTGATAGTGTGGTAAAAGCAGGCGTGAAAAGTAAAAAAAATATTAAATGAATATGCCAAGAATCATCAGTTAAAATACTTCCAATGAATTAAACAGGATGAGATATGGTGGAGCAGGAAAACCAGTTAGAGCAACATAATCAGAAAAGACCTTTGCAAGATGATGATCTTTTATATGAGACATGAAAGATACAAATGATCCTATTAATCAAGACACAAGGATTAAGAGAAGAGAATTTGTAGGAGATGAAATAGCATGAACAAGCCTTTAGATAGAAGTGAGAACATTAGTGTGCTTGGAGGATAGCAAGAGATGAGGTTGGAGAGTGTGTCAGAGATTAGGTAATTGAGAAAACCTTATCAATTATAATGGCATTTGGATTTGAGTCTAAGTGCAATGAAAAGTGTTTGATGTTTTGTGGGTCTCAAATTAAATGTTTAATGGACTAAAATCTTAACATGAAGGAATGTTTAAGATGGAATCTGAACATTGTATATTGTATATATGTCTACCTGACCTAGAGAAGGAAAAGAAAAACAGGGCATAAGATATCACAAGAAATGTACACACTGCCCTACTATGTAACTGTACCCTTTTTGCACAACACCTTGTCAAAAAATTTGTGTTCAATTAATAAATAAATTAAATTAAATTTAAAAAAAGATGGAATCTGAGAGGAGAATAATGAGAGGTTTGGGACATGGAGCAAAAATCAACTGGTTAAGGAATATTGTTTTATAATTACAATCAGTTTGTATGGCGATGTCAGGTTGGTATTGAGTACATGTCTAAATATAAGTCGAAGATGATATACCTTGCTATATATCTAGCTCTTTTTCCTGTTACAAGCCACATCAAGGTTAATGAGTTAAACTAGTAAATATATGTGGCTTTGTAGTTTTGCAGGCTCATTGTTGAGGATGGGTTAATATGGTGATCTCATTTGGTCTCTTGTGGGTTCCCTTACCCTTCCCTAGTCGGTTACTAGTTACCTTGAGGACCGGTCTTTGGGAGTTGGTTTATTCGATGGCCTACATAGGATTTCTTGCTTTGTTCATATGGGAGAGGGCTGTAAGTGTAAGCAAAGGCTTATATTCATAATTGATATCATATCACTTTTCTAGTCTTTGCCCATAGAAAGATACTAAACTAGACCAGATTCAGTGGGCAGGGAAATAAATTCTGCTTCTTGATGGGAAATTCTTTTTTAAAAATTTTATAACATAAATTGGGCAAACAGGGCAACTAATTGACAATAGTACACTTTTTATTTGAAAGTCTACAGCTTGTAAGCATTATGTAAAGCCATGGGAAGGGCTAGAGATGTGGCCCTGAGTTCAAACCACAGTACTATCACCACCAAAAAATGAAGTCTTGAGAATAAGTGATCTCACAGAGGGAAAGGGAGGGAGAAATACTGCCAGAAGAGTTCTAAGAAACTCAAATATTCTGTCAATGAAATTGGAATCAGAAAGAAGACAGAAGAAAAAGTCGGTGATATTGAACGTTAAAAGGAAATAGAAGCATGAAGAGATTGGCAGTAAGGCATAATAAATCCAATCTGAATGTGATTCATATTTTCTTACTGAATATGTTTTCATTTCAGGGCATTTAGTTAGTTCTGTGATTTTAAAATGATTTAAATTATGGTCCTACTGTCAAAAAATGAAGAGTGCATAATGTAATTGGAAAGTCATCCTCATGTCTAATAAAGTTAATTACAATATAAGATAAGTATACAATGGTTTTCCAAAGCCCAGTTTAAGAATTCTTCAATAAGATTAAAACTCAACCCTTTGGCTAGTTACCTGGTTTCTTACGGTTGTGGAAAGTTGTACATTCTCTTAGGATATGTTATATGGAAATAAAAAGTTAGAAAAATGCACACCCCAATCCCCTGAGTTGTTAATATCTGATAGTGGTTTGTTTTTATTAAAAGAACTATATTTCTCTATAATAACCTTCTTTTACTATATTCATTTGCTTATCATGATTTAGAAAAAGAGGTTTGGTAACATACAATAAATTCATTTTCCTTGAAAACAAATTGTCATGATGGATTTTGAAAACTTTTAATAGTTTTAAAGAATGCATTTACTTTTGTCCTCTACCTCAGCTTAACTGAAGCCTTAATATATAAAAGGAATGTAGTTATCTATCTCAGCATGCATTTTAATTTTAATACTGGAAAAAGAAAATTCAAACAAGAGAAATTGCTTTTTATTATAAATGTATGCTAACAAAAGGTTTAGAAGAAGCCTCATTTGAATGAGACAACTGAGAAAAAAATTGAATCAGAAAGAAAAGACCTGGAAGGAAAAATAATAATAATAATGCCAAATCAAAAAGGAACATTCTTACAAAATTGGAATGGGAACAAACTGACTGGGTCAACAAAAGGAAAAGCAGCTATTAAAAAATTGACAATGAAACAACTGCGGCACCTAAAGTTGGTTCAAATAATTTAGGGATGCTGAGGAAGGATGACAAGACAGATCAAATTCTTAGTAGGCTTATATCATGTTCTATGAAATGTAGAGATAGAAACAGACCCCCCAAACAAATGCAATTGATAGTGATTATTGTGGTCTATGGTTGCTGTCCGTGTATCTCATGGCTAAGTGCCTAACACTTCAGCCAGCTCTTTTGATGATGAAGAAACTTATGGCCCAAGGAGGTTAAATAATTTGCTGAAAGCCATCTGCCTAATAAGTACCTCAAAAGAATTAGAGCTAACAATCAAGAGATACAGAATTGAACTGGATTAACCACCTTTAATCAAAACTGAGAATTGGCCTGATTTTTTTGTTTGTTTGTTTGTTTTTGTAGAAAACCTATGTCAAAATTGACTCTGTGGAGAGTGAAGTTGATGGACATTTTCTTTCTTTTTTTTCATTTTTGCCAAGGCCAGTGACCAGAAGCAGTGTGTATGCCAAAGGAAATAATTATAGTAATAGAATGATTGTGTTTGTTTTTTTTTAAATAGCCATCAATTTCTTGATACTCCTTTCAGTGAGGTCCTGCGAGTATATATCTTGTATTTGGGATTTACATGACTTACGATTGCCACCTCAAAAGTGTGTTGGAGTTTGAGACCCAAGGCTAGAGGCCAGGATACTAGTCTAGGGTCCACTGCTGCCATACAGGGTGATGACAGCTTGTACTGGGGTAAAGAATCTGAAGATGAGGAGGCACAACGAGATTCTAAATATATTTTGGGGGCAGAAAAAATATTGCTTGAGTAATTAAGTACTGCTAATTCCCATGCATAGGAAAAACTAGTTCTAATTCAGTCATGTTCCTTTTTGAGATGATTTTCAAATCATCTGATTTGAAAAATTATGCTGATTTTCATTGGTGGGTTGATGGTAAGTAGGCAATTGAATCTACAAGCCTAGATCTTAAAGATTACTGAACTAGCATATCATTTTTTTCTTATTAAACAAAAATGAAGCATTAAACTTTGAAATTACTATTTTTTGTTCCAGTCCTGGGGCTTGAGCTTATAATTGTTTTTTTTCCCTGGACTATCAGAAAATGGCATAATTTCTTAAGTTCTGGTTCCTAATGTGCAAAAGACACAATGCATGTGTAGGAAAAAGACTATTTGAAGGCAATAGTCATTGGCTGGGAATGGGATAGAAACCATACCATCTTTTGTCAATTTTATATATTCTTGGATTATTGTCCTTGTTTTCATTAGAATGGTATATATTACTTATAATTTGAGAAATGAAAATCATAACATATGCATAGGCAAGATTGTAAGGCCACCGAAATCATGGAAAGGTTCAGCTGCCCCTTTATCCAAAACAATTTGCTGCTCCAAGACAGCACGCAGGAAACCCTTAGCCCTTACTGGATCTGCCCTGTGTTTCCAGGAGTTTTTCCTTTCTCCTGCTTTGCCAATGCAGGAGTAGTTGCTGGTAGGCAATAGGCGGGCAGAGAAATGCTGGGCCAGCTTGTGTGTAGATGTGTGTGCTGGTGTTTACTTGCAAACAAAATACTTATTCAGTCACTTTTGCAAGACTATGCTTTCATTTTTGCTATCACACTCTTTGCTGAGTTCCTGAAATACTATAATTCATTCTGAGCGTTTTGCTATTCTTCCTTCCCATCTCTGTCCAGCTTCGTGGACATTGACTTGTTATTGTAAACCGAAGGCATCATTAGACACTGATTCCCATGCCTCCATTAATCCACAGCTTCAGTTAGTGACCTTTCACATTGATTCTGGTCGATGCCATGAAATATACTTGGCTAATGAGATTGGAGGTCTATGCTTTAAGAAAAGAACTACAAAAATGCATATTTTGACTCTCTTGGATCCTTGCAGCTATCAAGAGAAAGTCTGAAACTGAGAGAAAGCAAGGGAAAGGGTGATATTATCAAAAAAGAAATGAACTCTTAACCTGACTTACATAACTATAAATAACCCTTCTTTATACCACCTTTACAATAATAGTACCAAAAGAAATAGAATAGAAGCAAAGTTTGAGTTTTGGGGATCCAGCAGTTAGTCTGTTGAAATGTTTTAGAGAGCCAATAAACGTTCCATTTGATTTTCTACATTTTAAACTATTTGTGGATTCTGTCAACTATAAGTTTGTGGTGACTTAGTTCTTATTCTAAATTAATCATCTCCTTGTATTAATAATTCTAGATTTTGAATATATTTATTTTATTAAAGAAAGAACACAAAAGTATAATCCTACATTCCTAGATGCTAGAGAGATAATACATTACATGTTCAGTTTCACATGCTAGGAAGGAAGGATTGAAGGATGCCTTTACCCATTCATTGTCATCCCTCTTCATGATAAATTGTCATAGATTATAATAATAATAATTTCTAAATAAAGTTTCAGCATTTACTTTGGAAAAGAAGAGATCTGAACTAGCCTGCTGAGGAGATTCAAGAAACAAATGGAATAGAGCCAAGCCATCCCAGCTGAGAGCACCTTCTCTACTCACTAGCTGACAGCCAATCTGGCAGCTGACAGTGGCTATCTAAGAAAGCTTTGTCAAGATCAGCCACGTGTGATCTAGATTTGTAGAACCCCCTAGCAAAACCATAGGCTCATGAGAAATAATAAACAGCTGTTTTATTCACTGTTTAGGATGCTGTGCTCGATGGTAATAAAGGTTCATGGATTCATGTGTATATCCTTTTCCTTATCTGCCTCCTTCTTCTGCCATGTCAAAAGTAGGTCAGCCCCTCTTAAAAACAGCCATACCTCTAATTCTCAAGATTTATTTTATTGTATCTTTGCATGTTTTCAAGAAACAATATTCTCTAGTTATAGGAGAGGAGAAGAAAAGGAATCCATTGAAACTCTTCCAGTGGTCTCCTTACTATGATGAGGCAAGGGGCAAAGACTAAACTTCATCCATTCCAGGACATAACTAAGGCAAACAAATGCCACATCATAGAAATGCAGCAGGGCTGCTTTCTCAATAACTCTGCTTCTTTATTATCTCCTTTTTTTTTTTTTGCAAAATTTCCTATGAACACCATCTCATTAAAGTCAGAAAAGCCCTGATTTTCTTTTAGAGTTCAGATATAGATATGCCCCAAGGAGGAAGAACACAGAGGGGGACGGGGAAGGAAGGGAAGAAGGAAGTGGGGGGAGAGACAGACAGAGAGGAGAAGGAAAAGGAAAAAGAAAGAGGAGAGTCAAGATGGAAGAGAATGTGAAACAAAGATTGGGGGAGAGAAAACTTAATATTTAAATTAATGAAATTACATTTTTGTATATTGGTTCAGTGTTGAGGTAGTTCATGTCATGGTATACAGGAACATTACAAACTATCATCCTATTAATCCAGGGCTTTGTGATAGAAGCAAGTCTCAGAGTGAATTTGAGTTCCCAGTCTGCCATTTCATACTTGTGTGACCTTACTAGTTTTCTCTGTATGATTGCCCCCCCACTAATTCTGTGACTTCAAGCAAAAATATTTATGGATGATTTCTCATCCACTTATGAGTCATATATGGGTTCTACTGATTTGGGTTTAAACTCCCTGATATTGGTAGAAACATCACAGGTATTTATGGTCCTCTGGAGATTTGGCTAGTGCTGGTTGATTTATCATGGTGATATAGAGATAATTTGATGTCTCCTTCTGTACAGTTGCTTGTCATCCAGCATGGTGGCCACAGAGGTCCAGAGTATGAAAGAGTGGCAAACTTTATGCACAAATGCTTTTCTACCTTCTGTTTTGAACCTGCCTGCTCTATCCTGCTGACTGAAGCAAAGCAGGTAGCCAAACTTAAAGATAACCTGGAAAATTGCTTTCAAAAGATTAGCCCAGAGAGGAATGAGAAAATTGGAGCCACTATGACAATTGCTCTTTCACAAAGATGTGACACAGAGTTTCTCTGAACCTTAGTTTTCTCCTACAAAAAAAATAGATTTGGTAATTCTGCCCTGTTAAGGACTGAATTGTGTACCTCCAAAAGACAGATAGGAATTGTAAACCTCAGTGCTTATGAATGTGTTCTTATGTGGAAGTAGGACCTGTAATCAAGTTAAGATGAAGTGGAAGCCCTAACCCAATGAGGATAGAAAGGGCCTCATGAAGACCAAGATGCAAGTAGACTCAGAGAACAGATAGATTCAAATGAGATCTAATGCCTGGTCCAGATGTTAGAGTGATATAACTACAAGCTCAGGAATGCCCAGGATTGATGGTCACTTATAGTAGTTAGGAACAGGCAAAGAAGAATTCTACACAGAGCTTCCTAGGGAACCTTATCCTCCTAACTGATCTGAGACCTCTATGCTCCAGAATTGTGAATCAATACAGTTCTGTAGTTTTAAGCCACTGGTTTATATGACCTTGTAATGGCAGCCGTAGTAAACCAATACTGAGCCTTGGTTTTATTGGTGGATGAATGAGAGTAGTGATGGCTGGTAGGTAGGCTTTATCCACCTTCTGAAATAATGATGACTGTAGGTCATGTTGTCGAGAAGATTCTTGAACAGAGATGAGATGAGCTTGTGTCAGAGCTCCCTCAGACATTTGCCCTTAGCGGTCTTAGGATTTCCAAGAGAAGAAACTGCCAGCATAACTTGTCTTCCTGATAGCCTCCATCCTCATTTGTGGTAAACTACCCAGCCTCTTGACAGACACCTTTCCCCACCAATGCCTGAGGCTGGAGTAGAGCAGACTTGGAGAGTCTGGTATTTTTTTCTTTGCTGCAGGAGATGCCCCAAGCTCTGATGGTTGGCCTTGTTCCTGTGTACTGCTAACTTTGGAGCATTCCCGGAAAGCAAAGGCTAAATATAATCGCTATTGTCTGTGATTTTGATAATTTGTCCTCCAGCCAGATTCTTTTATTATACAGGAAGTGTGGTATTGGGCATTGGTAAAGGCAGTAGATGGTTTTGTTTGTTTGTTTATTATATTTATTTCCAGCCAGAGAAGTAGAGAGGGCTTGCCTTGAAGGCAGTCTTATATCTCCCTGGACATTTTACAGGGCTGTTACCTCAAAATGAATCCAAAATGCACCATCAGATTTCTCCCAGAATGCTCTTTGTTGCTACCTATCTCCCTGACTTTCCTTGCTCTATTCTCTTTAGTTAGTGAGATTTCTAGATACATCAACGAGGAGAGATCACAGGACTTGAGACAAATAACTTGAGTTAGAATTTCAAATTTCATCCGTGTGTCCATGAGGAAGTTGCTCAACATCTCTGCATATCCTAAGGTTATCATCATTGTTGTCTAGGACGGACAATGACCCCATTTAGAGAATCACCTAGCACTCTGAAAGTGCTTGCCTATGTAAAGATTATTCCATTCAAAAAGCAAAAAAAAAAAAAGAACACTAGTGCAGGCCTAGTTTGTGTCTCCAAGTCCTCTGCTAGATGCTGACAATAGAATACTGAACAATATAATTGAAATATCTACTGTCATAGAGCTTACACTTTAGTATATTAGCAAGCAAATAAGTAGGTATAACTGCAAAAATAGTTCAAATTTATAATTATTGCTAGGAAGGAAGGCAAATAATGGTGGGTTGGAGAGAAGCCAGGGGAAAATCACTGTCCTGGCTATTAAACAATATATGAAGAATTGTTATTCTCTAAGTTTGAAGGCCCTAACCCTCTATACTTGGAGGAAAAACATCAAGCAGTTGGAAGGGAGATGAGAATTTACATTTTTTTTCAATAGTCTCTAAATTTCTTGTAGATTTGTTTATTTTGCTGCCTCAGTACTCTAATTAAACAGATTACTGGCATATGTCTATCTCGGGGGGATAGTGGATACTCTCTAGATAAATACTGAGTGTTACTGAATTACATAGGGATTTTGATTAAGTGACAGAAATTTAGAAAGCTAGTTTTGGTGAGAAAGAAAACTGGATTTGAAAATGTTAAACCTTCCTTTACATTATAAGAACAATATGTAGAGTCTGAATATAGGATTTCAGAGTAGAAAGAACCATTTATCTAGTCTAAAGAATATACGTGTGTGTATATATATGTGTGTGTGTGTGTGTATACACACACACAAATGTATACTTTGGTAGTTGTCCATTTTACCTCATACAAACCATAGGACTGGAGAAACTGAACTTACCTCTAGTTATGGGGTGGGACTTAGTCTAAGCTGATGACAAATGGTTTCTACTCTCAGGCTGTAACCAATCAGCACAGGGAATTCCTCTGTTCACTCATGCTTGTTCTGGGATGACTCAATGGAAATGAAGGAAAAGCTTTTGAGTAGAAGGTCACAGAGAAGTTTTCTCCTCTCTGCTTTGTTGATAGAGGAAGTCTATTCCTAGTTTATCAAACTTCTTGACCACTCAAGGAAACCAGCTGTGCATTGAAGCCACAACTATGGCTTTCAGAGTGAAGAAACTATGTCCTTCTTGACATTGCCAAGCCCATGAAGCAGATAATTTTAATCTCAGACTTCCCAGTTTGAGACTTATAAGCAGAATAATTCTAGTCATTCCAACTAAGAACATCTAGCATCAGCTAGCACACATGTATTTACACGTTAGTTTCCTATTTTCACTGTTTTAAATTGCCAATTTCACTAGTTTAAAAAAAACACTATTTATTTATTTATTTATTGGTTTGTGTTTTTTTTTCCCTCTGGTTTTGGGCTTGGAACTCTGGACATGGGTGCTGTCCCTAAGCTCCTCTTGCTCAAGGCTAGCACTCTACCACTTAAGCTATAGCACCACTTCCAGCTTTTTCTGTGATTAATTGGAGATAAGAGTCTCATGGACTTTCTTGACCCAGAAGCCCAGGATCCTCAGATCTCAGTTTCCTGAGTAGTTAGGATTACAGGTGTGAACCATCAGTGCCCAGCTCACAAATGTATTTTCATGGGTCTAGAGATCAGAAGTATGAGATCAGTCCTGAGACTTTCCTTTTGGAAGGCACGGGGAATTTGCTTTCTAGTGTTTTCCAGGTTTTATAGACCTGCTGCATTTAAAACATTTCAAAGCCAGCAGGATGGCATCTTAATGCCTTTGGAGGACCCTTGTATTTATATAACTTTCACAAAGATAATAAGAGACAATTTCTTATCTCAAGACCCTTATGTTAATCACATTTGCCAAGTCCTATTTGCCCAAACCAAAATCAACAGACATGGATCTATGAGCCAAAAGTGCTCATTGTTGCTTGCCACTGGGTTGTAGGATTGTTTGCTATCATGTGGCATTGTTATGTCAATTGATAACTGACACATGGTAGAGAATGAGCTACTTTTGAATGACAAGTCTAAAATTATATGCTGACATTAACAGAAATGTAAATTAGAGAGATGAGAACAATACTACAAAGAAGGTTATTTTCTATTATTCTTTATTTCTTTTATTTAACTTTTCCTGTCTATACCTGTTTCCATATCTTCATTATGGAAAAAAACAGAAAAATCAAAACATAAAAAGGAATTTTAGGTTGTGCTCTGGTACCTCACATTGGTAATCCTAACTACTTTAGGAGGCTGCTATCTGAGAATCACGGTTCAAAGCTGGCACATAAAGTCCATGCAACTCCTATTTACAATTTACCACTAAAAGTCCAGAAACGGAGCTACAGTTCAAGTGCTAGAGCACTAGCTTTGAGCAAAACAGCTCAGGGGTAGTGCCCAGGCCTGAATTCAAAATTTTAATAAATCTGAGTCATACTATCCTGAGATAATTACTATCATATTTTTCTGCATATCCATTTGAAATTTTTCATATTTATGATTGAAGGCTTAGGATTTGATCCAAAATATCTCGCCTCCTATTTCAAATGCATAGAAATGTTAGAATATATTAAAATACAATAATGAGAGAGAGAAGGATGGAGTAAGAGATGCAGATAAATTTGAGACTTCTAAAGTATATGCTTATCTATTTAAGAGGAACCACTAAAATAGTAGAAATAAAAAATGACATCTAAACCAGTGAAGAAAATCAGAAGGAAATGGATCCACATAAAGTTCAGAAGCAGAAAGAAGAAACAGAAAAATGTATATGTATATGTATATGATTATACATATACTATAGAGATGATCAGATTGGTAAAAACTGATATTGTGAAGTTCAGTGGTAGAGAATGAGCAAAACTACCCTTGTTTTAATCCTTGCCAACAAACAAACAAAATATTCATCTATTTGCTGCTTCCCAAAGAAATACTCAAAAGAAGGCTCAGGAAGGTTCGGAATAAAGGAATGCAAAAGATAATTGTTGCCAGGTGCTGGTGGTCACACCTGTAACCCTAGCTACTCAGGAGGCTGAGATCTGAGGATTGTGATTTGAAACCAGCCCAGGCAGAAAAGTCCCAGATGAGACTCCATTTAACCACATAAACAAACAAACAAGCAAACAGGGGTTCAGGAAGTGCCCAGGCCTGAATACAAGCCCTACAATCCACCAAAAAAAAAAAAAAAAAAAGGGAAAAAAGGTATTTGTTATATTAGGCAAATGCTAGCTAAAAGAAGTCTGGAAGTCTATAGTCACTAACAATGGAATAAAATTAACGTACAAACTCTACTACTAGTTAACTAAGGAAGATTTGGAAACAACCTAACAATCAATAAAACAGATAAAGAAAAATAGATTATATCACATTATGGAATGTTACATAGCAGCAGCAGTGAGTGAACTACAGCCACAGGAACTGTAGTAAGAAGAAATGATGAGTAGAAATAGAAATGTTCGCATATTATATTCAATAATATTTAGCTATTTAAAACAGCAACTCTGTATATTTTCTGTATGTAGGTGGTAAAAATTGTAAACATCTGGACTGAGTGATACATACCCAATTTATGACTGTCAGTCACTTGAGAGAGGAAAAAGCAGGATAAATATTAGCAACGAGACTCACTTTACCTATAACATTCATTAAAAATTCCCAATGATGGGGCTGGGAATGTGGCTTAGTGGTAGAGTGCTTGCCTAGCATGCATGAAGCCCTGGGTTCAATTCCTCAGCACCATATAAATGGAAAAAGCCAGAAGTGGCACTGTGGCTCAAGAGGTAGAATGCTAGCCTTGACGAAAAGGAAGTTAGGGACAGTACTCAGACTCTGAGTCCAAGCCCCAGGACTGGCAAAAGAAAAAAAAAAATTCCCAATGAGATGTACTTAACTGATGTTTCTTTCATTCTTCCATGTTAATTCTCTTGTAATTGGAAGAAATATTTTAAAATATACTTCTTGGGCATGGCTGAAGTGGTAAAGAGTCTGGTTAGCAAATGCAATCCCCTGTACCACAAAACAACAATGAATACAAACTAACAAACAAAAATAAGTATACTGCCTTAAAACAGATTGAAGGATATTTTCTCTTACAGTGACATACTTCTAAGGCTACTATTATATTTAATATAAATAGGAAAGAACAAAAGCAATCCATAATGCTTTCAAAACATTGTTTATGAGGTAAAATTTGGGAAAACCCCACATGCCTGAAAATAATGAAATTGACACATACCTCTGAGGTGTATAATAAGTAGCTGCTAAGTTCATGTTCTTTAAAATATTTTATGCCATAGCAAAATTTTCAAAATTAGTTGATAATTTAGCAGGGCAAAAATTATATAGAGGCTTACTAAATATACATATATTTAAATATACACATGATAACTTGGTGTGCTCTATAGCTTCTGGCATTACAAGTAGTATGAGCTCTAAATGAGTATGTGTTAATTTGCAATTCAAATTTTATTAAAGGAGGCTAGTTTCATTATAATCATGTAAACTGATAAAACTACAGTTTAAAAATGATTCTTAAAAAATACTAAGTGATAAGTGTTAATGTGACAACTCACTAGAAATGATTCAGATTATAATTGTATTTAGTTATCATCTGCCTCTCTCTCCCACTTACAATCTAGAGCCAGGGTAGGGGCAGACAAACAAGCAAAATAAGACATTTGGTCAATTTGACTGTGGCATGTACAGTCTATACAGCATGCAAGTCCACATCCAATAGTATTGGCCACCATAAAAGAATTGATCCATTGGATTTATGTCCCGAACTGGAGGTGGTTAGTCTCACAGAAACTTGCCATCCATGCCTTGGATGAAGTACAGAAAGAAAGAGGTTGCTTTCTATCAGACAAATCTGACAAACTCAACCTTAACCAGAAGATCAAAGCTCGTATCATTAATAATAATTTATGGTGATTATATGTATTCTTGATATGGTATCATATGATAGGATATGTTAAAAATGCCAGTTTGTCTCTGTGTTTTTCCTTCCTGAGCTCATAACTCAAGCCTACAAAGGAAAAACATCAGAAAAACTAAAATTTAAAGTAAGTCTACAAAATCTCTGACTACTCTTTTCAAAACTACTGAGATCCTTCAAAACCAAAAACAACAGCCTGGAAAAGTTTCGCTGCTCAGAGAAGCTCAAGAAGACATGAAAACGACAAGTGATGTGGTATTCTAATTAGAATCTTGGAACAGAAAAATGTTATTAAGAAAAACACAACTGAACTTAGCTGCATTATGATGTTTAGGTGTTTTTTTTCTCTTCCTAAAGAAAAATACAGCTAATGCTTTGATTTGGAAGGCACTTGATTTGTGAAGGCACAAACTTTGGTATTCCTGCCAGGGGATATGATTCTTAATTAAGCTTGCCCCAGATAAATTCTCAGTTCCCATGTGGCACAGGCCAGCCAGAATGCTACATTAAAAATCCAACAAAGTTAGAAGCCCAAAGCAATAAAAATAAAAGATCAGACTTTACTTGAACATCTGGAAGAAAAATATGTGATGGCTTTCATAAGTCAGCACAGCAGTTAAACATAATTCTCTTTCTAGTTTTTTTTTTCTTTTTCCAGCTGATAGTTCAGCTCATTCTCCAGATCTCTTCCTTCCTATTTCCCTCCTCAGCCTTTCCAAATAGGGACACTCAAACCTCCTGTCTTATCATTTTCTTACTTCTTTCCTCATGCTCCTTATAAAAATGTCTCCATGAATTGTGCAAATTCAACCACCAGAAATGCCTGGATCTTTACCCCACAAAGGTGGAGGGGGAGAGGAGGAAGGACAAGGTGAATGATCAGAGAGAATTTTTTTTTAAAGTGGGGAGTAGTGAGGAAAATGAGGAAGGGCTGGGAGCCTATCAATGAGTCTGGATTGTCACTACTACAGATAGAAACAACTGGCTTTGATATACAAAGCAGCATTGGGAGAACCATAGCAGTGACTGGGAATACACAATACAACCAGAGGAGTAATGGGATGGTCCTAGCTGTGCAATCGAAACTTTAAGTAATCCCATTGCTCTGTCAGATGGGGTCATATGTATCTGCTTTCTGTTGTGTTCTTACTGCTGGGCCAAGAGAAAGGCCTTGAATAAATTTGATTTAACTTGAGAGTAAACGTGCGATTATTTCATTGAAAAACAGCAAATTTGGGCAATGAATGCCTTAACCATATCATTATTTTGAGCATTCAAATGACTGACATCTTATGGGAAGTTATGGGAAGTGGCATTATATAGTGAGTGAAACATCCTTGTGAATGGAATATCAGTGGGGAAACCTGAATAATAAGAGGAGAGCCTGGGTTAAACTCATTGCCTTTTATATCTCTTTTGTTAAATGAGGAGGGGTGTGCTAGAATTACTCTTCACAATATGATTTTTCAAGGCCTTCCCTCACAAATTAGAATGTGACCTGCTTTGATAAACGAAATGTGGTTGAATGACAGTGAATTCACAGTTCTTAGCCTGAATCTCAAGAGATCTTGTATAGTGTATCTTCTACTCTTGGGACTAGCCCAGGAACCATGAAAATTAGCCAAGCCTATGTTGTAGAAGGCCAAGAGACACCTGTCACCTCGGTTACCTTAGCCATTAGTTCTCATGTTCAGAGATAGAACTGCTAAGTTGATCAGAAACAGACTTCAAAATCATGAGCGAACCAAAATGATAGCAGAAGAACCATTCAGCTGAATCCAGCTCAATTGCTATTCTAGACAAGGTTAAGACAGGTAATTCACTAAAATCACCAAATTTAGGGGTGGCTTGCTATACATCAATTGCTTACTGAGAGAAATTTCTAATCTACAGTTCAGTGAGCAAATTACTCTAGTTTCACTTGCACATGCAGACAAAGGGCACTTTTCAAGGGAACCAGTCCTGAGTAAGAATGAAATCTAAACAGTCCATGTTACTGTCTTGATGATATGTTCTATGTGGCTTTATAGGCTTTCTATACTTCTTATATACCAATGAATGAACCGGGGAAGGGGGGAGATAAAGTCATAAAATTCAATGCATATCTTACAAAATTAAGAAAATTGAGGGAAGGGGATGAGAAAGAATGATGAAAGGGGCTACACTATTTTGTTGTGTGGCAACTCATTGAAAAAGAAAAAAATGAAGAAAGTATATAGAAACTATACTGATGATTGCACAAGCTCTAACAGACATGATTAATATTTAGTTCTGGCTAGAACCTGTTTCTGTCATAAGCTCTTTCATATTTAGATAAAATTAAGCTGCCCACAGCTCTCAATATTCACTGCAGAAAATAATGGAATAGAACATATTGGTTTTAGTCCTGTTCACCTTTCTCGGATATTCACCATCCTTGAAAGTAGACAAGCATCTTTTGTTATCATTAGAATCCTGGTATATTTGACCTTGAACATCTAAGCTCACTTGTTGGATGTTCTGTTAGAACTTAGTTTACTGCCCTTCCAGGAACTATCTAGTCACGAAACAAATGAATTATGTTAGGATGCTGTACATAAAAGAGTTACCTCAAATTGCCCTGAGTAAATCTGTTTCTGGGGGAGTTGGGGGAGGGTAATCTGGCTTCCGATGTGGTTTAAGTAGGATTTAGGGTGGGTTTTTTTTTTCCACTTCATTCTTAATTTCTCTATTTCCTTCATGCTACTTTAATTTACAAGCAGGCTTTCTCCATGTGGTAACAAAATGGCTGCTGGAGCCCAAAACTTTGTTTTCTTTCTCTGAACCATTGTAGCAGAGAGAGACCTTTCCCTTCCCACTGAATGTTTCCACATTCATGAGAATGACCCTCATTGGACCTTCATACTTTACATGTGACAATTCCTTTTCCCAGGATAACAACAACAACAAAAAAATCAGTCAAGCTGGTAACTTGCTAGTACCCAGAAAAAAAAAAAAGAGTATTGTGGGAGGGGGTTAGCGTCACTAGGTTATGGGGATGAAGACACATTGGGTTTCCAAATGAATATCAGGTGCCATTACCAGCAGGAAGTTCCTGCCAACAACCAAGAGCTACCATGAGCACAGAAGATTCCAGTCTCCATGAATACTGCCATTTGGAGAAACCTGATGAAATCACCTTACAAATTGTGATTTATTCAGTCTTAGGGAGTGATCTGGGGAACCAGTCTCACTTTAAACTCTTCAGGAGACTCCAACCAAGAGCCAGAACAGAGAATGGCTACATTAGAGGTCTTAATAGCTAATTATGCAGTCACCCTGGAGGCACTTTGGAATACTATAGGCTAGTATGAAAGAATACATCTCAGGGAGGTTTCCTACCCAGGAGGACACCCTCCCCCCTCTCCCCAGGGGTCAATGCTGGGCAGAGGACTATAGAGGACCTGGAGAGGCAGGCAGAAAGCTCTAGTTTCCCAGACATTTTCTGTGGATCCAAGCTACTAGCCCTAGAAGCAATTTTTCAAATTAAATCTTGAGGAATGCTTTGTTCTGGAAAGCCCATGAATGCATTATGATAACACAATTGCAGAACGAAAAGTGCAGGACGTTAGTTCCCTTGTCAAACGGCTTCCCTCAGGATCAAATACACCTACCCCCGGGAGTCCCTGACCACACTCTGCTTGCTGAGCTCTTACTTGCCTTCCCTGGACCCCATTAGGGCCTAGTGGAAGAATCTCAGCTTGGTTGCTTGACAGTATTTCCCCCAGCTGGTTGGAGGATTGGATTCTCCTCATATCTCCAGTGGGGAAAAGTTTTGACCAATCACAAGAAGCCAGCTAGAGTCTGCCAATGTGGGGATGAGATGGCAAAAATCTGGGTTTGTTGCGGCAGGAGGCATACCTCTCTGTCTGCAGAGATGCCCCAGAAATTTCCGGGGTGGGGGGGCACGTTAGTTAGGGCTGACAGCTGATCACAGCCTTAGGGTGTGTGGAGATTTCAGAGGCTGCAGCTGCCTGGAGCTCTGCACCCAGAATGCCATGACTTCTCTGACCAAGGTCAAAGCCTCGGGCAAACAGCATTCTGGAGCTGCTTCTACAGATTTTATTTTGGAGACATGAAAAAGAATGATCAGGGAAAGGCCAGGAAAGGGTGTGTGTGTGTGGGGGGGGGGGGTGCACGGAGAGAGTAGACAAAGTAATGGAAACCCTAACCCTAACACTTTGATTCTTGTCTGTCTTCCTCCCCAGACCTCAGTATCCTTGCCTGTAAAGTGAGTTCTGACTGCATTCTCCTGGAGCAGTCAGGGGCCATGGTGGTTTAGGATACTGGTGACCTCCCCACATTTTAAGAGCAAAAGACATCCCTCATCCCTTTCCTTTGCTCCTGAACACCTTCACTAGTAAGTCAGAGAGACACTTAGGCATGACAGCGCGCTGGGCTCAGCCCCTCATCTGAAGGTGGATGGGTGGGTGGGGAAGAGTAGTTCCTTGGCGCGCGGGGAGGCGGCGCGCACCTCTGCAGAGGTGGAGGGAGAAGTCCCTCCTCCACCTCTCCCTCCCCTCCTCCCAGCCGTCCTCCCTCCCGCTCTCTCCAGGCTCTTCCACTGCTGTTTACAGATCGCCCCGGTGGTGGCAGGCCAGGCAACGGGCCAAAAGCGAGGCCACCCCCACCCTCCACTTCATTAGGGGGTGTGGGGGTGAGGATTAGAAGCCTCTGCTGTCACAGAGTCTCGGGGGAGGGAGGGCAGACGGAGAAATAAACAAGGCGATGACAGCACCACGCCCCCGAGGGCTCCACCGGAAAGGAGCACGGGCTGTTTGCAAAGCTCACTGGACCCCCTGACCCTGGGGATGCCTGGGTGGCGGCCCTCCCACAGCGTATAGCCTGGGCAAGGGAGGCACCGCTCCATCCCCCCCCCCTCCGCCCCCGCCAGTGGCGCAGTGAATCAGGAACCCCGCCTCCCAGCCGGTGCCCCAAGAACGAATCACCGCCACCCAGCTCACTGCGGCAGGCGCGGCGGGACAGATTCCCTCCACCCACGGTCCTCCCCTCCTCCGGGGCGCCCGCCCGCCCGCATCCCGCGCCGCATCCCCGGTGCCCTCCCCCTCTGCTCCCCAAGGAGCTCTGGAACCTCGACCTTCGGCCCGCAGCCAGGGGACAGCCACCACAGCCAAGGGGCCCAGCTGAAGGAAGATGACTGCATAGCTTCAGCGTTGCTTTAACGTCAGGAACCTTCTTGCACAGAGAAAGGGGGGCGGGGGACAGATACCATAAGGTGACTCAGAATTTTTGAAGCAGCTAAACCTGAGAGGCCACAATTCTAGAAGGAAAGATGGGAAAGCAAGACGAGTAGTGCTGGTTTCCAACACGGTACCCCCTTAGCTTGAGTGTCTGCAGAAGACTAGAAATGCCGTTATAATTTATGGTCCTAAAAATATCAAACTGATGTATTTGGATGAATTCACAAGCCAAGCAGGTGACCCAGAAAAAGAAAGGAAGGAAGTATAATCTCAAAGCTTTTGTGCATCCACCAAATAACCACTCTGATGGGTGAAGGCCGCTTTATTTAACCCCACTGGCTTTTCCAATGGATCTATGGAAATGAGGACAAGCGAGTCACACCAGTCTCAAACCAACCAAAGGGTATGTCTCAGCAAAACCAGCTTGAGCTGCAGAGGTACTGAGGGACAGAGGGTCATGGAGTTTCATAGCAGTTCCTGATGTTGTTAGAACTGAGCCAGAGAGCTGGGTCCTCATGGCAGAGGGATGGGGCTACTTGAACCAGTGGAATGAATACAGGTACCACCTCAGGCCTACATGTGCTGCAGTTAAAATGGGCAGCAATTTGTTTAGCAAATCCTGTGCCATGGAATCTCAGTTTATACAGGAGTAATGAGAAACCTCTGTTTCTCCTGTCTATGTAAGCTTGTTTCCAAGTGTGGAATAGCTGTCTTGTTTTCAAACAATAGCCAAGGTCAAGCTGGGCTCCCAAGTCAGAGCTTACTTTCGTCTGCTCAGACTTCTCCAACACCTTTTTTCCAGGGTCATTATTAAACCTATAAGACCACCCATCACTGGTCCCTGTTATTTCTTCCTGCTCTTCCATTTCCCTCCTTGCATCCTTGGCTTCCATCATACCCGCTGCTGTCCTTCTCCCAATTATTTGAACTCACCAGACATCCCTGCCCCTGGGCCTTCTTATTTGCTACCCTCCTACCTTGATACTTAGTTTATTCCACTACTCAAAAGACTATCCAGTCCATAATACCATCCTGTTTATGGCAGCTCTGCCTTTTCTCTCATTAAACCTGTTTGCTTTTGTTCTTATGCCTTCCTTATAAGCATATGCATTTATTTACCAGACATTCCCCCACAATGTGAATTTTCCAAGATCAGGGGCTCTGTCTCGTGAACTCTTCTATTCTCTGTGCTTGGCACATTGTAAGTGTTCGATACATGCGTGAGAGAACAAGGGAGTTAGGACAGACCACGAGATTTGTTGGATTTCATCCAGCCAGTTAGTGGCACAGCTAGAAATAGGATTCTTTTCTCCTCCTGACTTAAGAATTTTTTTATTGTCCCAAGCTCAAGCTGTTTATCTGGAAATAATCTCAAAATTAAATTGGATTGGACTATGGGTGCTGGGCAAAAACTGTACATCTTCTAAGCAACATGTGCTTTTTTAGGGTCCTCTAATTTCAATAATGGAACTTCATTCTTTTAAGATGTAGTAGACATTTATAAAAGAAAAAGGAGGGATAAGTTTCTATACATTTTGGGAGGCTTACAATGCATTACCAACATCCAGTTTTTCCTGGCATTTTTTCTTTAGGCGACTTGGGAGGCTTGGCTGGAAGCCAAAATATATGAAGTTTTGGGACTTGATACTGAAGCTTATGCTACCCATTAAAGCTGGAGTTATTTTTGGAGGAGTGAATCTTTCCAACTGAACACAGAATTATAAGATCTGTATTGATGTATTGGAATGTGGCTGATGATAATCATTTGGGTGGGGGGAAAGAGCATTCTAAGTGTTTCAGTTCCCTTGCAGCCAGGTTTTAGCCATACCCACTAGTTAATTTTCTTAGCAATCACTTACTTTCTCTTCTAAGGTTGAGTCTTAGAAAGGATGTCCAAGGATTTCAGCAGTACTAGTACTTTTAAAAATAGCATGATACAAAGAAATGAATCCTAGAGGGGCTGGGGATATAGCCTAGTGGCAAGAGTGCCTGCCTCGGATACACAAGGCCCTAGGTTCGATTCCCCAGCACCACATATACAGAAAACGGCCAGAAGCGGCGCTGTGGCTCAAGTGGCAGAGTGCTAGCCTTGAGTGGGAAGAAGCCAGGGACAATACTCAGGCCCTGAGTCCAAGGCCCAGGACTGGCCAAAAAAAGAAAAAAAAAGAAATGAATCCTAGAGTTGGAGATAGGAAAATTAAGTTTATTTCTTGGTAGCTTTATATATTAACTGAGTGAGTGTCTTTGTTCTCAGAGTCCTCATTTGAGCAGTTAGAAGCACACTAGCCTCCTGTGTCCTGGAAGCACCATTGTGGGGGCTGAATTTAGTCTGGAAAACAATGTTTTCTATGTGCTCCAGCAATGGGAACCCCAGTGTCCAGTCTGATGCTATTAGAAAGAATACCAGTGTGACTCTTATTCACCTATGTGGGGCTGCAATCAGGACAGGGGTTATATATAAAACACAGCCTAGGCAGACATATTAGGAACAGAGTTGAGAGCCAAAATGGATAATCTACAAGAGTCAAGTCTGAAGTCTGCACTGTGCCAGGGACTCAAAGGAAATAAGATCAGAGAATATGCTTAGGGGATTTTGATGGTTGAATCATAGATTTGGATCCAGGGAGAATTGGAGATGACAAATAGATTCAAGCAAACTAAGATGAAATGAAGGGATGAGTTAATACGTAGAGGAAGGCCTGGGTCTTATTTTCTTCCCTTAATTCAAAATATTATCATAAATTTATTATCACAAACTTCCATTATCTCCAGGAACTTGTTTCCAGAGAACAAGTCCTCTGTCCTATAAGAGAATTTACAGTCAGCCATTCTTGTCCTTGTACCACAGCTTGGAGTAGCTGTTAAAGAATAAGGAGTTTGAAACTCGGAAACATCTAGAAAGTATGTAGTTTTCTAGAGACAGATGGTGGCTGTCTTCTAGAGAATTTAGTGTTCTGGGGCTCTGGAAATTAAAACTACTTTTGGAATTAATATCTATTGTATTGCGTTAAACCCACCTGGGTCAAGGGTAGGTTATCCAACCTCCAGTCAACAACTGGTACATAAGTAAGAAGAAAGATTAGTTTTGGAAACTATTTTGCTTAGAATGACTTGTTACCTAGCAATAATGTGTTAACCATAAAGTAGCTGTTGAGTGCCCACATGTTTTTAATTACTCATTAAATATTTATGTGGCACCTATGGTATTGTCTTTCAAGGATGTTACTCCACCTACCATCGTCATCTCTGATATTAAATTTTTATAATTCTATGATTACACAGATTTTGATTTTGAAATATCTATTGAAGGAGGACTTAGAAGAGCTGATGATTCACTGCCTGGAAAGCAATAGAGAGTAGTAATTACAAAGAGTCTGGTTCCATTGAATTGGAGGCAAGAAGATGAAAGAAAAGTAGTGAGTGAATCCGTCAGTTATTACTATATAATAAATCAGCCCCAAGTCAATAGTTTTCAGCAGAAATCTTTCTTCTTGCCCATGAGTCATTTGTCGATAGGGGGTTAGTTGACCTATACACTAAGCCAGAATGGGTTTGGTTCAATGCCATGGGTTTGCTTTACATCTGTGTATATGTTTCTTATTTTCCTTGTTCACTTGAACTACCACGCACAGTTAATAAGGAGCACAAGAGGGCAAACTCAAGTAAGCTCATTTCCAGTCTGCATGCTTTTTGCCAACATTTCATTGAATGAAGTAGATTACATTGCCACATACATCATCAATGAAGCAAGAAATACATTCTAATACTACTGAGAAGAATTACAAAGATCCAGAGATATATGGAAGGGCTACTGGTCAGCATTAATAATGCATAAGATTCTAATTTTTGTGTTTGGAATATTCCTACAAATATGGAATATCATCTCATTATATCCTCTGATTTTCTAATGTGTTAAAATCAGTTAACCCGTGGATTAGGTTGTTCTAGTAATTGTTGGCATTTCTTTCCTGTGAAGACCTTTTTGGTTGTTGATTCCTTGGTGAATTCCAGATCAGATGCCACTGCTAGAGAGAATCAAGCAGTCATGAGTTCAAGCCTAGGTAGTATCATTCACCATCCATGTGTCCTTGAGTGAACATGGAACCTCCCTGAGGCTTTTTTTCATTATATATAAAATAGGATTAAATATTCATGCTCTATCTCAAGGGGTTGTTAGAAAGATCAAATAAAATGAACTCTTGAGCACAACAGTGTACTGTAGACAGGGTGTACTGAATAGATGAGGTAGTATCACTGCACAAAGAGCTCAAAGCCCTCCAATGTTTGTAAAAGACCATCTGGACCATTTGGAGGACCTATGACTTGCATTACTTTATGATCTTTCAGTCTTGCTCCTGGGGCAGCTAGATTGAAGCAGTTGGAGTTGAGGACAGGATTGCTAGGATGAAATTATTAATAAGGAGGAAGGAAAGAGAAGAGGAAGCCAAGGAAGTGTTCATCTCATTTCTTGCTTTTATGAATGTGAATTTTGCCACCAATAGCCTTTCCAGAGTCTCATACCATGGAGTTCTAGAGTCAACATCGTTTGTGGCAGTTTCCACTCATTGCTTCCTGGCTATTTTCCAATGACTTCTCTAGAAGTTGGAGCATGCTGTGGAGGTCAGTGCCAACAAATACAGAGAAATGCATAAGCATTCAACAATGGCTTGTGTTTCCCTTGGCTTGGCTTTCAATTCACTTATTTAAAAAAAAATCTTGATTTTTGTGAATCTCCCTAAAAATACATATGTATTTAACAATCTTAGGAGTCTACACTATGCATATTTATATCTGGAATGCCATCTGTTTTATCTGTTGGAGAGAATTGGTTCCTAGGTGAGCACCATCCAGCCTTATTCAGGAGGTAGCCTAGGGAGTCCATATGGCTTTTGGTATTTTTCTGGCTATGCAAGAATCTGGGCTTAGGCCCAGGAAGGGGTCTGAAATTAGAGGTGAGCATCAAACCAAATGGACTAAGATTGGATCTCCAGTATAATCTAACTACTAAGACTGAAAGAAGAAGAAAAGGTCTTGAGCTGTTTGTTTGATTTTAATAATGTCTGGGTAATAATGCTCATTCTGTGGGATGGGCTCTTCCAATTCAACTACTAACCCAAGGCCACCAAATACAATGACACAAAACTAGATTTTATAAGAATAAATATCTCATATCCATGTTTTAAAGTAAACATGTAAGTTAAGCAAAAACAAACCAAAATTAATAAGGGTAGTATGAAGGGAATGCACTTAAGAATTTTTAGGTTCTGGGCTGGAGGTGTATCCTAATGGTACAGCACTTTTCTTATATGAACTAAGTCCTAAGTTTATTCCCCATCACTTCAAAATAAAATAAAGTGAAAATGAATCCTTTATCTCTAGCTATGAATTCTTTTTTTTTTTTTTTGCCAGTCCTGAGCCTTGGATTCAGGGCCTGAGCACTGTCCCTGGCTTCTTTTTGCTCAAGTCTAGCACTCTGCCACTTGAGCCACAGCACCACTTCTGGCTATTTTCTATATATGTGGTGATGGGGAATCGAACCCAGGGCTTCATGTATATGAGGCAAGCACTCTTGCCACTAGGCCATATTCCCAGCCCCTCTAGCTATGAATTCTTGAGCAAAGAATGTTCATTCTCTTTCCTCATCCATGACAGGTATGAATTGGAACAGATATCCTTTACTTCCTGTCCAGTTAAGTCTCCTAAGACATTAGGAGATAGATCCTTATGAGAAAATAGGAGCATTTTGTCTAGAACCAGGTGTTACTTTCTCAATTCTATGAGTATACTTTCTAATAGAACTGCAATGGAATTGCCTTTGGCTATTCTTGGGCCAGGATTTAGGACTGGAAGATAGAAATGAACACAGTCAATAAACGGGCCTTGGCCATCAATATTAAAGTGAATGAATTGTTTAAAGTGCCACAACAAAAGAATAAGACAGAGGAGTCCATGTTTTAACTTTTTTCCTTGTAAATTGAACAGATAATATCCCATCAGGGAGTTAGTCAGGGAGTACATTATTTAGAAGTGAGTTTTTCATCTGACAAATACCATTTGGAGTGCAGGTTTCTGGCTTAGCCCCATGCCTGGTGGTGTTTTTCTTACTGTGGAGGATTGAGGAGCTGAAAGGGAGGCTTCACAGGGGAGAAAGTATATCCAAAGGTTAGACCTGCCTGTGTTGCTCATCTTTCAGAGCCATCAATTAATAACTTTAGAAGCCTGAGGATTGATTAATAAGCATTCTTTATATCTTGGTTAGTTCATGCTTTTATTTCTCTTTTATTTCCTAAGATCTTCCTTGTAGGTAAGGAACACTTTGACTTAATGGGTTTTTAATTCATAGTTTCCTTCTAAGCTGAATCTAGGTTTGAAGAATCTGTTATTTGAAGATGGAAAAGCAAAAATAATGCAAGCCAAACACAATATCTACTTATAACTTAAATATCTTACTTATAATACCTTACTTAAAGTTATAAGTAGATGTCATTTTTTTACAAACTACTTAAAATCCCAAGTATAAAGGATTCCCAATTTGCCATGAGTTGACTTACAACTCTTTACTTTATCAGGATATAAGAAACAAATGCAGATCCTTGATTTATGATCTTTTCCTGAGCCAGGGATGTACAATCAGATACTCTTTTGAGTTGCTGGACAGCATCAGTGAGCCTCAGCTCATGGCTGGCCATAGGACCACAAGGGGAAACAGCTGCTTCTTTGTCCTGCACTGTGTTGCTAAAGTAGGAGATTAAGCAGGCTAGGAGTATTAAGAGCATTTTTTTCCGTACCATGGTTTCAACCAATGATAATAATTTTATCAATATATAACCCTATCATAAGCTAAGGAGTAGTAGTGTAATTTAACTACATGTCGGTATCAACAGACCAATAGAAAAGTAGGAAATTGATGTATGATCAAATAAATTAGGTTCAATTCCTTGGAAAGCTCCAGCATCCATGGAGATCCCATGTCTCAGTCTTATCCAAAGGGAGTAAAGAAACTGGACTATGTATCTGCTTATCCTTGCCAGACCTTGGTTGAGGGTTACTTATTACCTAGCTCTTCTGGACCTTTAGGTGCTGAGGCAGAATTACCAGGTTACTTCCTTTAATTTCTATAGCTGAGGGACTTAAGTCTCTTAAGACTTACTTTGGTGGAATCAGGGAGGCAGATCCAACTAAAACCTCAGAAGTTGGCTGGGAATATGGCCTAGTGGCAAGAGTGCTTGCCTCACATACATGAACCCCTGGGTTCAATTCCCCAGCACCACATATATAGAAAAGGCCAGAAGTGGCACTGTGGCTCAAGTGTCAGAGTGCAAGCCTTGAGCAAAAAGAAGCCAGGGACAATGCTCAGGCCCTGAGTCCAAGCCCCAGGGCTGGCAAAAAACAAACAAAAAACAAAAACAAAAACAAAAACAAAAAAACACACCTCAGAAGTTAAAATTCTGCTAGGAGAGCATTACAGTAGTAAGGTCTGAATGAATGTGACCAGGACTCCAGCTGCACTTGCTTTAAATAGACATGCAGAAGAGATGTATGCTTTGTGTGTATGCACACGTATTTGTGTCTGTCTGTGCATGTATATGAGAAATATGATAAAAATTCATTTTATTCATATACTATTTTGTTAAATGGCAACTCCTTTGTACAACTACTTACAGATAAAAAGAAAATAAACATTTTAGAGAAAGGAATTCTAATTTAAATAATAAAGAAAACACGACATATCAAAACAGATGTCTGAAGCCTAGAGTGGCTTCCAGTAAAACTTGATCTAGTTTCTTAAGTGCTTTGACCAGAAATGAATTTCTCTTCTCTAATTCTTTCTTTTGTTTAATTCTTTCTACGATCTCTTGTGTTGGCTCCATGCTTGGTAGTTTTTGTCTTCAAGGCTGCAAAATAGCTTAATAGTAGTTTCTAGTGCATTATTTTCTAGGCCAAATATTCAGCTACAAAGAAAACGGCTGTTTTTCAAATGGCTTAGGCCATAATTAGCCTGATGAGAGTCATATAGTCATCTTTAAGCCAATAAAGCTTTTCAAAACCCACTTTTGGAGAGGGGTGAGGAGACGATTCTAACTTTAAACCACATTAGCTGAGAAATTTGAAATTTGTAAGAGCAGGACTAGGAAATAATCAATACTGGAATCCATTAATCTAATAGCACTAGTCATTGATTACCTTAAGCAGAGGAGCTAAATTGATGATATCATTTCAGTCTTATGATATCAGAATCCTGCTGAATGCTCAGGAAGGAAAGAGATAGGCTGTGCCATGCTAAGGGAAGGGTAAACAGGAAGGAAAATTGATGGTGAAAAGCTTGGGTACCAACAGCCACTCCAGGGAGTGAAATTCAGACTGTATCTTTGACAACACTAATGCTGGGTAATATTTATTTAGCTGAGCCTAATAAGCAGTGTAAAGAGTCTCATCTCTCAAACTGGCACAGCAGGGGGCCATAGCAGCCAGGCTGCTGATAATTAACAGTGAAATGCCTGGCATGCTTTCTCCCTGCAGTATCCTAGGGATGCCTGGGACTGCTGGGTGAATTCATTTTCTTCTTGCTGGCTGGGATAAGGATGAGCTGCTGCAGGAATTTTCTGGAGAGGCAGCCAACCAAAGGAAGAACAAAATGGCTGTTCTGAGCAGGCAGCCAGTGGAAAACATATCTCACATATCATGCTCATTTGGTATTCATAGTACAGTCTGATACCCGGGAAGAGGGGCTATATTGCTTATGGCTCACAAGTGCCACATTTGAAATGATATGAGCAGAGTGATAGAATGGTAGAACTCAAATGAGCCATAGAGATTTTGTTATTCAACCATCCTTACTGATGAAGAAACAGAGACCTGGAACCGCTGTGTGCCAGGTCTAGTCCTACAGTGTGTTTATTGCAGGGTTGACACAAGAATCCAACTCTTATTTACCAGTTGAGTGTGAATAACAACGTCTCTGACCTAAATTCTCCAGATCCTGTTTATCTTTTTCAGCTAAGGCATTCAGTGGCATTCATAGAAGATTCTAATACTCAACATCCATTGTTCACAAATACTTCCAGAAGCCCTCTTGAATATGAATACTATCTTAAATCCTGGCCGTTTAGCATCTCATCATCTACTACCCTCATCATTATATATGAGGGTAGTAGACATAATAATTATTTAACTTTCAAAATATACCAGACACAAGAAATTTTGTGTTTGATTGAAATCCTCCTAGGTAACAGCTTGATATGGGCACTATTCCTATTGTACAGTTTACAGTAAATTGGAGTTTCAGCATCTGTGAACTAGCCTAAGATAATAAATTTTGTAAATGGCAGAGGCAGGGTCTGATCTCATGTGGCCTCATTCAAGAGCTTCCACCTGTAATCACAACCTGCCTTGGCTTTTCCTTCTCATCCCTGTACATTAAGCTTTAAGTTCTTATGTTCACTGCATCTGGCTTCTCCAATAAACTTTTTTTTTTTTTTTGCCAGTCACAGGGCTTGAACTCAGGCTTGGGCATTGTCCCTGAACTTTTTCATGCAAGGCTAGCACTATACCACTTTACACCACAGTGCCACTTTTGGTTTTCTGATAGTTAATTGAAGATAAGAGTCTCAAGGTCTTTCTTGAATGGCTGGCTTTGAACCATAATCCTCAGATCTCAGCTTCCTGAGTAGCTGGGATTACAAATGTGAGCCACCAGTGCCCAGCTTTCCAATAAGAAATTTTATATCTCAGAAAACATGCACAACTTCCTTTACACCTTAAAAAATCACAAATTTATTGCTCTTTGTAGAATTGCCGTTAAAGGTTCCAGAGAATTGACGGTATATATATACATATATATGTGTATGTGTGTATATATATATGATTCCATGTGAATCACATTTACATATTAAAAGACAGCATTCTTAAATGTCAGTTCAAAATATAGATTTATTAGGATTTGGAAAAAGAATTTTCTCTTCTTGCTGATATTATTAGATGTAAAAAGTACTTTGCTTCCCAGAATTAAAGCATTGTAAGGAAACCTGACCCCACCCTGAGGATCTTGGCCATATAGCACATCTTCTGTCCCATTTTCCAGCCCCAAATCTGCATGACTTCCAACTCTTCTTCTTACAATTCCTCCAGATGGCAGACATCTTTGCACCTCCTGGCTCCTGCAACTCTTTCTGCTGAATGGAAGCCAATTCCTGCACTCCAACTTCCTCCTCTTCATATGGGTGTGCATAGCTTCTGTAAAGATCAGGCCATCTGATTGTACTGCCTGTGGTCTCCTCTTGCCAATGTCCTTGGTTGACCTCTATTTTTGCCCTAAATGAGCCCCATGGAAAGATGACCATAGGCTGGATCCATGCCAAGTCTTCCTAGGGGGGTCAGCATTTCATCTGAATTCTTCTTTCCTCAGTCTCACCATTAATATTACACTGTTCTCAACCTGGAGGCTGTTTCTACTTCTGGTATGACAGCATTATTATAATGTAGGGCAGATGGATTAACTTTGATATTTTAGACTTCAAGATGTTTAGGCAATTATATCGCCAGAGAGTAGCTCAAGGATGACCAAAGAATGGATGTTCATCTACAGGGGTGTGGGAGGGAGAGATCAACAAGGAAGAACAACCCAAGTAAGCACGGATTCTGAGTCACAAGTAAGAATCACATAGCACATGCCTGCACATGGTGTGTATTCTTTTTTTCCTTCATTAAGAGTTGAGCTTGCTATTTTTTTTTGTCTTTAAGAAATTACTGTTTTCTCCAGGCGCCCGTGGCTCATGTTTACGATCCTAACTACTCAGAAGGCTGAGATCTGAGGATTGTGGTTGAAAGCCAGTCCAGGCAGGAAAATCCATGAGACCCATAATTAATTACAGAAAAAGCCAGAAGTGGTGCTGTGGCTCAAGTGGCAGAGTGCTACCCTTGAGAAAAAGGAGCTCAGGGACAGCGACCAGGCCCAGAATTCAAGCCCCAGGACAAGGAATTACTGCTTTCTATGCTGCCAATAAGAAATTATCCTTCTCTTGCCTGCTAGAAAATTTCAATCTATATGAATTTTTTTTTTTTTTTTTTGGCCAGTCCTGGGCCTTGGACTCAGGGCCTGAGCACTGTCCCTGGCTTCTTCCCACTCAAGGCTAGCACTCTGCCACTTGAGCCACAGCGCCTCTTCTGGCCGTTTTCTGTATATGTGGTGCTGGGGAATCGAACCTAGGGCCTCGTGTATCCGAGGCAGGCACTCTTGCCACTAGGCTATATCCCCAGCCCCTATATGAATGTTTTTGATGTGTATAATTGATAAGTGAGCATTTCTTCGGAATACAACAACTCAGTTTTTAAGGTATCATTTTTAAAAAGGGCAAACATTTCTTTGGCTAGATCTTATAGTTATCAATTCAAATATTTCTATTTTAATTTATTATTTAAGAAATTAACCTTTCTTTTAGGTGTAACCCTAATGAAAGTGAAGGGTTCTCTCTCCCCAATAAAAGTACCAGTTATGATGTATAGGTACATATCCATGCATAAATAGACACACAAACTCACACTCTGTTTTGGCCACCGTTTTGAAGTGTTCATTGTCCCTTAGGGCTGCAGGCAATCATTCCTCACATTGCTGTCAGAATAAAAGTTCTATAGACTGGGTAAGGTCATTTTACTTTTCTAATCCCTGTGACTTTTAGGAAAAGTCCAAAGCTACCTAAGATCTGTCTAAATAACATTTCATTCTCTGTGCTAGCAACTTTTTGTGTATCCTTATCTCTTCACAGTTCTGTTCAGACTGTTCTTGACCTAGATATCTTCTCTTGTTCAAGACCTTGAAGAATCCTTTAAGTCTTTCTTAATCCTAGTAAGGGCACCATCTACAAAGCCCTCTACAGCTCCAACCAATAGAGAAGGCATAAACAGAGGGTGTACCCATTGCTCTTCCTTTACCTTCCAACTTTGTGCAGATTTTAAAGTTTCTTTGATAATACTTAAGCAAATCTTTTTTTTTTTTTTTTTGCCAGTCCTGGGGCTTGGACTCAGGGCCTGAGCACTGTTCGGGCTTCTTTTTGCTCAAGGCTAGCACTCTGCCACTTGAGCCACAGCGCCACTTCTGGCTGTTTTCTATATATGTGGTGCTTGGGAATCGAACCCAGGGCTTCATGAATACGAGGCAAGCACTCTTGCCACTAGGCCATATTCCCAGTCCTTAAGCAAATCTTAAGAGCAAACAGAATGTTAAAAAATCATTTGAGAAGCTCTTTAATAGCCTAGCACATATTCTCCATTCTCTGATACATAATAATAAACTTAAAATACACAGTATGCAACTGCTGTGTGCCAGGTACAGATTTGGACACTCGGGCATCATAAAGATGAGTCACAGGGTCTCTGCTCTTACGGAACTTTCTTCATATTAGGAAAATAAAGTTTAAAAATTAAAAAAATAATAACAAATATTTTCAAATATAAGGGATTGGGAAAATATTACTTTGAGAGATGAACTAGGTAATATCTACAGGATGATAGATTTCTTTTTCACCTAGCAGGTCAAGAAAACATTTTTTATACTTTTATGTTTAATTATATTTTACTGTCTTTAGTCATACAAAACGTTGCCCTTCAGCAAATCAGTTAATGAGTACAATGTATCTTTATCGATATCATGCCTTTCATCAACCAGAAAAGCATTTCTGATGTAGAAATGCAACCTAAACTACAAGAAGGATCTAGCCATGTAAAGATGAGGGGAGAGAATGTTTGGCAAATGGTACAGCAAGTACAAAGGCCTGAAGGTAGGAACTTTCTGAAGTGTATCAGAATGCAAGCAAGGAATAGAGACCTCAGTAGAAGCAGGAATTGGAATTTGTTCTAAATGATATAGAGATTTGTAAATCTCAAAAGTAGATGAATCTTAGTCACCTTGATATTGTTATGGCCTAGAAAAGTGTTTTGCAAAAGAAATACAAGCTGAAAGGAAAAAAACCACATCTGATTAATTATAAAAATGTTACATTGTTCCATATTGTATATCATAAAAAGCATTTCCTAAGCCATACAATATAGGTTTATGGTCACATTTGCTAAGAAGAAATTTCACCATTAAATAACAATGTTTGGATTTCAATTTCCTCCAAGGACCATTGACAGGACTTTTATCGACTTATAAGAATCCTACTTACCCAGCAAATTCCCATTCATTCTACTGTCTTTGATTCTGTCTTATTACCAGTGTTTTATAAGCTTCAGGAGTTTTACAAGCTTCAATCTGCTCTTGGCTTTTTGCCTCTGACATTCAACTTTCACACCAACTTTATATGAATTCAAGGATGGTACTAGACTGGCTTCCTCTGATAGGATTTATTTTTTCTCTTCAGCACACTGTCAAACATTGTATGTTTACAAGGTTGTTAAAAATTTGAGGTCCAACTAAAAAAATTATAGAGCAAATCCTCAAGTACTTGTATAACTACAACCCAGATTGAAAAAATAGAATGTTGTATTTTAGAGTGTAGAATTTTAGACAGTCTACTGTTTTTTTCTTTTTTTTTGGCCAGTCCTGGGGCTTGGACTCAGGGCCTGAGCACTGTCCCTGGCTTCTTTTTTGCTCAAGGCAAGCACTCTGCCACTTGAGCCACAGCGCCACTTCTGACCTTTTTCTGTATATGTGGTGCTGGAGAATCGAACCCAGGGCCTCATGTACATGAGGCAAGCACTCTTGCCACTAGGCCATATCCCCAGCCCTGTTTTTTTCTTTTTAAGAAATCAATCTTTATAAACAACAACAACAAGAACAGAAATACTACCTGTGTATATCCCTTTTAGATGTAAGTATCAAGGCTCAGAATTGACAAGAAGTTTTATAAAAAGCCATACAGGGGTTATTCATGGAGCTAACAGGGAGT
The DNA here is from genome assembly GCF_023159225.1 of Perognathus longimembris pacificus. NCBI lineage: Eukaryota > Metazoa > Chordata > Mammalia > Rodentia > Heteromyidae > Perognathus > Perognathus longimembris. The sequence continues at coordinate 59,714,889 of NC_063166.1, forward strand.
CATGAACTCTAAACAAGCAGATCCCACGGAGATCATTGGCTTAATTTCTCAGGCCAGGTGATCTGGACCCTGGAGTATTTTCAAGTGGAGGTGAGAAGAGAGGAGTTGATTTATTGCATAGAGGGGCTGTTGTTTCCCTTTTGAGGGCCCCACTGGTCTTCTACTCTGAAGGCATTTGTCAGTCTGACATGTTTGGTCGTTAGCATGTACTTCTTTTCATTTTTGTTTCCATCACTATCTTGACTCAGGCTTAAAGATAATATTTCCTGAGTATCTTAAGATTTTAGCAGGGAGCGAATCTGTGAGTAGTGAATTCAGAAATAGTTTGGAGCTCTACCTTAGTTGTTACTCATTCCAAAAGACAGCTTAGTTGGAGGAATGGGGCATCATAAACATAAGGGATTTGTTCCTATTAGTACTGAGATTTGGGCTTGGGAGATTCTGTACTCTGTGTAATTAACATTCTCTCTCTTTGTCTCTCTCCTTCCCTCCTCCAGCTACAGGGGCATGACTTAACGAACCAATTAATGTATCAGAAGTGGGGAAGTGTTCCTTCTAAGTAAGTCTTTCTTCCCTACAAGAGACTTTGACTCAGTAGGCCAAGTGGAGTGGAACAGCATTTTGTGATTCCTAAGAACTAAAGTTAGAAAACCCAGAATGATTCCACTGTAGGCAGAAAATGTACATGTAGAGTGTTAAGAGTTAAATGTCACATAGTGGGAGGGGGGGCAATGATTAACTAGAGACTATTTGCCCAGTCTGAAAACATTTACATACATTTCTTTTATACCCTGGGAAGATGAAATTAAATTCATCTGTAGCTAGAAGGTAGCCTGTAGCCAGTGGTTTCTAAGTCTGTCATCTATGAGTTTCTTCATACTGGCCAACCAAATTGAAATAGCTAAAAGTATGCAGTGATGCTGGAGAAAAGAATCAAGAATTATGGCATATGGATTTAGAATTCTGTTGGTTGATGATGGTAGAGAAGAGAGACAGTGGAGATGAGGAGGACTTTGGTATGAAGCAGTCTGTCTCTTGATCAAATTAGTATAGTTTACCTATTTTTTCAATCTCTGCATACTTGAGTTGATGTTTTTTTCCTCCCTCTACCCTTCCAACACACAGATTCTTTCTTTGACTCCATCTAGCCTATTGTTAATCATTTGCCATTTTTTCTCTTTCCCAATATGTCCTCCAGTTCTAAAATTTCATTCTGTTCTTTAAAATATGCTTACAGATCTTTGTCAATTAAAAAATATTAACTTACATTTTATATAAAGTTATTTTAAAATGTTTCTTAAGGTTTCATAAAGAGATACTACAGTTCTCTTTCTTTTTGTTTAAGGTTTTTTTTTTTTATTTTTTGCTTGCTCAACTGACATACTACCGTATGAGCCACACTTCCAGCCCTGCAGTTTGCTGATTATTTTTGGAGATGGAGTATTGCAGACCTTTTTTGTCTGGGCTGGTTTTGAACCTCATCCTCCTGATCTCAACCTCTTTGGTGGCTAGTATTATAGGTATGAGCCACTAGAATCTGGACTTGTCTATTTTTCATGGCAGTTTACCTTTCCCTCCTATTTTCACCTGATTTCCTCTTGCTACACACATTATGATTCAGAAAATATTTGTGAAAGTTACTTCAGCTTATGATGAATTTCTAAAGAGAAGTTGTAATTTGTTTCATTATTTGCCCAAGAAACTAGCAATTTGTGGTTATCTTAATCCAATTTAAAGATTTAAGACATTTAAAAGCTAGATTTTGCATGAAAGTTGGACTCTGAGTCCCAACTCCTGCCCTCCTGACCCAATGAGGCTGATAAAATACCCTTTCAACCTCTCAGATGCATTCTCTCAGATGGGCAAAATATAGCACAAATAATGCTTCATCTTTCTAGTTTTACAGCTGTTTTTGGATGTTTGCTTGGTAATTCAATACTTTTCTTTCTGGTCTTATTTCAAGCCATTGAGCTACACTCATGAGACATAGCTTGCTTAGCATTATATGAGCTGAGGTAGAAGAAAAATAGCATCTTTTCATCATCAGTCCTAGATATAACTGATAAAAATGTACATAATATAGATAGGTATAGGGATAGGGTAGGTATAGAGATATAGAGAGATAGAGATAGATAGGAGAGAGAGAGAAGGAGAGAGAGGTGTTTTGTTGTATGGCCAGGAAGAGAGGGATGATGTTTTGGAAAGTAACTTTGAGTCTTAAGAACTAAGCCATTTATCTTGACAATCTTGAAGATGCTACACATCTTCAGAATCAATAAATCCTTTTTATGAGGTTCAGATAAAAATTAAAACTTCTTTTTAACACGTTTTTGATGAATGTGAAAATTGGCAGATCAATCTGTGAGTACTGCAAGAGGACTTTTTAAATTTTCTTGGCTTAAAATTCCTTAAACATATGAGGATGTATTCTTTTAGTAAACTTCTTATTAAAATATAAATCAAATATAGGAATATACATATATTATAAGTGTGCAAATGACTTGGGTTTTGGTAAAGTTAGCACAACTACGTAATGAGGACCTAAGTGCAGAAATAGGTAGTTACCAACATTCTAGATGCTTCTTTCATGTCCCCTTCACCACTAAACCATCAGTGCTAACTACTAGGTGGCTTCTTGCACCATATAATTTACTTGGTTTTGAGTTTTCAATTTTACACATAAGAAGAATTCATTGGTGTTCTGTATTTGGTTATTTATTTGTGGGTTTTGTGTTGTTGTTTTTTGTAGTACTGGGGGTTTTGGATTAAGGGGCTCCTGCTTGTTAGACTGGTGCAATACTAATGAGCATGCCTCCAGCCCTATTTTCACTTGTTATTTCTAGGTTACAGTCTTGCTTCCTACCTTGACATTAAGTCTAAGTCATGACCCACCTCCATTTAAGCTTTCTGTCATCACTGGGATGACAGGCACTTGCTACTGTGTCCAACTTTCCTTCCATGGCGACAGTCTTACTGACTTCTCTGTCCAGCCTGACCTGCTGCCATGATCCTTCCAATCTCAACTTGCCATGTAGCTTGAGATGACAGATAAGCAACATGGTGCCCACCTATGGCTTGGGATGGAGGTCTCATGAACTTCTCTGCCCTGGCTGGCCCCAAACAATGATCCTTCCAACCTCAGCTTCCCACCCAGCTAGCGGTGAGCCTTCAGTGCCAGGCAGTAGGTGTTCTTGTGTATTTGTTTTCTTTCTTTCAACAATATATGTGACTATATGTCAATGTGACAGCATTCATTTGTGAGTGATGCATTGTCATTTTTATTGTAGCAGAATCTATTACAGGAATTGCACTGTAATTTGTCCATTCTACTGCTGGTAGACACAGGGGTTGTTTTGGTTTACTTCTTGTGACTACAACAAACTATGTGGGACTAGGTAATGTATAAAGGAAAGTTGATTTGTGAAGTCCAAGATTAGATGACCAGTTATATTTGGTAAAGGCTTTGCACTGCTTCATAACAAGACAGGGGCACAAAAGACAGATCCATTTTTGGGAGAAAGGTGTTATTCCATTCATGAAGATTCTATCCTATGGCCCAAATATCTCTCATGAAATCACACCTAACAACATGCCAAACTGATGAATTAAATTCCAACACAAACTTGGGGATATGCTCAAATGACAGCATGAATTCTCACCATTTCTGGCTATTCAAATGTGTAAACATTGTCATACATTCATTTTAACTTTTACTAAACATGGATATAAGGTGAATGGTTTTTCTTTTATTTTCTAAATTTTATCTTAATCACCGGGTTGTTGATCCAGATTCTTATCACTGAGCTCTTCATTTGACCCATAAACTGGTAAAAGATTGAGATAGTTTCTCTCAACTCCTTTCTAAATGAGTGGTGGGTAATTTGGCTGACTGAACTCTAGAACTAGTGGTCATATAAGATGAGTTGGATAAAATGACAGATATTTTTCATTAGGATGCTTCATTTTTACTTAAAACGTGGATCCATATCATGATTCCCAAACAGTAGTTTGTAGTTCTCTCAATTGCAGATTGTTTAAGAAAGGAATTCTGCCAAAAGATTCAAATTCATTGGGTCTTTTAAGAATGCGAGAAAAGCTTGTTTATATCTATAGAATATATAATCTCTCCTGAGAATATTATAATTCTACTAACTAGTAACAGTCTACAAAATTCACAGAAGAAAGAAGTACCTGTTTGTAGGAGTTTCAAGATGCTTAAAATCCACTTGAATTAAAAGCTGTCCATATCTAAGAGCAGAAGATACTTCAAACAGGATATCATGACCAATTTGGGTTATATCATCTATGACTCAAAGCTAAACAGATGGCTATTATGGGAATTAGAGTGGAATTACTCATTTATTCCACAAGGCCAACTGAGCCTCTAGTATATGCCACTCTCCATGCTACTGCCATTTACATTAAGTTATATTAAATCAAATGCTAATTATAGAACCTAGTATCGTCATAACAAGATATACTATAACTCAGGGAATGATAAAATTAAGAGAGAAAATAAATTAAGGCAAGGACAAGTGTCAGAACAGGATGTGGTATTGGACTGGAGGATGTATGTTGAGAAATATCTTTGAATGGACAGCCTGGGTAAAATAAAAGGATAAACTTTGTCAGGATCTGATGGAAAAGTGTTCTGAAAAGAGGAAATCACAAGACTAAGGCTCTGAGTGGAATCAAAATTGGCAATTTTAAACAGTGTCAAAGAGATGGTGTTGCTGAAGTACATGAGCTGTGGGAGAAGGAAAGGAAGGTGGAGTCACATAAGGATTTGGGTTTTTTTCCAACCTCGATAGGATGCCATTGGTCTTAAGTGGAGCTGAGGAGCGTGTCTTGTGATCAGGCTGCTGTTCAGAGAGTGGATGATAGGCAATCACATCATTCCTAATTCTTGTACTTCTGGAAGCCAGGTTCCATTGGCTCATATCTGTGATCCTAGCTACTCATGAGGCTGAGGTCTAAGACTTGCAGTTTGAACTCAGTCTGGGCAAGAAAGTCCATGAGACTCTTATCTCCAATTAACCACCAAAAATGTTGGAAGTGGAGCTGTGGCTCAAGTGGCAGACAGAGTGCTACTAGCCTTGTGCAAATAAAAGCTAAGCATGAGTTCAAGGCTCTGAGTTCAAGCACTATGGGGCTTAGCTGACAGAATAGACATTTTATCAGGAAGACAGAAAATTCTCAGTTAAATTCTTGTCCTAGTGTCACCTTATCCTAGTCCATTTGGGACTCCAGAGTTCTGTGTTAAGGATATTGGACAAGACTCTCAGTTATGTAAATTTTAAATTACTAATGTCTTCTTCAGGCCAAATACCCACAATTCTTTTATTTTGTAAAACAGCCTTGGTATACTGTAAGGTCTGGAATTAGAAACCAGAAAACCTGGGTTTATATAGCTTAGGGTCAGTTGTTGCTCCTTAAAAGAATACCTTGAACAATAAATAGATTTCCTTTAAATTCCGTTTTCCTCATTTGTTTTCTTCAATCAGGTCCTTGGGAAAATAGATGAGAATATAGCTTTAACATTTATGAGTCAATGAAATCAAAGGTAGATGCTTCTTGAAGAGATTCCAAGTGGGCAACATCTATTCCATTCCAATGCTAATTTAGCTGGTGGGTGCATTCTATTCCCCTGTATTTCCCTTTAAAGAACAGAGAAACTTGAAGAGTGCAGAGAACTCTCTAACGTGGCCATGACTAATGCAGAGCACAGAAGAAGGCAGAACAAAAATATACACTTTGTACATCTGCCCTGAGCTGCTTGATGTTGTCAAAGTGCTAGTGATTTACTTAATATTCTTGCTTCAAAGGAGCGGAACACTAAATATATACCTAATTATTAGCATGGGTACTTATGTTCCCTTGAAAAATAATTCAAATTATGACACTATTTACCAAGGGTCCTGCAACCAAACTAAACCAAGCCAAACAATAAGATCATTAAGCTTCTGATTCCATAGTAAGGGTTCTTAAATGTAGCAGAAATAATTAGTATGTATATTGTGTATCTTCTCAACAAGATCTTAATATGTTTTGTAAACATGACTCCAATGCCAATGTAACCTCTCCATCTTTGTCTTTTTGGGGCTAGTGAGAACTGAAGATTTCAGATTCCTTTTTAGGGGTAGTTTTGAAAATGTGGCCTTTGAAGTTTGTGCATCTAATGGTGGTATATTATTTTACAGCAGATTTCTATCTTTTTCTGAACTTGCAAGGAAGATATAGACTTTCATGCGCAGCTGATGATGACTGGGACCACGCATCTGGCTTAAGCCAGTAGCATGTGGCAGTAGGAGTGACAGTGTGCTGTGTACTTTCTTTCACTTCAGAAGACAGTGTATGTTTTCTCTCTGCTCTCCTCCCCTTTCCTCCCCTCCCCTCCCCTCTCCTCTCCTGGCCTCTCCTCTCCTGTCCTGTCCTCTCCTGTCCTCTCCCCTCCCCTCCCTCTTCTGCTTTCTCTCCTTTCTCCTCTCCCCTCCCTTCTGTTCTCCTTTCTTCTGCCCTGTCCTTGCTTTCCCTCTCCTTCCATTCCCTTCCCTCTCACCTCCACCTCATTCCACCTTTCCTTTTTGCCTTTCTCCTCTCTGCCATGACGGTGCTCACAGGTGCTTGTAGATTGGCATTCCCAATCCAAATGGGCAGAAGAAGTACAAGAAAGATGGCAAACAATGGAGTCTCATCTCCCACTCAAAACAAGCAGGAAGCAGAGCAGTCAATCAAAGATCTAGAAGAGAACCCTCAAAATGCTCTAAAAAGTCTACTGATAGAAATGTTAAATGAAAAGTTGGAATCTCTTCAGTCAACTATTCTAGAGTGTGAGGAGGCGAACCAAATATTAATAGAGAATTTCATGGCCTCCACAAATAGAAAGATAAATGAACTTCAAGAGTCAAATGAAAAGATAGCTACCCAGCTAAAAGATTTGAGAGACAGCGCTCAGAACCAAATTAATGAAGTAAAGAAGTCCATGCAGGACCTAAGAGAACATCTCTGCCATGAGATTCCTGGAACAAAGTTGCCTTAGTTCACCTATAGTCCCTGCATAGCTCTGGCCAACCTATAGACACAGAAATAGAATTGATTCGTTTTTAAAAGAATATTTTTTATTATCTTTAAGAAGTTGTACAGGGCTGGGGATATGGCCTAGTGGCGAGAGAGCTTGCCTCGTATACATGAGGCCCTGGGTTCAATTCCCCAGCACCACATATACAGACAACGGCCAGAAGTGGCGCTGTGGCTCAAGTGGCAGAGTGCTAGCCTTGAGCAAAAAGGAAGCCAGGGACAGTGCCCAGGCCCTGAGTCCAAGGCCCAGGACTGGCAAAAAAAAAGTTGTACAAAAGAATGGCCATTCAACAAAGCAGTTTATGAGTGTAGTGCATCTTGATAAATTTCATCCCTTTCAATATTCTCAACCACCCCTCCCAACCCACCCCTTCCCTCACTTTCCTGAATTTTGTAGGATACGTATTGAATTTTTTTTGCCATTTAACAGAACAGTATATGTATCTTGATTTGTGTCATCCCTTCAACATTTTCAGCCCCCTTTGACCCACTCTTCCCCTATTTTTCTTAATTTTGTGGAACTCCAGCATGCTGTTGTATGTTTGCTTTTTAGAAATATAACTGTGTCCACAGTTAATTGTGATAATATCATTTTACCATTATATATATGTGTGTGTATATACATACATATATATGTATACATATATATGTAATACTAGAATTTGAACTCAGGGCCTTGTGATTTCTAGGCAGGCCCTTTACCACGTCAGCCATGTCCCCAGCAAGTTTATAATTAGTGAAAAGCTCCTAAATCAAATTTCAAGGACTAAGTCAGTGACTCTCAACCAGAGGCAAATTTCCCTCCTAGGGATATTTGGTAAGGTCTGGATATACTTTGGATTGTCATTATTTGAGATGGGGCGCTACTGTCATCCTGCATAAATGTGACTGTGGGGGTGGAGATAAAGATTTAGGAGCCATAATCCTGGACCTGACAGCTTGCCAAGTGAGGAGAAAAGACTGCTCTCAGGGAGCACCATTACTTAGAACACAGTGGTTAGAACACAACGTTTGGCTAAACTTTCTACAATACACAGCTCCTTTCCCCAGTGGCTCTACTTTCTAGTTGGAGAACCTACGCTAACTAACCACACACACACACACACACACACACACACACACACACACACACACAGATATTGTATAATTGACTCTGAAACTATATCAGCTATTATCTTAGGGCATTGAAGCATCAAAACTGATGCCATTTATTAGGGATACTCAGGAAAACCTGACCAAGGAAATTACGGCCTTCTGACAAGACAACAGAATTCCTTTATCATTTACCAACCTATTGTGAAACATAAAGTAGAAGTAACTATCTCCGTTCTCTTCTTTTTTCCAGTGGAATTCTTTATTGCATTATTGGATCATCACAAATTGATATCAGGATCCTGGATGGTGTTTCTGAAGCTGGATTAACTTAGATTTTATTCATCAACCTGTTGAACTGTTCCTTTTTCAGAAATATAGATGCCATCCAAAATGGTTCTGATATCCTTGTTTTTAACTGTTGGTGCTTGCTGAATCAAAGCAATTGGAAACAAGTTCAATATCATTCCTTTCTAGAAATAATGCATTAACTTCAAGGATTAACACTGCTGATGTATTTCTCACCCAAGAAGTTTCAGGTTTCAAATAGAGACCCATTCTCCTGAAAAACAACATTGATGGGGAAGTGAGCATATGCAGACCGCCTCTTGTAGCCAAAGCTCAGTATAACACACTTGATCATGTTCTATACTGACTACAAAGAGTGTGCACAGTGGCTATTTCCTGTTTTCCTCTGTTTTGTCACCATTTGTCAACCCAATCAACCCAAATCATCTTTTTTTTTTTTTTTTTGGCCAGTCCTGGGGCTTGAACTCAGGGCCTGAGCACTGTCCTTGGCTTCTTCTTGCTCAAGGCTAGCACTCTGCCACTTGAGCCACAGCGTCACTTCTGGCCATTTTCTGTATATGTGGTGCTGGGGAATCGAACCCAGGGCCTCATGTATACGAGGCAAACACTCTTGCCACTAGGCCATATCCCCAGCCCCCCAAATCATCTTTTTCTTTCCAAGGAGACTGAGTTCTATGTTGACGTGATTGATGTGGTTGAAATCCTTCTGGAGGAAGGATTCCACATTGGGGGGCAGGGCTGTCCTTCATGATCACCATGTGTCCTTTCAGAGTGATGTCAACATTTTCTGGAATATCGACAGTCTGATTGCTCAGAATAATCTTCATTCTCACAGTAGATGGGGCAAAGAGCTCTCCTTTCTTTTTGAGACTTAAACATCTTTTCCTAGAATTCAATGGCCCACTGAGACATTTCCTGTTTCATCAGCACTTCAGGAAAATCCTGTTATCACTCAGCTATCAGAGGCACTGTGACTTAGTCATTCATTCTATCTCATCCATTCAGATTATTTATTGAGCTCTGATCTATGCCAGTCCCTCTTAGCATTTCATTTCCAAGATGTCAGGTTTATTATTGTGTTTTGTTTGAAACTGAGTATATAAGAATGCCAGGAAGTTCATATTTTGAAGTACCCAATAGTGAACAAAATCTTTCTGTTTATGTGGCCCTTTGAACATCTATTCTTTGTGACAAATCCTGGAAGAAGATATAGCTCGTGTCAGGCAGAAACACACTAATTTTTTTTTTATTAATTGAACATAAATTTTTTTACAAGGTGTTGTGCAAAGAGGGTGCAGTTACATAGTAGGGCAGTGTGTACATTTCTTGTGATATCTTACAACCTGTTTTTCCATCCCTTGTCTAGGTCAGGTAGACACATATGCAATATACAATGTATCAAGCACATACACAGTGTTCACAGACTTGGTCTCTACTGTCTCTCCGTCTCCCTTTGTTAACAGTCATATATCAGGGAGATCATGCCCCTTTGTTTTCTGTGTTCTAGGCTTGTCTCACTCAACATTATTTGTTCGAGTTCTGACCATTTCCCTGCGAATAACAATATTTCACCATTCCTAATCACTATGTAGTATTCCATTGTGTATAAATACCATATTTTTTGGATCCATTCGTCTGTGGAGGGGCATCTGGGTTGTTTCCATATTTTGGCTATTGTGAATTGTGCCGCGATAAACATGGAAGTACAAAAGTCTTTTTGATATCTTGGGTTTTGCTGTTTAGGATAGATGCCTAGGAGTGGTATGGCTGGGTCATAGGGTAGGTCTATATTGAGCTTTTTGAGAAACCTCCATACTGTTCTCCAAAGTGGTTGTACTAATTTGCACTCCCACCAACAATGGAGAAGGGTTCCTCTTTCCCCACAGCCCCTCCAGCATTTGTTGTTTCCTGAGTTCAGAGTATAGGCCATTCTAACTGGGGTGAGGTGGTATCTCAGGGTTGTTTTTATTTGCATTTCCTTTACTAGCAGGGATGTTGAGCATTTCCTCATGTGTTTCTTTGCCATTTTTATATCTTCTCTTGTGAAGTCTCTCTTTAGCTCTTTTGCCCATTTCCTAATAGGTTTATTGGGCTTGGAGGGGCTTAGTTTTTTGAGTTCTCTGTAGATGACCGATATCAGGCCTTTGTCTGTTGCTGTGCTGGTAAATATCCTTTCCCATATCGTTGGCTGTCTTTCTATTTTGGTGGCTATAACCTTAGCTGTGCAGAAACTTTTTAATTTGTAGTAGTCCCATTTGTTGAGTCTTTCCCCTATTTGTTGTGCCCCTGGGACTCTATTCAGGAAGTTCCTTCCTGTGCCTATAAGTTCTAGTGTCTTTCCTACTCTGTCCTTCAGTAGTTTCAAGGATTCAGGTCTGATGTTGAGGTCCTTGATCCATTTTGAGTTGATCTTGGTGCATGGAGAAACACACTAATTTTTATAGGCATGTTTCTCAATGTATTTTATAAGCTAATATGATTCTTTTCGTTTTGTGTGCAGGACATTGAACATACTAGGGAGGAATTCTACCAACTGAGCTACACCCCAAGTCCAATTGCCACATTTTATTGAAAAATATTCTAAACTGTGCTAGGATGAGGCATGCTATCAAAATTTGGCACCTCTCAGTAAACGATGATAATATTAAGCTTACAGCCATGGCAATTTCAAGAGAGAATTCATTAGGCTGAATGTGAAACTACTAAGCAACAGGGTTTTATTTCTCAAAAATGGAAGGAATTTTCTGGCAGCCCTGTCGGTCCATTTGGATGCTGAAAAATGTCTATCCTAACACAGTTGTCTCTACTTCTCACCATATGTTTTAAGAGAGGATGACCTGACCAGGGTAGGCTCTGATAATGATAAAGCTTTGCAGCCAGGTGGGCAACCTCCTAGTGAGCCAGGGTGTGGGGTAGGAAGATGGCTGAAGGCCTGACCTTTGTATTTAAGGAGTGTAGACAACATGCCATTATAATACTCCATGGCCACAAGTGATTGGAATGCCCATGTCTTTTTTGCTAATTTAGTTTTGCTGTTTGGGATTCAACCCTAATAGCTCTTTTAGATAATGCTTATTTTTGAACCCAGCTACAGAAAGATTAGAAGGCAGATGGAAGGAGAACAATGGCTTGATAAATGAACAGAAAACCAACAGTGGATGTCCCCTTTAGTATCCTTACAAGAAATAAGTGAGAAGGGGTAGCTTCTATTTTTCATATAAGAAAACTAAAATTCAGAGAAGTAAACTCAGTTTTAACTCAGGTTAGTCTGATGTTTAGAATCATATCTTTCCCATTTTTTTGTTATTAGCTACAAAAGTCAATGTTGACTCCCTCTAATGACCTGTGAATATTCTAATAAATTTTGTCATGGAAAAATCCCAGCCCTTCTCAGAAGAAGGAAGCAGAATCATAAATTCAGCTCCTTTGTTGCAAAGGTGACATTGCATATGGTTTCAAATCTCTTGGAGAGGCAAGAAACCTCTTCTGAGCTTGCAGGTTTGGTTTTGAAGACTCCGGGGAAGGGAGTTGTGTCAAATCTACATGCCAAGGGACTGATTAGGACCAGGTGACTGTCAAGCTGTTTTCTATCGCTTTCTGACCTACCTGCTCCACTTACCATATCACTGGTGAAGCCAGTCAAGCAAGGCAAATAGGTAGTTTGTACATTCAGCTTTTTGTCTTCTACCTCTCTCCCAGTGGACAGACACTTATAGGTACAAAGTCATTTGAAATAATAAGAAAAAAGCCTGTGCCAGCCACTGAACTTTCATGGACTTCTTTATGTCTCTTTAAGAAAGCACGATTTCTTCAAAAGATCAATTGGAAGGCAGTGGTCATGAGTCCTGGCTCTTATACTTACTCACTCCAGGACCATACAGAGATTATTTCAATGTCTCTGTTTCCATGTCTATGAAATTTATAAAATGGAAAAATCTATAGAATAATCATCTATTCATTTTATGTGTACTGAGCATCTACCATTTGCCAGTTCTCGACTTGTCAAGTGGGCAACAAAGCACTGAACAAATTCAGCCAGGACTTTCTCTTCTCCCAGTGAAGCCTGCCAGCCTGCTCTTCTGTCATTGTGCAAAAATACCTAAGATAACTTAAAAGGAGAGAAGATTGAATCGGGAGTTGGGGGCTCATACCTGTCATCCTAGCTACTCAGGAGGCTGAGATCTGAAGATTGTGGGGTTTGAAGCCAGTCTGGCCAGAAAAAACTGTGAGTTTCTTATCTCAAATAAATCACTAGAAAACCGGATGTGGCTCTGTGGCTCAAAATGGAGAACACTAGCCTTGAGCAAAAGCATCTAAGGACTGTGCCCAGGTCCTGAATTCAAACCCCATGGCCAACAACAACAGAGAGAGGGAGAGGGAGAGGGAGAGGGAGAGAGAGAGAGAGAGAGAGAGAGAGAGAGAGAGAGAGAGAGAGAGAGAGAGAGAGAGAGATTTTGCTAATAGTTTCAGTCCATGGTCATGCACTATTGTTTGGGGGCCTATGATGAGGCAAACCATGATGGAATTCTTATTCTTGATGAAGTAAAGCTGCTCACTTCATGGCAGCCAGGAAGTAAAGAGAAAAAGGAAGGGGTAAGGGTTCCTTTCAGGCTAGAAGTTCCTTCATGTGCATGCCCCCATTCACCTAATTTCCTTTCATTAAAGACCCCCTTCTCAATAGTGTCCTAGGTGGATGACAAAGTCTTCAATATATGACTTCTGTGGGGTATTTTTAGGATTAAAACAATAACATAGGTAGATCATAAACATATGTACATATAACTTAATTTTAGGGTATGCCAAATGCCATACAAACAAGTAAGTAAGGGTAAGTCAAGGAAGGCTGGAATAGGAGATAGTCATGTCACAGAAAGTAGCCCTCAGAAGAGATAATATTCAGAGAAGATTAGAATAATGTGAATGGAAGGACACACTCAGATACCTGAGGCAGAAATATTTCAAGCAGAGGGACTGGGAACAAGCCAACTTATAGCCTAACAGGCACACTGAACTTATTGGACTGTGATGGGAGCAAATGGAATAAATACATATTAAATGAGCCCAACAGAACCACCTGATGAATGTTAGATTTCCATGCATCACAGACTGAGCTGAAATAATGATAAATCTCTATTTCAACTAAAGTCCTGAAATAATGCACAAATGCACAGCTCCTATCTCAGGAGAAAAAGGCCTTGTCTCACATTATTGATGACTTTTTTTTGTAAGAAAGTATTTGCTGCCACTGAGCTTGTATCTGACCTACAGGAATTAGAGGGTATACTAGCTGCCCCTCTTCTCAACATCCCTCACATTTGAAATAACATTTCATCTCTGTGCCATCAGTTCCTCCAGCTATTCCTCATCTGTATGGCTTCTAGAGTTCATTTGATCATTTCAGTGCAACACAATATGTTCAGTCTTTGAAAGAGACTGGAAAAAAATGGTGAGATGAACCTCTCTGAGCTTGAGCCTTCCCACTACAAAGCCCTTTCCCAAAGAATAACATATTCAGATAAGAGTGAAAGATGTCTGCTTTTCTTGGTGGGTACCTGTCCCTTTCTGCCATCTTAGGCATAACCTCAGCCCACACCAGTTTGAAAATATATCTTTGGTAATGGTTAAGAGAAGGAGAAATGCTTTTAGCTTCCTGAAGCCTGGGATGAAGAGGGAAGAAGGCAGAGGCATTGTAGTGGTGGTCAGTGGTGGGAGGTTCTTAACAGATGTGATTGCCTTGGTATTAACTGAGCATCATCGGCAGGATCAGCTGATGAGTCAGAGGCCTAGGTTCCATCTTATGTAAGACAGCCCACTATGTTCTGTCTTTTAGCCTCAGCCCACCACTCTATCCCAGTCAGCTGCCTTGGAAATGGCAACACAAACCTATCTCTGCCACTAGAAAATAACACCAAGGAGAGATCTTGCTGATTGAAGACACTTTGGATCACATTTTCTGTTCTTTCTTGGCATGACTTCTGAAACAAAAAGCAGGTATTATCACTTTGGACCACTGGCCTGCATTGAACCAATGCATTCAGTGGTGAATATTATGTTCCATATAACCTTTCCTTGACTCAATTACGGGACCAGCATTGACTTTGCGGATGGTGGGTAGACACAGGAGACAACAGTAGACAGTCTGGAGTTGATCTGGTGTGTTTGTTTCAGTTTTCACATTTAAAGCCAAACTCTTCCATCTTAAATTGAACGCAGGATGAGTGAGTGCAAGAACAATGGAAGCACCCACTCAGGCTGATCCAAGATGAAACAATAGCCACCTAATCACAACTTCACAGTGATTTATCTGCTCTTTTGTGCTGTCTGGTAAAGCAGCAACCCTACCAACCTTGGCATACTATTACTTAAAGAATCAATTGCGGGGCTGGGAATATGGCCTAGTGGCAAGAGAGCTCGCCTCGTATACATGAAGCCCTGGGTTCGATTCCCCAGCACCACATATATAGAAAACGGCCAGAAGTGGCGCTGTGGCTCAAGTGGCAGATTGCTAGCCTTGAGCAAAAAGGAAGCCAGGGACAGTGCTCAAGCCCTGAGTCCAAGCCCCAGGACTGGCCTAAAAAAAAAAAAAGAATCAATTGGTTGGGAACTGCCATGAAGTAGTTTCTCATTGGTTGATCTACTTGACTGACAGGTAGGCTGGGCAAGGCTAGAAGTCTTGTGTTGGCAGGTCCATTCTAGGACATCTGGTGATCTGACCTTGAAGCTGTACTGACTAGGCAAACTGCCATTTGGGGATCCTGATACCACAAGCCACACAAATTTGCAGATTCATTCTACTCAACTCAAAGCTTTTGCTTTCAGAAAGCTTTTTGCTTTTTTTTTTCTGTAGAAAATGTATCTGCAAAATGTTAGTGCCTTTTACAATTTGAAGATAGGATGTTTTGAAATTTTTAACACAGGGAGGTGGGAAATTACTATTCCTCGAGCCCTCTGTACCCAGCCAAAGTCCAGACATTCTTCAAAGGCAATCTCCCACAGAATGTATCCATAATAACTGATGTGCATGCTAATCTCTCTCTCCTCTGAGCTTCCAGAATTTCCCTTGTCTAGATCAGTGAATCTCAAACTTGAATGTGCTTGGAATCCCCTGGGGAAAATGCAGGTTGGGATTTAGCAGTCTGGAGTCTCTGACAGGCTTTCAAAGAACACACACTTTTGTGACTCAAGTCCAGTTTTACAATTAGAAAAAAGGCTTTAAAAAATTTTTTTTAGCTACTCAGGAGGCTGAGATTTGAGAATTGCAGTTTGAAACCAGCCTAGGCAGGGAAGTCCTTGAGACTTAACTTCCAAAAGCCAGAAGTGGTTAGAGTACCAGACCTGAGGGGGGGGGGGGGGGGAGCTCAGGGAAAAATGCCTAGGCCCTGAGATCAAGCCCAGCATCAAAACAAAATGAAACAAAAATAGCAGGTGTTTTATGACCTTAAACATTTTTCCAACAGTCTCTGAAGCTTTTCAAGGTCTTCCTTGAAAAACTCTTCCTTTGTTCCTTCCCCAGTACCCATCACAGTGCCATGTAAACAGATGGTGTTCAATAAATATTTTCAGGACAAATCAACTTCTATATGATAGAGTATTGACTTCCTGACTAATATGAGTCATGTATGATGTGTGCTAATTAATTGTTATCCCAATGAATAGAGGAAGAGACTGCCAGTATATAGGTGGCTAGCGAGAGATTTAAAAATCAAATTTAAGCGGGATTTTAAAACTCTGGCTGCTTCAGGTAAACAAGTGAGATAAAGATAAATGGAAATTCAGAGAGACAAGGTGTTTGGAATTAACTTGTATCTGATATGCAGCTGGATACTTTCTGTCATGAAGATTTTATTTTTAAATTGCACTGTCATGATAGCTTTACAAGTGAATTTGGAGATGTTTCTTGTCTTGGATATGTCATTAAAGCACATTTTCTCTGATCTGAGCTCTGAGTCTTGCTGTAGCTAGACTTAGGCTGGCTACAGAACCCTCACAGGGCTCTGGATTGAGAGAAAGCTCAAGTCTGCATCCTGGAGCTGTTTTTTGTAAAGAAAAAAAGGATGGTGAAAGGGGTAGGAAAGAAGGCGAATAGTGTTCTTTATAAGGCTCCGTGGGAAGCAATTCTGTGCTCCTTGAGACATGACTCACCCTCAGATGGTGGTTTTAACTGATTCTTTTCAGTGACCTCTACTTGTCCTCACATCTTACCACCCACCAATGCATATGGAAGTTCACCTTCTCTTGTTGCACAGCAGTTGGATTCAGTTCCTTTGACATACAACTTGACCCTGACCAAATGCACAGGACACAAGGTATTCATGGAAAGGCCTAGGCATCTCCTAACACTAGGAAGGAAAGCTATTGATGGCCGAAGAGTGAAATGTTTGGGAACAAACGTGAAAGCCTGGAGATCAAGGGAGATGCCTGCAAAGGCAGTAGGAAGAGCTTACTCTTTTGACTCAGGGTTAATGGCTGATACTCCATTGGGAGATGTCATTGTACATTGTCGTTATACAGCCTCCAGGTTCTTTACCTACCCTACGTAGCTATTTCACCAGATGGAAATACCTCTTCCTTTCACCCATCATTGTAGGTTAGGGAGTAAGTCAGACCTAGATTTTGGGAAGCCACTATTAACAGTACCATTGGTGTCAGACACTGTAGGAGGAATATTAGAGGGTTCGCTTGTTTCCTTTGAGACTTCCTTTGAGACTCTGAGTGGGCAAGCAGTGACTTGAAGGAAGAAAACAGGGATGTTTCTCTGATCTGAGCTCTCAACCTTGCTGCGCTAGAATCATGATGGCTATGGACCTCTCAGAGGGTTCAGGGTCAAAGGCAAGCCTCAAGACACTCACGGCAGGTGAAGGGAGTCTGCAACCTGGATCTGATTTCTGAGAGGCAAAAAAGGGGATAGGAAAACCCTAGGGATCCCTGACCCTGCTGGTATGCAGGGTATGTCCTGAGCAGCACCTCTCTCAAGTTACTGCACCCAGCAGTGGTTCCGCTGGCTGAAAAACTTTCCTGCGGAGTCCTGTACTCTTAAGTGCTAGTGGCTGCTCTATAGCTCCAACAAAGGTACCAGGCAGCCTCCTGTCTTTCTGCAGACACAAAATCTCTGCAGTGAGGACCTGGGCCAGCTCTGGGCTGGCTGCCAACAGCCTCTTGCAGACTGCGTCACAGCACAGACCTCTCCATTGCAGGCGAAGGGAGGAACAGACAAGCAAAGCCAAGCTGGAATGTCTCTCTGCGGTCACTTCATCTCTCCCTTTCCATGCCCTTCTCGGTTCTGTGTCATGTGGCCTGGGTTCCTCATTCCTTTTCTTTTCCTTTTCCCAATCCCTGCTTCCCATACTATGGCATTTTATGCCTATCCCCAAATATGTGTACCCAAGTTATTGGGCATGCTCCTGGAGCACTTCTAGAGAGAACAGGTTGGTTGGCATGGTGAACTATAGGCATTTTAATGGCTTTCAGTGTAAAATAGGAGAAGTATTTATACTCAGACAATCAATAGCACTTTCTTCAAGAGAAACTTCCTATGGTACAGAGACTGTGGGCTGTCTTTGGCATATTAAGTTCACCTCTCTTTCTCAATTCCTTATCAGTCAAATGGTCACACGGAATTCTTTTCTGTTTTTTAGAGTGTTCTATAAAGTACCCATTTCATAAACTTCAATGTAAATAGGAATTACTTGGGAATCTTGTTAAAATGAACTTGATTCTACAGATGGAAGGTGACAGTCTGTGGTTCTGAATTTCTAAGAAACTCCAAGGTTTAGGGGTGCTGAAGGTCTTGTGAATATTTTGTGTTGGGAGGGGCTCATAAATAAGACATGGACATGATGAAACACCAAGAAAATGGAGCATTTTGATTACTTTATGGATTTAATCGTCTAAAAATATTTTCATCATACGTTTATTTCAAATGAATGTCTTTTTTTTTTTTGTCAGTTGTGGAGTTTGAACTCAAGGGCTGGGTGCTGTCCCTGAGCAATTCTGCTCACGGCTAGCACTCTACCACTTTGAGCCACAGCTCCATGTTCTGTTTTCTGGTGATTGATTGGAGATAAGCGTCCCATGAACTTTCCTCCTGAAGCTGGCTTTGAACTGTGATCCTCAGATCTCAGCCTCCTGATAGGTAGGGTTACAAGCATGAGCCATCAGTGCCTGGCATGAATGTCATTATTTATAGCACCTCAGAGAGCTGTTAGAGGGAATATGCGAAATAAGTGAGGACTTAATATCATTTCTGTTGTTGCTGAATCCACCCATTCTTTTCTTCCTTTCTTTTTTCTCTTTCTCCCAGGGTGAATGGTGACTATGGCTGGTCATTTCCAAGGCCACAACATGGCCAAAGAGGTGTTGATTACAAGCCACTGAGAGAATGTATATGCTCCACAAAGTAAGACAAGAATCTTCATAGTAGCACATTTTATGAAACAAAAGATAGAAATAGTCTACATGCTCAATATCAGCAGGCTAGAATACATCATATTGCATTTGTACTACAGAATACTATAGAATGAACAAAAGGAAGTTATTGTTAGGACATGCACCCTCATGGATGCTTCTTATATCATCATTTGATGGATAGAGGGATTCTTTGAGCTTACCATTTCCAATCTAAATATCACAGAATTTGAGCCCCTTGTGAAGAAAATTTAATGTGTTTCACAACAAGGAGTGTCTCTCAAGGTAGAAATTGTGGTAATGATTTATCATCATATAACAGAATAAAGTAGAAAAAACTGGAAAAAACAGTGCAGAAACATTTCCCCATGCAGAAAATGGGAGTAAAGACTCCAAACTATGTCTCTTTATATACTTTCTGATCTGGGGGAACAATACATATGGTCTTGTCATTTAGCAATCTTTAATCATTAGTCAATAGTACAGTTTACTATTCTAAGACATGGAGATGGGACCTAGGCTCACAAGAACACAGGGGTAATAGGTGAGTTTTAGTACTTTCTTTTGCTAGACAAGTCTTTTTATTGCTCTGTCTCTTTACCCACTCACAAAAAGGATTTAGCTTCTTAATATTGCGAAGGCAAATGTAGTCAGTCCCCTTTATGTCTCCTTATCCCTGTCATTTGAAATAGTGATCTGGGTGAGGCTTGCGTTTTTGTTGTTTTAGCTTACTTCCTGGCTCTAATGCATGAGTCTGACCATTTTAATATTTCGTAGTTTTAATTTCACTTTTTTCCTCTTCTTTCCAGCCTCCTTTATATAGGAATCTAATAGGCAAAACCACCACCAGGAAAAGTGGGCTGTTGTGAAGCACTGGTGGCTCACACTCGTAATCCTAGCTACTCAGGAGGCTGAGATCTTAGGATTACGGTTCGAAGCCAGCCACGGCAGGAGTCTCTGAGGCTCTTAGCCCTGATTAATCACCAGAACACCAGAAGTAGAGCCTTAGCCCTGAGCAAAAAGAGCTTAAGGGCAGCGCCAAGGTGCTGAGTTCAAGCCCTACCACTGATTGACAAAAATGAAACAAAACAAAGATTAAAAAAAGGAAAGAAAAAAAGAAAAAGCAGGCTGTATGAGCACAATTCCAATTATATAAAGTTCAGTGCCTGGGAAAGCTGACTTATGGTAACTGGGGGGACCTCTGGAAAAGAAAGGCTACTGAAGAGGAATAGGCATGAGGGAGCCTTCTAAGCTCTGGAAAGCTACCTCATGTCACACAAAGCTTATATCACCAATGTTGTGAGCTAGATGTATGAAATCTGTCTAGTTTACTATAACATTACACTCTAAAAAGAAAAAAAATAAAGGTACATAAAAGAGACTGTTCTAATTTTTACCCCTCAATTTCATATTTCTGTTATTGTCCTCCATCTTTCATAAAATGGAAGCCTGGATTAGACCCATCAGGCAGCTTCCTTGATTTTGCTCCCTGCCAGCTCTCAGGTACTTTTTCTGGACCACATGACAAAAATAGAACTGCCTTCTCATCCCTTCCTCTCCCTGTGACTCTACAGTAGCCTCAGGCTGTGCTGTTTGCTGTTCACAGGGCCCCCCTCTGGGCTCTAAGCCTGCCTTGAATTGGCACTGTGTTCTCTGGCCCTGGAAGCCTCTTTCTTCTCCATGGACCCATTTCTGCAAGTCCATAGTTAGGCATGCAGAGATGTTTGTACTTTAATACTTCTTTCTCATATTGGGATTTCTCCAAGAAGGTCTTATGGTTGAGTGGCATCCATTAACTGTCAAAATAATGGTGCCTAATATGTCACCACAAACTAGCTGTTATTGAATAACCAGTTATTAATTCTCCAAGATGCTGGTCTGCTACAAGGTCCATCTACCCTGGGCTTCACTAAGATGTCCTTCCCTACATGTTTGGTAGGAAGCTGGCTGCTCTCTGGAGAATAATGTGACAAGGTCACATGCATGTTACTTCCCAGCAGGTTAATCTGGGCATGGTCACATTGTTGTGCCAGGTCGCGAGACGACCACCAAGAAGGCCACCAAGACTCACGTTCTGAAATGCAAAAGCAAGGCAAGGCTTTATTCAAGCGAGCTGCAACTCGGGCCTCGTCCTACCCACTGACACAGCGGAGGTTAGGAGGGAGCCCCGAGCTGTGATTACACAGGGCTTATAAAGGCAAAAACAAAGTTACAGCAATCAGGTGTTCAAGCAAGCAAGATTAGGACACAGGTACAAATCTGATTGGCTCAGGGCTCGAGGCATTCTGGGGGCAGTTAGAGTTAAGCATTCCCAGTGGTTAGAGTTCTCTACTGGCTGGGCCCTAATAAGCTTGTCCTGGGTTTGCTCACAGAGCCTGCTTATCTCAGGTTCACGTGGTAAAGTGGGGTTTGCGTGTTAAAGTGGGGCCTGACTTCAAAGTCTGGCACTTCATTTCCCCCTTTTCTCTTTGGTACCTTGGGAGCCAGTCATGGCTCCATTCTGTCCATTTCAATGGCTGCATGTCTAGGGGATGATATAGAGATAAGGCATGGGTCAATAGGGCCCCAAGTAGTAACCAAAGGGCCTGTCACCATTTCTCACAAGTACAGTCTCTGTACCTCTGTTTTGCATGCCTCTAGTTTATCCTGCCTCATCTTCCCAAAAACAACTCTGGTCCCTCGGTTTTAAAGGGGGGCTGATGGGTGAAGATCATCCATCTTCTGTAACTTCTTCAGGCTGACTCAGGGGCGTTGACCTTACCTAGCCAGGAACCTATAACCTTAGTCTACTTTACCAAGGGACTGCACACATCAAACTGGACAGGACTCCTGCTCATCATACTCGGGAAGTTTGGAGTGTCGGAGCAAGTCCTGCATTCTTCGGGTTCCCATGTGAGAAGCTCGGTGGATTCTCTTAAGGATCCCCTTACCCAGCCCTTGTGGCAAGATAAATTTCCCTTCACAAGTTTTCCACCAGTCATTGTTTCCTTCTCTGTTCAGGGTTTTGTGGGCCATGGCATTTTTCTTTATCCACTCCAAGTCTTCTTGGGAATACTGGGGCACAGGAGGCAAAGCTTATGGCCCTGGGTCTACTAGAGTCAATACCTCTGTTCATATAGAAGCTTGACCATCTCAGCAAACCCAGGTATCCACAGCCGGCAAAAGCCTGCTGTTGCTTTTCCCAGGAACTCTGACTTGTCTGGCTGATTTAGGCACAGGGATTTTCAGCACAGTCTCTTTACGTGCATCTGACAGCCAATGCTTGCCCTCTCTTAATATGAAGCCCAGATAGGTGACTTCAGGTTTACAGATTTGTGCCTTTTAACATTCTAGTTTGTAAAAGCTTTTTCCTGACTGGCTGGGGAACTGATCTCTGATGACCTTTGCAGGCCTTTAACAGATCTCAATAAGGACACAATCTCAGGTCTACAAGCTTTCTTTCCTGAACAGATGTATCAGCTTAAAATTCTCATTGCCAGTCAGGGCTTTGAGTAGATGCGGAGGTTGGGATTTTAAACTATCCTCTCATTTGACAAACTTACCCTTATTACCCACTATCACAGATGACTGGCAAGTTCCTGCTGAGTAGACAGACATGGGCATTAGAAAGGCATGCTTACGAACTATTCTTCTAGGACTTCCCAGCTTTGATTAACTTTTGAAAGGCCAACCAGGAGTGACTCTAGGATCTGACACCATCTCTGCCATCCAAGCAGTGGCTTACTGCCTCAGGATGCTCCATCATTTTTGTCCCAGGAGGAGTGACTTTCCACTGGACTTGGACTCAGGGCCTGAGCGCTGTCCCCCAGCTCTCCAGCTCAAGACTAGCACCCTACCACTTTGAGCTCCACACAACTCTGTTCCCAGCAGTCTGCTGGCTGATTAGAGACAAGTCTCTCACAGGGACCTTTCTCTTCCCGGGCTGGCTGCGAACCGCAGATTTCAGATCAGTGAGTCTTACAAGAGGCCATTTTACTCCAATTAAAGGCCAAACAGGGTGGTCCACACAGAAGTAGTTTTTAAGCATGCTCTTACCTGGAACTTATTAAGGGCCAGTATTAGATCTTGATAAACTTGTAGGAATCACCTGTGCTTCTCTGTGGGCCTGCTGGAAACTGTTACAAAAAACCTATAAAGAAGCTGGAATGGCAATTAAACATTTTGGTAGCCATAATTCTCCTTTTCTCATTTTGCAATAATTATTTAGGACAATTTTACTTCCAAATTTCTTATCTAGAAATGTATTCTTGATTTCCAAAGCCTTTTTAACACTAACACAACACTTTAGCTTTTATCTGCACTGGAAAAACTGAAGCTCACAGGCATTCTGAAACCAGGTGCCACACTTTGCCTACGGGCTGCTTGTTTCAAAAGAGCCTCTTTTTTTTTTTTTCTTCAGTCCCAGTTACTGCATGGCATGAAGACCTTTGAACTCAAATGACAATTTTTCCTTAATTCAAGAATTACAGGGCTGGGGATATAGCCTAGTGGCAAGAGTGCCTGCCTCGGATACATGAGGCCCTAGGTTCGATTCCCCAGCACCACATATACAGAAAACGGCCAGAAGCGGCGCTGTGGCTCAAGTGGCAGAGTGCTAGCCTTGAGCGGGAAGAAGCCAGGGACAGTGCTCAGGCCCTGAGTCCAAGGCTCAGGACTGGCCAAAAAAAAAAAAAAAAAAAAAAAGAATTACAATTAGGGGCTGGGGATATGGCCTAGTGGCAAGAGTGCCTGCTTCATATACATGAGGCCCTGGGTTCGATTCCCCAGCACCACATATACAGAAAATGGCCAGAAGTGGTGCTGTGGCTCAAGTGGCAGAGTGCTAGCTTTGAGCAAAAAGAAGCCAGGGGCAGTGTTCAGGCCCTGAGTCCAAGCCCCAGGACTGGCAAAAAAAAAAAAAAAAAAAAAAAAAAAAAAAAAAAAAAAAAGAAAAGAAAAGAAAAAAAGAATTACAATTAGAAATACTTATCCATTCAGGTTTCCAATATGTTAGTGAGAAACATTGGCCCATTTTGCCATTTCTTCCTACATACATAGAGTTAATGAGAGTTTACTTCTATCCTCATTAGTTTTATATATATATATATATATATATATATATCCTTTTAAATCCAAATTTCTGACACTTAGCTCTGATTAAACATTTTTTAACTATAGTTTCTCTTTAAAACAATACAATAATCCTTTAAAGTATTTGGTAATGCCCAAACTTGATGACCATTTGAATTTAAACTTAAACTCACTCAATTTTACATCATACTAACAGTCTTCTTTTTTTTTTTTTTTTTTTTTTTTGGCCAGTCCTGGGCCTTGGACTCAGGGCCTGAGCACTGTCCCTGGCTTCTTCCCGCTCAAGGCTAGCACTCTGCCACTTGAGCCACAGCGCCGCTTCTGGCCGTTTTCTGTATATGTGGTGCTGGGGAATCGAACCTAGGGCCTCATGTATCCGAGGCAGGCACTCTTGCCACTAGGCTATATCCCCAGCCCCATACTAACAGTCTTGAACATGTTCACACTCACACATGCACACACACATACATATTCAAAAGATCTTAAAGTGCACAATATAAACATCAGCCATACATTTTCCAGTGGCAAGAGATATTTTTGCCAATCTTACTCCTGCAACACACATTTTAAGACAAAACCTTTAATATATGATTTTAGCATTCTCCAGCCTCATTTTCCAGGGCTTGATAGTTTTAGTAAAACATTTTTAGTCTTAGTAAAACATCTTAGCACACAAAATAATTTTCTGCTTAAGAAGGCTGGGTGGGGGTCCCCCCAGAGTTCTTTTTGTGGACACTCACACTGATTGTGAGCTGTTGCCTGTATGTCTCATGCAGGTATGACACAAAAGAGACTGTCAGACTTATTAACACAGAGACAACAGCGCTGCACGGTGTGGTCACTCTCTGCCACCTGCGGATGGCTTGGGCTGGCCCCGTGTCTGCCCCTGTCAGTGGCGGCTGTGGGTCAGGACTCGGGGCCGATGCCTCTGTGCCCTGGGCTGCCCGTGCCAGGACTGGTCGGGACCCTCCAGAGTAGAGGGCACAGCTGAAACATTTTAAGAAAGTCCGAACCCAAGCTGGAGTGTTCCTGTCAACTAGTTCCCTCCAGGTGTCTGAGCTATCTCTGTGACCTCCCTCCAGTGAGCTAGGGTCAAATCTAGGGGGCTAGATGGAGGTCCCCAAGATAGAACGTTACCCATAGCTCTGATCAGATGTTTAGTTCAAAAGGCTACAAAAAACAAACAATACAACACACAGGCCTGAGAATAAGAAAAGTTATGAGTTGGAGATCTCCTAAACTGGCCCACAAGCCTCCTCCTGCTAAGCAGCAGGAGCAGACCTAAGTTGTCCCAACCTCCCACAAGGGTACAGGAGGAGTGGACCCAAGTGGACTCAGGTAAGAGTGGAGAGTCTCCTAGGTTGGCTCAAAAGCCTCCTCCTGCTAAGCAGCAGGAGGAGACCTAAGTTGGCCCAACCTCCCGCAAGGGTGCAGGAGGAGTGGACCCAAGTGGACTCAGAGTCTGGGGCGTCCCCCAGTCTCCTACGGGATTGCCGAGTAAGCACGTCTGCTTCGACAACCCCTTAAAGAACCCCTTTAAGAAATAAGCAAAAGCAAAAGCAAAACAGACAAACAAACAAATTACAGGACAATACAAATAAACAAATGAACAGCGCTGTTTCCTTACCTTCGGAGTCTGGGGTCTCGGGGGGGGGGGTCTCTGGGGCGATCCCAGACGAGCCCCCAAATGTTGTGCCAAGTCGCTAGACGACCACCAAGAAGGCCACCAAGACTCAGACGTTCTGAAATGCAAAAGCAAGGCAAGGCTTTATTCAAGCGAGCTGCAACTCGGGCCTCGTCCTACCCACCGACACAGCGGAGGTTAGGAGGGAGCCCCGAGCTGTGATTACACAGGGCTTATAAAGGCAAAAACAAAGTTACAGCAATCAGGTGTTCAAGCAAGCAAGATTAGGACACAGGTACAAATCTGATTGGCTCAGGGCTCGAGGCATTCTGGGGGCAGTTAGAGTTAAGCATTCCCAGTGGTTAGAGTTCTCTACTGGCTGGGCCCTAATAAGCTTGTCCTGGGTTTGCTTACAGGGCCTTCTTATCTCAGGTTCACGTGGTAAAGTGGGGTTTGCGTGTTAAAGTGGGGCCTGACTTCAAAGTCTGGCACTTCAACGTGGTATTGGCTAAGGGCTTTGGAGAGAAAAAAATGTTGATCAAAATTTAATTTTAGAGCTGGGCACTGGTAGCTCACCTCTGTAATCCTAGCTACTTAAGACATTATGATCTAAGAACTGTGGTTCAAAGTCAGCCCAGGCAGGAAAGTCCACAAGAGTCTTATCTCTAATTAACCACTAGAAAACTAGAAGTGGTGTTGTGGCTCAAGTAGTAGAGTGCTAGCCTTGAGCAAAAGAGCTCGGGGACAGCAACTTGGCCCTGAATTCAAGTCCTATGACTGACAAAAAACATAACAATAATTTTACTGGCTTCTCCTTTATCTTTTCTGTGCTATTTATGAATTTAAGAGGCAAAAATGACCAGCAGAGAAAGCCAGATGTATGAGCTTCTAAAAGGTCAGGTTTGCGGTAGAGAAAGTAAGGAACTGTTAGGTAAATAGGAATAAAAAAATGGCAGACCCTAACACATGGCAGAGTATGTTTTCCATCATGGTGTTTCTTGTTCCCATAGTGCTTCTGGCTCTTGCTCAAATGTTTCTTCTTCCCATAATTCTCTGGGTGCCTGTTCAACCAATCGAAAGAGCCAGGGTAGTTAATGCATAAGCCATGAAGCAATCAGTATAAAGTTCATGGGAGGAGATATGGGAGGACCTTTGTTCTACAAAATTGCTCTCCAAGAAGAGTACATTGGACTCCTCTCCAAATGCATAAAAAGTCTTGTGACTTTCTTTTATGACTTTTCAAATAAACTTAATTTGTTTACCTTAAACACTTCCCCGTTAATGGGAAGAGAAATGCATCTGTTCTCTTAGACAGCAACATTTGGTATTGGCAAACTTACTTTCTGGCACATTCTGTGGGTCAAGATAAGTCAGAGGCCAGATTCAAGGGGTGAGGGAACATGGCTTACAACAGAATTGGCAGAACTGCAAAATCACATTGCAAAAAATGTGCCTACAGAGAGAGCTAGAAAATCAGGACCAGTATTCAGTCTATTTGTGTTTAGGCATCAAGATGATATTGAGAACTAGGCCTGTTCCTTCTGCAGCGTGTGTGTGTGTGTGTGTGTGTGTGTGTGTGTGTGTGTGCTGTGGGGGTAGCAGCTGCTGTGTAGGGCTCCTGGGCTGCATAATGACACTAAACCTATATAACCAGTCAGACCTGCCCTTCAGCCTTCTTTCATGTATTATTTCTTTAGGGATTAGTGGTCTGTTTTAATCCTGCATGATCAAACAAATGTGTGGTAGTGAGGGGGAATACACAACAGGAGTTATCTTAAATATTTCTGCTTATGCAAGTGTTTAATGTCAGATTTCCTAGTAGAGCCTGAAATAGGGATTTTTGTTGAGTGATTGGTGGAGAGAAGGTTCTCAGAAGCAGGGAGCTGGATTGAGTATGGGTGTAATTTTCCTCTTGGAGACAAGGGGGCTTTTGTGCTTCTATGGTAGTTTACCATTGTCTGTGGCTGTGTGGCTCAGGGCCAACACAGTATTTCTATTGCTGTAATTCCTGTCAACCTGGGGAACTTTCCCCAAGCAGAATATAGTTGGATTTTTTTTTACCATCCAATACTTAGAGCAGCTGAGAAATGGACATGTAGCTCAGAAACTGGTCTGATCTGGACCCCAAGTGAATCTACAACAGAGAGGCACCATGTAGAAAATGAATTCTGAACCTCAAAGGAAGTCCGGAGAAAATGTAGAGGAGGCCCAATTCCTGTCACTAAATGTTTGATGAGTTGAGATGTCATGTAGAGAACTTTGTTCTGTGGCTAGACCTGGGATCTATAATTGGCTTCTCAGAGAAGCAGATTTGGGCTTAAAATAAGGGAGAACTTGCACATTTCCAAAATGTGAAAAGCAAAGAGCCTGATCTGGGAGTTTGAGTTTCCCAATCCAAAATGTGAAAAAAAAACAACTAGACGCCATTTTTTTTGTGGACAAATGGTATTATACAGTGAGAAAACAGAGAAGCCACAACTTGGGAGGTCAAATTGTGAGTCTTTATTAGAAGGCCATCGAATGTGGGCAGATTCTTGTCACAAAGACCTGCAGTCCCTTGAATGTACTCAACACTGTCTGAAAACTGAGCCATGTGAGCCAGAGAGGAAAGACAAAGCAGAGAAACAATACCAACAAACCAAATCAGCTCCAATGGAGAGCTGAAGTGGGATGCCATGGTGACCAGAGGGGAGCCAGGAGACAAGACACCAACACAGAGACATGTGGCATGGCACAATGGTCCCGGCCTAAATAGGCAGGTTCACAGGGATCTGGAGAGTTCACCACCCAAGACTGGCAGGTCTACTAACCTATTGTTCAAGTCCTTGCTCCTTCTAGGAATTCAGGCACATCCAATCATCTGGGAGGTGGGACTTCACTTCCTCCACCATGAAGACAAGATAGGACCAATTAAACTCAATACCCTATCATCTACTACATGGCTAAGATGGTGCCAATTAAGTTCAGCATCCCTACTTCAATGGTACAAAACAATGGTTAGGTTCCTCAAATAAGAGAAATGGTGTTGAGGCTCTTACATCATTGAGCCCTTGATAATCGGCCTATAGAAAAAAAATGAGGTTTGCGAAGCAGACATTTAAGGGCAAATACACTGCTACTGTCATAGAGCATTGGCCACAATTCTTTCTTCACAGTCTGCGGGGCCTGGTGTATCTGCACTACCACATACAAAGGAGATATAATAGATCCTAAGAAGAATCACTATGTATTAAAATCTCTTCCATACAGAAAGCAGCAGTGTCCAATAGTGGCTTCAAATCTTACATTGAATCATATATGTGGGTTTTCCCTTAGTTCTATGACTCTGTTTACCCAAGGAAAAAGACAGATTTTATCTCTAGTCTGCTACCCAGCTATTCAAATTTATAAAGTGAATGGGAAATTATTTCAGTATCAGAGAGAAACCATCCATGGTTGCTCGAATAGCTTCATGGGATCTGACCTTCTTTGAAGGAAACAAAGTATTTCCTAGGATCCAGAGTCTCCTGGATTTGTAGTGGGTTTCAGGAGAATGACTTCCTTTTGCTGTATCTATCTGCCAGGACCATCTCCTCTGCAATTTGTTTGAGAGGAGAGTTTTTCTCTTGCCCAATACCATTGCGTTTGGAGGGAACTCAAGGTTACTGTCTTGGCATTCCTCTTTTGAAGACTCTTTCATACCATGGACCAATAATTGCTGAATTTCCAAAAGAGCCAGGGGAGATTAATATTCTACAAAAGCCAATTTATGGCCAGTCACTTCTGAGAAGGTGGCCTGCCTGAGTCACGCTCTGACTCATACTCACTCCAGAATATTCAATGGCACTTCACTTTAAATACAGATATCTTATGGACAAACTCAAAGGTCCTCCTTCCAAATGTAGCAAGGAATCATGAGGCTAGATAGGCAAAAAAGCAAATATAGGCTATTTATAGAGCAACCAGAAGCAATGTCCCAATTTGAGACTGTCTCAAGTTATCACCTGAGATTCTACTAACCTTTTACTTTTAACCCTCTCATAGGATCAGAAGATCAAATGAGTTAATGAGAAAGACCTTGAATAATATCTGACACATGCTAGCTTTGTTTTCTTTTATTCTTTTTCTTGATCCCATCTTTTAGTTTGGTTGACTAAATAGTCAACCAGAATAGTCTTCAAATCCTCCACTGTTTTCACATCCTTCCTCTGGCATGTTTGAGCCACCTCTACTTGCACTCATTGACCCCAAAGGGTAATAAAATAAGCTGGAACTGATAGGGAAGGGTGTTTTTAGGTGTGTACAGATGGCCCATTTGATCAGGAATTTGTCTGATTATGTGGCCTGAACAATATATGTTAATAGATGCCAGGATATTGAAATGTTTTATTTCCAAGCATCAGGCCTGCAGGCTAGGTAAAGCCAGGACAGGGGGCAATATAATGAAATCAAGAATTCAATGTACATCCTACAAAATTAAGAAAAGTAGGGGAAGAAGTGGAATCAGGAAGGATGGGTGAGAATGTTGAAAGGGGTGGCCTTGATAAGGATGCATTAAATTCATAAACTGCTACAAATTACATCTCCTTAAAGATAATAAAATAAAATATAAAAAGTTCCTACCAGCTAATATAATCATAAAAATGTTTAAAAAATAGAAGATTTGTTATAAATATTTCTCACTGTCAAACTAAAGCAATTGCATTTATCTGTTTAGTAAAATTCAAAATTCTGAATAAAATCTATCCTAGTTTCCTGGTTTAAAGTTTTTCATCAAAGCAAAATAACACAAGGTTTACAAATTCTCGAGTTATTTTCTTTGGCCACATCACAGTCTTATTTCTATGTTCATAATAGTTTCAATCAAGGCCTCTTTCTCCTTAAATTGTCATTGAGTTGCTAAGGAGACTTACAATTTCCTTCACATTTATCTGAAATTGAATGGTCAATTAAAATACACACTATTCCCTAATTAGACTGGACTTCTTAGAGATTTTTCAAAAAGTATTTAAGGAGGTATTTAAATAAATGATGCTTGAATGTTTAAAAGCCCCATGATTCTTTTAAGGGTCCAATTTAATTGAGGCATTAGCCCATGCAGTATGGAAGGTAGCAAAGAGTAGAGCCAAGTGCTAGGGTATTAAGGGATAGGACAAAATCATAAAGTAAGAGTGTTGGGGCTTAATGGAGACTAAGAGAATTATGGCAGCTTATGATCCTGCATTTTAGCATCTCCTTAGAACAGAATGGAAGGGAAGTTCAACATAAGGTCTGGGAAAATATACAAGGCAGAGTGCCAGATTGATAAGAATGTGTAGCCTAACAATGTCTTTCCAAGGCCTATGCAAATCTCAAGTAACAGGAGAGAGAACCTCCTCACTCTATGCTGCATACAATTTCAGAGTCATTTTGGGAATTCAGAGTGGACAAGAATAACTCATAGTCACTGAGATTGCATTGTTGTAAGGTAAATTATCAGAGAAGCCACATTTTGAAGGATTGAATTGTGGAGTCTTTATTAGAATACTAGTAGTCTGTAAGCAGCCAGTTGTTACAAAGGCCTGCAGCCTGCAAATACCCTAACACTGTTAGGAAACAGGCCAGAGAATAAAGACAGAACAAAAACAATACCAACAAACCAATTCAGCTCCAATGTAATGCTCAAGTGGGATGCATGGTGACCAGAGACAAGTGAGAAGACACAGGATGCAAACACAGAGCCATGTGGCATGGCATAATGGTGACTGAGCTGGTCTGCACCTAAATAGGATCAGGTCAGGGGGCAGGGTCACAGGAAGCTCCCAGTCTCAGGTGCTGGACTGACAGGTTCAGTGGGCCAAGACCCCCCCCCCCCCCCCCGTCTCCAGGGATTCAGGCACACTCATCACCTGGGGGTGAGGCTTCTCTTCCTCCACCATGAAAACAAGATGCCAGACCCTATAATTCACCATGTGGCCAAGATGGCACCAGCCAGACCTGACCTCCTTACTTCAACATCTTCCTTGATGCAAGTGAAACAACCTCAATTCTTTTCCTTTTGAAGATTAAAGTACTGTGCCATATTTTTAAGCATGAGAATTTTCAGAAGTAAGCTGACAACTTAAGTTAAAAAAATCTTCCTTCCTTTTGATCTCTGTATTCTCTATAAAGATACTAGAATTGAGCAGACATGAGTAAGTCGCATAATCACTGGCAGCAATAAGAACAGATGATGGAGGTAAGGTCAGAGTGGTGAAAATTCTTCCACTTACATATAAGAAGGATATTCTAGGTTGCATGCATTAAGACAGACTCTGGAACGCAGGGGTAAATGGAAAAACACTTTACCTCACCAGAAGTGATATAGTATAAATGAAGGCATAGTCCTAGCTCTTCTGTTTATTGTTAGCTGAGAGAGGTTATTTATCCATTCTGTAATTCAATTTTATTCTTTGTAAATGGTGATTGTAATAGAATATCCTGCAATATTATGGAGATGGTTAAATAAGCTAATATATTCCTAGTGCTCAAAACAGTGCTTAGCCTAGGGTTAATACTTAGGAAACATCATCATCATTATCATTATCCTTATCACATGGAACTATGTCAGGTGTCAAGGATCTAATTATGACTGTACTATTTTCTTTTTTTGGCCAGTCCTGGGCCTTGGACTCAGGGCCTGAACACTTTCCCTGGCTTCTTCCCGCTCAAGGCCAGCACTCTGCCACCTGAGCCACAGCGCCCCTTCTGGCCGTTTTCCATGTATGTGGTGCTGGGGAATCGAACCAAGAGCTTCATGTGTAGGAGGCAAGCACTCTTGCCACTAGGCCATATTCCCAGCCCAACTACTATTTTCTTTTAAAAAGCAAAAGAGACTAGGTCAACTGGGCAAAAAATTAGCTATTTCAAACTATGCTTTTAGCAACAGAAGGAAGTTTTAACAGAAGGAAGTTTAAGATTGAAGAAAATTTTGTGTTTTAGATTTTTTTCATTACTTAAATCAATGTACAGCAACACATTTGTGAGTTTTCCTTATAAAATAGTCCAGGAAAGATCCAGTTTCAGGAATATAGTATGTGGATAATGAGTATAAGGACATTAGGATTTACCTTTTTTCCTGTCTCCTCTAAGCATTGCTCCCTCTCTTTCTACTCCATTACCAGGATCCTTTGGCTTTTCTTTCCCTTCATTGGCTTCCAAACAGCAGTCAAAGAAGTATCCTTCTAAATTCCAAAATAATAAGAATGTGCACATTGACCACAATTGTGCCAGACCCACCCCAGTCATTATGGCTGGAGCAATATGTCACACTGATTAGCACTTTTGACCACATGGTTCACCCCTGAGGTTGAAAAGATGCCATGCCCTTGAGAGCAAAGAAAGGGAAAAAGTATATCTACTAGGCCTGCTCTCCACTCTACCTCCTTGGCAGTCCTGACTCAAAATCCCGAGTATTCCTAGCTCAAAACTCAGCAACTTTCCAAGGTCATGGCTCTTATCAAAATAATCACTATGGTAGAAGTCTGGGGCCTGAGCAGTCTCTTGAGGCAGTTAATACTGAGTCTCCCTCAAATAACAACAGAGATATATCTACCAAGTCAGGTTGTTCTGTGAGCCAATGCTTTGTCTCTTGTATGGTTATATGTGATGCTTGTCGTGGATGCATATCTAGTAGTGGGCAAGAAAATCATTTGGCTTGACTTTCTCCTTTGTACTATGTGTCATATATCTCCTGATCTACTTGTTAATTGTAGTTATTTAAAACAGCAACAATTTAATTAGTATCTCTCCTAGGCATATCTGGCAGGAGGCTCTCTGTGGTTACAGGGCTAATGCCATTTTGAAGCTTTCATTACTCACATGTTTTGGCTAGGAAAAGTTAAATGGCTAAAATGGCTAGGGCTTTTTGGTTCTCTCTCTCGTTTTCTCCCTGTGTCTCTCAGTGGCATCTCTGCATAGTATCTCCAACAAGACAGACTCAGAATAATTAAGTTAATTACATGGCAGTTCAAGATTCCCAGGTGTGAGGATTCCAGGAAAAAGGGAAGAAGCAGCATACCTTTTATCAGACTCAGTTCTGTAAATCTCAGTGTCAGTTCTACTGCACTTGGCCAGTCAAGGCAATACTAAAGGTACATAGGTTGGAAACTCAGATCTCCTCTCAGATGACAGAGTGTCAAGGCGTATGCTACCCCTTTCAAATTATTATATCTTCTAAGGAGAATTTTTGTGCCAACCTACTGAACAGGGCACACTTTTTAAGGTCTCTTATAAACCATGGTACACACCACCATTTTGCATCACATTTTGAAGACTATTCTTGGTCACACTGCTCTGATTCTGTCTTGCTCTTGATGGGAACTATACATTCAGGAGGTGAGATTATCAGGGAGTATCAAGAAGAGTGGTTTCTTGGATATCACATACAAATAAAAGAGTCTCCAATTGGCTACACTGACCTATTTTGAGTACCTATAATTCCTTTTAACACTTGTGAAAATATTACAATTCTTCACTGTGATATATCTTAGGCTTTTGCCATGGAATATAGCTACTATCGAGACACACGTTCTGTATCATCTACTTAGGCACCACAGTGAGGCACCCTGAAAGATTGTGATGAAATCTGATGCTATTACCCGGAGTGTGAGCATTCTCAGGCAAAAGATGATTCAGTCTTTAAGGTGAGCTGAAGTGTTCATTGCAAATGGTGGCATGTCTTCTTATGCTCATCAAAAGGGGAAAATACATACCAACATTTAAATGAACCAAAGCTGAGGGTTGTGTTTTCTAGTGACAGACCCAAGGTCTGTGGTGATTACCACGTGACTAAAATCAGATGCCAGGGCAGAAATAGGATGGGAATTCTCCTTACATGATCTTCCAGAAATAGTGGATTAGGAAATTCTACTTCTCGCATATTGGCAAGGGTGATTAAGGAAGGTGATTGCATTAGGTGAAAGTGTGAAAGTATTTTAAAAACATGGAAATTGTGTCCTCATTTTAAGTTTTGACATCAAGCTCAGGTATTACTCTACAGCTTTTGTAGTGATTGCTTCTTTTCATCTTGCAGCAATGATTGACTATTATTTGACAGAGAAGAAATTTAATGAATGCAAAATTGAAGTGATTTGCTTGGTCATAAAGCTCTGACTTGTTAGAACCAAGTTTGAAACCCAGGTTCTAATGTTGTCCTACTGATGTTTTTAACTCATGAGTCTCATGCATATGGTCTTATAAATCAAACCAAGAAGGATGCAGCAGGACTGAAATGGGTAGTATATTTTTTCTTTGACCCTCTGTATGGCTTCCTCTAGAGCCCTAATTTCTTTAGGGCTCTAGATGAGATAGGCTGGAAAAAGTTTTTCTGGACTATGTTAAAGAGTTACTTTTAGGACTGGAGGCATAGCTCCAGTGGTAGAGCACTTGTTTAGCAAGCATAAGGCCCTATGTTCTCCCTAGTACTGCTAAATACATAAGTGAACAAATAGCAATATAAATAAATAAAATGTTAATTTCATATAGTAGCAAGCACAGGAATAAGGAAATAATGGGGAATGATGGTATTGATTTTCCAAGAGATTTTTTTTTGTGTGTCAGTCATGGGGCTTGAACTCAGGGCCTGGGTGCTTCCGTAAGCTCTTCTAGAACTCTTCCACTTTGAACCACAGCTCCATTTCCAGTATTCTGGTGGTTACTTGGAGATAAGAATCTCATAGACTTTCCTACCCAGGCTGGCTTTGAACTGCGATTCTCAGACCTCAATCTCTTGAGTTGCTACCAGTGCCTGACTTCCAAGAAATTTTTACAGGTAGCAGCAAGCAATTGGATTTAACTTCTGCCCTATGGGCTGTCAAAGACAATAGAAAAATACCAAAGTTCATTATTGCCTTGGCTTCCTGAGGCTTGCAGGATACAGAGGAACTGGAAAATGTGGACGAGTGTGTCTACAGAAAGGCTTTGAAAGCGGGATTAAACTATAAAAATCCAGAGGAGCCTTCAGGGCCAGCAATGCCCTGAGGCCTGTGGGCACACTCCCAGATGATATCCCTCAGAGATACACCACCTGGTGCAGTTTTATTTCCTTGTTGACTTTTGTGCAGCACCTGGGGAGTCTTGGTAACTGTCAACAAAGATTTAGCACAGTAATAAAGTGTCAGGCGCCAATGGGGTTGACCTGAGAGGGTACTAACACCCAGAAAACTATAGATGGGGAGCTGACAAGGGAGGATCCTAACCATAATGATGGTGGGCTGTAAGAAGAAGTCAGTAGCAGGAGATGCTGGAGTAGGGAGGTGGTGGTGGGAGTTGAGAAAATTAGTACTTGGTTACTGAATTCCTAGTGTTCAGTGCCCAAGGTATAGGTACTTGTAATAGGTACTGTTGAATGAGCCATGGCCCCAAGCCTTCAGCTGCTTTGGTAGTTGGATGCTAAGGAGTCACAGAGGACCTTTCCTTAAGAATTGTCCACTACTGATGCCCAGTAAAGCCTGTAGCAATGAATAACTGATAGAATAGAATACAATGCAGCTCTCTTGCCTTGACTTGACCGAGGAGTCAACATTGTGATTTGTGCTCCAGAATCTCTTACTGAGTTTAGATCACCCATCTCTGCCTGGCCCCTTCCCTTATGGATCTAGTCTGCTTTCCTGTTGGAAGCTTCTCTTGAGTCTTCCCACATTAAAACACGGGAACCTGATGTTTTAGGTTCTTTTTCTGCGGAGAGTTGCAAGTGTTGGTTGCCTTGGCCTCACACAGCAGGAGGTGAGCAGGGCCTTGAAGGCAGAAGTTCCAAAAGCTGTGTGTATATTCAGGACCTGCTCTGGTCTATGTGGATGATGGCAGGTAGAGACTGAAGATGTATTTTGAGGAGCAAAGGTTAGCCTCCATGGGAAAATGAGTGGGCAGAGAAGAGGGATTAGAGTCTTAAGCAGGAAAGAGCAGCTAAAACACATAGGAGGAAAATCAAAGCCAAACCTAGTGTTGGACCCTAAGTTAGCTAAGCTGCGGTTGGAAGCGCTATGACTTGTTGATTACATGGTGGAGGGACAGGGGTCTGAGCTCATGTCTGACTCACTCCATCCTTGGTCTGTTGGTGGCAAAGCTTACTCACTTATTAGTCATAAGACTCTAGGAAAATTAATCTTCCTGTGTAAACTCTAGGTTCTTCATCTGCAAAATAACAGGTAGCATGCACTCAAGAACTAGTAACTGTATTTTGTATAAATACTATTCTAAGCTGCACTGGTAATGGATGTTTTTGTCTGCTGCAGGGCAATTTGGGTTTCTAGACAGGATTAACCTACAGATCCTGGCTTGGAAAACAAAGAATTGCAAAGTGATAAGATACAAGTTACAGGCTGAAAAAAAAAGGCTAAACCAATTAGAAAGCCCATAATTTGGTTTGTACTTAAGGTTGTATATCTTAAGGGCCAGATAAAGGTGTCTTTTTTTCATCTTCAGGGCCAGCCTTAAAGGAAGTAATTTACTGCCTCTGAGAAAGAGAGAAAGGAGACAGAGAGAGGAAAAAAACATAAGCATGTAAGTGAGCTGTAAGCCAAGTATCCTCTAGTTTTGCCCATATCAATCCAGAATTGAACTCAAGAGGGTGTACTGACGACAGAATGTTGGCCAGTCAATATTATTGACTTGAAGTCTGCAGTTGCATAGGTTTTTCTTCCATACTTGGCAGACAGTATATTCCCAATGCCAGATTCCCAATGCCCAGATAAAACTGGAATCCCACCCCCCCCCCAACACAGAAACAGAAATAAGAGCAGCAGGAAATCTTTAGTCATTCAAATATTTTTTCTCCAACACCATTTTCTACTCTATCAAAATTTCTAGTAGAGATTTGTGCTCCTTATTTGAAGAGAGGATTCCCTAAAGCTGATTGGGAGATGAGAATTCATGGGTACTTTGACTTTCTTGGGGGAAAAATGTTGTGCCAAGTCGCGAAACCACCACCAAGAAGACCACCGAGACTCAGACATTCCGAAATGCAAAAGCAAGGCAAGGCTTTATTTAAGCGAGCTGCAACTCAGGGCTCATCCTACCCACCAACACAGCGGAGGTTAGGAGGGAGCCTTGAGCTGTGATTACACAGGGCTTATAAAGGCAAAGAACAAAGTTACAGCAATCAGGTGTTCAAGCAAGCAAGATTAGGATACAGGCACAAATCTGATTGGCTCAGGGTTCGATTCTAGGGGTGGTTAGAGTTAAGCATTCCCAGCGGTTAGAGTTCTAGACCGACTGGGCCCTAATGGGTTTAACCTGGGTTTGCTCACAGGGCCTGCTTATCTCAGGTTCACGTGGTAAAGTGGGGTTCACGTGGTAAAGTGGGGTTCACGTGGTAAAGTGGGGCCTGACTTCAAAGTCTGGCACTTCAAAACAACTACACAGAATACAGAATCCATAGCTTCCTATTTTCCTTCTTTTCAGTCTCATACAACTATGTCCTATGGTCAAGCTCTAATTGAATCCAAATGTCCTGGGTACATACATGCCAATGTACTGTTAAGCAGAGTAGAGAAATACTTTCCCGATTAAGCTGAGGCACTAGGAAATTTCTAGCACATGACCAAAGGGGACTCCTATATCTTTGGGAAAAAGAAATCTAAAAGTTAGACGTAGGGCCTGCGTAAAAAACAAAAAATCTCAAGAAGACTTACAAGTTTTAAAAGAATACAATCACCCAACACACACACACACACACATACACACACACACACACATTTATTTTTTAAAAACAACTCAGTCTTTTGGTTTATTTGTTTTTTTTTTTTTTTTTTTTTTTTTGTTGTTGTTGCCAGTCCTGGGGCTTGGACTCAGGGCCTGAGCACTGTCCCTGGCTTCTTTTTGCTCAAGGCTAGCACTCTGCTACTTGAGTCACAGCGCCACTTCTGGCTGTTTTCTATATATGTGGTGCTGAGGAATCGAACCCAGGGCTTCATGACTACAAGTCAAGCCCTCTTGCCATTAGGCCACATTCCTAGCCCCCAACTCAGTCTTTTGGGAGCTTTAAGAAATGAGAAATTAAAAAAAAAAGAAATGAGAAATTATCAATTCAGATGGGGAGGGGGGGTAGGGGAGAGATGGAAGAAAAGGGACCCCATCTCTAAGTTGAAAACTCCTCTCATCTTTGGAAACTTCTTTTGTACTCCAAGAATTATAGAGTCTTTGGACTTTCTATTACTTAGATCTTGTTCATTTGGTCTTTTGTATTGAAAATAATGGGAAGAGGGCAAATGTTTTCATTCAGTGGCCATGGGAGTGGCAGTCAGCAAAGCTATTGTGTTCTTCCTATGACCGAGTCAGGCTCTATGACTGGACAATTCATGTTGCTTCCTCAGGCTCCAGTTTCCTCCTGAAAAAGATTGAGGGGGTGAATCAATACTGATAACTCAATCTGTTGTTTGATGAGTAGCTTTCATGAACAAAAAACAATTAAGTACTATTTAACACGAACACCCCATATTATAATCTCTTTATTATATCCTTTGAATTAATGGGAATACTGATAAAGAATTTTCTATATTCTCTTTTGTCTACCCTCCTTTCAAAGTCAATTATTTTTCTTTCATGCCTTCCAGGCAAAAGCAAGCCTTCCCCACAACTGCCTGAGCAAAAGCATTGTGTGATAATGGTAACTTGAAAAACAACTAGAAGCCTGTAAATTTCAATTTCCAGTGATCATGCAGGTATCCTGGCCTCAGAGACATCCCAGTAATTATGTAGAATGATTCATAATTTACCTACTTTCATTTTCTATAAAGTTATCGGGTTTCAGGTCAGACTTGGTCAATTGATTAGTTTGTCCTGTAGATAAAATGGCTTGGAAGCAAAGTCTTTAATGTGTTTGATTGGGTGGATGTTTGGTTCATGGATACAAAGCTGTCTCCTATTTATAGATAGGCCAGATTAATTGTGGCTTTTCAATCCAAATAGAAAGGCTCTGTTTACTGCTGCTTTTAATTGTAGCTGACTGGTGAAAAAGCATCTGTAGGGCCTCTTCAGTAAAAGGCAACTCATTAAAAAGCATTTTTGTTAGTAATGTATTATTGCCATAATGAAAACCATGTACAAAATTCAAAGATAAAGCAAGTAACAACTGCAGCTTCTCTCTTTGACCCAATGTAAGGCTTTTACAATGGCTTAATTAACTCCTGTTCCCCCCTTGTTTTCATAAAATATTATAGCTGATAAGGTACTGTGGTTCTCCTTAATCTTTTTTTCAGCTGGTCCTAGAGCTTAAACTCTGGGCCTGAACACTGTCCCTGAGTTTCTTTTTGCTCAAAGTGAATGTTCTACCGCCTGAGCCACAGTGCTACTTTTGGCTTTTTTGTGTAGCTTATTGGAGACAAGAGTCTCTCTGGGGCTGGCTTTGAACCGAGATTCTCAGATCTCAGCCTGCTGAGCATCTAGTATTACAGGCATGAGCCACTGGCACCTGGCCTTCCTTTTGCAGATGAAATATGAGTTCCTGGTTCAGAGCTGAGACACGATTGCACGGGAGTCATAAAAAGGAAAGATTGTCTGGGAGATCATCTCTTTTCTAGGTGTGCTTGGTTTAAAAGAAACCATAACTTACAATGAATCAGTATTCAGGGAATAAATCTTTCCTAAAGCTCTTCTGGAAAGCTTTTTTTTTTTTTAAGTATGATAGGCTATCTTCCAATTCCTGATACTGGGCTCAGTATAAAAATCCAATTTTGATCAGAGCAAAATAACCAACCCCACGTCTAGGGAAAGAACTTCCTATGGGAATGTCAGGATGCATGGAGACTTTTCCAGAAATGAGCACAACAGAAATGTCTAGCGTATCATGCTTTCCTAGATGTTGGCACTCTCCATCCCCAAAAGGGATTTATTTCTCTTGAACCTTGTTAGTCTTTATGAATGCCTCTTAGTAGCAGAATGCAGCAGCAGTGATTTTGAATGACTTGGCCAGAAAGTGTACTCCATTCTCAATTTCTCTCTTTTAGGCTCATCCTTGGAGCTTGACCAACATGTTTTAAGACATCCAGACCACGTGAAGAGACTCCTTGTGTCAGCTGAAGTCTCAACAGTCAGCTGGCATCATCATGTGAGACTTGGAACTCTCCCAACAGATGTCATGTATAGCTTGTTAGCTGACCCTGTGGGGCTTTGTCAAAACCACAGATTTACAAGGAAGTAAGGATTCTTGATGTAAACCTCTGAGTTTGACAGAATCTGCTACACATCTATAATAACTAACTGGAAATAGTGTGATAAAAATACTACTTCTTTCTTATTTATCTTTTATTATAATTTCCTCCTTCTTTCCTAA
This sequence comes from Perognathus longimembris pacificus, assembly GCF_023159225.1. NCBI lineage: Eukaryota > Metazoa > Chordata > Mammalia > Rodentia > Heteromyidae > Perognathus > Perognathus longimembris. The sequence goes on from NC_063166.1 coordinate 59,755,733, forward strand.
GGATCTTTCACAATTTCTACTGGGAAGTTTTGCTATGATCCCTTGTGAGCCTATTCCTACGTCACATACTGTTGCTTCTGCATTGATTGTTACTGAAAACCATGGTAAGTTGCCATTAATGTTGCATGTACCTATTGCATGGATTTAAGTCCTTAATGCTTATGAAAACATTTGGTCCCTGTATCAACTTCTTATGTATTGAATTATATAACCTCAAGACTTATCTGTTGAAATTCTAGTCCTCTTTGGATATAGCATCTTTAAACAAATAAAATGTGGTCTTTAGGATAGTTCCTAGTCCAATGAGTCATGTCCTCATAAGAAGAGATTATGACATGAATACACAGAGAAGAATGACCAGGTAAATATGTTAGTTTTAGTCTTAAGACTTGGCTTTGCCAATGGAATTCTACTGGGCATGATGTGAATAGGCCCTTAATCAAATTTGCTTAAAAAGATACTCTTGTTTTTGTCCTCAGTGATCTATTAGAAGTGTACTTATTGAGTTACTGTTGTTCATCTTGACCTCAGAATGAATCTGTGCCAAGCCCAGACTCCATCCAGCAATCTGAGGTCAAGCTCAGCCAACAATAAACTGTAGGGCTACCTGGCTCTTTCCATTTATAGTCAGTTAATCTGAAGTACCCGGTAGACATTTGGGAATGAAAATAACCATTGCTTGTTATAAGGCAAGTGAACTGAAGGTTTTTGTTGTTCATCAATGCTGTGATACTTGTTGAGTGAGAGTGTTAATAATATTACTACTTTGGTAATTTGACTTAACCTATTCTTTGACTTTCTTACCTATAAACTTGGAACAAAAATGGTGTATTATAGGGATAAACATAATAACTCAGAATCATGTTACCACATAGCCAATGTTCAATAAATATGAATCATACAAACAGGTTCAAACTTGATCCCAAAGTCCCCCCGTGTGATGCAGTGAAGAGTTTTTGACTGTGTAGGGGTGGACGGTATTGTCAAGGGCAAGAAAAGGAGGAACAGTGCATCAGTCCATAGGATTTGGTATTTCCAGTTAACTGGCAAAAAGCTAGGCTGCAGGTATGGCTCAAGTGGTAGCATGCCAGGCATGAGTAAGAAAGCTGAGTGAGACTGCAAGGCCCTGAGTGCAGTCCCAGGTACTAGCACACACACAAAAATATCAAATTACTTTTGTTGTTAACCTTATCTAACTGAGTTTTACACTTACTTCCAAGAACAAATCTTTTTTTTTTTTGCTTTTAGAACTATTTATTCCTTCTTTTTTTAATGAGCAAAAAACAAACTCATTAACAGCAAAAGGACAAAGGAAGACATTTCAAATTAGCTGTCAATAGACTCCATTTTGTAATTCTCAACCAGTTTTTTAAAATGGATTTTCAAATTTGCATACAGATCATCTTACAACCAATCTTAACTTGGTCTAGTTTCAGAACATGAAAAGGGACAGTACAGTTGATAAGTGTTGTTCACTGAATCTGATCTTTTTTGGGTAGGAGGTCCATCTCCAAAGTAGTTCTAACATTCTTTCTCTAGTCCCTCAACTCTACTGCCAACCAGTCTTATACAGAAAAATGAAAAGCAAAGATTGCAACACACAGTAAGTGATACCTCTTAGTAGAGCAAGTTTCCACAGAGGATGGAGAAGAACCCTGGCGTGTAATTATCCCAGCCCACCCTCCCAACTAAGGCAAAGACACCTTTGTCCAAGGTGCAGGAAATGCCTGCTACGCTCATTAGTGAAAAAAAAAACACCAAGAATAAATCTTAACTACAACTTCACTGCTTTTCCTATCAGACCATGTTGTGTGTATTTCAAAAACCTCTCTGGGATGGCTTCATTTCCCTTTCTGCTTCTCCTGGGGTTTCCTGAATCTGAATCTTTAGAACCTGGTTGTCTCTGCCTGCCCCTCTGAGCCTTACTCCTCCCCTTCCTCTGCGGTCTCTGCTGTGGTCACCACTGCTCAACAGAGAGATTCTGTGGTCCTGTAGCACCATGGCAGGAATAGCTGCTTCCTCTGCACCGATGCTGGTAATTGCTAAGTTCCAAGGACATCTCTCTTGGCATTTCATTCCCTGAGCCACTGGACAACTCATTATGATGCTATAGAGTGTCCCCACCTTTGCCAGCAAGACAATACAAACATCAACCAAATAAAACAGACTAAAAAAATCCCCCAAAAGAATGCTTGATGAAAACAACTTAAAACTCAGAGCATGCAGTCTCTTTCTGTTATATCACACTGCAGGAGTAGATGTGCTTACATTCTCTTACCTGAACCCTGTCAGTGGATGGGATGGGGGAGGAGAGACGGGGGAGGTGTCTGGCTACCAGGACCTGCACTTCTTTACCAGGACCTGCACTTCTTTGCCAAGGCCTATTTTCCACATCTCAAGCTTTTTTGCCTCATGTGGAAGGCTGGACTGATGGGGAATTCATGCCTCCTTGGAGAAGCTCTCAACAAATGTCTGGTTGGCAAGAATTGATATAGAAATATCCCAGTTTCTTTCCGTCCCCCAATTTTCCTTCCTTCCTTCCTCCCTCCCTCAATAGAAGAACAGGTAGGACAACAAAAAGGTCTATGTCCTACACTAGCTCCAGAGTTGTCCACTGGCATTGAATTCTGATTGCCCAGCATGCCCGCTTGTCTTGCTTGTGCCCCCTCTACTGGCTACTTCCTCCCTGTATCTCTGACTCTCACTCCCGTATCTGTACTTCCTTCCTTTCCCTAGCATTTGTATGTGCCATATTTGTCTTAGTGTCTGCTAAACTAAAAATATCTCCCCTTATCAGCTTGCAGAAACCATTACAAACCTTCCCCCTTTGGGTATCTTTCTGTCTCGAACAGGAACCCAATTGGGTATCTTTCTGTATCTGTTACAGATATTCATTCCCATGGAGAAGTGGGCAGGCCTTGGGTCTGCCTTTGAACATGACAACTTATCACGTTCAATCCTAGGGAGAGAACTTGCACACTATTTTTATTTCTCAAAGACTTGGAAGTAATAATAAATATTTGCTTTTTTAAAGGCTCAAAGCATTGAGAGGTGTCATACAATAGGAACCGATACAAGTTTCAGTCCAAATTCTTCTTTGAAACCTCTTGTGCTTCTATGAGGATTGTTTTCCCTCAACCAAAGTATCAGAAAGGTAAAGTGACCTTCTCTGTATTGTCAGGGGTGTCTGGGTGTCTGCTGTTGACAGTGTCTCTGTTCATCCTTGAGCTCCAGGGGCCTCTGTGCTGAATCACTTGTCTGCCTCTGTCTGCCTCTGCCTGCTTGCTGCTGCACTTCCTGTTTTCTCTCTAGCACACTGGGCAGCGTGGCTGCTAGGCTGTTCCAAAGACCTATTCACAGAGTGTTAGGTAGGAGACCACTATGATAGGAATTCTAGCACCTGCAAAGCTGGCCTCAGGTGGAGAGCTTGCCAAAAATACTGCACTTACTGGAGGCCAGACAGTTTACTGAGCCTGAGAGAAGGCAGAATGTAGAATAAATAGGCCAGCCCACAGAGTTGGAATGCTTAATGCTAGCTTTGCCTCTTGGTGGATGGCACGGCTCTGGATGAGACCCTCACCTGTACTTCCTCATCTGCCCCCAAGTGGTGTCTGCTATTCCCTTTAGCTCTAGAATACCAAGCTACGAGGAATCAAGTAGAACTATGGACAGAAGAAAAGCCTCATTCACAGTCAGATTGATTCCTAATTAAAAAAAGGTTCAGATAAGGCAGAACAGTTGTGCTCAATGTAGTACTGTGCCTGGAAATTGTCAGAAGTCCATATTCCACAGCTCTCTTTCAGTCCTTCCAGATCAGAATCTTTTGGCGTGGGACTACAGCTGGTATTCATGAGCAAGCCTCCCAAGATGGTTGGAGTACAGGCTCAAGTTTGAGTATTATTTACCTAAAGCCATATTATTTCAAGTATGGTTAGACACAAACCTATCACCCCTCCTCCAACCTCATGTAAGAGAATGTGCATGTAACAAGATCCTCAAGTGATTTGAGCGCCCACCAAAGTTGAGAATCTCTGTCTCTAGGCTACTTCCTTGGACATAGTAATTCACTAGAAGAGGTGAAGAAATGTACAACCCTCAGGCACTGTGGATGCTGCAGGTCCAGGAACCACATTTGAGGAAGTAGATGGCTCTGGTCTGTAAGCCAGGATGGACCTCTTGGACATGGGAAGGTTTCAAGCCAGAAGCTGGTCTGAGCTACTCTTTACTCAGATTTAGCTTATCCACAGTGCAATTTTGGGTGTCACCATTCACATAATCTATGAGTTAAGAGCCTGAAACCCAAAGCTAAGTAAGGTAAGAGGCAGGGGCTAGTTAGAGAGTGGGGTTTAAAACTGACTTATGGTGCTACAAGCCTGTTATTCTTGCTAATTAAGAAGCTAAGATGAGCCAAGCACTGATGGCTCACACCTGAATCCTAGCTACTCAGGAGGCTGAAATCTGAGGATTCCTGTTTGAAGCCAGCCTAGACAGGAAAGTCCATGTGACTCTTAACTCCAGTTAAGCACCATAAAATAAAATAAAATAAAAAGCCAGAAGTAGAGCTGTGACTCAAGTGGTAGGGCTCTAGCCTTGACCAAAAAATGCTCAGGAACAGTGCCTAGGCCTTGAAATCAAGCCCCCAGGATACACACACACACACACACACACACACACACACACACACACACACACACACACACAGATAAGATGGAAAGGATCGACCTTTGGAGCCAGCCATGGGGAGGAAAACAAGTGAGATCTTACCTCAATCAACAAAAAGCTGGGTATAGTGGTGTGCAATTGTGATCCAAGCTACTTAAGAAGCATACGTAGAAGGATCACCATCCAGCAGGTGTGAGGGAAAAGTGCAATACCTCATTTGAACAACAAACAAAGCACACATACTGGAGGTGCTCACTGGTAGAGGGCCTGTCTATCAAATGTAAGGTCCTGAGTTCAAACTCCAGTACTACCAAATTTAATAATAACAAAAGAGTAAGTTTCTGGAAAGTTAGAATTGAGTTTGAATCCTACTCCTCTTGCTTACTTTTGTTACTTAGGTAGGTGATTTTCTCAGCCTTAAAAGAGAAAAGCTCATGTCTGTCTTACTGAGGAACTCAGTGCTACACCCAATAGAGAGCTAGCCTCTGTAGCTTTTCCTTCTGGTATCATCTGATGTGTAGATTTAGGCTCTTTCCCTTCCTTCAGCCTCCTCTTGGCTGTTGGCCTAATAGCTTGGTCAGGCCAAAAGCCAGGTGAAAGTGATGGGCTTTTCTTTAGAGCTCCCCAGGGTCATAAGAAGGTGATAGAACCATAATACAGGCTATTTATATTAGCAAAGCTTCTCCCAGGGTTGTACAAATCAATTCATAAAGATGACCCACGAAGCCAGTGTCAAACTGCACTCTGAGCTCACCTACTTACCAAAGGCACAAAAGGCAGTAATAGTTCCCAGTCCTGTTGAGGTTCCTTGGAGATTAGAATCACGCAGAAGTTTTGCAAGGACAGGCTGGAATCTACATGTTTATGTGAGAAAAAGGCAGTTCAGGGAACTCTGGAACAAGCCTAAAGATGTGTTTTGGATGGAGAGGCCCTCTAGATGCACGGAGGCTATGATGCTTTTAAAAGTTTATTAAACCACAAGTCATCCTGGAGGTTACAGACCATATTTAACTTAGTCTTTAGAAGCGTTTGGAACTTGATATCAGAAGGTAGATATCCATAAGTTTACTTTGTGTATTTCAAGAGGTGTGAAAGAAAGGATTATTTACCTAATTTTTCTTTGTAAATCCAGGGGCTTGTTGAATTTTTAGCTGGAGATGACAGGGCAGCTGAGATCAGAAGAATCTTAGCCTAAGGTAACCACCAGAGGGCATCAGCATTCCAGGAAAAAAAGCACAAAACATGGTGTTTTCCGGAAGAGGCCTTGAGAGCTGCAGATTTGGTCTGAATTGGTGTTTGGGGGTAATGGGGGGGGGGGGTGTTAATAGTGAATCTGACTCCTGAGAACATTCTCAGCAGGTAGGTCACCTTCACATGAGAACAAAGAAGCCAGCTCTGCTAGCAGCATCAGATAATATATTGACCAATTTATTCACTGGTAACCTATTTCCGCATGCAAGTCACTGCTATATCCTTGGGGTAAAAATCAAGGTGAAGGTGTGGGACAATTAGAAGAAAGTCTCTCCCTGAACAGAAATCTAGTTTTAAGGTCTGTGGTGGTATTTGGGGTATCTCATTACTTCTCATTACTTCTGTATGTTGTCCCAATAGACATACAATCAAAGTAAAAACATGTTTGCTGTGCAAATATATCAGATGTAGTTGTATTGGGTAACTCACATGTGAATCCTTCCTCTGTGAAAATTCTAGAGCTGGGTGGATTTGGGATTTGTGGTAAATGATGAACTATTGGTTTTGTCCTCTTGGGACAATGGGAGGCACACAGCTGAGCCCACTGTGGATATTAAGGAGTATATACGTTGGTTGGCTGGCTGAACTGGAATGTGACAGAGGCTTCTTAGGAAATAAGAACAAGAGAGTTGGGCTGGGGATATAGCCTAGTGGCAAGAGTGCCTGCCTCGGATACACGAGGCCCTAGGTTCGATTCCCCAGCACCACATATACAGAAAACGGCCAGAAGCGGCGCTGTGGCTCAAGTGGCAGAGTGCTAGCCTTGAGCGGGAAGAAGCCAGGGACAGTGCTCAGGCCCTGAGTCCAAGGCCCAGGACTGGCCCCCCCCCAAAAAAAAAAGAACAAGAGAGTTGAAGACAAGAATCTGGAAGCTGGCATCATTGAGCACAGAATCTAGCAATAAATATTCTTAGGAGCCAAATTAGCAAAGTCAGTATAGGGCCATTGGTGGCAATGAGTGATTTACTCCCCACCCCTTGCCTCCCATTCCACTCAAGACATTAGGAGGAGGTTACAATGGTAATGGGTTAATTGTGGCAACAATGTCAAGTTTAGAAAATTATAAAGAAACAGAGAAAAGTAACTATAGCAATGGACCACTCAAACTTCAAGACATTTAATAGTTTTCCTAATGCTGGCATCAGTATATTTTCTTTATGCTGAATGTCCAGTTTTACATCTTCCCTTGGATAAAACCACTAACATTAAATGACAAATACTGTTCCTTTTTATTAAACCTTTTATGAATCATAATTTTAAATGGATCCAGAATCTACTGATTGATGGATCTACTAATTAATGAATCCAGAATCAGTTAATTTTCCGATTCCTCTGATATTACAGACAAAATTTGATAAATATGAGAGAGAGAGAAAGAGAGAGAGTGAGTACTGGTACTGGGGCTTCAATTTAGGGCCTGAGTGCTGTGCTTCAGCTTTGTCTCTATTACTTGAGTCACAATTCTACTCCTAGCTGTTTGGTAGCTAATTGGCACTAAGAGTCACATGGAGTTTTGTGTCTGGGCTGACTTCAAACAACAATCCTGAGATCTCAGCTTTTTTCTTTTTTTTTTTTTAAGACAATTATTATTTTTTTTCAAATTTTTATTATCAAATTGATGTACAGAGAGGTTACAGTTTCATACGTTAGGCATTGGATACATTTCTTGTACTGTTTGTTACCTTGTCCCTCATGCCCCCCTCCCTCCCCCCCTTTCCCTCTCCCCCCAGGTGTTCAGTTCACTTACACCAAACAGTTTTGCAAGTATTGCTTTTGTAGTTATTTCTCTTTTTTTTTACCCTGTGTCTCTCAAATTTGGCATTCCCTTTGAATTTCCTACTTCCAATACCAGTAAACACGGTTTCTAATATACTCAGATAAGATTACAGAGATAGTGTAGGTACAACCATAGGAAGGTGATACAAGAGCATCCTCAATAATAGAAACTACACATACACATAGGACGTTGAAAGTAGTTACAACTGTGATATAACAATTGTTTCCATAACATGGAGTTCATTTCACTTAGCATCATCTTATGTGTTCCTAAGGGTATAGCTATTGGGCCTTGTGATGCTCTGCTATGGCTTGCCTAAACCTGTACTAATTATTCCCAATAAGGGAGGCCATAGAGTCCATGTTTCTTTGGGTCTGGCTCACTTCACTTAGTATAACTTTTTCCAAGTCCTTCCATTTCCTTACAAATGGAACAATATCATTCTTTCTGATAGAGGCATAAAATTCCATTGTGTATATGTACCACATTTTCCTGATCCATTCGTCTATGGAGGGGCATCTGGGTTGGTTCCAGATTCTCGCTATGACAAATTGTGCTGCGATGAACATTGTTGTGCTGGTGGCATTACTGTGATTTTGTTTGTGGGCTTTTGGATAGATACCCAAAAGTGGGGCTGCTGGGTCATAGGGGAGTTCTATTTTGAGCCTTCTGAGGAATCTCCATACTGCTTGCCAGAGTGGCTGAACCAGTTTACATTCCCACCAACAATGAAGTAGGGTTCCCTTTTGGCCACATCCCCTCCAACAATTGTTATTGTTAGTTTTCTTGATATGAGATCTCAGCTTTTTGAGTAGCTAGGGTTATAGGCATGAATTACTGGTCCCTGACAAATACTACTTTTGACTCTTATGATGATTTTACACACACGCACACACACACACACGCACACACACACACACACACACACAGTCTCACTGTGCAGGCCTCAATCTCATTATCCTTTGGCCTCAACTTTCCAAGTGCTGAGATTTTAGACATACATACACTACCATGCTGGGCTGACCCTTGTGATTTTTTTTTTTTTTTTTTTGCCAGTCCTGGAGCTTGGACTCATGGCCTGAGCACTGTCCCTGCCTTCTTTTTGCTCAAGGCTAGCACTTAAACTCTTGAGCCACAGCCCCACTTCTGGCCTTTTCTATATATTTGGTGCTGAGAAATTGAACCCAGGGCTTCATGTATGCCAGGCAAGCACTCTACCAATAGGACATATTCCCAGCAACCCTTGTGATTTTTGAAAACATTCTAAAAGCAGAAGAAAATGAGGACTCATGAGAGGTATGTTATAGATTTCTCCAACTCTTTCATCCTCCATTCATGGCATACCCAACCATTTGCTACTCAAATGTCAGCTTCACCTGGCTGGGGGTTCCTCATTCCTTGCTCTCTCACCTCTACCCCCTAGTTCCTCTATCGTCTTTTTCTTCCTGTGTAGCAGACACCATTGACACACTCTCCATTTACTACAGCCTTCAGCACTCCTGGGTAAGTGAATAGCTTCTTCCTTCAGCATGTGGCTTCTCTGCCTGAGGACTTTCCATGGCTGAAAGAGCATGCTCAGTCATGAATGGAACAGGGATGGGTGTCCATATGCAAGTGCCCCTGGGAACAAGCTTCAACCAATGATTAATGGGAGTTCATGGAAGGCATCTCAGATCCTACTTATGCAGGAAGAACCATCGTGAGGTGGGTTCTACATTGAGCTCCCACAAATCTGAGTTCTAGTGACCTACAGATGTGACTTGCTCATGGAAACACCTGGGTTAGCTTTGTCCCCTTCACTGTGTCATTGTCACATCCCCACACTCTTTCATGGATCACCTTCCATATGAGAATTTTGGATTCAAATCTTCATTTCATTGTCTGCTTTTGGAGAACCTTCCGGAGGCATCATATCCTACTCTCCTTCGTTTTTAAAATTCAGTCCTGGGGTTGGAACTCAGGACCTTGCACTTGCTAGACAGATGTTCTTCTACTTGAACCACACCTTTAACCTTTTCCCTTTAATTACTGTTCAGCTAGAGTGTTGCATTCTTTTTGTTCCATTTTTAAAAAATTAATTTTATTTTCAAGGTGATATACAGAGGGGTTACAGTTATATACATAAGGTAGTGAGTACATTTCTTCTCAAACTTGGTACCTCCTCCTTCATTTTTTCTCCCACTTTCACTCCTCTCCAATCTTTCCCTGAGTTGTACAGTTAGATTCCAACATATTGTCTTGTGAATATCACTGTTGCATTGGTTCACCTTTTATCCTTTGATTCACCATTTTGATGTTCCCCTTCCATAAGCATAAGCATATATACACTACCCAGAGTACCAAAATCAAATACAGTGACAACAGGTGATAAACCACAGAGAAGAAAAACACAGGAGAAAAGAAATAATTTCAAATAGTACATTAAAAATAACAACAATGAAAAACCTCAACATATTTTGAAGTTCATTTTGCTTGTTATCATCTTATACAATCATATGTACATAGCTATTGAGCTATTGTGATCCTCTTTTAGGATTATCCTAGACATAATTAGTGTTAATTATTACCAATGAGGGAAACCATAAAAAATCTGTTTCTTTGGATCTGGCTCAGTTCACTTAGTATGATTTTTTTTCCAAGGGATAACAAACACGGCCATACTAAAGCTACCAGTACAACATATTCACTGCAGCATTATTTACCATAGCTAAAATATGGAACTAACCCAGATACCCCTCGGTAGATGAATGGATCAAGAAAATGTGGTAAACATACACAATGGAATTCTGTGCTTCCATCAGAAAGAATGACATTGCCCCATTCTGAAGGAAATGTTGCATTTTTTTTTTTTTTTGGGCTCGGCCACCTTACACTTACCTCTTCTGCATAGCTGGGACTTCAGAAATGTACTATCATATTTGGCTTGTTAGTTGAGATGGGAGTATGGCTAACTTTTTGCCTGGGCTGTTTCTGAACCCCAGTCATCTCAATCTCCTCCTTACAGATGGCTTGTATTATAGATGTGAGCCACTGTATTCAGTTCCAAATTCCCTTCTTCCTTATGAACACTATCGCTTTCTAGCTTAAATGCTCTCTCATCTTTCTGACTAAGGTAGAAGCTGACATGTCTAAGTGATCCAGCATATATTTTAAGGACTAGGATTAAAAATACAAAACCTTGCCAGCTTGCTGGTTGCTTTTTCATTGGAATTTTGTATAGAAATGCTCCCAAGAGGAATGAATTATACAGAGACTGAGGTTTTCAGAGATCACTTGGAATTCGCTTTTTCCTTCTCTTTTCTGCTGTCCCCTCTCATTTCTCTCTGCATTTGCTTCTTCACAGTAGCAACTAATCTCTCAACCAGGTTTCTAGACACACCCACAGGCCTCCGTGTGATACAGGACACATTATAAAGTAAGATTTCATTTGTTTCTTGCTACTACTGGTTGATAAAGACCTGCTGCATGCTGGGAATTTCCCAGCTCCTACAGGAGATGCTGAGGGAACTTGAAGACCTTGTAGGGAGGAGAACTCATGCAAGGATGGACTGTGATGTATCACTTGAGGGGCACTCATAGCCCAAAGCAAACAACTGTTCTAGGAATTCAGAAAAAAAAAAGTAAATGGTTCATTCTGGCTGGATTTTGGAACCATTTGACAGAAAAGACTAAGAATGATGGACAGATTGGGCTTAATAAGTCAAGTTACAGAGATATAATGGAAGCCCTTCATCTCAGTCCCTGAGGAATTTTTATTTAACACTAAAGGGTAAGACTGCTGCTCCTCATCACCCCAACTATACCAAGGCATCTCCATCCCAGGAGACATGAAACCTAACATTTCCATCCTACTTCCTTCAATAATCCACATCCTCATTCTGATGCAACCAGGCCGAACTCTAAAGTAGGCATATCGGGTCAGTGTTGGTGTAGTTTTCATCATCTGAAACCTATCTGACACACAGGACTTATACAACATATGCACACACTGTGTCTCCAAGGTGAAGGAGACTGGAGGTAGGCACCTGCAGTTTAGCCACTCACCAGCGTCATCCAAATCTAGTCCTTCTCCACATTTTCTGCCTAGCTCTGCTTCAGCTGTTACTGGCCTTCAGCCTTAAGTTGCATGAGATTCAGGCATCAGGACTGCCTTTGAGGCAAGAAGGAGGGAGAAAGCCCTGGCAGAGGTCCCATTTCTTATCAGTAGAGCAGAAGGCAGAATAGGGAATGGTTAGAATAAAATTCCTACAGTTACCGGAGATTCCGTCCAAAATGGTCTGGTTCTGGATGTGGTTGCTGGATGTATAGAACACCTATATCAAGAAAACAATGACATAAAATAGGTAACATGGGAAAATGGATTTATTACAGTGTGGCACAAACTAGAAAGAGTGAGAGCTATTCTCAAACTTCTGCTTTCCCCACATCAATGCTGCCATTTATGGGAGGGATGGAAGAAAATCTAGGAGATAATGTTCAATTACAAGCCCCAGTGAATTGGTCTCTTGGAACAAGAGGCTAGGATTTTGGCAGACAGGGAGAGAGAGAGAGAGAGAGAGAGAGAGAGAGAGAGAGAGAGAGAGAGAGAGAGAGAGAGAGAGAGAGAGAGAGAGAGAGAGAGAGCAAGAAGCTGAAATTTAAAAGAACAGTGTGTGTGTGTGTGTGTGTGTGTGTGTGTGTGTGAATCCTGGGTCTTGAACTCTGGGCCTGGGAACTGACCCTGAATTTTTGTGTGTGTGTTTTTTTTTTTTTTTTTTTTTTTTGGCCAGTCCTGGGGCTTGGACTCTGGGCCTGAGCACTGTCCCTGGCTTCTTCCCGCTCAAGGCTAGCACTCTGCCACTTGAGCCACAGCGCCGCTTCTGGCCGTTTTCTGTATATGTGGTGCTGGGGAATCGAACCTAGGGCCTCGTGTATCTGAGGCAGGCACTCTTGCCACTAGGCTATATCCCCAGCCCCTGTGTGTGTGTGTTTTTTGGTGGTGGTGGTGTTTTTCTTTGTTATTGTTGTGTTTTGTTTTTTTTTTTTCCTCAAGGCTAGTATTCTACCACTTGAAGCACAGCTTCACTTCCAGTTTTTGGTGGTTAATTTTAGATAAGAATCTGACAGACTTTTCTGCTCTGAATAAAGAGAATTAATAGAGAATCATAATTCTCTTACATAGATGCTCAGAACTTTCTTTCCCTTAGCTGATAACTGGAATATCTGTCAAGTGTCATTGCAATGATATCACAGAAGGCCCATGCCAAATCTCAATGGCATGTAATAACAGGAATTTATTATCATGCTGGAAAGTTTACTAATCACTTCTCTAAAACCCCTTTTTCCATGTAAGATAATATTCAAAGTTTCTCAAGGATTAAGATATGGACATCTTTGGGAACAGGGCCATTATTCTGATGAGTTACAGTATGAAGAATATCTTTCCTCTGGAAATCAGAGATTCTTGTATGCTCTTCCTCTATCTAGCTTCCTGAGAAGGCAAAGTTTTTATTCAAGTTCATAGCAGGATTTAATCTGATTCACAGAGGATTCATCTGATTATGCAGAACTGAGCAGGAAATTTGCCATACTTTTTATAATAGAAATCATTGAGAAATTTACATGTTCAATAAGATGGTTTTCATTAGAAAACCAGGAAGAACTCAAAGTTAGGATAGATATTTCTTTTGGATTTTCCCCCAATGAATAGATGAATAGCCTTTGCTCTAATTGTTGCTCTGCTATAGTAAATAGTTTTGGCTATAATGACAAATTAATGCTGTTCTTTGAGAGCTTATAGCTTGCATTGGGTTTCATGCTTCTGCTGAAAACAGATCAGTTTCTTGTGATCCAAGACTTTGCTGAACTGGTTAGTTGCCTAGAAATTAGGGCATGGCAGTACTTAGAAAGTACTGTTTGATGACCTGTAATGAATAAGCCTTCCTTCCTAAGTATAATCTAAACTTTAAGGAAAGATCTGATGAAGTTTAGAAACTCTCAAAAGAGATCACAAGTAGATATTTGGTTAAGCAAGCAAGTCAGAGCAAGAACTTTGGCACATAACCATGAAAACAGTCCTTCTTGAATCTGTTCACAATTCATTGAGCAATTCCCTTCCTCCAGAAGCCAAAAATAAATAGTGCCTTAAGTGTTTAAGGATCAGAATTATGCAAGTAACCACCAGAAACATTTAAGCTGTCCTTTTAGTTGATCAGAGGGCAATTGTTATTTTTTCCCCACCAATCTTTATCTGTATGCTTTTTAATCTGTTTTATTCTACTTTCTGTTATTTAAAGAAATGACCAGTACGTAGTTATATAAAAAGGTTTTAATTCAACATGTCAGTTTGTGAGTATAATGCGTCTTGATTAGGGTCACTTCTTTCATCCCACATCTCTCCCAACCCTACGCAGCCCTCAATTAACCAGATTCCATTTTCACATATGTACATTGAATATTATTATTGTATTTGTCTACCCTTCCTCTCTTCATTCATCAGCCTTCCCTCCCCAACAACACATGTTCCACCTTCTTGGTATTCATTTGTGAAACTGTAAGCTGGTTGTTCAAAGGAGTTATACCACGGGAATCCTGCCATGCATAGATCATACTTTCATTAATATGCTTGTGTATATGTTCATATGACATTGCATGCATTTACATATATATTTATAATTTAGACCTATCATCCACATATGAAAGAAAATGTATATCTTTTGTCTTACTGTCTCATCCTTAAAACTCATTGGGCAGGCAGAATTTGTTCCAAAATAAAGAAGTGAAAAATGGACATGTCTCTGATTTCATAGCAAGCCCAATGTTGCTCACCAAACTTATCAGTAGATCTATAGATGTTGAGAGTTTCCTTGGTTTGTTTGGACTTATGGAAACACTGAAACAGTGGGGTTAGGGTGGCTCCTGGGCTGCCAGGATATATAGCGCCCACCTCAAGTTGGACCAATGAATTCTGGGCTTTAGTATTATCAGCTGCCTAGTTGGGCTGCTTCTAAGGACAGAACACTCTGCGTTTTTAGATTGGTTCCCACATAGCTTTCCACTGATGTGTGATTCCATGTTGGAGGCACAGGATGGGAGCATGGGAGCTGAACCTTTTATCCTCCTAGCCTTGAGGAATCAAACTCCATCTCTTATCTGGCTTCTTTGTAAGGAGGAGGAGGAGGAGAAGTAGGCAAAAGTGTGAAAAATCACCTTTTCATTCATTCCACAAGCATTTTATTGAATCTTAGTTCAGTTTTCCTTAAAAAATTCAGACACTAAGACAACAGTTAAAATGTAAGCAATTTACATGGGAGGTGATGCCGGTAAATACTTGAGTAGAGGAAAAAGAGAGAAAAATAGCATGAGGTAGACAGTATCAAGTACGTTTCCCTTGTGGGTATATAGAGCTTGGCCTGCTGGGAAAGCTGGGAGACAGTGGTGGTACACTCAGAGTTGACCTGGGGAGAAGCTATGGAGAACTGAGTTATATCCATTAGCTCCTGAGGTCCACTGGTTGAGAGATGCCAGCAGTTATTTTCCCAGACCATTCACTAGACTGTGCCTGAGCTCAGGGAGGCTTTCTGGTGCTTGAAAGAAAGTCCTTTGGCAAGAGTTTCAGAGGACTTGGAAAACAGAGCAAGCTCAAACGGTAGTGGTAAACTCCAAGGGGGCACTTATACAAAAGATTTCTTATTCCAATCGATGTGTAAAATACTCTAACAGGTGCGGGAGAAGAGCTTAATAGTAATTAGTCCAGGTGCCAGTGGCTTCTGCCTGTAATCCTAGCTACTCAGGAGGCTGAGATCCAAGGAAAGTCCATGAGACTCCTATCTCCAATTAATCAGGAAAAAAACAACCCAAACACCCATCACCACCATGACAACAACAACAAAAAACAGAAGTAGAGCTATGGCTCAAGTGGTAGAACATTAGCTGTGGGCAAAAAAGCTTATGGATAGGTCCCAGTCTCTGAGTTCAAGCTCCAGGACCAGCACCAAATTAAGTAATTAATTTTAGAAATCAATTAGGTAGAAAACAGCTACATTGTGCTATGTGCTCAGGCCAAGAACACACAGGGGAAACAGGTACATTTAGGAGGTATGGTCTCTCCCTGATTTTGAGGCGCTTACCATCTAAGGAACAACCTTGCATTAGTGGGCGTATGAAGAAAATGATCAGTCCATCATGAGTAGAATTCTTGGGAAAGGTGTCATGGAGAAGGTTGAAAATGAAGGAAGAAGAGTTTGCAGAACCAAAAGTGTATAGTTTAAGGAAGGACAAGGAAAATTATGGGGAACTGAACCTAGTAAGTAGATGGTGAGGGTGCACATGAGAATGAAATTAATCTGACAACTCTAGAGGAGTGGGAATCTGTCTAATGGGGCTGAAGGTAGGACCAACAATTGTCAGATCAAAAGGTAAAACATAAGTATCTTGGCCTGATATTGCCTACAGGATGTCTGTCATTGCCTGGAGTCTACAATTCCCTTTTGAACAGAGGGCCCACGTGACTGCCTAAGACCCAGGTTTATCCTGGGTCCTGCTTCCAGGACCACACCTGATTGGGATGATATAGACCCCAGACCTCAGGTAGACTCTTTAGATCTTATTTTGTTGTTTTCTACTATTTTGACCTATGGAACTAAGAGAGACAGAGGAAGTTGGCTCATTGTAACATCAGGGTAAGAGTTTCTTTCCTCAGTAACCTAAAGTCATGTGACATCGCCTGTTATATTAGTGCAAAGCATCCTTGGGGATGTTCATCTGCACTAATAAGATGAATCCCTGTAGTTCTATGGCCTGAGCAAGTTAAAGGTGACTGTCAAATTTCTCTACCCTCATAGTGCACTTGTGGTAATTTAGAGTCTTCTGAGGACTTTTCATTAAAACAACATTGAACAGAAATGAAGGGTTTTTCCTGAAAACAACATGACAGTCATTCCTTTGTACATTGCCTCCTTTGCTTCCTGCTCTGATATTTAGTCCTATGTGTTCATGGCAAAGCTGGCCACTTCTACAAGTCAAGCATGAAATGAAGATGAAGTGACAATATAGAAAGGGCCCTCATTAGACATAAGGGAAGGGGAAATGAAGGAGAGAGAGACATAGGAGAAAGCATGATTGGGAAGTGAAGGAAGTCAAGTAGGAGATGAATTCATACTATCTCTAGCCCCTGTAGGGAGCTCTGGATGGAAATGTTGCCTCCGTTTGCTTTCTTCTTACCCCTGGCAAAGAAACTGGGCCTTCATAATCTTGATAATTGACATGCTATTGTGGGGTTTGAACTCTGGGCCTGGGTGCTCTCCCTGAGCTCTTTAGCTCAAGGCTAGTGCACGACAACGTGAGCCACAGTGCCATTTCTGGTTTTCTGGTGGTTAATTGGAGATAAGAGTCTCTCAGACTTTCCTGCCTGGGCTGACTTTGATCTCAGCCTCCTGAATAGCTAGGATTATAGGCATGAGACACCAGTGCCAGGCTTAGACAAGATCTTTGCCTCTCAACTTTACAGTCTAGTTAGGGGAGATGAACTTGCAAATATTTGCAGCGAATTTAGAGATAGGATGCTGAGTAGAGGCGATTAAGAACTTTTGTGTAAATGGATGCTTGCTACCAATGGTGAATATTAACATCGATGCACCATTTCCCACCAAATGTATTAGATTCACTCACCAACACAAGCACGATTGATTTCTTCCCAGCCATTATTTTTCTTGTCTCTTCCAGAAAGCAGAGCTTCCTGAGGGAGGCTGGAAAAAGACAGTTGGAGGAATGTGATAAAGGACCTGGCAGAGGCCCAGCTTAAATTCAGCAGCTTTGACCCAAGAAAGAAAAAAGTAAATAGCAAACCTAAGGTTGGTGAGACCATTGTGTATATTTCCTTTTCTTTTCCCCTAGAGGCATGTTTGCTCTTTTAAGAGCCAGGAACTCAGTGTTTATAAAGTGTTTCTTCTGTAAGGATTAGGCTGCCAAGAAAATGGTGGGTATTTGCCTGTGGTAGTTTAAGTTAGGAATCCAACCTTGGTGTCATGCTGGGATTCAACAGGCTTCTAGGCATCTCATGGGCTCAAACTCACAAAACACTGAGAACTGTTGTCTCCCCCCACACACCCCTTTTGATGACGAGATGCTATGCCCTATGATGTTTCATTATTAAACAAGTGCTGCACACGAATAACTATATGAGAAATTCACTATGAGTAAAATTTGCTATTTATACAATTGTGCTGTGGTATAATCCTCAAGTTTATTGAGAGCAGTAATTTAGGAGTGAATTTCTAATGACAGTTGGCCTCTAGTAAATATTTCACGGCACTGCAAAACTGTACTAGTTTCTCACAGACCTGTTGACTATGCACAGGGCAGCCAGATGAATTCCCACAAGGCCTGGGGGAGACATTGTTTCATTCGTACACCCCCACAGTTATTATCTACAAAACTTAAATGTTCTTGCTCCTTCATCAATGCATTACTGTCAATGCAAATTCATCTTCTACTTTCTTACACGTTTGGTTCATTTTCCTCTGTGGCAAAAGGCTGTTGGAGTTTGGGTCTCCCTAGATGAGGAAAGGAGTATGAGGTATTTGGGAAGTGAGCCCCTTAAACATGAGAAAGGAAGAGAAGAAGGAAGAGCGAGAAGGAAGAAAAAGAATAAAGCAGAGTTACTGCTTAGGCCATTGGGTCTCATGGGAAACATTATAGGCTGTGCCTCATGGTGGATACAGCCAGGAGATGAGATTTGGAGATATTTAATCCAGTGTTTTCTCTCTCTGATGTTTGGGAAGGTTGCTTCTAAGAGGCCTCAACTCCCAGAAACTTGTCTTCTGTGCTGAGTGTTTTTGCAGTCAGGGTAAATCTCCCACGAAGCGTTATGGTGGTTGGTGAGAGACAATCAGGAAGAAGAATTAGAAGGCAGTGCTAACAGAGTTTGGGTAGCATGAGTTGATCTAACAGCTGCTGTGCAACAACAGTGTTTAGCGCCTGAAGTTTCCTAATTACTTGACTTTGAAACACACGTGTGTTGCATTTCAGTGCACAATATAAATCCAAATTGCTAAGTAGTTAGAGAAACCCTTATGTTCGGATGTGATCTTGAAACTGCAATTTGGATGATTGGGAGAAGGTGATCATATAAGAAATATGAGGAGAGTGGTCTTAATGCCTTCTGCCTCATTTTGCCTATTTAAATTCTGAGTCCTAAAGGAGGAAATTTAAATCTTGGACTGCAGAAAGACAAACTCTTGGCAATCATATACTCATTCAGAGTGAGAATATTTTAGTCACCTCCTGCAGGATAAATTTCTAAATGTTTCCATTTGGTAGGATTTTTAATGTTCATGCTTCTGTTGTCTACTTTGTTTCTCTGTGCCCACCCCTTAGTCATATTTTCCAAGGCCATTTTCACCAAACATGGTTTGGCAGTTCCTACATTCTGTACTGAGTTTCTCTAAAACATACTCCAAGGTATAGGGGAACTGTGGTCTCTTTAAAAAAAGAAGGGAAAATAAATAAAGATCAAGATAAAGAAAAAGGAAAGAAAGAAAGAAAAAGAAGGAAGAGAGAAAGACAAAGAGGGAGGGGGAGAGGAGGGAGAGAGAAAGAGAGAGAGAAAGAGAGAGAGAATTTTATTCAGGGGCTTAGAAAATTTAAACCTTAGTCCTCTCCACAGATGGTGAAGAGTACCATTTGGGTCCCTGGAACTGAACTTGCTCATGTCCATTGAGCAACAAATTTCCCTCAATCCTGTGCATTCTCTTGTACAAGAGGAAGTTTCGCTTCTTGATGCTTTGTCTAGTCTAGAAGTTCTTTAGAATATTAGTGATCCATGAGAAATGACTGGTATCCAAAAGACATTAGTTGACTTTTTGAAGGTGTATCTTTCCCAAAGGCCTCAAACTCAGAAAGCATTTTTGTTTCCTTGCTATAGACTCAATGTCATAGCTACCCGACTCACTCTTTTCTCCTTTCAACATTCTCAGGAGACATGTGGCTTTACCCTTGAGCAAGTTCAGGAAGCAGAGAGAATACTAAAAGCTTTAAAGAGTTATGAAACCAGCTCAGATGGCACTTTTTCAAAGACACCTTGAAATAATACAGGTAGAAGAGCCTCTTTACATTGTATAATTTTGTGTCCCCTCCACTGATCCCCAACAATGGTACCTCTAGCGCTTGGTGTTTCTCTGGCTATTTCTGATTTATGAAAGAATCATTTGCTTCTGCATGTAAGTGGAATTATAATCTCTGCTTGTGATTGTTTTCTATGTTCAAAATTTCTGTTATCATCATGGAAACTTTGATATTTTATGTGCTATTATATGTTATTTTCATCAACTTTCTTTTCCTCACAAAAAGGCTTTACACTGAGCGCAGACACATACACTCAGTTTGCAATGTGGATGATAGAAGTTTCTATACTTCTTTTATATAATTTATTTTGTGTTACATATCTAGCAACACAAAGTAGCCTCATAATCAGGGTTGAATGAATAAAATGTTTAAATCATTACCTCTTAAGAAAATTTAATTAGCTACAAAAATTGACATATAAAACCATATCAATCTCAAAATGTGTGTTAAAGAGATTATAAGTATCAGGTTTTCTGACATTGTATCTAAATTTTTTCAACAATTTCGTTGTTTGCTTATCTGGTGCTGGGAAGAATGAAAGAAAAAGTGGTACATAAATGTACCTGTAAATAGCTGCACCAAAAGAAAGCATGAATAAATGAAAGATGAGAGGAAAGAAGAGAGGAGGAGAGAAGAGAAGAGAAGAGAAGAGAAAGAAGAGAAGAAATGAGGACAGGAGAGGAGATGAGAGGAGAAGAGAGGAAAGGAGAGAAGAGTAGAGGGGATGAGAGGAGAAGAGAGGAAAGGAGAGGAGAGGAAGCAACAGCTTTTTAAATCATCAAAGCTGTACACTAATGTTTTAATCTGAGTATGCTTTCTGCCTTAAGCCCTTCATTTAGCAGTTTTGAACTTGTTTTTCAAGGCTTTCAGTATCATTAAAGTCATGATCCCCTCATCAGGCAATTTAAATCCGTTTCAGAAAGTATTAATTGTTGCAAAGAAAACAGAAACCAGGAGCTAAATTATGAACTAAGGACTATTCTAAGTAATGTGTTTAAAAATTCATATAGTTTCTTGTACTGGGCATCTAGGTTAAGATAACTCTGTGACTCACCCAGTGAGAATCCAAAATGGAAAAAGAAAAGCATTAATATTGAACCTCAGGGTCCTCGGCAGGTGTAAAGTCCTTATACCTACCCGATATGTTTGTTTACCCAGCAAATTTGTTCACACACTTCAGTTATCCATTTGGATAACTGTCTCATTGCTTTATTATGAATGGCTATTCTTCAGAATAGATTTAGTTTCCCTTCAGTTTGTAGCTCTGATACATCACCCTAACTTCACAGAACAATTTCATACTTGTTGGCAGTACTGGAGTTGTCTAAGTAGGGGCTTTAGAGATGAGAACCCAGCACCATCTGTGCCCCATGCATTCTGACTTCACTAACAGTGTTGAGTCTTCACTCAGGTCTCTTCCAACAAGCCCTTTGGAATAGCATCCAGAATATACTCCTACTTGCCTTGATTAGCCTTGTATGAAAAGACTGGCAGGGGATAGCAGACTCATGTTGATATATTATATTACTAATCATTTGGCAAGCATGATCCTCATCTAAGATTAATCCCTGAGTGGCATATGGGGAGGCAAGGAGTGTTTTAAATCTCCTGTTGTCTTTACTATGTATACATTATGTCACTGCTGCCTTTATTCAAGGACTTCTCCCTTTCTAATCTGGCAAAAGGCTGGAGTTTATCCTGTTTTCTATAAGTGGAATCCTCTCCTCTCCTCTCCTCTCCTCTCCTCTCCTCTCCTCTCCTCTCCTCTCCTCTCCTCTCCTCTCTTCTCCTCTCCTCTCCCCTCCTCTCTTTCCTGCTCCTCCCATCCCCTCCCCTCTCCTGTCCTCCTTGCCTCTCCCTGTCCTCCTTCCCTTCCAAGGGTCCCACAATGTAGTTTAGGCTGGTCTTCAACTCAAGATCTGCCTCAGCCTCTTGAGTACTTGGATTACAGGCATGTCCCCCCCCCCCCACCATAGAGAATGTTATTTCTTTAATGTACACCTGCGTGTGCAACACTCCTGCTGAACTGCCTCATTGCCTTCTGCATAATATCCAGAGTCCTTATGTAATAAAAATCCTGCCCTAACATCTCCTATTCTTGATCCTAGGTTGCATTGCATCCCTCTCCCTCTCTGTTTTAGGGGCATCTATCTATACTGCAAAGCCCCTAAGAAGCTTATTCCCTGCCTTCACCCCAAAATTGTCTCCCACATCAGGATAGGTTTGTTTCATGCAGCCCGTGTAATCATAAATCCTAGCATTCAGGATTGTATTGCAATTCTCTTCTAGTCTATGTCTTCATCCTCGTGTCCAGAGCTCTAGAGGGAGAAGAGGCTGAGCTTACTGCAGCACCAGGCTTGCTGTAACATATTGCTATGCCTCATATTGCAAATGCAAGTGATAAATTACATGGTAACTCAAAGGGCTCCAACTTGAAGTGAGTAAACATTAGCATTTTTCAAAATGTTAACTATGCTGCTAAGGACCATCCATAGAATATATCTTCTCAGTGAGCTAGAAACAGCAAAGATAGGCTTGTACTGAAAGCACACACACATACAAAATGATGGTCTCTGGTGCTTTTTCGAGTTAAAAAAAATCTTAATAATTTTCTTGTTTTCAAAATTTCCTGTAATAAACTATATAAATTCACATTCTACTTAGAAACAAAGACTAATAATTAGCACATATGACATCATATTTTCATAGAACTTTATGGAAAATATTTGTTGGGCAAAAGCAATGGGGTAAAGTCTTCAAGTGGTCAAACAATGGTTTTCTCTGAGGTTCAAATCATGGGTTACTTTTTTCTCTTGTAATTTGTAAGGTTTTTTTCTTATATACTTGCAAAACAAATTTCAGTATTAAAAATTGAATAACCGGGCACCTGTGGATCATGCCTATAGTTTTTTTTTTTTTTTTTTTTTTTTTTTTCTCAAATTTTTATTTTCAAACTGACGTACAGAGAGGTTACAGTATCATACGTTGGGCGTTGGATACATTTCTTGTACTGTTTGTTGCCTTGTCCCTCATGCCCCCCTCCCTCCCCCCCTTCCCTCCCCCCCGCCCAGTTGTTCAGTTCACTTACACCAAACAGTTTTGCAAGTATTGCTTTTGTAGTTATTTCTCTTTTTTTACCCCGTGTCTCTCGAATTTGGTATTCCCTTTGAATTTCCTACTTCCAATACCAGTAAACACGGTTTCCAATATACTCAGATAAGATTACAGAGATAGTGTAGGTACAAACATAGGAAGGTGATACAAAACATCATCAATAATAGAAACTACACATTCACATAGGACGTTGAAAGTAGTTATAACTGTGATATATCACTTGTTTCCATATCATGGAGTTCATTTCACTTAGCATCATCTTATGTGTTCCTAAGGGTATAGCTATTGGGCCTTGTGATGCTCTGCTATAGCTTGCCTAAACCTGTACTAATTATTCCCAATAAGGGAGGCCATAGAGTCCATGTTTCTTTGGGTCTGGCTCACTTCACTTAGTATAACTTTTTCCAAGTCCTTCCATTTCCTTACAAATGGAACAATGTCATTCTTTCTGATAGAGGCATAAAATTCCATTGTGTAAATGTACCACATTTTCCTGATCCATTCATCTATGGAGGGGCATCTGGGTTGGTTCCAGCTTCTCGCTATGACAAATTGTGCTGCGATGAACATTGTTGTGCTGGTGGCATTACTGTGATTTTGTTTGTGGTCTTTTGGATAGATACCCAACAGTGGGGCTGCTGGGTCATAGGGGAGTTCTATATTGAGCCTTCTGAGGAATCTCCATACTGCTTGCCAGAGTGGCTGAACCAGTTTACATTCCCACCAACAATGAAGTAGGGTTCCCTTTTGGCCACATCCCCTCCAACAATTGTTATTATTAGTTTTCTTGATATATGACATTCTTGCTGGGGTGAGATGGAATCTCAATGTTGTTTTGATTTGCATTTCCTTTATGGCCAGTGATGTAGAGCATTTTTTCATATGTCTATTGGCCATTCTCATTTCCTCATCAGAGAAGTTTCTTTGTAAGTCTTTAGCCCACTTGATGAGGGGGCTGTTGGTTCTTTGCAGTTTTGTTTTGGAAGAAGGTAATTTTTTTAGTTCTGCATATATTTTAGAGATGAGGCCTTTGTCTGTTGAATGTCCGGTAAAGATTTTCTCCCAGTCTGTGGGCTTTCTGTTTATCTTGAGAGCTATGTCCTTTGCCGTGCAGAAGCTCTGGAGTTTGATGCAATCCCATTTGTCCAACCTTTCTTTGATTTGTAGCCTTTCAGGGTCTTTGTTAAGGAAGTTCTGTCCTGTGCCAAGGAGCCCAAGTGTTTCTCCTACTCCTTCCTTTAGTGTCTTCAGGGTGCCTGTTTTGATTTCAAGGTCTTTAATCCATTTGGAATTGATTTTGGTGCAGGGTGATATATAAGGATCTAGTTTTAGTTTGTTGCATGTGTTGAGCCAGTTTTGCCAGCACCACTTGTTAAAGAGGCTATCTTTCTTCCATACTATTGTTTTAGCTCCTTTATCAAAGATTAAGTAGGCATAGTTCTGTGGGTTTAATTCTGGGTCTTCAATTCTGTTCCATTGGTCTTCAGGCCTGTTCCGGTGCCAATACCAAGCTGTTTTTATTACTATAGCTTTATAATACAGCTTGAAGTTGGGTATTGTAATTCCTCCAGCACTGTTCTTTCTGCTTAGGAGTGTTTTTGCTATTCTAGGTCTTTTATTGTTCCATATGAATTTCTGGATTGCTTCCTCTATTTCATTAAAGAATGGTGTTGGGATATTAATGGGTATTGCATTGAATTTGTAGATAGCCTTTGGCAATATTGCCATTTTGATTATATTAATCCTCCCAATCCAGGAGCATGGGAGGTTTTTCCATTTTCTTAGTTCTGACTTAATTTCATTTTTCAAGCTTTTAAAGTTCTCTTCAAAGAGGTCTTTCACTTCTTTGGTTAAGGTTATTCCTAGGTATTTTATGTTTTTGGGGGCTATTGCAAAAGGAGTTGCTTTCCTGATTTCAGCCTCGGTCTTCGGGTTGTTAGCATAGAGAAAGGCCGTTGATTTTTGAAGGTTTATTTTATATCCTGCGACTTTGCCAAAGTTTTGTATCAGCTCTAGTAGCTTGGGGGTAGAGTCTATGGGATTCTTTAGGTATAGGATCATGTCATCTGCGAAGAGAGAAAGTTTAACTTCATCTTTTCCTATTTGGATCCCCTTTATATTCTCTTCTTGCCTAATTGCTCTGGCTAGGAATTCTAGTACTATGTTGAAGAGCAGGGGAGAGAGTGGACATCCCTGCCTTGTTCCTGATTTTAAAGGGAATGGCTTTAGTTTTTCACCATTTAGAGTTATGCTTGCTGTTGGTTTGTCATAAACTGCCTTGATTATATTCAGGAATGTTCCCTGGAATCCCAGTTTTTCCAGGGCTTTTAGCATAAATGGGTGCTGGATTTTATCGAACGCTTTTTCCGCATCCAGCGATAAAACCATGTGGTTCTTTACCTTGCTCCGGTTGATGTGGTGGATTACATTAATTGACTTGCGTATATTAAACCAGCTTTGCATCCCTGGGATGAATCCAGTTTGATCGTGGTGTATGATTTTTTTGATGACTTGTTGAAGTCGATTGGCCAGAATTTTGTTGAGAATTTTTGCATCTATGTTCATCAGGGAGATTGGTCTGTAGTCCTCTTTCCGTGATGAGTCCCTGCCTGGTTTTGGGATGAGGGTTATACTGGCTTCATAAAATGAGTCTGGCAGTGAACGTTCTCTTTCAATTTCATTGAAGAGTTTGAGAAATATTGGAGTGAGTTCTGTTTTGAAGGCCTTGTAGAATTCTGCTGTGAATCCATCTGGACCTGGGCTTTTCTTGGATGGGAGATCATTTATTGCTGTTTCTATTTCAATACTGGATATGGGTCTGTTTAGAAGGTTTAAGTCTTCATAGTTGAGTTTGGGGGTATCAATTTTTTCTAGGAAATCATCCATTTCTTCCAAGTTCTCGAATTTGTTGGCATAAAGGTTTGCAAAATAGTCCCTTATTATTTTCTGAATTTCGGTTATTTCTGTGGTGATGCTACCTGTTTCATCTCTTATCTTGTTTATTTGAGTGTGCTGCCTTCGTTCTTTGGTCAGGTTTGCCAGGGGTCTGTCTATCTTGTTGATTTTTTCAAAGAACCAACTCTTTGTTTTGTTGATTCTTTCGATGGTTTTTTTCGTCTCTAATTGATTTAATTCTGATTTGATTTTAATTATTTGCTTCCGTCTATTGACTTGGGGTTTGGCTTGCTGTTCTCTCTCCAGAGAATTAAGGTGCTTCCTTAAATTACTGAGTTGCTGTTTCTCCAGTTTGTTGATGTATGTACTCAGAGATATAAATTTTCCTCTAAGTACTGCCTTTGCTGTGTCCCAAAGGAGCTGGTACTTTGTGCCCTCAACTTGGTTGAAGTCCATAAACATTTGAATTTCTGTTTTAATTTCTTCAATGATCCACTGATGGTTCAGCAGTGTGTTCTTTAGTCTCCATGAATTGTGGGATTTTCTGTGGTGGCTGAATGAGTTGAGCTCTAATTTTATTCCATTGTGGTCTGAAAGAATGCAGGGAATGATTTTGATACTTCTGAATTTGTACAGATTTTCTTTGTGCCCTAAGATGTGATCTATTTTGGAGAATGTTCCGTGTGCTGCCGAAAAGAATGTGTATTCTGTCCTTGCTGGGTGGAATATTCTGTAGATGTCGATTAAGTCTAGTTGGTCTATGCAATTGTTTAGTTCTGTGGTTTCTTTGTTCAGTTTTTGGCGTGTTGATCTGTCCAGAGGTGATAGTGGAGTGTTAAAGTCCCCCACTATCATTGTGTTTGGGTCTATGAATGTTTTTAGAGCCAGTAGTGTTTGTTTGATGAAGTTGGGTGCTCCTGCATTTGGCGTGTAGATATTTAGGATGGTTATTTCTTCCTGTTGGAGAGATCCTTTTACTAGTATGTAGTAACCTTCTTTGTCTCTTCTTACCTTTTTTAATTTGAAGTCAATTTTGTCTGATACTAGGATTGCAACTCCAGCCTGCTTATGGGGGCCATTTGCTTGATAGATTTGTTTCCAGCCTTTCACTTTTAGAAGATGTTTACTTTTGCTGGATAGATGTGTCTCTTGGAGGCAGCAGAAAGATGGATCTTGATTTTTGATCCAACTTATGAGCCTATGTCGTTTGATTGGAGAATTAAGTCCATTAATGTTGACAGTTAGGATTGAGAGGTGATCGTTTGTTCCTTTCATTATCACTGTCTTGTTTGAAGCTGTGTCTTCCCATTTCTTGATCTAGTGTTTACTAATTAGGGTTCATTTCTCTGTCTGTGTTGGGATCCTGATTATTTTCCCTGTATAGTACATCTTTAAGGATTTTGTGTAAAGCTGGTTTGGTGGAGATATATTGTTTCAGTTTTTCCTTATTGTGGAAGACTTTTATTTGACCTTCGGCTATGAAGGAGAGTTTGGCGGGGTACAGAATTCTTGGTTGGTAGTTATTTTTACTTAGAGTTTGGTATACTTCATTCCAGGCTCTCCTTGCTTTCATGGTCTCTGCTGAGAAGTCTGGGGTAATTCTGATTGCTTTTCCTTTATATGTGATTGTTTTCTTTGCCCTAACAGCTTTGAGTATTTTTTCCTTGCACTCTGCAGAAGCTGTTTTGATCACAATGTGTCGATGGGAAGTCCTATTCTGGTCTGGTCGATTTGGGGTTCTAAATGCTTCTTGTATCTGTATAGGCCTTTCCTTCTGGATATTTGGGAAGTTCTCAGCTAATATTCTGTTAAATAGGTTGCCTATCCCATTAACCTCTTTCTCCAAGTTTTCCTCAATACCTATTATCCTTAAATTGGGCTTCCTGATTGTGTCTTGAATCTCCTGTAGCGATCTGTTTTGTTGCTTGGACTGGATTTGTATTGATTTTTGATCTTTCTCCATAGAATCTAAGGAATCTTCAGCTCCTGAGATTCGATCCTCTGCTTCAGTTAGTCGGGACTGTAGGCTAACTACTTGATTTCGAATCTCTTTTCCTTCTGACTGGTCTTTCCTGATGTTTTCCATGTCATTTCTTAGGTCCTGTATGGACTTCTTTACTTCATTAACTTCATTACTTTGGTTTTGAGTGTTGTCTCTCAAATCTTTAAGTTGGGTAGCTATCTTTTCATTTGACTCTTGAAGCTCACTTATCTTTCTATTTGTGGATGCCATGAAATTCTCCATTAATTTTTGCTTTGCCTCCTCACGCTCTAACATAATTGACTGAAGAGATTCAAACTTTTCATTTATCATGTTTATCAGTAAACTTTGTAGAGCATTTTGGGGGTTTTCTTCTATGTTTTTGATTGACTGCTCTGCTTCCTGCTTGTTTTGGGTGGGGGATAAGACTTCATTATTTGCCATCTTTCTTGTGTTTCTTCTGCCCATTTGAATTGGGAATGCCAACCTACCAGCACCTGTGAGCACTGTTTAAGACCCAAAGCAGCCCTTACCAAGCACTGTTGTGTAAATCTTACAATTTCACAATTATAAACAGATAACTTGTATACCTGTCTATAAAGTTAGATTTGGTGTTCTAAAGAATACAATTTCAATATAACATCTGATCCTGGGCCCTGTATTCAGTAGTTACTTATTTACTGTTACAACCTTATACGCAATTCTTGTTTTTATATTAAGTTCTTTTAGGACTGGCTTTCTCTATGAACCCCTTTGATTCACTCGTATTAAGCTGTGATATCCTCTATCCAATAACCAGAAGTCAATGGAACCTGGAGGTCCAGGCAGTAAGTCCGGAGGGTAAGTTGGAGGTAGTAAAGAGAATAGAGTAAACTGTATTGGGGGGGTGGTGGTGGTGATTTGGTTTAGTTTCAGTGACGTGGAAATGTGGAGAAGAGTAGAATCAGTAGAAAGAACATTCATAAAATGACAGACACTGGAGAGTTAGCAGAAAAGGGTGTAGGTGTTATTTATAGGAAAGTAATTTTTATAGGAAGAGGACGCAATGAGAGAAATGAAGTAAAAATACTGGAAGACAGATACACAAAACAGAGAAAAATTATTTAACAAGGAAGTATAAGTAAATAAAAAGGAAAATAACCGAAAAGGAACAAACCTAGCAAATAAACAAACACACAAAAAAACTTGATACAACAAACCAGTAAAAATGGAAAACAAACAAACAAACCAAAAAAAAAAAATAACAAAAGAAAAAACAGCCAATGATGTTTCAGGTGTGAAAAAATTAAAAAGAAAATTTAAAAGAAAAGTTAAAAAAAAATGTTTGAAAAGAAAAAGAAACCAGTCTCTCGTTTCCCTGCAATGGACTGCAGTCTATTTTCCTGATTGGCTGATTTGACTTGATTTCAGTTGGCAAGGGGTGGTTCTGTTCTGACTTTCTCCCCTGTTGGTGCAATCGTGGGTCTCTGAGGTTCGCACAGCTTGCAGGCAGGCCTTGGGCGTCCTCTGTCGATGGGGACGTGGGCAGTCACAGGAACTGTGGCTCCTCTGTCTGCTGTTGGGCCGCTGCCTTTGATGCCTGGTCTTGACTAGACTGTGAACTCAGCAGAGCATGGCGCCTCTAGCCTGTTTTGCTCCACTAAGAGTTGCTTGCCTGAGGGAGGCGGCCTCCTTGGCATAGGTAGCTATGGAATGCAGCTCCGTTTTGGGCTGGGAATTAGTTTCCTCTGTGACGGGACCGTTTAGCTGTCCCCGGAACTGTTTGTTCCTCCTTCTGTTGTTTCCGTGCCCCTGGTAGCTGCTCGCAGCTTTTGCTTTAAGTTTAGAAGTTCCGGCGGGCAGGGCGGGGCTTCTCTGGCTAGGCCCCGGACTCGCCTCCCACCAGGGCAGGGGGCGTTCTTCTGGGCGGAGCTGGTTCTCACTGATTCCGCCCCTCCTGCCCTTTTCAAAGATGGCTTTTTTGACCTCGCTTTCCCCAGGCCCGCTTCAGTTTCAGTCTGGTCTGACCCTATGCCAGTGGCAAAGATGGCGCTTTGCTCTGGCGGTGGGGACAGGGATGCCTTCCAGAAGCTGGACTGTGGGCACAAGCGAAAATAATTTTTTTTTTTTTTTTTTGCGGGGTACTCACGCGGTCTCTGCGATGTCAGGTCCTCCGTGCTCGGCTGCCGTCTGGAGTATTTCTCGCTTTAGCTGCGTGGAGTGCTGGGGGTTGTGCCCGGCACTGTGCCGGAGCCCGCGCTGGCGCCGCGGCGGGACGCCGCCTGGAGCTCAAAACTGTGTTTTCAGACCAGCAAAGTCGATTTTTCCTTCCTGTAGAGAATCCCTGTACTGTTAGAAGTTACTTTGGCTGTCTTTCTCGGAGAAACAGTTTCTATGAGGTGAGAAAACTACGATATCAGAGGGAGCTCTGCAGGGCACAGCCGCTCCTCCGCCGTCTTCCATGCCTATAGTTTTAGCTACTCAGAAGGCTGATATCTGAGGATCATGGTTTGAAGCTAGCATGGGCAGGAAAGTCCAAGAGACATTTATCTCCAGTATTCATCAAAAAACCTGGGAATGAAGCTGTGGCTCAAGTAGTAAAGCAATAGACTTGAGCATAAAAGCCCAGGGACAGCCTCCAGCATCAAGCTCCAGGACGGCACAAAAAATAAACATGATTAATAATTTGTATAATCAAGCAACATACACACCCATCAAAGTATTAGTGAAGTTAGAGCCAGGAATGGTGGTACATGCTGATAATCCCAGATACTTTGGGAGGGGGGGGTGCTGAGATCTGGAGGATCCAGGTTTGAAGACATCTTAAGTACTCCACTCCAGTGGTCCCAAACTAAGCATAATAATCAGGATTCATGTCACAGCTAAAAACATGAGACCCTACCTGAAAAATAACAAAAGCAGAAAAGGACTTTGGTTCAAGTGGGAGAGCACCTACTAGCAAACACAAGGCCCAGAGTTCAAACCCCAAGAGGTGGGGAAGGGGGAGGAGAAGAGAGAGAGAGAGAGAGAGAGAGAGAGAGAGAGAGAGAGAGAGAGAGAGAGAGTAGTGAATTTAATCAAATGTTACTGTGAAACCATTTTGGTTGTTACTTTGAGAACACATAGAAACAGCATAAACATTAATGTTTATCTTTAAAAATGGAGGAAACATGACTTGGAAAACTATAAAATTGGAAAATCTGTTTCATTCTCTTTGGAAGCTAAGTATACCATTGGTCTGGGAGTCAGTTGTAAATTATGGAGTTGGTTTTTAATGGAATATGACTATTTTTGTTGCCAAATGTATTGTTTTTTTTTTAGCTCACAACATATTGGGAATTAAGCTCTTACATACTCAGCAAAATATTTCCTATAAAGTAGTAAAAATAGATCTTACTCATAATTTATACAGGTTGTATTTATAGATTGGACATGCTTGAAAAAATAATGATGAGAGGTAGGAAGAAACTAGTATGATTTTAGAATGTTATTTTCCATACACTTTAGATTTATTACAAATCTAAACACTTCTTCAACATGTATAAACTGTTAAGATTTCCCTCAACTGCAATTGGCAAGAGCTGAGTCCATCGTTCGCATGTACTTATTTGTTGGAAAGATTAGGTATGTTTTGAGCCTTTGTGAGTTTATGAGCATAGTGATGTTCTTAGTGATTCTTGCACATCATCAACTATTGTGACTTGAAATATATGACTTGCACACATGATCAATAATTTTAATGTAGAATTAAATGTCAAAGGAGATAGTTCTAAAGATAACTGATGTCATGCAAATCTAGGCTTGCAAAATAAATCCCCAAAACGACATAATGGTACCATTTGGATACTGAGTCCCAGTGATTCTAACCTAAGATATGAAAACACCATCTACTTAGCACTTTACAGTGTGACAGATGGCTCAGCAATTTCCTAGTTTATATTATCCCATTAAGTTCTTGCCACAAGCCATGAAATAAGGCTAGGAGGATAGTCTGAAGTTTTGATTGCTTGTAACCCACAGTCTATTTGCTCATGGGGGCAGCTTTGAACTCTGCCCCACAACTCCTAGGATGACAAAGTCACCACTGGCAAACAATCAGAGCTCCTGCAGTTAGAAGCTCCAGTCTGAGAATGGTGCACACCATTTCTACAATGCAAGTGTCATTAGTGAGAGCAGGTCTGTCACCTGGTACCTATAGAACATTCAAAATACAGATATCTGGGCTGATCCTGTACAAATGATGATTTAGTTGGTTATATACTGGTGTCTGGAGTTCATATACTTTTCAGGGGGTTCTCATGCACAAGGTTGAGAACCAGCAGTCAGTTGACTTGGTGATGTGCAAGAATTTGTGGACTGTGGACCATGGGAAAGAACGTTTTTGGTGACAGAAGGTGAATTGGTTAGGGTCAATTGTCCAGTGTAATGTGATTTCTCTTTGTTATTCATGATAAAAGCAATGCTAGATCCCTCCCACATGCCATATTTATTCAACAGAACTAGTTGCTAATAATTTGCCTCCAGAAATGATATTTTAGTTCTAGATCTTTCAGTCCAGGATGCTATTGGAACCATCTGGAAGCTTTTTAATAGTGTTTACAGCCTGTCCCTTGTATCTTACATCAACTAAGTCAGATCTTAAGAATGTGAAAAGAGAAGGAAGATTTTTTTAAAAAAAAATCAAGGGCTGGGGATATAGCCTAGTGGCAAGAGTGCCTGCTTCGGATACACGAGGCCCTAGGTTCGATTCCCCAGCACCACATATACAGAAAACGGCCAGAAGCAGCGCTGTGGCTCAAGTGGCAGAGTGCTAGCCTTGAGCGGGAAGAGGCCAGGGACAGTGCTCAGGCCCTGAGTCCAAGGCCCAGGACTGGCCAAAAAACAAACAAACAAAAAAATCAAGGTATTAAGTTGGCAGCAAAGGTGCATACCACTTCCTACATACTATGTAAAAGTGATGATAATTTGGTTACTTGATATTGAAGTATCCAAAGAAGTGGAGATTAGTTACTATCTGTGTAAAAGTGGTAAATCTGACAAGGCTCCAAGTGCCTAAAGGTAAATGAGAGGCACTTCATTGGTGAAGCCTGTCAATGGAACTATAAGGCTTTTAGATTATTTGATACTTTATTGATGATACATTCCCTCCCAGCACTGATTCATGAGGAGTGAAGTGCTTTTGAGTAGAGAGATGAGTCAGGCTAATATTTTTCCCTGAGTAGCATAATAGATTTGTACTTGGTTATTGTTGTTTCAGCCAATGCATGAATGCCATAGAAATAGTGCCCTTAGAAATTTTGCAATACAACAGCTTTTTCTATCACTTCTCTATGTAGAAAATGCACACTTTTGTTGGATAGATGATATGGCTTCTTTCTGAGCACTATGTGGATTCACCTTGCTATTGGCTTTATCTTGCTATTGGCTTTACATTTCTGGCCTCCCAACTCCTCTAACCTTTTTTCCTTGCTCTCATGTGCCAGCACCTTGTTTGGATTTTTACATGAGGGTAACCATAAGACTCCAGCTCCTGAGCTAGAATTATCATCTTGGTTTCACTGATATAATTTATTCCTATGATTCTAAATTAAGCCAAATGAAGCCAAAAGTTCTCATTTCTTTTTTGAGCTTATTTACTCACTTGGTTGGATAATTTAGCTATCTTTA
This sequence comes from Perognathus longimembris pacificus, assembly GCF_023159225.1. NCBI lineage: Eukaryota > Metazoa > Chordata > Mammalia > Rodentia > Heteromyidae > Perognathus > Perognathus longimembris. The sequence goes on from NC_063166.1 coordinate 59,789,161, forward strand.
ACTAAGCAGGTCTCAACTGGACTCTGGATTTCTTTCCTTCTTTGGCTCTCAACCTATGGAAAAGAAATCATCCTTTGTGTACTAGTTCCCATTCAAGGTCTGCCATGGTGAAGATGAAAGGGATATATCATTATCCACCTTGAATAAACACACACATGAACACACATCACACAATACCAAGAATTATTTATTTAGAAGGCAAGAAATCTTCACAAAACAGAAGATAGAGTTCATCCTTGTCATCCAGATAAAAGTCACTATGTAGTTAGTACCAAGTACCTAAGCACTGAAGAATTTTAGCAATATACTTCATCTATTCTCTCTTCATTTGGAAATCCTCCTAGGTCCCATTATTACAGAAACATCCCACAGAAACATTCTATACAAATAGTTAAAAAATAGATACCGTTTGGATGACTACTGATTTCAAATTTATGCCTCTGTATAGAAAGTATCTGCATTTTTTCCTTTATCTCTTTTTACACCATTCTCCTTGAACACAAGAGGCAAGCTGAGTGGCTCCCTTGGGAACCCTTCATGCCTGCATAGTGAATTTCCTAAATTGCAAATTCAATGAAAGTGGCTGAACTAACTTCTCTGGGGATGATTCATTTGTAGCAATTAGACACTGATCACATCCTGGGCATAGGACTAAGTGTTTCCTTCCACCCCATGCTTGTGATGTTCCATGATTAATAACATTTTAGTCAAGTTGGAAGAAACAGAAACTGCCATTTGGATTCGTGAATTGCTGTCCTTCTAAGGAGCAGTTCTCAATGCCATTCTTGATCATCCCTCCTTCTTAAGAATTAGTAAAGTTAGATAATCTGAGAGTCATTCCTTTTCAAGAGAAAGCATGCTCTGCAAAATGATCTTAAGGAATCACCTTGTAAAATTTTGCCTGCAGGGTTTTTCATCATAAACATTTGTAGCAGATGCTGTTGTGGTCCTACTTAGATTTCCCTATGACAGCTGACACTCCATACACAGATGCTGTGGCCAGTGGCCCACAGCTTCCTCCTTCCTGGAGGATGGCCCTGGACACAATCTGCCACCCTCCCACCTTGCCACTCACACAGGTGATCTTCATGAGGTTTCTTTCCCTACCAGGTAGCAACCAAGTCTCCTTTCCTCCCAGCAGCTCTGAGGTACAAGTCAGCCTTTATTATTATTTTTTATTATGACTATCTTTAAGTAGTTGTACAAAGGAATTTCCATTTAAGAAAGCAGTTTATGAACACTATATATTTTGATCAGTGTCATCCTTTTCAGCATTCACAAGTCAGCCTTTGATGGACCCCGTGTAGTAAGACTGAAGCCATCTCTTTTTTACTTCTCACTTATTTTGGATGACTCTGGATGAGAAGAACTTAAGATTTATCATACAGAGGACTCTGGGTAATTGATCTAATGAGTGATCATTTTCCAGTTGTAATATTGAAATTATGAAGAGATGCTTAAAGGGTTCAAATTCTCGCATAGGAACACTATAAGCTCAGTATTGAGGGCACATATATTTTGGTTCATTTTTGTGATTTAATAGATACCTGATATTTCCCAAATTTGTTAACTATGATAAACATCAGCTTTTTAATCTATAAAATACATATAATTTCAGTGGTTATCTGATAGGGCCTAGGGGAAGTGCCTTAGTTTTTTCATTTAAAGCTGACACTCTACCACTTGAGCTACATCCCTACTTCTAGCTTTTCGCTGGTTAATTGTGATGAGTCTTACAGATTTTCCTATGCAGGCTGGCTTCGCATCTTGATCTTCACATGTAACTCTTCTGAGTAGCTAGGATTGTATGTGTGAGCCACTGGTGCCCAGATCCCAATTCTTATTTTCTTTTAAATATAATTTTATTATTATTATTAAGTGTTGTACAGAGGGGTAATCATTTCACAATTCAGGTAATGTTAAATTTCTCTTTTGGGCAATGTCACACCATCCTTGGCTTACTCTAGTTTCCTCTTCCCAACCCTGCCCACAGGTTGCATAGTTCCTTTTCTGTATAGACTATCATTATTGCATTTATTCATCCTTCTTCCCTCCCTTTCTAACTCCTATTATTGATATCATAGTCTTAATTCTTTCCCCACTGAAAGGAGATGCTTATGCATTCCCTGATAATTTTCTCCCTCCACGAGCCAGCCACTTACACTAAAAGATAATTGGAAATAAATCACCTACTGAGTGCCATCTTTGTGTCATGACATGTATCAATTCATTTGACTCTTTAAAAGTTGGTCTTATCTCTGCTTTGTAAATTATGAAATTGAGACTTTGATCCAAGTCTGCTGGGTGTGAAATTGCATCTAGATTATAAATATATTTGTAAGTATACAGAGGGTCATCTGCATACGTACATAAACATGTTCACTAAAGCATAGGATGTGGGGGAGAGGTTTCTAGTAGTGGGATTCATTTGAACTAACTTATGGTTTAACAAAATGAATACCAGGAAGATGTAACATGTGATGTGAAGGGGACATGAGGTCAAGGGGAGAGGAGCAGATGAACAGAGAAAAAGGGAGGGTAAGTGTTTTCATCATATTTAATGTATGTATGTGAAAATGAGGCCAGGCAAATTAAGAAGGGTGGAGTTGGGAGAGATAGGGGAGGATGAAAGGGGTTGACATTAACCAAGATACATTGCACTCACCAACTGACATGTTGACTTGAAAGCCCTGTATCGACCTAAAGATAATACTTAAAAATGGCTTTTCAGAGAATCATATTAAGTGAAGCCAGGTCCAAAGAAACATAGGCTCCATGGCTTCCCTCATCTGAAATAATTAGTATTTGTCTAGGACAGTCCTAGCAGAGGATCACAATAGCTCAATAACTATGTACATATGACCAGATAAAATGATGCTAATCAAAATGATCTCTAAGATATAGAAACAAGAGTGTTTTTGTTTTTAATGTCTTGTGTGAAATTATTTCCTTTTTCCTTTGTCCCCTGTTTTCACTATGTTTGATTTTGGTACCCTGTGCCTTGTATATATGTTTATCTGATTTGAGGAAGGGAAGGGAAATAACAAAACTGTGAGACAAAGGACAAAGAGTGAAGCAATGCAACTGCAATACTCACAAGACATTATGTTGGAAATGAGATTTACAGCTTGAGGGGGAGGGGAGTAAGGAGGAAGAAAGTGGGAGAAAATGAGGGAGAGGTTAACAATGTTGGAAAATGTGCCCATTACCTTACTTACATAACTGTAATACCCCTGTATACCATCCTTACAATAAAGGTTTTTTGAAAAACCTTTTCAGTCCTTGAAAATGAAAATTCTTCCCTTGTTACACAGTTGTTCAAGCTATGGATTGTAAGTATCCTTTGCTGTGCTTGGCCCCTAGTCCCAGCTTCTCTATGCTTTCCAGCCAGTGATGCTTATCCATGACTTCAAACCTGAGCATAGGAACATTCCTCTCCTCGCCCTCCCCCCTTTCACTGGCATCTACTTGCTAGCACTCTAGAGCCAACCCCTTCCTTCTCACATAGTGACTTGGAAGCTAGGACTGCACCTGAAATCTCATCATTGCTTGACCTCTTTCACTTCCCTGACCTGTCACCCCATCTCACTCCACATTGCTTTCCCCTAGGGACAATCCTCAAATTACCTGCTGCTGAATTCTTGGCTTAAAGACCTGCATTGGGGATATTTTTACTAAGACAATATTCCAAAAGGAATAAAAGAGGAAGATACAAATAAAAATCCATTTGATATTCTTGATTTGGGCATGTTGTACCTTTTCTTCTTTTTTAGGCAGTTAAATTCAAGTTGGCACAAGGACAAAGGCCATTTGTTCCAGTGCTGGAGAGGTTGACTAGAACACTCACCTGGACAATGGAGAATTTAAGACCAGTTTGGGCTATCTAACAAGACCTTGCCTAAGTTAGTAAACCATATTAAAAAATAACAACAATATTTGTTGTTTATTACAAAATAACACATGTTCATTGTTAAAAATATAGAAAATACATGTAAGGTAAGATTAAATAGTACAAGTCAGGTAATTTATAACTAAAATCTCTTAAACCTGCAAAACCTAGAAAAAGTACTATATAAATATACATTACATATTTACAAGTTCAATATTACTGTACAAATTATTTATAACATACTTTGTATTTTCACGTAATATTGGCAGACCATCTTCTTATGTCAGCAAAATTTCCTCTACAAAATCTTTTTGATGCTTAGATAGACTTCTCTACTTATAATGTTTCTTAAGGGTGCGATTAAGCTTCTAGGACAGTTAGATTTACAATATTGACAAGTTATATTGGTTGCTTTAACAGCAGCAGAAATCTTGACAATTTTACTATGGTTATAGAAAGGAATACCCTTGATTTTTAGAAAGTACATGTAGAAGTATTTGGGGGTAGGTACAGATGTGAATTTTTCCTAAGAAAGTAGAAATTCTGCATATGGATGCCAAAGAAAGCTCTGACCAAATGGCCTATAGATTTAGGTCTTTGCCAGCTAGTTCCCAAAACCATGTTAACCAATTCCCTGAAGCTTTCTCTTCATCTGTCTGTCTGTCTGTCTTTATCAATCATAGGTAATATCTATCTACCTAGCTATCATCTATGTATCCATCCATTCACCTATCATCCATCATCCATCTATTCATCTTCCACCTATCTATTATAAGTATATGACACCATGCCCAGATAGAATTACTTTTAATAAATGTAATACAGTATACCTTTTACTTTTTGACACTAATGTTTATACCCATAAGCCAGTCATTCTATTATATTATCAATAATGATTGGGGAAATGGGGGTAGAGTAAAATGGAATGCCATCCATTGAAAAATGAAACACATCTTCACTGTATTTCTCAGAATATTTATAGTTGTTACGTTGTCCATATGTATTTGGTAACAAATTCTTAACAGAGAGATTGCTGTGAATTTGATGGAACTATCTAAAGTTTGGACTTTGGACCTTAAAACATTTACCCTAAGAAGCAGCTGCCGTGATTTAGATCTTAAGGGCACTTTCCAGTGCCTTTGCCTTCTCTGTGATGTTCTTCTGAAAAGGCATCATGAAATCTTCAAAGTCCACCTCGTATGTAAACCTCTCTCGCCGCATCTCCCGCTTCTTGACCAGCTCTGCTGTTGTGGCTTCAGGACTCCATGTCTTAAACAAACATTCAAACACAAGCAGTTGGGATAAGACTTCACAGACAATTTTCAAGACATTGTTCTAATTAAGCATACACTAGGCAAGCACTTCACAACTTAGTGATAACCCCAATCTAAGAAGGTTTTCAATAGTTTTCACTTAAAGCAATCAGATTTCCTTCTAAATATATTTTTACTGTTTTCTCCATGTTCCATGACATCAGTGAGTATGTGAACCTTTTCCTTCTGATGAGGCTTATCTGGGACATGAGATCAGAAGTGTTCTTTAATTACTTCTCTAGCCAGTTTCACTTGTGGCCCATGGCTATTCATTTTTAGGGTATCAAACTAGGGAAGCAAAGGAATTGGAATTCAATAACAGATACAGGATTCACTTCTTATTCAGTATGGGTAGACAGGAACTGGAGGGACAACTCTTTGCCTCTAGAGGTGATTTTCCCTATTTAATTGCAGATCTTCAGGAGTCTAGCTTAATATATCCAATCTGGACTAGTATGAAATTTCCATGTTCAGTTCGTGCTAATGAGTATGAAGGAGAGGATTGAGTCTGAGGAGTTCTGAAATAATATACTTACAGAATTCAGTGACTAATCGCTATAGGGAAATCCATCAATCAAAAGGAGATTTCAGATTTAAAAAAATGATTAATATGGAATCCAGGCTCCAGTGGCTCACACCTGTAATCCTAGCTACACAGGAGGCTGAGATTTGAGGATCTCAGTTCAAAGCCAGCCCAGACAGGAAAGTCCATGAGACTCATCTCCAGTTAACCATCAGAAAACCAGAAGTGGCACTGTGGCTCAAGTGGTAGAGCACTGGCTTTGATCTGAAGAGCTCAGGGACAGTGCTCAGGCCCAGAGTTCAAGCCCCACAACAGAAAAAAAGATGAAAAAGAAAAGTATTAATATGGAAATAGTGACAGAGGGATGACATATTAGGAGCTAATACATAGACTTACTGGTTTGAAAATGGCAGTCTTTAGCAAAAGGACTCCCACAAATAGTAATGAAGAGAGATAGCCATTGAACAGGTTTTTTTGATGACTGACAGACAACACTTTCAAATTACCTTATGAGATCTACCACACTAAGAAGATCCTTCCAAGTACTTACCCTTCGTGGAACAAATGTTATATCTACTTTCTTGGTAAAACCACTGGTAATCAATGAATTGAGATAAACCACATTATCCTTATGTGCTTTCTTTTCTTCTGCTATGGCTGGTATATTATATATTGATGAAAGTGGCTCCTGAAAGCAAGATACACACAATGAGTTGTTAAAACTAGTATCTGCTTTCAAGTATTATTTATTCTATATGTTACTTAAAGCCAGGGGGGGGAAACAAATTGAAATGCTATAATGTAAGCTAGAATTTGAGATAAAATGGAATATTATAACAACTTTGAATGCAGAAATATAGTCTGCCTTGTATGACCCTAATTAGTGCCATCAGTGATAGATCACACAAGTCTTCAAGAGGTCCATTCTTGACCTATGGCTGTTCATTAGTCAGAAAATATAATCTTACTACAATAGTAATGGTGATTATAGTAGAAACTTGAGTCTTCTTGACCATCTTACTATCATCTGACTGCATGCAATCACTTTACCCAGTCTATTTCCAACCACCTAAACTTCCCTAACCCTTTCTAATTTGATTTTTCGTCTTGATTTTCATGCATTGTCTTCTGTCTTTTGTTACTGTTGCATACCTCTTCCTTTCTGGTTTCAAGAACATCAGTCTTCATTTTAGACACTTTCATTTTCAGTTTTGTACTGTCTCCTGTTTTGGCCATATTATCTTGCTTTTCTTTAATCATGTCAATGATTCTATAGTCAGCATATGCCTTTGCAATATCCATGGCTGTGTGACCTATGTAAGAAAGAAACAAATTCTGAGTCAGACTAATACATAGACTTAATGATACACTATGTAGAAAAAAAAAAACTTCAGCATGCCAGTTCTATGCATGGTACAGGAAGATTATGAAAGCCAATGGGATGACTTCACAGATTCAGATCAGATATTCTCTATTGAAACCCATTTGTACAACTACTTAAAGATAATGAAAAACTTAAAGAAACTATGAGCCAACACCCCCCATAATTCCAAGACTTAAAGTGTCATTTATTGGCCCTTAAATTATTGAAATTTTTTTTACCACATTACTTAAAAGTAAATGGAAAATACTAGATTACTAGAAATACTAGATTTTTGAATATCCAACTGATGTTTCTTTTTTCTCCTCACCTTGTACACATTTTTCTTTTGTGTGATTATTTTACCTTACTTCCCCTTTCTGTGATATGAGGAGGTTAGTTCCCTCAGCCTGGGGAGGCTAGTGCTCCCAAGAGATCTAGGCAGGTGGCTGAGTATCATCTTACTTGAAACATCATCAGCAGATCTGATGATATTACAATACTCCCTGTGACTGAGGGGCAGGGCCTGAAGCAGCCAGAAGTATAAATATTGTTTCAGAGCCAAAAGGAGCAATGACCTTCAATTAAGAAAATGGTTACTCCAAACATAGAGCTCAAATATTTGTTCTCATGACTTTATTCTTGTACAAATCTATGATTAAGGGAGACTATTTGCTTCCTGTAGACAAGAAAGTCTCAATTCCAGAATTATTTTGTCCAGCTTTATGAGGATTCTTAAAGGTCTCCAGTCTCCAGGCAGCCAATTATTAGGAATTACAAGTCAAAACAGTGGCAACAATTGTGAATACATATAATTTCAAAACCAAATAGCTATGAGCTATTCATCCATAATGAAATAACTATTAAAATTAAGTATCCAGAAATTTGTACCACCTTGATTAGAAGAATTTTCTGTCATTTGAATTTAAAGATTAATAAGAAGTCTGAGCTTATGTTTTATGGATTTTTTCTAATACATCATTTCTTTCCAATTAATTGTTGTTTTGGAAATGATATACAGTGGGGTTATCTTTGCATACATCCGGAAATAAGTACATTTCCTTTATCATAGTGTCATCTGTTTCTTCATCCTCTTCTCTTTCTCCTATCTCCACCCTCGAGTTGCATAGTTCACTGTCATCAATGTCTGGTGCAGCCAGTGAGCCCTATCGCTCCACTTGTTCACCCTTTCCTCTGATTCTCAATACATACAAGGAGCTCAAGAAACTAACCCCTCTCAAACTTAATGCACCAATTACTAAATGGCAAGGGAGCTAAGAAGAGACTTCTCAGAAGAAGAGGTAAGAATAGCAAAGAAACACATGAAATGCTCATCATCCCTGGCAATAAAAGAAATGCAAATTAAAACAATCCTGAGACACCATCTTACCCCAGTTAGACTGGCCAACATTTTGAGTTCTAACAACAACAATGCTGGTGGGAATATAAACTAGTACAACCACTTTGGAAAGTAGTCTGGAGGTTCCTCGAAAAGTTAAACCTAGGCCAATACATCATTTTTTTTTTTTTTTTTTTGCCAGTCCTGGGGCTTGGACTCTGGGCCTGAGCACTGTCCCTGGCTTCTTTTTGCTCAAGGCCAGCACTCTGCCACTTGAGCCACAGTGCCACTTCTGGCCATTTTCTGTATATGTGGTGCTGGGGAATCGAACCCAAGGCCTCATGTATATCAGGCAGGCACTCTTGCCACTAGGCCATATCCCCAGCCCCCCAATACATCATTTTAATTGCATTTTATAAAAGCAATCAGTCCATGACAGATGGCAAAGATCAAGCAACTGGGCCCTTTAATACTGATAATGAGAGGAAGCACTGTTAATAAACTTCTGTAACATTGATCTAAGGATTGTATTTTCACCAGTAAACAATGAGAGGGTTCTACATAAATAGAACTGAATGAGTTTGAAATTTAACATGAATTCTCTCTTTCTCTTGTGATCCACCAATAATATAAACATACCTTTTCTATTTTCTATCTGGAATTTAGCCCCTATATCAAGTAGGTATTTCACAGTATCTAATCTACAGCTTTCAATGGCTCTGCTTAAAGGAGTTGAGTTGTTGATGGAAAGTGCATCTATAGAAGCTCCATATTTCACAAGCAGTTCAACAATGTCTTGCTGGCCTGCATGGCAGGCAAAATGAAGTGGAGTCCACAGAAGATTGTCTGTCGCATTAACATTTGCCCTATAAAGAAAGAGAGACACACAACTGAAAATGGCAGTGCTTCCAATCACAGCAGCTAAAAGAAGACAAAAGCTTTACAGAATTTTACTAATTTGTCAAATTACAAACTAAAAGCATTCAACATAAACTTTATGCTACAATTTGCGTTGCAGGATACATTTTATTTAGCTTTAAAAAGGCACCGAGATCCTAAAGATTCCAATTTTTTGCCAAGGCTAAAATCAAGAAAAAATGGATAAAACTGGATCCTATGAAGATGAGAGCTGACAGAAAATAAAAGTGAGGTTATTTCATTTTGTATCTGCAATCTCTGCATGTCTTGTTGTTTATTTTTTATTGTTTGCTATCTTCAAATTGTTGTACAGGTTGTTTCAAATTTAACATGTCTATTTATGGGTCCAATACATCTCAATCAAAGCCATCTCTTCCAACCATTTTTCCAGTCCTTCCTGTGCCCCTTACCAGTCTCATCAAGTTGGTTAGTTCTTTTTTCACATACATAAGCAATTATCACATGACTATATTCATCCACCATTCTATGTTATAATATTTTAAGTAAACATTTATTATTTAAAAATCAAAGCATTCTATGATTTAAACTTTTAGCCTGTATTAAAATTTCTGTGTCCTCAAATTCAAGTTCTCTTTAGTTGTTTTATATTATTTTTGATAAAATACAAAGTCAAATCTTTGACATGATAGCTAATATAACAATAACATTAATATCTTGCCAACAATGCAATTACTGTGCAAATTAGTGCTTTACATATTTTAGTTCCTCCAATCTTCAACAAATTCTGAGCCTTATGTCCTATGAAAGCCTGTGACACCCACAAGAAAGCTGAGGAAATACTCAGAAATGTATCCCAGTTTTACAACTACAAGAAGGAATTAAACCAGAGCAAATTTCTTAGTTTTATAAGCAAAATTAAGGTATTTTTGATATTTCAAATAAGATATTTATGAGTGAACTAAGATAAAGACTGCTGGAGAAGGAAGATGTGGCATAGTGCGACTAAGATGTGTCCTTAGTCACATTATGGGCATCATAATGCTACATGTTAGGGTAGGTTGGTAGTCTTACAATAGAAGAGGCAGATTAAAAAATGCCTATACACCATCCAGGTCACCTGCTGAGGTCAATCTGAGTTTTCTTGTCTGTCACAGAAAACCAGACACCCAAACAGAGTTAAAACGTGCTGGTTCATCACATTTGTGTCCTTGCTTATTTCACACACACACACACACACACACACACGCACGCACGCGCGTGCGCTATGTTTCCTAGCCTGGATCCTCAATGCAGATTTCACCAATGAGCCCTTTTCTTGTGCCCTTCAGATTCAAGAGCTGATATTACTCTTGTTCTCTCTCCCAAAGTGTGAAGACTCATAAAACTGGAAACCTCCACACCAGCATATTTGTTATTGTTAGTTTTCTTCAATAAGGGCCATTCGAACTGGAGTGAGGAGGAATCTCCATGTTGGTTTGATTTTACAGCCAGAGATGTTGAACATGTCTTTACTTGTCTATTGGCCATTCTAACTTCTTCCTCTGAGAAGTCTGTAAGAGTTTAGCCCATGGACCAAGAGTGAGTGAGTGCAGCAGTGATACTCACTACACACATTGAAAATGAAGTAAACCACAGGTGAGTGGAGAGGAGAGGAAAAAATTGGGAGAGATCGAGGGAAGGGGTAACATTGTTCAAATAGAAATGCACTGTTTATCTGACTTATAAACCTGTAACCCCTGTATTGTTCACCTTTACGAGAAAAAAAATTAAATGCATTCAAAAATAACTACTCTTTAAAACCAAACCACATACCCTTTTTCAAGAAGAAACTTGACCACATCTATGTTTCCACTGGCACAAGCCGTCATGAGCGGTGTCTTGTAGAACCTATCCTTCATATCCACAGGTATTCCCGACTCAAAAGCCTTTTTCAAGGATGCCATGTCGCCTGCCTTGGTGATGAAATTAATATTTGAATAGACCTTCCCCGTATCATCAATGTACCAAGCAGAGTCATCTTGAATGGGATGTTCTGGCGGGCGGTCTCGGTTGAAGCGGCTGGAGTCAGTCAGGTTTTGGTAGGCTTCGATCACGTAATAAGGCGGCCCCCCATCCGGCCTACCTGCGAACGCTTGCTCGGGAATGACACAGATGGGGAGAGGTAAAACGAACTTGCCTTTCTTGCCCCTTTTGCCAAGCCCTTTCTTCTTTTTCTTAGGCCCAAAAGATCCCAAGACGTAAGTCTTGCCTAAGTATTTGGTTCCTTTAAAGAATTCGTTAATGTTGACTCCCCCACCTCGGACTTTCTCATGCAGTTGAGCTACAAAAGCCAGCTGATCCGTGTTCGCATAGCTCTGTCTTTCCTCCAGTGTCTGCAAGAAGTCTTCTTTGCTGACTGTGCCATCGCCCTTGTCCACGATGGCGAAGGCTTCCCGCAGGAAACCCTCGTGTTCTATCGACCAGTCGTGGAGTCTGAGGGCCCAGACTGGGTTGGGGTTTTGGTCTCCCTGTTTGGCCAGTTTATTAGCAGTCCGTTCTGCTCGGCGTATTTCTTTGCTTGCTGCCTTGAAGCCTCCATCTTTAGCCACAGCTCTGGGTGTTTTATGTTCTAAGTTTTTCCATTTCAGGTCACAACCTAAAACAAGAAATGTTACCATCAGGAACGGTGCCAAGTCTTAACAAATGTCGCTTATCCAACTGTTAATTATGAGGAGCCTGAGGTCTGTCTTAGGCCATCACTCTACCTCTGAGCCATGCCTTCAAACTCCTTCAGACAAACAAAAGTAATTCAAAAAATCATACTGGACAAAACCTTTCTCTTAAAATTTTATATACACATAGAACACATTGAGCCACTTTAAGTATGGAGTTTGAATGTACTATTTCTCCTGGGGTTTTCACTCTGTGAATTAAGAATGGTTAACAGTTTACATTCATCGCTATAGGTAGGTATCTTAGTTAATGATGCACAGGAAAACATTACAGACTCATTACATGTGGTTTTGACCAACTGTGGACAAAAATAAGAAATGTTTAAAAATCAGAAAGAAGGGGCTGGGGATATGGCCTAGTGGCAAGAGAGCTTGCCTGGTATACATGAGGCACTGGGTTCGATTCCCCTGCACCACATATACAGAAAACGGCCAGAAGTGGCGCTGTGGCTCTAGTGGCAGAGTGCTAGCCTTGAGCAAAAGGAAGCCAGGGACAGTGCTCAGGCCCTGAGTTCATGGCCCAGGACTGGGCAAAAAAAAAAAAAAAAATCAGAAAGAAATGTCAAAAGCAATCACACACATGTATTACGTAGGGAAGCTCTCAGTCTTCCATTACTGTCAGTTATATTTAAACCACCATGTACTAGGCTGTTTTCTGGCTCTCTGTTTTACAAAAATGTAAATCTGATGTGCTTAATTTAAGCAATCAAGTGAAAATTTTAGAATTATTGAAGGGTGGCATTGTATTCAGTGGAAGTTGATTGGTATGGAAAATGAGTTAAGCAGGCATTCTGAACACATGTGTTATCTCCTCAATGATGATCTCCTTGGGAACATATACCCATGGAACCCAAGGACTACTGCATTTCAAACGGGTAGCATGTTGGATAATTCTGGAAGAGACCTAACAGAAAAAAAAAGAGCATGCTAGAATTTGGAAACAAAAAATGTAGGTTCAAAGCAGTTCAGAATGTAAAAGGACTCTTGTTTCTTTTCGAATGATGTAGTTTTGAAATCTGTGTATAATTCTAAACAATATTTTATGTCTCTCCACTACATTAAAATAGCTTGTACTAATCAATTGTTTTGTGATAAAATCATGTGAACAATCTTTAGCAGTGGAACCAAGGAGCTTAATGAAATCTGAGGATTCCATATATATATATATTTATTTGTTTATTTATTTATTTTTTGCCAGTCCTGTGGCTTGAACTCAGGGCCTGAGCACTGTCCCTGGCTTCCTTTCACTCAAGACTAGCACTCTACCATTTGAGCCACAGCACCACTTCTGGCTTTTTCTCTTTACATAGTGCTGAGTAATGGAACCTAGGGTTTCATGCATGCTAAGCAAGCACTCTACCACTAAGCCATAACATTCTCAGCCCTGGAGATATTATTTTTTTTAACCTACCACCTCCACTCTTTCTATGTTAAACCCAACAATAAAGGCCAAAGGAGTTAAACCTGCTTTAGCTTGCCCTCTTTTTCTGCTAGTTTCCTTCTCCTTAGAAACTTTTCAATGGATAAACAACTCCAACATTTCAGTTGACAATCTATCTGCAAGATCCAAAGGTATCTTTCTTTCCTTTTGACTTGGGACTTAGTGTCTCTTCCCTTATGATTACAGTCAGCTCTCCTCACTCAGGGATTCAATCAATGATAGAAAATAGTTGAAAACAATTTGCATCGATTCTGAACAGTATACTTGTTTCCTTGTCATTATTCTCTATGCACTACAGTTTAATCACTTATTTGTTATTATGTACATTATATCAGGCATTATTAGTAATCTAGAGATGATTTTAAAGTATACAAGAGGAAGTATGTAGGTTAAATGCACATATTAAGGGAATTAGGAGTATACTTGGACTTCAGATCCTGAAGTCACTCCCCTATAGATACCAAGGGGCAAATGTAAAATTGTTCTAGCAGCCAGAATGGGGACCCACAGAGGAACATATACAGGAAGATATGTTAATGTGGGAACAAAAAATTCCAGTGAGTCCAAATGCTTAATTTACATTTGAGTACAGAAATGGCTAAACCCTGGGAGCTTATGCAGAAATGGGCATTTTATTGCTAAAGATTTCTGGGACCTTTGATCTCCTTGGATCTGATATTCTCCAGATGAAAATGTAGCTGACAGCATTGCTGTTCTGGAATTTATGGTGGATCTGTTTGGTGGAATTTATGGTGATGTGTTTGTACCTCCTAACACACTTTAGAACTCAATATTTTCAGACCTTTAATTTAGAAATCATTTTGTGATTTTCTTTCCAGGAAGATGCATGTTTTCTGCATCACCAAGCAAGGTCGTTGTGTGTGACCCACACTCAGACCCTTTGATTTTCAACCTGCTTTCTCTTACTTGATCTGTGATATACACAAAGAATAGAGCACAGGTGTTATAGAATTTTTCTAATAAGCAATTCAACATAGTAATGTTGAACAAACTTGACTCAATATTGGGAAGACTTAATTTCTAGAAACAGACTATGTGAAAATTTAAATGTCAGAATAAACTGCTCTTAGAGACCATTGGGACAATTGGAGGGAACAAAATTATACTTTATGTATTTTTCCTTATTTGTTAAAATAGTTTATTTTGGGAGGAATAAATGTATTTAGGAAACAAAAATGGGTCAATTATTATACTATTTTTATACTGTTAATGTTTATAGTTCAGGCTTTTCATATGTCAGTGACTTCTCAAATTCTCTGCCTACGTGGAAGATAGAAAAACAGAACACCCTGTTCTATTCAAGGGTTTTTGGACTTTTTTACTTTTCTGCCTATTTCCCATGAACTGGAATAAAGCAGACAAAATTCAACAAAATGCAATGCCTTCTTTAATAAAGAGGTAACCTTGATGTTCATTAAATAGCTAACTAGCAACAAATAGATTCATATTTCTAAGCTTAACTCCTAATATTTTCATTTTAAGAAACTCATTAAGCTATGCTATACATAATCAAGTTTATAACTCTAAGCTAATAGCTACTTCAGAGTTACAGGAAAATCTAAAATAACAAATATTGCTTGCATAATCAATTTTCCAAGAAAATTCATTTTATTTCATGTCTCCCTTAAGCTATTTTCCCTTATAACTGCAAGATCTCCAGAAAAAATTATTTTTGTATTTGGCATTAACAATATCTTTAATAACATAAAAATTAAAAATTCAGAACAAAGGAAATGATTTTCAATATGTCTTTTGTTAGTCTGAAATCCACTTTTTAAGTAAGGAATTGAGTAAAGTATAAGCATTTTAATAGTTGCTAAGTCATGAGTTTCAAAATTTGGCAGTAACCTAAAGTATTGAATGAGATGGATATTCTTCATTTATATCACTGGATTTATATTTTAGTGGGAATGGCATAAGAAAAACTTCAGTTTTCTTTTTATGTATAAGTGAAGTTTGGCTATAGAAAAATGTAAGAGATTTATAAGAGCCTGGCTAAAATTCCTCACTCATATGTGACATGGATAGACCATAAACACTTTAAGCTCAAAATTGCTGACAATTTTACCTCGCTGAGCTATGTATTTACAGCAATCTGCAAAACCACCCATGGCAGCATAATGAAGTGGTGTGTTCCCATTCATTGCAATCAGCCCCATGTCTCCATTGTAGGCAAAAAGAAGCTTCAATATCTGAAAAATAAACAGTGGATTTTGTAGAGGAATAGAGATGTATGTTTAGTGATAGAATATTTAATTTCTATAAAATTCAGATATTTCAAATTGAAATAAATAATTTAAAAAGTGCAAGTTTGATTCCTTTGGTTTTCTAGTCACATTTTCAGTTCTCAAAATAATGTATCTCTGGTATTATATAACTCAGGCACTGAATGTTTCCATCTTCAGTCATCTGGAGTGCTGAAAATCCTACAGTCAGCTGGGACACTATCATTTTGGTACATGTCGGCACTTTAAGAACCCTCATAATATAGCACAGAACATCAGGGGAACAAATTCTTTATCCATCATAGTGCCTATTACAACAGAGAAGAGACTCCAGGAGAAAATAAAGGTCCTTAAGTTAAAACTCAAAGAAATTAAAGGAATTTTAAGTGAAATGCAGAAATTAAAAAAAATTTAGAATTGCAGTTTCTTCTTTTGATTTGTAATAGCACGAATTGTTCAGATATCTATTGTAAGATGCCAGACTCAGCAGAGTTTAGAATTCAGTGTATTATTAAATTCACACAAGCACCAGGGAGAGATGAGAATAATATGATGTCATCCTCCCCACAATTCCCTTGTGTCACGTTTAGGATTTCAATACATAATGGAGCAATAAAATCAAGTAATCTCAGGTGATAGGCATTTTGATTTGTCATGGCCAGCTACACAGAATAATATTTTTTAGTAATACGCAAGCAAATAAGTTATCAAATAAAACTGAACAAAAGGCTGGACTATGAGGTTGAAGTTAAATTTTAAGCATTATTTGAGGATATTAAAATGGAAATAATTCACGAAACGAATATTCTACCTGCACAAGACAAACTCTGAGAAACGAAAGTTTTAGTGACAAATTTATAAAGCAAAAGAGCAGATAATTACATCAAAATAGCCTCCTTTGGCAGCAAAGTGGGCGGCATGATGTCTATCATTGTCAAATGTGTTCACTTTTCCTCCTCGTTCCAGGATTTCTCGGACTAGTTCTAGCACCCCTTCTCTCGCTGCCTCCATCAAAGCTGTGCGACCTGTGGACTGGGCATGGAATACACCAGTGCTGTTACACCCATTATCATAAAAAAAACATATTCAGTGCAAATATGGCTCAAATTCATTTAGCCTTAGATTTACAAGTTTAGTCCTTTATGTTTTTATTAGCATCAACTAGCTATACAAGGGTTTCACCTCAATATGTCCATATATGCATGTACCATTACTTGTTCAGACTCACCCCTTCTGTCACCCTCCCTCTCCCCCACTACTCCCTTCCAAACAACTAAAAAAACATGCTCACTCTCCTCCATCCTGTCTGTCTCCCTCTTGTCTTCCCTCCCACTTAATACCCTCATCCCAGGTAGAACCTGTTTTCCAGTTCTGCTCTCCATTAAAAAGATTGTACATTATTCCAGGGGGTTTTAGTTTCAAAGAAGAAAGAGGAAACATCAAATAAATACTGTAATTTTCAGTGTCTATAATAATCACAATTATGCTGCATGATCCCATGGGAATCTCATGTTAAAATGTATGCTTCTTGCAAAAAAGGACGAACAAAAATGAAAAAGAAAGAAAATATAACATATGCTGAAATTGGATCACATTGATTTTCTAATGCGAATAAAAATCTATTTTGTGGGAGTCTGGAAGTGAAAATGTAAGAAAACAAAGCCAAATACCCAGATGAGAGGAAACCAAGTGTCTATGAGAGATAGCAGAACTATCTACTTTCTTTCTAGGAGAATGAACTTTTATTAGGTATCAGTAATTATTTTCTGCTATTTCCTGTAATGACATTTTGACAATATGCATGATTAGGGAATAGACTGCAAAGTCAAGAAGATAGGAAGATAATGAGAGTACTATCACCGCCATGCATTTTGAATCCAAATGAAATGAGCAATCTGTAAGCTAGCAAGATAATTTTTGCTATACGTAAATGCAAAAGGTTATATTAATAGAACTGTAATAGAATAAAGAAATATTTATAATCACAGGAATAGTCATACTGAGTTGAGAGCATTTGGATTGGCTCCTTTCTCCAAAAATGTCATGCACATTTCTCTAACATCATGTGCTTCTTCACAAGCTCGAAGAAATACTGGTTTTCCTTCATAGGTACAATTGTTGACATCTGCACCATGATCCAAAGCAATCAGAGCACAACGGTAATGCCGCTTAGTGGGTAAGATGCAGTAAAACAAAACACCTGTGGAAAAATAGAATTCCCTTAAACAACTTCATTAACAGCATATAAATAAATACATATATGAGAAAATTATAATTTAGAAACCTATATCTAAGGAGATGGCAGAGCAAAGGCACATCGGCCTTGATTTCCTCTCTGAAACCAACTAAAATGACCAAAACAGAAAGGCAAAAAGGGAAATCTTTGATAGAGCTGATGTTAGCACAAGTTGTAGTTTATATCTCTGTTGACATAGCAAAGTTAGAATTATATGTTATAGAATTGGCATATGGAAGAATTAGAGCGCTGACACAGGACTTCTGGTCAACATGGGTTCTAGTATCTTACAGTCTTAGAATCTGCAGGGTGAGTGTTCTCAAGGGTTCCTGGTGGCACCCTGGGTTTCCTCTGAACTCATTTGTCTGGAGCAGAATCTTGGTGAGATAAAGAGATGGAAAGTGGCTCTACCATTTTGCTCCAATAAAGAGAGGAAAATATGACATTTCCCACACTTAAGACCTACAACAAACAGGCCCTCATCATATTCATGTCAAAATTGTACTGTGTATCAAGGGTATTGTTTTAATTCCAGTGGTATTATTTTAATCCCAGGACACAGTGTTGGTAAGTAAAGTTCTGAGTAATCAATGGACTCCAAACTAACCTTTTAGTGTACTCACTCCAAAATGAGGTTTCATTCAAACAATAAGACAAACATATCAGCATGAAGGATGAAAAGGACATTACAAGAAAGGTACAGACACTGATATGGTAAGGCATAAAACTACATACTAAAAAAAACGATAACAATGAAAATTATTGACTGGCCCAATTCTCTGCTTACAAAGAAATTAAATATAAATAAAATAGAAAGTACAAAGCATAGACCAAGACCAAGAAAGAGAAGAACTGAAGACAGAGGTGAATAGCAGGAAAAGATAAAACTGGCCAGCAGAATTTAGGAAACAAATGTTAGGGAAAAATAAAGAACAACTATGGAATGAAAGTCAGATAAGAAGCAGGAAAAAAAGAAGCAGAGCAGGCGTTATGAACAACATGCTCAGAGACTTGAAGAAAGAAATTAAGAAAAATGTAATTGAGATGAGGGAATAGTTTAAATGGGCTAGAGAGGGGAAATAGGAGAGATGGAACACATCATATAAAAGACCAATGATAACAGAAAGTTATATACATATAGTAAAGGAAAACTTGCTTGAACTGAAAAACCTGAATCTAAAGATTGAGAAAGGATATTGGTTCCAAGGAAAAAAATAACTAAGAACTGCCAACAAGATATGCAGAAGGTAAAGCCATTACTAGAAAAGACGCTAGTAAAATGGATACATTTGTAATGATGACAAAAGCAATGCATTAGTTAAAATGTATCCTGGCCTAACTTAGCCGTAGACCCTATCTCACATCCTTCAAAGACCCATGTGGGCATTTAAATACTGGTTTATCCTTTAGAAAACATGTGCATGAGCCATATAAGTCACCAGGAAATAGGATTTTTTTGTGGCAAGGAGATTACTGTGGAATAAGCAGAGCATTTTGGCAAGTGTCAGCTAACTAAGGATTTTCAAGGTGAGCTACACAAGGGAAATACGACTGGGTGTCACTGGCAAACTAAGTTATGCTGGGTCAGCTAATGAGTGGAATACGATTTGTGCACCTTTCTCACTTTGTTTTCATATTGTTCCATGTGATTGTTTCCTCTGTTGATTTTTCTCATGCAGTCATTGTCCTCCACAGAAATAGGTTTAACATTTTACCTAAATGACCGTTGCATTTTTTACAAGTATGTACCTGACTTTATTTCCAATTTTAGCTTATATTTTTAGATTTGTATGCTGTAAAATTTCACAATGTGCACATGTGTTTTGTATGTGTATGTTTGGGTGTGACTTAAATGTTTGCTTCAAACTCAAGAAAGTGAACTTGGGTGCATTGCAGTGTTTTTCAAAGTATATTCTACAAAATTCTGAGTATTTTATGTAATATTTTATGATCAAATGTAGGTCCAACAATGTGAAAGAAACATGCTTAAGGCCATGATTCGATGGATCTCTAAATAAACTCAATAGTAGAACTAACTTTTCATGTAGCACTTAACAGCCCTGTGATTTCATGGTCCACGGAATAAACTTTGAGAAATACTAACTCTACAATGGCTTAAGGGCCTTTTCTTTTCTTTTTGAAAATTCAAACATATTTGACCTCTAAATGCATCTGAAGTTTATTTTATTATGTGGTTCTATTAAATAAATTTTCTTTTTCTTTGTTCTCTCCTTTTGTTTTAAGCAAGTCATCTGTCAAGTTTCAACTCCGGAGAGTTACAAATTAGATTTCACTCCTGTCAGCAAACATTACCGTACTAAAATGAGATTCATTTCTCTAGTGTGGGGCTGATGTTAATGGCTTTATACTTGTAGCAATTCTCTGGGACAACTGACTAAAATCTACCAATTGATATTGTCTACTGATGTTATCATGGTAATGATGTTCATGAGGCTGGCTTAACTCTTAATCTGCTTAGGCAAAACCATACAGACCATGGTCTTGAGATGGAACTCTGGAAGGGCAGAGGAGACTGAAATATAGCAATTTCACCCAAATAATCCTCAAAACCTTGTGTTTCCATATATGTGAAAAAATTGATCTTAAAAGTTGGAGGTTATGCCAGTAATCATGGGTTCCCAAATCGAAGTCTTTTCTACATAGGATTGCTATGGAGATTCTATAAAATCCATCTGAAATCTTTAGCCTAGTACTACCCAAGATTCTAAATGTGTGGAATCTTTTGTTCAAATAAAAATGTATGTCTCTCTGTCTGTCTTCTCTCTCTCTCTCTCTCTCTCTCTCTCTCTCTCTCTCTTCCTCTCTCCCTCTCTCTCCTTCTCTTTCCCTCCATCTATAGTGTTCTTGGGTTTGAATTTTGGACCTCATACTTTCTAAGGGCTCTAAGATTTTATATTTTGGGTTTTTTTTTTGCCAGTCCTGGGGCTTGAACTCAGGGCCTGAGCACTGTTCCTGGCTTCTTTTTGCTCAAGGCTAGCACTCTACCACTTGAGCCAAAGCACCACTTCTGGCTTTTTCTATATATGTGGTGCTGAGGAATCAAAGCCAGGGCTTCATGTATATGAAAACACTTTACCACTAGGCCATATTCCCAGCCCCAAGATTTTGCATTTTACAATGGATGGCTGTGGTAATATCAGTGTGTATAGGGGATATTGATCTTTCTCATCACTTAAAAGAAATTACCACACACAAATTAGCCCATTCCTAATTTTCTTTTTCAAGGAGTGATCTCTCAAGACTGTTTTCCCTAAGATATACTTAGCCTGTTCTAGAATTATGAGGAGGCAGTATCCTTATACACAAGAGTGAGAATTTAGCCTTTCATGTAAAACTGAGAGTAATTTAGTATTAAAACTTGGTACCTTGGGTATTGTATATACATTTATTGGAACTAGGGAGGGGAAGGAGAACATCAAAATGGGGAGACAAAAGATAAAAGATGAACCAATGCAACAGCAATACTTACAAAACTATATGCTATAAGCCAACTGTACAACTCCTGGGGAGGGGTGAAGGGTTTGGGAAGGGGAGAAGTTGGGAGAAAAATGAGGGAGGATGTAAAAAGTTTGATAAGAAATGTACTTAATGCCTTATGTATGAAACTGTAAATCATCTATACATCTCTTTGTCAATAAATTAATAAATTAAAACAACAGGGGCTGGGAATATGGCCTAGTGGCAAAAGTGCTTGCCTCATATACATGAAGCCTTGGGTTTGACTCCTCAGCACCACATATATAGAAAAGGCCAGAAGTGGTGCTGTGGCTCAAGTGGCAGAGTAGTTAGCCTTGAGGAAAAAGAAGCCAGGGGCAGTGCTCAGGCCCTGAGTCCAAGCTTTAGGACTGGCAAACAAAACAAAACAAAACAAGATATCTGCTTTACTAATTCTTGGCTGCAAATAGAAAGCTGGAGAAGTTACCTTTTCCTTCATTGTCAACTATAGTCATATCAGCATTTGCCTTGGCTAATATTTCCATTGACAGCTCATGGCCCAGTTCCGCAGCCCTCATTGTCGGAGTGCAGCCCATTTGGTCTTGTACATCAGGGTGAGCGCCAAGCCCGAGAAGAAAGGTGACCATGTCAATGTCATTGGCAACTGAGGCCAGGTGCAGGGCACTAAGTCCATCAACAGGCTCTGTGAAATTGATCAGTTCAGGGTATCCAAGTTTGGTCAGCTTCTCTATCTGCTTCTTGTCTTTGTTGCGCACACACTGAAGAACTTTGTAGACCTGCAAGTTCTCAAGTCTCCTATTTGCTAAAGCCATGTTTGATCAGCTTCTTAAAAAATGCTTCTGGGGCTAAGACAAAACCTACAGCAGCAGCAGCAGCAACAACACACACACAGAAGGAAAATAAGCAACATAGAGTTAATCTTATCACCCTTATTTTCATGAAGTACCAACATTGTTTTAAACATCTAAAAAGAGAGTCTATTTCCTGTGAAATGTTAACTTTCAAAACAAGAGTTATATGTAAATTAAAATATGTAGCTGACATAAAGTTCAGTATATTTCGAAACAATCCTCCACCATTACTATCATTAGTTTACCAGACGCTTTTCTTGTTACCAGATTAGTCTCCCTTCTACTTCTTGTAATAGAATTTCCTCACAAATGGAGTCCCTCACCTTCATTCTCCGTGGGAGTAAGGTGTTATCTTGACTCCTTATTCCTTCTTCAAGTATGTCTGTCTAGGCAATCAGAGAATTCATAGCCTGGGTCTCATTCCACACTGCACTCATTCCACACTGCACTCATTCCTCCACAGTCTCTTTGCTGGCTATTTTCTCTGTGGTTGTGGCCAAAGGCCACTGCTAAAGTGCCCTGGGCAAGGACATCAGGAATCTCCCCCTCATTTTAATTTGTGATATTGTTATTTGAATTGGCCTTCCTCTTGTTAGGCAGACACACTGCCAATTAAGCAATACTTCCAAACCTTTTGGCCTTAGATAACTTTTTAGTTGGGTCTTGATTTTTGCTCAGGGGGCTTAGAATCATGTCTACCTATGTCTCCCACATAGCTGGAATGACTGGTGTAAACTACCATTCCTAGTTTATTGATATGGGGGTTTCACTAACATGTTCCTCTAGGGCTGGTCTTAAACTTTATCCTTTCAATCTCTGCCTCCTGAGTAGCCTGGATTAGAAGTGTAAGACATTTTACCCAGCTGTCAGATTTCTTGAACTCCCTCCCCCCACCCCCACCCCGACCCAAGGAACTCCTTTAGTGACTCAGGCCATTTCCTGACCTTCAGCTCCCTTTTGGGCTTATTATTTACTTGCAGATTTATGTAACCCTTGCTGAATCTCCAAAAAGTTCAAAAGTTCTTATGTACTCACCTAGTCTCTTAATTCTCATTTGTGTAATAGATACCTAAAATGTAAGGTGTCCAGAGCAGCAGAACTCACAGAACATTTAAAAAAATTGTCATAATTGGGCTGGGGATATAGCCTAGTGGCAAGAGTGCCTGCCTCGGATACACGAGGCCCTAGGTTCGATTCCCCAGCACCACATATACAGAAAACGGCCAGAAGCGGCGCTGTGGCTCAAGTGGCGGAGTGCTAGCCTTGAGCGGGAAGAAGCCAGGGACAGTGCTCAGGCCCGGAGTCCAAGGCCCAGGACTGGCCAAAAAAAAAAAAAAAATTGTCATAATTGTTCTAGTTTCTTATAAAGTACCGTTGTTCATTTCTTACTATGATTAATTTGGGAATTAAACTTAGCATTATATATATACGTGCATATATATACATATATATATTTCACTGCCATGTTTTTAAGCCTCCAAAGGAGGATGACAATATTAATATACTGTATTGATATATCTGTTAAGTCACTTAATCCTCACAATAATCCTATGAGTTAGGTACTATCACACTTTCCTTCTGAGTGTGGGAAACACAGAAAGGTTTCTGTCTTGCCTGATATTTCACAGCTGATAAATAATAATCTGGACATTCTGTTCTTTTGGTTGGGTTTTATTTTTTTAACTGTATTTTTTTGTCTTTTCTTTTTTGGTACTGGGGATCAAACCCAGGACGTTGCACTTGCTAGGCAAGCACTTTGCCACTGAGCTACATCCCAGCCCTGGACATTCTGTTCTTGAGGATCAACAGTCGTGGAGTTTAAACTTAGGGCCTGTGCACTGTCCCTGAGTTTTTTTGCTCAAGGCTAGCATTCTACCACTTTAAGCTACATCTTCACTTCCTTCAGTTTCTTATTAGTGTATATTGAATGTACAGAGGGGTTTAATTGTGACATTTCCATACATGCATATAAGGCATTTTGATCAAATTCACCCTGCTTATGAATATAGTATTTGAATTCTTGGTTGGTGGTTTGTTGTTTTGGTGCCAATACTGGCCTGGGTGTTTGAACTTTTAGCCAGAGCACTAGGACAAGAAGGAAAAGAGAAGCCAATTATCTGTTTTGTTTTGTTTTTTCAGAAAGTATGATCTTAAAAAAAAAATCCCTAAGAGAAAATATCCCCCCAAACACACTGAAAACTTATATATCTAACACACAATTTTGGCAAAATAGAAAGATAGAGAATCAACATATAAAATCAGTAGTTTTCCTACACATGGATAATAACAGGCTAAGGAAGAAATTACAAAAACAATTCCAGAAGTAAACTTAATCTAGAGAAATAAAATACCTGTACAAGGAAAATTACGAAACTAGTAGAAAACAAAAGACATTAGATGATGGAAACAACTTCTCTTGATAGATCAGCAGAATATCATAAACATAGCTATATTACTGAAAACATTCTATAGATAAACACAATCTCCATCAAAATCCCAATGTCATTTTTCACAGAAATAGAAAAGTCAATCCTAAAATTCATACGGAAGTGTGGAAGACCCCACAGTCAAAATAATCTTAAGCAAAAAGGGACTGTGCTAAAGGAATCATAATAATGGACTCACTATAGTACAGATACAGAGTAACAACCTTTAGCTTGGCATTGGTGGATCATTCCTGTAATCCTGGCTACTCAGAAGGCTGAGACCTGGAGGATCTCATTTCAAAGCCATCCGGAGAAGAAAAGTCTGCAAGACTCTATTTGCAATTAAGTTGCTAAGTGAAGAACTGGAGATGTGGCTCAAGTGGTAGGGGCCACCCTGACTAAGCAAGCCAAGCATGTGCACCGCTCCAGTACAAGTAAAAACAAAACAATAACAAATGAAATAGCATCATGCTGGCAAAAAAAACCAGACATGAAGACCCATGGAACAGAAGAACTGGACATAAGCCCACACAGCTAAAGCCATCTGATATTTTAAATTGTTTATTATCTTTAGGTAGTTATACAGAGGAATTTCTTGAACATTTCATATATAGGTACAGTGCAGCAATACTGCTCCTTCCATCACCTTCCTTATCCCCCAATATATCTTGAACTACCACTCCTTCCTTGAAGTTACCTGGTCCCATTATCATATATAGGAATCTGTTTTGCCAAAGGATTTCTGAGAACATTTGTTTTGACATATATTAGGAAAAAAGACAAATGGTGTTGAGAAAACTGAATATGCACAAGTAGAAATCTGAAACTAGATTTCTGTCTCAATTACTTATAAAAAAAACTATTCAAAATGGATCAGTTTTTTTATAGTCTTTCAGCTTGAACTCAGTGCCATTGGGCTTGTTGAAGCCTTTTGCTTTAGTCATTTCTCAGATGTGCTCATTTTCACATAGGATCAGCCTTGGACCTCAGTCATTCTTATTGCTGTTTTGCATGCATGTGGGATTGCAGGTGTGCACCAATACTCTCAGCAGAAAATGGATCAATGAGCTTAATGAAAGGCCTGAAAGTACTAGAGAAAAACATGAGCCAAATACTTCACGATGCAGGATTAGGCAACAACTTTCTGAGTAGGATTCCAGTTGCTCAGGCAATAAGGGCAAGAACAAATCAAATCACATGAAATTTAAAAGCTCTGTACAACAAAGAAAACAATCATCAGAGACATTTTCTTGATATCATCCTGACCTTTTCCATTTTTCCCATTCCTGTGGCTCAAGTGATAGAGCACTAGCCTTGAGCTGGAGAGCTCAGGGACAGTGCCCAGGCTCAGAGTTCAAGCCCTGTGACTGACATTCCTGATAATAGTATCACCTGCCTGTAAGTCTTCTCAGATTGAAAACACTAGAGTTGCTCTCCTTTATTTGCTTTATAGAGTTCCTAACTGTTGTGTGTATGTGTGTTTTTTATTACTTACTTATTTTTTTAATAAAAAACAGAGCAAGTTCATTTGAAAGTGAAAGGAAAACCATGAAAGGAAAGTAGTAGGACTGTCCATTTAGAGAGGTGTCCCAAGGAGGATTCTTGCTCTTCACTCAAATTCATCAGCAAATTTTGTCAACTTCACCTTCAGTGCACGTCCTGACATCAACCCCCCCCCCATGCTACTATGTTAGGCCACATCATTCCCACTGTCCTCCAGTCTGTCCCACTGTTCTATAACGGTCTCATGTAGTCTACTCTTAATGGACAAAGGTGGGCTGGGAATGTGGCTTAGTAGTAGAGTGCTTGCCTAGCATGCACGAAAACCTGGGTTTGATTCTTCAGTACCACATAAACAGAAAAAGCCAGAAGGGGCTGGGGATATGGCCTAGTGGCAAGAGAGCTTGCTTCGTATACATGAGGCCCTGGGTTCGATTCCCCAGCACCACATATACAGAAAACGGCCAGAAGAGCGCTAGCCTTGAGCAAAAGAAGCTCAGAGATGGTGCCCAGGCCCTGAGTCCAAAGCCCAGGACTGGCAAAAAAAAAAAAAATAGGCAAATGCTAGAAAATTCGCCTAAAAATATAGTTCACATAAGACCAGGCAAGATTCCATTCTCATCCTTTTTACATAAATATTTCAAACATAAAATGTGTTAAATGCCTATATAATCACCACTAAAATCCTACCAATAATACTTTACCTGTACTAGCATAAGGCTATCTATCCCTAGGTGTGGTATTAATGCATGTACATTTTTTCTTGATTTGACAATTGTGATGTCCTGCTTGCTGTAATGCAGCTTTTCCTTTCAGTGTGTGTGTAACATGGTAGACTAGGAAACTAGAGAAGGCAGAGTGTAAGATCGAACATTTGTGTAAAGAGTCTCCAAGAAAAACTCTGGGTCAGGCTCAGTCATCTACTTGGGCCTTTGTGGCATGCTTTGGTGACATTTATTTCTGCTTCTGTTTATGGCTTGTTTGAAGTGCAGATACGTGGACTAGCCTAAGAAGATTCTAAATAGTTTATGACTACACTGAATGAATGCCACCACTTGTGAGGACAGAGACTTCCTAGTCAGACACTTCAATGTTATCCCCCCAAAATGGCACTATGAGAGACACTGTCCAATCAAGCTACAATGAGGAATTCAACAGTGCTTGGCTCAGTTTACCAAAAATTATAAGCCTATCATATAGAGCTCCAGGAGAATGAGGTCCTATGCACTATCTGTTGCAATTAACTGTGTGAGTGTCCAAAAGCTAACACTCCTGTCCCAGGAGGAAATAAAAAGTCCTGCCCTCCAGACTTGGGGGCACCCTACCAGTGGTGTGGCATATGTAATATAATTAGTAGGAGGGTCCCCACATACACACACAGCTGTATCTTTCTCCCTCTAGACCCAGGGCCACCTTAGCATACTTCTACTAACCATCTATATCTATATCGACAATTAAAACATGAAATGGAATAACATGTGAATATCCTGAAATTATATGGCAATTGGTGATATAGTGTATTTGTGTTCAAGTTATATTTTTTTTCTCCATGGGGAGATATTCATAGAGCTCATCAGATTCTTAATGGGGTCTCAAAAAGAGAGGAGGTTCATTAGAAAGAAAACTAGAGAAAAGCAGCTTTGTGCAGTGGCTTGTAGTATTGGAGGGAGAAATCTGTGGTGATTCTTCCTTCTTTGCATCATTCTTTCCACCTGTTAGTTGTATGAACCTGCACAGGTCACCTACCCAAGCCGATCCTCATTCCTTCATCTGTGAACCCACTTCCTGAGGCTAGTTGGAAAGGAAAGTAGATCATGCTTGTGCAAGATTTAGTTGTGAATATGTAAACCTGGGCTTGGGCTCCACCCACAAGTGACTGCTTATGTTTTGGGGAAATCTCTAACCTTGTCTTTTAAGTTTTAATTCTCAGAAACATGCAGGAAAGTGAGGATGGGTAAAAATGTAATTTCAAGGGAAAGGCTAGGTGGCAATGTCCAAGATGCTAATCTCACCTTTCCGTAGTCTGGACAATCAAGAGGCTCAGGTTTCCAGGCACAGGCGCCCCTCAGCCCAGGAGGATGTCTGGGGTGTCCTGGGCCCTCTTCCTCTGTTGCCCAGCACAGATCCCAGCCACCACCTTGGGCTTTTGGAGCCCACCTTAGGCCCCCAGAAATGAATGATGTCCCTGTGGGTAGAGCAGGCGGGCTGGCACGCGGGCAGCAGGGCAGGGTGTGTGTGTCCATAAGCCCTGGGCCCGCTGAGGGTGAGCGCGGCACCAGATGATGAGCTTCATTGGAGGCGGGGCGGGATCGGACCGCAGAGACTGGGCAGATTGTGAGCTTCAGTCACGTAAGGCTGGGTTGCTAGGGCAACCGTCAGGTGCTCGGCGGGGCGGGGCTCGCAGAGGCCACGCCCACCGCCCGTTTCCTAAGGTGGCCTGGCTGAGGGCTAGATGCTCACAGGGGATGAGGTTGAGAGGGAAGGTGCACCTTCCCTCAGGAGCTGCCCTTTCTTTTTCTATTCTGCCATCTGTTCTCCCTTGGACTTTCATTAGAAAAGTAAAGGTACACTTTAGTGTTTTATAAAGAAAAGTTGAATAAAGCAATACATGCTACAGTTAAACGAAAAGGGAATCTACTCCTAAGTGCCCTATGTTCTTGCAAACCTTCCCAGAAGTGTCTTTCTGTTTTTACATTCAAAACTAGAACAAATAAATCATGAAGATAACTTTATTTCAGAGTCTACAAAAGCACCATAACAGTCCTGCTTTTGCCTCTATATACTTTTTTCAGGTGAATTCTTAAGCTCTTGTTGGCATATGTGAATATAAAACATGTATTTTTTTTCAAATAGCACTAGCTTCTAATCAAAAGTAATATGTTCCCCAAATCCACCTATCTTATCTTCCACTCTGTTTAAAAATAAGGACTACTATACACAAAAATACTACATCATATATGGAAAATACAAAGAAGAGTAGTATACTATGACTAAAGGAAAAGAAGGTAGGAAACAGGTACACAAGTAAAATAGAGAAAGAAAAGAAGAAAGGAGAGAAAGAAGGAAGAGGGAAGAAAAAGAATAAGACCAGGTTTTACCACTGGACCCTGTGTTTTTCTATTCATCCTTCCCTTCCTGAATGCATTAGTTATATCTATTCTGAATTTTGTATTTTAAACAGCATTTCAAAAATGCATGTAATATGTACTTAGCATTACATGTTTTGAGATTTGTGAAAAAATATAGAATGATGTGTATTTCATTTTTTTCCTTCAATGTTTTGTTCTTTCAAATTAGTTTCAGTACTGGTGAGTATTTGGTATATTTTTAGTATCTACTGTTAAAAAAAGGCTGTTAGGATCATGTCTCTATATTGTTTTTAAGCACATCAGTCCGAGAATTTCACAAATAGGAGAGATTATATTGAATTTCCTCATACATCTTTATGAACTTTTTCATCAGACTCAGGAATAAGCTGCATCAACTACTACAAGCTTTTTAATTTTGATTTACTGTATTAGATAGCAAGATGTTTCATTGCAACCATCATATTAATTGATTTAGGTTAAAAAATAGAAATGTAAATTTGTAACTAGTATGGCATACCGATGGATGATGGGATGGCATATTTAATTGGAAATAAAATGCCTGTATTTTTATAGGTATTTCCATAAGATTGAGGTAAAATGTTAGAGTTTTCACAATTGTTTACAAATTAATCTTATAGGATCCATTCATATTTTCCTTCCCCAAATATTAAAATATTTCCCTTCCCAAGTATTAAAATAATATTGAACTATTCAAATGTTTCAAGGTATCTATGTTTTAGGGAATAATACTCATCATTTTATTCTGAAAATTTACTTAAAACCTGCATTTTCTTATATGAGTAAGGAATATATTCACAACATATATTTTATTACATTTCAAAAGAGAAATGAAAACATGTCAAATAATTTTGAAAATATTGATGACATAGAATACTATTTAATATTCCCATTAGCAAGTTACACTGGCTTATATTGTATTAATTATGAAACAACTTTTTATTAAATGAAAGTTGGACAACAACTACTTTAGAATATGAGCAGTTTTTCAGGTGCCGGATGCTCACGCCTGTAATCCTAGCTACTCAGCTGAGGATTGAGGTTCAAAGCCAGCCTAGGAAGGAACATCCCTGAGATTCTTATCTCTAATTAACCACCAGAAAACTGGAAGAGCACTACCTCATTTTATACCCGAGAAACAGGATGCCTACTTAGCACCTGATACTAAACAAGTAGGAAAGTAGGATGAGAAATTAGGACTGTTTTCTTTCCTTACAAATTAAACCATTTGACTCCTTATGTAACCACTGTTAACTATTAGGTTTGTAAGCTTTACATTTTTAATAAGCATTTTTACATACATATGAATTATGCTAATGAACTGTCTGGTTCATATGATCGACTTAGTTACTAAGATATTTTGTAAACTGTTTGCTTAAAACTCAATTTAGAGCCAGGCACTGGTAGCACATGTCTGTAATCCTAGCTACTCTGGAGGCTGAGATTTGAGGATCCCAAATTGAAGCCAGCCAGGGCAAGAAAGGTCTTGAGATTTTTTTTTTAATTAAAAACAAAACAAAACAGAATAGGTGCTGTGGTTCAAAGTGGTAGAGCACTATCCTTGAGCAAAAACTGCTCAAGGACAGTGTCCAGGCCTGGAGTTAAAACCCTATGACCAACTGAGGAAAAAATTCAAAAAAAAAAAAAAAAAAAGGAAAAGAAAAGAGAATAATACAATATGAGCAATTTGCAGATAGTTATATTCTGATCAGGATCTGATTTTTTGGAGGGACCAAAGTTTCTGTAAGGTAGCATGAAGGGGGCTTTGTACTAGATAAAAGAAAAACCAAGAGCTACCAGTAGCTTGTGGCTACAATCCTGACTACTGAAGCACTTGAGATGTGAGGATAGAAGTTTGGAGCCATCCCAGGCTGGAAAATCTGTGAGAACCTTATCTCCAATTAAATGCCAAAAAGCTGGAAGAAGAGCTGTAGCTCAAGTGGTAAAGCTCTAGTTTTGAACACAAAAAGCTCAGAGACCGCTCCCCACCAGTTCAAGCCCCAGGCTGGCACAGAAAAACAAACAAAAAATTAAATAACCATCTACTGGAAGAGAGCAGGAGAAGCTAGAGTTTGGCAGAAAAAGACTGCTAAGGAAGGTGAATGAATGAATATTAGAAATTCAATGCACAAGTTAGACGCCATTTATTTATCTGGGTAAATAAAGACATTTACAGTTTTGCAAGGATTTAAAATGATTCTGGTTTCAAGTATCCAGCCTGGGGGGTGGGGCCTGGAGGACCCAGAGACAAAGCTAAAAACCCATGATCCAGACAGAAAAATCCAAGTAGGGTTATTGAAATAAAGAAAATGGATCTGAGTGTGATGGCATAAACCTGTAATCCCTGATACCTGAAAGTCTAAAATAGGAGTCAAATAATAAAATAGGAGTCAAAAGCAGCCTGGACAACATAGCCAAGCCTTCATCTCAAAAAAGAAAAAAATACAAAAACAAACAGCAACAAGAACAAAATAATGATGGGCGAAGGCTTATAACATAGTTGTTGGATCAGATAATAAAAAAAAAATAGCAAAGTTCCTTACATACTTTCTCAATTTTTCATCAGGACCTTCGAAGTGGATTTTTTTTTTTTTTTTTTTTTTTTTTTTGCCAGTCCTGGGGCTTGGACTCAGGGCCTGAGCACTGTCCCTGGCTTCCTTTTTGCTCAAGGCTAGCACTCTGCCACTTGAGCCACAGCGCCACTTCTGGCTGTTTTCTAGATATGTGGTGCTGGAGAATGGAACCCAGGGCCTCATGTATACGAGGTGAGCTCTCTTGCCATTAGGCCATATTCCCAGCCCCTGGAAGTGAAATTTTTAATCACCAAAACTTCATAGCAAACTATTTCTTAGTTTCTGTGGGCCAGGAATTTGTAGGAGTAGCTCCAGTCCTGGGTCTCTTGTGAAGCTGTAGTAAGGATGGCACCCAGGGCTGTGGGCACCTGGGAAATATTCAGTAGATGTTTTTTCCAGTCTTATCAACATGATGTGTCTCTTGCCAGATTTTTTCCTTGCTGCTTTGTATGTAAGTTCTTACTTCTTCCTTAAAGCTTGCAATATTTTCCTCTTTAGTCTTTATAGTGTGGGATAGACCCGGAACATATTTAGGTTGGTATTTCATAAATTCTACCTAGAGGTTGGAAGTCTCTTTCAATATATAGACACATTTTCAGCTCAAAATACATACAACTTTACCATACGTTTAGTTTCAAATTTTAATTAGCTTCTATGGGTCCTGAACCCTCAAAAACTGATAAAACTATTTAAATGGGGATTTTTAAATATGTTAAAGCATGAGGAAATTACTTGAGGATCTTGGTTAAAATGCAGAGTCTGATTCCAAGTATGTGGAAGGAACAGCCTAGCCATAAAGCACACATGGAGTCCTAGTAGAGAAGGGCATCCTGTAGTAACAAGAGAAACTAAGTAATAAAGTATATGCACATAATTTCTTAGAATACCATGGAGATACCTGGGATTTCCTCTCTCAAGACCATTTCCCAAGCTAGAGGGATCCATATGTAACAAAATGCTTGACTTGTCCCTGTCCCACAATAACTATGCCAACAAGACATAGGATGGTAGAAGAGAGAAAAGGCAACATTTGAGGAAGTTAGCATTTGGCTCCTTGTCTCTGAAGCTCCGACTTAACATTCCAGTCCCTTTCTCATCTGGAGATTGCTAGATATAATCAGCCTCCTGGAAGAGATAAGCCAGCAAGACATGAATAAGCAAAGCCAAACAACCACTCCTTCCTTTCCTTCTGAGTGAAACAAACAGGAGCCCAAGAATTTCTGGATTTCCAAAAGAAATCTTTGCAATTAGTTAAAGAGTAAAAGCTGTGAACTGGCCTAACCATGGAACAATAGAAAACTTGGATTTCCTGTTAAATAAATGGGAGAGGGTGTTGATGCATGACTTGGAGGTTCCAAAGGACAATGCTGCTGAGTTACAGTTAAGCAGAGCCTAGACAAGCATGGTCATGAGCTACACTGAACCCAGCACATCAGTAAGTATTCACATACCTGGATCTTCCTACCTGCTCAGTGCCTGCACACAATAAGCTGAGGAATCCATCAGGAGAAGCTAGTATGGAACCACTGTCCCCCAGCTAAGATGAATCTCTTTTTCTCCTCCTCTTCTCTCTCTCCCCGGGAAGATGTGGACCACATGAAGGGTCATTTGATAATTAATACTGATAATATTTAAATTTCATTGGCTAATTATGTATACTTGCTACTTTATTATGATTAGACAGAAAAAAATCATATGTAGACCAACATTATTAGATAGAACAACATTTTGGTTTTTTTTTTCACCAACAAGGAAAATAGGAATTGTGCCAAGAATTATTGGATTAATTATGGAAATTATGATCATGTACTAGTGGATTGATAGGAATAACATAGCTTATGATTTATCTTCAGGCAATATTGTAAGGAAGGGCATAACCATTTTCTAGCTAGACTAGGACTAAGATTATTCTTAGCTGATTAACAGAGCCAATTCCAAGAACTTGGGGCAATAGAGAACTTGAATTGACTTGGCTTAATCATATTTTTAAGTCATTTTGAGGTGAACCTCTTCCAGCAAAAAGCAGCCTGTTACAACGTCCTTTGGGGATTCTACCAAATATTCAACAACACCTGGCACTTTAACTTCAGTAATTCTTTGGTGTTTCTTCCATGAAATGTAAATATGGCCCAAGTAGAAATTGCAGGTGGTTCATAATATTTAACTACAAAAAATCTTAAGTGATTGTTATTCCTTCCAAGCCTTGTCTCCTATATACATATGCAGAGTTAATGTCCATGTCCTTGATTAGACAATTTAGGGATGAAATCAGGAAGTTAATGGTCATTGTCCATTTCCTGCAATTAAAGAAAATGGAATCTTTTCTATCCTGTTTAGAATTCTCTGGAAAAGCAACTGAAATCAATGAGTTTATTTCTAAAATGACTTGTATGCTACATAGACCAGAATGAAGGAATATGCCTAGGTAAAGGATACACAATTATTTTTTTTTAATTAGGTCTTCATGAATTAACAAATTAAGCGGCTGTCTAACCTCAAACTGATTATATATTGTTACTAAATATATCCTTATCCAATGCTTCTTTTTGTAGTTATAGCGATGAAAATATAATATTCAAATCAATAATTGGATTTGTTTAAAAAGGCACACTCATTTCAGTGAGTTTGGAATAAATTAAGTTCAATCATTGTATTTTCATACTTTGTGACACTTGCCATTTTTAACATTATAAAAAATGTGTGCTACTTTTTTCACTGCATTTTTTGGGGGTATTTTCTTTTTTGGTACTGAGGATTGAACCCAGGACATTGCACTTGCTAGGCAAGCACTATGCAATGGAGCTACATCCCAGCCCACTTTATGCTATATCAGAAAGTATATTTGGGTCAGAGGTAGAAGTTGAGTCTAATCATGCTTTGGGAATTTGTTTAGATGTTTGCTACATTTTTATCTCACAAGTTAAAAGCACGCCACATGTTGTCCAATTAGTACAGAACTAAATCTGAAATGGAAAATATTCTAGAAATATAGACTGATTAGTATTTCATATTTTTAGTCCTTTTCCCATCACCCTCTCCAACTCTGATGGGTAAGAACCATGACATTGTTTCCATTTCATATGATTAGTCAATAAAAAGATTATTTCATGGACTTTTTTTTTCTGTGCTGTTCTTTTCTATTTCTTTTGTAAATGTTTGTTTCTAATATACCCAAACTCCCAGACAGCATTTCATTCTATCTACAGGTACCAGGAGATGTTATGACAGAAAAATCCAGATGTTTAATTGGAATGGAATCAAGGGTCACTGTCATCCAAGGCACAGGAACACCTTACTTTTGCCAGATTTCTTAGTTCCACCTGTGGTTGGAGGAGGCGCTTTCCTGTGGTCTTCACTTTTAGCCTCTCAGGTTTATTTTCCTCTTTTTGTTTTTATTGAAAACTTTATTCTTCCTACCCATGTCCTTGGCCATGTTCCTTGTGATAATTTACAGGCTTCTTCCTGCTACCTTTGCAGCCAGACATGGCTCCTGTCTCATGTAAATTCTTACAAGTCCAAGTTCAAAAAATTATATTTGGAGGATGGAAAGTTATCTATAACAGTCAAAAGAGATAAAAACTAAAGAAAGCGAATCAAATCCTCTCATTATTCAGTAGACAAAATGATAAGTTAGAAACACAGATTCATGTGTTTAAGGTCACAAAGGTAAACAGTGTCAAATCTGGAATAGGAAGCAGAATTGTGCTGAGGAAATGTATTCCTTGCAAGGTCGGCTTTAATTGCTATTACTGGAGAAGATACATTGAAAATAAAATGAAGAGTTGATAACAATCAATATAATTATTTCAAATGACTCACTTATCCACCAAATTCAGGAAAAGTCTGCACTCTAATTACCTTTGAAATTAAATAAATATTTAACACAAACATCATTACACAGAGAAAAAGCAAACAGCAAAGCTTCTTGTCATGTTACCTGGTTATTTCCAGCCACTTAAAAACATGTGATTCACTCAGTTAAGTAGATAATATTTCTTGTTCTATTGTCTGTTTTTATGCTGCACCAACTCTATCCTTATTTAAATTTTTCCTTTTCATATATTTCACTGTTTAGAATTTTGAATTCAGGGTCTGGGCAATGTTATTGAGCTTTTTTGCTCAAGACTAGCGCTCTACCACTTGTGCCATAGCTCCATTGCTGGCTTTTGGTCATTAATTGGAGATAAGAGCCTCATGGACTTTCCTGCCCACGTTGCATTCAGACTGTAATCTCCAGATCTCAGCCTCCTAAGCAGCTGACATCATAGGTGTGAGCCACTGTCATCCAGAGAAGTCCATCCTTATCGGAAAGCTAGCTGCATTACAGGATAACATGAGGGTAATATGGTAATTAAAGCTACAAAGAATTGTTGACAGAAAATAAAGAATATCATCCTGGGGACTGAAATAGGGGATCAGGAGTTCAAGGCTAGCCTTGAACCACTAACAGTAAAAATGTACAAATAAAGGATCCCTTGCCTATCACCAGTATACTGCAAGTCTATTGAGTTTTCTCAAGAAGTAAGAAACTCAACTACTAGAGATTGTACTCTAGGATATATATCCAACAATATGGCCTAGTGGTAGAGTGCTGGCCTCGTATGCATGAAGCCCTGGCTTTGATTCCTCAGCACCACATATATAGAAGAATCCAGAAGTGGCACTGTGGCTCAAGTGGCAGAGTGCTAGCCTTGAGCAAAAAGAAGACAGGGATAGTGTTCAGGCCCTGAGTTCAAGCCCCAGGACTGTCAAAAATGTAAAATGAAGAAGAAATTAACATGTTTAATTTTGAGACTGGCTAACTCTGCCTCACGCAAAATAAATAATAAATAAATGGAAATGAAAGGAAAGATTGTAGTCATATTCAATGCATAGATGTGAAAATGGAACTAAAGAAAATTGAGAGTATTGAAGCCATGAACTAAAATCAAAACATAGGAGAAATCAAAAACAAATAAAAAAAGAAAAGTGAGAGGATTACTATGGTTGGGAGAGATGGAGAATGATGGGAAAAAAGTGTATCAAAATACATTGTACTTACAAACTGGCATGTCAAAGTGAAGCCCCTTTGTGCAAATGTTTAAAAAGAATAAGGAAGAAAAAGAAATAACCATATGGCACAAAATGAAGGCCAATTAAAAAAACGAAGGCCAATGAAGACTAAGAAAACCCATGTTAATTGAAAGACACAATATTCTTAATGTATAACGTACAGACCCAGCACGATCTTTATATTTGTTTGTGTATGTGTTATAGAAACTGCCAAGCTGACCCAAAAATACATATAGAAATGCAAGACTCAGAAAATCTCAAACTGGATATTATCAAAAAAGCAAAGCAAAGCTAAACAACAGCGCCCCCCCCCTCGAAGATAACACCTAACAGTAAAATTGTGCCAGTAAAGGACCCTTTGCGTGTCACCACTATACTGCAATTCTATTGAATTTTCTTAAAAAGTAAGCAACACAACTACCATATAGTCCAGTAATCTTATTCCTGGATATACATCCAAAGGAAATAAAATTAGCATATTTAAGAAATAGTTGCACTCCCACATTTATCAGTCACAGTATTTAAGAAGCAGAATAAAATCACCTATGTGCTGGGAGCTGAAGCTACCAATCTTGGTTGAGAATGAAACTATAGAAAGTCTAGTCCAGCCCTAACTGTGGTCCCTTGTTAATTCATAGCTGGGTGTAGTGACATCCTCCCACCATCCTAGCTACAACATGGAACATGGCAGTGTAGGTATATACTTGGGCAGGAAGCAAGACCTTATCTCAAAAATAGTGCAAGAAATATGGCTTCATGGTAGGGTGCCTGCTTAGCCAGAGTGAGAACCCCAGTATAAAAAAAAAGTATAAACAACTTTAGGTTCCACTTGATAAACGAATAAAGAAAACAAGGTGCATATATACAAAGGAATACTATTCAGTCATAATAAAAGCATCTTAACATTTTTGACAATAGAGCAATAGATCAAAAAGCTCTGTGTTCTATTGCATCACAAAGTGACTTTAGATAACAATAATGTTTTCAAGAAGAAAGTGGGCAATGTATAAATGAACTTTCAGACAAGAGAGGAAGAGGCAACATTATGGATCGTCTTCTTAGGGGAAGGAAGAGTGTTAATGCTAACTCATAGAAACAACAGAAATCAAGGCAATGAATTCACGACAACTGAAACAAATCGCGTGGATATAGTAGAGAAGTTCATGAAACAAGAGATGAGGCAGAACTAGAGGGAGAAATGGATTTCCTTAGTCATAAAAATGAGAGGATCTAAGAACACAGGAGAAAATTAAAAAAAAAATAGAAGCAGAACTCCAGTTAATAGCCATAGTGAATGTTGTTCACTATGAATACGAATGTTGTTGCTAGGCAACAAGTGCTTTTCCTTTATGCTAATGAGAGTATAATAAGGACTCCATGAGAAGTAGGAATGAATAATTAGAGGTGGAGTCACAACTGGTCCAGGGTGTTTCCTGTAAGGAATGCCAGGTAGGAATGTAGGAGAGATTTCTATGAGACTCCGAAAGTATGAAGGGGCTGAGTTTGATTTATGTGAAAGCAGGAAGCTTTCTCTGTAGATAAATAATGCGACCAGTTTACTCAGTCCACTGAAAGCATGGAAGAGGGCTTCAGAATTCTATTGGAAAGAGAGAAGACTCATGGTAAGGTTTTTTATCTGTGATTCCACGGAAATTATTTCCTTTGTAGTCCTTTGCTGGCTCCTTTCTGCCATTCTTGGTCAAAGCCATGACATTTAATCTGTCACCTGGCTTGTCACCTGGCTTTTCGGTGTGAAATCATTCATTTCTGAGTGGACAAGAAATAGAAACAGACCAATAATAGACCAGAACAATTATGAGTACAATTAAATAAAGTTATTCCCATTGGCTTCTATGTGCTCAGTATCATTGCTGAACAGTTGTTATTTAGCATAGTTCATTTACCAAAGCAATGAGCACATTGGTTTTGCTAGATTTCTTCTCCAGTTACAGTAAAGAAGACTTTTTATTGGGAAGATTAAATGACAATTTAAAGATTTTTGTCTGCATAGATGAACAAATAATGTGCTTTATAGCTGTTTTGAATTGTCTCTGGCTCCTTAACTTCTCTTCCTTCCTTTAGCTGCTAGAAGTAAGTTGTTATTGTGGCCTTTGTGTAAACAATATTGAAAAGTTTCAATCTCAGGAAAATTATTGCAAAGTGTATAATAGAAGCTATTGCTGCCTCATTGATGGCAATTTCTGGAAGGGAAACACCCATCCTTTATCACCCCACCAACGCATATTACGCTCCCCCCCCCCACCATTTGCACCTCTCCTTGGTGGTAGAGGAGTTTCCTCTGCTATACACAGGGCATAAGAACATTCTATCCTTCCTATTATTCTGTAGTGCCCATTTCTATGAAAGATTGAGCTAGTAACCTGCTCATTCACACATTTTGAGTGAATATCTCAAGCATGTGGAAGAACACAAAACACAGAGCACCTAAGTCAACAAAGTTACTTAATATATATGGCAGACAGATGGCATTACTCTGCGAGAACTCACAAGGCCCTTCTTGTGCCTTCACTCTATCTTCTTGAACACCTTCAGCTTTGTGAGTTAAGCACCTATCTCTTACTTTCTTTCCTGGGCCTTCTCTGCTGCCATTCATTTCCAGGAACTCCTCAGCCATTCTGAAGCATGGAGAATCTCAAGTTCATGAAAAACCTTGTGACAATTCTTTTTTTTTGGGGGTGGGGTGGGGTGGGGTTGGCCAGTCCTGGGCCTTGGACTCAGGGCCTGAGCACTGTCCCTGGCTTCTTTTTGCTCAAGGCTAGCACTATGCCACTTGAGCCACAGCACCCCTTCTGGCCGTTTTCTATATATGTGGTGCTGGGGAATTGAACCCAGGGCTTCATGTATACAAGGCAAGCACTCTTGCCACTAGGCCATATCCCCAGCATATATATATATATATATGCTTTTTTTTTTTCTAGCAGTACTGGGGCTTGAAATTGGGGCCTTGTGTTTCCCAGACCGGTGCTCTACCACTGAGCCATGCCCCCAGCTCTTGTGACAATTCTTTTTTTTGGCTTCTTTTTGCTCAAGGACAGCACTCTGCCACTTGAGACACAGCGCCACTTCTGGCTGTTTTCTGTATATGTGGTGCTGGGGAATCGAACCCAGGGCTTCATGTATACGAGGCAAGCGCTCTTGCCACTAGGCTATGTCCCCAGCCCCTTGTGACAATTCTTGACCAATGGAATCAGAAAGCTGGCAGACCATTTCTGCTTTCTTCTTTTTCTAGGTCCCTTTTCAGGTGCATTCTGTTCCACTTTGCTGGTTGCCCCAGAAGGACTGAGTCCCACTTGCCCACAGTGAACGTAACATCTTTTTTGTTTTGTTCTTTCTAGTTTACTCTGAAAGTCCTATGGAGTGAATTGGTCAATATAACATGCCTTATGTCCAGTTCACCCTTGTGTCCAGCTCACCTTTCTGGGGAATCTGGTCCTGGTAGGTGCACTTATTTCCTTAAATTTCTTTGTCCACTTTCCTCTATAGACCAGTTATTTTGATACCAACCAACATTTTGGCTTAAAAATGAAACAAAGGGGTGAAAGTTTAGAAATAAAAGCTTGCTACTTATAAAGTAACTATTAGTAATGATATGTGTAAATATGTGTCAATGTAACTTGTAGACTTTTTAATATTTGATGAGGACTCTACTGATACTTTCTATTTTTTGATTGGCGGTATTTCTTCATTAACTTCCACTTTTCTTTGGAATCTATAATATTTATAGTTGCAACTATCAATCTTGTAAGGACTTATTAATTCTGGAAAATGCTTCTTAATGTGAGTAGGCATGATTAAGAATATAGGATGGTGCTAGGTGCTGGTGTCTCACATCTGTAATTAATCCTAGCTTTTCAGAAGCCTGAGATCTGAGGATCATGGTTCAAAACCAGCCTGCGCAGGAAAAGCCCATGAGACTTATTTGCAATACCACCCAAAAGTCATAAGTAGAGCTGGAGCTCAATTGGTAGATCACTAGCCTTGAGGAAAATAAAAAACAATTAAGCTCAGGAACAGTACCCGGGCTTTGTGTTGAATCCCCAGGATGGTACACACACACAATACAGGGTGGCTAAAAGACAATCATTACAAGTTCAGGATAATGTAATGAGGAAAGAGGAAAAGCTTTCCAAATAGCCAAAGGAGATCAAACACAGCATGTGATATAGGCAACAAGTAGTTTTCCTGGTATTATGGTGGAGAGAAAAATCACATCTGATCACTTTTCACATGGTTCTTCATGGACTTCATGATTCTTCCTCAGACTACACCAAGACCAGCAAAGACAATAGCCAGTTTTATTTACAATACCAAAAAAAAAAAAAAAGAAAAGAAAAAGAAAGCTCATTTCAAGTTGGTTTGCTGAGGCATTTTGAAGACATATTTTTCCATTAATTCTTGAAGATATTTTGGTAAGTCTAAAGGCATTTCAACAAATTTTCATTACAAATGGCATTGAAAAAAATTTTATCCTCTCCAAAACTGAGATTTTACACTTAGGAAAACCTATTTTTTCCCCAATGTTATGCTGTCCCCAAGTAGGTAGTTTTGAAATGTTATGGCTTTTCTTATCTTCTGGGTATTTCTGTTTCTAAGAATTTCATTGTCATTTATATGTGAATGACAATCTGAATGACCTAGAAACAAACTGAACATAGACATAATGATTACATCACTCATGTCATCCCTGATTGTGTTTTATTTTCTAGGAGCTACAGATGTTCTATTACTTCTAACATCCTGTTCACATATTATTTATATCACACAAATTGAATATTTGTTAGTTTGAAACACTTGAAGCAAATTCTGTGTTTCCTT
This sequence comes from Perognathus longimembris pacificus, assembly GCF_023159225.1. NCBI lineage: Eukaryota > Metazoa > Chordata > Mammalia > Rodentia > Heteromyidae > Perognathus > Perognathus longimembris. The sequence goes on from NC_063166.1 coordinate 59,830,920, forward strand.
AAGTTAAAAAAAAGAAGCCTGTATCAGGGTGTATTAATTGGGTATCTCTGTTTTATTGTTTTCTTCTTTGTCTTATTTATTTTTGGTGGTTATTTTTATTCTTTTATTGAGAAAGTATTCCCCTCTATATCCTAGGATAGCCTTGAACTTACTATATATATCCTAGGATTGCTTTGATATTCTCCTGTTTCTACTGCCTCCTGAATTCTGGGATTAGAAAGGTGCAAAATCTATACTCTGATGCTTTGATACGTTGGTCCTTGCTTCCCTCTGATCATCAACAGGGTTAACTCATTCCTAGAAAGAAAGAACTCCTGTCAGTGCATCTTTCCCACATATCTTAATTGTTTAGATGGAGTCCCACAAAATTAGTTTTGCTTGTGCTGTTCTCAAACTGAAATCTGTACCTCCCAGATTACAGGTATGAGCCACTGCAACTATCCCTGATATTTTATGTGTTTTTAAGAATATTTTTTCATTATTGTCATGTTTTATAAAAAAAAGGATAAAGTGGAATGGTGAAATTTGTTTATTGAAAGCATATTTTACTACTTTGTAATTATTCTCATCACTTTTCTAGAGTTTGTTTCCCATATAGAATAAAACAACAAACAAAATAAAACTAAGATGCTTGCTTTGGAAGCAAGCTTGTGTAATGACATAAGGTGTGAGTTTGGGGATGTCTGAGTAGGGGCGGTTTTCAAGCTGGGAATATGTAAATAGCAATATCCTATTATGTAATCTCATTGCAAATGAATGCCATTTGGACAGGGAATGAATGATACTTTTGAGGGAAGTGATTTAACTACATGTCTGCAGTAAGGCCAACACAAGTACAGGGAAAGGTGCCACAGCATGAAACTACTACAGTTTATCTCTCATTTTTTCCAGTATGTGCATGTATATGACAGTATTTATGATCATGAGAAAACTAGGAGCATTTAAGGATAGGATAGAAAGAATTATGCCAGCTCCTACTGATCTGTTTGTCATCCATGATAATTAACACAATTTTCCTTGACATTCAATAGAAATAAGAAATTTCCCAAAAGAGGTCTGTAGTTTAGGGTTATTGTGAATAGTGTGACAATGAACATGGATGTGCAGGCATCCTTATTATATCCTGGCTCATGATATTCAGAGTCAATTCCCAGGACTGGTATGGCTGGGTTGTAGGGAAGATCTATGTATAGTTTTTTTGAGGAACCTTCAGGCTGCTGTCCAGAGAGGTTGTACAAGTCTATATCCCTACCAATAGTGCAGTAGAAACAAGATACCTCTTTTTCTTTGCCTTCCTTTTCTGGTTTTAATTTTAAGTTTTTGATGATTCTGTCTTCCTTAACATATATAATTATATTCAAGTGAGCATCTTCTGAAGGATTGTGGGGAGGGTGAAAAAGTACAGCAGTGGAGTTCACTGAACACTGGTGAAAGTGAACTAATCAACTCATAGATGGAGACGGGAGGGAGAGACTGGGAGAGCGTGAGGGGACAGAAGATACTGTATGAAAGGAAATGGACTCAATCCCTGACTCATCTAATCGTAACACCCTTGTACATTACCCCTATAATAACAAGAAAGTAAACTAATAAAGAGTTCTGTATTAAAAGTGTTACTTCAAATCATTTACTCCATCATAGAGTATTTTCATTAAGTCATATGTACTATGAATAATTATTGATATTCATACACTCTAATGCAGTGATTCACTTCACTAATTCCATTTACACTGAATTCCATTCAAGGAGGCTGTCCTAAAACAACAATTCTAATATATTATAAAGAGATTTATAATTATTTATTAAAGATTATATGTTACAGTCCATGTACAGTGGTAAAATATGGAAAGAATATAAATACATAATAATAAAACAATGGTTTAATATATTTTGAGACACATAGAACTCAATAGTCTGTAATCCTAACAATAATAAGTGAACTGGTAATAATGTCAGCTAGAAGCTTTTATTTGAATTTATTAAGGTTCATGAGCACAATGCTATAAATTCTCTTAATGAGTCAATCTTATGAAGTCTTTTTTCATGCTTAAAAAAATCTTTAAATAGTTGTACAAGGGACCTTTCATTTAATATATCCATTTTATGTATACAATACATCTTGCTTAGTCAACTGTTTATGATATTAATATTACTCTCCAATTTTGTAGTATTTTTATGATCTGTGTATATTTATGCCTTAAAGGAATTCCTGTGTACAACATACATTTGTTGATATTTTACCCAGTACATGATAAGTTTTCATTTTAATTTACATATTGATAAGAAAGGTTATTTTTGGACTTGTTTCTATCATCTTGATATCTTCTGATACTGTGAGTTCAACTATCAGTACTATTTGGGAAAGTGAGTTATTTACTTTTGCATGAACTTTTAGGTTTTCTCTCCATTCTTGTTTCCACACTTCTCTATTATTTAGCTAGCTTAAGAAATGAAACAAGATGGCCAGAAATCTATTTGCTTGCTTTATTTCACAGAAAAAATATTTGTAAATAAATTCTCATTAAAACCACAAAACAAATGTGGTTTTGAGAAAAATCTAGTATAAAACAGTGATTTCTGTAGGGAAAAAGAAAATTTAAATGAACTAAAAAGCATTGAGAGGTGCTGGGGATATGGCCTAGTGGCATGAGGCCCTGGGTTCAATTCCCCAGCACCACATATACAGAAAATGGCCAGAAGTGGCTCTGTGGCTCAAGTGGCAGAGTGCTAGCCCTGAGCAAGAAGAAGCCAGGGACAGTGCTCAGGCCCTGAGTCCAAGCCCCAGGACGGGCCAAAAAAAAAAAAAAAAGCATTGAGAAGCTCTAAAACTCCACATTACCAGCATGAATTGACACAACGCAAAAGCAAGAGGTTACCAAAAATGGCAAGTAGATGGTAAGTAGATATTACTGCTTCTAATTTCCTGGCTCAGCTCTGGATGGTTCCTCTGGTCTCAGCTGATTCCCCTGTCTACTTGTGGCCATTCTTCTACAAATAGGTGCACACCTCTGATAAGCTTAGTGGGCTCTCTCCCATCTTTGGGAGACTGGTGGCTCTAGACTGATCTATCCAGGGTGACCAGAGTTGCTCACTGCGGGCTCTCATTCTGTAACAAATTGACTGAAACTCATTTCCAAGATACTGGCAGGACTACAAAATACACAGTGAAATGTAGGGTTTTTAAACAACCAGGTCCAGGCCAGGAATCACTGCTTGTCCTCATTCCAATGTGTTTTACCAGCCAAATCAAGATCAAAGGCTGGCCAAGATGCAAGAGGCAGGGAAATGTGACTTTTGAGTAAGATCGTAAAGACCATGGGGAGTTGGAAAACTGAAATGCTTTGTCGATATGTATTTCATTTGTTACCATAGGCCGAATACCTTAAAATCTAAACAAACAAACAAACAAACAAACAAAAACCCCTAAAATCAGAAGTGCTCCAAAATTCTAATGGTTTTGAATACTCACAGGATACCACAAGTAGAAAATTCCCTACTAGGAGACTTCATTTCATGAATTAAATTTAACATGTATAAAATCACCATTGATTATAACACATCAAATGAATATGAAACATATATGACTTTCTTATTTAGAGTTGATACTCTATGTTATCTCATGCATATGTAAATATGTGAACTCCTAAACAATTCTGGTTTCAAGCATTTCTGATCAAAGATACTCATACTAACCTTGGAATTATATCCTTTTTTATTCAGGTCTCCTGCCTCATGTACTTCGGTGTTTTCCCAGAGTCTTATACATTTTCACTAAAAGGAAGATTATATCATCACTTTAAAAAGACAGAGTGAAATCTTTTGTGAAGTCATTCATTTGGGATCTCTTACTAGCTGTCATTCTATGACCTGATATCAATATCTCCATGTTGAAATGATGTCTTCTGTTTTTTGGAATTATCCAAAATGTTTATATAGAAATATATGAACTTTGGAAGAGTCTGTATTTTTCAGACTTGAAAATATTTTGGAAAGAATTTGTGTTTATTCAGAGCTGTATTTTATATTGACATTTATAAACAAACAGTAATTTAAGAAAGAACTTATGCAGTTATTGACAGGATTTATTATAGCCATGCCCATTTCCTTGATATGTTCATTTTCCTTGGGATTTGTGAGTGTATAAACACAATCATATCATTCTCCACAAGAGTTATGTTTCTATTACTTCTCTCAATCCTACTGTAAGAATTATCCAGTAAAATAAATCAAGCTATAAGCAGACAACCCCTGGGAATAAAAAATATATTCCAATATATTTGTCTAAATTTGGCAGGACTACTTCAGGAACATGAATCTCATTTGTTCCTTTTGAATTAGTCAAGATGAGCAATGACATGAAATCATAATGTTTCATAAAGACGTTATTAAGTAAAATTGCCAGGGGTCAAAACTTAAGATGGAAAAATTTCAAGATATATACACCAATTATTCAGTAAACCATTCACATGCAATGTGAAATGGAAATTTCCACAATTCTTATTTTAACAGTGATGGTTCACTGTATATTAGTAAACCTTGATGTATTTCATGAGAAAAAATTACCACATATAATAAAAATGAGAAAAAAATCTTGTTTCAGTAAATTATCTCCTTTGTGGTTGATTTCAATGAGGTGCTGTTATAAAATAGAATTAAAAATATTAAACATGAGTCTCGAATAGTGAATATCCTGGAAAAGTACAAATCTCTATAAATATCACAATGGAATCATGATCAAATGAGTTACATAGTGTCAGTGTTAGCTATGAAACTGTGTCCTTTAATTGTCCAAGAAGTTTATAAAACAAAGTTTAAAAGCAAAAACAAAACAACCAAATGGAAAATTTTTGAATTATTATATTCTGAAATATTGAAACTGATTTTAAATAGTTACAAAATTGATAGTATTTATTAAAATTGATTTCAGTTGGTGGTCTCTCACAACAATAAATTAATAATATACTAATACTCCTAGTCACTTATCAATAAATAAAAAAATTTTGTTCCACTATTAATGGTACTAGTCTACTAAAGATGTTAATGTAAACAAGTAAAACAGAGACTATAGTCTAGAAAATATTAGTAAAAGTGCAGAAAAATAAATAAGGTTACCTATTTTCTGGTTAATATTTAGAGTTTTCATATATTAGCCCAATTACATGATTAGTCTATTCAGGAAAGTTCTACTAAATAGATCATGGGCTTCCGAGTTGATACAACTTTCCCAAGTTACCTGCCTCAAAGCCCTTGTTTTCTCTACTGAGATAGTACAGATGTTTTCCACATATCCCTACCCTTAGCCATTCTCAGGAAGAGTTCAAAGTACCCATGATAGAACAATTTCCAACACTGAATTCAGTGTTGGAAACAGATATTAATGGTTTCATGTTCAAAGGAAATAAGGAGCCCGAACTTCAGGAGTTATGGCTGTCACCTAAGTGGTAAAAACGCTCAGAAAAATTACATGGTAAGAAATATTCCACCATTGTTTTCTGCTTGTCTTCAGTTCAGTCTCATTAAGAACCCTCAGGGAAGCCTTGATTTCATCTTGTCTTAAAAGTATTTGAATGACTTTCGTGAGAATTGTATGGGAATAGCAAACAAATTAGTGACTCATCTGTTCAAGAAGAAAACAAACCTAACTAATGTGCTACTGAATCCTGTTCTAAATTGATTCAATCCACCCAAGAACCTACATTTATTTATAAAATAGAGATATTCCAAGATGGAGCTTGCCAGTGGTTATTAGTGCCAAGAACCAGACAAAAATCACAAACTAACAAAGATAACTCAATGGTGAAGAGCTGAGGGTCAGTTCTGCCTTCACATTACCAACACCTGAGGATGTTTTCAAATCTCTACATCACCTTCAATTGAAGAATGTTTCTTTTTTTATTAAACTTTTTTCTTTATTGTCAAAGTGTGGTATAGAGGGTTTACAGATTCATATGTAAGGCAGTGAGTACATTTCTTGTTCAACTTGTTACCTCCTTCCTCATCCCTGCCCCCTCCCTCTCCCCCCAAGAGTTGTGCAGTTGATTTACACTGAATAGTTTTTGCAAGTATTGCTTTTGGAATGGATTGTCTTTTTATCCTTTGTCTCTCAATTTTAATATTCCTTTTCTTAAAAGCTCCTTAGGTGGTGTTACTGTGAAGCCAAGCGGAAGAATGGGTGTATAACAGGGTGCTGGTGGCTCACATCTGTGGCTCATGTCTATAATCCTAACTACTCAGGAGGCAGAGATCTGAGGATCTCAGTTAAAGGCCAACCTGGGCAGGAAAGTCCCTGAGACTTTTCTCTCCAATTAACCACCAGAAAACTAGAAGTGGAGTTGTGGCTCAAGTGGTAGAGTGCTAGCCTTGAGTACAAAGAGGCTCAGGGAATGCGCCCAGGCCCTGAGTTCAAGCCCCAGAAACAGCCCCCACCACACACACACACTGAGACACACACACACACACACACACACACACACACACACACACACACACACAGAATACATATAAATGCTCCAGGAAGAGCATCATACCCTGTAGTTTTTAACTTTTACAGACAAGCAAAAAAAGGGAAGAAAACTCTGGTTTGTACATTCTCCTATATATTGACTTAGAAATTAAATCAAATCTGTAAATCAACTTCCTTTTCCTTTATATCATGTTTTAGTTGTACTGAAATATACAGTAACATAAAGTGAACCATTTTAAAGTTTACAATCCAGTGTCCATGTCTCCAGAACTCTTTTTATGATAGATAATTGAGACTGTACTCCTTAAACAATGGTTCTTCATTTCTCCTTGGTTGTGAATAATGCTATTTTGACCATGGATAAACAAATAGCTCTGCAAGACTTTCAGTTCTTTTGGGTGTATACCCAGACACGAAATTGGTGAATCACATAATAATTCTACTTTGAATGTTTTAAGCATCCATTATACTGTTATCTACAGTGGTTGCTTCATTTTATATTTTCATCAAAGGTAAGTATTCCATATTTCTCCACATCTTTGTCAACACTTGCAATTTTCCTTATTTTTCTTTATATTTTAATGATAGATATGAGGTTACAGTTAATTGTGCCTTTGATTTGCATTCCCTAATAATGCAAAGTACTCAGCATCTTTAAAGGGAATATTGGCTATTAATAATTTTTTTGAGAAATGCCTAATCAAGACTTTTGCTGATACTTTAACCAGGTTTTGTTTTCTTGTTGTTGAGTTTAGGAGTTCTTCATATATTTTGGATATGAGCCCCTTGTTGAATATATAATTTGCCGATATTTTCTCCTACTGATTGCCTTCTCACTCTATTGATTATATCTTTTGATGTACAGAAGTTTTTAAGTAGGCCAAGTCCATTTATCTATTTTTACTTTTTTATTGTGCTTTTGATGTCACATCCAAAAAATATCATTGCCAAACCAACCCTTGCTTTTATAAAAATCTGTCTTCTAAGGCACAAAAGATAATTTGCAATGCAAATCAATTGGACAGCCTGGATTAATTTTCCCATTGAAAACACAGGATATTAAAAATGAATAAAATTAAAGCTGGCAAGCTTTGAGGCCTTATTGAGATTTTAATTTTGTGGAAACTTTTACTTTTATTTGTTTAGTTGATTACTTTTCCTGAAGTTTTTAATTCATGTCTAAGTTATGGATCTCATCAAATTGAAACACAATGGGAAATCTCTAAAAGTTATTTGCAAAACTGCCTAGTTCAGAGAGTAGCAAAGGCCATAGGCCCTTCAAATAATAAAATATTCCCGTAGAAATGGCTAATGACATTGTTTACACTATGTTCTCATTTTACAAATTAACAAATTGAGATCCTAAGGAAAAAGTAATTTAAGTGATTGTTATTGAATCCACAAAGATACCTTCCTTGTGCATAGAACAAAAATGCACTGTTTTGGAAGTCTTGGATGGTCTGTATGAACTACTGGGACAATGGACATGTGGGATGAAAGTGAGACAAGACACATTTTAACGGGAACATGGTGATAAACGTTAAGAAAATTTATGCCAAGAGTTTTGCCTTCAATCTAATAAATGCTCCTGAAATTGCTTCCACGCTTCATTTGTGCCTCAGGTATTAGCAAATTATGTCTGAGCATAAATTTGCATATTGTATGGCCAAGCTTTGGATTTTAGGCTTATTTTATTGACTAAAATACACTTCTTTTTAGACCTTAAGGAGTTTATCAAGTCATTGGCTTCATATGTCTTTCTGTTCGGATGGGGAAATAAAGGCTGAGGGAATCAATGAGTTGATGCATAAGTCAGCGTCCAGTAAATGATATACTTAACTTACCAATGGAATTCCCAGATCTCAAAGCTTATTTATTGATAGAAATGTCACCTGAGTCTGACAAATATCACTAGGAGGATGTATTCCAGGACTCAAGCTCCTTCTTGTCTTCTGACCTTTATCTCCCTCCTCTAACCATTCACCAAGCCAGAAAATAGTAAGCTTTTTGTACTATCTTCCCTACATCTAATGAGGGAGACACAAAAATTCTCCATGGTAACTCACCATTTTTAGCCCAAGTTCCAGTTTGGCTCCATCTCACCATCACCAGAAATGGGATAGCTGGACTCTTTCCCTATTTTCTCCATTCTCAGCCACCTTTGATGAAGGGTTTCATTCTGTAATACTGCTGTTTCTCTATTCTCTATACAAACATTGTATTGACAAGATTGACAATTTTCCAAAATGTTCACATTCATTTGATCTGAATAACATTCACTAGAAAATGACTGGACATCTGTGAGAGTCATTTGAGGTTGAATTGAATTTTTGATGTGCTGTGCAATTGGGTCAGTGCATTAGAGTTACTTCTTACTAGTTATGAATGCACCAATAAATGTTATTCTTCCATGCAAATTGGCAATGCTTCCAGTGTTGAGGCAGCTTTGAAGAAATTAATTTCAAAATTGCTAATTGGCAAAAACATATAAGAAGTAATAAAAAGAGGAAGAACCAAGATTGCGCCAATAAAGTATGCTCAGATTTATCTTTCTATTATTAAATGGGTCCTATTTGTAGTGCAAAAGTCAACATGGCTCAATGCTTTGAGTAGAAAATTCATCAGGAGAGAAGCTTGCATTTTTTTTTGGAATTTTTTGTTCTAGTGACATCTATGTACTGACTTATTTTCTGTATTGCCTAATAGAGAAAAATAGGACAAAGAGATGGGAGTTGCAGAGACTCAGCTCTCTATTGGCTATTTAAAGAATGTCTTAATGACAGACTGCTTTGTAAGGTAAGAAACTTGTCTCATCCTGAAGTTTAGGCAGAAATTGGATGGTTATCTTCCAAGGATATTGTAACATATACTTAATTGGATGAGAAGCACATTGAATGACTCCCAAAGTCCTCTTGAAGACTAGGCTGCTGTCATTTGTAAAATAGAAGCAAACTATCTTTGGTTGATTCACTGGTAAGTAAAAAAATTTAGAAGTGAGTCTCCATATTATTGAACTTAGAATTTAGCAGATATAAGCCTCTACTTCTAGAACTCATACAAAGGCTAAGGAGCAGTCACAGCACTGAATACAAAAAAGGACTGAATGGTGAACTAGAGGAGCCCAGAAAGTTGTACTAACTTATTTGCCCTGATTAACACAAGGTATAAAAATATGTCGGACATAAAGCAAGAGTAAAGTAGAGGTTGAGGCCCAGCTCCCAAAGATACCCAAAATGAAAAGCATTGCCTTATCAAATTATTATCAGCAGTTCTTTCCTTTATATTAAGAGTATATGGGAGAGAAGAGACTGGGGCAAATGATAGAGATCAGGAGATGAGCAGTTCAAGGCCAACCTGGGTAAAATGTTAGCAAGTTCCTATCTCAACAAACTGGGTGTTGTGATTCACATCTGTTATCCCAAGAAGCAGAATTTAGGTATAAGTCTGGCCCCAGGAAAAATGTAAGATCAGATCTGAAAACAACAACAACAACAACAACAACAACAACAACAGCAACAAGAAAACACTCTATCGGGGTTTGGAATAATGGCTGAAGTACTAGAGCACCAGTCTTGCAAGCATAAGGCCCCAGTTCAAACTCCATTCCCCCCTAAAGAACAAAATGAGCATTTATCTGAACATTTGACAAGCTCACCTTAAAAACTATTTCTTGCAAGTTTGGTTGTGGACTCGCATTCCCACAAGTCTTCTCATGTGGCTGTTCCACTGTTAGGAGCACCTTGATCTTCAGAAGAGAGAATCACCATCTTTGGGCAGGAGCACCCCTTCTCTCACCTCTGGAAATCGCACCAGAAAGCATCCTTGAGCTGATTTTCTCCGAGTTGCCCACAAATAGTTTCCTAGTTGTCTTGCCAGAATCTAGTACCCAGCGTCGGCTCTTGTTCAAATCAGAGTTTATTTCCATGTCTTCTTTGAAGATACAGAAAATGACTGAGACCATAATACCTGCAGTTGCTATTAAGTAAACAGCGTAGAGAGCAACAGCAATGGCGAAAGCAAGCAGGAGATCCACGACAAAAAGGACCAGCTGTGCCAACATGGCTGCCTGTCTCCTCATTCGAAGGGTGGGTTTTTAAATCTCCAAGGCACCCAGTGTGCAAGGAAGTCTTGGGAAAGTGTGGGCAGGAAAAAGGATGTTTCTAAACATGATGGAGTATGTGGTAATTCCTCCAAGTATCTACCCAGGAGTCCATGATGAAACTTGATTTCCCAACTCCCACAGAGCTGGGGCCGTGGGTCAAGGATTGGCAATTACTTCACCATAAACTCCCTAAGGGAAAGAAGTCCAAGAATTCACTTTATCCCCTAACTGTGTGGCTTATCCACTGGGTTTTTTTTTTTTTTAAGTTTTTATTCCAAGGAATAAAAATGTGCTAATGTGTGCTTGTAATGTAAAGCTTTTATGGAAATCTGATGTTTCTTGGAAAATTTAAATGCACTACTTCAGTATGAAGGAGAAATAGATTAATTTTTTATTTTACTTTTTGGCTAGTCCTGGGCTTTGGACTCAGGGCCTGAGCACTGTCCCTGGCTTCCTTTTTGCTCAAGGCTAGCACTCTGCCACTTGAGCCACAGCACCATTTCTGGCCATTTTCTGTATATGTGGTGCTGGGGAATCGAACCCAGGGCCTCATGTATATGAGGCAAGCTCTCTTGCCACTAGGCCATATCCCCAGCCCCGAAACAGATTAATTTTTAAGCATGCAAAGATTTACTCCTTTTGACTGTGTATTTGTCTTTAAAATACTAGAGAATACAATCCAACAAAACATCTTTCATATCAAAAGATGATATTGCTGGCATATCAGAAATCATGAACTTAAGAAACAGAACAATGAAGCTGGGCACTGATGGCTCGTGCCTGTAATCTTTGCTACTCAAGAGGCTGAGACCTGAGCATCAGTTTCAAACTAGTCCAGGTAGGAAAGTTAGTGAAATTCCTTTATTCTTTTTGTCTGTCATTCATGGGGCTTGAACCCAGGGCCTGTTCCCTATCCCTGAGCACTTTTGCTCAAGGCTAGCTCTCTACCACTTTGAGCCACAGTGCTACTTCTGGATTTCTGTTTGTTAATTGGAGATAAGAGTCTCACAGACTTTTCCTGCTCAGGCTTGCTTTAAACTGTGATCCTCAGACCCAGACTTCTGAGTAGCTAGGATTACAAGTGTGAGACACCAGCGCCTGGCTGTTTCTGAGATTCTAATCACCAATTACTCACCAAAAGCTAGAAATGGAGATGTGACTCAAGTGGTAGAGCACTAGCCTTGAGGGGGAAAAAAAAGACAGAAGGAAAGAAGGAAGGAAGGATGGAAGGGAGGGAGGTAGGGAGGCAGGGAGAAAAGGAGGGAGGGAGGGAGAGAGAGAAGGAGGGAGGGGGGAAACGAAGAAAGAAGGCAAGGGAAGAGAAGAGAAAGGGGAAAATTAAATCCAAGAATCACAGAAATCAAAGGCAATAAATTCAAATTAGAAAAGCAAAATAGCTATTCGTGGTAGATTGTAAAGAAGGCCAGTCAGTTTTCTGTATAAGTACTATGATTAAAAAGCAGGATAATCTAAAAACAAAATGGTCAGGAGATTTCTTAGCTAACAAGGTCAATGAAAGGTAATAAAAGATGCACAAAAATATAGAGTTGGATAATAAGCCATGGTCCTCAAATGAAGCACACTAAACTGAAACACAATTCTGAGAAATTGACAGGATACAGAAAATGAAGAGTTATGGAATTTAATATTCAGAAACTTTTTTCTTTGAATAGATGGTACTTCCAAGGGGTTGGGTTGGATCACATAGCTTGCTTTTGCAATAAACAGTTCCAAAATCCTAATATTGTAAATGCAATGAGCTAGTTTTATAATTCTAAAGAAGCAATATAATACAAGATGACTGGATTCATTACAGTGATGGAACCAAATCTACCGGGTAAAAACTTAGTGATTTTAAAGTCATGTTGTAACCTACTAGAATTTGAAGGAGCAGTAGGGGTGGTAGACAGATGTAAAAGAATATTAATTTCTACATTTCCATGTAGCTGGAATTCAAGGGTACACTCTGTAATAATATTGTATGAAGGAAACACGAAGTATAGTTTTAAAATAATGAGGTCCAGTGAGAGTGCCTGGCTACTTATGATAATTTTTAAAGAATGGGTTATATGATTGAACTGGAGGCAAAAGTGAAAAAGGTAAGAAAGATAATAAAATGTTAAGATAACATACCTACAGAAAAAAGAATCAATGTGGAATGGTAGGTAAATGTATATATATATATATATATGTATGTATGTATAATATCTATTAGTAAAGAGAAGAAGAGTACTTTAATACATTTAAAGTTGTTTCCAAAATTTTATTGATAGATGAGTTCTTTTTTGTATGTAAATCAGATACTATTTTGACTACCAAAAACTGGATTCAACTCTGTGTTCTCAATGTATTTCCAATTGTTTAAAGTACATTTTAGGGGCTGGGGATATAGCCTAGTGGCAAGCGTGCCTGCCTCGGATACACGAGGCCCTAGGTTCGATTCCCCAGCACCACATATACAGAAAACGGCCAGAAGCGGCGCTGTGGCTCAAGTGGCAGAGTGCTAGCCTTGAGCGGGAAGAAGCCAGGGACAGTGCTCAGGCCCTGAGTCCAAGGCCCACGACTGGCCAAAAAAATAAATAAATAAATAAATAAATAAAGTACATTTTAAACCAGTGACAGTCAAAGCTCCAGTCAATTTCAAGCTCACTGTAGTTGATTCTCGCAGACAAACCATACATTTCATATCTCTCACTTTTCAGAGCATCGAATTGCATATGTCTCACTATAAATCTCTCAGCTTCTACCCCAAAATAACTTGGGCAGAAACCTTCTTAATTAAATGATGTTACCATTGGTTTGTGTATATTTGGACCTTCAACTCAATGGCATTTCCAGCATGCTAGCAATCTTTAAAAGTCCAAGTAACACACCAGAGAAGAACTGCTGTGAGTTATAACTGTGGCCTGGATTTTTGCCAGTGTTACAAAACAGAAAGCTGTGTGACCAGGCCCAAGTTGTGTAGCTGGTGATGGATGAGAGATTCCACTGCAGGCTTAGCAGCCCCCCGAGTTCTGCGTCTTGCCCTCTCAAGTCAACTACGCAGTCTGAGATGATTTTTTCCCCCCAGTACACTACTGGTGAGAAGGAGGAGCTTCAAAGCTTAGAGTTCATTAATGTTTCTCTTATAGACTTAGGCGAGGCTGGTAGCTTTCTTGCACTTCTACTCTATGTATGTATGAATGTATTTATTTATTTATTAAGAAAGGTGCCTCTCAGACATACTATGATTTAATTAAGACTAATGATTTTTATTACTATTTCCATTATAAGGAAATAATAAAATCAGAACCCCAAAGGTAGGGTCCTCTGTCTTTATAACAAAAGGATCATATATTTTTGCCCATGGACATTGTGCTTGGGCATAGGATTTTCTTCCCCTAATGAAATATGATCAGAAATATTGGTAGCCAGTTCTGAGCAAAACCTTTAAGAACCATTCTGTAGTTTGAACATCCTTCTTTTCCCTCAGCCAGTAGGCTGGCAGGTCCTGAATGGAGGTGATCATTCAGCCTGCGTTAGGCTCCAGATAAGAAATCCATAGCACATCTATGATTGACATGAAGAATGAGCAAGAAAGAAAGCTGTGTTGATTTAGTGGTAGGAGTGCCTTTGTTATGGCAGTGTAATTTAGCTAAAGCTGACTGAAACAATCAGCATTTTTCTTAGCGACTATAACCACAACTTGAATAAGAATAAATCAAGAAAAGTTGGAAGAACTTAGGATACATTAATTCTTAAGATTTGAGCTTCTATTCTTCTGATTTATTGTCTTTATTAATCCTTGGTGAAATATTAGAGACTAGGAAAGCTGATTTTAGGATGCTGGAAGTTTATGGGTGAAGGCATCTTTTAATTGCCATTATTTTTTTCCTCCAGAAAGATGTCTGGAGTCTTAAAGGCTCAAATTCTCTCCTTTATTGCTAGCACTAACCCAGTCATGATAGCTTCATCAGATGAGAATTTGTGTCTGGGATTAGTCTTGAAAAAGAAGCCAGCCTTAATTCCCAGTGACATCTATAGCAATAGGTGGTCATGAAATTGCAAATAGCACACTAGTCAAATGTAGAGAAGTGTATGTGGCAGAGCAGTTAAATGGGCACAGTCAGAGTGTCACTTAGTTTCAAGGGAAGTGCTATTTTGGGCAAGTCAGGTATTACTCAAATTACAATGGAATGGAATAGGAAGGGGACCACAAATGATTAGACTTTGGTTCTAAGTTCAACTTCACCTTCAATTAACTTTTTATATAAACTTTAATATCCATTTTTATCTCTAAAAGTGCAAGGCCCAATGAGTGCATATGTCATTCAAACTGCCTGGGGGAACATCACAGCTAGTTCACTAGTATCTTTAGGGAGATATCTAACAATGTCTTCTGTGGGGAATGGGGCACAGTAATGGTATCAACGTCTAGGGTCACTGCACAGAATAGAATGATCTCTGATATAAAGGCTAGACCGTGCCTTAAGTAATTGATTAAGATAAGCTATCAGTATCACTTATCATGTAGGCCTCAAAAAGCCACCAAGACCAACAAGAATTACAAGACAGACTTTACAAAAGCCAGTTTTTTTTGTTGCCCTTTACTTCTTACTTTTTAACTTAAACTACTTGTTTTTCTTTGATTATGATTCTTTGAAGTCAATAGTGATTTTAAGGTCCTTAATGGATTAGCTTAATTAGACTACTGTGCTCTGTTGAGTCCACTGGAGTCAGAAACAATTTGCCTTCAGCAATCACTCTTAAAATGCATGCCCCATGTGGTAAAATCTCCATGATCTGGTTGATTATTTGTATCAAATTTTTAATCCCAAGGCAACTTCCTTCCCACACCTGGACTTCTCTCTGAACTATGACAACTGACTTTTACAAAACTAACACTGGAATAATAAAGCCTATCATAGAGAGAAAAGGAACAAAAGTTGTTCTCCACATATAAAGCGATGTTCTAAAGAAGCTCTACAATTTATAGGCTATCCATATTGCTCCTCTTTCCTTTTACATAGTTAATGATCATTTGTGGAGCTACTTTCAATTTTACAAAACCTTATTGCAAATTTTCTATCTTTTTACTTGGGAAGTTAAATGATTTTTAAAAATCATTTTTCTTCTAGACACCAACTATGGGATAATTTGACCAAAAGATGTAGAAAGAAGATGCACTCTGTGAAACTTTGTACCATTTTCTATTTTAAAAGTTCTGCATTTGTCTTTTCTGTATGTGAATAAGGTGTCTTTAAATCAGTTGAAGAATATTGGAGATCTATTGAACTCTTGCTGTCTACATATGAAAATGACACATTGGCCTGGATCACAAAAACTGAACTCTTCAACAAGGCAATGATAATTGATGGAGCTTAGAAGTGTGACCACTATCTTTTGGAGAATGCAATGTTAGGGATGTGTTCTTGTCCCATGTTCCTTTCTGGTAAATATTTCCCCCTATATATTGCTGGTTTCCAAGGAAAAATTACATATAGCAACAGCACCACCTACTGGTCTGTTGTTTCTGTTGATTTGGCATCATGAAGAGCTGGGTAACAAAGGAGAAGGCAGCTAGCTGGTAGGTGCACTGTAAAAGTGCATAAAGTCATAAAGACCCTACTCTAGTTCTCTGCTAAGTTGCATACCACTTCTAAAGCTTCTTATTAAAGTATGTTTTATGATAAGCCATTGTGTAGTCCCTAATCTCTGTCCTACAAAATAACAAGTTACATAATAACATAAATAACAAACATGTTAGTTTTCATATTAGGGTATAATGTGAGTAAATAAATCATCCTGGGTAATAGATGAATTTAATTGTTTAAAGACACTAGATAATTAACTAGCCCAGTTTTTATTCATCAATCGCAAATATTTATTTCTGCTTTCAGAAATATACATACATACATATACTCACATACATTGTTGCACACATATATAGGTACATACATATGATATATATGCACACACACATATATATGCATACATGTGCATACATAAACAGAGCTATATGCTTTATGGATCAATATAGCTTCTTCTGTAAATGAAATTTGAGGGTGTCCTTGTTTCCTATGTACAATAGAATCTTGGTAGAACTTTGTGAATATGTTACTCATTTAAAGATCCCACATAGTGAAAAGAACAAAATGCTCTTTCATTCATATTTTTGCTGAATTGTGAAGTGTAAGTAAGGACTGTTCTGAAATGGGGTATAATAACCTCCAGACCAAAAACGATCTCTAAATAAATAACCTGAGTTGCCCGGCATTCCACTCACAGCTTCTAAATGTTTGGCCACTTAAAAACAGTAAGGGAGGGCTGGGGATATGGCCTAGTGGCGAGAGTGCTTGCCTCGTATACATGAGGCCCTGGGTTCAATTCCCCAGCACCACACATACAGAAAACGGCCAGAAGTGGCGCTGTGGCTCAAGTGGCCGAGTGCTAGCCTTGAGCAAAAAGGAAGCCAGGGACAGTGCTCAGGCCCTGAGTCCAAGTCCCAGGACTGGCCAAAAAAAAAAAAAAACCAAAAAAACCAGTAAGGGACAAATGAAAGACTGAAAGACAAAAGGAATGAAGAAGAAATGAGAATAAGGGCCATCAAGGCTGTCTCATAAGGGTCAGGTTTGAAGCTGATGATGTTAATTGGAGATAGCAACTTTCTAAAAGATGGCACCTAGTTGGAGAAAGTAAGCCATTGGGAACATGGCCTTAAAGGGGAAATTGGAATCTTTGTCCTTTCTCTCTTCCTTGCTTTGCCAGAATCTTATCTAAATCACAGATATTGAAAACAAAGTCCAGAAAGGCTACATAAGTTGCGCTGGAGCAACAACCATCTAACAAAGGAGCTGGGGATAGAAGTCATTTTTATTTTATGGTAGAACATTTTGTTCTTCTTTTCTATAATGTTTAATAACACCTTGACTTTCACCCCCAAGATTTGTCAAGTAGCTATTGCTGCATAGTAAAATACGCCAGTGCTTAGTAATATAAAACATCCAGCATTTATTAGTTCTCATGAATCTTGAGGTCAACTGTGTAGTTCTGCTGAACTGAGACGGGCCTGGTATGTCTCATTCATTCACTGACCTTGGCTGGCCAGATTCCTTTATTGATTGTTACTACAATATTTGTGATGACTGGGTCTTGATCACTATGACTGATCACTGCTTCTCATGACCTCTCATCTTGCAGATTATCTTAGACTGATTATCATGGGAAAAGTAAGATCCCCAAAAAGAGGATAGAGGTGTGCAAGTTCCTTTGAAGCCTAGGCACAGACCTGGAACATCGTTACTTCCTTATATTGTAGTTGCTTAAACTAGACAAAAGCCCAAGCCCAAATATAAGGAACAGACTGTATCTCTTGGTGGGAGAATCTATGTCTCAGTCAATTTTGGGTGCTATCACAAAATAACCATTAGCTGGGTAGCTTATTAGCAATATTAAATATACATATACATAATATATACTATTAAATTTACCATCTTAATTCATATTCCTTTTTCTTCTAAAAAGTGAGGTGATATGTGACATGCTTTTTCAAAGACACCAAGCAGTGGGTACTGAAATGAATGCTTGTCATGGTATTGTTCACAATACCATGTCCACAATAGCCAAGTAGTGGAATCTGCCTAGTTGCCCAACAACTAATGAATGCATAAATAAAAAGTGATATTTACATAGATAACAAAGTATTGCTTAGCCATAAAGGAGAATAAAAGTATGCTGTTTGCTGGAAAATGGAGGAAACTAGAGGTCATTATATTGAGTGAAATGATCTGAGCCCCAAAAGACAAATAGCACATATTTTTGTTCATATGCTGAATCTATTCTAAAATAATGTACAAACATACCACTAATAATGGTACTTGAGTATAAAAGGTGAGGGGGTTTAATTGTGGTGGGGAGTTAAGAGAAATGGAGAGGACCTGGAGAGTAAAGAGGACCAAAGGGAGGGAAAAATGATGGAAAAGGTGACAATGATTAAGATGCATTTTGAACGTAAATTGACATGTTAGATTGATCACCTTTTGTACAACTAAAGATAATATATATGTACATATATACATATCTATAGTAAAATAGAATTCAAGGTATGTACAAAGATATATTTAAAGAAATCCCCCAAATACTGATTTTTAAAGAGAAAGGAAAGGAAAGGGGCTACGGAATATTATAGGGAGGATGAACTTGCTTAAAATGTACTACAAATGCTTTTGAAATTTTCATGTGGAATCACCTATACTCTTAATGCATCCTACATTTCAAAAAGCTGAACCAAAGACTCATTTTAAGGCAACAATGTGCTATAAATTGGATCTAATACAGTTGCATTAGCAATTATGACAAGTAGAGACACAAACCTAGAGATCTAATTTTCAGAAAAACTTGTAAGAGGAGCTTATATGGCTGCTTACATAAGGAATATCAGCATATAATAGATATCATCTATAAAAGTTTTATAGAATCAGCAGAAACATGCTTCTCCTGGCCATATCACATACTGATTTTCAATTACAGCCAGTGTTAAAGCATAGTTTAATGAAGGGCTTTTTCATAGGAAGCTAAGCTAGACATCTAGGAAGGTTGGTTTCTGATATGCAAATTCAACAGAATGATAAAGGTTTAAGATGAACAAGGAATATTCAACTTTCTGAAGAATGTTAAGAAAACAAATGAACAAGGAATTTTCAACTTTCTGAAGAATGTTTTGCCCTCAGAATCTGAAACCTTATTTGCCAACACAAGCCTTCAAGACCAATGGGTTCAACAATGAAACCTCTAAAATGCCAAAAACACAGGTTTTCATTCTTGAGCAAAACATAATTCATGATAAAGTTCAAATACAAATTTGCTAGCTCAAATACAACACTATGAAAATCAATTACCTTATCGAAGATTCACTACAGAATAAAATAGTCATGGAAATGCTTTTAAGGTACTTATCTTGATGATTCTTTATATTTTGAAGTATATTTAAACTTCCATATATTTCTCTTAATTTAGTAGTAATTCCATGCTGATTGGATGAATAAGTGAGTGAATACATCAGAAAGTAGAGTTTTGCTAGAGTGGGTCCATTGTTCAATATAGAGATGTAGGGAATAAAGAAAATAGATGCGTTGGCTCTTTCCTTTGCCTTACCTGGATGTCCATATCCATCCTCAGCGTTTTCTATTCTACTCCGTGCTTCCAACATTTCATTCCAGAACCGGAAAGCCAAAGTTAACAGGGAGTGGTAAAGAAAGGTCCCTGAATTCTTTTCTCATCATCTGATCTCTAGCCCAGTTTCTTACTGGACCAACCAAAAGGAAGCAAAAGAGAAATAAGAGACGATTGTTGTGCTCTACTATGAAGGTATGTGTAATTTCTACATAATAAAGACCACATTCTTGTAAATCTGGGTTTGGTAATCCGAAGAATCTTGCTTGCCATTGGGTTGTTGGTTGAGAGTAAATGAGATAATCCACAGGAGCTGTCAAGGACTGTCACACTATGGACCAGCCCTCAGGATTTGGCTTATGAGTGACAGGTTATATAGACCATGCAGAAGAGAGCTGTGGGATGGAAGGTTTGTGTCAGCTGATGAAGTTGAGAATAAGAGGAATACGAGACTATTTCAGGCATTTCATTATTTCATTTGGGCCTTAAAAATGTAAAAAAAAAAAAAAAAAAAAAGTTCTAGAGAAAGAAATGGGCCAAAATAAGGTAGAAAGAAGTGAGGAAAGAACCAGGACAGAATTCAGGATGGCCATAATATAGGGAGGGTCCTTACAAAACCATAGGAGAAGTACCAAGAAACATTGGTGCTATGATTTAAATAGTGTTTGTCTCTTCCACAAATGATATTGAAATTTAATCCCTCTTCTGGGACATAAAGGGGTGGAACCAGATGAGATCATTAAAAATAGGCTGAGCCTTGTTCTCAGACTTAGCTATTTATTCAGCTAATGGATTCTAGAATAGAAGTTATTTTCGGTGTTCTGCTAGAAAAGCTACCTAGGCTAGGTCTCTGACATATTTCCTGTGCCTCTTCACGTCATGTCCTCTGCTACTTCAAGGCTCTTCTAGTAATAAAGCTATTGCCAGATGCTGTCGCCAACCATATACCAGATCATGAATTAAAACAAACTTCTTTTCCTTATAATTTATTCAGTACATGGTTCTGAGCAACCTTTATACACAGACTACTAAGATCCTAGCCATCTCAATTACATAAGGCAGTGTATCAGTTTGTGATGTACATAAGAAAATACAGAAGCTAAGTAGACTTGTACTGTAGGACACAACAGTAGTACTCCAGGTATTAACTGAAATGAAAACCAGTATTAACACAAGACTCTTACATGATTTTGAGGTATCCAATTCATAGTGAATAACTCAAAAGCCCTTCATCTTGTTACATATATACAACTGTAGTACATTTATACAACAGAAGGTGTATCATTTGTCAAATATAGGAAGTGTGTCATTAACAAGAGTTGAAAAACCACATGTAAAATACCTTCATTGATAAAATTGGAAATATACATATATAGCAACATATTCTGAGGAAACAAATACTATTGCTATAAAATATTAATGATAGGAGTATAGCTGAGATAAGCATCATTTGAAGACTGCAAATAATAACAAAATAAGAAAGATTTCAGGACAGAAAAGCTTGAGAAAACTCAAGAGTATGAGTTTGGTGGAAAATGGTTCTAAATGGAGAAAATTGGCTTAATGGGGAAAGGGAAAGAAGAGGTGGAAAGTGAGTGGGAATTTAATGCTTTATCTTGATGACAGGAAGGACATCAATGAGTCTAGATTGGCGTATATGTAATAGGGTGGGTAGGACCAGACTTGAAGGAAACATGGTACTCTTTTATGCCACCTTCCTTTCCCTCAGTCTTTCAGAATGGGGTGTCTGACTCTGCAGGCCCCAGTTTTGAGGACATCTCACCATAGCATGGTATAAAACTTCTCTTATTTGCATATACCAATTTGCAAGATAACATGGAAAACTTGCTTCAAAATCAAAACTAAAATTTTGATAAATACAACTTGTTTTCACTTTGAGATCTTCCTTAAACTCGTAATAAGATAAAAGCACAGGGGACTGCTTCAAGAAATAAAATCTTGGAAGTGAAGATCAATATAATTGTGATATTTATAATCCAAGATTTTATTTATTTATTTATTTATTTATTTTGGCCAGTCCTGGGCCTTAGACTCAGGGCCAGAGCACTGTCCCTGGCTTCTTTTTTTTTTTTTTTTTTTTTTTTTGCTCAAGGCTAGCACGCCGCCTCTTGAGCCACAGCGCCACTTCTGGCCATTTTCTATATACGTGGTGCTGGGGAATTGAACCCAGGGCTTCATGTATACCAGGCAAGCACTCTTACCACTGTGTCATATTCCCAGCCCAAGATTTTATTTGATATTTGACTATTGGTAAGTGTAAGAAAATAAGAATTTGGGTAAACATTTACTTCTAGATAATATGTTTATTGAAACTGAAAGATTTTTAAGAGTAATAGAATAATTTTTTTTTTTTTTTTTTTGGCCAGTCCTGGGGTTTGGACTCAGGGCCTGAGCGCTGTCCCTGGCTTCTTTTTGCTCAAGGCTAGCACTCTGCCACTTGAGCCACAGCGCCACTTCTGGCCATTTTCTGTATATGTGGTGCTGGGGAATCTAACCCAGGGCCTCATGTATATGAGGCAGGCACTCTTGCCACTAGGCCATATCCCCAGCCCTAGAATAAATTCTTATTTGAGAAGAAATATCATGCTTTATTTTCCTCATTTATTATCAGAATAGTCTGTCTCTAAATGGCACATTTTTTTACATTTCTACTTGGCTCAGAGATTAATCTTCTAAGAGGCACAGGGACTTAGAGTTATTCCAGAATATCTTAAACTCTTAAATGTTTAGACAGCTCTTCCTATCAGCCTCAGATAAGTAAGGCTTGAGGAAAACAAAACTCAGATTTTGATCTTTGAAAATATGCTCTCAGTTTATATTTATATTCAGAGGCTGTACCATAACCTCAAACCTTGCCTGGTAGGCCAGGCCACTTCAGTGGATGTCTGGGTTCTATAACTTAAAGGCACAAATAGTCTCAAAGTCATTTCACATGAATTTTAGTTCCCATATTTTAAATACCTGGAGCCAAATAGGTAGAATGTAGGGCAATCTTTTGGTAAGACAGCTTACCAACATAAGTGCAGCTTCATAAACTATTTTTATGATTTAATCCCAAATGTCTAACACAATTTTAGTTTTTGTTTGCTTTTTTATTTTAGGTCAAAGGGTAGCCAACACAACAATTCCATTGGGGATTTGTGCCTTTAGCTCTTTGAGGGTACATTCCTGAGCAGGGTTTTATTTTTGATAGGAATTCTGCACATTAAGCATTCATTAGCACATTGCTTCAGTCACCAACTTGGGAGAGTGTTGGAGTGGACAGAGATGGTGTTTGGTGCAGGCAGGCCCTAGGAATAGTATCAAGGTTAATTAACTTCACTTGAAGTTTTGATGATTATCAGGCAGACACAATCTCAGAAGGTTTTCCCAGACATGTTTTTAGACCTCCAGGATATTTTAATATGATAGACCTGAAAATTGGTGTTGACAGCCTGTGGAGAGAGGGTTTGAAGGCATGGTATAACAATTTGAATAGCTGTTGACAGCATTTTTTTTTGGTATATCATGCAATTTTTTTGTTACATGAGCATTGTAATGCAAGGTAAAATAGTCAAACACTATTAAAATCTATGAGGTGAAAATCAAAATTTCTCTCTATCAGATCCCATTATACTGGAGTCACCATGGATAATAGTATAATGTGTACTCTTCCAGAATAGTAGGATGAAACAGATCAAGTGATTGTTGAGGAAAAAGAAAATAAACTTGGTTCATACCCTCAAATTTTGGCATATTATACAGTCATCAGGACTTTTGAAGACAGATCTGTTGTGGAATGGCTGATAGAGGACTTGGTTAGAATCAAACAGACTAATATTCTTTCCTTAGATCCCATCTTGCTTAAAAAGTAGCTTACAAAATTATTTCTGCAAATGTTGTATACAAATGGAAAAGCAATAGAACAGAATTAGAAAGCTGTGTATTATGTGAGTGACATGATTGTATATAGTGTTTATACAATAAAAAAATAAACCTTTTCCTTTGCTTCAATCATCCTCCCTATGATCCTCCCATCTATGCCTCCTGAGTAGCTGGGATTATGGCAAGAGCCATAAGGGACAATGGTAAGCTTGAAGATGACCTGGATTTATCTAACTGTGGCAGGAGTCTGGTGACGCACAAAAGCTAGGAGATACCATAGTGAGTTTCAACCAGCTTGGCAAATATGTGAAGATCACTAGTGCACTGCTTGGCTTGCCTTATTTCCTAAGGCTCTACCTTTGTCATACTGACTTTCTTCTTACTGTTCTTTGAATACAGGATAGCAGTCCCTTCAACCTCAGGGCCTTTGTACCTTTTGAACCCTTTGCTACTTTCCATATAGGTTCTTCTGTGAGCTCTTCATTTGCTATGTTCATTTATATTCAGTTTTGAATCAAAGGTGATCTCCTCAGAATAGTTCCTCTATCCCCAATTAGTTTCTACCCTATTACCTTGTTTTATGATCTTCAAACCATTCCTTGTTATCTGAAATCTATTTATAATTTAATTACATGACTTTGTTTCCTATTTCCTCCACAAAGAATAAAAAAACTCAGATTAAAAAAAAAGTAAGCCTATTCAAGGACACTGGTTTCGAAATACATTGAGTGTGATAGACAACTATTATAACCTTATTCCTATAAAAAAATAATGCCCAGGGGAAAACAAATTCCAACATCTTGTAGTAATTACAAAAGTATCTCCAATTCTTTGTTCCTTCCTCATAGTCACATGTTGGCAATGTGTCAGCACTTCCCTCCTAAAGCATGGAATCCGCTTCCGAATCTGTGGAGTCTGCATTAGTGCTGGATGGGTTTGACTCACTGGGATGAGGTAAAAGTGATAGTGTGACAATTCCTACTTTAAACCTTAGAGATCTTAGATGCCTTTATTTACTTTCTAAGGTTTCTGATCCACTGCCCTGAGAGCCTACCTGAAACGAACTACACAGTGGAACAGCAATGAGCTGTCTATCCTAAACCAGCCAACTCACAGTCAACCTAGTAACTAGACAAAGATATGTATGCAAGTTCAAGATCGGAAGCATCAAGATCAGAAGCTTTGCTGAGCTGATCCCAATCCAAACAGCCAAGTGATAGGGCTGTGGCTTGCTTTTGTTTTAATATTTTAAAAGTAGTTATCTAAAGGGGTTTCAATTCAATATTTCAGTTTATGAGTGCAATACACCTTGATCAATGTCACCCCTTCCATCATTCTCCCCTATCTCATCCAACTCCATCCATCCCCTCAAGTTTCCTCGCTCCATTTTCACATATGTGCATTAAATATTATGATGGTATTCTGATACTCTTTCTCTCTTTATTGGTCTGCCAACTCCCTCGATTCCTTCTGCCCAGCAACATGTTTCAACTTTCTGGTGTTTATCTTGTTAAACTATAAATTAATTGTTTGGAGAAACTATAAATTAATTGTTGGAGTTACACCAAACTTCCCTTGCGTAGTTTATACTTTAGACAATAGGCAGAACTGTGATCTTAGTAAATGCATACTCTTTAAGCTACTAAACTTGTGTTCTGTAGCAAAAACTAATCTTTCCACACTTTATTGTGAAGTTCAAGTACAGTGACATTGGAACAAAAAAATGAACAGAAGCAAAGACAAGTAGATTGATTTCAGAGCCAGCCAATTTTTTTTTTCCTACACCAGTTTTATTAAAACACAAATAAGTATTTCTCTTTCTGTAATGGCAAATGGTTCCAATAATGCTGAACATGAATCATTGAGTAATAATACAAGGGCTTTAAATATAGAAACAAAAATTAACCTTTCAAAAAGTCGAAGAATAAGGTTATATACAAGCAGAACTTGGGATCTATATGCGGATTCCCAAACTGCAATGCGTTTGTGAACTCTGCATTCCGCCCCTGCTTTCGAGAGGGGCTATCACACAACATTCAGTCGGCTGAAGATGGACTGGTAGAGATGTGTCTATACATATATTTCAAGTCATTTTTGCTTGTGCAGAATCATCCAGATCTTCCCAAGACTGAATGAGCAGTCCTGTGAGCCAGCCAATTTTTACAAAGCTGTGAAGGCTGGGTTATGGATGGTACCTCCTAGAGGACTCTGATAGCAACATAGCAGTGCAGAGCAGGTCTTGAAAGTCATCAGAATCTAAACATCAAGCCCTCTATGAATTGACTAATTTACTCAATGAGCATGGAAGGTTATGAAAACCCTTACACATGTCCAACATGGAAATAAGAACTGTCACAAAAGATTCACAAAGGCTACCACAACCATCCTCAACAACATCTGTGCAGCAGTTGTCTGCTTACTTCTGGAATGATTCCACTCTTGCAAAATGATCGTAACATCCAAGGCTTATTCTTTGAAAATTTATCATTAAATTCTCCTCATTTTATCTTTACAAGCTTACCCTTGTCTCCACCACTTCGAATACGCTTGTAGTTTTCCATGGCGTGTGTGTTCTCATTGTAATGCGATTCCTGAATCAACATTTTTAATCCTTTGAGAATCTTTCTCTGTGCATGTTATTTAGGTTGACAAGATTGTCAAGGGTAAAGAAGGGAAAATAATTGATCTGTAAGCTGCTTCCATCTTCAGTCTCTCACTAGTCTACATTTGCTCAATTGGGGATTCATGCCCTTGAATTTCCAAACATCCTTCTAGTAGTGACTCCAGGGAGGCCCAGTCTCATGAAAGTAAAGGGGACAGCAGCATGCCAAATGAATGTGTTCTCTTAGTTTTCAAAAACAGTCTCTCTTCTCCTCTTGGTCTTATATTTGTGCACCAATTCAAAGAATAGACTTCAAGAGACCTGATGTACTACTGCTGTCTGTCAGCTCTAGATGTCAACGTGTAACACTCAGAAAGTCAAATCAACAATTTTATGTCACCCAGAGACTAGCCAACCACAATCCTTGACTACATATGCACAACAGGGAACAATTCTTTAGCTGAATCTAGCCTGAATTACTAACCCATTGGAATCAAGGGCTACATTCTGATTATAATTAAAAGCCACTAAGGCTGGGGTAGTTTCACTGAAAGGGTAAGTTAGTGGACAGAGTGAACTTTCATAAGGGTGAGGAAATCTCATTTGGTAGAAGCCAAACTTGAAGATTTGCCTGTGCTGTTGTATCTTTAGACTGGAAGGTGTCATTGCAATTTAGGCTTCTAATTAGTCCAGTTCAAGTATGATATGTTTAAAAATATCTTTCTTTTAAAAGATTTGGCAAGCAGCCTTTTGTTTTAATGTGGAAAATGTGTTAATAATCTGTTCTTTTATTTTACATTAAAGATTACCTAATTTCTGTGTCATGTGGTAGATTGTTTTTCATAACAATACAATCTGAAGAAAAATTTACTTAGTCCATTATCTTAAACATTGGTTCCTATATTGCTTTTCTTATGCGCAGATAAATATTCTTATTCATGCCTATTAAAACACTCATAAGAAGTATCAAAACCATTCCCTGCATTCTCTCAGACCACAATGGAATAAAATTAGAGCTCAACTCAAACAGCCACTGCAGAGAGCCTACAATTCATGGAGACTAAACAACACACTGCTGAACCATCAGTGGGTCATTGAAGAAAGTAAAACGGAAATTCAAATGTTTATGGACTTCAACCAAGTTGAGGACACAAAGTACCAGCTCCTTTGGGACACAGCAAAGGCAGTACTCAGAGGAAAATTTATATCTCTGGGTGCATACACCAACAAACTGGAGAAACAGCAACTCAAAAATTTAAGGAAGCACCTTAATTTTCTGGAGAGAGAACAGCAAGCCAAACCCCAAGTCAATAGATGGAAGCAAATAATTAAAATCAAATCAGAATTAAATCAATTAGAGACAAAAAAAAAACATCAAAAGAATCAACAAAACAAAGAGTTGGTTCTTAGAAAAAATCAACAAGATAGACAGACCCCTGGCAAACCTGACCAAAAAACCAAGGCAGCACACTCAAATAAACAAGATAAGAGATGAAACAGGTAACATCACCACAGAAATAACCAAAATTCAGAAAATAATAAGGGACTATTTTGCAAACCTTTATGCCAACAAATTGAAGAACTTGGAAGAAATGGATGATTTCCTAGAAAAAATTCATATCCCCAAACTCAACCATGAAGATTTAAACCTTCTAAACAGACCCATATCCAGTATTGAAATAGAAACAGCAATAAATGATCTCCCATACAAGAAAAGCCCAGGTCCAGATGGATTCACTGCAGAATTCTACAAGACCTTCAAAACAGAACTCACAACAATATTTCTCAAACTCTTCAATGAAATTGAAAGAGAACGTTCACTACCAGACACATTCTATGAAGCTAGTATACCCCTCATCCAAAAACCAGGCAGAGACTCATCACGGAAAGAGGACTACAGACCGATCTCCCTGATGAACATAGACGCAAAAATTCTCAACAAAATTCTGGCCAATCGACTTCAACAGGTCATCAAAAAAATCATACACCACGATCAAACTGGATTCATCCCAGGGATGCAAAATTGGTTTAATATACGCAAGTCAATTAATGTAATCCACCACATCAAACGGAGCAAGGTAAAGAACCACATGGTTTTATCTCTGGATGCAGAAAACGCGTTCAATAAAATCCAGCACCCATTTATGCTAAAAGCCCTGGAAAAACTGGGATTCCAGGGAACATTCCTGAATATAATCAAGGCAGTTTATGACAAACCAACAGCAAGTATAACTCTAAATGGTGAAAAACTAAAGCCATTCCCTTTTTTTTCATTGTTGTTGTTATTTTTAATGTTATATGTGAAATTATTTCTTTTTCCTATCATTTTTCTTTCCAATGGTTTATCCCCTGATGTCACTGTATTTGATGTTGGTTCTCTAGGGATTGTATATACATTTATCTGAATTAGGAGAAAGGAAAATATCAAAATAGCGAGACAAAGGATAAAGGGCGAACCAATGCAACAGCGCTACTCACAAGACAATGTGTTGGAAATTAACTCTACAATAAGAGGAGGGGAAAGGACTGGGGTGATGCGGAGGGAAGGTGGGAGAAAATTGAGGAACCAGGTAACAAGTTCGACAAGAAATGTCCTTGACAATAAAATTAAAAAATTTGAGCATTTCCTCAAAGTACATGGTGTTATATGTTAATAAAATATTTCTTTCTCAAGTTATGATAACAGTTATCTGTTTCTATTTAATATCCTTTATTCAAGCAAAATCCAACATGGAGTTTATTTCACTATACTAATGCTTCTTTTTTTTTTTTGCAATCCCATGTTACTTTATTACTGGTACAATAATTAGTAGCAGATAAGTTGAAGGACAAAAATCCCAGAAGGAGAAAAAAACAATCATACATACTCAAAATCCTGACTCACTTTTCTAACTGGTGAAGTGAATAGTGCATTCCCTGGGTCATATCTAAATCTAAAAGTTTTTTTTTTTTCACATTTTTATTATCAAACTGATGTACAGAGAGGTTACAGTTTCATACGTTAGGCATTGGATACATTTCTTGTTCTGTTTGTTACCTTGTCCCTCATGCCCCCCTCCCTCCCCCCCTTTCCCTCCCCCCACCCCCGAGGTGTTCAGTTCACTTACACCAAACAGTTTTGCAAGATTGCTTTTGTAGTTATTTCTCCTTTTTTACCCTGTGTCTCTCAAATTTGGTATTCCCTTTGAATTTCCTACTTCCAATACCAGTAAACACGGTTTCCAATATACTCAGATAAGATTACAGAGATAGTGTAGGTACAACCATAGGAAGGTGATACAAGAACATCATCAATAATAGAAACTACACATATACATAGGACGTTGAGAGTAGTTACAACTGTGATATAGCAATTGTTTCCATAACATGGAGTTCATTTCACTTAGCATCATCTTATGTGTTCATAAGGGTATAGCTATTGGGCCTTGTGATGCTCTGCTATGGCTTGCCTAAACCTGTACTAATTATTCCCAATAAGGGAGACCATAGAGTCCATGTTTCTTTGGGTCTGTAAAGCCATTCCCTTTAAAATCAGGAACAAGGCAGGGATGTCCACTCTCTCCCCTGCTCTTCAACATAGTACTAGAATTCCTAGCCAGAGCAATTAGGCAAGAAGAAAATATAAAGGGGATCCAAATAGGAAAAGATGAAGTTAAACATTCTCTCTTCGCAGATGACATGATCCTATACCTAAAGAATCCCATAGACTCTACCCCCAAGCTACTAGAGCTGATCCAAAACTTTGGCAAAGTTGCAGGATATAAAATAAACCTTCAAAAATCAACGGCCTTTCTCTATGCTAACGACCCAAAGACCGAGGCTGAAATCAGGAAAGCAACTCCTTTTGCAATAGCCCCCCAAAACATAAAATACCTAGGAATAACCTTAACCAAAGAAGTGAAAGACCTCTTTGATGAGAACTTTAAAAGTTTGAAAAACGAAATTAAGTCAGAACTAAGGAATTGGAAAAACCTCCCATGCTCCTGGATTGGGAGGATTAATATAATCAAAATGGCAATATTGCCAAAGGCTATCTACAAATTCAATGCAATACCCCTTAATATCCCAACACCATTTTTTAATGAAATAGAGAAAGCAATCCAGAAATTCATATGGAACAATAAAAGACCTAGAATAGCAAAAACACTCCTAAGCAGAAACAACAGTACTGGAGGAATTACAATACCCAACTTCAAGCTGTATTATAAAGCTATAGTAATAAAAACAGCTTGGTATTGGCACTGGAACAGGCCTGAAGACCAATGGAACAGAATTGAAGACCCAGAAATGAACCCACAGAACTACGCCTACTTAATCTTTGATAAAGGAGCTAAAACAATAGTATGGAAGAAAGATAGCCTCTTTAAGAAGTGGTGCTGGCAAAACTGGTTCAACACATGCAACAAACTAAAACTAGATCCTTATATATCACCCTGCACCAAAATCAATTCCAAATGGATTAAAGACCTCGAAATCAAAACAGACACCCTGAAAACACTAAAGAAAGGAGTAGGAGAAACACTTGGGCTCCTTGGTACAGGACGGAACTTCCTTAACAAAGACCCAGAAATGCTACAAATCAAAGAAAGGTTGGACAAATGGGACTGCATCAAACTGCAGAGCTTCTGCACGGCGAAGGACATAGCTCGCAAGATAAACAGAAAGCCCACAGACTGGGAGAAGATCTTTACCGGACATTCAACAGACAAAGGCCTCATATCTAAAATATATGCAGAACTAAAAAAATTACCTTCTTCCAAAACAAAACCACAAAGAACCAATAGCCTGCTCATCAAGTGGGCTAAAGACTTACAAAGAGACTTCTCTGATGAGGAAATGAGAATGGCCAAGAGACATATGAAAAAATGCTCTACATCACTGGCCATAAAATAAATGCAAATCAAAACAACATTGAGATTCCATCTTACCCCAGTAAGAATGTCATATATCAAGAAAACTAACAATAACATTTGTTGGAGGGGATGTGGCCAAAAGGGAACCCTACTTCATTGTTGGTGGGAATGTAAACTGGTTCAGCCACTCTGGCAAGCAGTATGGAGATTCCTCAGAAGGCTAAATATAGAACTCCCCTATGACTCAGCACCCCCACTTTTGGGTATCTATCCAAAAGACCACAAACAAAATCACAGTAAAGCCACCAGCACAACAATGTTCATCGCAGCACAATTTGTCATAGCGAGAATCTGGAACCAACCCAGATGCCCCTCAGTAGACGAATGGATCAGGAAAATGTGGTACATATACACAATGGAATTTTATGCCTCTATCAGAAAGAATGACATTGTCTCATTTGTAAGGAAATGGAAGGACTTGGAAAAAGTTATACTAAGTGAAGTGAGCCAGACCCAAAGAAACATGGTCTCTATGGTCTCCCTTATTGGGAATAATTAGTACAGTTTTAGGCAAGTCATAGCAGAGCATCACAAGGCCCAATAGCTATACCCTTATGAACACATAAGATGATGCTAAGTGAAATGAACTCCATGTTATGGAAACAATTGTTATTTCACAGTTGTAACTACTTTCAACGTCCCATGTGTATATGTAGCTTCTATTTTTGATGATGTTCTTGTATCACCTTCCAGTGGTTGTACCTACACTATCTCTGTAATCTTATCTGAGTATATTGGAAACCGTGTATACTGATATTAGAAGTAGGAAATTGAAAGGGAATACCAAAATTGAGAGACACAGGGTAAAACAAGACAAACAACTACAAAAGCAATACTTGCAAAATTGTTTGGTGTAAGTGAACTGAACACCTCCGTGGTGGGGGAGGGAAAGGGGGAGGTGGGAGGGGGGTATGAGGGACAAGGTAACAAACAGTACAAGAAATGTATCCAATGCCTAAAGTATGAATCTGTAACCTCTCTGTACATCAGTTTGATAATAAAAATTTGAAAAAAAAATAAAACATTCATAAGGAGAATGATAAAACATAGGTTTCATGCTAGCATAATTATTAATTAAATAATATATGCATTAGTATGTTCAGAAAATGATAATTTTTCTTTTTGTAATAATGATAAAATGGTAAAGTTTTTTGTCTTTTTTTCTTTCTTAATGTTTGATAAGGTTCAGACCCTCAATAGAGGGGAATAATGAAAACCAGGTATGTCAAAATACTAGTGAGAACTCTATATCTTTAATATGACATCTTTTGATATACTGTGTAGTTAGTCCTTGGTAAGTAGTTAAAGGCAGAATAGACATATTCTAATCAGTTGCTGAGAAATATAAAATTATTAGAGATATGCTCTTTATCATCATCTCATTGTATGGAAGAATATTTAAATGGAGTTTGACAAACTTGCTTTAGAGATGGAACAAATTATGCCCACATGGTTGTAGCTCTTTAAATTTTGAAACCTGGAAATTACTACACAATAAAAATAGGCATGACACTGAATAAATGGTGGTTGACTAATTATATATGGTCCATTGGGAATATTGCCCAAAACTGTAATAAAATAGGAAAATTTATATCCTCCAAATGTGAAAATTTTGTAAACAAACAACAAAAGGAACAAGTCAAATAAATATACTAAACTTGAACTCATCATCTTTATTTTACCATCATCCAAGTGCTGGAATTACAGGTGTACATCACTATCTCCTAATTAATTTATTTGATTTTTACTCATCCATTTAACTCCTGTCCAATTTGCTTTTCTAAAAATATGGGTATTCCAAGGCTGGGAACGTGGCTTAGTGGTAGAGTGCTTGCTTACCATGCCCTGGGTTTGATTCCTGCACCACATAAACAGAAAAAGCAGGAAGTGGTGCTGTGGCTCAAAAGGTAGAGTGCTAGCCTTGAGAGAAAAAAAAAAAAAAGCCAGGTACAGGGCGTAAGCCCTGAGTCCAAGCCCCGGACTGGCAAAAACAACAACAACAACAAAATAAAAAAAATTAAAATATGGGTATTCAGATATACCAATAGGACAATTCAGAATGCTATTTTCGTTTTCAAAGGTGTCCGAAGTGTAGTAATTCTTAATTTTTTAATTATTCATTTGCAAGTGCCCCTCCCCACTCACTCTCCCAAGTAATCATTTGTCTTATAAAGGACTAGCTTATGGTTTTTCTCAACTATTACTATGTTATTATTTCTGTTGTTCTGCCATTACCTGAATAATTCTTTCATCCTTTGTGTATTGGATTTGCACCCATTTTCTTTCTATTTTCTTTATTTGAACAATTAGCTCACTTTGGTTTTTACTCTTTTTGTTCCTTTATATGTTTTAATAGGCACACTGGACAAATACAATCTACATATTTAATACCAGTTTTCTTATAGGCAGGAAATGACTTTGTATACCACAGAATTTCTCAGTATTTCCTAAGTCAGAGTGAGGACTCAAGAGTGAATGATTTAACTTTCCAATCTGATGGAATTCTTCCTGAGGTAGATTTCATGAAAACGAAGTAGAGTTCATGAGAAATACTGAAGCTTAAATATCAGTTTTATTTATATAACAATTTCACTGCATACAAACAATGTTTTGCTCTCTTACTAATCCTCATTCCTAGAAAAGGAAAAGAATCTTTGAATGAATAAAAGGTGACAGGTTTGTGATGCTGATTCATTTAAACTTTTGTGGATTGTTTTCTAAGATCATGTTGTCATTCAGGACAAATATCAGAGAAAAAATTCAAGACACCCTTTCATATTTGTGATTATTAAATAAAAGGACTATAGTCTACCTTATCAAGTAGTACTATTAGGCATTTATCCCGATTACAGTGACCTTATCTAGTTTCCACTTATAAATGTCACATTGTTTTCCTTGCAATTATAAAATAAAATTGAATTATATCTTGGCTGTCAAGTCACTTTGTTTATAGATGCTTATGCTTTTACTTAAATGTATATACATAAAGTTTGATTGTGGTATCAGATGTCATTTAAGGAATTCTTTCTAATTTTGAATGTGTCTATTTAATCTTCAAAATCAAATACCAGAATATATATATCATATATCACACATATTTATATATACATATGCACCAGACATATGGACACACATGTAAACACACACATACCACGTACACACACACATACACACACACTCCTCAAAGAAATACCATGCTTTCTGTCATATCTTTGCTTTATGAATGAATCTATCATTTCAACTCTATTGAATTATTATATTTTAAGTAATACATAGTAGCATATTGTCAACTGCATAGTATACCATAACATTTTAAGCATGTTTTCAGTAATATGCTTTAGGAGAGTATTCTATATGAAGGATTTTTCCATATACATCATAACAGATCTGTGTTGATAATGTTCCTCTTTTTTTTGACATATAAAACTGGTTTGGCTAATAGATTTAAAATTAAGACCTGGATTTCTACCTAGATCATCTATGCGACTTTGTTATTTGTGGACCTGTCGTGCTGAGATTTTAATGAGAAAAACATGTATTGATACAATGTAATATCTTAAGACAAGCCCCAGGACTGGCAAAAAGCAAACAAACAAACAAAAACATAAAAAGACTAAATATATAAACTCATTACTATATTTTTGCCCTTTTGGCAATGAAGAAACATTCATGATTGCTTATTATACACAATTATATGAGCTGGGGAAAAAGCCTCACATCCCATTAAGAGATATATTTACAGTAAAATTTTGTACTTCTGTGTAATGCTTAGTTAGCATGAACTATAATACTTCTATCAAGCTTTTATTGATTATTACTTTCTGATAATCATAATGTTAAAATTTTAACATACATTTGAACATTTCATCTTTTATAATCTTCTGCAATATAAAACCATTTTAATTTATTTTACACAGCTCTGTGGCTTAGAAGACTATAGAATAATCAAGGCTTTCAAGTGGAGGAAACATGATGTCAAGATAAAACTCCATAGGAGTAGCATAATAGAAATTCAATTTTAGGCTGCATAAAGGAAGGATACAAATTTTCTATTACTGTAAAATTTGTTCTTTATAATGGCTCTTGCTAAACACCTAAATTAGGTTCAGCTTCCTTTGGATATATCCAAAATATTATTTCACTATCATTGAATTCAATCTAAAACTGGTAAGATACTCTTCAAAATTAGCTTTAGGATGTAGCAGCCATGTGATGTCATTTACAGAGAGAGACTCCTATGTGGGCAGCTTCCGTCCCTCATAACATCCTTGCTATATGTGGGTAAGGAAGCGTTAAATTTGAGATGAGCCACCGTAAAATACATCAGAAAATAAATCAGAAAAAAAATCCTTTGTTATACCAGCTGTCAGCACAGCTAACCATACATTTCAAATTTTATATCTCTGCCAGTAAGATAGAAAATGACTGCAACTATAGATATTAAAGGGAACTTAGACAATACTTTAACTTTTTTTGTGTCCTCATAGAGTATGTATTTATGTATCTAATTATCATTTGTGATAGTAATGAAGCTTGAAGTCATGGCCTTGAGATGTCAGCTTTTTTCTGTTTGTCACTCTGGTTCTCTTCTTAGGAGAGGATGTCAAGGGCTCAATAGCTATGCGCATATGATCATATAAAATGATGGTTATAGAAATGAACTCCAGAGGGCTGGGGATATGGCCTAGTGGCAAGAGTGCTTGCCTCATACATGAGGCCCTGGGTTCAATTTCCCAGCACCACATATACAGAAAACAGCCAGAAGTGGCGCTGTGGCTCAAGTGGCAGAGGGCTAGCCTTGAGCAAAAAGAAGCCAGGGACAGTGCTCAGGCCCTGAGTCCAAGGCCCAGGACTGGCCTAAAAAAAAAAAAAAAAAAAAAGAAAAGAAATGAACTCCGAAATGGAAGCAAGAGATTTTTTATTGTACTGTTTTCTTACACTTTTTTTCCTTTCCTTTTTTTTCTTTTGGTTTATTTGCTGTCATTGCTGTATTTGATTTCTGCACTTTTGTCTTGTACATAAGACTATCTGGTTTGGGGAGGGGAAGGGGAAGCACAGAAATGGTGAGAGAAGGGGTGAGCCCATTCAGCTGTGATATTCACTAGACACTATGTTAGAAATGAACTTTATATCTTGGAAGGGAGAGGAGAGTGGAGGGGGAAAACCAAGAGAGAATGAGGGAGGGGTGACATTGTTCAAAAGGAAATGTACTCGTTACCTGATGTATGGACCTGTAATTCCTCTGTATATCATCTTTACCATAAAATTTAAAAAATAATAATAAGGAGTCTCAGGGTTTGCCTCCCTAGGCTTGCTCTGAACCTTGATCCTCAAATCTCAGCCACCTGATCTAAGGAAGTATTCTTTAACAAACCTGTGACTCACATCATGTTCCAGGGCACTGTGGTCCATTCCACAGAAGGCTGTGTGAAAACAGAAGCATTTTACATATCAGTTGTTTACTATGGTAAACACTAATCACAGGTGTCTGTTGAGCCTCTGAAATGTGGCTAGAACAACCAAGGAACTCAATGTCTAACAGATACAAGTTTAACTAATTATTGGAATCAAAAAGAGCCATGAGACACTTGGCTACCATATTGGCTAAAGCATCTTTAGCAGAATGTGGCTTTGTTTGATTCAATATTTACTATTGATTAAAGCCCAGTCTGTATATAAAGTTCAATGTTAACTTCAAGAAGGCTAACACATTGTAAATGTTGTCTGTCTCATAGATGTACAGCAATAAAACTACTGTATAATCCTTTAATAATGAACCAGTTTTGGATTGAGTTTACAATTCTATCTCACCATTTTTTTCTTTCACTGACAATATGTACTTTAATCTTTTTAACTTTCCTTGGAGCCTGCTTTATGATTTGTTGTTTCTGCCATTAGTGAGTTTCTGGTATTGACACATATTCTCTCTCTCTCTCTCTCACACACACACACACGCACGCACACACGCACACATACACACACATACATTAGTGAAGCATAATCAGACAACCAGAAATGTTACACACATTCTCAAATAATTTTCTGAAATTTACAATTGGTAAGTAAAAAGCCTTAATAAAATGAAATTCATTCATCAAAGAGAAAGTAGAGTCTAAGCTCTGGAAAGGCAAGGAGCCAAAACAAACAAACAATCAAGACTAAGAAGAGTCTGGAGTAGTTAGTGCAGGAAGTAGAGATTGGAGTGAGGGGAACAGTTAGCTGAGAGAAGCAATCACATTACAGTTTATTTAAAAAAATTTCAAAACGACCCAGAGGAAACTCTTGTTTATCAAACAAGCAACTTTGAGATTTTTGAATAATTGACTTGGGCAGTTGAAAAAACTAGCAAATCACCAGCATGAGAAGATGAAATCCATCAGAGATGACAAATGATAAATATCTCTTGAATATAATCTTACTTAACAATAAATGGAAAAGATGGAGGCCATTTCCTATGCTAACTGAATGATGAGGTGTCAACCCAAAATGGGCTAGAAGAGCAAATAAAGAACATGAGATTTGCATACTGATAAATATAAAACCTTGCAGCACAACGAAGGCATATTGAAAGGATGAAGTCACATTGAAAGGACAGAATGATGTGGCATTGAAAAAGAAGCCGATTCAAGAGGAAAATGCATGAGAACAAAATTTGCCACAGCAATCAGCTGCCCAGGAGATGGAAACTTAGAGGCAAAAGAATTCACAAAATTGAGGAAGAATTACAGAAGATAGAAAAATCCATATGCAATTCATGATAGGAAGCCTTTTTCTTTTAAGGGCCCAAATTAATGCTTTTGTTTTAAAAGAGAAATGCTTTCCCCTGCCCCCCCCCCAATCATACATCTTAAAATGAAATAGAAGAATGATGCTGAATCTTGAGATATCTCAAAAAAATGTTTCTAAGTCAGTGGGCAAACTAGGCCCTGCACTAAAATCACCTGGAAGGTTTGTTGAGACCATGGACTGGGACCAATACCAGAAATAGGACATTTGTACACCCATCAAATAAGCACTAGACCTTCACATAGTGCTAAAGAAAATTATTGAAATGGAGAATTCCCTCTCCCCTGAGAAAAGCTGCAAGCAGAAGAGGAAAGAAAAGCCTTGGGAAGAACCACAGCTCACCAGCTGGTGCTCTGCAAAAATAACTTTAAGAAGGGGGCGGGGTTGCCTGCCCTACAGTAGACAGATGCTGGCAAAGTCTCCATCCCCCTGAATTTCCTAGCATTTTCCCTGCTGCCACAGAAGGCAATAATCTGAGGAGAGTTCTTACAGTCTAACCCGTTGGGTTGGATACAGAAAACTGGACACTCCTTGTATCTCTACAGGTCAAAGTCCCCACTTTCACGAGTGAAACAAAGGACCACCGTGAAAATCACTGTAGATCCAGAAATATGGTTTTTATTTGCACACAGATTCACGAACATGCATGTGCTTTGGAGGCAAGTGTGAGCTGGGTGGCAGAGGGAAGCTAAAAATGTCTGTGGAGTTGCAGCCCCAACTCTGGTGAAAGGAGAGAGTTGCTGTGTGACTAAGGCAGGGTGCTAGGAGAGATAACTAGGAAATCATGTCACACGGAGCCAATCGGAGTCCAGGCTTTGCCTAGGCACTGAAGACTGCTTTGACTTGATTGTTGCATGCACTGTCAGACAGCCAGAGAGGTCTGGGCTCAGCTGGCAGAGCAGGTTGTGGGAAGCTGGGAAAGACAAGCCTGGTGGTGGGGGTGGGGGAATCTATGTATACTCTTCTCCTTAGCAAGGAAGTAACATTGGGGTTTTCTTTTCTTTCTGCTGCTGCTTACCTTAGTTTAATCTTGTGAAAGTGGCTATATTGTTGAAAGTAATTTACAGATACAGTGCAAGCCCCCTCATAATTCCAATGACATTATTCAGAGAAACAGAAAAAAAAATCCTACAATTATAGGGAAGCACAAAATATCCTGATAACCAAAGTAATCGTGAGTATTAGAGGAGTGCTGGTGATATCATAACACCAGACTTCAAATTATACTACAGAATCATAGTAAAAACTAGCATAGTTCTGGCATTAAAACATGTCATAAAATGGAATAGAGTAAAGGGCCCAGAGCCAAGTATGGTGATTCATGACTGTAATCTCAGCTACTCAGGAAGCAGAGACAAGAGAATCCTAGTTTTGAAAGTTAGCAAGGAAGTTAGCAAGACACTACCACAATAACAAAATATAAGACACAAAAGGTCTTGGCATGTAGCTAAGGTGAGTCCTTGCCAACAAACACAGACTCTGGTTTTAACTCAGAGCTCTACAAATATAAGACAGCCCATCAATTGTTCCCATTCATTTTACTGTTTGTTTTTGTGTTTTTTTTTTTTTGGCAGCCTAAATAGATTCCTCGTATCCTCAGTGGTTATGTTTAAAGATCTCCAGTAGATATCTAGAAACCGGATATCATGGTTTGGAGTGTTCTTATTCGTATGTATGATAAAGTTTAGTTTATAAAGTAGGCATGGTAAGGTATTATCAATAACTACTAGTAAAATAAAACAATGGAAAACACATGTAATGGATATTTTATCAAGGTGGAATGCCTCTTTTTCTCTGAAAGTGTTATTTGGGCACAAGCAAGGGATCTGACCACCATCATGCAACTGGATGACTGGTGGCAGATAGCATTCACATTTTCCTTGGACCAAAGGAAAAGTCTCCTTGTAGGCAGGGCAGAAAAAGAGAGCACGAGATTTCATCCCATTTCTTAGCATGGTGGGGAACTGGAAACTTTACTTATTGTCTCTTTCTGGAAGTTCTCATCCAGTATTTGAGGATTCCAACTGACTGCAGGTAACTGAAATGAAAGAATGTGAAACTCAATGCAGGAGAGAAAACTTTTTTATTACACACTTTTGATTTTCTTCTATTATTGTGTTTCACTAGTTTTTTAAGCAATACAGATCTTATTTTTAATCCCCTAGGTGTTCTGCATAAAATAATTGCTCGAAATGGGGGAGGGGATTGTTTGAGCATGATCAAAAGCAATGCTGTTCAACTTTAGCGGTGTCAGATACTGGTAAAAATACAAAGCCACAGTCTTTTCCTACTTCAGAAAAACCTTGCCGTGGATTATAGTTTTCTTTTCCTGGTGATTCTGTATTCAATGGCTTTGGCTGGTTAGCAAGTTCTAGCATGATGTCACATAGAAAGAAAGGGTAACACTGATTAAGATTCAGTGTACTCACAGGCTGATATATTGAACCAAAACACCTTTATACTACAACCTAAAGATAATAAAAATAAATCCTAACAATAAAATGGACTACGAGGTAACAAACAGTACAAGTAATGTATCCAATGCCTAATGTATGAAACTGTAACCTCTCTGTACATCAGTTTGATAATAAAAATTTGAAAAAAAAAAAAAAAGAAAGAAAATGGACTATTTAACTGTGGTGTAATTACCAACAATGGCCAATAGGTGGCTCACTTGATCACGTAGTATAATAGTTATTCCCCTAACAACTAATTCCAGAGAAATGTGGGACAGGAGGAGGAAGAATAGTTAAATTTGTTCTCTTCTTGTTGTCTTTGAACTTCTGACACCTAGAAGGTTTTCTAGACAAACACATAGGAACCTCTATTTCTAAAATTTATATTCTCTTTTAAGTAGTTGTACAACGAAGATGACATTTAACAAAGCAGTTTATGAATACAATGCATCTTGATCAGTGTCACCCCTTTAAACATTCTCACCCCTCCCTTATCCCACCCGTTCCTTTACTTTTCTTCATTTTCTTGGTATATACAATGAATTCTTCACTGTATTCTCTCTCTCTTCCTCCTTCATTCTTCTACCTCTCTCCCCTTAGCCCCATCTCCCTCTTGCATGTACTTATTTCTTTGTGCTGATTTTGTCAAGCCTTGACCTAGTCTTTCTAAGAACTTATACTTTTTTTAGCTCTCTGTACAGTCTATTATACTTCAGTCAATTCATTTGTAACTACTTGCTTATCATCCACATGTTTTACTTATAGATTTGTAGGTACATTCTAGCTACCACAAATGAGGGAAACCATGCAACCGTTGTTTCTCGGGGTCTGGCTTGTGTCTCTTAATATAATTTCCCTCAATATTTCCATTCCCTTATGCATGGTATAATACCATTCTTTCTAATAGATAAGTAAAATTCCATTGTGTATATACAACACATTTTCTTGATCCATTTGTACATTGAGGGACTTCTTGGCTGTTCCCGTATCTTGGTGAATTGCGTTGCAATGAACATGGTGATGCTGGTAGCTTTAGTGTGGTCTTGTTTGTGTTCTGTTGGGTAAATGCTTAGGACTGGGATTGCTGGGTCATAGGGTAGTTCTATATTTCATATTTTGAGGAATGATTGAATAAGCTTACATTCCTACCAACAATGTATTAGAGTTCCTTTTTGGAAACATTCTGGTCAGCATTTGTTGTTTTCTTGATAGTGGCCATTCTAACTGGTTGAACTGGAATCACAGTTTTGTTTGGATTTTCATTTCCTTTATGGCCAGAGATGTTAAGCATTTTTTTCTGTCTTATTGGAAATTTTATTTCTTCTGAGAAATCTTTCTTTAAATCATTAGCCCATTTATTACAGCAAAAAATATCTGGATGTATTTCTTGTTAAGAAAAATTCAGTCGTATCAAAAAAATTCTGCTCTTGACTTCATCAGAATTTCTGGAAGTAGTTCCTTCAATTCCAGGCTTGCTGCACTTAAAGATTCATACTGTGAAATTCTTTTAGTACTAAAAGGTTCCTTTTAGGCCTAGTTTTAATTACATCTGATCAATTGCAATGATTCTGGCCACAAAGTTGGCTTGCTTTGAGTTTATGAAAAACAAAAACAAGTATACAGGGGACTCAATTCTGAGTGACAGTTAGGTGGAGAATATTACTTCATCCTAAGGCTCCTGTCAAGAGTTTTCCAGATTTCTGATCCTGGTATATTTCAAATTTCCAGCTCCACTTGGAACTATTCCTTGCTCATAGTTTTCTAACAATGCTTGAGGAACATGTTTCATTAATTCACTGATTGTTGGCAAACACTTCCTTAATGCCCACTCTGAGCTAGACAATAAGAGCCCACACTTAAGATAAAAAAGATTGTTAAACAGGGAGCAGGCATGTGACTAACTTGCTATAGTTATGTGACACTCATCACATCTGGAATCATTTAATTCCTGTCTTTTTGTAAACTGTTTCTCTTGTTGCCAAACCCAATTCCTTGCTCATGGCACTTACTTAGTAAACTGTGTCTTAATTGTATCATTAACATGTTCATAGAGGCTATCCTAAGTGAGAATAAAAGACAAAGAATTCCAAGGAAGGCAAAAGATTTTTAGACAATGTCTTTTGCATTGTTTTTTGTTGCTGTTGTTTGGATTGGGTGTGTTTATGGAATAATTCTACAAATATTTCATAGTGATTTTACAGTGAAATTGACATTATTCTACCACTTTCCCTCAATATTTCTGTGCTATAGATAATTTACACGAAGACTCACTACATGAAGGCTGTGAGACATGCCCACTGATTGCCTTGAGTCTCTCAGGAGAAGGCCTTACTACCTACTGAGGCTCATGTTGGATAAATACCAAGTTAGTGACTCAATTGCCTGGCTTTCTGGCTTGATAGTTGAATTTGTTTAATGCTCTCTTTAAGACTCCTTCAGAAAGCGAGAGTAGTTTCTGGGCTGACAGTGTATCCTTCACAAGATTCCTCCCATCCTGTCTTCTATTAGTCCTCCCTGGTACCAAATTCACACAAAAATTTTATCTTCATGTTACCATAGAGTCAGCTTCTGGGGAAACTAGTGCAAAGATAAATATTGGCAGATGAATGAGAGGATGACAGATGCCATTGGTGACCTGCATACAAACATGAGGACAGAAGGGAATTTGAGACTATGGGCAGTTGACAATTGCTGGACTGTGTGACATATGGTTGGAAATGATATTAACTGATATTGTATACTAAAGAAACTATATTTTTTGAAGGCTGTGAATGTCCACTGAGATATTTTTAAAGCAGAGAGGATGGATTCAAACACTTAAAAATAAGTAGTGCCATATTGTGCTTTTAATTAATCTCTCTCAGCTTAGTTTTCTCTTCTGTAAAATAGCATAATAACTACCTTGGAGTAGTATAATGAGGAACAGAAATACTTTACATAGTAAGGTTCCATATTTTTAGTATTGACTGACTTATTTTTTATTTATATAGATGCGGTTCCAAATTTTCGATTAGCAGAAAATTAGTTTTACAAAGAAGGCATGCCCATACACACATGCAGTGTGTCTTGATCAAACCCATTCATCTGTCAAACTCATTCATCTCCTCCAAACCTCCTTCCCCCTTTCCAAGCCAGGTTCATCAAGCTTTGTTGTTACATTCTCATACATGTATAGAAAGTATCTTGATGTCAGCCCATATTTTTATTAGTATTATCATAGCTATTATAACTTTCTTGAATGGATTGCAGTATTTGACATTGGAAAGCTACTTCTACACCTTTAAATGGCTTCTAAGATATCAGGCTCTATTGATTTTCCTTGGATGCTTTGACCACTATTTTATATCTTCTAGATGAATCACCTTCTTTCTCCTAGTGATTAAATACTGATGCTTCTGGCATCAATTTTACACTCACCCTATACGGTTTCATTGAAGTTTTCCTGGTGCTTCTGCTTAAATACTTATTTAAAAGCTACAGTCAAAGGCTCCCAATCCTGTTCAATCATTGGTAATACAGCCATATGGGTAAACATTTTTCTGAGTACTTGTGCATAATTGTCTAGTGAAGAGGTCTTCCAAAAGGTCCAAAATGACATAGATCTTTATACCATTCATGTTCTTTTTTGTGTAGTACTTGCACCCACATTTTGAAAACAGAAAGAATTGAATTTATGTTCAAGACAATTCATGTTCAAGAAAATCACAGAATTATAGATTCTTCCCCATACTAAGCATGTTTTTGGTCAGTTATGCACCTTGAATTGGGGGCCTGGGCACTGTTCCTGAGCTCTTTTGCTCAAGGTTAATGCCTTACCATGTAAAGCCACAGTATGGGTTTTCTGGTGATTAAATTGACTTTTCTCCTCAGGTTGGCTTTGAACCACCATCCTCAGATCTCAGCCTCCTGAGTAGCTAAGATTACAAGCATGAACCACCAGCAACTGGCAGCAATAATAATATTTTTTAAAAAACAAAATTGTTTGATAAGGATCATTTTATATGACCACATGCACATAGCTATTGAGCCCTTATGAGCCTCTCCTAAGAATATCCTCCTTTGTTCTCACTGTGTGAATGTTTAGACTGCAGTTTAATTAAACATGTCATGACTAATTATTTGTCTTTCACTATCCACTGGATTTACTTGTAGATTTATAGGCATATTCTAATTGTTACAAATGAGAGAGATCATGCATCTTATGTGTTTTTGGGTCTGGTTTAATTCACTTAGGCTTTCCAAGTCTTTCCATTTCC
Organism: Perognathus longimembris pacificus; assembly: GCF_023159225.1. Lineage (NCBI taxonomy): Eukaryota > Metazoa > Chordata > Mammalia > Rodentia > Heteromyidae > Perognathus > Perognathus longimembris. Next base: position 59,875,533 of record NC_063166.1, read on the forward strand.
TTATGAATGGGGCAATGTCATTCTTTCTGACAGAAGCATAGAATCTCATTGTGTATACACTACATTTTTTGATCCATTCATCCATTGAAGGGCATCTGGATTGATTCAATATCTTGGCTATAGTAAACAATGCTACATTGAACATGGCCATGCTAGTGGCTGTAATGTAGCCTGGTTTATTAATTGGGTTGTTGTTTCTTCAAGGAGTAAGTTTGAGAGGCTTAATTCTTTTTACTTTTGGCAGTTCTTTTTTCCTTTTTTCCTTCCTTCTTTCTTTCTCTCTTTCTTTTTTTACTTTGGTTTATTCCCTTCTGTTACTGTTTTTAAATTTCTGTACTCTTTGTCTTATATATAAGTTTACCTTATTTGGGGTGGGAAAAGGGAATTATAGAACAGTGAGAGACAGGGTGAAACCCAGTAGACACAATATACTAAACTATACAACAGGGGGGAAAAGGAATGAGGAGGGGAAAACTGGGAGAGAATGAGGAAGGAGGTAACACTGTTCAAAAGGAAATGTACTGCTTACCTGAGTTATGTAACATTAACCCATCTGTACATCACCTTTACAATATAATTTTAAAAATATTAAAAAATTTGTGATATAAAAGTGGAACATTACATTTCTTGGAGAAGCCTGAGAAAATTAGGCACAGATCCCCAAAAAGCTATTTTTGTCCTTCATTTACTTGAATTTTGGTTCCACTTAAAATACAAATTTCTTTCTGGGAAATCTGGAGAAACTACTCACAAAACACCCTTTCTCATGTTACAGAAGTCTGATTTTTTACCCTGATAAGTATAGCTAGCAGTATGCCCTTCACTTTTCAGTTATTGATGACCTATAAATTCATAAATTACAGTAGAGAATATAGTAACAGATCAAATATAGCCCAGAAAAATATTGTAGGCAAGGATTCCCTGGTATTATGCATCAATGAGCATTATTATCATGTTTATCAAAGGATCTTGCTTTGGGTTATTACCATGCTTCTACCGAGATTTAACTGGCTTATTGCTTCAGGGTATCTCTAGGAAGATGTAGGTAGGTTATAGGCATGATGTTAACATTCTGTCTATTAGGTCTGTGAAATCTTAAATTTTCCATTTGTCAGTATTGTCAGCCATCTAACTCTGAAATCAGTGATCCATCCTACATCCCATCTCCAAATCTCCAGCTTCTCTACCCATACCCATAAATCTGAGACACATTCAGGCTAGGCATGTTCTCTACCACTGAGCTTAATCCTCACTTCCTACATTATTAGTTTATATTGTATTAGTTTCTCTAGGCCTTTTTAAAATTTTCATTGCCTCTGTAGTTCCAATCTTCATTTGGCTAAATACTGTGATGACCTATTGTTTTGTCTGTCATAAGGCATGTTAATGGTCCTGAGGTTTGGGATGTATCATCCTGGCTGAGTGTGTGACAGATCTCAGCTGAGTTTGCTAATGCTTTTGTTTGTCAGGAGATGCTTTTCTAGGCCAACTTACCTGGGTTTGTGTAGGGGATTCTTTCCCTTTCTGTTTTGTTTATGTATTCTTCCTCTCTGTGCTTTATGTTATGTCTCTCATTTCCTTACTGGTACCAAAAGATTAACGTGAATAAGCCCTGGGGTGACTATGGAAGTACAAAATCCACATAAAAGCATTATGCTTGTGTTATGTCACTGACTTTGTAATAGGACAAAGTAAACTTCCATAGTTAAGGGATGGGAGAGACGACTTCTTCCATGAGGCTATGCCAAAGGTATAGAGAGGGAGAGCAGTAGTGGATATACAGGGATACAAAGGGAGTGTGGCTTGGTGGTCAAGTTTGTGCTTATCATGAGCAAGTTTCTGGTTAAATCCCCAGCTAAATTCTTTCAACAGTATTCACACACAAATCTCTCTAAACTATGTTGGTGACATATGGCAATATGTACTTTGGCTTTCTGAATAGCTTGTCTAGAAAGAAAGAAGGATATAAAAGGGCTAGACATGTTAGATTTGTTTTTGAGAAAAATAAGTCTCAATGGGAGAGAGGGAAATTATCACTGATTGTTTCTCACAATTAAAAGAGTAAACAAAGCCGAGCACTTTGGTTCACGCCTGTAATCCTAGCTACTCAGGAGTCTGAGATCTCAGGATCATGGTTTGAAGCCCAGGAAGGAAAGTGCAAAACTCTATCTCCAATAAACCACTCAGAGAATGCCAGAAGTGGCACTGTGGCTCAAGTGGTAGAGTGCTAGCCTTCAGAAAAAGAAGTTCAGGGACAGTGCTCAGGCTCTGAGTTCAAGGCTAAGAATGGAAACAATACCATAAAACAGTAAGTAAATATTAAGATTCACTTAAAATGAATGTTACAGTATTTAACCAGTTCTACCTAAAGTTGTTGTCAATGCACTGTTAATGGCTTTTCTAGATTTTACAATATACTTAATGTCCTTTCTAAATTTTTACGATATATGATTTGAAGTTGTTTTCCTGGATTGGACTAATTAATTGTGGTTGTTAAAAGATTATTAAATCTTTCCTGCCAGAAGGTAGTTTTGTAAGGGATAAGGGAGGTTATTCACATGCATGCCTTATTATATGGTCCTACATACTTTATGAATTTTATCTACCCTAAATCTTTTATGCTAAGACAGTAACTGTGCCTATAGAATGTGCCTATAAATCTACAAGTAAACACAATGCATAGTAAAAGACAAAACGGACACACTTGGGCATGGTAAATTAAACAAGACTCTAAATAGTCACACAGTGAGAGAGTCCAAAGGAGGATATTCTTATGAGAGGATCACAAGGGTTCAATAGCTATGTACATATGATGTTTTTTGAAATGAATTCCAAGAAATAGCTAATTTGTTTTTTTGGGTTTTTTTCTCCTTTTTTGTTGTTTTTATTTCTGTACTTTTTATCTTGTATGTAAGTTTATCTGTTCTGGAGAGTTTAAAGGGAGCACAGAAATGGTAGGACAAAGGATGACCAAATGAAGCAGTGACACTAGGCACTATGTTGAAAATGAACTACACAACCTGGGGGAGGGCCTCCAAGGGGGTCAAGAGGGAAAAAACTGGGAGAAAACAAGGAAAAAATGACATTGTCTGAAAAGAAATGTACTCATTATCTGACACATGTAACTATAAATCCTCTGTATATCACCTTTACAATAAAAATTAAATTAAGGGCTGGGGATATGGCCTAGTGGCTTGCCTCGTATACATGAGGCCCTGGGTTCAATTCCCCAGCACCACATATACAGAAAACGGCCAGAAGTGGCGCTGTGGCTCAAGTGGCAGAGTGCTAGCCTTGAGCAAAAAGAAGCCAGGGACAGTGCTCAGGCCCTGAGTTCAAACCCAGGAGTGGCCAAAAAAAAAAAAAAATTAAATTAAAATAAATTTATTTATTTTTACAAATATAATACTTGCCTCTTTGGAAATGTGTAACTTCCCAGAAACTGGATTTCAAAATTTTTATGTAAAAGTAAGAATTTTTTTCTTCTAGGGCATGTACAGCATAGCATCAACTATAATGTAGATAAATAAGTTTACAGAATACAAGGCTCTGTTATTTAAGAATTAAGTGAAAAACAGTGTCACCTGTCATTCATTTAATATAGTTAAAGAAATAATACTTACAGTTTCTTTGTGACTTTCTTCTTTGTATCATTGTTTAAAATAATGAAACAAAATTGAGTAGCAAGATAGACAATACTTAAAAGTAGAAATAGTGAAATAATCTTTTAGTGAAAATAGAAAAAAATGTTTATTAAGAATAGAAAAATTGGGGGGCTGGGGATATAGCCTAGTGGCAAGAGTGCCTGCCTCGGATACACGAGGCCCTAGGTTCGATTCCCCAGCACCACATATACAAAAAACGGCCAGAAGCGGCGCTGTGGCTCAAGTGGCAGAGTGCTAGCCTTGAGCGGGAAGAAGCCAGGGACAGTGCTCAGGCCCTGAGACCAAGCCCCAGGACTGGCAAAAAAAAAAAAAAAAAAAAAAAAAAAAAAGAATAGAAAAGTTAGCTGGGTGTCGGTGGCTCACACTTGTAATCCTAGCTACTCAGGAGGCTGAGATCTGAAGATCGCAATTCAAAGACAGCCTGGGCAAGAAAGTTCATAAGACTCTTATCTCCAATTAACCACCAGAAACCTGGAAGTGGCACTGTGGCTCAAGTGGTAGAGGGCTAGCCTTGAGCTTAAGAGCTCAGGGGTAGTGGCTAGGCCCAGAGTTCAAGCACCATGACCATGACGACCACCACCATCAACAAAAAAGAATAGGAAAATTACTTTGCTAGCAGTGTTGAATCTCCATATACCTTCTGATTTTCCTCTCACATTTAGGAAACGTAATTGATAAAACATAAAGGTACTAACATTTTATTCCATGACACTTCTTGTTTAACTGCTAATACTCACTGTTATATTTACATGAGAGATAATTAAGGATACTGGATTGCAGAGTCTGAGAGGAAAGTCAATAAAAACTCAAAGGTACATATAGATGAAAAATCGCTTAATTTACACACATCTTAACTATGATAACCTTGACATCTCCTTAGTTCCAAATTTCCCAAAGCACATGTTGTACATGAATTTTATAGCAACTTAGCTGTGTGCTGTCAGAAGCAGTAAGCCCATTTTCTTTCAGCTCTGTCATACAAAACACACAAATTTTGCTCCTCAGAACTCTTATAACATAAAAGCTGTTTGTTGGCTGTGGTTACTGGAAAATTCTTACTCTTGCAGTAATCTGCTTAGGGCAGCATGAATGTAAGATGATATCTTTTGTTCTTCTGGATATAAAATGGTTCTTTTACCTTTAGATAATCCTTTAGTCTTTTTATCTTGTATGCCTTTCAAAACCAACAGAAGTTGTAAAAAATGAAACAAAAAGTCATACTTGTATAGATTCAAATATTCAAGTAAAAAGGGAAACCAGAGCATAAAAATGTTTTCTATATTCTACACAGGGGGATTTTTCTATTCAAAATGTTTATTAAGGGAAATTGTCTTTTTTTCCATTAGAATGGCATCCTTTCCTACTACAGAAGAAGCAAAGTGATTAAAGTTATGGCTGTACATTTGCTAAATTACTTGTGAGTGTGTGTGTCTGTGTGTGTGTGTGATCTTCAGGTAAAAGGCACAATTAACTGTGTTCCTGGAGGCTTATTCAATCAACAATTTTGCTTATAGATAAACTATATTTTATAATATGTCAAAGAAGACAAAAACTCCTTTTGTACTAATTAACAATTTCTGTGTAATAAGTTACCTAAAAAATCTACAATGTCATTCAATAAATTTTACCCAATTCTCAAAAAACAAAAACAAAACACCAGAATCTCCTATGTCTCTGTTTATGTGGGGTAGATATTTAGGAGAGCTTAATGGGCGGTTTCCATTCAAAGTGTCCCCTGAGGCTGCAGTCAAGTTTGTCAGACAAGCCAGAGACATCTGAGGGCCTGACGGTGGCTGGGGGACTTGATGCCAGTACAGCTCACTCACCTGACTGACCAAGTTAGTGCTAGCTGTTGGCAAGAGGCCCAAGTCCCTCAACATACAGGTTTCTTTGTAAGACTGCAAGAGCATCTTAGAAAATAGTGGTTGGCTTCTCCAATAACCAGTGATTCAAGAAGGTAAAATGGAAGCTGAAATATGTTTCATGAGCTAGCCTTGGGCTATCCATGTATGATATCCTTATCCTATGGATTAGACATGTCTTCTCTAATTAATAGTCAAGGTGACTAAACAAGGACAAAAAAAGCTCGGAGGTAAGGTTGGGCCACCACACTCATTTACAAAGAAAAAAAGATGTATCTTCAAATCCTTATTCTATCTATATTATGTATTCTGCATATCTATTATATGACTATATTTTTATATCTATATCTATTATATCTATATCTATATCTATCTATATATCTATATCTATATCTATTTTATATCTATCTATTATATGACTATATTTTTATATCTATAATATGTCTATATTCTATATATTATTTTCTATGTATTCTATGTATGTATTTTCTATGTATTCTATGTTCTATAAATACCTATGTCTATCAGGTTATTCATTTTATGTTGTCTTTTCATTCTTGATTTTTTAAGTTTTGGTGTGATTTTGGAACTAGTCTTTAAATGTCTATTTGTTTTTTACTATATAGGATGTCATCCCATATGTTTTGTACATCTTTTCCTGGAAAAGAATGTCTGTCATCCCAAATACATTGATTCATTCAGCATTCACTTTGTTCTCTTCCTAGCTAACTACATAATACAGTGTTTTTGAAATATCTGTGGCTTTTACTAGTTCCAGTTTTGTTTCAATGTGCTATGGACCAATACTTCTGTGAAATATGATGAAGTCAATTACTAAAAGCAATAAAATATAAAATAAAAAGATTAGTACATTTTTATAATTGTTCAATTTAACAGACATACAATTACTATTAAATACATGTTTATTATTATTAATCTTATTATTTGTTATGCTGGGGTTTCAACTCAGTAACTTTCACTTGCTAGGCAAATACTATATGACTTGACACCCGGCTTACACACGCACACACACACACACACAAACACACACATTTTGACCACATCCCTTTTTTGCTTTAGTCATTTTTTGGATAGAGGCCTTGTACATTTGCTTAATGCTGGCCTTGGACAATAATCCTCCTACCCATTCCTCTCCAGCAGTTATAATTACAGGAATACACCTGGCCCAAGATAAGATTTCTAAAGAGATAATTGTAATTTCTTTACTTACCTATTCACAGACCAGTAGTAAGCAGTTCATGACCTCTCATTGGTGCATCAAACACGCTTTAAGATAGCACTGGTGTAGAGACTAGAAAACAAAAGATGGTATCCAAAATCTCCTCACTGCTAAGTTTTCACCTGTGGTCTTTCAGGCCAGTAGAAATACCCTTGGGATGCATAGAAGTGAAGATGAATAGTGACATAGAGAGACACAGAGAGAGTTTCTGGCATATATAATCCAAGAAAATAAGCCAGGCACAGAAAGAGAAATACTGTGTGATGTTACTTTTATGTAGAAACTTTAAAAGTTGATTTCAGAGAAATTGTAGAAGGACAGCTTCTAGGGACCCAAATGTAGATGATCGTGAGAAACTGTGAGATGTTGTTTGAAGGATACAAACTTTGTTATATGATGAGTAACTTCTAAGAGATTTGCAGCTTCACATGGCAACTACATCTCTTTACAATAGATCATTTTAATCATAATTAATAACATTTACTAAACTCAAACTTTGCTGTCAATAACTAAGTAATCGATAACACTTTGTTTCTTTACTTGAAGCATCACCCCCTCATATTTGTGAATAAATTTGTATTTTCCTGATTCAAATTTGAAGTTTATTAAAATATATTAATATAAATTCCTTTATTAACACAGAATACTTCTTTCTGCTATCTTTAAACTAGATTTTAAGCATTCTTTTCTAGCTTCATAAGTAGGGTATTTCATTCATTTGTACTCATTCTATGTTATTTACAGGCTTAGTTTTGTAATCAAAAATTGGCCCTTGACTTGGAAAAAATTATACTAAGTGAAGTGAGCCAGACCCAAAGAAACATGGACTCTATGGTCTCCCTTATTGGGAATAATTAGCACAGGTTTAGGCAAGTCACAACAGAGGATCACAAGAGCCCAATAGCTATACCCTTATGATCACATAAGATGATGCTAAGTGAAATGAACTCCATTTTATGAAAATGATTGTTATATCAGAGTTGTAACTACTTTCAACATCCCATGTGTATCTGTAGTTTCTACTATTGATGATGTTCGTGTATCACCTTCTTGTGATTGTATCTACACTATCTCTGTAATCTTATCTGAGTATACGGGAAACAGTGTGTACTGGTATTAGAATTAGGAAATTCAAAGGGAATACCAAAATTGAGAGAAAAAGGGTAAAATACGAGAAACAACAACAAAAGCAATACTTGCAAAACTGTTTGGTGTAAGTGAACTGAACACCTCAGGGGGGACAAGGGGAGGGGGGAGGGGGTATGAGGGACAAGGTAACAAACAGTACAAGAAATGTATCTATTGCCTAACGTATGAAACTGTAACCTCTCTGTACATCAGTTTTATAATAAAAATTTAAAAAAAAAATTGGCCCTTGGACAACACATTATACATTTTCCATATGGTCTTATATTTGACATTTTCATTTTCATTTTCATTCCAAAGTTTGAGGATTGGCTAAAAAGCAATTCATAAGAGAATTCAAATTCATAGGGTCTTCTATTTCTTTTGGAGTCATTAAGTTCTGGATTATTTATAATATGAACAGAATATTTGATAGACTCTACTTTGCATTCTGAAATATACTTACATTTTCTTGGATTACTAATAGTTGAGAAATTCTGTAGTTTTAGAAATTTTATTTGTCTAGAAGAATGAATCCTCAAAGAAGTAGCATAGGTCTCTTGGTATGCATAAGAAATGATATAGTTTGGACTTTCTAAATCTTTATTTTTGTCCAGTTAATTGATTTTAAATGATAAAAAAGTATATGAGGATATCCTGTTCTAAATTTCTTTATGTTTTGTAAAACCCTGCTTGGTGTATAAGAACCAGCTACTCAAGATAGAATGTTCTAAAGACAGAAAAACAAGGCATATGGATCAAGGATTAAAGAAGTAGCAGTTTATTATGGGCTTACAAAAAAAAAATATATATATATATATATGGGACAGCAGCAAGCCCACACCAAGCCAGGAGGAAGGGGTATTTATGCTAGAATAAATTAAAGTGATCCAGGGACAATCAGTAGATAGCACAACACCCTTCACTCAATAGTTTTTGAAGGGAAATGTGATAGGATTGAGTCAGGGCTTTGTGGTTGCTAGGCAAGGGCTCTACCATTTGAGATGCCTGATCCATTTTGTTTGTGATGATGATGATGATGATGATGATGATGATGATGATGATAATGATGACGACGACGACGACGACGACGATACCGAGGAGCCATAACGTTTCCCAGGTGGTCTTCTGTGAGTATTTGGGGTTATGGGCATATACCACTACAGCTGGTTTTGGCTGACTTTGGCCTATGTGATCTAGAATGTATACTAAGATCAACTGCTATGAGAAAATATCACATATGACAAAAATGACTGGAGTCATAACAAACTGGATCATTATACTTTCTATCAATTTTTATTATTCAGTTTTTATTTCAGCTCTAAAATACCAATGCTTATTTGGAGCGAAGATCATCATTGTTATCAGCACTTCATTGTGGGTGGGATGTACTTTCTGTCATTATTTCTAATTTGGGAATTATCTGCCATGTTTTGAATAGCTTCATTGAGCTATAGCTCATACACAGTAAAATTTACTCATTTAAAGTATATAATACAATGGTTTTTAATGTATTTACAGATATGTGCAACTATCACTGCAGAAAATTTTTAAATATTTTTGTCTTCTCCAAAAGAAAACACAACTTGTATTATAACGTAATCGTCATGCAGTTAATGGAAAAATTTAAGTCAGACAAAATGTCAGATTTGTTAAATTCTGTTGTGTATTCTCTCTCTTTCTCACAAACACCCATCACACACACACACACTTAAAAATAACCATCACAATCAAGACAGTAAACACATCTATTACATTGAAAAGTTTTCTTAACTTCTTGTGTTTCCTACCTAAACAATTGACAATCCCTGCTTCATGCTACTACTTCTTAAATTGTCTATTAACACTGTATATGTATACACACATATATACATATACACATACACATATGCATATATACATACATATGCACACACACGTATGTATGTGTACGTGAACATCATACAAACAGACATATAGATTGAGATGGATGATAGACAGATAGAAAGACAGACAGACTGACAGACAGATTGATATTCAGGCCAATTTCAAAATGGTCAATCAGGGATAGATTAGATCCTCCAGTGTATCATGAGGTAATTAATTTATCCTCTTATACAAATAGTCTAAGAGCACTACTTTGCTTAAGAATTGCAAGGATAGCCATGCACTGGTGGTTCATGCCAGTAATCCTCGCTACTCAAGAGCCTGAGATCTGAAGATCACAGTTCAAAGCCAACATGATCAGAAAAAGTCTGTGAGAATCTTCAAAATAAACACCAGAAAACCAGAAGTGGAGCTGTGGCTCAAAGTGGTAGAGCATTAACAGAGCATATGAACAAAAAGGGCTTGGGAACAGTACCCCAAGTTCAACCTACAACCCACCAAAAGAAAAAAGAATTCCAAGTATATATCCCAATAACCTAGCCTAGTACTGAGCAAAATAATTAATGAGATAATAAATAATGAAACCAAATTTCATGTACATGATCTTTGCAGAACTATTTGCAGAACAAAAATGCCCTCTCCCTCTACTTCTCCTGATTTACTCATATTTTATTTATTTCCCTTTGTTCTCAATGATTCTTTGAAAGAGACTCTTTCATTGGGAGTGGGTAGGGAAACGGAGAGTCTTGTTAGACATTGCCAGCTGCTGACTCTAGTTTTCTGCAGCCTCCAAAATATAATTTTAAGATATTCCAGAACATATTTGTTGAGGAGCATCATAACTGACTAAACTTCCCTATTTGGGATAACAGATGTTAATTTGTCTACCAAGAATAAAGGAAAGAAATTCCACTATAGTTTTTTTTCCATAAAAAATGACTCATATGACAAAGCATTTTATTGGCAAATAGAGCTTGCATGTATTTTTAATCAGGATATTTTACCAAATATATTTTATGTTCAAATAGTATAAATAAGGTGGATATTTCAAAAAGCAAAACAAGTTTGTAAATATCTCCATTGACTTTAAAGATTTCTGTTGTGTTTAATTAACTTGAAATTTTGGTGGAGTTAGTGTAGAGAGCTACTATCTGATTCTGTTTCATCTGATTCTGATCCTTGGCCCTGTGCAGATGCTAGAGCAACAAGATGGGAATAATTACCCTGCCTGTCACTAACTGTGTGACCTTATCTAATATCTCTGAGGGATGATTCCCCACCTCACCTTTAAAATCAAAATAATATGATCTACCTCACAGGGTGATTATGAAAGTGAAGTATGATGATATATGTCTAACACAACAGTATCTGCACCCTTATAAGTGTATTTATATTAAGAAATATTCTGCACAAAAATAATGCTACTTGAATAGAAAGTTTTCTTAATGTTACATTTTCAAATTCAAAGAAAGCCATAGATCTGAATTTAGAATTTAGCTTTAAGTATAAGGATACTAAACTAAAACCACAATTATTAAATATTTTTCATTAGATTGTTCACTCACTGTACACATATTAGGAAATAAATGTTGAGAATAACAAAGAGTAAGCAGAATGCTATTCATGAGAAAAGCAAAATTGCATAGTTTGTATAGCTTTACCTCATTAAAATATATTCTTATTATCTTTAAGTAGTTTATGACAGAGTTTCCATTCAACAAAGTAGTTTATAAATATAGTAGTACATCTTGGTCAATGTCATGCTTTTCACAATTCTCTTTCATCCCACTCAACCCTAAGCCTTACCCCTTCCCTCAGTTTGACCTCATTCTGGTGTTTTTTGTTTTGTTTTGTTTTTGGTTGGTCATGGGGCTTGAACTCATGACCTGGGTGCTGTCCCTAAGCTTTTTTGCTCAATACTAGTGCTCTACTTTGGGCCACAGTACCACTTTTGATTTTCTCGTTAATTAGAGAGAAGAGTCTTATGAATTTTCCTGTCAGGGTTGTCTTTGAACCGTGATACCCATATCTCAGCTTCCTGAGTAGCTGGAATTACAGGAGTGAGCCACTGGTGCCCAGTTTATCTCATTCCTTTGAGTACTTGCTTTCAGCTCTGTGGCCAAGACCTTTTTGTTCCAGGTTGATCTGGCTGTTTCCACATATATACATACATTATATAATATAATTATATTATGCATAACATATACATACTAATATGTAATATATACTAATACATATGTTTATTAGTACATATGTAAAAGGGCTTTCTGTAATCACCAGTTGGCTAATGAATGGGAAAGAACCTGTTTTCATTATCATGATTCCCTGCTCCTTGACCTCCGGTATCTTTGAACCTGTGTGGTCCTACATGAGTAGGTGAGATAAGGGCAACCCATAATGGAGGATGCGGTGACATCATTAATGCCCTAATGAGCTTGCTGCTTCCTGTGTTGGTTATGTTCTGAAATGGTTCTCTAATTCCTGATGGTAGGTGTGTAAAATCCACTAACGAATCCAATAGTCTTCATGCCCTTGACTCTATTCCTGTTCTTTTCCTTATTGTCTCACAGACACGCTGTAGCTTCACGTTTCTCTTTCATCTACCTGCAATCCTGCAGTGAGCTCTGGCTGATGGCATGTAATGGAGGCACATTATAAACTGGTACTTCGGATCTTTATCCTACTTCTCTCATCCACCTGCTACACGAACAGGTCTTAAGTATCTACCTCGGATTTCTTATGTAATTTCTTATCTATTTTATTTTTTTAATTTTTAATTTTTTTCTTTATTGTCAAAGTGTGATATAGAGGGGTTACAGATTCATATGGAAGGCAGTGAGTATATTTCTTGTTCTACTTGTTACATCCTCCCTCATTTCCCCACCTCCCCCCTCTCCCTTCCCGATCTTATCTATTTTAAATAGTGCTGATGACTATATTATAGTTATGAGAGAACCCCTACACAGACCCACCAATAAGTAAAATTATGAAGATGCTACCTTTTCTCTTGGATTCTTTTTGCTTTTATTTAAGTGTTTTATTTAAATATATTAATTATTATTAATAAATGTTAATTCTTTGGTTTTTGATAATAATTTGACATTTGTTGAATATGTAATGTGTATCAGGCATTATATAATTTCTGTGTAACTAACCCTCATATCAACTCTATTAAGCATAGAATTGAAGACATGAACTTAATATGAAATTATAGAACATCAGTAGATAGTGAGGTTAGGATTTGAACTCAGAACAGTCCTATCTAATTCAGAGCTATTTGGCTTCCCCATTGTGGTATATTCATTCAATTTCTTTATGCAGAGGCCCTATAGAAGCTGTTCATTTCAAATGACTCCAAAATATGTTTTCTTTTTATTATCATTTTCAGAATACCCTATTTTCGGTTCAATTTTTCAGTCATTTATTATAACTGAAAAAAACCCTAATGGATTAATTTGAATTCTATTATCAACTAACTACTCATTATGTTAAAGGACTAATGTTAACTGAATTAAATTCGGATTGGGTACATGACTTCAAGATAATTTTGGTTTTTGAATTTTGAATCTCTTCTGCTTTGGAGTTGAGACAGACTACAATGACTTGGTGTGGGATGTTAGTTTGGTCTATTCCTTAGGCTAGTAATATAAGTCCTACTAAGAGATAGTAGAGAGACTTTTCCAGCTGAGTCACAAAAGCACAGACTCAGCAGCATGAAGTTCCAGGAGCCCAGATGATGAGATAAATGAGGATTAGAACTCAGGAAGTAGATTAAGACCATGGGAGAAGAAGTATGGAAATTCAGTATGTATCAGAATGTTGAATCTGGGGTTATTTGTAGGGACTAGAGTGGGCTAGACTATGGGACGAGGCTACACAATCACATGACACATATACAGGGAAAAGTTATACATAATATGAAGATCAGACAATGCAGAAGGAAGGTGAATGTTCTGTTTGAAGTACACCTGAACAGATTTTATAAAAGAAGTGTCAACTTCCATGATAGGCTTAGTGGAATGCATAGGGCTGGGAAAACAGGCACTGTAGAAAGGGGGGAAAAAAGCCATATCCTGGCCAATGGAGCTTATGTAAGCAAAAGCATGGAGGTAGGGAAGTTCAAGGCAGAGAAACAGCAATTGTCTAATTTTCAAGAACCTCTAAATTATAGACGACATGGTCCTGACAGAAAAGCTGAGGAATAATAGTAATATGGATGGCTCACTGGTGAGTCATACTTTGAGCTTGAGTCCATCAAAGCCAAAGATTTTTCTCAAGAGAAAGAAGTTACAGAAAGAAGATAAAAGGCAAGATGGAAAAAAAAAAAAAAACAACTTCCAAAGTTTCTTCCAATGAAACTCTAAACACATTAGAAGAGAGCTAAAGATGGCTTTGGAGATAAAGAAAGGTGATTTAGAATTTCAAGATGTATTGGGATGGGGAGAAATGGCAACATGATGATTAGCATATTTTCAGCACTTTGTAGGCAAGCATTCAGATAGTGAGTATGGATGTAACAACCTGTAAGGAATGGTTGCTGGTTGTTATTCACAGAGGTACTCAAAGGCTTGGGGAAGCGGCATGATAGAAAGTCAGTGAGTTTCTCTAGGAGATACTTGGACGGATTTCTATCCATTATCATGGAAGAAAGTAACGGAGAAAATTTTTGAGATGGAGCAGAGAAGTAGAAAAGATGGGAGAGAGAGAATGAGAGTAAGACCAAGAGAGAAAAAAAGCATGCTACTAAATAAATACCTTTGATGGGCAAAATGGAATGTAGGGAGCCAAAATCAGGTGTCTCTGAACTTGATCAACTTAGACATCAGGTGATGTTCAAAGAAGAGTGGGAGACCAAGAGAGGGATTTGGTATAGGATCTGTGAAGAAGGCTTATGAAGATAGTATTAGATTGTAACCTAGTACTCACCATATGTTTATGGAACACCTAGTTTTGGTCTAATGTTTTACGAGATACTATATTTCAGTTTTCCAAAGTACTAGTTGTTGCTGCCAACTTGGCACTATCAGCAAATGTTGTCTTAAAGGGTATTCTCTATTCCTTCATGACAGTCACTAATGAAAACAAGGAGTGATTTTGCAATTAGGTTCCCAAAGCATTAAAATTTCTCTCTCTTTTCAGTTTAAGATGAAGCACTGTTAGCTGGATTTGTGTTTGTTTTTTTTTTTGTTTTTTTTTGTTGTTGTTGTGATTTTCCTGGGTCTTGAATTTAGGGCCTAGCTGCTGTCCCTGAGCTTCTGTGTTCAAGGCTTGTACTCTACCATCTGAGCTACAGCTCTACTTCAAGCTTTTTGATGGTTTGGAGATAAGAGACTCATGTTTTTTTCCTGCCTGGGATGGCTTTGAACTTCCATCTTCAGATCTTAGTCTCCTGAGTAGCTAGATCACAGGTGTGAGCCACCAATAGCTGGGCCATTTGTGCATTCATAAAGTCAATATTATTTCTAGTGCTATGTCATTGTATCCTATGTTGAGCATATATGGCTATGAGTTCATCTTAACTTTTAACTACAATCTAATTGGCATAGAATTAAGCATGATTCCACAATATATTCTACCTCATTATTATAAAGATACAAAGTTATGGGTGTTCAGTTGCATAGAAAGTACCATGTTGACTTGAAAATCAGAGGATTCATGGATCAGTGCTTTCATTGAAATGTGGAAATACAGAAGAAATCAAAATAAGGAGCAAAAGTTGGAAAGGATAAAATGTATTAAGATAAAATAAACTCAGAAAAATGATTACATAAAAACTGTCGAAGGAGAGAATTAGTGGGAAATAGATTGCCCCCACTCTGTCAATATCCCTTTCATGTTTACCTTTCCTGTTCACTCTGAAGTCTTAATGAACAAGTCTGATGTGATTTTTCTGGTTTCCAGACTATTACTGGCTAAATCGCAGAACTAGAGCGACGAATGACAAGCTAATACCCTAGAGAGAACACTTCAGCCATTGGTGGTCACAACATGGCATAGAAATATTTCATCATCATCACCCTCAGGTGAGACCTCTCAGAGATATGTTTCGCCTCATCTTTTGGAGCCCCAGCAAAATAAGTACAGACTCCTCTTCATTGTACCAACATCCTCAACAGGAATTTGATATTTTTTCCTGCCCTTTCTTAATTATATTCCTTACTAATTTTCCATAGTCACTTCTCCAAAAAAACACAGATTTTCATTTAGTGTCTGCTTTAGTGGAATTGATTCTAACACAGAGAATGAAAGCAAACATCTCAACATGAGAGGCAAAATTGGAATCAACCAGTATATATGGTACCTTCCCTGTAAACCTCCCCCTGTTAAACCACATCTGCCCAATTCTTCAAGATAGAAACTCTAAATTCCTAAGATAGAAATTCTAAAATGGTATTTGATCATTCTTTCTTCATTATATTGACATCATTAGCAAGTTCTGAAAAATCTACCATCTAAAAGTATCTCCAACCTATGTCTCTCCATTTCGATTTGTACATCATTGTCCAGGCTACCCTCTTTTCCACTTGGATTTACACACAAATCCTAACTGGCCTTTTGCAACCATTCTACTCCTCTTTGAACATATTCTTCACTTAGCATCCCTATGTGCACTTCTCAAAGTCAAGTTTGCCTCCCACATCCTGCTTAAAATTCTCCAACAGTGTTTGGCTCCTTTACATTATAGCCTGAAAGATTTCATATGATCTAGATTTCCTAATCCCTACATTTCCAGTTTCACCTTAGCCCACACTCCCTTCTGCTTTCAAACTTCCAGCTATCCAGCCCTCATTACATTCATTTCCTATTAATTTATTGCTTATACCACAGGATATTTGTTTTCTGGGCAAAATCCTTCCTCTTCGGGCTGGGGATATAGCCTAGTGGCAAGAGTGCCTGCCTTGGATACACGAGGCCCTAGGTTCGATTCCCCTGCACCACATATACAGAAAACGGCCAGAAGCGGCGCTGTGGCTCAAGTGGCAGAGTTGCTAGCCTTGAGCGGGAAGAAGCCAGGGACAGTGCTCAGGCCCTGAGTCCAAGGCCCAGGACTGGCCAAAAAAAAAAAAAAAATCCTTCCTCTTCAATCCTTCCCTCATTCAACACATTGTCTAGTTAATGCCCATTCTTCTTCAGATATCATTTTATCCACTTTCTCTGTAAAGTTCCTGAATGTTCCCTATTAGGTTACATCTATCTATTGCAGACTCTTAGGTAACTCCATTTTTAATTATTGTAAATTTTATACTCATATCACTAATTATTTTCATTTTGCCACATTGTATACTTCTTGATGTACACTTCCATTATACTTCATCACACTTTCTGCTCCCTCTATTCTACTAGCATATTAATTTTTTCCTACTGGTTGTTCAGTTTTCTGAAAGCATGAAAATGAAAGTAAAACAATGGAAGCATGGCAACTAATTTTATGTTCACCCCTATAAGTTATAGATGTGCTATTATATTTACACATAGACTCCTGTGCAGAACAGCATTGCTATTCTAGATAAATATCCATATGTTTATAGAAAATACCTTTGCATGAGTCAAATATATTGGTTTCTTTGAATTTCTCCATCAATGTGGTAACAGAGCAGAAAGCATATTACCTCATCCTTGGTAAAATGAATAGAGGACATGAGAAGTCTGTGAGTACAAGCATATGATATGCATGATTGGTTTTTTTTTTGTATCTATCTTTTTTTTTTTTTTTTTTTTTTTGGCCAGTCCTGGGCCTTGGACTCAGGGCCTGAGCACTGTCCCTGGCTTCTTCCCGCTCAAGGCTAGCACTCTGCCACTTGAGCCACAGCGCAACTTCTGGCCGTTTTCTGTATATGTGGTGCTGGGGAATCGAACCTAGGGCCTCGTGTATCCGAGGCAGGCACTCTTGCCACTAGGCTATATCCCCAGCCCCTTTTGTATCTATCTTTAAAGCACCATCAGGGTGTTGTGTTGTCTTTTTCCCCATCCTTGGGACTATCTCTCCTAATCTCATAATTTATGCCTTAAGAGATGATTTATATTAGTACAACACCTTGGTGAACTTGTGGGTACTACTTTTCCAAGGAAGTAACTGCTGGATTTGATACTATCTCTAGTATTGGATGCTTCACAACATCTGAACACCCAAATGAAGATTCTTGGTCTCTGGAAAGTGAATGGAAGAAGGGAGAGTAAATCTGTTGATAGGGAAGCAAAACTCTGGTGGTAAAAGCATGGAATAATAAAGGGATTAAAACTGAAGATCAGGGAAAATGCCATCTATCATGGACCCTGAAGGTTTTATGATAAAGGAAAACCTCTATTTTCCATTAAGTTTCAACCTCTGTAATTTTTAAATCATATTATAATGACTTTGTTTACATAACAATGTTCCATGCCTTTCTGGGTTTTTCTTTTGTGGGGATGGGGTGGGAGGGCAATTGGTAGGGTTCAGTTTTCCCTTGCTAGACAGGTGATGTACTATCCCATGCATTTGTCTTAAATCTTTTGTATATCTATGGGCTGCATGATTTTTCAAAAAATAATAATCTTGAGTAAATGAAAAACAGCTAGTGTAGCTCTTTGAATCATCATAGGAAGAAAGTTTCAAAAGCAAGTTTAAGGTCTTGATGAAATTAGTAGGGGTATAAACTTGAAATAATTAGAGGGATGAAAAAGATAGTAGATAAAGAGGTTTTTAGGCATGACATGGAGGGAATTAATTTGGGAACCTAGAAAAATAACTGTCTGGCCTATTTGGTAAATGCATAATGTAGGATTATAAAGCATGTCCAGAAAACAGATGAATAATGCGGTCACTATTGAAGATAACGAAGACAAAGGCAGAGGACAACTGCAGGTACAGTGAAGGAAAAAACATGAATACAAGGGTCAGGACTACTGTAAATGTTGATCTAGGGTTCATGATGACCAAGATTTGAGGAAGAAACAGTTGGGAAAAGGTGAAAGCTAAATATCATTGCATTTTACATGTGATGAGTGGTGCATTAAACAATTTCCTTTTTTTTTTTTATCATGAGGATGTTATTTATTTAGAGTGGATTTCTCCAGTTTCCTGTGCCTCTAAGTGCCTAAGGTTGGCCAGTGGCATCTGTAAGGTCCACCCCCAGGAGGGCTCCATGCCAATGTCCCAAAAACAATTTCCTTTGTTTGATGTGATTTACATAAGAAAAATTGTTGTCGCATGTAATTAATATACAGTAATTCTCAAGATGCCCACAAATAGACCTTTAATGACTTGTTACAGAATCTTCCCAGATACGAAATTGTGCAATGTGATTTCTCCCACTTTTCTGAAGTACTGAGAACATTTAAGACACTTTCTCTCCTAATATGGAGAAGCCAAGCCAAATCTAGAGCTAAGTCATAAAGGGAAAATGATTTCTCAGGCGTGCATTAACATGATTATCACAAAGCATTCCATTGGTGCATGATGACAAAGAGATCTGCTCAGTGTCATGTGGTGCAGCTCCATCTGCTACTCTTTAGGAAAAGTCCAGATGGATTCCTTTTCTGGTCTCCAAAAAGAGGAGGCCACAAAAAAGCTGTGTTTCTGATTTTCCACACAATTGTCTAAAAAGTATAACTTTTTTTTTTGTTTCTACCCATATTTCTTGTCAGAAGACTACTCCTTTATTTTTAACTTGGAAATCTGTGCTTCAATTTTTTTTAATAGCAAAAACAATGGCAATGGTACAATCCTCTTTGAGGTCCATTTTCTACTTTGAAAATCTCTGCTATTCTTCAAAAATCTTTCATTGAGTGTTCTGAAGGACTGTTTGTGTTTGGAGGTTATCAAGAGACTTAGAAATACTTGTCTTTAAGACTTGAAGTCTCCTGAGATGCAGGAGCCAAACAAATGCCTTGAGTTGGAAGATAATACTAGTGAGGATAGGCCTATGAGAACAAATTCATGCTTGAGAATACGTCCCTCTGTGCTCAAAGGTCTATGTCACATATCATTCATACAGGTTAAAATTGTATGAACAACTCTGTAATAGATCTAATATAAATAAAGAACTACCAGTAGAATTCTAATTCATCTGTTTTAACAGGTACACATGTGCACGCATGTACACACACACACACACACACACACACACACACACACACACACACCACTCTGGAGTCCATGCTGTTTTTCTAGTATATATTTGATATCACACTGTTTAAAGTGATAAGATTTTGAGCTAAGTATTAATTCAGGAGAAATCATAGGGAAACATTAGATTTCTCTTTCTTCCCAATGAAGAGTTGAAACCTACAGTGGGTAACTTAAGTGTTCGTGTTTTTTATTCTCATTTTATGTTTTTGGCAATTGTCTCAAATACTTCCTTCCAAATCTCTTCAAAATGAATATTTTTGTTTTATTTGGACGTGTGACCTGAAATTTGGAATAAAATTCTTCCTCCGCCCTGTCTTGGGGATTGTTTTGACCATGGGAGGTACATCCTTTCTTTCTTTAACCTGTGAGAGCAGAGAGTGGCTAGTGACCCAGAAACCATTGTATGACTTGCTTTGAGAGTGGAAGTCATACCTCTACCAGCAAGGGAAAAATAGTTTGGTTCTTTTATACTGTGGAGCACCATTTTAGCCCTGGGTTGACATACATTAGATTTTATAAAAATTTCTTTTATTGTAAAGATAATGTAAAGACAGGTGACTGTTACATAAGTCTGATAAGCACATTTCTTTTTGAACAGTGTCACCCTTTCCTTCACTTTCTTCTAGTTTTCCCTCCTGTGCCCCCCACAACTCCTGTAGTATATTTTCAACATAGTGTCCAGTGAGTCACTTTTACATTTGCTCACCCATTGTTCCACCACTTCTGTGCTCCTTTCTTACCCTCCCCAAAATAGATAAACTTACCAACAAGACAAAAAGCACAGAAATAAAAACAAAAAACAATAAAGGAAGAAAACCAAAAACTTGTTGTTTCCATTTCTTGGCGTTCATTTCAATAAATGCTATTTTATATGACCATATGAGCATAGCTATTGGTTCTTTGTGATCGTCTCCTAAGAATAACCTCCTTTGGTCTCATTATTTGAATGTCTAGAGTCCTGTATAATTTATCATATGCAAGTGGTGTTTTTCTTTTTTTTTGTCCTTTATCATCCAGTGTATTTACTTGTAGATTTATAGGCAAATTCTAATTAAAGCAAATGAGGGAAACCATGCAACCTATTTTTCTTTGGGTCTGATTTACTTTTCTTACTATGATTTTTCTAAGTCTTTTCATTTCTTATAAATGGTATAATATCATTTTTCTGATGTAAAAGTAGAATTCCATTGTGTTTATATACCCCATTTTCATGATCCATTCATCATTGAGGTTCTGTTTTGCTTTTGGAGCAAAATAATCTCTCCTTATAGCCTTATTGTTGGCATTACCTCTTATTCAAACACATATCTATTTATAGTAAATGTGATAGTATCCTACTAAAGATGATTTCAGGTGATATTTCTATCTAAGATTATTACTAATTGCTATGACGATCACCAAATCCAGTACAATTATTAGTCAAATTTTTTATATAAAGACATAAAGAAAATGAAGCTTAGCAAGTGTATTTGATCCTTTGAGATAATTTTTTCTTTTTCAAGTTCTTCTTTATCATTCCAGCTAATACAACTGTACTTACATAACTCAGGACAAAAAAATCAGACTTCCAACTTCTAGCATCTGTGATTTTTTTTCTTTTGCTTGATCTGGTAACAGGAAGAGCTCTTCCTGAAGATGCAGGAGGTGTTAGGAAATTAGCATGCACTTCCCAATTCTGGAAATCTCTAAGCATAACTTAAAGGAGACCATGGATAAATACCTCAGCTCCTTTGCACTCTCAGGTAGATGAACTCATAGCCATTTGTTCTATACTATTTCCCAGAGATCTCTACAACTCATCCATAATAATAAGTCTTCCTACCATACTGATATCCTTCCTTCCCTTACCTATCTTCCCAACCCCACTATCCTTCTTTCTTGAGCTCATGCCCTAAATACATTTGTGCATCAGTCTGTTTCAAAATCTGCTTCACTGGGGCTGGGGATATGGCCTAGTGGCAAGAGTGCTTGCCTCGTATACATGAGGCCCTGGGTTCAATTCCCCAGCACCACATATACAGAAAACGGCCAGAAGTGGTGCTGTGGCTCAAGTGGCAGAGTGTTAGCCTTGAGCAAAAGGAAGCCAGGGACAGTGCTCAGGCCCTGAGTTCAAGGCCCAGAACTGGCCAAAAAAAACCCAACAAAAAACAAAATCTGCTTCACTGAGTATTAAAGTAAAGATATGTATACATTTTGTAAATAGCAATACAAACATTGATGTCCGGGGAAATAACATGTAAACAATGACATGTCAGGCTTGCAAAACACTCTCTCTCCTATCTTTCCTTGCAGACCTCAAAGGAAAAGAGTAGATTTCAACACACCCCTGAAAAACGTGGTTAACAAATAGAAAATGTGGTCCTAAAACTTCGAGAAAAATATGTTCCCATAGTTTTTAAATAACATGAACTGGCTCAAGGTAGAATGGAGTTACATTAATTTTCTTAAGAAGAGAATAAAAGGGCATGTCTATACTTATTATTTATTCCAATATCAATAAAATGCCCAGGTATACAATAATCGATTAATAATTATTTGTTGAGTGAAGTGTGTCAGAGAAAGAATTGAAATTAAATTAGTAGATCGGTTGACAAAACACACACTTAAGAATGGAAATGTTAGAAATGGTGTTTGTCATACATTTTCAGTGTTCATCAATGCCCTATTCATCATAGCCAAGTTATGGAAACACCTCAAATGCCCTTCAATAAACAAGTGGGTCAAGAAAGTGTGTGTGTATGTGTGTGTGTGTGTGTTAGAGAGAGAGAGAGGGAGTGTGATTGAGGAGATTGAAGAACAGAGGGGAAGGGTTGGCACTGCAGTCAATATTTAGTGTATATATGTGAAAATGGAACTAGGAGAATTGAGAAGATAAGTAGGTTTAGGGGGACTGGAGAGAATGACGGAAGGAGTCATATTGAGGCCTCATATTCATAAACTGATATGCTGAATTGAAACTTCTTTGTATAGCTACTGAAAGACTAAAATAATTTAAAATAATTAAAGTTAACAATTTAAAAATGATCTTAAAAGAAAAAGAAAAATGCCTTGGGGCTCCAGTCATTCATGCCTATCATCAAAGTTCACAAATAAAGTAGGTTGGCTTGTTCAGAAGCAGACTTTTGAGACAGAGTTTGGTATTCAGGAGATGTATTAAATAATAGTGTTCCTGGGAATGTACCACCTAAGGATGGAGAGAAATGAAGTAGACTGGGTCAGAGGGAGAAGCAGAATGTGAGACATAGCTCTATCAGTCCATCAACCTCACAGGCAGCTCTGGAGTGAGAAAGATGCTCTGGGTTGCATCAAATTAGGCTACTCTACATCCACCAGTCACTGTATTTGGACTAGCTAAAGTAACAGATATGGGGGTAACAGTCTTGGGGTATTCCCCATGTTTGAGGCAAATCCCAGCAATGTTGCATGCTGACTATAGTCTCAGGTCTAAAAACCAAATCCTTCCTGGAAAGGGCATTTTGGTGGGCCTTTATTACATCTGCCACATATGTGTGTTGTTGTTAAGCTTGAGTAATCATTCCAGGAGCCTTGAAAGACAAGTTTCACTACGAATTGGTGGACATGAAATTTAGGCAGACATTTTAATTTTAAATAAACTTCACTGATGATTGATCAGATATTTGATAAGTACTTAAAAAAACATTTATCCAAAACCATTAAGAAAGTCCCTGGGCCAGTCCCATGATTTATGCTTATATGACATCTCTCCTCCATAAAGCCACATTCCTTTGATGATCATAATAACTCTATGGAATAAGGAGAAATTGCTCCTATTATTTTGTAGATTAAAAAAATTAGTGTGGAAAGCTCAAATTGAACACCCCAGCTTAGGTATTTGCTAACCTGGGTTCTGACTTACATATCCATTTCAATTCTAGGACCCTAGGATACATTTCATTTCCTTTTTCTCTTTGTCTCCCTTCATTTCATTAAAATTTTATTATTCTGTATGTCATATTGTTCTTCTTAAATTTTGCCTGTACTGAGGTGTGAACTCAGGAGCTTGAACTTGCTTGGCTTGCTTGTTTGCTGGCATGCTCTATGATGCTTACCCATCTGAGCCACACCTTCCACACAAGTTTTTGCAGGTCATATTTGGAGACAAAAATCTCAAGAGTATGTTTTTCCTAGTCTGGCTTTGAATTGTGATATTTTTGTCTTCAGCCTCCCGAGTAGTTAGGATGACAGATGTGATCCACCGTCACTCAGCTCATGCGTTCTTAAATGAAGATAAAATGCTCTCACCATCCTTAGAAATGTGTCCAAAGTTACATTAATGAGCATTCTTACAAAAATAAAGGTTTTCCCCTGGCATGATGATGATAATACATTTCTTTTTTTTTTTTTTTTTTGGCCAGTCCTGGGCCTTGGACTCATGGCCTGAGCATTGTCCCTGGCTTCCTTTTGCTCAAGGCTAGCACTCTGCCACTTGAGCCACAGCGCCACTTCTGGCCGTTTTCTGTATATGTGGTGCTGGGGAATCAAACCTAGGGCCTCATGCATACGAGGCAAGCTCTCTCGCCACTAGGCCATATCCCCAGCCCCGATAATACATTTCTGACTATATTCTATCTATCAGGTATATGTGGTCACATAGTATTGACTTTTGATGCTGGAAATCATTTTGGCTTAACTTACAATATCAGAGGCAGAAAGAAACCACAACATTCTCTCACTTGTTTTCCCTGAAAAAATGCTAGGATCTTTCTAAAACTGAATTGGGTTTCCACAAATAGGAATGGTGTTAAATTCCCTTCTAAGAGGCACCTGGAGGTTTAGGTACCATCAGTAAAGAGGTGCCTCACATGAAAAAGTGAGTTAAAATGGATATAGCATAGTCTTAATGAGCAGAGAATCCAGATTTTTAGTGTGAGCATGTGGTACTATACTCAAATATTAAATCAACCATTTGATGATCTATAAATCAGAAGATATGCACAAAGCAAATAATGGTGCCCTATAGAACCTCCAAAAATCTGTAGCGAAGTCCATGATGACAAGTTTACTAAATGGTGAGTGAGTCCTGATGTTCTCTCACCTGGGCAGAGCCCAGGACCAAGATACTAGAAACACCTCTTGTGGGTGCGATTGTACTTTTTTCTACATATTTCAAGCTTAAAATTAAACAGTGGTTTGAAAATGCACTAGGAAACCCTCTTTATATGGTGATATTGATGACGACACTTTCTTCTTACTAATAATGTTCTATATTGATATTCAAGCAGTGTGCTGGATTCCAGCAGAATAGAAGCAATGTCATATTCTTGCATATTAGTGACTCAAATCAGTGAAAAGATCTATTTGCTTTGCTGGCACATCTGGTACTTTATGAGCTCTAATACAGAAGCAATGGATGTTTTAATTTTCCAGAATCTGGTGATCTTATTCAGAATACTTAACCTCGTTTTGGAGTGAAGTTTTACCCAACTCATTCAAGGGGATTTCATACAGATTTCACAGACTTCCTTTGAAGTTCATGGCTTTAAAGGTACATAGATTTTCCTTTCACTAAATTGGATAAAAGTAATTTACTGTTGCTTTAGGACACTGGCACATGCAGCTCAATTCTACACAACATAGATATACTTTTTAAGCCGTAGAACTCCATGTCTTCACTGATTTTTAAAAATACTTATTTATTGTCAAAGTGATGTACAGAGAGGTTACAGTTTCATACGTTAGGCCTTGGGTAAATGCCACCATTTTTATAAATTAAATCTACATATGCATTTGAGTTTATTTCTAGAGTCAATTTCTATAGTATGTGTTTATTTCTAGAGTCGATCAACATCTATTGTATGAAGCCAAAATAGAAAGAACATGAGTATTTTTTCAATGTAGATTCCTCTTTTTCTGATGAGAAATTAGCGTTTGTCTCCTCTAGCAAAGTTCCTAGTTTTTTAGTCTCTGGATTTTTTTTTTTTTTTTGCAGTGTTCCATGTTCCTTATAGTCTCTCCTTCCTTCTATTACTCTTATGATGTGTTTGCCTGAGTTACATTTTTTTGTCCCTTCTGACACCATACACCTTTTTTGGGATATTTAACTCTATATGTGGTTTCCAACAATAGCCAAGCTAATGTCTCCATACTTATCCATGGTGTCCCAGATTGATTCTTCTTATCGTTAGAACTTTGCCATTTTGGCATGTCAGTAATAGGAAGTTTCTCAGGCCCTTCAGACTCAACACATTAAAAAAAATTAAATTCTCTACCTACTATTGGAAACCATTTTTCCCCCTTTTACAAAATATCTCCAACAATAGCAACATCATCTATGAAGTTATTCCAAATGAAGTCTGGAAATAACTACAATTTCCTATAGCCCCTATTATCTATGTCTGAATATATTGGTTGTTGTCGGTTGTCGTTTTTTTGTTTTGTAAATTCTAACCAGTCTGATAGCTGTCTAGGATCAAATGATACCAAACATCTTTTTATGTGCCTATCTGCAGTGTGCATATCCTCCTCAACGAAATGTCCATTCCCATCTCTTGACCATTTTCTTCTTTCTTTTTTTTCAGTCCTTGGGTTTGAATGCTGGTTCTGGGCACTGACCCTGAGCTCTTCAGATCAAGACTAGAGCTCTACCACTTGAGATATAACACCACTTCCAGTTTTCTGGTGGTTAATTGGAGATAAGAGTCCATGAACTTTTCTGCCCTGGCTGGCTTTGAACCATGATCCTCAGATCTCAGCCTCCTGAGTAGCTAGGCTTACAGGCTTACACTGGCACCCAGCCTTGATCATTTTCATTATGGATAGTTTAACTTATTTTACTTACATTTCTTAGTGGAGAGTTCTTATATGTCTTGTGTGTTAGATCTGTGTTCTGTAAAATTTTCTCCCAGTCAGTAACTTCTCTGTTCTTCCTTTTCACAGATGATTTCCCTAAGAATATATTTTATTTTATTATATTTTTTTGCCAGTCTTGGGGCTTGAACTCAGGACCTGAGCAATGTCCCTGGCTTCTTTTTGCTCAAGGCTAGCACTCTACCTCTTGAGCCACAGCACCGCTTCTGGCCTTTACTGTTTATGTGGTACTGAGGAATCAAACCCAGGGCTTCATACATGCTAGGCAAGCACTCTACCACTAAGCCACATTCCCAGCCCCTATATTTTAATTTTTATGAGATTACTATATCATAATTTTTATAGATTATAGTTGTGGGGTCAAGGTTTAAGAACTCTTCATCCAGATCCTGAAGTATAGGTTCTTATATTTTTGGCTTTCTTTCCTGAGAGCTTTTATGTTTTATATTTAAACATATTTTTATATTTATATAGAAATATTTTGTATATGTATATTTAAGCTCATGATCCATTTGAGTTAACTTTGTATTACACACATTTTTTGGTGTAAAGTACCTATTAGATATATCTTCCTTGACATTCCTTCTATCATTGTTCTCCATCTTCAGAACTTTCTAATTCCATAAAATGAAATTTGGTACCCATTAGACAGTAAATCTGAATTGCTCCCTAACTCTGGCTAACATTGTTGTACTGGCTGTCTCTATAACTTTGCATCTAAAAATCATAATACACTCTTGAAGGGAGTTTTATTCCCTAATGAATTTGTTTGTTCTTAGCATCAGGTAACATAGATATTTCAGGGTGAATTGGAAGTACTCTCTTTGTCTCCTTCTGGAGAAGACTTCTTAAAAGTGATATTCATTCTTCTCATAGTGTTTGGTAAATTTCTTCATTGTAACTACCCATACCTGAAAGAGCTTTCAAAGAGCTTTTAAAATTAAAAATGCAAATTTATCAGTGGTTCTAGGACTATTCAGATTCTAAATTTCATTTTGGCAGTGTATGGCTTTGAGAAATTATTCCTTTCTTGTATGTTGTCAAATTTATCAACATAAAACTATGCCAAGGGCTGGGAATATGGCCTAGTAGCAAGAGTGCTTGCCTCGTATACATGAAGCCCTGGGTTCAGTTCCCCAGCACCACATATATAGAAAACGGCCAGAAAGTGGCACTGTGGCTCAAGTAGTAGAGTACTAGCCTTGAGCAAAAAGAAGCCAGGGACAGTGCTCAGGCCCTGAGTTCAAACTCCAGGACTGGCAAAAAAACAACAACAAACAAAAACAAAAAAACACAGAAAACTATGCCAAGTGTTTGCTTAAATTATCCTTTAGAAAGGCTCTGGGTCTGTGATTATATTTTCTATTTAATTCCTGATGCTGGTGACGTGCAATTTCTTTTTATTTGTGTCTAAATGAATCATTTTAATCCAGGCTTTAAAAAATTATTTTCATTCCATTTTTATACTTTGTAATGTCTTTAAAATGTCAAAAAATGTCAAACATTAAAAAATACTCATGACTTATTTCTTTAAAAATACATATATTCATTGTTAAAATTGCTCAAGTAAAGTCAGGATCAGGTGGTCTACACCTGTAATCCTAGCTACTCAGGAGGCTGAGAGTTAAAGGATTGTTGTTAAAAGCCACCATTGGCAGAAAAATCTTCCAGACTTTAGTTCCAGTTGACTAGCAAAAGCTAGGTGGGTGGTGTGGTTAAAATGGTAGAGCACCAGCTTTGAGCAAACAAGCCAAGCAAGTGTGAAGCCCATGAGTTCAAGCCCTATACCTGCAAATAAATAAGTAAGTAATACTAAATTTTAAGTAATTCTAAGCAGTGTATAGAATTAAACAGTGAACCAAAAACCTGTCCAAAATGCATTCTTTGGTTTATAGGTTTATAATGTTATACAAATCTTCCTATATTCAATATATGCATATATACACATATGTATGGATAAAGGTAGGTTATAAAATGACAGATACATTCATTTATATATAATGAATATACATAATGTATAAATATACTTAAATACATATTGTGGGTCTTGGGGCTGGAACTCTGGGCTTGGGCATTCTCTCTGAGCTCCTATGTGCTCAAGACAAGCAGGCTTCCACTTAAGCCATGTCACTTCTGGCTTTTTCCTATGATTAGTGGAGGATAAGACTTTGAACTTTCTTGCTGTTGTCTTCAAACCATAATCCTCAGATCTGAGCCTCCTGAATAGCTAGGATTACAAGTATGAGCCACTGACCTAGCCAACTGATGCAATTCTTTTTTTTTAATGTTTGAGTAGTACTCTGTGTATTTTAAAACTTAATTTTATTAAATAAAAAGAAAATAAGCTAAATTGATCTATAATGAATACTGAACTTCAAAACAATGAATTTGTTTCACAGAAAGAAATGTTTATATAGTATTCTTGTAAAGACAGGAAAATTAAACTGCAAAATGATGACATTGAACAATGAATTGGTTTGTAATATGGGTTTTGTTATTTTTATTAGTATCAATTGTACAAGGGTTTCAATTTGACACACCAATTTATGTATACAGTGTTTAACTTTAATAATATCTATTGGCCTTTTATTGAGGAAAATGAGGAAATGTATTATATTTCACCTCCTAGTTGTCCTTTTTCCAGTTCCTTATTCTTATGAATTATGTTAATAATTTTGGCATTTTCATGATTTATAGTATGTAGGTTCTTTTATAAAACCCTCCAAGACAGATTTTTTACAACAGTTTTCACTTATTCATGAGATTTTTAAAGAAGTTAATTCTTTGTTGTGTGAATTTCATTTTGTAGATGATTATGTCTGCTATAAATCCTGATGCTTTGTATGCTGTGAGAACAACAGATTGCCTTCAAAATCTAGTGACCAGTTAGAAAACACAAAGCAAACATATCTGGGTCATTCCTACTTTTCCTCATATGATGCTTAGAAGAAATCCAAGATCAGAGTTATTTTCTTTTCCTTGTATAGAAGTTACCTTTTCTACCTAGATATACCAAACATCATTTGTCTCTCAAAACTCTCAGACCAAAGGTGGGTGCAGATGGCTCACACCTATCATCCTAGTTACTCAGGAGGCTGAGACCTGAGAATCACAGTTTGATGCCAGCCAGGGCAGTGAACTCCACCAGACTCTTATCTCCAACAAACTACTCAAAAAAAAAAAAAAAGCCAGAAGTAGTGCTGTGGCTCAAGTGGTAGAGTGTTTCCCTTGAGCAAAAGAAGCTCAGGGACAGTGCCCAGGACTGACAAAACAAAACAAAAAAACTATTTCAGAATATAATTCCAGGTTAATTTTTCTGCATTTATTCTTTTTGTCCCCTGAGACAATTGTACTGTTTAGTTGTAGACTTAATATTCTTTACTTCAAGAAATTAACTTCTAGATTTCTATAATATAGTCTATTGTGATGTTGTATATAGTTGCATATACAACATTATCATTTTAAATATGTATATATCTGGGATATCTGAACAACATATATTGCCTCACATACTTCTTGATTTTTATAATGGGAACAGTAAGAATATACTCTCTTCTATTTGTATTCAACAAATATTCATTGAGTGGATGAGAATCTGAAGCTACCATCTTTGAACTTGTCTTCCTAAAAGAAAGACAAGTATGACCTTGATTGCCAAAGTTGTCCTAGAGTGTGAGCCAAGAAGACTCCTTATAGGACAAATATCAACTGCGGGAGAGTGCCTCAAACATTCAATGCACTCTGCACATTGAATCGGATGACTCCGTTTGGCATGATCTGGAAATACTAGCTAATCCTAGCAAGTAAACATATACTCTTAAGTGCTAAGAGTAAACATAATTTAGTCAAATTGCCTTAGTGCCCAATACCACCCTGTGACGCAGAAACATATTGTGTCACTTGTACTGACAATACCATGTTGGTAGGTTAGATCTACATGAGGATAATTTGCAGTCCATTACTGGCAGGCAGATGTGTACCCTAAGGTGTTGGGTGTCATGGACTTGACTTTTGCATTGGAGCGTTTCCTGGACTGTTCTGTGCTGACTACATCAACTATCAATTGTGCACTTGGCAGCAAACACAAGTAATGCACACATTCTGATGACAAAGTTCTCATATATTAATTTGCAGTGAGTATATACATTTTCTCCGCTTTACAGGTAACCACAAGTCTGTTCAAAGTCTAAAAGGACATGTCTCTTTTATCTTATTATTTAATAGCAAAGATAGAAAAAAAGTAGCATCCAGGTAAATGTGTCAAAACTATTCCTCTGAAAACCAACCTTTCTTCCCTGATTCATAATGTTTGTCAGTTTATGTGGTGTAACCACTTGCACAAGGCTGTTTTCTCTATTCAGCCATAATTTTTACCAATGTGATGTTGCTGAAGATGGAGTTAAGAAATATGTGTGCCCACTTATCTCTGCAAAGTAGTCCAAATAGTTCCAGTGAACTATTATCCAGTGATGGAAATTCAGTGGAGATTGTCTTACATACAATTTTCCTCTAATTGTTTTTATACTTTGCTCGCAGCTCTGCACCTGTCCACCTAATACAGTGTTTTCAGTTGTGCTTTTGACTTAATTTCTGATTCATTTTCCTTCTTAGTGACTTAATGACTTCTACCACCACCACCCACTTAGCTACCTTCTCATTCATTTTGGTATTACTGCATCTTCTTTGCATCATTTTATTTTTTGAGACTATGGAAAAAATTGTCTGAACATTTCTTCTCTTTTATATACATATTCTCCATGTATTTTGTTTATGTTTCTTTTTATAACAAACAATTGAAATTTTTATTTTTAATAGACAAATAATAAATATATATGATGTTTTGATATATGTATATAATGTAATTGTACCTTCCACACCTCTATCACTTAAGCAAATGTTCTGTTCCTTGTGGAGCTTGCATTGGTTCTATTAAGATTAAATTCAAGTATTTCCTGGTAATTCACATGGAGAAGACTAAGGAAATAATCTTGGGTAGTTTGGGCCTTAATTCTAGTACATTGCCTTAAGTTATGTCTTTTCTGCCCATTACCCCTACTCCCCATCCTGCCCAGCTACAATATTTATCTACCCCTCAGGTATATCTTTTCACAAATTTTTATGTTATTGAGGTTGATTGAAATTAGTTTCTCATGAACTGTTGACTAGTCAATAGCTCTAGTTGGTTGAAAAAAATATTCTAGTTATATGTATCAGTTCCTTCCTTCTTAAAATTACATGTTACAAAGATAAGTTTGACAGTATAGTCATGTCTTAAACAGTAGAAAATAAATGCATGTCAGCACAATAAGTCATAACTAAACACCTCACATGCAAAAAGATGCATAAAGCAAGACTTTAATAGAAAATATATTCTTGATGGTTGATTATTGGTTGTTTTCCAACTTTCATGCCTTAGAGCCAATGGGAATATTGATTGTTTATTTAAAAGATAATTCTAAAAACATTCCTCACAGTTATCAGTAGGAATCCTTTATGTATTCCAAAGTGCTAAATTTATTAAATGTACTAGTGTGTTGGACAAAGTAAAATGTACTGTCCAGATCTCCCTTAAAGGGAGAATTTGTTATCTCCACTGCAGAGACTACTTCCAACAGAAGGCCACTAGCTATCATCTCCACCAGGGATGTCCATGGTTTCAGAGAGATCCCTGTTTCAGGTTCGTGCCCATTCTATAAGCAACCTCTGCTCAAAAATTGATTTGGAATTATAAAGGTCTGACCACCCCAAGGCCAACTCAGGCCAATGCTTTGCTTCCTAGAGCTCCCAGTTGGGCTTTGGGGGGATGGGCAACCTGAGACTGTCATCTAACTGCATAGCACCATGGCTTCTACTCCTGCTCATCTTGTTTCCAGTATCTCCTACCCACAGGTGTGGATCTTTAATCAGAATTCTGTATGCTAAACTCTCAAATGATGTAATAGGCATAGATAATGCTTAGGACTTCATAAAATGCAATACTTACAAAAATATAATTCGTTCACAACTTGCATACTTCTAAAACAAATTCAAAGCAGGTAATGATAATTGTAATATTTTGTCAGTACAGACAACTATCTAGACAACCCTTATATTTATCAGGAAAGCCTTTTAAGTTATTAAAATGCAATGTCTTTTATAAACATTGCAATTGGTTCCAAATACAAGGAAACTATCTGACTTTCGTATCTGTATGAACACATGCATAAGAAATCAATATAAATTATTTAAACAAATAATCATAGACTAGCAAGGAAAAGGAAAGAGGGCCTTATCAGATTATGAAAAACTTTGAGAAGAAAGAGATGGGTTGGTGATTCTGTTCCTTTAAACAGGAAAAAATAGAATCTGATACACTGGGACAAATGTCTCATATATACTTACAAATATTAAAGAAAAGAATCACTCAGCTATTCCATGGTCCTTATCTTGATATGGCAGCTACTGCATTGACAATACTAAGTGAAGAGAAAACAAGCAAAAGGAAGTGATAATACCATACTATTAACTAGCAAAAGGCCTGAATCCAAGAGAGAGAAAAAAAAAACACTTCATTTTGTAATCTGTTATTCAATTATAGGGTCAGATACCGTATGTTCTTAAGGGACCTTTTGGGTAACTAAAGATGGATAAAGGTGTGACTTCTTTATTCCAGAACTGAAACTTCATGGCTAATTCTGAATGCCTTATCCTCACTATGGTGTGGCGCATGAATAGTCTTAGTACTGTTGGAGACCTTAAGGGTTTAGGTAGGGGGTGGACAACTGAGGGATTTCAACAGAACCACTAGATATTATTGAAAGTTGCAACCTAAATATAACTGAATTAAAAACTACTGTGGTCTTTTGGTCTTCCAATGCCTACACTTATCATCACAATATGTCAAGTCAATATGTCATTTATTGACACCTGTTCAATGTAGTTAGAGCCTAGCTCTATTACAGTTCCTTCTAAGAAAGATACAGCAATCCCAGGAAACCTGCTCACAACATGAGTTGTCATCTCAATGGCAGGAAGGTTCTTTTTTATGACTATTACTTTTTTATTATTATCTTTAAGCAATTGTACAAAGGGGCTTCAATTCAACACTGTTACTTTACCAGTGTAATGCACTTTGAACAATATCACCCCTTTCATCTATCTCCCCCATCTCTCCAAAGTCTAATCATACCCTCAAGTTAGATGGTTTTACTTTTATATATGTTTATAGAAAATAATGACTGTATTTGACCATCCTTCCTCTCTTCATGACAAGAGTTCTTCATGGATAGGAGAAACCATGGTTGATTGAAAAGAGGACCGGCCCAAAGGTCATCTCTTCAATGCTGCAGATGGAGATTTCTCGAGGTCCTTGGTTCTCCCGACTGAGCAGAGGACCAGCAGTTAGGGCTTCCTAGTGACGGGGAAGGGATTTGGTGTGTAGAATCTCAGGCCAGAGCGGATTGAATCCAAATCCAAACGTTAATTCACAGCCTCATTAAAGTTTGAGAAGCAGGGGTCCAGGTGGTAGGAAGAAGGGCTACCTGTGATCTGGCTCTCAGCCCCTCCTCCTCACTTTTGCTCATCACTTCAGTAAAGCTCAGCCCTGCTAGGGTACTGCACAACAGTTGGACACACCTGGAATGTACCGGGACACGGTGCACAGGAGCTACTCCCTGGGGAAGGTGTGTGTGTGTGTGTGTGTGTGTGTGTGTGTGTGTGCGCGCGCGCGCGCGCGCGCTCGTGTGGTGTGTGTGTGGGGGGGGGGGTGGCAGAGGGGAAAATGAGATGGGATTGGCTGCTTTCTCCAGCTCCGGAGTGCGGACACTCCCAGGCACACTCCCCCTCCGCACCCCCCGCAGCTGCTACAGCCTGCCTCCAGCCGGCTGCCGCGAAAACCCGGCGCAGACGCGTGCGCTCGCTCGTGGACTGCCCTCGCAGGGGCGCAGCGGGGCAGCTGGGCATGCTCAGTAGCGGGGGAGGAGGAGGTTTGGGAGGAGAGTAGAAAGCTTTAGCTCTGCCCCCTCCCCCTCCCTCGAGCCCCCGCCCCCCTTACCCTCACCCAGCCGTAGTAGTTCCCCAGCGTGCGAACCGGGGAGACCGGGAACATGGCGCTCGGAGCAATGTAGCCGCGGAGGAGAAGGGGGACGAAGCGCCGCGGTTTCGCTGACAGCTACCAGGTAGGCAGACAGGCGCGCCTGGAGGGGCTGCCTGGATGGATGTTGGCGCGAGGAGGGGCGCTTGCCGGGATGCGCACCTCTGGTACCCAGGGCATCTTGCTTCACCGGGAGAGGACACGGAAGGGGCCTCGGTGACAGCAAGATTGATCGAGCATCTCCTAAGAGATGCCAAAGGCTAGGGACCCTTGGGGGGGAGGTAGAGAATCCGGGGGACCGCCCACCTCCCTCCCCAGCCCCCAACCCATGCGCTGCACTACCAACCAACCAGCCTGGGCGAGTCATCCGTCAAAGAAAGGATAGTTCCTTTCTACTGGGAAGGAGGGCGTGGGAGATCGCCCCATACCAACCCTGGGAGTGTCCTGGTACCCCAAAAGCCTAGAAGCCCAGCATCAGTTCTTTGTGTATACAGCTGCTCATGCCTGGCCCTGGGGTGTCACCGTTGCCTGCTTCTCCCCAGGAGTGTTAGTTATATTGCCAGAGCAAGAGCCTCATATGGTTTTTGTCTTTTGGCAGGTGTGGACTGCAGGATGCAATAGCTGAGTCTTTATGGGGCTGTGTTTTCCTTTGTTATTTGCCTCAGTGTGTTCGTGCGCGTGGTGGGTTGTAATGGAGAGAGAGAACTTCTGCTTCTGCTTGTGGGCACGGGGTGGGTAGAGCACGGAAAAGCATCTCAGGTTCCAAACTCTTGTCAAAATCTGTGTGCAATGTCAGGCTCCTGGAGGGTGAACTTGAAAAGTCTAGGGACCATGCATGCCCAGTTCGGAAGAGAAGCATCCCTTTTCCTGAAAACCTGTATGCACAGGTGCCGCTTTCCACATGGGATGTGAGTTAATTTGCCAATCTTAAATCTCCATTAAGCGAACTGTAAGCCATGTGGCTATTCTAGGTGGTCTTTTTAAGGCCAGAGGAGGAAAGGAAAAAAGAGAAGTTGGCATAAAGCCAGAGGAAAGTGTCATCATTAATAGTTGTTGACAGAATGGAAGGCTGATATACTTTTGGGAAATTGGGGAAGCCGAGCATTCTGTAGGAGTCTCATACAGAGGCTAGGTAACTACCCCACAGCTTTTAGAACATCTTCTCCTCGGATTTGGTGGCTGCAAAGGTACTCTTCTCTGTGTAAGTTCTTCCAGTACTAGAAATCTATGAAATTTACATGCTATAATTACAGTTATACCCCTTTGCCTTTGCATACCATATTCATCAAGACAGTCCATTGAGTTAGGGAGGGGAGGTAAATTTACAGGATACTTTTTGATGTATAAAATAAGGGATGTGTAGCTATCTGTGAATATGAAATTCAGAGATACCTTCTTCTGCACTTCCACTGTTTATTTTTATGGTCTCATTAGGTGGCAAGAATCAATCAGAATCACCCAAATGAAATGACAACTTCTTGAGCAAAATGCATTTTAGTAAATTTAGAGTGCAAGTGTCCAATTTTAGGGTAATGCTCGACATGCAATACAGATATGCAAAACAGAAGCCTGGCCAATGGGAGCAGTAGACGTTGATGTCAAGTTCATTGATAGCATCAGCCTTAGAAAAAGTTTGGGGCTTCTGTGTCAATAGATAAATATAGATCAGCAGGATGGAAAAGACTTTAAACAGCATTTGATCCAATGAACCTGTTTGAAATTGTATATTTCTAACTATGATAAGGAAGAGCAGGTGCCTTAAGTCACTTATACATGATAATTCTCTGGACATGAAGACACAACTCAGGGCATGGATCTTCTACAAGTGTCTCAAATATACCCTGCTGTGTGTGTGTGTGTGTGTGTGTGTGTGTGTGTGTGTGTGTGTGTGTGTGTGTAGCTTGAACTCAGGACCTGGGCATTGTCCCTTAGCTTTCTCACTCAAGACTGGTACTCTATGCCTATAGTTACAGATCGACACCTGGCTTTTTGCTGGTTAATTGGAGATAAGATTTCTTGCCCAGACTTTCCTGCCCACGTTGACTTCAAACCAGAATCCTCAAATCTCAGCCTCCCAAATAGTTAAGATTACAGGTGTGAATAACCAGTGCCTATCTTAAGACTCCCGGTTCTTTGTTCAGCCTCTTCAGCCTTTCATCTACAGCAAAGAGGATCATGATATTATCCTGCGTAAAATTCCACTTATACATCTGGGAATGCTTCCAGAGGCTGTCAGATTCCAGGGTATTTGGCCAGCTTCAATTTAGGCATATCCACCCCTTGCTGTCATCACTCTGACCTGCTGTCTATTTCTTGAACAAGCTATGTCCTTCTCTGTATATTTTTAACGTCCAAACCCTTACTTATTTTATGGGTTCCATTCACCTCTCTTCTTCACCAACCAACCACTCTCATTACCTCTTTTCTTCCATAAAGCCTACTTCTAATAGCAATTTCATACTTACTTGTTTGGCTGTTTGGTGTCGGTAAGTTCTGTGATGATTATTTTGTATCTTGCAAGCAGAAAATGCTCAACCTATGTTTGATGAATGAGTGAAGGATTGAATATTCTGCCAGATTGCATTTTTTCTGTGCTAACTTAAAGATCTTATTTTTAGGAGCTTTTTTCTTTTGTTCTAGTATGAAAAGAACAATTTAGAACTCAATTCTGACTTCAAAAGAGGAGTATTCTTAACTTTATCAAATGCATCTTCTAGGAATTGATGTCAGGGTAGTAGTTAAGAATTGAGTCAAAATATTTTCTAGCAAGTGAGGTTTTTATAAAAATGTATTTGTCAACAAATATTCTGCAGATCTATGTCGCATGTATATAACTGCCATGCTACCTTCCAAAAAGATAATGACGGCTAGACTTTTAGCCTTCCGGAAATTACTAAAATAAATAACAAGTATATTATGTACATACAATAAAATTAATTTTTGAGCTTCTATTATGAGCCCAGCTTTCTTCAGTCCCTACCCATATTTAACACTATTGTAACTTTAATATTTCCCAAGAACGGCTCCCAGGACCACAATAAATGTTTGATAAATCACTTCATAAAAAAAACTTATGCTTAGGAAAAAAACAAATCTGCTCCTATATAAAAGATCATGCCATTTCTTTCCAAACACATCCAGGTAAGGTCGGTTCTGTTTTAAAAAATCATGCTGTTCATTGTCTTGAGAATAACCTAAGGAAGGAGCTGTTCTTTACATGGGAACAAGTTCCTAGTCTATTTTGATCAAAATTCTTATTGTTTTTTATTATTTGAGTTGTCTTATTCAAACGAAGAGAGGACTAGCAAGGTCTTTCACTGAGAACACTTTTGGTATTTTTCAATAGTGAGATTGTGCCCAAAGGAGAGGATATATTCAATGCTAACACATGTAATGTTTTGGATAAAAGAGTACTACAATCTATTATGCTTTTGTTATCCTAATAAAATGTGACTATTAAAAATAAGTAAGTGTAATTTAATCCACATGTTTAAGTAAAAAATTTCACAGAAATCACTAAATATTACTATGCATTGACTGAGTTTGTTTAAAAGAAATGGGTATGCAATTGAATTCACTAAAATATAAGGTAACTAATGAAGAATTTCAATTGAGTAGTTACTTACAAAAATATATATTCAAAAGTCAGTTACCTAATATGCCAGTAATTTCTGACTAAAAATAAAATAAAAAATGATCCTATTTTAAAAAACTGCAAGTATATAAATTATAAAGGAATAATAGGAAATGTACTTAGGAATGATAAGGGATAGTAAAAAACATATGCATGAAGCTATGAAATTTTATACAAGACATATAAAAGTAAGAAGTAAAAGAAAAAATGAGAAGAAAGTACTTTATTCTTTGGTAGAAAGATGGACATTGGTAGAAAGATGGGATTTTTATTTTCCCCAGCTCCATTATATAGTTTTATTATTACACGGGGTTTGGGAAAAACTTGATAAAAATGATTCTAACGTGTGTAGAAAAAATAGTTACGTGAAAGTAGAAGACGTATAAAAGAGTGGACAGTGGTGGCGTTTGGTGGAGGTTGTGGAGCTGCTAGAAGTGTGGTGGGCGATGGAGGAAGGTAGGAGACTGGAAGAAGGGATGGGCACATGCAGGCTGTGGGTACTTTGGGTGGGTGGAGATGGTAAAAGTGGATGGGATTATAATGGACATAGGTGATGGGTAGGGGAGATATTTGAATGTGGATGTCATTGTAGAGGGTTTCCTCCTGTTGACATAAAAATAAATCTGATCATCAAACTGCAATCATTATAACAGTGCAGTGTAAGAATCAATAACTAGATCAATGAAACAGAATAACTTAGAAATAGACTCAAGCAACATTGAGAAACATGAGAAGGAAAAAAAACATGAAACACTGGGAGTATTAGACACATATTTCAAGGAACTTGGTGACAGATATGGATAGCAATGAACTAAGAACCTCTGTTTACCACACTCTTCAAAGGAAATGTCAAATAAATTGAAAACTTCATATGAAAAGTTTTGTGTAAAACAAAACCAAAAGAAAATATGTAACTACCTTTAGGTGTAGGTACCTTTAAATAGCACAGAGTCACAAAGTAAAATAGATATTTGAGTAGATATTATACTTTCATATGCAAAAATATACATTTAAAAATGGAATACAATTTCAATGCGTAACATGGACGCCTATCATTGAGAGGATTAGTAGTGTAATATGCACCCAAGAACTCTTGCAAGTTAGCAACAAATAATAGTAGCCCAATAGAATTGTTCAAATAAATAGCTGAACAAATCTTCCAAGTGGAAAAAAATGAAATGAACAAGGCACATAGTTAGCAAATGATTGTACTATATTAATCATAGAAATGCAAGTTACAACAAAACTGTGATGCCATATCTTAATGTATTAGTGAGAAAAACGGTGTAAAAAGATAACAATGCTGATAATGAGGCCGTCTAGACATTCTTTCATGGGAAGGTTGTATACTTTTCCTAGAGAACTTTGCAAATACTGACCACAGGCTTTTAAATGTCCAAGTTATAGAACAATTCATATACTTATATAACAATTTTTATAACAAATTATCTTGCTTCTTGTATTTATTTTATTCTTTTTTTTGTACTGGACTTTTGAACTCAGAGCCTTATGCTTGCTATAAGATACTCTACTACTTAAGCCATACCTCCACCCCTTTTAGTTTGAGTTACTTTTCAGATATGATCTCATGCTTTTGTGCCAGGGTCTAGCATTGGCCCACAATGCTCCTACTTTGTCTCCCAAGTAGCTGTGATTACAGACGTGAGCCACTATGGTTGGCTTGTATTTTAACTTGCTAACAAAGAAAATACAGGCAGTTTTTCCCTGTAAATGATACTTACTAAACATAATTAAAAATTAGAGACTAAAATATTTTAAGTTCACCAAATGGTAGACTATAGGTATTTAAAGTGATTGTTTTGAATATAATATCATTATGTGATCTTCACAGTTTTTAACTAGAAATGAGTATTGTTGCAATACCACATCATTAGTATGTGTTTTGTGACATAGAACTAATCACGTAGGCCTATGTAAAAACAGAATTGAAACAAAAAAGCAGTCATTAGATGGCAAAAATGAGTTCGCTTTTCTTTTCTTTTTCCTTCTTTTCTAAATTTTCCAAAATTTAGTCAGTTGAACATCGTTTTATGAGTCAGAACATCCAACACACTATTTTACAAATGTGACAATACATGCTCAGGTCATAATTATTCATTTATGTCCATTGATTATCATGATTAGCTGTTGTGTCAGAGATTCTGCCAAATATACCATGAATAACTCTTAGTTTGCATGAAAATAAAAAAGCTGCCTAACGAGTATTTTAAAGGAATTTATTAGAAGGATATCAGGAAGCTTGAAGAATTGCCAGGAGGGAAACTCCCCCAAAATAAACACCAACAAAAACAAGGTTAGAATCAGACAAGAACCCAGTCAGCTCTAGGGTCCTATGCACCAATAGCAAAAATCAGAGAAACAGGTTTTAGACAAGACCATCTTGTTTAGGTCTTGTCCACAGTCTGTGAGTTGCTATTTTGTGCTTGTCCATAATACCCAATCATGTTCACTGAGTGTTAGGAGGGCAGGTGCTCTGATGTGCAAGATCACTAGTGCTTTTATAATGCAGGCAAAAGAGATGCAAAGGATACCAAACAGCCTAAACCAAACCAAACCAAAGAGAAAATAAACCTACCCCTTTCCCTAGGA
The DNA here is from genome assembly GCF_023159225.1 of Perognathus longimembris pacificus. Classification (NCBI taxonomy): domain Eukaryota; kingdom Metazoa; phylum Chordata; class Mammalia; order Rodentia; family Heteromyidae; genus Perognathus; species Perognathus longimembris. The sequence continues at coordinate 59,916,542 of NC_063166.1, forward strand.
CCCGAAGGAAAACAGGGATGAATGTCAGCTACCTCTTTCTTCTGGCTCCTAAGAGTTAATGTAGTTTACCAGATGTAAGGTTTATTGTTCAAGGTTTATTGTGATGTGATCATTGAATGGTCCAGTCTATATGGGGATTTCTACAGGGAAGAATGTACTTTAATTTTCAGGCTAGATCCTCATATGCTGACATAATTTTTCAAATGAGAGGTTCCATTCTCAGTTGAGAAAAGGCTCAAGGAAAGGAAACTTTGGGACAGTTTTGCAGAAGTGAGAGGTAGAGTATAGAAATGGATTGGACACCAACAGAAGTCTAAGCTTGTTTCTGAATTATCTTACATTTGGCAAGTTGTATAGCCATGTTTCAGTTGAGCCCACCATGAATACTGGACTCTTCTCAATTTCAATGACTTTGGTACAAAACACTAAGAAGTCATCCTGAGATTTAGCATGCAAACTGCTGTTCCCATCAAAAATAGGAAATATTTGTGGATAAACAGACAATCCAACATTCGTGCTGTTGTTTCTATCTCTTAATAAAGTTTTGCCTGAGGAAAGATGGCTTGCAAATTGAAGGGGAAAAATGGGGAGATTATTCTTCAATTACCCTGAAACTAGGAGAGATAAAAACAAAATTGTAAATTACCTAGAGGCTTCTGCTCTGGTTATTGAATATCACAGTGCCCTGCTGTTCTGCCCTCCAGATTTTGTGCTCCTGGGTAGCCACTTTCCTCTGCCCAAATCAAAGAGCTCACATACTACCTGGAGCCCTGGAGCCCATTTCTGGGTCTTACTCTGTGTACCTGGGACTAGGAATTCATTGGCCTAAGGCTCTTGGTCCCAAGGGTGCTCTAGAGAAAGACAGCTTTGGGGAAATATGGATGAGGTTTGGCCATATGAATGTGTGTTCTGCATATAGGTGCTTATGAAGGCCAAGGTGGAGAGGAAAAGCAAACGAAGCCAGTTCTCTCTGCTTTGTCATGCTTTTGAATTCACATATTCTAATTTTAAACTCAGCTTCTAGGCTGTCATGCAGGCACACACCTAATTAGCTACTCAAGCAACAGCAATATAGATGATAAGAAAAATAGATTACAGTTCTGTGATCATAGCCAATATTAAACAAGACATGTTGAGACCTCATCAAAGTATTTCACCTATGTACATTAATTAGGTTTTGTTTTTAATATGAAGGCTGTCAAATTGGTCACTCAAGGCAAACTATTTTGCAGTTAGTGTGGAGATACAGCAACAACTCTTAGATGATTGGCATCCAAATTCCACAGCCCTGGCACACAGCCACTCAGTGGATATGAAGAGAACTTTTGTTTGGGGTCCATGAACCTTCAGTAATTGAAAAATCACTGGCTTATTCTACCCACTTTGACTCTAACACTCAACTCCTCCAATTCAGCATTTCTGTTATATTAATGTAGATTTTCCCAGGAATAGGCCAGGTACATGCTCATACTACCTTTCCCTGTTTACTAAATCAAAAAAATTAATATTCGGTTGCTCATGTAAGAGGGAACCTAGCTTGGCTTTGAAAACAGACCTTCTGTAGTGGGATTCCCTGCACCAGTTTTCAATTTTATTACCATTGTGTCATTGATGCTGAAGAATATCTTTGTTTCTCCCTAAGTATCAGTTAATATCCTGACTCTTCTGTTAGCACATTACCCAGCTGAAGACTTTAAGGAAACTATATGGACTTCATCACTCTTTGAAATAGTAACTTATGAAATGGTGAAGGGGGGTGTGTGGAAGAGGGAGGATAGTAGATAAAAAATAGGCAAAAATAACTTTAGTCCCAAATATAACATTTCTGATTAAATCAACAGTGATTAGCTGCTCTTTTCAATTAAAATTCAAGGCTGTTAGCTATTTTCTAGTGGGAATGTCACGCTTCTAAGGCTGGTCATTTGAGTCATGCAAATGTTCTTTGGGTAAGACTTATTTTCCAGCAAATAGTTTTTTATTATCAGCTGAGTCACCTCCTTTGCCTAATCTCCTGGCTCCATTTTATTTTACTGGCCCAAGAAGAAGTTTCTGGCAGAGCGAAGAATGGATACTTGACTTGTTTAAAAGAAAGAGTTCTTCATTAAAGTGGAAACAGTTGCTACGTGGGTATGATTTCACCTCTAAAAATAAAAACACTGATGGAAAAGGGGTTTTAGGGGGAAATATCTTATAGAAACAGAAGTTACAGCTTTCCTTACCCATGTGGTTTTTAGGTCAATCTTCTCTTGGGCTTACAGATATGGAAACAAACAAACAAAATTTTCTAGGCCAAGAGTGGTGGTATATATATGTAATTCCAGCTACAAGGGAAGAATAGGTACAAAAAGTTGATTCTCTGTCTCTCTACACACACACACACACACACACACACACACACACACACACACACTTCAAAAACAACAATAACAAAAATCCCTGTGGGTGTGGCATATTTGGTGCAGTACCTGACTAGCAAGTGTGAAACCCTGAGTTTGGACCTCATTAAAAAGAAAGAAATTATTTTCCAGTAATACTCAAATAACTTTCATCCCTTGAGCTGAATAGTACAGTTGGCTCTCCATATCTGTGGGTTTTTTGTCTGCTGACTTAAACCACAGATCAAAAATATTTGAAAAATTGGCACCTGTTCTGAGCGTGGGCATTGTTTTTTCCTTGTAATTTTCCCTTTCACAATACAGTATAGCAATTAGTAACATTGCATTTACATTGTGTTAGAAAGCTATTACAAGTAGTCTAAAGATGACTTCAAATATATGAGCCAAGTGGTAGAGTTCTAGCCATGAGTGAAACTAAAAATCTATCATAGAAAAAGTGATCAAGATTTTGCAGAATTGAAATTTATTGAAAAGGGTAAACTTGGGGGATGTTTTTGTAGGAACATTTGCATAGCTTGACTGCAGCAACTAACATTTCTAGTATTTTTTCAACAACAAACAGTAATAAAAATTCATGTGTTCCTTTAACCCTAAGTACACAAAAGAATTGTACATACTTGAGCTTCCTGGAGGTAGGGATTACTGAAACACAAAAGGATATTATCATGGTTCATGTGATGTAATCATCTGGAAATTATAAAATATACAGGATGCAGTGATGTTCATGGCAGTGAAACAGAACCTTATAAATGACATGTATTCTATAGAATGGCTGGAAGGAGCTCAAAATCAATATTGGAATCACCCAAGGTGACTAAGAATAATGATATTGTTGTACCTGACTAGAAGTAATGAAAAACAAATGAGACAGAAAATTCCAGAGCTGTCTTTAGAGTTTCTTATTTGCTTGGGATAGCAGGGAGGTTTCGCATTTCTTTTCAAATCTAATTTTGTTTAAAACACAGAGCCCTCGATGAGGACTTTTCCATATAGACTAAGGGCATGCACTGGATGTAGCTGCAACTGTCAAACAAAGAAATCTTTGGTTAAAAGTCATTTAGGTGGTATGACTAAGATCCCTAGAGATAATTGCATCTATTTACTAAGGTGGTATCAACTTATGCTTACTTTCTCCTTTGATAGGCTAAATAAAAACCTGATATTATAGTTACTATCATCCACATGTCATCTATCCCATCATGTAAGTCATGCCAAATTCTATTATGCTTGTTTGGGCTGGCATTTAACCATGCAGGACACACCAGTCAGTGACTGTGGAGTATAAAAATACTCTCTCTGGAAGGAGATGGACAATAAGCGTAAGTGTAAAATGTTAAGGTACTGAATGTCAGAAGCTAGCCTGTACTTTGAGAACAATAGAGTGGAGTAAAGAAGAATAAGAAGGGCTGTGTAGGTGACAGGTAAAGTGGCCGATTTCACAAAGTGTAGTCAGAATAGGCTTCCTTGAGAAGATGAAGGAAGGGAAGAAACTGCCCACAAACAATCATGGGCTGATCAAAGATGGGGACTTACTTGGGGAAATGTGGCATTTGGTGATTTTTGCCATTGTGTAAACATCACAGAGTGTATTATGTAAACCTAGGAGGTCATTGTTAATCATCTGAAAGAGACAAGAAGGGAGAACATTGTTTCATATTAAATGATGTACTCTAAAGTAACAATTAAAAATATAAGATACTAAAGACCTAAACCAAGAACATCCTCATTACCAATACCAAATACTATAGAAAAGTATATGTGCTATGCTTTTTTTTTTATGACTGGCAGCTCAAGAAGTGATTTGTTTGGTTATAATACATACCTCTAGAGTTGTAACAATGGTGGCAACAATAAATAAGATCTTGTGAGCACTTTTTTTTTCAGATGATGTGTTTGCATGATATCTGTTTCATTTAATAATTTCCATAGTCTCATCATTCCCATTTTTCTGGTTGATAAATGGCACATTTGTTCTGTTTTGCTCTCTCCATTATGATTATCTTGGATGGAGTTTAAAAAAAAGTTACTTTCTCAAATTCAAAAGTTTAATTCTATTTTTGTTTTGATTCTTCCTAGAAATATATTATTGAGTAAGGGGTATAAAGAGTTCATTTGGAAATTTAATGGAATATGATTAGAAGACAGCAAAAGGAATGAACATGCGCCATTGAGTCTTTTCCTGCTACTGTATTCTTAGACTAGGTTACTCGTAAATGATAGACATTTATTGCTCTCTCAGTTCTACAGGCTGGGAGGTCCACGATCACAACACTAACAGATTCAGTATCGTATGAGGCTTGCTCTCTATTTCAAGTGATGCCTGTTGCTCATCCTCCAGAGGGGATGTCCTCATCTGGTAGTAGGACAAACTCATCTTTCAAGCTGTTTTATAAGAGTGCCAATTGTACCCAAGCCTTCATGGCCTATTCGGCTCCTAAAGATGCCACTACTTTATATTATCTTCACGTTTAAGTTCCTGCACACGAATTTTAGAGAAACTCTCATGTTCTAATCATACCAGAAAGCCTACCAATATTTGAGTTTCAACTGTGGGAAATTGGAAGACAGGGCTCTGGGATATGTACAGAAAAGCCCTCACCAGGCATGGGAGGAAGCTGGTTCCTGTGGGTATTAGCTTCTCTTTACTTCCATATGCTATGGTTTGGAAAACTCCTCAGGAACACACATTCTTGCTGTTGGAAGTCAGTAGTGGAATTAATGGGCACTAACTCTGCTTGCTTGCATCTATACTTGTCCTCTCAAACTTCAGAGAACTTTTAGGAGCACTTTAAAATGAAACAAAACAAATCACCTATCTTTTACAAGTCAACCACAGTGTATTTCCTGAAGCTATCAAGGTAAACAAGAACACTCCATGTTTCCTGGATTAAAAAGGAGTGAGCCAAAATACTAGTGGCCTTCAAATTCATTTCCAAAAAGATAAGACACTGTCACTATAAGTACTGAAAGAAAGTTATAGAAAATTAAGCATATGGCTTTTAAATGAATCTAATGTTGAAAAGCAGAATAGAAGTAAGGCTACAACTGACCTTGTAATAAACAGAAAGAGAAGCATCTAGCCATGTAATGCAATTGCATTCTTGCCAGGCACTGGGGGCTAGTTAGTCGACCAGCTGTCTCTTCTGAAGAGTTAATGGAACACTTTGTCTCAAATAATGTGGTTCATGACCACAATCACTTTAGGAAAAGATACCATGATATTCGGAAAAGTTAAAACACACAGAATTAGGGCTGAGGATACGGCCTAGTGGCAAGAGTGCTTGCCTCATATGCATGAGGCCTTGGGTTCAATTCCCCAGCACCACATATACAGAAAACGGCCAGAAGTGGCACTGTGGCTCAAGTGGCAGATTGCTAGCCTTGAGCAAAAAGAAGCCAGGGACAGTGCTCAGGCCCTGAGTCCAAGCCCCAGGAGGCCAAAAAACAACAACAACAACAACAAAAAACAACAAAAAAAACCCCCCACAGAATTAAAATTTTATCTATTGGCATGGATAATAGAAATAATGTTGAGTTTGAAACTTGCTAGACCAAAAAACAAAGTTCATTTTTGTGTGGAGAAAGAAGAAAAAGTAAGAAGTATTCTGAGGCAAGTATTCTAAGTCCTATTTGCAAATGGTAAATGTGAGCCAGTGTTAACTGAATGTTGACATGCACTTGATCAGGCAGCAGTACGGAATGGAAACCAGGCAGATAGCAGCCTGTAGTGGAATTTCCAAATGACCTGTGTGTTTCTGTTGATGAGCATATATTGGTTAAGTTGGCTAAGGATAGCAGTAAAAGTGTTGTAACATTGGCCATCTGCTTCAAACAGTTGTGGAGCAAGATGGAAATCGAGATGGTCCTAAAAATCATTGTTCCATAAGACAAGTTTAGCAGGCATCAAATGATTATGCTCTTAAAATAATAGCTAACAAAAGCCAGTGCTGGTGGCTCATGCCTGTAATTTTAACTACTCAGGAAGCTGAGATCTGAGGATTGTGGTTCAAAGCCAGCCTAGACAAGAAAGTCCATAAGATTTTTATCTCCAAGAAACTTCAGAAAAGAAGGAAGGAAGGAAAGAAGAAAGGGAGGGAGGGAAGGAGGGAGGAGGGAGGGAGGGAGGGAGGGAGGAAAGGAGGGAGGGAGGAAAGGAGGGAGGGAGGGAGAGAGGAACCAGAAGTAGAGCCATGGCTCAAGTGGTAGAGCATGAGCCTTGAGCAGAAAATCTAGGAACAAGACCCAAGCTCTAAGTTCAAGCCCCAGGACACACACACACACACACACACACACACACACACACACACACGATATGTCATCAGAACTTCTGGGCTTACCATTCATTTCCTTTGCATTCAGAACCTCTGTGTTCTCCAGCTTTTGAGGGCAACCTTTGCATCCAGTCCAGATGAATGCTGTCTCCTTTGCTGCTGTAGTCCACAGTCTGACCAATCTTCTCTGGCAATTCAGCTTAGGGTGTCCATACTTTGTAAAATGGTATCACTGTGCATCTCCTGATAGTCTTCCACTGGGATTAAAGAGTCTAAAAAGATGAGGCTAGATTTGCTATATTTAAATTTTTCTTTCTTGGTTTTTCATGCTTTCTTTTTTTTCTTATTTATTGTCAAAGTGATGTGCAGAGAGGTTACAGTTTCATATGTTAGGCCTTGGGTACATTTCTTGTACTGTTTGTTACCTCCTTCCTCATTTTCCCCCCCTCCTCCCCCTTTCCTTCTCCCCCATGAGTTGTTCAGTTGGTTTACACCAAATGGTTTTGCAAGTATTGCTTTTGGAGTCGTTTGTCTTTTTATCCTTTGTCTCTCGATTTTGATATTCCCTTTCACTTCCCTAGTTCTAATACCAGTATATACAGGTATCCACAGGAAGGGGATACAAGAGGATCATCAACAATAGAAGCTACGGTTTCACATGGCATGTTGAAAGTAATTACAACAATGATATAACAGTCGTTTCCATAACATGGAGTTCATTTTACTTAGCATCATCTTATGCATTCATAAGGGCATACCTCTTAGGCTCTTGTGATCCTCTGCTGTGAGTAGCCTAAACCTGTGCTAATTATTTCTTATGAGGGAGACCATAGAGTCCATGTTTCTTTGGGTCTGGTTCACTTCACTTAGTATAATTTTTTCCAAGTCCTACCATTTCCTTACAAATGGGACAATGTCATTCTTTCTGATAGAGGCATAAAATTCCCTTGTGTATATGTACCACATTTGCCTGGTCCATTCGTCTACTGAGGGGCATCTAGACTTAAGGAGGTTTTTTTTCCTAGTCCTGGGGCTTGGACTCAGAGCCTGAGTACTCTCCCTGGCTTCTTTTTGCTCAAGGCTAGCATTCTGTCACTTGAGCCACAGCACCACTTCTGGCTGTTTTCTGTATATGTAGTGCTGGGGAATTGAACCCAGGGCTTCATGTATACAAGGCAAGCACTCTTGCCACTAGGCCATATCCCCAGCCTGCATCTAGACTTACAAAGAGACTTCTCTGATGAGAAAATGAGAATGTCCAAGAGATATATGAAAAATGCAAATCAAAACATCATTGAGATTTCACCTCACCCCAGTAAGAATGTCCTTTATCAAGAAAACTAACAATAACAAATGTTGGAGGGGATGTGGCCAAAAGGGAACCCTACTTCATTGTTGGTGGGAATGTAAACTGGTTCAGCCACTCTGGAAAGCGGTATGGAGATTCCTCAGAAGGCTAAATATAGAGCTCCCCTATGACCCAGCAGCCCCACTTTTGGGTATCTACCCAAAAGACCACAAACAAGAACACACTAAAACCACCAGCACAACAATGTTAATCGCAGCACAATTTGTCATAGATAAAATATGGAACCAACCCATATTTAAAATTTTCTAGATAAAAGATCCCTTAATGGTTGCTCAGTAAGTCTGTACTTAAACACTGTGCAAACAATACATACTGTGGAACTGTTAATGATTTGTTATGCCTTGTGAGACATTCTACCTGCTCATCTCCTTTCATTCCAATAGCAGTCCTATGGAATGTATATTGCTTTCATTTCTTATCGGAGGATAGTCAGGGTAGAAGAAATGGAGTAGGGTAATTGAGGAGTAGACAAGGAACAAATGGAAGAATTGAATGAAGACATTTCCTTTAACAATGTATCAATCATCTATCTATCTATCTATCTATCTATCTATCTATCTATCTATCTATCTATCTATCTATGATCTATCTATCCATTATCTATCTGAATGAAGAAAGCTAAGGCATAGGGAGACTAGAATGTTACATTGTGGGGAAAAGCAATTTATATAGTGATCAATTGATGAGTGTGTTTAAAAACTGGAGAGGATGCTTCTGTAAGAAGGAAGGGATAGCAGATGTAGATAGAGGGAACTGGATATTGATATTGTGGTGGAGATTCAGAAAATAGAATTCAGAAGACACAGAGTAAGGAGTAGCTCTAGACAGAACTGCTTTACTGGGTCAGGAGGAAAGGAGATGACCAGATAGATTTATGGGAACATGGAGGTGGGAAGTTGAAGAAGTTTCTGTGTGATGTCTTTTCTTCTTAGTTTTGAAGAGGGAGAGGTAGAGTCATCTACTGAATTTGGGGAGGAAGGTCATGGTTGCTATGGCAATGGGATGGCATAGATTTAAAGGAGAATAAGAAAGCATGAAAAATCTCTGCATAAATTCATGGATTAGGCTTAATTGTGGTGGCTTGCATTTGTCATTCTTGTTACTTGTGATGTTCAGATCAGAATCACAGTTTGAGGCCAGTCAGGGGAAAAAGTTAATGTGATCTCATTTCAATCAACAAGCCTGGTATGGCATAGCAGGCTGATAGTCCAGATACATGCGAGGCATAGATAAAAGGATTGGGGTCTGGGAAGATCCTATATGAAAAAGATTAAAGGGAAAAACAATTGGGAGTATGGCTTAAGTGGAAAAGCACCTGTCTAGCAAGGGAAAGTCCCTGAATTCAAATCCTAGCATATCCAAAAGAGGAAAAAAAAAAATCAAGGAAGGAAAAATTAAGAAAGAGAGTTAAGAAGAGGCCCTGGTACATTCATCTACTTTCATTTGTTTTATTTTTTTGAAGTTAAATAATTTTAATAATAATGTTTGAACTGTAAACAAATTAATTTTATATATACAAACATAAAAATAGAAATGCAAATCTATTATATTTTATAAGAAGCAAAGATATAAAAATGAAGATTGAGTTAATTAGTATTATACTTGTCTTATTATTCACATTGGTGATAGAATATTTTCATCTAAAATATTTTTTTCTTCTTGTTTATTGTCAAAGTGAAGCACAGAGGGGCTACAGTTTCAGCAAGTACATTTTTTATCCAACTTGTTACCTCCTCCCTCATTTTCCCCGTTTCTTCCCCCAAATCTCCACCCCCATGAATTTTACAGTTGGTTTACATCAATTGGTTTTGTAAGTATTGCTATTGCAATGGTTTGTCTTTTTATCCTTTGTCTCTTGATTTCGGTATTCTCTTTCCCTTCCCTAGTTCCAATACACACATTATTTGTTTTAATGTCACAAAAATTTCAAATTAAAATTCACAGTGATCATTTTCTTTGTGTCCACCAGAAAAAAATATATGGTGTACCAATTTAATTGGAATCTCAGTTAAAGTAGAAAAGGTTTTCTGAACATAGATAAAACTTGAATTTTATGAGATATGACATGTATTTGGTTTAATTAGCTTTGTTTCTCCTGATTTTCATATCTTGACTCATTTCAGGGAAGTTGGTACTAAGTAGAAGAGATATTGAATGTATTCTCTGTAGACTGAAGTTGGATCACAGCCAGCTACTAAGGGAAGTAGAGAGTACCTGTCTTCAACAGAATTATTCTCCAAGGTGGTGGTAAAGTCAGTTCAATATGGATCAAGAAAATTAAGGAAAGCTATTGGGGCAGGAAGGAGCTAAAACATGGCGGTGCCATTTCCTTGCATCCTTTACCTCTGCTTGTTTCTGTGTTGGGTTCATTCTGAAGCAAGCTCTCTTGTGGTTTTTTTTGTTTGTTTGTTTTTTCTGGCAAGATTGGACTTTCTGTAGCTTTTGGATTACAGCCTGCTGATTTCAAAAGGCGTAGAAAATGAATCCTAGAATTTTCCGACATTTCCAACAAAAGTCTCAAGATGGGTTTTGGACAGTTTCAATGTGACTTTAGGGGATTCCATGCTAGCACCTCTTTCCTAGCCTATTTTGTGTTGCCTGGAGACTATGCTGTTTTTTCACCCAGTTTGGATCCCGCTTGATCAAGTCAGAGTGGAGTTTCTTCCTCCCAAACTACCTTGACAGAAAGTAAGATGATCATGGTGTCGTTATCACAAACAGGAGCAGTTGATATGACCAGGAAAAAATTGATTTTTTAAAAATCCACCACTCATTAGAGTAGATTAAAAATACAGTTGAGCAATGTAATTATTGCCTCTGCAAATATTTCTGACCCAGTGGAGTTTCTTTGGTCACTTCATTTTGGGCGCCCTAATTTATTGGGCTGATTGTACTAGAAGCTGTCTTCCCTGGAAGTGGATTATAATTTAACCATGATACTGCACTCAGATTCTTTCCTTCTTGTCCTCTTGTGATCTTAGTTTTTCATTGTGTCCTAATTTTGCTATTGTACTGCTGCTTCTATTTTGGAACCTTGTTAAGAAATAGACTTGTGTTGATATACAGATTTGAATTGAAGATAAAATAAAAGTTAATTTGCATATTCAGAACCTAACTTCATAGGAGGGAAAAATCAGTGATGAAATCACATTGTGAATGATGTTCAGGAGGATGCACTTAGAGTGAAACTTGTGAGGACAGGCCATTCCAAACTCACATGCCGTGTTGTAGTTGACCCCTCAATTTATCCTGGTTTTTCCTCAGGGATTTCTCCAAGTCTATTTTCTCTCAGTGAAGTAAGTGACTTAATAGTGTGCTGGCCTATATAGATGCATGTTTTGCTACTTCAAATTTGGGAGCAGACGGATGGAAAGTAACTTCAGTAACTCCTCTGTTCACTTAACTGTAACTGTGTGCTTGCCATGATGCTTAGAATTCTGCTTCTCCATCTACCATCCTGTGTTTTATATTACAGTGATATTATGGTGATACAGCTATCACTTTGTTTATTTTTGGATCACCAAATGTTCTTGAAAAAGTGGCAAACTTTGAACTTTAATCATTGTCTTCAGGTTACTTGCATTGTCAGATATGTACTTTATGATAATATCATCCATCCATTCAGTGATTGGGTGCTAAATGGAAATAGAGTTAGGAAAATTGGGGCCCATGTGAAATTATTTAGGTATATTTTCTGTATTTTCTTTTTGTGAGATGATTTAGGTTCTTGCCTCTTGCATCTTTTCAAACTCAGCCTTGTGAAATATTGTTCCTAGGTTCATGGATTGGGTTAAAAATTATTCAGTGATACTTATTAAAGCATCTAGTAAGAAAGACAATATTCAGAATCTTCTCAATAGGTATTAGGACCATAGCCATAGGATTTTTGCAGTGGAGGAAAGAGATTAAGTTAAACTCTGAATACCATGGACATATGAGAATTGATAGCCAGGGAGGAGGTGAAGGTCAGTGAATGGAAAATTACCAAGAGCCAAACATTAGGGGTAAGGAGAGACTATGGATAAACCAACCCGACCAGATGCTTACTAAAGACAGGCAAGATAGTCAGACATCTCTTGGTGTGGGGGGCAAAAGGAGTGGTGGAGGATAAGGAATTTCATCAGATATTGAAGTGGTTAGGTCTCAAGGGTGGGGGGATTTGTTAAACTAAAAAGAGTATTTTTCTAAATTGTATCTTGTAAGAAAGTGCACAGATAACCATGGAAGGAGGCTCAGAAGCCAGGCTAAAGCTTGACCAAGTAAATAATCTTTGTCAATTGACAGTCCTAGATATCTATTTCTTTCTACTTATTGATTTGATCTCCTTGTGGAATTCCTGGGTTGCCTTCCTGAGGAATCTATAGCTCCCCTTTCTCTTCCAAAAATGAAGAGATTTAAATCTTCTTTCTCATGAAGGCCAAATATTGTTCCTGAGACCATTTTCCTTCACACCAAAAGGCAGAAAGAACAATGAGTAGAAATGTATTTGAGAGGAACAAATATTTGTTCTTAATTAGCATTTCTTTTGTACTTTCCAAAGAGATAGTATTTGATTTTTTTAATAACAGAAGCAGATGAATATTTGGTTTGGAAATGGTAACTCAACGTTATGTGGCAAAGCTAGATGATACCCCAGCTGCTCTGTGACTTTTTGGGAAAGGTCATGATGCTGGAAGATTGGTCACAAGTGGCTATCACCTGGATGACATCATTAATTCAGAGTTGACAGCTTCAGAAATTGATATAACTTACAGGGATTAATCTTTTATACAATTCTGTAAGCATAAGTGATTTGCATAATGGGAAGATTCTGCATTGGGTAGGCAATTTCCATCATCTGTCCAGATACTACTGGTTGTTCAGGTTGGCCAGATTTTTAAGTTTCTCTGAGCATTGGTGCCCTAAACAATAAAAAGTATTATTAGGTATATTGTTAGTATGAACTGTCATCATTCTGATCCAAAATATGACTCTAGCTTATTTTTTCACATAACTTACTTCACCACTTAAAATTGTGTTCTATACTTTTTATTTGTTTTGATTTCTTTTTAATCATTAAAATATCTTTCACATAAGAAGGCCAAAGCCCTAGACCATTATTTCCTTTACCCTTTTGTGTACCGGTCATGGGGAAATTAATCCTTAAATAGACTTGAATGAATGAAGGAAGGAAGGAATCATGATTAGCAAAGATGTAAGACCTGAATAGGTGCTCTGTAAAAATAAATTATGACCTTTGCTGATACCTGAAGCTCTTTTGTGAATAGTCTTAAAAGATTGGCCTTTGGATAAGATTTTCAGGGACAGATTTCGATATCATGGCAAATAAGATGTCATTGGTTTGTGATGTAATGGCTTTGAGATGCTACTTCAGCCCCAAACAATTACTATGTGGAGCATCTTTATGTAATTCTTAAATTTATAATTCCAGTACTAGAGATGGTAAAAGATTTATTCATAAGCTATTAGGAGCAAATGCAAGTGTCCAGGAGTTTTATCTCTGTGTATGCTGCATTCTGTCTGTATGCAATTGTTTACATAACAGAAATAAACTAAAATAAAATTGTTTACATTATAGCAATTCAAGTAAAAGAATAGAAGTATTAGCAGTAGTCATGGTCATTACTATTATTATTGTGATGGCTTACATGATTACAAAGTCTAGACAGTTCTATATTTCTACCATTCATAGCTGGAGATCCAATAAATCCACCCATTTAGTTCAAATGACAACATTCAGAGCACCTAAGGATCAGATAGCTGAGGATATAGATCCAGTCTTAGATTCAGTCTGAAAACCTGAGAACCAGGAGTACAACAGACAAACAAAGGTAAAGAGTTCCAGGTCAATCTTTCTTTGCCATTTTGTTCTACTCAAGCCATCATCAACTGGCTGAGGCCAGCTCACTTACTTAGGGGAGGCCAATCTGCTCTACCCATTCTACTGACTAGATGGTAATTTTTCTTCTCACAGATACAACCAGCAGTCTTATTTCACCAGCTAGACATTCATCCATAGTCCCGTAAAGCTGACACACAAAATAATTAGTCATCACAGCAGGTAGCTTTCTTTCACTTTTGTTCGATATTATGCTCCTGATAACTCCATGATGTTAGTACTATTGTAGTCTCTATAACCATGCCCCAATTGAAGCATCAGGCTTTAGAGAAGTTGAACCACTTGCTTCTTCTTTTTTTTTTCTTCAAATTTTTATTATCAAACTGATGTACAGAGAGGTTACAGTTTCATACATTAGGCATTGGATACATTTCTTGTACTGTTTGTTACCTTGTCCCTCTTAAACCTAGCCACTCAAGTGTCCCTCCAGAACCTTTCCTCATACCTGAAAAACAACAATGACTCCAGAGTTCCAATCTTCTGTTAGTTAGCAGGAACTTTCGTTAAATCAGACTTAGCCTTTCACAGCGATTTCTGAGAACCGGAGTGTTCTGTATGTATTGTTGGAGCTCTCTGGATGTTGGATGTACTTTCTACTTTCTAGTCTTAGAAGGTGTGTATCTGGCTTGGAGGAAGGGTGCACTAGCTGGTTGGTTTGAGTTCTTTAAGAATTAGAATGGAGCTGTCAGTTAGTGTGTGGAATACAAGTGTATTGGATTTTATTTCCCCTAAGTAGTTTGGTATGATTGAATTTAATTATCATTTTAGTAGGCAGAAGAAGGGAAAACTTTCAAAATGTGAAAACAAAATAATTGCTCTATTAGACCTTTAATGATTTTAATACTAGGGGCCATGTAGAGAAGAAAAACTTCAGAATACAAAGCAGTGCTACAGAGGGGATTTATTACAGAATCATGCTTGTATAGCATATGACATATGAAAGTAATCGCTCTTGTATGTAAGAGCTGGAAAGGGTCTGACTCTAGGGACAGATCAGTGAATATGGTAATAGAATTAGATGTATAGATTTCAAAAGCTGCTTCAGGAGAGAAAGAGGGCCCAGTGATTTTAAGTGGATCTTTTGGGGTTTTGCCTTGTTTTGTTTGAGTTTTGTTTTGTGTTTTTCTTTTTTTTTTTTTTTTGGTTGCCCGTGGGGCTTAAACTCAGGGCCTGACTGCTGTCCCTGAGCTCTTTTTGCTCTAGGCTAGCCCTCTACTACTTAGAGCCAAAGCACCGCTTCCTCAAGTAGATCTTAACAATGCCTTTCTTCCCTAGAATGTCCAAATACTTCACACACGTGTTTGTGTTTTCACTCTGTGTTCCTGAGAGTTTTGGATTTTCAGTGCAGATATTCGATCAGGTGTTGAGATCTTGTCAAATAGATTCCAGGTGGTCATTCTCCTGTGAGGACATACTCCAATAACATAGTTTGAGGATTTTCTGAGCATAAAAATGACTCATAACAATCAAATTATGAATGAATGGAAATTTTATTAAGGTTTTGACCAATGCTTCCCTATATACTCACTTTTACGTATGCTTATGAAAAACCATGATTCAACTCAATAAGTCTGAAAGAATCTCCTTAACCAACTAAATTAACATTTCTAAGTGGTAAGACTATGATAGTGTCACAGGTCACTTCTTTCATTCCTCCTTGGATTATTAAATAGTGGTAAATCTTGTGATTTGTGGTGTCTTTCATTCCATAAAATATGGCAGCATTAACCACAAGAATTATTTTTTCATTTCTTTATTGTTAAAGTGATGTACAGAGGGGTTACAGTTTCATATGTAAGGCAGTGAGTACGTTTCTTGTCCAACTTGTTACCCCCTACCTCATTTTTCCCCTGCCCCTCCCCACCCCATTTCCCTCCCCCCTTGAGTTATAGAGTTGGTTTATATCACATAGGTTTGTAAGTATTGCTGTTGTATTGGTTTGTCTTTCTTATCTTTTTTTTTTTTTTTTTTTGCCAGTCCTGGGCCTTGGACTCAGGGCCTGAGCACTGTCCCTGGCTTCTGGCCACTTCTGGCCGTTTTCTGTATATGTGGTGTTAGGGAATCGAACCCAGGGCCTCATGTATACGAAGCAAGCTCTCTTGCCACTAGGCCATATCCCCAGCCCTCTTTTTTATCTTTTGTCTCATGATTGTGGTATTCCCTTTCTCATCTAGACCCTATGCTTAAGCTTAGGCACATGATTTATCATTGTTAATGCACTAAGGACAAAACTGTGACATGGAAACTGACACAGAAACTCTTATCACTGATTAGATAGCATTTCTTATGTAGAAACTTTCAATGGCCTCACACTGAGTCTGAACAGCATCTTGACTGCTTTCCTAGCCCCAAGGTGCCCTTTGATGACAAGGCTCTATCCATTTCTCCCACTTGGTTTCATCCTACCCTCTGCTAAGCCCACATGTATTTGCCAACTCATTCTCTCTGATTTGAATTTTCTTACCCAAGAATTTGACTGGTTTCATTGTTGCCACCTAAATGCTTGCTGCTTATCTGAAAGATGTTTCTAATGCCAGAACTGAAAGTCATTTTTTTTTTATCACATCCTTTGATTTCATTTTTATTGTTTTAAAACTTTTTGATGGTAATGGGTTCCAAATCAAGCTTTTGTACTCCCTAGTCAGGTGCTCTGCCACTTGAGTCATACCCCAGCTCTTTTTGTTCTGGTTAGTTTTGAGATAGTATTGCTTTTTTGTCTAGATCAAATCTGGACTGAAATCCAATGATTTGTGCTTTTCACAACAGATGAGGATGATAGACATTCACCAGCATGCCCAGCTTTTTCTGTTGAGATAGATTTTTCTTAGGGTTTTGCCCAGACTGGCTCAAACTTCAATCCCTTTCTAATCTTACCATTATTTTAAATTTTCCTGAATTTTATATAAATATAACATTACATAGTATGTTCTTTGCATTTCATGTCATATAATTATTTTTAGATACAGCCATGTGGTTTTGTTATTGCTTGTCTTAATAGCTTATTTCTTTTGAATGGATAAGTTAAACTTGGGTATACTTGGGTTATATGGGTATAATTTGGTTATCCATTCACCTGTTGGCAGACACTGAGTTGATTTTAATTTTCATCTATTAGAAAGAATAATTTCTATGAATATTCAAGTATTTCCTTCTACTTATCTTGGGTATATGTCTAGGAGAAGAATGACTGCATCATATAATGTATATTTAACGTTTATGAGGCTCTGTCAACATATTTTTTTGTGAGAGCGTTAGCTGCTCAATGCTTCTAAACATTTTTTGTGTGTGTCTTTCCATTTAACTTTGTCATGTTAACCATCTGGGGGAATGGTAGTATGTCATTAAAGTTTTAACTCATTTTTCCCTAATAGTTACTGCTGTTATTTTTTTAATTTAACAAAAACGTTTGACTATTAATGTTTAC
Source organism: Perognathus longimembris pacificus (assembly GCF_023159225.1). NCBI lineage: Eukaryota > Metazoa > Chordata > Mammalia > Rodentia > Heteromyidae > Perognathus > Perognathus longimembris. Next base: position 59,933,901 of record NC_063166.1, read on the forward strand.
AATTTTGATGTACAGTATACATATATAAAGATCTAATAAACAACAGTGCAATATTTCCAAAAATCTTATGTATTAGTCAAGATTCCTACCCTTAGAAACCATTCAGTGTGCCAAATGATTTGAAATAATACAGAATATGTTAAATAATCACTTGTAGGTTTCCAGGTTGCCCTTTCCCAAGCAAAACCAACCACCCAAAACTAAGCACACAATGACCACAATGTTAAAGGAAGTTCAAAATCAGTAAGTATATTTTTTGAAATAAATGCTAACTTCTTTCTGAATTATGATCAAGTTGATATTTGTCATTAATCATAAATGTAACTTTTCTGCTTAGTTACTGCTGTTTTTTATGTGTTAAATATAGCTTATTTAACTTCTTTGGTTAACTGATTTTGTAAAAGTAATATACAGAGTGTTTGCAGTTACATAAATCAGGTAATGAGTATATTTATTTTTGAACAATATCACTGCCTCCCTCATTTTCTCCCAGTTTTCACCTCCTCACCCCTATCCTCCCAAGTTGAATAGTTCATTTTCAATGTAGTGTCTAGTGAGTATCACTGCTGAATTGGTTCGCACTTAGTTAATTTTTTGTTCAATTAAAAATACACATTCTGGATGAAAAGGTTTTATTTAATATGTTTTAAAAATATTTTCTCCCATACTATCTGTATCATTCTTATAACAATATCTTTTATTTAATTTTGTCTCACTTGGAACTAGAATAGTGAATGACACATATTAGCACTGCAATTTGTTTTCTACAAAGAAGATTGGGTTAGAGGTACTTCCCCAATGAACATCTTAGATTCTAAAATATGTTTCATCCACTCTAATAGTCATCATTATACATTGCACATATCATTATATAAAAACATATATAAGTATTATATAATAATATATAAATATACACAGACATGCATATATAATTATAAAATATATTATATATAAATCATTACACACATATATTTGAGAAATATATCAGAAATATATATATTTAAGAAATATAAGAAATGGAGAACAGAATCCTTTGAAGTAATGAATCAAAATAAATCCTTTGTCCCTTAAAAAATATAAGAATATATATAAGAATATAAGATATATATATACACACATATATATGTGTATATATAAATTTTCTTCAGTTCTTTCCTATTAGGAGAACAAAGAAATTCAGGCTGGTTAGAGAATTTACCTTTTCCAAGGCCTTGAAGCAGAAAGTCAGTGTTTGAGCCAGGAAATTTTACTCCATAGTCCCTGAATTGTGAGCATGCAGAGAGATAGAGAATGGCTAAAATAGATTGTAGTACCTTTTCCCACAACCTAATTTTGTATTTGTTCACTGGCTAAGTAAGTACATGTTACTTTAAAATTTTTGAATCATAGAGTTTGTGTTTCTTTGGGTCTGGCTCACTTAGTATGATTTTTCCATTTTCTTATGAAAGGAGCAATGCCATTCTTTCTCATAGAAGCACAGAATTCCATTGTGTATATGTACCACATTTTCTTGATCCATTCATCTACTGAGGGACTTTTGGGTTGGTTCCATATTTTAGCTATGGCAAATAATTGCTGCAATGAACATGGTGGTGCTGGTAGTTTTAGTGTGGCCTTGTTTGTGATTCTTTGGGTAAATGCCTAGAAGTGGGGTTGCTGGGTCATAGGGTTGCTCTATTTTTAACCCTTTGAGGAACCTCCATACTGCTTTCCAGGGTGGTTGAACAAGTTTACACTCCCATCAACAGTGGTACTAGTAAGTATAGGTCTGGAATAGTCCTAGCAGAAGATCAAAGTAGCTCAATGACTATGTACATATGATCACATAAGATGATTCTAAGCAAAATGAACTCCAAGATATGGAAACAAGTGGTTTTTCATTGTTGTTCTTATTTTTATGTCCTATTTGAAATTATTTCTTTTTTTTTTTGTATTTTCCTCCCTATAGTTTAGCCCCCGTTTTCATTGTATTTGAGTTTGGTACCCTGTGTATTGTCCATACATTTATCTGAATTTGAAGAGGGAAGAAGAACATCAAAATGTTGAGACAAAGGATAAAAAGTAAACCAATGCAACAGCGATACTTACAAGACAATATGTTGGAAATTAATGGTATAAGTGGCAGGGGGATTGTGGAAGAGGGGAAGTGGGAGAAAAATGAGGGAGGAGGTAACAAGTATGACATGAAATATACTCACTACCTTATGTATGTAACTGTAATCTCTCTGTACATCACATTGACAATAAAATTAAATTAAAATCAATTTAAAAATCATGCTATGAAAAACTTGAACCATACTTAAGGATCTTTTAAAAGATTAATGTGTATTCAAGTGCTGGGCTACTTGATGAGAGACATAAACATGAAGATACAAGATGGGCTGACTGTCTAGTCATATAGTCCATCCATCTAGGCTTGTTTGGAGCCATCCACATCCATTCCAACAGAGACACACAGCCTTCAGCAGAGGAAGTAGGTGGCCTGTGATCCTAATGTTACTACTCCCTCCTTTCTCCACACTGTTAGACCTACTACCCATCCTGAGATTACAGACAGTCTCACTACAGTCAGTCCTTACCTAGTTTCCATGTTGATATTTGTATTCAACTGATTGTTATTAGTAAAAACCACACCAAACAAACAAACATACAAAAAAGGCTTCCCTATTCTCCCTCTAAGGTCTAGGCACTACACGTTTCTTTTGGGAGAATATGTTCCTGCATGCATGTGACTATATTAGTAGCATTTAAGGGTAATAGGGTGGCCTTTGGCATCAGGTATCAAAAGGGAAATAGAAACATCACATCACAATGATAAGTAAATGTCAAGAAAATGTATTTCATCATATTTCAGAACAGATTAAATTATATAGAAAAGATCATTGGCTGGCACTTTGTAAACAATATGCTGCTCAATTTGATGGATTTAAATGTTCCACAGCCTTAGAAAATACTCAAGTAGTGCTTAGTGCTTAGGCAGCACAGAATACATGAAAGTTTGCAGCAAGTCACACGATCTGTGTAAGCCATTCTACCTCACTATTGCTGATGTGGCTGCCAGATGTCTCTTTTGTTAGCTGACTTCCATCGTGTTTTTCATATCTCTAGCTATTCCAAGAGCTACTTCCTGTTTCTCAATAGTATGTATGTATGAGACCATATATATATGTGTCTGCAAGAATGCATATATGTGAATGGATGTATAGCACATGTTAACTTTGTAAGTCTCACACTCAGTGTACAAAAATAGTGGAGTCTGACTTTGCAAGTGTTTTATTAGCATATGTTTGGCAGATTCTCCAGTGGAGTGACCATATATAGTGAATATTTTGTGACTAGATCATTTTAACAGCTAATCATCAAAATATATTTATATTTTGGTATCACCATGCCAAAAATATACATCAAATTGACAGTATCTAGCAAAGTGAGAAACTATCTTCTAAGTGAAGCTTCGCTAAATATGGCCCTTGATACATTTGTGTGTGTGTGTGTGTGTGTGTGTGTGTGTGTGTTTTCCAAAGGAGAATTCTATAGCTACCTGTGAAGTCTCAAAATACTTACAGCTGGCCCCCATTCCAGATGACTTAGTTGGTCAATGGTGTGGTTAGGACATGAGATTTGAAGGCCTTCCAGGTAGCAGAGAAGATAAAGTCCTGATCCAAATGTAGATAAAACACATCTGGGAAACAATGGCGTTGTTCTTACCATCAGGGTTAGTTAGTAGTCAAGTGATGTGAATGTCTTAGGAGGAAGTGGGAATGCCATGTTAGAATTGGAACATGGAGCTGCAAGGCAAGCTAAACACTGACAGAGGAGATTTCAGAGGGAAGGAAGATAGGATCCTCTATCCCAAAGTTTGAAAATTCCGGTTCACATTATGTGTCAAGTAGTTCACACACTTTTAGAAGTTGGTAACAGCTATACATTTGATTCATACGTGTGCAACATTTGAAAGTCACATCAGATCTGTCTCTCGTTTCATGAGTTTAGGTGCAGTAGATGAGGATAACTTTTTTTAAGGTGAGTCAATTTCAAATTGATTTAAATGAAATTGTAACTAAAAGTACAGATGGTATGTGAAAGAATAAGGAAGGTGTGACGTATGTAAAACTTTAAAAATATTTGCAAAACATTGTGGTATTAAAAGACAAGGCAAATTGTGTTACTCTTTTGATTTCAATTTATTTTTCATACTCGGTTTTTGTCTTTGGTTTCTAGCACAGAGCTACTTTGTCCTTGAATTCCTCTGGGTGATCAGAGTGTCTGTGGTGTGTTAGAGGACTGAAAATGGGGCTTCCAGAGGTCTAAACCATAGTTTGATCCAACAAAGGGGAGGGGTGGAGAGGGATAGGGCATGAGATTAGTCACCAGTGGTCACACCAAGGCCTGTCTAATAAGGCTCTTATAAAACCCTGCAGATGGGATCTGAAAAGCTTCTGAGTTAGTGAATGCATCTGCATGCTAGAAGGAGGATGCACCCCAATTCCATGGATAGAGGCCCCTCCAGGCCTCCATCTCATACCCCTTTATTTAATGGCTCATTCATATGCTTTATCATAAACTGAAAAGAAAATGCTGTAAAAGTACTGAAAAAAGTAGCTGTCACAGAAGGGTTTTATTTCAACCTGTCAGTTTTGCCAGAAAACAATTTTATTGCTGTTGTACAGTGGAGCTACAATTTTATAAATGAAGCAATGGGTACATTTCTTTTTCTTTTTTTTTTTTTTACAATATCACCCCTTCCTTTACTTTCCACCAGTTTCAGCCAATCAGTTTTGAGTACAATGCATCTTGATCAGTGTTACTCTGTTTATAGTTCATCCCTATCTCTCCCAACCCCGTATGGTTATCTTTTAAGGGCAAAAGAAAAATGACACCATGATGAGTTTCTGAGGTAAGTTTTGAGAGAATGGTGCTTACAAATATAAGCCTGCAAAACCATTAAAAAGAACCAAGTCACAGCCTTCAAGAATTACTTCAGATGATCTACAGTCTGGGCAGACACTTTCAAAAATATGCAGATAGCTGCTACAAGTCTTGCAGCTCTGATGCTTTCAGTAAAAACAACAACAACAACAACAAAAACAGGGATGATTTAGCATACTTTAAAAACAATGAGAAGTAGTAGCGGGGAGTGGTGACGAGGAGAAATAAACTTGTTCAGATTTAAGTTATTGATTTGTTATCAATTGATTAAAGTTATCTGATTATGCACAGGAGTACAATGAATTAGAATCATGTTTAAGCCCTTCATAGGTGAGACAAAAAAGAACAAATATGCACTCAAGTATACCCATTAAGTCTATACACTGCAAGCCCTGATATAGCTGGTGCTACTACTGCCTCATGCTCATATCCTAACTACTCAAGAAACTGAAATCTGAGGATTAGAGTTCAAAGCCAGTTTGGGCAGACAAACCCAAGAGATTCTTATCTCCAACTAACCAGCAAAAAGCCAGAAGTGGAAGTTTGGCTCAAGTGGTAGAGCACCAGCCTTAAGTCAAAAAGCCAAGCAAGAGAGTGCGGCCTTGATTTCAAGCCCCAGTACAAACACAAGAGGAAAAGAAAAAGACCTGTGCAAGAGAGGGAGAAACATATCTGCTCTCATGATTTCAAGCCTTGCATGTGAGCCTTTGGATTAAAAAACAAAAGAAAAACAAACAACAAGCATGCATGATTGAAAATAGGACTTACTGGCTTCTGATCAATAGTCCCATTTATTTAATTTCCCTCTTTCCCTGAAAGATGACTGTTGTCAACTTAGTTTTTTCTTACAGTTGATACTTCAAAGCAAATATATAATTGCATCATATTTGACTAACAATTGGTTTAAATAAATCACAGGTGCTAGATTACGGCAGCTTTTTCAAAGCCCATTTGATTTGCCCTCATTTCAGAGAATGGCTATTTAGAAAGCTGATGTGTTTTCCTTACAATTTTTTTTCCCTCTGCTATTTGCTTTTAGTAAGTCATGCTAATTATTGGGACAGAGCATATCTCTATTTTAACCTAGGAAGCCTTTAATTGTCCCCATAGTCTTGCAGGAAAACTGCTATTTCTCAAGTCCTTTACTAGATGATTATTATACTTTATGGTCTTCAAATGTTAGCTCTGCTGTGCCCTTGAATATCATTTCAGGCTATCTGGGCTTTGCAAAATAAGTGGTCATTGATTTCTAGATAAAGGGTTTTGTAGTTTCAAACAATTGCAGTTGTTAATTCTGCACATGAATTTCTAGTAAATGCACATCTTAAAAATGAGCTACTTTTACACAGTTATTGCTTTTATAATAATGGCAATGTTCTGAGTTACAACCACTTGACTTTTTCATTTGTTTTTGTCTTTGTTTCATAAATGTATTGGTATTCTGAAGCTTTAGTGCTTTGCAAATAACAGTGTCTTAATGTTAATGGTGATTTTTTTTTGAATTTCAAATCTTTTTGGCCTGATCTCATTCTTCTATTAGTGACTATTAGGTCAAACACTATTTTGACAGTTCTACTTGTTTATATTTATGCATTGTTTTTTTGAGCCAGTGCTAGGGCTTGAATTTATGGCCTGAGTATTATACCTGAGCTTGTTCTTTCAAGACGAGCATTCTACCATTTAAATCACAGACTTTACTTCCAGGTTCTTGGTGTATAATTGGAGATAAGAGTCTCACAGACTCTTCTGCCTTGGCTGGCTCTGAGATTGATCTTCAGATCTCAACCTCCTCAGTAGCTAGGATTAGAGAAATGAGGCGTGAGCACTTGCTTTCCCATTTATTTTGTCAATACTGGGGTTTGAACACAGGAATTTGAACTTGCTAGGCATGTATGTACTCTACCATTTAAGCAATGTTTCCAGCTGTTTCCTTTAGTTCATTTTTAAGAAGGACCCCTCTTTTTGCTCAGGCTTGCTTTTGTTCAAGGTTTAATTAATCTTGAACTGGGACCCTCCCCTCTTTTCCTCTAGCAGTAGTTAGGATTGCAGGCATGGGCCATCAACTCTGCTCTATTTCTGTTTCTTGATTGATACAGAGTCTCATCTTCCTTACTCTGAACAAGTGGGCAATTTAGAATGGTTACACTATGTCCTACTCTCTCTTAACTCCCAGTTTCTTTTCTTCCCAAAGTTAGGAGTTTCTTCCTTTTGATTAAAATATAGTGTTGAAATGCTTTCTTCTCAAATATTTTGCAAGTTTGAAAAATATTCTGAAAAGGAACATATACAGACTAATAAACTAATAAACATCTAGTAGATAACTAATAATAGTCATTCCTGGAGCATCCTTACAGCTATTTTCCCTACATATGAAAACAAGTTCATATATGCACTAGCATTCCCCTACTAATAATGTCCTCACTGAGCATCCATACAATGCCCTGCAGATCCTCTTGTTCCTACTATCACTGCCTGTTACTGCTGGGGTCACCAGCACGTGATGGTTTCCGGTCATTTTGTCACAAGTATATACTGGCTGCACTTCACCTTATGCCTGAACCATATGCCTCTTGCCTCTTTGTCCCAGGCTTCCCTTGTTTCTCTCCAAAGCATGAGGCTCTAGATGGGATCCTACTTCTTACACAAAAAGGAAATACTCAGAAAGAAGAGAATGTAATTCTTTGACCGATGACAGTTAAAAACTTCTTGCTCTTTTTCTTTTCTTTTTTTTATCTCTAGATTGACCGACCTAAGAAACTTTTCTTATGGCTTCCTCAGATGATGGGTCTGTGGGATCATGTCCAACCTTCTAACCTTAGGGGTAATCAGCCTCATAAAGCCTTTAGTTATTGGGTTTTTTTCTTTTGCTTCCTATATCCCTTACTCTTGCTTCTCAACATTAAGCTTTCTGATGGTGTATCAACACACAAACCTGCAGGCCCATTGTCTTTGTGGTTTTCTGGTGACAGTTCAAGGGATATATATTTATGTGGGGAATTATTTTATCTCAAGCTACTCAGAGTTGATATATTTTAATTCATGCTGGCCTTTTCTTAATCTGAATTAATAAGGTTTTATTTTACTCCAATGTTGAATTACAAATCTTGTCAATATCACATTTAATTAAAAATGAATGTGAAATCATAATGCACATGGAGAGATGAAGAAAATTTACTTTTTTATAGCAGTCTGACATAATTTTCCAATTATATCACATACTCTATAATTATAAAAATTTCTGAAATAGTTCCTTAAGAACTCTGGAGTTAAATTCATTTGTTTCAGCTGGGTTGCCAATGGCTCACTCCTGTAATCCTAGCTACTCAGGAAGCTGAGGCCTGAGGATTATGGTTCTAAGCCAGCCAAGACAGGAAAATCCATGAGACTCATCTCCAATGAACTACTCAGAAGAGCCCAGAAGTGGTGCTGTGTCTCAAATGGTAGAGTGCTAGCCTTGAGCAAAAGAAGTTCAGGGACAGTGCCTTTGCCCCAAGACTGGCAAAAAACAAAAAACAAAAACTCCTCACATTTATTTTTATAAGATTTTATGATTGAGCTGTATTCTAATTTGTTTGTTTATTGATTTAGTGCTTTATTTATTTTGAGTTTTCTAACTCAAGGCTAATAATGCCCTACTATTTGAGCTATAGCACCACTTCTGATAGTTAATTGGAGATAATGGTCTCACAGATTTACCTTCTCTGGATTGGCTTTGAATTGCAGTCCTCACATCTCAGCCTCCTATATATAGCTAGGATTATAAATGTGAGCCACTGGCACCTGGATTGTATTCTTTTTTTTTTTTTTTTTGCCAATCCTGGTGCTTGGACTCAGGGCCTGAGCACTGTCCCTGGCTTCTTTTTGCTCAAGGCTAGCACTCTGCCTCTTGAGCCACAGTGCCACTCCTGGCCTTTTGTATATATGTGGTGCTGAGGAATTGAACCCAGGGCTTCATGTATACAAGGCAAGCACTCTTGCAACTAGGCCATATTCCTAGCCCTGGATTGTGTTCTTATTTTCAGTTTTGTAAACTTTAATAGTTTGTACAATGGAGTTGCGTGTATTTAAACATACACATTTTAGGAATGAGCTGTGTTTGCTCTGCCTAATATTTCTGCCTGGATGGCAAGAATTCTATCATCACTTCTCTTTCCAGATTGTGACAAAGAGGAAGAGCAATCTTTTTAACTATTCTCAGCCAAGACTTGAAAAACCTCTTGGCAGGGGTTATATCTATTAGATTTCCATAATTTATTTTCTCATAGGGATAATAGTAATATTGAAGCAGAAAACATTGGCCCATATTCTTTCTTATTTATTGATTCCATATCTAAGTAAATATGTTGGATGGTATGCTATCTATACAAATATACTCACTGAAAGATGGTCGATTCAAGGAAGATCTCCAATAGTGTGATTCATTTAAAAGGTAAAATCCAATTTGAGTAAAATAGAACACCAGGAGGCAGGTACTGGAAAGGGTTCAAGTGGGGCTAAAGGGAAAGGGGTAGACAAATGAAGAGGCAAGGCAGGGTGGGGGTGGGAAGGAAATGCAGAGAAAAATTTAAAGTGAGTGATGAAGGGGTGGGTAGAGGAAGGGGTGACACTGATCAAGATTTATTCATTAACTGCTTTGTTAAAAGACAGCTGCTTTGTACAACTATTTAAAGATAAAAATAATCTTAAAAATATTGGTAAGCTATCCCTTTTTACCTATCCGAATAACCGTTAGAGGGCCTTTCAAATGCTCTGTCCTCAAGTCTTGGGACTTTTAGAATGTGTCTTTAATTCATTTCTTCTCTCTGGTTACCTTCCACAATGCCACCTTTCTCTCCCAGTGGGCTCAGGCATCTGGAGCTAGAAGCATGACATAGAATCCTTGACACTTAAGCAGAGGAAGCTTTACTGAGGAAAGGATCCAGTTACTCATGCATGTGCTGTTGGTTTAATCTCTTTAGGAGAAGAATGTCTGCAGCAGGTTGACGTTTAAAACTCTGATTTACTTCTTGGAATGTAGATTATAGAGATAGCAAAGGTGGTTAGGCCCTAATCCTTCATTTCATCAGTTATGAAGAAGGTAGAAGTAAATCTGTTGGGGGAAAAATCACAATGAACTGTTTGATTATAAATTCAAACACGAAGTCTAGTGTTAAACATTCATTTCTTCCTTGCTGGTCGTATTTATCATTCTGTCAAAACCAGCCCAACCCCTTGACTATGCGGAAATAAAAGATCTGGCAGCATATTCCTTTTGCCATGCTGAAAGTATAAAGTTCAAAAAGATGTTAGACTTCACAGTGTGTAGTCATGAATGTGGATGTAGTTTTGCTTTTTTTTTTTTTCATTTTTTGAGAGTGGTTGGACCATACACTGAAAGTTTAAAAACAAAAATGACCTTTAACTTTGTGCTGAGAGCTTAAATTCCAATCATTTGGTGGGATAAAAAAACAGGCAATGTTAGAAATTTAAATGAGAGAAACAGATAAAGTGACTTATCTTTATGAAAATGAAGGTTGGAAGCCTCCATCCTTCCTGGATTTCACAGACAGAGGCAGTACAGAATTGTTAAGCTAGTCCAGAGCTCATGCAATTCAACTTTGGCGACAAGCCCTAGAGGATTGAAAAGACAGTTCCATTTTATCAAGAGACATTTTCAGACTTTGTGATAAAAACTGTTTCCTTATAAACTCTACCTTTATTTTTATAAAACACATTTAAGTGAAATAACTACACACTCTCGTTTCTCAACTATTCTGTTATTCTTTTCTGGTTGTCATGTTTCCATTTATTCTCATTCTGCCACTGAAGTCTCTGTTTTAGGCCAAATACCCACAAACCATTCATTCACTCATGTTCAATGACATCTCTAATGAAAGGCACTTCATCATTGTGGTAGAATTGTAGATTTCTACTCTTTCCTAAGTATGGGGTCCAGAACAAAATAGAAGATCTGTTGGAATGTGCCCTAAATCTAGCAGGAATGTCACTGACATTGAATGGGGCACACATTCTAATAATAGAGCTATGCTCATACACTGGATTTGTTATATGTTCCATTTAAAACTCTTCTCAGATCTGTTATCATATTTTGTTTGTGGGGTATTACCACTCTATTCATATGTATTGCATAAATACAATAAAAAACCAAGAAAACAAATAACATTCAAAAATAACCATAAAAAATGCCACTCTTATGTACTAAAGAGAAAATAATGAAAATAAAATCATACCATGAGCACTTCCTAAAGATAGGTACATTCTTAGAAGGCCATTATGCAACATGTGTAACTTTCTTGAATTTATATCATTTTCATTCAATAATATTCTTTTTATTAATTAATTTATTATCAAAGTGATGTACAGGGGAGTTACAGTTTCATATATAAGGTAATGAGTACGTTTCTTATCCAACTTGTTACCTCATCTCTCATTTTTGTCCCTCTTTACCTCCTTCCCAATTCTCTCCCCTCCCCCCCGCAAGTTGAAAGTTGGCTTACAACATATTGTCTTGTAAGTATTGCTGTTGCATTGGTTCACCTTTTACCCTTTGTCGCTCCATTTTGATATTCTCCTTCCCTTCCCTACTTTCGATAAATGTATATACAATATGTAGGTTACCAAAATCAGTTACAGTGACATAAGGGGTAAAACTATGGGGAAGAAAGACATTAAAAAGTAACTTATAAAAATTTTCGAGTCTCTAAAAGTTTAAAAAATTATCTTTAAGTAATAGTACAAAGGGGTTTCAATGCATGTTAGTTATGAATGCAATGCATCTTGATCAGTGTTACCCTTTCATCATTTTCCCCCCTCTCTCCCAACCCCACCCATCCCCTCAAGTTACCTAGTTCCATTTTCTCTTATACACATTGAATTTTATGACTGTGTATCCCCACCCTTCCTCTCTCCAATTCTTTTCCCCACTTCGACCTCAACTCCCCCACAAACACAACACAGGCTCAAACTTTCTGGTATTCATTTTGTTAAGCTGAAAGTTATTCAAACAAGTTACACCATTGGAAACCTTCCCTGCATATATCACATTTTAGACATGTGTTTATGTATACATGTATATGACCATATATGTTTTTATGTGTGTGTATATACATATACACAAATATATACATAATTTATGTATGATATCCTTGAAGGATCTCTTTACTATTTATCTAATTTTTATTCTACAGACAATCATAAGCATGTTCTTTAAAATAAACTTAATTTTCCTTTATCTCTTTCTTTCAGCAGTATAAAAAAGCTCTCCGTAGATTCTCAAATTTTCAAGAGTATCAGAATCTTTAGGTAGGCATATAAAACAGATTCCTGAGCCCTAGATTCAACTGTTCTGATATAAGTAGGTCAGCAATGAGGCCAAAGAATTAGTGGTTCTAATGCATAATGTAAGGTAAAGATGATGCTGGTCAAGAGAACATAACTTTTTAAAAAAAATTTTATTGTCAAACTGATATACAGAGCAGTTACAGTTTCATGCGTTAGGCATTGGATACATTTCTTAAGAGAACATAACTTTGGTTATGTTCTCTGGTTGAATACAGTCTTGGATTACTTTGGAAGGTTACAAGTGTCAGGGTGGTGTCAGTGTAAATTTATGAGTCTCAACTTTATAAGTAACTTAACATACTTGCCAAAACTTGGATCAGGCTTGCTTTTACAAAGCCTACAAGGAATTTTTATGTTACCTTTTCTCTTTCAAACTTACCACTTATTCTTGCATGCACATAATTGTACATACTTTAAGATGATGACTTCATATGGCACTGGTGGCTCATGCCTCTAATCCTAGCTACTTAGGAAGTTCAGATCTGAGGACTGCAGTTCGAAGCCAGCCTGGGCAGGAAAATTCTTCAGTCTCTTATCTCCAGTTAACTACCAAAAAGCTGGTAGTGGTACTGTGGTTCAAAGGGTGGAGTGCTAACCTTGAGTAAAAGAAGCTCAGGCACAGCACCTGGACCCTGCATTTAAGCCACAGGACTGGCACCTAAGCAACCAAAAAAAATAAAATAGAAAGTAGAAATAACCAGAGGGAAGATCGCTGGCATGTTACAATAGATCCGTGATTCAGCTTCATTGTACACATAGATTGACATGGTGAATTGAAATTCCTTTGTACAACTATTTAAAGGTAATTTCAAAATGATTTAAAAATAAAAATCAGGTCATATCACTCCTCCATCTATCTTTCCTGAATAGTTTGTCATGGCAATTGAAATAAAATTTGCACTTTTTAGTTAGCATCCCTTAAAGATCTACCCATTATCCACTTCTATAAGCCTAGTTTTGGGTTGTTTTCAAGGGAGTAGTCTCACTCATTGCCCTTTAGTTTCCTAGAAACAAGGTCTCTCACTAGGAGTATCACATTAATTTCTCTCTTCACTTTTCATACTCTAACATCTTTACAACAGGGTTCATTTTTACCCTTTAGGCTACAACTTATTAAATGAATGTTCACAGGCCCATCCTGTGTAATTTGCTTTTCTGTATTTCCTCTTCTCCTCCTCTTCTTCTTCTTCTTCCTCCTCCTTCTCCTTTTTCTTCTCTTGTTTCTCATCTCCCTATTCTCTCTCCTCCTTCTAATAGAAGTTTAATTTTGAAGTAATATATTAATTTTTGTTTTCTTGCCTATCAGCCTCTCCTAGTAGATCTACTAGTTCATATGTTCTCTGAGGTTAGAGCTCTTAGTTGCTAGGTTAATGTCTGAATCTCCAGAGCTTGTAAAGCATAGTTGTTTTGTTAGTGGTTAAATCCCCAGAGTGGTTCATTGCTTAGCATTTGGGTGCTCATTAATATTTATAAGGAAATGGAATATTGCTTGTTAGAGCATTGTACTTCCAACATATAATTTAGCTACCATGTGTGTAAAGATCTGCCAATTGGATGATTAAATCATAAGCTGGGTGCTGGAAGCTCGTGGTTGTAATCCTTGCTACTCAGGAGGTTGAGATTTGAGGATCCCTTCCCACCACCAAAAAAATCGTGCACTGTAGATCAAGTAGTTGATAGTCTTGAGCAAAGAAGCTAAGGGACAGTACCCAAGCTCTGAATTCAAGCCCCAGTATTGCCATTAAAAGAAAAGCTACAGGGCAATTTTTGAATAAAGAAAGAAATGTATTGTTGCTGACGTGGAAATATATTTAAGAAATATTAAGTAGAAAGGTCAAATTTATAAACAACATATATGATACTATTTTCTCTCCCTCCCTCTCCCTCCCTTAACTATCCTTTAAAAAAAACTTGTTTATTGCCAGTATTTCCTAAATAGAATATAAATGCCTGCAACTCACTATATCCAGTGTGAGTGATATTCTTTTTAACTCAGTCATCGTCCTTTTTTGATGTTCTATAATTTAACAGTTGACTGCTAGGTACACACACACACACACACACACACACACACACACATCCCCACACATCCCCATCTTGTATTCTCCTGTGATCAAAAGTACCAGTATCTTCAACATCACAGCCATGTGGACCAAAATTCCTCTTCTAACTCACCTGCTCATTTTCTCTTACAAGTAGCATTTCTCTTCTAATCAAGATTACTAGCATACTAATGCCCACTCTTCCTTTCTATTATTCTCTAGTCCTGTCCTATACTCTTCATTATTTATGGAAAGAGATTGAAGGACTTCTAGCTACTCCTTTGCCACTTAACTTCAACTCTTGTCTTCTTTTCCTTCTGAAACTGGTGCCAAAATTCTAGATCTCTTACAGTAAGCCCTTTACCTAACTTATTTATATGTAATCTATTGAAATAGGGAGTCGGCTTCATGGATTAGTACATTAACAACATATACTGGCACGATGTGAAAATGTTACATTTTTAAAAACATTTGTGTATTTACTCATTTGTTTTACACTGTAGCAACCATATAGTGAAATTCAGAAGACAAAGGTTATAGTGTATTTCTTCAGGAAGTTGGGTCAAGGTCTACAGCAAACATAATATATTCTACAGTGTTGACAGTAGTGACAATAATACTCAGTCAACTGAGTAAATTAAAGAAGTTAGTTCTAATGAAAAGAATGAGATATAGAGGGATAGACCATTATATTGATGTGGCTTGTAAAATCTTCAGCTGTGTAGGGCAAAATGGCATCCTCGTTGCTCTGAGAAACAAATGAGGTGATATCACAGGTATTACGGAAGCTTTTCTTCTGTTTCAGTCAGCTTCAATTCATTATAATGAAACACCTATCAAAGGCTACTGAAGAATCAGAGAGGCTGGGAGTGCAATTCAATGGTAGAGTGCTTGTGGAGCATGCTGTGAAGTCCTAGGTTCAATCCCCAACATCACCAAAAAATATGTAAAGATGGGTTTATTATAGCTCATGGGTAGGGAGGCTTTTTTTTTTTTTTTTGCCAGTCCTGGGCCTTGAACTCAGGGCCTGAGCATTGTCCCTGGCTTCTTTTTGCTCAAGGCTAGCAGGCTAGCACTCTACCACTTGAGTCACAGCGCCACCTCTGGCCATTTTCTACATATGTGGTGCTGGGGAATCAAACCCAGGGCTTCATGTATACGAGGCAAGCTCTCTTGCCACTAGGCCATATTCCCAGCCCACGGGAGGCTTAAATTAAGGTGAAAACAAATGGGTATCCTCACTGGTTTGAGTCTGGTAAGAATAGCTCCTCACCACAGGATTATGTACAGAACAAGTGCATACTTCACAAACTAGGAAGCAGAAAGAGAGGGTGGACCAGGATCCCATAATGCCCTTTTAGAAACAGCACCAGTAACCTGAAGATTTCCCATTTGGCTCACCCTCTGAAAGAATCATAGCATCTCTCAAGATCGCCACTATGTGGACCAAGCCTTTAACATATGTACCTTGGGGCATAAGTTCTCATAGAATCCTGTAAAATAGGCAAGCTTGCCTTAGTTACTTTGATCTGATCAAGTATCAGCTAAGCTACCTGTCTGCTAGCAACCTGCCGGCAGGTTGATTGAATCATCTGCTGCCTGATTCCTAGAAGGGTTTCAAGTATCATCTTCAGCTATGTAAGATTAATTATATCTCCTGTAACCTGTGAGTGTTTCATAGCTCACTTTCTGTTGCTGGGGACTACTAGTAAAACAGAAATGAAATGTCAGTCATCTCTGAAATGGTAACACATTCTTCAATTTCCAAGTCAAACAGTTTTCATTGAGCTTCTTTTTGAGGTCCCTTTATTAAGTAGTCTCAAAAAGATTTCCTTCATTTATGTATTTTAGAAGTTTAATTGGATATACAGTCAAAGATGTGTCTGCCTTGAGCTACCATGCCACTTAAAAGGAACCTTATGGGTCTTGGTTACCTTCTCACATAAAAATTAAGTCTTTCTATGTTCATGGGTTAGAGAATGTGATTTCTTAAAACAACCTGTGAAAAGTTCTTAAATCACAGCTGTGTTGTGAAACAGCTAAGAAACTCTGTTGTGAATGCAGCAACGCCACTACCACTAGAGGAAGTTTGGGGGGAGTAGGAGTGTACCATTGCTTTGTCTCAGTATGACACAGATTCTTTCATTTGTCATGGAAAAGCCATTAGGAAACTGAGGTAGAAAAAGACAGTAGAGTATCTACTAGATACTAGAGATATTAGATATTAGAACAAAGTTCTTTGCCACCTCAAAACTTCTTCAAACAGATTTTTAACGTATTTGCTTGCATCTTGGCTATGAAAAAAAAACTCCATCTTTCCTGATTTGCATCACCATCTTTTTGCAAATGTATGTGGCTATATTTATTTTAAAAAATGAGTCAGTTCATTTATTGACATCTTTCCCAGGACATTTTCTGGATTTACTGAAGCCAACCCATATGGTGCTCAAAAGTGACCTTGTACCAATCTCTGGAGGTGACCAGACAGGGGATGCTTCATTTCCTCTACTCCAGGAGTGTCAGGAGGCATATGGGGAGAGAGTGTGCTTTCTTCAAGAACTCGTGGTCTTTCTTTTCATCCTCAGATCACCATAGATGGGACCGTGAAAGAGATCCCAAGGGTGACACCAATATTCACTAAATAGTGAGCCCTTTCTGGTTCCTGGAAGGTCTGGTTTGTAGTGCTCTGGTGGAAAGAGTATAAGCTCTCCATAAACCACCTTTGGGAGAAATAACAAGAAAGGAGTGACTTCATGAAACCTTTTTTCCCTTTGGCATAAAAACAAGAGTTAAGAGAGTTTTTAAACTTCAAGTGCAAATGCTGCCACCTTTAAGAGCTTAGTATTTCACATTGAATCGTGAGGGCATGTAGCATATATTTTGAAAGGGAGGGCAGGTTGATGGCCATCTGTCCCCAAGAAATGCAGGCTTGGCAGCAAATTGAAACAAAGTGACACTTGCTTGGCCTGAGAGTTGTGAAACAGGCATAACTTCTGTCACATGCGGTGTTGCATAAAGAAAGACAGCACACCAAGTCGAAATCTCAGAGAAACACTCAGATGTATGAGTTGCCAAGGGCTGACTAAATTGCATGACAGCCAGAGCAGACTCTTCCAAGTAATTGATTCGTTCAGCCCAAATTGGCCCATGGAGAACTTCTAATACAGCTCAGCTTGGAGCATTAACAGCCCTCTAGT
This sequence comes from Perognathus longimembris pacificus, assembly GCF_023159225.1. Lineage (NCBI taxonomy): Eukaryota > Metazoa > Chordata > Mammalia > Rodentia > Heteromyidae > Perognathus > Perognathus longimembris. The sequence continues at coordinate 59,951,410 of NC_063166.1, forward strand.
ATAAGGAGGGACAGTGGCTTGGATATAAGCAAAGAATATGAGAAGATAAGACATTTCATATGAAGACTTTTGTTATTTCACAAGGTGATGCTATCTTCATCTCTGCTTTACATCTCTCAAATTATACTTAAATAAAACACATAGGAACCTCACTTTCTAGCTATCTTGCTGAAAGCAGCAGTTCAGGGTATCTCTCTGCTTTTGGTCAAGTATCCTCTCTGGGATTTTAATGCAGTTTGAAGGAGGTTAACTCTTGAAGATTTGGGCAACCACATCCAGGACTTTGCAGTAAGAATGGAGGATGGGCAGATTTTTTTTTTTAAAAAGAGTGAATTTCTCTGTACCCGTGTTTCTCATAGGATGAGTATGGGGTAATCGGCAGCTGGTGATTCAGTGTGTGGGGGGGTTGGTCTGTTCTAGAATAGCTCTACTGACCCAGAGGCTGCTCTACAAGGTGACCTTTTAATACCATTACACACACACACACACACACACACACACACACACAATTAATCTCACATTTAGATTTTTTTTTTTCAACCTGCTAGATCTACTCTTGCAAACAACAGCACATAATTGATTTCTAACTTTTTCAGTTACTGGCTGAACATTATTTACCCACTCAAATTCTTTCTCATACTCCTTTGACATTTCTTTTTTCTTAAGATAGTAATCTTAGGCCCTCCTAGTATTTGAGCAATTCTTTGTAAAATGAAATATTTTCAGCATTTCCTCTCTAGAGGAAATGTTTCTAGAGAGAATGCTTTTTCTCCACTTGAAACCTTATCATTTCCCAAAAAAGATACACTCAGAGGGAACTGAAGAGACTAGAAGAGGATTTGATAAGGTTGTAACGCTGGCAAAACAGATGTGATTCTAGCAGTTATGTTAGGATATTTTATCACAACCATTTTGCAACTGTGACATTCAAATTATTTGTTCAAAGTTATTTGTCACCAAACTTCATTCTGTTTTTGTTGTAATCATATATGTCATATGTGAGTGTATGAAGGCATTGTGATGGTTGAAATGTAAGTTAAGGAGTATGAAGGCACGGTGATGGTTGAAATGTAAGTTAAGTAGTAATATAATCATAATAGAATTTAAATAATTTAAATGGTCATTAATTTGCCAGCCATAGGAAGAAAAATTGATTCAGTATGTTTAATAATTACAAGCTAATTTTTACATTCTTTGTGAATTCAGTTTATTAATTTCAGTGATATGATTTGAATATGTAATACTCCCATAGACTTACATATTGAATATTTGGTAGCCAGTTGACGGTGTGGTTTTGAGAGGTCCTGGCAACATTAGGAGATGAAATCTAGCTGTGTCACTGGGGGGGCGGGGGGGTGATTCTTTGGGGTATCTCATCTTTGTCCCATTTTTTATCTTTTCTCTGCTTCCTGACTGCCATGATGTAAAACATTCTTCTCCACCATGCTCTCTCCAACATGACAGATTGAAATGGTGAGCCAAAGTAAATTATTCTTGTGTGCCATTACGTTCTGATCTGTACATAATTTTCCTGGTATGATTTAGTAGTTTGGGATAATAGAGGTGGAAAAGATTCTAGAAGAATTATTTAATGTTCATTTGCACATGGTTTTGCTCCATGCTAATAACAACTCATTAAGAACTAATGTTTTCACATAAATTTGGGTTCTTCAACTTCCAGTCCCCAGAGAATGAAGGAAATGTGCTTGGTGATGTCAGGAGCTCTGTGGAAGATTTTCTTAGAAATGTGCTGTTGGAAGTTAGAAGTCTGGTTTATTACACTGAAACATGTGTGTGTGTGTGTGTGTGTGTGTATACATATATATGAAACGTGAATATATACACCCATATTCTGAATTCATATATATTCTTATTCAGAACTCATATTTTTGTGCCTTTTTTAGTTTAGAAATTGTGCTTTGAGCTATTAATGGAGAGCATAATTTTGTACTCATTTCAGTTAATATATATTGATACATTTGCCCTTTGCTGTTAATTGAAAAACAGAGCATGTAGTAGGTAATATTTTACTGAAAATGCTATTAAGTGTTTTCAGTTGTAATAATGAAAATGGCTTTAAGGGCCTACTAATAAAATATTAAACACAATATTAAATTCAATATTAAGTATTGAAGAAACATTCTTCGAAGGAAATATGGTAAGGAGAGTACCGAACTGTCTAAACATCCAAATAATGCCAGTTTTAAGAAACTGTCAGAAAAAAACTAATCCATTAATTTACACGAATATCAACCGGATGCTAAAATCCTTTCATGAGCTATCAAATTACATGCCAGAATATATATTGAAAAATAAATGCTAAAAAAGAAGAATAGTTATGGGAAGCCTAGCCTATCATGATAGTAAATTTTAAATAATTTTAAAGGAGAATTCTAAATTTAACTATATTATATAGGTATTTAAATGGTCAACAGGAAGATAACTATCTCCAATATCAGGATAATAATTACCTATAGAGAAGCATAAAGGTTGTAAATGGGAAAGGACTTTCAAAGAATTCAGAAGGGCTTGTAATTCTTTCTCAACCTAAATAGTTGTTACCTAACATATTCATAAAACTATACATGTGCATCTTTGTGTATTTCATTATTTTCTATGTGCACTCTATATTTCACGGTGGAAGGAGTATTGTCTAGACACACACAGATCAATTCATCACTATAATGAGTTTATAGTCCGGAAATAGATTCATTTTTGTATGAAGATTTACTATGGGTAGCATTTCAATTAGTGTGGGAAGGATGAATTATCAAATAAATAGGATAATTCCCTGTAGAAAGATTACCCATGTTTCATATTAGATAGCAAACTAAGTCAGGTTAAAGAACTAAATGTAGCAAAAAAATTACTTAAAAACAGCACTGGAAACTTTAATCAGATTTATTGGAGGTTACATCCAAGAGCAAGACTCAAAACCTCAAATCAGCAAATTAAAAAAAAACAGTTTGCATTCTTTTAGTTAATGTTTTAATTAGTAGTTACACAATTAGAAATTAGACTGCACAAAGGGAGTTTTACCCTACTAATGAAAGCAGTATCCAGGAATTCTTTTATCCGTATGTCGACAGATCTCCATGCAATTCTACCCTAGCACTCAGCCAAGTTGTCTTTTCTTGTATTGTTGAAAAAATATTCCTATCTGATTAGTTTGTGCCCTTGTTTGCACATCCTCACTTTGATGATTCTCTCCTTCCTTACAGACTCTTATCCATCATCATAAATGCATAAACGAACACGTCTCAGTTCAACAGAGGAGCCACCATCATCATCAATGGCATAATCAAGTCCCATTCTAACTCTCTTAGCATCACCTTTGTTCTCCTTTCCTTTTAGTAATTTTTTATTGCCAAGGCGATGTACAGAGGAGTTACAGTTAGTGAGTATATTTCTTGTCAAACTTGTTACCTCCTCCTCGTTTATCTCCCATCTTCCTGCCTCCTAATTCCCATGAAACAGCAACACACTTTTGGGCATTTACCCAAGGGATCACAAACAAGTCCACACTAATGCTACCAGCACAATCATGTTCACTGTAGCACTATTTACTATAGCCAAAATATGGAACCAGCCTAGATGGCTCTTAGTAGATGAATGGATCAAGAAATTGTGGTATATATACACAATGGAATTCTAGGCTTTTATCAGAAAGAATGACATTGCCCCATTTGTAAGGAAATGGAAAGACTTAGGGGAAAAATCATACTAAATGAAGTGAGCCAGACCCAAAGAAACAGACTCTATGGTTTCCCTCATTGGTAATAATTAGCATATATCTACGATAGCCCTAACAAATGTTCACAATAGTTCAATAGCTATGCACATATGATCACATAAGATGATGCTAAACAAAATGAACTCCAAGTTATGGAAACAAGTCGTTTATCATTGTTGTTATTTTTAATGTACTATGTGAAATTTTCCTTTATTTATCTTCCCTATGATTTAGCCCCTGTTATCACTGTTTTTGATTTTTGTACCTTGTGTATTGTAGGTATGTTTGTCTGAATTAGGAAAGGGAATGGTGAGTCAATGGGTAAAAGGCAATAACAATGCTTATAAGACAGTATGTTGTAAACTAACAGGTCTCCTTTCTATCTAAGATTTTAAGAAGGAATATGCATGCCATTGTTCTTTATTCTTTATCATATTCTAACCAATTTAATCTTTAATTTCATCACTATAACTGTATTGATCAAGGGAATCCAACACTTCCATGCTACAAAAGCTGATTAACACTTACTTTGTCTCATTTCTTTATTTCTGGAGTGAAATATCAGACCTTCACAGGTCTTTCCCCATAGCCATACCTGAAACAGCACTAGTAGCTTTCTATTTCCTTTGATTTTTTAATTTTACTCCTGGTATGTTTTGTGCCATTAGTGTATGTAGTGAATCTACCATCATCTATTTAATTGCTGTGAAATGAAATATTCTCAAATTTTTTGACTTAAAATAACAAGTATTATTATTTTATCAACCTCATAGTTTTGATGGATTGTAAATCCAGCAACAACGTAACTAGGTATCTTTTGTTCAGGTTCTCTTAAGAAGTGTAGTCACAGGGCTGGGAATATGGCCTAGTGGCAAGAGTGCCTGCCTCATATACATGAGGCCCTGGGTTCGATTCCCCAGCACCACATATACAGAAAAGGGCCAGAAGTGGCGTTGTGGCTCAGGTGGCAGAGTGCTAGCCTTGAGCAAAAAGAAGCCAGGGACAGTGTTTAGACCCTGAGTCTAAGCCCCAGGACTGGCAAAAAAAAAAAAAAAAAAAAAAAAAAGAAGTGTAGTCACAGTTTGTCTGTGGCTGGCCCATATGAAAATTTGACTGGTACTGGGAAGAGAGTGTTTGCAGAAATGTTTACCTGGCTGTCAGTCAGCAGGCTCAATCTCCCACCTCATGAGCAGCTCCAGAGGACTGCTCGTGTGTTTTCATACAGGGAAGCTCATTTCCTCCAGAGCAAATGACCCAACAGAAAAAAGCATATAGACGATCACAATGTACTGCAGCCAGCCCTAGCTTTCACACACTATTCCTTCTTATTCTGTCTTCTGTTACCAACACAGTACCAAATCCAGTCCACACCTAGAGATAAGGAAACTGAGCTCTGCTTACTGAAAAGCGAAGGATTGAATAATTTGTGGGTATAATTACAAACCACCATATTCCCCAATAAGATACATTCTAACATTGAATGGATTGGCTCCTCACACTTCAATTTATGCTTAGAACACTAAGCACATTGATAAATGTCTGTTGAATGAAAAATGTTTAGATGTGTCTTATTCTCATCTAGCAAGAATAGTGTACCCAGGATAAGGTTATGGCCATACTTTTACTTGCTCTAAACGTTGACTATATTCAGTTCTGTGAGCTTCAGTTTCCTCATCTCTCCTGTTATACCTACTTCACATAATTGCTGCCTAAGTGATTTCATGCATAAAATACCTCAAGTATTCAATACAAAGGAAACAGTCTTATTTCAGTTTGTTTAAATTTTTTTCTTTCCTCCTTTTTTTTTGTATGTTTCAGTCTTCGGGCTTGAGTTCAGGGCCTGAGCCTTTACCCTGAGCTTTGTTTGCTCAAGGCTAGCACTGTACCACTTGAGCCATAGCTCAGCTTCCAGATTTTTAGTGGTTAATTACAGCCATGATTCTCATGCCTGTTAGAGATAAGATTCTTTCCTGCCTGGGCTGGTTTCAAACCATAATCCTTAGATCTCAGCATCCTGAGTAGCTAGGATTAGAGGCATGAGCCACCAACACTAAGCTCTATTTTCCACTGCTACAAACTGCACAATCACTATTTCTTCATTAGGTTGTATCAAAAGTTTAAGTTTGCCCTCTCATCATGAATTACATATATTCACTACTTACAGAATGAAGTAAAATAAATTTACATTATATTACAAGAATGATACATAAATAATCACCTGTTCCCCAAAGGTAATTTTTAATATTCACATGTGGAAAAATTCTAACTGGCCAGATGGGAAGGTCATTCTGTAGTATAAGAGGTACAAGTACAACTTAGCCTCAATATTCTGCCTAAAAGATATATGTTTGCTGATATTCTGTACTGGAAGGAAGATCAAAGGATTTATGTAGAGTTGCGCCATTTAATGCCATGGGAAATGACAGTGGGGTATTTCAAGGAAGTTATTTAGTGTGGAAGATGAAGCCATGGAGGCTGTGTCCATTAAATGGTACCACTAGAAAACTTCAGTTCAATCAGAAGCTGCACCAAATCAGTTATCCAGATGTGCCCCCAACATAATTAGCAGAGTGATCTTGTATTTTCCTTCTTAAAAATTCTGTGTAATTTACATTTAGAGACAGGCACAGATCTAAATTTTATAGTTGCATGAGCCTGCACAAATGTATACATATGTATAACTACATTGCAATCAAGATAGCATGTTTGCATCCCTAAAAATATCCCTCCTATCTTCTTCTAGTCATCCACTATCGCCCGACAGGCAACCGCTGATCTGACTTCTGTCATCCTTAATTAGTTTAACCTGTTCTGGAAAACAAGTACTGCTTGGCTTATTAATATGCCCTGAGATGGTTGTTGTAGGATATCATTAGTTCCTTTGTTTTATTGCTAATTGCTCTCCTAAGGTATGACTATACTGAAAATCGTCTGATGAATCTGGATTATACAGATTGAACATCCCAATTTGAAAATCTGAAATCTAAAAATGCTCTTAAATGCAGACCTTTTTGAGCAGGAACATACCATCACAAGTTGGAAATTGTATTCCTGACCTCATATGGCAAGGAGGCCTTAGCTAAAACAGGTACACTAAGAATATTGTATAACTTTACTTTCAGGCAATGTGTATAATGTATATGAAACATATATTTTGTGATTAGACTTGCATCTAACATCCAAATTTCAGTTTATCAGATTTTTTCTTCTTTCCTCTTTTCTGAACACCTTCCACCATCACTAATTCTTTCTAGATGATGACAAACAGTTGCAAGTGATACCATTTTTATGTATGAAAATATTCTAAAGTTAGCACAAAAAAGATCCAAAACCTGAAACACTAAGCATTTAAGACAAGGGAGATTAAACCTGTATCTAAATTTTATTGCTATTATTAATAAAGCCTCTATTCACAGTAGTACATATTCTGTTTCTTTTGGATGAATACTGAAAAACATAATGTCTAGATAATAAGATTAATGTACTATTGACATCTGAGATATCCATTTACTCTATACCGTAAGTAACACTTGGAGCTGATTGTGCTGTCCGTTTTAGGCACTCTATTAGGCATGAGATAGTAGCTACAATTTCTCCTATTAAAGTTATAGACATTTTCTCCAAACATAGATTTTTCCTTTTCCTTTAAGAGAAACACTAGGACTCTCTGTTCCTCCTCTCTTCCAAGCTCCTCTAGGAAGGCACATTCCCACTGACTGAGATATTTACATGAGCAGATGGGTCCCATTCCAGGCCAGGTCTCCAGCCTACTGGGTACTTTCTTAGCACTGCTGTGATCTCTGCATTTGTCAGTTTGAGTAGCTCTCTCCTTACCTCCTGTTTGCATTGTGGATTCTCTATCACTTCCTCTGGCCGGCCCTTGTTCTTTCTGATCTATTGCTTTTCCTGGTTTTCCACAGCTCTGTCCTCTACAGAGAAAGGTTCAAGAGGATTGGGTAGATGCAGATCATGAACTGGGATTCAGGGCACTGCTGCTTAGCCCTGTTCACAGTAGAGGTAACCTCAAGTCTTTTTGAATTTTTTCTTCATCTGAAGCAAAAATGGCGTATCAATAACTTTGTGCAGTTATTGAGAGAACTAAATGATAGCCACACAGGTACCTTAACATTCCAGCTCTGTCATCTATTACATCAGCCACGCTCCTAGTGTCTTCTCACACTTCACCACCCTGCACCTACTTCCCATGTGTGCTCATCTTCCTTCTTTCCTTTCTGATTTATTTATTTATTTATTCGTTCATTCATTTTTGCATAGACTTCTGGGCCACATCAAGTTAAAATGTAATTTACTTTGGGGTTTTTAAATTTTTACTTACTGATCTAGTTATAAGAGAGTGTAACCTCCACACAAATGGAAGGGGACAGTAAAATGTAACTTTGCTAGGCTCATAAGCATTATTGGTTTTATATAATAGAGTTTAGAGATTCAGTGCAAGAAAGATTCGTGTCTCTTTCCATGATAATTCCTGTTGAGTGTGGTACATTGTGATGTGAGTTATGTCACATATTACAGTGTGTGTGTGTGTGTGTGTGTGTGTGTGTGTATTTGTTTTGTTTGTTTGAAAAGCTAGCTCATCTCCTAGATGGATCCTGTTGGGAAACCTTTTATATTTCATTGAGTCACTGTTGCTCTGGTTTGATTTTGAAGGGGAAAGAACTTGCCTTTTCAGCATGTTAAATTCGCTATCATTGTGTGTCTTAGAAACTAGACCCTTTGAAAAATTCTCAGGGAGACAGTCCAGAGTCTGTCTCAGTTTTCCAGCTGAGGGGTGAGCACGAGGAGTTATTTTTCACTCCTATACTTGCTGCTGCTGATTGAGGGTTATTTCTTCATGGTTTGTGGCTTGGCATGTCTGGTTTGTCCTGTTCACAGGCTAAGCATCTCTGCCTCTCAATTTCCAGTCCTTGGGGCAGAGGATCAAATACCTCTTTGGAACATGAGGAAAGTCTCTACTACCCAATCCAGGGGATTTGAATATTCCTGGCAGCATCTACGTCTTCAGTCTCCACACATAAATTTACACTATCTGTGTTCAGCAAATCATAGAGTCCAGCATATGAGAAGCAGTGCATGGGGAATATAACCTTAGGAATTCCACTTATGTGTCCTCAAAGACAGAAAACAATGCTTCTGTTTTGGTCATATAAAAAGAGAAGCCAAGCTTTCAACCCAAGGAGATGGGAACTTTCAGAGGTGGTGAAAGGAGCTTTCTGGCAGGTGTCATTGAACTCTTTAGACAGCCACATTCATTCCACAGGAGGCAGGGATACTACCCCTTAGAGATGAATTGCAAAACTCTCTGTCTTGGACTTAACTCTGTTTTTGTTTATTTGCTCTATAGACACCTAGCTGACTATTCTATTCTTCCTATTAAGCAGTGTAATTCCTTAGACATAAGCACTGTATTTATAAACCTAATCCACTTACATCTCTTCCCAGTCACCTTAAGTTTTGAGAGTCACCATTAATCGCTTGCTCAAAGCTTCAGATGGCTCATTTTTAACCATTGCTTTGGCTTCTGTGTCATTTCCTTACTAGAGGTTATACTTAGCTTCAGTTGTGGGAGATTCTTTGTTGTTAACTTCATACCATTTCTTAGAAACATTTTCTTGATAAAATTTAGAAAATGATTGAGGAAAAAGTAGGCAGTAGTTTGGGACATTATTGATGTCTATCTTCTTTGTCTAAACACTCTACTACATATCATTTTCTATAAGCCATTTTGTTTCTCAAAGAAAACCAGAAGGCATTAGGTTGAACTTCATAAAATTTACAGTATTTGACCATTTTTGACCTATGTCAATTACATATGTACAGTTCTACCAACATAAAAGGTATAAAAACAAGAGGCAAAGTATCCATATTAGAGCTATGTGACTTTTAGACAAATCCTTTTACCACTTGGAATCTTAGCTATTTATCTGAAAAGTATGTTTGGTGCAAAAATTCAAGGTTAGCCATTAATAATAATAATAATTAATAACTTTTGAAATTTTATGCCTCTTATGAATCCTGAAAGAAATCTTATTTTCAGGATCTTTTCTTCCATGCTATCATGCTTATTCCTAGCAGCTCGCTATGTCCTTTTTCTTATCTTTGCCTTACTAGATAGCTTTATCTATCCCTTAGAATCAGCTCCAGTGTGAATTGTCTGTTTGTATGCTACCTTTCAGAATAGGGTGACCATCTCTTTTGTTTATCTCTCCTTGACCACTTGATTCCCCATTTATACCAACTTCAGACCCTTCATGGTGATGAGAATCCCTCCTTGAGCACTCTTTTTCCCGTTAGTGACTCAACCTCAATAAATATTTAGCCCTATTGTGACCTGAAGTCTGTGGATCCATTATTCTCCCACTGTCCCTCATCCCAGTCATGTCCTCATTTTCCACCTGCCTCAAGCCTTGTATCCATTAGTATAATTACTTTTTTGCATTCTCCATGCAGATAACACTCCTTCCTCTTTTATATTCAGTTGGCATCCTTGGTTGCTTTCCATCCTCCCACACCTGGTCTACATTTGCCCAACTAAACACAGATTAACACACAAACATATATATCATTGTGCTGGTTGGTTTCACTTTGCAATCATGACCACAAACCCCTATTAAGTCCTTAGAGCTGTTAAGTATCCCATCATGTTTCATGAATCCATTTACTCCGTTCTCTCATTCCTGCTCTTTGCTGCTGTTCTTATTTCATTAAGAAAATTAGAAGCTATCCAAATAGGACACCCTGCTCCCATCACACAGCAGGTTTCACATCTGCAGTCGGGTTCTCTGCCTCCACTCTTGTTTCTCAGAATGAATTACCTCTGTTCCTAGTAAGAGCAAACCTACTCTTCTGAAGTTCAGTGTCATCTTACCCTATTTTTGGGAGGACATCACTCTGCCACTGTCCTTATTTCTTCTTACCTAAATTAGAAATTCTTTTCACTTTAGACCTCTCAGGGCACCACCTTATTTTATTTTCACGTTCAGAGCGAAAGTCTTCAAAAGAATTATTTATATACTTTTGCACACATCCCACCACCTACTGATTCTATATTCTCCCATGAGTTACTAATAATTTCCTTGTCCCATATTGTGTTTTAAAGAGCTGCTTTTTCCTACAATATTTCATTTCAATACCAGAGGTCACATCTGATGAGCAATGGCTGGCTGGTGGTTTAAAAAAGTTTTAAGAGAAAAGGAAAAGCTGCCAAATATTTAGGGAAAGAAAGGTGAAGCTATCCCATTCTATCACTTTTGTTGAAGTGTTTCAATTTACTGTGTAACTTCGATATGCTTTCTAGCTCTCGGCTGAGCTAAAGATATATTAAGTCTGTCTAACCGGGCTTGAAGGATAGCTTGGAGAACATTTGTTCTCTTAAATCTCTTTAGTTTGCAATTGTCAGATTCAATTTTGAGGGGAAGAGTTCACAGCATCATTGAAAGTGGAAAAAAAGTAAGGGAGAGAGCTACAGCCAGATCTGATAAATTATGTCAAAGTCAAAGTCTTCACCCCGTAGCAGTTTAATAATGAAGTATTTTTAGTGATAGCTAAAGGGGAGAGAATGCATTCGGGACAGTTGGGTAGGAAGTCACCCTGGCAAGAGATGGAGAGGGAGTAATGCCATTTCTGCCTTTCATTTCAAGAATATGTTTTCTTCCACAGACAAATGTCACAGACAGCACTCACTGTACTGATTGGGAGCAAAGACAGCTTCCTGTCCATCTTGGAGAAGGTGTCCTGCCCCTTGTCAAGTCACTTTCTCCATATGCCTTCATTTTCATTTTTCAAAAACTATTCATTGTAATACGTTTGCTCTACTGGGCTTCGGATGAATCAAAAATTCGGGCTTAATAAGTTCTATTTCTGTATTCTTCCTGTCTTATCCCTGTAAAAGATGGTTGTTAGTGTGGTATTTTGAACATATCAGCTTTTAGGAAAGCATAGCTATTGATCTTTTAAAATCCTCTTGTAAAAACAGACTACAATGCAATAAATAGCCCATGACAACTTCTTGAATCCAAGATATCAATAAGACAGGACAGACCTCTAATGGAACAGACTTGCTTAGTCTATGTGTAACAGGAAGAAGCAGAGGTTAGCAAAAAGATCACTGCAGGAATAAGGTGGGGGGGGGGAACCAAAAACTATTTAACAGATAGTTAATGGAGCCCTACATATTTCCCTATAATGTGTATTCTTTCATTATTCACTTATTTAAAATCTATATGTATCACACTCTACCTTGATCCACACTAGGGAGGCCACATTAAAGGACATAGATACCACAGACTCTGGCTGAGAAATATAATATAATTGCAAGCATTAGATGTGCTAAAGAAGATAAAGGAGGGAAGCCATAGACTAGTAATGAGGAGGTATGTTTGAGCAGACAGATAAGGCCAGTTAATAAACCAAATGATAAGAATCACTTTGTTCCTGATTAGCTACAGTATTAAAACTATTTATCTAAATAGGTTACTCATTTTTCCTGGGGAATTCTGCCTTTGAAATATTTTCCTTCATATAATATCAAAAACTATCTCCATCCACAGACAGATAATTTTGATGACATAACTACATGTGGTCTAACAAAAAAGATAGTTATTATTTCCAAAACTGGAGGATCAGAGAAGGCTCCAACCCTAAGGCTTGTACTAGAATGGTAGAAGAAGGCTGCCAATGTTCTGGGCACCTGGGTCTCATGCAACCAATTATACCTAATGTAAGAATGAAAAGTCATTCTCTCATCTCTCAACTTCTCTCTTTTAATAGACATGAATGAAGAAAACTGCAACACATATCTTAAATAAACATATGGATTGATGTATTTCACACACTGCTCATATCAAGATCCTGATCAAGAAGCAGAATACAATTAATACCCAATGGATTTTAAATATTTCCCTTTACAATCACTACCTTATCAAAAATAGTTGAATAACTTTCTTTCTTTCTTGATTTTATTTATTTTTTGTTATTATCTTTTTTGTAGTAAATTTTGTTTTATTTTTTCTTATTTATTGTCAAAGTGATGTACAGAGAGGCTACAGTTTCATACGTTAGGCATTGGATACATTTCTTGTATTGTTTGTTACCTCCTCCCTCATTCTTCCCTCCCCCCTCCCCCTTTCCCTCTCCTCCCATGAGTTGTTCAGTTGATTTACACCAAACAGTTTTGCAAGTATTGCTTTTGTAGTCGTTTGTCTTTTTATCCTGTGTCTCTTGATTTTGATATTCCCTTTCATTTTCCTAGTTCTAATACCAGTATATACAGTTTCCGATGTACTCAGATAAGATACAGAGATAGTGCAACCACAGGAAGGGGATACAAGAAGATCATCAACAATAGAAGTTTTCACATGGCATGGTTCACATGGTTTCACATGGCATGTTGAAAGTAATTACAAACGGTATGGAGATTCCTCAGAAGGCTAAACATAGAGCTCCCCTATGACCTAGCAGCCCAACTTTTGGGCATCTATCCAAAAGACCACAAACAAGAACACACTAAAGCTACCAGCACAATCATATTCACTGTAGCACTATTTACTATAGCCAAAACATGGAACCAGCCCAGATGCCCCTCAGTAGACGAATGGATCAGGAAAATGTGGTACATATACACAATGGAATTTTATGCATCTATCAGAAAGAATGACATTGCCCCATTCGTAAAGAAATGGAAGGACTTGGAAAAAATTATACTAAGTGAAGTGAGCCAGACCCAAAGAAACATGGACTCTATGGTCTCCCTCATAGGGAATAATTAGCACAGGTTTAGGCTAGTCACAGCAGAGAATCAGAAGAGCCTAATAATTATGCCCCTATGAATGCATAAGGTAATTCTAAGTGAAATGAACTCCATGTTATGTTATTATCTTTAAATATCTGTACAAAGGAGTTGTCATTGAATAAAGTTTATGATATAATATGTCTTGATCAACATCACCCTTTTCAATATTCTCACCCATCCCTCCTTCACCCACCCTTCTCTCATTCTTGTTAATTTTGTAGGATTCTTGACGGCATTTCACCACCTCTTGTCCTCTTCTTTCAGGTACACTAATGTATTAACAGAAATACAGTAGATTTAAGGGAGATCTCAAGTAGGATAATTCCTTAGACAGGCGAAATTAAAGCTCAGCAAAATAAAACACCAGAAAGTGGGTAGTCAAATGGGGTGAAGTTGGGCCATGGAGCCAGGAGTAGACAAATTAAATTTTATTTATTTATTTTTCATTATCCTTAAGTAGCTGTACAAAGGGATTTCAAGTTACCATGTCAGTCTGTGAGTACAATGAATCTTGATCAATGTCACCCCTTTTATCATTCTCCCCCACTTCTTCAATTACCTCAAGCAATCTAGTTCACACATATACCTTGAACAGTACAAATGCATTTTGCAACCCTTCTCTCTCCATTTGTCTATTCTTCTCATCATCTAACTTCATTTCTAACATGAAAGATTAGCTTACCCTGTTTTGAACATCACTGGAATCACAACTAGCCTGTGTTGGCTACTTTTACTCACTATTTTTTGTGAGCTCAAATGTCATTTTTGTATGTAGCTAGAAATTATTTTCATTGCTATAGACTATTCCATTGCCCATTCTATGGTGGATGAACATTTGCTTAGTAGCCACTTTGGACTATGATTAGTGTTTAGTGAGCATTCTGGTGCCTGTCATGAACTGATCATATATATGTGTCTCTTTTATGTGCACCATTTTCAGAAAGGAGCCTTTATTGAAATCTTATATCCAGTTTCTTCTCGAGTCTTATTGGAGATGCTCACATGTCCATATCCTGTTCTCATCAGAACCTGACAGGGCAGTGATAGGAAGAATTCAACAACCAGAAATCTTGCAGGAAGGTTGGATATGGTGGGACAGTGAGAAGGGAAGGAGGGAAGGGAAAAGGACCCTTTATACCATTTTCCAGTTTCCTTTGTGTAAATATTCCCACCGTGGCCATTTTTAAGCTGTGTATGTTACATCAACCAGCTTGCAAAAAAAATAAAAATAAAACCCACTGGTCTTGTGAACTGGTATAAGCCAGTTCTGGCATACCAATAGCTGAAAATAGCTAACCTTTTTAGCTTTTATAGTTGGAGTTCAGCACTTCCAGGGTAAAGCAGGTGTCAGGGAAATAGTAAGAAAGGCTGATGAGTGGGTAGCTAGACGTTGAGTTACAATCAAGGAAAAATGAATAAACTACTAGCTTAGCCCAAAATGTTCTCATAAAATTCAGAATATTGATGAAAATTAAAGTTGCCCTTTAAAGACTATTATTTGGGACAGGTTAGACGTGCACTGTGATAATAAGCCTCTAATTATAGCGGCACACACAGAGCAGTTTATTTAACTTATGCAAAGTCCTCAGAGGGTCAAGCCACTCTCTAGCACAGCTGTTGATGCAATGATTTAGCAATCCAGGCAGTGTCCATGCTATGGCTCATAATTTTAATTCTTAGTCTTCACAATCATTGCTGAGGCAAAGGAGAGAGAAGAGGACCTTACATGGGCTGCAAGAGATTTAGCACAGAAGCAAATTGTCAATTCCTCTCAGATGCCATTGACTAGAATGGCTTCCCTGGTCCCTCCAGCTGCAAAGATGACAGGCAAAGACAGAGAATATACATGGGCATTTGATGCATTTAAATGTCTCTGCCACAGAGACCACTGATTCAGAGCAGTATGTTATCGTTGATAAGTTCATCATAATTCATTTAACTGCCTTTTCATCCTTTCACTTATCATTTGTTCTAGAAAAGTAATTGGCAGATGTACTAGAGAGTTATCTACTAGTAATGTCTTATCTCACAAAGTAGAAGGAAGTATTAAGCAATAACAAGAACAATCCTAATAAATAATATTTTCTAGGTATGAGTTAACAGATGTTTCTACTGGATTCTCTCTCTCTCCCTCACTCTGTCTCCCTCTCAGATAGGCATACTGCTTACTTTCCATTCACCTTGAGACTAGACAAGAGTCATCAATAAATGATAAAAGCACTAGAGTAAAAGATGTTGAGCAAGAGAATGCTCACATGTTTAAAGTATCACCCACAGATTATTTACTGCTTACAAAGGTGGAAATGAACATCATTAAAATGGTAAGATCTGGTTCCAATTGATTAACTTTAATGTTAGTAATAATGGCACAAACTGAATCTATGTGTACTGAGAAAGGGACATGACATTATCTATGCAGTACTTCTGCCAGTGTTGAATCTGGATATAACATGAGAAAATGAAGAAAATACCAATTAGGGCCATCCCATCTGGACAAATTTGAGTTGTGCTCTTACAATATCAATGCCATGACAACATAGTGTCCAAGATGAAATAAAGACAGGCACCATGATGAATAAATGCTGTGTGTGATTCTTGATCCAGTCCTGCAAGAATGAAGCTGTAAAGCACATTATTGGGATAAGGTAGAGATTTCTATTGCAGGGCATTTGTTTGATGGTAATTTTATATCAATGCTAAAAGGAGAAATATTCTGAAAGTTTATTAATGAAGTATCATATCTAGAGATATTTGTAAGTAATTCAGTAAAAGGTACATGCATTTATTTATCTGTGCACTTGGCTAGATATATCCGTGAAAAGCAATGGCATCCAGAAAAGTCAAGCTTAAGATAATCCCCCACTTTATAACTTCTTCCAAATCATGGGGGAGTAGAAGGCAGAATTGCTGTCTAATTCTGAGTGTCACTAGTGATACTGTATCTGATTATGCTGTAAAAACAACTATTTAGCCTTATCTTCAGTGTCAAATGAGTGAACTGTCTTCTTAAAAAAAGCTCTCTAATTCTGTGGAAAGGGTTTCAATGTTGGATGAGTTGACACAAATGATGAACTTTGAAAAGAGGCAGCATTCAGATGAATATGCACTTCCCCCAAACAGTCTGATATTTGAAATTCTCTGAGCATTTCTGTAATCTTTTATGGCCAATCTACCTAAAGTAGATTGGTAAATTTGTACAAGCATCTCTTGCACTTACCACATTTTTTTAAGTTTATATCTTAATGGGAGAACAACAGATCTGTGCATTTTGCTCAAAATTGAAAAGCAAGACTAGTTTTGGTTTTGGTTTCTAGATTAGATTGTTGATAAAACTGATGATTTCATTCTCAGTGCTGGAACTCCTAGTGAGTACCATAAAATAACAAATGATATATACATAGATGGATAGATAGATTGTAAAGGTGATATACAGAGGGAGATAGATAGATAGATTGTAAAGGTGATATACATAGGGGTTACACTTACGTGAATCAGGGAATGAGTATGTTTCCTTTTTTTTTTTTTTTTGTCAGTCCTGGGGCTTGATCTCAGGGCCTGAGCACTGTCCCTGGCTTCTTTTTGCTCAAGGCTAGCACTCTACCACTTGAGCCACAAAGGCTACTTCTGGCTTTTTCTATATATGTGGTGCTGAGGAATTGAACCCAAGGCTTCATGTGTGCAAGGCAAGCACTCTACCACTCGGTCATTTTCCAAGCCCAGTATGTTTCCTTTTGAACAGTGAAAATGATCAAATTTTAATATGCTTTTATTATGTTGTCATGACTCTAAAAGTTTTGAATGAGCATCTTCAGCTTTCTCTCGCTCTCATTCCACTTTTTGATGCCCAGTGAAGTCTTATGTAGCTGGGGCAACCTAGGTGCCATAACTCCTCAAGAGAACAGGATCAGAAGAGCATCTACATTATCTGGTTTACTTATAAATATATAACCAGCTTTCATGAGAAGTCCTGAGAGAAATGAAGCCATAGTTTATTAACCTTGAACATACGTTGAACTCAGATAAATATACATTTGCTCTACACCATTGAAAACTTGAAACTAAATGAGGTCAGAAGGTGCCTACCAGTAAGGTGACAGCTTATTCCAGGGTGTGTCTTCTATTTATCTAAATAGCTTTATTTGACTAAATGGTCATAGGTAATGAATAGAAAGTGAAGAGTTTGGTATATGTTATCTTCTGAATACAACATTTGATACAGAACTTAAAATAGTTTCTTGGTAGTTTCTACATTTTTCTCCTAAGGACCAACATTCATGTTTCAGTAACAACAACTCCATCTGAGATTCTGATAGAAACAGTAATGTCAGATTTTCACATACTGACTCAGAATCTTGGTGGTTGACCTGAAGAATCTGTCCTTATAACTATGACTAATTCCGAGAAGTGGAACAGCCTTACATGTCTAGTAGATGCAAGGAAGCTATCGGACATTTAGCTGAACAATCTCCAGAAACAATCATGATTATCTGTTGGCGCTGCCAAATAAAAAGTTGTTTGGAAAGCAGTGTGGACATTTCTCAAAAGGCTAAAAACCCAGAGCTCCCCTATGATCCAGCAGTCCCACTTTTGGGCATTTACCCAAAAGATTAGAAGCAGAACCACACTAAAGCCACCAGCACAACTATGTTCATCACAGCACAATTTGCCATTGCTAAAATATGGAACCAACCCAGATACCCCTCAGTAGATGAGTGGATCAAAAAAATGTGATACATATACACAATACAATTCTATGCCTCTATTAGAAAGAATGGCATTGTCCCATTGGTAAGGAAATGGAAGGACTTGGAAAACATTATACTAAGTGAAGTGAGCCAGACCCAAAGAAATGTAGACTCTATGGTTTCCCTCATTAGTAATAATTAGTACATGTCTAGGATAGTCCTAGCAGAAGATCACAATAGCTTAATAGCTATGTACATATGAACACATAAGATGATGCTAAGCAAAATGAACTCCAAGTTATGGAAATAAATTGTTTACCATTGTCATTATTTTCAATGTACCAGGTGAAATTATGTCGTTTTCTTTTGTCTCTCTTCCCCAGGGTTTGACCCCTGATGTCACTGTTACTGATTTTGTTACCCTGGGTATTGTATATATGTTTATTGGAACTCGAGAAGGGAAGGGGAGCATCAAAATGGAGAGACAAAGGGTAAAAGGTGAACCAATGCAACAGCAATACTTAGAAAACTATATGTGCCATAATCCAACTGTACAACTCATGGGGGAGAGTGGGGAGGAGGGAAGTAGGGAGAAAAATGAGGGAGGAGGTAACAAATTTGATAAGAAATATACTCACTGCCTTACACATGAAACTATAACCTCTCTGTATATAACTTTGATGATAAATTTTTTAAAATGTTGTTTGCCAAAATTGTAAATGAAAGAAATTTTTTTTTTTTTTTTTTTTTTTTGGCCAGTCCTGGGCCTTGGACTCAGGGCCTGAGCACTGTCCCTGGCTTCTTCCCGCTCAAGGCTAGCACTCTGCCACTTGAGCCACAGCGCAGCTTCTGGCCGTTTTCTGTATATGTGGTGCTGGGGAATCGAACCTAGGGCCTCGTGTATCTGAGGCAGGCACTCTTGCCACTAGGCTATATCCCCAGCCCAAGAAAATTTATTTTTAAGACTTGATAAGAAATAGGTTCTAGTGCCATTATCAGATCTTTATCAGTGAAAAGTGGTAATAAAATTAAAATGTTAGAGCTAGGTTCTGTAGCATCTTTTATAGCTTTTGCATCCATTTTTCTCTGATTTGTCCCTGTTATTTCATAAGACATAGTAACAAGCCAAATATTTCTCAGACTGTCTGTTTCCAAACTGGATATTTGCTTGTTTTTTCATTGAGGATTCATAGAAGCCACAGAAGATGATTTGTATGTAACTCCTCAAGGGATTGTATTATGGCTAAAGTAATGAAGGGTATATTTCCTTTCTGAAAGTAAACCTAGAACTATTGATTCTTGATCCATGAACTTGAGAATATTTTCTGTGCTGGTGAAAGCTTTGTCTCCTTTGTTTGTCTTAGACATGAACTCAGTCAGAAGGCCTAGAATACAATTGATAGTGAAAGTAGCCTATGGACCACATAGAAGCATTTCTTATCCTTAATTGGACAGGGGTTTCTTCCTACATGGAGTTTATTTTGTCTTGATGAAAGGCAATTTTTATTTTAGTTCTCCTGAATTTAATGATGTACTGGAAAATTTTAGCAGCCTTTTCTTTTTGGGATGGGGAAGTCTTAAATTTTAGCAATAATTAAATTTTCACATGTGAACATCATAGTCCATTTCAAGTTGCCAAGTGATAATCACAGTAGCTGAGACATGAGGTGTACAGTCAGCTGTCACTCTCTGGTGCCAGCTGGCTGCAGCCTATCACTCATGTGATTGGGAAGATGAGAACAGAACTTGCCCTTTGTCCATTGTGGGCTTTGATGGAGGAATCACTGTGAAGCAAAGCGTGGTATGTGGGGATTAAGGCAGTTCTACAGTATCTGGTAGACTAAAAAATATTCATGTTTGACCTTCTTTACTTCTGTGTTAATGTACTGGCCATCTGTGCTTTAAAATTTTGGCTTCTGTGTTTCTTTTAGTAATAGGATGCTTCTCTTCATAGTATGATAAGACTGGAAAGGACATCCATAGCTCAGATATCTAGATAAATGACTTAGCATCATCCTTATTTTCAACTAAGCCTACCCCAAGACTGGAAGGCATTCATGCACATAGTCCTTTATCGCCATAGAAAACTATTACATACCTTTGCGCTTCTGGGAAAATGTAACAGAGCCTGCAATCTAAAAAACCAAAAAGCTATTATTAGGTAGCAACATAAACTTCTGGAGCAAACTTCTCTTTCAAAGAATCTGATTCCTTTATAGACTGAGAGGAACAAACTTTCATATTTACCTCCATCTTCTGAATCAACATTTGATTGTTTTTGTCACCATGGAGCTTGGACTCCAAAACACCATCATGATGGATTACACACTACTCAATAATAAAGAGTAGGTGGCATTTTAATCTGGGGAACTGATTCTATTATTACCACCAGAGTGTTTGGAGAGAAGACAAAAGGAATTCAAGTAAAATTATAAAAATAGATCAGCATGAAGGAAAACAGTAAAAGTGTGGGCTCACATCCTCTGGGAAAAAGGAGAAAATGAATTGAAAATGATTAACTTCTGGCCTGAGGTTTTGAATCCATGTTGAAGTACGATAAAACCTTAAATCCCAGAATCTCTAAACTCTGGTATTCATTTAAGAAAAAAACAACAAAGAAAAAGCAGAAGACTAATGAAAGAAAAGAACAACTACATTAAAAATAATCTAAAAGATTGGGTTGTTTGCAATCCAAGAAAATACCTAAGTTGGGGACACTTTGTATTTGATTACATTTATATTTTATACTTTCTTTGTACAGATACATGCTTTATTTTCATATATCTTGGATAACAGTAAGTTTGCAGATCCTAAAGCTTTGTTTTAAGAAGCTATTTGATTTGTAACAAAGCAAAATAAAACTTCTTGACAGGTTAAAAGTGTGGGTAGTCGGTTGTATATATAATATATATATATATATATATATTTATACACACAGAGTCTTATTTGGGGTTTTCTTGGAAGCAGACATTAACAACGAGTTTTAAGGTAAATCTCTTTTCCTGAGGAAGCAATCCCAAGAAATACTCAAGAGAAGTGAGCTAGGGTTGGAGAAGAATTCAATGAAGACTGTTTTCAAATGAATTATCATTATTAGACACTAGTACTCAATTCTACTGGAGAACTCTACTATACATAGAATGTGTCCGTGGATAATCCCAAGTCAAGGGCTGGAAAGCCAGCTCATTCACACAGCTCTCCATTCACCACTGGCTAAAGACTTGCTTCCAGGGTCACTACCTATTTAACATTACTGATGTCCTACAAACAAGGCAAAGGTAACCTAGCGCTGGTGGCTCATACCTAGCTAATCAGGAGGCTGAGATCTGAGGCTCACAGTTCAAAGCCAGCCCAGGGAAGGAAAGTCCATGAAACACTTCCAATTAATTACAGAAAAAGCCAGAAGTGGTGCTGGAGCTCAAATAGTAGAGTGCTAGCCTTGAGCAAAAGGAGCTTGGGGACAGTGCCAAGACCAAGAGTTCAAGGCCAAGTCCAGAAAAATAAGAAGGGTGGGGGGTGGGACGTAGCCAGACCAACTTTCTATTCCCTAGGCAAAAAGTTTCACCTGTCCATGGTAGAAAGCCTTCACTATGTAGAAGCAGTATATTTCCTGGTTCAGGGATGTCTAGATACTGTGTGTTATTTTAAAGTTTCTGGAGACAAAGTAGGAAGCAAAACTAGTTTTAATAATGCAATTTGAACTCGACATTCAAAACACTATCATTTCAATATGTAGACATTGTCAAATTATTAATGCTGTTTGGCCTTTTTGCTCCAAACCTGAACGTCTTTGTGTACTTTGCCACACGTCTCACATGTTGATTAAATTACCTACTTTTCAAGAGCTGAGTACCAGCACAGGATGCTGGCTGGGGGCTGCTGTAGGGGGCAGTGTAGCATAGGGAATGCCTCTGCGTTAGGCTTTTCTAGAAGTCAGTTGCACCCAACTTATCAAGGATCCAAATCCATACGTGAAGAGTCAAGTTTTGGGGCAACAAATGCTTTACTTTTATAGCAAAAGTTTGTTCTTTGAATGTTTTTAGCTATAAAATTGTTATCTTACTTCAGAGAAAGATTTTCATTATTGATATGTGCAAAGCTAACTAACATGTCCAATGTTTGTACAATTCATTCCTGCTATCTTTGATAAAATACGAGTCTGGAGTTTCAGTAGTATAAATTATGTCCATAGTTGTCCCCCTCCTTTTTTTCTCTCTACATACACTAAATTGTTGTGGAATGTGCTTTCTGGGGCCGACACAGTCATAGGTCCTGTGGCTACTCTGAAGAGGCAAGGTCTATCTTCATGGAGCTGATATTTTAGTGACAAGTATAATTTTGGTAGATATGACAGACAGTTAAAACTAACATATTTTCTTATTTTGCAGTGCATTATTACTAATCTGCAACTCACTTTTAATAAAATAACATACATCAAGATAAGTAAGTTTGATAATGGTAATTGTATTTGGAAAAGGATGTCTCAGTTTACAGAACTAATCATCTCAGGGTTCCCTTAATTAGGGAACATCTTGATTTAGATTCTTTCTTTGAACTAATTTACACATGACTTTTCAGAAGCTTCCCTAAACTGTAAAATGAGTTGCACCTAGTCTGGTTAGCAGGGTTGTATATACTGCCAATGTTGCATGCCTGAGTGTCCAATTTATAGGTAATTTCAACCTCTTCACTGTGGGCTGTCATTTGCATGGCTTTGTGCCATTTTGGGGGTGAAAATATTGTAGACCTTTGAAAAGTGGCTGCCAGCAGGGCAAGGCAAAGACCACATTTCCGTATCTCCACTTTAGCCTTATGAAGTATTTATTTAAGTTGCTAATGTGAACCAAGCTGTGATATCTCTATTAATTAAGACTGTTTTATTCATTGGGCAAAATGTGAACACAGTTAATAATTTAAAGACGTCATGTTTTCATGACTTGGGAGGCTTGAGACATTAAAAAAATAAAAGATAACATAATGACACTTTGCAAAGACTGCAGCTGATTGTATATGCAAAACAGTACTTGGAGTTATGTTTTAGGACAGGATCATTCTTCCAGTAGGATTTAACTGGTTGAGTGCTTTGTTACATAACATTGTCTTTAATGAGTGTGGATATTTCGTTCAGTTGTTGAAACCATGCAACTGTATCTGTAATTGAAAAGATTACATTTACTCTGCAAAGATCTTTGTTAACACATCAGATTGGGTAAGCTGATGCAGTGCTTAAGATCATGTTTGTTTTCACAGATTTAATATTCTAATATGCATTATTGCTTCTGGAGAAATTTTATGCCATTTCCCAATAGACAAAAGTGCCTGAGTTCCTTTCTCTATATCTCGTTTCCTAATTTTGGATGGGTGCTAACAAAATAGAAACTGCCACTGCCGATCTTATTCAAAAAGAAACTTATAGATGAGTGTTAGTGGCTCTCACCTATAATCCTAACCATTCTGGAAACTAAGATCTGAGAATCACAATTGGGAACCAACCCAGGCAGACAAATCCTCAAGATGTTATGTCCAATTACCTAGCCAAATACTGGAATTGGTGGCCTGGTTCAAATAGGAGAGTGCCAGCTGTGAGCATAACAGCTGAGTGAGAGTGATAGGTCCTGAGTTCAAGCCCCAATACTGGTGTATGTGCGCACACACACACACACACACACACACACATTATTCCAAAGATGTGGATCTAAAAGAACTGATGAAGGTCTTTAGTATCTGGGTTTGAAAACAGGAGCCAAAGGTCATCCAGGGATATCTTATGTTGAGAACCATAGAAATATAGAAATAGGGATTCTTTTTTTTTTCTTCTTCTTTTTTTTTTGCCAGTCCTGGGCCTTGGACTCAGGGCCTGAGCACTGTCCTTTGGCTTCTTTTTGCTCAAGGCTAGCACTCTGCCACTTGAGCCACAGCACCACTTCTGGCCATTTTCTGTATATGTGGTGCTGGGGAATTGAACCCAGGGCCTCATGTATACGAGGCAAGCACTCTTGCCACTAGGCCATAGCCCCAGCCTCAAATAGGGATTCTTGTGCAAATGACTTATTAGGGAATATTCTCTATGGAAAGCTGAAAGATGTGAAAGAGACAGAAATGGCAGGAAAAGAATTCAAACAGATTATAGTTTGAGTCTCATGCCTATAATTCTAACTATTCATGAGGCTAAGATTTGAAGATCACAGTTGGAACCAGCTTGGGCCAGAAAGTCCATAAGACTCTTATCTACAATCAACCACCAAAACCTGGAGGTAAAGCTGTGGCACAAGTGGTAGAGCCCCAGCCATGAGTAAAAAGCTCAGGGACAGCACCCAGGTCCTGAATTCAAGCCCCACTAGCTGCACTCTGTGTGTGTGTGTGTGTGTGTGTGTGTGTGTGTGTGTGTGTGTGTGTGTGTGTGTGTGTGAAATGAAGCCAGTCTCCACTGCTTCTTTGGTGGGGCTCTCTCTGAAGCCTAAATAACATCAGAGAATTATTCCACTGGGAAGGAAAGGGTCGCCCTTCTCTGTACTTTTGTTTTAGTCAGTCGTTGGGCTTGATTTGGCCCTGGATAGAGCGTAATGTGCTAAGCAGTAGTGTACTCTATGAGTGGGTTGGAGTTTTTGCCAATTTCCGTGGTGTAAAGACTCCCACTATGGCCTTTCACTCTACCTTTGTAAACATCTTGGATGTGAGAAGAGATGCATACAGTGAGCTCTTATGAGGAAGCCTAAACTGGATCCAGCAAACCACTGTTCTTATGTATGCACTGGGGAGAAGACTGTTGATCAGGGAAGTTCTTTGGGAAAAAATGGGTAACTCTGGTATTAGTAGTCAACATTAGCAGCAGCTGGAGCTAGATGAACTGTGCTGCTGCTGCTGCTGCTGCTGCTGCTGCTGCAGCTCTCAGACACACCTTCAAGAGCCTGACTTGATCTCAGGGAGCAGGGTGAGTTTTACCACACAAAGCAAGAGTGAGGAGATCAGCACCTCCTGTGGCTGCTCCTCTTTGAGTACCCTTTGACTGGGTTCATCACTCAATCAAAATCAAAGTTTTGAAAGACATTAAAAGAGGATCCTGCTCTAAGATACATGCCTACTCTCTGGATGTAACATGATCATTGAAGAAAGATTTGGTCTGTCGGCTTCAATTGCAGAAGCCACCCACACCACACAAAATGAAGAGTAAATAGTGATTCCCCAAACAGGAAACTGAAGAATTCTTAATGTTATTGTCAACAGCAAATATTTATTATCTATGGAAGAGATTGACAGAATTGTAATCAAAAGAATGCACATTTACTGATTTTTTTTTACCTAAATGTCAGTAATTTTGATTACTAGCAACTGCTTCTGGTACCCTGAACACTTTCAAAAATTGTTGATTGCAGCCCCACAAACCTTGCTCTCAAACTTCCTTGTTGATGACAGAAAGCTGCTGATATCAAAGAAACTAACAGTGCCAGACACTGACTTTCCCAATGCACTTTGCACATAGAACTTAGGCCCATACACAATTCTGATGATGGGTATGAGAAGTCTTTCCTTTTCTCTCTCTCTCTCTCTCTCTCTCTCTCTCTCTCTCTCTCTCTCTCTCTCTCTCTTCTTTTTTTTTTTTTTTTTTGCCTGTCCTGGGGCTTGAACTTGGGGCCTGAGCAGTGTCCCTGAGCTTCTTTTGCTCAAGGCTAACACTCTACCACTTGAGCCACAGCACCACTTCTGGCTTTTTCTGTTTATGTGGTACTGAGGAATCGAACCCAAGGCTTCATGCATGCTAGGCAAGCACTCTACCACTAAGCCACATTCCTAGCCCTCAGTGAGAAATCTTTTGGGATATAATTGTTCTGGAAAGTCTTTGCCTTATGAAAATTATAGGGGGAAGGGAAAGGAGGGAGAAGAGAAAGGGAAATATAAATATGTTTTTGTTATGCACTTAAATCAGTATAGGAATTAAGCAGAGGTTTATTTTATTTTGTTTATGTGGTACCAAGGAATTGAATCCAGGGCCTCATGCATGCTAGGCAAGCACTCTACCACTAAGCCACATTCCCAGCTAAATGGGGGTTTAGATTTATGTTAAATTGAGACTTTGAGATTTACATTTGGAGTCGTCTGTGTTTTCCTTCGTGGCATTAGATTATATCAGATGTAAATTACTGATGGGTGTAAAAGGTAAAAGACTATAAGCATACCTGTTTTCTTGGCATGATGTTAGGTAGTAAAGTAGGGAAATGCAAGGTTCTTTCCTTGAAGATTATATAACATCAGCATCGGGATGTTCATCCATACTACATTCCTTTTGTAGAAGAGTAAGGTATGGTGCAAAGGATTAAAGGGACTTGCTAAGAGAACATCATGGTACAAATGTTTGCCTCTCAGATTTCCTCCAGGTTATTTCGCTGCAGTAGTTAGTCTACATGCATCCATCCATTTGGGACCATTTTTTAAAAAGATCATATTGACAAAATGTGAAAAATGTGATATGCTCTATAATTTAGAATTTCCCTTTACAGACACTCTGTTTTATGATATGATAGAATTGAGAATAGGAGAGAAAGAGAAGCACAGAAAGAAAGTCCTTGATAAAATACAAACTGAATAACTATGATAATTAGTCCCTACAATTTTTAAAATTCTTGTATGAAATTCAATAATGTATAAACTACCCCATCCTTACTTGGCATTATTAGTTAATGTGAAACATAAAAGGAGGTTTTTTTTTTATCATAATCACATGGCCTATTAAAGACCTTAATACAGATGTGCATTCAAATGATACATTGCACCATATGCTCAATCAGTGCCTTTTCTATTATTATAATAACTATTACCTTTCCTAAAGCTATCCATGAGATAAGACAATAAGTGCAAACTTTCTTGAGTAGTGTATTACAGGTTTATAAATTATATAGTATAAGACTATTTTGATTATTTGTTTTTCCATTGCATAATTATAGCTCCACATTATACAACCTCAAGATTTACTGGTTGAAAATAATTTAAAAATATTTAACTCATTGGGGTACAGATTACCTGGGGAGTTATAGGGACCAAATCTGAGCTTCGCTGTTGCTTTTCTCTGAGCTACTTATGTATTGTACAGTGGTCAGAGGGCCTTAGTATTTTCTGGTTGAGGATGCCCTCTGCTGGGATGGTTCAGCTGACCTGATACCCTTCCCATGTGGTTTCACCTCATAGTTCAAAAGGTTAATCAGAGTTCATTTTCATGGTGGTGACAGTATTCCAAGAGTGAGAAAGAGAGAGTTGAAAGTATAAAGCTCTATGGAACTGAGCCTGGCAACTGGTGTAATATTGCTTCTACAAAAGCCCGTAACATATCAAGCCCAGCCTCAGGGGTTAAAGTGCCTAGCTTACTTTATGAGATGCACAGTTGGATTGCAATGGTTCTGAAATCTGGGTGAGATATAGGGGACTATGGACATTTGGGGGATCTACTGTATACTAATTCCCTATATTAAATCAGTAATTTGTATCTGTTCTATCATTAGATTTTTTTTCTCAAACCGTCAAACTCCCTCTGAGCAGTACTAATCCAAACCACCATTTTCTCTAACCTGATTGATCTCTATAACTTCTTAATTTATCTTCCTGTTTCCACCCTTGCCCATTTCTAGTCCATTCTGCCAGTTATCTTTCATCATGAGCTTTGTGTGTACTTCTTTTGGAATACCATTCAGAGGCTTAATTTACATGTTTATTGCCTATTTTTTCTGCAGATGTATGTTTCATAAGTCAAATACAGTGTCTGTTATACACCACTACCCAAAGCATTCACTTAATATGTGTCTATGTCTTACACAGCAGATTCTCTAATTATAATTTTACTAAAAAGAAAGCACAGGAATCCTTGGCAACCTTTCTGTATAAAATGTGTTTCTTATCTCCACATTTTCATGGCAACATACCTATTCTATATCATAAGTCCTGATCATGGAAAGTGTTCTTTTGTTGTGGAAATCCAATTGGAATTGTCATAATTAAGACTGAATGCATATGATGCTGTGTGCTTTGTATAAAATGATGATACTTATAAAAGAGATTCATTGTTTAATTGACATAATGAAAATTAGCCCATCAGAAAGAGGTCAACGTTCACTATTCAGAACCTTATATTTTGTCATTGGAGTAGGGAGCTCACTAAAATTAAATTTTATTCATGCTTCATAGAGAAGTGAAATTTTCCATCATGGGTATCAGGTGCTATTCATTTCTTTTTATCAACTGTTAATCGGAAGAGATGAGCAGAGTGGAGTAAGTTAATGAAGAAACCAGCCATTACACAGGCAGTTGTATTGTGGGAAGCTCTGTGATTGTTAATTAGGTGATGGCCTTGGGAAATACACTGTGAATGAGAAATAAAGGAGGAAGCTGAATATTTCAAGCAGATTCCTAGGTGAATAACATCTAAATATGTTTTTGCTGAAATGTTGTGAGTTGTAAGAACTACATTTTGAAGAGACATCTGGTGTTTGGGACCTTTAAACTTACAGATCCTACATACATTAGCAAAGATTTGTATCTATATGTTGGTAAATATTCATCTCATTTCTTAGCATGAATAGTTTGTAAACACACTGCAATGTGCATTTGTAATTTTAGGGGGCTGCCACAAATCTGAAATCTTTTAGAGCTAGCAGAATTTGTGCTTTTAGATCCTGTAGAAACAAAAAAAATCACTCATTCCATTTCTCAGCTTCTTTTGCAGCAACATAGGTGAGGCATGTGGGCTGGAAGCAAACATTCTGAAATCCTGCCCTACACTATGATATCTAGAAGCAGGGTAGGAGAAAACAAAACAGTCTTATTGTTACAAGTGTGGTCACTGGAGTCTCAGAGGATGAGTTGGGATGATGGTGGCTGCTATCTGTGGTGGTCTGGGACAAGTGTTATATTCTCACAGGGCAGGTTGAGGGGAGATTCTCATCTCTGACCATTTGCTCCTTTACCCCTCCCTTGCTTGTTTTCACTTCTCTAGGCCCCCTAGCAACACAGTGAGGTGCCTCTTATCCTCCTATTTTTTTTTTTAATCTTCACCAAGACAAGGTCATTCTCATTACTTATGCATAAGAACCATGACTAAGTCACTCAAACAAAAAGCATCAACCAGTTCACAAACACTTGCCACGGGATGAGTGGTTTTATTTCTTAAAATGAACAGCATCTCCTCTGGTTATGTTCTCCAGTGCCTTGCAATGTTACAGAAGTTGTCAATGAGGATTTGAAAGTTCTGTGGCATTGGTTTCCCAATACTTGTTTTATACAAAAGAAAAAAATCACAGCTACAGTTTTAAAATTAGAACCTTTTCACTTAATGTTATGCTTCATTCTGTTTAAAAATATGTCACTTTTGTCTTAAAACAGAATTTCATTAAAGAGAATGTCTAACAGTATTTCTTTTGAATCTGATCATGTTTTAAGATGTTAGTGTGGCAAACTTTGGCTGCCACCACCACTAACAAAGTAATTTCCCTCTGATAGAGAGGTTGACCAGTTAAATGATAAAAGGGTGATATGTTTGATAGCTAATGATCTATGTGGCTCAGTCCTATTTATGGAAACTATTTTTATTGGTAATATAAAATAATTGACAAAAACAGGAACTGTAATGCCAGTAGTGGATAGTGCCTGGGTAATTTACTTTTATGAGATGGAACTTTGAAGAGTCTAAAGCAGAGGTACAAAAATATAGTCCACACACCTGTGATATGTGCACTTCTTTTGTCATAAGGAAATATGAAATCTGTGCAGAATAGGAACGACTCAGCACACACTAGTGCAACTTATGTTTTCTCTTACATAAGACTTTTTGATGAAGGAATTTGTCACATATTATAGTAAATAATATGGGTATTGGCTCCATGAGTACCAATAATTCCATGGATAATCAATCTTGTACAAAGCTGAAAATAACAGGTGATCACAACTACCAATGGGACAACAAAATATGACCCTATATCAACTTTCATTCCATACAAACACTTAAATTAGTTCATATCAGAACCTTTTGCTATAGATGAACACTGGACATGTATTATGTACAAAGCATTCTTCCGAACTTGGATTTGAGATAATCAGGAACTGTCAAACTCATGATTAGGAAAAGACATTAAAAACAATTATATTCAAGTGTCAGATGGTATATTTTTGGAAATTAATTTCTTTTTATTATCTTGAAGTAGTTGTCCAAAGGAGTTTCCATTTAACAAGGCAGCTTATGAATACAATACATCTTGATCAATGTCTTTCAACATTCTCACCTACCCATCCCCTCACTCTTCTTAATTACATAGGATATGTATTGGATTCTTGACTACATTCCCCTTCTCTTCTCCTCTCCATTTCTCCACCCCTCTTCCCTTCACCCTACCCCATCCATTTCGAGTACCTCTCATATGCCTCTGTGGTTATTTGCATTCAATTCAATTAACACATATAAAGTTAAAAATTAAGTTCCTCAGTCATATTGAGTACATTTAAGAGCACTTTCCTTGGCAGCTAAAATAGTTCCATTGGGAGAGCATTAAACTGAAGAGCACTGATATGGTATTCAGACGTTGGCTCACACCTATAACCCTAGCTACTCAGGAGGCTGAGACCTAAGGATTGTGATTTGAAACCAGCCAGGCAGGAAAGTTCATGAGACTCTATCTCCAAACAACTACCAAAATATGTGGGGAGAGAGGTATGGCTCAAGTGCTAAATAGCTAGCCTTGAAGTATGGGGTAAGAAATGTTATGGAGTTCAAGGGAGGGGATTCCCTGTCCCTTCAAGAGTCCACCACTTAGAGACAGTCTCAAGCAAAAAGATGGATTTATTGGGGAAGCATAAAGTGAACTGACCAGCCAGGGACGCAGCACAGACTCAGGAGCTGAAACTGCAACAGTGAAAAGCAGGCTGACGGGCCAGGGACACAATGCAGACTCGGGAGCTAACACCTTGTGACCCCGAGCAGTCCTCAAATTAGGGTTTATAAAGGTAAAAGCATAGCACAGGTGTAGGGGCTTGACTCAGGGGATAGAGCAAGCAACAAACAAATTAAGCAAGCCATTTACAGAAGCAGAATTTGGGGGTCAGGTTGACCTAATCTACTCCAACATTTCCTACCATGTTTCCCTAATCAAGATGGAGTCAGCTCTATTCTCTTCAACAAGTGGGGAGCTCAGGGAAATTGCTCAGGCCAAGCCAAGAGTTCAAACCCCACACTGGCACACTAAATAAATAAATGAGTAAGTTAGTAAGTAAGCAAGCAATCAAACAAACAAATAAATAAAGCCAGGTTTTAGAGCATGTCAAAATTTAGGTTTTTTTGATTAGGCCCTCTCAACCAAGAAAGTCTATGCAGATATTTCAACTCCAAAAGCACAGAAAAAAAAAGAAATATTTCTGGCCCCACGTGTTTTAGATAAGGGAAACTCAGGCTACATTAACATTGAACTTTCCTTCTTTCTGATTTTTTAAAAAATCACTCAATTCTAGTGAATAGAAAAAAATCAGGACAACAACTAGTGAGCTAACAATATATGCCACTCGAGCAGCTTCATTATGTCCATTTTCTTTCAGATGTACAACAACATTTTTCTCTTCTTTTTCTCTCATTTTCCTTTTTAGTTTTGAGGTGACAACTCACTTCTGATCCTCATTTATTTCAGGCTTGCTACAACAAATGAAGTCCATGGGTAATAGTTATATCTCCAGAAGCTTATTAGTCCTACAACACATCTACAAAGCCAGAGCTTACAGTTCAGCAAGAGATCTGTGTACACAGTACTGAGGCACCCATGTCAGCGTTTACCAAACATCAATGGATAAAGACAATATAGGGAACACAGAATGCACTAATAAATTATGTGGCTCATTTGGCAACCCATTACTAAGATAAGTTACAAATATTAAATTGAACATTTGTTTGCTGAACTGAATAGCTGTAAACTATTATTCTCTTCTTGTGGGGATCCTCATCATACAAAGAAACTGAGGCTCCCATGTTGCAATCCATCATCTAACAATGAAAGATGTCAAATATGCTTTGTATATTAAAAGTGGAAATTGCTTTTTGATGTATTGGAGAGAAAGATGGCATATGAAAAGATAAATGCACCATTTTAGCCTTTGACTAAATGATGGCAATTTAATAAGAAATAACTTGGCTCTGACAGCTTTCAATTAACCACTGGAATTGCAAAAAAAGGAATGTATAAGCCCAAATGTCAGGTAATTAATATTACTTATGGTTAGATGTGTAATGTATGCAGTGCTTACTTCTGATGGGAAATCACTTCATTTCAACTTACATTCTGAAAATGAACTCTGAAAACGTGACTTGGAAAGAGAAAAGAGCCATTCTGCTGTTCTCTTTCTGCTCTGGATTTACCTGCTATTATTAAAACTCTTAACAGAGCCAAGAGCCAGTGGCTCACACCTATATTCCTACCTACACAGGAGGCTGAAATCTGAGGATCCTAGTTCAAAACCAGCCCTCCCAGGGAAGTACATGAGACTACGATCTCACATTAAACAACAAAAGCAAGAAGTGGAGCTGTGGCTGAAGTAGTAGAGTGCCAACTTTCAGTGAAAAGGCTACAGGACAGTACCTAAATTCAAGCCCCAGTGCAGACACAAAAAGAAAGAAAGAAAAAAGAATGAAAAAAAATCCATAAAACTTTAAACAGCTCACATCATAGACAAACTTAGCAGTTATTCCTTCCAAGAGGCCTTTCAAGCATACCTGAATGTGAACGTAGCTGAAATCACAGAATAGGAACCAAATCTCAGTACATTTGAAAGGAAAAACTTGAAATTGAGCGTAACATGGAACTAGAATAAGACCCAAGGCTAAGTATTATTGGAGAGCAACTGATTACACCAAAGGCAACTTAAAACTGGCTTGAATCCTAGATGCCTTTAGCTGGTATGGAACAAGATTCAATATGTTAGTTCCATTTTCTGTATCTTACAAGTAGAAGGAATTCAACTCTGATGTTATCTTTCATCAGAGTATAGTCAAAACACCTGCCGATCTCTGTTCAGTGTATAACCAAGCTCTTAATTTAGTCAGTCAGTGATAATACTTTACCAGATTCTTCATACATTGATTTTGAAACCATATTTCATTTTTCCCAACGTGAATACTTGGTACATCAATGCCACCAGGAAAGTCCTTGATTTTAATGAACCAGCTCTTATATAAGCTGCCAATTGAGAGAGCTGCTAGGCATAAACTATTTGTGTTGAAGAAAACTCATTGCTTTCCTGTGGTTTGGTGTCCATTTAGGGAATTCACATTTTAAAGTGACTTTAGGCATTGGATTCATTTTCTGTATCCATTCTAACCAATTCACAGTTTGGAGGTCAGAAATATATATATATATATATATATATATATATATATATATATGAATGACAATATTTCAGCCTGATAAATGTTTCTTAGTAATTTACCTCTAAAATCCTACTTATTTGGGGGGGGGAGGGGTTCAAGCCCATTGTAGTTCCACAAGGTTCTTGTCCAACAAAGAATCTGAGCAAAGTATTAACTTAATCTCAACAACCCAACACCATGTCGGAGAGGGCCTGAACTTCTATATGTCTTCCTAAAACTTCTTTCTGTTGGTATGATCTTAAGAACAACCATATTACTACTAAAAGTTTGTTCAGATGAAGCTATTTAGATTTAGGGCTTCTTAGTCTTTTATAATTTGTAGCTCTCACTGAGGTTAAATAACTGAAGTCTGTTCTCCAGCAAAATAATTCCATCACTCCAGAAATTCCAGGTTAATTATGTGTAGCAATCAGAGTAGGACATATATAACCTATAAAAACAATAATTTTGTTAAGAAGGTCCTGTGTAATCTTCCTGCTAAAAAGAAATCCTAGCATATGGGTACAAGGTCTGTTCTTAACAGGGACAACACCTCTGCTGGGAAATGCCTGGTAAGATGACACAAATTACAGATACATAGTTAATTTTCTTTTCTCATGTTTTAAAAGACAAAGAATATTTGTTTATGTATCATTACGGCAAGGTATCAGAGGTACTTTTTGCAGCTTTCTTGTTTTCAGATCAAGGACACAAATCCTAAAATTCACATTATTTAGTTAGTTCTATCCTGAAATGACTCTGTGTGTGTGTGTGTGTGTGTGTGTGTGTGTGTGTGTTACAAATAAGAGTTTAGAGCACACAGCAGAAATGAAAGGAGATTAGTGAAACAGAAAGTGCTGTGGGAATGCTGTCGGCTGTTTGAACAGAACTTGGTATATTTGCTTATACTGAAGATGCCTTGGGGATTTCAGCTAAGAGAATGATCATCAGTGTGTGTAATTTATTTATGGGATATTTAGATGCCTTTATTGCACAAGATTAAAACAATTAAAACCTACTCCCATCTGATGAATGAGCGAATAGAACAACAGGACTCCTGTTTTTATTTATGGACAAATGTGCCGTGGTTTCACTGTTAAGCTTTGTGATGGAGATAATAATAAAAGTAAGATAATTTGCTTTCACTTTTTATTTGGCTTTTGCATAGGAGAAACAGTGTATGCTTGTCACCTGATATTTGTAGTGCCATCTGTCTCTTGGTTTCCTCCCTGTGAACAGATTCACAGTAGCATGTGGGTGGGGAGGGGCCAATCCTCAGTAGAGTCTTTCCTAAGAAGGTCAACTACGCATGGCATTCAAATGCCTTTGGGTGGGGATGTAAGACAGAGTATCATTTTATCCATCTTCCCTTGTTCTCCTCCTTAAGATGAATTGCTCATGGCAGGACCATTGCTCACTTGCAGCTTGTCTTTTCATCATTCTAAGGTAGGATTTAAAGTAAAGGCAAAAGGGCAGAGTCCCTTCTGAGATCAGTGTGACTTTTTTTTTTTTTTTAAGTATTGCTTTTGGGGAAGGAAAGCAGCAGAGCATTTTCTTTTCTGTTGGATCATTGGGACCTACTTAGTGTTGCATATAGAAGTGAGTATATCAAAGATTTTCACACAAATCCTCAGCAGATCCCTGTGAGTTAGTTACCTTACTTATCTCTCTGGAATCACCGACCTTTGCCCTCAGCAACTCTCCCTCTGCTACAGTCTAACACTTTACAAAGTACCTCTGGGCGTTTAAAGAAATTTTATAGATAGCATTACAGTCATCATTACATTTTCTCCTTAGAATAACCCTCTGAAGTACTCTGTGCCAGTATTAATCTTCAATTTAAAGGTGAAATATTTAGACTAAGAGGGAGCAAGAAACATGCCCAAAGTTGTATCATTCATAATCAATTGAGTGGTGACTAAATCATTCCTCCTGGAACTTAATCCAAAAGTCATCCTGCTAATCATGATAGGCACACTCCAATTTCTTTAGGAACCATGGGGAGAACAATCAACTGAAGTTGACTGGGGTAAGAAAGAGTTTGGAAAGCTCAAGGCTGATTTAGAAGAGTACAAAAAGTTCTTTAAGATTTTGTACTGTCACTCTGTTTTCCAGTGCTATTACAAAGTATTTTTTTAATTTTACTTTTATATACCTTTAAGTAGTTGTACAAAGGGGCTTCAATTCAATAAGTCAGTTTATGAATCCACTGCCCCTTGATCAATGTCACCCCTTTCATCATTCGCCAACATCTCTCTCAACCTCATCCATACCCTCTATTTGCCAGTTCTGTTTTTGTATCTGTAGATTAAAAATCATGACAGTATTTGTCCATCCTTCCTCCTGACATTCATCTGCCTGGCTCCGGTTGACTTCACCCCTTGTCCTCATAACATATTTTCCTGGTGTTTATTTTGTGAAAAGCACTTGCACACCCATGCTCATTGCTGAGCTATTTACTGGAGCCAAGTTATGGGAACATTCCAAATGCCCTTTAGTGGGTGAATGCATCAAGAAAAATGATCTACATTTTTAGATAGATAGATAGATAGAGAGATAGATAGATTTACATATATACTTATATGTATGTATAGATCTCATATATAGTATTATGTCATTTGTAGGGAAATGGATCGGCCTGAAACAGCATGTTAAGTAAAGTCAGTCATGTTCAGAGAGACAAACAACACGTTTTCTCTCATATGTGCAAGTGCATAAATTATAAATATATGTAAACACATATTTGGTAATATGCATATGTACACAAATGTATTAACTAAAATATAGCATATGCAGAGGAGGTTTCCAATGGCATAACTGTATTGAACAACTTTCAGTTTTCCTGAATACTTGAATCTTAAAAGGAGGATAGGTTTAATTTAGCTGGTGAGGTTTCAGTGCATGGACACTTGGCCCTGTTGTTTTGGACCTGTCACAAGACAGATCATCATGGCTGGAAGTGCATGTGGAAGAAAGATGCTAACTACATGGTTGGCCAAAGAGCAAAGAGAGATAGGAATCCAGAATCTCCAAACTCTATTTAGAGACATGACCTAATGTCTTGAAGGAATTCATCCTTTAGAAAGTCTCCACCTCCTAAAGCTTCCATACACACACACCCATCAGTACCACAGCCTAGCAACCAAGCCTTTCACACATGAGCCTTTGAGAAGATCCTTAAAATTCAAACTATAACTCATTTTTTCTGTATTTTTCCCATCCTTTCTTCTAGTCTCTGTTAACAAGACCTGCAGCCTTAGAGTCTTACAGAACCACAAAATCTGTCAGTCCTATCTTTCACATTTACTGAAAATTTGAAAGGTAAATCACACAAAAGTTGTAAACTATGATTGTCTAGAAGAAGATCTCGAGTAACTAAGATTAGCTAGAGACCAATTGGTGGGTAGGTTTTGATAGTGTATTCTGAGATAGATATATCTGAGGTGACTAGGAAAGAACTATTAATAACCACAGAAGGCAGAGCTATATGGAGCCTTAGAGATAATATAATTAAATTCAGCATTTCAGAGTTGAGTGGTGTGTCAATTATCTGCTGCCATGATACTGCTCCATAACACCCACAAAATCTTAGTAACATAATTCAATAAATGTTTATTGCTCATTTATTTTGACTACGTTATAGGTTTTGATTGTTAACTCTTCATTTCTCTCTCTCTTTTTCTTTCTTTCTTTTTTTTTTTGTTGGCCAGTCCTGGAGCTTGAACTCAGGGCCTTGGTACTGTCCCTGAGCTTCTTTTGCCCAAGGGTAGCACTCTTCCACTTGAGCCACAGTACTATTTATGGCTTTTTCTGTTTATGTGGTACTGAGGAATCAAACTCAGGGCTTCGTGCATGCCAGGCAAGCACTCTACCACATTCCCAGCCCTAGTTGTTAACTCTTAGGACCTTGGCTTGGCTGAGTTCGTTCACTCACCTGTACTTTGCAGGCTTTTCAGATGTCTAGGTTGGCCTTAGCTGGGGATGCTGGGGTTAACCAGTCTGATATACAATCTGCTCCATGCATCTCTCACCTTCTAGCAGGATAGGCCAGGCATGTTCTCAAGGTGAGGCCTGGAATTTACATTCCACAAAAGGAGATGCACAAGGTCTCATAAGACATACCGTTTTAGTGAAAACAACAACAACAACAAAAAAAAAAACAAGGTTCAGTCTCTTGCTCAAAACACAGTTATATGGGGTAGAAAATTAGCTCCCACCATTGGAAGAACAACTCCAAAGTCACATGGCTTTGAAGCAAGGTGAATGATGGAGGTATTACTGAATGTATCATTTACCTAACAGGTGAGAGATCAACAAGGATTGAGACAGGCCTCTTACCCCACCCCCACATAGATGCCTTTCATACCATTTGAAATTGATTCTCCTTTGGTCTTAGGTTTTCCTCTGCCCATCCCCTAAATAAGCACCTGGTATTTAGAGTCTTCAGTTTGCTGCCAGGATCCTTCTAATCCTTCAGTTGTGCTGAGACCTTGATCTCTGCCAGCGCTCACCTAATCTCTGCCAAGGTATTAACACTTAATTGAGGTATTTGCTGATAAAGTCCAGTAGTGGGGCCAACTTTTCTACCACTGAAAACCACTTTTAATTTCTTTCCCCAGTAGACTTCATCTTTGGAAATAGTTTTGTACCAGAGTTCTTAATAATCATTTTCTCTTTACAAATGTAAAAACGTGGAAGACTGCCAAAGTGAGCTTCTGGTTGGCATAAGATATTGAAGTGAGCAAAAGGTAGATAGCAGCAAAAGCTGTCATGGATTTATTGAGTCGGACCTGAGTTTTCATGGGTAACTATGCAAATATGGTTAAGCCATTCAATTCTCATTTTGGTTTTCACTGATTCCTGGTTGGGTTAGACTGATAAGATATGCTCTGGGCTGAGCATTTTCTTACAACAGGATTCCTCTGGGGGGAGGGCATCCTTCTCTTCTGTCAGTCTCATCTTCTCTGAAGTTATGCTTGACCATTCAGTAAGATCAGTTATTATGTGTCACTCACAAATAATATTAATCTGCCCCCTGATAACAAATTGGAGTAGAGGCAACAGTGAAGGCTCATATTAGAAATTGATAACATTTAGTTTTTAAAAATCAGACCAAGTAAGATAAATTAAAAATAGCACTTTCTCTTGTGTGGCTCATGTGGTTTGCCTGTTTCTGAACTATTGCCAATTTAGAAACTCAACTCATAAAATTTGCTAAGAATGATACTAGAAGTTCTGGTGCTGCAATTTAGTAGTGTATTTTACAAGCATGAATAGTGCCCCAAATGTATGCAAAGGTCCTTTTATCTATATCACAGACAAGATAAAATATGGAGATGATTTTTTTTCTCAAATTTTTATTATCAAACTGATGTACAGAGAGGTTACAGTATCATACGTTGGGCATTGGATACATTTCTTGGAGATGATTTTTTATCAAGCTGGCCCCTTTTACAATTTGGCCAAGAGAAGAAACATGTAGAAAATAGTTGAAAGCTGTAACTTCAATTGTTTTTTTATCTTAAAGTATCTTTTTTTTAAAGTATTTATTATCAAACTGAATTACAGGGAGGTTACAGTTTCATACATTAGGCATTGGATATATTTCTTGTACTGTTTGTTACCTTGTCCCTCATTCCCCTCCCCCCTCCCCCCTTCCCTTTTCCCCCCATGAGTTGTTCAGTTCATTTACACCAAACAGTTTGGCAAGTATTGCTTTTGTAGTTGTTTGTCTATTTTTTACCTCTCTCGATTTTGGTATTCCCTTTCAATTTCCTAATTCTAATACCAGTATACATGGTTTCCAATATACTCAGATAAGATACAGAGATAGTGTAGGTACAACCACAGGAGGGTGATACAAGAAGATCATCAATAATAGAAGCTACAGTTACACATGGCACGTTGAAAACTGTTACAACTGTGATATAACAATCGTTTCCATAACATGGAGTTCATTTCACTTAGTATCTTCTTATGTGTTCATAACGGTATAGCTTTTGGGCTCTTGTTTTAAAAGTAAGTTTAAAAAAGAAAGGAAAGGCTTGTGTTGATCTGAGTACAGAAAGAAAAATATAATGTGCTATATCATAATATTTCAGAGACATTACATATATTACAGAGTACTATAAATCATGGGTAAAATATTTGACACATTTGTGTGAGAGAAAATAATTACTGTGCATTTCTTAAATGAAGAACTCACTTACTAAACATGATAAAGAATTAGAGCACCGCCATCCAAAAGAACTTTCTGCGGTAATAGAAGTATTTCATATCTGCACTGATGACAAAAGTCACCATGACCCCTCTGCAGTCATGAAGCACTTGAAATTTCTAGTGCAACTGAGAGATTGAATATTCTGAAATAAGGAGCAAGAAATGGAGAAAAAAGAGGAAATGAAGGCAGAGGAGGATGGGGGAAGGAAGAGGAAAGAAGAAGAGGGAGAGAGAATAAGAAGGGAAGCAGGAAGGAAGGCAAAAGTATTTTATAGAACTGTAATTGTGCATACTTAAGATCAATTTGATACATGTTGATATGCATACAGCAATGAAAGTATGATTCCAAACAACTTTCTTGTAGCCTTTAAAAACTCTCCCATTTGTTAAAGAGGCTATCTTTCTTCCAAACTATTGTTTTAGCTCCTTTAACAAAGATTAAGTAGGCGTAGTTCTGTAGGTTCATTTCTGGGTCTTCAATTCTGTTCCATTGGTCTTCAGGCCTGTTCCATTGGTCTTCAGGCCTGTTCCATTGGTCTTCAGGCCTGTTCCATTGGTCTTCAAGCCTGTGCCAGTGCCAATACCAAGCTGTTTTTATTACTATAGCTTTATAATACAGCTTGAAGTTGGGTATTGTAATTCCTCCAGCACTGTTCTTTCTGCTTAGGATTGTTTTTGCTATTCTAGGTCTTTTATTGTTCCATATGAACTTCTGGATTGCTTCCTCTATTTCATTAAAAAATGGTGTTGGGATATTAATGGGTATTGCATTGAATTTGTAGATAGCCTTTGGCAATATTGCCATTTTGATTATATTAATCCTCCCAATCCAGGAGCATGGGAGGTTTTTCCATTTCCTTAGTTCTGACATAATTTCATTTTTCAAGCTTTTAAAGTTCTCCTCAAAGAGGTCTTTCACTTCTTTAGTTAAGGTTATTCCTAGGTATTTTATGTTTTTGGGGGCTATTGCAAAAGGAGTTGCTTTCCTGATTTCAGCCTCGGTCTTTGGTTTGTTAGCATAGAGAAAGGCCATTGATTTTTGAGGGTTTATTTTATATCCTGCAACTTTGCCAAAGTTTTGGACCAGCTCTAGTAGCTTGGGGGTAGAGTCTATGGGATTCTTTAGGTATAGGATCATCATGTCATCTGCGAAGAGAGAAAGTTTAACTTCATCTGGTGCTGGCAAAACTGGCCCAACACATGCAACAAACTAAAACTAGATCTTTATATATCACCCTGCACCAAAATCAATTCCAAATGGATTAAAGACCTCAAAATCAAAACAGACACCCTGAAAACACTAAAGGAAGGAGTAGGAGAAACACTTGGGCTCCTTGGCGCAGGATGGAACTTCTTTAACAATGACCCAGAAAGGCTACAAATCAAAGAAAGGTTGGACAAACGGGACTGCATCAAACTGCAGAGCTTCTGCAGGGCAAAGGACATAGCTCGCAAGATAAACAGAAAGCCCACAGACTGGGAGAAGATCTTTACCGGCCATTCAACAGACAAAGGCCTCATCTCTAAAATATATGCAGAACTAAAAAAATTACCTTCTTCCAAAACAAAACCGCAAAGAACCAATAGCCCCTTCATCAAGTGGGCTAAAGACTTACAAAGAGACTTCTCTGATGAGGAAATGAGAATGGCCAAGAGACATATGAAAAAGTGCTCTACATCACTGGCTATAAAAGAAATGCAAATCAAAAACACTGAGATTCCATCTCACCCCAGTAAGAATGTCATATATCAAGAAAACTAACAATAACAATTGTTGGAGGGGATGTGGCCAAAAGGGAACCCTACTTCATTGTTGGTGGGAATGTAAACTGGTTCAGCCACTCTGGCACACAGTATGGAGATTCCTCAGAAGGCTAAATATAGAACTCCCCTATGACCCAGCAGTCCCACTTTTGGGTATCTATCCAAAAGACCACAAACAAAATCACAGTAATGCCACCAATACAACAATGTTCATCACAGCACAATTTGTCATAGCTAGAATCTGGAACCAACCCAGATGCCCCTCAGTAGACGAATAATGGATCAGGAAAATGTGGTACATATACACAATGGAATTTTATGCCTCTATCAGAAAGAATGACATTGCCCCATTTGTAAGGAAATGGAAGGACTTGGAAAAAATTATACTAAGTGAAGTGAGCCAGACCCAAAGAAACATGGACTCTGTGGTCTCCCTTATTGGGAATAATTAGTACAGGTTTAGGCAAGTCATAGCAGAGCATCACAAGAGCCCAACAGCTATACCCTTATGAACACCTAGGATGATGCTAAGTGAAATGAATTCCATGTTATGGAAACGATTGTTATTTCACAGTTGTAACTACTTTCAACGTCCCATCTGTATCTGTAGCTTCTATTATTGATGATGTTCTTGTATCACCTTCCAATGGTTGTACCTACACTATCTCTGTAATCTTATCTGAGTATATTGGAAACCGTGTATACTGATATTAGAAGTAGGAAATTGAAAAGGAATACCAAAATTGAGAGACACAGGGTAAAAAAAGACAAACAACTACATAAGCAATACTTGCAAAACTGTTTGGTGAAAGTGAACTGAACACCTCAGGGGGGGAAAGGGAAAGGGGGAGGAGGGAGGGGGTATGAGGGACAAGATAACAAACAGTACAAGAAATGTATCCAATGCCTAAAGTATGAAACTGTAACCTCTCTGTACATCAGTTTGATAATAAAAATTTGAAAAAAAAAAACCCAAAACTCTCCCATGCCTCTTACTTCCTACCCCACCTCTCTCTTAGGCAAGCACTCATTTTATTTTTCTTGCCATATATTAGGCTGCATGTCCTATAATTTCATATAAATAAAAATATACCATATGTGCTCTTTTTCGGTCTGCCTTCTCTAGGCACAGAATAATTATACTAAGATTCATAATTATATACCATGTGTCAATGATTCATTGAAATTTATTGCCAATCAGTATTGTATGATATACATAGACCCAGGTTGTTTATACATTCATCCATTGATGGATAATTGTCTTGTTTCTGGTTTGGGCTACAATAAAGGTACTTTGAACATGTGTAAAATATGGACATATGCTTTCTCAGTCATTAAATAGTGGAATCATACAATTGGTCAACTGAACAATATTTAACTCTTTTAATGTTTTCAGACTTATCCAAAGGGGTGGTATCATTTTTACACTCCCGCCAGGAAAGTGTAAGAGCTTGAGTTCCTCCATACTTATGGATACTTGCTATAATCATTTAAATTATAGCAATTCTACTGACAGTGCTATAATACCACATTGTAGTTTCATTTTATGTATTCCTAATGCAAATGAAAGTGATCTTATTTTCATGATTTACTTTCCATCTCTATGTTTTCAAAAAGTATCTGTTCATGATTTTTTCCAAAGTCTTTGGCCTATGTTTTTCAGATGAATTGTTGATTTTTGTGCTTGACTCTTACTGATTTTGACTGAAATCACACTGATGTCTTGTCTGCTTCTCCAGTTATTGAGATAGCATTGAATCTCCAGTGGTAATAGATATATCTCTTTCTCCATGCAGTGAGTGCTATAATCTTTTTGCTTTGTATATTTTGGAGTTTTATTTTCATGCACATAAATGCCTAAAATTGTTCAGATTTTTGATGAATTTTTCTCCTTTATTGTGAAATGACCTCTTATCATTGGTAGTAAGTATTCTTTATTCTGGAACCTACATGTCATGATATATATATTTATAACTTCTTTTTGATTGGTTTTGTCAT
This sequence comes from Perognathus longimembris pacificus, assembly GCF_023159225.1. NCBI lineage: Eukaryota > Metazoa > Chordata > Mammalia > Rodentia > Heteromyidae > Perognathus > Perognathus longimembris. The sequence continues at coordinate 59,994,978 of NC_063166.1, forward strand.
GCATTTTTCCATGATTTTCATTCAATTTATGTCTTTATAAAATTCCTGGGGCTGGGAATATGGTCTAGTAGTAAAAGTGCTCGCCTCATATACATGAAGCCCTGGATTCAATTCCTCAGCACCACATATATAGAAAATGGCCAGAAGTGGCACTGTGGCTCAAGTGGTTGAGTGCTAGCCTTAAGCAAAAAGAAGCCAGGGACAGTGCTTAGGCCCTGAGTTCAAGCCCAGGACTGGCCAAAAAATAAAAAATAAAAAAATAAAATAAAATTCCTGTGGGAAGCATATAGTTAGATTATATTTTTTGTACAAACTGATATCTCTGGTAATAGGGTCTTTCATTACATTTAGTCATTATCAATATTGTTAGATTGATGTCTGTCATCTTGTTATTTCTTCTTAATTTGTTTGCATCAGGCTTTTGTTTGTTTCACTTAAAATACCTTTGTTTTTATCCTCTCTTTGTTATATATCCTAGTTGATTATAGAAGTCTAGATTGACGTCCTTTCAGTATTTTAAAGAGTGGGGTTTTTTTTTCCTATTGTCTTGTTTGCATTATTTCTGAAAGACAGTCTGCTTAATTGGAAAATCTACTCGCACTTACCTAAGAGCACTTGAAATTGTTTCATGGGCCACTGATAAAGTCTTTGCTGGCATCAGATATTAAAATGTACAGAAACTAGTTACAATTGACAGTGAGAACATTAAATTCAATATTAGTTATTATATTTCTAGAAGCATCAGGTATTCTCAGCCTGAGAGACCCAGTTTCTGGCTGTGCCTTCGTAGATTGACCCATCCTCACCAGACCCTGGCATTTCTTTCATACTACCTAACTGTTCTCTCTGTCTCTCTGTCTCTTTCTCTCTCCGTCTCTCTCTCTTTCTCTCTCTCTCTCTCTGTGTCCGTGTGTGTGTCCATGTTTCTGTCTGATTCTACCTTTGTCTTTTTCTTCTCTTCCTTTATGCATCGTTGCTCTTTCTCTTTTCTTACTCCTTCAATTTTCCTCCATCATATTCTGTATTGCTTAATGTCTCCCCTCTCTTATTCTGTTGTCCATCTAGATTCCCAGTCTCTACTCATAAGTTCGTTTTCCTTTTCTAAGTAGATATAATAGCACTCTATCTTATCCTGGCTAGGCTTTGGCCTACTTTTATATATATTCACATTCAACATTAAGCTTCTGCTCAATACAGATTCAGAAAGAAAAATCCATTTTTTTCTAGGATAATAACTAGTCATAAACTTGGAGAGTATAGCTTTTGTTTTAGCATAGATGAACTAGGGGAGAGATTCCCCAATTACCAGAAGAAATCCAATAGGAGCTTCTTAAAGTCACCTTTTCCCCACAGAGGTCTTTAGAAGGAGTTCTACTTTGTGTTAAATGGAGACCATCCTCATTTAGATGACTCTACCAAAAAGAGGCCAGTTGAAAATGTTTTGGTAATAACCAACACTGCAGAGTAGTGGCCAATTTTCCCACAGTGGGATGATTCACAGCAGAAGGCCTGATGATATCCATGGAAGATTGCAAATTCTCACCGGTGCTTCAAGCAGACAACTAGGATGGTGGTGACAAAGATAGGACATTTTATTCAAAAGAAAGAAAATAGTGGGGGCTGGGAATATGGCCTAGTGGCAAGAGTGTTTGCTTCATATACATGAAGCACTGGGTTCGATTCCTCAGCACCACATATATTGAAAATGCCCAGAGGTGGCACTGTGGCTCAAGTGGCAGAGTGCAAGCCCTAGCCTTGAGCAAAAAGAAGCCAGGGACAGTGCTCAAGCCCTGAGTCCAAGGCCAAAAAAGAAAAGAAAAAGAAAATAGTAGCTATGTGAAATGATCAATATGTCAGCTTGACTGTAATTATTTCACAATGTAGATGTATGTGAAAATATTAACTTGTATATCTTGGACATATATAATATTTATTTTATAATTATACCTCAATGAAGCAGAAAAAGGATGAAGTCTTCACTATCAAAACCCTATCCATTGCCTTCACAGCATTCATCACATTGTATACTATTCATTTGCTTAATTCATTACAAATGTTCTTCCCTACTAAACTAATACTTATTTGAGGCCAGAGGATGACTTGCAATTCATGTGCAATTCCCTCTTGAGTCCATAGCCCTTTGTCTGTTCTTTTAAGTGCTTGATAAATACTTGTTAAGTCTAGTTCTGAAAAGGTAGGTGTGTTCAGGCACAAGTTGAAGTTCAGTGAACACAAGCTAACGGTATGTTTATCAGCCATGGTGGTCATAATAGAAAGAAATAGATGAGGATGTCTCTTTTCAATTACTCTACTGCTCTAGGGTTGCAAATAAGCAAAGTTAGTGAATGATGTATCTACCTAAGCACTATATCATCTCGTGTACAAAAGAGTTTAAAAAAACAAAACATAGAGAAGAAAGCATATCCGAGTGAAGGTCTTATTTTGTGAGTGTGGTTCAGTGAAGACTGGGATGAAGAAAGGAGGCTGAGACAGGAGGAAAGAATCTGACAGACCAGCCCAGGGTGAGCATGCTTGTGAACTCTCTATGGCCCTGGTAGATGGTTGTGTAGGAGAGAAGTGTAGGGTTGAACATATACCAAGTGGGATGATCAGTTCTAATAGAGGAACTGGATCTCAAAGAGAACAGCTGCAAGTTGCTATATTACAAAGACCTGGCAGCAGTAATGATGCTAATTTAATCCTGGAAGGATATAGCTCGAACATCTGCCAATGTCTAAGATAGTGGAAATCTAAGTGACTTTTTTTCTATTTTATGTCTTTCTAATTTTTCAACAGTGAACGTGTGAGCAATTTATAATCAGAGAATTTTTAATGCGCAATCTTTTGGTTTATGTGTGGTACAAATGGTTTTGTAATCTTACAGAATAAAATAAAGAGAAAAATCTACCCTAAAATCTCAGTCTTCTAGGTATCACTTAGTGATCTGGTAATTGGCAGCCTAAATACTCAAAATATTTTTTATTGATACTACAGTATATAATTGCTTTAAGATATTTTTCACTAAAAATATTTTAGAAAAGTACTCCTGCATTTGTCTGCACAGCTCTGATTTTTTCCTAGAGGTTTTAAGGTTCAGGAACATGCAAGCTAACCTCAGCACCTTCTGTTCTACCTAATGAACTTGTGGCTCATTTTAATTAGTTCATTTGACCATAGAGAAAAATCATTGCATGCCAGTCTTTTTAATGTAAATAAGTTTTGTTGTAAAGATTAACCATGACACTGTAAGTTTACCATTATATTATGCTATTAAATTTTGACATTCTATATTCACCTTATACTTCCTATATTTTATTATACATGCTATGAACTATAAATAAAGAAGTTTTATTATTTGTTTGGGATGTTTACCTAAAACATAGTGAATTTTATTCTGCCATACACATGGCTAAAAAATTCATCTGTGCAGAATATTTGAGTTTCACATGTGCTAGTTTCAATAAGATACTTCTGCATTGCAAATTACCTACCCCAAAAACAGATATTTGAAAAGTGAACACAAAAACTCAGTTAACCTTAGTTTTTCTATTATTAGGATAATTTCTATCAATTAGTTTTGGAAATTCATTATTATCAACCTGAAGATTTGTAAATAAAAAAACGATACATTTATTCTTGATTTGCAATGTCAAATATGTGATCACCTAACTGCAGGTGACAGCTAGAACTTAAAATACGGCTACTCCAAGTAAGGTACAACAAACACCGGATTTCAAAGATCTGTTATAGAAAAACAGCAGTGAATGAGAATATGTTATTGAAGTCTGTTTAAATGATCACATCTTGGTTATGCTGAGTTAAATGACATGCATTATGAAAAATTCATTTTACCTTCTTTCCTGTCTAATGCAGCTCTTGAAAATTCTGTTTGTCACACAAATTTCCAGTTCCCTTATATGTCTACTGGACTGTACTATTTTACAGCTTATTCTTTTCACCAAGGAAATAGTGCTTCCAAAATTCATTGGCAAATAACGCTTCTGGTCCTTGGTAAAATATCATCCACCAAGCCTTTGGTTTAGGTCATTGCCCACTGGCTCACTGAGTTGTCACTTTAGACAGACAGACAGACCAATAGATATATACATACCTATAACTATAGCGAGAGTTATACATATAGTATGCCTCCTTTTTGCATATATATATGAATATACATGTGTGTCTATCCATCTATCATTTATCTATCTATCTATATTACTATGGGAACTTGCATCTCACCTTTTTGGGGTTTTTTTAGAGAAACATTGCTCGTCAACCATTGACCTCATTAATTCTAGTCATCTTTTCACTGGATGAGGCTTTATACTACCGTATAAAGGGTTAGCACACACAAGAAAAGCTCTGATAAGAATTTGAACTCATCAATTAAGAGCTCAATAAAAGAGCAAATCACTTTTGGGGGCTAACAGTGATCACTGGTGTCTGCAGTTTCATATGTGCACTCATTCCACAGGACTCAGCAAGGCAGGTGAGAATATGTCAGATAGCATGGTGGCTTCCCCAGACTTGAGTCAATAGCTATTATCATTTATACATGTCTTTAGAGCCTAAAGACACTCTGCAGTATACAGATGGTTTTTTGCTTTCTGTTACTGATATAGAAATAATAATAAACAGATAAAATTAAAAATATAGTCTCTGTATTCTTCAATTTCTTTATGTAAAGGAAGTATTATTTTAAAATTATGAGGCCATCATAGAGGTCTTTAACAGCTTTGGTTAAGTTAATGCATAGGGTATTTTTTTTGAGGCTTTTACAAATGGATTTGCTTTCCTGATTTCAGACTTAATCTTCTCATTGTTGGCATAGAGAAAAGCTACTGATTTCTGTGAGTTGGTTTCATACCCTGCTACTTTGCCAAAGTTTCAGATCAGCTCAAGTAACTTGGGAGAGGAGTCTGTGGGGTTCTTTCAATACAGGATCATGTCATCTGCAAAGAGGGAGAGTTTTACTTCTACTTTCCTTATTTGGATCCCCTTTATGTTTGCCTCTTGCCTTTTTGCTCTTGCTAGGAATTCCAGTACTATACTGAAGAGGAGTGGAGAGAACAGACATCCTTGTCTTGTTCCTGATTTTAGAGGAAACTGTTTTAACTTTTCACCATTAAGTATAATGCTGGCTACAAGTAAACCCAGTGGATACTAAAAGACAAATAATTACACTTGGAGATGATTAAACAGCAGTCTAGCATTCACAAAGTGAGAACAAAGGGGGATATTCTTAGAAAAGGATCACAAGGGCTCCATAGCTATGTGCATATGACTATAGAAAATAATGCTTAATATTGCCAAAGGCTATCTACAAATTCAATGCAATACCCATTAATATCCCAACACCATTTTTTAATGAAATAGAGGAAGCAATCCAGAAATTCATATGGAACAATAAAAGACCTAGAATAGCAAAAACAATCCTAAGCAGAAAGAACAGTGCTGGAGGAAATACAATACCCAACTTCAAGCTGTATTATAAAGCTATAGTAATAAAAACAGCTTGGTATTGGCACTGGAACAGGCCTGAAGATCAATGGAACAGAATTGAAGACCCAGAAATGAACCCACAGAACTACGCCTACTTAATCTTTGATAAAGGAGCTAATACAATAGTTTGGAAGAAAGATATTCTCTTTAACAAATGGTGCTGGCAAAACTGGCTCAACACATGCAACAAACTAAAACTAGATCCTTATATATCACCCTGCACCAAAATCAATTCCAAATGGATTAAAGACCTCGAAATCAAAACAGACACCCTGAAAACACTAAAGGAAGGAGTAGGAGAAACACTTGGGCTCCTTGGCACAGGACGGAACTTCCTTAACAATGACCTAGAAAGGCTACAAATCAAAGAAAGGTTGGACAAATGGGACTGCATCAAACTGCAGAGCTTCTGCATGGCAAAGGACATAGCTCTCAAGATAAACAGAAAGCCCACAGACTGGGAGAAGATCTTTACCGGCCATTCAACAGACAAAGGCCTCATCTCTAAAATATATGCAGAACTAAAAAAATTACCTTCTTCCAAAACAAAACCACAAAGAACCAATAGCCCCTTCATCAAGTGGGCTAAAGACTTACAAAGAGACTTCTCTGATGAGGAAATGAGAATGGCCAAGAGACATATGAAAAAGTGCTCACATCACTGGCCATAAAAGAAATGCAAATCAAAACAACATTGAGATTCCATCTCACCCCAGTAAGAATGTCATATATCAAGAAAACTAACAATTACAATTGTTGGAGGGGATGTGGCCAAAAGGGAACCCTACTTCATTGTTGGTGGGAATGTAAACTGGTTCAGCCACTCTGGCAAGCAGTATGGAGATTCCTCAGAAGGCTAAATATAGAACTCCCCTATGACCCAGCAGTCCCACTTTTGGGTATCTATCCAAAAGACCACAAACAAAATCACAGTAATGCCACCAGCACAACAATGTTCATCGCAGCTCAATGTGTCATAGCGAGAATCTGGAACCAACCCAGATGCCCCTCAGTAGACGAATAATGGATCAGGAAAATGTGGTACATATACACAATGGAGTTTTATGCCTCTATCAGAAAGAATGACATTTCCCCATTTGTAAGGAAATGGAAGGACTTGGAAAAAGTTATACTAAGTAAAGTGAGCCAGACCCAAAGAAACATGGACTCTGTGGTCTCCCTTATTGGGAATAATTAGTACAGTTTTAGGCAAGTCATAGCAGAGCATCACAAGAGCCCAATAGCTATACCCTTATGAACAGGTAAGATGATGCTAAGTGAAATGAACTCCATGTTATGGAAACGATTGTTATTTCACAGTTGTAACTACTTTCAACGTCCTATGTGTATCTGTAGCTTCTATTATTGATGATGTTCTTGTATCACCTTCCAGTGGTTGTACCTATACTATCTCTGTAATCTTATCTGAGTATATTGGAAACCGTGTATACTGGTATTGGAACTAGGAAATTGAAAGGGAATACCAAAATTGAGAGACATGGGGTAAAAAAAGACAAACAACTACAAAAGCAATACTTGCAACTCTGGTGAAAGTGAACTGAACACCTCGGGGGGGGGGGAGGGAAAGGGGTAGAGGGAGGGGGGTATGAGGGACAAGGTAACAAACAGTGCAAGAAATGTATCCAAAGCCTAATGTATGAAACTGTAACCTCTCTGTACATCAGTTTGATAATAAAAATTTGAAAAAAAAAGAAAAGAATGCTTATTGAAATGAACTCCAAAAAATGGAAACAAGAGATTTTTTACTTTACTGTCTGTAGGGTTTTTTTTTCTTCCATTTTTTCCTTTAGTTTATTCCCTTCTGGTGCTCTTTTGGGTTTCTGTACCCTTTGTCTTGTATAAGTTTATCTTCTTCGGGAGAAGGGGAGAAAAGGGAGCGCAGAAACAGTGGGACAAAGGATAGACCAGTTCAGCAGTGAAACTCACTGGACACTATGTTGGAAATGAACTTCACAACTTCGGTGGGGGGGGGGGATCAGGAGAGGGAAAACTGGGGGAGAATGAGGGTGGTGACACTGTTTAAAAGGAATGTACTTATTAGCTAACTTACATAGCTGTAGCCTCTCTGTACATCATCTTTACAATAAAAATTTAAAAAATAAAAAGGCAATTGAATAAAAATATGAGGCCAGGGACAGTGGCTCACACAAGTAATCCCCATTACTCAAGAAGCAGAGACTGGGCAGGCTACAGTCCAAGACCAACCCAGGCAAAAAGTTAACTGGACCTTTTTTTGTCCCTGCTTCCATCTTTTTTTTTAATTAAATTTTTATTGTCAAACTGATGTACAGAGAGGTTACAGTTTCATACATTAGGCATTGGATACATTTCTTGTACTGTTTAACTCCTCCCTTATTCCCCCCTCCACCCTCCCCCTTTCCCTTCCCCCCCCATGAGTTGTTCAGTTCATTTACACCAAACAGTTTTGCAAGTATTGCTTTTGTAGTTGTTTGTCTTTTTTTACGCTGTGTCTCTCGATTTTGTTATTCCCTTTCAATTTCCTAGTTCTAATAACCAAGAAGCTGGGTGTAGTGAATCTCACCTGTAATCTCAGCAAGGCAGGAAACATAAAGTAGAAGGGTCATAGTATAAGGCTAACCCTGGGCAAAGATAAAAAGAGATTCTTCCTGAAAAAAATAACTAAAATTTAAAAAAGTGTACGAGTGTGGCTCAGGTGGTGAAACACCTGCTCAGTAATTGTGCTTAAGTTTACCCTCAGTTCACACCCCAGTACCACTGAGAGAGAGGCACAGAGAGACAGGGAAGAGGAGAAGGAGGAGGAAGAGAAGTTCCCATAGGAGATGTGTTCCTAGATCCCTATTTTTGTCTGAAGAACTCACTACAGAAATAATTTCAGTAATAAGTTGAAATGTTCTTGTATTATAGCAATTTTATTGGTAAAATCCATGATTTAATTTGAAGATCATAAAGTATAAGAGGACTAAATTAAATTATAATACTTTTATTACATATAAAACTATTCATTGCTCTTATATATTTTATAGGTTGTCTTATATGTTAATACTCATTAGTTTTTCATTGTAACCTGCTCTCATATATATATATAATGAATTATTTTTACATCTACTATCAGAACTATTTCAGAATAGGATTTAACATTTGTTTGAAACTCCAAATTATCTTGAGACAGAAATTATATGCCTATATAAATATATGCTAAAGAAATGGTAGTCTGTATTCTCACTTTTTTTCCCCAAATAATGCTTGAAACTAAATTTATACTGCTCTTTTCTAAGAGAAATGATTTAGCTCTAAAGTGATTTCTTTGAACTTCCAGCAACACTTTGCAATATAGGGAAGCTGGCAGGAACTTAATAAGCAGAAAACGCACTGAAAAACATCTTTTTGGTTATTTCTTTGGTTTCCTGTAGAAGTCTCTCAACTGTCATGGTCCATAGCCCTCCATCTCAGATGTCTTCACCACATAACTTGAGTTTACAAAGAAAATATATGTGTTTCCTCTAAAAGGCTCCCTCAAATCCACTAAATTTTGACATTCTTGGCTAAGAACAAGTTGAGTGAAAAAAAAATCCTGAGTTTTAATGAGCCCCCAAATACAAAGCAAAAAAAAATCATCATTTTTCTTTCCCTTCTGCAGAAATGTAAGTATAGAGCAGAGATCACACAATTCAGTGCTAAGGAACAAGTCTGACATAAATGGAAGATACAGAATGACAAGAATGAATGGAAACTGTAGGAAAGTGAGCCGATTAAGCCCATGGTATATCACTTGGGAATTCTATTTACTTGCAAGTAAGACAGATTAAAAATAAGAGTGAATACTAGGGCTTCTTTCCCCTCACTGTGGCGCTCTGTGTGTGTGTTTTTATGTGTGTGTTGTGGGGGGTAGGGGTGGGGGTCTGTCTGTATGTTTGTCTGTGTGTGTGTGTGTGTGTGTGTGTGTGTGTGTGTGTGTGTGTCTCATCAAAAATGACCTTACATGAGAACTTTCATTTGTAGTGGCAACCTCATGGTTATCAGAAATGTAGGAGTCTAACATCAGTCTACTACCACTTCATGGCAGACCACCCAAGCCCAGTGTCATGTGTCTATAGATCATTAGCAGATTCTCCTGGTTCTGGCTGGAGTTGTTTGCATCAGAAGTTAGCATTAGGTGGAGCACTTAGCTCTCTTGGTATTGGTTGAGTCCTATCATACATTTGGAGTTCCTATCTTTTACTGTTTTATGTCAGATGACATTTTAAATTAATCTCTGTATAGCTCAAACACATGAGGATTATAATAACTTTTCTAAGCTTAATACTCTTATAATAGTTTATCATATGCACACACAATTTCATTTGCTCCTCTGAAAACTGTGAGAGCATGTGCTCTCATTACCTAGGATTTAAGATGAGGAATTCCAGATACAGAATAGTTTAAGTCAATCAAGTTGAAAAATAAAAAGCATGTACAGATAAGTGAGGCTAGAACCTGGGGGCATCTAGCAGACAGAAACTTTAAGTGCTTTTTCCATTGAACTGGCAAACAGTATATCCAAACTTAATTGCTCACTGGTTTCTCAGTGTAAAGAATAATGCCTCTGAAAAATCAAAGCCAACACATTACAAGCTTTCTACTTTTCCAGAAGAAAAAGTTGTTTGCAAGTGACTATCTTAGTCTATGCTCCTAAATACGCACAATCCTCCCAGTGTCACAGAAGACTCTCTCTTAAGGTCATCCCTTTTTTATTCATTCATTCATTCATTCATTCATTCATTTATTTATCTATTTATCTATTTATTTATTTATTTAGGCCAGTCCTGGGCCTTGGACTCAGGGCCTGAGCACCTTCCCTGGCTTCTTCCCGCTCAAGGCTAGCACTCTGCCACCTGAGCCACAGCGCCCCTTCTGGCCGTTTTCCATATATGTGGTGCTGGGCAATCAAACCGAGAGCTTCATGTGTAGGAGGCAAGCACTCTTGCCAGTAGGCCATATTCCCAAGGTCATCCCTTTAGACAGCATATCCTGCCCCCTAGGAAAAAAAAATGGGAGATTATCTTTAAAATTTGGACTTTGTCATTACCCAGACAAAAAACAAAATAGCATTCAATTAGTCTTTGAGGAAATCCAAAAACAGCCTACCATTCTGTGGGCTCTGAGAAGTTTCCCTTGAGAAGATTTGGTGCAGCAGACAAATGCATGAGTAATGACTGCACAAAAGCAGTCCCATATGTCACTGTGATCTTGCTTTAAATGAAAGAAAATCAATTTTTGAGAAGATTAGGTTTTCAACTCCCCCAAAGTTATTTATTCAAAAATTTAGTGTTTCTACTATGTTTTCCCCCCCACCGCGCCCCCACCATGGAACCAGAGCACACCTTCTTACAACTGTGGGGGGAGGAAAGGGAAGGATGGAGAAGCTCTTCTTATAAATATTTTATTATAGAAACAAAGATCACAAGGGGTTAGAGGAGTAGCAAGAAATAAGTGTGATATTCTAAAACCCTCAGAGGAGGCTTATATAAAACTCTCTCTGCTGCCTTGACTTCTATTCTGTCAGGCCTGGTAACAGAGTCTTTTCATATAGCTGGACTTACCTAGTTTATAAGGAGTGCAGCATCTATCTTTGAGTATAAACTTAGCCACATTAGAGGGCATGAACCTACAAAGGCTAGTAAATAAGAAAACAAGCACTTTGGTAGAAAAAATATTTTTAAGAAAGATCATCTGTATTAATTCCTTTTCTAAAAAAATCCTTGTTTATTAACTTTAAGTGGCTGGAGAAAGGAGTTGAATTCAACCAAAGAGTTTATAAGTATAATGCACTCTTTCTATTGTTCTCATCCATCCTTCCTAACCCCGCTCATATTCTCAAATTATGCAGTTCTATTTTCACATGTATGTTAATTTGCTTTATAAAGGTTCTACCCTCATAAAAACAACAGATCAAAATAAATTGTGTGTTAGGTGTGCTAGGTTTTCTCTGTGCAATTGATTCATTCTTTTTTTTTTAACTAAATACCTTGAAATTATTAGAAGGCTTTGACTTGAGGTGATTTAACATCTTTCATTTCATAACTTACTGGACATCATTTGTTCAGAACTCTGAATCTTTATGAGGCCAAACTCTTAAGCCTGTTTCCTTTGAGGAATAAACGAACTCCTGTTCTCGTGACATCAAAACCATCACTGGCAAATTTGCATCTCTAGGTAGAACAGAAAGTAGATGAAAGGATGAGTAACTCAACCTATATTATTAGATTACAGGGTTAATGGGGCCTCCATCATTCTGTCTGTGAACCATCTTGAAATGTATCTAAGTAAGCCCTGTCATCTTTGAATGTGAGGAAGAAAAACAAAATTGCACTTAGGGACCAGAACTGCTTACATAGATAGTTGATGTTAAGTCTGGGGTCTGTTATACACAAAGGAAAAAATTTAAATGTGTAGTAATTTCCCTGCGTTCAATGATATATCCATATCTCAGTCAGATGCCATTTTAATGCAGTGATTTCATTTTTAAAATACATACCATGAATGATGGTATACATGCCAAGTAAAGGTCTGCATGTCCAATACTGAGCAGCTAGATTGCCGAAGAATCTGCAAAAATTCCATGTACCAAATGGTATACCTTATGTCAAATCTTAATCATGTTCCTCTGATGAGTGTATCTTTGTTCATAATACACATTCACATCACAGCTATGCAGTTGCTTATCTTGGTCAGGAGTCAAAATGTCAGTGAGCTAGCACTAGATTTTCAAATGATTCTCTAATGGCAATCATTGCTTTTTGGCTTTAAGAGCTAAATTCAATTACTCAAAGGCTCGGCTTGAATTTAGTGGGCACATGAACTATTGATCAGTTATTTTATAGAGCCATCTTATACAATGGATCACTCCACATCCTAGAAAATGGCATCTGTCTCCATTTTTCAGATGAGTCAATAACCTCAGGGAATAATGAATTGCCTTAAGTAGCTTAGCTGTTACACTGGAAGTGGAGCTGTTCTATCCATGCCAAATCTAGCCACTCCTCCTTCTCAAAGATTAAAAATACATATCTTAAATTTCTCTGTCATCAGTACATCCTGCTAAGATGTCCATAAACAATATAGACTCTGAATGACTTAACTGACATCTGAAGGTCATCTACTGAACAATTTGCTTTTCTTTGTTATTAACGGCAACCTTGACTTATTATTTATCAACGGTGCACAGATAAAGGTTTCTTTGGTAGTGTATTTAAAGAGGGAAATTTGAGCAGAGGATTTTAGTGGAGATCCTACAGTATGAACATATGTTTATGAAGGACGGTATTTATGCAATTAGTCTGGTTATTTTCAGTATAAATAGAACAAATTTCTGTGTAAATAGAATAGTTAGTACCTAGCAAATAAACTCAGAACAAGAGATGGTGAATAATACATATATATATAGAAAATGAAATGTAATGCTACCTAGGAAGCATAAAAGAAACAAGATGTATATAAGTAGTGGTATTTTCTGGGTCAAAATATTACTTTAGTCAAATATATTGAATTGTCTTATGATTGAAAAGCATATTTACATGATTACATCAGTCCTAAAATTGTATTGCATAACAAGGTGACTTGTCTTTTGATATTCAGAAAGGTATGAAGAAAGTATACAGAGATTGAAAATAAATTATGTCTACCTGTATTACAGGCAATTTTAAATTAAATTCAAAGTACATGGAAGCTTTCACAGCCATTCTTCTAGGTTTTCTTTTTACCTATGTAAAGTATTGTGGTTTATAAAGTCCTACTCTTCTTAGCAATGATAGTTTCATGCATGAAGTAAAGATAATTTTAGTAAAAAATTGTTTTCCATGAACTAAAGATAAACTAAGGTCTATTTCAACCATTTTAAGATACTGAGAAGTAAACTTAATCAGAAAAGTCTTTGCAACAGCTTTAAAATATGAATTAATATGACTGAGAGAGTTGGAAACATTTTTATCAAATACAATAAAAGATAGTTAAATTATGACCCTTCCTGTGTTTATGTCACCAAGTACTGGCATTTTTATACACTATGTCTACTCAGTGGGTACATTGTGCACCTTCAGTTAACTGCTGCACATAATGAAATAAAAACAAATGTTATTACACAAAGAGAAAAATTGAGCAGTCTCTCAGAGTAGTTCAGACTGACCTGTAATGGACAATATGTGGTATCAACCTATAATTATTTCAGGGACATCTTTGGATTTGTCTGAAAATTGGAAGAGCAATGATAAATCGCAAACCAAAGAAAAGAGCTGGGCTTTGGCATTTGTGTTTCTCACAGGATAGTAGAGAGTGACAGCTTTTACTTCCTAGGTCTTTAATGAAGCATATGAAATCTGTATTTAATTCCTTCTTACCCTACCTTTAAGTATTTGTTATTTGTTCATTTAAATTCTAATAGTGTGCTGATCACAGTAAGGTTAAGATCTTGTAAGATCTAGATTTAATTTCAGTTTGGCTACTTGGTCCTCATTATTCATGGATTTTGTATTTACAAATCCACCCTGCCATGGTTTTTTACATTTTTGTGCTTTTTATTGGCAATTTCACTATTTAAAATGCCAGCTAGTTCTGTGATGCTGTCTAGTATTTTTAAGCACAGACAGGCTATGATGTTACTCATAGAGAAAAAACTATGTGTTTGATAAAATTCAGTCCTATTGCTGTTGACTGTGAAGTCAGGGCTAAGGAATTTAACAAGAAGTATTACTTAGGATATCTTTTAACAGGTGCACCATTAAAGAAGGTTGGGTATTGATTGGTGCATGAAAATATTGGGGCCAGGGTTTTTGGCAATCTAAGTATATAGTTTCACCAGGAACAATGGTTCAGTATTTACTACATCATTGTTTGTGATGACTTTATGGAACATGAACAGATTGCTAGTGGTTGTGCTCGGTCCCTGATAGGCATAGAGCCTGCTCCCCACCCCAGCTCACCATCTGTTGGAGAGATGGAGTCACAACAGAATCCTCAAAGTAGAAGATATATAAATGCACGAGTAGGGTGAGGTGAACCTACCAATCACTATGAGCATCCAGCTAGTAATGCACAGTTCTGCAGTTGTACATCAGAAGGAAACAAAAGCCATAATGAAAAAGGACGTATCATCCTTTAGAGAAAGTCAAGTAAAGGTTATATATTTTCTTTTGGAACAAATCATAATGTTACTGTGTTCTGAGTCATATTTTACCATGTTGTTGTTTCAGAGATACATTGTGGAAAAAATGCTTCTGCCAGTTGCCAAAATGAACACCGAGGAAAAATGAAGAAGACTGAAGAACTCCTGCAAACAGTTGCACTACAGAAATAGCCACACTCCTCTGGGATCCTTAACTCATCCACATCCATCTTGACACAAGTAAGGAAATAACTTACATTGTGACTTATGACATTGCCCTTTAAACTTTTCCTTAAGTGACACAATAGTTTTAAAGCTGGTAAGTACAACATAGTTACTTAACATATATTTAATGACTGACCTATACATGTTTGAAAATAGTTTTGGGCCAAGGCTTGGCCTATGAGGCATTTATATTCTAATGGAAAGGGTAATTATAAGAATAAATAAAAGAAACTGTCATGCATTGATGGTGTTCATGAACATGGTAAAGCAGATTATCCTTGAGAATTTGACCTTACCATTGAATGATGGAAAAATGCGACCTCGGTGTTTGAAAATAATGCCGTCTTTGAGCAAATGTCCAAATAGATATGAACAAGCTTGGAAAGCAAGCTTACGTTTTTAAAGACAGTGCATTTGGAGAAGCAGTGGGGAGGACATGAACTTAGAGACCTTTGGATGTAGAAAAAATTATGGATTTTTATTCCAGTGTAGCAGAACTCACTAGAAACTCATTAGTGGATGAGTGAAGTATTTATACAAATGGAGAATTTATACAACTTGAGAGGCATGAGAAATTATGCAAGTTAAGAATACTGTCTGTTTGAGCATCATTAGTGCTCTAAATTTCTGATTCTGGGTCAAGAACAGTTGCACGTGATTATGATCCTACCTACACAGAAAACAGAGATGGCTACCCAGGCAAAAAGAATTGTCAAGGCTCTGAAAATAAACTGGGCATAGTGGCCATGTTTCTCACCTACATGGGTGCAAAAGGGCAGGTCTCTTTCTGTACAATAAATGAAATGCAAATGTTTCAAGGTGTTTAGTACCTAGTTAACAAGCATGAGTCTATGCAAAATCTATGCAAAATCATAAGTCTGAAAAGTTGTGAAAGGAATTATGAAAAGGGATATATCTCGATCTGAGCATTTTTGGATAAAAGACACTAAAGCTTTACTGCATTTTTAAAGGTCATTCTTTACTATAGCTCTCTTGTAGGCCCGAGAGTTTTAATAATGGAAGAGTTGGGTACTCTAATTCAGGTAGAAGATCCTGGTGAGTTGGCTTAAGGATGTGGCATTGGAAATGGATGGATTTAAAATATATTTGGGAGGCTGCAGTGTAGCTTCAGTGGTAGAGTTCCTGCTTAGTAATTGCAAGGTTCAAAGTTCAAACTCCAACACCATAAAACATGTCTTAGACATCCTCTGAGCCCAGATGATTGCTAATGTTCCTCATGAATCTTGAAGGATGATGCTGATTTCTATATGTATGATATGCAGTCCATTTGTGTTTTAGTGTACAATAGTCAAACATTAAGTTATATCATTATTTTTAAAGAACTTTTCATAGTGTATATATTTGTGACCTGTTACTGAAACTTAGAGTGGGTCGATGGCAAAATATGAGAGCAAAATTCAGCCCTGAATTCTCATATTCCAGAAGAACTTATCCTATTATACTTGGAGACACGAGCCTTCCAGATGATTTGCTATTCCTCTCTCTGCTTCCTGCATAAATCTTGCTACCATTCCTACCCAAACCCCTAAGAGATAGTCTGTATAAAAGACGCCCCTCTAGATAATAAGCGTATTGTTTTTTAAGGACTAGTGGCTTAAGCCAGTCACATGCGATTTCAACATGAAAATTTTTAGATGGCGTTTTCCCTAGATGAAAAATTGAAGGGAAGCATAAATATCAACTTGAAATGAGGGCTTTTTTTAACAAAAAGAAGAAAAGAAATGGATTTAAGCAATATGTACTAGAAAATACCCGCAACCTACTCAATAGTGAAAGTTTTGCGTCTAAGCGCGTGTGAGTATGGTATATACCCATGGGAGATGAGAGGAGGGGGGATGGATGCAGTGACTGGTAAGTAGGTCCAAACATGCAAAAAGCCAACAGCCATCGTTAGCACATGGGCCTCCTCCGAGTCCATGTTTGCAGACCTTTCTCATGACAACCCTGCTGCATAATGCATTTCAGATCTAAGTAAAAGAATTCTGCTTTCCAGCTTTCAGAGCTCTGTGAAATGGCTCTAAACTCAGATCATGTAGGCATCTTCCCTTCCTCCATCCCATAACCCTCTCATAACCCTTTGATTATCAGAAAAATAGCCTGAATGCAGCAGTTGTGTACTACCAGATCATTGAAAATATATGCGATTCCACAAGGTATACATACATAAGGCTGTAACAAAGTTGAAGGATGAGGTACATACAGCAAGGGAAAGCAAGCACAAGCAAATATCAGAGAAATCTGAGACTTCCAAGCAAGGCTCCCAGCATTATTTCTCCATTGCAAGGAATGCTCTTACTTTTCAGATCATGAACCATCAGGATGCATAGTTTCAGGGGAACTAAAGTTCAAGTTCACTATGGGATATTTTACATCCCATAGCTTAGGTAGGTAAAGGTAGGCTTTATGAATAAGGAAACAGGTACAAGCCAAGCTATGAATCATAACATTGCAAATGAATAGCAGAGACAAGCTCTGGGGGAGTTCTGGAATTTCAAAACATTATAAATCATTTAGCTAGTACTTTTAACTGGTGCCTTGGCTAAGAATCAATACTGAGGTTCTAGGTTTCTGACAAGATAAACACAGAATGTCTTAAGATCAATTGCAAATTGCATATGAAATACTTCTTGGAGAGTTAAGCTCTAAGGACAATATCAGAAAAGATCTACAGCTACATCTTACAACTGGTCTTCTATCAACTGGAGCATATAACTTTGATTATCTGGAGAGATCATGATATTGGTACCCTGGTTATTGTATATATGTTTGTCTAAATTAGGGAAAGGGAACATCAAAATGGTAAGACAACGGGTAAAAGGCAAACCAATGAAACAGCAATACTTATAAGACAATATATTGTGAACAAATTGTACTATCCAGGGGGGATGGGGGAGGAGAAAAATGAGGGAGTAAGGAACTAGTTTGGCAAGAAATGTACTCACTACTCTATGTATGTAACTGCAATCCCTCTGTATATTACCTTAACAATAAAATTTTTTTAAAGGATATCAAAGTTTCTTGGAGAAGTGACTCAATTCTGAAACAATAAGGACAAAATTAACCCGAAGAAGTACTGATGTCTTAGTTTGGTTGCCCTAGAAGAACATGGTGGAGAAAAAAATCATTATATATGCATGGACAACAATAATGAATGATGTGAGCACCAGTGACTCACAACCATAACCCTAGCTACTCAGGAAGCTGATATCTGAGGATCATGGTTCAAAGCCAGCCTGAGTAAAAAAATTCCATGATATTCTTATCTCCAATTATCCAGCAAAAAGCCAGAAGTAGAACTATGGATCAAGTGATAGAGTGTTATCCTACAGTAAGAAAGCTCAGGGATAGTGCCCAGACCCTGAGCCTCAAGCCCAGGACCAGCAAAAACAAGAATAATAATGAATGTCTTGGGCAAGTGGAGGGAGCATCAGTTGTTTCTGCAAGAAGCAATAATAATAATGATGTGATTATGATTGCATTAAGGAAAGCAGTCATTTATTTGGAGAATTGTAATCCAGATATTTGACTAAATGCTTTGTATACATCACATCATTTAATTTCTGTTTGTTGAATACTCACCCTGTGCCAAGATTATAGATATTTACCATCCAAATTTCTACAGTAGGTTTCTCTGAGGTTCATTGACATTATGAATGAATGTGTTTTGAGATCTGTCCCTGGAGGAATGTGTGAAAAAAGGAAATTTTCAGTTCTTTAATTTCTTTCACACTAAGACTGAATTGCATAAATTAAACAGCACTCTTATTCTATTTTTATCCTAAGGTATTTTCAGTGTCTACCTGGGCCTGGGATTTAAGAGTGGTATTCTCTCCAGGCATCAGTGACCCATGCCTGTAATCCTAGCAACTCAGGAGGCTGAGATCTAGGGATCAAGATTTGAAACTAATCTGAACAGGAAAGTCCATGAGACTCTTAACTCCAATTAACTAGCAAAAAGCCAGAGGGGGAGCTGTGGACCAATTGGTGGAGGGCCAGTCTTTAATGTAAAAGCTAAAGCACAATATCAGGCTTTGCAGTCAAACCTAGTACTGGCACCTCAAGCTACTTAGAGGCACAATGCAATGGGAACCTGACTGTTTAAGTAAATGCTGGGAACATCCATCGATGAAGAACTTGGGCCAAAATACCCACACGTGTTATCTTAGAGAATGTAGTACATTTATTCTTCATTTCCAAATACGTTGGTAATCATTCCCTGTTTGCAAAATGCCACATAAAGATGCTTTTTTAAAAGCCAAATATGTATAGAATAGCAGCCAATAGAAAATGAAGTTTATACCAAAACTACAAAATTCAGTGAATATTTTCCAATGAACTATAATCCATTCGTTAATGATGAGCATCCATCTCACCACCTCTTTTCCAAGTAGCCTCTAAATGTGTGCCATTTTCCCCTTGCTTAAAAAACATTAGATGAAGGGAAATAAAAACAGGGTGTAAGATATCACAAGAAATGTACACACTGCCCTTTGCACAACACCTTGTCAAAAAATTTGTGTTTAATTAATAAATAAATTACAATAAACATTACATGAAAGTTGCACACATGCCTGTGTAATATATTATTAGTTTTTGTTCCTTTATGTGCTTTGTAATAATGATCTCATACTCATATACTCTGTAGGAGATTTGCTCATTTAAGAGCTCACATTTGTGTTTTTTAAATTAAGCAAGTTTTTACAAGTACCCAAGAACTTATTTTCATTGGTAAATAGTATCACTCTGTGTGAATACCATAATTCACTCCTCTAATTGTCTAGTAGATTGGCATTTCTGCTACTTTCATTTTCTGTTATTAGAAACAATATATTAATATACACAATGTTCACTGTAAGTGTACATGTGTATAAAGATACATACACATAACAAAATGTTGTAAGTGCTTCCTTTATATATATTATATATAAATATATAATATAAATACATACTTATATATAAATATATTTATATTATATTATAATATTATATTATAATATATGCTTATATATTTATATTATATATTTATAAATAATATAATATATTAAATTTACATAATATATATTATATATAAATATAGCTTACAACATATGAAGCATCCTTCCAAGAGAGATGCTAACTATTTACACTCCCAACAAGCAGTAAATCAGTGTTCCTTTTTGAACAGCTTTCTCTTTATGCTTTGTGTTCTCAATACCTTAATTTTTGCCAGCCAATTGACTGTGAAATAGAATCTCATCATAATTTGATTTCCCTGTTTACTAATGAGGTTCAGCATCTTTTCATGTTTTGTTCTCCATTTGCATTTTCTCTTCTGTGCCTTCTCCGTCTTTGATTTTTTTTTTTCAGTTGGGTTGCTTTATAGATACCTCCTAGGCATCTCAATAGACTCTCTTGGTTTTCCCATTGCTTAAACTTCTAACAGTAGCACTAACAACATTTTAGACGGAATAATCCTTGTCATGGGATAACACTTTGCAGGTTGTAGTATGTTAAACTGATTCCAAGTTCTTACTTATACAATAGCACACATCCCCAGTTGTGATAATAAGAAAAAAATACATTGATTTTCAGTGGCCAAAGCAGTAGCATTACCTTGTCTGGTTTCCCATCTTTCCCTGCCTTATCTCCTTCTTTAATCTTCTACCTTAGGTGGCATACTCCAATTAAAGTTTTAGTACTTAATGTTTGCCTCAAAGCTCCCTCATGAAATGGAACTAAATCAAATAGTTGTAGAAAATATACCCTGTGGGTAAAATTTGGAATTGGCAGAAGGATAACATTTCTTGGTGGTAAATTGGAATGAGAATAAATCTGGGCCTACAGCAACATCATTGTTACCTAAACTTTCACCTTAGTAAAGTAGAATAAAGCTTAGGAAGGTCAACTATTCAAAGGTCCGGTCACTTCAATATACAATCAATGTTAGAATAAGGATCATTATGAATCTTGTTGAGGAGAAGAGCTACTTTTGACCTGTAAAAGAAAATGCTAGGCTCTTAAGTTAACTGACAACTTAAGATATTCTCTGAAAGCCAAAAGATGCTGATGGCAAATTTAAAGAATTGTCTCTGGTCATTGTAGAGGAGACTGTGATGAAATTTAAGCCAGGGATCTGACTGCTAGTTTGGCAAAGCGGTACAGGAGACTAGATGCATGTGTACTTTCTAAGGTGCAGAGACTTGGGATGAGTCCTTCTGGGTAGATGGACATAACGACTTTGAACTCCCAAATACTCCTAACCCAATCTTATAAGACAGGAGCAATCTTTCTCCCCTTGACAGAAAAGATCATCCTCCCCTGCCCAATAATTGTATAAGAATATTACTTAAAGTATGTGCCATGATTCTTGCTATTCAAAAGATCCTTTCCCGTGATTCCTCTTTCCCTCCAGGCTGATCACTAGACTATAATCTCAGCAGAGAAGTATCAGTCTTCCTCAAGGATAAGTAGCCTACACCTTGAAAAATGGAAATATCTGGCTAATAGGTGCTATCCAAACCAAAGAAGTCTACTCATGAATGGCCCTTGAGTGTATTAGAATGGTGTGCAGTGGGTAATCCTGGATCAAGGGTTATTCATCTATATAAAGGTGTCCACTTAAAATTCAAGGTTAAATCACTTGTCAAGATCACTCCTAATAGTCTATTGGGATGGTTATTCAACGTCTGTAGAGTATGATCACAAACAGAAAATGAAAACAAATCTTCAATCTCTTCAGGGGTTTCATAAAAGCTTTATGAATGACATATGTAGTAGTATGCATAGCACAGTGATTTTAGGTATAGCCTGCCAACCTATTAATTAATTATATCCCTAATTGAGATGATTTAAAGAACATTCCTTTCATAATGTCTTCGAATTTTTTAACCTTTGAGAAGGTTGAACATGCTTTTGTCTATTATGTTTGAAGAAATCTTCAGAGTTTAGTTTTCCAATAACAGTGGCATAGTAGATCCAAGAAAACAGAATGTAAGTAGCAGAATGTACTGTGAGAGGCAAGATGGACTTGCCTACTGTAATCAAAGAACCAGTCATGGTGCCTTAGGAATCTGACAGTGGCTAACAGGTCTTGGGAGATTTAGGACAAAATCATTGGACAGCCAACCAAGATATTGCACAATTTGAATAATCAAGGAGATTAAGTTCATATAATCATGGATAACATGGCTTCATGTTTCCATATTTAAATTAATTCACAGATAACAAAGAAATTATAAAAAGATTCAGTCTTGTCAGGAAATAGTTGTTTATGCTCAGTCTTCCCAAGAGACTCATGTTTGGTCTCTAGTAAAGTGTTATTATTGCCAGGTTCTAGCAGGACCACCTTATTTTTGTTTTTTCATTAGGTTAATCTTTATAAAATGTCCCTGGTTTTGCTGGGTACTGATTGCTCACACTTAGCTACGTAGGAGACTCAGATTTGAAGATTGTAGTTTAAAGCCAGTGCAAGTAGGAAAGCCTGTGAGACCGTTATTTCCAATGAACTACCAAAAAGTCAGAAGTAATTCGTGGCTCAGAGTGGCAGAGCACAACATCTCGGGGAAAGCACCCAGGCCCTGAGTTCAAACCCAGAACTAAATAAAAAGGAAAGCAAGGAAGAAAGAAAGGGAGAAAGAGGAAGGAAGGAAGAAAGGAAGGAAGGAAGGAAGGAAGGAGGGAAGGAAGGAAGGAAGGAAGGAAGGAAGGAAGGAAGGAAGGAAGGAAGGAAGGAAGGAAGGAAGGAAGGAAGGAAGGAAAGAAGGTCTTGATTTCGTTTCTCTGTTATCTACTTTTGTGGGTTAGAGTATGAGGACAGGAAGAACTTCAATATTTTATTTTCTAAGTAGTGAGCCTAGTAAAATCCATCACTTTAAAAAATGTATCCAAAAATACTTGAATTTTAGCATAACTTGCCTTTAAATTATGTAGCTGGCATAGTACCAAAAATAAAATAGCTTTGGCTCTCTCCTGACACTTTGTCAACATGAAAATGACTAACAGCAATTAACAGCTGCCTACTGCAACATTCATGATGGAATTGAGCTTAGTCCAGGAAGCCCTTAGGTGAATAGATCAGAGAGGCTGTTTTTCTTATCCCTTGTCAAATAGCTTGTTGCACATGGCTAGCAGATGTTGATCAGAACACTGGGCCTGTGGGTGTGTATACTGAGTAAAGTTACTCTAGGTACAAGAAGCCAGCTCTGCTGCCTGCCCTTACCATAGTCCTTACCCATGCAACACATTCAATACATACCAAATTGCCCTTCTAACTCAGACATTTACTGAAATTTTAAAAGATGGGAAAGTGTAAGGAACATCAGGCGAGGGTAGGAACTTGACCAAGAGAGAAATATGTCTGTCTAAATGCAGTGAGTCCTACTTAACTTCCATATAGAAATGGGAGAACAGATAAGCTAGGCACTGCCATGTTTTAGAAGCATTTGAAAACCAATAGGAAGTTCCTGAATTTTTAAGGGTTGTTTTATTACAAATTTTCCAACACAGAGAAATTAGTTTCATAAGTAAACAAAACACATTTTTTGGCAACCAAGCTGAGTCCAGTTGCAGGTACGTTTAAATTTAAGCCATTTGTAGTTTTAAATTGAGTTTCCCAAAGCAAATCCTATTTTCATGGCACTCTAATTGTTTTGTGTCAAGAAAAATAAATTTTCTGTCCTATACATGTTTCCTTATGATTTCTTAGCATTTTTTTCTAGCTTGAGATTTTTCTGTCTATACTAAAACTGAAAAGCTTAGTGGATATTGTAAAACTTCACACATGCTTACACTATAATTAAGTGATAGTTCCCCATGTGTTTATTCAGGAAAATTCAGTGCATAATAAATCTGTTATTATAATCCTGAACTACACACACACTGTATTATCAACAAGTGTGCAATAATAATAAGAATATACCATTAATGCATGCAGCAACGTAGCTGAATCTCATGGACATTGTTGAGCAAAAGCATCTAGACATAGGATTTAAAAATAGGTAAAACTAATCTTTGGAGGTAAAACTCACAGAATGGAAGAAAATAGTTCAGAGTCTTTACATTCTGGTTTTTCACTTCAGAATGGCTACTTAGTAATTTGTAGGAGGCCCCCTCATATTACTATTGGTTTCATCTCTCCACCTGAGATGTCCCTGTGCCAAGTGCAGGTATACACAGAAGGCTTTCTGTTCCCATGAGGTGTGGTGCTCTACTTTCTCCCAAGGCCTCCTGGCTCTTCTCTCATGAAACCTAAGTTCTTCTAGCCATTCTAAAAGGTTAAGGTTTTCTGTAAACTAAATTTGAAGGAATGGTACTTTGTGGTACATTACTTTTGAGCATACACATCCCTGTGATCTCCATAATATTGTAGTCTCTGCATATTTTTTCAGAAGAAAACAAAGAAGAATAACCCATCTCCTTTTATTCACAACCTGAACATTTCCTTAAAGATTCAAAAGGAATAGATTTAGGAAAAGAAAATATGCACTGAAGGCTGTTTCCCTACTACTAGATATTTGTCTCCACACAGATTTCTTCCTAGTCGCCAAGGAGGGGTAAATGTAACCTCAACAGAAAGCAATTGGCAAGGTGAGAAAACTTCCAGACTATTTTATTTGACATCTGCTCTCCAGGGCATAAAGTGAGGGAAGAAGTGTGTAGGACATACCAAAGGAATAATAGAAGAATAAGGGGGGAGGGGGAGGGGGAGGGGGAGGGGGAGGGGGGGGGAGGGGGAGGGGGAGGGGGAGGAGGAGGAGGAGGAGGAGGAGGAGGAGGAGGAGGAGGAGGAGGAGGAGGAGGAGGAGGAGGAGGAGGAGGAGGAGGAGGAGGACTGTATTCCAAACACAGGAGGAATTAGTAGTGGTTTATTGCAGCTGATAATGGTACAGGATGCAGTCAGTTCACCAAAGACCAGAGTGCAGTACAGGGCAAAGGGAAGAGTGCTCTCTCTTGCTCTCTCTCTCTCTCTCTCTCTCTTTCTCTGTCTTTGGTCTTTCATTGTCTCAGCTTGTGGCTGGTGCTCTCACCAGCAGAGGATTTGTTTCGAATCAAACACTTCAACTCTTCTACTTCCACATGATTCAAGCATGACTACTCAGAACATAAAACATGGAACCAGCCCAATATCACTCATATAGGAAAGATTGAAAGAATTGGAAAATATATTTGTATATTGAATTCCAATTATGTTTCTTTCTCAGTATAAAATTCAAGCAAACTTCAGGGGAAATTTGATGTTTTATCTCACGGAATGTTCATTTGGCAAAACCAAAAAATACCTGCCTTACGAATCAGACGATTTAGTGACTTTTGGCTGAATCACTTACAGATTGCAATACAGCCTTGAGGTCACTCCTTAACCTCTCTTAACTCTTAAGTATAGCAGAGTGAAACCATCTGGTCTGTGTATCCAACAAGTGTGATAGTTTGATATGAAAGTAGAAGAGGCCCTACAAATCTGTGCAGTGTTAGGTGAATTCAAGTGATGATTGTTATTTCCCCTGTGGCTTAAAGAATATCAGGTGTCATAACTGCACTTATTGCTTACATGAGGTGCTTGTTGATTCTTACACCTGTTTGTCTTTTACTCAATGTAGAAATGGATGTTATTAGGTATAGAAAGTAACTAATAAGCCCTAATATTAATGGGCTACACAAAGGAGATGTACAGTGGTACTATAAAACACTGAGTTTTATTCGAACCTGTCTTTTTTGGCTGATAAATGGTATAACTCCTAGAGTATTATTCCTTATATCTAAAATGTAACTACCAGCATTTACCACCCCAGTCTAAAGTTATGTAAACATCAAAGGAACTCTTAGATGTGAAAAGGTTTGAAATGTACAAATAATGTTGAAGCACATGCACCTGAGAGTTTGTTCCACCTTTATTCTCTTCTCAAAAAAGATTCCAAACCATTTGGGTGAGGATTCTGATAAGGTTAATCAAGTGATCTACCCACTTGCCACTCTATTGTATTTTTTTTACATATCCAAATAAATGAAGTCATTGAATGTGCCAAGTTCATCCCAATGGTATAACAGGTGTGAGATCACAGGTTATTGTCAAGAACTTGGCAAGCCTTTGTGAACAATTGGATATAACTTAAGAAGACATAATTTATTGACCTAACTGTGACCTCCCAAAAATGGTGTCTAAAACCTTCCCTTTTAAGACAAATTACAATTATGCCTAATGGGGTCTCCATGTTATGCTAAGTGTGGAGAAGATTTTCAAAAACAAACCATATCATAGTTCTGGCTTCAAACAAACCAGACATCTGCATGGTAAGAGAAAGATTACAAATGATAGTGATCTAAAAATAACTAAAAGGAATCATGCTGTATATTTTTTGCTCTCCCTATATTTGAGAAAGGGTCTTGAGTTTGTCCAGGCTTGTCGGGATCATAGTGACATGTTTATGCTTTGCATATAGCTGGGATGATAGACACATATCACCACAGCTATTTGTTGAGTTGGGAGCAGAGGTCTCATTAACTTTGTTTTCCCAGGCTGGCCTTGAACTGTGATTCTCTCAACCTTTACCTATTTAGTAGCTGGAATTACATGCTCAGCCCAAGAACTTGCATTTCTCATGATGCCTATATTGACAGTTCAGAAGTTTATACGTTGAGAACCACTATACTATTCTATAAACATGTGGCTATCATATAAATACAAAAATAGTTGATCTGTAGAAATGTCAACTTTAGTATTTATGAAACAGGCTCTATATTTATGTTTCCCAGCTCTGGGTACATGTGGCTATTATGTTCTTAACATATGCCTACTACCATATGAAAAAAATGAAACTACTTTGAATATTCTCCATTAATTGTATGATTTAGATTACTTTTACTTAATTTTTTACTTTAATTGGTTACATGGAAATTTAAGTTTAGCATGTATGCTGTACATTTAATGCCATGGAACATCATGTTCTATGGAGCAACTGTGCGTACTGGAGGATTTTCTTCGGTCTTTTGTTTTTGTCTTTCATTTCTTTGTAAAGAAGTGATATACTTCTCAGCAATATCTTTCTTATTCTATTCAATTTGAATAGCAGTTAATAGGAAAATGTGCAGTAAAAGATTCCTTCAATACTTGACTATTTCCACACCTTGACTGATTTGCCTGTGGGATTCATTTCTCCTGAGTTTTCTTTAGTTCCTTGGAATTACTATGAAATGCTCTTAAATGCTGTTAAAGGGCACTTCCATTCCCTTTGTTTCTTCAAATCTGTGGCACCCCAGTTGCAATATATATAAATCAATTACTGATGGATTGTAAATCTTACCCTCCGAGAATATAGTTGCTAACTTGGCAGAAGCAATGACTTTTTAAACACAATGTGGAAAGTAATATGTAAACATAATGGATTAAGTTGAACTGAAGAAATGTATGTTCAGAAATGCACTATTGAGCAAAAAGAAAACCATGAAGTGGATGGAAATATTTTAATACACATATTCAGTAAAGGACTTCTATCCATAATTTATAAAGAACCACATCAAACAAATATAAAAGATAACCCAAAAGGAAAATGAGAAAGGTATTTAAATACTTATTTCACAAAAGAGGACAGTACATATGAAAGATATCCAAACTCAACAACTGAGAAAATGCAAAGTAAAACCACAATGAGATGCTACCTCTCTCACACCAGAATTGTTATAATGAAAAATATTCACAGCAGTAATAATATAATGTGGAAAATTAACAAGATGTTCATAGGAATGTAAATTATGTAACTACTTTGGAAAGCAGATTAGAATCCTTTATTAAAACCAAATACCTTCATTTGTTTTTAACAAATTTATTTGATTCGGGCATTATCCTTCTATGTATGTAACTATCCAACACTATACAGCATCCATGTGCTCACCAAGACACTGCAAAACATTTGAGACAGCATCATTCTTCAGACTGCCAACCTACTAACAATCCAAGGGCCCACTAACAGTACATAAACTTATAAGTGATAGTATAATCACACAGAGAAGGCTAGACTGCAATAAGAAAGGATATAGCATACAACAACAGGATTCAATCACACAAACATAAACAGATGAATCAAAGTCATATATGGTGTATAACTCTATACATGTCAAGTTCAAAATCGAGCCAGACAAATTCTACTGGGAAAAATAAAGATAATGATTTGCCTTTGGTTAGTCATTTGGGAGTAATGTGAAAGAATTTCTCAGCACTTTCCTGTTTAATGTGCCTGTGGTTTCAGGAAATGAGTTCTCTTAGTGAGAGTTCTGAGCTCTTCCTTTTCTGTATGCCTAGCCTACCTCAATAGCATGTTTAACCGGTGGAGATAAAAAGGAATACAGTCAAACACTCATTAATGAACCAAATGGTAATTCACACACACTCAGCTATTGCTGCATTTTGTGGATGTAGGTTGTAACTGATTTGTTGAAATTGTTTGACACAGTAAGAATTTTGAAACTATTAGTTAATTTAGAAGTACTCACTAAAATACATAATTTAACATAAAATATGGTAATTATGTAATCTTAAAGTGTAATTTATTTCTCTGTATTAAGTTATTATAATTCATATGTGATTCAATTTGTCCTTATACAAACTATGCAATAAAAAAAGACCTTGTGTCAAGTTAGGCTTGCCTTATAGACTATTGAATTTGAACATTTATAATTCCAAAGGTTTGTAACAATTATAAATTTATGTAATAAGCATCCATTCATCTATGTTAGAAAAAAATGAAAAACTGGAATAAGGTTTTACTTTAGAGAATATAATTTAAGAGTCCTTCATGAATGCAGCATTGTTTCTTTCACTGGTGGGAATCTGGGCTCAATGCATAGCTTTGTATAATAGTATTTAGCTTTGATACATGGTGTGAAAAACATTTGTTCAAATGCATTTTTGTTCTGGGTATTTAAGAATATCACTACAATATAGTATCATGTAATACCTAATTTCCACTAGTTGAATGTGTTACTTGGCTCCTTGAGTTAGAAATGGCAATAATTCCTGTCCTTTGGTTTTATTAAGATTGCACTTTATGGGAGGGTTTACATTTGTGTGAAAGAGAAAGGAATTGAGGGGAGTAATGAAAAAAGAAATGAAGACAAAAGAGTTGAAAGGAAGAATAGCAACTTAAATTAATCAAACTCTTTTGTCTTCGTTGACTTCTTCATTTGGACAAAGAATTTTAAAAGGTTCTCTTTTCCGTATTTCAAAGAATAAAGTAAATAAGCATCTTATTCCACTCTTACATTATGAAGGGCAATGTCAGATTTATAAGCAGTATGACTTGTATCCCTTTTCTGAAAAAGAAATATCAAGAAACAAACAAAAACAAAACCACATAGTATAAAAGATTTAGAATCTTAGTGCTCCATTTGTTGAGTTTAAGTTACCAGCATAGCTTTCTTCAGGCCAGTTTGCAAGATGTTGTTCCCTTATTGGAAGTTGCATTACAAGATTCTAAATCATTAAACACTTGAGGCATGAAGGCTAGGCAAGTGAGTAATTATTAGTTCGGTGAAATTGCAAGGAAGATTAAGAAACCCAAGAGGGAGTTAGACTACTGCATAGATACACAAAGGAAGAAGAGAGGTAAAAGAGGAGAAATAATTGAGAGTGTTTGAAATCAATTGAGTGTCCATCTGCTATTGAACTGCACTGTAACACCAAATGCAGGTAATTGGTATTTGGTTGAGTAGATAATTGGGCTGGGCACACAATGAAAGGAAACTGAAGACTGCTGGAGAAAGAGTCAGGGTTAAGTGAGTAGACACTTCAGCTGTTCTAAAGGTCTTAGAATGGTCCCAAAGACATTGGAAGGAAGCTGCCCAATTATTTGGAACATCCTTATCCCTGTCTCTCCTCATCCAGGAACTGTAACCCATATACTCCTGGCCACCTCAGTCTTGGCTCAGAACCTTCCTTGAGCTAGTACTTAATCCTGGAATAGATGATCATTTGTGCATGTTCATACACATTACACATGTGCACATACTCTCTCTTATACACACACACACACACACACACACCTATTATTCTGGGCTTCTCTCCATCCCAGCGCTTATAATACCCCAATGCAATCATTTTTCTGGCCTCTAATGGAAACAAAGTTTTTATTGTATGTATCAATATATCCTTTCCATACTTGGCACCTGATGGACACTGGATAAATATTAATTGCATGGATATCTTAAGCCATTATAGTACTCCCAGATGTGTTTGCCTATATCTTAAGACAAGCATGTAACATTTAAGTTAATTACCACAGGTCAATACTATTGTCTCCACATCTGTAATCCTAGCTATTCAGGAGGCTGAGGATCAAGGTTCTAAGCCAGCATGGGCAGAAAAGGATGTTATAGTCTTATCTTCAATTGGCAACCAAAAGGCTGGAAGTAAAGTGAAACTCAAATGGCAAAGCACCCATTTTGAGCAGAAATGCTAAGGGGCAGTACTCAGGCCATATGAGTTTAAGTCCTAGTATTGGTATGCACGTGCACGTGTGCGCACATGCACACACACACACACAATATCACAGATTTTTTCTAACCCAAGTTTTGGAAAAGCATGACCACCTCATCTGTGTTAGCTGGAGTAGCTCCTATAGGATGAAAATTCTGTAAGGTCATAGTGTTAGTGTGTGATGAAGATAGTCAGACCAGGCCTCAGAATGATCTGGAAAAATTTATGTTTGTGAATACAATTCAGTAAGTGCGTACACCCATGGAACTATGTTTGGGAAGGACAAATGTTCATATGTGAGATAGAAAATGATTAGAAATGATTACGAATGACACATGACAAATAAAGGTGTCCTTTGATGTCTGGCAGGAATGATGTGACTAATATTTCTTGAAAATGAAATTCTGGACACTATACCAAAAAAGAAAAAAATGTCTTCTTGATCTATGCAGGTGGTGCTTTCTGAGCTCCTCCCTTCCTATTTGCTTCCAGCTGCTAATGTGCACAATGTGGGGCTGAGGACTCTTTCTAGTCCTGTACACAGCTGTACAGCATGGAACAAGATAAACCAAAAGTCTTGATGAATTAACATCCATGTGCGCATCGTTTGAGGTGCTTGCTTTGTGCTTATTCTCATTGCAAGTAGTTCTTAATTACACACTACTGAAAAGTGCTTACGCACTCACTCTTAATTAGTGCCCTTACCCAACACACCTCTTGTCTTTACTTCCCTAATAATGATCCCTGTATTAAATAACCTCCTTATTCTCAATCCTTGCCTCAGGCAGTGCATTGAGGACAACCTCAAACTTTCAGACTATATCATCTATGGTACAGTAAGAAGGAGAGCCCACACAGATGGTTCAAATGAAGAAATCACAGTACAAGGGATCCTGACAGAGGTAGAGACAAAGTTAAGGAATCAGATTCCCTAACTGTGATGTTAAGATGATGTTAAGATCACCAGGGATGAGAAGAAGGAGATTTTATTACCTCTTGTCATAGGACAAAGGACTTAAGTGTTTTTGTTTTTTTCCCCCAAGAGTTATAATTGTAAATGGATGGGTCCACTTCCAGAGACAAAGTACCATAAATGCAAAAAGGGAGGAGGCAAGTATGATGGTCCACACCTATAATCCCAGATACTAGAGAGATTTCAATTTTAAGAGGATTTCAATTTTAAGGGTACCCTGAGCAAAGATGAGGTCATCCTGTCTCAGAAACAAAGCATGTGCTCCTCATTTTCAGAAGGCAGAGACGTGAATATCACAGGTGGAGGTCAACCTGGACAAAGTTAGCATGAGATTTTATCTGACTATAAAACAAACAAAAAGCTAAAAGGGCTTGGTGTGTGGCTCAAGTGGCAGAACACTTAAATAGCATGTACAAAGCCTGGATTCACAAAGACATTTTTTAAAGGTGAAATTGCCTTGGCCTATATTATTTCTTGTCCTCCAAACAACAATCAGTTTCTTTCAGTGGCCAAACACAGACATATATAATAAAGGGAGTCTGTACTGAATTTTCTGTTTCTACCTCCAAGGCATAGAGAATGGAAGATATTGGATTTTGCAAATCGCAGAGAGGATAAATAGCCACATGGTTTTCTTGTTCAGCACATTCGAGTCTTGGTTCCTGCGGATACCATGTCTCATTCTAGATTCTGTTACAGAGAATTTGAAGGGCCTTTCCTCACCACTATAGAGATGCGTATAAAGTTAAGGCATTAAAGCCTATTAAGAAACCAAAAAGAAAATCTCCAAGGCTCATTTAGCTCAAAGATAAACAGTCTGAAGGGTCAATTAATATTTTTCATTGTGTGTAGTAACCCGTGGCTAATCAGGAGGATTGGTTCCAATATAATAGATTTGTTATCAAACACTTCAAGGCCAAGGGTAAAAATAAAACAGCCAGTTTGGGGATGTCCTTCAGAACACGAGGGATGTGTTCAATAGGGACATGGCAACTGTAGTAGCAGGACTGAATGACCAGTAATATTTATTGCAAAGTCTCTGTGTACTAAACTTTGTGATCAACACCATGAATATTGCTTCTTAAAATCCTCAAAACAGCCCAATTGCATAGATATTGTGATTTATCTTACTGCATGTACACACACACACACACACACACACACACACACACACACACCTCCTTTGTATTCATTTAACTATGACTGCTACAATCAGGATTGAGTGGCTTAAGTAATAGAAGTGTTACAAGTATATTATCTCAAAGTCCAAGATAAAGGGGTAAGCAGGTTTGGCTCTTTGTGAGTGCTGAAAGAAAATACCTATTCTGTGCCTCTCTCCTAGTTTTTTAGTTAGCTTCTAGCCTGCTATTCTCTTCCCTCATCCTAGCAATACTCAAAATGGAATGCTATTAAAATGAGGACTGTAAAAGGATCATGTGTCTGTAGACTCTAAGAAATTGGGACTGGCAAGTGGTCTAGGAGAAAGATGGAGAAAGTACTTTAGGTACTATGTACTACTCTGTAAGTTGTCTATCATCACTCCCACACTCTAAGTATCCTGAATGTCATTAAGTCTGCCTGCCAGCCAGTCTTTAATTATAATCAATTGTTTACTTATCTAACGCAAGTTATGGAAAGTGGAGAGAGGCATGTACAAAATCTAGTAAGAGTTTTAAAGACCA
The DNA here is from genome assembly GCF_023159225.1 of Perognathus longimembris pacificus. NCBI lineage: Eukaryota > Metazoa > Chordata > Mammalia > Rodentia > Heteromyidae > Perognathus > Perognathus longimembris. The sequence goes on from NC_063166.1 coordinate 60,027,962, forward strand.
ATAATGTGAGGATTGAAGAATCCCTTAGTGTGAACAAGTTCATCAGTTTGTTCATTAGATTCCTGATGGAAATGGAGAAGAGAAATATATCAGAACAACAAAGGTCATTTAGAGTCACCTGAATAGGAAAAGAGAGATGGTCAGAGCGTGGCATTGTCAAACAGTGTGCCCACGTTGTGTATCTCAGAATCCTAGATTTTCTAGTCTTTCATTTTCATATTCAATAACCTGATTAAATCAGAGTAGGCACTTCAAAATTCTTACTGGGGAAAAAAATCAACATACTTTCTATGGATTGAGATATAATTGTTGTCGATAGTCACCTTACTTTGCAATACCACACCAGATTCTCTTCAACCTAACTTTAATTTAGGACATATAGATCAACATTTTTCCCATTTGCCCTCCCAATTCTCTCCCCAACACCTGGCAATTTGTATGTGACCAACTTCCTTTATCCACATGAGTGAGATTATGCTACACTTGTCTTTAACAGTGTTTGACCTATTCTATTAGACATAATGCACATCAGTTCTGTTCATGGTGTTACAAATACAATTAAATTCTTTTCTTGTGATGTAATAGCTATGAGGTCTTTTATTAAATGATTCTCCATTATTACAAACAATTTGATGTATTCGCTAATTTTTAAATTCTCGGCCACTTAACAAAAGTGATTATGTCTTCTTCAAATCCCACTCCAATACAAGAATTCCTGCTCAACAGCCTTCCATATACAATTTTAGGAGCAAATACTTAGGGAGTTTTTTCAGAGTCACTTAACTACTGTATATGTCAGAGCAGTGTCTTATATCAGTTTATTTCTAGAAATACAATATGCTCTTAAAGCAATCTTCAGCCCATGATTCCAACTTCTGTATAACCACCATGGTCTAACTTCTGGAACAATACTGATGGCCAGTGGTTTATCACAATAACTGTGTATTTCCCATTCAGTTCTCAGTTCTGTGGTCTATGGTTCTGGTTGGTAACATTTTATATGCTCCATTAGCGATGCAAGATCTGCCTTAAGGTCCCACTCTCCTATGGTCCTCAGAGAACCTTCGATTCTGCTGTAATGTGAGAAGAAGACCTAAGGACCAGGCAGGTGGGTTTTTTGAGCCATATCTAGAAGGAGACACCCATACGGCGTTGTTCCGTATCACTTTACATGAGCACAGCTAGCAACAAGGACAACTAGGAAAATAAATCTGCTATATGCTGGGGATGTGGGTGGGGCTTCAGCTCTCAAATTGATAAAGAAGAAGCAGAAAGTAGATCCTTCCGGTTTCACAAAAATCTCCTAAGGTGTTCAATTACCACCCTCTGGTCCTGAGTTAATGGGAATTACCTTACAATTTCAAACACAGCTTTATTTCTGGAAATTTCTGTGAAATGTGACACAAATGAATTAATGTATAGGAACTTCATTTCCAAGAAATGGCTAATTGAGTGCCACTCTAGCTAGAAGTATAATTGTTCACAGACTGGGGACATATAGTTTTCTATTTCTTCTGAGAACAGAACAGAAGCAGGAGCCCAAATTGCAGCATAAGATATTTTTAGTTAAACAGACATTTGGGAGAGTTTATGTGAATAGTCAAGCAGCATTCCTAGGTATGTTTGTGCTGTTATCTCTGGATCTCTGGAAATGTCTAATGAACAATATTTAATCTCTTCAGGCCCTAAAGGGAAGAGCATCAACCTATTAGTACCTTAGTGTTCTGACACTGCAAATTACTTAAGAATTGTTTTAAACCTTAACACCCTGTGTCTTAAATGGAGCTAAATTAAATGCTAATCTAGAAGGCTCTTTCACCGCATCCATTAAGAATACTTCCTAGAGCTTAAACACAATTAGACATTTAACATGATCTGTGCTGATATGGCAAACATCTCTTTCCATCTTAGACTGTGAAAGGAAAGTAGATAGGCATGAATGTTTCCCATCATGGGGAAACCCCAATATGTTTCTCATTTCTTCCAAAGCTTGGGACCTCAAGTATTTTGCTATCTTCCTACTTAGGTTTTTAATTCTCCAGATCAACAAAACTACTGAAATCCACAGTCATTTTTTCAGGTGAATTTTGCTTGGCTTCTTTGTTTTTGCATCTCTAATTCTTCTGTGTCAGTACATGCTTTGAGAAGAAATGGAGTTCAGCTTGTCAAACTCATCTTGTGCAGTCTCCTTTTCTCTAGAAGCGCCATCTGTCACATTCTGGCTGCCCTGGCTTTGTGACACCTGTGAACCCGAACCCAATTTTTAAAAATTCAAGGTTTTTTTTCGTGTTATATGTAGAAGAGCTTATATCATGGCCTTTCAGTCTGAAGGATATCTTTATGGTTCTGAAAGCAAATGTAAAACTCTTTATAGAGTGCAGAGCCTTTAAAATATTAAAACAAAGTAAAGATGTTTATATATTAATGAAAACTGAGAATAATGTTCAACATTTCACCAGTAGTAAAAGGAGAAAATTAAAAGTGAGATAGAGGCATGAAGTGTAAGAGAGTAAATAGTGGATATTGACTACATAAATTAGACTAATGTTAAAGGGTTTTACATTTATACTGTATTACAAAATGATGTATAAGTCAAAGTGAAAGCCGATTATAGTTTCTGTCATGACCAGTAAGTAGTAAAATTACTAACACATAACATATAAAATCTCCAAAGAGATAAAGATCTATTTTGTTATCTCCAGGGAAACTATTCAAAGAAGAGCAAAATAAGATGTAATTAAGTAGCTAAATGGAAGAGGGTGATTAAAAATACTCAGTTGATCAGCCAGAAAGTATGGAGAAACATATAGATAGATAGATAAGTAGATAGAAAGAAAGAAAGAAAGATAGATAGATAGATAGATAGATAGATATAGATATATGACAGAGAAATTATTTAAAGCAATACTGTTTATGCAAACCCAACTATATTCTATCAAATATAAGGATAGTACACATTTACACTGAAAGTTAAATTTCATAAGACTGTGTTAAATGAAAAAGAAATAGAAACCATAGTTTGGTTAAGTATAATACAGAGATATTGGGAGAATGAAGCTAATTTAAAAGTTCATGCAAAAATAAATAGGTACAGCTATGTCTCTGAATTAATAAAGTAGATACTTGTTGAGAAAAATAAATTTCATAAAGTTAAAGAATCATTCTTACAGAAACATATAACCATTGTTAATGCTCATTTAGAAAATGATAATCTTTCCTGTGTATTAGCACAAATCGATAGAAATAAAAAAAGAGACATAGAGAAACCCATAACTCTTAGTAACTGATCAGTAAACCAAGGAGCATAAGAGATTTCTTAAAACAATTCGCCAGTTGAGTGAATTAATATGTATGGAACAGTGCCCTCACAGTTGCATAGTACATATTCTTTGGAAATGAACATGAATACATGCTACATGAAGAGTCTTCATCCTGCAAAGCATCTCTTAGTAATCTGGAAACCCACCCTTTCTTGGTCAACACCCCTGCTCAGGTCTGGAGCAGACCCTGCTGATAGTCCTTAGCATTCACCATTCCTCTACATGTTCATCATACCTTCTTTCTGCAAGCACTGGGGAGTTTCCTGTGAGGACTTTCTCTGAGCATTGGAACTTGCTGGGGGCACATATGCTTCAGGCTGGAAATACCAAAGAGCTCGTGCACAATGAAGAGTTCCCAACCAATGAGCAATGGGGGACTGCTACATAGACACCTGCACTCTCTTGTCTTTCATTGGGGACCATCCTGGGACACATTCTACAGCAGAGATAGTAACAGGGCTGAGCCCCAATTACACTTGAAAACACACACTACATTATATGCTTTTTCCCCTTGTTATTTTTCTTCCTCACACTCTTAACCATGGGTTCTGGGATATTCCAAGTAAAAGATTTATACAAAAAGTCTTACCTAGATATCTGCTTCTGATAACCCATACTAAAATTAATTTTAATATACTAAATTATAATTGCCCACTTCTTTTTGTCAACCTTTTGAGGAAAATACCTAGGTTTTTAATCTCCATGTCTTTGATTGTGATACAGCACATAGGAAGGGCCTAACAAGTACTCAGTAGTCACTGTTTTGTTTGCTAACTTATTTTGGTGGTACTAAATGGGGTTTGAACACCAGATCTTGTGCTTGCCAAACAGGCACATTTACCACTGAGCCACACCTCCAACCTAATAGCTTCTCTTTAATTCTTAAGTAAAGCTTGATTTGAAATCCATCATTAAAGGTCTCAGTTCAGGGGGCTGGGGATATGGCCTAGTGGCAAGAGTGCTTGCCTCGTATACATGAGGCCCTGGGTTCAATTCCCCAGCACCACATATACAGAAAATGGCCAGAAGGGGGGCTGTGGCTCAAGTGGCAGACTGCTAGTCTTGAGCAAAAAGAAGCCAGGGACAGTGCTCAGGCCCTGAGTCCAAGCCACAGGACTGGCCAAAAAAAAAGGTCTCAGTTCAGAGCTTCCTGGACAGATCATGTAAGCAAGTTTTAGAATAGAGAGAAATCTGAAATCTGAGAACAGGACTTGGAACACATGCTCCAGGGAGTAAACCTAGACATAGTAGGATGTCAAAAGATCTAGGAGGGCCTTACTTAGAGATGCTCAGGGAGCCCCCAAGGAAGAAAGTCGAAGCTAATGAGGGAGGATGTCAAGGGTCCTGAGACAGACTTTCAGCTATCACAATTTTTCCCTGAGACTATCTTACTTGTAACAAAAGAAATGCTTGATTATGTTGTTTACTTGAGGTCGATCGGGAATTTTGATTTTTAAGGGCATTTCATGTATTGGCAGATAAAAGTACTATCCAAGACTCAGAAATTCCCATCAAAAGCAAATAAATTCTGCCACAATGTTTTTTACTCCACTGTTAAGACCTAATGATGTAGAATGTTTTCTAATCTGCATATCCAAGAAAAAAGAGCTCCCTTGATTCTTTATCTTTTGAGTGTTTGAAATATGACAAGTACTGTCCCTGGAATTTAGAGATTTAAAAAAAAAATGGTACTTACTGTCCAAAGGCCTAAGGTACAGTGGTAGGTACAGATACATTGACTCAAAAATAAAATATAGTAAAGACAAGATAAGGAATATGCCAACAATCTTAAAATTCCAGAGAAAATGTGTTCAAATGCTGCCTAGGAATATCAGCTAACGGCTTTTCCAGCTTGCTCTCCCTAAAATATTATCAAATGGCACATTTTCTATAGAGCTAAAAATTTCAAGAGAGGAACCATGAAATCCAAATATGATCTCACAAATGTCCAAGGGCTTTTTGAAGGAAGATATGTATCTTCTGCAAGACATCAATGTCTCATGTCTGTAATCCTAACTACTCAGAAGGTAAAAAGATGAAGGATTGCAGTTCAAGACCAGCATGGGCAGGAAACTCTACTAGATTCCATTTCCAAAACAACTAACAAAAAGCAAGACCAGAGATGTAGCTCAAGTGGTAGAATACCAGCCTAGCAAGAATAAAACTTGTGATCACAGAAGAAGGAAAAAGTTGTTAAAAAATAGAGCAGAGAGGGAAATTGGTAGAAAATGAAGCTGGGTCAGAATCTGGCCCTTTATGTGTTTCATGGGGTTATAGTTCTATTTAAAATTCTGTAATATTAACAAATCTACTTCATTATGAACACATTAATAAGAGCGTGTAGTAAGATTAATAAATATCATAATGTTAATTAGTGGTGAGTGTATATTGTCCTTTGGTATGGCAATCTTTATAAGTTCCTGAGGGAGATTCACATGAAAACGTGGATTTCACATGAAAGCAGAACAAATATGAGGTAAAAGGAAATGTTCTTACTGCATTACATTTTTAAAAGGAGATAAAGAGATACCTCCCCCAAAATGTAGTGTTTTGTCCGCCAAAGGAATCACCTCTCGAAGATATATTCATTTTCCTCCATCTTTTGATATTCATCAGTAGTAAAATGTTAAGTCCCTAACACTAACCAGCAACTTAACTGATACCTAGTCCTCTCTAAATTTACTGGCCAAAGATCATAGGTGGATTTAATTCATGAGACTGACCACCTGAAACAAATATAGGCACTCAAGCCTCTAAGAAAGAAATGCAGAATCAAACTGCAGAGCTTCTGCACAGCAAAGGACATAGCTCGCAAGATAAACAGAAAGCCCACCCACTGGGAGAAGATCTTTACCGGACATTCAACAGACAAAGGCCTCATCTCTAAAATATATGCAGAACAAAAAAAATTACCTTCTTCCAAAACAAAACCGCAAAAAACCAATAGCCCCCTCATCAAGTGGGCTAAAGACTTACAAAGAAACTTCTCTGATGAGGAAATGAGAATGGCCAAGAGACATATGAAAAAATGCTCTACATCACTGGCCATAAAGGAAATGCAAATCAAAACAACATTGAGATTCCATCTCACCCCAGCAAGAATGTCATATATCAAGAAAACTAATAATAACAATTGTTGGAGGGGATGTGGCCAAAAGGGAACCCTACTTCATTGTTGGTGGGAATGTAAACTGGTTCAGCCACTCTGGCAAGCAGTATGGAGATTCCTCAGAAGGCTAAATATAGAACTCCCCTATGACCCAGCAGCCCTACTTTTGGGTATCTATCCAAAAGACCACAAACAAAATCACAGTAATACCACCAGCACAACAATGTTCATTGCAGCACAATTTGTCATAGCGAGAATCTGGAACCAACCCAGATGCCCCTCAGTAGACGAATGGATCAGGAAAATGTGGTACATATACACAATGGAATTTTATGCCTCTATCAGAAAGAATGACATTGTTCCATTTGTAAGGAAATGGAAGGACTTGGAAAAAGTTATACTAAGTGAAGTGAGCCAGACCCAAAGAAACATGGACTCTATGGTCTCCCTTATTGGGAATAATTAGTACAGGTTTAGGCAAGTCATAGCAGAGCATCACAAGGCCCAATAGCTATACCCTTATGAACACATAAGATGATGATAAGTGAAATGAACTCCATGTTTTGGAAACAATTGTTATATCACAGTTGTAACTACTTTCAACATCTTATGTGTATCTGTAGCTTCTATTATTGATGATGTTCTTGTATCACATTCCTGTGGTTGTACCTACACTATCTCTGTAATCTTATCTGAGTATATTGGAAACCGTGTTTACTGGTATTGGAAGTAGGAAATTCAAAGGGAATACCAAATTTGAGAGACACAGGGTAAGAAAAGAGAAACAACTACAAAAGCAATACTTATAAAACTGTTTGGTGTAAGTGAACTGAACACCTCCGGGGGGGGGGGGGAAGGGAAAGGGGGGGTGGGAGGGGGTATGAGGGACAAGATAACAAACAGTACAAGAAATGTATCCAATGCCTAACGTATGAAACTGTAACCTCTCTGTACATCAGTTTGATAATAAAAATTTGAAAAAAGAAAACAAGAAAGAAATGCAGAATGGGGATTACTGTATGGCCAACAATTTTCCCTACCAATTTTAGAATTTTTGACATAATAATTTGCAAGAGATACATACTTATCAAATTGTTTGGAAAATGTACGAAATATCATTTTAGGCAATCTTCCTAAAAAGTCTTCATGACTTAGGAAGCTAAAGCAGGAAGAATATGAGTCTAGCCTGTGCTACCCATCAAGACTCATCCCAAAACAACTTCATAATGCAGATACACATGTTGTGTGTATATATTAACTGTCCTGAAATAGGCAAAACTGAAAAGAATTGAGAATTTATTCACATAGTCCCCTTTCTCTCTGGAAATGAATGATCACCAATTAGTATGATTTTATAACAAAGATAGAGCTATTTCATATGCACATATGTATGTACATATGTATGTGGTGTATATACTGAGCCACATTTTCAATATTTTCTTAGAGGTTTTTCTTTAGACTACTAATAGGATCTTTGAGTTACAAAAGAAATTCAGAACAAGACCTTTTTCTCTGTCAACCTCTTCTTCACAACTATGTTTTCAATAAAGCTAAGATCGAAACATCCCCTTTTCTCATATATATATATATATATATATATATATATATATATATATATATATAATCAAACTGAATTACAGAGAGGTTACAGTTTCATACATTAGGCATTGGATACATTTATTGTACGGTTTGGTACCTCTTCTCTCATTTCCCCCCCCTCCACCTTTTCTTCCCCCCAGCTATGAGTTGTTCAGTTCATTTACACCAAGCAGTTTTGCAAGTATAGCTTTTGTAGTTGTTTGTCTTTTTTTACCCTGTGTCTCTCGATTTTGGTATTCCCTTCCAATTTCCTAGTTCTAATACCAGTATACCCGGTTTCCAGTATACTCAGATAAGATACAGAGAAAGTGTAGGTACAACCACAGGAAGGTGATACAAGAAGATCATCAATAATAGAGGCTACAGTTACATATGGCACATTGAAAGTAGTTACAACTGTGATATAACAGTTGTTTCCATAACATGGACTTCATTTCACTTAGCATTATCTTACGTGTTCATAAGGGTATAGCTATTGGGCTCCTGTGATCCTCTGCTGTGACTTGCCTAAACCTGTGCTAATTATTCCCTATAAGGGAGACCATAAAGTCCATGTTTGTTTGGGTCTGGCTCACTTCACTTAGTATAACTTTTTCCAAGTCCTTCCATTTCCTTACAAATGGGGAAATGTCATTCTTTCTTATAGAGGCATAAAATTCCATTGTGTATATGTACCACATTTTCCTGATCCATTCTTCTACTGAGGGGCATCTGGGTTGGTTCCAGGTTCTAGCTATGACAAATTGTGCTGCAATGAACATTGTTGTGTTGGTAGCTTTACTGTGTTCTTGTTTGTGGTCTTTTGGATAGATACCCAAAAGTAGGGCTGCTGGATCATAGGGGAGTTCTATGTTTAGCCTTCTGAGGAATCTCCATACTGCTTGCCAGAGTGGCTGAATCAGTTTACATTCCCACCAACAATGAAGTAGGGTTCCCTTTTGGCCACATCCCCTCCAACAGTTGTTATTGTTAGTTTTCTTACTGGGGTGAGATGGAATCTCAATGTTGTTTTGATTTGCATTGCTTTTATAGCCAGTGATGTAGAGCATTTTTTCATATGTCTCTTGGGCATTCTCATTTCCTCATCAGAGAAGCCTCTTTTTAAGTTTCTAGCCCACTTGATGAGGGGGCTATTGGTTCTTTGCGGTTTTGTTTTGGAGTAAGGTAATTTTTTTTAGTTCTGCATATATTTTAGATATAAGGCCTTTGTTCATTGAATGGCCGGTAAAGATCTTCTCCCAGTCTGTGGGCTTTCTGTTTATCTTGTGGGCTATGTCCTTTGCCCTGCAGAAGCACTGCAGTTGGATGCAGTCCCATTTGTCTAACCTTTCTTTGATTTGTAGCCTTTCTGGGTCTTTGTTAAAAAAAAGTTCTGTCCTGTGCCAAGGAGCCCAAGTGTTTTTCCTACTCCTTCGATTAGTGTTTTCATGGTGTCTGTTTTGATTTCTAGATCTTTGATCCATTTGGAATTGATTTTGGTTCAGGGCGATATATAAGGATCTAGTTTTAATTTGTAGCATGTTTTGAACCAGCTTTGCCAGCACCATTTGTTGAAGAGGCTATCTTTCTTCCAGACTATTGTTTTAGCTCCTTTATCAAAGATTAAGTAGGCATAGTTCTCTGGGTTCATTTCTGGGTCTTCAATTCTGTTCCATTGGTCTTCAGGCCTGTTCCAGTGCCAATACCAAGCTGTTTTTATTACTATAGCTTTATAATACAGCTTAAAGTTGGGTATTGCAATTCCTCCAGAACCGTTCTTTCTGCTTAGGATTGTTTTTGCTATTCTAGGTCTTTTATTGTTCCATATGAATTTCTGGATTGCTTCCTCTATTTCTTTAAAAAATGGTGTTGGGATATTAATGGGTATTGCATTGAATTTGTAGATAGCCTTCTGCAAATATTGCCATTTTGATTATATTAATCCTCCCAATCCAGGAGCATGGGAGGTTTTTCCATTTCCTTAGTTCTGCCTTAATTTCATTTTTCATGTTTTTTAAGTTCTCATCATAGAGGTCTTTCACTTCTTTGGTTAAGGTTATTCCTATGTACTTTATGTTTTTTCAGGCTATTGGAAAAGGTGTTGTTTTCCTGATTTCAGCCTCAGTCTTTGGGTCGTTAGCATATAGTAAGGCCGTTGATTTTTGAGTGTTTATTTTATATCCTGCAACTTTGCCAAAGTTTTGGATCAGCTCTAGTAGCTTGGGGGTAGAGTCTATAGGGTTCTTTAGGTATAGGATCATGTCATCTGCAAAGAGAGAAAGTTTAACTACATCTTTTCATATTTAGATCCCCTTTATATTTTCTTCTTGCCTAATTGCTCTGGCTAGGAAATCTAGTACTATGTTGAAGAGAAGGGGAGAGAGTGGACATCCCTGTCTTGTTCCTGATTTTACAGGGAATGGCTTTAGTTTTTCACCATTTAGAGTTATGCTTGCTGTTGGTTTGTCATAAACTGCCTTGGTTATATTCAGGAATGTTCCCTGGAATCCCAATTTTTTCAGGGCTTTTAGCATAAATGGGTGCTGGATTTTATCAAATGCTTTCTCTGCATTGAGTGATATAACCATATGGTTCTTTACCTTGCTCTGGTTGATGTGGTGAATTGCATTAATTGACTTGCGTATATTGAACCAACTTTGCATCCTTGGGATGAAGCCAGTTTGATCGTGGTGTATGATTTTTTGATGACCTGTTGAAGTCTATTGGCCAGAATTTTGTTGAGAATTTTTGAGTCTATGTTCATCAGGGAAATCGGTCTATAATCCTCTTTCCGTGATGAGTCCCTGCCTGGTTTTGGGATGAGGGTTATACTGGCTTCATAGAACGTGTCTGGTAGTGAACATTCTCTTTCAATTTTATTAAAGAGATTGAAAAATATTGGTGTGAGTTCTGTTTTGAAGGCCTTGTAGAATTCTGCTGTGAATCTGTCTGGACCTGGGCTTTTCTTGGATGGGAGATCACTTATTGCTGTTTCTATTTCAATACTGGATATGGGTCTGTTTAGAAGGTTTAAATCTTCATGGTTGAGTTTGGGGATATGAATTTTCTCTAGAAAATCATCCATTTCTTCCAAGTTCTAGAATTGGTTGGCATAAAGGTTTTCAAAATAGTTCCTTATTATGGTCTGAAGTTTGGTTGTTTTGATGGTGCTGTTACCTGTTTCATCTCTTATCTTGTTTTTTTGAGTGTGCTGCCTTCGTTTTTTGGTCAGGTTTGCTAGGGGTCTGTCTATCTTGTTGATCTTTTCTAAGAACCAACTCTTTGTTTTGTTGATTCTTTCGATTTTTTTTTGTCTCTAATTGATTTGATTCTGATTCGATTTTAATTATTTGCTTCCATCTATTGACTTGGGGTTTGGCTTGTTGTTCTCTTTCAAGTAAATTAACGTGCTTCCTTAAGTGATTGAGCTGCTGTTTCTCCAGTTTGTTGGTGTATGCATTCAGAGATATAAATTTTCCTCTGAGTACTGCCTTTGCTGTGTCCCAAAGGAACTGGTACTTTGTGTCCTCAACTTGGTTGAGTTCAATAAACATTTGAATTTCCATTTTAATTTCTTCAATGACCCACTGATGGTTCAGCAGTGTGTTGTTTAGTCTCCATGAACTGTAGGATTTTCTATGGTGGCTGTTTGAGTTGAGCTCTAGTTTTATTCCATTGTTGTCTGAGAGAATGCAGGGAATGGTTTTGATACCTCTGAATTTGTACAGATTTTCTTTGTGCCCTAAGATGTGATCTATTTTGGAGCATGTTCCATGTGCCACTGAGAAGAATGTGTATTCTGTTGCAGGGTGGAATATTCTGTAGATGTCGATTAAGTCTAGTTGGTCTATGCAGTTGTTTAGTTCTGTGGTTTCTTTGTTCAGTTTTTGGCGTGTTGATGTATCCAGAGCTGATAGTGGAGTGTTAAAGTCCCCAACTATCAATGTGTTTGGGTCTATGAGTGTTTTTAGAGTCAGTAGTGTTTGATGAAGTTGGGTGCCCCTGTATTTGGTGTGTAGATATTTAGGATGGTTACACTTTCCTGTAGGAGAGATCCCTTTACTAGTATGTAGTAATTTTCTTTGTCTCTTCTTACCTTTTTTAATTTGTAGTCGATTTTGTCTGATACTAGGATTGCAACTCCAGCCTGCTTATGGGGGCCATTTGCTTGGTAGATTTGATTCCAGCCCTTCACTTTTAGAAGATGTTTACTTTTGCTGGATAGATGAGTCTCTTTTAGGCAGCAGAAAGATGGGTCTTGATTTTTGATCCAACTTATGAGCCTATGTCATTTGATTGGCGAATTAAGTCCATTAATGTTGAGAGTTAGGATTGAGAGCTGATCATTTGTTCCTTTCATTATTCATATCTTGTTAAAGGCTGAGTCTTCCCATTTGTTGATCTGATATTCTGGTTTACTATTTAGGGTTCATTTCTCTGTCTGCATTGGGATCTTGATTATTTTCCCTGTATAGTACATGTTTGAGGATTTTTTGTAAAGCTGGTTTGGTGGAGATATATTGTTTCAGTTTTTCCTTACTGTGGAAGACTTTTATTTGACCTTCGGCTATTAATGAGAGTTTAGCTGAGTACACTATTCTTGGTTGGTAGTTATTTTTATTTAGGGTTTGGCATACCTCATTCCAGGCTCTCCTTGCTTTCATGGTTTCTGCTGAGAAGTCTGGGGTAATTCTGATTGATTTTCCTTTATATGTGATTGTTTTCTTCTCTCTAACAGCTTTAAGGATTCTTTCCTTGGATTCTATTGATCCTGTTTTGATAACAATGTGTCGGTGGGATGTCCTATTCTGGTCTGGTTGGTTTGGGGTTCTAAATGCTTCTTGTATCTGTATAGTCCTATCCTTCTGGATATTTGGGAAGTTCTCAGCTAATATTCTGTTAAATAGGTTGCCTATGCCACTAACTTCCTTCTCTAGGTTTTCCTCAACATCTATTATCCTTAAATTGGGCTTTTTGATTGTATCTTGAATCTCCTGGAGCAATCTGTTTTGTCAATTGGATTGGTTTTGTACTGCTTTTTGATCTTTCTCCATAGATTCTAAGGAATCTTCAGCTCCTGAGATTCGATCCTCTGCTTCCATTAGTAGGGACTGTAAGCTACCTACCTGATTTCGAATCTCTTTTCCTTCAGACTGGTCTTTCCTGATTATTTCCATGTCCTTGCTATAATTATCTCTTAGGTCCTGCATGGACATCTTTACTTCATTAACTTCATTAATTTGATTTTGAGTGCTGTCTCTCAAATCTTTTCGCTGGGTAGTTCTCTTTTCATTTGACTCTTGAAGTTCATTTATCTTTCTATTTGTGGAGGCAATGAAATTCTCCATTAATTTTTGCTTTGCCTCCATACACTCTAGAATAATTGACTGAAGAGATTCAAACTTTTCATTTGTCATGTTTATAAGTAAACTTTGTAGAGCATTTTGAGGGTTCTCTTCTATGTCTTTGATTGACTGCTCTGCTTCCAGCTTGTTTGGAGTGGGAGATAATACTCCATTGTTTGCCATCTTTCTTGTGTTTCTTCTTCCCATTTAGATTGGGAATGCCAATGTACAAGCACCTGTGAGCACCGTTTAAGACCCAAAGCAGACCTTACCAAGCACTGTTGTGTAAATCTTAGAAGTTCACAATTATATATGGATACTTTTTATACCTATGTATAAAATTATATTTGGTGTTCCTAAAGAATACAATTTCAATATAACAACCAATCTTGAGCCCTGTATTCAGTAGTTACTTATTTACTGTTACAACCCTATGAGCAATTCTTGTTCTTATATTAAGTTCTTTTTGGACTGTCTTTCTCTATGAACCCCTTTGATTCACTCGGAATAAGCAGGGATACCCTCTATCCAGTAACCAGGAGTCAATGGAATCTGGAGGTCCTAGAAGTAAGTCAGGAGGGTAAGTTAGAGGTAGTAAAGAGAATAGAGTAAAATGTATGGGGGTGTGTGATGATTTTGGTTTAGTTTCAGTGACGTGGAAATGTGGAGGGGAGTAGAATCAGTAGAAAGAACAAGGTTAAAATGATAGACAATGGAGAGTTTGCAGTAAAGAGTGGAGGTGTTATTCATAGGAAAGTAATTTTTAAAGAAAAAGAATGCAAAGAGAGAAATAAAGAAAAATACTGGAAGACAGATGCAAATAACAGAGAAAAATTATTTAAAAAAATAAAAAGGAAAAAAGAAAAAATCAGGAAAAAAAAACGAACAACAAAAACAAACAAAAAAGAAATTGATAGAACCAACAAGTAAAAATGGAAAACAAAAACAAACCAATGACGTTTCAGAAATGAAAATTAAAAAAAAAAAAGCTTAAAAAAGTTTGTGAAAAAATAAAAAAATAAAAAGGAGTCTTCCTTGTTTGGGTGGGCTTTCTCCAGTCTCTGGTTTCCTTGCGATGGTCTGCAGTCTATTCTGCCGCTTGGCTGGTTTGACTTGCTTTCAGTTTGCAGGGGGTAGATCTGCTCTGACCCACTTCCCCTGTTAGTGAAGTCCTGGGGCTCTGTGGTTTCCACAGCTTGCCTTGGGCGTCCTCTGTAGGTGGCAGACATGAACAGTCTTGGGAACCATGGCTCCTCCCGTCTGCTGTAGGGCCTCTGCCTTTAATGCCTGGCTTTGAATAGCCTGTGGACTCAGCAGGACGGGGAGCCTCTGGTCTGGTTTACCCAGCTGAGAGTTGCTTGCCTGGGGGAGGTTCCTCCCTCCTGGGCGGGGCAGCCTCGCTTTCTCTGCTATTTCTGCCCGTCTGTGCTCAGCCTGTGATCTGTCTGTAAGCCGCCGTCTGGAGGATTTCTCCCCAGTCTCCATTGAGTGCTTTAGCTGCGGGGAGTGCAGGGCGCTGTGCTGGCGCCGGCACTGGCGTGGTGGCGAGTCGCCGCCTGGATCTAAAATCTGTGTTTTCAGACCAGCAAAGTCAATTTTTCCTTCCTGGCCAGAATCCCTGTCTGTTATAACTTACTTTTGCTATCTTTCTAGGGGTAAAAGTTTCTGTGGGATGGGAAAACTGCGATGTTGGAGGGAGCTCAGCTAGGGCTCTGCTGCTCCTCTGCCGTCTTCCACAAACTCCCCCCTTTTCTCTTTTTGATCATTAAAACTTGACATCAGTAATGTTCATACAATTCTCAGGAATAAGGTTCCCATTGAGCATTCTCTGTTCTTTCATTCTCTTTTTTGTATTTTTCTATGGAGATACTCCTCATTGTTTCCTCAAAAATGACGAGCTATAGCCAGGCGTTAGTAGCTCCTGCCTGTAATCCTAACTACTCAGAAGGCTGAGATCTGATGATCACGGTACAAAATGAGCTCAGGAAATAAAATATATGAGACTACTATCTTTAATTAACTGCCAAAAAGCTTGAAGTAGAACTGTGACTCAAGTGGTGGAGTACTAATCTTGAATAATAAAGTCCAAGACAGTGCTTAGACCAAGTTCAAGCCCCAGGACTGGCACAAAAGAAGACAAATTTATGACTGAATGTGAAGGGTTTTTTTGGTGGTTTTTTTGGCCAGTCCTGGGCCTTGGACTCAGGGCCTGAGCACTGTCCCTGGCTTCTTCCCGCTCAAGGCTAGCACTCTGCCACTTGAGTCACAGCGCCGCTTCTGGCCGTTTTCTGTATATGTGGTGCTGGGGAATCGAACCTAGGGCCTCGTGTATCCGAGGCAGGCACTCTTGCCACTAGGCTATATCCCCAGCCCCAAGGTTTTTGTTTTTTACTATTCATATGGAAGATGTGGATTATTTCAATTTCAATAATTTGTGTATTGCTCCAGACAAATTTTTGTCTCATTATTTTACTTTACTAATTTACAATTATAGCTAATTTAAAAGAAAGTGTTGAAAATTTGAAATTAAACATTACTCATTGGCAGTAAATTGTCTCCAAATAGCTCGTGACTAACACAATAAGTAAAACAAATAGTGTCAGTTGACTAATTTGTTTATTATCCATAAATGTTTTGCATGACCATATAGCTTGCTTTTCTCCTTGACAAACTTGTTTTCCTCTGGGAAATTTTAATTTATGAAATGGGAACTGAATAAACAGAATGGGCAAGATATAAAAGTAGAGGACAATGACTATTGGTCTGTTGAAAGTTATTTTAATGTTTAAGAATATTGCCATACTTTATATTGAGTACTTTTGCTCCTATCTGTTCTTTTTATTCAAAACTGAAGCTTTTTTCACTGGCAAGTATTAAGATTCCCAGTTAGGCACCAGTGGCTCATAAATATAATCCTAAATACTCAGGAGAGTGAGATATAAGGATCATGGTTTGAAGCCAGCGTAGACAGGAAAGTCTATGAGACTCATATCAGTTAACCAGTAAGAACCTGGAAGTAGAAATGTGATTCCAGTGGTAGAGAACCAGACTTAAGTGAAAAAGGCTAGTGGACAGTGCTCAGGCCTCATGTTCAAGCCCCAGTACTGGCACACACACACAAAGAGAAGAAAATATTTTGTCTCCCATTCTGTTATCCTTGCATTTGGGCAAGGATGTCCTTTACACTATATATTTTTAGAACTCAGGTGATGGCATTGATTCTTGCCTTTCCTTTTATTTCACTATTTATCACATGCATTTGGTTCAGTCTACTCAAACACCTTCCAAGATCTCCATATCATGAACAGTTCACATTCTGATAAAGTCCCTTTATACAACATAATACAAATTATCTGTAAACATACCATTTTCTCCCAGGAACCAGAGTTCTGATTTAGGAAGTCATATGTACCATGTTCTAAATGTCCTATCCAATTCCCCTGATCCTTGTTCCTGGGCCCATGTACCATCTCTCACAGTCATGAGTGCTGATTTCTACAGCCTTCAGCCTTCAGCTAGTTTCTTCTCTAGGGAACAATACCTGGGCAACAGGAGCAACTTCACCCATGATGCCCTGCTCATGGGCATTGTATCCTAATCCCACAGTAGAAAATACTGACCCCTTTCCTGGACTGCAGCTAATACTCCACATCTTCCCTTTCCTGGACTGTAGGATGACATACCCCCTATAACAACACACTTCACTTTTACTCCTGCCTGCTCTGGTTCCTTGAAAGCATGTGAACCTGATCCAACACACTATAAACACTTAAAACATTGGTCTCACGCTTTGTTTCTAGGAAACCAATCTAAGACCCTAAGAATCATGTCAAATTTTTACCTTTCTCATCTATCAAACCAGGGAGTCTTCCCTCATATTCAAATATAGTCCCATAATAGCACAGCGGTGGGCACTTCATTGAGCAATAGCCCACATACACAAATGATGCCTGAAGAGTTGAATTAAACTGAAAAATAATTCCAAATGCCTAGTGACACTGTAGCCACAGCAACATCTTTGGACCCTGCCTCACTCACATTTGTGGTGATGGTAGCATAAACAAGCCTACTGTGAATATCATATATAATTGTGCACTAAGAGACTTGCTAGTGATAATACATGACTGTAAACAGTTCATCTGCTTACAATATTTTGTCATTATTTTAGAATATATTCCTCCTACTTATGTTTTAAGTATGCTAGAAATCAGTGTACCATGTGTTCCAGGAGCATGTTATGCATGAAGTGTAACATGTCCCCTGCCTACTTCAGGAGGCCACATTGAATGGTTTACCTGGATGACCTAGGTCTAGGTCATCTCGCAATGCATTTCTCAGGATATATTCCTGTTATTAAGGGATTTATGATTGTAAGAGACTCCATTAACACTCCAATATCAAAGATTATTCAGCTGTAAGACCTGCTGAGGAAAGATCACATAAAGGAACACATGTATGATAGCATATATGACTACTCATTGTCTAATATTGCTGCCTAAATTCATCAACTAAAGGACCCACAGGGGTCTCCAACTTCTCTATTGAGAGAGTAAGGAAGTGGTTCAATCCCCTGTATGTTTATTGAACCCATGTATTTTAGTGAACAGTGACGTTCACAGGTTTCTCTGAAAAAAGGGCATGAGAATTGTTATTTTTGAAGCTATGTGCCTCAGTAATATCTAACACTATGATGATAATAGGAAAAAAAACTATGACCATAATGGAAACAGATTTTAGAAACAAGCTTACTTGTGAGGCAGTTATATACTTCTGGCAAGCCTGTGGTAGGCCCATTCTATTTCTGCTGCTAGATTTCCTGGCTTCTTTGGGACTTTTCTTTCCTCATAATTCCAGTTTACATGGGGCCATTATGCTGCCCTTATCTTTTGATAGCACAACAAATTATAAGATAGTACTTTGCATACCAACTGGCAGGAACTCCCAGTTTTCTGATTCTAAAACCATGCCTTTGATTAGCTTAGCTTAACTTTTCTCACTGGATATTATCTTACTAATTGGCCATCTTACGTATAGACTATACTCTGAGGCTGCTGAGGACTGATGAAGGAAATCATGAAGTATTCAATTAGATTCCTATTCAGTAGGACTGTGAGAGAAGGCAAGTTGCCTGAAAGGTCTATGGGTATAAATGCCCCACAAAAACTGTAATACAGTATACATGGAACTAGGAGGTGTTTTCATGGTGATTAGCAGAAGAACAAATATTTGGAAACATTAGAAAGCAGGTAAATTGGCCAGTACAGCAATCAGATTAATTTAACCATTTGTACTTACGAAGGTTGCCACAGATAACATGAAATCTTGAGATAACTGTGGCTATTTACATTTCAGAAAATTAAAACTAAGTTCAATACAAATTCAGTTCTTTGCCAATCGCTACTTTATTGACAGATAGGCACATGTAGTTATGTTTTGTTTTGTTTTCTTTTTTGGCCAGTCCTGGGCAGAACTCAGGGCCTAAGCACTATCCCTGGCTTCTTTTTGCTCAAGGCTAGCACTCTGCCAACTTGAGCCACAGCGCCACTTCTGGCCTTTTCTATATATGTGGTGCTGAGGAATCAAACCTAGGGCTTCATGTATATGAGGCAAGCACTCTTGCCACTAGGCCATATTCCCAGCTCAGGCACATGTACTTATAACTGGAGAATGTTCTGTAGAACATCCCTATTTGAAAGCCCCTGCTTTTACTTAGGAGGAAAATTTTAAGGTATTTGTTACTCTTTTAGTTCTTATTTCTTTTTTTCCCAATAAGTATGATAATAAGCACAGTTTGAGACACTTTCCTGGAAACACAGTGAGAACGAGTGCCAGGTTCCTTCCATCTGTTGTAACAGGAAGGCAACTTGTGTTTTGTAGCTATTTTAAATATAATAAGATGTCAAACACATGAAAAACATTCCCTATCTGTCCTTGGTGTTATATTTTTTCCTCAAAAAATTAATTCTCCCATTTGTGTAGGTGATGGCTTTGCACAGAACTGAAGAGATTATTAGAAGTAGAGGTGAACATTATTATTCTCTGAGTCTCTGAACATGATCTCTCAATATGCCTTTTCTATCTAATTCAGCCACTGCCTCTGCTACATCATCTACACAAAAGGCTATTTTCATTTAAGTTACCAAATGCAGAATGGAGGCCAAGAGCCATCTGTTTGTGTTTGACTCTACTACCTGAATATGTGGGCAAAATAAAATGGAAGAAAACTCACTCTTATGAATTTGACTTTGAGTAGGTAGTAATTTCTAATGTTTTAGTTTTTTAAATTTGCTATTATGTGCCAATAACCATAAATGCTGATATATAAGGCAAGTATTAAAGATCATGTGCTATCCATGGGTTGCATTCCCAATGATTGTTATTTTTAAATAGCAGTAAATATTTATGATAATCATTCCTAAGTGATATATTTGTTTCTAGTCTGCCTTCAAAAGCTGATTTAAATCTGTAACACATGACCGTTTCCAACATGACTTCTATAAGAAAATCCAGTTCTTTCTTGCTCTGTCCCTTGGTTCTCTTCCTTTCTTTCATTTGTTCCTTTCTGCAATAAATTTTGCATTCAAAGACAAGGAACAAAGCTCTACCTAATCTAGCTTTTGTCATATATGGTAATTTTTATGGAAAGATCAGATAGTTTTTGTAGCAGGAGCAGGGAATCTATGAAAATCAAGGGTGCTTTAACAAAGACATATGCTCGCTTAGGTTTCTTCTTATAGTGAAAATCAGAAAGCAAAATTGGAAATCGCTGTGTGACCAGTTTTCTGGATCCAAACTAAGAAAGACAGTCTCAGTTTGGTTGTTGCTTTGGTTGTTACATGATGACTCATAAAGCATTTCTTTTCTCAGAAAAATAAAATGATTTTGACATGCTTTCCTGCTAAAACCATTAAAAGACACTTATTAAGATGTTAACCCAGGAGGAAATTCTAGTCTCAGGAGTATAGAGATTTTAATATAACTGAAACTAAATATAGAAGAAAAGGCATATGTAAGTTACTTAAATATAACAACCAGTCAGGCACCAGTGGCTCATGTCTGTAATTCTAGCTACTCAGGAGGCTGAGATTGGAGGATCATGCTTCCAAACCAGTCCAGGAAGTCATCCTTGAGACCGTTATCTCTAATTAACCACCAAAAAAGCTACAAGTTGAGCTGTGGCTCAAGTGGTTAAATATCAGCTTTGAACAGCAAAGCTCACCTTAGGAAGAGCACCCAGGCCCTAAATTCAAGACACGACTCACACACACACACACACACACACACACACACACACACACACACACACTATAACCATTTAAAAATAGATATAGATGGGAAATTCCATTTAAGATGTGGTTTCTTTGTTGTTGTTTTTGTTTTTTGTTTTTGTTTGTGCCAGTATTGGGGCTTAATCTCAATGCCCTAATCCCAGAGCCTCTCCAGCTTCACACTGGTTAATTGAGTGTAAGTCTCTCAGATTTCTCTGTCCAGGTTTTCTAAGAATCATGATCCTCCTATCTCAACTTCCTGATGGTTTGATTACAGACATAAGCCACTGACAACAAGCTTGAGAAATTTTCTAGAAAAAAATACGTCATTATACACCTGTGCATCCCTTACATAATATATATTTAGTATATATAACATACATTACACTATATATATCAACTATTAAGTATTAGTTATCTAAGTTCAAGATAAATCATCCTAAATAGTCTTTATTAAATGTAAAATAAGAATAAAATTACTTTTACCACTAAACAATATGTTTCTTTCCATTTATTTTTTCAAAGAAGGGTTTCATTATGTGCTCTAGGCTGGCCTCCAACTTCAATCCTTCTATCTCAGACTCCTGTGTTCTGAAATTATAGCTTTTCACAGTTTATCTGTTTTTTGCGATGAGGTGGAGGGTTATTGTAACTAGGAATGAGCAAGCCTCTTGAAGATCAAGACAAATAGATATAATTGATCGGATAACATAATGCTATATATACTATTATCTCTTAGTTTATGTTTTGCTTCATTTGGTCTTATTTTTTGTTAGCTTTTAAATTTGTTTTTGCTTTTGATGAACAGACCACACAGACTATACCAAAAAATCCCACTGTATTGAAGAATGATTCTACCCTTTTGTTCCTTCATTTCTTCTCAATGGACTTCCTCATGCTGCTAATAGCTTCTTGTGGTCAGTTGAGGATATTTGTGTCATAGTTCTTTCAGAATAAATGACTAAAGTTATGCCCTCTAAATGAGCACATGAATAGAGAAGTCTGTGTGAAGCTATGTTGGAATCTTTCTCAATAATGCTATTCTAAGAAATGAAACTGAGGGCTGGGGATATGGCCTAGTGGCAAGAGTGCCTGCCTCATATAAATGAGGCCCTGGGTTCAATTCCCCAGCATCACATATACAGAAAATGGCCAGAAGTGGCGCTGTGGCTCAAGTGGCAGAGTGCTAGCCTTGAGCAAAAAGAAGCCAGGGACAGTGCTCAGGCCCTGAGTCCAAGCCCCAGGACTGGCAAAAAAAAAAAAAAAGAAAAAAGAAAAGAAATGAAACTGAATTCTCTTTTTCTCTCCTTTCTTCTTTTTTTTGGTATATTGAGATAGAAAACAATTTCTTTTTTTTTAAGATGGTCTAAATCAAACTGATATATTTTTTTTCTTATTATTGTCAAAGTGATGTACAGAGAGGTTAGTTTCATACATTAGGCATTGGATACATTTCTTCTACTGTTTGTTACCTCCTCCCTCATTCCCCCTCCCCCCTTCCCCTTTTCCTCTCCCCGCATAAGTTGTTCAGTTGGTTTACACTGAACAGTTTTTTGCAAGTATTGCTTTTGTAGTTGTTTGTCTTTTTTTACCCTGTGTCTCTCGATTTTGGTATTTGCTTCCAATTTCCTAGTTCTAATACCAGTATATACAGTTTCCAATGTACTCAGATAAGATACAGTGATAGTGCGGGTATAACCACAGGAAGGGGATACAAAAGAATCATCAACAATAGAAGCTATGGCTTACATGCATGTTGAAAGTAGTTACAACAGTGATATAACAGTTGTTTCCATAACATAGACTTCATTTCACTTAGCATTATCTTATGCATTCATAGGGGCATAGCTATTAGGCTCTTGTGATCCTCTGCTGTGACTAGCCTAAACCTGTGCTAATTATTCCCTATGAGGGAGACCACAGGGTCCATGTTTCTTTGGGTCTGGCTCACTTCACTTAGTATAATTTTTTCCTAGTCCTTCCATTTCCTTATGAATGGGGCAATGTCATTCTTTCTGATAGAGGCATCAAATCCATTGTGTATTTGTACCACATTTTCCTGATCCATTTGTCTACAGAAGAGGGGCATCTGGGTTGGTTCCATAGTTTAGCTATGACAAATTGAGAAAACACTTTTTTAATCTTAAATTATAAACTAAGATCTCATAGCAAAACATGCAATTCATCAAACAAGTTAATGACTTATTTCTCTTAATAGCCTTGAGCATTCACTCTTCTCTACATTGTAAAGCAGGGATCCAATCTAATTGGGAAGGTTCTGACATCGTTAAGTTATGATTCCCAAGGTTCTTTGCATGGTCCAAATTTCTAAATCCTGTCAAGGAAAACTTGGGACCATGTTCAGGACAAGCATAGGTAGATTTTAAAATGAATAACCCAGACATCGCAAACATAATTTCCCCTTATCTCAACGACATGGTCAAAGATGAGAGCAAGGAAGTCTAGGAATTTGTTTCTAGAACAGGCATTTATGTGGACAGGAAGGAAGGATTAGGAAGGGTAGAGGAATGTGGTAGATCACAGGTGTATGCCACATTTACTACTCTGTCCCATCACTCAAATTTTAGTAACTGATGGAACAGTGATGATCCAATTGTTCCTACACACGCTGCAAGTTACACTGCCAAGATTGGCCTTCCATGCCTATTTTTGAGCAATAGTTCTTTAATGGAACATTTTGACGTTTATGGGTCAAGATTTTTTCAGTGAATATTTTCCCAGTGTTAAATTCTTTAGCCCCATTCATGAGGCCATGATAGATCACATGAACCACCACTTCCAAAGCAATAACTATCTCTCTTGCATTGCTGTTGCCTTTGGTACTATCCGAAGAATACAGGATGGTCACTACTAAAGAATGTAGATTCCATATTTTAGCTATGGCAAATTGTGCTGCAATGAACATTGTTGTGCTGGTGGCTTTAGTGTGTTCTTGTTTGTGGTCTTTTGGGTAGATGCCCAAAAGTGGGGCTGCTGGGTCATAGGGAGCTCTATGTTTAGCCTTCTGAGAAATCTCCATACCGCTTGCCAGAGTGGCTGAACCAGTTTACATTTCCACCAACAATGAAGTAGGGTTCACTTTTGGCCACATCTCCTCCAACATTTAGTATTGTTAGTTTTCTTGATAAAGGAAATTCTTCCTGGAGTGAGGTGGAATCTCAATGTTGTTTTGATTTGCATTGCTTTTATGGTCAATGATGTAGAGCACTTTTTCATATGTCTCTTGGGCATTCTCATTTCCTCATCAGAGAAGCCTCTTTTTAAGTTTCTAGCCCACTTGATGAGGGGGCTGTTGGTTCTTTGCAGTTTTGTTTTGGAGGAAGGTAATCTTTTCAGTTCTGCATATATTTTAGATATGAGGTCTTTGTTCGTTGTATGGCCAGTAAAGATCTTTTCCCAATCTGTGGGCTTTCTGTTTATCTTACGAGCTATGTCCTTTGCCCTGCAGAAGCACTGCAGTTTGATGCAGTCCCATTTGTTCATCCTTTCTCTGATTTGTAGCATTTCTGGGTCTTTGGTAAGGACATTTTGTCCTGTGCCAAGGAGCGCAAGTGTTTCTCCTACTCCTTCTTTTGGTGTTTTCAGGGTATCTGTCTTAATTCCGAGGTCTTTGATCCATTTCGAATTGATTTTGGTGCAGGGTGATATATAAGGATCTAGTTTTAGTTTGTTGCAGGTGTTGAACCAGTTTTGCAGCACCATTTGTTAAAGAGGCTATCTTTCTTCCATCCTATTTGTTTAGCTCCTTTATCAAAGATTAAGTAGGCATAGTTCGGTGGGTTCATTTCTGGGTCTTCAATTCTGTTCCATTGGTCTTCAGGCATAGCTAAAATATGGAACCAACCGAGATGCCCCTCAGTAGACGAATGGATCAGGAAAATGTACAGATACACAATGGATTTGATGCCTCTATCAGAAAGAATGACATTGCCCCATTCATAAGGAAATGGAAGGACTAGGAAAAAAATATACTAAGTGAAGTGAGCCAGACCCAAAGAAACATGGAATCTATGGTCTCCCTCATAGGGAATAATTAGCACAGGTTTAGGCTAGTCACAGCAGAGGATCACAAGAGCCTAATAGCTATGCCCCTATGAATGCATAAGATAATGCTAAATGAAATGAAGTTCGTGTTATGGAAATGACTGTTGTATCACTGATGTAATTACTTTCAACATGCATGTAAACCATAGCTTCTATTGTTGATGATCCTCTTGTATGCTCTTCCTGTGGTTGTACCTGCACTATCACTGTATCTTATCTGAGTACATTGGAAACTGTATATACTGGTATTAGAACTAGGAAAGTGAAAGGAAATACCAAAATCGAGAGACACAGGATAAAAACACAAACGATTACAAAAGCAATACTTGCAAAATTGTTTGGTGTAAACTAACTGACCAGTTCATGGGGGGCAGGGAGAGGAAAAGGGGAGGGGGGGAGGAGTAATGAGGGAGGAGGTAACAAACAGTACAAGAAATGTACCCAAGGCCTAATGTATGAAACTGTAACCTCTCTGTACATCACTTTGATAATAAAAAAGTAAATAAAGTAAAAAAAGAATGTTCATGGGCCAGGTGCCAGTGGCTCACTTCTGCAACCCTAGCCACTTAGCTGTGAGAGCCAAGGACTGTGGTTCAAAGCTAGTCTAGGTAGAAACATTCATGAGAGTCCATCCCCAATGTAACCAGAAAAAAGCAGGCTGGAGGCATGGGTCAAGTTTTAGAGAACCGGCTGAGCAAAGAAGCCCTGAATTTAAACCACACAGTACCACTCACACAAAAAAGCAGAGAATGTAGATGTAATTAAAAAAACAACAAGCACATGAAATGATGTTCCACAGATTTTAAAATTATCTGACAAATTCCCCTTGTCTAAACAAGATGTTGCTTTGGGATAGGTTATACAGGAGAGAAGACACTGCTACTTTTAATATGGGCTAATTTTCATCGTATCACTTGAAGTTTGATTTAGTGTAAGAGTTGAAATATCCCTTATGATCACTTTAGTCATATAGAAGAAAAGGTATAAATCATTAAACCATCTGGAAAGGTAAGAGGAAATGTTGAGGTTGTTTCACTTGGTTTAAGGCCATGTAGGTGTGGTTAGGAGCTATAGATTATATCCTCCAAGCCATTCCTAGGTAAGAGCATCAAAACCTAAAGAGGAATCAGTCTGTTGGATATACTGCCTAGGGCTCCTTCTAGTGCAGAATGAGACCTTGATGGTAAGGAATTTTCTGCCTGTGACCAAACTACTAATAAAGTAAATAATTATTTTAGCTGGCTATTTTCTACCAACCATATGTTTGTGAAATCTATTACGCATTTCTGTATAGTTCTTTCAAATGACTACATGGCGTTTTAATGTAAGCATATACCAATATTTATGCATTCTTCTCATGACAGATGTGCAGGTAGTTTTCATTTTGGAATTCTAAAACCAATGAACTCTGGCAGCATGCAAAACCTTAAAAACATAATGAAGGCTTTGATAAAGGAGCTGAAACAATAGTATGGAAGAAAGATAGCCTCTTTAACAGGTGGTGCTGGCAAAGCTGGATCAACACATGCAACAAACTAAAACTAGATCCTTATATATCACCCTGCACCAAAATCAATTCCAAATGGATTAAAGACCTCGAAATCAAAACAGACACCCTGAAAACACTAAAGGAAGGAGTAGGAGAAACACTTGGGCTCCTTGGCGCAGGATGGAACTTCCTTAACAAAGACCCAGAAAGGCTACAAATCAAAGAAAGGTTGGACAAATGGGACTGCATTAAACTGCAGAGCTTCTGCACGGCAAAGGACATAGCTCACAAGATAAACAGAAAGCCCACAGACTGGGAGAAGATCTTTACCGGACATTCAACAGAAAAAGGCCTCATATCTAAAATATATGTAGAACTAAAAAAATTACCTTCTTCCAAAACAAAACCACAAAGAACCAATAGCCCCCTCATCAAGTGGGCTAAAGACTTACAAAGAAACTTCTCTGATGAGGAAATGAGAATGGCCAAGAGACATATGAAAAAATACTCTACATCACTGGTCATAAAAGAAATGCAAATCCAAACAACATTGAGATTCCATCTCACCCCAGTAAGAATGTCATATATCAAGAAAACTAACAATTACAATTGTTGGAGGGGATGTGGCCAAAAGGGAACCCTACTTCATTGTTGGTGGGAATGTAAACTGGTTCAGCCACTCTGGCAAGCAGTATGGAGATTCCTCAGAAGGCTAAATATAGAACTCCCCTATGACCCAGCAGCCCCACTTTTGGGTATCTATCCAAAAGACCACAAACAAAATCACAGTAATGCCACCAGCACAACAATGTTCATCGCAGCACAATTTGTCATAGCGAGAATCTGGAACCAACCCAGATGCCCCTCAGTAGACGAATGGATCAGGAAAATGTGGTACATATACACAATGGAATTTTATGCCTCTATCAGAAAGAATGACATTGTCCCATTTGTAAGGAAATGGAAGGACTTGGAAAAAGTTATACTAAGTGCAGTGAGCCAGACCCAAAGAAACATGGACTCTATGGTCTCCCTTATTGGGAATAATTAGTACAGGTTTAGGCAAGTCATAGCAGAGCATCACAAGGCCCAATATCTATACCCTTATGAATACATAAGATGATGCTAAGTGAAATGAACTCCATGTTATGGAAATAATTATTATATCACAGTTGTAACTACTTTCAACGTCCCATATGTATATGTAGCTTCTATTATTGATGATGTTCTTGTATCACCTTCCTGTGGTTGTACCTACACTATCTCTGTAATCTTATCTGAGTATATTGGAAACCGTGTATACTGGTATTGGATGCAGGAAATTGAAAGGGAATACCAAATTTGAGAGACACAGGGTAAAAAAAGACAAACAACTACAAAAGCAATACTTGCAAAACTGCTTGATATAAGTGAACTTAACACCTGGGGGGGGGGGGGAAGGGAAAGGGGGAGGAGGGAGGGGGGTATGAGGGACAAGGTAACAAACAGTACAAGAAATGTATCCAATGCCTAACGTATGAAACTGTAACCTCTCTGTACATCAGTTTGATAATAAAAATTTGAAGAAAAAAAAAAGAAATGTAATGAAGGGGTTTGAAATGTTCCTTTCATTCAGAAAGCTCTATGTTCTTCTATTATGGGAATATAGCTTTAAAAAATTGCCCTACCTCCATGGTAATGAAAGTTCCCTATCTTTATTTCAGAGTTCCAAAGGAAAAATAATTCTGGATATATGCTCCAAAGTGTAACTTTGTCCTACATTTTCCAAAGGAATAGAAATGTCTGCTGAATTTATATATCTCATAATTTTGACAATAGAGAAAATAAAACAGTCACTCTTTTCCATTTTAAAAGAGCTTGAAATCCCATCATTGTCCGACAAACCTACTCAAATTAAATAGTAGTAAAAAATTGGAGAGAAAAGTGCATTTTCAAAGTTTTCAAAGCTTTGAATTTCTTATTTTGTGAATAACAAAGAGACAGGATTAAAGTGGTATTTAAATAAACCTGTTAAAACTTCACATTAAGTACATTTCAATCATAGCTGTAAAAACCAGAAATTAGGAATTATTATTCTGACAATATTTTCTGTCTTGAAGTTATTTTACCAGGCCAACAAGCCACCAGCCACACAGTAGGATTTGTTTCACAGGGACATGAAACTTCTAAGACTAAAATCAAGATTGAATGAGAACAAAACACTGTTCCTAAATGACTGCAAATTTTACTATGCAGTTTTTTGTTGTTAATTTATATATTCAAATGAGAAAGATATAATCTGTTGTAATAGACAACAATCCAGTCCAGCTTGTTAACTATATAATAGTTGTATTCGTAGCTTCATTGACAATCTTCCTCTAAGGGTACTACTGATGAAATGTTTGCATAGTAGCTAATAATCAGCATTGTTGGCTTCTTAGTGTAAGTGTTTCATTCCTTGGCTAATTAACGATAATATAAATTCCATATGTTAGAAGCAAGTGGAGATGGACATGAGTCCCGTAGCTGAATGACCTTAGACAAGTGAATTCACTCTGATACTGTCATTATCTGCCTTCCTGTAAGGCTATTTCTATTTTGTGTGAACATAGCCTTGTTTATTTTATATTTGCATTAGGATAATGTTTAGAGTTTCATTCATATAACCCATTGGACTCTGGGGTTTGGTTCCTCTGAAGTCCAGTTCTGCTGCTACTGACCAGCAGGAAGGTCTCCTCTGGGCAGCAGTTCCCTAGACATTTTCTATTCTAAGACTTTGCTTTTTTCTGTTTCTCCCTTTTCTTCACCCAGCCAACACCTGATGAAAACCTTGATATACAAGTGATTCACTTCACTTCAGGACTTAAAGTCTTGGCCAGGATGAGTTGGTGCAATACCTGGATGAGTTGGTGCAATACCTGGATGAGTTGGTGCAATACCTGGATGTAAAGAGAAAGGGGAAGGACCAACTATCCAGGAGGAATTCCATATTACTGAAAGGGAGCATGTTTAAGTACACATACTTGGTAAAACTGTTGGTGTCACTGATGTAGGTGCTGATTCTGACTACACCATCATCACACACCAGTATTCCCTTAACCATACTGAGCATGGTACACATCACCATCCTGTTGTACAAAAACTGACCAATGTGTTGGTGACAGGAAGTAGACCAATGAAGAGAGCAAGAGTAGGTGAATTTGCTTATAGTGTTTGATGTATATAGGTGAAAAGGGGCCTAGGAAAATTGAAGGGAAAATGATGAAATGGGTAACACTGATCAAGATGCATAATACAAACTGACATGTTGAATTGAAAACCCTTTGTACAAATACTTAAGTATAATTTTTAGAAGAAAAGAGAAATACAGTTGCCATTTTAATGTCTAATGTTTGGTATATATCATTAAATATATTTTTCAAGGTCTCCATCAGGTAGATAGAAAATTACAGCAGTCTCCTTTTATCTGTAGTTTCAGTTACCAGCTAGCAGCTACAGTCCTAAAAGTACTAAAGGAAAAATTCTAGAAACAAACAATCTATAAGTTTTAAATTGAATGCCATTCTGAATATCAGGATGAAATCAGATGCTATTCTACTATCACACTCAGGTTATGAATATATGATTAGATATAGAGTACACCCACTCTACATATACTATCCACCCATTAATCAATAGACTGAGTTATCAAATTAACTGGCAGTATTGTAGTGCTTGTGTTCAAGTCATCCTTTATATTGTTTGATAATGCCCCCAAAGTACAAATGCAATATAAAGGTCTTCCTTTAATTCAAAAGGTAAAAGTCCTCAACTTAATTTTAAAAATGGTGGGGGGGGGGTGTTGCATGCTGAGACTGCTAAAAATCTATGATAAGAAAAGTATCTCCTATTCATGAAATTTTTCCATAGGTGACAATCTGTGAAACCGAATAGCTCATGTTTATAAAGAAGAACATAGACTCTGAGAGTCTTAGTGGGATGTACTTGTAAAAGCAAAATAGACCATAAATGTTAATCAATTTGAAAATCAATAGTTGAATTATAATACCTCCCACTTTATAAAATGCCGTAGAGATTTTTTTTAAGTACTGATCATTTGTATACCATTATGAGAAAGAAAACCAATATTTGCTTTCTTTAGTTTCTCTTTTAAACATTGCAGCTAACGATAGGTTAAATGATGCCAAAGCAATTCCCACCCCATGTACACAGTGTGGTTGTGTGCAGGGACAGCAAAAATAAGCTCTCATTTGGGGATGTGATGATGGAAATGTATAGCGATCGCCTCTTCACTTTCATTGTGTATGTTTCTCTATTGTTTGAACTAAGCATGTGTTCATGGCTTGCTTCTGCAATTCGAAATACCAGTTTTTGTAACACTGTAATTACATGAGGAGCTATGGGGGAACATGAGGGGTATTCTAGGGCTTACTCAGAACTTTGCCAAAATAATTACAGTGATTTGATTGTGAAGGGAGACTGCAGGTGATAGCTAGGATA
This sequence comes from Perognathus longimembris pacificus, assembly GCF_023159225.1. NCBI lineage: Eukaryota > Metazoa > Chordata > Mammalia > Rodentia > Heteromyidae > Perognathus > Perognathus longimembris. The sequence goes on from NC_063166.1 coordinate 60,058,615, forward strand.
AGAGCATGGGGACTGGGAAAAGGAGAGGCAAGAATTGGAGGGAACAGGGGCCTTTTAGGGGTTAAGGTATCTACAAAATTATAGAATTCTTTAAAAAGTTAGAAAAATATCAAGGAACAAACCCCAGAGAGTCTTGTGAGCTCAGAGGTGTGTGTGTGTGTGTGTGTGTGTGTGTGTGTGTGTGTGTGTGTGTGTCTGTCTGTCTGTGTCTGTGGTCTGTGTGTGTGTCTGTCTGTCTGTCTGTCTGTGTGTCTGTGTCTGTGGTCTGTGTGTGTGTGTTACATGCAAGTCCTGGTTCTTGAACTCGGGCCTGGGTGCTGTCTTTGAGCTTTGGTGCTCAAGGCTATCACACACAGTTGAGCCACAGCTCAACTTCTGGCTTGGGGGGGGGGGGGGCATATTTTAATTGGAGATGAGTGTCAGATACTTGCTTGCCTGGGTTGCCTTTGAACTTTATTCTTCAGATCTCAGCCTCATGGGTAGCTAAATGGCATCTGGCAGTTTTCTTTTTTAAGGTCAGTGAGAAATCTTTTTTTTAAAGTTATGAGAGAGAATATGATGTGAATTCATGTTTTGGAAAGATGCATCTGGCAAGTGGTGCTGTGGCTCAAATGATAGAGAACAAAGAGGCTCAGGAACAGCACACAGCCCTGTGTTCAAGCCCCACAACTGACAAAAAGAAGAAGGAAAGAAAGAAAGCAAAAAAGAAAGAAAGAAAGAAAGAAAGAAGAGAATTGATTTTACGTGTGTGTGTGTGTGTGTGTGTGTGTGTGTGTCTGCCGCTGGGTGGAGTATTGCTTGAAAGTGGACAAGTTTAGTTGAAGGAAAATCTAGCTAGGTGAGTTCTCAGTAGCCCAGGAGAGAAATAATAGATGTAGACACAGAGGACAGCCAAACACTGCCCCCACCCCAATCCTGCAAATGTGTTAGGTTTCAAAGGAGAATTATAGTTGCAGGTAGAATGACCACTGATCGTGGACTGAAATTAAAATCACGAGCTTATCCAAGTGAGCTCAATCTTACTGTAAGACTTCTTTTTTAAAATTAATATATTTATTGTCAAAGTGATATACAGAGGGATTATAGTTTCATACATAAGGCAGTGAGTACATTCTTTTTATCAAACTTGTTACCTCCTCCCTCATCTTTCTCCTACCTTCCTCCTTCACAATTGCCCCCAGAGTTGTACAGTTGGTTTACAGCATGTAGTTTTGTAAGTATTGATCTTGCATTGGTTTGCCTTTTACCCTTTGTCTCTCCATTTTGATGTTCCCCTTCCCTTCCCTAGTTCCAATAACTGTGTATACAATACCGAGGGTACCAAAATCAACAGTGACATCAAGCGTAAAACCATGGGGAAGAAAGACAAAAGAAAAAGGCAGAATTTCACATGGTACATTGAAAATATCAACAACTATGATAAACCACCTATTTCTATAACTTGCAGTTCATTTCACTTAGCATCATCTTATGTGTTCAGATGTACATAGCTATTGAGCTATTGTGATCTTCTGCTAGGACTATCCTAGACATGCACTAATTCTTACCAATGAAGGGAACCAGAGAGTCTATGTTTCTTTAGTCTGGCTCACTCAACTTAGTATGATTTTTTTCCAAGTCTTTCCATTTCCTTACAAATGGGGCAATGTCATTCTTTCTCATGGAAGCATAGAATTCCATTGTGTATATGTACCACATTTTGTAAAAGTGTAATAGCAAGGCAGAGAAGAATCTGAGGGGCATGTAGAAAATGATAGAATAGTCAGAAAGTGATACATGTTGTTACCTTTGAATGTGGGATAAGGATCTAAAAGTCAAGGAATAAGAATGACCTCAAGAAGGTAGAAAATGTAAAGAAATTATCTCCTAGAACCTCAAGAAAAAGGAACATGGCCTTATCATCACTTTGATTTTTGAACACCCACTAAATTATTTCAGGGTTTTGACTTCCAGAACTATAAGTTACATAGTCTAAGCTACTATGCTTGCTTTATGACAGCAGCAAGAGGAAATTCAGACAGTAGAAATTCCAGATGAATAGTTCTAATGGGCCTTTGGGGCACAGAATGGATAGGAACAACAATTAGTGAATGTGTGGGATGAGAGAGAAGAGGGAGTCAAGTGGATTCCCAGAATTGCCTTCAGCACTTCTCAAGTTTAACTGCAGTGTGATGCTCTGTGCAGGAGGACTGAGATTTATAGAACAGGAACAGGCAGAGCATGTGGGAAGATTGAGAGTTAAATTTTGGAGATTCTGAGTGTCAAGAATAATCCATCAGAAGATTGGGAAACAGATCTGAAATTCAGGAAAAGTGTTTAGACTGTGTCGCCATCTTTGGAATCTTGACATAAGGAAACAAAGAATAGGAACATTAATACTAGTTTTTAATTTTCAGTTTCTACTTGCGTTGACATTACTCTGAAAGCCATGTTCTTCTGTTGTTGTTTTGTTTTCATTATATGTTACCACTCTGGACAAATGTGAAAACAATCAGAATTCAAATATTTTTCTCTTCAAAGTGAGCTATTTGTCAGGTTTGTTGTTTTTTGTTGTTGTTGTTATTGTTGTTGTTGTTGTTGTTGTTGTTGTTTTGCCATTCTTAGGGCTTGAACTCATGGCCTGGGTGCTGTCCCTGAGCTTTTATGTTCAAAGCTAGTGCTCTACCACTTGAGCTGAAGCTCCACTTCTGGTGTGTGTGTGTGTGTGTGTGTGTGTGTGTGTGTGTGTGTGTGTGTGTGTGTGTGTGTGCGCGCGCACACACGCATGCTTAATTTCTGATAAGAGTCGTGTGAATTTTCCTGCCTTCCTGGCTTCAAACTGTGACCCTTGGATCTCAACCACCTAAGTAACTATAATTACAGGCATGAGCCACCATTGCCCAGATTGTTTGTCAATCATGAGTGTTTGGGTGATTGGGAAATGAGAAGGACAAGTTGAGGTCAATATAAGGAACTGAGGTAGATCAGAAAGTTCTTGTAACTTTGAGGGTCTAGATATTACAGACTCAGGTGAATTAATATATATTCATGAATGAAACCCAACTGTGGGTACAAATTCTAGAATCACCCAGAATCAGAAAACTGAGTTGAGAAGAAATCAGCATAGAGATAAGACCCAAAAATTCTAAGTGAAGTGTCTAAAAGTAGGAAAGGACAAGTAAGAAACAAGGTGTCAGATCTGGACTCCCAGGCTGAAGGATGGAGCTTGGAGACCAGAGTCTAGCCAACAAAAAGAAGGAAAGGACAACCGCTTTTAAGAAGGCAAATGTAGTTGGATTTAGGTGTAGTTCATAAACAATAGGCACAGAGTGACGGTGCAATGGAAATGAGGACTGAACTTGATTGTTTTTTGCTCTTCCAAATCTTAGAAGCAGAGTAACTGTCCCATAGGTCTTGTTCAGGAAGCATACAATAAAAGAACCCAAGGAAGGAAAATTACATTATTTATAAGACACAGAATAATTTTTCCCTTTATGATGTATTTTTATCATTTTAACCATTTTTATTACTTTTACTTGTACAGGCGTGTTTCAACTCAACATGTCAATTTATGGGTATAATCTACCGATCCTTATTTTTTAAAATATTTCCCACTAAATCTCAAGTATGTAATTTAGGTTTTATTTACCTTAAAAGCAATATAATAAATAACAGTGTGGTGCTTCTTTTGTTCTTGAGGCTATGATATCTATGCATGTCTATATTCAATGACATTTCTACAAAGGGATGTGTAGTTAGAGCTATGCTCTCTAAAATAGGGCTCTGGAGAAGCCATTTTTCTTCTACCAATGACAGGCTAGTCATTAAACCTAAATTAACTGAACACAAGAATTTTTGAAGTACTTAAATATCCATTATTGCATTTACCAAGTTCTGCATGATAGATGTAAGACTAAGAAAAATCTCTTCATAAGGGATTCAGTGAAAAAAAAAGCCCATGCCTAAAATGAGCCCTTTAAAGGTACCATTGAAAAAAAAAATTCTCCAGTTTTAACTCTATGTCTCCAGCTATTTGTTAGTTGAAAAACCACCACAGTAGTCCAGTAACTATGTTAATTCCTCATTTCTGCTGTAGGACTACCCAAACGAATTGTGCCAAAAGTTAGATGTCAACTAGATTAGACCACAATGAGATGTCAAGAGGGAATATGAGCAAAATGATTTTCTAATGGATTGATTTCTGCTCTCTCCATCTTGTCCTTACTCAACCCCATTTTCAAACTGACCCTTGTCTACTGCTTCCTCCCTTTAGATTGAAATTCCTGGGGGTTTATCTGTACTACCACCTATCATCTATGCTATTATCATAAGAAACACATAACATAAAAGCCACTGTTTCAACATTGTTACCCTCTCCCTCAATTTCTCCCAGTTACTACTACCGCACCCCCCCCAACAAGTTATAAAGTTCATTTCCAACATTATATCTAGTGACTTGCATTCTACCACTTGAGCCACAGGTCTACTGCTGGATTGTTGTTTTTGGTAGTTTAGTAGTGGTAAGATTCTCACAGACTCCTGCCCAGACTTGCTTAAAACCATGATCCTCAGCTGTCAGCCTCCCGAGTAGCTTGGATTACAGATGTGAGCCACTGGCACACAGCTTATTTACCTTTTAAGAGAACCATCAGCATTATCCACCATTTATTTTAATTTAAAAAAAAACTGCTGTGAGTGGATCAATCAACAGAACCACAGTGGTTGAGTTGAACAAGGATGGATAATGCTAGAGCCTGCTCCATTTATAACCAGGGTCCAGTGAGTGGTTCTTCCTCCCTGCCTACCTTACAAAAGTGTTGAATGATGGCATTTCCACCACTGATTGGAATCTACTTATCAGTAGCGGTCTGCCAACTATATGTGAGACTCTTCTGATTCATTCCCCTCCAAAAACCAATTCGAATTCACGATACTAAGGGGTAAGTAATACTGAGCCATTGCTATAAGCAGAGACTTAAAGCTTCTTATTTCAGTAACTCCTCACAACAACCAAGTTTTCAAATAAGGATACTGAAGCAAAGCAGTTTATCCTAAGCTGTAGAATGTCCCCAAGTGTAGTAGAACTCCAGTTTAGAGCCAGGCAGTCTAGAACCATGCTTTCAACAATAATGCTACATCAAACAATGAGTTGGAATGCCTGAGAGGCAATGGCATTGTTTTATAGCATTCTGTTTATCTTTACTCTTTCAGATAATTGAGTAAAGAAAATTGCTTAATGGAATGGCACTTGTCTCATTTTGAATTTATCAGGATTTATGCCCAAGAAATAGATAAAGTGGCAAAAATGAAAACTTAAAAATAGAGTCATGAAGGAGTACATACAAGTAGGGGATCCCTACTTTGTAATGTATTTATTATATTTTCAACATATACATAGTGTAATATACTTGATAAAATTTCCACTCTAGGCTTGTATCCTGAGGCTCAGCCATAGGAACAAAGTGACATTCTAGAGAGGCCAGAAGAGGGTGGGCTTCGTTTGTATCCTGCCAATCAAAGGTGGTTTCTTTGTCTCCCTCTGTTCATCCAATGATAAATATTTAGTCCAAAAGGTCCAAAGGATATATTTCTTTCAGTGAATACAGAATAAGATGGGTTTTCTAAAGCTAAATAATGTTAGCAAGTAAAGTAGGATAATAGAAACAAGGGCAAAGAGGCCCAAGATTGAAATCAACTCATGATTCTTAAATGAGCACTTATCTCTATGAACTGCTACCCCTCTGGCAAATGGTGAATTGCAATAAGCCAATGCTTTTTTGGATTCCGAAATTCTCATATATTTCCCAAAGGATAGCAGCTTCTGAAATCCATGAATAGCTACTCTAGACATGATATCAAAATTGTGGCTATAGCCCTCTGTTTTGCTAAATACACTCATTAGTCTTTCTTGAGCATTGAACCCAAAGGATGGAATTTTAGAGTTGTTTGTTTGTTTTTAATCAAACTTAGTTAATTCTATCCTCATTCTACAAATATGTACTGTAGCATCTCACAGTTTGTTCAGAGATACAAAAGAATTCTTCTCAAATGATTTTTTTCTGAAATAATTTCTTCCTTTTTTCTTTAATGTTCATAGCTAAATGTCAAATTAATTCAGCCAACAGATGACCAAGTTATATTTTTTAGTTGTGTTTTAGGCTCAGTAAATAAAACCAAGAGATATTTTATAGAGTGTCTAACTTGGCATCATTTTCTGCCACTGAAAATATGTCAGGCCTTTTTTTTATTTACCAGATAGCAACATCATAATCAATAATGTTTTGAGATAATGCAATTATGTGGTTGCTAATATAGTTTCCCAGACTGGGTATTGTTATTTGAAACTTTGGAATGAAAGAGTAAAATGATAAGCATCTAAAAATACAAGACATAAAATAATAGTCAGATGTTGGCATTAGCTTTGTCTTCTACAATGCTACTCCAAAACATAATGCTTAAAATCATCAAATTCCTATATGAATTCCTTAGGTCAGTGCCTGTGGGTCCATTACCTGCAGACAGGTTCACTATTGTAAACAGAGGCAAGTTAGCTAGACAGCCCCACTTTTGGCGGTTTGTAGTTTGACATGTTCTCATGCAACAAGAGGTACAACAACAAGAGGTAAAGACACAATATGTAAACAAATTACAGGGTCATATTCTTTTATCTTTTGTAAAATTACATATCCTTTCCCAGAGTTGGTGTCGCAAAGGACAAGGGCATGGACACCTCAGGCCATTCCTGAGCGTGCTCTACTTCACCAAGTTTCCATTGCCTCTTCACACTCAGGCAAATGTACCCAAGCTTTAAGATCATCTTCCCTAGGTCTATTAGCCTACATGTAGTAAATAAAGCACCTAATGAATTTTTAAAATCTCTTTTCCAAGAGAAGAAATAGATCTAAGTGTTTTGAACCTTTTGTCATCTTTTGTCAGTTTTCCAAAGTAAATCATAAGTAACAACCAGGAAGAATGGACAAGTTTTGATGGAGTTTGTGAGTTAAGACTATAAATGATATATCAAGGCTAAGAAAATATCTATACAAGCTGAGAATGGAAGAGAAGCTTGAGGAAATGGTAATACAGTAGGAAGACCCTGTATGAAAAACAGCGATAAATGGTTTAAAAACAAAGAATTGTGAATGGGTGGGGTGGGGGAGAGGATGGATGATGTCAACACTGTATCAATGAAATTCTGTCCCCTTGTGCTATTTGCTGAATTAAGTGTATTATTCTTGGTGATTCAAGTCTGTCAAAAAGTATGCCTTTGGCCCTACTATATGCCAGGCATTAGCAAATAGCAATGAACAAGTAGACAGCATTCTTTTTCTTATGGATCTCATGTGCTAGCAGGGAACTGACCTGTAACGAGTAACAACTGGATAAATGCTATAAAGAATATGAAGAGAACTGAATATGAATAGAATATGAATATGAAGTATAGGAGTGTATCATTCTCCTATTCTAGTCAAAAAAATTGAGATAAAGCTCCCCTTACCCACCCACCAAGGCAGCATTGAAACCAACAGATCATCAGAGATAAATCCCATAGCAGTGTGTGGAAGGGTTCCACACATGGGAATGCTTGTCCTAGTCATAGATAAATGAACTCAGAGAGGAAAAAGAAAATACCCAGGATCACAGCTAATAGGTGCCCTGCTCAATGTTCAAATCCAGGTTACTAGGGTTTAATGCATTAATCATAACTTCACACTTTATGTATTTTTCTGGAGGGTATTCTGGTTGCTATATATGTTGCACCTTGGTAAACTGCATTATTTAACACACTATATATAATATGTATAACTTATGTGTAATATACATTACATATTATATTGTATGTAAAATATATTATATAAAATTCTAAACATAATAAGCAATGAAAAGTGAATCTAATCCACTGACATTTATATATGAATATATATGTACATATGTGTATATATACATACACAATTACACATATATAGATAAATCTAACCGGGGACTTCTGAGAAGGAGAGGGGGAAAAGAGCAAATAATTTTATGTTTCAAGTATAGATGAAAATATCTTAAGGGAAGCTGCTGATTAATAAAGGGATGGAAGGGTGAGGAAAGAAAAGAGAACTCTGTTGGGTTCAGGTAATGTGGAGGAGGGTTTGTGGCTGACAACAGGGGTGAAAAGTTGAATCCAGTTAAAATAGATTATTTGAAACAATGAAAATAAAATAATAAAGCCTGTTGAAATCATTTTGGGAAGAAAGACAAAAGGAGGAGGGGAGAGTAACAGAGGGGATGAGATGGATTGGAATATATTGTAAGCATGTGTAGAGAGGGACAGTGAACTCTCCCCTGTATAACTAATGTAAGGCAATACTTTTTATGAAGGTGTCTCTTCCTCCTGGCCTTATCTCCTAGGTTCCATTCTTTATAGGCAATGGTTGCTCCTTTTATTGTATATTTATCAAGAGATACAGTTAATATACGCTGCACTTTCTTTGCACCAGATGATTTTTCTCACTATCTGATAAATATATATTTGTTTAAATCCCTAGTAATAACTTCATGTGGTAAAAGTCACTATGAACATACTTTTATGTATATATGAAGGTTGAGCAGGTTTAGTCAAGCTCCTTTTATCCTAACTTCCAGAAGGTTTAGGACTTGCATTTCCCAAGGACTGGGATTCAGCTGGTTTCGCATATTTATATGAGCTGACTCCTGTACATACACACTACCCTATGCAGCCCTGAGACCCTATTTGCCCACTTTTGTCTACTGCAAGTATAATGCCCATTGTTGGGCAGGCTGTTGATGTACAGAGTGTGAGCTGGTAAACAATGTCCTGAGCCTGTGCAGAATCTTTGCTGCTATTTTGCTGTGTGATGATGATGATGATGATGGAAGAGGAGGAGGAGTCTGTTAACAGGGAAGCCTGAGAATACAGCATGGCTGCCATTTACAACGTGTCTGGCATTTGCTTTTGGTCTTCCAGAATCAAAGATCCATCACCAGCAGCAACCCAATATATAGTTTTTGTTTTGTCACACAAATGCTTTTGAGTTTACCTGTGTGTCCACCTTTAAGTGTGCTACTCAGCTTCTGATTTAATAATACCACTGAACTAACAAGTCCAAAATCTCTGTGTCTTTATTACACACACTGACATCTCACTTGTGACTCAGTTGTAGCTTAGCAATGATCCATTTGTGCTTACCTGGTCTTAGCTCCAAACTGGGTGTATGTCTGCTTTCTATAGCTCCTTTCAAAACCCAAGCATCATCAACCTGAGAGGTCTTCATGGCAAGTGATAGGAGCATAAGGGGGAGGTAGAAATACATAATTCAGCCAAACACCTGTGCCCCAAACTACCCTGCTGTTGTCTTTTGGTTAAAACAGGTCACATGGCCAAATCTTAAATCAAAGAGGCAAGGGACTACATAATTCACGTGGAACATTGAGAGTAAGAATAAATAAATAAAAACAAAACACTAAGAATAGATTTATTCAATCCAGCTTCCTGATCTTTCATAGCTGGTGTCTAGAGGTAGGACCGATAGGATATTAATTCAGCATGAGTTGGCTGGGCATGGGTGGCTTAGGCTTGTAATCCTATCTCCCCAACAGCTTGAGAAGTGCTTGAAGCCAGCCTGAGGCAGAAAAGACCATAAGACTTTTATCTCACCAGCAAAATGTCAGAAGCAGAAGTTTGGGCTCATATGGTAAAGCACCAGCCTTCAGCAAAGAAGCCAGTTCAGAAAGTGTGAGGCCCTACGTTCAAGCTCCCCAAGACCATAAATCAATATTCACTGTGCCTAAATCAATATTAACTCCCTTATGGTTTTTCTGCTGTCAAAATATAAACTGCTTCCTTTATTTTCTGTCTGCATTTCCCAGGTTTTGGCACCATGTTCGGGAAGAAAAAGAAAAAGATTGAAATATCTGGCCCATCCAACTTTGAGCACAGGGTGCATACTGGGTTTGATCCACAAGAGCAGAAGTTCACTGGCCTGCCACAGCAATGGCACAGCCTATTAGCGGACACAGCCAACAGGCCAAAGCCAATGGTGGACCCTTCCTGCATCACTCCTATACAGCTGGCTCCTATGAAGGTATACTAAAGACTTTGCTTGCTGGGGTGGCTCAAGAAGCATGCTTGTAATTAGTGCACTGTGCCCTCTTTATGGACAAACTATAGAATACCTAAACTGTGTGTTTAATTCAAAACGTCCACATATGTCCCCATTAGAACATATAGTAGCATTGTGTGTCATAGCACATCAAAAGGAGCCTAAGATTTCAGGGTCTGTTGGTGTAGCCTACCTAGGCTGGCCCAGAACTTTTGACTTTCTCACCTCAGCATTCCCAAGACTAGGATTGTAGGAATGCACCATCATGCCCAGCTAAACTTGAATCTTTATTCCTCTTGCCACAGCCTCACAAAAGGCTGGATACTCATGGAGCCCTTCATTTTGAGTTCAGCCATATGACCTGAATGGCTATTGAGGTGTTTTGAAAAAGGTATGCCATGGACAGCAAAGATTTCCCTTTGGGCTTTTATCACCTTGAGAACATACCAGAGTGATTCTAGCAGAGAGAATGACTTGGGACACATTGTCCTAGAATGCTTACATCCTTGGAAACGGAAGCAGAGGCTCTTCACTCTCTTCTTCACTGAATGACGCTGTGTGGAGGTGTTCGGTGCATCACATTATTGGACAACTAGCTGACACACAATCATTTTTAACCCTTGAACCATCTTTTTCAAGTGAGTGGTATTAACTGTCTTTTAGGTGAAGAAATTACACTTAGTGAGGTTGAACAATTTTTGGAAGTTACCACATCTAACGAACTGTAATTCCTAGGATTTAAACCCCGAGTCCCTCTAACTCCAGGAGTTATTACAGCATCCTGATTCTGATGATAAGGATATGTTTAAGCATAAAAATGTGTCACATGTATTAGAAAAAAAATTGAATGTTTTCTTCTTGCCGGGTTCTGGCCTTTTTATCTAACTGTTGGTACAATTAGAAAAAAAATTGAATGTTTTCTTCTTGCCAGGTTCTGGCCTTTTTATCTAACTGTCGGTACAATTGGTTCTCAGACAAGCGTCAGGAGTTTTCTGAAATCCACAAAGAAAGTTAATGTCAGGATTCTAGGACAAGACAGTCCTTTAATTTTGGCATTTATATGGTTTATATTTAGCCTATGAATCCCCACTCAGTTGAGGATTTGATGAGGATATCCTTTAATTATTTTTTCCTTGTTTATTGTTATTGTAAAAGTGATGTTCAGAGAAGTTACAGTTACTTAAGTCAGGTAGTGAGTACTTCCCTTCTCTCACTTTGTTACAGGATTTTTTTTCCCCTTCCATCCACAAGTAGTTGTATAGTTCATTTCCTTCCTCCCTCCCTTCCTCCCTTCCTCCCTTTCTTTCTCTTTCTTTCTTTCTTTCTTTCTTTCTTTCTTTCTTTTCTTTCTTTCTTTCTTTCTTTCTTTCTTTCTTTCTTTCTTTCTTTCTTTCTTTCTTTCTTTCTTTCTTTCTTTCTTTCTTTCTTTCTTTCTTTCTTTCTTTCTTTCTTTCTTTCTTTCTTTCTTTCTTTCTTTCTTTCTTTCTTTTTGCCAGTCCTGCGAATTGAACTCAGGGCCTGGGCACTGTTCCTGAGCTGCTTCTGCTCAAGGCTAGTACCCTACCACTTGAGTCACAGCACCACTTACTGCCTTTTCTATTTATGTGGTACTGAGGAATCAAACCTAGGGCTTCATGCATGCTAGGCAAGCATTCTACCACTAAGCCACATTCCCAGCCCTGTATAGTTCATTTTCAACATAGTGTCTAGGGAGTATCACTGCTGCTTTCGTTCACCCTTTGTCCCCCCTTTTCTATGCTCTCCCATTACCCTCCCCAAACAGATAAACTTACATACAAGACAAAAGGTACAGAAAACAAAAAGAGCAACAAAAAAGAAAAAACTAACTTCTTGTTTCCATTTCTTGGATTTCATTTTAATGAATATCACTTTATTGAACCTTTGCAATCCTTTCCTATGCGTCTATCAGAAAGAATGATATTGTACCATTCATAAGGAAATGGAAAGACTTGCAAAAAGTTAAATGAAATGAAGTAAGCCAGACCCAAAGAAACACAGGTTGTATGGTTTCCCTCATTTGTAGTGGCTTAGCATGTGCCTATAAACCTACAAGTAAACATACTGGAGGTCAGAGGCCCCCAAAATACACTTGGATATGATAAATTATACAGGACTCTAGACAGTCACAGAGTGAGACCAAAGGAGGACATCCTTTTAAACATCTTAACTGTGATTTCCTCACACACGTCCATGTGATTTTATTTTCTGCTTGTTGAGTGTTCATGACCTTCCTTTGGCAGTCTCTTTCATTAGGTATGTAATTCATGCAGTTGCTGCCAGTGAATCGGACAGAAATGTTTCAACAGAAAATGTCAATGAAGGCCTTTGGCTTCACACACACGCGGCTCATTCTCTGTCCACAATGGCTTCACTCCTCCTTGAGCAAACTATATTTGAGATCAAATGGTGAGCCCCCAGATCACAAGCATCCATTCAGACCATAGAGCTGACTTGCTCTGAGCCCCTAACTACAGAACTTGCCACCTGAGGAGACTCTTTAGGTTTGGATAACTAGAAAAATCTACATAAAGTAAAAGGGTGTTCTCAGAAACACTACATTTGCCCCAGCTCTGCTTCCTTCCTGGCAGTGGCGACCTACCTAAAATAATCCTTCTAAATCAAAGGGGAAGAGAGCATGTAGCTCTCTGGGACTCCCACTCCTGCCTGCAAACTGAAAAGTTTATTTCTCTCTCACACTTGGGCATCTTATAGAAATTGGAGCCTGGCAGCACTAGTGACTCCCACCTGCAATCTTAGCTGAGATCTAGCAGATGGCAAGTAGAAGCCAGCCTGGGCAGAAAAGTCCATGAGACTCCATCTCTAAAATAACCAGGAAAAAAGCAGAACTAGAGGTGTGCCTCAGCTGGTAGAGCACCAGAGCAACCAAGTGCGAGGTCCTGAATTCAAACTCCGGTGCCTGCAAAAACAAATACCTTTAATTGCTTCAGATAGCAATTTATCAGTTATCTCTTAGGTTATCCTACCATGCCCTGGTGGCTTAGTGGCAGTCCTCTTGGGTACCTCAGCATTTGGTTTGTGGAACATAAACCTGACATCTCATAGCATTATCTTCGTTAGTGTGTGGTCACATGAGGATTCTGTAGATTTGCCCCATGATTTTAAAGCTCTGTCTATGGTTGAAGATTTTATTTATTGGTAAATTCATTGTCTTTAAAGTGGAGGGAGGTTTCATGTGCATATACCAAGATGAAATGCTCAAATACATAGTCACTAACCATAGGTATTTGCCCAGTTTACAGCCTCAGTGTGCAGTTTTAGAGTCTGCTTATCTCTGAATATGATGATTGTTCCAAATCCTATGTAGTTCATGCATATGTGTCAAGATTTTTTTTTGGCAGTCCTGGGGCTTGAACTCAAGGACTGAGCACTGTCCCTGGCTTCTTTTTGCTCAAGGCTAGCACTCTACCACTTGAGCCACAGTGCCACTTCTGGCCTTTTCTGTATATGTGGTGCTGAAGAATCAAGCCCAGAGCTTCATGTATGTAAGGCAAGCACTCTACCACTAATATTCCAGGCCCCTGCCAAGACTTTTTTAAATGAACAAAGAACCTAAAACAGAAACATATTTTTAACCTATCCCGATGCTTTAAATTTTGGAATTGATGAATTAAAGCCAAGGAATTTACATTGGCAGTAACAAAGAGAAATTCAACCAGGGAGAACAGAGGAGAAGAAAGGATGACAACTAAAAACAACTATGAAATTCCAAAATGTCTGACTTGGGTGATCATGTCACACCGAAACCCCGGGCTCCTCACTATCTCCTCTTCCACCGGGGAGGAAGCCTCCATTCAGGCAAATGTTGGTGCTACCGGCAGTATGGTTGATTGTATGTGCCAGACACAGAAGCCCTGGTTGCAGTTAGCTCTGCAATTAAGGGCAGTTCCTTGCTGCTTTATTATTGCTCCAGCTTTCAACTAGATCCACCCACTTTCTCAGCTTGATATGTGGAAAAGGCCAAACAGGAGAGGATAAAGGACAGACAGACACCTAGGGAGAGACTGGAGGGGGGCCAGGGGGAGGTGGTGGAAGGAATGAGAGAAGAGAAGAAGGAGAAGAAAAAGAGAAAGAACTTCAAAATACAAAGATGGTCCATGCTAATAGAAGTTGTTGGTGGTAGAGGTACTGTAAGATAATGGGAAGTGGTGGTTTGGGTAGTTGTGGTAGAATTTGTGGTAGAGGCTGTGGAGATGGTAGTCACAGAGGGATGAGCAAGTTAAGATGGTTGGTGAGCAGTGGTAGTGGAAGCAATACTAATAACCCTTTGTTTAACCACTGTGAAAGACTACCTCTAAATATATGACTCATTCCATTGCTGCTATAACACAATACACAGAGGTTAATTCTTAACAGATCTAGAGAAATCCAGAGTCAATGAACTCAGTTCTGGTGAAATCCTTTTTTTTTTTTTTTTTTTTGCTGTACCATCCCATGATGTAGGGTGGAAAGACGATGGCACATGCCATAGTGGAAAGAGAGGGAGGGAAGGAGGAAGAGAAGAATCCCCTCCAGCAGCAGCTCACCGACTCCTGTGATGGCAGCATTACAGAACGCCCCAGGGGCTCTTCAAGCTCCTGTCTCTCCACACCACTGCATTGGAAATTACACTTCCAACGTGGATATTGGGGAATACATTCAAACCACAGCAATGCGAAGGCCCATGTCTACTGTATGCGTGATTGTAAAGTTTTCCACAAGCCTTTGTTCATTGCTGGTGACATGCCCACCATGTGTTTGATTCTTCGTGAGGTGAATTTACTGTGGCATTAAGGACCAGAGCTGACAGTAGTGAAACATTTGAATACATGTCACTTCATTTGAGCCTTACCCTGTAAAGGGGAGGGATCATGTATGTTTCACAGATTGGTGATCTGAGGCTCAGATAACACAAGGGATTTGCCAATGGTCACGGAGCTATAGGAAGGCAAAGCTAGAGAAGGGCGCAGTGGCATATACCTGTAACCCCAGCTGTTGAGGAGGCTGAGGTAGAATTCACTTAGAATCAGGAATTTATGATCAATGTGGGAAATACAGAGAAGTTCCACTTCAACAACAAGGATAAATGAATAAAAAGAAAAACTAGAGCTGAAGCATGCTTTATTAAGCTCACAGACCTGAGAGCCACGTCCTTTCCATGTGCAAAGAGTGGAGGAAAGGGGAAGAGGAGAGGAGATGGAAGGGGAAGAGAGAAATGGAGGGGAGGAGAGAGGAGAAGGAAATGGAGGGAAGGGAAAGAAAAAGAAGAGAAGGGAAGGAGTCAGTGTTGCTGAGGATTTAGCATCATAAATAGCATTCTGGAGTTCAAAATAGTGTCTTGTGAGTATCACTGTTGCATTGGTTTGCCCTTTATCCTTTGCTTCATCATTTTGTTGTTTCCCTTTCCTTCCCCAACTTACATAAACGTATATACAAGACACAGGGTACCAAAAACAATGACAACAGGGGATAAACCAAAGGGGGGGGGAACAAAAGAAAAAACAAATAATTTCACACTGTACATTAAAAACAACAACAACAAAGTAAAAACCTTTTGTTTCCATTTACAACTACGGGGGGGGGGGAAGTGGAGAAGGAGGGAAAGTGGGAGATAAATGAAGGAGGAGGAAACAATGTTTGACAAGAAATGTGGTCACTACCTTGCGTGTGTAACTGTAACCCCTCTGTACATAACCTTGGTGATAAAATAAAATTAAATAAATACTAAAAAAGATAGATAGATGATAGATAGATAAATAAATGGCTAGACTGATAGGTAGATAGAATCCGGATATGAGGAAAAAGCATAAACTCTTAACTCCAAGAGAACAGATTAAGTTAGAAAAAACTGTTTTACATTTATCTTCATGATTTTGCCCAATCCCAGGCATTGCATGAAAATCCTTTCTCTACCTACCTTCCAAGCACTCAAATTCTGTTATTTTCCAAGATAATTCAGCAAACCATACCCTTGTGAGATAAGATCTGTGTGCTGGGATTTACCATTGGGTATATTGATGGTGGATAGCAAGACAAAGCTAAAACTTACACAGGATTGTACCAAAGTGAAATTTCCTGATATAAATCTCCTGGGCCTTGTTGGACCATCTGTTCCATAGATTGCTTAATCGCATCCTTTATCAACTTTCTTCTGTTGCAAGAATTCTTGTATTAGTAAGATTTTCCTTTCTGCTTTTACTTTAAGTGTCCCCTTTGTCTGACATTTCTGTTTCCAAATTAATGTCTTTTGGGGTTGCATTCATCTCTTTGTCTATTGGTAAGTTTTTCTTTGCACCGTATTTCTAAGGATTATCTTATAAATATCATGTCGTTATTTGGCTTTATGCCATTTTGTCTTCAGTCTGTCCTTTACTAAAAAACTTGGTGGATTTACATTTAGTATCATGACTCCTCTACTTGAACTGACATTATTTTATGCTTATTTTATACACTATTATTCCCACCCCACCCTGATACACTGATGCCCAGGGGTGGCTCTTTTCTTCCTCTGATGGTAGGGGTCCCTTGATTAGAGAAAGGCAAAGCAGAGGCCACAAGTGGGGATTGATGCTCTAACACAGCTAAACTGCCTGCTCCTCACTGAGACCTGTGAAAAAACCCTGGTCTTTTTCTGCTGCCTCGTCTATGCTCCCAAAATTCTGGATGTTATCCACATTTCCTAAGATCAAAAGCAACTATGTGGTATTTTTTTCTTCCAATCTTTTATTTTTACTTTTATTTCCTCTGAGTTACCCAAATTAAGAGAGAAGGAACTGGAGAAGAATCTCTCTATGCCTTTATCATCTCCTAAAACCACCTGTCCTGCACTGAATTATTGGTTATGAATATATTCATTCAACTAGCCTTTTCTTTAATTGGCTTGTGTGATTTACATAGAGAAACTCCACGTGTCACCAAAGAGATGCTCAATAAATATGTGATAATTGATTGAAACTAAGTTACAGACCATCATAGTTTGACATATGTGTTTATATATGCTTAGGTGATAACATACTGAAGCCACATGGTTGATGTGGGGTTTTTTTGTTGTCGGTGTTGTTGTTGTTTTAAATTTGTTTACAATTTAGTAGGCAGATAATATTTTGGAGGTACCAGATATTTTTCATCAGTAAAGTGATGCTAAGCTTTATACATCAGGCATTGACTCCATATGCTAAATGTTATTAATCTATCATTCACATATTAAATACCATATACTACATTATACACAGTTTAATGTAGCCAGTATACACATACCACATTTCTTGGACTGTGCTGCCACCTACTGGCAATGGTATCATATTACAAACTCACTGTTAGATATTTAATCTTGTTTTATTGATTTCAATCTTTTCTTACTTGGCTGATCTTCAATCTTAGGGCATCATTTAGGTCTTAAAGACATATTTGATGTTTCACAATAAAATTGTTTAAATAGTTCACTTTTTGTTTTCCATAATTTAGTGAGTCGGGGGATCATTAAGACAAATATTTGGATTCTTAGGTTCTCATATGGTTCTTGAAAACTGAGTTTTTTAAAAAAAAAAAACAATCTGCCTCGGTTTTCTCATGTTTCAATTAAGGGCAACTCTTTATTGTTTCTAGTGGCAGCACATGGAACAGTTGTTATAGGAAAATAAACAAATCTGGAATGAATTAAAATACAAATTCCCAGGGTGGGCCCCGGAGTTTTAATGCAGTTTCTTTGCAAATCCCGGTGTTTCCTTTAGCTGATCTCAGCTTTGATGTTTTTGGAAGTCTGGCTTTGTCAGGAAATATGTGCTGGCGCCGCCTGGTGTCCATGAACGGTTTGCACAGTCTGACACTGGAGAAGCAACCTTGAAAGAATCCAGCGACAGCTGCCACATTCAACACTTCACTTTGCTATGTCAGACACAAACACACTGATACTGTTTCCACTTATAAATGCAAAATAACTGGCTCTAATTAGTGAGGTGGATGATACATGGAGAGGCATGTGAGCCCCTCAACTCACTTGTAGTCATTTATTCTGATCTTCCTCTTGGTTTATGAGTTGACCTTTCCTGGACTCATTTATGCCACTCTGCTTCATTGTGTCTGAATCACACTTGGTTGCAATGCCATGCTTTTAGCAAGGGTCTACATTTTTTTTACATAACTCCAAGAAAACTAAAATGAAAGAATAAAATAGAACAGCTCTCCCAGGGAAAAATAGTGATTTCCAACTCCTTCCTAGTCCTGCTGCCACAGAATTCAACAACCATCCACCCACCACTCACATCACCACGCACCACTAGATTTTCATCCCTGTTATCACTGCGCACAGGACTGCCAAGGCTACCAGGCCCCTAAGGAAGGTAGCATGCCGTTCATGAATCATAGGCTCTTGTTTCCCACATTGCAAGTCAAAAATCCTGGGAAACTTGTTAGATAAAAAGTCTCAGCCCCTGCTCAGGTCGGCTTTTAGTTGCTACATCAGCACCTGCCTCTCAACGAGATGCTTCAGGGATGTATGCAGGCAGGAAAGTTTGACACATACCACAATGGAGAACAGAAAGACATAAATCAAAGAGAACTGTGATAACCTCAGTGTTCTGCGTCTCTGTTCTGGTACCAGAAGCCCAAATAGTCTTAAAGACGGTGTCCTTTCTGATATTGGTAGTTTGAGTTTTCTCTTTGTCTTCTCTGTCCCCTCTCTCTCTTTCTACCCTTCCCCTCCACCCTGATCTCTCTCTGTCTCTCTCTCTGTCTCTCTCTCTGTCTCTCTCTCTCTCTCTCTCTCTCACACACACACACACACAAATGCACTCTCTCTTGTCCTCTCTCATCTTGGCTAGAGACTTACTAAAGAAACAGTTGTAAGTTTTGTCAAATTTTTCCTTTTGGTTTTCTGTTTTTAATTTCAAAATGTAGCACCCCTCAAAGAGCTCATTTTTACATATAAACATTTGCATATTAAAAATATAGAAAGCTGAAGGCCAGTGACTTGTCTCTGTAAACCTAGCTACTCAGAAAGCTGAAATCTGAGGACTATGGTTCAAATGCAGCTGAAGTAGACTTTTAACTCTTATCTCCAATTAACCATCAAAAAGCTAGAAATAGAGCTGTGAGTCAAGTGTTCGAGTGTCAGCCGTCAGCAAAAAAAAAAAAAGAAAAAAAACACACAAAAAGACAAAAAAAAAAAAAAAAAAAAAAAAGCTCAGTGATGGCATCCAGGCTCTAAATTCAACCCCCAGGACTGACACAAAGAAAAGAAGAAGAAAAAGCAAATGGATGACCCAGTGCCAGTGACTCAAACCTATAATCCTGCTCAGGAGTCATAGAAATGGAGGATTATGATTCAAAGTCAACCCAGGACAAAAGTCCATGGGTCTTTATCTCAAATTAACCAGCAAAAAGTGCTGGACTAGATTTTTTTCTGTTCAGCATCATGCAAGTTTTCAAAATAGAGTAATGACTTCCAAACTCCCTATATACCAGACTTAATAGTTAATTTTGTAGATTTGCCTTTTGTAAATAATATTTTATTAAAACAAAACTAGACTCATGCACTTAATGTATTTTACATGACTTTTTCCGTGCTCTGCTGGCAAGTTGAGTCATTTTCTCAGAGGCCAAAAATACTAATTCTGAACTAGTACAGAAAAATTTTGCTGACCCCAGTGCAGAGGTGAGGAGGCCTTAGAAGGTGAGCCTCCATGAGAACCTTGAGCTTGGATGTTTATTCTGGGTCAGTGTTTCATTATCCGGCCTCATTGGGGCTTTTACATAATGGGTCAGACACCCTGCACCCAAGGGAGGTGGAAAAGTAACATTGTTGTTCCTCCCTGTTCAAAATGTTTAAAGAGGACCAGATGATTCAGGATGGGGGCGATGGCTTCTGGATGGGATCTGTGAATGGGAGGACCAGGCCATCAGTCATGTACAACACACTTTTATGAAGGAAGTGGTCCCAAGGGCCTGAGGGAGACAGGCAGGAAAGGGAAGACACTGAGCAGCAGTGGGACAACTCCAAGTGAATTCCCAGCCTCATGCTCTCTGGGGAGTTCTAGAGCATAAATCCGGCTTAGAGACCATCCTGCTTTGGATCAGTGGTGTTGGGCTGTTGCATAATAGAATCACTTTTAGGAGTAACAAAAATCTAAACTCCTTCCCCTACCAGCCAAAGTCATCAGCTCAGTGCTGGGCTCCTGGGGGGAGGTGAATGAAACATGTAGACATGGTCAGCTCTATCTACTCATCCTTTGAGGATGAATGTCTTAGTCCATTCCTGTAGCTATAACATAATATACAGCACCATACAAATATCCAAAATGTGTTACACACAGTTCTGGACACCAGGGAATCCAAGATCAAGTTGCTGGCAGGTTCAGTATTTGATGAAGGTTTACTCTCTGCTTCTAAGATGGTACCTTGTTTTATTTGTTTTGTTTTTGTTGCCAGTCCTGGGGCATTGACTCAGGGCCTGAGCACTGTCCCTGGCTTCTTTTTTTGTTGTTGTTGTTCAAGGCTAGTACTCTACCTCTTGAGCCACAGCTCCACTTCTGGCTTTTTTCTATATATGTGGTACTGAGGAATGGAACCCAGGGCTTCATGTATACAAGGCAAGCACTTTTCCACTAGGCCATATTCCCAGCCCTTAAGATGGTGCCTTGAATTCTGATCTTCTCATAAAGGAAGGGACAGAAGGGATAGGGCCATTTGTTCCCTCCAACCCTTTTGTAAATTCACTTTAATAAATCCTAAAGGCCCCACCTCTTATCATATTAGGGCTTGAGTTGCAACACATACAATACCTTCAAACAGTAAATATGAATGACATGTACAGATTGTTAGAAGCACAACACCCCAAATCCAGAAGAGTGATTAGCCAGAACAGTTGAAGAAATCTAGGTGGAGCTAAATAAATAATCCAAAACCTTCTACAAAGATCAGAATGGAAATGCCTTAAGATCTTGCAAATATGTCAGTATCTTATGCTTATCTATTATATCCTCTTTTTCTGTTGTTGTTGTTACTGTTGTTGTTGTTGTTACTGTTGTTGTTGTTGTTGATTGTGGGACTTGTACTCAGGCCTGGGTGCTATCCCTGAGCTCCTTTGCTCAAGGCTATCACTCTACAAGTACTTTGAACTACTGTTCCACTTCCTGTTTTTGAGTGGTTCATTGGAGATAAGTCTCACAAGGGAGTCTGCTTGGTCGTCTTTGAGCCATGATCCTCAGATCTCAGCCTCCTGACTAGCTAGGATTACAGAAGTGAGCCACCAGTGCCCCTCTATCCTTTTATAAGTCAAATATAAAATACATCTCCTGGGGCTGGGAATGTGGCTTAGTGGTAGAGTGTTTGCCTAGCATGCATGAATCCCTAGGTTTGATTCCTCAGCACATAGACAGAAAAAGACTGAAGTGGTGCTGTGGCTCAAGAGATAGAGTGTTAGCCTTGAGCAATAAGAAGCCAGGGACAGTGCTCAGGCCCTGAGTCCCAAGCCCCAGGACTGGCAAAATAAATAAACAAATACATGCATACATCTCCTGCATGCTATTCAGCTAAACATTTTCAGTGCATAATTTTAAATAGGCAAGATGCAAGCATGCTACACCCCCTAGAGATCTCTTTTTAACCAGAGAATGGAGCTGCAACTATACCACCTAGCCAAGAGAGATAACAGAAGCCAGAGAGCCATGGCAAACAGCCATATGCAAGCCCTGGGTCCTGACAGTATGGCAGAGCATGCAGGCTAAGTCTTCCAATTTTTTCGTGACATCACTGATATATACTCCAATTCATCCTGAGTTTCATTCCTAATGCTATATGCGTTAGACTTTGTGTATAGCAGTGTGAAATTCACTTAGCTATGTCAAGAAAAACCCCTTTTCAGCACTTGAGGCTGCTTTTTTGTTTTGTTTTTAATTTCTTTTCTTTGGAATAATTATTTATTTATTGTCAAAGTGATGTACAGAGGGATTAGAGTTTCATATGTAAGGCAGTGAGTACATTTCTTGAACCCCCCCCCCCACCTTTCCCTCTACCCCCATGAGTTGTTCAGTTGGTTTACACCAAATGGTTTTGTAAGTATTGCTTTTGGACTCATTTGTCTTTTTATCCTTTTAACACTAGAGGTCATTCATGAGTTTTGGAAATCAGTGTGTATCTTTCTTAGACAACAAAGGCTATGTCTGGTAGAAAATAAAACAAAAAAATCTCTTACCACACATTATAAAGGTTACCCCAAAATACAACGACTATTTCTATGTACATTTGGTGTCTTTAACTGTTATCCACTATCCATGTTTCTGTTACTTATTGTCCACTTGTCTTGTTTCTACTCAGTTTGGAATACATTTTGAAGAGCCATTTGAGTTTGAAAGAGAAAGATATACTATCTGATTAGAAATTTTACCACCTCATTTATGAGTCATGTTTTTTAAAGTTGCTCAAATGGATCATTTGAAAAAACTGGTCATTTTTTTTAATGTGTTGTTTTGCTCAGTAAAGCATACAAGAAAAGCCTCAGTTCTCCCTGCCTTGATGGCTTTTAATGTAGGCAGCTAAGGGTTGACCTTAGCACTTCAGACCATCCTTCTCATGGTCTCATTTTCCTCATCATTACTCCAGATACTGAGGAAGGAAAGTAATGGCTTGCATGTATGCCTGCTTTTCCCTCAGCCAGGGTCTGTATGTAAGCATGCAGAAACTGATGCAGCACACCTGGGGCGGTGGGGGGGTGGGCGGGGAGATTTCTTTGAGGAGGGAGGCATGGGCCATCTAGTTAGTTCATTCAGTGTCTCATACTCAACCCAAAGGCCAATGAGAAAGTTTCCAAAGTAGAGCCACTGGCCTAGGTACAAGAAAGCAAAGAAATGGAAAGACCTTGGTAATGGGGAGACCACCTGGAGCATAATCTTTTCCCCACTACCAAGACACAGGGCTGTTAATATTCCATCACACAAAGTCCTGATGTTTGATGGCCAAGTCAAACCCAACTGTCAATGCTGGGCCCTTCCACCAGGGATCGAATCCATTTTTCCCCAATATAGATATGACTTGGTTGAAGAGGCATCATTCATTCACCAAATCTAAGAAGCTTTGCTTATTCTTCATCACGCCTTATTTTCTCCATGACAAGCATTCTTTTTCTCTCTCCATTCTTGTTTCCATTACTGTGGCACCCGATAACTGAACTGCATCCAAACAGCTGAATTGATTAGGAATGTACATTGTTAGGCCCAAATCACGACTGATAAAAGAGTGCTATGGAAATGAGCTGGCTAGTAATGCAAATTTAACCTAAAGGTTTCAAACTGTGATTATATAGATCCTTTTAAATTAATTTACTGTAGAATTCCCCCCCCCCATTATCTTACTTCTAGTCTGAGAATATGTGCATATTAGACACATATTTGTTTTTTTCAAAAAGTACACTCTTAAATTGTACTGAAAAGTTATATAATATTAAAAAATGTTTGCCCCCTGATTTCAAAATGAGACTGAAAATCAGATATACAGACATTTCTCCTGATCATCTTAGCCCACATGGAGAGAGCTGAGGGTTTCTGATGAACTTAAATCCACTTCAGTAAAGAGTATTTCTACCTCGGGTTCTTAGATTGATTTGCTGTCCTCTGGGATTAGAAATCCTTCTTAATAAAGCATTTGTGGAAACGACTTTTCATTTCTATTTCAAATCATCTGAAATTGTAAGCACCTTACTAAGAACCTCTTGCTCTGAATCCGTTGAGACTAGGTTGTCAACCTGATGATCCATTGCCTTTGAACACCATAGTGTATGTTTCCTATCTCTTATAGGCTGGATGTTTCATGCCCCTCCCATTAGACAAAATCCGTATACTGAAATACTAAGCTCAATGTAGCCTTATCTGTAGGTAGATCTTAGGTCACTGGGCTCTGTCATTATGAAAGACACCTAAGAGAACTTTGTTTGCCCTGTGTCCATGTGAAGCAATAAGAATACATTTGTCAATCGACCAGAAAGGAGACCTTCCCAAGATATTACATCTTCCAGTAACATGATCTTGAATGTCTCAGCCATCGGAAATCTTATATACTAACTTCAGTTGTTTATTGTAGATCACCCACTCTATGGTCTTCCGTTAAAGTGCTCTCACTGGTTTTAAAAACCAGTGTATCTTCTACTCATCCCTATGTCATTATCCAAACCAGGACATTAACACTGAGTTCATATTTCTTGGGCTCCAGTACTGTCCTAATAATAAAGACCCAATTGACAGATCATTGTTGCATTTAGCTGCCCTGTGTCTTCAGACCATGATGATTCTAGAATGGCTCATCAGCCTTCCTTTGTCTACTGGACTCTTAGAGAGAACAGATAAGTTGTATTGTAGAATTCTCCTCACTTCAGCTTTGAGTCACACTTGCTCATAAGGAGATTCAGGATATTTACCTTTGGAAGATCTATCAGAGAAGGAATGCTGGGCCCTCCCACTGCCTCTAGCCAGGTAAAACTTGGGTTTTCCAGAGTCCCAAGGCTAGTGGCACTGACCTTGATCGCTCAGTGAAGGAGCTGTCCACTGTCAGGTGGCAATGAGTAAGTTTATGAAGGGTAGATTGTTTGTAACTGTGCTATATGGGTCATCACTTATACAACATCCCTCACAAAAAGTTTTTATCCTAAGCTTTAGTTGATTTTCTAAAATGAATTGATTAGCTTATACTTTTGTGTTCACCCTTCTCACAGAGGAGCATTATGTTTCTTCCTTTTCTTTTTTTTTTTTTTTGGCAGTTCTAGAATCTAGGACTTTGCACTTGCCTAACAAGCCACAACTCATCCCTTTTATTGCTTTCCTTTGTTTCTCGATAGAGTCTCACTAACTTTTTGCCTGAACTGACCTGGAGTCATGACCAAGCGGTGGTTTCAGGCATACATCACTACACCAAAAAAAAAAAAAAATTACTCTTGGTGTCATCCTAGGAAGACCAACTTGTCCTTTGCTTCATTTACACTGTTGAACTATTTAACTATCTGCTAACAATTAATATACATAAATAAAAGGGCACAAATAGCTAGGCATCAGTGGCTCATGCCTAGCTTTTCAGGAGGATGAGATCAGAAGATCATGGTTTAAAGCCAACTTGCCAGAAAGTTCATGAGACTCCATCTCTCTTTAACCACAAAAATACTGGATGGAAGGTCTAGCTCAGTGTTGTGTAAGAATGTGAGGCATTGGACTCCAACACTGGAATAGAAAAAAAAAAATAGAAGAAGGGTATTCAGGTACAGGAGTCACAATTTTACAAAGCTCTCCTCCCCTCAGACCCTCATCTCATGCCCACTTTCATTCTCAATCATCACCAAGAGTTACCATCATCTAACACAGATTGTCATGAAATTACAGAATCTCTACCATGTCCATTAAACATCATGGTTATGAGACTCAGTCTATAATCATGCCATTAGCGATTCTGTTCTTCCCAGGCCACCCAGGCCACCATGTAGATTTTGTGTCCCTTATTCCTTCTTTCCTTCATTCAATAACCACTAAGAATCCAGACCTTTAAGCAAAGAGTCTAAAGTCTTTTCACTTTTAACAAAATGAGAAATGTATAAGGATTACCCATGGCATACCTGGTAGTCTATCAGGTGTTAATACATACCTTGTCCACAAGCAATCTAACAATAAATCATTTCACAGATAAGTGATACATGGTTCATGTGGACATGCATCTTTAAATTGCATAGTGGCAGAACAGACCTTTAAACTTGTATCTCTCCATGTTCCATGTGCAAAGCCTATTATAGAACAGTCGTATGAATACCCTGCTTCAGATTACTTGAACACACCTGAGTTTACCTGCAGCTTTTGTGAACTGATCTCCTGCATACTGACAGTTTCTCATCTGCCCTGTATCCAACTCCTTTCCCTAGCATAATAGGTCTGTCTAGAGATGTTGGAGAATGAGTACCCTAGAGGTCATTATTAACCAAAGTGGAAAGGAAGTGGTTAGACAAACACCTCCACTTCTTAGTGAGACAGTTCCTACACATTCCAAGTAGCTCTTCAGAGAGTCAAAGGTAGGTCTGAGTTCCACTTGCTCAGTCAGTGGTTGTCTGCTCATCAGAGCATCCATTATGGGATTGTTCCATTGACACTGTAGTCTTGTCTGTCTCCCATGTGGCCTCCTGGAATTTCCTTCCAATTCAACTAGCTATGCTAAAGTGGTACTGCTTTTAGAAAAGCTCAAACTAGTACAATTCCTTCTACATCTCTTTATGTAGGGAATACAGAATAGGATATAATTCTAGAAAAAAATGTCAGGTCCTGTCTTTTTTTACCTTATGCCACAAAATGCCAACTCTTGAGCATTCTAGTGGTGCTTCTGAAGGGGAAAACCAGTACCATGATACCAGGAAGCTTCTTCTCACCCCCCCCCCTTAAATGAGTGTTCGAGGAGTGTTTTTTGTGTGAGTGTCAACAGGTTAGAGTAGATCAGGTCAGTGGGATTCACAAAGCAGGTGGATCCATCATAAATTCCCAATTTGGATGCCACAGTCTTAAGATTTGAGCCTAGAGAAATTTGATTTCAAGACCTGATTCCTCTACTTGAACTAACTTTGTGACTTTGACTCACTTAACCTTCTTCATATCTAAGTTTTTTTTTTCACTTTGGGTGGTGATAATAACTCTTTCAATCTTGTTAGTTTGTTAAATAGATTGCTTTTGAAAATGTATATGAAAGCCAGGTGCCAGTGTCTCCTGCCTGTAATCCTAGCTACTCAGGAGGCTGACATCTGAGAATTACAGTTAGGAGCCAGCAGAAAAGTTCCTGTGAGACTATTATCTCTAATTAACCACTCAAAAAAGCTGGAAGTGGGGCTATGGCTCAAAGTGGTAGAGTACTAGCCTTGAGCAAAAAAGCCCAGGTCCTGAGCCTGAGTTCAAGCTTCACAACCGACTCTCTCTCTCTCTCTCTCTCTCTCTCTCTCTCTCTCTCTCTCTCTCACACACACACACACACACACACACACACACACACACACACAGAGCTAGTGGCAACTCCAGGTGGCAATGCATTTTTTTTCTAATATTAGCAATGTGAATGTACCAGCTAAGGCACAGAATACAGAATGAGCAGACAAATGCCCTGAGTTCCTAGTCAGATTCCCTACTTAATGGCTAAGGCCCCAGTATCCACATCTGTATCATGGGCATAATATTAGTATATATTTCCTGAAGATACTTACTATGGAGATTATAGAAGGAGGACATTTTGAACAGTGTGTATCATTTATTGTAAGTACCATAAAGTTATCTATAAATCTAGAAAACATTGAATACAAATCTGTGCAAAGATAATCACAGAATGTGGATAGTTGGCACTGATGAACACACAGGGGAGCCATTAGTTGGCCAAGAAGAACACCGTGAAGGGATGGTCCTGAATTTTCTTCTCAAATAGAAGCTATTTATGAGTTGAAGATCAGCTATGGTGAGGTAGAAGCCTTCAGGTGCTAAGAAGTGCTGTTTCTATGATTTAAATAGAGCAGAATTTGAATTGTTCTGCAGGGAATAGAAAGAAAAAAATTCAGAGAAGTAGAAAAAAAGCAGAGGAAGAATTAATAACCATCAAGAAAATGAATGGCAAGTACCATCGTACTAGCTAACACTTACATTACTCCACGGAAGCTCCATCGACCCAGAAAACCATGGTGAAACTGAACAGGCAGGTACAGGAGAGTTGACCACTTTCTTTTCTACATGAATCTATGGTCTTTCTCTTCCCAGGCACCCTATCTACCAATTTGCTGTGTTGTGTGATGCTTCCATGTTGAAAAAGGCCCTTTGCATTTCCTGGATTCTGGGCCAGGACAAAAATGAGACAAAATAAATCAACTTTCATTTTCCATGAAAGCCACCCCTGTCTCTACCATCTGTGACTTAGGGGAGTAGGAACTAAAATGCATGCGTGATGATGACATGTTACTTTTGTTTGCTTACTTTTGTGGTTTTTGTTTTGCTGCTTTCTAGTTGACAAGTTGATCAAATAAAGACTTTTTTGCCTGCTAAGACTCCATTTCATGTACATTTAAACAAGGTGGAGATTTTCCTTGGACTTATTCCAAATTATTCCCTTTTTAAACGGAAGCCAAACTTCAATAGAGAAAGAGGGCACTTTCTACTTCTTAAATTTTGTTCAGATGCTTTGCTCACATTTGACTAATTTGGAACAACTCCGACTCTCAACTCTTCCTAATATTACATGCAAACCAAGCTTTTTAGTAATTCCTAATCTATTATGGTGAAGCCATGCAGTGCAAAATAACAAGAGTAGAATGCACTGAAAAGAAGAACATTTTGTGTCTCCAAAGCTAACTGAGAAATCAACCTGAGGTTCTGTTCATAAAAACGACGAATGCTTGCCAGGTCAGCAACTGTGCTGGGCACTTCCCACCGCAACATAACAGGTGTGACCACAGGTGTGAATACTTTCTAGATTGTACATTAGGGACCTTAAGAGACAGGGCATTGCATTCACCCTGGAATTGAATCAACTTTGGCTGCAGAAATGCCACATAGTAAACAAATGGCGGATTTCTAATGGTGTTATAACATTAAAACTTTCTTTTACCATGTGT
This sequence comes from Perognathus longimembris pacificus, assembly GCF_023159225.1. Taxonomy (NCBI): domain Eukaryota; kingdom Metazoa; phylum Chordata; class Mammalia; order Rodentia; family Heteromyidae; genus Perognathus; species Perognathus longimembris. The sequence goes on from NC_063166.1 coordinate 60,087,313, forward strand.
ATGGGTCAGCAGTTGCTGGGGGTATTCTAATTCAGGCTTCAGATGACCTGGGGTTGGCTGCAGGATTGACACTGGTTTCATGTCTATTCTGGATGCCTCTTGCCATTTTTCATGGATCAGCTTCCAATGACCAAAGCAAGACAGGTGGCCAACCTCACAGGTGATGAGTCAGAGATCTGTACTGTATGTATGTCATATCCTTACATATCTCTACATATCACAAAGTCAGCTGCAAGGAACATGATCATTAATGAGAGAAAAAAACTATTTGAAATGATATTAATTTCAGTCCACTATACCACTAAAAGAGATGTGGAATCTTAGGAAGTTATTGTAACTTCTGTTTTCTCACTTTTAAAATGAGATAGTAATAATGCATGTTTCCTGGGGCTGTTGTGTAGAACAAAAGCAAGACATACGTTTTGCCACCTAGTGATCTGATAAGGTAAACCATTTTGCTTTGAACCTTTTAAGTGCCTACCTTCTCCTCTCTTCTATCCACTCAGTAGTAACTTGCTTGCTCCCCACAATTCATGAATTCATGACAGTACTGCTTGGTCCCCTCTCACCTCTTGGACTGATTCAACTTGTTCTGCTCACACCATGGGTTATGGCACTGTTCATGGGGTAATGGACTGTCCATGCAGATTCCTGTACTTAGACTGTGGAAAAGGTAACAGAACTCTACATGTTTGCTTTATTACAGTGAATGTCCTTTTATTAATGAGTCTTCATAAAAGCACACACCTCTGACTCTTCCAACTTTAATTTGAGATAGCTGTGCAAGCTGGTATTGGCTCAGTAAGTGAGAATCACTTCTATTCACTCACCCCCTACTACGTTGGGTCAAAATAGGACTCCTTACCTACAGAAAGAAAGTTATGGGTCTTTTCTCCATGAAGGTAGAATATATGGTCTATAAAGACAGTACACGGGCTGGGGATATAGCCTAGTGGCAAGAGTGCCTGCCTCGGATACACGAGGCCCTAGGTTCGATTCCCCAGCACCACATATACAGAAAACGGCCAGAAGCGGCGCTGTGGCTCAAGTGGCAGAGTGCTAGCCTTGAGCGGGAAGAAGCCAGGGACAGTGCTCAGGCCCTGAGTCCAAGGCCCAGGACTGGCCAAAAAAAAAAAAAAAAAAAAAGACAGTACAGCTCTCTCAAAAAAAAAAAAAAGAAGAAGAAAAAAAGGTCCTTTGAGCCATGTATGTTCCTCAGCTCTTCCCCTTTTTGTCCCATCCAACAAGCCTCTTCCTTTTTATACATAGAAGAGTGGCTATAGAGGAAGAAAGAAAGAACAGAGGAGGATGGGGGAGAAGCAGTCTCTTGAACAAAGAAAGTTTTTTCCTGTCTTGTTGCTTTCTACTGAGTGGAAGAATTAGCTTACAATGTATAGCTTGGTTTCACATCAAGCTATGATTTGTTAGTGCAATTCCATATGTCAGAAACTAAACACTCTGAAACTAAATTCCTAAAAACACACTCAAAACTACAACACTGATCAAAGAAAAATATACACAAATAAATAACAAGCATCCTGTTTCCCTAGATCAATCTAGATCAGTCTCAATATTTTTGATAGTATGGTACTACAGATTCAACATAATTCCTATGGAAATATGAATGGCTTGATTTTTTTCATTATTGCAGAAATAGAAAAACAGTCCAGATGAGAGTACAGCTCAATGATAGAGCACCTACCTGTCATACAGGAAGCTCATAGTTCGATTCCCACCATCACAAAAAGAAAAGAAAAAGTAAAGAAATCCTAAAAGCTTTATGGAATCTCAGTGACTCCCTCTCACCAGAGTCAATCTGCTCTTGAAGAAAAGAGGAAGAGAAAGAGAGAGGGAGGAGAGAGAGAGAGAGAGAGAAAACAAAGTTGGAAATTGACATTTCCTCCCATTTCTCAAAGATTTCTAAAAACTATAGTAATAAAAAGATCATGTTGTACTGACATAAAGCCAATGTATTCACATAATATTCACAGAATAAACCCCAGATTATTCATCTTTTCAACAACTAATACCAAGGAAACTTGACCTAGAAAAAACAGCGAAAACTATAAAACTCTTAGAAGAAAAGAGGAACTTCTCAGCAATGAATTTGGCAATCACTTCTGGGATATGAAGCCAAAATCATAGCCATGAAAATTTTTTTAAAGTTTATAAACTGAACTTTAAAGGCCCTAACAAGATAGTGAAAAGATAAGCCACAAAATGTGAGAAAATGCTTGCAAATCACATATATATATGTGTGTGTGTGTGATTCATATATATATTCATGTATCATATATATTTCATACATATATAATATGTATTGAATTAATATCCATAACACATTTGGTAAATTCCACTAAATGAACACCCAAAATAAGTAACCCAATCAAATATGAGTAAATGACATGGATAGGCATTTCTGCAAAGAAGGAATAAGGCTGGACAACAAACACAAGAAAAGGGGGAAATAAAAGTTAAAACCATGATGAAAGGACCAAGGATGTAGCTCAGGCCCTAAGTTTGGTCTTTAGCAGCACATAGCAACAACAACAAAATCACAATAAGATACCACTTTATGCCACTAAGATGGCTATGATTTATAAAGTCATAATGCAACATAGCAATTGTTTCAAGGATGTGGGAAAATCAGAAGCATCATGGGTTCTGATGGGAATATCTGCTATATAAACCATATAAGAGGTTCCTTGAAAACGGAAACATATACTTAGTTAAACTATAGCAGTGCTACCTCTAAGTACATACCCAATGGAATGAGGCCTAGACTTGAACAATTCTCATGTACCCATGTTCACACCATTATTTTTGAAAGTCAAACAATGAAAGTAGTCCAAATGCCCATTAGCAAATATATGGGTAATAACATGTGGCATATTTATTCATGTGGAATATTACTATTTCTTTAAAATGACTAAAATTCTTGTAGTTAAAGCACATCAACAGACCTTACAAATATGGTAAATGAAATAATCCAGATATAAAATAATGTTGTATTATGTAGTTACACTTATGTGATAACCCAAGAATAATAACTTACATAGGCAGAAAGTAGAGTCAAAGTTACCAGGGGCTCAGGGCAAAGAGAGATAATGAGAGAGTTTCTGTTGGAGGATGATAAAATGCTCTGGTAACATTGTGTATGTGCTTAGTGCCACTGAATTGCATACTTAAAAACAGTTGAAATGGTACTGTTTTCAGTTATGTATTTTCAACCATAGCAATGATTTTAATAAGAGCTTAGACAACAACCATGGGTTGTTCCTGACAATTCTGCAAGTCAGCAGTTCAGCCTGGGCTCAGCAGGCCTTTCTTATCTCCTCTGCACTCACTCATCTGTCAGCTGCTGAGTTGGCTCCACAAGGCTGATTGGTCTAGAATGGCCTCAGCCCAGATACCTTGTCTCTGCCCACATCTCTTTCATTTTTCACAAGACTAATTCAGACTTGTTCATGTGGCAACTTGAGTGGTTTCAAATTAAAGTGGCACAGCATTAGGCATGACATCATTTCTACTGGTCCATTGGTGGGCGCATGTCACCTGGTTAAAATAAAAGAAAAGGGAATAGAGTCCATAGCTAGATGGAAGGAGCTGCAAAGTCATGTTACAAAGAACTTATGAGTCACATTGGAAAGGACTTATGAACAGTCTGGAGAGGAAAAGTGGGACCATATATAGCATCACTCCATACTCATTTTCTCTTCTAAGAGCCTTTATCAGACTAGTTATCAACCAAGCCAGCTACTGTGCAAACATAGCACTCTGTTAATGCTGTAAGTGCTTAGAACAGCTGAGACATGTGAGAATCTTCAAAGCAACAGAATATTGGGGCTTGGAAGGAGCCAGGCAATGCTTTTTGGTATAGATAAGCATAGACCCAGTAAGGTAAAGTGACTTGACAAAGATTTTAACAGTTGCCAAGGATGGAAGGATGGAACTTGCCCTAAAATCCAGATTGCCAAACTCATATTCCAGTGTTCTCTTGAGTTCATGGTAGGGATGTCATTTCCTCTGTAATAAGTAAGCCCCAAGTCAGCTGTCAAATAAGTTTGATCTGCTTTTCAGAACACTGGAACATCAAGTGTGTCCTGCAGATCAGCAGCATGTGAGAAGTTGAGAATCTCTTTTCTTTAAAATTGTTATTGTAAAGGTGATATACTGAGGAGTTACTGTTACCTAAGTAAGGTAATGAGTACATTTCTTTTTAAACAGTGTCACCCTTTCCCTCCCTTTCTCCCAGTTTTTCCCTCCCAGGCCCCCTCCCCCTTAAGTTGTATAGCTCGTTCAACATAGTGTCTAATGAGTGTCATGACTGCATTTGTTGACCCGCTGTCCCACCACATCTGTGCTCCCCCCAACCCTCCCCTAGACAGATAAACTAAGAGAACAAAAACAGTGACAAAGGAAAAAACAAAAGCCAAAATAACAAAAAGCCTCTTGTTTCTATTTCTTGGAGTTCATTTCAGCCAGATCTGCTTATCCTCTCTCTGTTAGAAGATGCTAGTAGATTGGTGTGTGCAGTAGATCTTGATAATAAATTGCATTAGGTTACTGGTGTCCAACCTTCGCTGCATTTTGGAATAATCTGAGAAAGGTTTAAAACTACTGCTTCCCAGCCCCCACCACAGAGATCCTTCTTAATTTACTCCTAGATACTGTCTGCGCTTAAAGAGTTTTGAAATTTCCCCCAAACACTATGTGTCCGTAATTCCTTCCTTCCTTTCTTTTCCTTCTTTCCTTCCTTCCTTCCTTCCTTCCTTCCTTCCTTCCTTCCTTCCTTCCTTCCTTCCTTCCTTCCTTTCCCTTCCTCTCTTCTTTCCTTCCTTTCTCTTTCTTTCTTTCTTTCTTTTCTTTCTTTCTCTCTCTTTCTTCCTTTCTTTCTCTTTCTGTGTATGTGTGCCAGTATTGGGGCTTGAACTCAAGGCCTGCCTGGATACTGCCCCTTAACTTTTTTGTTCACAATTGGCACTCTACCACTTGAGCCACATCTTTCAATTTTGGGGGGTTAACTGGAGATAAGAATCTAATGAACTTTCTTAACCTGGCTGGAATTGAACTTCAATTCTCAGCTCTCAGCTTCCTAAGTTGATAGGATTTCAGGTGTGAGCCACTGGTACCTGGCTGTAGCCTATTTCTAAGGTGACAATGTTAGCAGCCTGTCGTCTAGTTTTCCCTTGGTGCAGTGAGCTAGTGTTTCCTTAAGGAGCAAGCATAGTCTTCAGTTGATAAACTTGCTCTAGTGTCAAGAGTTAGAATTAGGACAAAGAAATTATTTCAATGTGAGTTTTTTTTTTTACAAGATTTGAAGGTCAAATGATAGAACTTGTTATTGGGAACAATTATCTTGAAAGTGACTTTATTCCCCTTTTAAGTTTTGCCATGAATGTGTGATGAAATTCCATATAATACCATTGTGCAAGGAATCATACATCTAAAGATTAAGGACAAAGAAGCATATAAATTATGAAAGTGAAATGACAATAGGAAGTTACGAATGTGCAGGTATTTCACATGAATATAATCATTAGGCTATCTGATTTTTCCCCCCAAGCCTCTTGAGCATTCAGTCAGACCATTACTAGACTCTTTATGAATAGAAAGCAAGAGTGAGGACTGCAATCTTCCCTAACAGGAAAGCAAAATTTCCAATTCTCATTTGAAAGTCAATGGTTCATGAGGCCTTATCTGTGGGACCTAGTGACCTAATGAATCCAGCCTACAGAGATTTTCTGAGGGCAAAAGCAGCTCTAAATCTTATTTGTTTCTCAGGATTTTTGTTTTTGTTGTTAAGTCTACAATCAAACATAAAAACACAATGGATGTAATAAAATTGTGGGCAAAGGAAAGGTAATTTTGGTTCATTCTTTCCTGATGTATGTGTGTTGTAAGGATCCCCGATTTATCTAAGATATTGCTTAGGGAAGGGACTGAGATATTTGCCAAAGGCACTTCAAGAAGTGCATTCTCTCCAAGTGTGGTGCAAGGGTTTGCTAGTCTATTGCTATCCTGAGACAGTGAATAGGAGTTCGGTGAACTCTTCACAGCATCCTGCATTCAGGCTTAAACTTGACCTCTGGGATGTTTGAACACAATCATAATAGGATAAATATTATCCATCATTATGAAACATACACAGGCTAGGAAGATAATACTCCAGAGGTGCCCTTTGTGCTGTAAATTGGTCATTTCCCTCTTTCTGTTTGTTTTCCTATAACACAAAAAACATCCCACACTAATCTGGGTTTAAGAACTAGAAAATATTTTATAATGTATATACATAGATGTATACACTTATATGGCATTTATAATTAGATTATATTCGATATATATATTCAATATTTATGTGAAATCAGATATATATTATATATAATTATATGTAATATTTTGCAAGAGAAAGAGGAAAAGAAAGGAACGAAGGAAGGAAAAAAGGGAAGGAGAGAGAGAGGGAGGGAGGGAGGGAATAAAATCACATGATTACATTCTATATGTACTCAGAAAGCAAAGTAATGCTGGGAAACTACCACTTTTGCTGTCCTCCCAGGACATGCAAGTTTTTCTAGCTGGTGAAAGTAGCACCACATTCTGACTTGTGGAAATGTTAAAGAGATTGAGACTTCCAGGAACTGCCAATTACTTTGTTGTTGTTGTTACTGGAAGCTTTGATTTGCTTTCTTCCATAACACTAGGTATTAAACCAAGGACATCACGTGTAGGAACTGTCAAGCCTTTTCTTTGCTGTTATTTGTCTGGGGTTTTCTGTGTGTATGCTGGTCTTGTGGTTTGAACTCAAAGCCTTGTTTTTGTTTTTGTTTTTTTGGCCTTGATATAGGCTTGAACTATAACCCTCAAGTGCTCTCCCTCCCTGGTGGCTAATATTACAATGTGAGCCACCACACTCGGCTACTATCACTTTTTTTTCTTTCTTTCTTATTTTTTTGCCAGTCCTGAGGCTTAAACTGAGGGCCTGAGCACTGTCCCTGGCTTCTTTTTGCTCAAGGCTAGCCATTTTCTATATATGTGGTGCTGAGGAATCAAACTCAGGGCTTCATGTATACAAGGCAAGCACTCTACCACTAGGCCATACTCCCAGCCCCAAGCACTTTTTTTTTTTTTTTTTTTTGGCCAGTCCTGGGCCTTGGACTCAGGGCCTGAGCACTGTCCCTGGCTTCTTCCCGCTCAAGGCTAGCACTCTGCCACTTGAGCCACAGCGCCGCTTCTGGCCGTTTTCTGTATATGTGGTGCTGGGGAATCGAACCTAGGGCCTCGTGTATCCGAGGCAGGCACTCTTGCCACTAGGCTATATCCCCAGCCCTGCCAAGCACTTTTTAATAGTATTAATAACATCATTTGTTAGACATTTGTAAGTTCTGGTGACTCATTAATCATTGTTTTCAGAGATAGGATTTCCACAACCATTGGTAAGACAATCTGCTGTTCACCTCGGTTACACTGACCTCTGCTTTTATACATGATGGCTTCTTTGCCTTCATCTTAGGGTGACTTCAGCCATCCTACATAGGAAATGGGAGCAGATAGATAAGTGTGCTGTTGCATTCCCTCAAATGATCAAATCAAGGCAACAGTCTTCACAGCTCTACAGAAAAGGCCAAGCCTGATACCACATACTTGGATTTGCTTCCCCTTTCCTTCTTCTCTTTTATTATTATTATACTTTATTTTTAAAAAATGTTCTTTAGTTTTATTGTAAGGTGATGTACAGAAGGGTTACAGTTACATCATCAGGTAATGAGTACATTCCCTTACCCCTCCCTCATGCTCTCCCAGTCTTCTCCCTTCAGACTTCCCCATCCCTAAGTTGTATAGTTCATTTCCAACATAGTATCTAGTGAGTATCACTGCTGAATTGGTTCACCCTTTGTTCTACTATTTGTGTGGTTCCCTTTCCCCCCACCCCAAATCAGATAAGCATATATCAGACAAAGCATACAGAAATAAAAAGCAACAACTAAAGAGAATAAACCAAAAGAAGTGGGAAGGAAAGCAAAAAAGAACTGAAAACAGTACAATAAAAAGCCTTTTCTTGGTGTTCATTTCAATAAGCATAATTTTCTATGATCATATGCACATTTCTTGACCTTACTTTGCAAAAGAATCTGCTTTAAATAAAAAAATGAATACGGTTTAATCTGCCTCATTAAGTGCAGAGTACTAAAAACACTTTAGGTAAATGAATAAAATAATGCCTAGAAATATTTCCATATACCTCACTGCTTAACTAGCCAGTGAGCCAGAAGCCATCATGCAAATAATAGAATACCCAGAGACAGTATTCATGATCTTTAAGTGACTTCAAACAAAAATCTAAACACATCTATTGACTGATTGAATTAGGTGGCTCTAGCCCATGTGTTCAAAGCAGCAATAACCCAGCCTGCAAACAATTCCAATTGCCTTGTCAAGTTTCCATTAAATGGGAGTCACTTGGTGGAGAGCAGTCTCTTGTGGAACTTGCTCACTGATTGTACTGGCCTCATTGCAGCATAGGAAGTAGAGAAGACGAAAAACACTACAGCATTTTCCAATTAATGAGAAAAGCTTTATTCCTGCAAAATCCACAAATCCTATATACATTTTACTTCCTTGATATTAATGAAAAGCATAACCATATCTTTAGTTATAAAAGAAACGGGCTTATGCAGATTCCATGTGATTGAGGATATTACATAATTTTTAAGAAGTGTCTTTATAATCAGAAACCTTTACCATCATCTAAGATATTCTGCCTAAATATGCAACTCTCAATTTCTCACCACAATGGGTATTAAATAAAAATATATGTAGAAAATATGAAGAGACTGAAACGATGTCTTATGATGTTACAACATCCAGTTGAGAATTGACATTTCTTCCCATAAAAGACCCACGTATATGAGATATGTTTTCCTTATGTTTTGTCCCAAGATGTTTCTAGTCACATGTTTTAGTATAAACAAAGGCACTAGGACTCTTAACAACAGGGTAAGAATTTACGTAGACAGTTTAAAAGTAGATCCTTCCGAAGTGCATCTTGGTTTATTCTTGAGTGAGAGGAATGTTTGACTTATCCTTATCCTGGGAAGTTTTTACCCAGAAAGACAAAAGGGAACACACTCTTGATATTCTGAGAAGATATTGTTTATCAAAAGGAAATGGAAGGTCTTATTAGGGCAAGGCTGTTAATTACACACTTCATTATTGTCAAGGTTAATACAGCCTATGAAAACAGAGGCACTTTTTCATCCCTTCTCCAGGAACAAGGGGAGACAGCTGTTCTCCAGGACAGATCCATTATAGCTTATCACTAGCCGCCAGCCTACACAAGGAGTGCCATGAAATATAGCTGCTGTCACCAGGAGCCAGAACAGATGCCGAGCTGGTCCAGGGTACAATGGAAAAAAACAATGAGAACCACAGCTTCCAACTTAAATAGATTGGATTGCATTGATGGTTAATGCCCGGAGGTTCCATGGCATAGAATTCTCACAGTTATTGTATTATTGATTTTTCTTAAGCTGCACAATCTTGCTTTAATAAATATCTGTTGTTGACGATAATAAATAGTGGTTCTCGTCCAACACCTGATTAAACTGTGTTGGAAAAAATTCTACATGATTGGGTTCCATTATTATTGTTTTACTGGTTATGATTTAGTAAGTAAAGAATGAGTCAGGAAAACAAATACTTCTTTGGTTCTGGATTAACTGGCCTTCCTGGTCAAATAAGGTTTTGCTACCCTTCCATTTTACTTTTTCTAGGGTTGACTAACCAATTGTTCTTAACAACATTTTGGTGTGCTCTTGTGTGTTTGCATTCAAGTGGAAAGCATGAGATTCCAGGAATAGCTCCTTTGAAAAACTAACTCATAAAGTAAATACCAAGAAGCTAGTACTTGAGATGTGTGGGGAGAGGTTACAGGGTAGGGGCAGATGAGTGGAAAGAGGAAAATGGGGAGAAAGAAGTCATAATATCAATATCCTATGAAACTACGAAAATTGAAGAGGGACTGGATTGGAATGGATGGGGGAGAAAAATGAAAAGGGTGATAGTGATCAAGAGGCATTGTACCTGAAGTGAGCCAGACCCAAAGAAACATGGACTCTATGGTCTCCCTTATTGGGAATAATTAGTACAGGTTTAGGCAAGTCATAGCAGAGCATCACAAGGCCCAATAGCTATACCCTTATGCACACCTAAGATGATGCTAAGTGAAATGAACTCCATGTTATGGAAACAATTGTTATATCACAGTTGTAACTACTTTCAACGTCCCATGTGTATCTGTAGCTTCTATTATTGATGATGTTCTTGTATCACCTTCCTGTGGATGTACCTACACTATCTCTGTAATCTTATCTGAGTATATTGGAAACCATGTATACTGGTATTGGATGCAGGAAATTGAAAGGGAATACCAAAATTGAGAGACACAGGGTAAAAAAAGACAAACAACTACAAAAGCAATACTTGCAAAACTGTTTGGTGTAAGTGAACTGAACACCTCAGGGGGGGAAAGGGTAAGGGGGAGGGGGGAGGGGGGTATGAGGGACAAGATAACAAACAGTACAAGAAATGTATCCAATGCCTAACGTATGAAACTGTAACATCTCTGTATATCAGTTTGATAATAAAAATTTGGAAAAAAAAAAGAGGCATTGTACCTATAAACCAATGTGTTGGGGGTAACTTACCCCTTTGTACAACTACTGAAAGATAATTTTAAAACATTTTTTAAAGAATGGTATATTTACTTCATCAACCAATATTTTCAAATGCCAAAAGTGAGACCTACAGTTGGGGGGGGGGGGCCGGGAGAAGTCTTAATTTCATTATTTTATTTATTTATTTATTTATTTATTTTTGGCCAGTCCTGGGGCTTGGACTCAGGGCCTGAGCACTGTCCCTGGCTTCTTCTTGCTCAAGGCTAGCACTCTGCCACTTGAGCCACAGCACCACTTCTGGCCATTTTCTGTATATGTGGTGCTGGGGAATTGAACCCAGGGCCTCATGTATATGAGGCAAGCACTCTTGCCACTAGGCCATATCCCAGCCCAGAAGTCTTAATTTCAGTATCATTTTCTTAGTTTCTTTTGTTTTGTTTTTTCCTATAGCTAGATTAAAATTTCTTCTTTTCAAATAGCTCCAACAATAGACTCAAGGCCCCAATGTTTTATTAATCTGAAATTCTAAGGGTTACAGCTTCATACTGTTTTTTTTTTAAGTAAATGTTTACATTATGGGTGTTTTTTTTAACACCAAAATGATGAAATCTATTAAGGTCATTATTTTGGTTAACCATGAAGATAAAAAGTCACATTCATTGAAAATGAGAAAACACTGAACAGTACAACTCACTGAACCAACCATAGCAGCTAGTAATTTACATATATATAATGTTTTATATATATATATACATATATATTACTCATTTACTGCTAAATTGTAGATAGTAAAATATACATCTGTACTATTTTTGTGTTACATATTTGCAAATATATGTATATACATATGCAGAGCACACATGTGTGTTATTAATGTTGCCTCCTGTTATACTGAAAAGCATGTCTCATTCTAACATTTTATTTTACCAGTAACCAAAATTACAGAAATAACATGGGAAAATGCACTAATTGTATTATTATACAGTGTGAAATACAGACCAGCAGCAAAAACATCAACTGAGAGCTCTTCAGTATCAACATCACAAGTGCCTTCCCAATGCCTATTGAATCGGACTATATTTTGAAAGTCTAATTTTATTGATTATAAGACTCATATATTACATTTTTTAAGCTTTTTTTTTTTGTGGCCAGTCCTGGGGCTTGGACTCAGGGCCTGAGCACTGTCCCTGGCTTCTTTTTCTTTGCTCAAGGCTAGCACTCTGCCACTTGAGCCACAGCGCCACTTCTGGCCATTTTCTGTATATGTGGTGCTGGGGAATTGAACCCAGGGCCTCATGAATAGGAGGCAGGCACTCTAGCCACTAGGCCATATCCCCAGCCCCATATATTACATTTTTTAAGAAAGATATAAACAGAGTACCATATATTTCATCTAACAATTATGGTAAATTCTTCAAGAATTTTGTGTTTTGTATCTAAAGTTACTAATGGTAGTTTATAATGGGACCTTGAGGATTAGTAATGTGACTTAGTGGTAGAGTGCTTGCCTCGCATGTATGAAGCCCTAGGTTTGATTACTTGGTACCACATAAACATAATTAAATAAATAAAATGAACATTAAAAGACTGGACCTAAAATCCTACTTCTTCCTTTTTAAGTAGCTGGGATATGTCTTCTGTTGTTCGTAGCTTCATTTTTCCCTAAATGGTCTGCCTAATTTGAAAGTAAATTTCACTGAGAAGATGGTTAAATAACTACTATTTACTAGTGCTTTCTGAATGCCAGGAGTCAACAGCACATGCTGTCTTACTAAATCATCACATTAACCTAAAGATTTAGTCTCACCATTTTATGAAGTAACTTCCTTGACACCTGACATTATAAAGCTTGTAAGTGCTATAAGCCCAAGATTCAAAACAATGATAATTACTACATTTTTTAATGTCTCTTCTTCAATGGGCAGCCTGTTTTTCTTCTAAATACCCTTTAGCTCGTAGCCATGTTGATATTTCTACTTCTTCATTAACAAACATAGAGTTACATTTACTGAGTGAACTGCTACAAATATTCATGTGAGCTGAGCATGCCTCTCTGGACTTGCAGTTGCAAGTACATAGAACTGGCTGATTTTCAAGTTCTCAGAAACAAGGACCTTCCAGTATACTGCAGAAATTGGAATGAATGATTATACTGAAGTGGATACAGAAAAAAGACATTAACTTGAGTAACATTGAGAAATGGTGCTTTGAGTGGAAACTGTAATACAAAAGTCAAAAAGAACTGGATGTAAATAATATTCTACTTGGCAAGACATTTCTCATGGTAAAATGAGTCAGGGGTTCTGAACCTGCTCTGCAATACTGGGATGGAGGAGATAGATGGATGACAGATGGTGGGGCCTGTGTTTTTCACTATTAGGCAAGAAGGTGACAGATAAGGAGAAAGTTAGAATAAACCATATGGTAATAGATTATATTCAAAGGCATCAGTATGAAATCACATTGTTCAATATAAAAAGAGGATGGGTAAGTACAATTTTATGTATACATGGGCATATGTTTTATGTTTGTATATACCTATATATGTTTTGTGCTTATGTTTATACATTATATCTTCCCTTTCTCCATTTACTGCATGGGCCTATGAGCAATCAAACCCCAGGAGGAGACTAGAACCCAGACAATCGTTTTGAAAAGGAGCCAGGACTTCTTAGTGTAATGGCTGATTTATCAAAGAAACACAACAGCCAATCCAAAAGAATTTTCACTGACCAAAAGCTAGAGCCTTTGATCAATAGTGCAAATAACAGTGTTGGATCATAACCCTTTCATGAATATCAATGAATTCATCCAGTAAATAAATGGGGGACAATAAACATGTCTCCAGTATAGAAGAAGAATTCCAGATACCTTATGTAGATGAGCTCTCTCTACCCCAGAGATACAGAGCTCAACTCCCTATTCCTTGGGAGTGAGATGTTCTTTGCATTTTGATCCCAAGAGGAAGGCTGGAGAATACATCTTATAGTGTAGAAACATGGGAAATGCTACCTCACCAAAGTGATCGAAGAAAACATCACTAAGTCATACGGCTGGTATATACACTAACTAGGATAAAATGAAACTGGTACTTTACTCTTCATTTTCTCCCACAAACCCATTATTCCAGTGTAATCACAGGGAAAGCCTCAGAGAAAGCCAAATCTACAAAACACCTGCTTGGTCCTCCTCAAAATTACCAAGGCCTTCAATAGGAAGGAAAGTCTGAGAAACTGGGAACACTGAAGAGACATGACCAATAATGTAATAAGTCACTGTTGATAGTACACTGGAGCCATGGAAAAACATTAATGAAATTTTAATAAATGTGGAGTTTCATTAATTACCAATGTAGGCTGTTAACTCCAGGAAAAACTGGCTGAGAAGTCTATGAAAACTATGTATTATCTTCATAAAATAAAGCATATTTATAATCTTCTAAAATAAAGTATATTTAAAAGACAATAGGCCAAAGCATTTGTCCAGGACTATTAGAAAAATATAAATAAAAAAATGGTGCCCTTCAACATGAATTGTATAAGAATAACTGATGTATAAACCATGAGCTCTGGCACAATTTAGTCTTCCTCCTTCCCTTTGAAGTTGCCTATTGTACTAACTGTGATGCTGTTGAACTTCTTGCCCCTTGCTCAAAGGGGACTTTCTCTTAAAATCCTGGAAGTCACAACACTTTGTTCTTTCTTCTTTTATCCACCCCCTTCATATTTTGCTCCCAACCTCCTCATTATCAAGGCTTCACTGACTAGATTTTGCGAGTGGTTTGCTGTTTCTCTGTTCCTTGTATTTCAGTGTTATTTTGGTTCATTAAAGGGAACAATTTGTCACTAAGATCCAGGTATAACCACATCATTATCAAGCCATCCAAAATTCAGAGATGATAATATTTAGAAGTGTGTCCAGGCCTCAGCAAGCATTATAGTTATGGAGTGAATAAAAACATCATATTTGATCACAAATTAAACTCTACAAGTAATTTCCACACAGTTCCTTATTCAGCTTCAAAAATGCTTCCCTGTTCTATGAAGTCCCATATCATCAGTTATTAGTGTCTTTAATAAACATTTTAAACAGTATACCCATTCCTACTTATAGGTATTGCTTAGTGGATTTTGTTTATTTGTTTGTTTGTGTTCGTTGTGGGGCTTGAACTCTAGGACTGAGCACTGAACCTGAGCACTTCAAGGCTATCCCTCTACCACTTGAGCCACAGCACCACTTCCTGCTTAGTGGATTTTTCTCAAAATCCTCTGAGTAGTAAATATACTTTTTATAACCAAATAATTCTAGATTGTTAAAACTCATAACAATCAGCTCATCTGTTAGAATTTCTTTTAGATAAAGAATCAGGAAGAAAGTATTTGCCAGTAAGATAAGTTTCTAACTATATTTCTGATCATTAGTATCTCAATGGGAATAAATAAGTACAAAGCTGATGTTATTGTTTCATATTTAATTTATTTTGCCAGTGAAACCAAGCAATTTTTTTCTCTTCTTCAATCTTTTATAAAATGTGCCTAGGGGATGGAGTAGGAAGTGGCATTCTTCTGGCAATTTTAAGATATAACATGTTTTCTTTAAACGGTATTCCTTTGATTATTTCCAGACAATTGTTAGAGGAAACAAGTCCTGCAAGGAATCTTCCATCAATGGCCTGCTGGAGGATTTTGACAACATCTCTGTGACTCGTTCCAACTCCCTAAGGAAAGAAAGTCCACCTACCCCAGATCTGGGAGCTGCCAGCCATGGTCCAGGCCACTCTGAAGAAAATGGCTTCATCACCTTCTCCCAGTACTCCAGCGAATCCGACACCACCGCAGACTACACAACTGACAAGTACAGAGAGAAGAGTCTCTACGGAGATGATCTGGATCCCTACTATAAAGGCAGCCATTCCTCCAAGCAAAATGGGCACATCATGAAAATGAAACACGGAGAGGCCTACTATTCTGAGATGAAGCCTTTGAAAACAGATATGGCCAGATTTCCTATGGATTATCCTGCACACTTGGACTCTCTGAGCAAACCAAGCGAATATGGTGACCTCAAATGGGAGTACCAGCGAGCCTCAAGTAGTTCCCCTCTGGATTACTCATTCCAATTCACGCCTTCTAGAACTGCAGGGACTAGCAGGTGCTCCAAGGAGAGTCTGGCATACAGTGAAAGTGACTGGGGACCCAGCCTGGATGACTATGACAGGAGGCCAAAGTCATCGTACCTGAATCAGACCAGCCCCCAGCCAGCCATGCGCCAGAGGTCCAAGTCAGGCTCAGGGCTCCAGGAACCCATGATGCCATTCGGAGCAAGTGCATTTAAAACCCATTCCCAAGGACACTCCTACAACTCCTACACCTATCCTCGCTTGTCTGAGCCCACAATGTGCATTCCAAAGGTAATGCTTCTTACTTCTGAAGTATGTGACAGCCCCTCATACCCCAAAAGGATAGGCTAGCCTGGTCTTATTCAATCAGAGTCTACAGAGCTTGTCCTGCTCTTCCATGAGAATCCCTATCAAAGCTTATCTAACTTCTCCCCATGAGCCCTAAGAACAAAAGTTTGGGGACAAGGTATATATTTCACTAAAATAAAAATCTGGCCAGTGGGATTTTCCATAAAATTTCTGA
Source organism: Perognathus longimembris pacificus (assembly GCF_023159225.1). Classification (NCBI taxonomy): domain Eukaryota; kingdom Metazoa; phylum Chordata; class Mammalia; order Rodentia; family Heteromyidae; genus Perognathus; species Perognathus longimembris. The sequence goes on from NC_063166.1 coordinate 60,103,628, forward strand.
TTTAAAGGAAATTTTATTTGATAGAAAGAATTTTCTGATTTTCCAATGATAACCTACTATGAGATCATATGTTTACCAAGGTCCCTGTGAAATTCCTGTGGTTATAGGCCTTTCAAAAGGAAAATACAGGGATCAGACATTTGAGAACATCTTAGGAATGACTTAAGCTATTTTGGGGGGAGGGAATAAAGCTATCAGGTTAGTTTCCAACATCTAAAATTTAAAACAAATCCAGAGATGTGAAGGTTTGAAATGTGCACCCCAAGTTAAAAATTCAAGTAATCACTATGTTTTTTTGTCTTACTATGTTAATTTATTTGAATACCTATGGTGAGAGTGTCATAAATGTCTTCATTTCCTCTTCATCTTACCAGGGGAATTGCTAGAAAGTGGTCTAGTTAGGCAACAGCCAAAGGCTACATGTATGTATCATTACAAGAGGGAACTATGATAGAAGGAACACCTTTTTAGTTCTAGAGTGAAATAAGCAAATTAACATAGCCTGTTGCTAAATCTCAGGCATTAACCATAGGAAGATATTTTATCTAGGAGTAAAGAATAGGATTTTGTGTGTGAGTGTGGTGTATGAAAATATAGGTAAGGTAGCTGGTTTTTACCATAGTCACAGAGAACATGTTCATGGGCGGTTTGGGGCCATTGACATACTTGGCTCACTAAACACTCATTTCTAAAATTAAATAGGAAAGTTGAGATATTTCACAGCTTTCATTTTTGAGATTCCAGGCTTCTCTTGAAAAATCAAATAAAAAATAATCTGCTATTCTTGGTCCACATTTTTACTTAGCATGGGGAAAGAATTGGCTAGAGGTAAAGGCTGTCCCATTAAAAGCAAATGGACTTTTTAGTTTAGCACAGGACCGGCACAATCCATTTATTTTTTCCACACTATTCCAATACCTAGAGGCTTTGGGGACTAACATGGTCTCCAACAGTCTCTCACTGTTTGTTTCAAAGAGGATGAAACTATAGTCCAGAATCATGTGGTACACTTAAACTTTCATAGTTGTCTGCTCTCAAGAATCCAAGCCTGATAGTTTTCCCAGTCTAGCACCTTTCTAATATATGGGCATATGTTATTTCAGGAGCTTATCCAAACTTTCCAGGCAAAAACAAGAATTTTGCAGGTTAGAAGGCAGAAGAGGGTAGCAGGTACAAGCTTCAGAATACAATTCTGCCCTGAATCCTAGCCAGGGCACAGCCAGAAATGATGCAGGAGTATTGCACCTCAGGACAAAAAAAAATTTTAAAAAAGCAGGAAATCACCCCCTGAGAATATTTGCTGGGAGTTTTCAGCCCTTATTAGCCAGGGTTCCAAAGGAGTTAAGCCATTGCTCTGCGTAACACAAGAAAACAGCTAAAAAATTCAGGAGCAGGTTTTTGTGGGAGGGTAGGAGGTAGGAAGCATGTTGATAATTAAGCCGTTAACTTGATTAAAAATATAACATCTCTCTAAAAAAGAACTAGGTGACTGTGTCTTCAGAACCATACTCTTAAAAATCTACCAATCACATTGGAGTTCCAGCTGAGGCAAGAAATAGCGATCACGACTCAGATAATTTGGCTTTGCCTCATGGAACTCTTTAGAGGAGGGTGGATATGATGTTCACATTGGGAGAGACAGCACAGTACCCATGTAGATCTTCAGATGGAGCAAAAATGAGGAGAAGGGGGGATGTGGGGTGTGTGTGTGTGTGTGTGTGTGTGTGTGTGTGTGTGTGTGTGTGTGACAGGTTTTACATTTGAGCCTAAAGAAAATTCAAAACACTAATGATAACGCAGTTTAAAGAAAAAGAAAAAAAATCCTTCAATGTAATCTACCTCCCAAATTTCCATGTTAGCATGAGAGGAATGAAAATGTTATTAACACTTTCTACTTGCATTTTTTTTTTTTTGCTGAAACTGAGCAGTTGAAACCTCAAAGTGACAAAGAAAAGCCAACCAGAACTAAAAGCACCCTTCACACCTCATACCTGTCAAAATTGCCAGATGTGGAGGGAGAATGCTTTCTCTACCCACTGCAGACATAGCTGCCTCTCCATCAGGGGAACTGGCTGGTAGTACTGTCATTGTGTATTTGGTGTTTCTAACTGGATGCTCCCCAAGGACCAGGCAGCTGCTGGTTCATGGGTCTTGGTGCCAGCCCAACACTTCCACTCCTTGCTTGGGGTGTACAACCACTGAGAAGCCCCTAAAGTCATAACAATTCCTCTAGTTTTTCAGACACTCACATCCATGTATTGCTTTCTCAACCCTTGTGGCCCAATCATACAGAAGTTTACATTCTCATTTTACAGATGAAAAGGCTCTGGACCAACCTGGTCATCAGGTCCTAGAAGAGGTAGGATTCAAAACGACCTGATGGCACAGGGCAGCTGTAGGGGGTGCTACTCCTTCAATCCATCTTTGTAACACTCTCTAATGTTTGGAGTAATGAAGTTGCATTATTAAATACATTAACAAAGAATTCATCAATGGGGTCACGTCCTGTTTCATTCAGCAGTAAGGTTTCTCAACCTTGGCACTGTTGATCCCATTTTGTACCTGGTAAGTCATTGTGATGAAGAGCTCTCATCATTGTAAGGTATTTAGCAGTATCTCTGGCCTCTACCCACTAGATGCCACAGCACCTTTCTTGTAACTCCCCAAATTATATCCCTAATGTCTAGACACCACCAAATGTACCAATCAGCTGAGCAGTAGAGCACAAAACATCATTGAGAGTATGTAAAGGTGGAATTTTTGGAGACAAACCACCTACATTTGGGCATAGACATTACCGGTTATTAACTGGGTAAGCAAATTTGCTTAATTATTCCTGCACTTTTTTATCTATTAAGTGAAGATAATGACAACTTCTGCCTCACTGTGGTGAGAGTTAAATAAATTAATGAGTTAGAACAGCATAATTATTAAGACATGTAACCTACATGCCAGTCTGTGCATGTAGCACAGATGATGACCATGACCCTTGAGGGTTACCATGTTCTAAGCCTGGTAAGAAGCATTTTACAGACATTACCCAGTTTTGTGCTCACAACAGGTCTAGGAAAGTTCAGGGTTTTCTCTTTTGCAATTGAGGAAGCTGAGACATCAAGACTTAGACTTCCTTGAGAATATGAATGTCAGTAGCTCACTCTGGATTTAAAATTGCATCCCTCTGACTCCAAAGTCTGGGTATCTACAACATTCCCACTTTCCCAGAAGGAAACTGAAGAGGGGGCAAAGTGGATGTGAGGACTTAAGTCATAGTCATGTGTTATGAGCAGCCCTCAACTTGGTAGTAGGGGATAGGTGAAGAAGGGATGAATTTGGAATGCACAAGAAATACTCCATTCTTTCTGGTATTGGTAGGCTGGAAATATTACCAAGTTTCTTACTGTGACCTAGGAGTAAAAACTGAAACCACAGGTTATAAAGAAAACATTGAGAGAAAAGATGCCTAGCACTTTCTTACACACTTTTTCTACCTTACATGATAGATGACCTTGTTTATTTATTTAGGATGTTCAGAAAGTGGCCACCAGCTGGGTATACCTGTAATTTTAGCTACTCAGGATGCTGAGATTTAAGGATCACAATTCAAAGCCCTCAGAGTGATCAGGAACATCAGAGAATCTTATCTCCAAATAGCCAGCAAAAGCTGGATCTGGAGGTGTGGTTCAAGTGATAGAGCACAAGACTTAGGCTAAAAATCTAAGAAACAGTACCCAGGCTCCTTCCTGAGTTCAAGCTATAGTGCCAGTACACACACACACACACGGCAATCAGAAAGTCAGAATTTTTTCACTCATTATAGAAAAATGCAAGTTTTAGAATTTTATTTCAAAACTTAGCACTTTCGAGCTATATGACCCCCTCTATGTCTGTTACCTCATCTGTACAGTAAGTTTCAGTCCTTATTCATGAGGATTAAATAAGGTTAATAAGCATGACAAGCACTCAACAGTAGCCCTTATTTCCAGGAATGTTTCTTTTCTTTTATTTTTTTGTAGGCTTGGTAGACAGAGGGGTTGCAGTTACATGAATCAGATAATGAGTACAATTCTTTTTTATTAATTTTTTTTATTGTCAAAGCAATGTACACAGGGGTTACAGTTTCATATGTAAAGCAGCGAGTATATTTCTTATCAAATTGTTTCCTCCTCCCTCATTTTGCTCCCTCCTTCCCCCTCTTCATCGCCCCCCCCCATGAGTTGTACAGTTGGATTATGGCATATAGTTTTGTCAGTATTTCTGATGCATTGGTTCTCTTTTCTTTTTGGGCCACATCTCCCCTTCAGTCACTCTCTCTAGTTTTTCGCTCCTGTCCCCACCTACAAGATATCCATTTCATTTTCCACATAGTGTCTGGTATCACTGTTCTGTTTGTTCACCCTTCTTCTACCTTCTATGTGCACTCCTTTGCCCTCACAAATGCAAACAAACAAAGAAGACAAAAAGAAAACAAAAACAGCAACAACGGCAACTAAAAATGTCTCTTGTTTCCTTTTCTTAGAGTTTGTTTTGTAGAATTTTTTATATGATCATCTGTACATAGCTCTTAAGAGACCTTATCAACCACTCTTATGCATATCATCCTTTGTCTTCTGTTTGTTAATGACTGGGCTCCTATGTAATTTATCATGTTCCAGTGTGTGTGTGCGCGTATGTGCACACTTGCATGCACACACACACACACACACACATGCTATTCAGTGTGTTAATACAATGTAATTCCACTCATCCATCAGAAAGAATGATATTGTACCATCTGTAAGGAACTGGGAAGACTTGGAAAAAATTATGCTAAGCAAAGTAAGCCAGAGCTAAAGAAACATAGACTATATAGTTTCCCTCATTTGTAGTAACCCAAATGTTCCTATAAACCTACAAGTAAACACATTGAATGACCAGGAATGTTTTTTGTTGGGAAACATGTTACCAATCTTCTAATGCCAGCAACAAGAGTGGTTTCTCTGTGTAATCTTTACATATTTACAAAATATATAGGAATCAAAAGTTGGACTGTCTTCCCTTTAGCAATGTGGGTCACTGAGTAGCTGAGTGCCTACCTCAAGGGAATGCAAAAATTTCAGCAACTGAGTGGGCCTGAGGACCCCAGCCTTACCACCAATGTTTGCTCTACTCTGTCCAATGGAAGTGAAATTCCCAAACCTTCCATAGAAACCGTAGAGCACTATCTACACACATACTTCCTTCTACCTCCTCTAGCTCACCTCCCCACCTCCTAAGCATGGTTTTGCAGGAGTGACCAAGGCTGCTGCTGTAGGTGACCTACACAGATGGAATGTTCTAGGGCACTGAAGTAAGCATGATGGATGCAAAGGAAAGTATGCCTGCTTCCCAAGCCTTCCTCTTATGGTCACCTGAGCAATAGTTTCCACTTTACTTTTTCTGCAAGGAAAAGCATTAGATCCATTACCTTTAGTCTTCTTGAGTCAGTGACTTGCTGCTCCTTGTGGCACATGTCAGATTCAGCCACAGCTCTTCTTTTTTACTTAGGATCCTTTCAGAGACCTGCTGGGGGTTCAGTGTGCTATGAAATGATAATCCTACTGAAATGCCTGGTAGGCTGCACTTTACTGTGAAAGAGAAAAGCAAATCAATTCATATAACAGTGCTTGTATTTATGGCCTTTAGATTTCCTTGTCTAAGGGTTCCTATAGGATGTGCAGTTAGATTCATAATGAATCCCAGGTGATTCAGTGCCACATCTTAATATTTGTATTTGTTGAAGGAGACTTTTCATGCCCTCAGCATATGCATGAACACATCTTCCCATAAAAGCTTTTGTGGTTCAAAGTACATTGTAATTTGGTTGTTATGAGAGGGTTTCCCACTACTAAACTTACAACTAAATGAATCTAAGTGCGTATTACCAATCCTCCAGTTCTCCCAGAGGCCCTGACACAGTTGAAGAGTATTCTGAAGCAAGTAGTCAACTCCCAAAAGTTCAGATTCTTTCCACAAGCTCCAGGCAGTGAGAGATGGCAGGTCAGAGCAATCTTCTTTTTAAAAGAGAATGCATTCTTGGAGTCTGGAACAGCAACTGTGGGGGGTTAATTGGATATACAACTTCAGTGGTGGAGAGAGTGCCTGAAAAATAGTATACTTGTGCACACTGATCTTAGATTAGGTTATTTCTTCATAGAACTGGGCCTTGCCTATTTGCAGAGGTTGTAAACTACCTTTCTGAACTTGTTCAGCATGCTTTTGTCAGATATTTTGTAAAACAAGGAAGTACAATGGCTCTTCAAACTTCATGTCATTAGGAATATGTTTGTACATACCTAAATGGGACCCTGATGTATGGTTGTAGGATTTTTTCCCCTGGAAAAATGCTCAACATGGTGGATAGCATTCCGCTACATGTCGTTTGGAAATCCAAACAGTGTGTTTAACCATGCAGAAGTTAGCCTCCTTCCAAAGCCTACCACATCAGATTTTTAGGGCTTACAAAGGCCAGCTCATGATCTTTACTCTTTATCAGTGATCATACTTACTTGTGTCTTTTATTAAGAATCCTTTGAGACAGTGTGCTGTGTCCCCTTTGTCATCTACTAGGGAGTATTCACTAGGAAATAGAGCTGTCCCATTTTGCAAATAACTGTGGCTGGCAACAAGCCAAAGTTTGGATGCAATTGGAAATAAAATAATTCCTTAAGACCCTACAGTAAGATAGACTTGAGCTCTCAAGTCAGCAGTCACATTGGTCAGAGTAGCAGAGACTGGCTACCCAAGAGTGGAGACACACCAGATTAGTCTGTTGGCTACAGGCCAAGCTGTACACCCCAAAGCACAGTGGCAAGTGGATGGTGGAAACACCTCCCATCCATTGTGTTTCCTGCCAGTGGAGGTGGGGGGATTGGAATTGCAGAGCACAGCTAGAGGGCCATAGGGCTTAATGTATCCCCTTTCCCTAATTATCAGTCTCTAAACTGTTCCATTTGAGGAAGCAAATTAGTGATTCTCCCTGGAGCTCTTACAAGCTTCCCAAATCCCAGGCTGGTCCTGTTAACATTTTCCTCTGAGTCAAGTCAGGAACCTTTAAGATGTCCTTCATGTGGTCAGATAATAGAGCACTGTGATTTGCTTTTATCTCAACTTTGATTTATGCTGACAAGTCAGTAGCACTCAGTCTGGCTTCTTTTAAGCCTGCCTCCCTCCCTTCCTTCCTTCCTTCCTTCCTTCCTTCCTTCCTTCCTTCCTTCCTTCCTTCCTTCCTTCCTTCCTCCCTCCCTTCCTTCCTTCCTGCCTTCCTTCCTGCCTCCTTTCCTCCTTCCCTCCTTCCCTCTCTCCTTTCTTTCTTTTGCAGAAATGAGAGATCTCTTTGTTTTATTATGCTCCAAAAAGGTGAATTGGAGCATTACATCCAAGAACCGGAAGCAGCTGCCTCTTATCTCTGTCACTCTCTATCATTCATGGAACATTCCATAGTCCCCGATCTATGGGTGCAGTCTCTCACCGTGGTTACCTGGCACTCCTAAGTCCAGGCATCATCCATCTATGGTCTCCCTGTTGTCAGTGAAGAAGGCCACGGTGACAAATAGATGCTGTGACCAGATTATTTTTCTTCTTTTCTTTCTCCCACCCTCCCCTCGCTAAGGCTTTTCCCCCCAAGCCTTGGCATAAAATGGTCAAAGGATGTTCTACTGCAGAATTCAATTTCACAGTTCAGTTAGGTCCTTGATTACACTGCCAAATTCAGATTAATGTGCATTTAACTAACATGGATCAGGGGAATTCTGGCTGACAGCCAGTCGTAATCGGAGCAATTGATAGCTGTGAGGAGTTTTATTCCCTGTCCTCCCCAGCACACTACTGCTGAAATTGATTGATGAAATGGATTCATCGCTATAATTGTTTATAATTTTGATACATCAAAAGCCTGTGTCTGACCCTATCCTTGGAGACGTTGTACTTATTGTAGAAGGCTGAATTGTTAACTGGGAATTATTTATTCCCTTATAATACAGCCTTTGTCTCCTTTTCTTTACATTTTGAGTAGACACATAAAAAAGCAAATTTCTATAAGAATTAATATATGGTGGTATACTAAAAGGTCCTGGAAACAAAAAAAAATGTGGTATATTATTAACCACTTCCAAAAGGAAGAAAACCATGGCTGCAATGACTCATTCATTCTGCCAATATTTTTAATGATTGCTGCAGAGAGAATTTTTCCTCCACATATATCTAATTTTCAGTGATCGTTAGTGGCCTCATAAGACTGGAGCTAAGCAGTTTAGCACCCTGGGCCATCATTAACAAAACAATTGATCCAGCTTCTCTGATTATATCCTGCCATATGGAAATCTTTCCTGAAAGTATGTGGGCCCCTAGCTTCATTCCTGAGGAGCCATGTGTTCACAAAGCACAAGGCTATTTTCTTTAGAGGAATATGGCTAGTCTTAGTTGTTTTTCTATTGTTTTCTCTCCTACGTGGCAGCTTTCCACTCCCCTTCAGCATATATAAAACTCTTGCTATCAGGTGTGGCAAGGGTAAACCACATACATAAATTCCTTAGAAATGATTTTGAGCATGGATAATGAGAGATGTAGTGGATTTACTTATTTAATAGCATCCTTGTCACTGGTCCAATACCACTGCATTATCATCTGGATACATAATTCAACCCACATATCTCTCTCACAGTAGTACAGAGAGGACATTCATATGAACTCCATGCATGCTTTCTTTAATTTGTAGGAAAGGGTACAGAGATCAAGCTTGACTTTTCTGCATATATAAAAAAATGGGGCTGGGAATATGGCCTAGTGGTAGAGTGCTTGCCTCATATACATAAAACCCTAGATTCAATTCCTCAGTGCTACATATATAGAAAAGCCAAAAGCAGCACAGTGGCTCAAGTGGTAGAGTGCTAGCTTTGCATAAAAATAGGAAGCCAGGGACAGTGCTCAGACCCTGAGTTCAAGCCCCAGGACTGGCAAAATAAATAAATAAATAAAGAGAGAGAGAACAAGCGAGAAGAGAAGAGAAGAGAAGAGAAATAGATTCATCATTTGCTTCACCTACTTCCATAGAGAGTATCATAAGAAAGGTAACTTCAAACAGGACAGTTAAATAACTATAAATGTTCATGATCCAGGCAAGTGAGAAGGAGGTCTCATCCCCCAAAACACCTTGGCCTTTGAAGCATCCTGAGCAGGCTTTATCTCTGCAGTTGATGGTCCACACTCTGCTTGTCCTAACTGCATCCCTCACTTACCATTGAAGCATTATCTCTGTGGGCCTAAGTGCTAAAGTGTCTCTGACCGTGTTTTAATCTTCATTCTAACTTCTTAGTGAACTCTGGACCTTTACGTGTCCTACATAAACATGCTGTGCCTCAATCCTCTTCTCAGTAAAACAGAACAGTTATGGGGCCTGTTGCCTAACTTGAGATGTAAGTACAATAATGCACATTGAGTACTTGAAAAACTCCTTGGAATGTAGAAAGCAATAATGGCCATTATTAAGAGCAGAGATTATTACTTCTTTTTTTTTGGCTTTTGTTGTTGTTTCTCTTATTTTACCCTTTGTCTCTCAATTTTGGCATTCCCTTTGAATTTCCTAATTCTAATACCAGTACACACTGTTTCCCATTCACTCAGATAAGATTACAGAGATAGTGGAGATACAATCACAAGAAGGTGATACACGAACATCATCAATAGTAGAAACTACAGATACACATGGGATGTTGAAAGTAGTTACAACTGTGATATAACAATCATTTCCATAAAATGGAGTTCATTTCACTTAGCATCATCTTATGTGATCATAAGGGTATAGCTATTGGGCTCTTGTGATCCTCTGCTGTGACTTGCCTAAACCTGTGCTAATTATTCCCAATAAGGGAGACCACAGAGTCCATGTTTCTTTGGGTCTGGCTCACTTCACTTAGTATAATTTTTTCCAAGTCCTTCCATTTCCTTACAAATGGGGCAATGTCATTCTTTCTGATAGAGGCATAAAATTCCATTGTGTATATGTACCACATTTTCCTGATCCATTCGTCTACGGAGGAGCATCTGGGTTGGTTCCAGATTAAGAGCAGAGTTTATTACTTCTAATAGCACAATCGCTCCGTGGGAAAGTCCTTTACTGGGAATCCCAGGAAAATGTCAGAGCGTTTTTGTGAGGAGAAAAGACTCCCTATCTTGGTTATACAACCAGGTGGGTGATAAGTCATGGTAGAAGTGGTAAGGCTGGCAACAAAACTGGCCTGTGCTGCCAGTGTGTAGAGCAGGTAGGATTCCCAGAAGCCCTCCACCGGAAGTATAGGCCAGACCTGAGGAGAAGAATAAGGAGTGATCCTATCATGAATATGGCAGCATTTTCCCTGCCGTACCTCACTTTTGCCAATAATAAAACATGATAAATTGCTCTTTTAGTGATTCCCAAAGTTAAACAAAATACCAAAGCCTGTCACGAATGTGGGTGAGGAATATGCATTACTATGGTATCCAATCTGCTAGGTTATAATCTAAATCTATAAATCTACAGTTCAGTGATGGCTCCAAACAGCATTTCTCATACATATATTTCTTCCCAAAGTCAAACTATATATTTCCTCCCCTGTGCAGAATAGTTAATTCCCTGTTCAGTAAATCAAGTTTGATTCTAAAAACTGTCTCCTATAGCAGTGGATTCCTCCTTGCTTAAAGAATCTGTACCACTAATCAGCAAGCAGGGAGAAACAATTGCAATTTTTTGTCAAAAATACCTAATTTCAAAGACGTTTAGCTCCTAGCAAACAACTCTGCTTTCCTACTGTAACCCGAAATTGTCCTTTTCATGTAGGCAGGCATCCTCTTCTATATGCCAAAAGCTGGCCGTTGAGAATTGACCCTAATAATGCTGCCTGACAAGCGACAAAGAAAGAAAGTGGCCTAATGCTGTGTGAAGCAGTGTTTATTATTCCTAAAAGGTACAACTGTCCTGTGTATAATATATCTACAGAGATCAGTGAGATATGCTTGTGGAAAATGAATACAATTTTGTTTCAACTACAGAAGGAAAAACATAGGAAGATGATAGCTTGTTTAAGGTTCCATGACATGCCTCCAAGAATATAAGTCTAAGATCTCCATTCACCTTGACACCTGGCCTTGCTGTATTTAAGGCAACAGTCCAGTTGATTAATTACCCTAATGCTTATTTCTCTCTCAATCTTTTTCTAATATACAGTATTTAGTTACAATTTAATATTTTAGTTGAATTTTTTTAAATTTTATTATAAAGGTGATGTACAGAGAGGTTACAGTTACATAAATCAGATAGTGAATAGATTTCTTTATGACGTGTCACCGCCTCCCTCATTTTTTCCCAGATTTTCCCCTCCTGCCCTCTCCTCCTTCCCCAAGTTGTATATTTTATTTCCAACAGTCTCTAGTAAGTACCACTGCTGGATTGGTCCACACTGTTCCTGGGCTCCCTCTTCCCCTCCCCAAATCAGGTAATTAAATTAATTAATTATTTTATTTATTTAACATGTTGAATCTGAAAGTATTTTGCCTGATTGTTTTGAGGATCCATGTGCAAGAATATCCATGCCACCGGTGCGCTGGTTGTCTTCAATAAATGGTAATTTGTTTTCTAATATTGCACTTATGATTTATTCTTTCCTTCTGTACAGTGTGATGAGTTAGGAGCTTAAACCACCTGCCTGCTTTACAGTGACTTTCTAGCTCCATTGAAAGCCAAGCCTCATTGCTTTTCCTTTCTCTGTTGCATATGACAAGATGTGCTACTCCTTTCTTCTAGAAATACTTTTCCTCCCTTGACTTCGGGCACATTGTTGCCTTTACTTCCTTTATACAACACTGGTCAGTCCTATGTTTAATACCTCCTACTCAGATTCTTCTTTTTAGCCTCAACTTTTCACTGGACTTGGGGCAGGGAACATGTCATGGATATCAAAGCTGAATGTGGGTATAGCAGAACTCTTGGTTTCCTTTCCTGTGTTAATTATATCTATTACTATATAAAAATATTGCAAAATTTCATAGTTTAAAACAATTGTAGGGCTGGGAATATGGCCTAGTGGCAAGAGTGCTTGCCTCGTATACATGAGGCCTTGGGTTCGATTCCTCAGCACCACATATACAGAAAATGGCCAGAAGTGGCACTGTGGCTCAAGTGGCAGAGTGCTAGCCTTGAACAAAGAAAAAGAAGCCAGGGACAGTGCTCAGGCCCTGAGTGCACGGCCCAAGACTGGCCAAAAAAAACAAAACAAAACAAAACAAAAAAACAATTGTAAGCATTTATCATTTCACACAATTTCTTTGATGAGGTCTCCTATTATAACCTATCAACTGTTCTAGAACAAACTAGCTCATAAACAGAAGGTATTGATGTTCATCAAATCCCCATCCTCCCCCACTCCCCCAAAAATATTCAAGCATCCACTATTCCACAATTTCTATATGCCAGGAGTTTGGAAAGGCTGAGCTGGTTAGTTCTATCTTTGCATCTCTCCTGAGGTTTCAGTCAAGATATCGTCTAGGGCAAGTTATCTAAGGGCTAGGATCCACTTCCAGGGTGATCCACCTGGCTTTTGACCAAAGCCTTGTATTTCTAACTTTGGTAGTTTGTTCCTTGCCACATGGACTTACCATGTAATTTTCAAGTGCTTTCATGAGAAGGACCTGGAGAAAGTCAGAGCTAGTAATGAGTGACAAAGCAGAGACACCCCAATGACTATTTTGGCCTTGTCCCTTCTATAAAACAAACAATCTTCAAGGATGTGAATTTTGAAGTACAGGAGAGGTTATCTGAGTTTGAATGTGTCACCTAAATGATGGCTGAAAGCTGTCTTTTAATGAGAGATTAAAGTCTTTCATTCCTGAATATAAGTAAATAGCAAGTACACCTTAAATAAGGCACACTTGAATTAAAACACCTCTCCGTGGGCTCTGTTAGGAGAATTGGCGCAAGATAATTAACATGCTCCCAAGGAAATGTTGGCATATATGAAAACAAAGGGGTGAAACTTGTTGAAGATGTATGAAGAAGGAGGGTAAGGGAGACTGATAAGGACGAGAGAGATTGGTTAGACTGTACTATATGAATACATGGAAATGTGAAAATGACATACCATGCCATATAGCTAATGTATGCTAATAAATCTATAAATAAATACATAAATAACACAATGTGGTGCACACGGTTAAAGAGGTGCTTACTCACGGTAAGTGTGCCAGCAGGGTTTTCTCTTCACCTCTTGGTGTTCTTCATTCTGCCAGCTGTTGTCTTGGTTTCACACTCATATCTAATATGTGAATATTCTCCATTCATGTGTGTCTTCCCAGGTGGATTATGATCGAGCACAGATGGTCTTCAGTCCTCCAGTGTCAGGGTCCGACACCTATCCCAGAGGCCCCACCAAACTACCTCAAAGTCAAAGCAAAGCAGGCTACCCCTCAAGCAGTCACCCTTACCCTTCTGGGTACCACAAAGCTACACTGTACCAACATCCTTCCTTGCAGACCGGTTCCCAGTATATGTCTACGGCCTCTTACCTGAGCTCTCTCAGCATCTCATCCAGCACCTACCCCCCACCCAGCTGGGGCTCCTCATCTGACCAGCAACCCTCCAGGGTATCTCATGAACAGTTCCGGGCTGCGCTGCAACTTGTGGTCAGTCCAGGTGACCCCAGGGAATACTTGGATAACTTTATCAAAATTGGAGAAGGGTCAACTGGCATTGTGTGCATTGCCACAGAGAAACACACAGGGAAACAAGTAGCAGTGAAGAAAATGGACCTCCGAAAGCAGCAAAGACGAGAACTACTTTTTAATGAGGTAAATGGTGTGTGTTGGGTCATCCTCTCTGTCCAATGGGACACATATTTCTCACTTCCAAAAATAGCACATGTATGTTTATGAAGGTACAAAAATATATTGTAAATAGAAAAGCAAAATTAATTAACCCACTGTAACGATATCTTCTAGTCTTTGGCTGTTGCTTTTATTAAGTGTTTTATGTGTATCTGTCTCTGTGCTAAGCAGTAGTCTAGTGTGATCTCTCAGAAGCTGTATAAAGCTGAAAGAGGCTATTATCAATGTTTCAAGGAAATCTGAACTGAGATAAGTTAGGTGACTGCTCAGGGTCATACGAGTTGACAACAGAGCTGGGATTTAAATCCTGTCTAGAAGAGTCCACATCTCACAGCAGGTTCCAGGTGAGTGGGATTTGAGCATCTTACCTAGTCACTATTTCTCATCTTGAAATTTATTTCCAAATCACAAATAACACCAAGACTGATTATTGCAACATTTATGCAGCATATATTATCATATATATCATTATTGGTAAACAACCCCCAAATTTTGGAAGTACACATAAAGTAGAAGTTCCTGGAAGCTCCATCTCCAATAAACAGGCTCAAGTTAAACTTTTCATGCCTATATAACATGTAGTTTTTTAACTTATTTAATTTTTTAAATTTTTATGTATTTTGTTTATATGGTACTAAACAATTGAACCCAGTGGCTCATGCATGCTAAGCAAGCACTCTACCACTGAGCCACATCCCCAACACTTATTTTTTTATATCATAAAGGATCTATACAAAGGTGTTTCAATTAAACATATCATCACATTTAGTTTTCCCATCCAAATATATTCTTTGCCTTCAGACCAAATCTTCCTCAGATTCAACACATAATTTTTCCCCCATGAGAAAATAAATTAATCTCATGCAGCCCTTCCACTATTAACTATTTCTTCCATTCATTTATGAAATTCAAATAACAATAACAACAAAAAAGAATGAAATAAGAGAACAGTCAACTAAGGGTCCTTTTTAAATGCAAATCTTGTTGTAGTTCAACATGTTTCTACTTCAGTCTTTTTGTCTAGCCCTATCCCTATCGTGTGTGTATGTGTGCGTGTGTGTATGTGTGCGCGTGTGTGTGTGTGTGTGTAGTTCCAATGTTTGACTGATCAACCACTTTCTCACAAATGTAAACAGTCATGATCCTTTTTAATCATACTTATGGCCTTTGTCTATTCCAGCTAGACTTTTGACTATAGGAGATTTCCAAAGCAATTCCCTGGCAATCAAAACCTCTCAAATATAGGTGTGGTCAACAGAGAACCAACAGGCAGATATCACTTTCACAAGTCAACAGTGTCTTTCTCACTCATCCAGGTTGTGATAATGAGGGATTACCACCACGACAACGTGGTCGATATGTACAATAGTTACCTTGTTGGTGATGAACTTTGGGTGGTCATGGAGTTTCTAGAAGGTGGTGCCTTGACGGACATTGTCACTCATACCAGGTAATTTTTTTCTTCTCATTATTGGTCAGACAGATAACCTAAGGTGCTTATTATTCCCTCTTGGTACATATCTGAACTAAGAACTCTTCATAAAATAGATGTGCTTTGGAGCTAAGAAACAGAAACCAACTTCTGTGGGCCACCAAGGTCCACATAGCAGTCTCATGCATATAGGGTTCTTTCATTGAATTAACATTCATCCTGCCCTCAGAAGCTCCTTAATGCCCATTGATTAAAAGTCAATATTTTCAGTAACAAATTATAGGACTTTCTAACACATCCAATAGAGTTCTAAAGTTGAGTTTTATCCTCCTGAATTTCCATATGGCCAACACCACTTTGAGTATCTGGAGAGGTGGGATTGGGGTGGGAGTGGTAGAAGATCATAGTTGTATGTTAGAATAATGAACCTGCTAGGAGAGAGAATGTCTTTCATTCTGGCTTAATATAGCCTCTGGGTTTAGCTGTGATTCTATGGAAATGCATTTGCACCAACAACTTAAAAGCTGACAAATGAGGGTCATTTTGGTAACTTTCCTTGGATTTATACTAGACCACTGTTGATCCCAGTGCCAGGCCTTATATTTTGAGAATCATAGCCTAGGGATACCCCTTTCTTCATATATTTTCCCGGTATGAGCCAGCCACATGGACTAGTATCCCATGAAAGTGGCTTCTCTTTAACATTTGAAAATGTTCTTAAACTGGTATTGCTCATCTACTATTTCCTTTCTAGAATGAATGAAGAGCAGATAGCTACTGTCTGTCTGTCAGTCCTGAGAGCTCTGTCATACCTTCACAATCAAGGAGTGATTCACAGGGATATAAAGAGTGACTCCATCCTCCTGACAAGTGATGGCCGGGTGAGATTTTCATGTTGGGTCCTCTCCACAGTTAGCTTCGTCACATCTATCATGGGTATTATTCTCTTATGAATACTTTCTCATGATTCTATTTTTTTTCTAAGTCACAAATTATTCACCATACTTCCAAAACATACAAAAAGGAAATTAACTTCCCGTCCTCTGTGTCATCCTGTTACTCAGAATTACTTGTGACTCAAATTTGATGGAAAATATTCCTCCTTTACAATGAGCATAGGAAGTAATGGCAAGTATTGGAGGTTCTTCATTGTTGGAGGAGAGGAGGTGACTTTTCTAGGGCTATTTCTACCCCTCTTTCTGTCATTCACAGGATATTGCATGGTTTTAATGCCTCTCAGAGGTCCCTGGAAGAAACAGATGACCAACTTCACCTGGGTAACTTGAGAGTTTGATAAAAGGATAGTTTTCTACTGGGCACTGGTAGCTCATACTTATATTGCTAGCTACTCAAAAAGCTGAGAAGCTAGAGAAAAATTGTGGGGTCTTTTTTGTCTGCTCAGACAGAAAAGTCCTTGAGACTCTACCTGCAATCAACTAGCAAAATAATTGACCAGTATTGTGATTCAATTGGTAGAGCACCAGCCATGAGCAAACAAGCTGAGCAAGAGTTTAATGCCCTGAGTTCAAGCCCTGGTACTGACATGCACACAGAAAAAGAATAATTTACCAATGTATGAACAGATGTGGAAAATAAAAAGGAATAGAATAGAAGTGCAAGTTCAGTATTCTAAAATAGACCACCAATCTTACCACTCCATGCTTGAAGAAGGGAAGTAGAGAATTGGCCCTTGAAACGTGGAAAGAGTGATTGTTGCATTCAGAGCTGCCTGGACAAAGCTCTGATTTTTGGTGGACACAAGACTACAGTGACCTTGAACACTGGGGCTGAGGAATAAATATGCCAACTTCACTCTGCTCCTTGGTTCTGGTCTCCTAGTGTTTGCACTGGCTCAACCCAGGCCAAAGCCACCAGTAAAGTCTTCACTGTGCTTGGCCTCCTAAACCTCAGAATAAAGTGGATAATGATTTCTGGATGGACAAACAGGAAATATTATCATGCTAATGTATCTCCATATTCCAGCCTCTGTACTTGGCATCACTGCAACCTGCGTAAGAGATTTTGTTGGAAGTCAATTGCCTTACTAAGGAACAAAACATACAATAGCCAAAAAAACGATGAATCGACATTCCAGAAAAGGCTTACATGAAAGAGTTCTGAAGCATAGATTTTCACCATTTAGCCCTTCTGATACCCTGAAACTCCACCAGATGTAACAGCTTTAGGATAAAGGAGCCAAAATCCCATTCATGTTTCTGGCTTTTACAATTCAGCATTTTCAGCCCTACAAAAATATGTTCATATTCATGAAAATTTGCCCAGGAATCATCAAACGGTAGACTTGGAAGAAACTACCCACACATTTTGTCTTCTTCTATCTTGTTTTAAATTTTTTTTTTTTTTTTTTTTTATTGGCCAGTCCTGGGGCTTGGACTCAGGGCCTGAGCACTGTCCCTGGCTTCTTTCTGCTCAAGGCTAGCACTCTGCCTCTTGAGCCACAGCGCCACTTCTGGCCATTTTCTGTATATGTGGTGCTGAGGAATCGAACCCAAGGCCTCATGTATACGAGGCAAGCACTCTTGCCACTAGGCCATATTCCCAGCCCCTTGTTTTAAATTTTTATTGCAGAAAATTTGGTAGACTTAGAAAAGAGCCGAAGACAAAACAAAGATCACTCGGTCTTATAACCTGTTTTCTAATATTTCCATATACATTTATACATAATTTGCCATCTTGGGATAATCTTTAACGAAAGGTTTATTTTTTATTATTATCTTTAAGTAGTTATATAGAGGAGTTTCAGTTCAACGTGTCAGTTTTTAAGTACAATGCATTTGATCAACTCCACCCCTTTCATCATTCACCTCCATCTCACCCAACCCCAGTAATGACATCATCTGGGACAGCCGCTCTCTGCTGGGGCCATCAGCTGAGCTCTCTCTCTCTCTCTCTCCCCTCTCTCTCTCTCTTCCCTAATGTTGACTGTCTCTCAAGGAAATCACCAGGCCATGTATTCAATTATCACACATCCCCAAGTAGAGCGTTTCTGGTTCATTCACATGGTGATGAATAACAAGAAAAGAAAGGCCTAAATTCAGATGAAGAAACCTAGATTCAAGGTATGAGACAGATTCCATTTCTTGACATGCTAATAAAGCATGTGGTTCAGGAAGGAAAAGAAGGCTTATTCTTTTTTTTTTTTTTTTGACACACTAGTCCATACTGAAAGGGAGATATAGGAAAATGATAAGAATCATCTCCTAGCCTGACTCACAGGGTGAGGCCCTATGATCTAAGAATACAATCTTCAAAACAATGAACTAGTCTGTAAATCATCTTTGGACACTACTGATACTTACAGAAAACAAACATAGGGCAAATTCAAGCTGAGTTTCTTTCCCTACATCTGGAGGCTGATCGTGTGGGCTTCCTTGCTGGAGGAACATATCCAATGTCAAAATCAGATGAAAGACTAAAATAATAAGTCATTGGATAATCAATTTATTTAAATCATTCAGCTGTCATTCTCAAAGCCAGAAAACTTTGCCTCCAACATTTCTTGCACCCCTATGCACCTATAAAACTCATAGGAGAAAATGCATTATTAAATAATGTATTAGTCTTCCATTCATTCCATAACAATTCCCTAAAAATTTGCCATGGATGGTTATAGGTCCTAAGAATGAACAATTTGAACATTAAGTTAACTGAGGAGAGGGGAATATGTTAATAAGCAAACCCCATCAGACAAGTAGTAGTAAATGCTAATATTTCTGTAGTTTAATCAGAGTCAGGACAAAGAAGTGTGATCAAGCCAGAGCTCTACTACAAAGGCCAATGAGAAAAGGCCCTTCAAGGGCATTATAGCAGTTTTCTGTCAGAGACAATTGTGCTCTGAGCAGAAGAAGCAAGCAGCATGTTCAGTAAACCTTTTAGCCACATAGTCCAGTCACATTTCAGAATAGTGCACCATGTTGATTCCAATGGACTTTTGTAGTATGTACAAAGAAAGAAAACATTTTTTTTTTACATTGAAAAAGCAGAGAGAATGATGCACTGGCTTGTTGAATTGAAACCTCTCTATACAACTATTTAAAGATAATGTTTAAAAAATAATATCAATAAAACAACAAAAGAGAGAAGAATAGAAATGGAGTGTCTGTACTCTAGGCAAAGACTAAAAGTACATTTATAACTTTGAAAGAAACTGTCACACAAGTTTTCAGAACAGATGTACCACCTTACATAACCACTAGCTGAGTATGAAGAAAAAACATTATTATTATTTGTCATTTTAGTTATACAATGATTCAGTTTTAATTTGTACTTCTCTAATGTTAATGATAGTAAAGAGAATTAATGCTACATTGTAGCAATCATTTTCCAAAGAATAACAACAATAATATCACCTATCCCTTGAACTTTTCTTACACTGTGTGACTTCCTTCTCCCTCCGAGGAGGGTGTTTTACTTCCTCTCCACTGAATCTGGAAGGGATTGGCCCAATCTATTCAACAAGGGATTAAGAAATAGGGGCTGGGGATATGGCCTAGTGGCAAGAGTGTTTACCTCGTATACATGAGGCCCTGGGTTCAATTCCTCAGCACCACATATATACAGAAAACAGCCAGAGTGGCGCTGTGGCTCAAGTGGCAGAGTGTTAGCCTTGAGCAAAAAGAAGCCAGGGACAGTGCTCAGGCCCTGAGTCCAAGCCCCAGGACTGGCCAAAAAAAATAAAAAGAAATAACTTACTCTGAGACACACTTAGAACTCTGCCCATTCTCCCTCCTTGCGCCCATTCTCCCTTCTTGCTACTCAACAAGTCAAATGTGTCCTAAGGCAGGAAGAAGCTACTCTATACATTGATTGCTTTTTTTGTTGTTGTTGTTTTGTTTTGTTAGTGCCAGTCCTGGGGCTTGAATTTCTTTTGCATAAGGCTAATGTTCTGCCACTTAAGCCACAGCTTTACTTTCTGCTTTTTTGGTAATTTAGTGGAGATAAGAGACTCACAGACTTTCCTGCCTAGGCTGGCCTTGAACTGTGATCTTCAGTTCTCAGCCTCCTGGTTTCAGCCTAATAGTCACAAGCCACCAATATCTGACAGAACTGATTCCTTTTGTTCTGTCTCCCACTCCCATGCTTTTGAAGGGCCCCTGATTCCTAGCTGGGACACATTAGAAATGACTTGGATCTTCAGTTTTAAATAGAAGGTTCATCTGGCCCTAGACTCTGGTCCTCCTCTGGTGCTTATATAACAAACTGTATCATCCCCTTTCAGAGTTTGCACTGTGCTAGCTGTAGTTCTCTCAGCCTAACTGCATTAGGAAGACAGGGTGTTTTCCTAAGCAGCCAAGTTATACAATTCCATCTAAAATAAGGCTCATCCACAAGGCTGTATGATTTGCTTTTAAGATCTGCCTAAAGTGCTTTATTATACTCATTAGTTGAGTTCTCATTATCTACTTGCAGATTTATTTGGACAAATGTTGTATGCAATTATGCTCTCTTAGAAAATTGTCTCTTTTATGTACTTGGATGAGTTAAAAAAAATCATACAAAAGCATTTATATTCCCACAACAGACAAGCAGGCCTAACTTCCAAGTATCTAGCTTCAATTTTGTATCTTACACTTGGTTGGGAAGATAATTATTAGCATGCCAGATTCTGAGAGTTTGAGGGTTGTTTTTCCATGTCAGCTAAGGGAAACCAGGATTACCAATGCTGACATTAAAAAGTGCTAATGCCAAAATGCTGATCCATTCACTTATTTCAATCACTCACTGAGATTTCTTAAATTTGTAGATAATAGCTTGTAAATTTAGAGATAATCACGAAGGGAAAAAATGCATAGGCATGATTGTTATAGATGTGGGTAGTTTGTTGGCAGTTAATCTTTAGAAAACATAAACACACATGCTTACAAGAGAGACAGACAGACAGAAAAAAAGAGCAGAGAGATTGACTGGGAGAGACAGAGAAAAATACTTAAGAGAAAAGCAGAAACACAGAGACAGAGTTTCCTGAAATGAATCCACATTTCTTCACAGAGCTAAACTTGCGAGATTCTTTTTTTAATGCTCTATTTTAATTCTATCCATTAAACTTAGGCTGCCTGAATAATTTAAACAGTGTCTTTCAAAGTTTAGTGGCATTATGATAAAGCTTACCGTTTACCTAAAACTCAAGTGTTTCAGATTCAACCACTAACAGCACCCCTCCCCCTTTCCTCCTACCTTTGCTTTTTCTCTTGGTGGCCTCTGGAAAAAGGAAATGAATGCCCTCAGGGTAATGGCAATTTCTCATCTTCTAGCCCCTTTCTGGTCCTGGCCTTAGTTTACTTGGACTTTTCTGCTACCTGGGCTAGTGCCACTCATCATCTACATAGAAGATAATTTCTCTCTGTGTCTCTATCTCTTTCTCTCTGTCTTTCTGTCTCTGTCTCTGTCTCTGTCTGTCTGTCTGTCTGTCTGTCTCTCCCCTTCCCTGTCTGAATCCACATCCTTAAAACAATACTAATATATTTGTTCATACTCACTCTCAGGGATCTGTCATTTCTATTATTGAGGTTCATCTATTCGTTCAACAAATTTTGTTTTCTGGGCCTGTTATGGTTCTTAAGGCTACAAAGCTAGATATTTTTAATGATCAAAGATCCAAGGTAAGATAGAAGAGTCAGGGATGATTCTCATGAGTTCAGCTATAGTGGCTAAAGGGATGCCATTAACTGGGTCAGGAGAGATAAAGATGAGGGCTCAGATTGAAGAGCAGAGAAAAGAATACCAAGTTTAATTCAAAGTTCCTGTGTTCATCCATACAGAAATATATGCTCATTGAAATTACAAGAAAATACTGTTTGGTTTTTTGGTTGTTATTGTTATGTTTTGTTTACTTGCTTTATTTGTTGTTGTTGGAGTGCAGAGGAACAAACCCCCAGCCTTGCTAATACTAAGCAAGTGCTTTACCACTGAGCTATATATACCCTTAGCCCAAGATACAAGTTCTGGACAAAGGAGAGTTATCTGAATTAACTGTGGGAAAGAAAAGAGTACTTGGCACAAGTAAGTGAAAAGAGAAGAGGCTATATTTGAAACTATAACTAAGAATATCCAGTATTTAAGCTGTGAGCAGCAAAAGGAAAGAAGGAAAAAGTTTAGAAATTCAGAAGAGTATGAAGAATAACAAGAGAGAATTCCTACCTTAGAGACTTTACATATATGATCTATAGAAAGTTTTAACTTCGAATAGTCATTTTAAACCATTGTAAAGCAGGGGTAGAACTGTTGTTTTAAACTAGTAACTCGAAGTGCCTCATTGAGGTTCTCTTCAATAAAGATATCTGAAGTTCAGAGCAGGTCATTGTGCCCAGGAATTCTGCTTCCCAGAAATAGACCCAATCCTAGTCATTTATAGTACATAGGCCAGCAAGATACCTAACAAAGTGCACTGTGTTTTTAAGCATGTTCTCAAGAATATAGAACCACTGTGAAAGAATTTTTAGGGTATTTGGCGGGAGCGGGGGCGGGGGGTTAGAGGGATGCAATACTAGAGACTGAATTCTGAGCTTCTGCTTATTAGGCAAGTTTCCCACCAATGGAGCCACACTTCTAGCCTTTATGTTGTAGTCTGTTTTTCAGATAAGATCTTGTACTTTTTCACCTCAGATCCTCCTACCTCTACTTTCAAAGTAACTTGGATTAAGATACATGCAGTGCTTTGAAATACTTTTATGATAAGAAAGATGAATAACCTATACTTATGCAGAGCCCTTGGAATGAACACCCTAAATGCTTCACAACCAAAAGGAATAGGCTTGCACTAAGACATCATCTGTTATGTTACATGGAAGTAAGAGGTTTGCAATTTAATTAAATATATTATTTGAGATATATTGAATTTGAGAGGTTTTTTTCTGTTGTCGGCACATATTTTTTTATGCATAATGAAAACTGCAAGAGATTTGCAAACCAACGTGAGGGTACCTGTGAGGGATTTTCATACTCTACAGATCTGAATAGACAGGATCTCAGGGTCCTTAGAGGATGTAGGAACCTCATCCCTAATATTTCTGAGACCTGTTAATGAATTTGAATTTGAAATTCTCTAGGTCCACATTGTGAGCCCTACAGTTGTATGTCTGTGTCCAGCAGCTGATGTTTGCAAACTGTTCATTGGTCATTTGCCTTTCCTTTTCAGATAAAGCTGTCTGACTTTGGTTTCTGTGCTCAAGTTTCCAAAGAGGTGCCAAAGAGGAAATCCCTGGTGGGCACTCCATACTGGATGGCACCGGAGGTGATCTCCAGGCTACCTTATGGAACAGAGGTAAGGATGGAGCATTGTCTGAGAGTGGCAGGCCCTGGGAAAGGCCAAGGACCTAATGGCCTTAAAACAATTGGTGACCTTAAGAGATCATAGCAATGAATTCTCACTCCACATTTGACCCTCATTTACTGACTTGGCTGTGACAGAAAGGACATCAACCATCACCTAGGCTAGCACCAAAGGATTGATCTAGGAGTGTTTATTGCAAACCTACAGTGACTACTGGGGCAGGGTACAGGAGCAGCCACTAAAACAGTGGTCAAGCTTTCAATGACAGGCTCCATAAAGCCAAGCAGTATGACCTGAATATAGCTTTGCAGTGCACTGGTGAGCAGTTATGATGTTCTAGAATAAAGAAAGAGAACCAGAAAATAATAGCATCATTAGAAGTAATGCTTGAATAAACAATATCTTCACATAGGGGGAAAAATTAACTTATGTGACTATTTAACTTAGGTGATTATTTTAACATACTCCAAATAACGTTCAATTTCTAGTCCCCTGAAAAGGAGATGGTAACCTATTAAAAGATAGGGCTTGTATATGTGAAAAGAATGAGCCAGAAGGAATGGAGCAAAAGCCTTTTAGGGAAGAGAATAGAGAAGCT
Source organism: Perognathus longimembris pacificus (assembly GCF_023159225.1). Taxonomy (NCBI): domain Eukaryota; kingdom Metazoa; phylum Chordata; class Mammalia; order Rodentia; family Heteromyidae; genus Perognathus; species Perognathus longimembris. Next base: position 60,127,814 of record NC_063166.1, read on the forward strand.
CTAAGACTCTCAGGCTACATAACACAGGAAAGCCAAGGAGTTCATGTTAGCTAAGCTTAGAAAGGTCTACACATTGTGGTGCATGTGTGATTCTAAGGAAAGAGGCATGGAAAGATAAGCAAAAGATATCTGCCTAAGTTAAGAGAGGCTCTGCTGTCCTTCCCTTTTGTGCTTGACCTCAAATGAGCATTGCATTCGACTTGTTTTCCTCAGTGGGGTTCCAGGAGATAAAAATCTTCTGTGCAGGTCAGTGAGAGGAGTACCATGGTAATGCAGAGGACAGAGAGGAGGTGTAATTAGGCTGTAATGGGAAATGACTAGAACTGGGAATTTATAGCTTTACTATAGCCTCCCATTGTCCTGCCTTCCTATTCTTTACACAGACAGAAGCGCTTATCATCTCCTTTTCTTTTCTCTTTTCTCCAGCCTCTAAAAGTGGTTCACAAAGCAGGGTTCTAATGTGCATTCTGCTTCAACATGATAAAATATCAAGGGAAAACCTCAACATAATCAGAGAAATCTGTTTTTTAAAATTAAATTGGTAAAAGAATCAGACTTTATTCTGTATCATACTGTGTAGCTTCTTGAAGTTTGTTCTGAAGATACCAAAAACTTTTCTTATGACTTAAATAAAATTTCTTCTGTAGTTTCCTAACACAATGGTTAATTTTTTTAATCTTCCCTGATTTAACAGTTAAGTGCAATAGTGAACCAGGTGAAAATTAAAGTTCTAAACATTAAAATATTCATTTGTTCCTAGATGGTAGACCTTTCTTTGAGGTTGTTTTAAAAAGGCAAAATGAATATTAGCAAATTTTTGGAAAACAACCTGTAAGATTCTGTATTGTAAATTCTGAGAAGTTACAAATGCCATATTGGTTTAGGAATTAGTTGGCTCTGTTGGGTTCCATAGATGCATCCAACATTCCAGAGTTTTCCATTTGCCTGACACAACCAGTGGATTGTACTTAACAGGTAGACATCTGGTCCCTTGGCATCATGGTGATAGAAATGATCGATGGAGAGCCCCCCTACTTCAATGAGCCTCCTCTCCAAGCAATGAGGAGGATCCGGGACAGTTTACCTCCAAGAGTGAAGGACCTACACAAGGTGAGAAATATCATGTGTTATGAGGTCTGGCATAGTTACTGGATTTCCTGGCTTTTCTGTTGTTTTGTAGACTGCTCTATGACATCTAGTGGGGAGAAAGTTCTTGACTTTTCATGCATGGACTTCAGAGTTAGCCACCTGGATTCAACTCACTCATCTGTTTATTAGTAGACAAGTAACCCGGCCTCTCAAAACCCAAAGCTTTCTTTTTATCAAAATCAGCGTGATCTCATCTCACAAAGGGCTGCTTAGATATGAGCCAAGGGCTCCACTCAACACTCCTTCACTACACACTTGTTACCTGCAGGGATTTTTAATTACTGGGAATATTGCAGAATAAGATCTCAGGTTTCCTGACACTTGTGGAGCTTGAATTATAGTTAGAGAAGCAGATAATAAAGCCCAGAAGATGGCTGAACAAAATAGTAGCAGTGAATGGTACATGCTGTGAAGAAAACAGCACTGTAATGAGATGATGTGTGCAGAAGGGGACACAAGGCACTGGTTTAGATTGAAGAACAAAGGACACCCATCTGAGCTAAGATCCAAATGTAAAGAAGACACTAGTCATACAATTAGTTGGGAGAAAAGTATCCTAGGTTGAAAGGCAAGCAATTCCAAGGACTTAAACCAAGAAAGAAGGTTTAGATGAATTCAGAAAGGTGAGGGATCAGACAGGGATAGGATTGTCCGACAAGTTAGCAAGGACTAGATTGTGCAAGGCAATAACAAGCATGTTAGTTAGCATAATATCCATTAGGGGCCAAGTGAGATCTTTCCTGTTTTCTAACACTTGTCAAGCAGAATGAAGCTCAGGAAACAAAGACAGGTCCAAGAATCTCCATTGCTGGGACTGTCAGCTCTCTGCAGGATTGCTGAGAAGGGTCATGTCCACAGGACACCCACAAACCCTGGCCAGCCCACACTTACTGCCATCTGCTTCATGACAGTGACAGAGAATGTGACACTGCATTTTGCAAGAAAATGTTTGTATGTAGTAGTTAAGAGTCCCTTCTTTCCTTTCACTCAAACATTAGTGAAGAGCCTCAGTCGAATCATTCATACAAGTTGTATGAACCTGCAGCAGCAATAACAAAATCCAGCTGAATGTAATAAGAACTTGAAACTTTCACTAGATTGAACAAAGTTTAAATAATAAAAAACTGGCTAAAGATGGAGTGTAGGAAAATAGTACCACACTTATGCTGCTAATGTTCTTCAAGCCATGTACAAAGGCACCTTCAATCCTAATAGTCAAAGCAGGAAACTATTCAACGCTATTTCCCAAATGGATAAACAATGTATAATATCATTGGACAGTGAACACTGTATGACAATGAAATGGGTGAATCTTTGTCAAATTTGTCAGGAATGTATCTCACAGATGGAATGTTGAATGAAAAAAGCCAGAGTTCACAGCATATGACTTGACTTCAGTAAAACACAAATGTTAAGTATGCTATTAGAATTCAGGAGAGTTATGACTTTTTGACTTATTGTCAAGGAGGGAGTCTGAGACAGCCTTCAGGAGTGGTAACAATATTCTAGATCTTGATATAAGTGGAGACTAAATAGACATAAATATATGTAGAACCTGTGAGGTATTCACTCAATATGTATGCATGTAAATATACATAAGGTGTATTTCCAACAAAAGTAAATTATACAAAATTAAAGGTAAAAATAGAACCTCAGTCATATGTCTTTACAGAAGTTTATTTCTCTTCAAGAAAGGTGAATCAGTGCCTGCCTCGGATACACGAGGCCCTAGGTTCGATTCCCCAGCACCACATATACAGAAAACGGCCAGAAGCGGCGCTGTGGCTCAAGTGGCAGAGTGCTAGCCTTGAGCGGGAAGAAGCCAGGGACAGTGCTCAGGCCCTGAGTCCAAGGCCCAGGACTGGCCAAAAAAAAAAAAAAAAAAAAAAGAAAGGTGAATCAGACAGCCTAGATATCTTTCATATACGTATATATGTATATATGTATATGTGACATATACATATATATGTTACATGTGTCCAAGACCCTCTATGTATTATCACCTCATCATAGTTGTTCTTGTGCTTACTCTTACCAACGTTATTGTACCTGGTAAATACATTTTCAATTCCTCCAATTATTTCCAACTTGGGCTACAGTGAGGAAAACACCATGTGTTAATAAAGACAATATTTACTTTTGCTTCTGTAACATATTTTTCCTTCAGGTGATTTTCTAGAATCTGAAAGTTGTTGCGAGGATTAACTGGGAACCGTGGCAGGGGACTGGGTAAGGTTCCTGTGTGTGTTTTCGACAGTGTCTGTGTGTTTTCTCAGGTTTCTTCAGTGCTCCGAGGATTCCTAGACCTGATGTTGGTGAGGGAGCCCTCTCAGAGAGCCACAGCCCAAGAACTCCTCGGACATCCATTCTTAAAATTGGCAGGTCCACCATCTTGCATTGTTCCCCTGATGAGACAATACAGGCATCACTGAGCCAAGGATTCGTATAAATGGCAAAGCTAGGTGAGAACATAAGACTAATTCAGGAGAACATAAGGAAAACCACAGAACATACAAAAGGCCTGTCCATTGGAGACCAGCTGACTGGTGGAACAGTGCGATGACCGGCAGGGTTCCACAGACCAGGGCATCTTCGTCTGTCTTAAATAGGCATCTCTCCACTGACAGCTGGCATGGTCATTTGGAGCATGGCTTTAAGAAGTCATTACTATATTTTGCAACCCTTCATCCAGCAAATCAGAAGGACTCAGTACAAACTCCGTTATGATATATATCCTAGCCACATGCAGGGTACCGCATAGGATTTTCTATATTGAAAGAATACTTTTCTGGCAAAAAAAAAGAAAGAAAGGAAAACAAAAAAGCACTTTTTTCTTAATGGTAGCAGTGTAATGTATTTTGCAATGAATTTGTAATTTTTCTGTACAATAGTTTTGATAATTTATAGTACTTTGATGTCACGTAGCCATTGTATCAGTTGAAGTAATACTTGTTTACTAGCAGGAGTTTGAACAAAGCCTTTCCTACTTTTTTATCCCTTTCAGAGAACCAACGATTCTTTAGGAACTTTGAATACTGAATGACTCTCAATCACCGTCAGCTTTAGTAGAATATCTTTCTTATCCTAACAAGTGTCTTATGTGATGGAAGAAGAATTAAGGATGATGGTGGTGGTGTGCCCATTTCATTTTATCCAACCAAAATTAATGAAATAAAAGTTGAGCCACAGTATACCATCAAATTATTCCTTGGGATAAAGCTAAATATGGTGGGAAAATTTAGTTGTGTTTTTTTTTTCAGGGCTTCTATTAGCAAAACTTTTTTTTTCCCCCACACCAGGATGTTCCCTTGGCGTGTGTACTCTTAAGGGGGTACTGTATCCCCTTGTGGCCAAATTTCCCTCCCAGGGAGAAATTTCCATACAAAGATCATTGGATACTGTTTTCCCCAAATTGAATGTTTCACTGAAATTATGGGAATTCCAGGAGAGTGACCAAGGCAAGATGTTTGGTTTCGTTCATCACTGTTTCTAAAACTTTGTATGCTAGCACACCAAACTCTTGTCTGCATTTACCTTTGTACCATGGTATTAATCACTTATTGTTCATGTATTGTGCTGGAAGTTTGAGCTGATGCAGAGGGTATTTTACCAAGTATGATCTGGCTTCAGTGGTGACCATGTTATAATGTGTTTCTGACATAGGAGAGTTGTGCTGCTGTCTAGATCTTCTTGAATGTTGATAAAAATGAATGACTACTACAATACATTTTTGTGTTGCTTGTTGGATGAATTTGCATGTTACCTGTAGGCCAATATAGATTTGCCTTTAAACTCTGGAAGATCTACATAGTCATCATTAGTTTCTATTAATTATGCATCACAGAAAAAAAAGCCATGTGTTATCACACTGGAAAACCAGAGGCTTTTCTTAATGAATGACTTCACATTACTATAACAAATATGAGTTTAAATTTGTAAAAATTCTCTGGTTTCTCTAAGAATAATTAGGAAATTTTGTAATTAATAGGTTGGTAATTATTTATCATAGCTTAAAGGAACAAAAGGCATAAAATGACCTTCTACTGATTAGGTTTTCAGGGTTTTTTTTTTAAACTGGAAATGCCACATCATGAATAGGTTCTATAATTTTTTTCATAAATGCAGTGAATCAATGTTTTATGTAAAATATTAAAGTTTTAGTATAAGTAAGAATATAAGCAATTGAAATCCAGAAAATAGCAGTCCTAAAAGTTCACAAAACAGTTGGTCTTACCTTAACTGGTACTATGTAAGCATAGAAAGAAAAGTAAAAGAAAATCTTTTTTGCAAACCAGAACAGATATTTAAAAAATCATTGCAGGAAATAGTGGATTTTGAACTCAAACATTTCAAACATTTTTGACAATGTCATGGAAACTTTTTTCTGTGATTTTCTTATCACTGGATATTTTTTAAAATATTCATTGAGTTTACTAAAAGTTACTGTAGCTAAAAGGAATATGTGATCACTCTTGGCAGAAACTACACTCGCAAATAAAAATAAATGCCTTTTCCCCATCGTGTCATTGGGGTCATCATGTCATGATTTTCAACATGTGTCTTATTTATTTATTTGTAATTCTCTTTGAGTAGTTACACAAGGCAATTACTATTCAGTATGTCAGTTTCTAAGGACAGTGTGTCTTATGGAGTGACTAAGAATGATTTCTTGTGATCTGGGGCAATGTAAATGAGTGGTTTTAACGGTAGCCAGGTACTAGTAGCCCACACCTGTAATTCTACTACGCTGGAGACTGAGTTCTGAGGAATGCAGTTCAAAGCCAGCCCGGACAGACAGGTCTGTGAGCCTCTTACCTCCAATTAAGGACCAAAACCTCAGAAATGGATTTGTGGCTCAAGCGGTAGAGCCATAGCTTTGAACAAAAGGCCTGGTTGCTGTCTCTTGTTTTGCTCTCCACTTTGGGCATGATGGAGGCATTGGCAAAGTTCTGTGTGATGGACTCTGGAAAAGTATGGATTGTCAAATCACTTTATTAAGTAATATAATGCTAAACACACGGAGTTCATTGGAGACATTCACCATGGGAGGAGCTTTGGCTACATTTCCGTAATGAGAAGCAGTATGGTGAGATGAAACTTCATATCATCTACACCAAGTTAACCCTAAAGAGAAGAGGTTGTGTTATTCATGTGGCTCCAAGTAGAGTGAGCTCCATTTCCAAGGAAGAAGATAAATACAGAGAAACCTAGTGTGGAATTGTACAGAGATTGATTTGTGTTTATAACCAGAAGTTTTCCTATTTTGGCACCACAAGTACCTGGCGAGCATCACAAAACTACAAATTATAGGTTATTCCCATAGAGAGTCTCAGATAGTCACTCTGGGATGACACCGTGGAACAAACACTTTTTAATTGTCTCCTAGGGTAATTCGATGCCAGAGTGACTTTTTCTTTATTTTTTTCTGACAGTACATGGGTTTGAACTCAACTCCTCATGTTTGCTGGGCAGGCCTTCTTACCACTGAGCCTGGTTTTTGCTGGTTATGGTTGAAAGAGGGTCTTCTTCCTTCCTGGGCTTGATCCACCCATGCTAGATGTCCCATGTAGCAAGGATAACAGGTGTACTCTATCTCATCCCAGCTCTTTATTGAGAAGGAATCTCTTAATCTTTTCTCTTTGGACTCACCTCAAATCTCAAGCCTCCTGACCTCAGCCTCCCAATAGCTAGGACTGCAGATTTCAGTTCCCCCATACCTGGCCCACATTGCATTTCAAGACACCCTGACTTAAAGCTGCCTGGGTCAGGTAACTTGGTGTTTGTAATGGTGGAAGATAGCTTTTCCAGTTAAAAACTGGATTTTGCAGGCAAGTGTTTGATCCCAATGCTAATTTAGACTTTCTCCCCAACAAAACACTCTCATATGCAAAGTATGCTGCAGTGTCAGCGAGGACTAGCACAGCTGATAATTTTTAATATTGCTCCTCCTGTTTCTCCATTCACGTTTCCCTGTGTCTCCCACACCCATGCAGCTTTGTGAAGTCTTAGATTATGGGAAAATTGCACAATTGTCAAAAGGGAAGTGGTTATATTATAGAGAATTTACTATGGCCTCAGATAATGAGTGACTGTCCCTAGACTGTCTCTAGGGCAGTTTTCCCTTCTTTCTAAGAATCATACTCAGAATTTAAATCAAAGTCATGCTCCCCTAAAAGAAATTTGCATGTGGTTCATTTAGTCTGATGTTTCCAAGCAAACAGACCCCAGCATCCTTTTTGTGTTCAGACACATTTGTGTTTAAAGTCCCAGAAAAAAAAAGAAAGAACAAGAGAAGAAAAATGACAGCTAAAGGGGTTCGTTCATTGAGCATCTGTGTTTCTCTGTTTGTTTTCTTTTCCATTTCCTAACATGGAAACAATGCAAGAGCATTCACAAAATGTAAGACAATGGCCACAGGCATGAGAGAAACCCAGAGCATGGCTGAGGATACAGACTGTCTTTGCAGACTGTTAGGTGGGAGAGTGCAGTGCACAGACGTGTTCAGACAATAATGTCCCAGCTCTGCACCCCAAGCTTCCCATTTATCTTTTGCAGTTCATTTGAAGATATCAGTAGAGTTGAGAGAAATAAGTCTGTGTTCAAGACACATTAAACTGAGTTTAGGACAGCTCGATAAACTGACAGTAATTAATGATGATGATAGCAATAGCAGTAAATCTCCAGAATCGCTTTTTATTCAGACTGTATATTATAGGTGGATGAATTCTTCTCAGTTCCGAGAATTAGGAGATTACTCTGGAAAGATTTAATTAAGCATCTTAGACTCACAGATACAGCCATATGTCAGTATTTTGAGAGCCTGTCCTTTTCAGAACAGCATGTTTCTGTGTATTTGGATTTTTGTCAGTCCTCTTCCTATGGACTCTATGTTGTCAACATCATATGCAAACCCCACACTAAGCCTGCACTCAGAAGGCGCTCAGAATGATAGCAGGTGTTCATATTCTATGTCTGTTGAATACATGAATGAATAACAACCCCCAAACTAATAATGAACAAATATTTTGTAGGGAAAGAAATAACAAAAGGAATTTTTGTAAGTATGAAAAGTGAAAAGAAAAGCCGTTTTCACAAGTGTTTCTCATCCTCAAAAATGTCTAAGGATTTTTTTTTTCCTGAAGGTGTCAGAGAAAGAAACTGCTTTGTGAAGTCCTCGCCACCTCTATGTGCCCGCTCCTCCACAAATCCTTGTACCAGTCTAAATAAAGAATATCACATTGTTCTTTAATGCATGAAACACTAAAAATAGAAAGAGCTTTTTAAGTCTGGAATATGGTGTGAGAGGGTCATAGATGAATAAAAGTGAGTCAACAGTATTGGAGTGTCTACTGACATAAAAAGTATCTCCTTCTTGTGCAAAATTTACTCTTTCAGTGGTACCAGGGAGACACCAGGAGAGACAAGCTAGAGAAGATCCAAGTTGGTGAACAGCAAGCAAATGGGTTACAGAACATTAGTGAGTTGGTATTTAGCAAAATGTGCATGTCACTCACTTGTCAGTACTTGAAGACTTAGGTAGATGAATTTATTGGCTACATTGGTGGAAATTTATGGGATATACAAGGAGATTCCCACCCTTAAACTAAAGAAGAGGATTGCCTCTGCACCTACTCTGTTATAAAGAAACGTGAGTTTTTTTTGGGGGGGGGGTGTTTTGTTTTTCTTTTTTCTTTAATACCTCATAGTCACTGTTTCTGATTTTGGTATCCTTTGTCTAGTGTATAAGTTTATCTGATTTGGGGAAGGGACAGGTTATCACAGAAATGGCTGAACAAAGGGCAAACCAATCCAACAGCGATACTCACTAGACACTATATTGGAAATGAAGTTTACAACTGGGGGAGGGAGGGGGAGTCAGAGGGAAGGGAAGCAGGAGAAAACAAGGGAGGAGGTAACCCTGTTCAAAAAGAAATATACTCATTACCTTACTTATGTCACTATGACCCCTCTGTACATCACCTTTTCAATACAATAATGTTGTTGTTTTTTAAAGAAAGAGGAAGTAGTGCTGTGGTTCAAAGTGGGAGAGCTCTAGCCTTGAGCTGAAGAGCTCAGTGATAGCTCCAGGCCAGATTTCAAGCCCCACAACTGACAGGAAAGAAAGAAAGAAAGAAAGAAAGAAAGAAAGAAAGAAAGAAAGAAAGAAAGAAAGAAAGAAAGAAGAGAAAGAAAGAAAGAAAGAAAGAAAGAAAGAAAGAAAGAGAGAAAGAGAGAAAGAGGAGAATGAGAGAAAGAGAGAAAGAGAGAAAGAGAGAAAGAGAGAAAGAGAGAAAGAGAAAAGAGAGAGAGGGAGGGAGGGAGGGAGGGAGGGAGAGAGAGGGAGGGAGGGAGGGGAGGAAGGAAGGAAGGAAGGAAGGAAGGAAGGGGGAGGGAAGGAGGAGGGATAGAGGGAGGGAGGGAAGGAAGGAAAGAATGAAGAGAAAAAGAAAGAAAGAAAGAAAGAAAGAAAGAAAGAAAGAAGAAAGAAAGAAAGAAAGAAAGAAAAGAAAGGAAGGAAGGAAGGAGGGGGAGAAGAAGGGGAGGAGCAGGAACAGGAGGAGTGTCCCCCATGGGTTGAGGGCCTATTTTTCAGCTCCCCATGCTCCTGGAACATAGTAGAACCTTTCGGGGATGGGGTCTAATAGTAGAAAGTTAGATAGCTGGATGTGTCCTTATGGAGGTATTGGAACATAGCTCTTTTCTCCCTCCCTCACTTTGTTTCCCAGCCACTGTGGGGTCAACAAACCAACTGGGTCATGGTCATGTGCTTCTCTCATGATGTATGATGCTGTCATAGAAACAAAACCACAAAGCCAAGGGGACCATGAGTAAAATTAAATCTTTCTTTTGTTATAAGTTTCTGTTTTCAGATATTGGTTACAATCATGGTAAGCTAATGGACACATTCATTTCCCTTCAGAAAGTGAAAAAAAAAAAAGAAATCCACCTTTCTTATTTTTGCCCTCTGCATACCAAAGACATCTCTTTTATTTTTTAAGTTTGGCAATATTGTTCCAAGAAAGCAGCCAAAAGCCAGAGAGTAGTATGTTTTAATTCATTTTCAGAGAACAAAGTCACATGAGCTGATTCTTCAGGTCCTCTTACCTTGGACCTGACAAATTATGAATCCCAAAGAACGGTGCATAGTTGCATTAGACAGGTTCTTGTGCTACAGTCATTGGTGCAGGTAGCAGTGAATCATTCTCAAGACAATCACTAGACATGCAGAATGTCAGCCAGAAGCATGGATCACTTTCAGAGGCCTTGCTGCAGGGAGTATGAGGTTGTGTTTTGTGTGCATTGATTGAAATCTGTATAGATAGCTGGCTGAGGCTAAGGGAGCAAAGCACCATCCCCCCATTCCTCTGAATCTAAAGAAGTCTTATTTCAAAGGAAGCATATTTCTAAATCCCTAAACATCAGGGCCAGATGCCTCTCCATGCAGACTTAGAGAGAGTCGAATCCAAGCCATCTTGAGCATCAAAGCTAGCTGGCTCTCCTCCCTACCTCTTACTTCCCAGCATGAAGAAGAGAAATTAGGAAATTGCCATTCACCCCATGGGTTCAGAGATGCCCCTCCCCCCATCCCTGGGTTTAAGCATGGAAGCAGGCCAAGCAAGCCTCAGATGCCCAGACCTGTGAGAGTATAGCTATGTTGTTGAATCCTGTAATACGAGGTGGAAAAGTGCCTTTGTTGTTCTACCTGATCCAACTGGGGGGCAGAGCTTGGGAGGGAAGGCTCTACTGGCCTTTAACCCATGTGCTTGTACTGGGATCTGTCCCGAGGAATCTGCACTTGATTGGCAGTCATTTTGTGGTGGACATGGTAAATGGCAAGTGTTATCACAATGACAAGGCCCAAGATAAGGCCCAAAACCAAGGGCAAGGTTTCTTCCAATTGTTCTCGTTCATCCACCGGGCATTTATGCTCTGAAATAGTAAAGAAGAAAATCAGTGAGTTCTAATCAAAACATTCGAAGTAAAAATCAATTCTGTGAAAACTAAGCTAGAAATAGAGATGACACAGTCTCTCAAAGGGGCTGGGCATGTGGCTTAGTTGTAGAGTACTTGCTTACTATTCATGAAGCCCTGAGTTCAATTCCTCAGTGCCACATAAACAGAAAAGGCCTGAAATGGTGCCATGGCTTAAGTGGTAGAGTGCTGGCCTTGAGCAAAGGAAGCTCAGGAGTTCAAGCCCCAGGAGGGGTGGGGAGAGAGAGAGAGAGAGAGAGAGAGAGAGAGAGAGAGAGAGAGAGAGAGAGAGAGAAGCTCCTAATACTTTCCCCAGCAAACCCAAGACTTAGCCATTTAATATTTCTAATCATAATCTAAAGCAAATATACACCAATAGGACTACATTCAGTTATTGGAGTCTTGGCAGTTTTGAAGAAAAACACAAGTGATTTCTTTACATTTTCAATGTTTTTGGTATTCAATAGAATCGTTATTGTCCTCATTATTCATTATTTTTAACTTTGGGTTTAAGGATACTATACCCATACAGCATAGAAAATTGTATAAAATAAACAATGTTTAGAAAAATTGAAAATATTCACAGAAGCTTTATTGAAAGTAATCATAAACTAGAAAGAACCAAAAAGTCCATCACATCGGAAGGAACTGAAATGTATCCAATCAATAAAGTTCTTATATGTAAGCAGAAACATATTTCAAGAGAAGTTTTTGTTGTGATGGCAGTTGTCATATCCTGGTATAGGCAATGTTTTGTTTTGTGTGTTTTTCTTTTTCTTTTTGAGACAGTGTCTTTTATGTTGTCCAAAGTGAACTTGAATTTCAGTCCTCCGGACTCAGTCTCCCTTTGAATGTTGGGATTACAGTCAGTGCCACCATGCCCAACTAGGTGCTGTTTACATGATTCTAAACATTAAGCTGTCCATTTTTAATTTGTCATACTTCCAACATTGCAGTGAAAATAATAGATATGTACATTAAAGTTATTCTACATTTTAATACATGTGAACTCAATATATGTGCATATTTGTATCTGTAAATATGTGAATATTTAAAGTAACAGAGCTTCATGAATATTCACAAATTAATATCTCATGTGAGTATCATCTAGATCAAGAAAGAAAATGCTGCCACATTCCAACACTAACACTCAAGATAGTCTAATGACCCTACATCTCCAGGTTACTTTCTGGTGGTCAAATAGTTTGTACATCTGATCAGAACTGTATGCCCAGATTACATTTTCTCAGGCTCATTTTCTCCTGTGGGTAGCTAGACATTTTTTCACCAAATTTATAAGCCATATCTACAGGGGAAAAAAAAACTGTTTTTTGTTCTTTGTTTTGTGTTAGATTTTTTTTGCTGATTCAGTGGTTTGAACTCAGGGCTTCAAGCTTGTAGACTAGTACACGTTAGTGCATACCTCTAGCCATGATTTACACTGGTTATTTTTAAGATTGAATCTTGCTTTCTGACCAAGCACTTGCTTGAGCAGCAATTGGCCTACTTCTAGGTTTCCCATCATCACTGGGATGATAATTACCTGCCACCTATCCAGTTTCCCATGTGGGGAGATGGAGTTTGGTGGAGTTTTCTGCCTAGCTGGCCTCTTAGCATGACCTTTCTTATCTCAGCATCTCATGGAACTGGGACTGATGGTTTCATGGTACTGTGTCAAACTATGGGTTGAGAAGGGGAAGGGGGTGTCTCAGGAGCTTTTCTGCCTGGGAAGCCTTGAACCATGATCTTCCTATTCTCAGACTCCTAAAAGTTAACATTACAGGCATGAGCAATGAGCACTACACTTCTTTTAAAACGCATTCTGAAGCTTTAGTACCAAAAGTGTTCTCCCCAAATCAATGGTAAGTTGTATGAAAGGAATAATACATCCTATCCCAGCCCTTAAGAAAGACAGAAAAAAAAATAGATGATGAATAGTGGAGGGAGGGGGTGGAAGAGGGGGCCAGGAAGCTGTAAACATAATTTAGTTTTCAAAAATAATAGCCATATGTTGCTTTTAGAACCAACTTGGATTAATATCCCAAGAAAGGAGAATATAGGGAAATACAAAACTATAGAGATGTGAAAATAATGCAAAGAAGAAGGTATCAAGTATAATGAGAAAACCAAGTCCCCATTTTTTTCAACCCTACCCATTAAGTTGGCAAATAAAAAGTGCTTTGTGAGCTATCCCTTGCCCCACCCCAACCTCTACACCATTCAGAATATTATAAGTACTCTGTGCTGGTCATCTGGCAGCAACCCTGACTTCAACTAAGGCTACTTGTAGTTCTCATTTGTTCTACCTATCATGAAGATACATGTGTTCTGGAAGGTAACACCTATATTATGTTGGTTACCATTAGCTGCCCTGACTCTTTGGGATCATATATAATCGGTAGACTGTGATGCACTGCAGTGTTTACCTCAAACGTAGAATATCCTGGATTGTGCAAAACTTTCCCTGAGAGTTTTAGACAAGTTTGGTCCTGTAGAAGCAAGACATGCATTCCCAAAGGCTGAGGCCTGTGCTTCCAAATTCTGCGTATATAGTCCAAGATGCAGCCAGAATGTCTTCCAATGGCCCAGGTGTAAGACTTGATTCCTATCCAAGGGAACAACTAAAAAGTAGTAGACACTTGAGGTGGTAAAGCATGGTAGGAAGAAGCCAGACCATTGAAAGTGTGCCCTTGATAAGGTTATTGGGGCTCCAACCCTTTCTTGTCTCTGTTGCTTCACAGACACCATGAGATGAAGACGCTTTGGCCATGCATTCCCACCATGTTGCACTATGCTGCCATAGACCAAGAGAAGCTGGAGGGAAACATCTGAAGCTCTGAGTCAAAATAAACTTTGCCTTCTTTTAAGTTCATTGTGTCACCTACTTTGTCACAATAATAGAAAGCTAACAGCTAATAATTTTGCTCTATCCTACTCTCTTTCACTTAAAACAATGCTGATGATGACTCACTGAAGCAGAGATGGTGATATTTTGGAGCAGGTATAATGAAATTGTGCGTACCTACTAAGAACAATGCTTACAAGTGCAAAAAAAGACATAAGGTGACAAAGACAACTGATATTCACCATAGTCCACTTTTAAAAAATAATTTCAGATACAGCATTGTATGTACTTCTTTCTTGGTGCCTATGTATTCTAGCTGTGAGGACAAAGAAATGAGGAACATAAATATTGCTTCTCAAGATATGGACAAACTAACACAAGCTAAGTATATATCATTTCTCTTGGTTACCAAGTCATAGGTACTGCTAATAATATTGCCATGTATCCTCATCATTTATAATCAGAGAAAATGCTAACTATTAAGCAGAGGTTAGCAGAAGGAAGGCTGGACATTTCTTCCACTGAAATTTACAGACCCCCTAAATTTTATCCACAAACTCCTTGAATTCTCAGGTTAAAATCCTACACAAGAAACAGTGAGAGACAAAGAACAAAAAGACAAACCATTCAAAAAGCAACACTTGCAAAACCATTTGCTGTAAACCAACTGCACAGCTCTTGGGGGGAGAAGGGAAGGTGGAGGGAGGAGGGGGGAAATGAGGGAGGAGGTAACAAGTAGAACAAGAAATGTACTCCCTGCCTTTCATATGAATCTGTAACCCCTCTGTACCACACTTTGACAATAAAGAAAAAAAAAGAAAAAGAAACAGATTATACAACCTATAAGTTACAGAACAAGAAAGGCACCAGCTCCCTGCCAGAGAGAAGAGCATCTCTTGGCTTAGTCCAGGCTACATTCAGGAACTCTGAATGCTTATCCACCTTCACACTATGGGGATGAAATCTTCACTCTAGCTGGGTTCCACTCTAGAATATGTGACACAGAGGCCTGGATGAGTGGTCTAGGGCTGGGAAAGGTGACAACCAGCCAAGTCACTGAGAATGCGATAAATGTAGGTCAGACAACAAAGTACTCACCTGTGGCCAGGCCCCACTTGCCTTGATTATAAACCTCATGCATCCATCAAAATCATGATGCATTCTAGGTTCTGGTTGCTAGATTCTAGGCTGGATGTCTTTTACTCTATGTTTCATTTGATGACCATGGCATTTTTTTTTTTTTTTTTTTTTTGGCCAGTCCTGGGCCTTGGACTCAGGGCCCGAGCACCGTCCCTGGCTTCTTCCCGCTCAAGGCTAGCACTCTGCCACTTGAGCCACAGCGCCGCTTCTGGCTGTTTTCTGTATATGTGGTGCTGGGGAATCGAACCTAGAGCCTCGTGTATCCGAGGCAGGCACTCTTGCCACTAGGCTATATCCCCAGCCCCTGACCATGGCATTTTAAAGCTGTATTGACACTCTGAGACAAGCTACATGTGCTCTTCATTATACTCCAAATGAACAGCATCAGGGTGGACAAAGAACAAAGCTAATTGCTTTCTGGAGTTTTTTTTTTAATATCTGAAAAATTCCAGGTGTATTGAAGAAAAGACTTGCTAGATAAGGATCTCTCTGCTGTCAGATGTGGCAGGAAAGAGGGAAGGGTTTGACTTTTTTCTACAGGAGTGGTTATAGATATCTATAGCCTAAAAATTCCCTCTATTTTGTAAGTTATTAGAAATGAATGGCAGAGCACTATTCACAATAATCAAGGTATGGAAACAGCATAGATGCCTACAATAAATAAGTAGATCAAAAACAATATGGTACCCAAACACCATGGAATTTTGCACAGCCATTAAAAAGAATAAAATAATGTCATTTGCAGGGAAATAGATGGAACTAGAACAAACCATATTAAGAGAGGTAAGCCAAGCTAGAGAGATAAACAGCACATGTTCTCTCTGATGTGCAGAAATTAGATCTAAAATATACTTGCATATGGAAATTTATACAGGATTCTATATACTCACACACAATGAGACCAAAAGTTGATACTCTTAGAAGAGAAACACAAAAGTGCAATGCCTAAGTGCCTCTTCATATTTATGTAAAATAATATACAGATTGAAATGAACTCCAAGATATGAAAACCAAAGATATTTTTCCCCTTTCTATCTTATTTTTTCTTTAGTTTTTGATGATTCTGTCTTCTTTGCCTTATGTATAGTGTATTCACGTGCATATCTTCAGGAAGGTGGGGGCAGGGCCCAGAACTCAAGGGAAGAAGGGTGAAAAAAGTGCAGCAGTGGAGCTTACTAGACATTGATGAAAGTGAACTATACAACTTGTGGGTGGAGATTGGAGGGAGGGATGGGGACAGAGTTAAGACAACAGACACTACAAAAAGTAATGTACTTATTACCTGACTCATGCAATTGTAATTCCTCTGTGCATCGCCTCTCACCATAACAATAAGTAAATTCATTAAAAGAAAAGATCTAGTCATGGCTACAACAACCACAGTAGTTTTGAAACAAAGTGATTTTGTAGAAAGGTGTGTATGCTCACACACTGGTACAGGAGCTTAAACATAGGGTCTGAATGCTGTTCCTTAGCTTTTCCATTCAAGGTGGATACTTTACCATTTGAACCACAGCTCCATTTCTGGCTTACTTTTCTTTGGTTCTTAATTGGACATAAGAGTCTCATGGGATTTTCTGCCCAAACTGGCTTTTTTTTTTCCCTTGGGCTAACTCTACCATTTCTTTTATTCCTGAACATAGTTGAAGGAGAAAAGCACCACTAGTCCAAGCTGGCTTTGAATAGTGATCCTCAGGTCTCAGTCTCCTGAGTAGCTAGAATTACAGGCATGAGCTACATTTCTATTGGTAACAGACTTGCAGGTACTTCTAACAAAAGTACAGTTTGCTGCCTATATTCATAGTTGAAGAAAATTACAAATTGCATTTAGAGGTATGGTATTCAATGTGCATTTTGGAAAATGGAATTATAAAACTTATGGGCAGAGACAAAAGGGGAAAACTGGGGGAAAGCAAAGGAAGGGTAACATTGTCCAAAAAAAGGAAATATATGCATTACTTGACTTATAAAATAACAGCCCTCTGTACAACACCTTAATAACAATAAAACATATTTCAAAAAAACAAAAGATTAATGGTAGGTGCTCTTATTGAGATGTAAGCATTGGAAATTAGAAATGATAAAAGCAATTATTATCGGATGTTGCCATATTCTAAGAACATGACACGCATCATAGGCACTCTGCCATTCTCATATCGTTGGGCTTAAGTGTAACCAGTACAATGTCCATTCTTTCTTTGTGGCATTCACCATGTCTATACAGCTCCAATGGATTTTAGTGATAAGACAGGTAGAATTCCCAGAACATTAATATCCCTAAAACAGCCAGTAATGGGTGATTGTGGTGAGTAGAAACTACAGTATGCCTATGA
The DNA here is from genome assembly GCF_023159225.1 of Perognathus longimembris pacificus. Classification (NCBI taxonomy): domain Eukaryota; kingdom Metazoa; phylum Chordata; class Mammalia; order Rodentia; family Heteromyidae; genus Perognathus; species Perognathus longimembris. The sequence continues at coordinate 60,145,253 of NC_063166.1, forward strand.
TGATTCGAAGACGTGTACCTCAACACGGAGTTCTGCTGGCTGGCAACCAGGCCCTATGCTGAGGCTCTGTCTTGAAAGTATCAAAATGGTTCTCAACTGTATTGATAACCGGATTCGATTTCCTTCCCCTTTGCTGACTCTGGAGGCCCTGCTGATCAAATATCCAGGGTAGTATCTTTCTTGGTGGAAAAGTACCAGGTAAATTATAGATCTACATAACACTTTCTAAGGCTTGACATATAGCCTTGTCCTGTAGATGGCGTACAGAGAAAGATAAGCTGTATTCATTTTCACTACAGAACAGTTTTCCACTGGTGGCATCTCCCAATCCCACTGCAAGGAACCATTTTAAGAAGCTCATAGTGACTGACAATGTAGTGGCGTGGTAGTTGTCAAGTACATTAACCACTGTGGGTTAATTTCCCAGCTCATGAAGTCAGGGTCCCCTTGGGCCTAAATTTTACATGTATATGAGGACATTTACTATTCACACAGGTTTTTTTCTTGGTTGTTTATCCTTCTAAGAATTGAAAAGAAAGGTTTAGAATATTTGTGGCAGATTTCAATGAAGAGGCACAGTAGCAGCTTTCACATCCTATCATGTTCTTTCCTGATACTATGTGTCAACGTTTCCCTAATTCAAACCACTACAATTCTTAGGCTGGTTCTATCCTTCCTAATGAGGATTTTCCCAGGCCTTTACTGCTAGAAATTGTCCAGGCCTTCATAGGGACGTAGCGTGAATCGATTGCAGAAGGGCAAGTTAAATTAACCTCAACTGAGAAACATGGGGTGCCTTGACCTGTTGGGTGATCATTGCCATCCAGAATGTGGGTATAAATGAGCCAAAGGTGGTATCTATATGCTGGTTGTTTATTTCTCTACTGCAGGCTGAGACCCATTAGCTCAAAAGCTTGCTGGCATCAAACCCAATTATTTTCCTTTAGTAGTCCAAATATGAAATGTTTAGCCATTTAGACCCTGCCTGTTTTTATATCCTTTGAAACTTCCTCCTTGTTACTTATAGGGCCGCAAGCCACCACTGCCTTAAGAACTACTCTGACCTAGAGACCCACCCCCCAACCCACCTACCCACCCCAACTTATACACACACACAGGCTATTCAGAAACATTACCTAGACATATAAACCTCCACTCCTCTCCAGAAAACCCTTGCTCTCCCCATCTTCTACATAGTGGTCCTCAGGCCAAAAGCCTCCCTCAGGACAATCTTACACTGTAAAGGCTTCCCTTCTCAGACAACTCTGAGGAATCCCCACCCATTAAAGCTGGTTAAATGGTACTGCCTCTTAATCCTTTAAATCCTCTCTATATTCCATAAACAGGAGAATCACTTGGAACTTCACCAGCAAGGAAGCATATTAGACCCCATGTCAAGGTTGATTGAACCAGGGTTTGCATAATAACATACCTACAATGGCACACACTGAAGCTGAAGATCTCTATGCATGTTGCAATTAGAGATGTGCTGAACTGAGACCTTCATAAGGGGATCAGAGGAGTAGACAAGCCCAATGCACTTAAAAAGCCTTATATGATAAAGACATCAATCCCTATGTAGGCTGTTCTCTGCCCCTGTTTGTGGTTACTAATCCAGTTCACTGACCCTATTCTCATAGAACCTATTATATAGGCATCTGGAGACACTTCCATGTATAACCTCCTTATGCAGGGGATACACTCTTTGTGACAAAGCCTTATGCTGTACTGAACCACAGCCATGTTTAAACACACACACACACACACACACACACACACTCATACATGCACACAATGTGCAGATGTAAGAGCAGACAGCATCCCCTCAAGCAGGCATGCTCCATGCATACACAAGCATCTGCCACACATTGGAAGTTCACTGAACTCATATTCTGGAAAATGGATTACCAGTACCAAAACCTGCAAAGGTACCTTAAAAATGAATCTTTCAGATTCCAAAAAGTGGAATATAATGATCTCTTACAAAACACAGTAGAGGGCAGGTGCTAAAAGACACAGTTAGAAGGAGCTCAGAACAAAAAAATCACCCTCTACACAAAGATATAAAAATCCAGTGGTATTGAATAAAACCTGCCCCCTCCCAAGAGGGTCAAGACTTGAGCCTCAAGGCACCACACAAGAGTATACCAATTGTTAGCCAGAAAAACTTTAATGAGACAAGTACAATTTGCTTATGCTTACTAAATTGCAAATTTACAAATTTACAGGTGCTCAACACACTACATTTACTAAAGCAATGTTCCCTATCGAGAACCTTGAAATGTACAAAAATTGCTTTTGTTTTCAGTATACCACTTGAGCCACACCTCCAGCCTGCTTTTTTAAACAAAAGATATCATTAACTTCAAGCAATGAACCTCACTGAATTTTAGCAAAGCAGCCCTGGTTCTTACTCAATACTTATTTTGTTGTTGTTGTTTGTGCACAGTTTTAAATATCCATGACATTTGATTTCTCAGCACCAACTTAGAAATAAACCAGAGTGAGTTAGGGTTATATTGTAGTAAGGAATTATAAAACCAGGAATGCCAAGGAGTAAAGAAGTGCCTAATACAAGTGATCAGGAAACTCACCCCCCTCAAAAGCCACAAGCACTACTACTACTAAAATATCTCTGTGCAGTAGGAGCCTTGGAGACTGATATTACACAGTCCAGTACTTACCTAAAGAATCTTTTGTCCTTAATAATATGTGATTATATTCAGTATTTTTAGTTTAAGAAAGACACTGTTACATTTCATAAGCTTTTACACAATCAAGCCGATCTTCAAAACTGTTAAGGTCTTGACACTATGAGCTTAATTAGTTTTAATCCCTAGAAAACACATTAAAATTGAATAACCTATTCTTCCATGAGAACAGATAATTATAGTAGTGCATGTAAATACATAACATTCTTCTATGCCTGGCATATAAATATTTGGAAGTCTCTGTTAATTGAATCTTCAGCTTCAGAATATCAATTTAGTCTGAATTAATTGGACATCGGCAATGGGTCAGTCCTGTGTTAGATTCTAATAAATGCAGAGATGAGTAAGAAAGAACCAGGCTATTCTTTGAAGGACAGTGTAATGGTAATTCTCAAATGCCTTCTGAATAATCACAAAGTGGTTGGAGGTGCATTCTATTTAACAGAGGATAACTAGCAGCTTCATTTTATGAAAAGTGGACACCTTAAGAAATGATGGTAGGTGAAATGGATGAGGATTCACTTATATTTTGAGCATTTGAATGATTGAGTTCACCTGGTGATCCCCACCCAAAAGTAGATGGATATAAAGCAATTCGAATTTCTGTGTGCAAATTATATATATGTATATCATATATATGAAAGCATATATATGTGTGTGTTTTTATATATACATATATATATATGAAAGCAAGAACCGCTGAGAAAAGTTGGTACATTTCAGCTTGCAGAGTTTTCAGTCTTTGAAAAATTATCACAGAGGCCAAGAATATCAGCCTAAAGCAAAACCAAATGGTAATATCCTGGGACCCCAGCAGATCCCTCTCTCCTCCATTCTAAAAGTCAGTCATTGTTTCCCATTTCTTCCCAACCCCTCCTCCTTACCTTCACTAAAGACAAAATCTGAGATGATATCAAAGGGTTGGATGTGAACAGCAGATAGAATCATGGTAACTGTCTTCTGAGGGTCACTGGAAGCCAGAGAAATGGTCTGCTGAGCCTGGCACTCATAGGACTTCCCAGCTGGAGTGACTAAGGCAGAGAGGCGATGGGAGTTGGCTGTGTGTTTTCCAGCTGCAGGAAAGACACAAAACAGGGTTAAGATCCTTGCTGGAAGAGCCATCATTGCTCCTAAGTCCATGCACCTTACCCTCTGGGTACTTTGCTCTCAGTTCAGACTTTCTACCCCTCCAATCCTTTGTATTTCCATCTCAGGGCCCTGACTCCAAAAATGAAATCAATTAGTGATAAAGAACAAAAACAACCATTCTCTCTGAGCCAGGGTAGTAGTAGTAGTAGTAGTAGTAGTAGTAGTAGTAGCAGTGGTAGTGGTGGTGGTATTTTTAAGCAGTTTTACAAAGAGGTTTTGATTCAACAAATCAATTTATTTTACCTGCAATGCATTTCGACACCCTTTCCATTGCCTTCCCTTACCTCCCAGAACCGCATTCATGTTATGTAGTTATGTACCCAAATTATGTAGTTCCATTTTCACACATGCACATTGAATATAATGACTCTATTTGCCCACTCTTCCTCTGTCCATTTATCTGTCTCTCTTCTCTTTGACAACCCCCCCCCAAATTTCAAGACTTTTTAAAAATATTGATTTGGAAATTATTTTTTGAAAAAGAGGGATATGAACCTGGAAACCATAATATTAAGTGAATTAACTAAGGCTCAAAGAGTCAAAAAGCACGTGTTTCCTCTCATGTGTGGAAGTTAGATCTAAGTTATAAATAATACATGAAAACGTATAGGGAGTCATATGAAGGCATACACAAATGAACTGGCTAAAGTATGGTACACATGATGGAAGACTCCAACCATGTAACACTTTTGAAACACTTTACAGTTCAACAAAATGAATACCAGAATGCTAGAACTTGTGGTCAATGAGGTGAGGGTACACACATGGAAAGAGGATGGATGAGTGAATACAGTCATTATGTTCCAAGTACATATGTAAAAACCAGGTAACATGAGGGGAGAGATGGAGGAGAATGATGGAAGGGGTAACATTGATCAAGATGCACTGTACTCATAAATGGACATAATTGAAACTACTTAAGGATGCAATTGTATAACTATTTAAGATCATTGAAAAAAAAACAACCAAAAGAGATACCTTAAGACACGGGCCTTTTTACTACAGGAAACCTGACAGCAGGGATTCCAAAGACACAGAAGCAATGACTTCATTTCCCACATTTCCTACTAGCTCGACAAAGAATGAAACATGTTTCTAAACAAATATGGCTGATGGCTGCTGCACTGCGTGAATGTCCTTGCACATAGCCATACCCTTCTGACATCTGCCTTTTATTCTCCTTTTCACGACTGTTTTACTTTTCTTTATTTAGTTGGTTAACCTAACCCGGGGGAAATGCTTGAATATGAATTTTGACATAGAGCAAAAGACAATCCTTTTCACTGCAGCAATAAAAAGAAATAAAAGAAGAGGGAGATTGAGGCATTGCTTTTCTATCTTCATCTACAACCTCCCCCGCCCCCCGCCATTTTTGGTGCTTGGGAGATGGAAGAACTCATTACAGATGAGGCACCTTCAAATTCTTGGAATGTGGAGTAAAAGCTCATAGAGTAAGATATGGGGTAAAGAATGCCTTCTGAGGTGGCTACAGACTATGACTGGAAAAAAATCTGTATTACTGTGTGGAAAGTGTCTGACGTTGACCAGGGCTCATGGAAAGAGAAAGGCCCACTGTCCTCTTGGATGCCTAGCACAGGAAAGAAAAACAAATGGTCCAGAAGAAAATAAAAAGAAAGCTTTGTCCTTCTCCGTGATCCTTTCAAAGCCAAATCACAGGAGGCCACTAGGAAGAAGTCAGAGGACAGCAATATCTCAAGAGCTGTTTCATTTACAATCAGGCTCAGTTACTGATTGATCTCTCCAGGTTGTCCTTTGTGTATGAGCCAGCTCTGAGAACTTCTTGGGCCCTCCTGTCTCTTCCACCCTGGAGAGCAAACTGGAAAATCTTGGAGGTGACCTAGAAGAGCAAAACCTTGGATTTCCAAGACCTTGGGCAATCTGTCTGCGCCTGCGCTTACTGCTATACGTACGCTTTTCCAGGCTCCCTCCCCAGCCCTGCGGGACTCTACTCACCACTGACTGCATCTTTAAAGTGGGTCTTCTCCGAAGAATCGTAGACAAACTGCACCTTACTCATCCTCCATGTCACCTCAGGGCCCTTGGAGGTGTTGTGGCTTTCCTAACCAAAACGGGGAGGCGCGGGTCAATCGCTCCATTGACTTCTTTGTCTCTACTACCCACACCCACTTGGGCTTGCCCAGTGTAGCAATTACCTTCACAAAGAGCAGTTTCAGTGTGTAAGCGCGATCCACCCAGAACACCTGCAGCTCCGATTCGTTGTGGCCACAGTGGCCTTTCACCTCTGCTCCCCGAGTCAAGGCGACGTCAGCCTGTTCTGTGATCAGCTGGGAACACAGATGCCCCGTGCCCCCTCAGCGTGCCGAGCCCCGAGGGGAGGGGGGCTGTAAAGGCTTGTGCGTTCAAACTCTAGGTTGCAGGTTTGGGCGCTCCTTTCGCGCGCGCGCGTGCGTGCTCTCAAATCGGAGAACATGCGCTTAGATTCTCTACGTGCAGACCCGGCCAGTAGGGAAGCAGAGACACAGGGGTTTACTTTAAAAGCAGGCAGGGCAAGCAGAAGGTGTTACAAGCTGGAACCCCCATGCAGCATTCAGGAGCAGCCTGGAGAGCTGTGGCCAGAAGGGAGGGATCCCTCAGGTCTTTGCGGGGGAGGGGGCTTTGAAGGAGGGTACCCTATAGCCCCAAGCCCTAGGAGCAAGCTGAGGATGGGGGTCCTTACATCGACATAATTGCTGGCCCACACATCGTAAGGTACAATAAATCTGGCTGCAAATTCTGCCATGAGACACGTCGTCCCATTTTCTCTCACTACAAATATGTCTTTTTCAGGGTTAGTGGAGAGTCCAGAAAGATTTTCCACCTCTTGTTCTGCTACGATCTGAGCCACTGCGTCTGGGGAACAAACGAAACCACACGGCCAGTTTAGGGCTCTCCCAGCCCACGCGTCCAGCGAACTAGAGCGGAGAGCGGAGAGCCGACCTGGGTCTGAGGCTTTCTTGCGACAAAGTTCCCCGCTAGCATCTGAGAGCTCGACAAAGCTTTGCTTTACAAAGTGGAGCTAACAAATTCAATTCTATTGCTGTTGGTTTATAACATCCTGGGGGGTTGTTTGGAGTCAAATATGTCTTGCCAATGCTCAATGCTGGATACCCACACAACCAGTCTGTCCAGCTCTCTAGGTCTTGGTCTCGGTCTCTGTCTCTGTCTGTCTCTGTCTCTCTGTCTCTCTGTCTCTGTCTGTCTGTCTGTCTGTCTCTGTCTGTCTCTGCCTCTCTCTCTCTCTCTCTCTCTCTCTCTCTCTCTCTCTCTCTCTCTCTCTCTCTCTCTCTCTCTGAGATATACCATACAGGTGTGTGGCTCTGAGGGTAGTTAGGGTAGTTCTGTGCCACTGACAACTCTCCCCCATCTCCCCACCATTATAAAGAAAAAGAATCCTCCTCCCCACCCCAGTACCTCCCTCCCCCCCAAAAATCAACACATAAGGTCCAGATTTTGAATCTGTGTTACTGGCTTTACTTTGCGGATCCTTTTCTCAGTCACAAGAGAATCGCGCCCTCGGGAATCTCCAAAACACTACTCACGGAACAGCATCAGGAGCACTGGGAGTCTGTCATTGCCGAGAACCGCTCTTCTCCGGAGATCCATGCTTGCAATTGCAGCTAATGAGGCCAGCTGTGCTACTGCAGAGGCCGCCCGGAAAGGGAATCCCTCAAAGTCGCCGCCACAGGAGTGGGCTGGAGTGAGCCAAGGGCGGGGGCTTGGAGGGAGGAGGGAAGGAGCGAGGAGCGCGCAGCTGGTCGGTGCGGCACCGATCACTGCTGGTGGAGCCTTGCCGCGGACTGCAGAGGCGAGAACCGCTCTTGAGGGAGCTGTCCACGGCCGAGAGTGCTGAATGAAATCCCGTTGTATGGAAGGCAGGGTGGTTCCGATTTAGCTTGTGCAGGGGACCAATGAGATTTGTGGACGGGAAGGGGGAACTAAAATTCTCTCTGGGTTTTCTTTCTGTCCTGCCATTGTATCCGCAAAGATAAATCTGCCCTGAGGAACTTGATGGCATCAGGATTATGAGATCTCCCTATCAGGTCCAGTTAGCCCGTGGTGTAGTCATCATACCCAGTCCTGGATTCTGGAAATGTGTCCGGCTCCTGAAAGTAAACGGTAGGGTACAAACTATGCTTGCGTTGGAGAAGGAGAAGGGGGCAGGGATCTAGAAGGAAGATGCTATAGCAACAGTCTCCATCATTTGGAGACATCTCTCCTCAGCTCTCATTGAGCTGGAGATAAAAATGCAAGTGACTGATTTTTTTTTTTAAACTAACCTGACACCTGCTCCAATGGGGGCCATTAGACAATGAAGTATATCCACTTAGATTCGATGTCCTGTGAGTTCTGCTTTCTGAGCGCATTGTCTGGACTCTGAGCTGCGGAGAATCATCTACATTCTCTCTTTAGATTGTGATTTACATGAGCTGGAAGTTTATCGGGTCACCTGGGGTCTTTTAGGACAGGGATTTTAGAATTACACATCCAGTAATGTCACGGAGTTATGTAAGAAAAACACACTGGTATTAATCTAAAGCCTCTAGCTGAACAGCAAAATAAACATTACTGGGATAATTCCCATATTTGCATTTTTGGTAGCTTGCTTATTTTTCATTCTTGCTCTATAAATCAGAATACATCTCTTTGGGAGAATAATCGCTCTGTTCCCATTAATTGTAATGGCATTCCAGTGTTTCTCTCCTTCAAAATTATTTCAATGTATGAATAAATAATTGTTGCCTTGGTACTACAATGTCATGTTTAAGGAAAAATTGCCAAATACATTTGTTTGTATTGTCTAATATAATCCTCCACACAAGTTTAGAAAGTAGGCAAGGGAAGATATAGGCTATTAAGGTTACAAGGTTACATGTACCCCTCCCCAACTGAATCTCAAAAAAAAAAATCAAATGACCTTCCCACTGTTACATGGTCAGTTGGAATTAAAACAGAAAAATTGCATGCTTTAACTTTGTGATAAGCACCTTAATTTTCCTTGTATAATATTTGGACTTCAAAACATAACATTTGCCTCCCATAAAACTCCTTTATTAAATAACCAAGTAACAAGCTGAAACCCAAAATGTGTCAAAAAATACACATTCCTGAGATGTATAGATTGCTTATTTATGAAAAATTGTGTTAATGAGAACACAATTTTTAAGCTATCTATGTAATGATTTTAGCTTTCAAACACATTTTGTAGCAATAATTACATTACTCAATATTCAGGTTATGAAGTATCAACTTGATACTCTTACTTTTATGTATGTATTTGGGTATTTCGTTAAAATTTTCCCAAAAATTTTTACATAAATGATTACATAAAAGTGTAGACAAATATGTGGATGATATAAAGTCAATTTTTATTATGTAAGAGTTATAAGGTTTATATGCCTCACAATTTGCATTTTAGTGATTATGGAACAATTGTTTTCATGTGGAAATTATAAAGCAGTAACATGCAGATAATGAAGCTCTTACCCCCCTCTCTGTTTCTCTCTCTACCCTCTCTCTGCATCTCCTTTCTCCTCCTGCCCCTCCATCCCTCTTTCTGTGCAGCTTTAATGAAAAAAAAAGACATGGTCCAGTCTAGAGTTCAGTATATGTTACTTTTGTGACCTTTACAGATTTTAGCTTTCCTGTCCTAAAAATTGAAATAATAGCTAAGCGATGGCTAGTAAGATCAGATGACCCAGTGAATACAATATCATTCAAAATATAATACAAATTATTGTGGCTCAGAAATAGTAATTGAATATAAACCAGTAGTATTATGCTTAGTGCCTTAGAAACCAATGTATAAATAAATAAACCAATGTATAAATAAATACATTACAAATAGGAGAGATACTTGTAACAATTATGAAATTTATTTTGTGATATTTCTAATATCCCCACCATATAAATTGGTAAGAGATTAACTCAATTAACTCATGAATATTGCTTTGAAGCAAAATATTAAGTAGGTATTATTATTATTACTATGTTGCATGTGATTTGTAAATAAGACAGTGGTTTCTTTGAAATAGTTTCCCATTTCTATTCCTTATTGATATTCTGTTTGGTTCCTTGTTGACAAAGAGAGCACTATGTGAATGTAAAGCAAAGGAGAGTAATTTTAACCTTTTCTTCATGAGACAATCACCTTCAAATAATAATTAATTCAATCTTATACAAATCTTACACATTCTACTTACAAATACTAATAAACTTATTCATAACTTTACCAGTTAATCTTACTTGCAATAGGGTCATTAAACCTACAAGTTTTCCTATATTAATTTATTAACTTTCTAAATATTCCAAAAATATGTATTCCAACCAGAGTTGACAAAAGATAAAAATTTTATTAAAAGTTATACTTTAAGATACTAAGATTTGCCAAGTTTTTCTACTTTTATTTTGTCAAATGTGAGAAATATCAACATGTACACATAAGTAGATAGTAGCTCTGTCAGTTTTTAATCATTGGTGTGGTGATCAAGACAAAATGCAAGGATAAGCATGGCCCAAACACACTGGATTTGAGATTTCCTGTAGATTCTGTAGATTCTTTAAATGATTCTCTCCAATTTGTGCATTTGCTTATTGAGTCCGTCTTTATGAATCTCATGTCATCTGATAATTGCTGTTTTGTACAAATGGGAAAAAAATCCAATGTAAAACTTCCATTTTTTGTTTGGGAGAAAAGTAAGAGTTTATGTGGAGATGTATACGGTAGATGTTTAGGAATACAGTCATCTCATGAGAATAGGGATTAACGTGAACAAAATTGGCCTGGTAGGATTGTTGGATTCTGAAAGAATTGACCCATTAACCATGGGTGGAAGACAAGGAAAAGCAAGGCAGATAAGAGAAATAGCTGTTGAACAGGTGAGTCAATGCAGACATGTAATATCACATCATTTCGGGTTTATCAGATTGTGATAAAGGGGAAATTAGGCCATTGAATCCATAATGCTTTATGTAGTATATAATCTCTCTGTGAATCCTTTCTTTGACAGTTTAGCCAGATATCATATGTACAAAAGAATAGCATATGAAAAGATTGTTCCAAGTAAAAGCAAACACTCCCAGCTGTTAGGTGCATCTCTTTACACAATCAACTCATATTCTTAGCATCAAGAAACAAAAGTATGAAAATCAGGAAACAATACTCATTAGAAAAGCATGTTTAGGAGATTCAAATGGAAAAGTTGTAGGCTTTGTTGTAGCTGAAATTTGATCATTAAGGTTTCAGCCCACATTTTAGTGTGAAAATGTACCCTGCTTTACCCCAGCAATACCCCCACCCCCCACAGACACAAAAGCAGACATGCCTAATAGATGCAGAGAAATTCAACCAAATTGAACAGAATGCAGACCCATTAATATAAAACCAGCCATGACGATTCACCAAAACCTTTTCTTACACCCAGCACATATACCACTGACTATCTAGTTCATATCTCTTTTTATTATTACCTTTAAATCATTTTTTTAAAAATCTTTTCTGAGAGAAAGAATTTTGAGTAGGAAATAAAAAATATAGTTAGAATATATTTTTTCTTTTTGCTTATGCTGCCAAATATTAAGATATTTTGGAAAGGATCTGAAAATGGAGCTTGGGCTTCAGCATTCATGCTTCTGGTGCCATTTCCTGTATCCCATTATTTCATTGTTACTTTCCTACATTATCTTGAGAAAGTAAGGCTGCTTTTGCAATAAAGGTGATCAATGGAAGAAACAAGGCAGCAGAAAAAAAAATGCCCTTTTGGGTAGCAAGGCTTATATTAAGTCCTGAAGACATTCCATTTACGAATTTGTTTAAACAAATGCCTTCGACATAGAGAATTTCAGGTGATAAAATCCTCTAGTAAAACCCTGCCTGAGACATCAGGCAGTTATTCTTCAATTGCTCAATAGCCAGACATCCTATGCATGTGGCAAACCAAGAATCTGGTAAGTGCTCCAGTCAGTTTCAGGTTCCTTATTTTAGGTTCTAAGTTATGGACACAATCCATTTTTGCTTCTTAGTGGGAAGACAAAGAAAACTTTGTTAATGTCAGGCAGGAGACCTTCCTGTAGAGTGAAGGCAAGAGTTATGTGAGGATAGTTTAAAAAACCTTTCAGAAGTTTTTTTTTTCACCCATGAATAATTATAATATGGGCCTGAGTTATTAGACAAGCTGATGTTCATTTAAACTTGTTTTCTAGACAAAAGGTACAAAAATTAAAAAAAAAAAAACAGTGACCAAAGGGAGAAAAAGAAGAAAAAGTGCCCCAAACAGTACATTTTGTCTTATATGTAAGTTTCTCTGATCTGGGGAGGGGAAGGGGAAACACAGAAATGGCTGGACAAAGGGTGAACCAATGCAGCAGTGACACTCACTAGACACTATATTGGAAATGAACTCTACAAGTTGAGGGGCTTCAGGAGGGAAAAAAAAACTGGGACAATATGAGGGAGGGAGTGTCACTGTTCAAAAAGAAATGTACTCATTATCTGACTTAAGTAACTGTAACACCTCTGTATATCATCTTTACAATAAAAGAAAAGGAAAAGGAAAAATTGTTTTTATCTGAATCTTGAGAAAATTCAACTTCCGGCTATTTCATTTATGATGTGTCCTAGGGGACCCTTGTCACTATAGTTACTTTTTACATTGTCTGTTGAAGTTATTTGCATATTTTCTTGGAGATATATTGAGAGCTATATCTATGATGACTTTGGTAGGAGCGATGAGAACGGAACTGAGCACTCCGAGCATTGGTGGAAGAGGTTCAGGCCCAGCAGCTGGAATAAAAAAAAAAAAAAGCCTTAGGTGCTCCATGTGGTGATTTGGGGATCTTTCTCTGTATCTGTGAAAACAACACATAATGCTCTAGTGTTAAAAGAAGAAAAAAAACCCTGAAAAAGTGAACGAGAAAGACAACAAGGATGAGAGTCTCTCAGAAGTGACTTGGTAGATATGACATCTGGGAAAGAGTGACTTTATAGCTCCTTTCTTCAAAATGTCTTTACTAAGAAATACCTGCAAGACTGAATGTCCCATGTCCTTGAATGACATCAGTAGGGAAGTGAACTAATAAATTTGTGTAGAAGGAAAACGATTGTGAATTCCATCGTGCCAATGTAATATCTAAATTGGCAATAGGTGTGAGCTGCTTAGGAGAAAGGACTGTTACCTGTGATCTTAATCTTGGGATGGCAAGAAATAAGTAGAACTAATTATTGAGCAGTTCAGATCCTTGAGCTAGCGTCTTCTCCCTGTGAATTAACTGGGAACTGCAGGCCTGACAGTTCCTGCCCTTGGGAGAGGAGACTAAGGCTACTGCCCAGAGCTGGAGATGACCTCGGTCTGGTGCAAGGGGCTGGGATCCCTGTCACATTAGCCAGCTGTTCCAGGCCTACAGGTTGGAAAAGAGGGGGGGGGGAAACGTATCAAGTTTCGAAGATGAAATTTGCATCTGTTCCTATGCCAGGATAGAGAATATGATCATGAGGGGCTCAAGTTGAGGGAGTTTTACCCATGGCAACAGGAACTGCAGTCTTTTCCTGTCTAGAAAAGAAAAAAAGAAGGAAGTTCACCTCAGAGAGTGTGTTTTAGGCTCCTCTGAAACCTGCTTTGGAGCTCGAATGCCCAGCGCTGACTTGGCAAACCCTATGATCAAGCTGAGAATACTGATAGTAAGACTCTGGAGCCTTGCAGGGTCAGTCACTCGTCACTCCCCTGGGGGGGGGAAAGTCTAGACTGAAAGGGAGAAAATATTAAAGGATGCGTTAAAGAGGGGGAAGGAAGCAATCCTATCGTATTACAGCGTCCCTTCTCTCCTTTCCTTACCCACTAAACTCAGAAAATATCCTCACCAAACAGCCAGGAAAGTATCTTCATCTCCATGCAATCTCCTGACGTGCCACAGCGTTGCAGTTTCTTTAAAGAGCAGGAGAAGGTTGCTGTGCTCTTGGGCCAGGAACGCATGGGGATCCTCCGGAGCCAGCAGCTGGGTCTTTGGGTAATCCGGGCCCTGTGAAAGGCTTTATAGCTGGACAAGCGCTTGTATAGAGGAAGGGAAGGCAGAGACTGCGGTGGAGTTTTCCAGAGCTTGCTGATTAGCCTAAGACGTTTATTTGGAGCCAGCAACCTCTTTGAGGCAGAGCAGGTTCAGAGCCTGGAACCAAAATAAGAGGAGGTGCCCTTCTGCTAGGGTCCCGGGCAGCAAACTCCTGGCTAAGGGAAAAGACTCATCATCTTCACTCTCTCTGGCGACCAGAGTAGGAGGAGGCTCCCAGCTAAGGGGTGAGAGATTTGTTTTGGTTCACCTCTTCCAGCAAAGCCCCTCCTTCCGACCCACACAATCTATGGATGGGGGAGGCAGGAGCACAGGGCATTCTCTCATTCTCCACCCAGAATAAAACCTAGTTTTTCACCCATAGTCTTTCACCGCAATTGGCGTCTCCAGGAACAAACCAGGAACCTGCCACCTTTCAGCCAAAGGTCTTCTCTGCAGCTGGGGAACCCCAAAGCACTCCTCTGATCTCCCGAAGAGTGGTCCCCTATGCTCCCAGCTCCAGGCTGCTGGCAAGCTATGCAAGCCCCATGCCTGCACGCCTCTCTCCCTTCTCTTGTGGATGGGGCAGATAAAAACTCAGGGTGGGGTAGTGGTGAGGGGCTGTCCCACAGCTGGCAAGCATCGTGGAACCATTCCGGACAGTTGGAAGGCTAGTTCCTTCAATGTTAAAATACACACTTCACAACAGGGGTGTGAAAATACGTTTGGCTTTTTTAGTTTCCCTCCGTGGTGATCTTTCAGACATGATTGCTGAGGTTACTATTATTCAAAAGCAGATTTGGTAGTGCTCCAGCCTTGTCCCTACGGTGAGATCTCCTAGGCCTCTGCCACCCCAGATGGCTCTAGCAGAGGGCTTTCTCCTCCCAGCAGCCCCAGGTAGGCGCCCCCAGGAGCGGTTTCCCTGGACTTTTCTAATTCTCCATGCCTCCAGTCCCCACCGCAACAAAACAGCCTGGTCTGCGGAGGGCGGTAGCCACCCACCGCCTTGTGAATCCCAATCGAAGCCGAAAGCTCCTAGAGCTTAGATTGCCAAGCAGTGAGCCAAGCGCGCCAGCGCGGGTCGCTCGGCGACCGCTGTGATTCCCGGATGACGGAGGCTCACAGATGGGGCACGCCTCCGGGCCGCGCACCAGGGGCCAGAGTGGGTTCTTGGGAGCCCCCGTTGATGGATCGTCTCATTTCCGGACTTGATGGGCTGGAACCTGAGACGCCTGGGCCGATGGGGCCCAGAGGGGCTGGGGTTATCTCAGAAGCTCTCCGCATTTGAATTTTGAGTTGGGATAAGAAAATACAGTTTAAACCAAACCCTGAATCCACCTCCAAATACCAGGTTATCTTGTCTTTCCTTTTCTGTTCTGGGTAAAAGAGGAGCCGATGGTTTTTCTGTCGACAGTGGCCTTATGGGGAGCATGGGACCAGCAATGCCTCTGCATACGCCCCCCCGCCCCACCCCCCCGCATTCACCAACCTCCCCCCATGTGGCTTCCTTTACCACTAAGGCTGAGGGAAGGGGAGGGGGTGGTTGCCAGAAAACAGCCACAGGGAGGTTTGAAAGCCGCACCCTCCCCTACCACCCTAATGCCCTCCCAGTCCATCTGAACTCCACATCTCGCTGCAGATGAGACCGGGGCTCTCCTGCCTGTCCGTTCCAATTGAGCGGCCATGCCAACAAGGGCCAGATCTGGTGGACCTCCTAGCCCTCATCTCAGGCGGATTGGAAAAAGACAATCCAACTGATGAGGAAACCTGCAAGGGACAAAGGGAGGAGGTGAAAGGGTACATGGGAACGTGTACATGGAAACCCTGAATCTCTTCAGCTCTCCAGAGAGACCTAGAAAGTGTGGGAAGGTCCAGGCTGCTTGGTCTAGTCTTTGTACAGGTGGGAATTAGAGCTAGTCTAGGGGTGAGGGGAGATTGGAAGAGAGTTCAGGGGAGAAGAGAAGATCAACTAGACTTATGGGTCAGGTCCATGGGAATTCCTGCTTCTGGGTTTTTCACTGTAGTTTAATCCTGCATTTCTGCTTTCTTTTCAGCTTCATAGATTCTTCCTTTAGATGTTAGAAAATCGAAATCCTATAGTGATTCTAAAACTAATTCTATGCTAGTCCTTAGAGCATGATGAGAGCATCAGGCTAGGAATCCAGCAGGATAATGGCAACTCTGGAGAGGGCCAGGAAACCACACCTGCTTCAAAAAATCTGAGTAGCATCTGCCCGGAAGTCTGGCTTTTGGATCAGTGACATCATTATTAAGTGGACACTGAAGAGTTTCTGGCCCCTTGGGAATCCACATTTTTTAAAAAGAAAACTTTTTCGTGTTTAAGTTAGAAAAGACCTGGCCCAGTTTACAGACCTGGGAGTTTAATTATTAGCAACTTTCTCAGCTATATCTTTCCAGGTTTTCATCATTAGTCAATGTCCCTTCCTTCCTTCCTTCCTTCCTTCCTTCCTTCCTTCCTTCCTTCCTTCCTTCCTTCCTTCCTTCCTTCCTTCCTTCCTTCCTTTTCTCTCCTTCCTGTTTCTCCCCTCCCCTTATGTGCCCTCACTTCTTCTTTCTTTCCTTCCTCTTCTCTTTTTTTCTTTTTCTCTTTTGCTTAACATGAAAAAAAAAAACTTTATTTCTTTTTAAACCAAGACCATGTTTCCACCTGAGTAGCCCTCTTAGATGGTTTTACTCCATGTAGTAAGAAAGACTCATGCTGCTCTGTTTTGTATACCTCTGACATCTTGTTGTTTTATAGTTGTTCTGATGTTGACAAGGGTCCCAGAGGTTTCAGTTGGTGATCACTTAGTTAAATTCTTTTGGGGATAGTGAGGATCTTGTAGTAGAACACAGAAAGGTGGGGAAGAGAGAGAGAGAGAGAGAGAGAGAGAGAGAGAGGAGTCACAGAGAGCATTTTCCCTGTGCTTCAGTCTTAGCTAAAACTTTGGGACTTGCTTTCACCAATAGAATGTGGTAAGTGTGATGCCATGTGTTCTGACTGAGGATTCCTGGGTTCCTAGGGCCCAGCATTTTCATTTTCTGTCATTTTCAGTTCATTTTCCAGGTAAAAAAGCTTGAACTTGACCATACAATACTGAAAGGCCTTGTGTGTCTAGGGACTGGCCCCAAACAGCTTTTCAGTGAAGAACAGACATATAAGTAAAGTTATGGTGAACATTTCTACCCTAGCTGAATTGCCAACCAAATGCAGTCATATGAATGACCTTATCCAATACCAAATGGAGCAGAAGGCACAGCCAGCTGAGTCTAGGCAACCTGGAGCAGCATGAGAAATTACAAATTTTTGTTGCTTCAAGGACTAAGTTTGGGGTATAGTTGGTTATACAATAGGTAATTGGAACAACAGAAGCCATCATAGGAAAGTTTATGAGCTTGAGAAAGGAGTCCAGCTTTTATTTCTAACTCAGAAGTAAGCACTGCAAGATTTTAAACAGATCACGAATGCAATCTGATTTCTACTCTAGGAAAATGCCTTTGCAACTGTGTGCAAGAAAGGGTAGAAATGAGGAGGTTAGAGTACTCAAAGTAAGACATGACAAAGGCTACACCCAGGGTGGTTTGCACAGTACTGACAAATTGTTTTATTTTATCAATGTTCTGGAGAGAGAGTCAATTTTACCTCCTTAGTGACTATATCAAGTAAATAATACAAACTGAGTAACCAAAGATTATTCTTAGAATTTTAACCTGAGTCCGGGGTGATGGTAATGCCATTAATGACTGAATACCCAGAAGCAGCTTAAGTCTTTAAATATCAATGAGTAGGACAGTAATATATAAGCTGGTAAGTCTGATTTTTAAGGATGATTTTCTGTATCTCAAGGTATGGCTGCATTGTTTTGCCTTGTTCTACTTTCTCACACAAATGCATAATATCAGTGAACCCAAATTCTAGAATTTCATATTGAGAAGTAAATTTAGAAAAGCGCATTGTTTGTAAGATACAGTCTCGTGGCTTTCTTGGCACCTGGCATGCATATCTAGTGGATTTGGGATGATTAATGGATAATATTGTTGATGACCCACTTTATGGGCCGTTTCTTCCACTGTAAGTCATTTGAAATCTGGGAGGCTGGCTGGATTCCATTTCAAATGGGCACACTACCATCTTTAAAATATCAAGAAATAAACAAAATAGGACAAAACTCACAACCCAGACATCTCAAGAGGTTTTGCTGTTACTAAAATACAAACCATATTGTAGTGTCTGGATTTTTTCATGCCTTCTGTCCTGTTTCTTAAAATCTTTGCAACAAGAAACAAGGTTCCAGGGATGATTTTGAGTGTTAATCCTGATCACAGTAATTTAATGTGGATTATGTTAGGTAGCAACTAGCCATGAGCTAAGGAAAAATGCAAAGAAAACATAAAATAGAGGATGAAGCCATAAGATCTCTAAGAAAAATATATTGTAAGAATATATTGTAAACTTCCCCATTAGTGGTTAACCTTAGACCTTTAGATTGGACCTAGGAGTAGGAACTTGTCACAGGAAATCTCAACAAATACTCAAATCCCACAGGCTAATTTGGTTGTTCTCCTTCTACAATCTACTTTCAATCTACCAAAAGCATATTTGTAACAGGTACTTATCTTCTAGTGGGAAACTTATTTTTGCTAATGTATCAACTTCTGATGTACTAGTAATTTGAAAATAAGGAAATTATACCTTTGTACTTTTTCTCCATGTAATGGTATACATAAATTAATTTATGATGATACCCAATGCAGAGAACCTATTGTTTCTTCCTTACTATGCTAAGTACTATACTATGGAACTTATTCAGTAATTGCTCCATTTGAAAAATAAATGGTAAAGCCCACATTAATAGGTTGCCATGACAATTAAATGCCATTGTGTCTTTAGTAGTGCCTTTTGTAATTGTAAAATGTCATGTGGCATTGTGATGGTGATTTTTAGGTATAAAATATGATGTTTTCTGTTACAGTGGAGTAATTCTGTAGAGGAAGTAAACTTGGGGACTGGGGAATCAACAAAATATATTCCGTTTTACTCAGACAATTTTTCTGTTTGACCTTGGATTCAATAGCTATAAAATGTCAATGATAATTTTTACTTATCTATATCATAGAGATTAAATGAGAGAGATCATTAAATGGCATAAGCATGTTAACTTTAATATTTAGTATCTGTGTGTGTGTGTGTGTGTGTGTGTGTGTGTGTGTAGCCAAGTATTCAAGATGGTCCCCAATAGTTCTGCCCCTATACATATATATTCTGTATAATCTCCTGTTGAAAGTGACTAGGACAGTGAATAACATTTATTTTACTTCCTTAATTAGGTAATATTTCTAGACAAAGCTGGAAAATTTTGCAGATACAATTAAAATTCCAAATCTGTTAACTATGAGTTAATCAAAAGGAAGATTTATCTTGGGGGAGCCTAACCTAATCAACTGAATCACTGCAATCAATCCTTTCTAAAAAGTGATAAGACAACCATTCTGTTGTAGGCCTTGACAAAGCAGGCTGGCATAACTTTCAGAGGACTCGTAAAGTATGCAGGACTATGAGACTATGAATTGTAGGCATCTTGGAGATTGAGAACAATCCTTGACCAACTCCTGAGAAGGTGTGGGCACAGAGTGCTGTGAGGAACAGAACTTTGCAAACAAACACTTGAACTTGGAATGGGACCCCAGTTTTTAAGTGAGAATGAATACCAGATGATACTTTCAGACTTGGAAGAGTCAGTGCAGATAATCTAGCCATGCTGTGCCCAGAATTCTGGCCTTCAGAACTCTGGAGTTAATAAATGAGTCTGTAAATCAGTCTATAATCATAGCAATAGAAGATAAATACATGTGATCTTCCTGTCTAAATGGAGTGATAAGAGTTAGCTTGTAAAAGTTAGAGCAGATAAAATGCCTAGAATTAGTTGCTGATAAATATGGTCTGGGCCATCAGCTCGGCATCCCATACTAGAATGGAATAACTGGGAAGTATGTGGTAGGAGGTAGCATGGGAACTCCCTAGTTGAAAGATTTCTGTAGGTCTACCTTTTCTCATGAAAAGAAGAACAATATCCTGGGAGATACTGTGTTTATGAAGTCTGAGGGTCCATATGGTATAAAATCATTGAAAAAAGGAGAATGCTTTGGGAGTGAGGCTATGGTTGGCTACGTCCCAACCACTGCTGGGAGGTTGAATGAGGATGTAGAAAACACTTAGGCAATTTAACTTGGTAAAGGTCATCATATCTTGAACAAAACCAAGTGGGTGTGCTAGAAGTTAGGTAGTGAGTTTACCTTTACATTTATCATCCATTTATCTTTGGTAAGCATCAATGCACTTTTATGGGAAAAATAGTCTCTTCAACAGCAGTGTAGGGACAAGTATCTCTCTGCCAAAAAAAAAACAAAAAAAACCCTGAATTGCATCTTCATTATTTAAAGCCTTTACTAATAGGTGCTTACTAATTTTTGCCTTTCAGGGAGAGGGGTTATAAACTTTTGTAATAAATTAAGCTTTAAAAAAATCTCAACTTGACCAGACAGGGCTACAATGAGATGCTAGAAACCTTGACCATGAAGTTTAGTAGCTGAGCATAATTCTTTGGAAGACAGAAATCACATCTCATGTGTGTAAGTGATTTTCCCTGGATTTTTTTTTTTTTTTTTTTGGCCAGTCCTGGGCCTTGGACTCAGGGCCCGAGCACCATCCCTGGCTTCTTCCCGCTCAAGGCTAGCACTCTGCCACTTGAGCCACAACGCCGCTTCTGGCCGTTTTCTGTATATGTGGTGCTGGGGAATCGAACCTAGGGCCTCGTGTATCCGAGGCAGGCACTCTTGCCACTAGGCTATATCCCCAGCCCTTTCCCTGGCTTTTAAAGTGGTTTTTGGGCCTCTGTAAGGAGACAACTCTACTATTCCCAGTGCTTATTGGCAAAAGTAGCTAATTGGTGCATAACAAATCATTCTGAAGTCTGAAAGAGGTTGAAAATGTCATCCGTTTTCTGTTTACTATGAATGTAGGAAATAGGTGGTTCTACAGCTCTGGAAGTCTTGGTTGGGCTCAGCCAAATCCTCATGTATCTGCTGTGTGCTAGTGGGATGAATGAAATGCCTCACCTCTCCATATGTGTCCCACAGGTTCCAGCAGGCCAGTTTTCACTTGTTCACATAGCAGTAACAGAGATCCAAGGGGAATGAACAAAAATGCACCTGTGCATGGGTCAAGCTTGCTGCTACTCCATTGGCCACAGAAAATCACATAGTCAAGCTCAGAGACAGGGCAGGAGGGCATGAAAACATGGAAATATTAAAATGCAATCTATCATATAAGCATGGCGTAAAGCTACAATTTTTTTAAAAGAACTCATTACTAGCCAGAAGAAGTGAGGAGGGTAAGAATGAACTTCTAATAAATATATGATCAACTAATAGACTAGACTGAAGATATGGAAAACAGAAACATTTGCATGTGACTAGATAAGCTAGTAGATGTCAACTTATGTGTCATTACCTGTACAGCTTAATATTGCATTATGAACATCACACTTTAACAGAAATATTACATTGTCTTTTCCAAAGAGGAAGCAAAAGGTTGAAATTTAAACCTTGTAAAGCTTGAGAATATTAACTTCATGGCTTGTAAAAGGTAAACAGCCTTTTGATGCATTAAATACTTTCTCATTAACATTATATTGTGAAGTAAATAATCAATGGTTGAATTCTCCCTTCTCTATTTCTGATTTTGGTACATTCCAATTAATCCAAAGCTTTTGGGGCCTAGTGTGATTATGCCTACAGTATTAAATTGGCTTCCCGTGTTAAAATTTTTCAAGTTCTTTGTGGAAGCTAAGAAAAAACGTTCTCAAGTGAAGCAGCTCAGGGGACTCTTCCTCATCTTCAGTTTCTGAGAGGGTAACTCCAACAAATGAGAGAAATGGAAGAGGCATTGTATCATTTAGAGATAGGTACAGACACATGCTATTTTTTTAAAATGTTAAAACAGCGATGATGCTATTTTCTACCATCTACTTGCCCACTCCTCTAATATTTCCCCTTATTTTAACCTATGTTAACAGAATTCTTTTTCATAAAACATCATTAAATAAGATGGTTCATAAATATACATCCAGAAGGAACACTTTGGATTTATTGTTATGTTAAAGACACAATAATTGATATGTGTATTTGGGATTCTATTCAATGCAGAGTGACAAAGAAAAGGTTCAAGAAATAGTGTGGTTTCTTCTAGACTCATCAGAAGTGATGATGGGGGGCTGGGGATATAGCCTAGTGGCAAGAGTGCCTGCCTCAGATACACGAGGCCCTAGGTTCGATTCCCCAGCACCACATATACAGAAAACGGCCAGAAGTGGCGCTGTGGCTCAAGTGGCAGAGTGCTAGCCTTGAGTGGGAAGAAGCCAGGGACAGTGCTCAGGCTGAGTCTAAGGCCCAGTACTGGCCAAAAAAAAAAAAAAAAGAAGTGATGATGGGGAAGTTATTTAGAGTGTGAAACGAGCTGTCCTTAAACCATCATCAAAGATAAAGTCATATGATTTTCCTTCCTCAATCTCTAGAGTTGCTTTTAATGTTGATGGGTCCACCTGCTCAGTCACTGATGGCCTTTTGAGATCATTGAGAAGGATGCTAAGAGAACTGAGAAAAAAATGGTTTTCTTGGAACTGAGAAGACCCTATACAAAAATCTTATTTCAGATTTTCATTCAGGTTTTCTTTCTTGCCCAAGAGACCATACAGTCAGAAGCTCTAAAATCTACTTCCCAGAAAAGAATTTAAACAGTTATTTGATAGTCATTGTCTATTTACTCTTTCAAAAGCAATTGAACAAAACTTGAAAAAATTAATTTGGAATGGAAGAAATATCTTACATGTAAATGCTACACTTTAAAAAGTGTAAATTACATTAAGAAAAATGATTTCTACCAGGTGCGGGTGGTTCATGCCTGGAGCTACTTAGGAGGTTGAGCTTTGCAGTTCAAAGCCAGCCTAGGCAGGAAAATCCATGAGACTCATATATCCAATTAACTATGGAAGAGCTTGAAGTGGAGCTGTAGCTCAAATGGTAGAGCACCTTGAGTTGAGAAAGCTAAGGGACAGTGCCCAGGCCCAGAGTTCATGTTCCAGAACTGGCAAAAAAAATATAAAAATAAAAAAAAATTAATTAAAGAAATTCTCACTTGGAAGTAAAGGGAACTTTGTGAAAGTAGTGCTTTTGGAGACAGCTTCTTCAGCGTTTAAAGAAAATCATTAGGAAATGTTGCTAGAAAATGTGCATTCTGTATGTTTATGAGCAAAAAGTAGTGATAAATTCGAATTGGCTGGGAGAGTAGGTAGACTGGGGCTAGAAGTGAATGCTGTTATCAATAATTTTAACCTATTCTCTAGATAATAGAGATTCCATTATCTATAAATAGAATGCAGTCTAATTAGAAGCTGCCATTTAAGGAAAGAAATCTGTATGATGAAGGGAAAGAAATGAACAAGACACTTAGTCTTAGATGTTATAGAATGAAGGAAATTGTAATGAAGAAGGAAGTTTCTCAAACAGTGAGGGTACAATTCATAAGATTTATCAACAGATTAGATATGGAAGCAAATGAGTTGGAGCAGAACAACATTTCCCCAAGGTTTTGCACTGATTATGGACTATTAATAAACAGGGATAGCAGATGGAAAAAGGGTAACTATTTTTTAAGTACATACACTGTACATATGGGTTGTTTTCCTCGTGACAAACTAAGAGGAAGAACCAGAGTTTTGGGAGGTAAGAGCAAGGGTAAGTTTACAGCTATGAGAATTGTGTGCAGAGAATAAATGAAGGTACGTGATTGGAGGACACACCTAAGTGAAAACTTGATTTATAGACTATGAAAGATAGATCTTTTTTCCCATTCTTGAATTGATTCCCAAGAAGCTCATTATTAAATATGAAAAACAGTGGCTGAATTGTTCCCTAGTTTATGTTTTCAGATAAAGAATTATCCTGTGCCCTTTGGAAACTGCTCCTTTAAAGCTTGGGGATGAAGAGTCGGTATAGTATTACTGAAAATCTACCTATTTCATGTATTCTCAGGGGCTCCTGTCCTTCGCATTTTGTCTTCTCTGAAATTGAGATGTGTCTTAACAATCACTGGGGGATGAAGATGTAGCTCAATGGCAAAATATTTGTTCAACCTGTGTGAATCCCTGTAATCTGTCCTTAACTATTAAAAGTAAGTCCATAAAAGGAGATTCTAAACACTATTGAAAAGTCTAGCAATAGTATAAATGACAGCATGTTTTCATTTTGTGAAATATACAACACAATGGTGTCTTAACTTTGAGGCAATATGGTACTTTCTGTTTCTCTGACTTGGCAACCTTACTTTCTTTCCATGAAGCCTTTTGTCTCGCCAAAGGAAGAAAGACTGATGTGCTTAGAGAAGAGGAAATCTAACATGGTATAGGTATTCTGGTTCTTCAGGAGTGAATAGTTCAATGTCCTCTCTCGGCTGACAGAATTGGAGAAAAAAGGCCTGGGTGTGGAAAGAGCAAGACAGTGTGGAAATCGAGATTGTTGTGGGGCTTGGTATATGCCCAGAATACTGCTTCTTGGGGTAGGGTTCTAGAAAACGTTGAGCCTCTTGGAGCTCAAAGACATCATGATAATGACTCATATGAAACTGTAGCTGACAAATAGTCAAAGGATGTGTTTTGTTTGACGCATGGGCTTATGCTGTCATGTCTGGTTTCCCACAGTCCAAACAGTTCCACGCATTCTGCAGATCCCAGAAAATCACTGGGATAAACTGAGCATCAAGCTTGATCTCCTTGCAGGCTATCAAGGTGGGCAGTCCAACAGCACAGAAACCTCATGTAACTCCCAATGATCAGGCAGAAGAGCTTCCATGTAGAGCCACTTGCCACCTGGTAGAAGAGGTAGGGGAAATTCTTGAGTGAGGGCAACTTCTAAAGGGGCATTTGACACTAACATGATTTAATATGTCCCTGGATTGAAGTTGTTTCTTTGTTTTAAGCTGGAAGACATCGAATTACTTTAATAGGCAGTATATTTTTTTCTAGAGAGAATGAGGGGATAAAGAGGAGTATAAACTTATAATGCCATGGAAAGTCCGTATTTTTATTGTAAATTTCAGCAGTGTATATTAATCCTACCATTCTGAATCATTTGGGGCAAAATGTCTCTAATATTCTGAGTTCAGTATATATTATCGGAAAACATATTTATTGTGCCAAAGGAGAATGAAAATCCAGAGAAGAGTTGATCGAAGCAAGAAAGCTTATAGTATCTTTCAGAAGCAGGCAGGAGAAAGTAAATGGTAAGTTTAGTTAAAAATTATAGGAGGGTGAACTTGCCCTAGGTCTTCTCTTAAAGAAGCTGTGTAATGTGATAAAGAAAATCTTGGAGAATGGGTAACCTGAATGTAGCCACATTTGACTAACTACAACTTTTTCATAAGATGTTAGCACCTAATGACATGTGAAATGGTTCTATTCTTTAATAGATCATAAGACTAGGAACCAGAGCAATTCTTGTAGAAACCAGTTCAAGTTACACATATGAGAAAAAGAAATCCAAGTCCATTACAGTTGAAAGAGAAGTAGAGTGTACGTGTTTTGTGTCATTTGGGGTTAAAACAAGTATGGAGCATGGTATAAGCTCCCTTTTGGAAATAATACAGAGATCATTTATGGCTAAAAGGCTCACTAGAAAATGATGTAACAAAGCAAATATTCTGACAAATGTTAAATGTGTTTTAATTTTTTTATTAGAGAAGTTGGAAGTTGAATTTTAGTATCGATGGTATCTTCATTTTCTCTGCTCTGTCCAGAGGAACACACAGAATCAATTTGTACAAACATATACCACGTTTCAGTTGGCATTTTGCATCCTAAAATCAGTCATCTGATTACTTCTAGGTTCCTAGATCTCCACTCATTCCTTTCTTTCTGGCTTTGGCTACACAGCTCACTTCCCAGTGTTGGACTTCATGCACTGCCTGCGACACGACGACATGAGGCGCAAGGACCATGCAGATTAACACTGCAGCAAATCGTTTGGCTATTTAACAGACATAAAAAGGTTATTTCTTGATATGAAATTCTGAAAATCTGCATAAATATTTTTGTGTAAAATTAAATTAGTTTATGTATTTATTTTTCAAACTAGAACTTGAAGTATCAAGAATGCCCACATAATTCATATACACACATATATATTTATATATATATATAGAGAGAGAGAGAGAGAAAGACTTTTTCATTATGCTAAAAGCCTCGATCATCAAATTATAGTCTGTGCCATACATTTAAATCAGTATTGATTTGGCATTAGGGTAACTACTCTGAACCAATTACTCTTTAAATGGTGCTGTGTATCATGCAAATGTAACTCTAGTAGTCCTGTTTACTAATTGTGTAAAGTGATGATACTTAGATGATTGTTGCTCTATAACAGTGTGAATTAAAGAGTATAAATACTTTATACATGATCACATTTACAAATGTTTGCCAACAACCACTTCACGATCTGTACAGTGCAATAGTGAATTGTAAAATCTGGACTCTGAAGAAGCAATTCCTATAAAGCAGTGTCAGGTGAAAGCTTTCATTAATGAACCTAACAGAACTCCCCTCTTTTGAGCACAGTTGAGTTTCAGCACAGGTACACTCTTTTGTTATTTTTCTCTATTGTTCTAATAATTTCCACAACTCTTACAGGAAATTAGCTTCATATGGCATGGTAAAAACATGGCACTTACTGATGAGGTAACTCAGATATAGAAAAATTCTGCAAAATCATTTCTCTAGCAGACCACCACTTCTGCTGACACATCTGTGGACAGAGTTTCTTATTTTTCTCTTAGTGCATGCACTTGCTATTAAATTGCTAATGCACTATTTTTGCTGTAGCTCAAACATGTTCTAATGTATCACAAAGCAGAGTTGTAAACACCAAGCTCATTTACTTGTGATGGTATCTTATAGCAAAACATGTTTAAGTTGTATTATCAATGGTTAAACTCTGCCTGACTGGAAAGGAGATTTTTGTGGATTCATAGCTACTTTTGGTTGGCCAAGGATATTCAATACTTGAGCTATTAAATAGGAGTACATAAGTCATCTAAAATCTCTGTGTTTTCAGGTAACTTCTTGTCTACACATAAAAAGAAACAGTAAGAAAACTGCTTTTGTCCATGGAATTTGTAGTTGGAAGGTGGGAGTGATCTTCTGATGGTTTGTGGCTTTGTTGTTTCAGTTGGAACTTTGGAGTTTCA
Organism: Perognathus longimembris pacificus; assembly: GCF_023159225.1. Classification (NCBI taxonomy): domain Eukaryota; kingdom Metazoa; phylum Chordata; class Mammalia; order Rodentia; family Heteromyidae; genus Perognathus; species Perognathus longimembris. The sequence continues at coordinate 60,172,463 of NC_063166.1, forward strand.
CACTACTGTTGCTGGTCTGCGGTCCATCTCGGCTTCCAATTTCACCATCTGCTGCATCTCCTTCGCCTGTAATATCAGAAACATGGTATTACATGTGGAAAACCTCTTCTAAAGCACCTCATACAACCCTGGACTGTCTTCTCCCCTACATCTGATGTTATCACTGTATCCTTGCTATTCAAAACATGGTCCATGGGCCAGCAGTGTCTGTGTTGCCTAGAACCTTGTCTGGAAAATCTTGGCTTACACATGGCTCACTAAAACCAAACTTCCATTTCAACAAGACCCATCAGGAAATTCTTATGTACATTCATCTTTGTAAATGATTGGTGTTCATAGCTTTAGTAAAAAAACACTTGAAGAGAAATGGAGTCAGGCATTGGGTACGTAGACTATGTCAAGATCAAACCATTTGATTTGGTCTTTACAGTCTGATGCATTGCTTTGTATGTAGATAACTCTAAAATCAGTTTTAGAGTAAGTGTTGCTCATGCACAACTTGCCTGAAATTTCATTAAAAGTAATTTCCCAAGAACATAATAGATGCAGAAAGTTAAGTGAGACCCTAGTATTGATTTGATCCCAGTGTCCTATATTTAGAACTTTATAGGAATAGGTAGGATCCCTGAAATTGTATTGCTTGAACTCTGTCCTGAAGGATTTTTACTTCTCCGGTGTAATTCTTTTTTTTTTTAATGGATGACTAGGAAGTAAGTCATGATGAATCCAGTCTTGTGGATTAAGATTGTCCCTAAGATAACCAGCTGTTTTAAGGGTAGAAAGGAATAAGATAAAGGTAAGGTGTGTTGACAAATAATTGCTTGGCAATACAAGGAAAATAAAACAATTCATTTCAACTTTTACTTTCCAACTGACATCCTACATACTTGAGCCAAACCCATGTACATGTATCTAGAAGGGGTAAGGAAATGTCCCTTTCCTTGTTTAGAGACACACTACTTGTGAAATAAAGGATATGTAAGAATGGAACTATGGAAGTATAAAGGTACCAATCAGAGGAAGAACCTGAAGTGTTCTGATGCCTCTACTGATGTCTGTTTGGTATTCCAATGAAATGGAAGGTTTGGAGGTTGGTTCATTCTAGATCATACTAGAAGCATTTAAATCTCCCAAATGAAGTCCTGTGACTATTTAATTCCACAGACCATTCGGTAGTTTTCTTCTTATTATTCTTATACTATGCCTTTCAATTTCAATTTGGTGAGGACAAAGAGCAACAAGTAATTGTGTCTATCTGCATAAATTTAGGGTGAATGATTCCCTCCAGAGAGATAATTTTATGCCTGATAGTTATCCTCTACTAGAAAAATGAAGAAATGGAGAAAAATATACAAACATGACACTATGACACAAACAGTATTCAGAAGAGATGACAGTGAAACATTATCAGCACTGCAAATTAAATAACTTGATGGCCAATAAACAGTAATAAAAGATTTTCTATGCTTTTTTCCCATTACCATTTAAAGACAATATGGAATATAGTTTAGAAGGAAGAATCAGGTGACATTGAAAGATTATTCCAAGAGCTAAGTTATTGCCCAGCAAGGTGACCATTCATTTCCATTTGCAATTCTAGCATATATCTGGCTATTACAAATATTGCTCTCTTTCTCAAACATTTTTTTTTGTTCCTGATCCAAACCATAAATTATATGGGCACCTTTATGAAAGGTGACTGGACTTAGCAGAGAGTAGAACAAAAGATTGCATAATATCTGCAAACAAATCATTACTCTGTCATTAAAAAACACCAACAAACTTGCAGCGTGGTTCATTAAAAATTAACATCTTCATTAGCCATATTAACATTTATAAATGATTTGACTCTGTGACCCTGTCTTAGCTGTGGTGGTTCTATATAACAATCACATACCACTGTTCTAAATGTCTGGGCTGTCTTCACAACCACTGCCTGTTTCCCAGATCTGCAATTGGAAATGTTGGCTAACATGCCATCCAAAATGATTGTTTCTAAAGATTTGGGGCATTTCAGATTAACTAATAAATATTTTCAGAAATCTAAGTATGAAATAGTCAAGCTGTTAAGTTCAAACCCTCATGATATTAGTTATGACCAGATGTGAATCGTAAATAAGATTGCACCCAGAATACTGATGTAGCTGAGAAGGAAAGCGATATCTTGCTTATCAGAATTTTGGTCCTACCTTGTGATTGGGACACTGCATGACAGGATTTCAAAAGCTGTTTGTACAAAAATAGTAATGTCAAAATTGAGTCATACATACAAAACAAAGAAAATAAATGAATACTGAAGTGAATTTGAGAAATGAATGTAAAACCATACATAGAAAAGCAAAAGGCTAAGAGTAAAACATGTACACACCCATCAGTGACAAACTTTCCCCAAGTTGATCTCAACAAAAAAATTTTTTTAAAAAAAGAACAAAACAAACAACCAATGCTTATTGGCCCCAGCTGAGTAGAGAACTGTACCTTTACCTAGATCCCATATTTCATTTAATTTTTAAATTTATATTTTATTGTTTTTGTGTTAACAGTGGGGCTTGAACTCATATCTCAGCCTCTTGAGTAGCTAGGATTATAGGCATGAGCCACTGGTACCCAGCTCTTACTTCACCCTATTAGGACTGATGACAAAAATCAATTTTTAAGAGTCAAGGGTGACAATAATGGAGTTGTTAATGCTTGAAATGGTACATGTGAAGACAATGAAAAACTATGAGGTAGGGAAGTCTGTGGGAAACTAGAACAGAGAAAAACAAATCACCAACATTTGGAATTTTAAGTGAATGACTGAACAAATACGCTAGTCTATTATGTGTCTTACAAAGGACACATGAGGGTAGAATCCAGAATCAGAATAAAAATACATAACCTCCTGAATTTATTTCTTGACACTGTTCTTGACATTGTTCCAGTTAATTAAATACAGCCATTCATGTTTTACTTTGAGGATGATGGGGACAATGTATAACAGTAGAAAAATGGGAAGAAATTATGAAAGGAAATATGAGAGGGGCTTTTTAGAAGTGTTGAGGCTTAACAATAGTTCTAGAGACTGTTCTAGAAATCTAGAATTATATAGACATTAAACTGTTCTAGACCTTGTTTTTGGAGGGAAGAAATGGAGTCATGGTATCTTTTGCACTGCGTCTATAAAAGTTGTAGAATAAAGAACAATTCTGAATCCAGTGCTTCTGGTCTTTAAATTTAAACAAAAAATACACTAGAAAGTGCTGGTACCCAATTAGTTATGGATCAGATGATATTTACAAAGTAAAGCCTAACACAGAAATTCAAGTCCAAATTCCATAGTTATCAGAAGGGTCAATATCATATCTTGTTTTGTTTTTTTTTCTTCCCTTGAATGTCACTAAACCTTCAATTCTCAAGTGTCTTACTATTCTGTGTGTTCCCAAGATTTTGTGACTCAAAGTATCAGTTGTGTGTGATAGACATTACTTATGACATATTAAACAGCAATGTGCATTTGCAGAACAAAAGCCAGCCCAATTCTCTCCAATCAATACAACTATCAGTAATCCGCAAGAACTCTCCTGTGGTTTGATTGCTCATATATTAATACAAAATGTCAAAGTGATTTCTTTATTATGTCCCGAAGCTAGGGACAACTGAATTCTTTAGCTCTGATCTACACCACTTTCATAGTGATGAGTAATTTTTAGTGCACTTACAGTCTTTAGTCAAACTTGTTGCTAAGCAACACAAAAAGTTTTAAAGAGTTTCTTAATTTAGATAGTTAAAACATAACTGTGCTTACCTTTCATCATGCCCACCTTTTAAGGATGATTTTTTAAAGCCTTCTCAAAGGCATCTTTATTCCCTCTTATCCCTGAATTACTGAAATGGATTCTAGCACTGGGGAAATAGTGGCTTGACCCTTATTTACATTCTTATATTTCCCCAGGGACATTTTCTGAGAAGCACTTTAAGAGCAAAACGCAAAACACAATTTACCTAACTTGTACCAGACTATAATGTATTTATGGGCTGGCCAAAGGAATTGGACTTATGGGGTCTTAATCATGTATAGTTTTCCTTGGGAATCAGTGCACTAAAGCTAAAAAGAAAAGGAAATGTGAATAATAACTCTGAAGTATGGAAATGCATAACACTTCTGTCCATCAAAAGTAAAGAAGCTAAAATCAGAAGTTGGATATTCTTTTACCCAATTACAACACAAAATATTATTTTACAGTTTCTGTTTTACTTTCTTATAGGTTCTTTTAAATGTAATTCTTAAGTTTTCACCAACGGGAGCCATTTACTCTGAAACAGAATATACCTTAGTATATTTTACTTTTCAAATGGGAGAAAACAGAAAAGAATAATGCAGTATATTAGGTCTTTAAAGTTTCTAAATGGAAGTAAATTATCTAGAAAGAATAACTTTCCCACCCAATTGTACCTAAAGAGTGAAATTTAAATGTGTACAGAGGGTCTTGCTGCTAGAGAAGCGAGAGAAAATACCATCCAGGTAAAATGGCTCTAAGGAAGGTCAATGGGGACAGCTATTGTGGGATGGAGCTCATCTGTGCTAGGATCTAGGTAACTAATTAGCTGGAATTTGGACAATTCCTTTACTTCTACACACTTTTCTTTTGTTTTGCTTTGCTGGGAGAAAGCATCTAGAGGATAGCATGCATTCACTTTGGTTATTTGAACATTTACAGAGGCATAAATTCAGATCTCACTTGTAAACTCTAGGAAGACTTTATGACTTCATTTTCAAATTGACGTTGAAAAACACACAGTTATTTGTCTTAATATGTAGTATTGCTGGCCTGTAGATTTATGACTGAATGAAAACAGGGAAAATCTTTCTTTCCAGTCTATTCTCCTTTAGAAATATCACTCCTGAAGTTGGCATTATATACTCAAATAGTAACTTTTCATTCCTTGCTCTTTTCCTCTCCCATTACCAATAAGGTACTTTCTGCTTGTTTTTTTTTTTTTTTTTTTTTAAATACAGCAAAATAGGGAACAGATTCCTCTAGCCACTTCCCATTTTGCTCAGGCCACTAGCTTTTGCGAGTTTATGGCTTAGGTATCCTGAAGTTGTTTATGTCTTTTTACATATTTTGGGCAAAGTACCTGCTCATTCTGTTTCTCTAGAAATTCTAGGTGTTCAAGTTGGACTTTTTTCAACTGATCCATTTCTTTGGACTGCTTCATTGCAAGCTGCAAGAATAAAACAAAATCTGTTAAACATTTGTTGTAAAGACTCATAGATAAAGGATGAGTTATAAAGTTTACAATTTAAATAATTTAAATGGAGATCACAATTTTAACAAAAACACTTGTCTGAAAACTGGGATACTTTAGACTCAGAATTGTTACTGGGAAGACCTTTCCTGCAAAAATCTTAGAAAATAATAAGTGTACTTATACACAACTGGAATGAAATGTGACTTTATTTTCTAAAAAAAATGGTGTCAAATATAATTGCTTTAAAGAATTTAGTAAAGGATTCCTGTAGCTTTCTGGGAGGAGAGAAGCTGGAAAGGTTTATGTACAGAAAAAGTAAAATTAAGCAAATTAGAACTTGCATCTAAGCATGAGTTAGTGTTTACATTTTTCAAGGAAGAGTGTCAAGAAAATTATACATACTTACTCTCTTTCTTTCTTCTAGAAACTTTTTAGTGTTGCTGCTGTTTAATTCCCTGACTCGCCTAAAAATAATGGAAAAAATAGTTGGTATGATATTGAATAGAATTAAGAAACCATAAGAATAAGTAATACTTCATTAATTAACTAGGTAGAATTATGACTTCTTTTCTCCATTTTCATTGCACCATGTTCAAATAAACAATGTACACAGAAAACCAGAAAAATCACCTAAATGCCCAATGCTCTGATTCACAAGTACTAATGATTTACTAAAATCTGGTATTTTTAAGGGGAATAAAATGTAGCAAATATGGTTTAAGCTCCCTTTGTGTTCTTCCTGATTCTTTTTCCCTCCTTCCTCTTCCTCTCTTCCAGAAGGCAATCGTTGTTTGCAATTTGGTGTGGGTCTTTTTCTCTATGATTTAATATTTTTACTTACAGGTGAAAGCATCTGTGTGCAATATATTTAAGTGTGTCTCATGCTTTCCCAGGCATACATATCACCTGGAGTGATCTCTCTCTCTCTCTCTCAAATAAAAGTAGAGAGCCCAATTCAGTAGATCTGGAATGAGCCTAAGGTTCTACGTTTTTAAAGAGCTTCCGGAAATTCTGCTGCTGCTGGTTATCATTTTGTGGACTTTCAAAATGTACCCAAGTAGTAACACATTCTAGGTTTCTTTTTAATTAATAACAGAATTGGAAAATAATTTGACTTATTTGAACTAAAGCCCACTCTGTAATATACTTGAAAAAATGACAGAGTGAGGACAATGTAAATTTAATGTTTTATTTTTAAATTGTGGCTGAAATATTTTATGTTTTTGAACAGATGAATACAGCATTATTTCGATGTATGTAAGGCCCTTCAACAAAGTTCGTTATCTCAGAAAAACATCCAGTTTGCCACCCTTTACTAAAACAAAATCAAACAAGTATCAGAGGTATAACAATACCATGTTTCCAATAAGCACTGGTAAAAATGATGAAAAATCCTCCTAGGGACTTGGAAAAAAATTATACTAAGTGAAGTGAGGCAGACCCAAAGAAACATGGACTCTATGGTCTCCCTCATAGGGAATAATTAGCACAAGTTTAGGCAAGTCACAGCAGAGGATCACAAGAGCCCAAAAGCTATACGCTTATGAGCACATAAGATGATGCTAAGTGAAATGAACTCCATGTTATGGAAACGACTGCTATATCACTGTTGTAATTACTTTCAACATGCCATGTGAAACCATAGCTTCTATTGTTGATGACCCTCTTGTATCCCCTTCCTGTGGTTGTACCTGCACTATCACTATATCTTATCTGAGTACATTGGAAACTGTGTATACTGGTATTAGAACTAGGAAAGTGAAAGGGAATACCAAAATCTAGAGACACAGGATAAAAAGACAAACGACTACAAAAGCAATACTTGCAAAACCATTTGGTGTAAACCAACTGAACAATCATGGGGGGAGAGGGAATGGGGGAGGGGGCAGGGGGGAATGAGCGAGGAGGTAACAAACAGTATAAGAAATGTATCCAATGCCTAACGTATGAAACTGTAACCTCTCTGTACATCACTTTGACAATAAATAAGGAAAAAATCTTCCTAGGGAACTCTTATTGTGACACACAAATAATACTCCATGTTGATCAAGAACTGTCTTGGCCAAAGTATTCATTTCCAGGTCAAAAATCTTGTGGAATTATCTATCTCACTGGTACCTATTAATCTGAGATGGCATGATGCTTTACATTTCAATGTATTTTGATTTTGACATTCCTTAGCACTGTTCAAAAGTTAAATGTGTTATGAAAAAGTAACAGCTGCTGTACAGCAGTCCTTTCTGCTCAAAGTGGTAAGACCAGGTATCCTGTGGGAATCCAGAAAAGACAAGGTAGCAGAGGAGTTGAAACATGGAAGTTCTACTTTGTGGCTTCAGAGTCCTCTAACAGCTCCACCTATAGGTTCATTGAGAGTAAATGATCTTGGCTATGGAGCTCGTTGCCTTTGGATCTTCAGAGGTGGAAGATAACCAGACAGGCAAATTAATGTGTTAACTGTGACCACTGGTGATCAAGTACCATTAACTTCCTCTCACAGCCATCACAACTACTGACGTTCTTCAAGTCCTCTTTACCAATAGCAGATAAAGGCTGGGACCTGTCATCACAGGTCTTACTCAGCCCCTGCCATGGCTCCATCCTGTATCCACCAACTCCCCTTGGCTGAACATCCTGCTCAATGAGATATGTACCCGAATTCCTGTGTTAATGTCTCTTCTCACTAAAAATAAAGATAAACTTGAAAAACTGGGTGGGAGCTTTGAAATTGATCTGTTTGTTAAGATATCAAGGCATCAAGCTGGCTGCCAGTGGCTCCCACCTGTAATCCTAGCTACTTAGGAGGCTGAGCTGAGGATCACAGTTTGAAGCTAGCCTGAGAAGAAAAGTCCCCGTGAGACTCTTATCCCAAAACCACTCAGAAAAGTGAGAAGTGGTGCTGTGGCTCAAGTGGTAGAGTGCTAACCTTAAGCACAAAGAGGCTCAAGGACAGCACCCAAGCCTTGAGTTCAAGCCCCAGGACTAACAGACAGACAGAGAGAGAGAGAGAGAGAGAGAGAGAGAGAGAGAGAGAGAGAGAGAGAGAGAGAGAGAGAACACAGGTGAGGTACTTGCAAAATGAATGACCCCATCAACGGGAGAAAGGATGTTTTGGAATTACATTGATCATTACATTATGTTCTATACATTTTCAGTTGCAAACAAGCACACATATATTGAATATAAACTCATTTTACTTGTGGTCATAGTTAACAAGTAGGAAACTATGGACACTTAACTGTTCTTTAGTTGTAATAACAAATTCCATACTTTTATCTCAGACATGACTGTGTGTGTCTATACATACACACATGTTGCTGAGACTGTCTCCAAGTCAATGACCTATTTCTAGTAAACATTCACAGACTTACCTTTCCCGTTCTGCTTTGTTCTTGATTGATTTATCTTGGCTGATGGCTTTGCTGTTTTCCATAGAAATCTTAGCCTGGTGGGCTCGCATTTCCTTGCTTTCTCTATGCGCGAAAAACAAATGAGGATGAGGGTGGACAGTCAGTGCTTAATGAGTGCAAGAGTTTCACTCAGGGCAGGTGAAAAGGTCTTGGAAATGGTTGGTGGAGATAGTGCATTTACACTATCTGCCACACACAAACAGCAGCATGAAAGCCTCTTATATTACATATTGCATGCCTTATCATAGTATACAAACAAACAAAACTATGAATTCTGTGGGAGTAACTCTAGAAATAGGTTTCCTTTTTGTTAGTGTGATCAATCTGATCTAGTTGTTTTGTGCTTGGGAGACTGAGAGACAGAGATCGTGCTCATGCCTGTGATCCTAGCTATTTAGAGTCTTAGGATTATAGTTTGAAGCCAGTCGAGTCAGAAAAATGTGTGACACTCTTATCTCCAATTAATCCCCCAGATCCAGAAGTGGAGCTATGGCTCAAGTGCTTGAGCACCGTCCTTGAGTGATAAAACTCACTAACAGACTCGGGCCTTGAGTACAACTCCAGTTTAAAAAAGAAAAAAAATGACAGGAGTTTACCCTAGACCTTCCTACCTGTCATGGGACAGTTTCAGCTGCTGGGTTTGTTGCTCATGAGCATTGATTAGTAGCTTTCTCAGTAATTCACACTGCTGGTTGAGGTGGAGGTCTCGGATCTCTTGCTCCTCTGCACTGTGGGTATTGATCATTTCTGACCACTCCTTTGTGTGCTGAGCTACAATCTCTTTGACCTGTTGGGGAAATGGAACAATATCATCTAGAATCTTCACATCCCAGGTGCGACCTGAAAGCATTATCATTTTTGCACTTCAGATTATTCCCACCAATTTACTTGGCAAATCACTAGACACCCACATACCACACAAAATGATACCTACTGATGGATGGGGATTAGCAAATTATTGCTTATTAGAATTAACCTATTGCTTTGACTCAGTATTACATCATGCCTGTTATGGTCCTTCCTAACTCCATTGTCCTAACCTAAACCATAGGCTCTTCTACAAGTTCCATCTAGCTTTGCTTCTATAGGGCCATGGGTTGGAGTAAAATGAAGTGCTCTCTATTCCTTTCGAACAGACACTGGGGAAGGAAGTTCTCCCTTCCTGATACCCATATTCTTTGCAATATGGTTGTGTAGTTCCTTTTGGTAACAGATTATGTGGGTCTCAACATAATTAAACTTAGCTAGCTTTGCAGGTTCCTTTAGCACAGTAAAATGGAAGCAGAGGGAAACTGTGATGTAAGGAGAGGAAAATGTTTTTCCCCTTTGTTGGGTTTGGTACCCCAATGCTGAGACTGCTGGAGACTAAGGTAAGGTAGGAAAAGACAATCAGCAGCTAGCCAACCATAAGATGCACAAGTGAGGTCAAGAAACCCCAGCTGACTAGAGACACATTAGTGAGCTCAGCAAAATTGGAAGAGCCACCCAGTAGACAATAGCACAAACTTTACTTCACAGAGTTGTGATCTAATAAATGGTCATTATCGTTTGGCCTGAATTTTTGACAGCTTTTTTATGCAGAAAAAACAACGTATATTATCATTGTACTTGATTGGTTATAGCATCCAAACAGCTCCCAAAGCCAGGGTTTACAGCTTTTATATACTTCATGTTATAAACCATGGATAGCATCAAAGTGAACATTATCTAGAACGGCATGGCTGGCTCATGTGGGCAGAAGGGTTATGGTGCTCAATGACATAGCTGCCCATAGACATATGGGAACCAGATGGTTAAACAAAAAGCTACAGCTGGGAGCTTTAAGAAATATATATATATATATATATGTTTAATTTACTATTGCTGGAATGAAGTTTGGATTCTTTTACCATGCCTTAGTAATTAGGTTTTCAAATGTTCAAAACTTTGGTGAAGGTATTTCAAGCTTCTATTATTTTCCTGTCTTGGGAGAAATGCACAGATGGAGTAGGTTTGTAACAAATTCTTTCCTCCCAGTTTGGGTAGGGTTTTTTTGTCATGCATTTATTGTTACTTATATAGGAAAGAATACTCTGTATTTTACACAGTATTTCCATCTGGTCCTTTCACTTGATGCCTTAGAGTGAGATGAAATAAATATTGTTAGCATATCTCTATATATAAAAACAAAAATGGTTTTCCATAAGGTGGATCTTCTCAAAGGTAGCAAACTGGGGAACATATGAACCTTGGATCCAACTACCTACATCACTACTTTGTTGTTTCTGACATTAATGCAAGTAAATTTTCTAAAGTAACTACAGTGTCTTCTGCATGCCACCACTGTGAAAATGGTCATTTTTCTCACCTTAGATTTGTGATCTGATGTCAGTGTCTGAATTTTAATTTCTGTTTCTTTCTTCATTTCAAGACAATTACTTCCCCTGAAAATAGAAAATTGCAAATGCATGCCAGAAATTAGATATCTTCTAATTCCTTTAGCCGCTGTGACAAGGCTTTCTAATGAAGACAATACATTCATCAAATGTGGAATGCCCTGGCTCAATGGGCCGCATTAGTTTTTCTAGTAATAGACTGATCCCTTACATAATATTATCTATATTGTGATTACTCAATTCATTCACCATACAAAGAAACACTTCAAACTTAGCAATTATTTCATTGTTACGGGTCTGTTGTCAGAGTTTCCATTTTGGTTCCTGATTTTTTTTCAAGCTGATTTTTTTGTTTGTTTTTTTTTTTTAGTCAATCAAATGTTATTTGGAATGAAAACTGGAAAATAGAGATTCTCATCCTTCAAGTGAATTTCTAACTCTTCCTTTTGGTAAATCCAGATTTTGTCTTTTAAACATGCCAATGAAGAAGAAAATACCATTTCTTGGCATCATATGGAAGTTTTTTGCTTCTTATTGTACCACAAATAGGAAATACATTTGAGGCAACTGCCCAGCAACTATTACTGCTGATTTCAGGGATTATGTTGTCCTTTCTGTATCACTGCAGAAACAATGACAGGTCCTGTGCCTCGGTCATCAGCATGCATGTTTTGGTTTATTATAGCCAGAGTCAGAGTGCTTCATCGTAATTGTTCATTGAGTATCAAATTTATTCCTTCTCAAACACTGGCTCTGAGTATGTTTCTTCTGTCATCTGTCATTCAGTGAGAATGAAATATTGGTGAAACATCACTTTGTCTTATTTCTAGACACAATCTTTCACAGCAAACGCAACACGTTTTACTGCAAATTCTTATCCATTGGCATGAGCTAAATATTCCTGATATTTGAAAAATCATGAGTGCATTTTTGTTTCTCTTGTGTATCCATTTATGTATTTTCTGGGCTCTGTAAAGCAATTTCTATAATTTTGAATTTTCCCAACTTTAGCTTGCCTTTCCTTCTCCTCCCACTCATGTTCTCTGCTTTGCCTTGAAGATATTGAGTGAAAAAAATACATACTATTTTCACTGCAGAGCACTTGAACAAAGCTTACATTTTCACTTCAATCATTCCCTTTAGCTGAATAGGAAGAGAAAGGAAACCTACAAGTGCTTCATGAGTTAGAGTAGAGTTGTGCCTAATTTATACATCATAAGTCTATCAAAGGCAAAAATGCATTTATCCACCTAAAGTTCCAAACATCCTATGTTGACAATCCAATCCAATGATAGAATACCATAGTTCCTCTGTGTAATTCTATGGCTGACTGGAGGGAGGAGGGAGGTTCTGCTCAATAGCCAAAGGTTATTATATCACCTCTTGGTAGCCTAGGGAAACATCCTCAAATTCAGAGTGTACATTCTCATTGTAAAGATAGAAATTCATAATTCAAATAGTCCTTAGTCAAATATCATCTATATTTGTTTTAGAAGCAGATTTCACTGGCGAAATCTCCAAAAATTAACACCACTTTTGATGTGCATGGACAATTCACTAACTTGAAGAAAATACGTCTATATGATGTTGATGAAGAAAAGAGGGAAACTCTAGTCAGTCCTGCTGGCCAGAAGAAACCAACTGATATCTGGTTTCACAGATTTTGTTTTTGTTTCTGTTTTTGAGACAGGGTCTCAATATGTAGCTGAGGCTGGCCTTGAACTAAAGATCTGCCTCAGCCTCCCAGGTGCTGGTCTTACAAGGCATAGACCCAACATGATTGGCTGAAATAACTTTTAATGAATCTTTGACTTCTATTGCTTAAAGTATTTGGAAAATTCTGTTCAGGGTCTGAAGGCTGAGAGGCGTTCTTTTTCTCACCTACACTCCTGGTAAAATAAGACTTTGTTGAAAGATCTCCAATAATGCTGGTTGTTTGACCAGGAACATTTTGTAGTAAAGGTTACTGTCACCCCACTTTTAATCTTTGCAAGTAAAATTAATGAGGTAAAGATGTACTTTACCCATTTTTGGAGTTATAGAGGCATTATTATTGAGTTATGAATTTAAAGAATTGTAGCATCATTTTTTTTAGCAAAGAAACTTTTTACATGATGCGTGAGCCTAAAATGTCATAAGATTTTGGTTTAAAAACATGTAAAGATAAAAGATAAAAGGAGCAACATTGATCAAGATAAATTGTACTATAAACTGATTTGTTGAATGGCAAAAAAAAAACAAGACCAGTTTTATATGACATTATTCTAAATGGAATGCAAAATTATATCACTATTTTGGGAATAATTGGAAAGTTAGTAAAGCAAGATATTATTATTCAAAAAGACAAACAATTTAGGTTCTAAATGTCTGTAGTTTGTAAAAAGTAGATGGATCTTGACCCATCTTTCATTAAGTAAATCTTCTGAATTTTTTTAAAAAATGGGAAAAGTTCTCAATACTGGTATCCACAAAACCAAATGTATTTTAAAAATAATGACTTGTGAATACTCATTCTTGGAGAGAATGCAAAAAAAGTTCCTTAAAAATATGGCATTAGAGCCTATTTATACTTTTTTCTACATTCTTATCTAAAATATCATTGGAAATAAGAAAATAACTGGAAAACAAATCATGAAAATTCCAGAGCTGCTAATGTGGTTAGAAGTCCAGAAAAGTCATAGATGCACAAACTTCCATTTATTCATTAATATAGCCACATGAGCTTTGAGACGGCTAAGTTCTATCTAACTAACTTAAAATATGAATTGGTCAAGATTCATTATAGACATATAGTACTTTATTGAATAGCAGCTCATTTTACAAACACTTAAGGATAAAAATAAAACAAATAATGGATGGACTGAAAAAACTTCAAAGAAGGAGGCCTTATCCTGCTTCTATGACACAAATTAATGGCTAGACTATGCATAATAGCAATGCTTCATAATCAGTGACTGGTGTGTGTGTGTGTGTGTGTGTGTGTGTGTGTGTGTGTGTGTGTTTATATGAAGAAACCTTTTTAGTTTGAGATCTGAGGTCAGGCTAGGTGTTATATTATTACTCATCATTGACCTTTTAAGGCAAATGACAGTGGTTTCATGTAAAAAGAAAAAAACAAACCAAAACAAACCATGACCTTTGGACTCAGAAATTGTGAGAAACATTCTGTTTTCAGACTTTTTATTTTCTAGGTATATCTATAACATCAACAAATCAAAGTATAAAATAATTCTTTTCTCCCTCTTTTTATGGATCAAAGGCTGTGGAAGGAAAGAAGATACCAATAGAGAGCTGAAGATGGAGAATAAAAGCCAGAGAAAATCTACTAAGCAAAGACAAAGCTGGACCAAAAACAGTATTTCAGAGAAATAGACTATCTGCATTGACTCAGTATCTTCCCCAAAAGACAAGTAGGCAATATTACAGTGCAGACACCTGTCAGATTATCAGATCAACATGTCCTTGTGTTGTTGTCAAAAGTGCATATTCTCCAATACCATGTACTGCATAGATAGCATCATTGTTTTCATGCTACGCTTACCAAACATTCATACCTTCCCTTAAATCATGAGAAATACTAAAAGCCAAAAGGAGCATAACTCTACAAAATAACTGAGAATTATTCTTCCAAAATGAAAAAGTGAGGAGACCATGAGACACTGAGGATCTACAACTGACCAAGGGTACTGGGATATAAGTAAATGAAATGTGCAATTTCTAGGGTTACTCTCAAAGCAGAAAAGAGACATTAGTAAAAAAAATGAAACTGCTGAAATTTTCAAAAGCAGTGTAATTGAATGAACAGAATTTTACCAGTGTCAATTTCTTGGGTTTATGATTGTATTAATGGCTACATGAAAAGTTACTATTTAAGGAAGCACAGTTAGGAGTAAGCAGGCTGGTGGGGTGGGGGGGGCGGCACACACAGAAAAGATAGGCCAAAGGGTGAACAAATACTACAGTGGTACTTACTGGCCAATAAATGGACAATGATAGAAGGGATGGAAGGGCAAAAACTGGGAGACAGTAAGGGAAGGGGTGACATGTATTTATTACCTGACATATGTAACTGTAACCCCTCTGTATATCACCTCTACTATAACAATGAAATATATTTAAAAGAAAAAGAGTAAGTGAGAACTCTAGCACAGGGCATGTGGGCTAAGATCCCATTTGCATGCCTTAAGCCAAAGATAATATCTAGTAATACTGTTTCTTCCCCCACACACCTACCTATGATAAGGTTTATTAGTCATAGTCAAATATTCACAACTATAGTGACAAAAAGAGAACAACTAAAACAACATAGTGTAATAAAAGTTCTTCAAAGTGTATCAATTACTATTTCTAGAATTTTCCATGTAATATTTTTGGACTGTGGTCCACTGTGGTCAATAGGTATACCAATGTAATCAAATTGCACATCAAGGGGAGACTATTTCATTTCTGTAACTTATTCTATAATTTTCAAATTAATTACTTAAAATTTACGTAAGAATACATCATCACCAATGATCAGAGTAGAGAAGTATTTTTTCAAGTAGTTATGACTGAACTTCCTTTGTCATATTTAAACTTGTTCTGATAAATTACTTACTTCCAACATCTCTGCTTGGGAACTTTCCTTAAACCACAGAAATGTCAGCTAACGCTTTAGGCTACTATGATGCTAGTGTTTTTAAAATGAATGGCTCTTGTTTTCCAGTAGTATTTTCAATGAGCCAGCATTAATGCAGTTATTCCTTAACCTCAGTAGACAGCTACACTGGGAAAAGATAAACACTAAGAAGAAGAAAGCCTCTGGAAAGAAGTGAACAGCCTTACCCTTTCTTCTTCATTGCTTTTTCTAAGATTTTCTCATGAGTTGACTTCTCTTTGTCATACTGAGCCACAATTTTGTCAACTTGTGTGCAATGCAACTTCTGCATGGTACTGTGCTCCTGAATGAGAAGAATTTACAGTTATTTGTTGGGTTTTTAGTGTGGCCAAGAAGCTTGATATTGTTGGGTTTTCCTAGTCTTTATTTGAAAAGCCAAGGACTAACCCAGTCTAAGAGGATTCTCAGTCACCTGTCCAGCACATTCCTGTTGGAATCCCCAGTAAGGGCAGTCCTCAGCCTCAGAATAATGAAAATGCTGACTTCCAAACACAGCTTTGCTCACAGAGTAGCAGTGCCAATCACCTCAAAGTCCTTTCGTCTACATGCACACATACCTTTATACATTTCCCACCCACTTCTCTTCATTTTTAGAAAGAGGTCTTGCTATGTTGCCGAGGATGTTCTTGAACTGGGCTCAAGTAATTCTCGTCTCAGCTTCCTGAGTAATTGGAGTTAAAAGCATATACCCCAGCATTTAGCTTACCCATTCATTCATCTTTGTTCTGTTGTCCAAGATACCTAATCTATTGTCCTTTCCACAAACTAGTCCTTCAGAACCTAAGTTTGGCCATCATATTCCTTCATTTTTGTGCAAATATAACTATCCACCCTGTGACATGTTTCTAAATACATTTTGGAATGCCTTGAAGACCATTCTTACAGAATAAAGAGTGTCATTATGGCTGCTGCCATGAGCTGAGCTTGAATTTATATGACTGATTGTGTAACTGACTTCCTTGTTCATGATACCAAGGATGTTCAGGAGCAAAGCTTTCAGTTTTGCAGACATTCAATCTACTTTTTGTCACATGCTTAATTGAATCACTGAAATTAAGGGTACAACTTGTTGGAATTTTTTCTCTAAGCATCATTTTCTTCCAGACAATGACAAAGGTATGCAAAGCCCTTGGACAATTCAAGTAGACTAAGAAAATCTTTGTAAAAGTTGACAATGTGGTAAGTAGTAAAGAATACTGTTTTTTAAGAAACCATCCAATCGGGCTTGTAACTAGAATTGGAGTATTAGTTGTACTCTGGGTAAAAGATTCCATTTCACAGAATTTTACTTTACTCCCGTCTAAAATATGGAGAGGGGCTGGGGATCTGGCTCAGCGGAAGAGCGCCCGCCTGGCAAGCGCGAGACCCCAGGTTCAGTCCCCGGCTCCGGAAAAAAACAAAAAGAAAAAAAAAACCACAAAACCATAAAATATGGAGAGTATTATTTAGATTTCAAAGATACTGTGAGGATTCAAAAATGTTTGTAACATGTGTGATGCAAATACATGTTAAACTTAAAATTGGAATTCCATACATCTCATAAGATAATGAAGTTAGTCCTCTGTGTGTGTGTGTGTAAATCAGTGTGGGAGAAGCAATTCATTCATAAGATTAGCATCACACACTAACAACTTCTATTTCTGATGTGTAAGAGGATATGAAAAACAAGCAGTGAGATCCAGTGCTGCTCAGAAATGCTTCTGGGAAGCAGCAGCACAGAAACACATAATTTACTGTGGCACATTAGTCACAACAAAGTTACTTTATGGAATTCTGAAAGCTAATGCTTCTTCCATAGAATGCATGGGAAAGCTGTTAAGAAAGTCCACAGGCATCCAGGTAGGGGGCTTTAAGGAGACATTAAATTTTCTTTTACATTCTATTATAATGGACCTTTAGAAAGTTTGAAGTTATTTTTCTGCAAGGGAAGGTAATCTAATTTATCCAGCCATTTGGAACTTACTGGTTGGTGAATGATATGAATCTTTCCCTCCTTACCAGAGATCAAAAATAGATGGAATGAAACCTAAGGCATCTTAAGGTGGAGGGAAAGGCATATTAAGCTCCATTTTAAAGAAGGGTGTTGCATGTTAGGAGGTGTTTTCAGCTATAAGAGAATTCCTAGAGTTCTCATAAATTTGCACCTGTCTCTTAAAATGTCTCCCAACCACTATCAGATAGGCTTCTTCTGAGTAAAAAGGAAAAATAAATAAATTTCAGAAGTAGTCTGCTGGGTGGTGTTTAAACCACCTTGTAACGGAAGAGTAAGAATCATTACGTCCCTAGGTGAAATATGCAGAAATTCAACCTTGCTAGTTAGTATCTGCCTCCCCACAGAGAATACAGTAAACTACCGGATAGTGACCAGGGAACAGAGACAAGGAACAGAGGAGAGACTTTACCTTTGCATGTTTCTTCTTTAAAGAATTTAATTCTTTCTGTTGTTTCTTTAAATGTTTCAAGTAAGCCTATAAAGGAGAGGTGGAAAGAGGATCTAAATGAAGTTTATTTTTCTTGGAGGAAGACTGTCTACATTTGTTAAGGAAAAGTACATTAAGTTTTAACAACTGACAGCACAATAGTGCTTGCAGAAGGGTTAAGCGATTTTACCTTCATTTGCTTTAAATCTTCTATCCTTACTTGAGGTATAAGTTCAATACCTTAAAAGAAAAGTCACACAAAAGTTATACTGTATATTAACAACTGGAGAGAATAATAGATCACACAAATTTCAATTTTAAAATCTTAGCTAAGGTCACTGAAGCAGCCTTATATCAGCAGTATATAAACACTTTAAAATATATTTTATTATCTTTAAGTAGTTATTCAAAGGAGCTGCCATTCAGCAAAGCAGATTATGAGTGAAATGCATCTTGATCAAATGTCATTACTTTCATCATTCTCCCCCATCCCTCCCAACCCCATTCCTTCCCTCAATTTTCTTAATTTTGTAGGATATGCATTATATTTTATGAAAGGTATATTTTAATTCTTACTGCAAAGCACTTAACTAAACCACTAGAATTCTCAGTGTCTTAGTTTCCCTAGCAGCGGAAGATACATACATATGTGACTTATTGAAGGCAGACCCAGGAGAAACTGCTAAGCAAGAAGCAGGGCCATTTATTGGTGGAGCATGCCTGTAATTCTAGCTACTCAAGAGGCTGAGATCTAAGGATCACAATTTGAAACCAAGTTTACAACCCAGTTCTGGCACAAAAAAAGAGAGAGAAACAGAATAGAGCATGTCATACTTCCAGGTGAAATACAGCCTCAGCCTGTCCTATAAAAGGTCTTTAGTATAAATAAGGCACTTAGGAGTCACCTGACCTGGATGAAAGGAAGTTTGACTCCATACAAGCCTGCTGAGAACTTCAGAAGTTTCATGAAACAATTCAGACATTTCCAGGCAAAGGAATTCTCATAGTTTCGTAATTCCGGAGAGGGAGCAGCTAGAATTTTGAGTCAGCCAATACTAGCAGCTCAGAGATTGGCTAAGTGACTCCCATAAGGGGATCTGATCAGGCTCAGTGACATCTAATACAGTTAGTTCTGCATTTATTTTTGAAAGCATATCATTAGATCAGTCAACAAACTCCCGACTTCACTCCCAACTTAATCATCACTAACGAATAAGACTTTTTAAAAAAGCTTTTTTTTAAAAAAAAACAATTAATCTTAGCATTTAAGCCACATGCTGTCTGAGTGCAGCAATGCCTTTAACACAAAGGAAATAATGAAATCAAAGCACTGTATAACAGAATGCTGCCTTTAGTATCTAGACTAATGTACCAAGTCATCTTGCTATCTGAGTTAATGCTAGGCCATAAGTTGTCATGGCAACCTCGTGGTAGCAGAATGTCTAATGGGTTCTGTTTGACTGCAGATGTTCGTCCTAGGCAAATAAAACGAATGCACACTCAGTACTAAATTGATTTCCATTAGACTCCCAAAGGCCAGGTATGATACTTCAAGACAGATAGATATGAAGTCCCCATTATATCTACTCGTCTTTCATTTTGATTCATTTTAAGATCTGCAGATCCAGGGTTGGGTGATGTTTGGGGGGCGGGGGGAGCTGTAAAAACAATCTTGACTGAGAGAAATCAGTATTGAGAGCCATGGCATTTTACAATAGGGTTTGAAGGATAGGTCATGATATGGAAAGCTACCTCCCTGCTTTTTGGCAGACAGTGAGCTAGAGGCAGTGTAGGACAGGAAGTGAATGCCAGCATGATTAAGAGCTTCATAACGTTGGGTCTCAGTTCTCTTGCCTATAAAATGAACACACACAGGATTGGAGAGTCTTGTAAGGACCTCTAGAGATCTAATAAGCACAAGTAGCTTGCCTGATGAGACTTTCTTGTTTTGGTTTTGGTTTGGTGAATTCCTGGTAAAGACAAGCTCCAACAATATATACTGTTTTTGCACTGTTAGAAAAGGGAACTATTTAATTCCCCTAAGTGATTAATTAGAAAAAACCCACATGGCACAAATCATCATCTAATCCAAGCACATGGACTTTTCCATTGATATGCCTAGAGCAGCATGTCAAAGGCACACTGGATGAGAGTGGCCATGTCTCAGGTATGAGGTGTCTAAGAGCCACGAGCTACATGGGGCTCTTGAACATCAGAAATGTGGCCAGTATGGGTGGGGAGCTTCAAATGTTGGAGCTTAAATTAAGTATATTTAGATAGACACAGGCATCTAACTACAGGATACTATCTTCATACCAACCTCTCAGATATGAAATTGGGCTAAGGGGCACACATTTTTGCATTTAAAAATTTGAATTGAAGTCTCAGAGGTCACACCATTCAAAAAATGTACTCAGTATCTGACTTGGGTAACTATAAGCCAATAAATGTTACAATAAATATTTTTAAAAGAAAAATATTGTTCTTAACATAATTTCTAAAAAATCATCTGTTTTCTCAAATAAAAATTTAGAAATTGGGTAGGAACTGGTTCCTTCCTTCTTCCTTTCTTCTTTCTCTTTTTTTTTCTTTCTTTATCTCTCCCTTCCTGCTTCTCCCCCATTCTCTCCTTTCCCTCCCTCCCTTCTTTCCCTTATGTGCCAGTACTGAAAGCTTGAACTCGGGATTTGAACCCTGTCCCTTAGCTTGTTCACTGAAGGGAGAGCCACATCTCCATTTCCAAAGTTTTTCTGGTTAATTGGAGTGAAGAACCTCAAGGTCTTTCCTGTCCAGGCTGGCTTCAAACCATAACCTTCAGATCTCAGCCTTCTGAACAGCTAGTCTAATAGGTGTGAGCCACCAGCAACCAGCTTGGAGTTGGATTTTCTGAACTTCTTGTTTTGGGAATGAAAAAGGAACTGAGGTATTATGGGTGGGATCATTGGTGTGTTGTTACAGGTGTAGAAGCTGTTCAGAACTTCCTTCAGAGCCGCCACAGTGAACGCTGTCCATTTTGCCCCCACATCAGGTCCTTTCCATTTGTGGGCCACATTTCCTCTTTTCCAATTCCCTTCTGCTTCTCTTCATTAGCTGCTACATTATTGCTGGTCAGCAGAACAAGCATGTTATCTTTGAAGTCATCACACTGTTTTTCTGTCCACATATATCAGCCACAGCTGAAGTCAAAGAATCTAGGGGCAGAATCATCATCTTCCTTACCAAAAGCAATTCCTCCTCTCAACTTCTACTTCTCTCACCATCTATTTCTAGATCTTCATCTTGATGCCTTTGACTTGCTATGAGCGAGCCCTTTTGTCCTTAAGGTCCAAATCCAAGCTACCATCTTACTTCTATTCTATTTCTTCATCTTTCCAAGTGATGACTTCCAGTTTAATTCAGGCCCTCCTTGTCACTATAATTTATTTATCTGTCATTTATTTCCCAAGAGATAGCTAGATCTTTCCTAGGCTTAGCTTCAGTGATGATGAGGCACACTTTCTCCTGAAATAATCCTTCTGGCTAACATTCTATAAACAGAATGTGATAAATGTGACAATAGAGGTATGAGTACCATAATTCTTAACGGCCCTTAACATCTCCCCTTTTTAATGCATTTTCTGCTAAGGCTGTATTAATCTTAAAATTCTCAATAGATCATCGTTACCCCTTTTTTTGAGGTGATCTCAGAATCCTTTCCAAACCATAGAAAGTAAGTTACATACTACTACCAGTGAGCACTCGCTGTGCTACCTTTCCCTGCACCTAGGCACTTCTGCATGGCTATCTCTAGAAAGCTTCCCTAGGATACGCTGGGCACTTCCACGTTTCTCCTCCTGTATGAACTGCAACTGTGTTTCAAAGTCCAAGTCAATGGAGATATTACTTGAGTCTTCTCTTGGATTTGTGCTGTAAAAGATATCTACACTTGTTGTGTTATGAGTTGTCAGCATCCTGTACCTGCTTGAGCTGGACATCATGTGGAGGCTGTATCATTAAACCCCTAGCCACCCAGTCATGCACAGTCTCTGAAGACATAGATGTATCTTTTTGAACCTAGTATTCAAGTAGGCTTCCAAATTTCATGCATAAAATGCAACATGTGTATGTTCTCTTTCCTACATCACCTGGTTTCTACTGGATTAAAAGTGAGAGCTGCTTGGCTTCTTCAATGCAGTCTGGCTTGGATACAAGGGTGAGGCAGCTCTATCCCCAAGCATGTTCCCTTCTAGCATGAGGATCACTTTTGTCCTCTAGAAACTGGTCATAGTGTCTTGTGGGATTTTTTGGCCATTTACCCTAGAATTACTAATGCCTTTATGTACTCATGGGTATAAGGCAGAAAATTGAACACAATTCTCTCATTTTCCACTGTCTATCTCTATCTTAGTAGCAATCTTAATAATGACCAGGACTGGTATGCAAAGCCTGTATTATTACCTTACTCAGTGTTCTTTCAATGGGAGAGCAGACAAACAGCTGCAAGGCCTGTACAAATTGGGCTACTTTTGTGTAGTCTCATTATCTAATTTGTTTCACAAAGCTCAATGCACATTTAGTTTCCTGCTAAATTACTATGTTGCTTTGGTTTGGGAAAAGCCTGTCATTTCTTACCTTAAACTGAAAAGCTCTAGGTGTTCTTAAGTGTATGAACAACTTGATTTTCTTATACCAGGGACACTAAAGTGTATAAATCAGAACTGTTTATACTGAGTAATAAGACATTAAGAGAAAAATAAATTTTATTATAGTTTGGAGAGTAAATTTAGCAAAGAATTCAAGATCAAGGAGGTCATTTAATTACCAGTGTGTGATGGGGACAGTTCAATCTGAAAGGATGTCAACATTTAATAGTCAGCATAGTTTTTCTTTGCATACGAACTAGCTGGCTACATGGGACATAGAACATGGCAGATGGGACAAATAATTCCCATAATTCCATGTGATAATAGCTCTTATCTTTTTGTTTACTCATAAGTAACTGTGTAGAAGTAGCCTTCCAATACATATCTAAGAGTTTTACAAAGAAATAATCACAGGTACTATCTGTATATAAGAGGAACATAGAATTCCTCCATATAAAGGATTTTAAAAATATAGGACACTCCCTGTTCAGGTAAGTACATATGACGCTATCCAGAAAAGAGTGGAGATGAAAATTTGCTAATAATATCCCTTGTAAAAGTTTCTTTTTGTCCATAATGGGCACCAAATTTACATATCTTATAAAGCTATGGATTTTGTTTGTTATGTAATTGGTGCAAAGGTTCTAGCAGACAAAACACAAATGTTGACTCACTATGAAACACTTAGGGAAATTAGACAGCTTGCCTAATCCACAACAAAATATATTGCTTTCACATTCCTGGTGCAATGAAAACTGGTGAAACTGACAGTTCTGAATCCTCTCATAGAGCATTCTTTAGAAAGAAGCTAAAACTGCCCGAAGAGATAAAAAGGACAATCACCCTCTCACCTTTCTTAGCTTCCTGTCCAGAGCCCAGGGCAGCTGTGGTGGTTGGTCTGAGCTCGGAGCTACTCTGAGGTGTTACACTTGCTTTGGCTGTGTTAGCTTTTCCTTTCTTGTCATTCTTGGATGTGTCACTGGGCACATCGGCAATGTCACTCTGGAATAGAAACATTCAGACTGACTCAAGTGAATGCCCCCCTCAAGGTCAAATTCCTTGCATGTAATCTTAGTGTACACTTGGTACTCCTCAGCATCTCCTATTCCCTTTGTCAGACTTCTACTGTGTTAAAAGGTCTTCACCTAATGATAGAAAGTCTATGGCTTTCTTAGGCAAGAAGGCAAAGGATCAAGCCAAAGGAAGAAACTTAACTTCTTTCTAAGCAAGATATAGCTTCTCTTTTCTGTTTGTTTCTACTCTACACTGAAGAGTCTGGTTAAGTGGACCATTTTAACAAAGAAAGAAAACAAAACAAAACAATATACGCATGCACTAGAATGAGACAAAGTTGGGAGGCAAAGATAAAAAAAATGAAGAAACAAATATCAATTTCATTAATTCACTGAACTATGTCAATTGGTATTTCAGGTATTACAAAAGCATCCTGTATTTTAAACTTTCCTCATGGCAGCACAGATGTTTTCTATTTTCCTTCTAACAGGGCTGAGGTCCCCAGATGTGTTAAGCCACTTGTGATGAAGTGACTTTTTTTAAAAATTAAAAGTAACCACATTTTATGAAACATACTACATGCATGTAGTTGTATGAATCCTTGATGAATTAACAAAATGAGTTCTGAAAACCCTCTTAAAACTTGCTGTATTCAGTTATTTTGCTTCTGTAACCACTGACAACGGAACTCCCCAACCCGACTGACTTCAATCAGCCATTTCTACGTACAGTTTCAATGCCCATTGCTCTCATTTGGTCTGCTCTCTTTTCCGTAATTGAAAGAAATTTCTTTGGATCTGATAAAGCATCCACAATATCTAGAGAGGAAAATAAAAGTCAAATCAGTTGTAATTCTGTTTTCTTGAAAAACACCAAGAAATCCAACTAATAAATTCTTCAACAATCCTAGACATCTATTAAGGTAAATACTTTTCTCCCAAGACTCATGACTAATAGAGTTAAAAGAATACAACCGGTTCTGAACATAAATAAAAAGTCAAGGAACCACAGGTAGGTAGGGTTCTTTACTTTCTGTTCCAGAAACTAAAGGTAAACTGAGTAAACTGCCTTAGGATCTTGAATCTTCATTTACTTATGTGACTTCCAGTAAGCTAACTAATGTCTTCAGCCTGTTTCTTCACCTGAAAATGACAGAAGATACTAAGCACTCTGTAGGGTCAGGATGAGATTTCGACAGGAAGATGTAGGCACCAATAACACAAAGTTTTGTTTATAGATACAGATACAGAGGTTAGCTTGTAGTTTATAGATATACAGGTTATAGATATAGAGGTTAGTTAGTACATATCTAGATATAATACTTCTAGAGTATTTTCACAGCTATAACTTGCACTTTTGAAACAGAAAAAAATGTGTTTTATAATGCCATCTGAAGAATTCCAAGTACTTTCAAGGTTTCATATAATTTTACATGATTTACCAATACTCTAAAGGGAATAATTATCTCCTGAAAATACTACATAATTCACAAGTTTTAAATTTTACATGCGTTCATAATTTTCTCTAGCAAAACCACCTAATTACATTTCAAGATCATTTTTCTCAACAGACAGAATTCATAGAATTCCATTTAAATGTTTTCTTTCCTTTGATATAACAGAAAATAAAACAGGCACATAATTAACATTCAACTATACAAAACGGAAAACTAAGACTCCTTTTACCAATCCTAAACCCAGAAAACAACTGCTATTATACATTTCTTTCTACATATTTTTTAAAATATAGACATTGCATTTGTGCAGTCTCTAAACTTATTCACATTGATCTTACTGGTTGACAAGTTAACAATAAGAAAAAGACATATTTATAAATTGGACTTTACTTATGAAACTGTAACCCCTCCGTACTTCACTTTGACAATAAAGAAAAATAAATAAATTAGTAAATAAATAATTTCAGCTGAAAAAGAGAATATATTTAGCAGAAAGTCTTTCTGCTTATTTTTATGTGAGCATATGCCAGTCCTGGGGCTTGAGCTCAGGATCTGGGTGCTGTCCCTGAACTTTGTGCTTAAGTTTAGCACTCTACCACTTGAGCCACAGCTCCTCACTTTTGACTTTTTGGTGATTAATTGTAAGATTCTCAAACTTTAGCTGTCTGGGCTGTCATTGAGCCATGATACTCAGCTCTCTGCCTCCTGAGTAGCGAAGATTACAAATGTAAGCCACCAACACCTGCTTGGCTCTTTCTACATATTTTTAAAACTTCAAATGAGTTTATCATTTTTTTACTTCAAATATCTTGGAAACACTTTTATATCAGGAATGCAAGCATGCCACATTCATTGTTAAGAACTTCTTAAAAAATATTTCATTTTTCTGAATGGTAGCAATTTCCTTAAACTAATTTGCCATGGAGAGACAGTTGGAATTCTTCACTTTTTTTGTTATTAAAATACCACTATAGTGAATTTCCTGGAACATTCTGTATCACATCTGTATGCGTGTTCATAGGATAAATGCCCAAATGTTGGAGCAATGAATGAGAATATTGTTGCTATGATAGTTATTGCCAAATTTACTTTCACAAGTTTTACATCAGGAGAATGCTTCGGGTTATAACTAGCAGCCCCTAACAACATTTTGCCCCATTACAGTGGATGTGAACAAATTAATTTTTAAACCTTGCTCAGGTAAAAAATTCAGACAATTAATTTGAGAAGCTAATAATAAAAAATTTCAAGTACATACCAATGTTGAGGGAAAACTAAGAGTGACTATATTTTTGACAAAGATCTAATAACTATGAAGTTTGATACATTTCCTTTATCTGTTATTTCCTTTCTTCTGGAATATGTTAAAGCAAATTTAGGGATCTTGTCATTTTATTCTTAATTTTCTCTGGATACATCAAAGAGAACTATTTTTGTTTTGGAACTAGTCATACCAATATCATATCTGACAAATTTGATAATGATTCCTTACTATGATGCAATGCATAGCCCATTGTAATATTTTCCCCTGCTTAGGTTCTCTATTTGATTCAAGACACAAACTCGACTCCACATCTCTGACAAACCTATCTCTTACATGCACTTTAACCTAGAAGTCTTCTACTGTTTGTGAATGGATATGCTTGCTGAAGAGGCATCAGATGTCCTGTAAAGTGACCCACATAATGAGTGAATCTCAGTGCTTTTCTTTTGTGGTATGTTGCTCTAAGGCTTGGATTCTCATATTTGGAAAGTACATTATAAGAAGTGTTTTGACTTCATAGGAATCACACCAAGGGACATAAGTCTGATGTCCCACTTGTGGAGCCAAGCCCACTAAGAAGACTGCTGAAGGGACAGCTTGACCTCTGCACAGTAGAGCCACTTTCTCTCTTCAGAACCCATCTACAATATTTTAGTTATTACATTTCCCAACCATACTTTTGGTCGTATTGGCATCCTTCTTCAGCTGGAAAGGTCTGGGGAGACACAGAATCTGTTTCCATATCCAAGGAAGGTCACAGGAAGTTAGGAAGGCTCTCTGATGTCCACTTAGCTCCTTCCTACTGAGAAGGCCTCAGACTTGTGGTCACTTACCATGACATGATGTGTCATGTGGCTTTCTTTGCTCATCAGAATGCCACATTGTGGGTATCCTTAATCCCACTTAACACATGCTGGTACAATTTGACCAACCTTTAAATCATCTCTGTCTGACTCCTAATGCTTCTTCCTTCCATTCAAAGTGAACAAGTGAGGTTTAGTGTGTGCTCACTGAAATTTCTTGCCTATCTGTACATGTAGGAGATACATACAGTCTGGATATCTTTGTACACTCCTTCATTGGTACATATTCCCTGGTAAACAATAATATATTTCAGGTGATGCCCCACAGTGCTGGCCTGTTAGGAAATACATGATTGCTAATCTTTAATGATGTATACTTAATCTAGAAGCCTGAACAGACTATATTGCATTTTTAAAGAGTGATGGGATGTTCTTCCATTAAGAAAAACAGATGAGGGCTGGGAATGTGGTCTAGTAGTAGAGTGCTTGCCTAGCGTGCATGAAGCCCTGGTTCAATTCCTCAGTACCACATAAGCAAAAACAAACAAACAAAAAAAGTGGAAGTGGCACTGTGGCACAAGTGGTAGCATTGAGCAAAAAGAAGCCAGGGACAGTGCTCAGGCCCTGAGTTCAAGTCCCAAGACTGGCAAAAAAAGAGAAAAGAATATGAGTCAGGCACTCCTGTAATCCTAGCTATCCAGGAGGCTGAAATGTGAGGATGCTAGTTCAAAGACAGCCCAGGCAGCAATGTCCTTTAGACACTTATTTCCAAATAACTATCCCCTTAAAAAGCTGGAAATGGAGCTATGGCATTAGCCTTGAGAAAAAGGCTCAGGGGCAGTGCCAATGCATTGAATTCAATCTTCAGAACTGACACACACACACACACACACACACACACACACACACACACACACGTAACAGATGATACTTTAATTATTTAAAACAAAGCAAAACATTGAAGAAGGGAATGATACATAATCCTTCCATGTTAATAAGCCAGTTTTTATCATATATATTATATATATGTTGACCATTATTTTTACAAGAATTCACATTTTCCCATAGCTTGTTTAATGAATAAAAATAAGTTACTTAACCTGCTTTCATCTACTTCTAATTGGAGTATTTAATATCTACCTAGTTACTTTGGTGAATAATGTTCCACTGTTTTTACATTTCAAACTACTACCCACAGATAAGTATTTAGGTGGACTTTCAATTCTTCTGTGAAAGATGATTTCTCAAGGAATATCTTGGTGTAAGATGGTATTTTCATCATTTTCCTTTATCAAAAGTAAACAGTTGAGTTTTATAGTGATTATATGCCTGATGAATATTCCTAACAAAATTAATTCTTAATAAGCTAGAAGAAAGCTACTAAAGAATAATTTGCTGAAA
This sequence comes from Perognathus longimembris pacificus, assembly GCF_023159225.1. Lineage (NCBI taxonomy): Eukaryota > Metazoa > Chordata > Mammalia > Rodentia > Heteromyidae > Perognathus > Perognathus longimembris. The sequence goes on from NC_063166.1 coordinate 60,201,117, forward strand.
AAGTGAAACTAGGAAAATAAAGCAGATTTAAACATTGCATAAGTCTTAACAGCCCTGTATCAAATTCTTGTTTATTCAGAACCTCAGAAAGAGAGAGACCTTATTTATAAATAGCTTCATTGCTTGTGTTTGAATTAAGGACTAAAATGGGATAATTGTTATGAGGATGGGCTCTAGATCTAATGTCTAGTGTCTTCCTAAGAGGATTCACAGAGACAAAAGGAAAAAGGCCATGTGACAACCCAGGCAGAGATTAGACTGGTGCAGATACAAGCCAAGGACTGTCAGGAGCTAGGAAGAGGAAAGGAAGAACTATTTCTGTGATCTCATGGCAAGCATGAATTTCAACTTTTTGCTCCCAGAACTGTGAGGAATTAATATTCATTGTTATAATACTTTTAAATTATAATACTATTAATGAGGAAACAATATTTATATTGTTCCAAGTCTTTCAAGTTGCACTCACTAGTTAGAGTAGCCCCAGGGAATCTAATACAAAAGGTGAAAATGAGACCAGTAAATTTGATTACTAACAATGACTGAGAAAAATAATTTTGTTATGAAATCCTCTACAAAGTCATGTGTTTAATAGAACAAGTTTTATTAGTGTTAGTAGGGAAAGACCACCCAACCCTGGAAATCTCCTAACGTCCTGTTTTGAGTTAATCAGGGGCAACCCCAACCTATAATCTCTAGTTTCCTTTCTCTTTACTAAAGTTTGCTTTGGGTGTCAAGGGCTGATTTTATAGAATCGATCTAGTTGGCTTTATAAAGAGATCAAACACAAGTTGACAGATGTTCTTGTCAACCATCTAGTATGGGATTTTTATACTTGTTACTTGAATTTAAAAAATATGCTGCAGATGCATCTATTTGTTTTATAGATATTATTGAAACCTGCCCTGAAATAGCAATACAAATACTTCTAGAAACCACTGGGACTTATGTCACCAGATTCTGAAATAATGCCTGTGAGTCTTACTTTTGAAATGTTCCATTTGGGACATTTTATTTGCAGTTATGTATTACCATTAAAATACTTACAATAAATGTCAGAGGGGAACATGATCAAGATACATTGCATACATAAATGGCCATGTTAAAAAGAAATCTGAAACAACCTATTGATGCTAAAAAAAATATTAAAAAAGCCATCATAATTCGAAATGGTTGCCTTCTTGACCAAATTATAGCAAAAACTTCCTTGTATAGTATAAAAAACAAGGCTTGCTCAAATTAGCTGAACGAGACAAATCCAAAGTTACAAAAGGGCTAGAGGTTGTGGATAAGGGTCAGGTTATCAGGTTATAGGAAATGAGTACTTGATTCTGGGCAATTTCAAATAACAAATTAGATATCTGTGTGGAGGCAGGGGGCCATTATGTTGCAAGAATTATAAATCAATATAGAGGACAATGATTTAATACACAAGAAAGTTCAATCAAAATGTTCAGCAAAGGGTGAAAGGGTTTGGAGTCAAGAAGCCAAAGCATGTCTTGGCTTTTTAGGGATACGTTTCGACGGGTTGCCTCAGTTTTTCCTCTGGCTAGAGGCATAAACATCTGAGACAAAATGAAAGATAGTCAGAATACAGTATATAATAAAAAGAAATTGATTTTTTAACAATCACATTTAAAGAAATGTGGAACTAAGGAATGGTCATCTAACCCTCCAATAAGGCATACTGTGGTATAACCATTTGCAAATGTTTATTTTTCTCCTTAGCCTAAGCACAGAAAGAACTGGTATATTTTTGGCTACCATTTTCAAACACTATTTCTGGGTATAGTGCTATTTCCGAAAGGCTGGTCTCTCCCATATATTCTTTTTTTCCTCTCCATTCCTCCCTTCTTCCCTCCCATCCTTCCACACAACCTTATAAAGTGGAAAGCATCAATTTAGATGTCCTGAAGATCTAAAGAGAAGATAGCAATTCATTAGTCTAGATTTGCATATATTTATTAAGTTTCAGGGAAATTTATGGAAAATTTTAAACTGTTTTTTGAGCCATCTGGGTGCCCTCCAGGCTGAGCACAAACCTGGCACCTAGTCACTTCCCTTCCTCATCTCTACGAATTTGTTCCTGGCCCATTCTCCCCACCCTATTATTTCTGTCATCAAGAGACATAGATGGAAGAATAATACATCTGTCCCTATCCCCTACAAAATATGTCAATAAGGACCAATTAATCCCACAGCTATGGTTTTGGATTCATTCTTTTAACATCTACAATGATGATTATCCATTTCCCAAACTGCAATGGTTGGAAGACTACACTGTGGTGCTTACAGTCACCAATAAAGCAACAAAAACCACTGAAGCCCATCCAGTTACAATGAAGCTGACAAAGAAAGAATGGCTCTCTTATCACATGCTTATAGCACCCCAACCTTATATTTATTTATTCATTCATTCATTCATTCATTCACTTGAGAACAGTACTGGGGCTTGAGCTCAGGACCTGGGTACTGTCCCTTAGCATTTTGGCTCTAGGATGGTGCTCTACAAATTGAGCCACACCTCTCTTCCTGGCCTTTTTTTTTTTTTTTTTTTTTTTTTGCAGTTAATTGGAGATAAGAATCTTACAGACTTCCCTGCTTGAGCTGTCTTTGAACAGTGATCCTCAGATCTCAGCCTCCTGCATAGCTAGGAATACAGGTGAGAGAGCCCCTGGAGCCTGGCTTGTATTTTAATTTTGTTCCTGAATGTGAGAGTGACAAACAATATTTTAATGTTCAACAATATTTAATGTTTTAATGTTCAACATGAACAAAAAAATCACAAGAATTAAACCAAAGCCTGATTTATTCCAAGTTATTTCTCCTCTACATGTTACTGTTTCTGTCCATCAAAATTTAGTTTCTGAGAAGTAAGAGATTCCTTGCTGTTCTTTAACCCTGAGACAATTTATATGGGGACTGCTGTGGGAACAGAATGCTGTGAAGAGTTCAGAAGGTCATGGTAGCTAACTGCAATGGTTTGGACGTGGGTTGTTCCCTGCTGAAATTCATGCTGCAATTTCATTGCCAAGGTAATGAGACAGGAGCTTTAAAAATGTACTCATGTCAGGGGGGCTCCACTTTCATTGAAAGGTTAATTTAGTTCAAGAAAGAGTAGGTTAGTTATCTTGAGAGCAGGTCCCTTGTCCCTCTCTTCTCCCACCGCGAATGGAATAGCAGAAGGACCTCTTTTTTTTTTTTTTTTTTTAAATAAATTACCCAATCTCAGGTGTTCTGTTAGAGGAAAAAATAAAAAAAGGAACTGAGACACCATCGTTGCTCTGTCATTTCTTTGTGCATTTGGGGAGTTATTACACCATAGTAATGAGGAGAATTAGGTGCAGTAAAATCCCTGCTTCTGTTTCTTGAAGAGTGAGCAAGGAACACAGGGTGTAGGAACAAAGTCAGAGGGAAACACTGGGCTCTAACCCTATGGCATGTTGTGTGTTGGGATGGAGTTGGGGCAGCCAGTGTACAATGTCTCTGAAGAGCATGAGTTGCAGGAGGGCAGGATTAATTATGAGCCACTGCAAACACAGCATATGTCACCATATGTCGACTACACAGAGCAAATCCCCTTCCCCCCACTTCCAAAACCCACAAAGGTGGCCAGAAACTCCTGTAAATGCCCACGCCTTTTGTATGGAAGTATCTTAACATGGAAAGCCTTAAGAACATTTTTCCCCTTTATTCCTACAAAATGATGCCACCCACAAGACATTATTGGGTTAAAATATGTTGTAAAACCATGTGGAACACAGAACTGCTGCTACCAGATGAAAATCTGACATCACCACCGATGCATTAGAATTCTGAGAAAGGTATGCGATTAAGGGATTTTCTTAGGATGATGAGTTGTTGATGACATAATTATTTACTGGTGGCATTTTATACAAACTAAAGTGTAAGTTAAGGTGAAGAATTTAATTAGATCTGGTAGATTTTTTTTCTTTCACTCACAAATTCTCAACAAAAATTTAAGAAATAATAGAGGTATGCTATAGTCAACACTGCCTTTCAATATAAAACTTGGGATGAAGGCTGCTGAGTCCCATTATCAATACAGGGCAGACATTTCAAATGCCTCTGATAATACTGGAAGCAGCCACAGTGGCATGTTAGGAGAAAACTCTTGCAAGATGATCATTATGGAGGTTGATTTGGATCAGTACCTAAATGTCAACACTGGCAATGAAGTTGGACTTATGAATACAGATATTTCTTCAATGTCTATCTAGACCCACTCACATCCATTCACAACAAGTTCACATTTTTGGACTCCCTTTATGTAAGTGCCTGGCAAAACAAAGTAGAAGCTCAACAAATAGTTTCTTTTTTTTTTCCTTAATGAAATAGCTCAGTTCCTAGGGAGAAATTAGTAGTTTCACTTGAAATTTAAACACTGAAGAGGCAAAATTTTTGAATTTCCCACCATGTGGTTTAGAAACTATTAGACATTTAGTGTACACTTTCTACTTTATTTATGATCATTATTTAATGTATTTATTGTTATTGTAAAGGTGATGTACAGAGGAGTTATAGTTACATAAATCAGATAAAGAGTATATTTCTTTTTGGACAATGTCATCCTTTTCTTCACTTCCTACTTTCTAAGCCCAGATATGAGGGACATGATTTTATCACCTGCTGAATCTTCTAGCCAGGGATGGGCTGAAATGCAGGTTGGTTTCTGGGCTGTCATGAGCTGGGATATGGCTTCTAAACTCCTATTGTAGACCTTTGGTCTCCTCTGACCTCTAGCCCAGTTCCATAATGTTCTCTCTCCCATCCTCTACTATGGATGCTGTATCTTAACTCTTACTGTCTGCTACAGCATCTATTACGTTGTCTCCTTCAATGAAAAATAAACTGGTGATGATGTCCAGCACAGTATGGGGGTCTTATTTTTACAGACACACAAGCATTCTTAAATCTTGCTATCTTGTGTCCTATATTGAAGGATGAACATTTAACCAGACAGCATCTTTCTTCCTCTACAGATGAAGAAATGAAGGGTTTGAGAAATTATATCATCATCACCAGGCCACTGGCCAACAGTGCAGAGTGAAGATTTGAACCTTTGGCTAATGTGATACAGTTCAACTGCGCTGTTTCTCAGTAGTTCAATATAGTCCAAGGACAGAAGGGCTTTTGTTTTCTTTTAATGTTATTGGATGACTGGCAGCTACAAAGAGTTATGTTATCTGTGTGAATATACACCTACGACTTGATCTAGTTTGAGTTTTTTCTACTTCTTGTTATCTTTGTAAGGCCAAGGTGGATTGATGACTGCTTTTGTTGTTGTTGTTTTGTTTTTTGGTGCCAGTCCTGGGACTTGAACTCAGGGCCTGAGTGCTGCCACTTGGCACTTGTGATCAAGGCTGGTGCTCTGCCATTTGAGTCATGGCTCCACTTTTATTGGAGTCTTAGACTTTTCTGCCTGCTTGTCTTTGAACCACAAACCTCACATTTCAGCTTCCTGAGTAACTGGGAGGAGAGGCACAAGCCCTCAGTGCCCTACCAATGACTGGGTTCTTTAATAAAACTGAATGCTGTTGTGGATGTGGAGGGAAATTCAGGCATGATGGCAACAGTGGAATCTAAACCTTTGTGTGACATTAGTTAAGGAGATACAGTTTCATCTTATTTTTCCTACTTAAAGTGGCAGTATAAATCTTCCCTTTATGGTGAACCAATGCAACAGTGATACTCACTAGATACCATGTTGGAAATGAACTTCACAACTTGGGGGGGTGGGGGGAAAGGAAAGTGGGAGAAAATGAGGAGAGGGGGTAACACTGTTCAAAAAGAAGTGTACTCATTACCTTACTTAACAGTTACCCCTCTGTACATCACCTTTACAATAACATATATACACACATATTTATCATTTCTTTATAACACATTGCTTGTAAAAATGATAAATAGGGCAAAATTATAATATTTCAAAGTAAGAACAGACTTGAAGACAATCTAAGTTTGACCTTTCATTTGCTCTTGCAAACCTTGGGTTACTCTACTCTTGACTTGTTCAAGACTTCCAGGGTCGGCTGCACTGACAGGATGTCATTTTATAAGCTTGGGGAAAAAAGTATCTTGTAATCCTGTAGTTGAATTTCACATACTTCATAATCTGTACCCCCAAGTCTTACCTCCAAATCCATCAGGCACATATGTTTTAAGAACAATATTGCAAAAAATTGTTGGCAGTGATAATGGTTTGTTTCCCTCATTCCGGAGGGAGATGTGTCGGTAGCCTGCTTGGAGGCCATCCAGAGGAAGGATCCTCTGGCCAATCAGCTTGCTGTTGTCATCATACACAGCTATTCTTAAGACAGCCAGGTCTGGCAGGATCACCTGCAAACAAAGAGCAAGGCTTTTCATTTGCTGTTTGTAATGCTGTTTCCAAGAATCCTGAGTCTAGGACTCTGAAGCAAATCCCTATTATACTTCTTCAATACTCTTTTCTGATGAAAATAAATCCAGGATCCCTTTGCAATCCTAAAATATGTAATGTAAGCTTTGATGCTCAAGAACACTGAGGAAGGTGATGGGCACAGGTTTCCTGGAAATTATGTCATTAAAAAAATGTTATGATAGACTCTATGGCCTCCCTTATTGGGAATAATTAGTACAGGTTTAGGCAAGCCATAGCAGAGCATCACAAGGCCCAATAGCTATACCCTTAGGAACACATAAGATGATGCTAAGTGAAATGAACTCCATGTTATGGAAACAATTGATATATCACAATTGTAACTACTTTCAACGTCCTATGTGTATGTGTAGTTTCTATTATTGATGATGTTTTTGTATCACCTTCCTATGGTTGTACCTACACTATCTCTGTATTCTTATCTGAGTATATTGGAAACCGTGTTTACTGGTATTGGAAGTAGGAAATTCAAAGGGAATACCAAATTTGAGAGACACAGGGTAAAAAAAGAGAAATAACTACAAAAGCAATACTTGCAAAACTGTTTGGTGTAAGTGAACTGAACACCTGGGGGGGGAGGGAAAGGGGGGGAGGGAGGGGGGCATGAGGGACAAGGCAACAAACAGTACAAGAAATGTATCCAATGCCCAACGTATGATACTGTAACCTCTCTGTACATCAGTTTGATAATAAAAATTTGAGAAAAAAAATGTTATGAAGGGTGTGGGTGGCTCATGCCTGTAATCCTAGCTACTCAGGAGGCTGAGGTCTGAGGATCATGGTTCAATGCCAGCTCAGGCAGGAAATTCCATGAGACTCTTATCTCCAATTAACCACCAGAAAATTGGAAGTGGTGCTGTAGCTCAAGTGGTAGAGCACTAGCCTTGAGCTGAAGAGCTCAGGGACAAGGCCCAGGCCCAGAAGTAAGCACCCCCCCCCTCAAACACGTGTGGGTGGCAGTTCATATTTATAATCCTAGCACTCAGAAAATAGACTTTGGAGGGTTGAAAGCTTGAGGCCATCCTCGTTGAGATTCTGTCTAAAAGAAAACCAAAAACAAACCAACAACCAATCTACTCCCAAACCAACCAACAAATAAATAAAACAAAGAAACAAAAAGATGGACCGTTTCAGATTCTGACTCCAACCCTTATCTTTCTTTACCCTACCCTCGCTATAGGAAAAATTAAGGAGTCCAAAAAACAGGATGACTTCTTAATCTTAGAGGTGGTCAGTATTTGAGCAGGTTTGGGAACTCAAGTCAGAACTTGAGTAGGTTTTGAATCCTGGAATCTATCTACTACATGGCTGGCATTTTGCTTTGTTTATTTTAAGTATCAATATCGATGTTTAAATCAACATTTTAACATATCAGTATATATGAGGAATTGTTTTATAGCTAAACAAATTTGTATGTTACTATAGAATATCCAGGTTTTTTTTTTTTTGTCAGTACTGTGGTTTGAACTCAGGACTTTGTACTTGGTTGCTCTGCTGGTACTCTGCTACTTAAGCCCCACTCCTTTCCCCACTTTTTACTGGTTATTTTGGTGATAGAGTCTCATAGACATTTTTTTCTACATCTGGCCTCAAGCCACAATGTTTCTCCGGATCCCAGCCTTGAGTAGCTTGGATTCCAGGCAGGAGCCATTGGCATCTGGCTTTACAATGTCATTATTTCTGACACTCAAGGTTTGGGGCACATTTTGGGGGATATTAAATAGAAGAGAAAGCTAAAAAAGTTAATAAATATTGATTCAAAGACATCCGTTCTTGCTATCTATATATTGAATGAATGGGTATAAAATCTGAGTTCACAGATGACACAATTCCTATTAAGGCAGAAAAGTATAACATAAAAAAGAAAATCCAATTTGCCAGCTCAAGACTGTTTTTATTGGCTAAGAGCAATCAGGACATGTTGGCTGATCTCAGTACTGTGTCTAAGGCTTGACAATGAGTTGCTTGCTTTTTACACATGGAGATGTCATTTAATTCTTGCTTTACAAAGATGAAGAGAAGTCTTGCTAAAATTCAGCCAACTTCCCACACTCTTTTTCCTCACATAGTGAAGGAAGGCCTTGGCCTTCATCATTCATGCCTTGTGACATTTGTGCAAAAAGCAAAACCAACTAATATAATAATATGGAGAAAGGAGTAAAAAGTGAAGATTTTGCTATCAGTGGAAGGCAATTTAAATCTGTAAGAACAGCAAAGGATCCAGACTTGGCATTTTGCTTCTGGGATTTGAAATATTACATGAAGAAAACAAGTGGGATATTTCTTTATATCAAAATGCTGAGAAAACTTTCTGAATTTCTAGAAATATCTGTAAGGACAATTCATCATGCCCCAAAGTACTATTCCATACAAGCAACAGATTCAGCTACAAGAAAATGACAAAGAAAAAGACAGACAAACAGATGAGAACCATAAACAAACAAGCAAACAGGGAAAACAAACTCCATCGATGATATTTACTGGTCTTAGTTTGGGATGTAAAATTTTGCCTGACCTTTTGGTTAAAGGAATAGAACAAGTTACCTACAAGAGAAAACCCTGCAATATAGGATGGTGTCCACCTATGAGAACACAGACTAAGTAGACTGCAAACCTGGAACGTGGGCATTGCCTCATGGGAAGAGAGAAAGGAGAATCAAAATGGGCCACCCCCCAAAAAAAATCATAAAATAGCTACAAGAATTATCTATCAGAAGGTGGGAAAAAGAAAATGTTGTGGGTTGAATACCCATCCCAATGCGTGTAAATATCTAGACACTGAAACATAGTCCCCAAGCTCATTAGAATGACGTGGACACATTAATAATGCCCTACCTTCCGAAACACAAATGATTCCTCATTGTAAACTGGGTTGAGTCCATTGTTCATGACCATGCGAGTTCGGAATTCCTTACGTATAGTGTCGGTGGGCAGCCCATACATATCTACTTCCACATACGTGCCGATTTTCTTATCTGATAAGAATTGCCCTGATATGACCTGCAGACCCATGGGCAGAAGAGAGAAAAGTAAGCTTTGTGATAACAATGAAAGGCAAAGAGAAACATTCTCTTTGATGGGGGAAAATTTTTTATTTTTTTAAAATTTAAATACTCCATTACTTTGTTATGAAACCAATACATTATTGAGCAACTAATATATTGAGCAAATAATATATATCCTATCATCTACAACAGTGTGGCAAAAGAATGAATCATACAACCCAAGAAAAAAAATCCACAGCTTCACTGTCTTTTCTTTCCTGACATGGACTGGCTAGTTTTGACAATGTTTTGTACAAACCATTGTTAAATTCTATCTCCTGTAATGCTATCGAGTGATTATTTTCCATTTATTGTCCAAATGACTAGAGCCATTCCCCAGTTTTCTCATCTTATCATAGCTAATAATTTTGAAAAAGTTTTTTTAGGTAAAAATGATCCATATAAACTGTTCATATATAAAGTATACACTCACATCAGTTTTCACAAGTAAGCACATCTATAAAGCATCCCAGCAATTAATACATCATAAGCATTTCTATCACCTCCAAATGTTTCTTTGGGATCTCTTGTTTCTAATAAGTGTGTACTAATTGAATAAAGGTGTTTTATTGTAGTATTTCCAGATGTGTGTATGTTTCACATTGATGATATTTATCCTCCTTTGTATTCTTCTTTTTCCTTCCTCCTCAACCTTTTACAATTTTACTGTTTCTTAATGTGATTCTTCTACATGAACGCAGCATGCTTCAGTGATATTCACCCTATATGATGGTCTTGCCCCTTCTGCTTCCTTTGTTACCTTCTAAAAATTGTGCTCCTTTTATATTCAGCATACATTTTATAATTTGTTTTAGGTCTAGATTTCACATATAAGAGAAAATATATGATATTTGTCTCTCTGAGCTCAGTTCATTTTGCTTAGCTTGATGATCTCTGCAGTTCCATCGATTTTCCCGCAAATGACATAATTTTATTCCTCTTTATAGCTGAATCCCATTGTGTGTATACATATACAGTATACACACAAATATGTATACATATATTACACACATATATAGTATATACACACATCTACATCTACTAATTATATACATATATACATGTGTGTATTGTGTGTGTATATATTTGTGAGTATATATACATATATATGTATATATATATATATAATTTCCTTTATCGGTTGATGGGCATCTAGGCTGATTCTTCAGCTTGGCTTTTGTGACTAGTGCAGGAGATATCCCTATTGTATGCTGATTTTCTTTTCTTTTTGTCCTTTTTAAGTCTATCTCTGTCCAGAGGAAACCACTGTTTTATTTTGTCAATATTGCTCATATTTCCTAGAAATTTTTACAAAGGTAATTGCATAGTACATACTTTTAAGATTGCATGTTTCATCCAAAGAAGCTTGAAATGTTACTAGCGCACAGATGTGTCTCATATAAAAAACAGGGCATTTTAAGTCAAAGTTGAAGAGGAACATTATGACACTTGCAGTTTGACATTAAATATCTGGATGATGATACCCCAGGTCATTTTCATATACATACAAATTTACACAACCTGTGATGAGGAGGGTCTGTTACCTGTACTGAGCAAGTGGCTGCAATGACCCCATCAACAGGGGTTTCAGAGAAGGGATCAAATGTCCTATCAGGCCGCCTCATGAAATCTGGTTTGAGAAGGTACCTGAAAGGAAAAAAAAAAAAAGGCATAAGAGTTCATTTTCTTGACAGCTTCCACAAAGACTAATACATTGCTGGTATTCTAAATATTTCCCATCTGCAACTAAGGAACTAGGCTTTGGGGCAGAGCGGCCTAGGGGTTGAGGAGCATAACGTGTGGGATTATCCTGAAGGACATTTCACAATGAACACCTGGCCACACAGGGCGTGCTGTAGTCAAAGGGAAGAACAATGTCTCCTTGCTTGAACAAGAAGAGGGGCAGGAGATAACAAGTTGCAACTCAAAATTTTAGGCAGACCCTGAGTTGTCGTCTTTTTTTTTGGGGGGGGGGATTAGCCAATGTCATCCTTCTTTCTCATCTTCCTTTTTCTTCTGGACTTGCAGAATGCAGTTTGAGTTCAACTCCTGCTAGCTCCATTTGTTAGTGTGTGTTTGGTCCTCTTCTTCCTAAAGCTGTGAGCTGTGATTGTGATGTCTTTCCTAGGGCACAGCACTAGAGAATGCAGTTTGTGCAAGGTATGTACATGGTAAGTGATTCAGGTGACATGACTGTCACTTGTATATGTGGGCACACTGGCAGGGTGCCATCTGTCAGGCAGGCAGGAGCACAGAATGTACACTATGCAGAACCATGACTACCCACAGCTGCTGAAAGACTCTATCTGGCCTGATTGTTTACAATGATGAGATGAAAATGTCCCACAAGGCAAGCCACCATGAAGAACTTCCTGACAGTGTCTTCATGGGAAGGGACAGTACTGTATGCACTAGATGAACCTACAATCCTCTGGGTTGCTGTTCAGCTTACTTACTTACAGTGCTACTTGGGGGAAAATGACTAGTTTCATATTTTCTATGAGCCTTGTAATATTTCTGTGTAGTTAACATTGCCCATTTCACTTCTTGATTCAGGGCTTATTTTTTTACAAGTGCTATTTAAGTAAACTAGAACAACAGTCATGATATTACGTAACTGCTATTTATAAGACATGCAAAAGACTCAGGAGAGAATAAAGGTTTATTATTGATTACATTCAATATGAAATTAACTTCCTTTATTTTTCACATGTTTGCACATATTTAATGCCCATGTCTCCAGTGTCTAAGTGACAAAGATCATTTACCTGTCTCGGCTTCAGTACATTTGGTACTGAATTGAGAGTGAGAGAATTAAGCCCTAGAATGTGTATGAGAAGTTTCCTGTGGTTTAAAATAGGGTAGTAAAAATGTCTGTTTGCAAATACAATCTGTCTAGGAATGCCATTTCTTTCTACCCTATGCCCCTAATCCAGCCTACATCCAGCAACCCCCTATTAAAAATGACATGGTTTCATTAGAGCTGTAGGATGAAATCCTACAGTTCAAGTCACGTTACTCACCCGCATGATCCATTATACTCAAATTTTCCCTGATTCAATTGCATCGCTAAATCTGTCAAGAGACAAAAATAATTCAGCATCTCATCTATCAGAACAAAGAAGATACTGACAGAGTGATGTGAAGCAATAGTAATCAGATTATTCCCAGACCCAGAGTTCTTCTGCACTAGAAGGTACTGCTGGCTCAGATTAAGGTACATTGTTCTCTTCTAGGTTGAAATGACCTGTGTTTAGTTGACATTAAGCATGAACTGTGCTTTTGTAGATATTATCCTACAATTGCTTTAGAAATGGGTTTAATACATGACTCATATGATGGTTCATATAATGTTGAGAACAGATGTCCAAGATGCTATGGTAAGAGAGCGTGTACATGCCTCATGACCTCAGAGGAAGGAGACTTCAGAATACATAGAAGGGTCAGCCTGAATACACTTGGCTAAAAAGAATACAGAATGAACTAGGTATAACTCACATAAAAATTGGCTGGATTTTTTTTTTTCCAGCAAGGGACTTAGAGTTCATCTACAGGCATGTACACAGAGCAGTGTCTGACTTGGGTGTTTTTTTCTTTCTCTTAAAGAAGAGTAACTTTAGGGCTGGGAATATGGCCTAGTGGCAAGAATGCTTGCCTCCTACACATGAAGCTCTTGGTTCGATTCCCCAGCACCACATATATGGAAAACAACCAGAAGGGGCGCTGTGGCTCAGGTGGCAGAGTGCTAGCCTTGAGCAGGAAAAAGCCAGGGATGGTGCTCAAGCCCTGAGTCCAAGGCCCAGGGATGGCCAAAAAAAAAAAAAAAAAAAAAGATGAGTAACTTTTCCTCTCTCTCTCTCTCAACAACAACAACAACAACAACAACAACAACAACAACCGAAGTAAATGGATAGAATTTTATTTTTTTTATCATCTTCAAAACACCGTGGTTAAGCCTAACTACATGATAGATGAACACATAAGCTGGCCTAGAAAATAAACTGCTTTAGGGGCTGGGGATATGGCCTAGTGGCGAGAGAGCTTGCCTCGTATACATGAGGCCCTGGGTTCGATTCCCCAGCACCACATATACAGAAAACGGCCAGAAGTGGCGCTGTGGCTCAAGTGGCAGAGTGCTAGCCTTGAGCAAAAACAAGCCAGGGACAGTGCTCAGGTCCTGAGTCCAAGGCCCAGGACTGGCAAAAAAAAAAAAAATAAAGAAAAGAAACTGCTTTAAAGCCTTGGAATCCTTACCATCTATTTGCTGACAACTGAGAACATAGCTTGACCCCTTGGGAAGTAAGAAACAATGGCAGCACTTTTTGGGTTGTTCCTGCCCCAAACATCTGGGATTGTACTGGTATAGGTCATAGTCTCATCTAGTAAGGAGTGTTCAGACACCATGTACAAAGGGGCCTCCTGTATGAGGATTTCTGGTGGCTGAGGGGGCTCCCCTAATGTGAGAAAAATGTAATTGGCTCATGAAAGTCAAAGAACCTTCCAGTAAATCTAGATATCAAGGTGCAAGTATAGTAGAGCAACAGAAAAGGAAAAATTCCCCCCAAATAGATAGACCTGGGAGGTACTGTCATATAGAAAAAAAAATGAAAAGGAAAAAGATTCGTCTAACAAAAACCTCTATACTGGAAGTAGAGGTGTGGCTGCCTTGGGTGAAAAAAGCCAAGCAAGTGCACATAGTTCTGGCACATACAAACAACAACAACAAATAAATAAATAAATAATGGTGGCTACCTTCTATCTTTTGGATTTCTATTTTGCATTGCAATTCTTGGCCCATAGGCTCCTAAGAGAACTTTGAAAACTACAAAAAAAAAAACTTATTTATGCATTTATAAAAATGTACTAATTTCTTTCCGGAAAAGAAAAGAATTAGTATACATTGAAAATTTGTCTTTGAATACACTTTGGAGGACCAGTTTGCAAGCTAATTTACCTCTCAAAATATACTATTCATTGCATACCATTTTAGTGGAGTTTACTCTGTAATAGTCTGTATTTTGTGGTGAGGTATCATGGTTGTTAATATTAGGGTTTAGGTACTTTCCACAAAAGAAATGGCCTAAACTTACTCAAAATCCTAAATTTACTCATATCGTTCTCACCCAATTCTGGCTCAGCAAACAAAAATAACAAGTTTGATCCAAAAATGAACAAAACAAAACAAAAAAACAAAGGGAATAAAATAGAAATTAAAGTTTTAGAGTAGGAGGTAATTTTAGCAGAATAATCACAGCATTTATGAAAGAAATTTGAGTCAAAGCATACTATCTTCTACCATTGTTTTGTTGTCCTATTTAGGTCTTGTAATGTCTCACAATAATAGAAACCAATGAAAATATTGTTTGCCATACGCCTGGTTCTGTCAACTGATAGCAGAGTCAACTGATAGCAACTGCCAGCACCACCCCTCCACCCCTCCAAGCATTCTCATGAAATTTGGGGTCATTGGACATCAGCATATACCTGGGGTTTGATAGTTCAGTGAAACCATCTGGCAGCCAGCGTTCCAGAAAATCTGAGGCATGTAATTACTGGAATCCACTCTGCCTCCCTTGGGGTAAATGCGACTCATTTGCCGTTTGTTGTAACTGTGTAACTTATTAAGGAAATAAAAAAGATAACATACATAAATAAAAATAATGCTAGAGAGATAAACGACAAAGAACTAAACTCACCCAGATATAAGCCAATGTAATGACAAACAGCCAACATGGAACAAATGTCAAATTGATAAATGATGCTTAGGAGAAAAATCAGTGTGCTCTGTGGATTCTGAGAACAATTCACATCTGGGCAGTTGGTCACAGCTGCTGTGGTCTTTCACACATAGTGTTTTATTAGCTCTACCATCAAAATGATTTATGAGGCATCATTCTATTCCAGAGACCACTGCCCAAGCAAAAAGACATCATCTACTCCTTTTTAGTATAAAAGGATACTTTACAAATTCGATCGCATGTGTCTTCAAGTAGCCAAGACCAACGGACTCATTAAAAGAAGACATGTTATAATGAATGTTGCGCTCTGTAAAAGAAAAGCCAAGATACATTCAGAACTCTGTCACCAATTCTTTATAGAAAGACAAGCAATCTGTGTAATTACATCCTGAATCAGGAAACTTCAGTGACCAACGTCATAAGACCAAGTCAGTTGATATGGGGTTCATGAACCTTGTGTGAATGGAGACATCTAGCTTAAAACAAATATACTGAGTTATCTCTGGAATCATTAAATAAGTTATAGGTACTACAGCTTCCATCACCACCCCTATTATTTACACCTGTTTGATGAAAATGATAATAGCTTCCTCGGGCTAAAAATGATTACAGAAAAGTTTATAAATACTTAGTCTGTTCTGTAAGACTAGTATTTGATGGAAAGAAGTCAGGTGCTTATGGCTTATATGGATTATAGTTCCTCAGGAGGCTGAGTTTTGAGGATCACAGTCCAAAACCAGCCTGGGCAGAAAAGTATGAAAGACTTCTATCTTCAGTGAACCAGAAAAGCTGAAAGTGGAGGTACAGCTTAAATGGTAGAGGCCAGCTTTGAACATAAGACAGAGCGTGAATCTCTCTGAGTTCAGGCCTTAATGCTAGCAACAGAAAAGAAAAGAATGAAACAAAAAAGTTTTGGAGTTGGGTATCGGTGGCTCACGCCTGTAATCTTAACTACTTGGTGGACTGAGACCTAAGAATTAAGGTTTGAAGCCAGCCAGTGCAGGAAAGTCTGTGAAATTCTTATCTCCAATTAACCACCAGGAAACTGGAAATGGCATTCTGGAACAAAGTGGTAGAGCATTAGCGCTGAGCAAAACAGCTGCTGAGCAGTGTTCAGGTCCTGAGTTCAAGCCTCATGACTGAAAAAAAACAAATCTTGGGTTCTAAATGAACATCAGCGTGTACGTCTGCCTCAGTCTCATTGTTAATATTGAACATTGAGCCCATTGATTCCCTTCACTCTCTCCAATTCTTGGGGACACTAATTATCCAGAGAACATATGATTCCATACAATCATCTATACATTGCATTGAACCACATAGATATATGTACAAATAGTATGTGTCGGTAAATATGCCTATGAATGTGGATGGTTTCTTAAAGAGGCTTTGTGAATGTACAAATAGAAGCAGCTAACAAGCCCACAATGTTGCAGAGCCACCGTGTGGATGATACAGAGAATGACAACACAACACAGGATCTATGAATAAAAGAAAAAGGTAAGGTGAGTTCCCATGCCTGAAAAAGAAAAGAGTAAGTCCTATCAGGGCTGAGCCACCAAGACAAAAGAGAAAGAGACATAAAAAAAGCCATTGCATTTAACCTTTGGTGTTACCTTCAGCCACATGGAAACCTTGAAACTTTACAGGTTGTGCGTAGTTGATCATTGTGGACAGATACGGATGGATATTGGTGGTAGCACCTACGTATTTATAAGATGCCATCCATGCCTGCTCATCTTCTACTGTAACCAGGCCCTGTGAGCACAAGGAAAAAGAACATATAAGCCCATGACCTCAGAGAGACTCATGCTGTGGAATCCATTACTGAAGATGATTTGCAATGTTACACAAACTCAAAGGTGAATGCTCTTTCTGTGCCTCAATTCCATCAAAGAAGAATTTGAAAAATGCAATGTGTATTGTATTTCCAAGTGATGTGAAAGGAGGTAGTCAAAAAATTACTCAGCCTATATTGCATGTTTCGGACAGAGTTAAAGTTTCAAAGAACTTTAAAATAGTCAAGACATTATATTGAGATTTCACAGGAAGGCTGTCAGGTAAGTTCAGCAATTGTATCACTCATGATTTTACAAGCTGAGGCACCAAAGCCAAAAGCAGTGACTCTCTCCTACTTGAGTGTGCATTAGAATCACCTGGAGCACTTGTTGAAGCAGATTTCTGAACCTTCTGCTTAGCGTTGCAGCTGAGGAGAACCTGAGGCCCAGGATTTGCAATTCTCTAACTAGTTCTTGGGTGCTGGTGCAGGGTAGGTCTAAGGGGCCTACTTTATAGAGTGGCACTGTTCTGGATTTTAAGCACATGTACACATGGTCTAGTGTATTGTAAAATGAGGACCGATTACTAAAATGGGTTGACAACTTGCTACACCTGATATACTGGAATTGCTTGAAAAATCAGAACAAAACTAATAAAGCCACAAGGAATGAATTATTAAACAGGATCAATATCTTGTTGAAAACTTCCAGGTATAAAAATTGCTTAGTCACATGATCTCATCCTTAAGTGAAAATAATAGTCAGATTATTTCTTTTTTTTTTTTTTTTTGGCCAGTCCTGGGCCTTGGACTCAGGGCCTGAGCACTGTCCCTGGCTTCTTCCCGCTCAAGGCTAGCACTCTGCCACTTGAGCCACAGCGCCGCTTCTGGCCGTTTTCTGTATATGTGGTGCTGGGGAATCGAACCTAGGGCCTCGTGTATCCGAGGCAGGCACTCTTGCCACTAGGCTATATCCCCAGCCCCAGATTATTTCTTTTAACTAATGACTGAAAGCCCTTCTGAGCACTCTAGAACATCAAACTGATATCATCAATGAAACCTTGAGCTAAGTAATCAAAGAAATTAACTTCCTTGTGTTATTTTGTTCCTTTCCCCCCAAGTAAAATTAGAAGCTACATGCATTCCTTCTTGTGTGTTTGGTGATAACAAGTAACACCAGTGCTGTCTACTGAACACTAGGATCCACGTTCCTGCCTGCCCAACTTCATTACTTTTCTTTCTTTCATGATACTGAGGCTTGAAATTAGAGCCTCATACTTGCAGGACTTTTATATTGGTTATTACTCAACATGGCATCTTGCTTTAAGCCCAAGCTGGCTTGGATAATGATCCTTGTATTTATGCTTTCCTGTGTGGCTGGGACAGCAGGCATATGACACTGTACCCAGGAATACGCTGCCCCCTAGCTGGGATGACAGGTGACAGGTGAGTGCCTCACTGTCTAGTCAATGGTGGATGTGTGAACTTTTTCACATGGCTTTGTATTCAACCCCAATTACTTCCTCCCAAGTAGCAAGGACTATAGGTGTGAGCCACTTTACTCAACTATTGCATGCCTTTACCATCATAACATATTCCACAGGGATTAGACTCACCCATGGAGCACAGAAGACTGAGGCATTGAAGATGGAAACAATTTAGCTAATAATTTTGTAATGACCAAAAAAACCAGTCAGTCTTTGCACTCATGACTCTACTACATAATAAATCCTAGTCTATGAAAGGTACAACCTCATCAACACTTCAAGAGAGCACTATGGTCAGAGCACTTCATAATTTCTTCAATAAGGACAATAAGGACAAGGTTTCACGACAAATATGCTCAGATCCCAAAGACAGGCAGGTAGCATTTTTCAGAAGCTCTGAAGTCTGAGTGTCAAGGTACAAAGCAAATTGTTGCCTGAGACTGTCATAATTTCGCCACTGCGCAATAAACCACACTCATTTACTTGGAATACTTTGGCTTTTGGAAAAAACTTTGAAGAGAATGAAAGAAAATAAACACATCGCTTTACCTTCTTTACCATAAGGTGAATAGCTAATACATCAAATAAGACTCTAGAAACTACGCAGTGTGAAGCTAATTAATGATCTCTTGCAAAGTTAATGTTTACAGAACCAATAGCACCTTTCAGTTATGCTATAATTTGGATCTGATGAGCTATTAGGTCACTTTTATTTTCAAATTCAATGTGCTAGTGATTAGGTAGCTCTCTCTTCGAGGACTGACATTTCTAATTTCAACTAAGAAAATACCTTGCCCACATGCAACACCTATTTTTAGGAAATTACCTGCTCTAGTTTTGTGGGGGATTTTGGTTAAAATCAGGACTTAATCATTTTATCATTAGGATTAGTTCTTTCCTACGAAAACTCCTTTAGTTAGATAGATGAGGCACATAAAAGAAGTCTAAGAGAAGAGTGTCTTCATAAACATTTTGGCAGAGGAATATGATTAGATTTATCCATAATTCTTTCAAATTCAATATTTAGCCAGTAAGAAGACGGGATCTCAGAATATGATGGGACCTGTAGACATCAAAGCCCTATAAATATTAAGCCTGATATTCCATATTTTGGGGGAGATACAGTTACTACCATGTTTAATCTAAAATGCTTATACTATTAGAGGGCTGCCACAATGTGTGAGAGAATTTTACCTTTTTGTTGTTTTCATGTTCAAGGTCATCTGAGGTCTAAATCAGAGAAAGAAAATGATTTGTTTACTTCTCTAATGGGCAAATTTCAAATTTATTAGCCAAACATAAATTTATCAAATAGTTAAATAACTATATGTAAATGTGTCATTCTATTTATTTATTCAAATGGGAAGTTATTGATGACATAAAGCCATGAATAAAAAAAAGAAATACTGAAAAGATGTAATGATATAACTGGTTTTTATTCCAGAAGTTCATCTTAATGTTATGTCCCTACTTGACAGCCTTAACTTAGATGTTTCACTATAAAAAAAAAATCATTAGTGACTGTGTTATGGGGCTTGGGAAATGGATAATGAATGTTGCTATCTCCTAAAGGGCAGCTTTCTTATCTGTATATTTCATATGGATCCAAGGATTATCAAATTCCTATCAATTATTTTTTGCTAAATCCCTAATTCAACTAGGATAGTAGACAGTCTTCAATTTAATGATGACTTGACTCATGATTTAAAAAAAATAGGATGGTATGAATACGATATGTATTCAGGAGAAATTGAACTTCAGTTGTGATCTTTTCTTGGACAAGCAATATGTGGTATGAAGTCTTCTTGCAATGCAAGAACACAGTGATACTGTGTCCTAAACCCTAGTCACTCACTCATGTGATACTGAGTGGAAATGAAATGTACTCAATAGCATCAAATGCTGCTAAAATGCAGTATTTAGTTCTCTATCAAATGTTAACTAATATTCTAGTTAAATACATTACCTGCATTTTAAGCTTATGATACTCTCAACTTACAATGGGTTTATCATAATCCCTTTCTAAGTCAAGGAGCACCTGTGTTTGGAGATGGAGGCCTCTGGGATGTAATTACATTATGAGGATAGAGTCCTCATGGCAGACTTAGTGTCCATATGAGAAGAGCTGAGAGAGAGTTAACTTTCTCATTTTTCTCTCCATCATAAGGAGATATCTGGGAAGAGCACCTTCACTGGGAACCAACTGGCTGGCATCTTACTCTTAGACTTCTCAGCCTCTAAGACTATAAGAAATAAATTTCTGTTATTGAAGACAACCAGTCTTAATATATTTTTGTGATCTCAACCTGAATTAGACAGAATTGATTAATTCAATGTAGTACGGTAACTGTCTTGAATCTTATCAGGCATCTGATATTCTCAATGTATTCACTATTGCCACTATCAGAAAAGTCAGGATGCAATGGTGATATCTGTATTTGCTCATCAGACAAATCCTATTTCCCTACTACTAAATCCAACAACTTCCATCTTTATCCCTTCACTTCACAAAGCAAGTGTCCTTGTTTCCAATAAAGAACCAGACCTTCACATCATCATGATCTTTTCTACTCTCATCTTCTCAAATAACTTCTATAGGAAGCTATCCTCTCTCTTGAGAAAAATTAATCTCTCCATCTCCAATACAAGCTGTTTGCAAACACAGTCCACATTCCTTCAACCTACATATGACATTCTCTTGATACTTCAAGTTTGTTTAGCTATCAGCTCATTTCTTGTTTCCTTTCTTTGCAAAACCCAGAAGAGAAGCTCTTCATTCATGTTTGTTTGGATTCCTTTTCTCCTTCTCCTTCAAGAACTCCATTAAAATTTGTCTTCAAGGTCACAAGGACTTCCATGCCACTAATCTAATGGACATTCTTCAGTCTTCTTACCTAACCATTCAACATCCAGGTATTGGATCCATTTGTTAAACACTATTTTCTTGGTTTCCTTGGTTTCATTACTGGATTTCCCTTCTCCTTTTTTCCCATGGGGCTTGAACTTGGGGCCTGGGCACTGTCCCTGAGCAATGTGCTCAAGATGTGCTTTACCACTTTGAGCCACAGCTCCACTTCTGATTTCTGCTGGTTAAGTAGAGAGATAAGAGTCTCATGGACTTTCTTGCTGGGAGTGATTTCAAACCATGATCTTCTGATCTCAGCCTCCTGAGTAACTAGGATTACAGGCATGAGCTACCAGTGCCTGGCCCTCCTACTTCTTTGGACATACTTTGTTCTTTTCTGGTTTTCTTTTCTGTGAGCTCAGTAAGAACCTTCTTTCCATGTCTCCCCATGAATTATCTCAGTTATTTCTAAGGCTTTAAATATAATCTCTCAAATTCTCTAACTCAACCTATCTTCTAGATATAAGTGTTAATGATGTTTGTGACGAGGACAATGAAAATGAAGAAGAAAATAGTGATGTATAGAAACAACTAATATTTTTATAGCACCTACCAGTTGTCAGACACCATCCTAAACCCATTGACTTTTCATATTAACCCCATGAAATGCTATTCCCTTCACTTTGCAGATTAGGAAACTAAGGAGCAAAAAGGTTAAGTAACTTACCCAAGTTTAAAGAGGACAGAAGCCTAGAATGTCAGATGTCAATGCGGAGCAAATCCTACTTAGCACTTCCACTGGAATACCCCACTGGCATCTCACATGCTCTCTCCCATTTGAAACTTGTGAGTTATTTTCCCATTCCAGTAAAAAAAATCCATGGCCAATTCCTGCCACCTCATTATTCTCTTACTTATCACTTACTTTCATTTTACTAAAAGTTCTTCTCACAAATGGAATTGAATAATTACTGTTTACTTGTTTACTCTGTTTTCCATCTGTTTCTGTAAACTATAAGAAACCTATAGAGGCCATTTTAGGACAGAAAGTAAGTTGTTTTGCCCCTTTTAGGAAATTATGGCCTGGACTGTGCCTGAAAAATAATAGGCACTTAAGAATTATTTTTATTGGCTGAATGGTTGGAAATATTTTTATGCTTTGTCTATATCAGGAAGAAGGTATATGGCCAGTAGGACTGGTTCTCTAATGAAGTTGAGGTGTTCCAGGGTCATCTTCCACATACTATCAACAAGATATCCTTCAGCCTTGTTGCTGCTTTCTTCCTACCTACTTACTGTAATGCATAACAGTAATAGTTGAAGGTAACTGGCCATCTTGGTATGACTATATAACTGATAAGTAATTTAAAGGTCTTTTTGTCATTTATAGCATAATAGTATATGACATCAATTCTGGTAGCTCAGTAGGAACAATCAGAAGCAGAAGGATAGGTCACTTGATTTCTAACATTTCACAACAGTTGTTTTCCCTTAAGGAGTTATGAGAAGCTATATACATGAAGGATCTGACCTTCTTGACACTGTTTACAACAGCTTCCTTGTGACCCAAATCATCAGCAGAAAGTTCGTTTCCAAATTTGAATTCAGGGTGAGCTTCCTCCTCTTGATCAGCTGTGTAAAAAACAAATGGAAAATCCATAAAGCCATACTCAGTAACCTTACCATTAAACATGGGCAGAACACAGATTCCCAAAACCGACTACTGGAAAGCAAAGTTTGAGTAACACTCATTATCACTATTATGTTTCCATTTCACCAATGGATTGAGCAACTTTAACTTGAAAGTTCAAAGGGCTTAGAATGCTCCAAAATCCTACATTTTGAATGTGATGTCAGTACTCAGAAGGCTCTGCATTTCAAGTTTGGAATTAAAAACACACCTTAGTCACAGTTTATTTTAGTTTTATTCTGCTTGTATAGATTCTGTTCTTCAAGTTGTTAAAAAATCCATTTTGGTATTCTGATTATCAAAAGTATTGATCAAAATATATTGTACTCATGAATTGCCATGTTGAATTGAAACACTCTAGGACAACTACTTAGAGATAACAAAAAAAAAAAAAAAGGAAAAAAGCACACACCTCAAACATCCAAATAAGGTCTTAGATCTGAAATGATTTTGGTTCCAAACATTCTGAATAATGGATATTAAACTTGTCTATTTAGTCAAACCTGTCCAGAGATGTAAACAACTCATACAAGCAATAGACAATAGCTAGTACTTTTAAGAAGTATATGAATGTAGGATATTGTTTCCTGAGTAAACCTAAGTCCATAGACACCATGCATCCTTTTGGCATCTTCTATTAGTGCCTCATATTCCTGGGAGCTAAATGTCAATTTGAGTCTTAATCTAGCAGAACAGCTGAACATGCACTATTACTGAGAACCTTTTCTATTTTCTACAGCCTCCAGGCAGGCCTGCCCTCTTGAACTATACTTGGTTTCCTTTCGCCTACAGTGCTGATTATTTAAATTAGAGACTCTAGCTGATCACATACAGTAGGATCATACTATGCACCAACTGGATGACTAGAACAAAAGCCAAGTATTGCTTAGAGAAGCTAAGGATATACACATAGCTGGTATGACAGAACCTTTCTGGTATTAGAAAGAAACTTGGCAGGGGATTTTGTCTTTTCAGATGTTTTCTTCTTGTACTTCATCCCATGTGATTATATCTGTGCAAAATTTAATCAAAACCTCAAGTGCATTTGTAAGAACATTGGAGTCACAAAAGGCAAATACTCTTTCCAGAGGAATAATTAACTTATGTGTATAGAAGGTGATAAGTGGAGTCATATTGAACCTAATTTTAGATTTCTGTGTGTGTTCATGAAGTAGCACATCTGACTTAAATCAGTTACGTTTTTTTCTGCTTTAAAAACATTTTTATTTTGCCAGTCCCGGGGGACTGGACTCAGGGCCTGAGCACTGTTCCTGGCTTCCTTTTGCTTAAGGCTAGCATTCTACCTCTTGAGCCACAGCAGCAATCTGGCTTTGTCTCTTTATGTGGTACTGAGGAATTGAATCCAGGACTTTGTGCATGCCGGGAAAGCACACTATCCTAGCCCCTGCTTTTTAAACATTTTAACAACTATTTTCCATTTTTGTGCAATCTTTAGAGTCTTCATCTGAAGACTAAGCTATGAAAAGAGTCTTGGCCCTGGTATCAGATGATTCTGGGACTGAATTCTAATGCTACTCCCTCTTCAATCCCAACTATTAGATTCTAGGTAAACTATGGTACCTCTCTTTTAAGTTTCTGCTTCATCTGAAGGATAAGAATAAGAGTTCTTATTTCACTGTTTATACCTTCCATATTTTTGGTTATTCTCTATGGAACAACCTAAATTAAGAACCTGTTTTCTCCTGGATTTTAGGAGTACTTTGTTTGCCTCATATTTTCAATACTTAATTCTTAAATACTGTTCAAGTTTACTTATTTTTAAAAATGTGAAACAATGAACAGGCAGTGTCACTTACTGTTTGCCAAAGACAGTTGGCTTTGTCACTCACTTGTGCCCTCGAACCTGAGAAGCCCTAGGGCTGTTTTTTCTTTCTTTTTTTTTTCTTTCTTTTTTTTTATTAATTAAATTTTGTTGACAAGGTGTTGTGCCAAAGGGGTATAGTTACATAATAAGGTAGTGAGTACATTTCTTGTGATATCTTATACCCTCGTTTTTCTTTCCCTTCCCTAGTCAGGTAGGCATATATACAATACCCAGTGTACCAAAATCATATACAGTAACTACTTAGCATACGCCAAAGGAAATTTACCTAGAACTTTAAATGTAACATCAACAATAGAATCCTCCTGTGTCCTAGGGCTGTTTTGGTGAATAAAATGGAGGGCAAGTGATGTTGTGCTAGATCCATGCATAGCTCTTAAATAAATTAGCAGTTCCTACTGCTTGCCTCTTGAGATATAGGTCCTTGAATGGTGCATTCAGGAAAGAAGCCACTAGGTGGTAAGAAGCTCAATCCACACAGGAGGCCCTCTGCCTAGTAAGCCTGGCTGAGCTCCCAAGAGACAGCCTGCTTCAACTGTCTGCTGTGGGAAAGAACCATCCTGACTCACCCGTCCCATCAAACCCTCAGTCTGTGCCAGCCCCCAGAGGCCATCTGCCAGCAACTATATGAGAAACCCAAGGGAGAATCACCAAACTGAGCCCACATCACAAAACAAACTGGGAGAGATAATGACATTGTGTTGTTCTAAGCCTTTAAATTTGAGGATAGTATATTAAAGAATAATACATTACCATTAAAGGCATCAACTAAATAATTTCAGACATCTTTGGCTTTGTTGAGCCTCCTTGCCATAGGAAACATGAAGTAAACCATTATGACTTTTCTCTGGGAGTAGAGTTCAAACTCATGGTTTAGAGATGCATTCAAAATATTTATGAAGTATGTTCCATAGCTAGAAATCTTCATTAAGGTTCTGTGAACAAAATTAGCTAATATCACAGCTTTCAGGTTTTTTAACCTATGTATCCAATTTTCTTAAAGTCATATTTCAGATGTTAAGACAATGAAAAGAATTCCCATATATGATTCTATAAACACTTAGGGCTAAATAATATATTCAGCTAAATAATTTATTTAACCTCAGGCATATATATATATATATATATATATATATATATATATATATATACCCAAGGTGCTGTCTAATCAATGAAATTCCTAGTTGTTTGGTTAGTCAATTCTCATGATACATAATGAACTAATAGTTTCCCCCAGATGAATAACTTTATCTTTTTTTTTTTTTTTTTGCCAGTCCTGGGCCTTGAACTCAGGGCCTGAGCACTGTCCTTGGCTTCTTTTTGCTCAAGGCTAGCACTCTGCCACTTGAGCCACAGTGCCACTTCAGGCCATTTTCTATATATGTGGTGCTAAGGAATCAAACCCAAGGCTTCATGTATACAAGGCAAGCAACTCTTGCCACTAGGCCATTTTCCCAGCCCCCCAAATGAACAACTTTATTACTATTATTTTTTCATTTTGCTGTATGAACATGGAGTTTTACTCATTTTTGGAAAATGCTCTATTGAACTACATTCTCATTTTAGCCAATTGTACACTCTAAATTTTAACCAAAATATAGTAGTGGCTATATTGCTAAAATAAAGTAGGTATAGGTAATGATGAAAAATTTTAAGTGAGGTTGCCTTTGCTGATATTATCTACTTATATAGATACTGCTAGTCAACTGGCTATTTGAAGAAATTTGAAGTTGTTGGGGAAGAGGGATTAGTTGTGCTGAGTTGAACTCAGAGTTTTAGGCATGTTAAATGCACACTGTACCCCCAAACAATACTCCTGGCCTGAACTTGAGATTTTAATAATGACACTGAGTTTCCATTTCACATCGTGCATACCAAACAATGTGAACTTACCTGAGGTTCTTTCATCCTGTGTATCTTTCATTACTGTTATCATTATTAAGACTAGAGTTCATGTTCATATATTGACTAGAGTTTACTATTTATTGAAATGGATCACAATATGTACTTTTTTTATTTCAACCCCTACCTACTACAGAAAATACTTCAAGCTTCAGTGTCTGGCTATAAATTTCTGAACAGCTGAACACACACTAGGAAAGAAGATGACTAAGCCATGAACAAGCAATATCCAGATAAACTATAGTAATACTTGAAAAATTATTTTAAATATAATTGAAAGATTAAGGTACACCTAAAAACACACACATGAGTATTTTACAAGTCTACTGCCATTTCTCTATAAAAAGGTTCATGAAAGAATTCCTTGTTTTTCCTATTTCCAATGGAATTATTTTTAGCAACATGTAACTTGCAGTCACAACTCACCACTTTCTATTTCCTCTTCATTATCATCCTCCAAGATACTAGCTGGGGCAGCAGATTCTCCAGCTTCCATCATGCTTTTCAAAGCTTCCAGCTGTTCTATGATGAAAACCAAACAAGAACAAGATGATGATGGATGCTCACAGAACTTGGCCTTTAAGATCAATAACTAAGAAGGAGAATGTGGAGAAACAAAGTCATTTGGTTGGTTTGGTACTTGCTAGCCATGTTCCTAAGGTGGCCACTGTCTTGCCTGTTCCTGATGGTCTTGGCTTTGTCAGAAACATGCAAAAACAAATCCTACATACACATGAAGGAGATCTAATAAAATACGAGTGAACTGCTCAAAATTCTCATCAACAGGCTTGACATGAGAGCTCAAGATTTAAAATCAGGTAACTTTATCATAATTTGGAAACTGGCTCACACCATGATTTATGAGCAATTATTGTTAAGCGATTGAAAAATGACATGAACAACACAATAAAACTTTGGGAAAAATTGCAACTAACTTTACTGGGACTATTATCCTAATAAACTAACAATAAACTTCTTATAAGTAACATTGAGACAAACAACATATTTTTTAAAGTGGCACTATATGCAAGGACAAACTGTAATATACAAATAAATGAGTTATTGATAAGCATACTAGAAAAATTTAGGGCCTCGTTTTTTATTCACTAAGTACACATAAAAGTTGGCCAATAGCCAACATTGATGATATTGCTGCAAAGCAGGTTGTCAAATATGACAATGAAGACAGTGTTGTTACAATTTTAATGAGCTAGAACAAGATATATCACCATATAAAGTGAAAATTCTCATTTTTCCTCTAAATTCTGGAACATAAACACACAAATATGCTTTTCCCACTGTATGAACCAGGTGATGTGGTAACTAAACTTCAATGGAAAGTATATGTACCATCATCACTCCAAAATAGTATTTTTAAAATAAATTTTCTTATGGAGAAAATAAATAAATAAAATTCTATGACTTTGTAATTGAGTTTGAAGTTTGGTATCGATATGCCTCCAATGATTTTTTTTTTTTTTTGCTATTCAGGGTCTTTTATTATTCCATATGCATTTTTTGGATTACTTTCTCCCTATCATTGAATAATGTTGTTGGGAGTTTTGATGGGTACTGTATTGATAATGCACCATTTGAAAGGAAATGGAAAGACTTGGAAAAAATTATATTAAGCAAAGTAAACCAGACCCATAGATTGAGTGTTTTTTCTTATTTGTTGTAACTAGAATGTGCCTATAAGTCTACAAGCAAACACACTGGATGGTAAAAGACAAAACAATATACTTGGACATGATAAGTTGTACAGGACTCTAGACATTATTCTTAGAAGATCACAAAGGCTCATTAGTTATGTTCATACAATCATAGAAAATGATATTTATCAAAATGAACTCTAAGAAATGGAAACAAGAATTGTTTTTTTTCTTTGTTGCTGTTTTTGTTTTCTGTAACTTTTGTTTGTAAGTTTATTTGTCTGGGGGAGGGTGAAAGGGGCACAGAAAAGGTGGGATAAAGCGTGAACAAATGAAGCAATGATATTCACTAGACACTATGTTGAAAATGAGCTATACAACTTGAATGAAGGGGAACTGAAGGGGAAAACTGGGAGAAAGCAAGGGAAGAGGTGATGCTATTCAATAAGAAATGCTGTTATTACCTGACTTGTGTAAATATAACCCCTCTGTATGTTACCTTTACAATAACAATAAAATAAATTTCATCCTAGACAGCTGTATTGCCCAAACATATGCATGTTTCCATGTATAGAAATTTGACTTACTTTTCTCAACTTCAGGTTTCAGCCGTTTATTTTTTATGAGTATTTTTCTTTTGAGGTCATTGGGAGATGGCAAGGGTCGGCCTGGTTCAAGCTAGAGATTCATAGAAAAACCTGGATTAGTGATGGTTGTGTTTTTCAACATCCACTAGATGGCAGTCAAGACAGTTTAACATTTTCCTTTTCTAACCAAATTAGTCCAACTGCATCCAACTTTTGTTCTGAATAATGCTAGGAACATTGAATTCCGTCTTCAGAGGTATGCGAATTAGGTCCTGTTTCCTGGGGGTGCTGGGGTCTGATCAGGGTGCCAATGGGAGAGAGTCCTGATATACTTCAGACCTTGTGCCTTTTACATTTCTGATACAATAGAAGGGATTGTTGAAACCTGGGGGCGGTGCAAACTGGATCTAGGTTAGAGGTTTCCCTGATATCTCACTCCAGCAGGTGTCAAGCTGCAGTATAAGACTGCCTGCTACCCCTAGGATGATTCAATTAAATGAATTGTGGCCAAATGGATTCACTGAGGGAATCAAGGAGAGGTCCCCCATACTAAAACATAAATTTCATGTGAATAAAATTTAAATCCATAATATACATAAAGTATACATAAATCTAAAATTTGCACAAATATAATCTACAGATTTATTTGCTCATATTTACATCTGAAAAGGAGATGCCCCTTTAGGCTATTATGTTTGATGTATTTAAGTGTCCCATATGTAATCATCTGTTCTTTATTCCTCATGCATCCATTCATTCATCTATACCCTCAACTCTTCCCTTCTATCCATCCACTCATCCTCAAAATCTGGTTTTATCTTATGTCGAGCATGCATGGGTGTGCATTCTGTATCTGTCTTGCTTCAAGTGAAACCCTTTGCTAAAATGCCAGTTCCTATGGCCAGTCTAGTCTGACTGCTCCATTGCTCAGCAATCTCTCATACACATGAACTTCTCCCAGAAATATTCAATGAACCAGAAGGCTATCTCTTTTTAGTTATCCCTTTACTTTTGAGTCTTCCTCCTACCTCTTTGAAAATTGAAAGGTCTTGTGTTCAGAGAGCAGGTCTTATTCCCACTTACACTGCCTATGAATCTTATAATCCTTCATGCATGTATACATCACTTCACTAAGAATACATAGGTCTTTCCACAAAAGCAAAGAATCTTACTTCCACTATGAAAAAGGCAGAGGGCCCATAATAACAAGATAAATTAAGGATGTTGTTTAGTTTGAGTTGCCTTAGAATCAGACTTTGAGACAAGGATTAAGTGCACCAGTAGTAAAGTACTGTGGGGTGGGATCAGCAGGTCCCAACCGAGGAACAGGAAAGTGAGAAAGAGAAGGTCATCCATCAAGGGTGTGTTATCAAGCAAGTTATCACCCTGGGCAACTGGGACTCAATCCTGCTGTGGAATCTTGAGAGAAAGAAAAGATACTGAATCATCTCATCTTGGGCATGATGGAGTGTGCATGGAGGTGTTAATTCTCTGGCATTTTTGAAGCCTCTCCAGGAGTCAGAGCAGATGCAAGTGACCCAAACTCATTACTCTAAAAAGCTGCAGGCACTAGCAACTGAAATTAGTCCAGTTTCAGGGAGACAGGAAGTGCTGGGGAAAGATGGGCAGCACTTGGAGTAACACATCAAAAGGCCAAATAGAATCACATAGGGGAGGGAAAAAAGTTCTCATACATACAAGTTCTGGGGAAATGCTCAGTTAAACCATACCAAGTTTCATTTCTAACACAAAGTTAGCTCCCTGTTGCTAGTCAATGTATTAGCCTGCTCTCTCCTGCTTCATGCTACCATGTTTGGTGTCTGTCAAGGCAGTGTTTCAGGATGAGGTGTCACAAAGAAATAAGGACGCCAACTTGAAAGGAACTGGGCAAAGCAAGCACACAATGCAAGCCGACAGCTCCCTTTTTATGCTTTACCCAGCAAGCCCTACCCCTCTGCTCACATAGGCTGAATTCAGGTTCACAAACAGGGATGTAACTAAAGAGCTTGGATGTAAGTATGGAGCTTCTAACAGGATGTATTAATTATGGTAGAACAGGAAAAGGATGTAACTAAAGTGTAATTAACAAAGGCCAGCCCACCTGGCCAAAGCAGGAACTGTTCGCAATTCTCACAAATTTGACAGAAAGGAAGCAAACTACTTTGATAGGAACATTTTTTTTTTTCTCTCAAGTAGGAGGGCCAAATGTCTCACTACTGTAGCGAGTCTCACACTTCAGTTTCTTCAACTGTCCTGTTTCTTCTCATAATGAACATCTTAACCATTTTAGGAACATGTAAGGAGTTCTCTGGAATACTTATATATTTAAAAACTGTTAGAATGAGGTAGAACAAGTTCAAAGACCCTATAAAGTTGATTAATAGACTAATGATTTTCTCTTTATGAAGAAATGTATACACATAAAATAATGTTCAAAATTGTTCATGTAACATTGACCAAAGGTTTCCTTTAGAGTTAGGAACTTAAAACTTCAGGATGCTACAACATCAATTTGAGAGAGCACTACAGTAAGCTCCCATTAGTTTTGAACCCTGGGCACACATTTTCTTCTGGAGAGTTTTCACACCTATCATGTTGGAGTTAGCGTCTAGATCCATTCAATCAGTCTGTAGAGGGGCTTTCAAGTAGGTGTTTCATGTTGCTGTTGTTTCTTTGCTTGTTTTTTTAAAAATTGCTTTCTATGCTGATTCTAACACAAAGGTAATATTATTTAAAGACTGTAGAATCTAGACTGTTGACATTTATGAAATTTTTAAAAATGAGACCCTAAAGATGTTCTAAATTAAACTGAATCCGATGTTTATTTTATGTCTCTCCTTACATCTCCCACAAGCAAGATAAAAGCTTTTTGTACCAAAGAATTTAAATAAATACTAAGTTCTTTAGCATTAGTCCTCCAGTGCCACTTGACCCTTAAAAAATGAATTTCAAAACAAATCCATTCATGCTAGAAATATTATTTGCTAAAAATACATACTGGATGTGATTCAAGAGCTTGTTTCAACAGGAGATCCCCAAATAGATCTTCACAATATTTGGACATCTTGTACTGTTGATATTTGCTGGAGAGAAAGAAGTGGCATTTGTAAATTCAAATCTCCATTAGCCATTCAAAAATAAGAAATACCCACTCCAGGGCAATTCAAGATGTTTTCTCTACAAGATGCATGATTAAACACATAATGTTAACAGGATATACACTTTTAAATACCATAAACTTAACTAGTGCAATTTAAAAGAAAGTAAGTTCCCAAACTAAAAAAATTGGCAAGAAAAAGAGAAAAAAATGACTTTCAGATGAGTGCCAAATCTTTCAACGTAATGGAACTTTACGTGAGGTGCTTTAACCTTTGACCTATTGTTTAAAGCAAGTATTTCTAAACCACAGGAAGATGATTTTCTTAGTCAATTTAGGCTTGCACAAGACTATGTGTCCTTACTGGAGGAAGATTTGCGATTTAGCAATTCACAAAATAAACTACCCAGTGATTTAAAAAAAATGTTCAGCAAGAATGAGGAGTAGGGTTAAAAAAAGAAAATACTATGTAGGTACTCGAGGTAGAAGCATACCTGCAATGATTTTCAAAGGAGAGAATCACAGGATATTCTGATGTGACAAATGCTGTTTCCTTGATAGCTTGGATTACATCCTTTAAAGATAAAGAACATTATTGGGGGAAAGGGGCAAGAATAATTAAAGTATTTGAAACTACTTAGAGATTAGTAATTGAGCACTTTCAGAAAGTTAATCCCTGCAGTTCAGACCTAGAGACGCTATCTAACTTGACATTTCTATATGGTAGAGCCTAATACACAATGAATGGTTATGGGCAAATGTATTCCCTCAAAGCTATCTTTTGCTTTTCCAGAATTATGGTGCTTTCAGTTTACAAGGATTCTAACTGAGCTCATTCCTTACTTGTAATCTTCCAAGACAGGTTCCTCTGTGTGTGTGTGTGTGTGTGTGTGTGTGTGTGTGTGTGTGTGTGTGTGTGTGTGTGTATCATCTAGGGATTTGTGCTCAGTGCTACACACTGGGCAACATATTCATTCTCCTTGAGGAGCCAGTAAGTTTTGGCATTGCAATATTCACAAAATACCACCACTCTTCTTCAATGGCTCCCATTCAATGGCCTCTCTGGAAATGTGTTAGTAATAACGTCCATTGGAAGATAAAGGTGGAGCTTAGTAGTAGAGCGCTTGCCTAGTTAGTATGTGTGGAGCCTTGGGTTCAATCTCCAACACCTCAAAAGCCAAGTGAATGAATAACATTCATTGGAAAATTGTATTTTCTTTGTGTTTGGAGATTAGTCTTGAGCTACTTTTCATTAATTTACTTTAGATCCTTGGGTACTGATGTGATATTTACAATAGCCTTTGTTTTGTATTAGCCAAGTGAACCTGAGATCTATCTGGAAGGATTTCTCTTTGGTCAAGCAACATGTAAGCTAAAATTGGGAAGGAGCCTGGATTCCCCGTGTATTTAGAATAACTTTTGAATGAGTTGAGCATTTTCTCTCCTATTTATCTTTGAAATAGGAGAACATTTATCAAATGATTAGTTCAGCCAAGATTCTGCTTGCCTTCAGGGAAAAATAAAGGCTTCAAACTAGTACTGTTGTACCCAACTACAGGAGAAAGTATTGTAAATCAGGGAATCAAGAAAATATTTTATCATAGTTATCTAAGGAAGTCCACTAGATTGAAATGCTCTCCTTAAAATACTTTTTCAACTAGAAATTAAACTATTCTGTATAAAATATTCTGAAGAGGATTTTCTTTAAAAATATCTTTAATTAGTTGTACAAAGGAGTTCCAGTTAAACATGTCACTTTATGGGTCTTATATATTTTGATCAATACCATGTGCTCATGTGAAAATGAAACCATACAAATTGAGGGGGTGTGTAAGGTTAGGAGAGATGGGGCAAATCTTGGAATACTTCATTTAAAAGTAAAAAAGGTGGTCATTTAGTTATTCTTGCTTAAAATTTCTTCCAAGGAAAAGATATTGTGATCCTAATTGTCCAGCTGAATAAGAATTACTCCAGAGAACTTTGGTTGCTCTTGGGTTCTTATTTGCTTAGTCCAAACTGAGAGAGAATAACCTCTTTTGCTTTGCTTAATTATGAGGCTCTTTAACTCTCTGAAGAAGATACCATCCTGCTGGTCAGTTTGGCATGGCACACAAATTCATGGCTTTTCATTTGAACACATTCGTGATTCTTCTCAGAAAGCATACTCTTGAGTGATTGCTGATCAAAACTCAGCAACATCTTGGTTAGGAGAAATGATATCCAGGAAAT
The DNA here is from genome assembly GCF_023159225.1 of Perognathus longimembris pacificus. NCBI lineage: Eukaryota > Metazoa > Chordata > Mammalia > Rodentia > Heteromyidae > Perognathus > Perognathus longimembris. The sequence goes on from NC_063166.1 coordinate 60,235,444, forward strand.
ATCATGGGAATAGATAGTGTCTAGGTATCTGTGGTTTTGAAAGACTCCTGTATTTTTCACATGTAAGTAGAGCTGGGAATCATTGCTCCAGCTGTGATAAACATCTATCCCAAGTTACACCAAATCAGTAGAGACTGAAGTACCTGACATACTGGCCAACAACAAAATTTCTTTTTCTTTCTTTCTTTCTCTTTCTTTTTTTACTTTAGCTCTTGGCTGGATGTCATGGACATACTAAGGAATGCTCTAAGAAATTACTCTTCAACTCCTATTGGAGATCACCAAACAACAAAAACCATTAGTGATTTATAGAACTAATAATTCCTCTCAAGGAAGATCCTTGAGAGAAAATTTCTCACTGGTCAGATCTGGGAATAACTTCTTTTTCTTTTCTGGATCCTATGAATCACATGTTTCTCTCCTTGCACTGAGTTCTAGAAAGTACGGAGGCCCATTTATGATCTGACTTGGAAATTCATAGAATTTCTTGACAAGCATTCTCATTGTCTCTTACTGATAAACACTCATACTCACTATCTCTTACTGTTATTGACCCTATTTCTAGTGTACTCCTTTTGTCCTGTGATTTTAGCTCACCATGAAATCCTCCAGCAAAAACAAGAAATGAGCAAGCAAATAAGTAGGTAAGAATGCACACATGCACACACAGTTTTGTTTGTTTTGTTTGGAGCCAGGTCTCACTACAAAGCTTAAGCTGGCCTTGAATTTCTGGATTCACAGGATCCTACTACTTCACCCTCCCAAGAAACTGAAACTACAGGTATGCTCCACTGTGCTTAGCTTGAAAGATTATTATCGCTATTTCTCTTATTTATTTATTTTTGTTAAGATCAGGAAGAGTCTTCTAGAGGAACTCCATTTGAAGGCAGGAAAATAAAAGACCATGGAGGGAAAAATAAACAGAGGTATCTGATCAGATCAGCGAATTTCCTCAAACTAAGAAGAAAGAAATACAAAGGGACAATGTCTAGTAGAATGAATGTTTGCTTATTTGTTGTTGGTCTGTTTCCATCTCCATTTCTAGCATTTTCACAATCGTCTGCAAAAAGCAGTCATTATGTAATTTTAAGATGTACCTTAAAAAGGATATCTGTACACATTGCTTTCCCATGGGTTATTATGGGTTCTTGATCTTCACCTTTTCCATCCCAACAGTCAAGTTCAACACACCTAGGAACACAGTGAAATTATTACACTGAACCTTTATAATAAATGTGGGAATACAGATTTAATGAGAAACATGAGAATATTTTTCTTACAAAGCAGAAAATGGAATGAAGTAGCACAGTGCTTTCATGGCATATACAGGTTAAAACAAAACTGTTGTCATCAGAAAGGGACTAAGAGACAGTCCTTTTGTGAGATTAAGAGATTTAGAAGACACAGCCACTAGTTCAAGCAGAATAGTTTGAATGAAATCTTTCTGCAGTATGGTCCTAGGTGAAATTACATTGAGGATCAAGAAGCGATAAGGGAAGAGTTTTAGGTAACTAGGGAATATGAATATGATCTGGGTTATGACATAAAGTTTTTTTTCCCGTACTTCTATGATGATGATATTGCTTTAGCCATACTAGAAAATATTTTGATGGTTTCAATGATTCATCCTCAATTATTCAGAGAAAGTATGTGAATGGAAATAAGGATATAATTAATTTCTTTTGAAGTGTTTCCATACACAAAAAATAGTGAGTTAAAAAATTAGTTGCTGCTGACCTGATAACCAAGACAAAAATCATAAGGTGATTTCCCATTCTCAACTTTTAGTATTTTTACCACATTTTAAACCTGAGATATTTGCCTATTTTCTCTAATTCTTTTCAGTATGCAGTAATTCCCCTTCTCAGAAAATGACATTTTAAAATCTCTAACATTAAATAAAGTTAACTTTGCAAGTTGTTATAACCAGCAGAAAAGTTAACATGACTTCTTAATATACACGTGTCTTCTTTCTGTGAGCTGTGAGGCATGTATTAAATTTACAATAAAACAGAGTCTTTTGAGCTACAGGATGACTATATTTTTGTAAAAGAGCTGTTATCCTTCCTTACCCAAATTTAAATGATCAACATAATCCATTAAAGAGAAAGACAACTGTCATTATTTCTCTGATTATTATTGCCTCTTTTGGGGTGTGTGTGGAGGGGTGGGGGAACAAATTACACCAGCCCTTAATAGTTCACTTACCTGTGGTTAAATGAAAAATTTCAGAAACAACTCATAATTTTTAAACTGCCTGTCATTGAGAGTAGTGTGATGAAATCTTCACAGCCCACTGTGGCACCTGGGACACGAAGCAGCCCCTCTATCTAGAGTTTCTACTTTGTATCCACTATCACTCAGCAGACACTTAGTAACTTTCTTGGTTAATTAGACTTTTATGGTATGATAGCGGTTAAGTAACCATTATTTTGTTTTAAAAATGGACCCCAAATACTAAGGTAGTATTACTGATAACTTTATCATCAGTTATTATTGTTGATCTCTTTCTGTGTCTAACTTATAAATTAAGCTTTATCATAAATAAGTACAGGAAAATGAACAGTATATCTAGAATTAGTTACTATCTATGGCTTTAGACATCCATTGTGGATCTAGGAACTTATCCCCTGTAGTGAAGAGAGGGCAACTGTAGATTGAAGAGTATTATATACAAAACAAAACAAACAAAACAATTTGACATCTTCAATTTCTAACCTGCAACCAGCCAGGAGAATTTGTCTATACATTTCTACAGAAGACTTCCCACCAAACTGCCGGCCAGTGAGATAGGTGTTATGGGAAGAACTGATGAAGTAATGAGCCAGAGGGTGGTCCATTTCTTGGTAAAGTTCTAAACGATCTAGGAAGACGGGGGCATTTTCATCTGACATCAGGTATCTGCAAAATCCATCACTTGATATGAGGCCTGGAGAGAAAAGAACATTTTAGTAGCATTTTTCAGGGGGTATTGAGGTGGTTTTAAACAGTATGAGGTTAACCTTCCTCTTGGTCTTGTTGTCACGCAATCTCATTTTGCGTAACCTGAATAAAATAACAGAGTTGCATGTTATAGGTAATGCCAAGCATTCTCCTATCTCCATGATAGATGTCAAAAGGTCAGAAGAACTTTTCCTAGCTCTGCATTTGCCACTTGCTTCCCATGCTCCTGAGTCTCAGCTGTGTCTTTCCCTGGTCATACAGCCATCATGAATGATAAATGAGAATACGAATGAGATATGCCCTTTAAGAATAGACAACATATCCCTTGGTGATGATTATTGCTCATTTATCTAAAAGTATGGGTCTGGTGAGAAGAGTCTGCAAGGGCCATTGAAATGTGGCTCCAAGAACTGTTATTCACTGCAGTCACTCTTTTCTAACAGGGAGCCAGGCTCATGTGGTAACCGTAGGGCTGGGCAATGTTTGTGCATCTTCTACCTATCAATTACTGGAAACCTTAGCTTTCAGTTTTCTTATTTAAACACTTGCAACTTATGAAATGATTTCACACTAACAGAAAGACACAGATGATAATATAATGTACAGTCATGGATTTACACCTCAGTTCTGTTAAGATCCTAACATTTCCTTTGCTTTGCATTTTTAACATGAGTATATAATTACAAATGCACTGTGGTGAGCTGCTATGTGCCCACTTCTTTTGCATTCAATTTTATCTTTCTTCTGCCAGATAATAACCGCTAGTGGAGTTGTGTGTATGATATTATCCAAATGGTTTTTCTTTTTTAATACATGCACATCTGTCTTAGCAGTAGACTGTTTTTAATGCTTTGGAATGAATAGAGGTAATATCCCATGTGTACATTTAAAGTTGCTATTTTTACACTATACTTTATCTATCTACCTATTTATAGGTCTTGTTCACTTATTTTTAATTAAATGTGTACTAGTCTGTATATGAATATATGATACATTTTTTGAATGAGTTAATAATGGAACATTTATTAGCAGTTCACTTTGTGCTGGTTCTTGATATACAGAGATTAAAAAAAAAAAAACAGACACCATATAGCTTTAGAGGTCTTGCTTCTGTGTAGGCCCCTGTGTATGTGAGCAGGGGTCTGTGCATCCATCCATCCATGGGTGCATATGTGTGTAGTGTAGGCACATGCATGTGGTATGAATGGGTACACGTCTCTGTGCATGTACATGGTATCTGTTTATGTGTTTATGCATATGTATCTGTTGATATGCAGTTATATACCTATGCATGAGTGTACATGTGTATGCTTATATTGTGTGTGGACGTGGATGTAGTATCTGTTTGTGTGTGTGCAGATGACTGTATATGCATGCACGTCTGCATGTGCATACACAAGTGCACACATTTATATGTGTGTGCATATATCTGTAAATGCGTTTATGCTCGTTTGTTTCTGTGTGCATGTGTATGCTATGTGTAGAGACATAGGCAGAGATGTGTATGTGTATAAACAACATGTATATACAATGTAAGTTAAAGTGTATAGCTCTGGGCACGAACATGTATACTTCTGTGTATGTGTTGGTTTATGTATATGCCTGCATGTGCCTGTGCATGCTTGTGCATATCTATGCATTACACTATAAACTTATTGTCCATTATTGTGTCAATGGAGGTTTAGGTCACCTCTAACTACAAGTGAAAGTATACCCTAGAAGTCTGCATACCTGTCTCCTTGGGTGCATTTGGTCATTCACTTGTTCATTAGTTTGTTCATTCCTTCTATGAACAAGCACTTTGATGCACTGAGATAAATGCAATGATAGAAAAATCAGAAAAGTTCCACCTTCATGAAACTCACTCAGTTATGTATGAGAGAAGCAAGTAACCAAACAATGTCATAAAAGTAGTGGAAGCAAAAAAGAAAGGCAGGAAGAAAAGTAATCGAGAATAGCAAGATGCTGTATTAAGACATGTGGCCACGGGGCTGGGGATATAGCCTAGTGGCAAGAGTGCCTGCCTCGGATACACGAGGCCCTAGGTTCGATTCCCCAGCACCACATATACAGAAAACGGCCAGAAGCGGCGCTGTGGCTCAAGTGGCAGAGTGCTAGCCTTGAGCGGGAAGAAGCCAGGGACAGTGCTCAGGCCCTGAGTCCAAGGCCCAGGACTGGCCAAAAAAAAAAAAAAAAAAAAGACATGTGGCCAGGAGAAGCTCTCTAGAGGATGTCACACATTCATGGGAGCAAGCCACATGTGTACCAGGAGTGAGTGGAAACCACTCCAGGAAGAAAGATCAGCAGGTCTAAGGACCTTGATGAAGGTGTGTGTGTGTGTGTGTGTGTGTGTATGTGTGTGTTTCATTCAATGACAGCAAGACAGAATGAACACACTAGTGAAAAGTGGCTAGAAATAAAGCTGGGGAAGCAGCTAAAGACTGTATCAGCTAAATTTAATGTCTAAGTATTTGGGATTTTCTTCTACATGTGTGGGGAAGCTAACATGGGTGTTAAACAGAGTGGATATGCTTTTGGAAGGCTTACTATGAATGCTGTGTAAAGTGTGGCATGAGCAGAAAGGAAGAGAGCCTTCAGAAGTCAATCGGCATTGCCCACGAAGAGAGAATGGAAGCTGGCAATACTGAGATGATGACATATGCTTTGTTTGGAGGCTGTTATCTTATAGGCTTGTTGATGGATCTGATATGATGTGAATGAATGGGAGAAGTCCAGGATGATTCCAAGGGTTTGGGTTTAAAAAACCTGATTAAATATGGGAATGGAAGGACTTGGAAAAAATTATACTAAGTGAAGTGAGCCACACCCAAAGAAACATGGACTCTATGGTTTCCCTCATAGGGAATAATACATGTTTAGGCTAGTTTAGCAGAAGATCACAATAGCCCAAGAGCTATGCCCTTATGAACATATAAGATGATGCTAAGTGAAATGAACTCCACATTATAGAAACAAGTGGTGTTTCATTGTTGAAATTATTTTCAACATACCATGTGAAACCATAGCTTTTTTTTTGTTTCTCTCATATTCCCTTCCTGTGGTTGTATCCCCGCTATCACTGTATCTCATCTGAGTACCCTGAATACTGTATATACGTGTATTCGAACTAGGGAAGGGAAAGGGAATACCAAAATCAAGAGAAAAAGGATAAAAAGACAAATGATTCCAAAAGCAACAAAACCATTTGGTGTAAACCAACTATACAATTCATGGTGGGGGAGGGGCAAGGGGAGGCTGGGAGGAAAATGAGGGAGGAGGTAATAAGTTGAACAAGAAATGTACTCACTGCCTTACACATGAAACTGTTACCCCTCTGTACTTCACTTTGACAATAAAGGGGAAAAAATCAACTAAAAAATATGGGGGCCAGTTAATGGACAGTGAAAGAAACAAATCCAGGTACAGGGAAAGCCAAAGGATGTTGGACATGTGCATTGGAAATGTTCACTCAACATTTGAAAGGAGAGCTCTACTGCAGGATCTATTTTGCACTCCATCAGAAGCTTATAAAAACGCTTTTGCACCACATTCTCATATACGCACCTTTGTAACTGACCTTAAACTTTCCATCGTTTGTGAAAGGGTGAAGCTATACTCTTGGATGGTATCAGTGGTAAGTATGTGCACTTTTAGAAGGACATGAAAAAATAACTAGATTCTCACAACATTTATCTCATTTCCAAATAATTGTTGAGTTTTTCTCTTTTCTCTAGTGCATGATAATACTCAATTTATGACCCAAAATATTGAGTAATATATTTCAGCAGGCTCTATGGACCTTTTTTGTAAATTGCTAGTCCTGGGGCTTGAACTCTGGGCCGGAGCACTGGGCCTGGCTTCTTTTTGCTCAAGGATAGTAATCTACCACTTGAGCCACAGTGCCACTTCTGGCTTTTTCTATATATGTAGTGCTGAGGAATCAAACCCAGGGCTTCATGTATGTGAGGCAAGCACTCTACCACTTAGGCCATATTCCCAGCCCCTGTATGGACCAATTATGATGGAAGGGAAAACTGATACTAAGTGAACAGCAGGAGAAAGACAAAATAGTTACTACTCCATGGCTTTAGGGAATTCTAAAATATGTAAGATACCTTTAATGAAAAAAAAAATCCAAAGGTTTTAAAGACCCACATTTTCTTGTTCCAAAGGAAACATTTTTTTTTTTTTTTTTTGCCAGTCCTGGGCCTTGGACTCAGGGCCTGAGCACCGTCCCTGGCTTCTTCCCGCTCAAGGCTAGCACTCTGCCACTTGAGTCACAGCGCCGCTTCTGGCTGTTTTCTGTATATGTGGTGCTGGGGAATCGAACCTAGGGCCTCGTATATCCGAGGCAGGCACTCTTGCCACTAGGCCATATCCCCAGCCCCCCAAAGGAAACATTTTATCTATTTTTATTACCTTTTTTCTTTAAATCTTCATCAGGCTCATACATCTCGATGATCTGCATTGCCCTTTTAACATCATAAAATGGGAATAAAATTTCATTCAGTCGAGGGTCTCGTTGATGCTATGATGGATGAGAAAACTCCATTTAGGCTAACATTTATCAACCAGAGGTATTTCACATTTCCAAGCAGATCATTTCCTAACCAAGCTACATCTAAACTACTGCATTTATAATTACAAATTTGGACATCCCTCACTGCCTTCCTATCTTTTCCCCTAAAATATACTTCTAAGAGTTCAAATTTGGAAATCCTATCTTGTTTCCTCTTTTTGACCAAAAAGGAAATATGGGTTTTCTTCCTCATTCAAAAATTTGAAAAATTGCTTACTATTTCCCATAGGAAAGAGATTTCCATAGGAAAGACATTTGCCATAGACAAATCTGAAAACTGAAGTGAAAATATTTAATAGTAGAAAAATTAGTTTAATTAAGCAGTAAAAAAATAAATTATCATATAAATAAATAGATCATATGCTAATTTAAGTGCCAACAAAACCCAAAATAGTAGCAACAAAATCCCAAGTGTCACATAAGAAAATAACATTTCATTTTAACTATATATCTGTCTGCGTTAACAAATTTCTTGGGCACTCAGCAAACTTCATGTTTGTGGTTATTTTTCAAATTAAACCAATTACAATAATGAAGATTAACTAGCACAAGAATATGTACAAGTGCTAAGCCATATAAAAGTCTGAATTTAAATATCAGTACTTCAAAAATACTTTCTGGTCCCTATAAAGTAACTCATTTTGCCTAGAAAAATTTCCCAGGCAGAGAGAGAGGGTCTACGGATAAGGTAACTCGGGAGGCTGGCAACATTTTTCTTTCCAATAAGCGCACTTAAACTATTTCTGGTATTGCGGGCAACATCAGAGGCAGTGATATTATTCTGACTTCTTGAGATAGTGGAAAGTCCACTCACTACTTCACTTAAATACAATCATGCAGGTGCATGTGTGTGTACATATGTGTGTGTACATACGTATGTATATATGCATGCATGCTTTGGGTCCATAAACTTCCTTATATTTCATTGTTCATGATAGGATTGCCTCATGTCTCTCAACTAGTAAAACATAAATATATGAATAAATAGCAAACAAACTTTCATGGAATAATGACCAACAAAGAGATCTAAGACTTGGTCCATAAATAGGAACTCAGAAACAACTCTTTACCCAAATATATGCACAGACTTTGAAAAAAGTTACTGGGAAGGTATTTAAAAAGCAATTATTACAAGTTCATATGAATTTCCCTGACTCATTTGTTTGGGGATAATTGAAGAAGACTACACATGGAATGACTGCCTTTGACTAAAGAATACTTGATGTCATTTCCTAAGTGGCCAGAGCCTCTTCTGGTATCCAATTCAGTTTTATGTACAAGCTCTAAGCCATATAAAAATCTGAAGTGTAAGTGTTCTTACAAGGAATCAATAACCTTTGGGCAATTTATCCCAATGAAGCATGTCTCTGTTGTAACTTAAGAAATTATGACTCACAGTAGCTCATATCCATGCAGTTGCTAGAGAGGAAACTTATGAAATAACAGGCTTTGAGACTATAGGACAAAAGCAGGATAGGAAGAGGGGAAACTGTTAAGTAGATCATGGGCTGCCAGGCAAGGAAGGGCATGCTGAACCAAGTTGGGAAACAGGGATGTGATCATGCAATAAAACCCATAATTTAAGGAAACAAGGAGCTCCACTTTGAATGAGAAGAAATTGTTTTTAGAAGCAAATAATGTCAGGTGCCAGTGGATCAAGCCTGTAATCCTAGCTTTTCAGAGAGCTGAGATCTGATGATCTCCAGTCGAAGCCAGCCAGGTTAGGAAAGTCTATGAGACTCTTATCTCCAATTAACTACCAAAAAGCTGAAAGGGAAGCCCAAGTGGTAGAGTTCTTTAGCAAAAGAGGTATGGGACAATCCCCAGGCCTTGAGTTCAAGCCCCAGGACTTGCACAGAAAGAAAAGGAAACAAATATATAAAAATTAAAACCTCTTTTTAGGCATCCCTTCTCCCCTATACAATATCATGGAAAAAGACAGCTAAAAGTGGGAAAGAATCCTTTCTACTAAAGTTCAGTGCAGTTAAGTTCACAGTTACTATCTTTTCCTTCTGTATTAAAATTAAGTCTTTTGATTTATCAATGTGCTCTTTGCTAAGTCATGTAGACTCATGGAGCTAATGGGGTAAATCTATATAAATTAAAAAGTAAGACAAAGAAGGGATTCACCAGAAGGGAGAGAAGCGATAAAGTTAGGGAAAAGAGAGAAGTCAGACTTTTCTGTGTGTTTTACATATATCCATGTGTGTGGTCGAATGTGCTGATACCTGAAGTGTGGTCTGTGAATGCCAGCGCAGATTTCAGGCCTTACCCCCTACATTGCTATAGGGGACTGATTCTCTAGGGTGAAACCCAGGAATCTGAGTTTTCCTAAGCATTTCAGGTTATTCGGATTTACTCAGGTTTAAGAAAGCACTGCCCTAACCTGTAATGGTTTGCATCTTAAATACATTTAATATCTATTGGAAAAAAGCAAAGTAACTAATTCCTAGCAAAATAGAGCTAATCATTTGAAATGTCCTCCCAATTAAGCCCTATTAAAAGATAATGAGAAACTTAGTATTCATTAAACCATCCACTAGAAGCTACAGCCAGGAAACCCAGGTGTCCTATGATGATTATATCAATAACCTTTAGTTTAAGAATTTTCCAGGTGCCGGTGGGTCATGTCTATAATCCTAGCTTCTCAGGAGGCTAAGATCTGAGGGTTGGATTGTGGTTCAAATCTAGCCCAGGCAGGAAAGTCCATGAGACTCTTATCTTCAATAAACTACTCAGAAAAAGCCCAAAGTGGCGCTGTGGCTTCAAGTGGTAAAGCTCTAGCCTTGAGCAAAAGAAGCTCACGGATGGTGCCCAGGCCCTGAGTACAAGCCCCAGGACCAGCCAAAAAAAATTACAATCACAAGAAAATAAGCCTTATTTACATATATTCTGCCAGTTAGCATAATTTTCCTAAAACTATCACATTCTGAAAAGGAAGATGAGCACAATCTGAATAAACCAGTGGCAGAGAAACAAGTGATAGGATTTACATTAAAGTCACAAAACTATAAGTGTTATGTGAAAATAAATGAGGAGGAGAAAATCATGTTCAGGAGATGTCAGGGTAACTAAAAAAAGTAGAAAGTTCCATTTAGACACAGTACACAGTACACAGACACAGTGCAAATGCTTTGCACAAGTCAGAGGGACTATCAGTTTCTACTTGGATAAATGATGTACTCATAATATTCACCCTACGGTATCCAGTGCTTTGTAAAATAATGCTCTAAGTAGCTTCTGCTAGAGAGATAATGGACAGGTCCCTGGAATTGTCCTTACTTTTACTAAGAAAAAAGCAGCAATTGACATCAATCCAAGTAGCACTGGGATTGGGAGGATAGCTGGTAATATAAAGTAATACCAAAAAAAAAAAAAAAGACATAATGAGAAAGGAATATTTGGCAAGTTGTAAGCTTACTCATAAGGTAATATACCTCCTCCTCATTGCTCTATGTCTTCCAATTAAAGAATAAATGTATTGCTAAATTAAAAGTTATCTTGGGTCCTTTCTTAAGTGCTTCCAACTATAAAATTAGAAAATGGAAAAAATGAGGTTTACTCATGAGGTGATCATATTTATGTGACCTGGGATGAGAATACTTAGTAATGAGAAAATAAAGACCGTTCTTGATCAATGTGGTCATCTAAGATCTGTTCCTTCTCTTTTATATTTTGATCCATGTCAAGATAAAACTCTCAGAAACCCTCAGTTCTGCAGGACTTTAGATGTTCTCATCTCTGCAAGAAATCAAATAGGCCAGTTGCTGGTGGCTTATGCCTATAATCTGAGGTACTCAGGAGGCTGAGATCTGAGGATCATGTTTCAAAGCCAGCCCAAGCAGGAAATTCTGTTAGACTCATCTCCAATTAACTACCAGAAAGCCTGGAAGTGGGGCTGTGGCTCAAAGTTGTAGAGCACTAGCCTTGAGCTGACGAGCTCAGGGACAGCACCCAGGCCCAGAGTTCAAGCCCCAGGACCAGCTGACAAAAAAAAAAAAAAAAAAAAAAGGCAACACCAAAATCAAAATCAATTTAGTTTCTTCTTAGTATGGAGAGGGAAAAGAAGGTGAAACCAACTGAAGTCCAGAGATTATAATTAATCCTGCCATATGCAAGCACCAGATTGTTAGATTCAACCATGTGGAAGCTCTTCTTAACTCTAATTAGATATTTTCATAATTTTGTAATGGGACTTTCCCTTTTTCTACTGAATGCAACCCAGAGGTACAGCTGTAGCAAAATTTTTAGGTGTGAATGAATTTCCTTAACTAAATTCCTTATGTGAAATATCAAAGTATATATTCCTGCTACTCTGATATTCTTCCATTCACATTAGGCATACCAAGGAGGAATACAAACACTAGATGGCGCTGCACAAACTATCATGTGCAGACAAATGACTATTAAATCAAATATTTTCCTTTAATTTTATTAAATGGGGATCCTATTAGATGAAGGTTCTGACTCAGCAAGTCTAGATTCTTTATTTTCGTGTGTGTGCGTGTGTGTGTGTGTGTGTGTGTGTGTGTGTGTGTGTGTGTGCCTATGTGCACATGCACGCTGGTACTGGAACTTGAATTCCAGGACTAGGCACTATTCCTTAGCGTTTTTACTCAAGGCTGACACTCTACCACCTGAGACAAACCTCCACATCCTGCTTTCTACTGGCTAGCTGGAAATAAGAGCCTCACAGACTTTCTTGCCTAGGCTGGCTTCAAACCCAAATCCTCAGATCTCAAACCTCTAGAGTAGCAAGAATTTACATGCATAAGCCACCATAGCCCAACTAGATTAAAGGATAATGGGTTGACCTTAATAAAGGACATGCAAGGAGTTGGCAGAACACTTGCTGGACTTGACAGTTTCTTTAAGGAGATGCTCACATCTTTGCCTAGTCTTTCCTGTTCAGTTCCCTAGTACAGAAAAGGGAGAGTTCCAGGGTAGATTGTTTAAATTAATGACTACATTTTTTTTTGGACTATCTGACCTAAAGGTGAAATAATGTTCTCTTAAGAAATTAAGAATTACACTAATTTAATTAGTCTCATCCCCAAATTCAAGGCACCGCTTTACTATTTATAACTAGGGTAATAGGAGGGAATATTAAAAAAACAAAAAAACAAAAAACAAAACCACCAACTCCAGCTGGGCACCAGAGGTTCACACCTGTTAGCTACTCAGGAGGCTTAGATCTGAGGATCTCTGTTTGAAGCCAGCCTAGCCAGGGAAGTCTATGAGACTCTTATATCCAATTAACCACTTAAAAAGTTGAAGTGGGGCTGTGGCGCAAATTGGTAGAGTGCTAGTCTTGAGCAAAAAAGCTCAAGGACAGTGCCCAGGCCCTAAGGTCAAGCCTTATGTCAAGACAAAAACAAACAACAAAAAAACCCAAGAGGGCTGGGGATATAGCCTAGTGGCAAGAGTGCCTGCCTCGGATACACGAGGCCCTAGGTTCGGTTCCCCAGCACCACATATACAGAAAACGGCCAGAAGCGGCGCTGTGGCTCAAATGGCAGAGTGCTAGCCTTGAGCGGGAAGAAGCCAGGGACAGTGCTCAGGCCCTGAGTCCAAGGCCCAGGACTGGCCAAAAAAAAAAAAAAACCCAAGAAACCAAACCACCCAAAATCTACTAATAATAGCAACAGATAAAAGCCTGCCTAATAAAGAACATTAATGGCAGTCAAAAAATGTGGGACTAGACACTAAGTTAAAAATGAATTTTACAACCTGTAGATGGGGACAGGAGGGAAAAACTGGGGAAGGAGTGACTGTCTAAAAAGAAATATACTCTTTATCTGACTGATAAAATGGTAACCTCTCTGCATATAACCTTTCTAATAACAATAAAAATTTAAAAATATACATATAGGAAATTTTGTTTTCTTAAATTAAATACACTAAAAAAAATCTTAGAAGTTTTAAAGCAAAAAATTTAAATGTCTTATAGGAATTATAATACCATTAGGTAGATGATGAAATAAAAGTCCCTAAGGAGAAATACATCAGATAAGAGCCTATAAGGTGACACTTATCCTCAGAGTTTGGAAATGTTCTGTATAAAAACAACAGGCTGCACTAGGTAAGTTCTCTCTTTCATAAAGATGGTTGATACCAATTTCACCCCCAAGTGCATAGCAAGTGACACATGGATGATGCATAGATTTTCCTCATCTCTATTGAGCTATCTTTCTTCTTGCTTAGGAAGCTAGATTCCTGCCCATCTCACCAAATTTAAGATGATCCATGAATCACAGTGCACAAAGAAGCTGGAGGAAATAAACCAAACCAAATGAAAAACAGAAGAAGGAAGAACGAAGGGAAGGGGTTCAAGGAAATAAAGCAAGGCATTTCAATTTCTGAGTAACCGTGGCACAAGACTGTGGATAATATCTGGGTAAAGAGTATGAACATAGTATTCACATGACTAAAACCCAGTTGAGTGGAAAAATTTGAAATGTTTTCCATTAAAATAAATATTGTACTGAAAGGATTATTTAAAATTGGAGGCATCTGTGAGGATATATGGAGTCTCTTCTCGCTCTTGGATCAGTGCATTTAGATTTTGGTTGACAGTTTCTAAGGTACCACCCTACCAATTGGAGTAGACTCAACTCTCACCAAAAAATGAGAAGACCCTTGGCAAATGTGTGATTTGTTTCTATAGAGTGGTAAATCAAAGATTGCATGTTCTCTTTTCTTAGGGCAATATCTTGTGTCCGGCTATGTGTTACTTTCTCCTTTTTTAAAAATGCCGATGCGAAAGGATTGGATACAGGGCCTTGCACAATCTAAACCTGTGTTTTACTACTGAGCTCTATCTCCCTGTCCCTTTCAGCCCTTTCTAACATTTTCCCTTTATATGGTATGATGCTTAATTTCTTTTGAAACACAAATATGTTGTTTAACTCTTTATAAAAACTCATCATTCGTGTATTAGAAAAAAAACATGAATGCTCTGTTTTGGATTAATAAACATTTTGTTTTGCTAAAAACACTTTTTTTACATATAAAATAAAAAGGTTCATTTGAGTTGTAATAAAAGTTGCAGCCTTTACTTGTTCTCAAATATGTTTTTCCTCTGTGCTTCAACAAATTTTGTCAACCGCTTTGGTTGTTAAGTGAATCATGGTCTAAAATTAGCTCTGAGCTGGTTATAAAAATAAAAAGTAAAAATTTAACCTGCAATCCAACTGGCTTAAAACTGTATTTTCACCCAGGAATTCAATGTTTTGCTTGTTGTCAAAATAGCCTAATTGAACCTACATATTTTTCTTACATGCATTCCATTAAAAGACAAAAATAAAGCTTTCCAGTCCATGCAAAGGTATGAGGTAAAGTTAGTAACAAAGAATCCAACTACAGTGCAACAAATTCAATCCATTCTCTATTTAATGAGATTAACCTTTACATCATTTTGCAAAAACACAGACACATGTAATTAAATAAACACATTACAAATTTCACACATACCAGCACAGAACCAGAGCTACACAACACAGCAAGAAACCCACAGAAAGTGGTGTGCAAAGCCAGAGTGTAGGAAGCATGTGAACACACAGCAGCTGATTTTTTCACCTGGGAAAGCCATCATGGAAAGATCAGCAGGTGAGAAGCAAAGCGAGTAAGGGCATATAACACGATCATGCAATGAGGACACCAAAGGAGGCAAGCCACTGCACACAGACTTTATTGAGTTAATGTATGAAAAAGCTTACTTCATTTAGAAAGCTCACTAATTGGTCTACCGTTAAATAATCAGTTTTGTCTCCATTGCTGAAAAGAAATTTATTAAAAAAAGTAAGTTTTTGTATATGATGCTACAGAGGTACGATTTACATGTTGACATTTGTGAATCATAATTCTAATCTTAGTTTTCTAACCCTTAAGTAGTGGGGAGACAGTTTGGTAAGGGGAGGAAGGGGAACCCAACCACAAGGACAAAGGAGAGAAGACATTCCCAGCAAATCATGGAAAATATCTGTAGTTCTTTAGCATTATCAAAAGGCATTACTTTTAAAACAACATGTAAGTCATCCATTTGAGATAATTGGAATGAATGAACTTTTCGACAACATATTAACATTCCAAATTGGATCTAGTTAGTTCATATCACGGGTTAATACCTAAAGGAGCAGGTTAAAATTATAGGTAGTTAGTAAAGCCAATGCCAGGGAGAGGGGAGGGGGTAGGTTCCAGGTGCTGCATTTAATTTATGTCAAAGTTTCTCAAAAACTCAGAGTAAGCTTTTGCTTTGATAAGCTAAGGGGTGAAAATATTCCCTGCATAGATATTCCTAGTACTAACATACTATCTTAAATTATTTTGGCAAAAAGCACTCCAAAGAAAAATCTAAAGGAACAAGAATAAGATTTGTATAACATTTCTTCATAGTTGAAACTTACATTTTTTTAAAAAGATCTTCTATATCTGTGCGCGGACAAATCTTTTGTGTCAGTTCATAAAACTTTTCATAAGTAAAAGCAGCAGGCTCGATTTCATCATTCTGTGAAGAACAGAAAAGGATCATAAATCACATAATCTCTTTATCTTTGCAGAAGGACAACGTACAAGGTCATGATACAAAATGTGGACCACTGGGAATCCCAAACGCCTAGGGCAACTTTTAGATCATCCTGCTAAATCATGGCATGCTCAAACGCATACCAGCTCCCCTAGGAAACATCCCAAGGAAAAAATAGACAACCATTTTCTTCATCTCTCCTTAAGCTTACACGATGCCAAATAAGTCAAGCCTTATATTTAAATATGTTTACCATGTGACTATCAGAAAATCACACAACGGGACTTAGGATGTTCCATGTGAAATTTTACATGTTACACTGAAATATCTTTCAAGAAGGCTTGTAAATGCAGTCACAGGCTTAAATCTTTCTTGTGTTCTATACAGTTATTTCAATTATTTTAAATCTGAAGGGCCATGAACACGAATGGTCAGTCTTGGTGGAGGGCACTTCAGAAAATATTGCGAGGCCATCTCTAAGCCTATTTATTAATTATTTTTGCTGATGCTAGACTTTGTTGAGGTAGTGATGAGGAGCTTCTTTGACATAAACTCCATGGACTACGTGACCTAACAGTATGTTTTTTATTTCTTTATCATAATAAAGTTGACAAAAAATCAGCCAGGTGCTGGTGGCTCATGCCTGTAATCCTAGCTACTCAGGAGGTTGAGATTTGAGAAAAGTCAGCCTAGGCAGGAAAGTTTGTGAGACTCTTATCTCTAAACAACCACTAGAAAACTGGAAGTGGTGCTGTAGCTCAAGTGGAAGAGCACTAGCCTTGAGCAAAGAGCTCAGAGACAACACCTAGGCCTCAAATTCAAGCCCCACCAACAACCAAAAATTTAAAAAAAAAATCACTTTGAAGTAGCTTAGCTGAATTTTAAACTGCTTAGGTCGGAATTCTGGAAGAAGAAGAGAAAATTAACGAAATCTAATGGAAATCAGTTTAATACAAAGAAGCTAATTTATTACATATGAGAATGTAAATAAACAAAATGGTTTTAGGAAAATATTGTTAAATCTGTAAATACCTTTCCACTGGGAAGACCCAATTCCTTGAGTGCTTGAAATATCACCTTTTCTGTTTTCCCCGATGCAAAGGTTCTAGTAATACTAAGGGAGGGAATAAAAAAAAGAAAGAAAGTGAAGTTCAATATCTTGTTCACCCTGCCTTTTCCTGCTGTAAAAATCCAAGTAATCCCAGGAATGCAGGGAAGGAAGGGAAAAGAACAGATTAACAGTTTTGTTAATCTGTTTTGCTCTTTGTACGTGCTTTTCATTCTCCAATGTAGTTCCTCCCATTTCTCTGGTTTTCTGGTAGCCAGTTCTGCTACTTGATTCAAATACAAGTGGTTCCCATAAGTAGGTGCTTGTGAACATGAGAACTGAAGGGATACACTGTGGGAAAGACTATGGCACTTTATTGTGTGTGGCAGTACCAGGATTTAAACTCAGGGATTTGAACTTCTTTCAAGGGAAGTGTTCTACCACATGACCAGTTCTGGTCTTGTTTTCCAGATGGGGTCTTGTGATTTTGCTGGGACTGACTTTATATTACCACCATCTTACCTCTGCCATCAGTAACGCACAAATAAATATTTCATCCTAAGAAATTTCTTTCTTAGGTAAAAGGCATGTGACAAATGGGACCAGCACCCTAGAATAAGTGACACGAATGGAAAAAAAAAAATGCATCTTGACCTGGTGGAAGGAGTAGCTCGCTGGAACTCAGCCTAGCCTGAAATAGCTATTGTGATGCATTATCAATATGCTTTGATCTTGTTTTCAAATGAAAGACTCTTGAGGAACTCTACATAGGATTTAGAAACTTTCCTATGAAGGTAATAGGGTATAGAGGGACTCGGGGGAAAATTAGTCAATGTTTCAATAGAATCTTTGCTGTGACCCGAGTCCCAATAATTCTGAATAGAACCTTTTAAATACTGTAGTGAACAAGAAGGCTAGGTAAATGTACAACCATTATCTTGAGTATAATTTCTGGTGTTGGTGAAAGTAGCAAAAAGGGACCCTCTCAATATTAATGTTGGTGACACTTGGGATGAAAGTCATCCAGGTGAGGATTTGGTACCTGATCTGCATACTTGGCTTCAAAGCTGTGCCTTCTTCACCCAAGGAGCCTTTATTTACACCCTTACTAGAGACCCAGGTCTTATGTTAGCATGGTTCCTCAAAGTCTATATTCAGAAGTAGAGCTTTGATTCGAAGGTGGAGCTGATTGTCACCTGGGAAGCCTGTGTTTGCAATGTCTTCTGAGTACCAGAGGGTTGTTTTTTTTAATTGTCTCAGGCCCAAAGCATTCATGTGTTACATTATTCATGTTAAGTGAATCTAAGCCCTGGCAGCTAGTTAATCTTGGTGAGTGGGAGAAAGCACCACTTCAACTGCAGACTACAGCTTCCCAAAATAGATGGGGAGGAAGGAGCATTAGGTAAATGAATTATTATGTGTTCATTCAAAGCTTTATTATTTCGTACCAGGTCCAGGAATTCTTCATGAAGTACATTCATAAGAGAGCTTGAGATACTGCATTCAAATATAAGGAGGCCTGTGACTCTATGCACATGGAAGTATAACGAGGCCTGTGAATCTATGCACATGGCAGAGTCTAAGTGCTTAATATCAGATAAACTAATTAACAGGTTTCTAGTATACGGAGTACCGTGTCTATATTTTCTCAATCTTGGGAGTTGATGCAATGTTTAAACATTCAGTTGAGGTGCTATTGACCTGCCCTTTTTGATTTATGGAAAGTGATGATTCAGTGTGTCTTTATTCACAAAATTGTATGTTAATGTAAGAACTATAGATGTGTAACCCAACCAGACATCTGTAATTAGGGGGAAAAACCCTGAAATAGTAACCTCAAGGATATTTCAGCTCACATAAGTCTCTGTGAGGCTGATCCATATAGCCAGGATGAACCAAGTATGGAGATTGCATCCTTCCGGGGAGAAAGCATGAGAATAAAATCTTTGGCAAGTGCTTGAACAGTATACCAACATATAGGACCTAGGAACAGAGTGTAGGAGAAAATGGGAGAGGAAGGCATGGGGAGAGGCTGATTTCTCATGCTTCACTTTTCATGAGGAGGCTTGGGCTGGGCAGCTTGGCCACAGATTTGCTCCCATTGATTTTAAACAAAAACACACTCAGGATGGAACAAGAGAGTCAAGACCATTTCTGTGGAATGCCATCTATTTCTTTGATTCCAGGCACCTATCTGAGTCACTCTTCAGTCTTACTTAACATAGTTTCACCTAAGGGGTGGGAAGTATGAGGTGAAAAGGGATAGTCTTGAGTTTTCAGAAAGATGCCCTTTAAGCAGGGTTCTAAGAGAGGCACACTTAACTCTAGGCTGGGAACATTTTAGACATCATGGGTCATTTCATAGGAACATGACTTCTTTATAAAGGTATTAAGTGTTAGCTAACTCTTTCTGTACAACCTTATGCCCACAGAATTTTGCTTAGTGCTTCAAAGTAGCTAACAGGTGTTCCATGAGATTTTTCAGGAGGGGGAAAGATAAACTGCCATTCATTCCTCCAAAGGAACATCATTACTACAGCAAATACCTTTGATTTATGCCCATTTCTTTTACAGTTTGTTCTTTTTACAGCTTGAAATATATCGTAGCTGACCTTGTCAGTGATTAAGAAAGCAACCACCCTAGAAACTAAGGGAGTCCTACTCTTTGATTGCTTGCCCAGGGTTTGCAATGTATTATGGGATTTAAACATCATTTGCTGACATGATCACACAAGAGTGAAAGGAAGGAATTGGATGTACTGTCTCTGTAGAATCAGACCTTCCACATAGGCTTCTGGAGCTTAAGGTCATGAGTGGATCATACAAGATTGAATTGCCATGAGCATACCTGAGTCACTGGCCTTCTCTGACATACTTATGTCCTTTAGGATGCCCTCTAGCCATTGGCCACAGCTATTGTCTTGTTCCCCATAACTCAACTCCCTAGTCATTGAGTACCATCTTCCTAGCCACTGGATCCCAACATTCTAGCCGCTAGATTCCATTCCAGGTTATAAGAGGTGGGCAAGAACAAAAGAAAAGAGTTATTATTACAACTCTGGTCTGATGTGAAGGTATTCGATTTCATGATTATGTACAGAAAAACAAAGAGGAGCTGTGTTACGGAGTGAGACTTACTTTATCTGTCATTGGATTTTGGTTTACTATTTCAGGAGCAAAGACTATTCTCAAACTCTGTAATGACAGTGAAGCTAGATCCCTTTTAACATGATATACATTATATTAATAGTTTCTGCATTTGAAACTTCAGAATGAGAGTGATGAAATGATGTTTTAAAACTGTTTACACAACAGATCCATGAAAACTTTCAAAACAATTTCCACCTATCCCTTGGCAACTCATCTCCTAAAAGAGTAATTTGCTTTTTTGTTGGCTTGGTATCAATTCTCTATGAGCTCAAACAAACTACCCCCAAATCACAGATGCTTTGTGTCAAACACCTGTTAGGACTGGCAAGCACCAAAGAGGCAATGTCAAAGAGAGCTAAAGAAGATGCCAAAGTATGGAGGCTGAATCTGCCTAGGAAGGGGCAATTGGTTGTATGTGCAAGCTAGATAATGATGGATACAATCAGCAAAGATTTGTGAGGTCACAGTTTGATGAGGGAGAATACAAGGAAATGAAGCTAGTTAGAAATGTGCTGATCACCATCTACATGCTCCCACTTTGTCTATTTTCCTGTCTATTTTCTCTTAGAGAAAAGGTAGGACAGGAAGGCAAGAACAAAGAGCTCCAGCCTGTATTTGTGTCCATCATATTGCTATCCATGCTTACTTCCCCTTCCATCTGGATTTCACTTGAACCTTATTGCCTTTTTACCTGTATCACTTAGATTGGACAGGGTGAAAGCAGCTCTGTGATGTTAAAATTCTAATCTAATCCTGACCTAATACCAACACAATGGCTTTAGGGACTAAGGCCTTTAGGAAGTGATTGTGTCAGGGAGGTGGGCAATTCCTCCCCTGAATGAGATTAGAGCCATTATAAAAGAGACTGCCTAGAACTCTCTATCCCTCTTTCTACAAGATTACAATAGTTTGCAACCTGGAAGAGGATCATCATGAGAAATGGATCACTATAAATCCCTTCTCTCAGATTTTCATATTCTTTTCTTTAAGAGAACATTTTATTTGAAAATGCTAAAAATAGATGGGCTACAGCTATATAAGTCAGGTAAAGTATACATTTCCTGTTGGATAATGTCAACACTTCCCTCGTGCTCTCCCAATTTCTCACTCTCATCCCACTCAAAAGTTGTATACTTCATTTTCAACATAGTGTCCAGTGAGGACCATTGTTGCATTTGTTCATCCTTTTCCCCCCATTGCTGTGCATTCCCTATACTCCCAGAGAAATATAGACAAACAAGACAAAAAGAAAAGAAAAACAGCTAAAAAGAAAATTGATAAAATTTCATGTTTAACATACTTCCATTTTCCCAAACTGTGACAAGTAATCTCTTTCATTTGTAAGCTCCATAGGCTGTGGCACTTTGTTACAGCAGCCTAACCTAAGCCAGCTCCTGTCTTCTCTGAGCAGTAGATGAGCAGCAAAGCTAAGAATGGGAAAGCCCAATCCAGAGGCAGTAGACACATTAAAACCATCATGTACACCTGGGTTTTTACACAAATGATCACAATCAAGGCCATACTAAAACTACCAGCACAACAGTGTTCACAGCAGCAGTATTTACCATAGAAAAGATAAGGAACAAACCCAGATGCCCCTCAGTAGATGAATGGGTCAAGAAGATGTGGTATATATACATAATGGAGTTCTATGCTTTCACCAGAAAGAATGACATCGCCCCATTCATAAGGAAATGGAAAGACCTGGAAAAAATTACATTAAGCAAAGTAAACCAGGCCCAAAGAAAAATAGGTTGCATGATTTCCCTCATTTGTAATAACTAGAATATGTCTATGATATTATTAACAAGGCATTTCAATAGTCCAGTTGCTAAGTGCATGGAACTATATACAATGAAGCTTATCAACATGAACTCCAAGAATTGGAAATAAAAGGTTCTTATTATTGTACTGTATGCAGTTCTTTCTTTTTTTTTGTCTGTTTTAGTTTTCTACCCTTTGTCTTGTATATAAGTTTATTTGATCCATGGAAGGGAAAGGGTATCACAGAAACAGCAGGTCAAAAGATGAACTAATGCAACAATGATACTCATTTGACAGTATGTTGGAAATGAACGATACAACTTGTGGGGAGGGGGGTATGGAGGGATAAGCAGGAGAAAATGAGGGAGGGGTAATATTGTTTAAAAAGAAATTACTCATTACCTTACTTATGTAACTGTAACCCTCCTCTTTATCACTGTTACAATAGAGATATATATGTATATATATATATATATATTTATTTATTTAAAGCTATGCACTGCCACTGAAAGTATATATTACAGACCTTAATTTCTGCTAGTGTTTGCTCAGATAAGCTGGAAAATTAAATTTAAATCCTAAAGCCCAGTTATTTAAAGATTGAAAATTAGTACTATGTTTTCAGATGGTTTTTATTTGTTTGTTTGTTTGTTTTTATTTTTCCAGTCCTGGGCTTGAACTCAGAGCCTGGGCACTGTCCCTGGCTTCTTTTGCTCAAGGCTAGCACTCTACCACTTGAGCCACAGTGCCACTTCTGGCTTTTTCTATATATGTGGTGCTGAAGAATTGAACCCAGGGCTTCATGTATATGAGGCGAGCACTATAGTACTAGGCCATATTCCCAGCCCCTCAGATGTTTTTTAAATACTATCTATTGTGAGGGAATAGAAGGGAACCTTATTTCCATCCATTATTTCGACAGACAGAACACCCCCACACCCCCACACCCCCCACACCATGCCCCCCACAAATTCAAAATAAGATTCCAGAGATTATCATAAAGGCAATTAACACACAACACTTGTAGAAGACTGTCTTTGAATTGGTGTCATGGAGGCTGATCAAAGGCAGGAAGGTGTCCAAGAATGAGTGACTGACTTACCTCCTAACTGGAATTTTACCAGTTGTGTTGGTCATAAACGCCAATTTCATCCAGCTGGAAAACAGTAGCAAAAGCCTAATTTTAGAGTCCCAATTCAGTTAATAAACTTCAAAGAACATCTATTCTAAAAACCAGGAACAATTATATATAGCCTGAGCTGAATGTAAAGCTGTCACGCTCTCTATATTAATAAAAGATTTCCTAGGCACTCAAACTTAATTACTATTTCAATGTCTACCAATTGTAATAATGACAATTAATAAACACAGGGATATACATAAGCTCCAAAAACTTATAGTAATCAGAACCTATATAGCAGTATATTTCACTATGCAAAATAACTTATTTTGCCCTGAAAAGTTTCTGGGGCAGAAGGTACTATAGAAGAAGTAAATTTTCTCAGTAGCGAAAGCTGGAGCCATCCCAGTGCCTGGTTATGGACAACCACAGTGTCATAGAACTGTCTATCAGAAGATTCAGTATGGGGACACAAAAGCCAGTGCTTGAAACCCACAGGACTTAGAATGACTAGAGCTCCAGGAGCTTTTGGCCAGTGACTACTTGTTTCCTATGGGTCTGAAGCTTTGGATTCATCCATCAAAGTCAGGAGCATGAAAAGAAAGGCAAGCAGGAATTGTTCTCTCCACATATCAGAGTACTCTTCATCTCCTAATGGGACCATTTGATAATTTCCAAGTGTGATGAGTGATGGAAACTAAACTCACTGTTTCTTGAGGCATGTCATCGGGCTGACGTTGTTTGCCCTGAAGTTGTGTATGATTGATCTCAGGCCTTCTACCCATTGCTGAAAGGAAAAAAGAAGAAAACATTCTCAGTCAGTACATCTGCTATAGCCAAACATGGTGGCCTTTTATCAGTCTGTTGTACTCATTTCGCATAATGAGACTATAAACTCTGCTTTTATCTCCTGCCTGCCACACTGCCATCTATATTTCGCATGCTCATATTTTATGCCTTAATAAACAATTTTCATTCTTTTTATGAAGATAAATGTGACATCTACAGTGCCATAAAATACTACGTTGAACATGCTGCCTACTGACTGACTTGTCAAGCTTTTTGTTTGCTGCTTGTTTAAATATAAGTTCTCTTTTCAGTTGCTGGCAACCTCGGTTCTTTCTAAGCAATACTATATGACACCTGCTGACTTATTCCCATTTCAGAGGACAGATAAATGCATAGGGGTTGATTGTATTTCTGACTTCTCCTAGTCTGGGCTTCTTATATATCTTACTTATCTGTGTTTTCCTGCAAAGCCTTAAAAAGCAAGAGACCTTTACTGCCAAGCTACTTAGTGCAAGCTGTGATGTGCTCACATATTTCTGTCTCAGGACTTGGACCACATCTGTACTTCATACCATCACTCCATTGATTTACAAGGGAAAGTGAGGGAAGACTGAGGATGGCAGTGCAGGAATTTGGGTCTCTAGAAGAGCATTTTACTAGTAAAGACATGACCTAAGGTCTGCTCTGCTCTTGGATCCAATAAGTGATGCTGATGAATGTCAGACAAAGGCTATATGCCCACCACACCATGCTTTGCACCCCACTTATGCCATAGAACTATGACCTATACGTAAAGTGAAGCTTTACCTTCTTAGACCTATGACCTGATGGATTAGATTTGTGGCTCAGTGCTGAGCAAGGGGAAATACCTGAGAATAGATAGTAATATGAATATAAATTCTAGCTGCACTGTACATATATGGCTCTTTGGTGTGAAAGTGAATAATATAAAATTCAGTATCTCAGTTACAATTTTATTTCAAGTGCCCGAAGGCCAACATCGTGACCAAAATGGTGATGGCTACATATTGGAGACAAGGAATATTTGCATCATTACAGAAGTTTCTGTTGGATAGCATTGCACAGCATTACCAGGTTTATAAGTTCTTTTTTTTAATTTTTGCTAGTATTTGTTATTCTGTGTCTACCTTACAGCTTCATTTTCTTAACATAGTGTCCTTCAGGCTTATCCATTGTATTTCCAATGACAAGACTGCATTCTTTGTGGAGGAGTAATTTAAGGTGTGTGTGTATATGTGAGTGTATATGTGTGTGTGTGTTGGCTTGAAATCAGGGAATCACACACTCATGCTTGGCTTTTTCACCTCTACTTCAGCTTTTTGCTAGTTAATTGGAGAGAAGACTCTGCATTCTCTCTGCCTCAGCTGGCTTTAAACCATGATCCTAAGATCTCAGCCTTCTGAGAAGTTAGGATCACAGTTATAAGCCACCGATGTCCAACAGGATTTAATCTTTGCAAAGGTAAGAGATGATGACTGAATCATACGACTATTGAATTCCTTTTCTTGTAGTAAAATACATAATATTAACCACTCTCAATATTTTCAAATGTCATCCTGGCATTAAGTATATTCAGTTAAGCACATCCCCACCTTCCATCTCCAGAAGTAAAACTTTTTGCCTATTAGTAATTCCTCATCACCACCTCTTCTTGGTAACCATCATCCTACCTTCTGTCTCCATGATTTGGACTATTCTGAAAACCTCAAATAAGTGGAACCATACAGATTTTGTCCTTCATGTCTGGCTTATTTTACTTGATATAATGACCTCTAATGACCTCAAGGTTCATTTCTGGTTTAATGTGTGTTTCACTTTCTTGTCTTTTAAAGGTGGAGTTCCTAATTCAAATCTATATACACAGCACATTTCCTTTATCCATTCTTCTGTCAACAGACACTTGGGTAGCTTCCATTCTGCCTACTATATGAGTAATACTCTTGGGAACACTGGTATAAGTGTATTTCTAGTTGTTTTAGATAAATACCAAGAAGTAGAATTGCCAGATTTTATGATCATCCAAGATTCAATTGCTTGAGGAACCACTGCACTGTTTCTCATGACCTTTATACCACTTTACATTCCAACCAACAGAGACAAAGGTGGTGATTTTTTCTACATCCTCACTAATATTTGCCATTTTAAGGTTTATTCTTTTCTTTTTGAATGAAAATATCCTGATCAGGGTGAATCTAACAGGATGATTTTTTTTTATCAACCCTTTGTGCTCTAGTCTTTCTAATGGAAGATAAAGAGGTAAGTTTCCCTTTGTAACTAGCAAAGGCTGTTTTTTAAGAACTGTAAATAGCATCAACAGCCTCAACAAGAGCAATGGTGAAGTCCAGAAGCTGAAGAAAGAGGAAGAAAGAAAACAGTAGTGTTAGAGAAACATCTCACTTATTTCTGATCAGCAGAATCCTCCTTTGTCCAGCTATATATGGACTATAACTCCCTGGAGATGATCAAATATCCTGTTATTGGCCTAAAAAAAAAACCACAGGCTGACAGAATTTCCCAAGACCAGATAGAGAACAAAACAAAACAAACAAAAAAACCAAATAATTTGGTTGGCATTAACCTGAAGGTATTTTTTAAAACTTGTTCCAAAGCACAGAACTAAGTCCATACTTTCCAAAGAATCTTAATTCAGTTATTTCTAGAACTAAATTTTAGACATGGTGGGCTTGGGATAGGCTTATAAAACATTTGTGCACCTTTGAAAAATGGAATATTAGTGACGAATCTTGTTTATTAGAATGGAAAGATCACTGGGAGTGACTTCTGAGGTTATCATTCCAGTGATGGGGCCCATGCTTTAGTTAGTAGGAGATGCCACCAGTAACCTCAGAGGCCCTAAATGGCACTGGGAAGTGAGGTAGCTACTTTTTTCTCCCAGCAGTGATAAAAGCAAGGTCAAAGGCCTTCTCCCCAAGGTCATAGAACAGCTGGTTCAGAGCAAAGGAACAATAAGAATTTTAGAGTCAGTCCAACCCTCACGAAAGGGGGTATTTTCACACAAAGGTTGTCTACACATTGCCCGCTGTAACAGAAAATAGTCTCTTCAGAACTTTCCTATTCACTGGGTGCTGGTGGCTCATGCCTGTAATCCTAGCTACTCAGGAGGCTGAGATCTGAGGATGGCATTTCAGAGCCAGCCCAGGCAGGAAAGTCCCTTGAGACTCTTATCTCCAATTAGCCACCAGAAAATTGGAAGTGGTGCTGTGGCTCAAGTGGTAGAGCACTAGCCTTCAGCTGAAGAGGTCAGTGCTAGCATCCAGGCCCATGAGGACCAAAAAAAAAAAAAAAAGAACTTCCCTTCTCACTGTTATCTTTCAAGTCAGTTCACTTAGCATGACAAAACTGAAAAACAATACGAGAGATAAGAATGCTCTTGCTGTTTTGTCATTCTTTTATAACATCCAATAGATCTAATACCAGCAGGTGTCAGTAGAGTCTTAGAGTTTTGTTGGAAAGTTTTGTTTGGAGTCAACTAGATGCCTATTCATGTCTCTCACCCTTTGTTTCCAAGTTAGCAAAAGAAAGACAAAAATGACTGAGGATAGACCTTTTGAACGAATGACTATAAGCTTGTATGACAATCATCTATATTACATCCCCAGAGAGGCATCTTGGAGTTCCTTGAATTATTGGCTAGATGAGGTCAGGCACTTCAAGTGTCTTCCATCTGGTGGGGCTACCTAGAGTGGACATACACAGCTCAAGTACTGAGGAACCCCACCACAAACACACTTGTAATAAATGCCAAAGTGGGCATGCCTATTCTACTTACCCAGCAGGCTATTCTTCTTACTATTCTCTCACTCTTTTCCTTTTAATCTATTTTAATTTTCTGTTGCGAGGGACTGGTGTGCATTCTATGTGTCACATCACTGAATCACATCACTGTTTTTGTTTGTTTGTTTGTTTGTTTTCAACTTGTACGGTTTTAATACTGTTATCAACCAGGGATTAATGCTGCAAGTCAAACAGCTGTGATATTTTGAGAGGCAAAATCAGCTGACTTAACACTGTATAACACTGACCTAACACCGCCAACACACCTATTGGTCTTGTAAATTTACTTTTTAGTTCAGGTAACATTCAATTTCCTATTATCTAAGACATACACAATGGTTATTTGGCAAGGACAGGCTTCCTTAGAGGCTGTGCACTGTTAAGCTTTAGTTCAAGATCACATATTAGTCAGAGCAGATTCGAGAGCAGCCACCACCTATGGTAGGGGCATCTGCTTGGGCATGCACTGGGCCTCATCAAGGCTTGTTCAAACTTGAATTCAATGGTGGGGTGTGGCAGGGTGGTAGCTGCGCTGCAGGTCACCTGCTCCCCTGTGGCCTGGCCCGGTTGGGAGTGGGGCACTGGACTCATCAGGCCACCTCCAACGCACCACCACAGCACCTTGATTCATTAGCCAGGCATGCTAACCCCAATCCCCCCGCAGCAGGGCCCAAGCCTAAGGCTCTGTTAAGCTCTTCTCAACAGCCAAGTGCAGGGAAGCAACAGCTTCATCTACCTCCATCTAATCCATGTCCTGAAAACACAGGCCAGCTTTCTTCAGGGCCCCACGGATGAAGGGACAGGACCAATAACCACATCACTGTTTTTAATCACTGTTTTTCAATGTTTTTCTTAACTAACTTAAAGATTATTCTAGTCTTCAAAGGAGTGGGGTGAGGGAGCTTGTGGGGTGAGGGTGCTTGTGGAGCACTTGTGCAGGTTTGATGTGGGGAAGAAGGACTACAGAAGCTGCCTCTGATTCTCCACTGGGAACTTTAGACCTCTACTACAGGACTCTGGCAACTTATTTTCTCCACACAAACAGAATCCACCCTCCAGGCAAACATCTGGACCTTCCCCTACACAATCTCAATGCTGTCAGAACTGCCAATGACAAAAAGAATCCCTTTCTCATGAGAAGAATACAAAGATACATGAATATATAGAATAAACCAGCACAGAGGAATTTACAGGGAACGTTTATAGTTCTTCCTTCAAATACACTAGTAGATTTTTTTTTCTTGGTCACACAAATAACACTTAGGTGTTCTTTGCAGATATAAAATGTACAGCAAAGACTAACCCATAGCAAAAAGGAAACCTCATTCTAAATCTCTTTATTTCCAAGAAGAAAGATCTACCACGAATCCTCTTTGACATTAGGTCATTTGTCTATTTAACTCCAAAGATCATTAATATTGTTATTATATATTTAGTCAGCTTCACTTCATGCAGAATTCTTGCCCCTTTATCTATTCTCTGTGACTCTGTTGCTGTTCCACCAGCAATTCTTTCAGTTCATAGTCATGAAGGCAAATAAGAATAGAGATCCCAGGGCACTCTCAAGTTAAGTATATTGGATGTTTCTCTGTTCCTGGGTAAATTCTTCCAGTTAAGATGCTGCTTTCGATACAATAAAAGGAGGAGGAAGAATCAGAAGATAGTGAAGAGTGATCTGTTAACAATGTAGAGCTATACTTTGAGAGGTGAAGCCGGCAGTTTACATAAGGATCTGATAAACAAATAGAAATGGTGCAACTTTGGGATGAGGAAGGCAGTACAAGAGAAGAATGAGCAAATTGGTAGAGGTTGATGTTCTATCCCTGTGTGTGGGAAGGCAGCTTTTAACAAAACTGAGGGTCTCTGCCTGGTAGCCCACCCCAAAAAGGTTGACA
Organism: Perognathus longimembris pacificus; assembly: GCF_023159225.1. Lineage (NCBI taxonomy): Eukaryota > Metazoa > Chordata > Mammalia > Rodentia > Heteromyidae > Perognathus > Perognathus longimembris. The sequence goes on from NC_063166.1 coordinate 60,265,072, forward strand.
GTGGTACAGAGGCTAGGCTCCATGTGTGAGACAGTTTACACCTTCATATTTGATCCTTTAGCCCTTTCTCACTTAGTCTGGATATAGAGAGAGGACCCAATAAGGTATAGGGTCATTATCTTAAGCACTGTTCCAAGTATAGGCCACCTGAGGGTCTTAGGATGGATTCTGTGGCATGGGGTATTTCTTTAGTCCTACTCATGGCTACCTATTTTCTTTTGATAAACAAATGTTCTCTAAGGAGATGAACAAGTCTATTCTGCTTCATCTTGTGGTAGGGGCTCTGTTTATAAAGAAGTGGTGGAGATATCTCAACCAAAGCTGCTCAAAAGTTAATTAGAAACTGCTAGTTAAACTATTCCAAAAGCCACATACAGTGATGAGCCCCTGAAATCCCAGCAATTGGGAAGCTTAGTCAGGAGGAACATGGGTTCCTGGCTGGACTGACCTACATAGGAGACACTATCTCAGAAGAAGAAAGAAAGCCCAGGGACCAAGTGCAGCAGGATCATTTGGGAACTATTAAAGTGCAATGAGTAGGCTAGACCTACAGAATCAATCTCTAGCGATGGAGAAGAGAAATTAGGTCTGTCTGTCTGTCTATCTGTGATCCTAGAGTTTGAACTTAGGGTTTTCAGTTTGTACCCTACCACTGAGCCACATCTCCTTTGTAGCACTGGTTACCCTGAAATAAAATCTTGCCTTTTTTTGCCTGTGCCTGTGCCCGGACAATTATCATTATATTATCTACTTCCCACTATTGCTGGCATGACAGGTGTGTGCCACCTTGCCCAGCTTCTTCTGACGAGATGGAACCATATGGATTTTCCTTTTCCTGGGATGGGCTGGAATTGCTATCATCTCAATCTCAGTCTCCTTTGTTGGTAGTGTGACAGGTACATGCCACTGTATCCAATACCCGGATGAGATGAAGTCTTACATACTTTTCGATCTGGCCTAGCTTTGAACCACAATCCTCTTGTTCTCTACCTCCTGAGTAGTTGGTATTACAATCTTGAGCCAGCACATGTGTGGCTTTTAAACTCACATTTCAGAAGCACTGTTCTAAACCAATGCCACTCAGAGGTGGTTCCCAGACCAAGAGCCTTAATATCTTCTCAGACCTTGTTAGAAATGCAGTCTCATGGGCTGGGGATATAGCCTAGTGGCAAGAGTGCCTGCCTCGGATACACGAGGCCCTAGGTTCGATTCCCCAGCACCACATATACAGAAAACGGCCAGAAGTGGCGCTGTGGCTCAAGTGGCAGAGTGCTAGCCTTGAGCGGGAAGAAGCCAGGGACAGTGCTCAGGCCCTGAGTCCAAGGCCCAGGACTGGCCAAAAAAAAAAAAAAAAAAAGAAATGCAGTCTCAGGTCTCATCTCAAAGTTACTGGATCTTATCTGCATTTTAAGGAGATCCCCAGGTGACCACGGGAGCATTTCCTTTGGAAAGCACAGGTGGAGAAAGTGAATCCTCTCACTGCACTCCTAGGAAGGTCTGGATTGGGCTTCTTAGCCTGCTCAGGATGATGTCACAAAATCCCTCCTACAATCTAGGTGACCAATAAATAAAATAAATTTATTTCTTCCAGTTCTTGAGACAATGTGTCAGCAAATTAAATGCTTGGTGAACACATATTTCCTGGTTCACACTTTCTACCTTCTGGCTGTCTGTCTCCTCACCTGGTGGGAAGAAGACGAGGGGTTGCTCTGAGGGTATGTTTTGTTTTTATAGGAGTCCTGCCCTTATGATCTCATCTCCTTTGATTCTACACCCTAATGCCTTCATACTGGGGATGAAGATTAGACATAAGTTTTGAGGACATAGACACATGCAGACTCAGCAGGTGCATAAGGGAGCTAATGTTCCCTATATCCTTTAATTGGGATGATTGGCTCCTATTTTTGTTTTATCCCATATCCCTGTACCATCTCCTCTGTGGTCTGAACAAATTTATATTCACTAGGACATAATGCTGATCTGCACCTTAGGAGACTCAAGATCATATATATATTTGGTGGAAGTAAGAAAGGTCAAGATGGTAGAGGTTGTCATTTTACCTTCCCTCTGTCTGAGGGAACAGAACAATAATAAGAGTCAACAGAATAATCAGTGAATGGGCCATCTGAAATATTTAAAATGTGGGAACTTCCTGGTACAGGTAAGTCATAAATTTGACCCATGCAGGGTTTATTTCAATGTATTTGTTTGTTTGTTTAAGCACACAGGAATCAGTTCACTGGTCTCTGGATGTCTAAATGAGTCTGTCAGTTAATTGTAGTTTTATCTGCTCAAATAATACATCAGGAATTTATTTAACTGGAAATGCAGGTCTGAGCTCTATAACAAAGGCTGTAAAGAATTTCATGCATCATCATGGAGCTAAGCTGTCATTTTGCACAAATCCAGTCAATAAATCCAAAGTGGAAGGTGAAATTGTGAGTGTATGTGATATACCAAATAGTAAAAAGTTCACTTGACACTGGTGGCTAGGAAGCAAGAGGAATTTTGCAAAAAAAAAAAAAAATAGTGGGCTGGGAATATGGCCTAGTGGTAAAGTGTTCGCCTCGTATACATGAAGCTCTGGGTTCAATTCCCCAGCACCACATATATAGAAAATGGCCAGAAGTGGCGCTGTGGCTCAAGTGGCAGAGTGCTAGCCTTGAGCAAAAAGAAGCCAGGGACAGTGCTCAGGCCCTGAGTCCAAGGCCCAGGACTGGAACAAAAAAAAAAAAAAAATAGTAGAGAGACAATCCAACAGAAATCACAAAAGTTGGCCAGATACTGGTGGCTCACGCCTATAATCCTGGTAAGTTAAGAGACTGAGCTCTGAGGATCCTGGTTCAAAGCCAGCTGGGGCAGGAAAGTTTGTGAGACTCTTACCTCTAATTAACCATCAGAAAACTGGGAGTTGGAGTTGTAGCTAAAGTAGTACAGCACAAAAGTTCAGGGACAGTGCCAAGTTTAAGCCCCATGACTGACAAAAATAAGATAACAAAAACTTTTGGGAAATTAATAATTTTCATAAAATTTTCAAATTTTCTGGGTGCCAGTGGCTCATGCCTTTAACCCTAGCTACTCAGGAGACTGAGATCTGAGGATCTCAGTTCAAAGGCAGCCAGGGCAGGAAAGTGCTCCTTGTCTCCAATAAACTACACAGAAAAGGCTGGAAGTGTCATTGTGGCTCAAGTGGCAGAGTGCTGAGGGACAGAGCCCAGGCCCTGAGTTGAGGCCCCAAGACCAGAAAAGAAAAGAAAAAAATTCCAAAAGAGAAGTGACAGGAGGAAAAGAGAACTAGAGACTTTTTGTTAACACAATCTGAATGTCTTCTAGGGAATACACATTGGTTGTCTGCTTTCCTCTCTCCTCAGAGTGAAGCTGAGCAAAGTTAAAGTAGAAAGGTTCTAAGTGCTATCTGATGCTTAAGTCACTTTCTGCCCATAGTGAAATAAATTGCCAGCTGTAAGTATAGGTGGCTGTGTTTGACAGATAGAACTGCATAGGCTTGGATAATATTTATGCATTCCTAGTCACAATTAGTTCAGTCACTCACAGAGAGTCAAAATAGACTGTCGGGCTGGCTGGTGATCTTGACAACACTGGCTAGGTGGGTCAAAAAGGACCTCTGAATAGTCACTGGGGCAGAGAGGACGTTGTGCTGCTCTCTGTAATGAGTCAGAGGCAGAAGTGTCAAATTCCCATCCCCTAAAGGAATGGCAATTCTGCTCTGTAACATTCTTGGGGGACAATTCTTGCAATGTCTAAGCCTGATGCTATAGCTACCTGGTAAGTATGTCCTATTACATCAAAAAAGTCTTGACCCTCTCATCACATCTGCTACCAAAACATAATTCTTGGGTATACAGCACTGACAAAGAATAAAATATATACACACTCAATATATATTAATGCCATATTTATTTTAACTTGCTGCCCTTATATAAACAATGTAGGGCATTTTTCAAGTGCCCTGTGTTGTTTGTGTAAAGGCTGTGTGCAAGTAACATTCAAACACCAGAAATTACTTAAAAAGAAAACAAGACAGTCAGTTTATTTTATGTAACACTTGTCATCTAGATGGAACCCTTCAAAATCTTAAAAATTTGAGAAAACCAAAAGTATATATTTTTCTATACCAGTGAGAAACTACTATATCTTTTCTTGTGGTTTATCTTTTGTCTCAACTCTTGTCAACTCTGTAAAATCACATGCTAAGGGGTTGGTGAACTCACAGGTGTGCATGACTTTTACTGTATTCTTTGTTTGTATGTACAATACCCAAGGTCACATTCTTCCTGATATGTAGTAATAGACAATGTTGAAAAATTAATCCCCAAAGTAAATAGTACTTAACTTGCAGAGAATGCTACCTTCTGAATCTCTGGAGCCTTTGCCTAACCCTTGCCCATGCAGGAAAACCCTATTTAATTCAAACAAATCTAGTCTATAGGTCTTACAAAATAGTCACGACTTTCAATATAAGAGGAATTACAGGATTTATATCTGTGGGCTTGAGTTTCACTTCCTATCATTTAAGGAAGGCTCCCCCATACACACCACCTACAACAAATGAAGTACGTGTGGGGTGGGTGGCAACAGCAGGAAAATAAGGATAATAAGTAAAATATTTTTGGTAAAGATTAATACATAAACTCAGAGATGACATCATTGTTTTCATCCTTCTGGAAAACGGTCTTGCTAATGAACATCCATGACATCACTGGCTGATTTCTTCTGTACAGCAATAGTTCTGAAAGGTTTTAATTGATATTCCTTTCATAGAAGGAAAACAAGCTGTGGAAAGCATTGGATAGCTGCTATCTTTGCTGAGATTCCTATGAGAATGACTGTATGTTGAACGTTCTACAATAAAGAAACAGGTCTAGACAAGGCTTGCTCTGGCTTAGGTGAACAGACCACCTCCTTTATAATGTGGATGTCTATAGAAGGAATCTGTTTCAGACCACCACTTTAAGATGTGCCAAAGATAACTACATTGAAATTTTACCAAAGTAGTATATTAAAATGGTGCTGTGTGCCGAGCACCAATGGCACACGCCTATAATCCAACCTACTCAGGAGTCTGAGGTCTGAGGACTGTGGTTCAAAGCCAATTCTAGGCAGGAAAGTCTGTAAGACTCCAATTAACTATTCAAAAACAGGAAATTAGGAAGGAAGGAAGGAAGGAAGGAAGGAAGGAAGGAAGGAAGGAAGGAAGGAAGGAAGGAAGGAAGGGAGGGAGGGAGGGAGGGAGGGAGGGAGGGAGGGAGGGAGGGAGGGAGGGAGGGAGGGAGGGGAAGGGAGGGAAGGAGAGAAAGGAAGGAAGGAGAGAAAGAAGAAAAGCCAGAAGTGGAGCTGTGGCTCAAGTGGTAGAATGCTAGCCTCGAGCCAAAAAGCTCAGGGACAAAGCCCAGGCCTTGAGTTTAAGCCTCAGGACTCTCTCTCTCTCTCTCTCTCTCTCTCTCTCTCTCTCTGGAGTGGAGGACCATTGCCAAAGTTTAAAACATTAAACACATACTGGCTATTATATAACTCTAGGCTAGTGTCTTAGCCTCATTATACCAGAAGAAATCTTCTTTTGTAAAATGAGAATAATCATAAGCCTCATCCCACTGGGCTGTGAAAAGGAAACAATACACACAAGCACTAAAAGAGCTCTTGCTGCCGTGATTCTTATTAAAGGCTGAGTATCCTTTATTTGGAACACATGGAACCAGAAAGTGTTTGAGATTTCTTGAGATTTGGGAATATTTGTAGATACATAGGGAAATGTCTAAACACAAAATTAATTTGTGAGTTACATATACTTTTGACTAGCCCAAAGGTAACTTCTTTTTTTAATATTTTATTTTATTATCATAAAGTAGTTGTTCAAAGGGGGTTTCAAATCAACAATTTAAAGGCAATTTTAATGTCTCATAGTTTGAATGAAACCCTTTATAGGAGGTCAGCTGTAGGATCTGTACTTCTTAGCGTTATGCATGTGCTAATAGTGTTTTGAATTTTGGAGCTTTTCAGATTGGAATTTTGCTGTACTTGAATTGTTATGAGGGGGTCAGATAATTTTCTGTAAAGGGCCAAAAATTATTTTCAGTTTTAGAATCAAAGTTTTTATAATCAAAGTTTTCATGTTTGTTTGGCTTGTTTAACAACTTCAAAAATGTCAACACAGTTCTTCACTCAATGGCTCTCCAAAGGGCTGCATTTGCAAAGCTTCTATAGAACTCAGAGGCAATGAGTCTTCACCTCATGCATTCTTTTCTTTGTGCCACTACTGGGTCTTGAACTCAGGGCTTCTCATTCTTGCTTGGATTCTTCATGCATGGCTAAGCTATAGCACTTGAGCCACACTTCTACTTCCAGCCTTTTGCTGGCTTACTGGGGACAAGAGTCTCATGGATTTTTCTGCAGAGGTTGGCTTTGAACTTCAGTCAGTCCTCAGAGCTCAGCTTCCGGAGTAGCTAGGATTACAGGCATGATCCACCAGCACCCAGCCACCCTCAGGCTTTCTACTTTTTTTTTTTTTTGGCCAGTCCTGGGCTTGGACTCAGGGCCTGAGCACTGTCCCTGGCTTCTTTTTGCTCAAGGCTAACACTCTGCCACTTGAGCCACAGCGACACTTCTGGCCATTTTCTGGCTATGTGGTGCTGGGGAATTGAACCCAGGGCCTCATGTATAAGAGGCAAGCACTCTTGCCACTAGGCCATATCCCCAGCCCAGGCTTTCTACTTTTGAATTACTAAGGATTAGAAAGCATTCAAATATACATAGGCCCATGTCACACCTATGTTATTCTCCCAATGACAATTTTTGCTACCAGAGCTGTGTGCAAGATGGAGAAGCAATTTAAGACTAGTGGCAACTTTCTCCCCTAGAGCCAAAAGGTGAAATGCAAATATTGCTTCCTGTTTCTGGAGTAATTAGAAGGATTCATTCTGCATTCCCTTGGTGGAGTCATTTGATAACACCCACAAGGAGGGAAAATGAAAGGCTATAGGCTAGGTCTCCAGTCTCTCCTTAAACTGGAATGTTCACAAACACAACAGAGTTCTCAGCAGTGAAAATCATGTACCTCATGAAGGTTGGAGCATTCTAAACAGACTGTGCCCGGGAGGCAGAAGGTTTCCAACGATAAAAGATTTAATAGATTTACAATGTCATTAAAGCCTATGACATTGTTTTAAAGACTAAGAAAATGAACACGATAAAAATTTTAAGTGACAAAATACAGCATATTAATTCTATCAACAGCCTGAGACCAATTGGATAGAATAAACATGTAGAGGGGGAGGGAGGGAAACACATGAGGGTGTTTACCAGGGGATGTGGAGGGCTGGGGGTGGGGATTCCTTTTGGGATGATAGAAATGTTTTAGAACTATATAGAGGTGGTAGTAATACAACACTGGGATGCACTAAATGGGGACAAATTGTCCCCTTTCTGGGGTTAATTTCATATTATGTGGATTTTAACACATTTAGGAAAAGAATCAAAAGAGCTGCGAGAATGTACTTTTACTCTTCACTTTCATGCTCTGCCATGAAGCATGCTCCTCTTGCACTCAGGATGCAGTAGTCTCCATGTGCTGTCCATGCAAATGGTTAAAATGATTTTTCCTCTACACTCAGTGTAGCTCTGGATGAACTATTGAGGAGCCAAGACCACATTGAAGCCTGCTTTCTCCCTTTGCCACTCTCAAGACACCACAGAAAGAAAACTCACCAATGTCTGCAGCTGAATTCCTCCAAAGCTACTGCTAGTGCCAAGATACTTTAACTCTATGTGCATGCATCTTAACAAGGTGCCTTAATTTTAAGTTGAGTGCTAAAAGAAGTGACAGGTAAGGGATTTTGACAGCAAATAAAGAAACATACTTTTAGAATGTCAAAGGGCTCAAGATGCAGAGCACAAGGCTGGTGAAGTCAGTACTGGCTGCATACACAGCCTCTGAATAGCATGTGATCTTGTTCCCATTGTATGCCCTGCAGCATCTCACATAACAAAGAGACTCCTAGAAGAGGGTATTTTAAACAGATTTATGATCCCTTCCCCTCTGTGCTCTAAATTAAGCAGGGCCTTAATATCCCATTAACCCTAACATCATACACTCAGTTAATCAGACTTAAATCTGGTCTTGACTTATCATACTGTTTTAATGTGTGTTGTGCAACGTTATGAATTCTGTGCACCCAAATAAACTGGTTAGGATCAATAAGACTATGCAGTACTAACTCCACTTCAGGCTTTCTCTTATAACACAGGCTATATCTGGGCCATGTTGTTGCCTGATAGAGTCACCTTGAAAATAGGCTGATTGACAACCATAGTGACAATTGGGTGCCCATATGCAAATAATTGAACTGATGTCTGGAAATAGCATTTTAATATGAGGTGCTTCGAAAAACAAATTCTAGAGCTACAGGAACTGCATTATTTCAACATGTCTTTTAGTAAGAATGTGGGAGAACCTGCACTCCAGATGTATGTGTGGCTATATTCAGTTGGATAAAAAAATTTTCTGGTTTCAAAACTGGTGATTTGTTTGTTTGTTTGTTTGTACCTTATGACAATGGATCTCAGACATTTGATTTATCAACAGATTCTGTTGGAAAGCCTGTTAAAATACATTTCTAAGCCAGGCACCAATGGCTCATGCCTGTAATCCTAGTTCATCAGGAAGCTGAGCTTTGAGGATCAAGATTCAGACATCCAGAGCAGGAAAATCTATGGGATTCTTATCTCCAATTACCACCCAAAAGCCAGAGTAGAGCTATGGCTGACATGATAGCCATTTGTGAAAGGCTGAGTTACAGTACCCTGGCCCAGAGTTCAAGTCCTAGTACCATCACATACCCATACAACATCTAGGTTTGGGCTAGGGGTATGAGTGAAGTGGCAGAGTGCTTGACTAGCAAGTGCAAGGCCCTGAATTCAATCCCCAGTACTGCCAGAAAAAAAAGATTGATAGTCTTCCTGAGTTTATCTGGGGTCTGGCCTGACAACTCTTATATATAGGAAGCTCTCAGAGGTGAGTAGCTTTGTGTTACGCTATCAGTAGAAGAACTAACTGGGAGGCTGGGAGGCTTTGCAGAATGTTAGCCAACCCAACAGGAGGAATTTGATAGAGAACTTGATTTTGTTTTCCCAGTAAAATGAAGAGTACATCCTTTTTCTAAGAACTACTGCAAGTAAGCCTTCCATTCGACATAATTCAAGTACAAAGTGATTTAAACATTCACATCGATCTGTTAAAATATTTTATCACCTGTAATAAATTACCTAACCCTATTTTTGTACACAAAAAAGAACATGTACTATTTTTATAATCTAATTTCTATAGTAGCGATTCATGTACTTATTTGGTGTCTTAGTCACAAAGCCTAATTTGTGAAGTTCACCAAATATTTACAACCTACATAAAGTCTAACAAGCAGTCTGGAAATTGTCTAAACTCAATCTCAATCTTTGCATTTTTGAACTTCATAATAACAGCTTATTTTTTGTAATCAAAGGGAAATTCAACTTGGGATGAAATAACAGACTTATTTGTGGAAATTTTAAATGAGGACTGCCTTTCAGTTTGGGGTACAGTACAGTGATTCTGATTGGGTTTGCTGTGCAGCGCCAGCTGTAACTTAATGAAAGACATCTGAACTCCTTTTTACGTTATTACAGATGGAAATTCTCCCAAGCCAGTTGCATTTGGAAAGAGAGAGAGAGCGAGAGTGAGAGTGAGAGCGAGAGCGAGAAAGAAAGAGAGAGAAAGAGAGAGAGGGAGAGAGATACAGAAGAGAAATCATAGTTGCTTTTCTAATGAAATAAGTCGTTATAGTGCTTGGTATTAAATAAGTTGCCTAGTTTCTGGTTAAAAAAAAAGTATTGAGAAAAGAGAAGAGAATGATTGGACTGGGAGTAGAGGAGCTTTATCATAGATGAGGAAATATCTTGGCCACATGGCTGGCTACTTTTATTCACAAGTGTTTTAAGCTACATGACATATGGGACGTACCTATGTTACCCGAAGGCACACTGGGTTTTGGGTAAAAGTGGTAGCAATTTGTCAGCAATTCTTTTAACGGAGGGGTTTTCAGGAGAGGAAATGGAAGGTAAATTTTCAAATTGGAATGACAGGAAGGATTTAGGTAAGCAGGATATAATGATCCCAAGTGGAAGGTGCCAAGGCACTGGGGTCAAAACCTCCTGTCTAGTCATGAATTCTTAGCTGTAGCAGACCCATTACATCCTGAAAAATGACTCTTCATGTCAAAAGATCATTCCCCTAACCCTTTCCCTAGCTAATCTGTGTGAAATCAAGGTATACAACATTAGGATGATACAATTGTGATTCCTCTGCCAGCCCGCCCACCACTTAACTATGCACAGTTTCACTTTCTACAGTATCAATTACCCACAATCTGAAAATAAGGACTGGAAAGTTCCAGAAACAAGTGACAGTTTTAAATTGTATACCATTCTGAATAGCATGATGAAATCTCATGCTGTCCCATTACATCCTGCAGGGCAATGGGAACCATCCCTTTGCCCAGCAATATCTTCTCTGTGTATGCTACCCTCTTGGTTACTTTTAGTCACTTAGCAACCATCTCTACTACCAAGTTAACAGCCACGGTGCTGGTGTTCATGTAAATCTTATTTTAATTAACAATGGCTCCTAAGCACAAAGGAGGTGATACCAGCCATTTTATTGCACTGTGCTTAGTTGCTCATTTTATTACTAAATATTAATGTCTTACTGTAACTAATTTAAAAATTGAGCTTTAACTGAGGTATGCACAGGGAGAAAAAAGTATTATATGCATATTTTGATACTATCCATGGTTTCCTGTATCCATGAAAAATCCAAGGGCTAATACACATCTTTACACCTACGTTATGATTTACTGGTTTGGGCAACATAACTATCTCCAATGAACAGACATTTTTATTAAGTGCTGGGCACTGACTGTAGGCAGTCAGTTCCCACCTCTTTCATTGACTGTTTTGCATGTTCAGGAGTCAGTAGTAGACACTGCTCCCTTTGCCTAGGTAAATCGAGGTGAATGTTGTAAAGAAAAATAAAGCAGGATACAGAATTATGAAATGCTGAAGGGCAGCAAGATGGGGAATGTCTACTAAGGTGAGTATTCCAGCAGGAATGAGGGAGATAAAGACAAAAGCTCTGCCTGTAACCTGCACAAAGATTAGGAAATATAAATTCTCAGTTTTTCAGTGATGTAAATTTATGAATTTTGCCTTGGTTTAGATCTAGCAATTCTGTCTGTGTGAAGTTCATATAACTTCTCTTACTTTGGTGTCATGTATATTCTGCTGGGGGCAACAATACAAAGAAAGGATGAGGAATAAAATGACGATGAAGAAATTTTGTCAGCACAGGAGGTGGTAAATATCATTACCTGGATTAGTTAGTTTAAGTGTTGAAATCAGGAAGTGGGTAGGATTATTCATATACATGTTATATTTAAAAGTTAGCAAAATCTTATAACATGTCATTAGTATGGGGAAAATGGTATTAAATGTCATCTCCAAGAGTCCATTAATCAAAATGACAGTCTAATAATGATAAATTGTCTAGTGTGGACAATGGAACTTGTATTTATATAGTATACAATTAGTGCAATGTAAATTTTTAAGTAATGGTTCTAGGTAACTGACATATTTATTTTCTTTAAGATGACCAGGCTTTAAAAAAAGTGTAGAGTGGGCTGGGGATATAGCCTAGTGGCAAGAGTGCCTGCCTCGGATACACGAGGCCCTAGGTTCGATTCCCCAGCACCACATATACAGAAAACGGCCAGAAGCGGCGCTGTGGCTCAAGTGGCGGAGTGCTAGCCTTGAGCGGGAAGAAGCCAGGGACAGTGCTCAGGCCCTAAGTCCAAGGCCCAGGACTGGCCAAAAAAAAAAACAAAAAAACAAAAAAAAAAGTGTAGAGTTTGAATTGAAAATGTAGTTCTGATACTTTTTATTTGCCTGATTAGTTGCACTGAATTTTTAATAAAAATGCTTCTAGATTTTGGAGGAAAAAAAATCCTGAATCATTTCATCAGTTATACAGTCCCTTTCTCCTCTCACATATACATATGTTTTAACAACTTAAGAGTGTCTCCTCTAATCATAGTTCTTAAACACAATGGGCCAAGACTGACAGCAAGGAAATGACAGGAAGTAATAATGTTTAAGATTTTCTGACCACTCAGGTGTACTAAACCAAAATATTTTCTTTTTAATCACTACAGTGCTGGGACTTGAACGCAGACCCTTGTTCTTACAAACCCCAGACAAGGCCAATGCTACTGAAAATGATGGTAAAAGATCTCTGATGGTCTAGCAGTGAGAAAAACTCAATTCTGCTTTAAGTTATATTTGAGTCTCTATGTATTAACCTGTTTCCTTACATGGTATTACCTTGGTATTTCCTCCTAGCTCCAACATTTGTTATTTCTAAGGACATTCTCATTCAACCCACACTGAGTTTCTACTTGTAAGATGGATGAGAAAGTAAACTACCTTCTCAGCCCCACCCCCAAATCCACATCTCAGCAATGGAGGAGTACAGGCTCATTCCACTTTATGCATATGAGTGACAGATAACAGATGTGCCACTCAAAGGGAAAGTAACCCTGGAAACAAATCATCTACAGAGAAAAGATTAAAGTCTGAAGCTTTTTAACTTCTTTGGCCCAAATCCCCTTGAGATTAGCTTGCTAAATCAATGGTATTCGGGGTATAAATCTTCACCCAGAACTTATGGAGAAAGGGAGTTTGGGTTTTCCAGCCAACTAGAGATGTACTGGGCAACATGGTAGCCCTCAGTCATAGACAGATCCCAAGCACTTTATATGGCTTGTATAATCTGAAAATATATACCAGATGTCAAAGACTTAGTATAGACACAGAATATAAACAATGCCACTACAAAGTCTTATATTGACAGCTTGTTCAAATGATAATATTTTAGATACATCATGTCAAATAAAATACTTTACTGAAATTTGACCAGGGTCACTCTCTAGTGCTAAGGAGAGAACCCAGGGCTTTGAACATGGCGTGTACAAACTCTACTACTGAGCCACCCCCATAATATTTTACTTTTTTTTTTTTGCCAATCCTCGAGCTTGAACTCGGGGCCTGAGCACTGTCCCAGGCTTCTTTTGGCTCAAGGCTAGCACTCTGCCACTTGAGACACAACACCACTTCTGCCTTTTTCTATATATGTGGTGCTGAGGAATTGAACGCAGGGCTTCATGTACATGAGGCAAGCACTCTACCACTAGGCCATATTCCCAGTCCCATATTTTACTTTTAATTCCTTCTTTCTTCCTACTTTTCCTTCTTTCTTCCCTCCCTTCCCCCTTCCTCCAGGCTCCCTCCCTCCCTCTCTTCCTTCTTTCCTTCCTTCCTTCCTTTCTACCTTCTTTCCTTCCTTCCTTCTTTCTTTCCTTCCTTCTTGCCTTCCTTCAGATTGAATCTGGAACCTTGGACATACTACGCATGTACTCTGTGACTAAAAATATTACACCCTCAAGCACATTTTTTTTCCTTTTTAAATGTGGCTCTAAGAAAACTTTAAATTATACTTATGGATCATATTATATTTGTACTGGCAGTGTTGACTGAACCACTTGTACCCATCTGTGATTCCTAGACCAGCAGCATCTTACCATTTGAAACTTGTCAGAAAAGGAGACACTTGTCCCCACCCCAGACCTAGTATATCTATATTTTTTTTAACAAAATCCAGGGGAATCCTGTGCACATTTAAGTTTGAGAGGTCCCAGGCTGGCTTTCCCCATAACTCATCCTAGTAGATACTTGAGTTGTTGATCTAGAGCAGTGACATGGTAAAAGGATTCTGTCCTAAATTTTTTATACAAATGTTATTGGCTGAGCATTAGAATTATTTTTGTAAGTTAAATGATTATACAATTTAAAAATATATGTTAAAATTATTTTAAACATAAAATTACACACGCACACACACACACACACACAAACACACACAGAGGATGGAACAAGAAGGTTGCTTTGATGCTACCTTAGTTACTTCTGGATTTTCAGCCACCATGTAGGTGAAACTAATGTTCACCAGATCTGTACCACTGCAGACACACACTATCCGCCCCTCTAGATCATTTTCGGCTTTTCCAACAGTTTCAAGAGCCGCCAGGATTTTGGGATCCTGTACAAAGTTATAAAAATAGAAAAAAAGAAAGAGAAGAGATCATAGAGCATGAAGGAAACCATGGTAAACAGAACCACATTGACGTAAAAATATCCATGGAGCAATGGTTTATTTTTATTTCCCTTATTAAAAATGCCCAGTCAGTTAGCTTTACTCTAATAGGTACACAGGTGGAATTCCTAACGCTATGTGGTATTTAAAATCCCTTAAGAAAAATAGTATCTATTTCTTAGTTGAATAAACCAGGCATGAGTGTATTTGTTTAGATTTTTTCAGGTGCCACTATTGGAGGCCCTGGAGTTTGCTAGTGGCATAGGAAAGCCTACAATTAGAAAATTCCATGTCCACCAAGATCCAAAGAGTCTTTCCCCACAGGCAGGCTAATCACAGAGGGTTCTGTGAATAAATATGGCGTTACCATCGCCAGTTACCACAGTGTAGTCTCAAAATGAGATGAAGTCTTCCAAGTAGCCTGGATCAAAAGAGAGAGCATTTTCATCTCTTCAAGTCATGGCATCCTCAGTTGGAATGAAAGCAGTGAAAGACTGCCCATATTCATAAATAAAACAGTGTCTTTGTTCTCCAAAAGGGCTCAGAAAGAAATGCCAACATATAGTTACACAGAAAATTTAACTAACATAAAAGAAGCGGCTTTGAAAAAAATAAAAACAAACTAAAGAATGTAATTTTGTTTTGAACAGCAAAAAAACCTGCAGGGCTATTACACAAAGTAAAATAAATACTGTGCTTGAGCATTCTATGAAGAAATATCCTTTAAATTCCTAACACCACCATGCAAATAGCTTCTTATCAAACCAATCAATCACTGTGAAGAACACTGACTGATGTGCTTGCTCTGCATGGTTTTTCTTTATCCTTTCAGAGGCAAACTGAGCCTTCTAGGCACACAGGTATACAGAGATATGTGGCCACCTCAGCTACTTAAATTTCCACATTAACCACAACTGAAATGAGTCATTGCCAAAAATACAGGGGAAAGAAAGCTTGCAACTTCTGATTTAAGGGAAACAGTTTTGTTATGCTGACAGTATGCAAAGGCTGTCCTTTTCAAAGGTTAAAAACATTTCTAATACAAGCAAAGATAACGTAATCTATCACCAAAAAGTTAAGAAAATCAGGAAGTAAAATAGTGTCTTTTTTTTTCTCCCAAAGATGAGATTTTCTAAACTGTGTCAGTTCATAATTCCCAGGTGATAACTGTGTGGAAGAGACAAGTTAAGCAGCATCCTGGAGAATAATCCAACCTGTGTACATCTATTGAGATGAAGAATAAACACCAATTGCACATACCTTTGGTACAGCTCCCAGCCGAATGCTGTTGATAAGGGAACATTCCAGCACTTGTCCTTCCTGAAGACAGAGAAAATAACCAATCTATGAGTTAAATTCTGATATTCTGGGCTCAAAGTATATAGCAAGCACCTATGTTGCTCTTTTTTATTTCTTTTGAAACAAACCAAACCAAAGCAACAACTACAACAACAACAACAACAAACAAACAAACAGCTTGTAACTCAGGCTGATTACCAAACTGTTTACAAAGTCAGAACTGGGCTCGGAATATGGCCTAGTGGTAAAGTGCTCCCCTCATATACATGAAGCCCTGGGTTCGATTCCTTAGCACCACATATATAGAAAAAAGCCGTAAGTAGCACTGTGGCTCAAGAGGTAGAGTGCTAGCCTTAAGCAAAAAGAAGCTAGGGACAGTGCTCAGGCCCTGAGTCCACGCCCCAGGACTGGCAACAAAAACAAAACAAATAAACAAAGTCAGAACCTTCCTGCCCCAGCCTCTCACATGCTGGGATTACATGTATGTAATGAGTAATTACCAAATTTCTGATGATGAAGCCAATGTTAATTAAAGTAGGAGAGGGAATAAAAAAATCAAGTAACAATAATTATTTCCAGTGATAAAAAATAATTGACAGTCCAAATTTTTTATTTCAAATATATATGAGGTTAACACTCAATAGTTATTTACCAAAAATGTTTATGGTTTTATACATATAGTATTTGTAAGCATGTTTAAATGTCATGAAATACATATATATACACAAAATATTAAGTGGGAACAGTGCAAAATTTTACGTAACTGCAATTCTACCTTCCTTAAATCCAATTGAAACATTTTTTAAAATATGTGTAAGCTGTGCCATGTAGCAAATTAAGTCCCCGAGTGTTAAGAGGATCACCCTTTCCATTCTCCTTATGGAATTTAGTCCAAGTGAATTTTTCTGGAAAATATTTCTGATTCACAAGATTACATCAGACCAGCCTATTGCAGGCTCTACACTTCTTTAATAATACTTAATAAGTTGTAACTTAAAAATAATACTCCTTGCTTTGCATCTGCTCTAGGATTTATCGGAATTAGGACAACGTCCTTGAGCCTCCCAGCATGTGAAAGCATGTTTCCAAAACCCTTGAAAAAAAGTGGAAGGGCCATACCCTCAGGAGGACCCTGGTTCACCTGTCAAGAAATGACATAGCCAAAACCACCAAGCAAGAACAACTTCTGATTCCCGTGTCCTACCTTGCCTTCACTTTTCCAGGTCAAAAAGAAACCAAATTCATCCACCTTAAAGAGGCAGTTGGGTTCAAACACAAAGGATTCCTGTTTAAAAAAAAAAGAAAGAAATGTGTTGACTTTCAATATTTTAACTTAATACAAAATGCAAATATCTGTGAGGAAAGGAAAGGAACATGAGCCTAGATCCAAGGATACCCTGATTCTAATAACTACATTTTTTATATTATAGAACATTTTCATTTGGAAAACTCTTTTCATTCTTCTTCTGTACTGAAAAACAGGTCAGTCTCATAGAGCATCATCCTCTAGAACAGGTTTGGAAATAAACAACGATGAGGGTCATACTGAAGGCAGTTTCTCTAAGGTTTTAGAAGATGTCTTAGTTTCAGCCTACAGGTTTTTCTGCACACAAGACAAACTGTTGTCTGTATTTAACTTAATGTCAAAAGTCAGGACCAATGCCAGGTGTGGTGGTACATGTCTGTAATTCCAACACACAGAAAGCAGAGTGGGAAGATCACAAGCTTGAGGTCGGCATGGTTCACATAGACTTCCAGGTCACATTAGGGTGCATAGTGGCAGCACGTCTCAGACAAACAAAATGAATCAGCCCCAGTGATGTATTCAAGAAACCTCTCTGTTAATTCGGAAGTTTGTGGGCTATTGATGTGGACTTGGACACAAGAAACTCAGTACAAACGACAGGATGAAAGTCAAGAAGTGTGCCAAACCCAGAGGATTGGAGCAGCTGGACTTTATCTGCCAGTGGATTCCTAATCTTTAGTAAGAGGTTACCAATATGTTTCATAATTCCAGAAAAATTCTATGTAAATGAGAGGTAGGAAGCACTCAGGAAATGAACCCAGATAGCCTGTGCCTTCCTCTTATATTACTTCAATATTTCCACCTTTGCCAACTAATCTCTGTGCTCAATTCACCATCTCAAGAACCTGTCTGCCTACGTCGCTGTCCGCCAGAAATTAGGAACCTGTCTGGTAAGCATGGCTCAAAGCAGTGACTTTTAATCAAATAAACAGCAATGACAGGATTAAGATTTTAAGGGTGCATCAGGCTCTTACTTGTACACATTAAACTATATAGTTTGAAAAACCAGAAAAACAGCACTATTCACCAAGGTAACTCCAGTTCTGTCTAAAGTGACAGAATGCAAGGTCTCAAAGGCCTAAATGAATGTAGCCCTGAATTTGTTCAGGCAAAAGAAGAATTATCATATATATTCTAGCCCCATAGCGGATATGTTCTGGGCACTGAAGATATGGCAGTGAATAAGATCAGGGCAAGGAAATATTAAGTCTTCTGGAGTCAAAATCCAATCCCACTGCTTTTATTCCTTCTCCTAGAAAGACCCTTTCTAAGTCTAAGTCTGCTTGAATGCTCTAGTAATGACATCATTTCCAAAACAGGATAAGAAATTTGGGCAGGTAGAAGAAAAATAAGAGACAAAGTAAGGAGAGAGTGAATGGTTTCTCCCACAAGTACCTGTTTGGCTCTACAATCCATAGCAACCAAAGAAAAAAGGGGAGAAATATTCATAAGGTATCCATCTGGCAAAGTCAAATCAGTTTTTAGGTAGAGCAATAGAAATTCTCCAGGGGGCGCTCACTAGGAAGTCTAACTAAGCTGAAGTCTAAGTGCCCAACAAAGCCCACAATCAGCTAATTAACTGTAGCTGAAAGGTTTCCAGACCCAAGGACTGCAAACCACTAGTGAAAAATCAGAGTCAACAGGAGAGATACTTTGCAATCCCCTGAAAGAAACTACAACAGAACCTATTTAGGTTTCTCACTACTTCCTTGGCCTTTCTCTCAGAGATCATGTGTCTTTAAATTTAAAGAGGTTTAAATTTCACCTTCTGATGGGAACTTGGACTGTGGCTCCCCGACCATATCAAAGCAGTAGTAACTTAACACTCTCTTTTCTCCTCCAGATCTGGGTACTGCCAGATCTTAACAGGAAGTTAGGCTATGTCTCCTCTGCAGATCTGTTTGTCCTGCAGTTAAGAAATGCTAATGGCATTTTCAAGTAAAGAAATAAGTCATAGTGGAACTTTTCCCAGGGAGCCCAGAATCTCAGTTCTCATGTGACTTGGCTAACATTCATCGCAGTCACCCGGCAGAACTCAAGGAAGGACCTGCTATGTTTCTTTATGTCACAGATAGACAAGGGCTGGAATGGACCAGGAACTACTTTTTGTGGAAATACTGAACAAGTGATAGCCAGACTGCATTTTTGTTTAAGAGATGAAGGATGAATCACTTTGGGCAGAAGTGCTACTTAGATGCTTGTTCTGACACAGGGGTCCCCGGCTCTGGGAGGGTTATAGAGACATCAGCCATCAAGGATAATTGTAAATGTTCAAGCTATATGTTACTTGTGCTATGTTCTTCCGACATTTAGTTTATTCACATTATTCTTTATCAAAACTTGTCTTTCAAAGACTCAAGTTATTTTCAAATTGATTTAGGCTAAAAGTATATTTTTTCACCAAAAGCTGCTGGCTCATACCTGTAATTCTAGCTATGCATGAGGCTGAGATCCAAGGATTGCAGTTTGATGCCAGCTGGGGCAGAGAAGTCTGTGAGATTCATCTCCAATTAAGCACCAAAAACCTAGCTCAGCTGTGGCTCAAATGGTAGAACACTAGCCTTGAGCAAAAAAGCTCAGGGACTGCCACCAGGTCCTGAGTTCAAGTCTCAAGGCTGGCACATGTGCATACATATGTGTGCATGCATGCATTCATACACACACACTACATATATCTGTATGTCTATGTATATATGTATAAACATACATATATACATACATATGTGTGTGAGTATATCTATATCTATATCTATTCTTGCCAGTTCCAGTAATTCTGTTAACATTTAATTCCATTCTTCTTATAAGGAAAGAGTGAGAGAGACTTAATACTCTTTTGGTTGAAGAGAAGGAGTGTTTGGGTAGGAGATCAAGAAAATAGATCACTAACTTTGTTCTGATTATTACCGGTAGTTATTTTTACATTTTTTTCTGACTTCTTTTCTACCAGTTTACTTGTAAATATCTATATTTTTACACTATAGAGTGCAGTGCTTTCTCATTACCAGCTATATGGGAGTAGATAATAAAAGGTGTTACAACACAGTATTTCATTCAAGGGATGCTTTTTTTTAATTTGTGACTGGTCAGGCAGATAAGAACACAGACAAGAGTGAAATGAAATGAGAGTTTTGAACTCCATCATGGTTTTTATATCTTGTGTCATCAGATGAACAGGACCTTCAAAGGAAGTGACACTCCACAATGATTGGGAACCTAGTCTGCACTCCTGAACACAAGCTTTTTACTAGCCACCAGCTCAACAAACTCAGCAACTATTGTTGATTAACCTCATGGGGCTCTCTTTTCTTACCTGAAGTTGGGAAAACTAATATCAACCTCACCAGTCTCTCAGAGAACTAAAGGTGAAAAAGTCTACATAATTGGGACAAGGTAAATGCTGATTGCATTGCAAGAATTATGAAAGACCAGCTACCATTGGATGTATAGGTGTCGCACAAGAAATTTCATAATACAGTTCACAAAAACTCTGCCACAGTTTAAACTTGATGAACATCGTCCAATAGATTGCTGTGGTGATGGAAATGTGCCAGGTGGGCACAGCCCATCATGGTTACCATAAAGACATGGGGCCATAAAGCACTTGAGATGTAGGGTGTACAACAGAAGGGCAGGACTTTTAATACTAACTTAAATTTCAATTTCCAGCCATGGCTAAAATGGCAGTTACCATAGTGGACAATGAAATTTTGGAAAGATGGAGAAAAATGCTTAGAGGAGATTAGTTTCTTCAGTAGACAATAACACATCTAAAACTGGGGTCAATTCTCTGATTCCAATGTCCATGTTCATTTCACTCTGTCATTCTTGACCTACTGAATCCCCTCTGCCTGTTATCAACAGATTGCTAGTAGGCCAATAAAGGAACTTGAGCTACATCTACGCTGCCTTTGGGTACATGTGGCACTCACCTTCCTTGTTTCCTGGTGTGATAAGAACTCAGAAAAGCAAAGACCTGGTCTCATATATATATATCTCAGATCCTGGAAGCCCAAAAGATGTGCATGGCCCATCCTGACCCTTCTCTTAGTGGAATACTCTAAGCTCTGTAACTAGCCTATCCTTTTTGGTTTTCCATAAATACTTCTTTCTTTTTCAGACAGAAAGACAAATTTCTATTTTTTCAAGTCAAACTAAACTCTCAGAAATGACATTCTGTCACAGGTTGAGTTATGGGCTGCTCTAAGATATAAGTGTGGGTCCTCTAAATTTGTGTCTACCTTCATTACTAGGGTCTCTCCTCAGAAGATCCAGAATGGTCCATACCTTTTCTTAATCTCTCATCTAATTTTCAGATGCCTTGGGATGATGGATAGCATGTGCTCACACTCTCACACTCCATGGGAGGAGCCGGAGGACATTGGACCCAGCTGTTGAGTCCTAGGCTCCTATTTTGTGCTATTGCCTTGTAGAGAAGGCAACACGGGAGCATGTATAGCTTTTGCATTATTTTCTCTCAATCTTGGAGTCTTTGGACAGATGTTCCTATTGGCTCACATTGTTTAAATTGAATATTGAACTTTCTGTCTCCTACTAGTCACTGATGCTGCTCTAGACCCCAATAAAGAGATAGCAATCTATATCCCCACCATGAACTCCAAAGGCCTATGTGAGGACACTGAGGTCTATCACATAGATGGGAGAACAGAGCAGGAAGTGGTGACTACACTGAAGCACTCATTGAAACCATGCATGCTTTATCAATCTCATCAAGAGGGCCAGATTGTTAGGGAGAATGTTCGGGTGACTGCTCTAGAGTCAATCTGAAGGAGCCTTTGCTGTCCCTCCCACCTTTCTCTGAATGTCCTTAACCATCTATCAAGGGTTATAAAATTTCTCATTTCTAATTACTTCTTTTGAAGATTTCCTAGGGAATCTCTCCAAATACACAAATGAGGTGTTCAGGTTCGATGACAGGCTTCCTCTCCCACTAGGAGGTAGTGTTTGCCAACACTTCAAATACTTTTAGTTATTTCTCAGACACTACCACCAGGAAGATCTCTGTTTCTACTGATGTACTACTTATCATGCAGCCCCATGACCACTATGTCTTCTATACCACTTCTTTCCTGCATTGTCAAGGCTACCAAGAGCACCATAAGCAAATCTGCAGCTTGTGACTTTCAACCTTATAGAATGTTTTTCTATCCATAATGTTGCTGGCCTGCCCATTTTATCCTTACTTTGATAGGTTTCCCCACGTGTGTGTGTTTATGTATGTATGCATTTAGTTATTTGTTTATTTCTACACAGTCTAAATCCCTCTTCCATTATTTTTTATCTGGCTATAGTTGTTATAGTTTCCTACCAGCAATGATAAAAACATATAAGTAGAGAAACTATCTTACAAGCACTAGAAACAACTGAACACTTGTTATGGAGTCTTAGACTCAGATGTCAGGTGAATCTGACAAATGTAATGGTTAGACACTCGTTTCTTTCTCCCTAAAATCAGAGACCACCATATCATCTCTAATACATATCTCATAGGTTAACTTTCAGTATTAGAAAATATAGTACAAATCTCAACTAAGTAAATTACTATTAATGATTAATATGATAATGCAGTCATAATAATGATTAATGTTGATTCTATTGATTATTACAATCACAAAAAATGAGATAAATACTATCATCCCCACTTTGCAAGTGAGAAAATGAATATTAATGGAGTTTGGGCAAGTTGCCAAATAAGGTTGACATTATATGGGACACAGCTCTACTTGTGTCTTAAGAAGGAATCATTTTTGTTATGTGGATCCGGAATGCACTTCTGTAAATAAGGGAAGCACAGAGTTTTCATATAGGTAATTATTGAATTAGACTCACTGACAGCTTGGTATACATGTTCAGGGAGATAAACCTGAGTTTCTTCTTTTCTACCCTACCTATCTCTTGTGCCCAACCCAGCCTCCCTACATTCATGTCATGTCAAGTAACAGAGAACAGTCAGCAGAACACATGTCCTTTCCCACGGACATCATGAAGTACTTTCAGCAGTAGCAAGCAGGAGAGATCATGCCTGGGTTGGGAATCCAGTGGCCTGTACCCTGACATGGCTGATCCCACTAAGGGGAGAGACAGAAGCCAAGTGAGGTTTTAAAGGTAAAGAGGCCTCCTGTCTATGTTGGTTCCTAAATCTCACAGGAACAGCACTATAAATCTCTCTTTTAATAAACAACTGTGAGCATCTACAGTGTTCATTTCAGCAATGACTGCAGCATCAAAAACATTCCATCTTGGTGTCAAGTGGAAGGATTTTATTTAATTTACCCTTTCACATTATTATCTTATTTTATTTACTTCTTGTGCCAATACTGGGGCTTGAACTCAGGGCCTTGTACTCTTGCTTGGCCTTTTCACTCAAGGTTGGCACTCTTATCACTTTTGCCACAGTTGCACTTCTGGCTTTTTGCTGGCTAATTGAAGATAAGCATTTCATGGACTTTCCTTCCCAGGACTGGTTTGGAATTATAATCCCCAGATCCCAGCCTCCTATGAGCTACTGGCACCTGGCATTATTTTATTCTTATATCAGAAAGGAAAATCATCACCTTTGCCGATGACCTAGCTTGGAAGATCCAATGAAGGTATTGGAAAGCAATAAAGAGAAGCAATAACAAAAAATTGAAAGTCAGCCTGATGGTCCATTCATGGGTAGTGAGAAAAGATGACATTCTCCACAAAGAAATTTGCTCTTTACCTGACTTTATAATGACAATAAAAATATTTATTATGAAAACAAAACAAAAAACAAAACAAAATGCCATGGCGCTGAATATGTGTGTCCTCCTAAATGTATAGGATGAAATCTTAACTCTTAAGGTGATAGTATTAGAGTATTAGGAGGTGAGGGTTTTTGAGGGGATGACTAACATTAATGCCCCCCATAAAAAAAGATCCCAGGGAGACCATCATCCCTTTTACCATGTGATAACGTAGCAAGATATCATCTAGATATCTAGAGGCTCTACCCAGCCTCTAGAATGGTAGAAATACATTTTCTGTTTATAACCATTCAATATATGGCATTTTGTTGTAGCAATTTACACAGACTAAGACCCGAGGCATCAACAATGTCCTTTCCTTCCATCAGCTCAATTACAATTTGCATGCGAAGAGGAAGGCAGTACTCAGATTACCCTGATAAGAGAGGCCAACCCACTTCCAATAGCTTATCTTGTAGTCATCAATAGCTGGGAGTTCCTATTTCCTAGTTTACTACTAAAGATTTTGAATCTGGGGGACTTTAAGGTCAGCTAGTCTGAGACACCAAACTCCTGGTGTACATGTGTGTGTATTTGTGTTTGTGTGTATGTGTGCTTGTTCTTCTATCTTTCCCAGCATAAAGACAGACATTTTGGGATTAAGTCTAAATGTTCAACTCCTTAAAAGCCTTTTATGCATGGAGGTGAAGATCCTGATCGTTGCCACAGCACACTTAAGGAATGATTACTAAAACATCAACCACTGCCTCCCAAGTTGCAGGAGGTCAACAAAACAGGTCTTCAAGGGGAGAGCAGTCTCTTAAAGTAACTAAAATAAGGGCCAATTAAAAAGACCAGCTTTCTCCATACACTGTGGACACAAATAAATAACATCCATCATAAATATTTACAAGTATTAAAAACACATGTTTTTAGTATTTCCAACCCCAAACAATTCTAAAAATAGATGTGCTAGAAATATATAACTGTAAGCTGATAAACCCCTGATTTTTAGTCAAGCATTTCTAATTAAAACACCATTGGCTCCAAAGTAATAAATTACAGTGAGTAATTAATTAAAAACTTAGTGATACAGAAGACATATTGGGAAAAGGCAAGTTAAGGAAATAACATTTTTTTTTTTTTTTTTTTTTTTTTTTTTTTTTTTTTTTTTTTGACCAGTCCTAGGCCGTGAACTCAGGGCCTGAGCACTGTCCCTGGCTTCTTTTTTGCTCAAGGCTAGCACTCTGCCACTTGAACCACAGCGCCACTTCTGGCCATTTTCTGTATATGTGGTGCTGAGGAATCGAACCCAGGGCCTCATGTATACGAGGCAAGCACTCTTGCCACTAGGCCATATTCCCAGCCCCAGGAAATAACATTTTTAAACCATGGTCCTATGGATAAGATCATGTTGAATAGAGTCATTGTAAAGAATGGAATGTCATGTGATTTTGTGAAACTTCCCACAAACAATGCACCTTTTAAAAATGCTTTTTTTCCTAATAGTGGCATAACACATTGCCACCATTACAGTTTCATCTTCTGGAATAGTTTATATTGAGCCTCAAAGATACATAGTCCCCCATACTGCTGCTAGAAACAAAAGGCAGCATTTACTGGAACATCATTCAAGGACCACTGCTGTAGCCTAGGGAGTTCAGTGAGTAGTCAGCTTTATACAACAGCAGCAGAGTCTTGAAGGATTGTTCATGCAACCTTCCTGCTAAGAAAAGGGCTGCTGCATTGCTTGTAGCATTGAGATTCAAATGCCCAGACAGAGATGGAAAGCATGAGAGACCCATCCAACAGGTAAACAAGGAAAGGGAAAGAAACCAGGAGTGAGCAGGCAGAGCCTCCAAAGCACACTGTGGAACTAATGCCCATGAGAAGAGAGGAGGAGGACAGAGGGTTGGGGACTACAGGTCTCAGATTGCCCTACACTCTAAAACAGATCTATCTCACTTCTTCCTTATACAGGTGACAGCCTAGGCAACTTCACTCTCTGTCAAAAGAAGTGGCTGTGCTTTCATGCTTAGTGTGGGTTTAAGACTGAGACAAGGTCTCATCTCTGAGTACTCAAAACCAAAATTGAATTTAATCCTGTTTAACTCCAATCGTGTGCTCTTAATCAACTGACTGTGCATCTTTAGCTTTTGGAAAGACCCCATTTGGCATTATTTTTTTTTTTACTTTAAATATTACTCTGTACAAAAACTCTTTATTTGCAAACAATATCCTAGCAACTTGGCCCTGGTGAAGTCTAAAAAACTCCAGACTCTTATGTATTCTTAACTACATTACAAAGATCTCTTGCCCTTTTAGGTAATTGGGAGAAGCAAGTCCACAGAAGAACCGCACTGGAGGTGCCCACAAAGTTGTCCCCAGGTTAACTTCTTATAGAGTATAACAACCCAAACAGTGCTCAGGCCCTGAGTTCAAGCCCCAGGACTGGCACAAAAAAAAAAACAAACCAGGGCTGGGGATATGGCCTAGTGGCAAGAGTGCTCGCCTCGCATACATAAAGCCCTGGGTTCGATTACCCAGCACCACAAATACAGAAAATGGCCAGAAGTGGCGCTGTGGCTCAAGTGGCAGAGTGCTAGCCTTGAGCAAAAGGAAGCCAGGGACAGTGCTCAGCTCCTGAGTCCAAGGCCCAGGACTGGCAAAAACAACAACAACAACAGCAAAAAGACCAAAACAAACAAACAAAAAAAAAACCCAAATACCTGAGAAGCTAGATTGGCTCTCCTCAAAGACTTCAATAAAAAATTTGAATACCTACTTTGAGTAGCTTTAAGAGAAAATCCATAGTTTTTTTTTTTTTTAAAAAACATGAGCTTTGAGGTATTTTATTTAAATCTATATTAAATATTGAAAAGATGACTTTCCTGTTGAGAATACCTCATTACTATTTTCATCAACTAAAAGGAAATACTCATTACCTTTCTTATAGCAAATTGTACCTAGTTCTTCCCTCTACTTCAAAAATAGAGGTTTAAAAAAAATCCCTGGTTAATAGTTTTCTATCCTTAAAGGCTGTTGTTCATTGATCATAAGGGAGATATGTTACCACTGTTAAGAGTACCGAAGGGCAATTAATGAAAAATAAACTCTTCCCATTCTCATTTTCCTAAAAGAATGGCATTGAAATTTTTGCAGTATAAAAACAAATGGGACATAAAAGAGCTAAACAGATCTTTGGGGATGAGAATGTAGCTTAGTGGTAGAGCACTTGCTTATCATGTATAAGGTCCTGAGTTCCATCTCCAGGACCACAAAACAACCAACCAAACAAAGCCCCCCAAAATATCTTTGGCTGTAACTTCCACTCATGAATTTAAGAAGGGCTGTTTACGATTGCTTTTTTTTTTTTTACATTTGCACTTTAAAAAATATTTCTCTGCTTATAATCATTCTGTGTCACAGAGCAGGTAGCTGTAATGAGTCTATACCCTGCATTCTGTTTATTCACACATCATTCTTGGAAACTGGCTCCATCACTTACTAGCTGGATACTTGTCTTCCCTTATCGGTAAACTCTGGAAAGTAAGCTCATTTAATCCTCATAACTGTTCATGGTATAGCATCCACTAGGCAACCGAGGAAAAGTAGCATCTCTTATTCAATAGTTTTCCTTCCTTTATCTGCATCGCCTCAGGGAGATTAGCTGTAAAGAACTTTACTTGCCCTGTGTCTAGTAGCTCTCAAACTTCAACAGCATCATTGGAATAACTGCAGCAGCTCTTGTAACATACATGGCTAGACCTCCACCTCTGGTTTAACTCTGTTGGCCTTGGATGGGGACTGGTAATCTGCATTTGTAATAAACTTGTAGATGCTGCACACTGGAGACTAGCTGCCATGGGCACCCCAGATTTGCCTAGGCCTCTGGACTTGTAAATAGATGACTATGGGGCTTATTTAGCCTACACAGTCATGTGATTCAACTGTTCACAATAAACCTCTTCCTGGCCTTTTAAAAATATAAATGTGTAAGTACTTCCTACTGGTCCTGCCTGGAGAAGCCTAACCAGCACAGCACCTTCTCTAAAGGCACAAAAATAAGTAACAATTATGAAAACATACCTCATAACTTCTAAGAACAGAATTAATTCACTGGAAGTTGCACAAGTTTAAAAATGTCATTTTCTTACTCCAGAAGGAATGTAAAACTTACCGACTTTAAAATATGCCATATATTTCATTTGACTGATCATCCCTTCACACTTGAATGGGCATTATTAATGCCATGGCTATACCAGAAGCATTAACAGAGTACAATTCCAAAGAGAATCTGTGAAGGCAAAGTCAGAATAAACTATAGGCTTCTTTGTCAACAGCCTAGAGATCCACAACCCTTGACACATTGATTTAATCAAAAGCATATTTTGGCCAGATGCGGCTGCTCAAGCTTGTAATACTAGCTACTTGATAGACAAAGATAGGGAGATTGCAGTTTAAGGCTAACCCAGGCATAAAAGAGTGAAAGACTCCGTTTCACACAATGGCTGGGCACAGTGATTTATGCCTGTCACCCCCCCCCCCAGCCAAAGAAGGAACAAGTATAGAGGTTGTAACCCAAGTCAGCCTGGGTATAAAGCGAGATCCTCCCTCAAAAATAACCAGGCATGTCCTCGTCACCACTGCTCTATTCACCTGCAGCAGTAGGAACTAATAGTAACTATTTACTAAAGATGGAACAAGAGCCAGAGAAAATCCAACACTGTGACTTTACCATTGAAATTTTAATTGAATTCTTTAGGATAGCACAGTAGCATCTGATGGGTCTATGTGGCTTCTTTGACAGTTTCTTATATTTTAGTGGTATTGACTCTCAAACATTCTGTCCTGTTTGTTTGGTTTCCACAAGCTCCTTGTGAGTTCAGCACCATCTCAGATTTCTTTCACTGGTTTCCTAATGGATTCGCCTCACGTCTTCTCATAAACAAGTTGTCCTTCTTGCACCCTTGAAGCAGAGATCTCAAGTATTAAAGACTTTTCCATTGCCCTGACTCAGACACTATTTCATGGGTGAAGTCCTTCTGTTCTTGCAGGAAATAGAATGATTTTCTTCTACCTTTGGGAAGAAATGAAGTAAAGCAAATCCAGAGAAACTTCACAGAGAAGAAAGTAACATAAAAATGAGAAGAGCCAGCAAAGAAAACAAAACATGAGAACTCTATTATGCAGCAAAAGTAGATACAATGACGGATTAAGAAAAGCAAAAGAAATGATGGTTCACTGTGCTAAACACACAGTAAAACCAGAAGAGAAAACAAGGAGTTAAAAGTGATTTCATCATTGCTATCAAAATGAATTTGTTAATCATTTCTGACGTCATATGTCCTCTATGCTAGATAGCCTCAAAATACTACCCGGGGGTCAAATAGTCTATCTTCTTTTTCTGAAAATATAGTTATATTGGAACACAGACCATTCATTCATTTACATATTAATGGTCTGTGGCTGATTCTGTGTTACAATGACAAAGTGAAGTAGCTGTCACTTCGTGGCTGACAAAACCTAAAACATGCACCGTTGGGGTCTTTATAGGAAAAAGTGAGGTGAGTTCTGTTCTATGCTTTTGCAATTCTCCTGCTATATAGGAATACACGAGGTAAGTGAGGTGCTTGTAAACAGAGCCACAGTCTTCTCCCCCATCTTGCCACCAAACATTTACAATGTGACTTTCATCCTTTCCCTTCCAGTAGTGGAATTTTCTGCCCCATTACTTGAGTCTGGGCCTGGCTTGTGGATTCCTGTTGCCTTTAGAATGTGGCAGCAGTTGGCTGTGCCCATAAGAGGATGAGGAATTTGGTCTGGTAAAGGTAAGACCAGCTCACAGTTGACCCAGGAAATGTTCAGGAAGTCCAGAGTATTGATGTCTGGGTTTGTGGAACCCCCAAACAGTGGCAGTCTTAATTCACTAAGCTGTGGAGTGGTTCCTTAAGCAGCAAAAGCTGATCCAATTATTGACACTATTGCAGGCTGGTAAAACCCTGTCTCTTCACATTCTGGACACCCCCCCTATCCTCCCTTGCTGGCCTCTTCATCAGTCTGAGCTCATGCCTCCTGTTGATTCTTCAGTGCCTCTCTGTGACTTTACCTTGAGTCACTAAAGCCTGAGATTGATTATTGCCTCTCATAGCAACTGCCTCTGTCCATTCCAGTACTTTTCTAGTTTAGTGGCCTGTGCAACTTAGCATTCTGTTATGCTTACATGCTAGCATGTTAGCATGCACACTATCACTGCCCCAAGGCTTCTTTCTATCAAAAGCTGTGCTTTCTTTCCCTGGATCTAACACACTAAAAGACAGCTCTGAAAACTTTGCAATTGGCATTTTCTCTAACCTCACCCATGAGTAAAGTAGCACATGCCCATCATGGAGCCATGTGGCAGATTATCTCAGGCTTCTACTAATAAACTAATCTCTTACTCTGGGTGAAAGGATGAAATCAAAGATGGAAGAAGCTAAAGGGGATTAACTACTAGAAAATGTAAAATCTGACTATTAGAAGTCTGATTATAAATAGGATGAACTGATTAGTAACAACGCTTTACAGTTCTCAGCCTCAGTGGGATCTTCACTCTGGGAGGCATCCACACACACTGGCTGTGCCTCATGCTTTCTCACTGGAATTTCTGGCATAGGTATATTGGTTCCATTTGGGGTGAGACGAATGTTCAGACCAGTGAAGAGGACTCACTCAAGGTCATAACTTACAAATGTCAGGGGCATGGCTCAAACCAAAGTCTTTTTGTCTTTAAGTCTACTTACCTTCTGGAACAGTCCCAAAGCACACAGACCTTTTCCTTAAACATCTCATGATTAGATGACAATGAGCTCTGAGCTCTAGCTACATGTGAGCCCAGATAACATTATCAAAAGCTGGTCTGTAGGAAGGAACTGACGTGAGGGATCTGGTGAAATCCTGGCGGATGCTAACTCTTGCTACTTTGGGTTATTTCAGGGTTCAGGCCAAGTGATGTAATGTCCAGGGGACTGGCCATTACTTTCTTACCACAGGAGAATGAAGTCATTTAACTGTGATGACAAGAAAGGTGATGGAAAGCAGGTAGGTGCAGAATCATAATTAGGTGAAAAATGGAAACTCTTTAGATTCATTGCCTTCACATTACCTATTCTCTACCACAAATATGTTAATAAAATACTGTGAGAGCTGGACAATGGAGCCGAAAAGTAGGCAAATACTTGCTTTCTTTGTGTGAGGCACTGGGTTAAATCTCAGAACCATAAAAGACAAAGAACAGGAGTGTAAGACTGAGACAGTGAAAGAAACAAGAATGAGAGAGAAACATGAGTGCTAGGAACTGAAATGAGTATGTGGCCCATGCCTGTAATCCTAGTACTTGAAGGCTGAAGTAAGAGGATGGTGAGGATTTTGTGATGGTCCTGGGGCTTGAACATAGGCTTAGGCACTCTACCACTTGAGCCAGAGCTCCACTCCCAAGGATAGTCAAACTGGACTTAAAAAAGTAAGACCCAGCTTAAAAGAAATGTAGAGACATATTGTATATCCAGTAAGAGAAAGGGGGACTGAGACTGTAGCTCACCTTCCTTATATATTTACAAATTCTTTGTTCCCTGTTATGATTTGGACCCTGAATTTTCCTTAAACATCCACAGAGACCTAGTGTCTACAATGGCACTAATGGGAGGTGGTGGAAACTTTGAGAGATGTGGCTTAGTAGAAGTTCTTTAGGTCATTAGTGGTGTGTGTATGAAGAGGATTGGGAGGTCTCGTTCCTTACTCTCTTGTTCTGCTTTCCAGTCCTAAGTAATACCACACTATGTGAGCCCTGTCACTGACACACAACACATCCTTAGAGGTCCAAAACAATGAATCCACCTGATTTGGGGCTGGAGACTGTAAACCATAATACACCTATTTGTGTTGGTTTTCTCCTTCCAGTGCTGAGCCCATCCTTAAAGTATCTAATGAGAAAGTCTCTGTTTTACACCACAGGCCCCTCTTGTCAATTCTACCTATCTCTTTCCTTAATCCATGGTTTAATTATATAGTTCAGCTTGCTTTGAACTCATAATCCTCCTGCTTCAGGCTTGAGAGAGCTAGGATAAAGATGTACACATCAAGATCTGCTGCTACTTGTCTTCTTTTTTGCCCTCCCCCCCATTTGTCTTCTTTTCATTCTCCTTTCATCAGATCCTCTCTAGCCTTGGTCCAGCTCTTCAATATACCTAATTGTGCTCAAATTTCTAGAATGTACAATGCTTTCATCTTCATTCTTGCCCTAGTAGGTTCCTCCTTGACATTCAGGTGTTACATCAAATGTTATCATGCTTACAGCCTTTCCTTCTCATTAAACCCATGCCATGACAGCCTCTCTCCAGTGCTTCAGTGTCTGCTTCTCTGATCATTCCTTTATAATTTTACTGGAATAATTATGCATCTCTGGAAATCACTTGATTTTTTTCTATCCTTACTGACTTACTTCCTGCCCACCTCCTGCTAAGGGACGATAAAGTCCTCAAGAACTGAGAATTCATGTTCACTGCTTTATCTCTGCCTGTAGAACATTAACCAATGTAGGTTAAGTGAATTTATCCTGTCTATAGTTGACAAGACTAAATATGTTTTCTAACTTATTCTAAATTTCATCTAAGAAAATGCTTTTCTCGTTTGTTCTAAGCGATGCTGCCTCTGCTAAAACAAAGCAAAATTCTGAACCGCATAGGAGTCAATTGTACTCAGAATTAACTTCACTATGATACAACATGTTCTTCTGTAGCCCAATAACTTATATAGTAATGCATACTCAATATACAAAATGTGTAGAACTCACATGTAAATATATACATATACATTTTACTTTCCAATTATAATGAAAATACTAAAACTTTTTCCCCTCAAATATTTCTATACAAAGAGGCTTTTAATCCAAGCTGATAAATCTTTTATATCATCTTCTACCTATGTGTGATCAAAGAACTATTTTCCTCTTTTTTTAATCTTCTTTATTGTCAAAGTGAAGTACAGAGGGGTTACAGTTTCATATGTGAGGCAGTGAGAACATTTCTTATCCAACTTGTTACCTCATCCCTCAATTTTCCGGAGACTCTCCCCTCCCCCTTTCCCTGTCCTTCTTCCCCCCCCTGAGTTGTACAGTTGGTTTACATCAAATGGTTTTGTAAGTGTTGCTTTTGGAATGACTTGTCTTTTTACATATTGAGTCTTTATTGAAATATCTTATTGGCTTTGTTTATTATTTGTTTGTTTTAGAGAACAAGAAAATTTATTAGTGAAATAAAGAGAAAGATGGCACAGGAAAAAAAAAGAACTTATTCATCAGTCTCCAATAAATGTGGTATGAACAGTATACTGAGAGATTTATCCTTTATGTCAATAGTGGTCAACCTTAGCTGAATATTGAACTCACCTACTCAGATTTTTTTTAAAAAATATTAATATCCAAGTCTCAAGCCTGAGGGAGATGATATACAGGTACCTCAAGAGGGAAAGGACATCAACTTTGTGAAAATCTCCCCCAGGTGATTTTACTGTATAGGTAGGATGGAGGTTGAGGTTTTGAGGACTGACAGTAGTCCAACCTCCACCTTCAGATAAACGAGCTTATCTCATATCATTTCCACAGCAGGGAGACAGGTGAGAAGCTCAATACAAAAAATGTAGCTATAAAAGCTATAAAATCAAGAATGAAACATCTCTTCTTAAACAAGACCCCATTCCTTAATCCCACCAGGATGCTAACAGTTGCCCTAGCAGTAGAGGACCAAGAAAGGAAAATGGGAACACTTGCTCAGTCAAGAATAGGGAAACTTTGATGTGCCAAGGGCCGTGTGGGTATGTGTAACATTATTCTCCGGTTAATCAAAATGATCAATACAAGCAGGTGGGTGTGAGTAGCTGAGGTATACAAGAAGAAAAACAGACATGCCTGTTCTATCATATACCAAGTGACCAAGTGACTTCACAGGCCTAATAAGGACATGACCTGCATATTCCCACTCCCTATAGTTTACTATCCTATTCAACTCCCTTTCTGTTCAACTTATTTTTATACTAATCCTCATTTGAATCGTGTGTGTGTACGTGTGTGTGTGTGTGTGTGTGTGCGTGCGCACGCCAGTATTAGGCAGTATAAACTCAGGGCCTCATGCTTTTATTTTATTGATATTTTTGCTCAAGGCTGGCACTGTACCATCTGAACCAGACCTCCCCATCAGGCTTTTTGCTGGTTGCAGACAAGAATCTTATGGACTTTTCTACCCAGCCTGGCATTGAATCTCAATCCTCAGATCTCAGCCCCTGGAGTAGCTAGGATTACATGAGTGAGCCACCAATGCCCAGCTAATGCTTCATCAATACTACAGAAAAGATAATAATAAACAGCATCATTGCTTTAAGCTTTCCCCCCACTGTGGGAGATACAAACAGCGCAGGTACAATCAGCAAGTCCTCCACTCCCACAGTTTCTTTGCCTTGCATCAGATCTGCCCTGCTTTCTGTGTTGGAAACCCAATCTCAATTTTGTAATCCTGTTCTCTTTCATCTCCTCCATCCTCTCACATATTCCAATATTCACACTTCCCATCCCATTTCTCCACAAGTCCAACCAGTTTAACTATCTGTGGGGTTCTTCAACCTTTCCCCTACTGCTGCCTTTCCCACTATCAAGACAATGAATCCAATCATATCCACTTTCTATTCACTTCTCAGACCTTCCCACATCCCTGCTCAGAATCCATCAAAGGTTTCCTAAAGCTCCTTGGATGTAATGCTAGAGCACTGGGCTGGAAACTAATTATGATGTGAACAATGCTCTCCTCTGTATGGAGCTTCAGCCCCTGCACTCATGGAGACAGCCTGTTATTGAACTTAATTACCCTCCAGCATACAGAGCCACAGACTCCTTGGGATAAGAGTATACATTTTTAACTCCATTCAGCTTTCCTCCTCTGACTCGAAGTGACCCTTTATTATTTTGGGTTTAGTGATTGGCTCCTTTTAAAGAATTGGCATAACCTCTATTTCATGCACCATCAAGAGTACAAACTCTGATTTTTCTTGCACTTTTTCCCCCTGACATTTCTATTTTCTAAAATCTGTCTGAACCCTTACTTTACTTGTAAAGTTAAGTGTTTTTCTTTAAAAAAAAAATTGATGTAAATCACTTGTGCAAAGGGAGTTTCATTGTGGTATTTATACTCCTATTCTTTAAAGATTTTAGTGGGTTTCATATATGAGAGTAGCATAATAGGCTAGGAATATGGCCTAATGGCAAGAGTGCTTGCCTCGTATTCATGAAGCCCTGGGTTTGATTCCCAGCACCACGTATAACGGCCAGAAGTGGTGCTGTGGTTCAAGTGGGAGAGTGCTAGCCTTTAGCAAAATGAAGCCAGGGACAGTGCTCAGGCCCTGAGTCCAAGCCCCAGGACTGGCAAAAAAAAAAAAAAGGAAAAGAAAGTAGCATAATAAAACTCATATCTATACATAAAATGTACTTTGGTCATATCATGCCCTATCATTTCCTCCTTTTTCTGGACTTCTTTTCATAATAGTTCACCTCACCACTTCTATTACAATCATGTGATACCATCATCTTCTTCATCATCATCATCTTAGGTCTAGATTCTGAACAGGAGTGCAAACATATTATATTTATCTTTCTGAACTTACCTTATCTTGCTCATTGTGACCTTGTTTCCTTGATCTCCAATTTCATCCACCTTCCTACAAATGGCATGCTTTCTTTTTTCTTTGCAGCTGAATAATAATCCATTTTGAGCATGTACCATATTTTCTCTAACCATTCATCAATTGCTCCGCACTTAGGTTGATTCCATAGCTGGCTATTTTGAGTAGTATAACTATATAATACAGGTGTTTTTATATATGCAGCTATATACCTGGGAGTCAGATAGTAGTTTTGTCATTGTTGATGATGGTCATGGGGCTTGAACTCAGAGCCTGAGCTCTTTTGCTCAAGGCTAGGGCTCTACCACTTTGAGCAACAGCTCTACTTCTGTTTTTCTGGTAGTTAATTGAGCTAAGGCTCCCATGGACTTTATTGCCTGGGCTTGCTTTGATCTGTGATTCTCAGATCTCAACCTCCTGAGTAGCTAGAATTACAGGCATGAGACACTAGTGCCTGGAAATATTAAATTTTTTTGAGGACAAACTACACTCCATACTTTTCTCTATGTTCCTGTTGTGTTTGGTCAGCAACAATGAAATGGCACTTCTAAAAACTGAAAATGAAGTTTATAATAATTACTTTGATTACGCTGTAAGTTTGTTGTAGAATAAATATATTATGGTACATTTCTGCTCTTAACTCTTTGAACCCAAAATCTTGGCCTTGTAAATACAAGTTAAATTATCTAAAGCTTAGAAGTAAGGTTTTAAAAAATGGCTATAGAGTTTTTTAGTGTCTTGGAACAATGTCATGTGGTCCACACAAGAATGATTTACTCAGGCATAACAGAACTTGCTTTAGTTTGATTTGCTACCTACTGTTACTTTTTAGGGCCCAGATTCTTTGGCGTTATATAGATAAGGTACATGTTCTTTCTATAGAAAGGCACATGATTAGTGTCTAGAAGAATAATACAAAGAAGTTTTGGTTTTATTCACCATAACCTATTAACACCTTTTGTATCTACCTGGCACAAGTCATTTCAACTGTCCTGTCATGCTATGGGACTGACTTCCTCAAGAGCTCTGGTGGTATGCTTTATCATCCTGCTGTTGTTCCACATAGATGTTAAATTAAACCTTTAAAATAAAAGAAAATTTAAAGAGTGAAGTTTTTAGATTTTTTTTTGAAACTATATTTGGAAAGGCTGTCTTTGCTGATGAACAGCCTGAGATGTGTAGGCTGCCTGGGCTTTTTCGGAGTTTCAATGCATGGCCCACAATTTGAATTCAGAACTTCCTTAGAAGCCAACCGAAGGTGCCACCCAGCCCTAATCTAGGATTTTGCATTTTGACATTGTGCTGTCTGTGACACCGTTTCCTGGCATCAGTTGCTTTGCTGTATGCGTAAGGGTTAGAAAGGTGAGTGGAGGGTAGAATGTGAAGGAGACATATGCAGAACAAGATTTTGCCAGTGTCAAGTAAATTTTATACAACCAAGCCCCTAACTTAGACCCCAACACACCAGACTAGTAATCAAATGGAGTTATTCATGCTGAAGTTCCACTTCACCAAACTGAGTAGAAGTTGCTGTCTGACCCTTGACAGAAATCAAGTGAAAGATTTAAGAGCCAACTCTACCTTAAGGCCATTTTCAATTGACACAATAATAAGGGCTGCCTTCTGCCTTAATCCTTACACAGAAGAGGTAACCTGAAGTAACCCAACATTAACATTCAGGTATTTTCTTACTGTCTCTCTCCCTTTCATTTCCTTACAAGGAAGGCAACTTTGAAATACCGATCTGTTTTCTTACGCTTTGATTCTGCCTTTTGAAGCCCTTGTCTATCTATAAAACTAACCTTCTATGTTGGGCTTACTGGAATACTTTTTCTGTTTTATGGAATGGAGTATTGAGGGATTCTGGAGCCAAAACTAAAGTTTTGGTACAAGGGAGCCTAAGGCAGGATACTGAAAGTCTAAAGCCTGCCAGGACTATAAGGTAAGAGTTCCAGGCTAACCAGGACTATGTCAATCTAGTTGTAGTTTGGGATGATTGTTCCATGATCTAATGATAGCCTCTAACTATAAAGGAATGCAGTTATGTCAGCTTAAATTAACTGAACTAAAATGAGACCCAGTTCCTCATTTCACTAGCCATAGGTTCACATGTTGGTGGTGGTTGCTGCCACAGGCAGCCCACAAGCAGGCTATACTCAATACAGCAGAAAGTGCTGCTGAAAAATCCTCTCTAGAGGTAGGAGCTACCTTCTTAGAGATAAATCTCCTTTTCAATCTTATTTATGTGTTTTAACTGCAGGTTACCCCACATGCTTAGGCAGGAAGGAAGGGCTCAAGAGTGTCTGCCAGGAGGAGATCAGAATTTTTTTCCTTGGCTTGAAAGGGAGAATTTTATGGTTTAAAAAAACACTTGGAAAACACACTTGGATCAGAGAAAAGAAAAAAAATAATTGGAAAAGGACTCTGGGTAGAGATTGAATTAGAAAAGACATGAGAACATGCATGCTGGTAGAGGAGTGGTATGAAAGAAGACAATGAGAGACATCTTTAGATATAGGACTGGCTAATCACATCTACTTGATGAGACCTCTGAGTCCTTAATCTTATCCTGTGTCCAGGAATATGTTGTAATTCCCCTTAGCTGCTACAAAATCTTCAATATGTCTATTGCACCAATGCCCTTGTGTTAAGAGATCTGATGATGTAATGAATTTCCTAAGGGAAACAAACAACTTAGACCCAGCATCAAGGCTGGAAAGGGAGAGGTAAGAATGCACTGGAGG
Organism: Perognathus longimembris pacificus; assembly: GCF_023159225.1. Taxonomy (NCBI): domain Eukaryota; kingdom Metazoa; phylum Chordata; class Mammalia; order Rodentia; family Heteromyidae; genus Perognathus; species Perognathus longimembris. The sequence goes on from NC_063166.1 coordinate 60,303,100, forward strand.
CTTTTCCAGAAAGTGAGGGCCCTGACGAACATGGGGAAAGAACAAGGAGAGCCACACTGTCAGAGGACAGTGTCATAGGTCCTAAGACGTTGCTACTTACTAAAGGCAAGTCAAGAGATGCCCACTGTGATGTTTGTGTTGCATATGTTTGCAAAGGCACCACAGTTTCTCTCATCTGCAAAGTAGAATTTGTTATTGTAGAGATTTAATATTAAACATCACTTAGAGAATAAAATACAGTTTGCACAGACTTAGATAAGTCAAGATTTGGATATGATATAGCAATAAAATATGATGTAAAACACAAGCTGTGCTCTGAACCTTGGGCTACCATGAAAGAAATCCTATGAATACAGAAGTAACAAAATGATGGTTAAGTTCAAAATCTGTATTGACACACAAAAACTATGTTTTAAAAGCAGTAGCTACTGAACAGTTTTTCCCTTGACCTGAGTCCTCCACCAAAATTCTTTCTTCCCTTCTTCCGGCCTCTTCTCTCTCCTACCCTCTCCTACCCTTCTCTTCCTTTTTCTTGTGCCAATACTTGAATTTCCAGTCTCAGGCTCTCCCTTGGCTTTCTTCACTGATGGCTTGTGCTCTGCCATTTGAGCTACACCTCCCAGTTCTAATTTTTTGCTAGTTAATTGGAGAGAAGAATCTTGAGGATTTTCTACCCAGGAAGATTTCTGCTGTGATCCTCAGATCTTAGCCTCCTGAGTAGGTAGGATTATAAGGATGAGCCACCAGTCCTTTGCTTCTTTGCTTTCTTTGTATTAATATTCTGGATATAACTTAAGTTTAACCAGGATAATATTAGTCATTTTGTGATGCTGAGAGCATTTATGTACCTTCATTGGATCAGCCCTTTGCTATGACACTTCTGGAATGCTTGGATTTTCTTTTTTCTAATTCTTGTTTTCCCCACTGCCTGTCTGCTGTCATCTCTCAGTGTTATTTATGCACACATTGTAGAAACAAAACTGTTCTGCTTACATTTCTACAAGTGAATACTTTAATGGCTGTTCCAAAAAAAATCTCATCTTATAGAACTGGGAAATGATATGAAAAACTGGCTGTCACCCAGTTTGAAGTATTATTTGGCTTTCTGGTTTGATATGTTATTAGGAAGAGACATGTCTGCTTTTTAAAGTTAAAACCTTTTGCTTTAAATCCTAGTGTAATAGAAATCCAGAAAGATGCAAGCTCAGTTGGATTGCATTTAATGTGTTCCAAGATTCCTTTTCTTCTGGCCTTACCATATTTTCAGAGGGAATTGGCAGAGGAGTAAATGCTTTCAGAAGCATAAATGACCAGAATTTTCTAAATAGTTGTGAAAAATCACCACAAGAAACACAAAAGATTCAAAGTAAGAGAAACCTCCAGTTCATCAAATCATATTTCACTTTATGTACAAAGAAAGGTATTGTTTTCTCTTGTGTGCGCATGCTTACATGACAGTGGAAGACATACTCAATCAGTAATCTAATGTCCTTCAAATGACCTCTGAATTATCTTGTTTTCCCTGTCAGAGCTGGGAAGATTTTCTTAAAAAACTACCCATCTTTTGGGGTCAGTCTTAAAGGCTAGGGAGAGATGTCTCATATGGACCAGTCTAGGGCAATCACATTGGTGACATTTAGGACACACTAATCCCAAAATATGGCAACTAGACATTTCAGTTAACAGCAGCAACAGTAAGGTCACCCTCTATTTCTCCTTGTCTCCTCAAGTAGGCCATGAAAACCCAGATGACTACTCCTGAAGTAGGTCTTAAGAGTTTAATTCTATGGAGATCCTTGAACTAGCCAGAGAGATGCGATGTCCTTATCATTGACCATGCATGGGTCCACAGAAAAATCTGAACAGTAAGCTTTGCTTGCTAAGTCCTCCAGTGTATCATTCATTACATGATCATATCCATCCCTTCTGTCAAATGGAGGAGTATGAATATATGGTTATATATATAGATATAGATATAGATATAGATATGAATCTTTACTTCTGAAGGTCCCTATATCATTCTTCATTCTATCATCATGGTGACCATAGAACATAGACAAGACCAGCTTACCTGGGAGAGACACTTGAACATGCTCTGAGTTTGCCCTTGACATTCTATGATAGGTTTTTGAAGTGAATGTGAAGTAAATGTAGATAGTCTAATAAATTACTTCCTAGTAAACATGACATATGCAAAAATGGCTGATAGTGATAAGGTTTAGTTGTTTTGTTTTTCTAACACAGAGGTTTGAATTCCAGACCTTGTACTTACTAGAAAGTCACTCTAGGGCTGGGAAAGTGACCTAGTGGTAGAATGCTTGCCTAGCATGCATGAAGCCCTGGGTTTGATTCTCAGCATCACATAGACAGAAAAAGTAGGAAGGGGGTACTATGGCTCAAGTGGTAGAGTGCTAGCCTTGAGTAAAAAGAAGCCAGGGATAGAGCTCAGGCCCTGAGTTCAAGCCTCAGGACTGGGGGGGGGGGGGACAAAAAGCTTGTCAGGCACTCTATCACTTAAACCATGCATTGAGCCTTTATATGAATAACTTTTTATTTAAAAGAGAAGTATTTTGTACAGGTTTTCCTTTGAATCTGTCCACCTCAGATAAGGATTATCAAGTCCTACAATTTTGTCATAGAGGGATTCAAGGGAAGAGGGACAGAAAATTAGAGAAATGATGGGTGAATACAGTCATAACATTCAATATACATATATGAAAATGGAGCTAGGAAAATAGAGGAGATGAGTGGTGTTGAAAGAGATGGGGGAGAATGATAGAAGGATGACACTGATCAAGAAGTATTGTACTGACTGACACGTTGAATTACACAACTACTTAAAGATAATTTAAAAAGAAAAATATGGTACATCTTAACAAAATAAAGTTTACTAAGTCTTGTCACCATTGTAGTTACCAGGAAAATGGACAGCGAGGGGTGTAGCTTGTTTTGTAAACTTAGGTCCCTGGATTATAAAGCCCAGCAGAGAGAGATGATTTTATGTAAAATGCTTTTTGATACTAGGCAATTACAATGAGTTTGGGAGTTATAGGCATTCAAGTGATTCCTGAAGAAAGAAATGGAAGTAAATTATAGTCCCCGATTTAAAGAATCTCAGAATATTGCAGTAGAGGCAGAAATATTAAATAAAATATGAAAGCAGTAGAATATATTGGGGGGTACTTTAGTGGTAAGACAAGTGAATTATTTCTTGCACTACTGGTCAAGGAAGATATCTCAAAAATTTTTTTCTTTTGGGTTCTGAAGAATGCACAGGAATTTACTAGTCAAACAGAAACAAATACAGGGATAAAGATTGGAGGACACATGGTATGGATTATAAGAGCTTATAAACAAATTGTGAGTGCTTTGCTACAGCTATGTGGTTTCCCACACAGAAGATCCGTGAAGGAAACTATTGTAATTAAGGAAGAGTAAAAATGTGAAAGGTTTTTATATTTTATTCTGAAGACTGTTTTTTATCCTCCAGTGAGGACCCACGGGAGCCTTTTTTTTTTAATAAGGGAGAACAATATTTGATTTATATTCCTGAAATATTATTCTATAACCACAACTGTGGGAGCGAAAAAGGGTGCAAATAGAATTGTTTAAAAGACATAGAAGAAGGGCTGGGGATATAGCCTAGTGGCAAGAGTGCCTGCCTCGGATACACGAGGCCCTAGGTTCGATTCCCCAGCACCACATATACAGAAAACGGCCAGAAGCGGCGCTGTGGCTCAAGTGGCAGAGTGCTAGCCTTGAGCGGGAAGAAGCCAGGGACAGTGCTCAGGCCCTGAGTCCAAGGCCCAGGACTGGCCAAAAAAAAAAAAAAAAAAAAAAAAAAAAAAAAAAAAAAAAAAAAAAGACATAGAAGAAAGCTGTTACAAATTAAAAATGACGTGTTTGTCTGTAGGTGGTGGGATATATATTTTCCTTAGAGCAGAATGCCGTGAGCCAGTATTTTCTAATTTCAGATATCTAAATAGATGTCATTTCCATATTTAACCACATCTTATCTCCTTATCTGCCTTTGCAATTCTGTTTAGGTAAGAAGCATCTGCCATATAAATCCTGGAAGCACTATGGCATATATTAGAAGAAGCAAGTTAATAACTACTAAGTCACATGGGTCCACAGAAGCTCTTGTGAAATGTCTAAACCCTGAGAAAGGGAGGTTAACCACCTACCCAACAGGTATCTCTGGCTTGAAGTGAAGTTTTACCTTTCACTATACCATAGGAGCAACACCCATTTCATCATGCACTCTTCCCTAATAAGTCATCTCAAATTCATGTACAATCAAAGAAAATGCATGTCGAGGGTGAAAGAAGCTTGGTGTAACTACCTAGTCTTCTGAATAGATAGGCACCCCAAAGTTCTCCACTTGATAGAAGTGGAGCTGTTATGTTATCACCTTGTATAGATCACAAAGAATAGAAGAGACAGGTGATGCCTTGGACAAACTGGCCTGTACAAAGGAAATGAGTTAAGCAAAGGATTTAACACCAAGTCTAAGCACCATCACATTTATAACAAATGGAAAGTTTTCTGTAGAAAGGCTGCCAAGAGCACTTCCTGAAGTAAAAACTGTTACTACATGAAACCCAACTGGAAAACCATAATAACAGTAGCAGCAGCCTTATAAGGAGTTTGTTGGGAGAAATTAAACAAATAACACACACAAAGTGCTTAGAAGGTAGTTTGGCACATGATGTTCATGCAATAAATCATACTACCATTGTCATAATTATATCTGGCCACAGCCAGCATGCAACAAATTATAATATCATTGCTATTATACCTCATAACTTAATCTCTCTTAAACTGTTCCAACTCAGAAAGCTCAAAGATATGGTTATTTCTGTTAAAGAATACTTACTCAACACCGAGTTTAAAATTAGATAATTGTTAGAATATTTTGAGAGCAAGGAGTAATCACATTACTTTACCTCTTCATATCTGTCAAAAACTGCTCCTTCTTGCAAAAAGGAAGGAACTTCCTTCTGCCAGTTAAATTCGTAAGGCTTGGCCATGGTGATATTCAAAACCTAAAAATGACCAAAAATATCTCATTAGTGTATGAAATTAGAGCAAAGTGATAAAAAAAAATCAACCCCTTTTTAATGTGTTTACAAAAGGTTTTCAAGATGTGGAATAAAGACATGTTATATTTCTTTTTTTCTTTTTGTCTTCCACTTATCAAACCCCAACTCCCCTTTTCTTTGTATATAAATTTGAGGATCATCATCCACACCTTCTATTCTATAAAACAGATTTTAAGGGAGAAATGGACTTTAGGTTCCCTACCATAACTAATGTCAGAAATCTACTGTCAGCATAAAGTTAGATTCAAAACTATGTGCTGAGGGCCTGGAGTGTAGTTCAGTGATAGAGGGCAAGCGTAGCATGTACAAGGCCCTGGGTTTGATCCCCAGCATCAAAATACACAAATAAATAAATGAGATAAAAGAAACAGTTTCTCCTGCCAACCATCCTTTAGATTATTTTCTCTTCATTTGCATTTTAAAAGAAATAGCTGGGATTGGGAAAGATGGAGTAGACCAAAGGACTGGGTGACACTGATCAGGATGTGTTGTACTAGCTATGTGCTAGTGGCTCTCGCTGTAATCCAAGTTACTCAGTGGGCTTAGATCTGAACATTTCAGCTTGAAGACATCCTAGGCAGGGAAATCCATAAGACTCTTACCTCCAATGCACCAGAAAAAAGCTGAAAGCACATTTGTGGCTCAAGTAGTGTAGCACCATCCTTGAACGAGAATGCTAAGGGACAACACTAAAGTCCTGAGCTTAAGCCTCAGTACAGATAGCAAAAAACAAACAAAAAGAAAAGATTCATTGTACTTACAAACTGATTTGTTGAATTTAAATCCCTTTGAACACATATGCAAAGATAATTTAAAAAATTAAAAGGAATAGAAAGAAGTGGTGTTTGGTATTTTAAAAATCCTACATTAAAATTACGAAGACAGCTTCTATCCATTTACCACCTTTCATTCTCTTAATTCTGATTTCCCCAGGATCAACATAAATACCCAAGACATGATATTTCCTAGAACTCATTACTATTTAATACTAATGTTCATATCTCTTTGGGTACTAGTTTCATCAAAATAGACTTATTGTATGAAGGAGTGTGGAAAGGTTGAAGAAAGGATGTTGAATTTGGAAAATTGTGGATTTTCACCTTAATCTCTAACCACAGATCTGTCCAAAAGGCAGGGAACCACTTAATTTCTTTTTCCTTTTTCTTTTGGTTAGTCTTGGGGCTTGAACTCTGGGCTTGAGCTCTTCAGCTCAAGGCTAGCGCTCTACCACTTGAGCCACAGTGCCACTTCCCTCTTCACTTCTTTCCTTCAGATGTCTGGAGCACAGAATAAGGTAAGAGGCATTTTGGAAAAAAATATATATTGAAATATTTTAAATTTCCTGATTTTAGGCAAGGTTAGAAAGATGTTCTTTCTGCCATTTCCAAAGTACTTCCTATAGCTTGACATTAGGGGCCAAGACTGGCTTATTTCATAAGGATGATAAGGTTAGACCTAAGGTTAGAAACCCCTGACAGTCAAATGATTTTCAAATGAGCACAACTGAAGGTATATTTTACAGTCTACCTGACTGTAGAGAAGGATGAAGGGGCTAAATGTTACTTCATGTTAACTACACGAAGTGGAGAATTGGCCCGGCAATAACTATCTTTTTCCCTCATCATTTCAGATCCCCTCCCACAGATTAAAATACCCTCCCAACTGGGTGACACTGGAAGTTCCATCACTTTTGTCTTGCCTCAAACAGCCTCATGTCCAAGGTCTTTAAAGGTGTAATTGCCTTCTCCACCTCCCAGAAGGGCACCACCTCACCACAGAGTCCAAGGCTAAGGACCCATCCAACTTTCTCCCCGCGGAAGCTGAAAGTAATGAAGAATTACACCATCTCAGGTTGATAGCCCAGAACCTTTTCCAGTGTAAACACCTTCAGCGGTGACTGGGAGAAGACAAGGAGGTTTTTAAATAGTCTCATTGTTTCTAGATCCTTAGGCTGCTAAACAGATTAGCTAAGGTATTAGCTGCAGAAGAAAAATTCTGGACTGACAAGAGCTTAGTAAGGAAGGAACAAAAGAGGAGGAGACTCTGGAGTAGCCTTGTTTCACCATAAATAAATGACATAAGACTCCATTTAAAGAAGATGATGTATCTTGTGTCTTGTATATAAGATTATTCAACCAGGAAAAGGGAAAGGGAATCACAGAAAGAGCAGGTCAAAGGATGAACTAATGCAACGATAATACTCACTTGAGTAGGTTGGATATGAACATTTTAACTTGGGGGAGAGGGGAGTAGAGAGAAGTGGGGGGGTGAAGGATGGGGTAACAGTGTTTAAAAACAAATATTATCATTATCTTACTTATGCAACTGTAAGCCTCCGTGATCATCAACTTTTCAGTAAACATTTAAAAAACGAAGATGATGATGGGAAACTGGAAACATTAGTCAGAGGAGAACCAGGAAGCCAAAGGTTGCTGTTGAGGAACCAGACATCCAAGTAGAACAAAACATCACCCATGAAGACAGCTTCCCATCTCTCAGCTGATGTGAACAGAGGAAGAGTGGTCATTTGGTTTTCTGGCCCTATCCTTTCCTTTATTTTTAATTTTGCTAGACCTATAAGTGATTTAAAAGAATATTCCTTGCTAAACCTACAAAGTGGTTACCAAGACTTATCTATCACCTGTGTCAGATGTTCTGGGTTGACTGTAGAGTCAACACTGCCCCTCGCCCTCAAAGTCCTAGGCTACTTTGAGTCAAAATTTGGGCCAAAAAGTTTCGGTTGTTGGACACATGGTTTGTTTTCTGGTATACAGAAGGCAGAGCACAGTATGTAAAATCAAATACATCAAAGGTTTTGGATATGGTAAGCTGTTCCAAAGATGCTCACACACCAATTTGTATGAATGAAAGAAAAATTTTGTGGATGCAATTAAGTTCAAGGTTTGATGATGGGAAGTGGCTTAGAGGCAGAGTACCTGTCTAGCATGCATGAAGCCCTGGGTTCCGTTCCTCAGTACGATATAAACAGAAAAAGATGGCAGTGGTGCTGTGGCTCAAGTGGTAAAGTGCTAGCCTTGAGCAAAAGAAGCTCAGGGACAGTGCACAGGCTCTAAGTTCAAGTCCCAGGACTGGCAGAGCGAGCGAGAGAGAGAGAGAGAGAGAGAGAGAGAGAGAGAGAGAGAGAGAGAGAGAGAGAGAGAAACAGAGACAGAGACAGAGACAGAGAGACAGAGAGACAGAGAAAGAGAGAGACAAAGAGAATGAACCCTGGATCATTCATATGGACTTTAAATATAATCACATGTGCTTTTAGAAAATCAAGGCAGAATTCCATTGTATATATGTACCACATTTTCTTGATCCACTCATCTACTGATGGGCATCTGGGTTGGTTCCATATTTTAGCAATGACAAATTGTGCTATGATGAATGTAGTTGTGTTGGTGGCTTCAGTGTGGTCTTGCTTGTAATCTTTTGGGTAGATGCCCAAAAGTGGGACTGATGGGTTGTTGGGGAGATCTATGTTTAGCCTTCTGAGGAACCTCCACATTGCTTTCCAGAGTGGTTGAACAAGTTTACATTCCCACCAACAATGTAGTAAATTTTAGCCATATCCCCTCCAGTTTTTGTTATTATTTTTCCTGATAATGTGGTATATATGCACAATGGAATTCTATGCCTCTATCATAAAGGATATTGCCCCATTCATAAGGAAATGGAAGGACTTGGAAAAAAATCATACTAAGTTAAGTGAGCCAGGCCCAAAGAAACATGGTTTCCTTCATAGGGAATAACTAATACATTTCTAGGATAGACATAGCAGAAGATCACAATGGCTCAATAGCTATGCCGGTATGAATACACAAGATAATGCTAAGTGAAATGAACTCCATGTTATGGAAACAAGTGGTATATCATTGTTGTAGTTAATTTCAACATGCCATGTGAAACCATACCTTTTTTTTTTCTCTCATATTCCCTTCCTGTGGTTTTACCCCTGCTATCACTGTAACTGATCTTAGTACCCCAGATACTGTATATACATGTATGGGAAATAGGGAAGGGAAAGGGAATACCAAAATCTAACCATTACAATAGCGATACTTTCAAACCAACTGGTATAAACCAACTCTACAACTCATGGGGTGGGGGGAGGAACTGAGGATGGGAGAGATGGGGGAAAAAAGAGGGAGGAGGTACCAAGTTGGAAAAGAAATGTACACCCTTACATATGAAACTGTAAGCCCTCTGTACTTCACTTTGACAATAAAGAAGAAAATATTAAAGAACTGAGATAGAGAATGACTGCATAGAAGAAGCAAAGACAATGTCATTATGGGGACAATCTGGACTGATGATGTGGCAACAAGTCCAGGAGTACTATGGCCATCAGAACATAGAAGGGACCTGGAGTGGATTTTTCTCAAGAGCCCTGAAGAAATGTGGCCCTAATGACAAACTTGATTTCGAGTTTGATTCAAACGCTTGACCTTGAACTGAGAATGATTTCAGCCTTCTCTTTTCTTTTTAAACTATTAATTTGTAGTGATTTTTCTCAGCAGCCCCAGGAAACACATACTCTGGGTCTACTGACACTGGACATTTTCCCTGAAAGATCTAGAAATTTGCTAAATCATGCTAAAATTCAGTAAAAATAGTTATAATTTTAAGGGATTTAACATGCATTATTTAACATATGCTTATTCAATGGAAGCAAAGGTAGAAATAAAAGTGCAAAAATAAATGAAACCTATAAATGAATTCAGATAACTTCATTTTCTATATTGAAGCCTCACTGAACAGTAGAAATGTGAGTACTGCAATACATTTTCCCCTAGATTCCAAAATCTCTTTAAACAACTTTGTATCAAAGCAATAAATATAATGTTTCCATAAACTCTGCAGCATCCCCTACACCAACAAAGGTATTCTCCATTTTCTATGTATTTATGAATTAATGAACTCATTTTTTAAAAGTCCTTGCTTAACAGCATATATCTTCTAAGCAAATAAAATGCACCATGCTGAAATAATGAATTTTAGTACATATAACATATGTTTTACCTTTAATCTTATTAAAAACACAATCCATAAAGAATCGGTCTCTTTCTCCAAACCAAATAACCCATGACTTTAAATGCTGCCATTTTGAGCACAGCTAAAATTATTTTTCATGACAGAAAGTGGGATTAAATATCCACTGGCCAAAAGTAAAACAGTTGAATCCTTAAACACATTTCCATATCTTGCTCTTCAATCTGCAACTAAGATTCCCTTGCATCTCTAAGTACAGAACAAGAACCTATCACCATGCCATCCTGCACTTTTAAATAAATGGCTTTCCTTCAGGTAAGAATCTAATTTGAAAATGATATATTGTATCATTAATGATAATTTTTCCCTATTAGCTAAAAATACCTCCACTTTCAACAAGCCATTAAAGAACTTTTTAAAAAAGTGTGTAAGGAGAACAGGCCTATGAAAAAGATAATAGGTAATGCCATTGATGATTAAAAGAAAAGGGCACTCAAATCAGATGAAATTTTTTTTCCAATGCATTCTACAGCCTTGAAAGTCCCATGTTCTTTGTCTTAGTAATACTAATAGTAGGATTTAACCCAAAGCAAATGCACGCAATTCTAGGTACAGAGACACTGTTGTGCTGTTTATGGTAGAAAAGTATGAACATTATATTAACACAACTAAGCGACTGGTTAAGTTTACTACCCATTTAAATACTCCTATGCTTATTAACAATAATGTTATAAAGAAACATTTTCTTTGTTTAATAATAGAAAATTCAGAAGAGCTATTAAACAATACTTGAGGCTTTTGTTAAGCAAATACAAATACACCCAATATGCTGTTAAAATAAAAATGAGTTGGGTGCTGACAGCTCATTCCTGTAATCCTAGCTACTCAGGAGATCAAGATTTGGGGATGGAGATTTGGGAGGGAAAGTCCATGAGACTCTTATCTCCAATTAAGCACCCAAAAAGCCAGAAGTGGGGCTGTAGCTCAAGTGGTAGAGTGCTAGCCTTGAGCAAAACAAGCTCAAGGACAGAACTTGGGCCCTGAGTTCCAGCTCCTGGACCAGCACACACACACACACACACAAAAACCCCAACAACAACACCCCCCCATACACCACACACACACACACACACACACACACACACACACACACCATACAAAACAGAAAAAGCAAGTATGATATAAATTATTATGTGTTATTATTATGGTTTAGAAGTTAAACACTACCTAAAAGTTAATCATATATTGTCCCCCCTCTCCCCAGTACAGCAGTGTTCAGAAGTAGTGGTACTTTCGGGAGGTAATGAGCTCATGAGAGCTCTGACCTCATAGATGGATTTAAGTGAGTAGATTCCTAGCTTGATGCGGTTAGGGAGGAGCTTTATTGTACAAAGGAGTTCTCTGCTTTGTGAATGTTGTGAGCTGAGCAGCTCAACCTCATCACAGACCCATATCCATGAGACCATAGCTTCAAACACGTAAAACTAAGAGCCCAAAACGCCCTCTACTCCTTCAAAATTGTTTTTCCCCCTCAGCTATTTTCTCAGTGATGGAGAGCTGATGGAGTATAATTTTATATGCATACATATTACATATATGTATATAACCAGCTTACAAGCACAAATGTACATTTTATATTTTCTGTAGAGGAAAAGGACTAACAGAACATGTACCAAACAGAAAAGTAGTTACATTTTGAGGTGGAGTTTTTTTTTCTTTTCCTTTCTGGTTTTCTGTATTTTAAAATCCATAAAATTTTAGTGAGTGTAATATTTACATGCAAGGAAAAACTGTTCTCTGGAGCAAAAGGAGGATGACATTCTAAAAAATTATTTCTTTTCATAAAAAACAGTTTTTAAACAATGTCTTTGTTTTCTACCAGCGCTCCTGGCAAGAACAAGCTTCAGGGAAGAACTAATAAATGAAGCTGTAAAAAAGATCCTCCATCTGCCTTTGGGATTTACATCCATGGCTGTACATTGACAGTCTTCACCAGTTCAGTTCAGCTCAGTTATGACTGCTTCTCACTGCTTGCCAAGAAGCTACCATGTAATACTTTTTGCAACTTATGTATTAACTCCCAAACCTGCTGTTATTTTATCTGGGAATGAAACTTATTATGGTGACATTGGAATTAGACTTTTATAATTTTTGAACTATAAGGAACTCATGGCTTTTGCCATGTTTAATATATGATAAGATATCACTTGAATCAAAATAACTTCTGGAAGCTAATATCAACAACAACACAAATAATTCAAGAATTTAACATGAGAATCAAAAGTAAACTACATCCACTATTTAACTCCATCCCCACCCTCTTTGATATTCATCAGAATGGACAACTGTAGCTTTCATTAAATGTGATGATTAAAGTCCAATGAAGCATATTATATTAATACTTTCAGACAAGTAAGCATGATTGCAAATATATTGATATAATAGAGCCTTTATGATCACTTTGTATCATCTGGTACATTTATATTGACAATTATTTTAAACATTTTATTCTTTAATTCCTTATTCTTTGCATTTAAAGAAAGCTACATAACCCAGGTTATAAAAAAAAGTTTATGAGACATCATCTCAACAGAAAAGCTTGGGTATGGTGGTATGAGACTGTCATATCAACTACAATGGGACATGTAAATACGGGGCTTGTCCAGGCTAGTACAAGCAAAAAACAAGATACTATCTGAAAAATAACCAAAACAATAAGGGAGATAGGGCTATTTCTAAAGTGGTAGAATCTCTGCCTAGCAAAGAGTGAAACTCTGAGTTCAGATTCGAGTACTGCAGATGAAAGAAGAAGAAAAATAATGAGAGCAAAAAGCATTGTGAGTGTGGCTCAAGTGGTGGAGTGGTACAGCATCTGACTAGCAAGCGCATGGCTCTGAGTTCTAACACGGTCCAAACAAAACAATGGGCAAGCAAGACATCTACTCACACCCAACAGCAACACCAACAAAAATAAATGAAACCAATGGGAAAACTTTTTAGTTTTTATGCTTAAGATTCATGGATAGTGGATACAACACACAAGTCATGATTGGACAAACAGAGTATAATCTAGTAGGGGTAACCCAGGAGAACATAGCAAAGCCTGTTTGTTCAGATTCTTCTAGACTTCATGTCTTTTTTCCTTTCCTCTAGATTCACATGTGAATCTCTCTGGGGAAAAAAGAAGGATCAGGGGCAGAGTATAACCTTCCGGTTCCTATAGTTTTCTTAATTTCTGTCAATATGTTAAAGTGCCTGTTAGAATATTGGGTTCTTTGCCATCACTCTACAGCCAATCAGTTTTCAAAGAAATCAGAATACAACAACTGCATACAAAAAGAATGACTGAATTGTTCCGAGAACGTGGTTTTGATGCTGCCTACTCCTAGCAATTCCCTTGGAAATGACACCTGAATTCAAATGATAAGGGGCTGAAACTTTTAAAAATAGCTGACCATGACTGAGGTGTTCTGAGTATTACTCACCTTCCCTGGAAGTTCAGGATGCAGACATGACTCATGTGGGGGCCACAAAGAGGAGAGAGGGCTCTGTGGGAGAGCTAGGACTGTTTATGGCCTACTGAGTGCAATGCCTTCTGAGATTCCTAAATGCTTAGTAGGTCCATCTTTGGCTTAACAATATTTTGATCTTTCAGAAACAGAAGGTGTCATCTGCACACGATGATGCTTTTTTATACTAATGAATTATAGAAGTGACCATTATACACCAATATATGGTGCAAAAACCTACACAGTCATATGCCCAAAATAATGTTTTGGAGAGTGATGGATAACCTGTACCTGGTGGTCCTATGCGAGTATAATGGAATGGAAAAGATCCTGTGACTTAGTGACAACATAACTGTCATAACAGCACAGCACAATGCATCACATCATCTCTGGTGAGGCTGGAGGAAACAATCCAACCAAAATGTCAGTCATACAGAAGTATAGCACATAATATGTATGTATAATGAAGATCAAATCTTCCTGTCTGGCACTTGGTCTGTATAAAAGTTTCCATTCTTTGCTTGGCTCTATAGCTTGGATGTAGTCTCTGAATAACCTATAGGCACACCATCCTAGCTACACAAGTCTTCTGTGGCCATAGACAAAGCCTGGACTTAAGCCTTGTCTCCAGACTTTGCTCTTCACTTGTCCTTCGACTGGCTCTGACACAATTATTAGACCAAACATCTCCAGCATGAATCATACTTGTCAGGAGAGAGAGAAAAAATCTCTTTGGAGACTTGATTTCTGCCTTAATTATAGGATGATTTCAAAGGGACAATTTTTATTTCATCTTTGTGTGAATAATCTTCCGGAAGGTTGCCTCAGGCATTAACATGGGGTAAGTCTGAAGACTGCAAGATGAAATTCCACAAAAATAGGAGAACTTCTTGGTATAGTAGCAGACATAATTTCAAGGATTCAAAGAATCCTTTGTTTTTGAAATTTTATTTCCTTATTAAAATAAACATGATCACAATGAGCCATTAAATTTAATAAAGATTCCTTGTAGTTAAACATTTTCTTCACTATCATATAAATGGGTCACTGTTATTATTATGCAGGAATCACACATACAGTATAACATACAGCATAAGACTATATGTATTAGAACTGAGTCCAAGCCATATATGAAGAAAATAAATCATTGCTCTGTACATTTTTTTGAGCTAAAAGGTATCTGAAAATTAACAGTCTTCTCATGTTCATACACTTAACAGTACTACATAAACCAAGGTTGGAAAATAAGTTTTCATCAAAGAAATAGAACCTAAATAAACCTTAAATCTCACACTAAGTCAGTTATCTCCTAATATGTTCAAAATGCTTCATCTGAAGTCCTCATAAACTTAAAGTATGTACAGCAGTGAAACTAGTAATTTTAGTGGGGGGGAAATCACATGGAAATCAGTTTAGAGGAGTTAAGTTTATTTTCTTATTTATGCAAATTCTTTAAAAAAGAACAAAACCCTTTCTTCATCTTTCATTTTTCAGTGTTCCGAAGTATAATCACTCTGAATGGAAAAATCCTTTAACTAAGTTAAAGTTAATGGAAGAAATATTATCTTTTTAGGTTTTCTTCCTCCAGGCTTGGAATTCTTAATTAACTACTTTTTAAAATGAAGTTGAATAACTTCCCAAAAGTATACGTGAGTGAAGGACTTACAAATGTATGGCCTCAAAATATGCCATAGTGATATGTATGTATTTCAAGCTACCATGACTTATAATTTTAGGAAGGGCTACTTGGCTTTTCTTTTTCTATATGCAGCAAACCATATTACATGGTTTGGGAAAGAGTGTCTGTCCCATAACCAGGGCTGAAGAACAGCCTTGATTTCCAGAGACTGGTAAGGAAGTTAATGACCCTGAATATGCCTACTCACTGACAAGTTCTGTACCCTCTGCCATAAATCTTGTGGTACATCTCTAGTATGTGCTCCTCTACTCTAGAGATCCATTTGGCTATCATTCTTTACATATTTATTTGACCAAAAATTTATAAAAGAATTTTGATTTGGTCATTTGTTTTTAGACTTCATTTTCTTGTGAAAATATAAGATTACAAAGACTGGGAAGTTTTCTGGTTATTTTTCTTGTGAATTACTTTTGTATTCATTTAGTTTCTAGTACCAACCAAAGATTACATAGGAACCAAGGGATCTCATTCTCAACTACATGAGGTTGAACACAAAAATTAGGTATTCCTAAAAGATGCTGACTTTGTTCAACAGACGAGCAGAGAAACTGAATCTGAGTCTGCTTCGTTCACTTCACACTCACTTCTGACAACAGGCTTTTACACAACTTCAATGTGACATTAGAAGAGTGAATTTAGAGGTAACTTGGCCACACCTTTAAAATGGATCATAATACAATGATATGTTTCATCATTTCCACAATTAATACTAAATGAAAATGACCTGCTCAGTCTCCTATTGTGGAAACAGAGAGGTAATCAGAGATGGACGGCCTGCATTCCAGTCCTAGCATTCCAAATGAGTTTGCTGACCTAAAGCAAGACCATTAAACTCCTTGATCTTTCATTTCCTTGTCTGTAAAATACGAGGTATAATCACTTTTCTGATTACTACAAGCTTAAATTCGTTTGACCAAACATTATCTGGGCTACAATATTAATGTGAATGGATTATAATTTATAAATGGAGATGTTATCTAAGGACTACATACATACCTGAAATACATCTTACTTCCTAAAGAAAGCCATGTTAGACAGATCCAGGTAAGATGCCCAACAATGTGCTACTATTGTGTATTGAAGGGCAATCTACAGAGTAGTGACACAGTGACATTTCTACAACAGCTCTTCAGTATCAAAGCACACTTCACAAGATGCCAAGCCATTGCCCAATCCTTGTGAGGTCAAAAGCCTTTCAATAATTGTCCCTTTCATAAGATGTGTGCTTTTACTGGATTAAAGTATGTTTGCTTCCATGGCTTATATAGAAACTGAAAAACAAACCCCACTAACAAGGCCCAGAGGCAACGGGAAGAATATCAGGAGCCAGAGAGCGTCATGTGAAGCAATTCCCAAGAGTTCATAGCCTATACTATTTTAGCAAATGTCTCTAACTTCTAACTCAAGCAAGGCTGGGAAAATAGAACACAACCTGAGCTGCTTTCACTACATTTGCTGACCCCTGTTAAATAAGTGTTTTGTTTCCTCCCAAAGTGTCCGTACTAATAAGCAAGTTCTGGAAAATTGCTTTGGTCTTTGTGACTGCAATCAATTATATTGTATCTTCAGGGGAACTGTCTGGCCCTGCACACTCTAAAATGCCACAAGGCTGTAAGCAAGTTTGAGAGACACTCCGGAAATAAGTCAACAACCTGTCTAGGGACCAAGAGGATGGCAGTCTTATCAGGCAGGGAAAGGCGGCCTTCTTGCAGCTTCTGACAGAGGCTCCTGTCATTGCTGGGCTCTGAACGTTTGTGCTGGAGGCACTGACCCCAGGGCCACGAAGCCTCTCCAGGCTTCCCAACAGGCACATCCAACATGCATAGAATGTATGTCATTTTACCAAGTTCTTTTCTCTATACCCTATTCAAGTGAGAAATTATCACCCAACTAGCAAAAGGTGGAAAGTAAGGCTTTGAAAGATTAAACCCCCTCAATTTTGGTAAAATGAGAACTTAAACCTAAAGGTGACTCTATAACTTCACTGTGTGAGATGGTGGTTCCCAAGACCAAAGTCCCTTAAATGCAATAAAACATTGAGATGGTAACCTGACTAAAATGAGGGAAGGATATCTTCTCTTGCAATTATATTTAAGCTACTGTGATCAGATGAGGTTAAAGCAGAAGTAAAGCTTATCTTGCTTAAAGGAGATACCATGTAACTGCTGTTTTTTTAAATTAATTAATTTATTTATTGGTAGGTCATGGTGCTTGAACTCAGGGACTAGGTGCTGTCCCTGAGCTCTTTTTGCTCAAGGCTAAGTGCTCTACCACTTTGGGGACCACTTCTGGTTTTCTGGTGGTTAGTTGGAGATAAGAGTCTCATAGACTTTCCAGTCTGGACTGGCTTTGAACTGTGATCCCCAGATCTCAAAATTACAGGTGTGGGGGCTGGGGATATAGCTTAGTGGCAAGAGTGCCTGCCTCGGATACACGAGGCCCTAGGTTCGATTCCCCAGCACCACATATACAGAAAACGGCCAGAAGCGGCGCTGTGGCTCAAGTGGCAGACTGCTAGCCTTGAGCGGGAAGAAGCCAGGGACAGTGCTCAGGCCCTGAGTCCAAGGCCCAGGACTGGCCAAAAAAAAAAAAAAATTACAGGTGTGGGCCACTAGTGCCCAGCTATGATTGCTGTCTTAGTTTCCTACCTCAAAATTACCTGAAGATAGATCTTTCCCACGTCAACATCAAAGTCAGGAAATACAAAATATCCATAATTGAACTTTCTTTCATTTTTTAATCCTCTTCAAGATAATACTGTTCATTTAAGAGAGTTCAGTTTCATTCTTTGCTTTTTATTTTAAAATTGTTCTAGATGTGATGTTTTGCTTAAAAAAATAAAAAGCAGGACATAGCCCTTTAGTTCTATGACACTAAGTGAACTATTAAATTGACATGGTGAATTGAAACCCTTTTGCACACCTGTTTAAAGATTAATAATAACAATAATAATACAATAGTTGGTCTACAATACTACCTTTGGAATATTTGTAGTGACCATTTTAACAAAATTATAACATTTAATTCCAAAAACAAGTCACAAGTGCAATAAAATAATTATTCATTGTATGTATTTTGTCCTAATTATTTTGTAGACAGATTCTTACTATGTAGCCCAAGCAAGTTTCCACCTAAAGATCCTCCTGCCTCAGCCTCCACAATGCTAGGACTACAAGTGTGCCTTACCACACCTGAGTATTACATGTGTTTTTATTTGACTCTTTTGAAACCAATCCCCAAGGTAGAATGGAAAGGGAGATGACATATAATTTTTGCCATTAGATGAGCAAATCAGGTTTTGTCTATACACCTACTGTCATTAAGTTAATTATTATGTCCTTTAGTTAAAGAGGAGATTAATTATAATTAAAGTATATTTTGGTCACAAATATCTTGTCTTCCATGACCAAATTGCTTCAAAAAAGAAAAGTTTTGATTTTTGCTATCATTATTGCCCATTGACTTCCTGGTAATGTTTAAGATGAGTGTTCTACTTTAAAAAGTGTATTCAAAATGCTTTTGTGAGTAGCTGGAGATATTGGTCTTCAAACATGATCAAATTTGATCTTGACCTTATCTGATCTTTTTCTTCCTTAACCTCTCCACCTCTCCTAATCAGTTTGTACTCTATAATACTTCTTTTCCCATGGAGCTATTCCCCCCAATCAATCCCTTGGTCATTTTTCCCCACATCCTCCCTTTTACAGCTGTGTCCAACTACACCCTGAGCTAAGCTCACTTCTCTAAAAGGACTGCTTGGGAGAACAAACTGAAATTTAAAAATAATATGAAAGTGAGAAACAACAAAATCTTTATGAAGGTTTCTATGATTTGAATACATGTCCTGAAAAGACCTGCTTTTCTACAGGCTACTATTAACGACCTACTTAGCCATGCCTACTCAGGCAATGATAGAACCTGGTGGGAGATTTTCAGGTCATTAAGAGAGTGTCCATAAAGAGGAAAGTGGGACCTCAGCTTCCTCCTCTTCTCCCTTTTGCCTCTTTCTCAGAGGTAAGTATTTTTACTCTACCATATTATCTTGGTGTCTCATCAAAGTATCAAAGCAATAGGGCTAATTGACCTAATTGACCATGGACTACAACACCCAAAAGCATAAGCATGTGCTAAGAAACCCTTTCTATTAATAAGCAGATATTTCAAGTGCTTGTTATAGTAATAGAAATCTGATACAGGTTTTTTTTTTTTTTTTTTTTTTTTTTTGCCAGTCCTGGGGCTTGGACTCAGGGCCTGAGCACTGTCCCTAGCTTCTTTTTGCTCAAGGCTAGCACTCTGCCACTTGAGCCACAGCGCCACTTCTGGCCATTTTCTGTATATGTGGTGCTGGGGAATCGAACCCAGGGCCTCATGTATACGAGGCAGGCACTCTTGCCACTAGGCCATATCCCCAGCCCCTGATACAGGTTTTTAAGCAAAGCAAATACAGGACAAAAATAATTGGCCATTCCATATGACAAACATCAAACCTTTGTTGAACTCCATCCTTAGTGAATGAATGGTGAGAGGGAATTTGTTTCAACTTTAAGGTCATCTTAGGGAGGACAGTGACTAAAGAAGACCATGGCTTCAGCCAATTTTCAGATGTTTTCATTATGGAGTATTATGTGCTGAAATCCTAAGCAGTAGGTCAGTAGAATGAACGTCTTTGAACCCTATCACTTCCTCATCTGTCTCACAGGCCAGGGTAAAAGAGAGATGTTTTTGTATATTTATGAAATAATCCACATAAGAGGAGTACTTAAGCCATTCTATTTTCATTCATAGGCAAAACTCTGTACCCAAAATCAGTAACCTCAGAAATGCAGAGGTTTTATTTTGTTTATTTGCAATGTTGGAAATCAAAGACAGAGGGCTTTGACTTCGTACTGGAGGGCCAGCCTTCCACCACTGAGCTACATTCTCAGCAAGGAATGCAGATTTTAAATCATCAGAAAAATGAGGATTGTTGTACAATGACAATGAACTGTTCCAATCCATCCACTTACAGAACCTAGTGTTCCTCTGTTCTTGGAGGTTATCAAGGAATAGTTGTTCTGGGAGAGAGAGAGAAGAGATTAAATTCCCCGCTAATGTCTTTTCAGAAAATAAAGCTGGATTAGTGGTTTTCACTAGGACATTATCAGCATCTTTCCAAATTCCTCTGAATATAGTCTAAACATTTCCCTCACTGGCAGATAGGAATTGAAACGTGAAACGTTTCTTTTTGCTCTATAGAAGAATACTGACTACAGTCCAAGTGGTAAATAGTCAGCTGCAGAGTGATTGGGGAAGGCTTATCCAATCTTCCACTTGCAAATAGTATTGGAGCTTAAAAAAAAAAAAAAAGGCCAAACTTCTACTGGTTAAACAGCCATCATCTCCCTTTTGATTTGTGAATTTGAAAAGGACTCTTGAAATAGTCAAGCCTTAAAGGAAACCACAAAAGACAGTTGATTCACAGTGAATCTTTCTAAGATTTTCTTCTGCCCTAAACTAGAGCTGACAACAAATATGAAGTCAAAGCTCTAGGCTTCAGATTTTGGTCATTTTTGGTCATCTGAATGCCAGTACAAGGGAAGCAAAGAATTCCAAAGCTCAGGAAGCAAGCCAACATGTTAATGTTGAAAAGGTGCCATTTGTGTGCCAAATAATCATATGCTTTTATAAACTGGCTATCAACACTTGTCATACACTGTTATTCACAGCTTGGTTGCTCCTCCCCCCACCCTATCCCTGCAAATAGTATTTTTAAATTAAAAACCTAAGCTTACTTGTTCTTAACTTTCCTATCTTGTTGACTTCTTTTTAACAGCATGGAGGCCATTAGAATGATCAAGACAGCAGTCTTGCTAGCAGCAGTTAAAGGAACTGGTATGAAGAGAAACAAAATGAAACAAAAATGTCTGAAAATTCTGCATGTTTTCTGTTTTAAAGCATATGAAAGTTACTGTTGTTTGGCTTAAGGAAATAAAACCCAGGGATCTGCAGAGATGAGTTTTAAGATAACCATAAAATGTAGATAAATCACACATTCATTTATTCAAGAAAGCTCCCATCTCTCTGGCAGTTTATATCACAAAGTAATTTTATTAAGGTTTTATGGAAAGGTCACTATTGCATTTCTATAATATTAAAATCCATCTTAGCATACAGAAATCCCCCATGAGCCTGAAATATTAGCTCAACAGTAAGTTTATTAAGATTTTGGCATAACTCAATATTAACTTTCTCCAAATATTACAGCCATTTTCAAATCAGATAAGCAGTGGGAGATAAAACTATGGCTCATAAAAATAAAATCAGGAAAACAGCACCATTGCTTATTAGTACTTAGAGATTAGCTTTAAAAACACTCAGAAATTCTGAGGCAGCTATCAAAACAGTTCATTCTGTGTGGGCACTTTTCTTTCACCCAGAACCACACAGAAACAAGGTTAAGGTTTTAGCATATATGGAAATAAACCGATGCTGTAAAGATAAAGTCTAATGTAAGTGCCAACAATAACTTTAGCTATCTTCATAATTCCTCCTGTCTCCTAAGACCTTCTTTCATCCATGAGTTCAATGATAGCTTAAATACGAAAATGAGCAAGGCAGGGTGACTCATGTTTATAATCTAAGTTGCTCAGGATAAGACCATTGGAAGAATCATTATAACAGGCCAGCTTAGGCAAAAAGCTTGAAGGACCTCATGTCAACCAATAAAAAGGTAGGTTCAGTGGTGCATGCTTGTTATACTAGCTATTCAGGAAGCATAAGTAGGAAGATCACACCTTTCCAGCAATATACTATTTGAGAACTAAATGAAACACAAAAAGTCCTATAGACATGGTTCAAGTGGTAGAGCATCTGTCCAATGCCTGCACCTAAAATCCTGTAACTGTTACATTGCTTAATGCTGGATTACCTGCCTGCTGCATTTGCATTGTTTCCTTACTGTAGGATCTGTAGTTCAACCACCATAGATTCCACCAGTGTCTAGTCTATGTGGCATACCAAGCAACCTTCATAAGGCCCTTAGTTTGAACCCCAGAACCAAGAGAAAAATAAATATAAATAAGTAAAAATAATAAGAGGTTTTAAAAGTCCATTTAGTACTCCAGACAATTTGAAATACCTATCAATGCTCATCACTTCACATATTTCATAACTCCATGGAGCACATGTATGCAGTTCAGTGG
The DNA here is from genome assembly GCF_023159225.1 of Perognathus longimembris pacificus. Classification (NCBI taxonomy): domain Eukaryota; kingdom Metazoa; phylum Chordata; class Mammalia; order Rodentia; family Heteromyidae; genus Perognathus; species Perognathus longimembris. The sequence continues at coordinate 60,325,589 of NC_063166.1, forward strand.
CAAAAGTGTACTCTGAATGATGGGCACCAATTTTAAGAACTGGTTCGACAAACGACTGTGAATCCAAAAGAAAAATCCCACAAACTATATTTAAGTTGATTTCACATCTGAAGACAGAAATGCCTATACAGTTTCCAAGGTAGAAGAGATAGTTGTGGAAACATTCCCAGAACAAGACAGCTTCCTACAGGCTTATGGAATTGTTCTAGTTCATCAATGGCAGAGCATTTTAACCCTTCCCAGTGAGCAAAGGGCTTGGCCTTGGCCTTGGTCATGGCCAGGCCACCACGGAATTCTCCTGTTCATTTAGGAGTGCTATGGAGCCACACTTCACTCCGAACTTTAGCTTTCTAGTCTGTGAGGAGGACTATAAAAGATATTCCAAAAATATCTCCCAAGATGTAAAACTGAATGCATTGGTCAAGCACATTTTTTTCCATCTTTTAGTCAGGAAAACTGAGGATGTCAGAAACCGGGTCTATATACTGCAGTAAGACATAAGCATGTATATATTTATTATGTAACACCCAAATAGGCTCTCAGATTTCTTATGTACTACTAGGAGGTGGGAATCAAGCTGAATTTACTGAAGGTCATAACAAATAAAAATGATAATTTACTTTTTCCTTTGTTTCCACAGTGATATATAGTTGTTATATAAAACCAGTTAAGTCCAGCCAGGCACCGGTGACTCTCACCTGCAATCCTAGCTCCTGAAGTGGCTAAGATTTGAGGATTGGAGTTTAAAGCCAGCTCAGGTGGACAGATCCATGAGATTTATATCTCCAATTAACAAAGAAAAAAAAAAAGAAAAGAAAAGCAGAATTATGGCTCAAGTATTAGAGTGCCAGCCTTGAACAGAAAGAGCTCAGGCTGAAGCTGGAGACCCTGATGTCAAGCTCCAGTATTAGCATTAAGAAACAAATCCAGTAAACTGTCAGCATAACTGATTATCTTGAAAACAAATGTCTTTATAACAAGTCTAATTGGGTCTGGTTATGTAGCACGATATTAACTATCACTACATTTTAAAAACACTAAAATTTTCTAAATTACATCTATTACAATATGTCTTTATTTTTGTAATTCAAAAAGAAAAGAACTATTCCTACCACACTTACATAGAAAGCTTTTTGTTTTGTTCTTGATCACTTTCTTCATGGAAAATAAGCTTGTGAAAAAGAAAACATCCTTATGCAAGTTCTTTTTGTCACACTGAAAGCCAATGCTCTCCACTTCGCACTCTTTCATGTTGAAACATGTGAAATCCAGATCATCAAATATTAACAACAGCTGACTTCTTTCAACTTAAATCATATAGTTGAATTTATTATTTTTTTTACCAAAACAATTTCAGCAGGTCTGTTTAGACCTGGCATTCTTTTCAAACTTAAATTATAATAAAAGCAAAACATAATTAAGGGACTTTTAAAATATAGATTGAGTCTGGTAAAACGGCAAGAAGTACTAGCACCTTGGCTAGTATTTAATGTATGTGCTCAGAAGTAGCCAAGTATTTCCCATTAAAAAGGTATATTATACATTTCAGAAACCATGGTGCATGGCTAGGTGGTGATTATTTTCTCATATATAAGTAGATTTCCATAGGAGGTAACAAGGAGAACTGAGAGGAAAAAAGATCACAGGACACACATTTCCCATTCTCTCATCTCTCTCTCCAAACTTACATAATTGTTCATGCTTTTTGTTCTTTATCCTTGTGTGACTAATACATTTCCCTTAAGTACAAGCTTATCTAAACAGTATACTCCAATATTTCGCATTTCTCTGGCTTCATCTGTCTCCTTCCTTGTCTCCTATTCATTCTCTCTTCCACTGAACTCTGCAAACGGACTTTTCTTATATCCCACAGAGGTATTGCATAATTCTACTTCAGGACTTTGTGTATATCATTCCTAAAGGTTAAGCTGTTTTCCCCTAAATATGTGCATAGCTGTTCCTTTGCCTTCAAGTCACAGTTTAAATAACATCATATTACTGTATCTTCCTGGCTACTTATTCCAAAATAGCATCCCATCCCACAAGTATCTTGTTTTGTTTTTCTAATATATATGTATATATATCCATCAGAATAGCAATTATATTTACTTTTCATTCTTCTGCATTTGTCACATAAATGTATGGCACAGGATTGGTGCTCAAAATAGGTTTGAATGGAATGAATGAATGCCTTTTGCATCTACCCTTTCTGCCGTAAAGGGATTAACAAGAGCAATCCACACTTGACAGTGGCTTCAAGTATCAGCGACCAGGGAGAAAACAGTTAAATAGAACAGTTAAATGGAACATTAGAATGTAAAATACAAAGGGACTAACTAGGGATTAGTCTTAAATCCGGCCTCTTCTTTCTTTGTAAAGGTATTGTTTGGTAATGGTTGCCTGGTATCCCTGATATACTGGACACTGATGTAGTCAATAGTGGCTCAACCACAGAACCTACAACAAGGAAACAATGAAAATAGAGGAATTTGGAGGCAGGAGAGATGACCCCCTACCCAGGGGATACTAGTGCAGGATGGCTTCCTGGAGAAGGCTGTTGAGTGATGCTACAAAGGGTTAATACATTTACTAAGTGAAAAAGGCAACAAGTATGAGAATCTGGAAAACTATATGAGCTCAGAAGAGAGAAAGTAAAACACCCCTTTGTTTCTTAAAACTTAAAACATTTCAACAACTTTCCACTCAAATCCCAATGGATCAGAAGACTGGCATCTAATCACATAGTGTTAAAGATGGGAATTCATGGTATTTGGGTACAGCCAACTCTGAGGCTTGAATTAATTGTTAAGGATAAACAAATTAAATATAACTTGGTCATTTGACACAAATATATTCCTTAATTGCAGAAAAAAGCTTCACTTGCCATCCTCCTTTTCAAATAAATCCTCACCTCTACACCCCCATTATAATTCAACAGAACATTGGTTAAATTAATTAAGCCACATAGTACATGAGTTATTGCAGTCAACAAATAAGGTGTGTCTTTTTTTGCTGAAACATTTATTGCCCCTTCTCAAGGCATGGTAGTGGACCTTTCACAAATATTGAATATTGCCAATAGAGTTTACCCTTCTCTGTACCATGCATCCTTGCAATGTAGCTGCAGCTACTCCAATCAATATAGACTTTGTTACTGGCTTTGTTGCTAATCAGAAGCATGCAAAGCACTCACTCACACACTACTTGCTTCTCTTTGGGTCTCTGATATAGTCAAAAGGCTGGGGAAATCTACTGGAAAAGCACAAGGTACATGGCCTAAGTTAATACAGTCAGTCATCCTTATTGAGGCTCCAAATATGTGAATGAGGCCATCTTAGATCAACTAATCCTCACCAAGACATCTTAGCCCAGGAAAATCACCCTACCAACATTCAGAATTGTGAGCAGTAAAGCATGACTCCTGTTAAATCCGCATAATTTTAGGATGGTTTATTATACAGCAAAAAACTTGCTCTTATACCTACTAAAAGTTCTCTGACTGGCTGTGTTGTAGGTAAGCCAGCATCCTTATTACATTATATAAAGTGATATTATTAAAGAAGAAAAGAAATCTAGGGAAAATTGCAGGAGACAATTAAAATCAAAACAAGCAACCTAGATAGAATGGGAGTATGGGAATATAGTAAAATTTAAGTCAGTTATCTTTCATTTTTTAGTCGTCTTATATATTAAAGTCAGTTATCTTGGTAGTTTTTCTCAAGCAAGAACAAAGAATCCACTATGTTAAAAAAAGGAATGTACTCATTACCTTTCTAATGTAACTGCAACACTTGTGTATATCAACTTTACAATAAGCTTTAAAAAAAAAGAACACAAAATCAGTAACATATGAACAAAAATATGATGACTTTATTGTGAGCTATCTGACAGATAAAGATTTGCATCTTATTTTTTTAAATTTCTTCTATTTGCTTCTCAAATCCTGCACATAGGAGAGTGGCAAGTACTTCAAGTACTTTATAGGTAACTAGAGAGACATTGAAAAAGGAGTGAATAACTGAAGGTATGATTATCTTCTTTCCACAGTGTGTATCTATATTTTATTTTCATCCCATTTAAGTATCAGACCTTGGAGAATTCCCAATTGTTCTGACTGATGGATTTTTCTCTCTTCAGAGGAAGGAGTAAAGCTGAGATTATGAGATAGTTATGAATGATTAAGCCTCTGTGAGAGGGCATCTGGATTTCATAATAGCACTTTATGGGTTGGATGCATAGCCATTTGCAACTCCTAGCTGCATGTTTCACTTCTGGATGCTTTACTCTTTGTTTAACTTGGTTGCTTGATATACTATTAGTAAACCTATATCTAGTTAAATTACTCTGAAACTCTCCTAGTGAGAAATACTTTCATTCTATCATTTCAACCTAATAAATCACAAAATTTTGATATGTGAATGTGCCTCGCTTTACAAACCTAGCTCATAGCAAAACACTGCTGCATTTTATTTTACATGCATAATCTCACCTGCAAACTTGTCGATTAACAGAAACATTTTTAGGTGTTTAACTTGACTTCTAATACAGTATTCTAAAATATTTACTTCCTTCTAATTTGCGTAAATAAGCTTTGTGACAGGGTTATTACTGTATAAATTTTTATTTATTTTTATTTTTTTGCTAGTCCTGGGCCTTGGACTCAGGCAGGGCCTGGCTTCTTTTTGCCCAAGGCTAGAACTCTGCCAATTTGAGCTACAGCGCCACTTCTGGCCTTTTCTATATATATGGTACTGAGGAATCAAATCTAGGGCTTCATGCATACAAGGCAAGCACTCTTGCCACTAGGCCATATTCCCAGCTCTACTGTGTTAATTTTGTAAAGGCAATCTAAAGCCTCAAGCAATTGCATCCCTTGTCTAAAAGCACAGAACTTTTAAATAGTGGAGCCAATATTTAAACAAAGGCAGTCTTATCCCAGAATCAGGACAGCAGTTTTACTGTTAGGAAATTCTATCTTCTCTAAAAGAGATTAACAGTTCTTTTTAAAAAGTAAAGTTCTTGAGGAAATCTGTAACATGATTTAAAGTGGGAAATTAATTCCTCAGAAATGTTCAAAACAACATCTATTATATAATATGTGCTATGCCTTTTTTTTTTTTTTAGTTTCTACAGCACTGTGGAACAGATGTTCCTTTACCCTAAGTTACAAGTCTCTTTCCTGTCTCCTTACTGTGCTGCACCATAACACACAGATGCCTCCAGGACTGTTATTAGGAACACATGTTCAGCACAGGGAAGCACCTCCTTCTGATAGGGTTTACGAACCCATTTTCAGCAGAATTTACTGCAGCATGCTCAAGAAAGACCTGTGTTTCCCTCCAATTCAATTATCTTCCCCTTGAGTGACATTTCATGAAGGAGACAAAGGACCAAAACCAAGAAGAATCAATGAAAAGCAGGTCAGGATCTTTATATATAGGGAACAAGTCACAAGCATGGGTGTTCAGCATCTATCCTCCTCCTCTTCCTCCTCCTCCTCCTCCTTCTAGAATCCAACAAAGGCAGGCAAGGCTTTTCTTCTCACTATTCCTTCTAGGAAGAATGCCTTCCTGCTTGCTGATGCCAAGTAAGAAGGGATAGGAATCCCACTGATGTTAAGACAGGGACTGCTCTTTTCCATCATGCCTGCCTAGTCCACCTTTCAGCAGGGAGACAAGGAGGAGGTTTGAGCAGAATCTTTTCCTTCTGCTAAGGTTTGTTTGCCTCCTCCTCTGCAGTGTTTGAGTCCTTTACTAATTTTCTAAACTTTCCCAGGAAATGGAAAGAGTACCAAAGGGCTTTGAAATGCAGTGAGTCTCCTTCCTGGGGGCACAAGGTCAGTGAACTTCTCTGAGGACATGGCTCAATTACTAATTAATCTTTACTACTAGAAGCTCCAAAGTCCTGTCTTCTAGTGAGGTAGCTGATTTTTGTGTACAAAAAGTCTCTTGCCTCTTTCTGGTTCCTAAGCAGCGTAACCAGTCAGTCTTCATCTCAGCTTTGTTACATGCAAGTACCTCGACTGTATTGTCTATAGATGCAAAAGGATAGCTAGCTGACAGCCAACCTGTTCACAGCCCTAGAAATCATGGGACGCTGAAAACCTCCAGCAATAGGACAGGGGAAATGAACGGTGACAACAACCAAGGTGAAACAGTGCAAGGCTATTCAATGTCCTGGCTGCAGGGAGTTTTTCAGAACATTGGTAAATGCTTGTAATATTATTGTAAATGAAAAGATAGAATGTAATGATGATTTCAACTATTGGAAAAGATTCAACAAACACAAAATACACAAGAGATTTGAAGGGGGAAAATCAAATGTTAGCTGTGGGTTTCATTTGAGTGAAAGTATCTTTGCCAGATTTTTTTTCATATTTTGTGTACATCCAAAATGTTTGAAAGTGACTGTTTTTTGAACTCAGAATAGTTACATAATATTTATGTGGCACAATGACATGCTCTAATTCATGTATACACATAGAAGTGATATCCCTGGGTTTAAAATCTCACATGTCCATGAGAGACTATCAAAACAATAACAGAATGAGGAAGTTGCATAGAAAATCAATCTATACCTCTGAAATATCTACTTTATCTCAAAGTGCACCTGAATTTCCCATTAGCCACCTCTGCATTTTCCATAGCATTCTCTCTGCTTAAGATGGATAACTACCCCAATCATCTCACCATTTGACAATCCTTTGAAGACTGGCTCAAATCTTACATCTCCCTTGAATTTTTCTAATCCTCTCTTCCTTGAATCTTTTACCACTTTTCATATGCCTCTCCAAGGCAATGAACTACCTACTGCCATAATTATTTCAAGCTCATGAAATAATGCACAGGAAAGATAAATCATTTTTACATACCCTGCACAATCTGCTACAGATCAATATGTACTTCCAGATAAAACAAAACATAAGGAAGTGAACTATCTTATTTTAGGTTTAAATTTGTCATTGGTCTTTAGAGACTTTCTTATTTTCTAATTAGATATCATCCTCCAAATTTTGCTTACAGTTTTAGAACATTACTACCTATCATGCTTAAGAGGCCTTGTTAGAGAAAACCCGTTGTAGTCAGGGCAATTCAGGACTGCCATCTAGTACTCACAGAGATAACTAACTCAATTACTGCAGTAGACAAAAGTGCAGCCCTGGCTCTCATATCTGGCCCATCAAGCTGTAAGTAGGAAGTGATGATGTTTACCTGCTCTGTCCTTATAGAGTGACATTGGATGGTAGGTGATACTTCCTTTCCCAGCCATGAATAAAGCATGTTAAAAAAGAACAATAGGTGTAAGTGTTCTGAGTCAATCTATTGTAATGACCATGAGTCATTCCAATAAGCAAATACCTTTCCTGTGCCTTGACCTAAAACATAATTTTGGAACTTTATAAAGTGCTTCTTGAGTTAAAGTACTTGAAAACAACTCAGTTTTGAGATGCTCTGTTTAAGCAATGCCCACCTTCTTGTGAGATGCTGTTATTATAAGTCAAATCTTCCCTGGAAACCCTGCCAATGGAACATTAATATCAACCCTTATTCAATTGGACTGACATTAAATACACTAGCATAAAAATGGCAAATCCCTTCCTTGATTTATAGGGCATTTAAGCTTGTAGTGGCTCACTGGCCCCTACTGAAATCTTGCAGTTCACAAATGACTCCTCCTAATCTCCATGGACTAATGAACAGACTTGTAACTGTTGTGCCAAGTCGCAAGACCACCACCAAGAAGACCACCGAGACTCAGACATTCTGAAATGCAATAGCAAGGCAAGACTTTATTCAAGCGGGGCCACAGCCCGGGCCTTGTCCTACCCACCGACACAGAGGAGGTTAGGAGGCAGCCTCGAGCTGCGATTATACAGAGCTTATAAAGGCAAAATTACGGGTACAAATCTGATTGGCTCAGGGCTCGAGGTATTCTAGGGGCAATTAGAGTTAAGCATTCCCAGTCCTTAGAGTTCTCGACCCGCTGGGCCCTAATAAGCTTGTCCTGGGTTTGCTCACAGGGCCTGCTTATTTTCAGGTTCACGTGGTAAAGTGGGGTTCGCATGGTAAAGTGGGGCCTGACTTCAAAGTCTGGCACTTCAGTAACCGGTAGACAACCCACACAGCTAGAATTGTTTGTTCTGATTTTTAAGCACATGGCTGGTCTCAGTGTTCAAATCTCTAAGAAAGCAAGATGGAAACATTAACTATGAGTGACTGGTGAGATTTAATTGAATAAAAATAGCATATGGTTACCTTCTAAGGCAAGAGACATGTTGTGGGTACACAAGGTCATAAACTAGACCAGAGGTGCTGTTCCTGATTTGTTTATTCTAAGGAAATCACAGACACAGAATGAAACAATCAAGAGAGCAAAGCTTTCAGAAAACAGTTTTATTGTTTCAAAACAGAAAGGTCTGGTCTGTGTGTTCCTTGAGCTGAGGGCTTTAGGCTCCATTCCCCTGTGACAGGAAGCCATCCAGGTCACCTCTCAGAATGTTTGAGTCCCTCTGGTAATTGACCCCCCCTTCCCTTCTCTCCAGTGAATGATTTCCTAATGCAAAGTATTATCGTGGGATTCACACAAGAGAAACCCTCCCTGACACTCCTCACTATTAAAACTGACCAGAAATCACCCACTGGGAACTACAGGGCAACCTTAGCAGCTGATAAACTAGAAATTGGTGCACTGAGGAAAACGTGGTACTCAAGGTCAGATGATTTCATAGTGAGTGTCTTTAACCCGGTTTTGCCCTAACTATACCCTGTAGAGGAAAATTGCATGAGCAGAAGCTAAGAAACTCAGTATTCTCATGTTCTCAGGGAAAGAAAAAAGGTTGTTCTTTTCAGGAAAAAAAAAAATCAAGTCATTGTCCACAAATCAGAACAGAAAAGCTCTCTTTTCCTCTGTTTTGCTCCAGTCTGTTTGGCTTATCTATGGAAACAGCTCCTGCTTTTCAAAAACCGGGCTGATTGGTTTTTCAATATTATGTTGCTAAGTAGTCCTTTCTAGGTTAAATAGGTTTACCTTTCTGAGAGGCTGAAATTTGACGCCAGTGGATTATAACCCTGTGTGGTTCACATATAGTTAATCCCCATCCCTTCATGCATGGAAGGAAGGTGGCTGCCAAACAAAAGAATAGGACTGAGAAAGAGTGGGTTTCTGGGAACCTGTGACAGGGAGTTGCTGAATTTACAATGTAACCTAGAAACCCAAGGAATCCTCTTGAAATGACCAGTCTGATTCAGAAATGTCAGATGGGGACTGAAGTCACCCATTTCAAATGCACTTGCTGGTGATCTCAAGACTGCCAGGCCATGAGTCATATTTTTGCATAGAAGAGAATTATTTGGGGCTTGAATATTACTTTCTAGGATTCTTCTTATCAAAAGACTAGTTGGTGGGCTGGGGATATAGCCTAGTGGCAAGAGTGCCTGCCTCGGATACACGAGGCCCTAGGATCGATTCCCCAGCACCACATATACAGAAAACGGCCAGAAGCGGCGCTGTGGCTCAAGTGGCAGAGTGCTAGCCTTGAGCGGGAAGAAGCCAGGGACAGTGCTCAGGCCCTGAGTCCAAGGCCCAGGACTGGCCAAAAAAAAAAAAAAAAAAAAAGACTAGTTGGTGGCAGTAAGATAGAGGCAAAAACAAATTTCACAAAATGATGTCAAGGAAGAACGAGGCCAGAGTTTGGGCTATACCACACAGAACCTTGGGCAAATGTTCATATCGTCAACCTTGGCTTTGTAAACCAAAATTTAAAAATGCCTCTTTTGAGTGAGAATTAAAAGTACAAATACTTATAAAGAGACTAGATGCTAATGAAAGCTCATAATCTAGGGTTTCTTGAGAGTTCAGAAAAATCTATGTATTTTTCTTCTTCTGAGCCCTGGATCTTGACCTCTGAATGCGAATGAAAGTCTACCCTAGGTCCAGAAAATCTTCCCCCAAATACTCATTCTTCTTGGTGACTTACTCCTGGAAGTTGGAGCTTATCTCCAGTTGAACTTGAAAACTGCATGTTAAAGATTAGTCCGTGTTTCTGAATATGAAGTGCCAGACTTGAAGTCAGGCCCCATTTTACCACGTGAACCCCATTTTACCACGCGAACCCCACTTTACCACGCGAACCTGAGATAAGCAGGCACTGTGAGCAGACCCAGGACAAGCCCATTAGGGCCCAGTTGGTCTAGAACTCTAACCACTGGGAATGCTTAACTCTGACCACCCCTAGAATCAAACCCTGAGCCAAGCAGATTTGTACCTGTGTCCTAATCTTGCTTGCTTGAACACCTGATTGTTGTAACTTTGTTTTTTGCCTTTATAAGCCCTGTGTAATCGTAGCTCAAGGCTCCCTCCTAACCTCCTCTGTGTCGGTGGGTCGGACGAGGCGGGAGTTGCAGCTCGCTTAAATAAAGCCTTGCCTTGCTTTTGCACTTCGGAATGTCTGAGTCTCGGTGGTCTTCTTGGTGGTGGTTTTGCGACTTGGCACAACAAATAGTCATAAAGACCAAGCAGCCTCACCAATACTTCAATCTGCCTGGAATAGTGAGATGAGCAAATAACAATCTTCAGCTCTATTTGAACCATTTTATATTTGTTGCCTTATCTGTTAAACTGCTAGCTCACCTATGCAACACCTTTCCTCTCCCTTTCCTTTCCTCTTTATCTTCCTTAGCTCCCTACTTGTGCATCCTAAACTACAGTACATTAGCTAAAAGCTAATCAGATTATCCAGGTTCAAAATTCATCTTTATTCAGGCTTTTAACCTTTTGCTGCTATGACAAAATATCTGAGCAAGCCTCTGTGGAAGAGAGGTTTGTTTTGGCTCATTACTTCAGTGAGTGGTTGACTGGCTCTGTTGCTCTTAGGCTTGAAGCAAGGCAGAAACATGGTGAAAGGAGATGTCAGAAAACTATGGTAGATGAAAATGGCTTCTCTCATAGGTCCAGGAAGTAAAGACAGAAAGAGGAGATAAAAAGCCCTACAATAGATGAGCAAATCCAAAGCAATGTGGTAGCTACACATAATGGAATTTTACACAGCCACTACAAAGAATACTACTAGGTTATTTGCAGGGAAATGTACGGACCTAGAACAAATCATATTAAGTGATGTAAGCGAAGTTCTCAGAGATGAATGGCACATGTTTTCTCTCATGTGCACAGGCTAGATCTAAAATACCTGGACATAATAAATTACACAGGTCTCTAGACATTCACACACAGTGAGACCACAGCGAGGATCCTTTTAGGAAAGGAACAGAAAGGCACAATACCTATGTGCATCTGATCACACAAAATGATATTTATCAAAATGAACTTCAGGAAATAAAAACAACAGGTTTTTTTTTCTTTTTACTGTTTTTCTTCTCTTTTTGTTGTGTTTATGTCTTTGGAAATATATGGGGAGGCACAGAAATTGAGGGACAAAGGGCGAACAAATGCAGTAATATTACTCACTGAACACTTTGTTGAAAATAAACTATACAACTTGTGGATGGGAACAGGAGGGAAAAAAATGAGAGAAAGCAAGGAAAGGGGTGACATTATCCCAAAAGAAATGTACTCTTTTCCTGACTTATGTAACTGTAACCCCTCTGTACATCACCTTTATAATAACAATAAAAAATTAAAAAGAAAGAGAAGAAAAGATATACACTTTGAAGTCACACCCTCCAATAATGTCCTTCCTTTAACTAAGTTCTACCTCCTAGTAATACATTTAGCTATGAACACATCATAAGTTATTGGTGAAGTTAGCATCCAATATATGAGGTAATTTTATACCCAAACTACAACATAAATATGAAATTTCCAATCTTAATTTATCATCTGTAGGAAAACCATATAATTGATAACCTCTTGGTAAGATCATTAGATAATGAATCCTAAGCACACTGTATGTAGATGAATAAGCACTTCATAATGAGTTAGCTCTTTTACTTGCATTGTATTCGTATCATATAAATAGTCTCATTTGATGATATATCATCCCTTTCTCTCTACCAAGTAAGGCTATATTAAAAGAAATACAAATTGTTATTTGTATGATGTTAGCAATCAGTACTGATTGGGAAATTCAGTACTGTATAGTAACATTCTTGAGAGTTCCAGCATGGAAGATTTCTTTCAAGGATCTTAAGAATGGTTTCTATCTTTCTAACACTTGAAACTAAATGAGAAAAAAGAAGAAATTACTCAAATAATCACTACATGTATTAGAAATATTAAAAGAGATTTGTTATTTGAAAACCAGAACTGTCCAGAAAAGGCAAGACAAATCAGAGAGTTAAAAATATTTGTGTTGACAGGAGCTGGTGGCTCACACCTGTAATCCAAGCTACTCAGGAGGTTGAGATTTGTGAATTGCAAACCTAGTCAGAAACTGCAAACCTAGTCCATAAAACTCTTATCTCTAATTAACTATCAAAACCCTAAAGTAAAGCTGTGGCTCAAGTGATTGAGGACTAGCCTCTTTGAACAAAAATGCTCAAGGACAGTACCCAGGCCCTGAATTAAAGCTCCAGGAGACATACACACACACACACACACACACACACACACACACACAAACACACACAGAGAGAGAGAGAGAGAGAGAGAGAGAGAGTATACTATTTCCCTGCTCTCTTGAGCTGTAGATAAAACCAATCAGCAAAGACAGATGCCCTCTATTGAAGTGCAGCATCCATTGTCCTGATGCCTCATGTCAGAATCCAAGGTAGAGGAAAAGCACAAGGCACAGTTTTCATAGGACAGATTTTTCTCTTTCATACACTGTTAGGTGTAAGTATAGAATACTCTATCATAAAACTGCATTACTTGATGAGCATGAATACAACTTTGCTGTTCCTAACTATACACATGATAGCTCACGAACAATGTAATGTTAAATATGTGTGTATATATAAAAGTAGAATAAGAAGGGTAGGGAGAGGTGAAAAGCTATAATCAGTAGTGATATCTCAGGAATACGGCATCCATTATGGTAGAGAAGACCAGCATAATGCCTTTAATCTTGCTTTTACATTTCATTCACTTTTTCTATGGTGACTTAAAGGGATTAGCAATGCTATAATTAAGAGACGGCATGAACAAAACATTTACTGAAAGAATTTGACATCACAAGTAGCATGACCTCAAGAAATCATAGTAGTACAAAAGTCAAGTGGGTCAGGTTCATACAAAATATGTTTATTTGTCCCTCTAGCATTTAACTTGCCCTTTCCTTTCTTATAGCTATGAACTATAAGAACAATAAAATGTTAGCCTGGAATAGAAACCATGAAATTTAAATTTTATTCCTTGCACTATTCTAAATGTACTCCCTCTCTCCAACTCTTCTAAAGTTCTGTGATTCTACCCCCTAGATTTCTGGGATTTACTTCTGGGATGGTGTAAAACCTCCAAGTTAAACTTTCAACCTACTGTCATCTTTGACCCCTTCCTGAAATCCAGCAAATGTGCTGGCTGTTTTTGTTGTTGTTGTTGTTTTTTAATGAAGGTTTCACTGTACCACCTAATTAAATACCTTCAGTAGCTTACCATTACCCATAGGATAAAAAAATTAGTAACTCAGTTTCAGGAGGATTATCATCCCATCCCTCTCTCTCTCTCTCTCTCTCTCTCTCTCTCTCTCTCTCTCTCTCTCACACACACACACACACACACACAGAGAGACTCACACACACATCATCATCATCATCATCATTATCCAAACAAAACATTTTAAATATTCTCTTCTTCCTTCCTTCTGTGGCTAATTTCTATCCATGGTCCATGACCAAACACATTTGACATGGATGCTGAAAGGACTTCTCAAATCCACAACGCAGGGTAGATGGACTCATTTGGGATCCCTTGCTTTTCACATCTACCCAGTAGACTCTAGGATATGAAAACATAGGCTTTGAATTCGTTTTATCTGAGTACAAATTTGAGGCTCACCATTTATAGCTGTGTGAATCTCAGCAAATTACTTTGTCTGTGCCTCTGTTCTCTCATTTATAAAATGGGAGTAATCATAGACCCATTCTGGGGATTACAGAAATGACTTTGATGAAGGTCTGATGTCTAGTTATTGCTCAATAAATTTTAGTCAAGTGTAATCATAAAAGTGACAGTGTATTATGTTATAGTCAGTTGGTATACTCTTGTTATATGCTTTGCAAAAAGCAGGCATATCATGATTCCCCTTGTACAATATAAGACCTGTATCTGACATACAATATACTAAGGATAAATACCAACCAAAGGTCTTTCTGAAGATTTTCCACAGTTTCTTCTGAATTACATGGGTGCATTTCCTTCAAATAACTATAAAAAATATAAGAAGTAATCATTGTGTATCCAGTACTATGCTAGGTACCAAGATGAACAGAAAGCAAAGAGAAACCAAATTCCTATAAGCAGAAGCTCAGGGTAAATCAAGCTCCCTAACTAAGTATGAACACAATCTGAGGGTCTTTTCATTAGACGAAAGAACAAGATGGTTGGCTAGATGTCAACAAAGACCTTTTTTATTTTCCTTTAAGGGCATGCTCACTGTGAAATAGGTCCCACCCACTCATGCTCAAGAGGAACATACTCCAAAGCAATTTGATTCATGGACCCAAGGCTAGCACTTCTGTAGATTACTGTTTTGCAGAGAAGTACTAAGCAAGTATATGACCTGCCACCATAAAATGTGTTGACCTTGCTGGTCAAGCCTATATTTAAAATGGGAGAGATCAAGGCACTAAAGGGACAAGAAGAGAAGGGAAGGAGAAAGAATCTCCTGATGGGGCCATAATGGAAACCGAAGCTACTGCTATCCTCACAGCCAAGCATTCAGAATTCAGCATCAGAGATTTCTATTCCAGTTAACAGAATCTGCAGTTAACAGGGCATCATTTTAAGCCCATAAAGCACTCGTCGTAATATTAGGTACACAGCCTTAATCTGATTTAATTTCATCAAATTATTTTCAAAATGATACAGCAGAACCCCATTGCACAAAGTTATGTGTTGCAAAAGCTTGTGTATGTCAGGTCAAATCATGTTCCTCTAAAATCCAATAAGCTACACTCCACAAAGCTCCACTGATTTAGTTAGGATAGATGTGCAATGTGACCTCTGACTTCAGGAATGAGTGTTACAAAGAATTCCACCGCATTTGCCATTTGGCCACCTTTCTTGGAAGAAGCCCAATGTTTATGATGAGTAATCTCACTGGTCCATAAAATATTTTAGATGAGAGGAATTGTCTGCTCATGACTCATACTGTGTCAGGCATGGTTTGGGGAATTAAGTCATCTGGACATCATCTTAATCACAGAAGCACTATGGATGAACCTAAATTATTTGGATACAAAATAGTATCAACAGAGTCACCGCCATTAAACCTACATGCAAAAGAAGAAGTAAAGCTTTGTGGTCATAAGAACAAACTTTGTTACCAGAATGCAAATGTTCCCTTTAGCTTGTAATCCTAGCTATTCACAAGGTAGAGATAGGGGGGAATCACAATTCATAGACAACCCAGGCAAAAAGAGAGTGAGACTCTAGCTCATAATCAAGTTGTGATAGGCATGGTGACTCAAGTAATACTAGTTACTTTTTTTAAAATTAAATTTTATTGATAAGGTGATGTACAGAGAGGGTATAGTTACATAATAAGGTAGTGAGTACATTTCTTGTCATATTTGTTACACCCTCCTTCATTTTTCTTTCCCTTCCCCAGTTCAGATAAGCATATATACAATATCCAGTGTACCAGAATCATATACAGTGACCACAGGGGGTACAACAAAGGAAATTCACCTAGTACATTAAACATTGACAACAGTAAAATCCTCCTGTTTCCATCTTTTGGAGTTCATTTTGCTTAGCCTCATCTTATATAATCAAATGTACGTAGCTGTTGAGCTACTGTGCTCCTGGCAGGTCTATCCTAGACCTTTTTATGTTTATTTAGTAATTGTTTGGTTTTAGAGAGATGATGTAAAGTCGCTGACCAAAATATGCAGAAATACCATTTGAAAAAAAGTTTGTTGTTTTACACACATGATCTCTACTGTTCTCCCCTCCCCCTCCAACAACCACATATCAGGGAGACCCATGCGCCTTTGTCCTCTGTGCTCTAGGCTTGTCTTGCTCAACATTATTCATTCAAGATCTGACCATTTCCCTGTGAATGCCATTATTTTATCATTTCTTTTTTTTTTGCCATTAAGATTACCTTTATTTTAAGTACACAATAAACAAGGGATTGATTATCTAAAATCAAATGTAACACTTTTGAAAGAGACATATTCTAAAATAACTGATTTCAATGACAAATTAAAAATTTACTGAGTAGTCTGATTTCTAAGTTAATCTTGCTGTTAATTTCATTAAACATACTGACTATTTTTTCAGCAGGCAATTATGTTTACTTTAGAGACAATATTTTGGTTGATTATTCAGTAGAATTCATTATGTTACCTAATATGCACAGAATGGACTTTTCTATGAAATTATGTAAGATGTCATGTTATCTTCTCCATATTAATAACCTAATTGTATTTTCATATGTGCAAATAAACTTTATGAGCAATATTCTTTGTTAGCTTTCTCTACTCTGGTTGCTGCTCACCACACAATCTGAGCCTGTTTTAAGAGTTCTTTTTTAAAAATGGATTTACATTCACAAGGCTTTTATCCTGTTTGGGTTCTCCAATGCGATCTGAGTTTTCTTCCAGGTGAAAAACATTCCACATCTATTACATTCCTAACGTTTCTCACATGTGTGAATTCTCTTAGGCCTGCTAAAGTGTGAATTTTGGTTGAAAGACTTTCTATTTTACAAGGTTTCTCACCTATGTGAATTCTATTATCCATGCCAAGGTCTGTCCACATTTGTTGTATTCATAAGGTTTCTCTCCTGTGTGTTCTCTGATGAACATGAAGGTCTGTCCCACTTCTAAGTGAAAGAATTTCCTCATTTGTTACATTCGAACTTGCCGCTCTTTGCAGCAGTGTGGAAAATCTGAACTGCCTGGTCGGTCATTCCTCCTCCAGGCTGGGAATCCGCTGAAATGATCCCAGGGTATCGCAGACACCGGAAATCTAGGCCATACCGGTAATGATAATATTCTCCCATGAGCTCTGCGTGCACTTTGGACATGCCATAGATGGTCCTGGGTCTCTGAATACAGAGATCTGGGGTTGGGTTCCGGGGAGACCTCCTCAGATGACCAGTTGGGCTCCTCAAATGACCTGCGGGCACAGCTGCCTGGCGGGGGAGCCAGGCGGGGGAGCCGGGATGAGGAGCAGAGGGGTGAGGAGCAGGGACTAGTTACTTGAGGGGTAAAGATGAGAATCAGTTTGAGGTCAGTTGGGCATAAAATCTGTGAGACTCCATCTCAACCAATGGCATCATGACAGCCACAGGGGAAACCCAATGCCTGGGCACAGTGGCATGCCTCTGTCTTCCCAGCAACATGGAGAAACATAAGCAGTAATGTCACAGTCTAGGCCAGCTCAAGTCAGAAAACTAGACTCTACCTAAAAGGTAAAAAAGGCTCTGGATGCATGGTTCAAGTAATACAGTACCTGTCTAACAAGAATAAGGTACTGGGTTCAATCTCCAAAAGGACTAAAAACACACCCCCTGCAAAACAAGGGGAAAAAACCAAACAAGTTGAACATGTGAGTATATGTCTAATCCAGGATTAATAGAACAAGGTAGGACTCTTTAGATCCTGGAGCAAAAGCCAGAGGACTGTATCTGAAAAAACAAAATAAAAGCAGAAAGGTCTAGGGGTGTGGTTCAAGTTCTAGAACAGTTGCCTAGCACAAAGATCCTGAGTTCAATTTTCAGTACCATGGTGGAAAGAGGATCCTTCCCAATGAAGATGATGTTTGGGGAAAGAATACTTCTACAATCCCAGCTTCCTTAACTCTTCAGTGTTGTTGATAATGAATATGAGATTCAGGATATCTTGGGTGCCACTAGGCAGATGAAATCATCTCGGTTCTTTTACCATAGCAGGTTTTACTAGGCCCCAGCAAGTACAGCACTGTCAGGGATCTGCTTCCAAATAAGATACAAAATGGACAAGCCAGAAACATGAGATAACAAAGTCACAGAACCCTTAATGAAAGAGATGGAGGATAGATCCTCAGAGACTGGATGAGCAGAAGCTGGATAATTCCATCCTGTCCAATGAGGCCTCCAGGAACCTGAGAAGAAATGAAGCAACCTTTCTTTCTTAGCTGTTGTCTGATGTGCTCTTATAAGGCAAATGATAAACCTTTTTTTTTTTCTTTTACAGTGACCCACTACAAATTGCTAAAATTTGTCTGGAGGAAAGGTTCCCTGTAAAGACAGCCAAAAATGATTCTACTTTTTCTGATAGAAATTGGGGTAGCCTTCAATGACTGGCCTTTCAGTTCTAGTCTGAAGCCAATCATCAACAACCCATTCAAACCACTTATCTCTTTTGGAGGACAGAAACTATCTTCAAAAGTATTATAGATGGGTGCTTACTACATATTAGGAAGCACATTTAGTCCAAATATTAGAATAGAAAAAAGTGTCTTCCCTTGAGATTTGGCTAATTCAAATCTCTTATTCAATGAATCAAAATTAAACTAGAAAGCCTGATGAATCTTCAATTAAAAAAACTTACCACTGAGGGTAAGGATGGGGAAGAAGGGAAGGTGGGAGAAAAATGAGGGAGGAGGTAACAAGTTTGACAAGAAATGGACTCACTACCTTATGTATATAACTGTAACCCCTCTGTACATCACCTTGACAATACAATTGAATTTCTAAAAAAAAATTTGAAATTATTCAGGGAAGGGAACATGTCTATCTTGGCTTCTTTTTTTAAAATGATCACAGAAAGAAAAAATGAGGTTTAAGATATGCACAATAATATATGGAAGGATCAGAGGCATAGCTTGGTAGTAGAACAGGAGAGCAAGGCATAGCAATCTCCAGCATTGCAAAAAATTTAATTAAAAGATTTTTAAATGGAGATTTTAAGTAGAGGAAAATATACACTCATTTCACAAGTCATGAGTAATATAAATAGAAATATATATGTGTATATATACACACACATAAGTATATACTAATTATATATAATAATATATAAACACATCAGTCTTTATTAGCTTCCACTAGTATCAAATTCAATAGACATTGAAATTCTCTTTACATGAGAACCTGGAGAAGACAAGCATAGTAGTATTGAAGAACAGAACAGTGGTTACTGGAAGGTACAAATAGGGAGAAAACTTGAATACAGGCATCAGTGGCAGATGGGAAATTTTTAGAAGGATGGGGCTGTTCTGTCTTCTAAACCTGCTGGTGGTTGTACAGTGCAATGCTTTTGTTAAAACTCATATAACCAACATAGAAGTATGAGCTGTACTTTCTGTAAATTTCAAAGTCACTGCTTAGTGAGTTTTAATCTTAACATTTCTGAGCTATCACAGACACAGATGGTTTCCCTTAAACTAAACAAAACAAAACAAAAAAAGGATGTCACTGATAAAATCCAAAGGGAAAGCATTTTTTTATATTGCCATATATACAGTGGATTTTCTCTCCACCCCTCCATTAAGGAGCCAAAGTGCTAAACACTGCATTTCTATCTGAAAACACCAATGAGAAACATTTACATATTTGGGGAGAAGAGACCATTCATCTTTCTACTCTAACTGCTCTGGATGATGAAGATGAGAAAGATACATCTTTTAGAAGAGAGATTAAAATGTATTATGTGAGGTTATTTCTTTTTTCCTTAGATTTTTTCCCCCCTGTGGTTTACCCTCTGCTATTACTGTGTTTGATTTTGGTACCCTGAGCATTGTCTGTACATATGTTTACCTGAATTAGGAAAGGGAAGGGGAACAACAAACTGGTGAGACAAAGAACAAGAACCAATATCACAGTGATACTCACAAAATGTTGGAAAATGTATGTTGGAAATGAACTGTATAATTTGTGGAGGGTGGGGGGAAGGAAAACTGGGAGAAATATGAGGGAGGGGTAACAATTTTGACAAGAAATATACTCCCTACCTTACGTATGTAACTGTAACCTCTCTGTACATCACCTTGACAATAAAATTAAATTTAAAAACAAACAATCAGTGGCAACCACAGCGAGCCCTTAAACTCAAAAGTCCAATGATGGCTACTGTATTTCTGATTTTCCAGCTTTTCAACCCTGTTGTAAGCACTCAACTCCTGTATTAAATCCTTTCTCCTTGAAACATCTGGAGGCCTTTGTTTCCACTGTTGATCTTTGTTCATCAAAAAGTTATTTTATCCATAAAATGCCTCTATGTCATGGTTCCCTAAAGAAGGATAATCCAGAAGTGCCAGAGACATCCTTTTAAATTTATGTTAAATTTAAATCTATGATCAAAGTGAAAATGCTCTTTGCTTCACCAAATTTTTCTGTGTTTCTCAGTCCCTGCTTACTGTCTTGGAATAATGGCATTTGTTAAACAAATTATGTTATGATTGACAGTTCTAAGCTCATATAGTTACCAATACTAATATTCCTAATCACAGTGAAGACTGCTTCCCAGATGTCTCAACAAAGTCTCTGATTGAAGTGGTACATCATATTTGGTCAGATTTGGATAGTATGCCCATTCTTGAGCCAGAACCTTACATAGCCAACTGTGGGAGGACATAGCCCAATCATTTCTGTCACAGACAAATGAAAAAAATACCTGTTACCCATCAATCAAGTGTTAGTACTTTTTCATAGGCTTTTTCCTTTCCTGTTAACCAGATTAGTTAAGTTTAAAATAAGTGCTGTAGAATTGTTTAAAGTAAAGCGTACAAGGAGACTCAGTAAATATAGCCTGAAGTGCTAGGAAAAAAAACCTCATTTTTGGGTGCCAAGGGACCTAGCTCACTGCATTGCTGCACCCCTAGGGAACATATATGAACAAATTCCATACTATTACCTGCCTTGCTCAGGCACTAAAGCAAGCAGGACATTTGGGGCAAGGCATATGACAAAGGGTTCAGAGGAGAAATAAATGAATGAGAAGAAGAAAAGGACCATGCAGGCAGGGTTGAAAATGCCTCTCAGAGTAGATTATCACATTGTGAAGTATGGGAGGATATTAGCCTGTTGGTGTCATGACCCATGTGTTCTCAAATACAGAAGAAGGTACAACAGAGAGACAGAAAGAATCCCCTATCAGACCCATCCAGTCAGCTAGATGGCAGTCCCAGAGATGCCTAACACCCTTTCTCAGAAAGGTGCACCAAAAGTTTTTCTATTGTTGTTTAAAATTCCTGACCTCAGCCAGAGGCTGGTGGTTCATACCTGAAATCCTAACCATTTAGGAAGCTGAGCTCTGAGGGTTCCAATACAGTTCAGGAAGAAAATTCTTTTAGACTCTTATCTCCAATTATCCAACAAAGCTAGAAATCAAGCTGTGGCTTAAATGGTAGAGTGCCAGTCTTGAGTGAAAGTGCTAAAGGATAGTTCCCAGGTCCTGAGGCCAAGATCCAGCACTGGCACAAAAATAAAACAAAATAAACTTCCTCAGAACACATTCTCACAATATTAACACCATTGTTGCTTTCCCTTTTTCCTTTTTCCTTTCCAGTCCCATCCCTTCTTTGGTCCATGCAGAATAGGATGTGTTATGGTTCCCCACATCTGGTTCACAATGTGGTTTTATTGTTGCTTTTCTCAAGCATAGGGAGTACTCTCCAGCCTTATCACTAAATTTCCAAGCGGGGAGAAAAATAGCCAAGACATTGTTACCTATGACAAATTATAGAGTTACAAGCAATCTCCCATGGAAGAAAGTCATCCTAATAACCCTAATGTGTATTTGATTCCTAACACTGTTCTACATCTAATCAGCCTTTCTGAGATGCTAATGCTCCATAATTATAGGAGCGTTCCTGAACAATCAGATTCTGAGTCAAAGGGCTTAAAGGCTTAAGGTTGTATTTCTGTCAAACTTATGGGTGATGATAATGCTGCTAGTCCATGCACCACTTTCACTAGCAAAGACCTAGATACTTCTCTTAGGGGAAAAGAAAACAGCACTGGTAAAAGACTATCCTCTGTCCCAGCCTGCTAAGGTATCAAATGCTGTGCTCGATTTTGGAGAATTCACATAACACCCTCACCACTTCCGTCATTGATGATTATTATCAGAATCTACTATAGTTTGGGCCTGGAATAGTTCCCTAAGGTCTAGGTGTTAAAGGCTTCATCCCTAGTCTAGAGCTATTAGGAGGAAGTTCAAAATTTTTAAGTTGTGGGGCCTAGTAGGAGGTCTTAGTCATTAGTGATAGGCCCTCATAGAGGGATGTGAGACACCACCCCCACCCCGCCGCCCCCATGTCTCTCTCTCTCTCTTTCTTTGCTCCCTAGCTGCAATGAGGTGAGCAGCTTCTTCTGTTATGTGTTCCTATTCTGTTGTGCTGCCTTGTTATGGGGCATAAGCAGAAACCTAGTATAGACTGAGACCTCCAAAACTGAGATTCAAAATAAATATATCTTGTTTTTCAGTTGACTATCTGGGGATATTTTGTCACGATAATGAAAAGTTAACTGGCACCCACCCTTCTTCACGAGGGTGATGATGACACTCATCTTTGTGCTGAGACTGTTCCAAGGATGGACATATGACCAAAAAAAAAAAAAAATTGGGTCAGTAAGGTTCTTCTTTTCTTGAGAGTTTGGGGTAGGACTTCAGGGGTATTGGTTATGAGTTGCTTGAAGTGAGAGATAGGAGAATATGAAGCAGACACTCCAGATCATGTTGAAAAAGAAACAGGGACAGAGAAAACCAGCATTGGAGAAGAGATAAGATAGCACCTGAAGCCAATTGTTCTGATTTTTCAGGTTTTCCCCTTCTAACCTGAAATTTGTAGAGAGAACCCTACGTACTTCTGGAAAATGTCCAGTATTTCTCTTGCTTAAGTTACCTTGGGCAAGCACCTGCAAATCCCAATGCAAAAGGATCATGGGATCATTTTTCCTGTGCACTCATAGGTCAGTCCAGAAGTTCCAGAAAACATCCTGGTGTTTCCTAAACGTCAGGATCTTAGAGGAATAAATAATTCAGGTTCACATCTAACTAACAGTAGTGGATAGCTCTCTGAGGTGTCCTGGGAAACACTTCAAAGCCTTCTGCAAGTCCTTTTCAAAGGAGTATTCATTTCCTCCTGGAATGCAAGATAGTGCCAGCACTTCAAACTCTTCTAAAAACATGATTCCATACAGTTTAGCCTGTTTCACCACCTTCACCTTTCCATCCTTATATGTTCCCTCATGGCTTCCTAAATGGGAAACTTAAACTCTGACTCATGGGAAACAAATGACCAACCTGCAAGTACCCAGGAAACGGGAACAATATGGTTTGTTGTTGTTGTTTTGAGTGAATCTTCTCTCTACCCATTTGCTCATTGATCTACCTTTTTTATTCTTTTTTTCCCCCTATCACATGCCTTCTTATTATAATGCTTACAAATGTCTCAGATTTTCCAGTTGTTTCTCTTCTGCCATCACCAGCTCCTGGATTCTCTTATCCATATGAACCACATCTTCCCTGAGCCACCCATCCAGTCATCCACATGGCCACAGAAGACACAAGTCTGAACCTTTACTTTCTATAATGAACACTACATTCTGTTGGTGACAACATGTATGGACCATCACAAGTTGAATTCCTTAGGTAATGATGACTTGTGTCAAATGAGCCAAAAACAGTTCAGCAAAGAGGAACCCATCATTTTCTGACATCCTGTGTTAAGTAGAGAATACGAGTTCATCTTTGTCCTAAAATGCAAAGTCCAGAAGCCAAATCACTTTGCATTAATGAAGCTTCTGGTTTGCAACCTAGTTCTAGATACCAGATAGAGAGGCACATGAGCAGTCTAGGATAATGAAAGATGTAGTGTGGGATATGTTTTCATACCCTTGGGGAAAAGTTCTGCTGGCTAGTACTAAGAGCTTAAGGAATTACTATTGATTACAACACAGTAAATATTTATCTTCTTAATGATAGGATCAAGTGTGTACTCTCACAGTACAGAATAAATGTGTACAATTCCAAGCACAATGAAATGCTATATATTCATACCTAAATTAGACTCTTGGAATATTTTTAGTTGATTTCCACAAACTGAACTCTTTTAGAGTCATTACAACTGTGCTCATGAAAAATACCCAAGGTCATGAAAAAGAACTCACAGTTTGCTGGGGGTGGGGTGGGGAGATGCAGATTACAGATACACAGTGAATATTTTATGCTTTTAAAATGATACACATATATATGTCTAAAATAGAAATAAATATAACAAAATACTGTGAGTGGTTATATGAAGGTCACAGAATGACCTAAATAATTTGGTTTTATAATTTAGTTTTCTCAAAGTTTCCAACTTGAATGCACATAGTTGGTTGGTAAATAGACAGTAAAGTGAACAGGCAATATGGTGTATGTTCAGGAAATTTACAAGAAAATTCATGCAGCCCCCTTGGCTTTACCTGTCCTGCCCAAAGCACTGTTTGTTAAAGCTGATCCCGTCACAGCTCCTTAAAATGGGTACAAAGAATGATGAAGAGCACCAGACTCTAAAAAGTGACTTAGACTGGAAAAATGGGTTACGGTTGGCTTCACTAACATATGTAGAGAGGAAGAGAAATTAAATGCTAGCCTTAATACTTTTCCTGCAACTAGCTTCTAAAAATAATACAGAGGAGTTTTGCTTCCTACAGTTAAGGCAATGTGTTCAGTTCTAAGAAAGCCCTGATCGTTACAATATGTTTTTAACATTTATTTTTTCTCCTTAATGACTTTTTAAATTTGGATAATACAAAGAATGATCAAAACTAAATAAATAAAATTATAAATATATGAACACCTTTCTATGAAAATTTATAAAACAAGGACATGACGTCATTTCCCTTTGTCCTTCCAATCAAAATTCTGGGAAGCCTTATGAACAGTATTATAATCATATAAGTACACAACACACGACGTATATATTTTATGAAATCATTATATTTTATTTTTCTATCTACTGTAACATAAATTATACATATCGTATATGTATTCATTTGCAGGCATATACCTTGCAAATATATATATATATATATATGAATGTCAGAATATACATGCATAACTTAAGAGAATATGGAAATATGTAAGCTCTATAACAAATTAAAAGGATTTCATGCTATAAATATTTCTTCACAGTTTTCAGTTTTCAGAACAAATGCGCCACGAACATTTCTTAAAGAGAAGTGTTAAGTGATACAGACATACTAAATTTAATATCGCCAACTTACTAGAACAATAAAAAAAAAACCCTCCATAAGCTATCATCCACTTAGAAACTTTGTAACAGCCTGGTAGTCTCTGGTGGGAGGAAGAAATGAAGTCAGTCAGTGGTGTTTCTTTTTCCCTTATACTGAGTAGTGAAGGAACTTTGTTGTCTTGCTGTTCACACCTTCCATGAATGTTGCAAATAGCCTTCTGAATCTTTTCAACATTTAATAAAAGAGAATTTCTAAAAAGATGCAAGGCATATAAAACAAAAAACTTTTCTCACTGTATCCCAGTCTGTATCTGTAATGGTATAAATAAATTATTTCTGATTCATAACTTCATAGCTCTAGATTTTTACTCAGTAGCAAGGTGACTTACAATTTCTACTTAAGGTATTTTAGTAGTAACACTAAAAACCATAAGGATTTGGAATGTAGCTCAATGGCACAATATATGTTCACCATGTAAAAAACCCTTGGTTCAATCTCTGAATGCACAACACATACACACACACACACACACACACACACACACATTCACACAGAAGAAAGGAAAATCATACAAATTAATGTTAGTAATATGTATCCAAATATCAGGAAATATTGTCAGTGAAATCAATGTAAAACTATTGAGATGTATTTCCCATTCCTTTTCCAAACATTAAGAAATCTAGTGTAAGTTTTACATGTATGGTTCATCTCAATTTGAACTTTCATATTTCAAAGGGTTAATAACTCCAACATGCCTAGGGGCTACAGTGTTAGGAAGATTATCTGTAAAAAATGAACTCTTTTCTCCTCTCTTTGTCAGCTTTAAAATTATCCTTTGATTCCCTAATTTTACCCTCACCTCCTTTCTTCCCTCCAGCTCTGATAGAATTATTTTGCTATTATGTTGTCAACTGAACTTTACAGCTTTCAAACTTCCTTGCTTGCTTCCTTCCTTGTTTCCTTCCTCCCTCCATTACTTCCTTCTTTCTTTTGTGGTTTTACTGCAACTTGAACTCAGGCCCTGGGCAATGTCCCATACATTTTTGATCAAGGTTAGCGCTCTACTACTTGAGCCATAGTTCTACATTCAGCTTTTAGGTGGTTAACTTGATATAAGTGTCTCATAAACTTTCCTACCTAGGCTGGCTTTGAACAGAGATCTTAGTATTCTGAGTATCTAGGACTATAGGAAGAAGCCAATGGTACTCACACTAAGCTTTCTTAACTTAGCAAACTGTGATGACATTTCTACTTTCCATTTTACTTCCCAACCTTTTTCCTGAGAACTACCACTTTTCCGTGGTCAAAGATCTATCACTTTTACCATGTTCTGTATGGTCACTTTTTTTTTTCACATGTGAATTTCTTTTTAAATTTGAGAATAATATGTTCACTGAAGAATTACATCATAATTCTCTGTAGAAACAAGTAGTAAAGATGAATATTGAAAGAATTTTGTCACTAAATGTGTGGTGCTTGAAGAACACTAACAACAGAGGAAAGAAGGGCTCTGCTTAAATATCACTTCATGCTCCTTGAGAACATTGTATGTTATCACACTGTCTGTTACAGAAATTTCATTTTCTGTTAGGATTTTCTAATTTTGACACCTTAAAAAATGAAAATGAGTCAGGCGCGGTGGCTCATGCCTATATCCTTGCTACTTAAGATCTGTGGACCATGATTCAAAGCCAGTTCAGGCAGAAGAGTCCATGAGATTCTGATCTCCAATTAACCACCAAAATGCTGGAAGTGGCAGTGCAGCTCAAGTGGTAGAGCACCAGCCTTGAGTCAAAGCTTCTTCATGAGTGAAAGTGAGATCATGAGGTCCTGAGGTAAGATGATTATCCAGGTAACTACTCTCAGAACTTTTCCCTTACTATATGTCTGGGCTTTTATGGGCATGCTCAGCATCTCTACTTCCCTCTTCTATTTTACTGTTTGCTACCACATTGGCTTACGATTGGTCTAAAGGATAGAAAGTATTTTAGTTCTGATTTCCTTGAAACTATTTTCCCCCCTTTCCTATTAAATTTCTGGTTTATCTAAGAACAGAACTACAGGTTCAAAATAATTTGCCCTCTATACCTTTAAGGGTGTTCTCTAAGATATGACCACTGTGGCCGACCTTATACATTGTTCCCACTACTGCAGACTTTTGGCATCCTCTCCTTTGCCTCAGTGTTCTGAAATATTATGTGATTGTGCTTAGTTATTGCTGTGTTTATATTCTTATTGTTGATCAGCCTGTTTTTGCATTTTGAAGGCTCTTCCAGTCTGACAAAGGAATTTTGAAAACTATGCATCTGTGTTTGTGTGTCTTTCATTGTTTCTTTCCTTTCTTTTTCTATGTTGAGACAAAGTCTTGCTCTGCAGTTCAGGCTTGCCTTGACCTCAAATCTCTACCATCTTATCAGTCCCGAGTGATGGGTTATAAGGAAACCCCACAATGCCCAACTCCTTTCAGTTCTTTTTAAATTTCTTTTTATAGATTGTCTATTAGAAGACATAGAACCATTTGGAATAATCACTGGTGTCTCAACTTTTCACTTGTATTTCCAGCTCTTGTGTATTCTGGAATATGCTTTAATGTTTTCTTTTAGCCAGTATACCTTTTGCTTTTTCATGTGTTTGTTGGTTTTAAGTTACTAATGACTTCTTAAATCGCTAAGAAATCCTGTACACTCCCTGTATAATACCCCACTTATCAACTAGGGTTTGAACTCAGGGCTTCCCCTGCTTGCTAAGCAAGTGCTCTACTGCTTGAGCCACATCCTCAGACCATCATCTTGAACTGTTCTTTTCTATAGGATCTGTTCTTCACTATCAGAGGATAAATTTTAGGACTATTTCTTGACTTCTTCTGTCTTTTTTTTCCCTCAATCAGTTGGCAAATTATTCACATTGATTCATCTTTCAGCTCTTTAATCTGCCCTTCTGTAAAATTGAGTCTAGTTTGTTTAATCATATTAATGAATGATCTGAAAGCTAAGGTGCCATCAGATCAAAATATGTGTCTAAATGTTTTCATTGTTTCTAATAATTAAAACAAGGATCATTCTATTTCTGGTGGCCTTAGAAATAGTTTCAAGGGGTCTCTTATTAGTGGTACTTCTAAGAACCATAACTCTTTGCTTTTCTTACCAAAGTTTCCAAGAATAAGGTAGATAAAGGTCTAATATGCATTATTTTAGAGGTCAGAATTTATTTGACCAATAAAAGAAGATGGTTACACGTAATCATAATAATTATATTGGAACAGCTAGAATTATCTCAGTATTACAGAGTTCAGTTGAACAAAATTTCATTAGCATTTCAAGTCTAAACAATAAATGAATATATTTATTTTCATATAATTCCCACTGGTCCCATTTTAGGATACCCTACCAAGACACACACTCAATAACATTTTGCAGATATCTTTATCCTTGCTTATTATGGTAGTTTATGCCAAAGAAAGCCAGTTAAGCACCCTGTTTCCATTAGGAGAATAAATACTGCCAGGATGGCAAGGGTTGAGGGGGTGGCCAAGAATCTGAAGACACACAAGTAAGAACTAAAATGATCTTGTGTGCTGTTAAATTGCTTTTTCTCTCAAATTCATACCAAACCCATATTTAAAGAAAGTTACTGAACCGTTGGTTCTGCTTACAGTACTCTGACTTGAAAAAATCAAGTTCTAATGTCCAAGACACCAACCATGCAGACAGATCTGCTCTCAAGGATCAAAATGTAAATCATATCCTGTGGACTTGAACTTTGTCCTTTCTTCAAACCTTGCTAAACCTCCACACTCAGTATCACATCGAAACAAAAGTCCTCCTAAAGGAAAACCTCAGGAAATTTATTTCTGATGACCATTCTCAAGTGATTACATGTGCCTATGATGCAACGTTTATATAAAAATGTGAATAGTATTATTTAATTTCCAAATACAAATGGAAAACAAGCTGCTAAGCATGCTGTGGATACTTAAAATGATAAGTTGCTCAGGGGAGAAGATGATACAATGTTAAATATCTAAATATAAAATATAAAAGCCACCCAAAACAAGAACAGATGCTTCAGCAGATGGCATGTAATTTGCCCACCCCACATTCTTTCTCTTTTTTTTTGGAGGGTAACTCTGATCTCAACTGAATATACTTTCTTCCTAAGGTTTCCTTACCATATAAACAACCTATGTGATCCAACAGAAGGAAT
Source organism: Perognathus longimembris pacificus (assembly GCF_023159225.1). NCBI lineage: Eukaryota > Metazoa > Chordata > Mammalia > Rodentia > Heteromyidae > Perognathus > Perognathus longimembris. The sequence goes on from NC_063166.1 coordinate 60,355,083, forward strand.
GTCAAGATAGGCGGGAGGGATAGACATTGCTACTTTTTCTAAGAGTAATGATGCTTTCCACTTTTTTCCTTTTCTTTTGGTTAGAAGTGTGCATGCAACATTTTATAGTACTCATCTTGCAACAAGCATGCAATAAATGGAGAATAAATTTAGACAAAGGATGGAACCTAGAATTACCTAGCTCTTAAGCCAGCCTCTGACCTGGTTACATGGTGCTAACAATATGTTTAAACTCTTTGTGGTCACAGATTTCACTCTCACTAGTAACATCGGAACCTTAACTGTTTCTACACTCCTTTGAATATAGTGATGTTAGTGCTTGATCATAAGAGAAATGACAGTCTCCTTTACAAACTGTTTTTCTGTTTTCGTTTGAATATAATGACGTTAGTGCTTGACCATAAGAGAAATGACAGTCTCCTTTACAAAACTGTTTTTCTGTTATGTCTTTGTTTTTAAAGCTGGCTCCCTCCTGTAATCCTAGTTATTCTGGGGCTGAGATCTAAGCTTCATGATTTGAAGACAGCCCAAGCAGGAAAGTCAGCAAGACTTAAGTCTAATTTATCACCAAAAAAGCAAAGTATATTTGTGACTCCAGTGGTAAGGCATCAGTCATAAGCAAAAAAGCTAAAGACAGGGCCTAGACCCTGAGTTCAAGCCCCAGTACTGGCATGAAAATAGAGCAAACAAATAAATAATACAAAACAAACAAACAATCAAAACACTTCTGTTGCCTGAACATTTTGATAAAGAAATTGGTACAAGAAGTAAGGAGGCATATTACAGAGGAAGTGTTCCAGCTGACCAGCGAGAAGAGCCATTTCTAATCCTAACACTTCAGCAGTTGGATCAGCAGCAGCTCTGCTTAGCTGTCAGATGGGAGCAGAGAGCCTGCCAAAGACAGCAGAGGACTGAGACAATTGTGTAAAATCACAACCAAGCACAACATAGCCAGGGGTGATAAGTCAGATATACTTCGTTAAATGTGCAGACACAAATATATATCTTTCTAGATGTAATGTGCATTTAGTTATAAACTATCTTTTCTTGCTGAATAAAGTGTTTTCAGGAAGAATTAAAATTTTCCTAGTCATCCAATATGTGGTTCTTCATAGTGTGTGTTAAAAATTCTGACATGGGAAAGCAGACCGTGTAGTTTTTCTTTTGCCTTATGACTTGACTCACATTGATTATATTTCTTGGACAATCCCTGACTAGGCACCAGTCCACTTGTGAGAAACTTCCAAAACCTTCATGGGAAATCTGCCAAAAACACTTCTTGTATGAAGATTGCATAAGGAATTTAACTGGAAGTTGTTGAAGAACAGCAAGGTAAGGAGGACAGGAAGAGAGACCGCAAAAGAAGAGGTAAATCTGATTGCATTATAATGTATGCCACATGTTAAAACTCATCATGGCATTCCTTTAAACATTTAATGTACTCTAAAAAAAAAAAAAAAAAAGAGCAAGAAGAAAGCACCAGGCTGTGTTGAGGAGGCAGATGCCAGTGGGTGGGTGGGGAATCAGCAGAATGTAAAGTAAATGTGGTCAAAGTACTTTATAAATGGGTACGGAAATAGAACAATAAGACCTATTGAACTTGTTTTAAAAAGGTGAGATGGTGAGAAAGAGTCACAGAGGGGTGAGTTCCATGGAGATGCTTTGTATGATGTATAGAAATGTCACAAAGAAACCCTTCCTTTTACAACAAATATATGCCAAAAAGAAAAAGCAGAAATTTTAAAGAAATGATAAAAGTAACTTCATAAAGCTTAAAAAGTTCCTATACTTATGGGACCCCAATTATCAAGAACTGAATTCTATTTATCTGTGTGTCTATGTATGTATCTAAATAACACCTATCTCTCTCTCTATCATCTATCTTCTCTCTCTCTGTCTCTCTTCTCTCTTTCTGTCTCTCTCTGTTTCTCTCTTTCTCCCTCCCTCTCTCTGTCATGCTGTGATTGAAGGACTAAGCACAGGTCCTTGTACATGTGAGGCAAGCAATCTACATTGAACAACATCCTTGGAGCTCAGATTCACATTTTATTCCTATGTAAGTATTAGAGAAGAATTATGTAAAAATGGGTATATTTTTATATAAGGGTATTTTAAGTCCTGCTTCATAGCCTGAATTTCAAAATTTCTGCTTTCTAATCTGATACTTGTTTTAAATCATAAGGCCTATAAAATATTGTATAAAATACTGACCTGATTTTTAAAGTATGGGCAAAAGAATTTACTTTGTTGGTTGACTTCTACATTTGTCCACATATTAAATCTTCCATACATTTTTATACAATTTAGACAAAAGATGTTTATACCCTAATAATAGTTTCCAGAAACCAGTAGGATTCTTCCTAACATGTAGACCTTGTCAAATAAATACAGACTAAAGTATGGTTGTTTCATTGGTGACACAGCCTACATTATTGAGAAGTTCTTTGGTTCAATAAGACAACAATCATTCATAGTAGAAATGTATGACAGAAAGAAATCAAGCAAGAAATATGATGATTTCAGAGGACTGCTGGCCAATCCCAATCCCTTTGTTTTTGAGCCTGAGGGACAAGAGAATTCATTGTTCTAACATGGAATTGTTTGTGCTGAGGAGAATAACTTGGTTGAAGATTCCTAATAGAGGAGTAACTATTTTTCTTTCAGTTACATCCTTCTAAACTTTTCTCCTCAAAGGGAAGTTTTGTTTGCAACAGAAGTGTGCCAACTTGCAAGCCTGTGTTTTGAAGGATGGGCACATTCTCAGTCTCCAAGGGCCAGGAGAAGCGCACATAGATGGTTACTGTACACCCAAATATAGTCACAAGCTCACATCTCTAAGTTTTGGATGCTAGAGTCAAAGCTGCTGTAAATGGACAGAGTTTGTGCCCAGCCCAGTTGAGATTTTTTACATCAAGGAAGATATGAAATATAACCAACAAAACAAGTGTAGATTAGGAGTCCTTGAAGGAAACCAATTCTAGAAACATACAAGGTGCAAAGTGGAAGTGGAGGCACTGCGGAAATGCCAGGGTTGAGGTAGCACAGATGGAGAGTTCAGGAATAACAAGGGTGTGGCAAAGGGAGACATTTTTTTCCCTGTGCCAGATGGGAATAAACTGGCTGGTTGAAATAATAGCTTGCAAGTTGAGATGGCTCAGCAGAACACGGAACCACATCTGCAAGCTACCTGGGTGGATAAGGATGATGAGAAATGGGGAAACTGTGATGGGGGAAGTAATGAATGGCAGTAGAAAAAGACCAAGGTGGTATGACTCCATCATGTATAACACAGCCACAGACAGGCTGGTATGAGCATTTTTGCAGAGGTTACAATGTGCCCAGTTTGAATTCATGAATAAGATTGATCTAGACCAGTAGTTCTCATGCTTAGTCAAGGTACTCCAGAGAAATAGAATCTGTTGGATAGAGAGAGAAGTATAAAAAAGAGATTTATATTGTGCTGTTAGCCTCCATGATTATAGAGACTGAGTATCCCCACAACCTGCCCTCTATAAACTGGGGACCCAGGAACACTAGTGGGGTGATTCCTATCCAAACCCAAAGGCTCACAAACCAGGAGCGCCAATGGTATGAAAGTCTTAGTCCCTGTTCAAGGGCATAAAAAATAACAACACCGGTGTCTAAGACAGGAGAAGAGAGACGTCTCAACTCAATCAGAAAGAACAGATATACACTTCCTCACTTCTCTGCACTGTCCAAACCCGTGATGACTTGGTTGCTGATGTCATCCACACAGGACCCCATTAACTATCATGAACAAGAATTCAAACCAAATTAATGTAAGTATTTGTGTCCCATTGATGAGAACATTCTTAGTCGTCACAGGACCCAAAGCTAATCTCTGCCCATTAATAAGAGCCACCCTTTCAGGCTATGGTTGGAACAATATTGTAAGTGAACAGAGATCTAGGACATAGAGAGTTAGTTATTCCTGTTCATACAAGATAATTGTAACTATGGGGGAGATACAGACAGAAATCAAGGGTTGGGTGGTTGTTTGAATCTGTACAGAATGTTTTGGGATAAAAGAAGTTAAAATATATTTCTCTACTTACAGAAGATGCACAGTCATGAATGTATATCAAGAAGAGTCTGAAGAGTTTCTTTTTTTGTGCTGAAATGTTAATTTATAATGTAAAACATAAGACAACTTTTGAATTATGACCAGGAAATTATGCACTGCTTAGAAACCATGTTGCACATAAAGAACCTCCCTCTCTTCTAACTGATTAATCTTTCAATAGAACTTTATATGGAACCCAAGGATGCTATAAACTGGGAGAACAAAAGCCGAAAGCAAATACACTGCTGTCTTTTCCACAGTACATTATTTGTTTTAGCTTCACATGCTAAGTGAGCAATAGCTATTCCCAAGTCCTGACCTATAGTTTAAGGTAGAAATGAGGAAATACAGCCTGCCTATAAGTAATAGAAAGCTGGGACACTTTTACTGAAGTCTTATATAAGGCCAAAAGTCATTTCTGATTTAGGCAATGGGAAACAGGCAGAATCATAGCTCCTCTAAAATGCTCACTTTCTAGTGCCTTGGAACTATGGCTTTCTTATGTTACTTAACCAGGGGTGCTGAGATTAAATATGACACTTAGATTATTGTGTGTCTGATCTTAAGGTAAAGAAATTATCCTGGATGACACAGGTGGGTTTAGCGTCATCACAAAGTTCCTTAAGTACAGAAGAAGGAAACAGAAAAGTAACAAACCATGATACCATCATAGTTTCAAAATTGGAAGGGAGCCAACAGCCAGAGAATGCTGGTCATAGTATGGGCTGTATAAGTGCCCCCGCCAAAAAAAAAAAATCATTTGGTAGTAGGCAGAATAGACATATGTTCCTCGTATGCTCTTTGGTAGCTGCCTGCAGCCATCTGATTATTTGGTATGACCTGTGAAAGATGTTAGAAATATCTAATGTCCCTTGACAGGGAAAAAAAAAGGTCCCTATCTGTTCTAAAGGAAGGAAATGGGAAAGTTCAAGTGCCAAAGTACTTCATAGGCATGCATGAAGATAGAACAGTGCAACCTGTTGAAATTGTTTCAAGAAGGAAGGTGGTAAGGAAGAGTGATATGAGGTGGGATTTAGATAATGTACAATACACTGTATATATCTATTGAAATGTCTCAATGTAACCTCTTTATACAACTAATGTATGCTAATGAGAAAAGACAAATCCAGCCTTTTCTTTAAACAATGCTAAGGATCAAACCTAGAGCCTTATTAAACTCGGTTAAACAGTTTGTGTAACTTCTACTCAGAAGAAGATACGGTGTTTCTTCTTTTGTCTCTGCCCACAGGAATGAGACCAGAGTGTATGCCTAAGAATGGAAATCAGGTCACCCAGGTACCTGCAGTGCCTGCTTTCTCAGAACCTCCAGGATGGCTATGATGCACTTTATCATCTTCACTCATACTGCAATTTTAAATCAGGAGAATGCTCAAACCCCTTTGGAAGTTACATGGAGAAACAAACTCAATCAAAGAAAAAGATCCATAGATTATGCCATATAAAAACAACTCATTAATAAAGTGAAAATAGTTAAACTCGGCCCCAATTTTCACCACCACAAGAGCAATATAGTGACTTGTCTTAGAGCCATTTCTAAAATAAGTTTTTCAGGACACTTTCTAACCTGTAATTCAGAGACCTCAGTTATCTATGAATTAGAATGAGAACAAAATTGCATCTTTCTTTATATTAATCTCTCTTTAAAATCTAGAGTTTTCTGAAATTATGGCATAAGCAATGAGCCATAGTAGTATTGACAGGATATTCAGATGCCATCATTAGTAGAAACTGTAAACATTTTCATATCGCACTACACTGGTTAAGTACCTTGTTATATTGTATGACTAAGAACTTATCACTACTTTGAACATGACAGTAGCTGCCAGGCACTGGTGGCTCATACCTATAAACCCAAGCTCCTTGGGAGACTGAGATCTGAGGATCATGGCTCAAAACCAGTGCAGGCAGGAAAATCTGTGAGACTCTTATCTTTAATAAACTACTCAGAAAAAGCCTGAAGTGGCACTGTGGTTCAAGTGGTAGAGTGCAAGCCTTGAGCAAAGAAGTTCAGGGACAGTGCCCAGGCCCAGAGTTCAAGCCCCAAGACAGAAAAAAAGAAAGAAGGAAAGAAGGAAGGAAGGAAGGAAGAAAGGAAGGAAGGAAGGAAGGTGATAGTAGCTAATTAGCCTACAGTTGGATATTATTATATGATATACCAATATAAAGATGTACACATAATATTATTTCATTGGTGATAATGCCTTTATAGTTATTGTGTAATGGAATTTATATACCTGGTAATCCCACATATCTTATTTTATATATTAATAAATATTATCCCAAGATGGATCCACGGTGTCCTCCAGAGGTGTATGACACAAAAATATTAAGACATCTTCTAGAAGAACAATTCACTGAATAGATTTACAATTCAGTCTAAGAAATAAATGGAATCACATATTATAAGGCAAGGCTAATAGGAAGTATTGTCCTGTTTCTAACTCATTTATTCACACAAGCAATGAGTACTATAGTCAGTGAGCCCTTCAAAGCACCATGGAAGATTATGTGGATGGTACAAAGAGAGAGAAAGCAGCTCTACCTTCAGGAGGCCACAGTCATGTGGAAAAAAGAACTCTGCAAGTAACTGTACTTGAACAACTTTATTACAGATCTACTAAATCATGGGGTGGGAGATAGGAGGGAACTAATGGTAGCAACTGAAAAACAGTGGAAGATCCTAACCAGAGGTGACTTGACTGAGCTTTTCTTCAGGAGGCCAAGCTGGTGCAGTAGTTAGCCTACTTACTGGAGAGAACCTTAAGATCGACAGTTGGTGATTATAATGATTCCATGGAGAGATACATAGTACGGCCTGATGGAGAAAAAGGGCAAGGGTAATGAATGTTAATCCAAGCTATAAAGCTACATTGTCTCGGGCATACAGCTCCATCCAAAAAACAAAACAAAACAAAGCTTAGCCATATCAAGAAAATGTGTAGGTAGAATAATTTAATTGTATAAGACAGCATGCAGGAACCAACACCACTTAGTGTAGAATTTAAATACGACAAGATTGAGTGCATATCATTTTGCAAATACTAAAGGGGATTTCACTTAAAGAACATACTCAAGACTTTTCAGCAAAACAACCAAAAAAATGCCCAAACTACCTTAACCTTCCTTACTTTACTTATTAAGTAAAATATGTAGTATCCTGAATAGGATGTGTAAACTGAAGTTCTACCAGGAAGCTAGGATTTATTACCTGAGTCTGCACTTAACTGTATTTTCTTTTTCCTCACCGAAGTGAAGAGTCAAATAATTTTTTTCTTTATTGTCAAAGACGTTTACAGTTTCATATGTAAGGCAGTGAATACATTTCTTATCCAATTCATCTTCAAATTTATAAAGTAATTACTCTCTATAGGACCCACAATTATAATTTAAAGAAAACTTGGTTGTCAGATTAAATTTTTTCCATGACTCTTTGTCCTTTCTAGCAGAACTAAATGGATTTAGAGTTCAAGTTTCTCAAAAATATTTTGGAAATGTCATTATGAACTCTGTGACATTATATGGCATTCTGTTACAGAATTTTAATTGAATTTAATTTGCAATGGGAAATGAACCCAATTCTCTGGGGGCGGGGGGTTGGAAGATGTGGGAAAGCTCATCTCAGGAGAGAAAAAGAAATTATTCCTGACAAGGATGCAAGTAGCAGAGAGTAACATCCTCATGAACTTAGGCTAACACCTTAAGATCAAGGGGTCACACAGAAAGACTGAACATTACTTCTCACAATGGAAAACTCTTCTCTCATACATGACAATGAACTGCCATTCAACCCTAGCTTTGGGTTACAGCAACCTCTGACTGCCTGGGATATCTAGACTGAAGTCCTTAATAATATAACACCACAATTCACAAAATCAATGTTCCAGGCACAGTTCTCATAATTTACACAAATAAATTCATTGAAACTTCCAGTAATAAGATGAGATGACAATTCATAACAGCTCGTATTTTATAGTCAAGGCACAAACTAGCCTAAGGTTACATAACTAGGAAATGACACACTGTTGAGATTTAAACCCATGCAGTCTAATTCTGAAGCATCCTTTTAGCAACCTCCTACAAGACAATCTTTAAAAACCCCACAAACACACACAACCTAAGACTGAAAAATAATCATAAGAATATGACAAAAAAACCCACAAGAATGCAAAAATGGAAAGCTCAAATACCATCATGTAACCTCAAATAATAAGTCATCACAGGTCTTGAGAAATTATCTACTCCAGCCTCCCATTGGTAAGTGTCTCCCTTTGAATTGATTCTTCAAAAATATGGGCTGTATGTGACAGAAAGCGAGCTACAGGTTAGAGACCCTCAAGTGACTGTGATGAGTATGTACACCTCATCATTACCAGCCATAACTCTCACATCACAGTTGTTGCTGATATGTGTTTTACTATTATTGCCTTCTCTTTGCAAATAAAGATAAATGATGATCTGGATATATTTTGAGATTTCATAGCAATGTCTGTTTAATTTTGATGTCAGTTTTTGCATTATATTCAGTTACTTCTAAGTTTCATTTGTGATTGTTAATTGAACTTACATACCTAGAGATTCACACATAAGTTTTTTTTATATTTAATTCATTTAGTTCATACACTAAGTGAATATTTTTAATGAATATGTATGATTATATGGGTCGTAAAATTAATTGTGAAAGTTTTAAATTTATACTAACATACTTATTAGAATAAAAAAAAAACATGAGTTGGATTACTAGCTGCATGAAAACCACGTAACATTTCCAAATGCACATGAATACTTTTAAGATCACATCGCCTACAATTTGCACTGGAGTCATTCACTGACAGAGAGTCTTGCATTGTCATAAAAGAAATTTCTTCCAGGTTATTTTGAGCAGTCATAAAGAATAACTCAGCTAGATTCCCCTTAAATAAACCTCCAACCTATTAATCCTAGCAACGCATGCCACTCTGGCTTATTAAGTCTAACTTCTCTCCCATTAAAGATCTTAATTGTTCTTTGAACCTCCATAATTTTCCTACACTTCTTTTTAAGGTAGCCAGATAAAATATACAAAGAAAAATTGAAATTTCATCTTTAGATAAATAAAAAGTAGTATCTTAATATATATGCATCCTATACATGGCACATAAAAGAAAAACTAATCACTGATATTATGAAATTCAAATAAAATCGGATACCTTGTGTTTTTATTTACTAAATCAGTCTAGTTATTCTATTCATTTTAAAGCTGTGAAAAGCACACACAATCCTAGCACACAATCCTAATTCAATTATTTCAAAATCAAGCATACATCACAATCATGAAGAACTATGAAAACATAGATTGCTGGATTCTGTGTTGGATCCCACTCCCGGAATTTCCTGTCTGCGGTTGGCTTGAGAATTATATTTCCAATAAGTTGCTAAGTATTGAGGAAAGTGGGACATGTTGGTAATCATTATACAATTATTACACAATCATTACACAAATTAAAAAAGCTTCATCTAAACTGACTTAATCCAGAGAAGAAGAGAGTGGAATGTATATTCATTGAGAATTCTGGTTCCATTATCTCAGGAAATACCTAAAGTTAAGAAAGCGTAACTACTATTTATATTTGAAGAGATCCCTCCAGAGGGGAATAGTCCTTATTAAGGTTCAGGTGAGTCATCATCATAAAAGGAGTTTTCATCAGATCCATCAGTCATTCTTTTATTTTCATTTGTCCCAAAGACAACTTGCACCTTGTCCTTAGGAGGAAGTTTCCACCCCATTTCCCCTTCTTTGAAGCTGATGACTATTAGTGTTTGCTTTCTAATTTTTTGTGACTCCTGAACCCTGGTTTGTCTCCCAGACCCATAAGCCTGGGTATATAACTGCCCAGTTCCCCAGGTACAATATTGGGACTAAGGATCTGTGGCAGATTGGCTGCCTCCATTTAACCACCTCTCTATGTTCTTTTCCTCTGCACTGCAACTTTGACATCTCTTCCCATTTAGACTCTGAGAATGGCTTTGGAACTTGTGTTGGGCACTAGAATGAGAATGAGGCTTTACCTGCTTCACTCCTTCTCCTGGATTGTTGTTCAGTTGCCACAAAGGATCCCAGACTAGCCTGATAAAGTATGAGAGACCACCATTGTAGGGAGATAACTACACAACATTATTGTGCCCAAGATAACTGATTCACTACTGACCTTCCATGTAGGGCTCACTCTCTATTGGCTGTGTCATGGTTCCCTCTTGCCTTGCTCCTACGAAAACTAGCTTTCTAGGAAAGGAGTTGATGAATCCTCCTTTTTAGCTCCTTCAGGCTGTGTTCTCTGCTTAAAGCCACCCATACTCTATATATAGTTTTTAAATATATGTGTTGACTTATCCTTCAGCTGTCCAGATCTGTGCAATCATATTTAGTGTTAGTCAATACCAAGCATATTTTTTTCTATTTTTTAAATTTATGGTTGGCCATTTTTTTGTCTTCAGCTCAGTGGTTTGTTTATGTTAAAAGGTTTTAGTATGTATATGTATGTGTTTGTATTTGTGTGTGTTTACAGTTTTGCCATGAGAGGGATAAAAGCATGATTGACAGGCTGATTTACCAATTACAGCTTCTGACAGCAACAAACGTAAAAGACTTGTGGATGAACGAGATAAGCAGGAAGAGGTAGAGAGGTGCCAGTATTCACCTCAACCAAAAATCATTACTGGTATTAGTAAACCAGCAAAACCTTCATTTAAGCAAGAAATTTTGTTGTCATTAAACAATAAACCTACACCCACTATTTTTTCCTCCTTAATTCTTGTTTTACTTCCTTTCTTGTTATACATATATTTCAAAAAATCTAAACCTAAACATTTATTTTGCAGGTATTATCTTCCATTCTACAATTTTAAGGGGAATGTAGGAAGAAATATAACAGAGTCAGTGGACTAGAAGATATTTTGGTGAAACCAACAATTGGATCTTTTATTCTAGGGTAAAAAATAGTAACACAGTTCCTATGTATAGCAGAGCCCATCAGAATAGAGGATATGAGAAGAATTAAGTGGCCTGAGTTGTTAGACTAAACTCATATTATGTCTCCTGCCCCCCCTCTCTCTGACAGTCTACAAAGACTTCAATGGGATAGAAATAAAAGAGCAAAGGTAAAAATTGACAGATACCCTAACCAAAAAAAAAACAAAACATCAGCAGCAAACAAGACCAGAAGATAGAGACAAAAAAAGGCATGGATGAAGATGTTACACTGAGATGAAAGCATTAAACAAGACTATGCCAGGAAAAGAGCACAATGAGTAGACTCATCTTAACCCTGGCCCAGAGGACAGAAAAAAAGTCAGTCTTAGACACATTACAGAAAACTCAGTAATAGGTATAAAATAAATCAAATCCAAAAAAGGCTGAGTTGATGAAATTATTTAGAACACACTGGATTGCAGAGAATAGAAGGGTTTACTTGGCAGGAGAGTGGAGGGAACTGATGAGACAAAACTTAGTGCTCAGTATTTATCATCAATCTCAAAACATACTACCCCACAATATAGTACCTTGGCAGTCATTCTCTCCTTTCTTCCACTTTTCTCCCCAGAAACATGGTCATAAAAATTTCTCTGACTTACATCTCCTAAAATGTCATAAAACCCTCATTTCTTAAGGTTCTGTTCTATATTCAGAGGCCTAGGAAAATCTGAACAAATATTCCTCTAGTTTAGTATCATTAGATCAGACAGTTTTATCTTCTAACTGTACACCTGTGAAAGTGGCCCAGTAAATAAATAAATCAGAGTTTACCCTGGGTTGGGGTAGGGTCATTATTTATACTCTATACCCATTAAAATCTACATTGTTGTTAATATAAAATAACAAGGAAAAACTATCAGAGCACAAGATACCAAAAAAGAAATAAAGGAAGTGTTCACATCTTTGACTATTATAGGAAGTGGGAATGAAAGGAAGAAAGCTCAAGGAGTAGAGAAAACCCTACCATCTGCTATAGCAGCTAGTTGAGAATGACTTTCACATGTTGAAAGGATAAGAAGTTTAAAAATGGGGTAACAATGTTCGATAAGAAATGTCCTCATTACTTTACTTATGTAACTGTAGCCCCTCTGTACATTACCCTTAAAATAAAATAAAATAAAAAGAAGTTTAAGAATGTTATTTAATTAATAGTCACTACCTAAAAGTTATAAATAAAAATACATTAAAAATGAAGGTTGAAATGAAATATTAATTTATCAAGTAAGACAATAGCCAATTTTCAAAACTGATCAATTATGTACCTTAGCCAGATGTAGGTTATAACACTGATTAACCAGAATATTTAAAGACAGAAATCATTAGTGAGACTGTCTCCAAAGATTTGAGCAGGAGTGAGAGAACTGATCCATTTCTTTATGTCTTTCTTCATTACTTTTTTAAAACATGAAAAATGAAAATGCTACTTTCCCCACTGAATGATTATTCAGCCTAAATGACCAAATTCCCTATCTTGAGGCCCAGGAATGCACTTTCTGAGATAAATAAGAAAGTCTTTCAAATATAATCTGATTGATTTGAGTACCCTCACTTATAGCATGAAAGCTGCAATAAAAGCCTTAATAATGAGGAAATGCTAACAATTTCCACTTTGCTTTCATGCCCTAAAAAATCACAGAGGTTGGGATGACAATATCAACATCAGTCAAGGTAGAAGCTACCCAGCAATGTGGCTCTGTCAGGTGACACTCTCCTGTGTACCAAGGACTGTAATAATCAGTTCAGGTTTAGAAATAGAAGGCCCAGAGTACCAGCTCTGCACTGAAGGACAAAAATATAAAAATACATAGGGATGAGATGACATAGGGTGTCAAATGCTTGCTCTTCCATGCACATGCTCAGCAGAAGCCTGTGGCTACCTATCAGTCAGAAGCCACAGTCTGTTGGTAAATGACTGCTTCTACTTTTAGATGCTACTTCCAGAAATCATCTTCATAAACCATGAGCTGTTGGCTTGTAGGGAAGTGACAGCACAACTCCATTAGTACAGCTCAATGTTAAATTAGTACATCCACAGGGTTTCCTATAATCTCCCCACTTCTACAGTTTTTAGCACCACTGTTCTCATTCAGCTGCTCTCACTGGAAAGTCTCTCATCATTACTACTCTAGGAGCCATTCTCCTGTTGTACACACTCATCATTTCCACTTTCCCAAATCATAGCTCCTACTTCTGGCCTTTAACCATCCCAGTTGTCAAAAGTATTCACAGAGCATGGTTCTAACCATGCTCCTCTTCTCCTTCTGGGGAAAAACTCTTAGGCTCATTCCTTCCCACTGTAGTATATCCCCAAGAGTGTTCTCCAAACAAAATTAACTCATTGCTTACTTCTTACTAAAAAATATGACAAAGGGAAGGAATATTGCTTTTCTGCAGAAAAATCAGTTTTAGAAGCCCTATATGCCATAAATCCCTTTCAGTGGATTCGCAATCAATATCAGAATATGTTGGGTGATGAGAAGGCAATAGTAATGAAAAGTATCTCATGGTGTTTTTAGTGCAAGCATTTCACTTCTGTGCAAAACATTTAATACCACCACATAGTACTCCTCTTTTTGTTTTTAAGCCAACTTTGTCCAAAACACAAGTTTAAGTTTGTGTTCTCAGGAACTACGGTCTAATGTGGTGGATTTTTTGTTTTTGTTTTTTTCACATTTGAATCACCTTAGAATCATTTGGAGGATTTGTGGAATCTCATGAGGAGTGTTGAGCCTCATCTCACAGCTGTTGAAGCAATAAGTCTGATGGAACATCCAGCTAGCAAGTTACTAGTGATGCTGCTGGTCTACAGACAATATCTTGAGCAATAAGCTGTGCTTGAGAAAGGTCTAAACACCTCAATATTACTTACTTTAAGAAAACTCTTGTCACCCATTTTCCCCCTCTCTTCTCTTTGGTTATCTTATGCTTACAACCCAAAGAATATCCTGTCTTTTCCTATATCTTAGTGGCTCTTTCCTGTCTCCATTATCTCTTCTACCCCACCCATCTTTAAGATCCAACACACACAGTGGCTTGACCATCTTGCTATCTCTGCTTCCTTACAGACTTAACAACTTTCTATACCAATATGTAGCTGTTTCACTGTTTACTTCTACTAGAAGCTGCAGGATAGCATGCTCTGTCTTATATTTATGTTTGGCAATGACAATATCAGGCAGAAAACTTTATAAAAAGTAAAGGATCAGTAAGCATTTGATGAGTTAATGAACACATAGCTAGCAAAACCAGTGGCTCTGATCTGATACAATATTATAAGACAAGTATAGGAACACTCTCTGCTTCAGTGAACTCTGCCAAGTTCTATTGGGCAAATTGATTAAGCACCTTTGGGGATTCATAACCTGGGCTTCCCCAGATGGTTTTGCAGGTTGTTTTCTTGTATAACATGGTATAGTCCTAGAGGGTTACCCATGTTAGAAATAAAAGTGATCTGTATTTACAAGGAGTTATTAAAGAATAGAAGTGGGAGGTTCAAACGTGAGATGACATGATAGCAGCTGACTATGTACTACAGATAAATTATTTGGGTCAAATAAGACTGTGTATTACAAAGGTGACATTTAAACTAAGACCCAAATGATGACAACTGGGTATTTAGAAAACCAGGGGTAAAACTTTCTAGACAAAGAAAATAACAAGTACAGAGATCCCAAAGTAGAGGTGAATTCAGTATGTTCAAATAACAAAGGCCAGAGGAGACCATGGGAAGAACCCAACTTAGATGAAATCAGAAGGCGGACAGTGGCTGAGAGCCAGACCCCTTTAGGCTTATGTAAAGGGTATTTTTATTTTTATTGTTGATGTTTCTGGTTTGCTAGTTCATTTGTTTGTTTTAAAGGAAATGAAAATTCTCTGACAAACATGATCTGCTCTGTATTTTAGTAAACTGCTCTCACAATGTAAGATTAATTGGAGGGTAGGGCTGAAGACCAGTTAGGAGGTTATTGTTAGAAAGAGAAAAGAAAGGCTTACACATGATTGTTGGAGGTTATGATGGAGGATGCAGGTAGGTTTAAAAACTATTCTGAGCTCTTGTGATCTTCTGCTAGGACTATCCTAGACATGTAACTAATTATTATCAGTGAGGGAAACCACAGAGTCTATGTTTCTTTGTGTCTGGCTCACTTCACTTAATATGATTTTTTCCAAGTCTTTCCATTTCCTTACAAATGGGGTGATGTCATTTGTTCTGATGAAAGCCTAGAATTCCATTGTGTATATGTACCACATTTTCTTGATCCATTTATCGACCAAGGGGCAATCATGGAAATAAGTGGTTTATCATTGTTGTTGTTATTTTCAACATACCATGTGAAATTATGCCTTTTTCTTTTGTGTTTCTTCCCCAGGGTTTTACTCCTGATGTCACTGTAACTGATTTTGGTACCCTGGGTATTGTATATACGTTTATCCAAACTAGGGAAGGAAAGGGGAACATCAAATGTGGAGACAAAGAGTAAAAGGTGAACTGATGCAACAACAATAGTTAGAAGATAATATGCTGTAAACCATCTGTACAATTCAGGGGAGGGGCTTGGGAAGTGGTGAAGGAGGGAGAAAAATGAGAGAGGAGGTAACAAGTTTGATAAGAAATGTACTCACTGCCTTACATATGAAACTGTAACCCCTTTGTACATTCTTCTTACAATAAATAAATGAATTTTTAAAACTATTCCAAAATTCATATGAGGGATAAAAAGGCACTGCACTGCAGTTGACTCCCAGGTCAGTTTGACCTAGAAGTCATATTGAACAACAAGTGGGAAATATATGGAAATGGAAGGCTCAGATGAAAAAAATCGCATTTTTTTCCTACAAGGCTTTACGCTGTGAAGTTTAATATGTTCGTTTGGTATTCAAGTGGTGGCATCAAGTAAGAAGTTAAATATAAGAGAGTGAGGGATGGAAACGGAGATGGCATGTAAAATTTGGGGACTATGATCACCTAGGAGGAGAAAGGACAGAAAAAAATGTTACTTGAACAAGGAGAAGTTAGACAATGTAAAAGGGGTCAAGATGGGGACATGTGGTTAGTAGAGATACATGCAAGTAAGAGGTATGGGATCACTGTCATCCAGAAGGACGCTGGGTCAGTGGGTCCAATGCTGTTACTTTGGATGATGAGGACAAGCAGGTGACTACTGGGTTTCATAACATGGAGGTCACTGAGGACCTTGACTAGAGGAGAGAATTTTAATTGCAACTCTCTGAAGAGAGAGGTGAGGACTTCAAGCCTACCTATGTTGACACTTTGAAGAAGCAGTTTTAGGAACAATGCTGTTACTAAAACATAAGACAGAATGGAGTTTTGAAATCCCACAGAATGTGAGTAAAGGACAAAGGGTGAACAAATGCCAACAGTGATACTCATAAGACACCATGTTGGAAATGTACTTTACAACTTGGGGAGGGGGGTGGGAGTCAGGAGAGAGGGAAAGTGGGAGAAAATAAGGGAGGGGGTAGCACTTTTTAACAAGAAATATATTCATTACCTTACTTATATAACTGTAACCCCTCTGTACATCACCTCTACAATAAAATAAAATAATTTTCTTTTCAAAAAACAGTCACTTCTGAGAAGAGAGTCACATTGTGAAGAAGGATGACTGAGTCATGTCTAAGCATTCCTTTGAGATTTGTATTCATGCAATTATAGTGAGATTTCATCAGTGTGGCTGTATGATTTTTTTTTGTAGTTGGCTCTAATTCAAGTCCATGAGTACTGTGGCTGAACTGACAGAAGAATTAGGTGTGATCACATTTGGGGAATTAGCAAAGTGAGCATTATTGAGAGACTGGGAGACAAGGAGGGGAGAGCGGTAATAAGATATGATGGAATTGAGGATGGGTAAGAGGGGTAGGGGGTCTGAAGGCTGTCCTGCCTAATGAAAAAGCACTAGGGACCATAACGTGTAGGTCTCAGTTCAAGTCATAATGCCTGAACTTGCCTTTTTAAATTATCTCTATTGTGAAAGCCCCAAATCTGAAGTGATTCATATTCTGAAATTTTTTGAGCATCAATAGAACAACTATGGTTTGTAAAATGCTACACCTGATCTCATGTGCCCAGTCTTAGTCAAAACACAGACATATTAGAAATGTGTTTTAGAAACACATGCTCAGGCTGTATATATTAGGTATGTATGAAGCATGAATGAGTTTGATAGTTAGATTTGCCCTTTATCTCCTCTATGTTAAGTATATGCAAATATTTCAAAATCCACTGAAATACAAACTATGAAACTTTTCTAGTCACAAGCATTTTGGACAAGGTTCAATAAACTGTAGTAGAGAAGATCATGGCAATTGGTCAGTGAAAGTTGCTTGCATGTAGTTGTATGAGGTGATGGAGTACCTGGTGAAAATTTCAAACTCATGAACTAACCCTTGCTTGTTTTTGTTTGTGGTTTTGTTTTTTCATGTTTTCCAGACAGCATTTCACTACCTAACTTGGAAAGCCCTTGAACTTGCTCTATAATCCAGGATGCCATCCAACTTTTCATAGCATGAATTAATTTTGTTTCTTGATGTCTTGGTATTTGAAGAAGAGAATCTGCTGTGATGAATAGATATTCCAGGACAGAAAAAGCAAAGAATGCTCTAATGATGCCTAGGTCTATGCTGCATCCAAGAGCTGAAGTTCTCACTACTACCCTCTCCTTCCTGGGCACATAACCACATTATCCTCAAAGGCTGCTGGTAATTACATAATGATATAAACTGACCAGACACAGGTTCCTTTCCTTTTATCCATTTTCTGTTTTGTTTTTGCATAGTGTTTTTTTTTCTTCAGTAAGAAACTCTGGAACATTTATAATGAGTCCTGCAGGGAACAGCCTTCTTAGCTACATCTAATTGCACAAGACAGCATTTAGTCTTTCATTTGTGTATCCATAATAAAGACAGCCCTTCTGATAAAGGTAGCAGACATGGGCTTAAGTGCTCTCCTGTCCTCTGCAATAGAGCCGTGCTGGGAGATGTCAGACCTGAAGCAGGGCTTTCCTGGACTCATTTTGAATTGATGAGAGAGGCACTTATTTCTGACAAACGGGAACATTCTATGGAAGTTTCTATGGAAACTAGTCAGATGAAATCAACGGCTCAGTTCCATTTCTTCCTAAGGTAGCTCAGGTTATATGATTTTGGATGAAAGTTGGCCTGAAGAAAGAAAAGAATCTAAGACCTTTGCTTTCATGGGAATGGACAACTGAAATATGTTTTATTTGTCCAAGAGTAGATAATACATTTTTGTTATGGGCTCACAAATGTCATCATGACACTGAAGGAACGTTCCTAAATAATACGATAGTAGTACATTGACTGCTCTCAAAATTCAAATTGTCAGATGTCTCAGCCTCTCATAGGTTTTAAACTCGAAACTAACTAAACAAATAAATAAACCTAAATAAGAGGAAATGCAATATGAACTCATATATATAACCACATAGATCAAGGTGCATATGTGTCTTTATGTATGTGTAATTCATTGTGTACATGTCTTTCTCCTACTGCCCTCTCTGTGTCTCCTCTCTCTTTTGTTTTCTCTCTCTCATATAATCTTGCTTAACTATTCAAAATGAATCACTTATAATACATAATCAGTTGTTATAATCCCGTTTGTATTCCTCTTTGTCTGTCTCTCTGTCTCCCTGTCTCTGTCTCTGTCTCTGCCCGCCCCCCCCACCTTCCAGCCCTTTCTCTCATTATTATGATATGGCCTGGTCTAAAATTTACAATTCTCCTGCTTCCACATTCCAAGTATCAACACACTCGGCTTCAAGTTTTTTCTTGGCTATCCCTTTTTTTCTCTTAGAGCTAGAGATGGAACTCAGGGACTAGTGGCATGGTAGCATTCAACCACTGAGCTATATCTCCAGCCCTCAATGTATTTTCTTAATGCTTACCACCACATGAAATTGTCTTGTCCTTACCTTGGTTTACTTATTACCTCTTTCTCGTCACTAGAATCTATTCCCATATTAGAACAGGAATGTTTCTTGTTAATTCTTACTTCTAATACTTAAAACTTGGTTTGAGATGTGGTATACTCAACAAATATTGGTTAAATGAATGAACAATAGACATAAAATACAAAAGGCAACCCCTTAGAAAATACTACTGGAGAAGGAAATTAAAATATTTTTCTAGGTCAGTATCATCATGTTTAATATTAAGGCATCAAGAAGATGAAATCTGCAACTCATTTCTAGATGATCAAAATAAGAGTAAAATGAGATACATTCTCATCATTCCAAATAGATTGTCATTTGGCTAAGATGTAACCCAAAATCTGCTTTCCATTTTAGCACTGTCAGCCTTTGACAATATAATCATTGTCTCTCGTACTCTGGGGGCATAAATGACATCTGGGAACTAATAAACCTTTGATGCTAAGAGAAAAGAAGTTGTTCATACTAAGTCACATGCAGTATTGAACCCAAATAAACATCTGACAAACATATTTTCTTCCTCGCTTGATCTTTCAAACAGAGAGTAAACAGGCCAATACTAGATGTTAGAAGGATATACTACATAGTCAAATTAGACATTCCTAAATAATATTAAGGGACTTTTCTTCCCAACTATTATCTTCTTCAGTCCCTTCTAGAACATACACAGCATAAGTAAAACATTTGTTGTCTTTGACATTATGATTTCCTTTGGAGAATCATCATAATTGGCTGTTTGCTAATGTGAGCCATAAACCTGACCTCAAATGCTTTATGTTACATCAAATGTTGCAAGTGATTGATCACTTGGCCCAGCAAGATCACTGATGTAAATGTTATACACAATAAAACATGCCCAACTAAGGAACTAGCACCACAAATAAAAAGGTGAAACCTCTGAAGGAGAAATAAGCCACAGCTACTAAGCCCTGCCATAATGAGTCAGGAACAAGGTAAGCCCAATAAAGACGAAAAAAACTTCTGCCAAAGCCAATCTGATTTTTTCAAGTCCTTCCTTTTCCTTACAAATGGGGCAGTGTGGGTTTTTCTGATAGAGGCATAAAATTCCATTGTGTATATGTACCACATTTTCCTGATCCACTCATCTACTGAGGGGCATCTGGGTTGGTTCCATATTTTAGCAATGACAAATTGTGCTGTGATGAACATTGTTGTGCTGGTGGCTTTACTGTGATCTTGCTTGTAATCTTTTGGGTAGATGACTAAAAGTGGGGCTGCTGGGTTGTAGGGGAGCTCTATGTTTAGCCTTCTGAGGAATCTCCATACCACTTTCCAGAGTGATTGAACACGTTTACATTCCCACTAACAATGTAGTAGGGTTCCCTTTTGGCCACATCCCCCCCCAGCATTTGTTATTATTAGTTTTCCTGATAATGGACATTCTTACTGGGGTGAGGTGGAATCTCAGTGTTGTTTTGATTTGCATTTTTTTATGGCCAGTGATGTAGAGCAGTTCTTCATGTGTCTCTTGGCCATTCTCACTTCCTCTTCAGAGAAGTCTCTGTTTAGGTCTTTAGCCCATTTGTTGAGGGGGCAGTTGGTTCTTTGCAGATTTGGAAAAAATCATACTAAGTGAAGTGAGCCAGACCCAAAGAAACATGGACTCTATGGCTTCCCTCATAGGAAATAATTAGTGCATGCTTAGGTTAGTCATAGCAGAAGATCACAATAGCCCAATTGCTATACCCGTATGAACACATAAGGTGATGCTAAGTGAAATGAACTCCATGTTATAGAAACAAGTGGTATTTCATTGTTGAAATTATTTTCAACATACCATGTGACACAGTTCCTTTTATTTCTTTTTCTTTTTTTTTTTTTACCCCTGCTATCACTGTATCTGATCTTAGTACCTTGGATACTATGTGTGTGTGTGTGTGTGTGTGTGTGTGTGTGTGTGTGTGTGTGTGTTAGAACTAGGAAAGGAAAAGGGAATATCAAAATCGAGAGACAAAGGATAAAAAGAGAAACCATTCCAAAAACAATACTTACAAAACTATTTGGTGTAAACAACTGTACAACTCATGAGTGGGAGGAATGGGAAGGGGGAGGCAGGGGAAAAATGAGAGAGGAGGAGGTAACAAGGTGGATAAGAAATGTACTCACTACCTTACATATGAAACTGTAACCCCTCTATACTTCACTTTGACAATAAACACACACACACACACACACACACACACACACACACACACACACACACCAGTCTGAACAACAAACCCATGGAACTATGAGGTAAATGAGTAGTCTTGTCTTAAACCACTGTATTTTGGGAGCAGTTTATAATGCAGGTTAGGATGGGCCCTAATCTGATCTGATTAGTGTCCTTATAAGAAGAGGGAATTTGGACAAAGAAGCATTAGGGATATGCATGCACAGGGAAGACACCATGTAAGGACACAATAAGAAAGAAGCTGTGAGCCAAGGGGAGAGGCCACAAAAGAAATTACTGCTGTCAACACCTTGATCTTGGACTTCTAGCCTCCAAGACTGGTATTTTGTTATGGCATCCCTTAGTGATTTTCACTGCTTGTAGAGGGGGGAAAAAGGTGGAATTTCCTAGCTTTTTCTCACTGATGACCACTCTGATGATTCCTGTCTTTAAGAAGGGTAAAGGGGAGGGGGGAGGGGGTTATGAGGGACAAGGTAACAAACAGTACAAGAAATGTATCCAATGCCTAATGTATGAAACTGTAACCTCTCTATACATCAGTTAGATAATAAAAACTTTAAAAAGAAAAGAAATTTGAAGCAAACAAAAAAAGTTCGTAAACAATATATGCCCATTGTATTTGAGGCATCAAGGTAAAACATGATGTCATCACTCTTCACAAAACATATAAGACAATAAAATTTCCATGTCCAATGACACTCTGAAAGGGCATCCTGTCAGCAGTTTGTTACATCTCCTTGCAGTGTCCGTTTGATTATTCTCCCACTTCCTACAAACCTTGATGACAAGCACCAAGCTATGTGCCAAGGATCTGTGTCCTGTCATTGGCCATTCCGTATCTTAACACCTTGCTTTATAGCAGAAAATGCCAGTGATTCATGTTACTAGCTGATCTAAAAACATACATTAATGAGACTTTACAGTTGCTACTCCTTCTATTGCTGCAAGGAAACAAAATCTCACAGATGTTGAACTAGACAGGAGGTTGAAGTACACCCTTCCCATAGGAAGTCCTAGAAAGCAGCCAGGCCAGGGAGCAGCCTTACAGAAGTACCCCTTTTGTATATCTGACAATAATGGTCAGCGTTCATTGAGTACTTACTAAGTCTTAGGCACTGTGTTGGGATTGCTTTATGTCATTGTTTATACCACAAGGGAATGTGATTCTCACTGTGATGTCATAACTTCCTATCAGGACATGAGCATCAAGCTATCCTGACCTTAGAAGTCACCCTTGGCCATATCCAGTCAGGCTCTGGTACTTTTGTTGCCCCTCAGGAATCTTCTTCATAGTGCTTTCTCAGTAGCCTCTAGCAATGGCTCCAAGATAGGCTACACTTCCCAAGGCACCAATCTTCATCTTTTGGAGGAAAGCAGAACTTCAGGAGCATCCCTTCAAATTCATCCCATGTAGGTCCCCGAGGAAAAAAGCACCTCTCATACCTACATCCCAAGAAACACATTGCTTCAGGAGGATCTTCACAGGCCCAGATGTTAACCTTTTGTACCCTTGTAGATAGCCTAGGTAATTTGCCCTAGCCCATTTCTTCCAACCATGTTTAATACCTAGCTAAGCCAGTAGTTCTCCATGTAGAAGTAATTTTTTTTCACTCAGTGCTCAAAGCTGGTAAGTGTCTAGCATATGCAAGCATGTGTGTGCAAACATGCACACACACACACACACACACACACACACAGTTAAGTATCTACTTCTGATTGCATCTTAAGCTCATTTTAAGAACATGTACCTCTTTCCTCAACCTTGGCATTGTAAAGGTGGCTAAGGATTATAGCAATTCTCATCCATCAGGAACAATCTCTTAGTGACCATTAGATGAGGACCTGAAGGACCATCTGGAAATGCTTAAAAAGCAGTGGCTGAGAATTTACAGCAAAGACTTCTTTCCAGAAGGAAAATCCCACATAGTCCCTGCGAAACTCTCCAAGCAATGGACTAGAGGTCAAATATACTGGAAACAAATGTGCCTCATCCCAGCAACAGCCCAGCAAAGCCTTCTTCCTTGTTCTGTCTCACCACAATTCCTACTTCTTCCTGCTTTGGATACTTTTAACAGTGTGTTCCTGAACATAAAAAAAGAATTTTCAAAACAATTACTCATGCAATTGAAAATGACAATCAATGCAGTTAAACATGTACCTTAGTCAGAACCATGTCTAGTTATCAGTGCAAATGAGAAGGATGTATATTGTCTTTTGCAAAAGGCTCCTAGAATGGGTTCCCTTGGAATTCTAACAATAAGCAGCTTGAAGCAAGCAATCTGTACACCAGCTTTGCTTTATCAACCACCAGCACTTCTCACTAAGGTTTCTAGGGAGGAGTGAAAGCAACAGGGCCTTTAGATTCTACCACACCTGTAAAAATCCATGAGGACTGGAGGACTATGCATTGAAAGAGCAGCAACAGAAAAAAAAATCCTTTATCAAAAATTAAAGATTTTGTATACATCAAGATGTATTATATAAACTACTTTGTTAAATGGTAACTCCTTTGTACAACTACTTAAAAGATTTTTTTTTAATTGAAGAAATCAAAAAGTAAAACCATAGGATGGAGAGAATATGCAAGTCATATCTGCTAAGGAGCAAGTATCTGAAACATATAGAAAAAGTGCTCCAAACAATCCACTTTAAAAAATGAGCAAAAGAGCCAGGCACCAGTAGATCATACCTACAATCCTAGCTACTCAGGATGCTGAGATCTGAGGATTGTAGTTCAAAGCCAGCCTGGGCAAAAAGTCCATGAGATTTTTCTCTCCATCTAATCTAAAAAGCCCTAAGCAAAACTGTGGCCAAAGTAGTAAAGTTCTAGGCTTGAACAACAACAGCAAAAAAGCTCAGGGTCAGTATGCAAGCCCTGCACAGGACATGCACAAAAGAAAAAAAAAAAGAGGAAGCACACATGAATAGAACGTTTCTCCAAGAATATAAGAATATATACAGATAGCCAACAAACAACTGAAAAGACACACAATACTGTTAGTCATTAGGAAACATATGAAAAACATAGCAAGCTTGGTTCAGTTCCCCACAGAGTAGAAAGGCTGAATTTTAAAAAAAAATCCTAAAGAACATGTTAGCAAGGACGGGAAGAAATTGGTATAGAAATTCCATGGCTTCTTGTAAGTTACAGTTGCTATAAAAATAAATTTTGTCCTCCTGAAGTATTAATTTTTCATCAACTCTTCTGTCCAAATTGAATTCTCCTTAAATAAATTAGAACCTTATTCTAGTCAGGTTGGAAATAGTAATCCTGATACTTGCCTTTTCTGGTGTGTGTGTGTGTGTGTGTGTGTGTGTGTGTGTGTGTGTGTGTGTGTGTTTGCATGTGTGTGTATGTGTGTGTGTGTGTTGTTTTAAATTTATGAGGATCAGATAATGATCCTTAGTAGGAAGAGTGAAATGTATTGGTTCATTTAACTTGCCCCACTCACAGTGGCATACCTCTGGTCAAGAACTCCAAATGACACAAATCCATACAGATACTATGTGCATTGGAGTCTGCCAAGGGGCCAAAGAAAAGTGGGGAACAAATGTTTTAATGAGTCTGAGAGGTTTTCTTGTGTTTTATAACCAGATAGAGGTGGCAGTTATCTAAGATGGTGAATGTACTTAGCAATCACGAATGGTTCACTTAAAATGTTTACATTTTATCACATGGATTTCACTTCATTTAAAAAGAAAGCAGGGTAACATTGTTCAAAAAAGAAAACTACTCATTACCTGACTTATATAACTGCAACCTTTCTGAATACCACCTTTATAATGACCAGTTTAAAAAATAAAGAAAGCAGATAGAAGAAAAGAAGAAAAAGCAACTAAGGTTTTCCGGCATGATTGAAGTTCCTGTGAGAGGGGGAAATGAACACTAGGATAGGGATTAGTGCTGGTGACTACTGGAAGATAGAAGGAGGAATGATGTGAACACAAAAGAAGGTGGCTCTGTTCCTAATAGAAGACAGACATTTAGATGCACTCTGGAATCCACAGAAATGTCACTTTGTAAAATTCTAGAAAGTAAAGCATTACAGAGTAACAGAGTGTGTAGATGGAGCTCCTCAGGGACAATCCTTTGCAGACTCTTTATTCTTTTACATTTGTGTAAAATAAAAAGCAGAAAGCTACAAAAGTGGGGAAAGAGGCAAGGTGATTAGAAATGAACTGTGAGCCACACAACTCAATCAGGTTTTATGTCAACATCCACAAAAAAAAGAAAGAAAATGAATAATTTATTTGCAATAGAACGGGCCCTACTAGCACCATCTCCTTGTTGATACTTCCAAAAGCCAATGAGTTTGATGGAGCTCTGCTAATTTTACAGATGGAAAAGCCAAGAACCCTAGCTTCAGAACTCCTGTTCTCTTTCTCTCACAGTCTGATATATCTATCCAGGTGACAAGCTTAAAAAGTCACCTGTTTCTGGTGAACCTCAACTTGTTCGAGGAAAGTGGGTTTGAGTCCTGCCTTTTCAGAAGTTCAATAAGGATTCTTTCACCTAACCTCAATGCAAAAGTGTCCTGCATTTCTCTGAATACTAGACTACTGTATCATTACTTGGGGACTAGAAAAAAAAAACCTCACTATGGCTACATCATTTCCCAGATCATTTGTCACAGATCAATGCCTGAATCCTGGCTACAAAATCTCAAGACTTCCAGACACAAAGGCAGGGTCAGTGGATGATGCCAGCACTGTCACCAGCAGAACCACTGGAGTCTTTCTCAAACTGCCCCTTTCCTGCCTGGGTGACACTCGATTCCCTTGACAGGCCACAACATATGGGAAGGAATGAAGTAGCTGATAGGCGAGGTGGTTGCAGCCCAAGGTCACCAGCTGGTTCCTCTCTGGAGAGAGCTTATTTTAGGCCTTCATACAGGACAAGCTGCTTTTTTCCACCTGAGGACATCAGACAAAAAGATGCCTGCTCTGCTTTGCAGCTCAGTAAAGTAGCTAAAGATCTCAACAATTTCCATTGACTTGAAACAATTTTATTTGATATACTTACCTTACCCCTTCCCAAATCCAGTTTTTTCCTTCCTTATAGAAATAGATCAAACAATCATTTCTATTACTATTGGAGAAAGAAGCCATGTTTCAGGCATGAACAAAACACAGGATATCCAGTCTGAAATGGGAAGGTGCAAAATGGAAAATGGATAAGAAATCCCATCTTCGGAATAATATTATCACCAACACAAGGACCATTGGGCAATTGTGTCATAATGACATCAACAGCAGTGTCCTCACAAGCAATACATGATAATTCTAGTCAAAGGGAAGAATTAAAAATTTTAGACTACTTTTTTTATCCTAGACTTTCAGACCTTTTCCAGTTTCCTCAAACCCTAAGGGTAAACTGAAGCTGGAACAAATAATGCTAATATAACCTTTTAAAGGTTAAACAAAAAGTAAATAAATGAAAAACAGGACAAACCTTAAGCATTTGCTAGAGGAGAAAATGGACATTTGGTTTTCAAATACATCATTGTATAATTTTCAGTTGATGCTTCTCTTCTCTAACATTTTATTTTAAACAAATGAGTTGATTTATTTTTAATGTACATACATTCACATAGCCATATTATATATATATATACACATATATATGTATATATGGCTATAGCCATGTTTACCTACAACCTAGATCCTACCATTAAAATTTTATTCTACTACATTTTCCAAATATCTAGCCCTTTATCCATCTTTTTAAGAAAATGCATTTCACAGTAAGTAGGTTCCAGAACTTGAGTGCATTCCACCTAAATTCTTACATGGTTGGCATTTTAATAATTTCTACTGGAGGGCTATGACTAGGAAAGAGGAAGGTAAAGAGGAAACAAATCCTCATTATGTACCCAGCAAGAGATAAAGATTAGATTCTGGCTAAAGTCAGGAACTGTCTCATGAAAACTAGGAGGAACAGTCCTTGGCAGATTGCTGACCTTAGCCACTGGAAGGAGATTTTCTCTCAAAGGTCATGCTGTTTCCCTCATGCCCATTTTTCCTCCTTGTAATAAACATGGGAAGGAAACCCAGGTGACACACAGAATGAGAGACAAAGCCAAAGAATGTCACTCAGGGAAAGCTAGCCATTGGCCAAAGTGGAAGATTTTGTGCTCTGAAGGAGATATTCTTGGGTTGTTAACAGTATGTCCTTTTGCTTAGAGAAACAGGATTGAGATACTTCTTTTGTCCCTTTGTTTTTACTCTGTTCTCTCTCAAATCTCAATTCTTTAACACATCACCAAAGGAAGGAGAAAATGTGGGGTGGAGATATGTCTCAACAGTTGAGAACAGTTCTAAAAGTAAAGAAGGGAAGACACTGTCAATGTAGTTCCAGAGTTGTCCGTTTAAGAAAAAGATAAAAGAATTTGGATTTTGTTAAGGACTATCTACCCTTGCTTTCCAAAACCACTGACATTCTTCTTACATTGTTCTCTGCCAGAGAAGATGTCTTAAATCATCTCTTCTTAAAACAATGAGGCTTGTGAATCATTTGGAACCCAAATAATATAAAGGGAGAGATGAGGTACAAGAGCCAAGGCCAAGTCATACACTGATGCTACTTTTACGTGGTCACCTGGAATAACTACTTGGGAGCCCGGGTAAGCAGTCTGCCTCCCCAAAGCCACCAACATAAAAGGAAGAAAATGGCTGTGCATGACGAGAGAAACCATGTTGAAGCTGATATTGTGTAAAGAGAAAGAGATGTCCGGTTAGCCCTGGCTGTTCCAGTGACCATCTTACTGCAACTCTGTGAAGAGATAGTTGAAGCAAAAAGTACAGCCAATGGGAGGCCAGCCAGGGCAGAGAATTCTGCTAGACTCCATCTCCAAAATAACTAACAACAAGCAAGGCTGTATGGCCCAAGTGGTAGAGTACCAGTCAAGAAAAGCAAGACAAGCAGGCCCAAGGCCCTGAGCTCAAACCCCATGCCACCAAAAATACACAGAAAACACAAACCACAAAACCAAACCATACTTCCCCCCCAAAGACAGAATATGAATATAAAAGGGGGACTCTTTGAGTAGGATACCACAGAGGGAAAATTAGAATATGATCAACGTACATTCTACACATATATGAGGATATAATAAAATGTGTATTTTTTTTTGTCAGTCTTGGGGCTTGAACTCAGGGCTTGAGCATTGTCCCTGGCTTCTTTTTGCTCAAGGCCAGCACTCTACTATTTGAGCCAAAGTGCCACTCCCGGCTTCTTCTGTTTATGTGGTACTAAGGAATCGAACTCAGGGCTTCATGTATACAAGGCAATCACTCTACCACTAGGCCATATTCCCAGCCCTAAAATGTATTTTTTTTAATTTGCAATAAAGTTTTATAGGTGTGAGTTGAGGTAAGGTAAATAAGAAAGAGTAATAGAGGAGGGAATGTGATCAAAGAACATTATAGACAGTATGGGAATACCACAACAAGGCCTCTCACTTTGTATACTTAATATACATTAACAAAAGTATTTTTTAAAGCAATGGTGACTGTTACAAACCCCTACATTTTTAAGAGATTTCTTACCCAACAATCAATCACTAGAACAAATCTCACATATATTAATGGATCACAATGATCCATTCTTACATCATACATTGTAAAATTCAATCCATGCACTCTAAAATCCAGCCTGTTGCCTTGTATCCATCCAGCCATGATCTTTCTTACTGTATGAGTAACAGTACCATTTCATGAGTCTACATGTGAGTACCCATTACACACATATTCTTTTTTATAATTTTTATTATCTTAAGTATTGTAACAAAGAAATTTCCATTTAACAAAGCACTTTATGAATACAGTGCATTTGATCAATGTCACCTCTTTCAACATTCTCCTTCCCCTACCCACCCTCTTCCCTTATTCTTTTTAATTTTTCAGGATATATGTTGAATTCTTGATGACATTCTATCCCTCTTTTCCTCTTCATTCATCTACCCTTTCCCCCTTAATGCTGCCCTCCCCCCTTTCTAGTACCTATTACCTGGTATTTGCAGTCCAGAACTTTCTTTCTTTCTTTTTAAAAAATCTTCCTACTCAAGACCACCATTTAAAAAAAAAATGACCTTAGTTGGTTCACTGCTGAAGGTTATATATTAGTGCCATATTACCTGCAAAATCCAATAATTTTAACCTCCATATGGACTTATAGAACTTTGAGTCCAGCAATGGCACACCAAGAGTGGATCACCTCACGTTCCTTTGACAACAGTGCTATGTCATTTCTCTATTGAATAGAGTTCCAAGCTGAGAGGTTCTGGAGCACTGACAAAAAGTCTTATCTCCTCATTAGACACCATGTTGAAAATTAACTACACAACTTGTGAGTGGGAATGGGAGGGAACAAATGGGAGAGTTCGATGGAAGGGGCGACATTGCCCCCAAATTAAGTGCACTCTTTACCTGACTTATGTAACTGTAACCCCTTTGTACGTCACATTTATAATAACAATTTAATTTATTTATTTATTTATTATTTTTTTGCCAGTCCTGGGCCTTGAACTCAGGGCCTGAGCACTGTCCCTGGCTTCTTTTTGCTCAAGGCTAGCACTCTACCACCTGAGCCACAGTGCCACTTCTAGCCGTTTTCTATATATGTGGTACTGGGGAATCGAACCCAGGGCTTCATGTATACAAGGCAAGCACTCTTGCCACTAGGCCATATTCCTAGCCCCTATAATAACAATTTTAAAAATTTAAGTTTATCTCAAAAGCTACAAAGATTTTTTTCAACCAGTTTTTCTATAACATCCTAAATCTTTACTGTCCATTTGGGTGCCACCAAATATTGCTTTGAAGCATTTGAATCATTACTATCCTGAACTGAAATCTGTTGTAAATATAAAATACACAGAGATGGATAAAAGCATAATATCACAACAATTTTTATATTGATTAAACATGACACTAAATTTTGATACACTAAATTAAGTATACTATTCAAATTTATTTAATTTATGATCTTGAACTTTGCCTCAGGCTTTGGTCTCTCTAATCTCTTCTTTTCATTTACTGAGACAATAAAAATAAAACAACCTTAAGTTTATATGTTGCTCACAAATTGCTACTGAGTAGCACTAGTCTCTGTGATCAGGTGAACTAACAAAAAAGTTTGTGCTCTACTGAACTGAAGGTGCCCAAGAAAATGCCTTATAACTACCAAAAAAAAGAAAGAAAGAAAGAAAGAAAGAAAGAAAGAAAGAAAGAAAGAAAGAAAGAAAGAAAGAAAGAAAGAAAGAAAGATAATAGTGATAAAGACAAAGCCAGGTACTGGTGGATTACACCTGTAATCCTAGCTAGTCCAGAGGCTGAGACCAGGAGGATCTTAGTTCAAAGCTGGGCCAGACCAAAAAAAAAAAAAATCCATGAGGCTATAGCAAATGACCTAGCAAAATGCTGGACTGGAAGTGTTGTTCAAGTGATAGAACCCTTGCTTTGAACAAGAAATTCACGAGCACAATATCCTGAGTTGAAGTTCTGGTAGCAGGACTGAAAACGATGAAGGGGATGTGTGAAATATTAGAAAACTATTATATAGGATTGGAAAACTTTCTAGCAGAAGTAAATGTAGGCCATACAATCACATATCCTTGCTTCTTTTTTCAGGGCAATAAAATCATTGTTCATAGTAACATTCATTTAAGAAAAGCTTTATACCCTAGATTGTATTTTTCTGATTATATCATTGTGTGTGTGTGCACATGTGCACATGTGCATGCATGCGTACACATACACACACATGCACACGCACGTGCATGCCAGTACTAGGGCTTTGAATTCAAGGCCTCACACCTCACAGTCTCACATTGCTAATGTGCTAATTCTAATTTATATAGAAATTTTACTTGCTGAAAATCACCTTGACATCTATCAGCACTGTAATAATTTGAGAACTTTTAGATTTTTGAAGTAGCTACTACATTCTCAAGAGAAGAAAAAGAATTTTATACAGCTCATGAAAGGGCTTAACTTC
Organism: Perognathus longimembris pacificus; assembly: GCF_023159225.1. Classification (NCBI taxonomy): domain Eukaryota; kingdom Metazoa; phylum Chordata; class Mammalia; order Rodentia; family Heteromyidae; genus Perognathus; species Perognathus longimembris. The sequence goes on from NC_063166.1 coordinate 60,386,358, forward strand.
AACCATGAAATACCCAATGGGTGACAAATGTGCCTGCAGGAGAAAGGAAGCCAGTGAGATGATCTGTTATTTCAGGGGGCAGACACTTTCAGTGTCCCATTCACACACCACCGGACCCTTCGAACAGACCTGTGCATCCACCTGCCAGCTTTTATGCTGTTGGCTTCCAGAAGGTGAAACTGAAACTTCTTTTAAAACAGGCCCCTCTAATCTCTGAAGTTGCTTCATCCCAGACTCACCACCCACAGCCAATGACTGAGACTGAGGAATGGGAAAGACCTGACGCATTCCCATAAATGGAAGGGGCTCTCCATAGCAACTGTTCCAGAATATCTCAGGGATCAGGCTGGGCACTCTTCACCTCTGCTTGGCTTTTTCCCTTTCCTTCCTATTCCCCCAACTCATTTGCTTTCCCTGAGAACCCTCACTTCATAAAACTGAATCGGGCAGAAATCTTCATCTAGGGAGCACTATTCATGACTTTCAGCAAGTACTCCAAGAAAATATAAAACTACAGATGCTCTTTACTACTGGCTCTTATGGTCCATGGAGAAGAGCATTTACAAGACTCAGGAGTTTGAAATAACTGTAACATCCACAGTCTAAAAAGCAAGCAATACCTTTGTTCCATACACACATTCTAAGGCATTGTTGCCCTCAAATATATGTCTTAGATCTAGAAAAACAATGATAATAACTAATATAACAACATGTGGACCTACAAGTATGAAAGAGGTGAGGATAGGATGTAAAGTTCCAAAGTAAAAGTAAAAAGAAAGAGAAGACAATGTTAAAACTTGGTGAGCTAACATCAACGTTAAAAGTTGTATATGTTTTTCTTTTGTTTTTTTTTTGTTTTTTTTTGTTTTTTTGGCCAGTCCTGGGGCTTGGACTCAGGGCCTGAATACTGTCCCTGGCTTCTTTTTGCTCAAGGCTAGCACTCTGCCACTTAAGGCGCAGAGCCACTTCTGGCCATTTTCTGTATATGTGGGGCTGGGGAATCGAACCCAGGGCCTCATGTATACGAGGCAGGCACTCTTGCCACTAGGCCATATCCCCAGCCCCTAAAAGTTGTATATGTAATCGATATTAATAAAAATTAATTAAAATCATTTTTATAAAAAAGAACAAGGACTCAAAACACCATAATTTGTTTCTAGAGCAAACTGCAATCCTATAGGAAAATTTTCATGCAGTGTTTCTTTCTCCTACCTCTTTCTTGAAAATGGCCTTTGATTTAATCTAACTTTCTAGCAATACAAGCATGGGCATAATTCGTCCAAAAATAACCATCGTATTATCTGTATAACATGTTTGATCCTAGAAAATTATTGATTCACACTGATAATAAATTAAGTTCTATGTAACATAACAAACAAGATCTATATTACAGCACTGCAGAAACTAAAATATATTCTGAATGCTTATAACGAGCAGGCCTAGAACATGTTTAGAACTGATACATGGTCAGAGTTGCTCATTGTTAGAATCATGGGGCCATAAAGCAAGCATTTCAAGACCAAACCAGAAAAGTTTGGTTTCCAGGGTCTAGAAGTTTCCTATTTTTTGATTATGGTAAATTATTAGAAAAATATTCTAATTTCAACTAGATACTCTAGAAAAACATGTAAGTCACTATATCCAACAACTGAATGGTACTTAGAAAGCGACCAAATGTTTTTATTTTGGGGGGAAGGTGGAGAGAAATATGAAACAATTCTCTCCTGGGAATGAGGACGTCAATCAACAACAACCAGGTGACATCAAATCCAATCGGGATCTATAAGCCTGGAGAATGGGACAGGAGACCATGAATAGTGTCTTCTTTTCTAGGACCTAGTCCTAGAACATTTGCAAATACTTATGTATGTCATTTATACCACTTAATACACATGAACGTCTTCTTTGAACTTAAAATATTTAATGAACAACTGCTGAGCTCTGTTTGATATTTTTGGGGTTTGATGAAGTGTTTATATTCATTAAATACATAATTCTTCTTACACCATTTAAAATACAACTGATGTAAAACAATGACCTAGTTAAGGTCACAGTATTACACAGAAAAAATGGATAGGCCAGGAAAACAGAGCCAAGGGCAGATGGGTAAGTCACACTGATATAAAATCTCTAGAATTACTCAGCACCCCTCAACTCTGCTGTGCCTACTGAGACAAGGTTTATGAGTCATCCTCAGGGAGTAGTAAAATATAGTCCACTTGACTAAAAATAGGTAGGAACATTCAATAATAAATCTACCTTCTTGATACTCTTATGTCATCATTAATGACCGATCATTTAGAGATCTGTCAGATTATGCAATTCCTCCTTTCCCTCACAGAAAGGCCAGAAGAAAATGAGCCTCAGGCACTCCCAGACAGAAGATAACAAAGTTCCTGACATGACATGTAACACGCTGGAGAGAAAAAAACACTGACAGTAAAAGACTGGGACTTTAGTGTTCACTATCAGGAGGACCAGTTATGTTTGTGCTAAGTGTGATCACTACAAAATGATTTCTTGTCCCTTAAAGGAAGAAAGGACAGATAGTACATTTTTTATGTGCAACAATAATTAGAAAATAGCAGTTTGATGAAGGGTTCAGAAAAGAACAGACTCTCATATTAGCTTGGATTCCAGCTCCAGTGTAACACATGGGTAAGATCAAATTTGTCATTAAAGTGCTTCAGCTCTACCAAAACTACTCCCATCCTATTTTGGCATTTCACAGAAGATGTGTAAAATGGAACATCAGGGACACAGCTGAAGAATTGACTGATATCTTCCATACAGGTAGTTATCCTAAGATGGAGGCTTCCAGCTGGCCAATGAATACAGCAGCTGTGGGGTTTTGTTGTTGTTGTTGTTGCTGTTTTTATATTGGTGAGAATCTCCCTGACAAGACCTGCCTCCTACTAAAGGTCACATAGATTTCTCTTGAAAAAGAACTCACTAGTAAGACTCAACACTTCAGTCATAACGGATGTAACAGTACCAAATTCAGTACGCAAAAAGTAAGCAGAAGATACAGTGCCCACACCAAGAGTGGGATTCGTAAAATGGAATGTAGTGAACCCTGGAAGGTTCTGCTGAATCTTCCATAGTCCCCCAAGAAAGATGACTGAGAATCCATTGGAAGAGACATTATCAGTGTGAATCCAGAGATTCACTTTTCCTGATGCAAAGCTCTAGAACCCAGCACTTCCAGTTCCTCCCTTCAGGGCTATGGAGTACTCACCAGGCAGCTCTCTACCAATGAAGAGTGATGTCTACTTGGTCAAATACAGAATCTGGTTCCCTGTAAACAAATCAGACACAGACAAGAGGAAAAAAATTAATAGCAGGAATGTTCAGGGTTTTCATGAAAAGAAGCCACAGTCTTTGCACTTTGGAACTAGACTCTATGATACAATTCTTAAAATGCATCAGAAAGATATTAAAGTTGGAGTGTTATTAGTTTTATGCAATGAGCATGCAGAGTTCAAATCAGAAATAGTTACTGCCCTGCCCATGCCATGGGATTTTGTATATGGACATCTCTCCAGTGTTGTGGGTCCTCTCAGCCTCTTCATGGACTAAAATACTTGAGCAGCCATTGAAAAAGGCAATGTAAAACTTGCTTGAAGTAAATATAATTGCCTTTGTCCTGATTAATAGTAAAATGTCCCAAGATGAATTGCAATTTTAAGAAATCTTTCAAGTGTCCCCAGATAAACTACAATTGGAAGAAACCTTTCCAAGGCGCATAGTTCTGTACAGGGAAGATTTACAATGGAATTGCATCCAACTATAAAAGTCACATTTTTATGTGTGTTTCTGTCTCTTCTTTGTTAATAAGTTGTTTATGTCAAGTCTGAATTTGACATCGGACTTCTGGTTTGGCTGAAATGTAGGTTTCGAGGTCTTTCCAAGATGTAGCAAAGAGGAAAAGGTTTGAGATGGGATCAGAAGTAAATTAAAAAGAAAAAGAAGAGAAGAAGAAGAAAGCCTACTTGCTTGGAAGTAGGCTTGTTGGGAAGAAGATAGAGGCATAGAACACTGGCAAGTGAGACCTAGGGGAGGTGATATATGTAAAGATGAGTGAATTCAGAATTTATTTTTTATGCTCTATGTATGAAGATGCCTGTGGCACGGACTCTTCATCACTTCCCGGGTAGGATACAATCTGTAAATGACAAGACTATGCCATGAAATAGAAAGAAGCAAATCTGGAGTTCAGTGGACAGTTACAATAATAAATTCTCAGGTCACAGGATTTTTTTTTAAGCTGAAGTAGTATCGTAATGTGTAAACTATGAGCCCATAAGTGTATTAAAATAAACTTCACTGTGCGTAAGCACACAATTATGATTTCATTCATTGTGATATGCAAATTATACATCTAGTTAGCTAAAAAGAAACTAAAATGTGGCATTAAAGAAACATAAAAAATTAAAATTAAGATGGGTTCATGGGAGGAGGACTAGAGCTTTTGCTTTAAGTCTAACTTTTGTCATTGTACAGAATTTCACCATGAAACATTTTGCTTTTAAAATTGAAATTTAAAAACAAATTCATCCTAAACCACATATTAAAACATTCCATTTTAAATATACTACTACACAGAATGAGAGGCCATAAAGCACGTGTACAATGACTTTACTGATCTAGTGAATATTTAACTATGACCCAGGCAGGCTCTAAACATAAATTACATAATCATTACTATCCACATAGTAACTCTGAGATGCATCTGCTGGTTTCGTTCCCACTTTACAGTAGAGAAATCTGGGAAACAGAGGAAACATTTAAGAATCACACAGAGCTGAAGAAGGCCAGGTAACTGTGGACCTCAAATACATTGAAACTCAGTTTCATTGACTTGTGTAGTGCCTATGTAGCAGTTATATTTAAAATTATATATGAACATGAGTAGTAAGTAACGTTAGGACAGGAATTATGTGTGCATTAAAAGCTATCATATAGACAGCTGCCCATGGCTCATACCTGTAAGTAGGCTGAGATCTGAAAATTGCAGTTTGAAGCCTGCCTGGGCAGAATGTCTGTGAGGTTCTGATCTCCAATAAACTGCCAGAAAGCCAGAGGCAGAGCTGTGGCTCAAGTGGTAGAGTGCTAGCAAATGAAACTCATGACCATTGTACCCCAGCCTTGAGTTCAAGCTCCAAGATTCTTCTCTCTCTCTCTCTGTCTCTCTCTCTCTGTCTTTGTCTCTCTCTCTCTCTCTCTCTCTCTCTCTCTCACACACACACACACACACACACACACACACACACACACACAAAGATCCCCAGCCTCTAGGCCTCTATCATGGTGCCAAGCACATCATTGATGCTCAGTAAATTCTTGTTCCAAGAATGAATAATTAAATAGCATACCTAGAGCTCTCATGTCTCCTGCAGTTATGAGGCAGGCTGAGTTCCTAAAAAGCCCATGGATTAATAACCCTGACACAACTTGCTTACTTAGAGATACCTCTTGCTGCCTGTCTTTTTCGAAGACTTAAAGACTGGATGCATATTTTCTTTTCCTTTTCCTAATTCCCTAAGTGACTATCAGCCATAGAACTGCCACATTGTTTTATAAACCTTACAAATTCTGTGCATACTTAGAATACTTTAGCATTTGAAAAAAATAATGTTGTAACACTATACAAAGAAGTAAAGCTGTATGAACACTTCACCAAGAACGATTTAGCTTCTAGCATACAATTACAACTCATTGGGTATTGTGTTCAAATATAAACAGACCACAAACTACCAAACTTTTATTCAAATATTATCATTCTGGTTGCTGAAAAATTAATGGGAGTCTTTGGTAAGGGAGGAACTATGTATGAGAGCATGTGAGGCACAATGGGGAAATCTACATTTAGAGGTATTCATATATCACTCTGGATTTTTTTGGTCTTTCAAAAGAAGAAAATTTTTTTTTCCTACAGTATGGAAGAGAAAAAGTGGTTAAAATACCCAACAGCCATATTTTATTGGTGTTAGTGAAACAACTGTTTTAATCCAATAAGAGTACCAAGACCATCCAACAGGAAAGGATGGTCTACTCAAGAAATAGTATTGAACTGGAAAGGATGACAATAGACCTCCTACCTTACACTAAGAAAAAAAGAAAAGGCAAGAAAGAAAGAGAAGAGAGAAGAAAAAGAAAGCTCAATATATAAGACAGATGTAAAACTACAGTGATTCTGTATTTCTTATCATTGGGTTTTTCCTTATGATTTCAGTGACCTATGAACATAAGAATGGTAATTACAATGCCACCAGGCATTTTGAGAGAGTAACAGCACTTTCATATAGCATATTCTTATAGTTGTTCTATTCTTATTATTTGTTATTGTTAGCAATCTTTTACTATGTACAGTTTATAAGTCAAACTATATAAATGTGTATGAATCTTGAAAATTACTTACCTTGGATAAGAGCAGAGTACTGTGAAACATTCTTAAGAGTAAATATGCTAAATAACATTGGAATACAACTTTGTAACCTTGGTTTATGCAATATATATATGTCACCAAAAGCACAAGCAGAAAAAGGAAAAATAGATAAATTAAGCAGCTTTGAAAGCTTTTATGCTTCAAAACAGTCATCAAAAAAGTGAAAAGAAAAGCCACAGAAGAGAAGACAAGTTTTGCAAATCATGTATCAATAAAAAGACTTTTATCTAAAAATCTAAGTATTCTTATGACTCAACCCCAAAAGGCAAATAAACTGATTTGAAAATAGGTGAATGATCTAGGAATAGACAAACCTCCAGAAAATATACAAATTGTCCACCATCACGGTAATGTAAATTAAAAACACAATGTAATACTATTTTGTAACCACTAGGAAAACTATAATCAAAAGATAAGGAATAACAAGTTCTGATGAGTTCAAGATGTCAGAAGCCTCATACACTTCTGGTACACATCCAAAGGAAAAGCTTGGTAAGACAGTCTTAAATGGCAGCTTGTTGAATGCTTAAGCATATCTTTGCCATTCTGCTCCTAAATATCTACAAAGAAATATATTTTTAAAAAATTCACAACAGCATTATACATAGTAGCCAAAGTGGAAACAATCCCAATGTCCTGTAACTAATGGGTGGACCAATAAACTGTTGTTTATCCACATAATAGAATGCTTATTCAACAATAAAAACTCCAACACTGATACACAGGTCATGTGTTCATCTATATTGACACAATAGAGATGAAATTAAAAAGAAAAACTATGTCAGTCACAAGGACCACATATCATTCATGTCCAGAGCAGGCAAATCCCCAGAAACAGAAAGGTGGGTAAGAATTCCCATGACTACATAACAGGAGATGGAGAGAGAATCATTACTGGTGGTGTAGGAACTCTTTTTAAGGTAATAGAAATGTGTTAAGGTTAGAGTGGTTGAACTCTAAATATACATCCAAAAATCACTGAATTTGACATTTTATTTTTTTTTTTTTTATTTTTTATTTTTTGGCCAGTCCTGGGCCTTGGACTCAGGGCCTGAGCACTGTCCCTGGCTTCTTCCCGCTCAAGGCTAGCACTCTGCCACTTGAGCCACAGCGCCGCTTCTGGCCGTTTTCTGTATATGTGGTGCTGGGGAATCGAACCTAGGGCCTCGTGTATCCGAGGCAGGCACTCTTGCCACTAGGCTATATCCCCAGCCCTGAATTTGACATTTTAAATGAGCAAGTTTTACTTTGTATAGGTTATAGAAAGTAAAAGTAGTTAAAAGTGAGCTTGGCAATTACTATTAACCAGCTCTTTTCAAAAATTATAAAATTAACAGTTATCAAGGAAAACACAGAAAATGGTAAATATTCATGTTTTTTTCAAAAATGTATGATTGTGAAGTGCCATGAGATTCCTTAGCATAGGAAATATAAAGAATATGAGACCCTCCATTACCATAAGAAAAAACAAATATCTTTCTGTATAGTATCACCCTTGATACCATGGTACTTGAGACACAGAGTCTTATATTTTAAAGCAACAGGAAATTCTAGCAGAAAATAGAATTTTATTTACAGTTTTAAAAACCTACAAATATCTGGGAAAGCAAGACACCCAAACAACACAGAGGGGTTCAATTCTTATTCTCTTCCTATGAGCACTTAATGACTCCCTCCTCCCCCCAATGCCATCAAATTGAATTGTAGGTTAAAAAACAAAAAGGTCATCACATTAGCCCAAATAGTATAGCACCTTGTAATGTTAGAGGCCATCAATCTTAATGGCAATCACGTTTGATATTTTTATACCTACGAACTATTTTATGCCTCTGCAGATTCACTACACCAATATTTACAGAGCCCTCATTGCATGTGAGATACTGTTCTCAGCTTTGGAATTGTGGTGCTGAGAAGACCACAACTCCAGGTACTCACAAAACTCTCGCTCCCCAACTCCCTCTGCCTCACACAGTTCTCCCAAAACTCACTTTTGAAAGATGCAGGAAAGTAGATGCTGCCCTGGCCTAATCTGGTCCCATCTAGGTCCACACGATTCTGTGATCATCTTTTAAAGTTTGACCTGGTTGTTATAGTTTAAAAATAGTAGATTGACATAAATAACCAAAATCTCAGTATCTCTTAAACATCTGGATGATTCTGTAACACTAGACACAGAATATTGCCTGTAGCTCAATCAACAATCAAGCAGTCACTTTCACCTAACACGAAAGTATGGAGGTGAACCAAGTACGAGGGCCCCCACCCTCTCAGGCCCCTCCACCAGCCAACTCCCTCCTCATGTTCTCTGCTCCCTTGAGAAAATGATCCTTAAATGGCAGGACTACCCTCTTACTGTGTATATTCTTCATCACCAGGCAAATGATGCTTACCCAGAGATATTTAGCCATTCATTCCCACATGCCCCTCACCCCCAATGCTAAAACTGCCAGTTTGAGAAACCATTCTAAACCCCACACAGAAAAATTATTGGTCTTCTAGCTGTCATTAATGTCAATTAACTGGTTCTAAGATGCAACACTAGTAACTGTTAATAAGAACTCATTCCAAGTTTTTTCACAAAAGTTGGAGGTCAGTTAAGCTATATAGAAAACCAGAGGCCAATGTTCTAGCCATTTATACCTCCTTCTTGAAAGGAATAGAAGAAAAATGGAATTTATTTGTTATTCTCATTCTTTAAAACCCCTCTTCCACTGTGCAACATTTGGAAGTTAACAGATTGGCAGGGGCGGGGTGGGGGGGATGAGATGCAACAAAAGTTCAGACTAAAAGCCAAGCAGGGGGTTGGAGGATGGCTCAGGTGGTAAAGAATCAGCTGTGAGCAAGAGAGCTGAGCAAGAAAGAGCTCATAGCCCTTAGTTCAAGCTCTGATACCAGCACCAAAGGCCAAGTAGAAAAGGCATTAGACCCCAGTGCAATAACAACAACAACAACAATAAAGAGAATTGGAGAACCACAATCAAAATAATCTCTCAAGTCTTTTCCATCAACTGCACTCAGCCACATCAGGGGTAGGTTAGCATGATATCAAGAGCCACAGTACCAAGGATCAGGCAGTATAACACCAAGAAATCCATGCTCAGTAGTCATACTAGTGAGTTGTGGTAGGGGACAGACACAACATTTAGGTCTTGATGTGCATTTTTTTTATGTGCATTAAAGTCAGATTGGTTTGTAATATCTCAACCCACCTATCAGTTAGCACCTGATACTTGCCAGGTTCTAACCAAAAGACCTGTCACCTGTCTGGCCCTTTGCACATGGAAGTGACCATCTAGAAGCATACTTTAATCAGGCCTCTATATTTCTTCCTATAATTCAGTCTCACTTCCAGAGTCCTGTTGGTCACTAGGATAGCTCACAGAAATGCAAATTGATTTTGTCAGGAAACCCCTCTCTTTAATCTGATACTTTGTGGTAATATCTAGTCTGAGTCTTGGTTTTACTGAGTTTTATCTATGAGAACACATCATGCTAGCTAATTGGATTTAAAATCACCAAGCGCTGCAGCCAGACACTTAAATATGCTTGGATGACACCTGTAGTAGTGGGCAATGATTCCTCAGAAAATTCCAGCAAGGTATCTGTTTCAGAAGCCTGGATGCGTGCCAACCCAGGTAATTATTCTCTGCCTACCTAATTTCCCCAGGCAATTTTAATTGAAAATGATATTATCCTTCACCTCGGTTCTAATCTGTTCTGAAGCGTCCCTGTGTCCCGTTTCTTGATTCCATCATAAGTTAACAGAATAGGTTTCTTTTTGCAGCTTAAGTTGGGGGGGGGGGGGTTTCTGAGACTTTCAAGGGAGGAAATATCAGATAAATATGAGCCATTTAATTAGTCTCAAACCAGTGTGCTGAATTCCCTGGCAAAGGTTGCAAAGTATCCCTTCTTGTTTAGATACAGGCAAAATTTCTTTCATGGAAAGAAAGAAAAAGGGAAGTAAGGAGAAAGGGAGGGAGGATTCAATGCATGTGCTATCAAATGAAGAAAACTGAAGAAAGGGGTTGGATTGGGAGAAATAAAAGAGAATGATAGAAGGAGGTGACATCAATCAAGATGTCTAGTATTCATTGTAGCACCCTGTTGCAGCTTAGGAGGTTGATGGAAAAAGTACTAACTTCTGGAGATAAACCCAAGACCTGTGATCAGGCAGGAATGGGAGGTGTAAGGCAAGGGTTGAAGGTGTAAATTCTGTGAAAAAGTAGACAAAGTTCCCCTAGAGTTGTTTGTTTTTTTACATTTCTTTTTGCCAACTTAGCTTGTGAAACTAGTATCCTACAAGGCTGACTGAGAATGTTGCACTTCTGTCACCACTTGCCAGCTCAAAACTCAAACTGTAGTCTCAAAATCATGCACCTGCTTGTGTGGTTTTTCTAAATATCCAGCCTCCCCTGAACTTGGGGCTGCACTCTGTTTCTCCAATGGTGGAGTGTAGTTACTACAGTGGTTAATAAACGTTCTTAGCCTGATTAACTGAGTGTCTTGGAGTCTCATTTGGATTTGGGATATATCATCCATAAGATGATTTGTCGAATAGTAACTCCTTTGTAAACTACTTAAAGATAATAAAAATGTAATTAGACACTTCACCAAAAAAAATCCTATAAAACCTGCATAGATTCTGTTAATTTCATGGCTATGAAACTCCACTGTAGCTTTGTAGATATTATAGCAGAGAAAACAAATAATATACACAAACTATGCATTATATTGTACAACTGCATGTGAATCTTTGAATCACAATAATATCAAACAAATGTGACAAAAAAAGAGGAGCTGAGGAAGTACCTCAATGCAGAGTGCTTGCCTATCATGTGTGAGGTCTTGAGTCTCATCCCAGTATTCAATATCTAAATGCCAGGTGTCTGCATATGAAGATAGCATAAGGAAATGCAAGGAAAGCTATTGATCAATAAGAGATTAGTGAGGACAGGGAAAGGGAGAGCAATAAATGAAGTTAACCTAAATGATAATATATGTATGTATTAATTGCCATAGTGAAATTCTTTTGGAAAATAAATATATACAACATAAAAATGGGGAAAAATGACTTGCAGGCAAGTAAAAGAGGCTCTGTCAGGAGGCAAGTACCAATGGAAGGGAGGAAGGCCACCTAAGAGGGTGAATATGGGTTCAAGTACTTAAGTAACATATATGAAAATAGAACAGTGAAACCTGTTGAAATTCTTTTAAAAGGGGGATGGAATGATAGATAGAGATAGACAAGTGAGTTTGATGTGGGTACATTGTAGGCATATATAAAAGTGTCATAGAGGGCTGGGAATATGGCCTAGTGGCAAGAGTGCTTGCCACGTATTCATGAAGCCCTGGGTTCGATTCCCCAGCACCCACATATATAGAAAAATGGCCAGAAGTGGAGCTGTGGCTCAAATGGCAGAGTGCTAGCCTTGAGCAAAAAGAAGCCAGGGACAGTGTTCAGGCCCTGAGTCCAAGACCCAGGACTGGTGCAAAAAAAAAAAAAAAAAGGTGTCATAATGAACTCCCAGATACAATTTGATACATCCTAATTAAATATAGTTATAATCATAACACAATTAAATATAGAAAATTTGAATGTAATTTAAAGACTATATTTTATTTAACTCAGCCTGTACAGAGTATTTTCTTATAATCTATCTATACATATATATGTGTATAGATAATATAAAAACTGAAATATTTAACTTCTTTTCACTCTAAGTCTTGGGAATCCAGCGTGAAGTTTATGCAGCATTTCTCAGTTCAACGTAGCCATATGTCTAGGGTTCAGTGGTCATATGGGGCCCAAAAGTACTTTAAGCATAACATCCATTCCCTTTAGGGATGCATTCTCCTAACAGGACATGTCTCTCCTTTCTGGAAGTCTCTCACAGAATCTATTAATAATGAAAACCTTAGAGTTAGAACTGTCACCACAAAACATGCTCTTGTTTGAAGGGAGAATTAAAACAGCAACACTAGATTGAATCTGCTTTCAACTATAATGCCAATGTTTTTTTTAATGTAACTAATTTATATTAAAAAGACTTAGAATTTTGTAAGAAACAACATCCCAAGTAGGTTTTCAGGACATAGAATATATACACTGGGCTCAACATACAAAATTTTAACTGTGCTTGTGAGGTTTTAGGGTCTTTTCACCTTTGCTTTCCTGTTCCCCTGTGATTTTTTTTGGAAGTAGAACTGTAGAAGTAGGAGAACTATGTGGGGTTTGCTGTTCAAAACTGTAAGGCTCATTTTTCCTCTGTAGGCATTCATGGGGAGCAAGAAACAGGTGATCGCATGTGATGGCAGATTTGAAAAATAGATAGAATTAGGCCAAATCTCTTGAGAGTCTGAAAAGTAAAACAGAGAGCAACCCAGTCTGAAAGGAAACTTCAAAGCTCCATCTCAAAAGACCAGTGCAATCTCTATCTCCTATTAAAAGTGGGAATAAGATGAAAAAAGCACTATTCCCAAATGGAACATTGGGGAGTAAAAAGAGAGTGGGTTTGGGAGTAAGAGAGACCTATCTTTCAGACTACAAGTCAATTAACCTCTCCTGGACCTAGTTTCCTTGTTTGCCAAAGCAGCAATATTATCTACCTCACTCATTGTTGCAAAGTTAAATGGAATAAGACACACAAGAAGTCCTATCACATGCCAGCAGCAACTCTGAGTGGGTGTTCAATTACAGTCCTTACTGACTCCTTCCTTTCACTCTATATCACTGTGCACACAGAGAAATGATCTGTACAAATCCATCTAAGAATAGTAACACAGGAAACTCAATATGTGTTGCTCTAAAGAGAAAAATAAGCACTTTAATTGGCTGTGATTCACTTCTAATCTGATGGCAAAAAGTTGGTTTCATTGGATTAAAAGCATACTGAAAGAAGCAAAAAAGTGAGTTGCAAAAAGCAGAAGATACAAAATGGACTAGAAAGATAAAAACAGTTCTGGCTATAATACAACACTGGCCTCAGGAATCTTTATACATGTGTACAAGAGAAAACAACAAAAATATCTTGAAGCCAGCAAAGGTCAAAAGGCAGAGAAGAAGAATTAGAGATGATTTGAAGACAGAAAGCATGTCTTATTGGTCTTAAGGAAGCACAAGAACTGAGAAATGTCATCTTAGTTTTTTTTCTAAAACCTAAATTATACTCACTTATTTATTTTGTTTCTCTGCAACTGGAAAGTAGGTCCTTGAGGGCAGAAATGCCTGTACTTGTTCACCTCCTACAACCCTGGGATCCTGTATGGGGTAGATTCTTCCTAAATATTCCTGGCATAACTAAATGAATAAAAATATCTATATACTTACAAAGTTATATATATATATATATATATATTCTTTATAAAGAATAAATTACAAAGGGATTTTAAAAGACTATGGTACAGTTTATTAGAACTTTTCAATGCCCAAACTTCACTTGTTATGAATTAAGGTTGGAGTATCATTTATGTTTGTTAGGGTGTGTGTGTGTGTGTGTGTGTGTGTGTGTGTGTGTGTGTGTGTGTGTGTGTGTGTGTGTGTGTCCCATAGACAAATGGTCAATGATAGGCCTCATGAGACACTACATTAGTCATGGACTGGCCCAGCTGAGCTTTATATGGAAGTGAACACTGCAAACTTCAAGGCCCACACAGCTTACTGATGCCAGAACCCTGAGACAAGAACCATATTGGAAGCAAAATCCCAAATACACAACCTCCTATGTATCAGCAGTAGCCTGCTCCTGATGGGTTTCCTACCACTTATGTTTGGCTTTATCAAAAGAGTTATGCATATTCTTATCTACCATTAGAACATACAAAAGGGGCTGGGAGTATGGCCTAGTGGTAAAAGTGCTCACCTCATATACATGAAGCCCTGGGTTCGATTCCCCAGCACCACATATATAGAAAAGGTCAGAAGTGGCTCTGTGGCTCAAGTGGCAGAGCGCTAGCCTTGAGCAAAAAGAAGCCAGGGACAGTGCTCAGGCCCTGAGTCCAAGGCCCAGGACTGGCAAAAAAAATTTAAAAATAAATAAATACATAAATAAAAGAACATACAAAATGAGGAACAGTCTCACTCCCAGTGAGCTAGGCTAGTCATGTGGAAAGATCATTCTGAGAATGTGATACGTCCACTGATAGATCCTGGGAAGAATTTCTGTCATTACTGTTTTTGACCTTAGAATCAAATATAGCATGCTACAGATACTCAACTAGAAGCAGGACAAAGGAAACCACAACAATTAGTGTAAAATAAAATGCTTAGCTAAGGTTTAGATGTGAGCTACCCATCTGTGTCATTCAGATCTTGTCAATGGCTGATTCAGAAGCATAATTGCTTTTAATGAGTAAGAGAACGCATTCTCTGTGTATTATTTTTCATTCATATAAAAAATTTGCCTCCTAATGTGGTTCAATGATGTGTGACAAATGCATATAGTCACACAGTTCCATTGTCTTCAAAACTCCCCAATGTTTCCTCTTCGTAGTCATACTCTTTCCAATCCCTATGTAACCAATGGCCTGTTTCTGTCCCCATGAGGTTGTCCTTCCCATGTGAAATTGGTAATACACAGCTTTCTTCACTCCACAAAATGCATTGATAGATTCATCTGTGTTGGCATATGCTGCAATACTTCTTTCCTCCTCACTGCAAGTAGTAATTCATTGTTTTGGGGATGTAGTACAATTTGGATTATCATTCCCTAATTCCCTGCATTGTCTTGACTTTCAGGTGCTTATACAAAGAACTGCTAAGTTGTACAATTTTCAAGGAAATGGAAGAAAAGACTTGGGGGAAAAAATGATAAAAGTGAAGTAAGTCAGACCCAGAGAAACATGGGTTGCCTTGTTTCCCTCACTTGTCTAGCTGGAATGTGCCTAGAAATCTATAAGTAAACACAATTTGGTGTCAAGCAAGTGGCTACAAATGAACTAACTGAAATATGGTAGACTCTATGGAGAGCTCAACTAGTATAATTCCTTAGAAAGACAAAGTCAAAATCTAACAAAATAAGCGCCAAGAAATGGGAACTTGCAAAGGGGTTAGGGACAAGAGGAATGAGGTAGACAAATGAAGCAGAGTATGGGGCGAAGAATGCAGTCAAGAATTCATTGTATATACTACAAAATAAATAAGGGAAAAGGTGGGTTGAGGGGGGTGAGAATGTTTAAAGGGGTGACACTGATCAAGATGCACTGTAGTCATAAACTGCTTTCTTAAATGGAAACTCCTTTGTACAACTCTTTAAAGGCAATATAAAAATAGAGGAAAAAGAACTATTATAAATATGAATTATGAATTTGGGATGAAAAGAAGCTTCCATTTCATTTAAGTAAAAACCTACAAGTAGTACTCTCTGGGTTAGATATAAATATATGTTCATCCCTATAAGAAACCACAACACTGACGGGCTGGGAATATTGCCTAGTGGTAGCGTGCTTGCTTCACATACATGAAACACTGGGTTTGATTCCTTAGCACCACATATGTAGAAAAATCCAGACATGGTGCTGTGGCTCAAGTGGTAGAGTGCTAGTCTTGAGAAAAAGAAGCCAGGGACAATGTACAAGCCCTGAGTTCAAGCCCTAGGATTGGCAAAAAAAAAAACAAAAACAAAACAAAACACAAAACAAAAACAAAACGGAAACCATAAAACTGCCTGATACAGA
Source organism: Perognathus longimembris pacificus (assembly GCF_023159225.1). Lineage (NCBI taxonomy): Eukaryota > Metazoa > Chordata > Mammalia > Rodentia > Heteromyidae > Perognathus > Perognathus longimembris. Next base: position 60,402,478 of record NC_063166.1, read on the forward strand.
AGTGGGACCATTTTGCAATCCCACCATTAATATCTGAGACTCCCCAGATGTCCTGCATCATCACACACTAGGTACTGTCCAGGTTTCATTCTTCTTATTTTAGTCATGCAGATATATGATATTTCATGTAATTTTAAAATCATAAATCTTTAAGGTTTTGGGGGTTTCAGAATAATATATATTTCTACCTGTAAATCAGTAATATATTTGGAGACAAGGCAACAAGCCCAGCCAGTTAAATAAATTCAGCTAAAACACACAGAAAAAAAGAAAAAAAAATGAGTGCTAGAAGAAAAGTTTCTTCTATACATATGCAAATCTGTGAACACTAACAAACTGATAATAATCTCCAGTTTCATCAAATACTAGGAGAAAACTCCATACTTTATACTGTTCTTTAATTTAAAAATCATAAATGGTTACTAATTTAAGTATTATGCATATACTTACATATAGCCGCACAAAAATACATTTTATGGTAAAATAAGTTTGTCAAGCACAGTGGTAGTTTAAATTTTGTGGCAAAAGATTGTCTGATAGTTTAAAAAACCAAGATTCAAAATTATACTAGCCACATTATATTTATCTAAGTCAATGATCCTGATTGTAGATATTAGCTGTTTGGGGGAAGATTAACAATTTTCAATGATGTATTAACCCTTTTTTCCATTACTCTTGGAATTTCAAATTAAGAAGAGTAAATATATGGTTTGGAATCTGTACCGTGTCTGATTTCTTACAACTTTGTTGTTAAAGAAAAAAATCTGTTCCTAAGGATGATTTTATGCGCTTCTTATCTATTTCCATAGATGGAACAGGAAATTAAATGTCTTTTCATGAAAAATAACTATTTCACGTATCCAGCAAGTATGTATTGCCTTGCTAGCAAGCTAGATCCAGGGTTAGTGGCTACTGCATTAGGGAAGGGTAGCACTAATGAACTGATGCCTGAACAAAGACCTGAGAACTGGAGGAGTGAGCCTCCAGAGGAAGCAGTTTGCAGGAAGAGCTGCAGGTATGAAGGCCCTGAGGGAAGTGTGTGTTTTGAGAGACTGAAGAAAACATTGTAGCTCACACACAGCAGAGTGAGAAAGGAAGGCACTAGAAGGAGACAAAATTGGCTCAACCAAAAGCCAGACCATACAAAGATATGGATTGGATCCGACTGTCAGTTAAATATAAAGCAAATAGAGTGTTGTCAAAAGCACAGTTGTGCAGTCTGAGTTAAGTTTAAAGCAATACTTGGCCATTTGAGAACGGATTGCAACAGGGAACGACTGAAGCATAGAAACCTTAGTTAAGAGGCCACTATAAGGGTCCGAGTGAGTGATGACTATGGTCACTGCCAGTCACAGCTGGTATCTGGAAAGGCTGTCAGATTCAATACTGTACTTTGAATGTGGAGACCAAAAGAATGGTTTGAGTATTGCATTTGAAGTATGAGGAAAATAAATAACTTCAAGGATGAAAAATAGCATCAGAACGTTAAAGAAATAATAGTCACTTACTCTGCAAAGAGGGCACACAGTGATTGGGGAAGCTAGCTGGCATCCTGTTTCTGAGCGTCAGAGAGCAAGAACGTTGCCATTTTTAATGACTAATTATGGGAACACAGGCTGCCATTATGGAGTCATTGAGAAATCTGAATAATGATAAAAATCAGAAAGCTGGTTTCTTCTGTTCTCAGTGACTTTAGTGTAATATATTCCCTATCAGATATTGTAGGCTGAGTTTGACAGGGATCATTCAGCTGAACGGATGAACAACAGATAAATGGCCCGATTGAAATGTAAATAGATGAAGATTAACCCAGTGAAGAAAAAGAAGCCCAGTGTAGGAAGAGATAAGAAGCAAAGAAAGTAAATTGTAATTTCTACAGTTTCATCTATTTGTATCAGTTGTCTGAAGTAACAAAAAATCTGAAGACTTGGAGTTCAGAATACAGAAAATGGTTCTTTTCTCTCAGTAAGAAGAATGCTGTCCAGGTCAAGACCATTTCCTACCAAGATAACCTACTGTTTCAAAACAGAAAAATGACTTTTAAAGAAATTCAAGGCCATTTTGAAAGACAAGAGAGACTGGAATTGTAAATGGCATTGAACAAGTTTCCTTTATACATCTGGGCCCCTCTCATGTGAGATCCAAGGGTGAGAGAGCCAGTGTTCTGCTAATGTGATTCTCAGGATCCCGTGACAGATGGGATATTAAGCAAACTTGTTTGGAATCAAGTATTCAAAGTATAGGCCCTTTGGGAATATTGTCAGTTACCTTATACAATGATTCCATCCAGTGTTTAAGAAATATTGATTAAGTGAATAAATAAATGAAACTTCTCACTACTTTTGGGTTGGGACAGAATAGGAAAGGAAATCCAGGTCCATTTTTATATCCTTCTTTTTCCAAGGCAGGCTCAATGTCCCTCTAAAGTTAGCTTTCTGGGGGTCTGACAAGCTGACAATATTATAATGCAGAAACCTTTAGTGTCAAAAGAGACAATATAAGAAGATGCTATTTTGGAATTCCTTCAAAAAGTTATAGTACTTTACCATTAAGTAGCATATACTCAGAGTCCCATTGGTACTAATTCCTGCCTCCCCCACTGCTCCCCACTCAAGGCTACAGAGCAATCCAATCATACCCACACAACCCACAACTACAGAGCAATCATACCTAAGAACCTTTAGAAATCCTAAACTCCCCCATAAAATCACAGGCCCCCAGATGCCCCTTTCACCAAAAGTTGAAAGAGGTTCCAAAGAGTTCTCTACGATTTTCCTAGATGGCCTTCCAGAGAGAGAAATAAAATGCTAAATCAAAATCCATGAACACGATGATATGCTCATAAAGGAATTCGATTTATCGACATGCCTCTCTATTTCTCATGATTAGAGTGAAGTGTGAATCATTTTCATCTCTAGAACTGAGATAATCTAAAGACAAATGAGGGACCAAAAATATCTCATTAATATGACTACTCAGCCACATCACAGTATCCATTCCATATGGAAAACCATAACTCTACTTAATAGCACAAAGCCCTACATTTATTTCCTTCTTACCCGCAATCATTCAACAGATTGAAACAGCCGGCTAAATCATCTTGACCTTATTTAATTTAACATTCTCCTTCCACATTCGTTCTGCTGCACAAATAGACCTACGGTTCTTTGTTCAATAACTTCCCACATCTGAGAACCAGAAACAAACTTTCTTTTCTGAGTCCTCATATCCCAGAGAGAAAGAACCAGTAATTGTGACACCATTGATGAATATCTATCCTCTTCTCTTTCTTTACAGCAAAATAGATAACCAAAGGAGTTGTCTGATTTTTCTTTTGCTTAACTATTCTTTTATTGTGTTGTCTTAAAGAGGAAAATGTGTTTTAGAGATGGACACTCCTTAGACAAGGCATCATTTTGTAAATGAAAGTAGACAAGTGCTGACTTAGAACAAAGGTAAAAGAAAGCTGTGGATAAATGAGGTAATAACTTTATTTTAGTTATAACCCTTAGACTGTACCTGAATATGCCTTCTGAATTGCCACAGGAATTCAGTTGTTAACTTGCTCAAACAATGTCCTTCCACTGAGAAAAAAATAACCATCTCAGATCAAAGTTTTGTTTTATTTCTGTTTAGTGATAGAGAGATTGATCATTTAACCTCTCCTGGAAATTTCTATATGGGCCCCAGTCTTGACTAGTGTTTCCCAATAGGAAAATAATTCAAATGATGTGTATAACTTTAAAATATTATAGGGGTTATGTTGGAAAAAGTTAAAACAGTAAAATAAATTTGAACATGCTTTTAATAACCCAGTATATCCTAAATATTATTTCATCTAAAATTATAATGCAATACAAAATGGTTAATGAGGCATTATCTTGTTTTTTTGTGTTTTTTTTTAATATAAGTCTTTAAAGTCTGGTGTATATACTTGTAGACACAAATCAGCTTATACTGGCCACATGCTAAAGGCCAGATAATGCTATGTAGCAAGTTGCTCCAACATTCAATAGCAGAGACCTCAGTGTGGGACCTAGAGATGTCTGTGGGATTATCTAAAGGAGAGTGAATGTGTGTGGGCTGGTAATAGCAAGATCTCTCTTTAAATGGTGACTGCAATAAAGAGAAATAGAAAGACCTATATAATCTGCAGTCTAGATGTACCCAAAAAAAACTATAAATTTTAATAATAGCCCAAACTGAATTCTCCTCTAATTATCACAGCCCTTGGTATCATCATCACATCACCTCATTGTGCCAGAAGCTCTACAAATAAATTCTTCCTTCATCATGTATGTGGAAAATATTGATTTACTGGTTTTCTCAGGCTTGACCATCCCATTTTCTTCACATCTTGCATTCTTGACAACCCCCATATTTGGTGCTATGGTACCCCACTGAGTAAACCCAGTTCTCATCTTCATACCTCATCATATGCAATAACTCAAGTTAATCTTCCTTAAAAAAAAAAGTTCTCTCCTTTTGAGAATGTTCATGCTGAATATTCCACAAGGCATTTCCTGAACATCACATCTACTTCACCAAACGTAGGCCTTGCCACCTGCATTACAAAAGAATATGCCCAAGCTATTCGCATTACTACCCTCTTTGCCTTCATTAAATGACAACACTCAATGTCCTTTAATCCTAAAGTGTTGGCCCAAATGCCAGCATCTTTTTCATTGGCTTAATTCTAAAGTGCAATTCTTACATTATTTTCTGCAAGCAGAAATCAGTAAGAAAGCAACCACCATCTGTCACCATAGAGCTTGCAAGGAGCAGAGGAAAATCCTTTTTTTCCCCACCCAAAGTCCAAGATAAAGAAATTTACTGAGTACCTCACACATTCCACAGCCCTCCCACTCAGCTGTTCATGTACAAAGCCAACAGTCCTTTTCATTGCAAATTAGAGGTCACCTCTGACAATTCTGGCCTTCCATGTCCATTCTTGGGGCACTCTGATCCCCAAAGTCATTAGTTTCGATTGCTTTTCAACTTTGCCTACACGTAAATTTTCTGAAGGGACCACTGTTATTCCAGGCTTTTGCTCCTCTCACACAGGCTGTCGCTAAGGAGAAGTGGGCTCTGCCTCCTCTGTCATTACTGCTTCAAATTCTGCCGTCCTCTCTATCAGGCCCTTTGTGAACACCAAGCTCTCCTACTTCTGAGAACTATAACTTCTGGTTTGGAGCACCCTTGGGTAAGACTAAGAAGCTGCCATTTGAAGTCAGTAATAACAGATGTCCAACGACAATAAGAAATTCAGTTTTTCAAGCACCTCCAAGCTTAGAGGAAACCCTTCCTGAACAACCATGAGTTTGGGTAGTGTGTTTGGGTAGAGAAGCAGAATTTATCTGTTGTCAAACTAGAAGTTTGACTGGAGGTGTGCAGAGGTCTTCCTTTTCGCACAAGTCTCCCTTCGATCCAACTCTGGGAAGAGAGCTCCCCAGTAGTCACATCAATGTAAAAATAGTGATCTGCACAAGAAAAATGCTGAGTCTAATTTTATTTGCAAAAATCTCCTTCTCATTCAAAGCACCCAATCCTTGATCCAAAACAGTTTTCTTCCCATATTCAAGCAAAATGGATGCTAAGGCAAGTTATCTGAAACTATGTTCATCAGGGTACTACTGAGAAATAGAACCAACAAGATATATATATATATATATATATATATATATATATATATATATGGAGAGAGAGAGAGATGTAAAGGAAGAGAAAAATTGGCTTACACAATTACTGAATGCTGAGAAGGCTCCCAATTTACCTACTGAAAACTGATAAACCAGGAAAGTCAGTGGTATGATTCTGAGTCGAAAAGACCTAAAAATCTGAGGCAGGGATGGTATGAACCAGATTTAGCCTGGTATTTATACCAGGTTAAATCAGAAAGACCAAGAAACAGAAACTCTGGTGAGCTAGAGAACATAGATATCCCAGCTGAATTGGTAATGGAATCCTCCATCTATTTTGAATTTTTTCCAGGCTCTCAATGGGGTTGTTGGTGATGCTCACCTGCACTGGCCAAGGACAATGCCTTTGCAACTCAGGCTAGCAAGTCAACCAGCTCATCTCCTCCACTAATGCCCTCCATGACACTCCCAGAAGTAATGTTTATCAGCTCTGTTGGCATCCCTTATCCAGGTAACTTGGCACATTAATTAACTATCTCAGAGACATTGTTCCTCAAAAGGTAAGACCATGGAGAGTCAGCAAAGCCATCATCTGAAAGCTGGTTAGAACTGTAGAATTTGAATTTAATATGATTTTCAGGTAACTCATTTCCAAGCATTAGCATAGGGCAAAAAAAGAAAGATGTGACAGGTGATTCTGTAAATACCTGGTAGCTGGTGCAAATAAACTATAATTTTCATTTCTTTCCCATTATGCTGGAAATTGTTGGGCTTTGCTTTTAAGCCTCATTTTTTGTAGCCTAAAATCAGACAAATCAGAACAGTTTCAAGACAAAAACAAACTCTCTTTATGTGGTCCTGGAATCCTGCTGTCCCTTTACTTAGTGAAGAAAAAATTAATACTCTGTGAGACCCTTGCTTATGGCATGGAGAGAGATACTACCTACCAAAAGATTGCAATGTGACCCTGAACACATAAAACCATGACATGATGGCCCAAAAAGCAAGCCAAAGCACTCAATGCTTCCTTGTAATTAACAAGTTCTGAGTATTTTATTTTTTGATGACTCCAAACTCTATTAGGATGACTAACGAGAAATATGATTTTATTACGTAACTATCAATTTGAGTTGAAATAAGGAAATGAGAAAATAGGTTGATTTTAAAGTTTTATGAAACAATGCCTTACAGAAAAATGTAAGGTGTCTAAAACCTTCAGCAGTTTGGTTTTGTTAATTCATTTGTGTGTTTCATGGAAATATATATATATACACACATATATAAGTGCATTTATATAGTAATAATGACATTTTACTAGTAATGTCTATAGATTAAATAAAGCATGGTTAATGTTCCCATAAACAACACTTTTCATGATGCTGTGCCAACAAGTAAGTGAGAATCATATTTTTCCTAATGTGAAACATTTTGTAATTTAATTTTATTGTCAAGGTGAAACATTTTTTAATTTAATTTTATTGTCAAGGTGATGTACAGAGGGGTTATAGTTGCAGACATAAGGTAGTACATACATTTTTTGTCAAACTTGTTTTCTCCTCCTATTTTTCTCCCATCTCCCTCCTCCCCAGTTATCCCCTCACCCAGTTGTAGAGTTAATTTCCAACATATTGTCTTGTGAGTATTGCTGTTGCGTTGGTTCACAATTTTTCCTTTGTCTCACCAGTCTGATGTTCCCCTTCCCTTTCCTAATTCAGATAAATGTATATATAATACCCACGGTACCAAAATCAAATATAATGACAACAGGGATAAATCATAGAGAAGTAAAATGAAAGACAAAAGAAATAATTTCACATAATACATTAAAAATAACAACAATTGGGGCTGGGAATATGGCCTAGTGGTAAAGTGCTCACCTCATATACATGAAGCCCTGGGTTCAATTCCTCAGCACCACATATATAGAATAAACCAGAAGTGGCGCTGTGGCTCAAGTGGCAGAGTGCTAGCCTTGAGCAAAAAGAAGCGAGGGACAGTGCTCAGGCCCTGAGTTCAAGCCCCAGGACTGGCAAAAAAACAAAACAAGAATTAAAAATAACAACAATGTTGTTTCTGTATCTTGGAGTTCATTTTGCCTAGCCGTATCTTATATGATCATATATACATAGCTATTGAGCTACTGTAATCCTCTGCTATGACTATCCTAGGCATATACTAATTATTACCAATGAGGGAAACCATGGAATCTATGTTTCTTTGGATCTGGCTCACTTGACTTAATATGATATTTTTCTAAGTTTTTCCATTTCCTTACAAATGTGGCAATGTCATTCTTTCTGATGGAAGCATAGAATTCCATTGTGTATATATACCACATGATGTGAACCTTCTTATATAACTTCGTAACCCTATTCAAACCAAGTACTTCTTCACTTATTCAGTCATTAAAGAACATAGAGAAATACCAAGTTAAAGAAAAACATATTTTTTTAAGGCATAACAGATCTCTTCCACCATAAAGGGGGGAAAAGTTACTTTTAATGACCTTATTTTCCACACTTGAAACAAGATGATGATTTTGCTTTTGAAACTTACATTTAGAGGCCTATGAATGAGAAAACTTAGAACATAGGTTAAAAAAAAAATCACAGTATTCAAACAAGATTGTTAAAAACAATTGTAGCCAAATGATCAAACACCATCTCCCAACAACATTTTCAAGAATACAAATGACACTTCCAAAGAACTTGTCTATTACATAGTCTTTTACATTAGTTTATTATGATTCCTGTTTTTTTTTAAATAGCCTCCTTCTATCCATATTTTGTCCTTTGAGTGGGGCTGGAGCTTGAACTAAGGACCTCATACATGATGGGCAAGTGTTCTACTACCAAACTACCCATCTACACCCCATTCTAGAGACATGAAAAGAACAGAGAGAAGACAGAGCCCTCCTGTTACCTCTTCAGAAAGGCCACTCCTATTAACCTATTCAAAATGGCAATCCCAAGAATTTTCCATTCTTGCTATCTTTGCTATTGTTAATATGATAAATACACCCACCCACATCTTTCTAGTCCAAATACTTGTAATTCTTGGTCCAAGAGATTCCTATAGCTAAAGACCTGTACTCATTCTTACACAGAGAAATGTCCCTAGAGATCCGTCAGTCAAAGGCAGCCTGGTGTCCATGGATAGATAGTTAACCTGCCTGTCCTTTTACAGGACAGTTCTAACCTGGCTGCTTCCCCATCTCTCAGAGATCTTCAGGGGCACCTGGCCCTGGTAGCACATGTTGTTAATCTCTATGAAAACACATATACACTACTGGGAGCTTGCTTCATTTGCCTTACCTCTTTATTCTCTTATCATGGTTTCCTAAGATGATTTCTCTAATGAGATGCATTCATTCTCTTGCAATCAATTCTTTGTCCTGGGGTCTACTTCACAAATTAAAACTGATACACAGTGCCCAACTCTTAGAAGGGTGCCTAGTACACAGGAGAAGGGCAAGCCAATGTTTGTTGAAAGCATAAAGGCACATTCAGAGTTAACTTTCACCTTGGTGATGCCACTGATCAAAGATACTTTGTGTCTCACCCTAAATTTTGTTTGAATGAGGACTAGTGGTACTTGATTTTAGCTAGAATATGGTCTGAGAGAGGCCTGGGACACTAGTTCTAAGAGTCATTCCTTTGCTGACACCCAAGAGTAAGTCTTCCATCTAGAAAGGTTCCTCTTCAAGTCAACAAACAAATAGTCCAGCCCTAACTCTAAACTTAGTGTATCACAGAAAGGTGTTGAGTAATACTCTTCAGATTTTCAAATATATATATCCTCTACCTCAGTGGCTGCAACTAAACACTGAAGTCCAAAACTGGAGGCAAGGCTTATGATCAAGACAAGCTAATTCATAGAACTCAGGGATATTAAGAATGCTATGTTTAAGTATAAGACCCCTTTGTTATTAAATTCTTCAAGATAGTGACAGCAATGCATTAAATAAAGCACAGGGCTCCTCTGAGTTTAGCAGCCATATGAATTCACAGGTCACATGTCCATGAAGCTGCCTTCATAGAAGTCACCTAGGATAAACTCAAAGACTTCCTCAGATACCTCTCTTGCCATTATTCTCAGAAAAAAAAAGGAGAAATGGTAGTTTTGTTATTTCCGGTTAGGCCACCATGATGTACAACACCTGAGGCAGAAAGGCCTGTGGGCACTTCTTCAGAGCTTCTCAGGTCGCATTACCTTCCAACTTCCCAGATGCCCAGGAAATCAATCCTGACACCCAGCTCCCTGCTGGCTCCCTGGTGGTTCACTCTGCTAATAGCTCTGTGGCTACAATAATCCTGTGGAGTCGCACAGTTTAAACACACAATTATATAACTGACAGAGACAGAGAACGTGTGCAATTAGATGCCAGAGGATGTAAACCATTTCAGGATCCATTTCCAGAAAATCTATTCAGGTTAACAGCTCCAGGGTCTGGTGAAAGCACAGCTAAAAAGTCAAAAGTGTTTGACAGAAAAAAAAATGAAAGAAGAACATGGTTTATTGATGTCATACCTAAGCTCCAAGGAGATTTGGGGAATCATAGAGACTCACAGCCTGCACACAGCCCACAACCGATCTATAGAAATACACCCAAGGTGGGAAAATGGGTCAGTGCCCCCTGGAGCTGTGATGTGGGGACCTATTTTGGGAGGAGCAGGGAAGCAGTTTGCAATTATAACTCCCCAAAAGAGAGATTCAAGGTGTTTTAACAGAACCTCTGCTTTATCAAGCAACTATAGGACTAGACATAGAAAAGACAGTCTGAGAAACAGCAACTCAGAGTTCACTTCAAGTCCATCTAACCACAAACCATATTGACTGATAACCACAAACCATATTGACTGATTGACTGTTTAAGTCTATTTGCACTACAGTAACAAAAAAGTACAGATTCAGTAATTATTATTTATAGAATTCAATTTCTCATGGCCCTAGAGGCTTCAAAACCCAAGCTTAGGTTTCCAGGAGATTCTGGTGTCTGGTGAGGAACTGGTCTGTGTTTTCACATGATACCTAGAACATTCTAGTCTCCTGCAGTGGAAGAGAGGAAGCTCTAGTTAGTTCAAAACCATCGATACTTTATATTGAGGAGCAGTAGCCTAGTAGTCAAGAGACTTCTGGATTGAAATTCTGTTTCTACTTTATAGACTGTATGACTTTGGGGCAACTAATAAATCTCCATGAGTTTCAGTGCCTTTTTATTGGGAAAATGAAAAGGAGAGATTTCTAACCCTATGGGTTCTTATGAAGGAAAAAACAATTCAATAAACGTTCTCAAACACAACACATCCACATCAAACTTGATGTCTTCCCAAAACCTGCACTTCTGCATCCTCCCTTCCCAAACCTGGTGGCGGATTTTCATTTTTATGCCTGGTACCTTATTCTGTCAGCCCATCATAATGGCTAGGCATTCACAACATCTAAATTCTGATCACTCTTTGCCATCCCCAAGTCTGTTTCTAAGCACTTTCATCACCAACCTGGAATTCTGCTGATGTTCCCCTGGGTCCTGTCTTCATAATCTCGCCTTTAAATTCAATTTATTTTCAACATAGAAGCCAGAGGACTCTTGTTAAAATGAGGGAAAGACTCCAAGTAATAAAGTCATTACTCCCATCTAAATCAGAGGCTCTCAACTGATGTGATTTTGTACTTCAAAGGACATTTTCTAAGGTCTAGAGACTTTACCAAGTGTATGTCATGGTTAGAATGTTTAATCCCTTCAAAGTTTATGTTGAAACTTAATTCCTAATGCCACAGTTTTGAGGGGTGAGGCCCTCGGGGAAGTTATTAAGCTGCAGGGCTCTGACCTCAGGGATGGTTTTATGTCTTTTAAAAGAGCTAGAAAGACGCCAGGCACTGGTAACTCACACCTGTAATCCTGGCTTCTCAGAAGGCGTGAGATCTGAAGATTGTGGTTCAAAGTCAGCCCAGGCAGGAAAGTCCATCAGACTCTTCATTTCCAGTAAACTACTCAGAAAGGACCAGAAGTGGTGCTGTGTTTCAAGTGGTAGAAAGCTAGTCTTGAGCAAAAGAAGCTCAGGAACAGAGCCCAGGCCCTGAGTTCAAGCCCCAGGATGGACAATGAATGAATGAATAAATAAATAAATAAGCTCACTGAGAAAGAATTAGTTACTTTATTTTACCCTTCCATTCCTGCTGTAGTTGGCCTTTATTTGAGTGTGACCCACAAAGCTTCATGCACTGAATGAAGTTTAATCTTCATTAAGGTAAAGTTACTAAGGATGAAAACTTCAACTAAGGTGTTTAGATTTGGGGACTTTCGGATGTGTTTAGATAAGAACAGGTCATCAGAATGAAGCCCCATGATTGAATACTGGTGGCTTTATAAAAGAGGGAGGGAGATTTATCAAAAGCTTGTGTATGTGTGTATACATGAACACACACACACACACACACACACACACACACACACACACACACACACTTCCTGTTTCTCACCATATGATTGTCCTGTGCTATGTTGAGACTCTTTCTAGTCATATGGTCGTTAATAGATCTGATGTTTCAACCTTGCGCCTCCAGTACCATGAGCCAAAATAAACCTCCTCTTCTTACAATTTTCCCACTCTGTGATGTTGTATTATAAACAAGGTCCCTTGATACCATAGTAGCAATATGTCATTTTGAGGTAGAGTTTCCCCCTAGACCCCAAATCTGCTGATATCTAATCAGCCCCCTGAACTAAGAGTAATTCATTTCTGTCCTATATAAGTTACCCAGTTGTTATAAGCAGCATAAACAGCCTATCTGTGCTATCAGCATGTAACAAGCACATTCCCTCCTGTAATACCTAGAATGGTCACCAACAAGAAAACCTATCCAGCCCAAAATGTTAATAGCAGTAAGGTGGATATACTTAGGTGATCTGGGCTCCAATGCCCCTCTGAACTCAAGTCCTAATCCCAACCCCCTCCAACTCTCAGAGTGGTGTCCCAGCTGCTCCTTACAGTGACAAGCCACCCACACAAAGATACATTCATCCCTCTGACTAGAATGTTCTTCCTGTAGAAATCCACCACCTTTAGGCCTCTGCTCAGTTCCCTTATTTTAAGTTACCACCCCCCTCACCTCTGCTTCCACACTCTCCCTCCTCCTACCCCTGCTTCATTTCCCTCCATCACAATCATCACCACCAGGCATCCTAAATCATCTCACTTGTGTTCTATCTACCTGGACCTCTTAGAAGGTAAGTCCCATCTTTCAGTTTGATTTATTCATGTTACATAGCTGGCAAAGACACTCAATAAACATTTACTAAAATCAATGAATAAATGTATGACTATCATCTTCATGCATAGGGGAGAAAGCAGCTACTTTGCATATGAAAAGAATCTGTATTTAGATTACTGGGCCTGTATTCATAACCTGTCTTGTATCCAAACATCAGGAACTGAGGGAATAATTGTCAAATGGATCCGTAATGCTGTCATGAAAAATGAAAAGGGATTGTAAAAGTAGGGAACACACACCCTTGAAAAAATAATCTTTTGGTCAAAATTCAAGCTTTTGAAAATATGATGTTTGCCTGTGACAACTATGTTTCCTCAAACTAAAACTCATTGCTTATTATTGGGGGAAACATACAATTTTCAAAAGAGAAGAGGGTAAACTACTTAATAAAAATCAAGATCATTCTAGAAACTCTGGGTCTGTACAATGGTATTATTTTGATTCCCTCCATTCTGAAACATTCCATAGATCTAAGAAATATATAGTAGACCTCTATACAATGACATCATACTTCCTGGGTCAGATATAACAATAAAAAGATGCTGTTCTTGTCCTCAGTGGCTTTATGGTCTGACATGGAAACTAAGACAGTATTGTTAACCCAATCCAAAGTAAATCCAGAAAACAGAAGGCACGGTACAAAAGGAAGCATTCAGAATGTACAACTGGATTCCCCTGCAAGAGGGTAAGGAGGGCTTAGAGCAAGAGGGATCCCCCGGGGCTTCTGGAAGGAGCACTGTGGGAGGAGGCATGATTGCGTTTTTGAAGTGGGACGTGGTGGAATTAGAATAAAACAATGGTCACCATAGGGAAAGGGCAAGAAGCAAGTAAAAAAGGTCATGATTGGCAGAACAGAGCCTAAGGCCTAAGGCAACTGTCTCAGGTCTGATCTGAAAGGAAAGACAGCAACTGGAACTTGAAGTTAAAAGACAATAATTTTGGTTTTATTCAGCTGTGTTTTCTGGCATTTTCCCAACAGGCAGTAGGGCTGGATGGAAATGAACTGGTTTATATAAGCAGGCTACGATGAGAAGGGTAAGATAACAGAATTCTAACTAGAAGTAGAAGAACCTGGCTAAAAAGAAGTGGGATGGGTGTATAAAGAGGACCTGGATCCATGGGAAACAGGAGCAAATCAGCAACTTGCCTGGCACAGGACAAACTGCCTGAATTTTCTCACACTGAAAAGGCATAAAAATGGCCCAAAGGGGAAGCCCAGAAAAGTGAGTTCAATGGATGCCAGGACCTCAGGGACTCAATCCACTCAATAAAGTTACAATGCCCAACATTTCTATTTGGTTTATCAGTTGGTTTCAGAGAAGTAGAATCAAAAGTACATGGTTATTTTTCCATAGATGTTAGAATGGTCTTTTCCTGAAAACAGCCTCATCCCAATTGAAAGTTTCTACAAATCATATGGGAGTTTCAGGAATAGTTTGGCAGAGGCTAATGTGTCACTAAAAGAACAAAGCAATCACAGTGGGCAATGTTAAAAAAACAACTTTTCACTCTTACCTCATAAATGGACATGTAAAGAGTAAAATCCAAATCCAGTCCATTAGGAAATGGTTTTAAAATTTATTAAAACACATTTCTTTTTTTAAAAAAAGGCACCCCCACCCCCCCCCAAAAAGGAAAGAAGCCTATAGTCAAAGGACTACAAGGGTTTATCCACTGCCCTTTGAATAAACATTCACTTTTTCAGCAAGTATTTGAATTCTTACTTAGAAAACACCTAAAAACAAACCAAAAATTTCCTCACCATCATCTTACAAGTTACAAGCTAACAGAGTAAATACAAACATAATTGTTAAGTTATTTGCTAAGCTAAGGAAGTAGAATAGAAGAGAAAAAAAATAGAGACCAGGGTAGAGAGGTTTTATTGGGGTAAGGTTTATGATTAAATGAAAGTTTATGGTGATCTGCCATAGTCACATTGATAAATGTGGGAAAAGAGCATACTGGGGAAAGGAAACAGCAAGGCAAAGACTATAAAGAACATATCTGCATGCTTGAAAAACTGGAAGGAAGACAGTGTGGCTGGAAGTGACATCATCCCAAGATGACATCCAGTAGGCAAGAAGGAATCAGTCTTACTGGACTAAGAGACCAAGGTGAAGGTTCTGACTTGTGAGTGGATGCTTATTCTGACATACAGTAATTGATGACTGACTGATATGGGCAGAAAGAAATGATACCTGCTACTCTGAGCCCATGACATCTGCAGTCTCTGCAGAAATTAATTGGGTAAGTATCAGAGTCTCTTGAAAAGACTAATGCAGTGAATTTGACTATTAGTACAGGAAATCTGAAAATGATCCATGAGACCAAAGGTTGTAATAGTCGTTCACAAAAACCAACTGTTTGGTCAGCTCTGGTGTCTTCACCCTTGGTCAGCTGTTCAAAGAGCAGTCAAGGTCACAATTTCCAAACAACATTTCCAGCAACACAAAGAGACACAACATATGGGCTGCAGCTTAAATCTCTCATTCGCAGTAGACTTATCTCGACAAGTCTTCACCATAGCATTTGGCAAGCTCATGTCTGAATAACAAGTTCAAGGACATTTGTTCAATTTATTGCCAAGGGCTTAATTTTGTTGGAACAGAGTTTTCCAAAGGAAGCAACAGCTTCTCCACATGAAATCATATTTTAAACTCTCTTTTAATGAGATAAGTCTTAGGAAATCTGTACATATTGTTTTTCTTACTGAATTAGCACCTGGAGGCTTCAAATGGGTGAGAATAGGCGTAGATATGTTCTCCCACCAGGGGAAGGAGCTAACAAAATTGAAGTGCTCTTCAGAGGGTGTGTGGCAGAAGTGAGTGCTGTCTATCACTTATGTATTAAAGGTAGCACTCTCATTAGATACCATACATTTTTAAAAAATGAAGTATGGTACTTCAAAGCCAATCAGGGCAAAAAAAGTGGGTGAGACTCAATGTTGATCAATGGCTGAACAAAGTGGTATATACATCCTGTCTTCCTATTTGCAAACAGGAAGGTTATAGTGTACCTGAAAAAATAACCAACATAAAGACGGTTGGCAGAGTGGCTTGCTAGTGTGTGCTGCAAGTACAAAGCCTGGAGTTCAAATCACAGTACTATAAAAAAAAAGAGGGGAGGGGATACATTTTCCCTTGTGTGAGAGGGGATTTTTCAGTGGGAGCCATATTCATGCTAAATGAAATTTAGGCAGGACATACTTCTAAAGAACTAACTGTGACGTGCATTTGCCATTGTGGTTGTTGTTCAGGAGTTTGAGCCCAGGGCCTTAAGCGTGCTAGATAATTACTCTGTCACTGAGCTACATCTTTTTCCAGAATGCATTATGATGCACATCAAATGACTACTTTAAAAAACACCCCCAATATGCCAAAATAAAACAGTAGCATCAGCCTCATAAAGGAAAAGTTCTCCATCAAGCGGCCGGTTCTAACCAATAAGATCTAAATCTTTGATCACTGAATTACTAGTGCCCCATGCATGCCCAAATACCTTCAAAACACTATAGATCATTCTTGGTAAGAACCCACTGTGATATCAAGACACAGAGGGACTTTCATTCAGTGTAAATTTAAACTGCGTGACTAATACAGGCTTCAGTTCCGAACCTTCCTTTTTATTTTCTGTGATGCAAAGTGAGACATTTTTATCATTACCATGATATTCCCAGGCATGTTTGATAATTATGACTACTGTTTAAGATGTGAAATTCCTAAACAAGTTAACTGAAGCATAGCAGCCACTCATGTTTTACAGTGAAGGATATATTTCCATGTTTACCAAATAAACCCTTTCAAACAATTTCCTTATTTTCCTCTTCCTCAGCAAAAAGAATGACTGAATTTAGTAAGAGGGTTTTTTGTTTGTTTTTTTACTTAAGCAAATATTCTCAGAAATTTCAATCTGAAGTTAACCTGACATCATCTATTTCAAGCTCAAATATTCAAGACTAGAACACTGAAAACAAGTAACAAATAATTCTTCAAAATGGCTTTTTGTCATTCACTAAAGCCAGTTCCCACCCACAACACTAGACTGCTAATCTTTAACATATCCATCATCAAGTTTTCTAACTTATCTTCCACATTAAAAACAACAACAACAACTGGGTAAACATGAGTGTAGCTCAGTGGTAGAGCTTAGCATGCATTAGACTCTGGGTTTGCTCCCTTAGCACAAAGGAACAAACAAATGAAAGGAAGGGAGGAAGGGAGGAAGGGAGGGAGGAAGGAAGGAAGGAAGGAAGGAAGGAAGGAAAGAAGGAAGGAAGGAAGGAAGGAAGGAAGGAAGGAAGGAAGGAAGGAAGGAAGGAAGGGAGAGAGGGGGAGGAAGGGAGGGAGGGAAGATATAGATATATAGATATCCTCAAACTAGTAGCTATAAACAACCCATATTCACTCAATTTCTTATATTCCTATAGTTTAGAAGGGCAAAGGGTTAAATATAGGCTTAAATCAAGATATCAGCACAGTTCCTTCCTTTCTGGAGGCTGCGGGGGTCACCTTGTCTCCTAGAAACTGTTATTCACAGCTTCTAGGTCACCCACATTCCTCCATCCTCAAAGCCAGCAGTGCTAATTCAAATATCTCAGTGCCTTTCATGCTTGAGATTCCTCCTGCCAATTTTTCCCACACCCTAGCTCATTTGTTGTCTATTTCTGTTAAGCTCTCTTGAAATCAGTTAAGGTTCTCCACTGCTAATGACTCGGGAGAAGGGATACAAATTTCCCCAAAACCCAAATATCCCACCCATATCACCCTCTCATGTTACTTTACCCAAATCCTATCTGCACAACCCTTGTTGCCCTGTTAAGTAATTACAAATTCTAATGATTGGAAGTTGGATACTTTAAGGAATCATTTTTCTGCCTACAACACCTGTCTACCTTTCTGACCCTTAACTCATTAAATAGCCCCCACAATCCATCTGGTAACCAAATCAGAAACCTAGAAGACAACTCTACCTATTTATTACCACATCCAATTAATGCCTAAGTATTGTCACCTTCAAATCAATGAGCTTGAGTGTGATACCCACAGACAGTAAGCAGCCTAACATCACAACCATTTGCAACTATCAACTAATAGTTCAATAAGTGTTTGATTTTGTCCTTCTGTTTATTTTCACATTGGGAATAAGAAATTTTCTGTCCAGGAGCTAGCTCTAACCAAGAGCTATATCTCTGAACAGTGAATTACTGGCACTCAAATTGCCATTTGGGATGTTTCTGTACCTAATGACAATATACCCTACATTACCACTAAGATTTGGGGGATATGAGAGGAATACTTTCCTGCTGTACAATAGGAGAGATGGCAGGTGTTTTCATGGGCAGATTAATTATATACAGAAACAGAAAACCTGGAAAGTTAATCCACTCACAGTCTCTGAGCCTTGCCTTATATCCACTAAAACACACTGAATTATGCTCAAAGGTATGTACCTAAAGTCATGTTTGAAAACTGCCCATGAAAAGGTTCTTTGCAAATAACACAATGCCCTCTGTGATGTAACACGAGCTTATAGCTTAGCTCCCATTTGCCAACCTTCCCTCTGCACTCTGTTCCCAATACCAGCCAGCTTCAGACATCGAGTTACATAGAACCAGTTTTAAGTTTTCTTTCAGGGGAAAATGTGTCAAAAAGACTTCCTCTCTTGACTACACTTTGACCCCCCAGTGCTGCTATTTTAGACTCTAGAGATGAGTCACTGAAAGTTATACTGGCACCTTGCCCCTGGCTCAGTCTGGTCCCAGGGATTCCACTTCTATAGGACATGAATTAACAATAGCAGTTTAACGAGTCATCATACCTTCAGGATAAAACCTTCACAACAAGCTTACCCAGCCATATATTTTATTCCCAATCTCCAGGAACACCGCTTAAGAACACCAGCATTCCACAAAGACAGCTAAGTATTCTGTTCTTCTGCTTTCCATTCCCCGACTAGCTCCTTTTTCTGACGCCTCTCAGTTGTGCTCTCCTCAACCCCAGGGATAGAATTAATCACGTTCTTCTCCTCTAGCTTGTTGCTGTCACTTCTATTGGGTATATCTCCCATTCTGCTTAGAGACACTGTGACGCATGTAAAAATCTGCTTTCTCTCTGCTGGGGGCCCTGCCCACTGTTTCCATCCTCACTGGATTCCTTATCATGTGATGTATCCATTCTGACCACCTGTCTTTGAGAAACTCTTTTTCCATCAGATCAGACCAGGGCTGTTGATCCTCACATGATCAAGCCTTCTCCATTTTCACCATTTGCCTTCTGTTCATCGCAGAGGTATTTAAACTTTGCTGGGCACAATCAATATAGCGGGGAAAAGACAAAAAGCACGATAGGTATCTTTTCCCTACCAAGTGTAGTAAACTGAAGAATAATTTCCCCATATTACAGATTCTACTATTTTTCTTAAAATGACTGCTACTTGAGTACTAGTAATGGCCAGAAAATGACTGAAGTAAATAAATATTGAAGAAAAACATAGGCATCACTTATATTTAGCTTAAAGCTTTTGTGTAATGCTGATGGATGGGAGTTTAATATTATATATAAAATAAGATCCTGTGTTTTACTAGAAAAAAAGTGGTCCTTTTTCATGATATAAAATATACCCATATTTTTCTTTTTCTGAATGTATGCATATATACATATATGTATGTATGCAAGTATGTATGTATCTAAAATACAACACAAATATATGTGTGTGTGTGTGTGTGTGTGTGTGTGTGTGTATGTATAAAGGGAAGTTTCTTGCTATTTGATATCACAGCCTGTAAAAATGGCCCAGGAGAGATGCTCAGAGATTGGTAAGAGGAATCCACTCTGGTAGTTTCTTATCCATCTCAATATACACTTATTATATGACTCCCTTGTTCCAAACTTAAATATTCATCAAATGAAGACCTATCCATTACCAACTTATGCACAAGTGGTCACAGAAATGTTATCTTAATAGCTTGAAACCGGAAAACACACAGCTAGAATATAAGCCAGGTACATGTGGCTGGTGTCTATCTATAACCCTAGCTACTTAGAAGGCTAATATCTGAGGATCTATCTGTCAGCCTGACTTTTATTTCCAGTTAACCAGCAAAAATAAATAAGAGGCATGGGTCAAGCAATGAAAGGATCAGCCATGAGTGAAAAGGCTAAGTGAAAGCATGAGGCCCAAAGTTCAGGGTTGTATATACAACTGAATTGTACATGGTCCTATAATAGTAGGAGAAAAAGAAGCAAAAGCAGCCGAAGAAGCAGAAGGGAAGGAGGAAGAGGAGAAGGAGGAGGAGGAGGGGGAGGAAAGGAGGAGGGGGAGGAGGAGGAGGAGGAGGAGGAGGAGGAGGAGGAGGAGGAGGAGGAGGAGGAGGAGGAGGAGGAGGAGGAGGAGGAGGAGGAGGAGGAGGAGGAGGAGAGGAGGAGGAGGAGGAGGAGGAGGAGGAGGAGGAGGAGGAGGAGGAGGAGGAGGAGGAGGAGGAGGAGGAGGAGGAGGAGGGAAGCAATAGTCCTGAGCAAAATGCCAAGCGAGAATACAAAGCCTGAGCTTAAGCGCCAGTATTTGCACAAAAAAAAAAAAAAAAAAAGAGCGGGGGAGGGAATTCTTGGAGAACACCATTTACTGGAATTGAAGATTATCTGTAGAGCATAACATAGGTTATCAGAAATGATCTCCTGGGTGACCAGAGCTAGTAAATGCATCCCATGATTTAAGGAAGGAGACCTAAAAGAGACAATCCTTTTGCAAGGCCCCTTCTGTAACAACATAATGCATCAATGGCTCTCACACATGATAGTGCTTCAGAAGCTCCTGAAGAGCTTGTTGGAAGATTGCTTTCTGGGTCCTATCTCCAGGACATCTGATCTGATAAGTCTGGGGTTGAGGCCTGAGGATTTGCATTGAATAGCACGTTCCTGGGTGATAGTGATGCTTCTGGACCACAATTTTGAGAACCAGTGCTGAGTACCTTCACCTTCTGGACCAATGCCATAGCTCTAGAATTTTCTAGGTCATACTCATAAGTAAAAAAAAAAAAAAAGAAAGAATCTAATTAATTTAGTTCACTAACTATACTCCCAGTACTGGTAACAATAAAAACATCAAAAGAAAATTTTATAAGCCTCAAGATAAGATGAACAAATTGTTTCTTCAGATACCTTTGTGTATGAGTTTATCTTAGTTCTGAGATTACTAAGTAGCTTCTGTATTTCTGAAATTAATTTTGCCATGCTCTCATCAGCAAAATTGAGTAGTGTAGTTTGTCCTTCAGAGAAGTGACAGAGTCACTATTTCAAAATGTACATTATTTTCTATTGTCAAATGACAAAGTCAAAGATAAGAGAATCCCCAAGGGAGGGTATAACAAATAAGACAAGAAATGTACTCATAGGGGCTAGGGATATGGCCTAGTGGCAAGAAAGCTTGCCTCCCATACATGAAGCCTTAGGTTCGATTCCCCAGCACCACGTATATGGAAAACAGCCAGAAGGGGCACTGTGGCTCAGGTGGCAGAGTGCTAGCCTTGAGCGGGAAGAAGCCAGGGACAGTGCTCAGTCCCTGAGTCCAAGGCCCAGAATTGGCCAAAAAAAAAAAAAATAATAATAATAAAAATAAATAAAAATAAAAGAAATGTACTCACTACCTTATTATGTAACTGTACTCCCTCTGTACATCACCTTGTCAATAAAATTTAATTTAAAAGAATAAGAAAAAACAAAGAAAAAAAAGAGAATCCCCAGGGGGAGACTAGAGGGAAAGACTAGAAAGTATATTAGAAGTTGTAAAGACAAAGAAGAAAACCAAAAATTCCAATGCAACCAGGAACTCCTCAGGGGAAAAGAATGTAGATTTAAAGAGATTAACAGTCAATGGTCCAAAGAGAGAATAATAGCTTAAAAGTAGGAAGTTTATTCAAAAATGCAGTCTAGAATCCAATTATATCCTACAAAATTAAGACGAATGAGAGAAAAGGTAGGTTAGGAAGAGGTAGGTAAGAATGTTTCAAGAGGTAACACTGATCAAGATACTGTATTTATAAGTTGTTTTGTTAACTGGCGCCTCCTTTGTACAATTACTTACAGATGATAAATGAAACTTTCAAAATTCTGAAAACGTCCTGAAAAAATAAAACAAATTTTTTAAATGTCCACTATGTACAATGGACTTGAAGCTGTTGGGAAAGGGGAGATGAAAGAAAAGAGAAAGAGAATGTGGAAAGGAGGGTAAAGAAAAATGATTGAAAAAAAAAAAACTAAACTAAAAAGGTGCTATTTGGATTCTGGCCCCAGGTCTTGAACTTGGGGCCTGTGCACTTTCCCTGAGCCTCTTTGCAACTCTAGTGTTCTACCACTTGAGCCACAGCACCACTGACTAGTTTATTGAAGATAAGGATCTCATGAAGATAAGGATCTCACCTTCCTCAGCTGGTGGCTTTAAACCTCAGTCCTCACATCTCAGCCTCCTGAGTAGCAAGGATTACAGGCATGAGCCATTAGCACCTGGATGCTATTTGGTATTAAAAAAAATTGTTAATACAGTGCTTTAAAAACAAGTAATTTGGGGCTGAGAACATGGCCTAGCAGTAGAGTGTTTGCCTTGCATGTATGAGAAGCCCTGTGTTCGATTCCTCAGCACCACATATATAGAAAAAGCCAGAAGTGGTGCTGTGGCTCAAGTGGTAGAGTGCTAGCCTTAAGCACAACGAAGCCAGGACAGTGCTCAGGTCCTGACTTCAAGCCCCAAGACTGGCCAAAAAAAAAAAAAAAAAACACATTTAATTTGCTAAGAAAGAAAATCAATTTTACTAATACTCTCATCTTATTTCTTAGATAAATATACCCTCCAGGAAAATAGAAATCCATTGAGTTGTTCAATACTATGGAAGACTGTAAGATGTTTCACGAGAAGTTGGGGGTGGGGGGGAGTGTAGGGCAGGATCTGGAGCATGGTACACAGAATAAAGCCTTATGGACCCTATGAAAATATCATCTTCCATGGCAAAAAGTACTTTGCTGACATGATTAAATTGAGTCTTGCAGTAGAAAGAGAATGCTGGGTTATCTAGGTTGGCCTAATGCAAACATACAGGTCTTGATCAAAAGAAAGGGATGGGAGAGAAGTCTCAAAGGAGATGTGATAATGGAAGTAAAGGCCTAAATCATGAGCCCCAGGGCATGACTGGCCTCCAGAAGGTAGACAAAGCAAGCAACGGATTCCCCCAGGAAACCCAGTAACTCCCCTAGAGACCTCTTTTCCACTCAGGCTTGAGAATCATGAGAGTAAAGTTCTGTTGTTTTGGGTCAATAGTGTATGACAATTTGTTACACAGCAACAGGACACTAACACAGTACTGCTAGGGATGTATGGCAGAACTAGAGAGTGTTACAGCCACTCCGATGGCAGAATATGGGTCTGGGTTTCACCAGGTCTCCCAACTTATTTGGACCTATGGTAAGCCTGCATGAAGTTAGTAACCCGTAACATGATGCTGAAGCAACAAACTATGTCCACAACATTGATGGATGGTCTTTTTTTTTTTTTAAATTGGGTAGATGCAATCATATGGCTCATCTGCACTAAGGAAGAAAAGATAGATAAATCAATACCACAGCTGTATTTGACCCAGAGTTCTTCCCTAGACCATGGTCCAAAGTCAAAGCTTATCGAGGCAAAGTGCTTGGCTATTGATGGCCCTCCTTACCTTCTTATAAGGACATATCCCAATCTAAGAATGGTTCATGTCATCTGTTTCCAAGTCATTTGGAGGCTGAACTTCAGAGTGTTAAAGTTTTCTTACACTCTATCTCATCAGTAAGGCCAACCCGTTTTATAAAGTCCTTCTGGAAAATGAAATTATTTTAGAAAAGAAAATTCTGCCCTTTACAGATGAAAGGAATTTTATTAAAATGCTAAATGTTAAGATTATTACTGAAACACGGCCAAACATGGAAATAACTTTTAAAAGTGAAGACAAATACAAACAAAACTCAAAGCTTTTGCCTTAATACAATCCTTCTGTTAATTCTATTCTTAGGGAAAAGAGGAAAATGAAATTTATCACATTTATAGAGACAGTGGCCCTTCTTCATATGAAGGCAATCAGCCAAGCATTTTTATTGAGTGGAAGCTCTCCAGGACACTGAACAAGCAAAGATTAAGAAATATTTTTTAAGTGTAAAACAAGGTCCTTGCAGATAAGACTCCACAACATCACTTTACAAGATACAGAGGATTCACTGGTATTTCTTTCTGTTCGATTCGGGTTTGAAATTAAAAGAGAGAAAATGGTTATTTCCTATAATTCCACATGATGTAATACAGGATTGCATAAATGGGTGCAGATTTCTGCTGCCTCCGAGGATATCATTGGATGAAATATTTAAACAAAGTCTCAGGTAGTGTTATAACGCAGTAGATTTATCAGCCAAATTTATTTTTCTTAAAACATGGGTCTCTGAGTTATTTTGTAGGAACTGACTTCAGCTAATAATAGTAAAAACTTGTTCTGTCCTTCCTCTCAGAGAAAACTAATCATAAATTAAGTGGCCTGGAAAACAACTTGGTAATTTTATATGCATAGAGTCTTTTTCTGGCCTATAGATAGTTAACTATAGGTTAGCTCCAACAAAATACAGTCTCTGATTTAAGAGGGAATTTTAATATATAACTGTTCAATTATTTGTTCATTTGTATTGTAAGGACTACATACTTGCTTTTAAAATCTGACAGAATATTTTCTTGCATCCCTCTCTAGCATGAAGATAAGGACTGGCTGGGTATTGGTGGTTCATATGAACTCTTAACTACTCAGGAGACTGAGATCAAGGGTTATGGCTTGAAGGCTACAAAGAAGAAATCCCTAAGTCTTTTATCTCCTGTTAGTCAGCAAAAAGCCAGAAGTGGAATTGTGGCTCAAGTGGAAGAGCACCAGCTTTCAGTGAAAAGCAAAAGCATAGATAGGACCTAAGTTCAAGCCCCAGTACTGGCATGGAGAGAAGAAAAGAAAGAAGGGAGGCGAGAGGGAGGGAGAGGGAGGGAGGGAGAGGGAGGGAGGGAGGGAGGAAGTGAAAGGATATGTCCCAGCCATCCCAGGGGCCATGCGGAGATAGTCATGGACAGAAGAAGGTTTATAAGGAGGTTTATTAGTGGGGCTATATCTCCCACGTTAGAGGGAGCAACATGGCAGCTGCACCTTATCCAGGTGGTAGCTTCTGGGGTGGGGGGGGGCTAAAGGGGAAGTAGGTAGGTCTTAATGGTGAGTGGGAGTGGCCCACTATAGTTCTAGGGCAGGGAGTTTAGGTATGGGTGGATCTGGGAGCTAATGGGAGGAGTTGAGGACTTGAGGTGGGAGAAATGCTAACAGGAAGGGAGGAAGGGAGGAAGGAAGGGAGGGAGGGAGGAGGAACATAAACTTTCTAGGGAATAATGTACCTTTGAAAATCATTCTAAATTTATATATAGGTCCAAAGATTATTAAAGAGGCTTCTGATCACTTGCCATGTCTCTATGATTTTTCCTCACTGAAAAGAGTTAAGAAACCCAATTAAATCAGCATGCACTGTCACAGCAGAAGACATCTATGAGTAAATAACGGTTGGAAGAGTTGTGTGGGTTTTGTGAAGATAAGACTCACATTCCCCTAAAGTGTGTTAAAGTGACTCATGAAAAGGAGCAAAGCAAAAATATGGGAATTTTACAGCACTTTCATAGAATATAATTTGAGCACTTTACAGCCCTCAGTCCCTGAGCAGTTAACTTAATGGTGCTCGGATCACAGTTGCTGTGACCAAAGCCTTTCTGCTATACTCATTTCTTAGTACCAATTTTTACAACTGCCTTATTGATAGCAAAGAATTTCTGTGGCATGTTTCCTTTCTAACTACTGGTTATTCTGAGAGTCCATCAATCTAGTAAGTCACTTTCTGCATAGCCAAGGTTTTACATAGCTCTGTGTATCTACATCAAAGTGGACCAAAATCAACCTACAAAGAACCTACACTGAACAGAAACTACTGCCCATTAACATGGAACACTGGGAATTAAGACATCCAGGAATAGAGCATTCTCTTCTGAAAAAGCATGATGAGCAACTTACATTATAGGTTGTAGAAACATCCCACAATACAGTTTTCACAGGACAGAGATTGCTGCCTAGGTAGGGTGCTTTACCTCTGTGACCCACGTAATCACATATGTCAGCCAAAAGTACCCATGAGAACATGTATACCTGCATGTCTCCACAAATCTATTTATATTGACTGGTCAACTTTCCTTTGTAATGTAACAGGATTAATAAAGTCATCGGAAAATATTTGGTTCAAGTGAAAACCAGATATCCTAAGCTACTTGGGTCAAAACTCTGTGTGTGTGTGTGTGTGTGTGTGTGTGTGTGTGTGTGTGTGTGTGTGTGTGTGTTTCTGTCTGTCTGTCTGTCTATCTAAGAACAGGCCAGGGCTGGGAATATGGCCTAGTGGCAAGAGTGCTTGCCTCATATACATTAGGCCCTGGGTTCGATTCCCCAGCACCACATATATAGAAAATGGCCAGAAGTGGCGCTGTGGCTCAAGTGGCAAAGTGCTAGCCTTGAGCAAAAAGAAGCCAGGGACAGTGCTCAGGCCCTGAGTTCAAGGCAGAGGACTGGCAAAAAAAAAAAAAAAGAACAGGCCAGTTGCCAGTGGCATGTACTTGTAATCTTTGCTACCCAGGAGACTGACACCTGAGGATCACAGTTTGAAGCTAAAGAACAGTGCCTAGTCTCTGAGTTCAAGCCGCAGTACACCCCCTCCACACACACACAAATAAAAAAGTCAAACCCCATATACATAAAAGGCTCTGGATGGGTAAGACGTTGCAGGAGACAAGAGTGGATATGCCTGGCTCTAGTGATGACAAAGGGAAACTTATGCCAAGACTCAAGAAGCAGTGACACAGGAAACAGCAGGCCTCCTCATGTGTTACACCATCTAGCAAGGGGGCAGTGGTGATGGCAGTCAATCCACCTCAATCACATGCTCAGCCATTTGTTGGTAAACTGATTTCCTGGTATGGACTAGACAATATCTGTGAAGTAAAGAAATACTTGGTACAATTTACTTGATATTTCATGGTACTGCCCTTTGCTAGTCAAACTGAAATCCCTAAACCATTAGCAGCAGCAGCAGCAGCAGCAGCAGCAGCAGCAGCAGCAGTAGCAAGAACAGCAGCAGCAGCACCTGGAAACTTAGAAATACAGATGCCATCCTTCACATATGGCTCACATCTGTAATTCTAGCTATTTAGGAGGCTGAGATCTGAGGGCAGAGGTTCAAAGCCATCACAAACAAAAGGTCTGTGAGATTCTTATTTCTAATTAGCTACCAAAAGTGGAGCAGTGGCTCAAGTGGCAAAACACCAGCCTTTTAAATTTAATTATTTTATTTATTTATTTATTTATTTTGCCTGTCCTTGGTAGGGCCTGCACATTGTACCTGGCTTCTTTGGAGTTTGTTTTTTGCCAGTCCTGGGCCTTGGACTCGGGCCTGAGCACTGTCCCTGGCTTCTTTTTGCTCAAGGCTAGCACTCTGCCCTTGAGCCACAGCGACACTTCTGGCCGTTTTCTTAATATGTGGTGCTGGGGAGTCGAACCCAGGGCTTCATGTATATGAGGCAAGCACTCTTGCCACTAGGCCATATTCCCAGCCCCTGTACCTGGCTTCTTCTTCTTCTTTTTTTGTTTTTTTGTTTTGTTTTGTTTTGTTTTGTTTTTGCTCAAGGCTAGCACTCTGCCACTTCAGCCACAGCGCCACCTCTGGCTATGTTCTATATATGTGGTGCTGGGGAATCAAACCTAGGGCTTCATGAATACAAGGCAAGCACTCTTGCCACTAGGACATATTTCCAGCCCCAGCCTTTTTAATTTGAAAGAGAAAAGCACTAAGGGACAGTGCCCAGGCCCATAGTTCAAGCAACTCAGCATTTCCCCACATTTTTTGTTGTTGTTGTTGTGTGTGTGTGTGTGTGTGTTATTTATATTTATGTACTTAATATAGTTTTTATATAACTGTAAATTAATATACTTATATATTTATACAATAATATATAACATATAACATATTATAATATATATGCATCACAGTCATATGATTCCCATGCACATTAAATAATGCAATTGACTTCAAGCCTATAGACTAGCCTCAATAACAAGTATTTTCTATAGCAGTTTTATCTTGAGACAGAGAGGAAAGGGACAGGTAGATGTAAGCAACAGTAAGCTTTGTCCATTTGGTTTCTTCTAAGGATTGTCCCTGATATCTGCTTTTTTTGTGCTTCCTCGGTGCTTTGGCTAGCCTCCAGCTGTGTAAGGGACTTTAGTTTGAAACTCTTGGAAAAGTCTATGAAAATAAAACCACAGTTGAACCCATCCTAAAAATTCTGAAAAAAACTGCACACACTTCAAGAGATCTGACAATATTTCTTGTATCTGTGGAGAGCAGATCGCCTTGCATGTAATTGCTCTATGAAAGTATATGAAATGTTTTCTCCAACAGATAATTAGCAAAGGAGTGCTGACCACAGTCCCTATCTCAGCTAGAGACAGCTGTGAAAGTTCTTCACTCATCCTTAAAAATAGAAAGTTGCCTGTTACTCATGTATAAATGTGCATAAAGAAGTTTATTTTAGTTATGGTTGTTTGCAGTTATTATAATACATACTGTTTTGTTCCGATAGCTGTCGCTAGTCACTGTTCACACAAATGAAAGGTTATATATTTTCTTTTATGATTATGTATGTTTTCCAAGACACTAAGATATTCTTAACAGAAATAACAAAGCATATAAATAGGAGATATTGTTCTAACACCATTAAAACCCAACTATTCTGTGCAATCTCCAAGTTTCCTATCTCAGTATCACTTCCTTGCTTATGAATATGTACAATTTACATGAAAATCAATTTTTTAAACTCATGATTATCAAATATACAAACCAATGTTCTAATTTATCAATTTCTACTCTTATTTCAGAAAGGAATTTTATATGGTAATAATTAGCTTTCTAGGACCAGATAACAAATACGAAGTATATTTTCATTTTTACTTCTTATTCAGGAAAAGAGACTTGTTTAACATAATTTTTTCTATGACAATATAGTTGAACCATAAAAGAAGACAAAAACACAACAAATATTAATTCTGTTTCATGCTTTCATTATTAGTTATAAAAACCAAAACAATTTAGCCTCTGTAACAGCTCATATAGGATAAAAGAAACTCTTAACATCATCAATGCTTTATTGCATAATAGTTAAGTATTCACTTAAAGGCATTATGAAGATGCTGTTCATTTGTTAAATAAGATCTTATTTCTTAAAGCACTTTTATATTCAAGTAAAGTATTAAGACACAGATTTCTCATTTAACCTCTCACCCCATGAATAATGTTAATACATGGAATGCACTAAATAACAAATACAAAAATAAAAAACCCTGTGTGAGAGGCAAATAATACCCATAAGTGCCTTTCTGAAAAAAAATCTATATGAGTTACAGTTAAGTTTAGAGAAATTGTACAAGAGGCAATAAAATAAATAAATCTACATCAAATTAATGTCAGAATTCCCACAAAAATGACATTGCATAATTATACTTCCTTGGCATTTAAAATCCAAACAGGAAGAAAAATCAACAATCGATTAAACAATCTTTGTGAAGATTGGGGTTTAGCTGGAAGATAAGAGAAGTATTTTCTATTGTCTTACCTGCTTCCTTTCAAGGAATCATAGAATAAAACTGTAATAGATCTTCTATAAACCATGAACTCAACAGAGCTGCTCAGCTACCTAAATCTCACCTCTCTTCCTAAAGCCATGTTTCAGTATGCTTTCTTACCTGACCAGGAGTGAAAAGCATATAAACTTCCCCAGTCACACACAGGTTCTTGAGAGCATGCCTGAGGCAGATTGAAGAACTTCAGGGCAATCACAGTTTTTGGATAAGTTCAGTCTTTCCAAAGAGGGGGAAGAGGAGGTAGGAGCCTGAGGACAGCCAAGCCCTCACTGGTCTCCCACAGTCCCACCCCTTGGCCACAAAAAGAGAGGCTGGGCAAACAGTGCCCACAGTCACAACGGAGTATCCAGACAGAGCGGCCAAAGGAATCTTCAACTATTCTAAGCAGAACAACAAACACAGCAAAGCTTTTTGCAGACATATTGCCGAGTAACTCTGCTCTAGAATGAGTTAGAGGGCCCAAACATAACAAGAAGTGCCACTTGAGCAGACATCAGGCCACACCTATACTCTTCTTCAAAGCAAACCTTTGCTTATTCTAGACTGAAGGCTAGGTCGAAACCTAAAGGAAACCAAAACCGATTGCTTATCATTGGTTTGAGCTGTTCCACATCTTTGCTTTAAGCTCTACTCCAATCTGGGCTGCCAGTCTTTTTTTTTTTCTTTTTGTCTATTTTCCTCCAAAAAAGGAAATGAAATCTTTTAAACTGTTAAGTTACTAGTAGCACTGATATAAAGAAAAGCAAGTAAAAGTCAGACACCAAGTTATTCCCGCCTGTAATCCTACCTACATGCAAGGCTGAAATGTGCAGGATGATAGAGCCCAGCCTGGGTTCAAACCTCTCTAGACTCCATCTACAAAATAAGGGGGGGGGGGGGGGAGGAGAAGGCGGGGAAGCAGGATTGAAGACAGGAAAAAAGAAAGTAATTCAGAATGAATGTTGAAAGGGAATTCTAAAGATTATATCCCCTGCATGCACAGCCAAATGTTCTGAGGAGGGTTTTCAATTGTGCTTCAGATTCACATGCACACACACATGTGTACACACTTACAGATAAGTCTCCACATTTACAAATCTATAAGTGCTAGCTTTGCTTAAAAGACAGTGTTTCTCAATATGTAATAAATAATACAAAATGTCCTGCAAAATAAGAATTTAGGTCAAACTTTAAGACAGGCACAGACTACAATCTGAGTTTTCTGAGTTTTTCAAAAAACAATTCTCATATTTGTTGAATCTATCAGAAAATATACTATATGTTTTGTTTTTCAAACTTCTTCAATCCTGAGCATCTTGAGAGAACTCATATTTTCCTGAGACTTACTTGAAAGAAAAAAGCTAATAACTCTAAATTGCATTTGCTAACTTCTTTTTTTTTCTTTTTTTTTTTTTTTTGGCCAGTCCTGGGCCTTGGACTCAGGGACTGAGCACTGTCCCTGGCTTCCTTTTGCTCAAGGCTAGCACTCTGCCACTTGAGCCACAGCGCCACTTCTGGCCATTTTCTGTATATGTGGTGCTGGGGAATCGAACCCAGGGCCTCATGTATATGAGGCAAGCTCTCTTGCCACTAGGCCATATCCCCAGCCCCCAGCATTTGCTAACTTTTAATTCACCAACCTGGCATGGTGATGAGCTTTCAAAGCTCCTGGGAAACTCATTGAATTATGACCACACACACAGACACACACACAGACACACACGCACACACACGCACACACACACACCCCAACTTCTACATTTCTCAAAGTTCTAAAGCTAAGCGTCCCTCCCCCACATTGAAGCATGTAGAAGAAAAAACAGTGCACAGATACTAACTAGATATGTACTTCAACCTTTACATTACATGAGGAAACACAAGGACAGCACAGAGCCCATCCTCCAGGGGTTGGATGTTCCATTTCACAACTCCGCAATTGCCATCAAGGACATGTGGCCATGGTCTCCTGTGTGCCCTCAAAGGTGAATGTCAAATGTCAACGATAGACAGGGAGGTAATGTATGCTGGATAGTGGGCACCAAGCCAAAGTCCTGATACAGGGCCAGAAATCATCATTAAAAACACCATCCAGCAAGGTTCCAGTGGCTCATGTCTGTAATCCTAACGACTCGGGAGGCTGAGATCTGAGGATTGCTGTTCAAAGCTATCAGACAGGAAAGTCTGTGAGACCCTTACTTCCAATTAACCACCAGAACACAGGAAGTAGAGCTGTGGCTCAAAGTGATAGAGAGCTAGCCTTGAGTAAAAAGGCTCAGTAACAGGACCTAGGCTGCTAAAAAAAAAAAAAAAAAAAAAAAAAAAAACCCATCCAGATAAATAACATTTGTAGCTTTGTCTCACATTTCAAACACTTTTACACAGGTGGACTACAGAGAAAGAATCTGAGTGACAGCACTTCCAGTAAACCGTGTTTAATACCTGACAACCAATAGAATCTCCTCACATCCCCAGTAGGACCTGTTCTCATTAATGGAAGGGAAGGAGGTAATTTTCAGGGCAAAACCACCAAAACAGACTATCAATTGGCAGCTTCTCCAAGAAAAATAAGTGAGCACAACACCCCTATTCATCACCTGACTTCTTAAGAACAAACTTCTTTCTAATAAATGTGTTTACCACAGCTACATTATGCTTTCTAATAACTAGGTGGGCCTTCTTAATTCAATTATTCCCCACTGAAATACTTTCTGGTTTATTATTTTCTTTTGTTCTGATCTTTGCTACATAATTTATTTGCATATGAACTGGAAGTCTAGCATGTATAGTATACGGAATGTAATGAAACTACTAGTCCAGATCTTGTTCATAATGAAAAGTAAGTAACATAATCAGGAAATTGGAGAAAAAGGAAAGAAGTATATGAGTGTTATTTTTGTTCATATTTTAGAATCAATACATATTTTCTAGAGCAAATGAAGTCTACAAGTATAGGATTTTTTATATTATTGTTCACATGTGTAATAATGTGCTAACATAAAATAGCAAAAAATACAATTAATCCCAAATTACCGGAATTCACCTGCCATGCAATCCACACTTAATGACTTAGTATTCATTTGCAGCTACAATATTTAATATTAATGCTTAATCCTTAACAATAATCTCTAAAAATAGAAAGAGGAATACTGTTTAAAACAGTTAAAACTTGAAGGGAGTTAAAACTTTTGCCAAGCTGAGATCTTTCCATGCCTGGGCTCCTGGTATGTAGAGAAGAACCACTGCTAACTGAATAATCAGAATATGGATTCCTATGAATCATATGAATGCCATGTCACACAAAAGCACACAAGCATGGGAAATTATATTATCAGATAACCAGCTAAATCTTCAGGTATAGATTATTTCATTGTTCACATTGGTGATTCTTAGTTGTACCCACAAATTGCTCTTAGAGAACTGAAAGGAAGATCTCAATCATTCCAAAGAAAACCAACTAAATAATACCAGTTATTATTTTTGTAAAGCAGGAGATGAAAGGAAAGCTTGACAACTCAATCAACATACAATAATCCTATATTAATCAATAGTATTGTATATATACAGACAGTGCCTTGGTAGCAAAGGGCAGACATTATTCCTAATAATCTCTAGCTTGCATTTGAACATGCTTAGCACCATCTAATGTAATCATCAATTTAAGGTCATATTCCAACTGGGTTGGCTTACAATGTATGGGTAGCCACACCATATTAGACAAGAACTTAGATAAAAACCACTCAGTCCTTTCCACGAACCCACCTAAAACTAGTCTTATTATAATCAGATAGAGTAGTGAATGACTTTAATGATAATAATCCAGATGAGAACTCTACTTGAATTTGAAGAAAACAAGCCTGAATTCTTCAGAAAAGCCCTTGGCTTCACAGTCCCTAAGATAATTCAGAAGATTGTGCAATAGCTTCATATTTTAGACAATTCTCAATGTGTAGGAGCCACTAACATCAACTGATAGGGGGTATTAGGTAATTTATAAATTCAGCATTAAAAACACAAAAATCCCTCTCTGGCACCCTCTCCATCTTACATTTCCCTCTCCATCTTTTTCTTTCTCTGGCAGACTTGACATAGGGTTTTTTACTGTTTTTGTTTTGTTTTTGTAGGCAATAACATCAGATTAGGACTGAAATAGGACTTTTAAATTTTCACTGGCAATTAATATATCTTACATACACATACACACGTGCATATATGTATAGATATATAATTACCTAGAATATAATAGTTTTCCATTTAAGGTTAATGGTTTGACACAAATAAGACCACAAATACGTGGCATTTTTACCACAAAATGCATTTATTTGTAGTTAAAAGCAAAAAAACACTAAACAGTGACAGAATTAGAATACAGCAAGAAGCACATGAGTAGTATCTAAATGACTGAAAAGTGGAAACCCTAATAAAAGATACTGATAGCATCAGTTACATGAGAGATAGAGGCAGAAGAGAATCTCAATTTGAGAGAAGTCTAGGCAAAGTTAGAAAGACCTTCTCTGAAAAACAGTCTAGGGCTGGGATGTAGCTGAGTGGCAAAGCACTTGCCTAGCAAGTACAACATCCTGGGTTCAATCCCCAGTACCAAAAAAGAAAAAAAGACCAAAAAAAATACAGTTAAAAACAACAACAACAACAACAAAAAAATCCAGGTGTGGTGAGGCGCAACTATAATTCCAGCTACTTGGGAGGAGGAGGAAAGTAGGAAAACGTTGTGAGGCTTGCCCAAGGGAAGTTAGCATATGAGCCTATCTGACAAAGAAACTAAAGGAAAAGGACTAGAGCTATGGGTCAAATGGTAGTACACTTGACAAATTTCTGAATTCAATCCCCAGTTCCCAGTATTCTCTACACTGAAAAAAAGCCAACCCAAACCAACAACAACAAATAAACAAAAGAAAACTTGTTGTGCAGTGATCAACAGTTTAACCATTAGTTTTTTGTTTTGGGTTTTTTTTTTTTTGCTATGTAACTTGAGATGCCTTTGCCTCAGTCTCCTCATTTGTAAAATGGAGCTAAAGAAAGTACCTACCTCAAAGGGTAATGGCAAGGATAAATGAGTTCTTAGTAGTAAAGTGCTAAAAATAATGTTTGGCACTTAGCAAGAATGTAATGTAAGTTGCTTATCACCAATAAAATGACCAGTAGTTTATACATACATCCAAATCACGACTTGGAACTTTTAAGCTTGACCCTGAGGCCTATAAATAACAGTATAAGGTAAGGAGACTTCTCCTTATTCCAGCAAAACCCTTTTTCTGTTTTGTTTTCACTTTTAAAATTAAGAATCAACCAGTGTAAACTTATGTGACAGTCCCCTGCAGGAAACAGTATATCAAAGTCACTATCTTCAATGTGATAGCATATTCTTCTTCCTTCCCTAAAGGTCCTC
The DNA here is from genome assembly GCF_023159225.1 of Perognathus longimembris pacificus. Classification (NCBI taxonomy): domain Eukaryota; kingdom Metazoa; phylum Chordata; class Mammalia; order Rodentia; family Heteromyidae; genus Perognathus; species Perognathus longimembris. The sequence goes on from NC_063166.1 coordinate 60,437,537, forward strand.
ATGGTTTGTTCCCATTTTGAAGGGAGTTTGTCCATTTATTAGTGCTGTCATCGTTTGGATATAAAATATCCGCAAAGACCCCTGGGATGATGGCTTGGTTCCAGCTGGTGGCACTATTGAGGAACAGTTCGACCAGGAGACACTATTGTCATCAATGGATTAAACAACTGATGAGTTTGTAGCTGAATAGGCTAATAGGAGGCAGGGCTTCGGAGGAGGCAAGAACTGAGAGTGTTCCGTTGAAGGTATATCTTGTCCCTAGAATTTTGCACACTCTTGTATCCTCACTCTGGCCCTCACTTTCTTGCCTTTTGCCTAACATTTAGCAAGCAGCCTCTTTAACACAGGGTTCTGCCACCATATTCATCCTAGCCTCAGGCTCAGAGCCATAGAGCCAGCTAATGTTACAGTAAACCTAAAGAAACCTTTTCTTTTACCTTGATTTTTTACAGGTCTTTTGACACAGCCATGGGATAAGCAAAATGTATTTACAATTAGTCATGCATTTCTTCCCATATTTAACAAGGTCTGACTCACACAGTATCCAAAGAATTGCTATGTACTTTCATGTTACCACAGTAAATGACTTTTCATTAAAATTACAGCCACTCTCCATGCAATGACTTTAAAAAAAATCTGCTCAAATATAAATGGCGAATGGAGAACTTTTTAGTCTTTTTCTTTGTGTAATTTTCCTCTATAGTTGGCTTCCAAGGAAATTATTCCATTTGTTGGTGTAACTTAAAATGAACATCCTGAATGAATCAGGAAAAGCAATGAGAATCATCACTTCGGATTCAATGTGGTGGGCCTTCATTTAATGAGCATTTGGATTGAAACAGGAAAAGATAAAAACAACATGGCTGGGGGGGAGGGGTGTGTGTGACATGAAATCACTGACACACAAGGCCCAGCCAAGTCCACACTCCCACTCTGTGAACTAATACTACTTCTTGAACAATAAACTTAAGTTGAACCACAATCCCATTAATTATCAGCTTCATTAAACCTAGCCACTCCCCCACACACCAAAAACAAACAAACAAGGGTGGGGAAGGGAGATTTGGAAAAAATTATATTAAGTGAAGTAAACCAGACCCAAAGAAACATAGGCTGCATGGTCACCCTTCTCCTTTGTAATAACTAGAATATGTCTAAGATATTCTTATCAGAAGATCACAATAGCTCAGTAGCTATATGCCTATAACCATATAAAATTATGCTAACTGAAAAGAACTCCAAGAAATGGGAACAATAGGGTTTTTTAGTGTACTGTTAGCATGTATTTCTTTTTTTTTTTTCCTTTCTTGCTTTGGTTTATTCCCTGTGGTCACTGTTTTTTGTTGTTTTGTTTTGTTTTGTTTTAATTTATATACCCTTTGTCTTGTATAGAAGTTTATCTGGTTTGGGGAAGGGACTGGGAATCAGGGAAACTGTAGGAAAAAGAGTGAACCAATCAACAGTGATACTCACTAGACACTGTGTTGGAAATGAACTTTACAATTTGGGAGGGAGGGAAGGGAGGGGAGTTGGAGAAAATTAAGGAGGAGTTAACATTGTTCAAAAAGAAATGTAGTCATTACCTTACTTATGTAACTGTAACCCTTCTGTACATCACCTTTACAACAAAATAAAAATAAATATTTTTTTTAAAAAAGAAAGAAACAGGCGTCAGTGTCTCAAGCCTGTAATCCTAGCTACTCAGGAGGCTGCAGTCTGAAGATTGAGGTTCAAAGCCAGCCCAAGCAGAAGAGTCCCCATGAGATTCTTATCTCCAAATAACCACTCAAAACTGGAAGTGAAGCTGTGGCTCAAAGTGGTAGAGCCTTGAGCAAAAGAGCTCAGGGTCAGCACCCAGGCCCTGAGTTCAAACCCCACATTGACAAAAAGAATGAAAGGAAGGAAACAAGTAAGGAAGGAAACAAGGAAGGAAGGAAGGAAGGAAGGAAGGAAGGAAGGAAGGAGGGAGGGAGGGAGGGAGGGAGGAAGGAAGGAAGGAAGGAAGGAAGGAAGGAAGGAAGGAAGGAGGGAGGGAGGGAGGGAGGGAGGGAGGGAGGGAGGGAGGAAGGAAGGAAGGAAGGAAGGAAGGAAGGAAGGAAGGAAGGAAGGAAGGAAGGAAGGAAGGAAGGAAGGAAGGAAGGGGAAAGAAAAGAAAAACACCCTTGAAAAGAGCATGAAGGAAAATGGTTAACAATGAAATTAATACTGATTGCAAATGTAACCTTCAAAATGCCCAGAGCCCAGTAATCCCTCAAGGAACAGATAATACAATCTGATTGCTTTTGAATGTCAAATGTACCTGCAAGAAATAGCTCTGTAAACTGCTATGGCAGGCTATGTACAAAGAGTCTAAAGTTAATTTCTAAAGTCTAAGCTGTTGTCCCCACCCTTTTCCTTGCTGTCAGAATGCCTCACATGGCCTTCTACTCACACCCACACCTCTGTCATATGGGGCGGCAGTACCAAATTCTTGGGTACAAATCCCAGGTGTGTGTGATTTTGCACATTTTGAACCTTTTTGTACCTCAATGCCATTATCTGAGAATGGAACTGGAATAGCATGTTCCCTGTATGGCTGTGCACAGCTTTGCTCACCAAATAGGAAAACTGTACTCAAGGCAATCCCAGTATTAGTTATTCTGAGAGTAATGGTCACATGTTTTTAAGTGATTCCTTGAATACGCTGAGCTAGGTACTTCATGTATCCACATTATGGATGAATAGACTGCAATTTTCTGAGGGTTGCCCTACGCGCAACATGGAAGAGATAAACAGCATGAACTCTGCACTTCTGCACTGCCTGAAACCAACTGAAGTTTAAGCACCCAGGGCAGTGACAAACCATAAGAGGCCTCTGTAATGACTGCCACAATTGTTTAAAGGGTTGATATTTAAAAGACTAAGACAAAGAAATCAACCTTTAGGAGACTCCCTTGGTTTACTATTGGCTGACTCAAAACACTCTTTCCTTCTTAGTGAACAGTATTTACTTTTTGGTCTATGTTTATAGGCTGTGTTAAATTCTGCATCTTAGCTCCATGTGTCAAAAAATGAAAACTAAAAAGGAAGTGCTACCTGTATTAAGATACACAGTAATAGTGACTGCTTTTGTACTGTTCTCTAAAACCAATGATTGACATCTACTTCTTCCCACACCCACCTTCCTATGGGACTTAAGCGGATTATACTATTTATTTTGGATGATGAGTAGCAGAGCTAGACATTGGGAAAAGGAAACCCGAGTGAATTCTAACCCTCTACCTCCATCCCTTTCTACATTTCTCACCAAATGAAAACATACCTGGAATTTCTATTTGGACTTTTTCTTCATAGCTCCTGTTTACACATCTAATTATCAAGAAACTTGTGTGTTTATATTTTTTACCCCTCAGGGGAATCCAGAAATCAAATCACTTTGCCAACAAAGCCAGGAAAACAAATCATTTGTGTTGTAGCTGAGCCATACGGCTCCCTTAGAAAACACAGGCAGAGCCTGCACAGCTTTGCTCTCACAAAGCCATTTGGGGGAAGATTTTTATGGCAACAGCTGAACTGTTTCTACCAAAACAACACCTACACTTTGCTAGAGTTATTTTTGGAGGAGAAGGTTTCCCTTACTGACGTTTAAGTTGTTCGAATGTGTAGTTAAAAGGAGGCGCTCATAATGTGGCTATAACTTCTCACTGCTGAGGCTGGGTGACTTGAGCAGGTCATTTAACCTGAGTGACTCGGGCCTCCTCATCAAATGGCAATCTCAGTGCCTTGGAGAGCTGCCCTAAGAAATGATGAGGCAGTGTGTGTTTAGTATAGTCATGATATAATAAACATTGGTTTAAAAAGAAAGCTGTACTAATTTTGTCAGATTGGATGAGAACTACCTTAGGGAATAAAGATATAAAAACCTATAGGTGTAAGCACATGTCAAAACCCATATTAATAGTAATATAGGAATGTGGATAACAGCCACAGGACTCTGTTGACCCACAGTCACTTATTCTGCTTTTTCTCAATTCTGTGGGACAAGGTTATGGAGAGGAAGACAGTAAAACAGTCTCAGAATAGCTAGACATCATAAAGTCAAACCACCGGAACTTCCATAATTCATTCATGAATAATAATCCGTGCTGTTGAGTATATACCAAGCACTGTGCCCCCATTTTCTGTACTCCTTACAATGAGCTACTGACCTTTCCCAGGGTACACCTACATATATGTGTGACCATTATATAATGCAATGCTCAGACCCCACTGTAGGGTGAACAAGTGAGTTCTTGGCTCTTGTGAATGAGGCCAGAAGATGTCCTTAGCTCTCAACCTTCTCCAGACAAAGCTCTTGACTTGGAAGGGCTGCTCCCCCAAGGTCAAGCATCTCCCATGGTCAACATCAGTGAATTAAAAACCCTGCCTCAGAACTACCTGGTGAAATTGGCCAAGGCCTCTCTCTGTTAAGAGCTATCTCAAGCCAATATAATCGCACATGCTTGTACTAGCAGCTGTTTAGGAGGCAGAGAGATCATAACTCAAGGCTAGCTCAAACAAAGTTAGAGCTTATCTGGAAAAACAAACTCAGAGCTAAACAGCTGGGAGTATGGCTCAAGTGGTAGAGCTCTTAGATAGGAAGCCCAAGGCCTTGAGTTCAATCCCCACTTCCACAAGGGAAAGGAAAGAAATAAAGGGTACATCTCAGTGGAGCTTTCCCTTCTGCCAAATTTTGAATTTGTCATTATTTTCCTTGAGTGCTGATCTCAACAGTTATCAACACTTACCCTCTGCACATTAATCTCTACTTTTAAATCTGCTCACAGAAAACCTAGGACTGGAATTGGTTTCATTTTTTTTTTAAATTAAGTCCACATTTCTTATGAAAAGTGTCCTGAGTCACAAAACCCCATGAATGATGTGGCTAACACTAAACTACCCTGCTCTACTCTTCAGTGTCATTTCTATCTTTATGACTAATAAAATTAACCAAGTAGCCCAGATGATGTCCTAAAAGTTAATCTCAAAAGTAAATTAAGCTGAGCACCAATGGCTCATGCCTGTAATCCAAGCTACTTGGGAGGCTGAGATCTGAGGATTTCTGTTCGAAGTTTTCCAGGCAGGAAAGTCTGTGAGACTCTGATTCTCCAATTAACCACCAAAAAAACCAAAAGTGGTGGAGCTCAGGCCCTGAGATCTTGGAGTAGAAAAAAAGTAGAAGCAGGATAAAGGGTTACAAGAACGTCAAGACTAAAGATATAGCTCAGAGGTACAATACTTTCTACAAAAATAGAAAAAGAAGAAGGAGCAGGAGGAGGAAGTGGAGGAGAGGGAGGGGAAGAAAGAGAAAGAGAGAAGAAGGAAGGAAAGGAGGGAGGGTGAGGAAGGAAGGAAGGAAATAAAAAGATAAAATGTAAAAACTATCATAATAATAAACTATCATCAGTCAAAGCAACAGAAAAGAGAAACTACTCCATGTCTTTCCAACAAAGGGACTGGCTAGAGGACTTGTGAAATGGCTACAAGACCAGAGGGAATAGGGAGCCTAAGACCACACCAGAGTCTCCGCAGAGCTGCTCACTGACCTTGTAAGAAGGATGGTGCCAGGATGTGGTGGTGTTATCACAGTCCAGCCAACCTGATAGGCCAGGACCCCAGCCAAGGCTGCTATGGAGGTGAGAGCAGATGCTACAGAAGAGACACACTCATTCCTGGAAATACCTGAGAAAGCAGACAGTAGAGAGATTCCTAGGTCTCTTGCTCCAATTTCCACCAGTGCTCCCTGCATTGCCCAGGTCTTCCCTGGAGGACTCTGGGCTAAGGAGACTTGGAAAGCAGAGCAGGGAGAAGGTAAAGGAAAGGAAGCTAAGCACAAATTCTGTATTTGAGCAACCCCAAAATAAAGAAGTATAGAGACAATAAAGAAGTATAGAGAATTACTTCAAAGGTAAATACAGGAATTCAAAAGGTGGATGTGTCTAAAGCAATTTAGCTCCATGGCGAGTAGCTGGGAATATCCCACTATTTTTAAGCAATAACATGAATAATGCCTAAATACATCTGAATCTTTGCAATGTACAGTACTATATTAGTGCACAATATCCTATCCTATATCTAAAGGCTGAGGGTGACAGGTGTGATCATACATGTCTTTAATCTTATCATTTGGAAGACTGGAAGACCGAGAGTTTGAAGCCAGTCTTTAGTATAGAACAAGACCATATCTTGAGACTAAAGCAAAAAACAAAGACTAGAGATATAGCTCAGTGATAGAGCATACTTCCCTAAAAAATGGGGGTATGTTGGAGAAAATGCTCAGAATTTCCGTTATTTTCTGTTACTAAATAAGAAACACACAAACACACACACACACACACACACACACATACACCACATATAACACTGAGTCACTTAACAAACAAATAAAAATTGTTCCTCAGTACTGTCACCTATCTTAAGCATCAATGTTTCTGCTATCCTAAGCTAGATCTGCCTTCATACTTTTTTAGTATTGGCTAGTATAATTATTTCCTCTCTTCTCAGTTCTCTGTTGACTTCTCTTATGCATCAAGTGTTATGGAGGGCAGGAAAGGAAGAAAAAAAAGTCAAAGATCTCTAGCTAAATGAAGATACTTAATTACTCTGGCCATTTTTCTTTCCAAAGATGTCTAAGAAGGCATCTAACGACTCCCTAGTCTTATTTGAACAAAGATTACTTATATTACAGTTCCCAGAGCAGGAATGAGAGTTTTTTTAGAAAATCAAGATCATATTTCAGTCTCTTCTACCTTCCAACAAGGCTTCTTTGAGGTCATTAATAATCTAAATGACCTGAAAGGGTGTTTAGGACCCAGCTTTGTTTCTAAATAGCTGTTTGGGAATATTATAAGACAGTTCTCTCTGAGCCTCTATTTTCTCATTTCCGACATAATACAACTAGAACTAGACAGTGTCCAATCCTTTCAGTTTTGAATGGAATAGTTTTCCTACAAAAACAATAAAAGCCTTCTGTAGAGCCAGATGAACTATCTCTTCCTTGAAAAGGCCCAAACATGTGTTTGTGAGGCTACCTACCAGAAGTTAAAGTACAGTATATGGCCAAGGCAGAGAGCAAAGTTAAGACCACAGTCCTTGCTCAGGTGCCTATGATCACACCCATGACACTGATGGGTATAGGGTAGTCTGGCTGTAATAAAGAGCCGAATTCTTCTCATTCCCTGTGTCCTCACCCTGTGTTGTGAAACCTCGAAGAGCCCTTGCCCCGGCACTGGCCTGGAAAGTTTTTGCTCCATGGATGCTAGCAAACATGATGCAAGCAAAGGCTTTAAAAGTGCTAACCACAACCAAGTTTGCTCCCATGCTTAGTCTTCTGCCTTACCTATGGTAGGACTAGCATGCTTGAGAATCAAAGACACCTATCTTGTATCACACATGCAGACATAGCAAAGAAGTCACATGAGTCTTCCTAGATAAAGCCATCCTCAATCAGCTGACAGAGAGCCCAGCACCTGGATATGTGAGCAAAGCCAGGTGAGATCAGAGGCAGGCAGGCAGAGAAACGCAGAGCTGCCTATCCAACTTGCAAGGTACCACAGATACAGAAGGCAGTGGGATCAGTTAAACCTCCTAGCTTCTAAGTTAAATACACTTTTATTATGATATTCCAGTTTTGTGGTCACCTGTTATACCACATTATTGTGGGAAAAAAGAACAGATAGAAATTCCTTGAACTATTTACTTACTAGTCCCCAGATTATAATGACTATTTGTTGAAAAATAAAAACAAACAAGGTTCCTTTCTGTTAAAAGAAGGTTAGGATATCTTTCAAATTGTAATACACATTAGTATTTTTAAGGCTCTCACAATAAAGAAGTGAAGCTGGGCTCCAATGCCATATAACAGTAATCCTAAATACTCAGGAGACTGAGAGATAGATAGAGGCCATCACAGTTAGAGGTCATCACAAGCACAAGTTTAAAAATACAGTCCTTAGCTGGGGGGCGGGGGGTGGGTAGTAGTATCTCACACTTGTACTATTAGCTACTCGGGAGGCTGAGATCTGAGGTTTGTGGTTCAAAGCCAGGTAGAAAAGTCTGTGAGGCAATTATCACCAATAAAACCTAGAAGTGGAGTTGTAGTTCAAGTGGTAGAAAACTAGCCTTGAGCAAAAGAGGCTCAGGGACAGCTCCCAGGCCCTGAGTTCAAGCCCCAAACAGAGAAAAAGCAAACACACAACATTTCATGAGACTGTATCTTCAAAATAACCAGCAAAAGAAGATTGGAGGCCATGGCTCAAGTAGTAGAAAACAGGGTCTCAAGCATGAGATTCTGCATTCAAAACCCAGTAGCACACAAAACATATGTTTCTTTTCTCTAACTCATGTTTCATTTCATTAATTTTACTACAGACCTCTATGTATTATCCCTAATCAAATTCTTTCACAGCTTTAGACCTCAAGTCTGTGTTGAATCTTTATCCAACCTTCTTCCCCTATAGGCCATATATTTTATCTTCTAAGATGGGTAATAGGCCCTTTGAGGACAAAAGTACATCTTGCAAGTACTCTGTCACTACAAAAGCTTATATTATTTATAATCAAACTCTGATTGGAAGTGAAGAACGACAGTTCTACAAATACTTCAAATCCACATATAGTCTATACTCTTATAGTCAATGTGCCTGTTTGTCTTTTAGTATGGTTTACAAGCTTGTGATGATCTAAAGGTGATTCCTTATCGAATGTGTCCTTCCTACACTAATTCTTCCTTTATGTACATACAGTGCATTCAGGTGCATCAAATGGTCACATTTGATAAGAATCTGAACCATCCGGATGTAAAATAACATGATATAATACTATTATTCATGTGGTGATTCACATTTAACTAGGCCCAAGGTAGCTCTAAATCATTTTTACAGTGTGGCCACAAGGTGGCACCATATTAAATGTTAAGTGTAAAGCCCATCACCTTTTGATAGAAGTATTTTTTTTTCTTTTTTTGGGGGGTGGGGGTGGTGGGCCTATGCTGGTCCTGGGGCTTAAATTTAGGGCCTGGGCACTGTCTCAGACCAGCACTCAACCACTCAAACCACAGCTCCACTTGTCTTTTGGGTGGCTAATTGAAGATAAGAGTTTCAGGGACTTAACTACCTAGGCTGGATTTGAAACACAATCCTCAAGATTTTAGCCTACTAAGTAGCTAGGAATACAGGCTTGAGCCACCTGGCAGCTGGCAGACGAAAATATTCTTGAACCGTAGGCATTTTAAATCTGCAAGAACTTCATAAATACAACCTTGTCACAAAATATGACCTCTGAAACAAGGAATTTGAAACTTTTGGGAGCTTTCCCCAAAATCCCCAGGAACAGGATACTGACCTTGCCTTGGTAGAAGTTATTCGACATTATCCATGATAATCCTATCTATTTTTTGGTGCTGTCTTTGTGAAAAGAGACATCCTTGCTGTCCCTATTTGGATGTCTCACAGATGCTCAATAAATACAACATGGGTGGATGCCTTGCTGGAAGCATAAATCTGGATGGATGGATGATGAAATTAATAAGTGAGATGGGGCACAAAACATGACTGATCTGGACTATGCATTCTCTCTTTATCCTCTCCACTGACCAGTCTCAACAAGATAATTATAAACACTAGGCAACAGCAGGAAAAAGAAGACAAGTAAAAAAGGACCTTGATAATTGAATCAGCTGGATAAATGTGATCATTATGAATCTAGAGTTAACACTAAGTGCACATGTTAAAAATACAGAAGCCTGGGGCTCGGGATATGGCCTAGTGGTAAAAGTGCTCGCCTCCCATACATGAAGCCCTGGGTTCAATTCCTCTGCACCACATATATAGAAAAAGCCAGAAGTGGTGCTGTGGATCAAGTGGCAGAATGCTAGCCTTGAGCAAAAAGAAGCCAGAGACAGTCCTCAGTCCATGAGTTCAAGCCCCAGGACTGGCAAAAAAAAAAAAAAAATACAGAAGCTTATAACCCTAGCTACTCAGGAGGCTGACAATATGGGGGTTGTGTTTCAAAGCAATCCCAGGCAGTAAAGTCCTTGAGACTCTTATCTCCAAGCTGGAAGTGCCTCAAGTGGTACAGTGCCAGCTTTGAGCAAAAATGCTAAAGGATGGCACCCAGGCCCTAAGATCAAGGACCAGAAACAAACAACAACAAAAAGCAAACAAACAGATTATAACCAAGAAAAAGAAAACTATGATATGGTAATCTCTTTGTTTTCCTAACAAGATCAAAAGACAGGTACTGAAGAAATATCTTACTTCTTTGCAGATTAAGATTTTAAGTCATTTATTGCAAGTGGATGATTCTCTCTGGGACTTGAGATCCATAAGGAATGACCCCCTCTGACATGGAAGACATGCAGAAAGAATTCCTGATCTCCTAGAGAAAACTTACTTAGAGAAACACTTCCTTTCCATGCACTTTCGCCTTGGACACTTTTGCCTTCATTATTTTGATTACTCCCTGAATGTACCCTGTTTAAAGAGGAGAAACACAGCTAAACTACAGGCACAGTCAAGGTGTTTAATACTGAAAAAAGTCTTCATCTTTGATGTTCTTCTCACATGCTTCCTGGCTGTACACCAGCACCCAATATACCTCGGGTGCTTGTAGGAACAGCTAGGAAACAGCTCAGCCATTGATTGAAACCCTCTTCGAACTGACGCCATGAAATAGCCTTAGGAACTATCACATGGATGAACTTTGGGCTGCTGATGTGTTACGGCCTTGTTTTCTAGGATTTAATTCTATTTGAACTTTGTTTTGACCCCTTAGACGCTGTATCTGAAAACAAAGGCTTTACAGTTTTGTGTTTTCTTTTCACAAGCTAGGAAACCCTAAAACAATTTTCTGTGGACTGTTTTAGTGTGAAAGTTAAGCAAAGCATAATCTAATGCAAAAGTTTTTCAGGCTCACTTTATATTATTTCCCTCCCATCTAAAATCCTTTTATAAGTCTTATGTGCTAGCATAAATTAAAAGTTGACTATTAGTTGTGTCACAGCAAACCCCGATTAGCATCATCTATCAACCTGAAAGATTCAGGCTAGCCCAGCTTCTTTGAGCTGTTCTGTCCTTCAGAAATTCTTTCAACTTTCCACAAGTCATTTCTGCCTCCCACTGTGTGTGTGTGTGTGTGTGTGTGTGTGTGTGTGTGTGTGTGTGTTTTCTGGATTCATCTTTTGAAAGACATCTCTATCATCCAGGAAGCAAGATTATGACAAATGCAACAAAAAGCCAACACCAGAGGGACTTCTCCAGGAAATGCTCCCAAATAAAGAGTAACAGTTCTTTACTTTATCCTCCCTTCTCTCTCTTTAACTCCTTTGCAAAGCTAACAGCCCCGTCCCCCCCTCCAGGTTATTTATCCTTATCACTTATAAAAGCACCCACTAGGTAACCAAATTGAGATCCTTTTGGTGGAGGGAGACCCACCCAGCTAATCCACAATGGATGAACCACAAACCTTGGCTGCCTGGGCTATCACAACCACATCCATCCACCCTGCAGTTCTTGCCAGTGCTGTTCCTTAATTGGCCATGAATAGTTACAGTCAGCCCCAGCCATTTCTGTACCCTGTATAGTATAATCTCCCAAAGATCAGCTGGGAGTTTAAAGTCCAAATTTTTAAATAGCATCCAATTAATAATCCTTGTAATAATGAAAGAATTGCCAAACTGCTATGTGAATTCTAAAGCCCAAAGTGGAGGCTCAGTTAAATGAAACAAAATTATCTTTGGACTGTCCCTCCTCTCCATCAAAATGCCTTTCTGCTTCTTCTTCCTTAAAAAAAAAATGTTTAAAGGGTCTTCTGATGTTACACAAGTGAACCTCTAACTTGTAATCCTTCTGCCTTCTCCACCCAAGTGCTGAGATTACAGGCATGTGCCATCATTGCCTGTTCCTGCTATCACTGATTAAATGGTGCATTTAGAAGAAAAACATTTCTGGAAGTTGATCATCTTCAAGGTCAGAATTTTTTCCTTCAGGTATCCTTTTCTTATTCACTTATTAAGTATTGACTGGTCCTAAATATAAAGATAAAAATTACTGGCAGCTAACCACAAGGATGTCACAAGTCTATCCAAAAGGAGGGTTTTAACAAATCTGTTCCACTTGCATGCCACATGTTTTCATTTGGCACTGTGTGAGAGATTGAGCTGTCACAGTGAACAATGTGGGCAGAAATAGCTGTTGTGCTGGAACTTCCATCCCAAAGAGAACATCTAATGACACCAGGTAAGAAAATGGTCTGATATAGAAAGATACCAGTGGGTGGGGGTGGGAATGAATTATAAGCAACACATAAGGATGTTAAAACAGGAAAGCAAAAGAAGTCCCCACAGAATAAGAGGTGAGAGGTGAGGGGATAACTTTTATAGACAATGTGAGGAAAGGTTTGGAAAAAAAAGGGTGAATGTGTATAGGCCCTAAAGGAAGGCATGAGACACAAGTATGAGGAATATCAGGTGCCAAGGGTAGTCAATGCAGAATGGAAGAGTAGGCAGTAGCAGCAGATGAAGTCAGAGGTAATAAAGAAGGGATGGATGGAGCCGGGTCCTAAGGCCCTATGGGACTTTGGGAATGAGGTGGGATACTGCTGCATGCATGGACCAGAGTAATATGATCATAAATGATCCAAAGACTCATTCTAGGTGTTGTGTTTACACCTGACTACAGGTAGCTGATAGTAATTTGCAGGGCTACTGCAGAATTCATGCCATGGAGGAAGTGGTCAGACAAGTGGGTAATGACGAGGGTAAGGTGACATGGCAGTTATCTTTGGGATGTTTTGAATGTGGAACAAGTAGAATGTACTGATGAATTGGATATCAGTAATGGAAGGTAGACATTCTAGATATTATTTTTTTCTTTTTCTTCTCTACTTAAGATACTGCCTACGGTTTGGATTGTGAAGGCCATTCAAGACCCAAAGGCCCAGGAGTTAAATAAAGGATTGATGCTTAGCTCAGTGTTATCGTGAGATGTAGGAAGCTCTAATGTAGGATGTAGTGGGATGAAGTTAGGTCCTGGAGGCCTTTGGAGGGGATGTTGGGACTTCCTGTTTCTCCTCTTTGCTTCCCAGATGTCATGAGATGAGTACCTTGGTCTACCACGCATGCCCTACCATGATGTTCTGCTTTATTATAGGCCTATGGTGACTAGGTTAAGCAACCAAGGTCTAAAACCTCCAAAATTATGATGACAAAAAATTTTTATTTCCTTCTTGATTGATAATTGCAGGTATTTTGTCAGCAATGGAAAACTAATTAATACAAATGCTCAATAAAAAATGTATTACCTGACTTATGTAATTATAATCCCTCTGTACATCACTTTTATAATAACAATAAAGTGAATTAATTGAAAAAAAGAAATTCAAAAATAAAATCAGATTTCTAGTGGGACAGCAATGGTTCATGCTTACAATCCTATGTACACAGCTGAGGGAGATCTAGAGGAACAGGGTTTGATGCCAGCCTGAGCAGAAAAGTCCTCCATGCTCCATCTCCTATTAATCAGCAAAAAGCTGGACTGGAGGTGTGGAAATAGAGCATCAGCTGTGACCAAGAAAACCAACTGAATGTCAAGCCTTGAGTTCAAGCCATGGTGCTAGAAATTAAAAATATAACAAACTCTCAAAATTTGTGTTCATTGGGTTTATTTAGTCCAACAGCTTCAGAGGATACAGTGCTATATCCCCATCCAATATCTTTCAACCCAGTTGCCGATCACTTACACAAGATATTTTCTCCCTCTCTTCCATTTAACCTTAGCATGACTGACCATTTCAAACCTTACTACTGGTGATCATGAAATCAATTTTGCACTTACTGATACTCAGGTGCTTTTTGTCTCTTGTTTTTCTGTTTTTCTTACTGGGAATCCAGATGTGAAAAAGCTAACATTTCTTCCTCTGAACCTTATTCAGTGCAATTACATCTCTCTTACTTCCTATTGCCACCCCTCTGAAATATTCAGTTAGGCTATGACCCTTCTCCCTCCAAAAGAAACTACCTACACATTTTATGTCACTCTCCCTATTTGATACTGTGGAGCTGCACATCTTGCTCTTCTAAGCCTCTATCTTAAAGATAGGGCAGCTTCTGCCTTTGCATATTTGCAAAATACGCATCCCAGGTGCCATATTCTGTGAGGAGCATGGAGAAGTGTTACATGGCAGAGAACTGAGATCCCCCAACTGACATCTTAACCCAACTCAACTGCTTGCCAATGATTAATCCTGAACACTTCAGGTCATATGAACCCCAAAAAACTATAGCCCAGCCAATCCCATGGAGCCAAACTCACCAGCAGCCCAACTTACCAAACCCAGCCCATGTGACTCATAGAAGATGCTAAATAGTCGTTATTTCAAGTTAATAAACTTTGGAGTGCCTTGTTTCAAAGCAAGAGATAACTAAAACAAAAATAGGACATGGTGTTAAATAAGAGAAGGAAAGCATAATAAAGATACAGAAAAAAAAAGAGAGAGAGAGACACCCTACATGGCAAGGAACAAAAACTTCATTATAGATGTTGGCACCAAAGTCCCATGAGACCTGACAGAGACTTTGTTTCTGTCTCTGAAATTCATGCGACTTCAGATTTCTGAACAATAAAACATCCTGTGATAGGATCAGTTGAAGGGTTTCTGTTCATAAAGGCTTTTGCTATAATTTTCATTTAATCTAGGTCTCATTACTAACATGTCTCTGGAGAAGTCTTGTTTATCTGTGTCCTAAATAAGTAGCATTCAGAAATCCATTTTCTCTGCAAGTGTAGTATTGGTAAAGAGTCTTCATCACTTAATCTGCCATAGCATACGAAGATTGTCTGAACTCTTTGGGACTAGAGCAGTTAAAAGAAATAAGGGAAAACATCCTTTATGATAAGGGTAGCAGCTTTATTTTGCTACAGATGTGATAGTGAAATATGAATGGCAACTTAATTATTAGTCATTGCAAAGGAATCCATTGTATTTCCAAGAAACATCAGATTCCCATACCTTAGGAAGTTCTACAATAATAATACAAGATAGTCATAGTGATAAGTTTGGTATAAATGCACCTAAATCTGAACAGGGTCACACATTGAGAGCAGATACTAGTGCAGCCATCTTTCTCTGCCTCCTTTGAGATGTTCATGGATTAAGAAACATGCTTTGCTTCCTATTTAGAATGTCTACTACATGATATCTCACAATATGCTTCACATTAAATGTCTAAAGATTCTTAAAAACATTGTTTCCTTTTGCTTACAATCCTCTAATTACTTGAAGAATGTGCACAATCTATATTATTTTAAATGACAATGAGTCTTAGTGATTAGATGACTATTTTATCCTTGGACTCAAGTCCTGACATTCCTCTAAAGGCCACCAGCACTTGGCTAAGTCCTATGCACATTGAATCTCAAAACCATCAGGAAATTTGATACCTTCTTCCATGCCATCTCTCTCTCTCCTCCTCCTCCTCCTCCTCCTTTATTCCTTGATAAGCTCATTACCATCCTTCAAAATCAAATCAAGGTCATTTGCTCAGTGAAGTATTCTGTCACTCACCAACCGCTCTGCATTTTCTTGACAAATACTCTCATTTAGATATATATGAAGCTCATTATCTGTCAATCATATTTTAAAATACTTATCATAATTTCTTGTTTGAACTTCTATTTTCCCAACCACATTGTGATTTCCTTGGAAGCAAGTGATCAAATACCATTTGTCACTGAGTCCATGGTGCTCAGCAAAGTACACAAGTGATAACAGGCTCTCTGTAAGCACACACTAAGGGAATGTTTTCTGTTGCTTTCATATCTTTTTCTAGGTAGCCTGAAAGGCCTTTCCCAACAGCTTAGGAAAAAAAAAAAAAACACCACTCAAAAGTAGACTATAACCTACTAAAGGGATGAAAAAACATAAGAAGTTGAAAGAAAAATACTTAGCTAAAATTAGAATATTTGAAAGCAATCTCCAAAATTTCCAGTTGGATGATCATTTGTACCTTTCTGTGTCTGTGAATTGCATATTATCCCATCTTATAGACTTAAATGTGTTATAATTAACTGCATGCATCATCCTAATAAGGCAGAACTTTTAATTTTCAATTCACTACTCAAACGAGGCTACCCACAGAGCAGAAAACATATTACCCATCAAAGCCTAAGGCACACCTCCAAAAAAACAGTCCTTTTTTAGTAAGAATCCCTTCTTTTGTTAATGTATCCTACATACTGAGTGGCCTTGGGGCTCAAGTACAACTTACCCTCCATTTTCTGATATCTCCATAATGTTTCCAGCTGTTACATTTCACTCAATTCTATTTAGAGATCAAACACCTCCAAGATGGTACCACATAGAGACCCTGCTGGACACTTGAATGATGAATGAAGCAAGTAAGGCTGTTTAATACAAGGCTGTTTACCAGGTTGGCAGAACTTAGGGAAAACAACTAGGGAACAGCAAGTGTCCCAAGGATTGAACTATAGGAACCCCGAAAAAAAAAATCTATAGCTATAGCACAAGGCCACCTGCCAGTCTCTGTAGCTAAAGGGGACAGAGACCTTTAATATGCTGCAAAAAGAAATCTAAGAGAACACTGACTTCACAGCTCTTCTCTCAGAAGTCTCTTCTAGAACTTGCCATTGCCTGCACACTGACAAAAATCAGAGGACCAGGAAGCCTACCAGTGTGCCAGCAACTCATACCTGGCTTTCCCATTCAAAAGCACTGGACACATACAAACGGGAAAGAATAAACGAGAACTGAAACAGGGAATTGCTTTTTGTGCAAGAATTCTACTTGCATCCTTCTGCATTTCTTCTGTGTGTGTGTGTGTGTGTGTGTGTGTGTATTAGAGCTTGAACTCTGGGCCTCATGTTCCAGCTTGGCTTTTTGCTCAATGTTGGTGCTCTACCAGTTGAAACATACCTTCACTTCCAGCTTTTGACTGGTTAAGAAGAGATAAGAGTTTCATTTTTTGTCTGCCTGGTTGGCTTTAAAACAAGATCCTCAGATCTCAGCATCCTGAGTAGCTAGGATTACAAGAGTAAGATACTGCTACCTAGCTGCACTTCTCCCTGAGTATCCTTTCAGGAGTTTCCACATGCAGATCCCTCCACATTCCCACTGCTCAGTTTCCAGCACAATGACCAGCTCTTTTTCTAGAGTGCAAGACTTTGCTGACACTGGCTTATCAATGGTAACTCCTAGGAAGAGGCCTTTCAGAGAAGCTCTCGGTGACAAAGGTGTTGTTAAATAAATAAAATTCCCAGACAAAAACATTTTGAAAATCCAATTATTTTCATGCATATAATTCTCCCATAAACATGTCATGACAATTTTTTAATCCACTCAATATATAAGAAATACATTTAAAAATAGGACTAAGGGAAATAATCTACACTGGGAATTTCTTATCAACAAAGACCCTCAGGAGACCAGTGGAACCTAGTTCTTATTGTCTCTTCAGACAAATCACTTTGCTTTCTCATTCCCCAGAGCACATACCTCCAAGACAGATAAACTCTGGCATTCCATATACAAATGATAAATTGAAAGATCAACTGATAGAGTAAAGAATAGTACTTTGCCTCAGTTGTTTTGAGTTGTTGTGGGGTTTGTTTTTGGTGGTGGTGAGGTGTTTGTTTGTGTTTTTGTTTGTTGGTTTTTAATGGACAACATGACCTTAGGTTAGGTTTGGTGCTTGGGGAAATGCTGAAGATCAAACCCAGGACATTGTGCTTGTTAAGTAGATCAAATGGGCTCTATTTCTGAAATTTTGATATGTGTACATTGTAAAGAAATAGAAAGTTTACGCTATTTATATTAGTTTGGCTTTTATTTTTGCATATTGTAAAATTTCTTCTTGAGATGAAACAACATAGTAACCTCAAATTTCAGTCCTGCAGCCTAAAATGAGTATGTGTTGACCATGGGAGCTATTGCCTTCTTTCCAAAGCAGCCGTTCTATAATCATGTTTACCTCCTCACCAGTCACTTGCCTTCTCAGCTTTCCTAAGCTCATTCCAAAATGAGTTTTTAAAAACGATGCTGGACATGACATGCAGTGACATGATATTAATAAAATTCCTATTTCTAGCTCTCCTATTGAAATACAATGGCAAAATTCATTCCATCCAGCAACCCTGGGCATGACCATTCTGACAGGTGTCAAGAACTCTACTCAGTAATCTTTGGAAACATATGACAAGCAAACCCAAAGCATGTGGTTGGAAGAGGTAGGGGAGGACCCAGAGGGAAGATATAATTGTGAAGCATTTGTAAGTTCTTTTACTTTTCTTCTTAATCAGCACACTCATAACAAATGAAATGATAAATCTTAAAGTATCAAGCGGCAGACAAATCATGAAATTCTTATCCAATTAACCAGCTAAAAGCTGGAAGTGGATGTGTATCTCAAGTGGTAGAGTGTCAGCCTTGAGCAAAAACCCAGGCCACACACAAGGTCCTGAGTTCAAGCCCCAATATCAACACAAAAGAATACTGGGGACCATTGAGAGCTTTCCCTATTTATTTTCCTAAACAAAAAGAGCTACAGGTATTGCAAACAGGAGCATGAAGAAACCCGTTCTAATTTTGTATCTGTTTGTCTAAAAAAAGAAATTGGTTTCCTTTCAACTTCCTCAGACAAGAAGAATGGACAGCTGCTTCTCTTTGATATTTCTTCTAAGTTTCAGGGCCAAGGGAGAGGAGAACAGGGGGATAAATGAAACTATATACTGTCATTTCCCCCAAATCTAGATATTATTTTATTATAATTGTAAATTTGCAAAAAGTTTAAACCTTTAGTTATTGCTTATATTAAAATTTTAAGATGCTAAGAAATATTTAAGAACCAAGAAAGACACATTAAACTACTTTGAAAATGTTAACATGAGTGGTTATGATGTAGCACATTGTATCAGTGGTTCTCCACGTTGGACACATAATAAAATTACCTGGGAAAGCCAAAAATTCCAAAGCCTAGGATATTCCCAAGATTAACTGGAATATCTTTGGCAACTGGGTGCCAACATAATGCATTTACACGTATACATACAACTGCATAAATGTATACATATGTGCATGCACATATACAAATACATATATTGTGTGTATATGTGGGCCAGTACTGGACCTTGAACTTAGGGCCTCAGCTTCTCACTCTGCTCAGTTTGCTCATGTTTTGGAGCTCTACAACTTGAACCATACTTCCTCCTCCAGCTTTTTGCTGATTGACTGGAGATAAGAATTGAGAATTTGTCTGTTCAGCCTGGCTTGAAACCATGATTCTCAGATTTCAGCCTTCTGAGTAACAAGGATTATAGGCGTTAGGCACTAGCATCTAGATACCAATACAGTATTATTTTTTTTTTTTTGAGGAGCCATTCTGGTGAAATGGAGTCACAGACAACAATGAGAGCAATTGTCTATATTATCCTAAATCAATGGTACTATGGAACCAAGGCAAAAGATGGTATCTTCACCCATTCTTCACTCTAAAATCCTTGCCTATCTTGGTCCTTATGGTTGGCCATCTGGGAAGGAAGATTTGTCTCCTTATTCCTATGAAGCTGAATCTCTATTCCCTCAAGCCCACCCAGGAGTTGGTAGTGATAGTTGTGATGAAGGTCATGAAGATTGAGGAAGGACCATCATGACATTAAATAGCATTGAATCTTATGCTGCAATAACATAGGTGTCTACAGGGTTTTTGCAGGAATGATTCATCCACTAGGAAGAAAACTGGTTGCAAGCGAGCCACATGCTGCCATCAGCACTCATAGATCCAGCTTCTTTTCTAGTCATGGACACAATCAAGCACCTATCAATTCACTTAACTTATTTACAACCCATGTAATATGGTCCCAAAACACCTTGAACTGACATATTTGTGAAGCAAACTGCAACTCAATGTGATCAGAAAAACAGAAGAATGAAAAATCAGAGCAATAAATCTACCACATGGTACGTTTTGTGGGAATGAGTGTTCTAGACTACAAGAATAAAATAAGCTGAATCCTACAAAAGTAAGAATATAGGAAACCAGACAGTTCCTTACCACTGCATGAGATACATGCATAAGAGACCAAAGGTCGGGGGTGTGAGGTGAGAAAGAGCAGCAGCAGTAGCCACGATTGGTGGCTCAGGGAAGAAAGGGAAAGGGACAGGGGAGAAGGATAGAGGCAGAGGTGAGGAGGATGTGCGAGGAGAAGGAAGGAAAAGGGAATGAAGGGGAAAGGAAGTAAGGGAGGGGAGGAAAGTGAGGGAAGGAGAGGAAATGTCCCAATTAGACTTCAGGCTCAAAGAGAAATATTAGCACATGTAGTCAATTCTCATTATTCATATCTTCTGTATTTCTAAATTTACCTATCTGCATTTTTTTCTACATTACAAGACAGTACAACACATTTGCAGTATTGCCAGATATGCAGCTCCCAAGTTGTAGATGATGCCAGGGTCTTTTTTCGCAGGATTTAGTGGAAAGTTTCTCTCAATTTTAGGCTTTGTGTGTGTTTAGTATTACTGTTTAAAAGATTTCTGTTAAAATTATGTCTAGTGTTCCTACATGAAAGGAGATTATGATTTGGAGAAAACAGTGGGCCAATGTAGTTTAGGTAAAAGCACCTCCATTATTCTATTAACATCTGTATTTTCTCTTTGCCGATGACATTGGCTTTACCAATTATAATGGAATGGAAGTTCAGAATTTTTCATTTACATAGAAATCTAGTTATTATGGACAGGAGCTTAATTTGGTAATCATACAATTAGCAAAAGAAATTATAGAAACAACCTAATGCAAGGATTAACAACCTGAATTCTACAGATGATCCAAAGAAGTCTGTGGATATAGTCGAGCTTTTCATAAAGTTGAACAGAAAAAAATTTACATGATCTTTTTACTCACCTTCATCTGAAGTTTACAATCTCTTGAGTTATGACCAAATCAATAACCAAAATAGAATTTGTAGTACTTGTCACTTGGTTTTCCATGGAAATTTCAGATACTTTCAAAGCACATTACAACTATTGCTGATACTACAAAATAACACGAGGCTTGTCAATACTTCAAAATAGTAAAGTATTGATGTGTTGTTTTATATGTTACTACTACGTATATACTAAGATGACATAAATTTATTTACTATTTTTATGTTGTTATTTCAATATTGTGGATTCCTTTGTAGGCCTGTGTTGTTTTTCACAGTTTTGTTTTGGAACATTTAGAAAGTTATTAAAACTGGGCATGGTGGGGGCATAATCATAATCTCAACACTCTGGAGGCTGAGGTAAGAAGATCTTAGGTTTAAGAGTAGCCTATACCGCATAGCAAATCCCTATGACCATAAACAAACAAAAAAGTAAAAAGACATTGAAGAGGAGGAATCCACAGAGGGCTTCCCAGGTAATCAAAGGAGCCCATCATACCCTGCATCAAAACTCTTCACAAAAATATCATGACCTAGAGAAGAAAAAGGGCTTCTGGAGGCCTGGCCACCTCTTAGAAGCAGACTCAGACCTGGAGTCTCAGAATGCCCCAAAACGGGGCTCTGGGCCACATTAAGCTGTTTCTGTACTAAATTACAACAATAAAAACTGAGTAACTTGTTCCCTAAACTCTGGCCAATGGATACATGAGCCTAGAGATGAAATAAGACTAGTAAAGAGAAAACGAAAAGTATGCATGCTTGGGGAGAAACCAAAGAAGATCTTACAAGGCATGAGCCCCTCATACCCTCCCAACTTTCATGTGCCTTCCCCGGGAAGCCACAATTGTCCCCCTCTATGTGGACAGAAATCAAAAGGGTGGAGAGCCAGGCTGGGGCTAACATAACAGGTATAAAAGTTACCATTTTTTTTCTCCATCACCCACAAGCATCTGACACAGTGGCCACCACAAATGAACTTCTCTACACCGCACCTGACACCAGTTGAAAGCAAACCCAGGCCCAAACATGCCCAAAGCCCTTTTACACCTCCTGACACCATCTCTGCTTTCTAGGACCGCCTGCTTCTCTTCCTGGTGAACACCTCATTCTCTCATACCCAGTTACACATCACCTTCAACCTCTAATTTTGCAAAGTATTTTGTCTCAACAATAGACAGTGAGCTTTAAGAATATGAACAGAGGAAGAGAACAGGGATATTCATATCAATATATCTATAGTGATAGATAATGACCATAATAACAATAAAGTTAATGTTTATTGAGCATTGAATATGCACCAGGCAGAGTTTTAAGCATTTTACACATATTACTCCCTCATTTATCTTCTGAAGAGCTGGTAAGGACAATAAAGACTTTTATTTCAGACATGATAAAATAAATGCATGGTAAGGTTAAACAAGCTGCTCCAAGATCCACCAGAGAGGAAGAAGCAGAGCTGGGGGATACTCAGACGGCACTCTGTTCCAGAAGCTATGACTACTCTAGTTCTCACTGCACTGGAAGGAGCGGATCTCACTTGGTCATTCAATAGGTGAAGAAATTAGAGATTCTATGTTATCTGAGTAGTGAAGACCAAGGAAAGGTTAGAATTCAAATCTCAACTACAAGGAGGCAACCTGAGTCTAGTTTGAGTTTACATTTTCATTGGAAGGTGGAAGAAAGAAAGGAGAGAAATGAGAAGGGAAAGGTAAGGTAGGATTAGGGATTCAGATGGGTGAGAAATAATGGAAGAGAAAGAGAAGAAAGGGGTCAAAAGGCAAAGGGAGGAAACAGGTCATGTGGTTAATCAGATGATCAGCGATGAATTCGCCAAAGGTCAACAACTGGATAGGACTAGTCATATTCAGATATCTCCAGAAAAGCAAATCGGGTCCACACAGAAATCCATCATAGCTTCTTGAACCATGAAGAGCCATCAAGGCATGTTATTAATAGCATTCCTAAGTGTTGTCTAATTTAATGTAATTTCACACTGCTATCAATTAGCCAGGAAAGCACAGAATTGAAAAAGGTTCAGAGAAGGTAAACTGCCTTCCCAGGAAAACTCTCAGCGATTCTGAGTTTTCAAACAATTGCCTTATTTTCACCTTCTAAATCAGTTCTTCTGTATTTTAGTGGGTGTAATGAATAGGATGTTCTCTGTTTGTTCAAAGAAACAATGACCAAGTTTGCTTTGCTTGGGAATCATATCAACTTCTTGCTATGTGATCTCACAACTTCAATTTACTCCATGGGGATAGGGGGTTGAAAGGAGAGAAATCGACTTTATTTTTTCTCAAATAGTTATCCGTGTACAAAGTCAACAAAGATTTCCAGCCTACAGCGTAAGAGATAAGGTAAAAGTGCTCTTAACCTTAAAAAAAAAAAAGTAAACAATTGCTGAGTGCCAGTTGCTCATTGTAATCCTAGCTGCTCCAGAGGCTGAGATCTGAAGATTGCAGTTTGAAGCCAGACCTAGCAGAAAAGTTCATAAGACTCTTATCTCCAGTTAACCACCAAAAACTTGGAAGTGGAGTGTGGCTCAAGTGGTAGAGTGCTAGCCTTGTGCAAAAGAAGCTCAGAGACAGTTGAAAAAGTTCTAGCTCCAGGATTGGAAGGGGGGAAAAAAAGCAATTAAACTATCTCATGCATATTTCACTGATGAGTTTCATGAGAAAACAATTCAAACTCAGAAATTCATCTTCTGTGACACTCTCATCAACTTTATAGGAGAAATACTTGTAGTGACAGTACTGCTTTTAATTCTTTTATTTTTTATTTATTTGTAGTTGAATCTACTTCCTACTTTGAAAGCTATTCACTTGCTACAAAATCGCTAGACAACACATGGATTAAAGTAATTTACCTTTGCAACTCAAAAAAAGACAATGAGTTCCTGAAATGGGCATTGTCATGCAGGGGGTTAGAGGTTTACTTCTGTCCAGACAAATCACAAACCCTACTAGGCCTCACTCACTCTCTGTGGATCTGCAATCACTCCCTTACATAGATTTGGCTTGCAAATGCTTTAAGCAGGCTCCAACAACATTAAAAACACAAAGATCAATGGACATTCACACTGGCTAGAAACCAGACTCGGAAGCAGAACTCTTGACTTTTATTGCCGGCTGCGTTGCATCGTTCACTTTGAATAGGTACAAGAAATTTACATCTGTTCCCAAGCTTGTTACTAAAGATATAATTTTATATTTGAAAAAAAAATACATAGAGAATGTGAAAATGAGCCAAGAACAACAAACTAGTTACAACCAAGAGAAGCCTGAGGCTGCAAGTGGTAGCAAAAGCCAGAAACTACCATCTATATATAGAAAATGACTGTCTTAAAGTACAAGAAACCTAGTCGTTTGCAGCACTGTGTTCCTGCTGTCTTTCGGGATCCAGCTAAATGTATGGTAACTAAATTAGAATACTGAACTAGTAAAGAGGCACAAAAAGAGAGCTTTAGAAATATTTTTGTGTCTAAAATGTGACAAGATTTAAATGCCGTGAAGCCATCCTGCACACCTGGCTGAGCAGAGTGGTGAGGCAACCATACGCACCTAACAATCCACCAGAAATATAGCAAGTTCATTACTGCTCTCTAACAACCATGTGTCTGTAAGTGTAAACAGCTATGAATGGTGTACCAAGGTAGCAAAGGAGCATGTCTGGAAACAGCTGCTCCCACCTCAAAGGACAGCCACCATGCTGTGTGATTGGCAGAGCTCAACCTCTGGCCCAGGGCATCCACAGATCAGTGGTAGGTTTGTGGGTGTGTCTTGAAATACCTTGCTACTCAAAATTGTCCGGGATGCACATACACCTCAGAGTTTCAGAAGTGCTGTATTCACACAGCCATTAGATTTTTGTACATGATTCCTGGAAAGAGTCTTTTTGCTGTTGGTCAAACTACCTCAGGACCTTTGCACTTGAAGTTTACCTTTACCAAAGAACACTCCAGGTATTTATATGACTCATTCTTCATCGTTCACATTTCCTCTTCAGATGTCACTACTCCAGAGGAGCCTGCTCTGCCTCTCTTGAAAATGAAGAAACAAGCTGGGCCCTGACGTCTCATGCCTATAATTTGACCTACTCAGGAGGCTGAGATCTGAGGATCACAGTTTGAAGCCATCCTGAGCAAGAAACTCTTGTTTTCAACTAACTAAGGGAAGGAGGAGCTATGGCTCAAGTGGCTCCAGCACTAGTTTTGAGCAAGCAAACTCAAGGATAGCTTCAAGGCCCTAGTTTAAGCCCCAGGACTGGCACCAAAAATAACAACAACAACAACAACAATGAATAAAATAAAATGAAAAAAAAAACACAGAGTATCTAATCCAGAAGAGATGCTATATGAGTGATTTGATATTATTAATATATATTAATAGGACAATAATGTCATCTGAATGGAAACCTGGAAGTTTTCACTAACGTGATAAACTTAATTTTATTTGCTGGAATTGAACTCTACCATATGGCAAGCTAAAAAGAATAAAATGATTTTCTCCTCAAACAGAATGCTTATTTTGTAACATGCAATTTAATATTCTTCAGTTTCTTTCAGACTTCTAAACAAAAGATTACATGTTGAAACTTGCCCTGACCCTCTTGCATTTCCAAGGCTGCTGATCTGTTGTGTTTCAACATCTTTTATCCCCCCCTCATTTCCTATGCATTTTGTGAAAGAAAATAATGTTCTTTGCCATGAAGCAACAGTAAGTGAACTAGCTGCCTCACTCAAAGGAGGAATCGCTACACAGAAGCTGTGTAGAATATCACAGCACCGTTCTGTAAATTAAGAAAATACTACCAACCTTTGTGGAAATATGGAACTCTGAATATATGGAAGGAAGAAGAGAAGGAGCTAAGGGAAGAAAAGCACAATAGTTTATGAAGTAGCCATATCTGTCTGTTTAGGGCCACAAGTCAAAACATGATTATTCTTTGTCCAATATTTCTGCTCCTAGGAACTTTTAACCTAAAAGTATGCAAAATCTGTGTCAGTCCAGAGAATGATATTCCTCACAGCCTTATAGGAGTTTATTTTTATTTATTTATTTTGTGTGCATGTGTGCTGGTCCTGGAGCTTGAACTCAAGGCTGAGGCAATGTCCATGAGTTTCATTTGCTCAAGGCTAGCTAGCACTCTACCATTTGAGCTATGGTTCTATGTCCAGCCTTTTCTGATTAGTTGATTAGTTTACTGCACTGGAAATAAAAGTCACATGGATTTTACTGCCCAGGCAGGCTTCAAAGAACTATCCTCAGAACTCAACCTCATGCATAGTTAGGAATACAGGTGTGAGCCACTAATACCCAGCTTTGTTGTTTTGGGGTGTTGTTGTTGTTGTTGTTTGGATGCTGATCCTGGGACTTGAGCTCAAAGACTAGGTGCTGTCCCTGGGCTTTATTTTGCTAAAGGCTAGCACTCTACCACTTGAGCCACAAATTCACTTCCTGTCTTTTTGCTGGTTAATTGGAGATAAGAGTCTTGCAGACTTTCCTTCCCCAGATGGCTTTGAACCACAATCCTCAAATCTCAGCTTCCTGAGTAACAACGATTACAGGTGTGAGCCACCATGACCACCAGCAATCTAATAGAAACTTTTAAAATAAAGCAAAAGATGTAAAAATATTGGATATCTACTTTTAAAAAACCTAATTCAGGGCTGGGGATATGGCCTAGTGGCAAGAGTGCTTGCCTCATATACACAAAACCGTGGGTTCGATTCCCCAGTACCACATATATAGAAACGGCCAGAAGTGGCGCTATGGCTCAAGTGGCAGAGTGCTAGCCTTGAGCAAAAAGAAGCCAGGGACAGTGCTCAGGCCCTGAGTTCAAGCCCCAGGACAGGCAAAAAAAAAAAGACAAGCAAAAAAAACCTAATTCAAAGAAAAAATATGTCACAGTACTAGACATTATGTTTAATAACAAAATGCTAATGTTATGCTGGGTGCCTATGGTTCCTGCCTGTAATCCTGGCTACTTAGGAGACTGAGATCTGAGGATCATAGTTCAATACTACCCTGGCAGATGAATCTGCCAGATTTTTATTTCCAATTAACCATTAAATGAAAGAGTTTGGCGCATGGCTCTAGAACATCAGCCTCAAACAAAAAAGCTGAGTGACAGGCTCAAGGACTAGAGTTCAAGTCTCAGTATCAGGACCAAAAGAAAGAAAGAAAGACAGAACAACAAAACAGAAGGAAGGTAAGAGGGAAGTAAGGAAGGAAGAGATGTAGGGAGGAGGGAGGGAATATGCTATTATATATATATATATATAGCATATATGTGCTACATATACACTATACATATACTATATATATATATATGGTTTTTTATTTAATTTAAAGATACAGACTGATGGGAGTAGTGGTAATACACATCAGGAAAGTGTGACTAGCAAGGAAGTCAATTTGATTACAGTTCTTTTTATCACTGTGTAAAAAAGAAAACTGATGGCAAGACTGTGAAACAGGTCCTGTTCAGATTGTGGCTGCTGGTGGGAAAGGGGAGGGTGAATAGAGCGGCTGAAGGAAAATGGACATAGTAAAAATATTTTAGGTACAAGTAATGAAAATGGGAGGGTGAAGAGTTTGAGATTATTTTGAGAAGAGGGAAGGGGAAGAGGGAATATGATGGAGGGAATGAATCTGATCAAGGAACATGGTGTTCATATACTGACATGTTAGTATGAAATCCCCTTGTACAATTAATTGATCCTAATAAGAAATGTGAGAGGTAAAACAGGATGGACAGAATAACCCATCACTATCTTTTCTTCACGCATGCATGTGCGTGAACACAGACACACACACGCACACATACACACACAATGGGTATTGGGAGCTAGTTCCTCAAATAGTAACAGGGACTACCAAAGAAACATATGCTTTCATTCTCTTTGTACGCTGGCCCAGTTTTCAAATGTCACAGAGTGCATTTCTTCAAAGAATAAAAGCTATGACCTCTTTCCACTTTTGTGCATTCATATGTGTGTATAAATGTAGATGTATCCACATGGATAAACATATGCATGTCTATATGCTTTGTATAATTATGAAAATAACTATACACAAATACATATTTTAAATACATATTTCATATGTACCTCATATGCTTTTATAATATATTCATGGATGTAAGCAGTTAATAATTGGCTGTCCAACAAGAATATTCCTTATTCCTCCAACTGCTACAATGGACAAATGTGAAATACTGTTATACTTCCCACCTCAAGGGAACAAAATGAAATATGGAACAAGTGGCTTAAAAACAAGAAGCACAACAAATCTCAGGACCATCAAAATAACAAAATAAAATAATATTATAAATACACAACAAATCCACTTTTTCTTTCCACACAGACATATTTTCATAATTATTAATAAATGTTTATTTATTTCAGGAAAATATTTTTATGGGTTTGGTATACACTGCAAAATGTAGGTGTGTTTTGGACACTTAGAGCTCACAGGCATTCCAATAGAAGGTCTATCGATTTAAACAATCAACTACACCAAAAAGAAGCAAAAATGGACCAGCATGTTCCCACTGGTCTGAAAGCAGAAGTGTCATCAAGAACCACACCTGGTCAGAAGATCAACTCAAAGGCATCTTAAGAAGGTAATCAGAGAGCACCCCTTGCTCTGCTGAAGGGGTCAGCCTATACATCATATGGCCTCACCTTCATGAAATTTAAATGTAACATATTTCCTGGCTGATCTTCAACACTTCCTTTCTATATTCTCTGAGGAAATATAAAAACTTTATAAGCAAAAAACTTAAAAAAAACAAAACCCTGTTCAGAGAGTACACAAAATTATCAACTGCAAGATGACACTTGTCAACTAACATTGTAAAGCTTGGCTCATCCAAGCAAACAGATCTCCAAAGGAAGCACAGTTCTCAGAAGAACTCAAGAACCTCTCCTGGAGGAATACCCAAGGGAGACTGTCAAGGCTAACAAAACACCAGGACCACTCTGGATAGGCCACCTGTGGCCTTAGGGCACCTTACCCTTCACTTTTATCTCATTTCTTCTGCTTCCTTAACATCTCCTTTCATTCGCCATAAAAGGTCAATTGACACTTTTTTCATAAAAAAGTGTTTTTGCATCTTGCGATGCTATTTGCCCACTAAAATGTGTGATTTAGTGTTATGAATGAGTTGATTTTACCAAAGATGGACAAACTATAGCTTGAAGGTCAAACCAGGCCTGTCACCTGCTTTTGTACAGCCAATAAACAAAGTCTGATTTTACACATTTAAATGGTTGGGGAAGAAAAAATAATCCAAGGAATAATTCTTCATAACACACAATAATTATATATAATTATATGAAATTCAAATTTTATTATTCATAAATACAGGTTTGTTGGAGCTTAGCCACACCCATTCATTTAGATATTGTTTATGGCTACTTTGAGACTATAATACTGAATAGTCTTGACAGAAACAACAGAGCCCACAAAGCCAAAAATACTTACTTTCTGGCTTTTAGGGAAACATTTTGCCAACTCCTACACACACTATTCAATGGGGCAGCTGTATTCAATGCAAACTTCTACATTCCTGTGTCACTGCTTTATGTACAATATTTGAAAAAAATGAGTTAATTTATACAGGAAAATCTATCGACAGCTACTTACCCACCTACCTACCTACCTGGATGAAAGATCCACAGAAACACCACACAGACATTACAACTGCCTGTATTTAAAAAAAAAAAAAAATGTGAAAGCAAACTGGATGCCAGTGGCTTACAAGTATAATCCTAGTTCCTGGGGAGAGTCTGAGGACTGTAATTCAAACCAGCCTACCCAGAAAAGTCTGTGAGACTCTTAACTTCAATTGACCAGTAAAAAGCCAGAAGTGGAGCTGTGGTTCAAGTGATAGAGCACCAGCCAGGAGCAAAAAGAAGCCAAGCAAAATCTCAAGGTCCTGAGTTTAACAGGGGGGTGGGGGGTTAGGTGTGTATAGAGGCATTGGCAAAGAACAAAGAAGAGGTTAAGAAGGAGGAAGTGTAGGGGGGAAGAAAAGGAAGGGGAGGAGAAGGAGAAAAATTTAAAAACAATTGCAGGAGTTTTCTTAAGTAATTATTTACAACAGCCACATTCAAAAGAAAAGATACCAGCACCATGAAAAATAAAAAATATTACTCAGTTATATCATAGTAATAAAGTCATTTCAAAAGCACACAGATTTTTTAAGCCACACATTATTCAGAAACTAATGAGGGATACATTTTTTAAATACATTGTCGTTTCACTGAGTGACATATAAAAACAAGACAATTTAAGTATCTCTACTTCCCTACTTTTTTTTTTTTTTTTTTTTTTGCCATTCCTGGGGCTTGAACTCAGGACCTGGGTACTGTCCTAGAGCTACTTTTGCTCAAGGCTAGCACTCTACCACTTGACCAACAGCACCACTTCCGGCTTTTTCTGGTTATGTGGTACTAAGGAATTGAACCCAAGACCATGCAGGCTAAGAAAGCATTCTACCACAAAGCTACATTCTCAGCACAAGTATCTCTACTTTTTATCCTCTGGTTACTTCAAAAAACTAGCTGAAATTAATTCCTTGTATATCTAATAAAGAAATGCTGGCTCATAATTTTTAGTTAAAATATGATTTTCCCAGTCTACACTGTGCGAACATAAACATTCTGTAACCATATGACCAATTGTTTCCTCTTTTTTGTAATGAGTAGTAAAATGTTTCAGAGACCAGACACTGTGTCCAGACAGGACATGATATAGTAGCTCCTCAGTGAACCACCACATTTATAATTCAATTCCTCCGAATTTATCAATGTTGGCTTTTAAGCTGCAAGCCCACTGGTCCCTAAACTACACTTAGATGCACAATAACTGACACCTCATTACGACAAGTGGTCTCAAGAGTAAAGTATTAGAACTAATGGTTTGTAAATGCTTTGGTCTCCAAACTTGGGCTGGCATTAAAGAGAATAAACTGGTCCTTGTCTTGCATGGATTTGATTTTTAAATGCCTGCATCAAACAAAACTAATCTCCTTATTTCTAATCTGAAATACTATTTATTTAAACCAAGATCACGCATCTAATTGTTATTTCAGTTAGGAAAAAATTCTATAACAACTACCAATATCCAAATATTGAAGGGGAACAGAGATGGCTTTTAAAGCACCAACAAAACAAAACACAACAACCAAAAACACCTAAATATCCAGTAATAGACAAGTCTTGAAATAAGTCATATTATTGCTGTCTTAAAAGTATGAAACCATCAAAAGTCATGTTTAACTAAATTACATAAGCATAGTCAGGTAGGAAGCAATCATGATACAATGTCAAGAGGAAATAAAGAGAATAAAATGTGCATGCTTGATGTCATCCTAATTTCATTTTGAAATTATATTTCATGTAATGGCTAAGCCATAAGTTAGGGTGATTGTATGGGGATAGTAAAACAATCTGGTTTTTATTTTCCTGAATTTTCAAAGTTATCTACAATAAGCACTATATTACAATCAGGAAAAAATAAACATGATAATGTTCCTTCATGTCCATTCCTACTGGTAAATTAAAAAATATACATATTCCACTATTAAAATAGAATTCTAGCGACAATGAAGGAAACCAAAGAACATGTTTTATGTTAATTTCCCCCTCACATAGTAATCACTAACAAAAAAAAAGAGATTTAAGCATCTTAAGGAAAACAAACTGAAATGATACTGATAGTTTCTAAAAATGTTTAGATCTGGCAGATCCAAGATGGTCTTAATACAAAGAAGTAGAAAAAAGTTAACCTCTGTAATGACAATCATCACATTTCTAAGGCTGATGTTTTTTACCCATCTTGTTCACACTTTGTTCGAAACTCTGTACTAAAAAAATGGCTTCTGGGCAGGGAATATATTCAGTGGTGGAGGATCTGAGTAGCACACACAGAACTGTGTGGTGTTTGATCCCCCGCATCATACAAAACAATTAATATTAAGTAAATGCGATGCTATTTTCTCTA
This sequence comes from Perognathus longimembris pacificus, assembly GCF_023159225.1. Classification (NCBI taxonomy): domain Eukaryota; kingdom Metazoa; phylum Chordata; class Mammalia; order Rodentia; family Heteromyidae; genus Perognathus; species Perognathus longimembris. The sequence continues at coordinate 60,469,500 of NC_063166.1, forward strand.
CAGACTCATTTTTGCCTTTGAGGAAAAAGGAAGTAACTCTACTGTACAAAGCAGTTCAATACATTACCACACTGTGTTTACTAACTGGCCTACTTGGTAGAAAGTATAAACACTTCATTTCCTACTTTTAGATCAGATACAAGCTTGTCCAGGCCTGGGGAGTACATGATCATAAAAGATGTTTGAGATGTCAGGGAAGAAAACTGGCAGCTCAGAAGAAACAGTTTACGGAAATGATAAAAAATAAGGGCATCACTTAGGTGGAACCCAAACCCAAACTGAAGATCTAAGATGCCCATCTATGCTGATGGTGATGGTTAACTAAGAAAAAAAAGAAAATAGCAAAAGTCCAAAAAAACTGTAGATGTCTCTCACTAAGGATTATGGAAGCTCAAGAAACACCCTTCCTCCCATTGGTCAACTTCAGACTGGAGTTGATGAGACACAAAGAAGTGGGCTGATACCATACTACCTCTAAGGAACTAAGGGCACAGCTTCTAATGGTCTGTAGATAAATCCCTTCAGAGGAGACACTCTGCAAACTTTCAGAGAGGTTAAAGAGACAGGAGACTACTCAGGTGGGCAGATCATCCTGGCGAAGTCCAGCATAACCACGTCCACATATATGGAGCCGATGACAGTTCAGATGGGAGAGTATGCATGATAGAGAGTTACAGAGCCCCTCATCTGGTTAAGGGACAAGCTAATTTGAAGATAAGGCTAAGAGAGAGGCAGAGGAGAAGCCTCCCGATGACCAATGAGGTGTCTTCACCAGGAGTCAGGCATTGGTGGTGCACACCTGCAAACCCAACACTAAGGAGGCTGAGGCAGAAGGCTCGTGAATTACAGGTCAGCCTCAACTAAATGGCAGGACTCTGTTTCAATTCCTCCACAGACAAAAAAAGGAAGGGAAAAAATGAAGTAAGGAGAGGAGAAGAAGAGGAGAGGAGAAGGTAAGGAAGCAGGAAGGAGAAGGAAGGAAAATAAAAAGGAAAGATTAGAATGGAAACAGAATAAATAGAAAATAGAATCATATGAAAAGAAAGAGAAAAAAGAAAAGAAAGAGAAGAACAAAAAAGAAATAGAACAAAATTCTGCAGGGGGCTCTGGAAACCATCACATGTAGAAAGGAAGGTGCGTTTGAGACTAGGGTAGACAGAGCCAAGGGACAGCCAAGAGAAACTTTGGACCTGGAATGGAGTGCAAGTGCTCCAAGTGCTAATTACTTGCTCCTGATGAGGCAGAGAAACAGAGATGGCACAATGTGACCGACAAAAGGAAGGGAAGGGAAATTTAGAAAATCAGCAAGTTAAGGAGCTCAGACAGAATGGGACTTTGAAGAGGGAATCCTTGGAGCCTGGAGGGCGGGACCTGGCAACCTCCCAAAACGACCTTTGCTTGTGATAGGGTTCTGAGTGTCATCTATCAATAACAGAAGCTGCACACAGTAGGTGCACAGAAAAGGACTGCTCCATCTGCTGTGCGTTTCCTTCTATCATGTAGATGAAAAGGGGATTGCAATGAGAAGATTCCTCGAGCAGAAAAATGAATACCTATGCCTTAGGCAGACTGCTGCCTGCAAAAGCAGATCCCCTTGAGGACAGGTGCTTCCAGGACATAAATCCACCAACCAGCATCCCTCATGCCCAAGAATGTCCACCAATACACACAGAGGACCATCATCTGATCTCTCTTCTAGGCTATCATATGCCAGAAGATAAAGGGAGAGAGAGTCAGGTGTCAGTGGCTCATCCGGTAATCCTGGCTACTCAGGAGGCTGAGATCAAAGGATCACAGTTCAAAGGCAGCCCAGGCCCAGCCAGGAGACTCTTAGCTCCAATTAACTACCAAAAAGCCAGAATTGCAGCTGTAGATCAAGTGGTAGCAACCAATCTTGAGTGAAAAAGCTAAGGCCCTGAGTTCAAACTCTAGGACCAGTACAATATTTGTTTGTTTGCCATCACCTAGGGCAGCCGCATGCATGTTGTTTGTAGAATTTGTTTGGTGGCAATGAAGTCTCCTTAGAAAAACCTTAAAAGACAAGACATTGCAAAACTCAGGATCCTAAGTAAACAGTAGCAGATGGTTGCCAACACATTTTTAATTATCTTCAACTCATTCTGGTGGCATTAATATTGATAAATTAATAAAGGTGAACTTAATAAGCTGCTAGGTTTCTATCATTTAAGTAGTTCTAAATCACAAAGATAGGATAGGTGATCATTGAGCAGATCCCTTTGCAATGGGCTCCTTTTTATCCTTAAGATTATACATAAAACTGCTACTGTGTGTCTAGATGGTTTTCTTTTTTTTTTTTTTCTTCACACAGTAAGGGAGACCAAGACAGGTTTCAAGCTATTAAACTATTTGTGATGTACAAGTCATCAGCGTAATTGGGGGCACACTTTCTTTTGACCTTTACAAAACTTTCATTTCCCAAATGTGACAGATAAGAAGAGCTTTTATAGCACCAATAATGATTTTTTCCTATGGGAACTTGCCAATTATAAGTTGAAAGTGAAGGAAAGACCATATTGGATATGATTTAAAATCTAAACGTACCTAAAATATAGCAGAAGAAAAAAAAAAGAAAATTCACGCTGGGAGGACAGTTGAGGAGAGTGAGAAATCTATTCAGGAGAAGTAGACATGAAAGCAGTGTTGGGCTGGGTGCAGATGACTCATGCTGTAATTCTAGCTACTCAGGAGGCTGAGATCTGAGGAACATGGTTCAAAGCCAGCCTGGGAGGAAAGTCTGTGGGACACACATCCCCAGTTCACCCTAAAAAATCCAGAAGAGAAACTGTGGCTCAAATGGCAGAGCACAAAAATGGGTCAATGCCCAGGCCCTAAGTTCAAGCCTAGTATAGAAAAAGAAAAGAAAGCATGCTATGCCTCCCTTTCCTCTAATTACAAGTCACCACTTAGGAGATGTTCATTTTACATTTAGTCTGACTCAGATTTCCATTATTACTCAGATGGACCCAACTTATAACAGACCAAGGTTTATGATGACACAAAGGCAATATATATTCGGCAAAAGTGTAAAGTTTTACGTTTTCTCTAGCTAATGATAGGCTGTGCCACATTGTCTCTCTCGATACAGAAAATAAGCCATTTTCTTGACAGACATTAAGAAGAACTTAAATCACAATAACATTAAGAAGAACTTAAATCTCCCTAGGTAGGTAGACTCAATATGTTAAAAGATATCCTCCTCCACTTAACCTATAGATTCCATGTTATCCATGTCCAATTTCCACTGAGATTTCTATTATAGAACTAGAAAAGCTGATTTTAAGAATTCCTTTGTGGCCTGGTGCTGTGGCTCATGCCTGTAATCCTAGTTGCTCCGGAAGCTGAGGTTGGAGGATCACAGTTAGAAGGCAGCCCAGGAAGGAAAGTCCCTGAGAATCTTATCTCCAATCAACTATCCTAAAACTGAAAGTGGAGCTGTGGCTCAAAGTGGTAGAGCACTACAAAGAAGTACAAGGACCAGAGGGTGGGGGGGGAGGGTGGGCGGATAAGGGAGTGGGTGGGAGGAGGAGGATACTTTGCATACTGAAAATGCCAGCAGTTCAGCCAACCATATATCAACCATATATCAAGAGTTTTGATAAAGTTCTATTCAGGGTTAGCCTAGTTAATCAAGGCGTGCTCTCAGGGCCCAAGGGCAGAAGCCTACACCCACTCTGTGCTCTAGGTCCTCATCCTAGTTGAATGAATGAATAATGAATGGAATATAAAGGAATAGTCAAAATGATGTTTTGTTCTGTGTTCATGTTGAAGATCAGTCTCACTACTTAACCTCTACTGGTCACAAACTCACTGTTTAGCCGGGTTTGAACTAGCAATCCTCTTGTTTCTGCCTCCCGAGTGCTAAGATGACAGGTAGATACCAAGATACCTAGCCCTAACCAAGATAAGGAAATATTTAAAATATTGTGTCTATGTGTATCATATACAGATGTATGTGCATACACATATATGTGCCTCTAGTAAATACATACATATATCAGAGGCACAAAAATGATGCTAGAATATGGGAATACAAAGAGATAAAATGGGACCCTGAGAAGAGGTATTTCTTCTGTGATATGAGAAATTGACTGGAGTAAGACCAATGAATTGAGCACTAATAGATTCATAACCTAAAATTTTCTTTCATAAAAGACTTAAAAGCCATACATACAAATCCATACATATGCATATCACAGTGTCAAAGATACCAATAATTGTTAGAGATGAATACACACTTATTCACATCTTAAATATAAACATGTATGTTGCATATGGAGAAACAGAAATTCATACAATGTTGTTAGTGCTAAATTGAAGTCCTAAAATCATTTTTGAGTGATTTCTTATACTTTCCAATTTCCTTATACTTTCCATTTTCAAAAAGATAGTAAATATTTGATGAAGATAGCATATTACAAATGTAGAAAAGACCAAATTTGCAGCCTAAAAATGAGGCTTCAAAACTGTAATTTAGGACAAACTTTATTAATTCAAAACAGCAACTTGTCACCAGCAAGTATTCACCAGCATGAAGGAGACTCCAGCCCATCAATAATTCAAATGAAATGAATAGATTCACATCCATTATGCTAAAATTACATTTTAATTATATCATATGCAGTTTTTTTAATGTTCCATTATTTATAGGCATGAGAGTGTGGAGGCAATTTTATTATTAAATAAGACATACTACCTCATTTACCTAAATAATAATCTACTACACTTCAGTTTCTATGAGAACCATCAGGACTGTTCTGGGTTTGATTTATTACTTTTACGAGGGGACTACAAAATGAATAAAAGAAGATTTATGGAAATTTTAAAGGGGTCTATAAATTCAATGTTCTTGATGAAGGAAGTAACTTAGAATATATCTGCTTCTTAAAAAACAAAAAGGAAGTTACTAAAGGGGAAGTGAGTATAAGACAAAGTGTCTCACCTTTGCTTGAGCAAAACAAGGTGTGTCTGAAAGATGACTATTTGCGAAACTAATACTGTGTAGCATGTAGGTAGAGGACATACTGGCCAGCCATCCTATGAAGTGGATTCATGGTCAAACAGTAGGCAACACAGACTGTGGTCACATCTCACCATTCTCAGGCAAAAGAACAAAGCACAGGCGTGTCAACTTGAGGTTGGTCACGGCCATAAGAAGGAAGACTGTCTGTTTACAGCAGCATGCTTGGATAGATGTCAGTACACAGGTATGTTTGGAAGCTATATTAATTCTCCTGGGGTGCCACAAAGGGATCCAGAGTATTTTCTTAAAAGAGCGGGGCACGGAATCAATCACAAAGAGCCAACATTCTACATGTGCATTTCCCTGAATCTATTCTCCCGGATTACTAAATGTTAAATAGGAGAAAGAGAAAAACACTACAATATGATAGAAGACAATTACTAACAAATTCTTATTCTTTTCTTTTCTCTTCTTCTTTTCTGTCAGTCATGAGGCTTGAACTCTGGGCCTGGGCACTGTCCCTGAGCTCTTCAGCTCAAAGCTAGCGCTATACCATTTGAACCACATTGCCACTTCCAGTTTCCTGATGGTTATTTGGAGTCTCACAGACTTTCCTACCTGGGCTGGCTTTGAATTGCAGTCCTCAGATCTCAGCCTCCTGAGTAGCTAGGATTACAAGCCTGAGTTACCAGCGCCCGCCTAACAGCTTCTTCGTAATGCACTGAGCTCATATGCTCATTCTCCTTGGCAAGGTCCATGTGTACACTCACATCTGTTTCTTTCCTTTTCTGACTTCTTCACATGCTATATGAACCCAGCTACTGCCCATCTAAAAGCAGCCTCAGACTTCCTCTCTCTTTCCTGATCGCAGCATCAACACCATATTAAAGACCTAATTTCACAAGGACCTTTCTAATTATCTCCTGAACAACGAGAGTCTTGACAGAAGCAAGTCACCTACTTCATGACATCATTTCTTGGGCACATTGTGAGCTTAGCTCTGGCAATTCCTTTCCAATCGAACCACAAGCAACATAATTCAAGGTAGATGTGCCTGACTCAATGTGTTTTGCATTCAATTAACAGGGACACCAAATGAGCAGAATTTCACATTCATACATTATTGATAATGACCCAAGGGGGTGGCAAAAATGGTTCAGCATCAGGTGGGAGTTTAATTACATTTAGTACTCTTTTAGCAATTTAGCATATTTGATTACCTTGCAGTTTAGCAACTTGGGTTATTGAAAAGCAAATAACATCACTTGTTTTAACAATTTTGATTATTAGAAAAACCCACAACCCACAAAGGCAATTAAAGTGTCTCCAAGATAGTATGTAATTTCTACCCCCCAATATAATAATGCCCTGTACTTTCTGATCAAAGCTTTTTATTTAGATATTCCCACTCATAACATAGCTGAGAAAATAATAACAAAATGCTGCCCTTGACATGGATGACCAGAAGCAACCTTAGACAGTTGTCTACCCAGCCTGTCTGAACTCTGTACAATCAGAACATAAAGTTCCCTTCCCCAGTGCCAGTGAGGTCCTCAAAGAATGCTATCTTGGGGGATTGCCAATGTTTTGTGTTGTTATCTGAGGAAGCCTTGGGGGAGGTGCCCAGGAACCAAAACAGCAGAAAGTTCTAACTCTGAAACATTACTGGCATGAACATTTTGATTACCATTTAAACCATATAAGCACAGAACTCAGGGGGAAAAATAAAAAGGAAAATTTGCTTATCAAATTTGACTTTTTCCTTTAATGGGTTCATTATTTTCCCTCCTAAGGATAAGTCATTGGGTGGCGTCTGGCATGCTTAAATAAATTAATACCAAGGCATACCAGACCACCATTCCTTGCCTACCCCCCACACCAACGCAATTCAAATCTTATAAAGTCCCATTGTCCCGCTGTAGGGAGCTGGCACGAAGTTTTACAGCAGTCAATTCCTTAAGCAGGCCTGTCTTTGTGGAAAGAAAAAAAAAAACATATACTTAGCACACTGAGACGTTAAATTAAAAAAAAAGAAAAGGAAAAAGGGAGGAGGAAATTGTTATAATTACAGTGAGAGCTTTTGCATGCAAATTCAGTTTTCCTTGGATTTGCATACTGTCTAAAAGAAATCCCCAGGCTAAAAGTACATATTCTGCTTTTCGGCCATCTTTAAAGCAGTACACAGCCCTGGTTCAGATAAGCTGTTTATAAAAAGCAAGCACTTTACAAAGTGTTTTATAATATTCGAAAGATGCATTGCCTGCCCTGGAGGCCTTGACAGTTACCAATCAGGCTGAAAATAAAACCATAAAAAGTAAAAGTCTGTGGCAACAGGTCTTGAAAACATATCTAAACTTTGTTCAGTAAATACCATTTTAGAGGCTTTCTTTCTCCTGGAATCCTTAAAAACTGGTAACAATTCAAATCATTGGATTTTTTTTTTTTTTTGCCAGTTCTGGGACTTTGACTCAGGGCCTAGCGGCTGCTTCTTCTTCTTCTTCTTCTTCTTCTTCTTCTTCTTCTTCTTCTTCTTCTTCTTCTTCTTCTTCTTCTTCTTCTTCTTCTTCTTTCTCTTCTTCCTCTTCTTCCTCTTCCTCTTCCTCCTCTTCCTCCTCCTCCTCCTCCTTCTCTTTCTCTTCCCCTTCCATTCCTTCTCCTTCTCCTTCTTCTTTTTCCTCTACCTCCTCCTCCCTCCTCCTCCTCCTCCTCCTCCTCCTCCTCCTCCTCCTCCTCCTCCTCCTCCTCCTCCTCCTCCTCCTCCTCCTCCTCCTCCTCCTCCTCCTCCTCCTCCTCCTCCTCCTCCTCCTCCTCCTCCTCCTCCTCCTCCTCCTCCTCCTCCTCCTCCTCCTCCTCCTCCTCCTCCTCCTCCTCCTCCTCCTCCTCCTCCTCCTCCTCCTCCTCCTCCTCCTCCTCCCTCCTCCTCCTCCTCCTCCTCCTCCTCCTCCTCCTCCTCCTCCTCCTCCTCCTCCTCCTCCTCCTCTTCTTCTTCTTCTTTTTTGCTCAAGGCTACCACTCTACTTCTTGAGCCACAACACCACTTCTGGCTTTTTCTGTTTATGTGGTGCTGAAGAATTGAACCCAGGGCTTCATGCATGCTAGCCAAGCACTCTACCACTAAGCCACATTCCCAGCCCAAATCATTGAATTTTTATGGCAACATAAATAAAGAATAGGAAAAGTAAACATCCAAAATAAGGACTCACTTGTAATTTGGTTTAAATGTGTTTGCTTTTCATTGTTAAAATATTTTAGGGGTCTAAGCATAGTGACAGATATCTGTAATCTCAGCACTCGAGGCATAGGCAGAAGGATCACAAGTTCCATATCAGCTTGGACTATTGGCAAGACCTTGTATAAAAATTTTCGATTATCAGTCTTGAGGGAAAGGTGATAGCAATAATTGACATGGATGAGCTTTAAGGGATATTAAATATGTATTTTTTCTACTTCATCATAAAAAAATACTTGGAGAAGGCCATATCAGTTTAAAATAAAGTAATTGTTTCTGTATGAAAGTAAAACCTATGTTCTACAAGTTAATTGCTGCAGGCTATTCTTCTCCAACATGCTATTCCAACAGTATAATAAAATATTTTTCCATGAGCTTTCAGTAGAGAAAGTTATTCATTCACATTAAAGAAAGCCTACTTTGGCAAGGCATTTCCACGGCAAACAAGTCAGTGGCTTTAGAAACTGAATCCACAGCTACAAATAGCAGCTGAACAGAATGGATGGAGGAAGGTATAAACAGAAAGAGTATACATGTTTCATATCTTCCAGAACCTTTCAAGATGATTTCAGAGAGCTGAAATATCTGTCACCTGAGATAGGCCCTAGCTTTATAAATGGAACTTCTATAGTTGAAAGAAAGACTTTCAAGAATAACAGTGAGGAAGCCAAGTAATAGTGGTCCATGCCTATATTCTTAGAAATTCAGAAGCTGATATCTAGAAGATTACAGTGTGAGACTAGCTTGGATGAAAATAAGTTTGCTAGACTCCATCTCCAAAATAACTAGCAGACAAGTAGGACTGGGAGTGTGGCTCAACTAGTAGAACGCCAGCCGAAGCAAGCACCAAACCCTAAGATTAAACCCCAATACTGTAAAATAAATAAAGAAGTACACATGCATGCATGTATACATGCATACAAACATACATACACAAGTACAAAGAAAAGCAAATGTTTGAAAAAAAAGTTTGAAAAGTTTTAAAGTGGAAAACATTCATAATATATTAGGCATAAAAAGGACATTTAAAAAGTGAGAGATCTCAACTTTATATAAACAAACAATAAACCAGTGAACCCCTACATTGCCCTCTGTAGAACACCCTGAGAGGTTATCAGGTGCATTGTTAAAGCTGGCTGCATGTCTAGTACATAAGTCCACTGGAGTCTCTGCCCTAAGAGTGGTGGTGTCTATGACCACCATAGCAGTCTACTATTGTTCAGTATGACATTTTCCAAATGTGGAGAGCTATTTTCCTCCCAAAACGCCAATTAGCATTCTCAGAAGATCCCCTAGGGAAGTTTATAAAATATAAACTCAATGATTGCTTAATGAGTACAGGTAGCTAGATATAAAGACTGATCAAAGACTAAAGAAAATATTAATTAAATGTCCAGAGTATTCATTGGAATGACTATGAAATTTCAGATTATATTTTTTCCCCTAAATTTTACATAATAAACTATTTCATCCTTTTTTTGGGGGGAGGAGTAACATTTAAAATGACCGGAGTACAAAATTGTTCACCTGGCTTTATTTGAAACCATTCATGGATGAAAAGTATATTAGGTACTTCCAATGGAAAGACACTACATTGGTGAGAAGGAGAAAAATCTGGCAATGTGCAGATTGCCACAAGTACACCAGCTATAAAAGACCAACTCAGATTTCTGGTGTCCCATGAAAATAAATGGAGCAAACAGTCAGGCCTGGCAAAAGATAAAGGACAATCTCAGCATCCCTAATTTCCTGTTTATTCTCTCAGATACCAAGCATTACACAGCAGCCTTCAGGAGGAATTTTAAATGTGTAAAGATAATCTAAACACTGTTTTGTCTCTTTATTTCCCCCACAAGAGATATTACAAATAAAATATAAATCACAGCTTGCAAGACATTCCTATGTATCTGAAACAATAATATACTTATCATTTGAAAGATGTTTAAACCCTAGATGTTAAAGATCCAAGTTTTGTGGAGATACATGCTAAGCAGGACAAACATTTTTCCAGTCAAGAATATATTTTGGGGGCTGGGAATATGGCTTAGTGGTAGAGTACTTTCCTTGCATATATGAAGCCCTGGGTTGGATTTCTTAGCACCACATATATAGGAAAAGCCAAAAGTGGTGCTGTGGCTCAAGTGGTAGAATGCTAGTCTTGAGCAAAAAGAAGTCAGAGACAGTGCTCAGGCCCTGAATACACGTCCTAGTACGGCACACACACAAAAAAAGAATATATTTTGTGTACGCTAGTCAGCTCTGGTTTTAATTTCATATTAGGGGTGGGGAGGGCATTCTACTACATATAATTCTAACTACTCAGAAGGCTGAGGTCTGAGGAATATGGTTCAAAGCCAGCCCTGGCAGGAAACATCCATGAGATTTGTATCTCCAATTAAACCACCAAAAAGCAGGAAGTGAGGCTATGACTTAAGGGGCAGAGTGCCAGCCTTGAGCAAAAAAAGCTAGGGGGCAGTGCCCAGGCACTGAGTTCAAGCACCAGTACTAGAACAAAACAAGCAATAACAATAACAACAAAAATAAACCTTACAGTTCCAAACAATAGGATGAAAAGACTATATATTTGCCTTCAATAGGACATTCATTTACTACATTAGGCTTGCCTATGTTCTACAAATTAACACACTGCAAAAGTAGACTGACATTCTGTTAAATGTCCACTTACAATCCAAGAAAAGCTGGAAACATTGTCTGTGGAAACATGTTCATAAACATCAATCCTAGATTCACAGAACATAAGACCTATGGGTAAGAAAGAGCTTCATTTGCCACTTCATGCCCCATTATTCCCAATTCTGAGGCCTGAACTGGGCCAAGGTCATAATGCTACTTAGGGATAACACAAAGCCAGATGACAATTTCCAGAGACTAAGATTTTGGAACCATAACTGAAAAATCCCCAAGTTAATTAGGACAATGAATGTGTTTCAGCCCTGGCAAGAACAAAGAGATAATATTCATGTAAGAATGAACTTGATCCATCTGGAGTTGGTGTTTGAATCCTTCCCTCCACTGTTTTGGGCCATGCACATGGACTTGTGCTGCCTGTTCACTGATGATACTCCAGCTGAGCCCAGCTCTACTAATCTAATAAGCACCAGAATATGTGCATTGTGTATAGAGGGAGAGAGGGGAGGTTTATTAAATCAGGAAGCAATCCTACTCCACGGCCAAGAAACAAAAAAGGCAATCATTTCATTTCCCAAATTTGTGCATTAAGACTCTACATGAATTCTCTACCCGCAAAAATGGTGAGATACTTCTTTCTAAACAGAGATACAGATCAAAGTATATTTTTATTTTTACACTTTTTTTAATATTTTGCATAGCAAAGACCAAAAGCATGAAAATTTCTTTGTAAAAATCAACTGAACAGAGAAGACATTTACAGGTATACTCTTACAGTGCCATTTTATTGACATTTAGTGGCTAGAGACCCAGAGATATGAATATACATTTTATTCAGAATAGGGACAGTGATATTATTGGTTGAAATACCAGGGAAATTATTTATCTGTATTTTACATGTTCAACTCTATTCAGGACAAAACTTTGTTCAATGCAGCTAGTTGGGCAGGGTTTTGGGGGGAGTATGGGAGGTGTGGAGAGGAATGAGAGACATCAGGGGTAGAATCTTAGGTTTATTAAACTCAATAAAGTCTTATTAGGAACCCAGGACTTTTGTTGTTGCTGTTTTGTTTTGTTTTAAAACAGCTATTTTAACTATATTTCTTCTCCCCCTTCCCCCGCACCCACTGCCTCTTTCTCTTCCTGCTTTTATTTATTTTTTCACTGTCTGTCCCTGTGTTTCTCTCTCTCCCACAATTGACTTTACTCACTCACTGGGCTTTTGCCACAGGTTTGGACAGCTGTGTGTCCATCAGCCAGTTTTATAATTAAATCAAATCCTCTCATAGGTTATAGAAAAAGTTGTCTTTCAATAATATCAGTTTGGCTTTTTGTGTTTGTTTGTTTTTGGCTTCTACATTCAATGTTAATGGTAGGGTATGTATTTGTCATTCCTGATAACAAAATAAGAAGACAGTCTTCCTTTTGGATTAAATAATAGTAATTAGCACCACCATCAGCTGTAACTTCTTCATGCTCCTCAATTCACACACTAACAAAAAATGCAAACTGATGCACGGAATTGTTCTAACTTGTGTTTGGTATACTGTTCTTCAGGTTTCAGTTCTCATCTTGTTTGACAAGCCTCTTATTATTCCCCCCCTCCTTGAAAGACATATGGGTCAGCCACTATAGACCTTGCTTTATTCCTATGTCATTAGTTTTCTCTCATCCCTGCTCTATAATATTTATTCTTCCTATTCTCCATGTCCCTAATAATAAGTATCTTTAAAATCTAGTCTCCATTTGTGTCTCAAGGAGCCTTACCCTGAGCCACAATACCCATATTTACATATCTTCAGCCCAGATTTATCACTGAATTCCAGATTCCTCTACACAGCCAAATGCTAGTGCTCTTCCCTTGAATGGGAATCTCAAGTCTTACAGATCCCAAAATACTTCCTCAGTCTGCTCATTCAAAACTCTTCTCATCTTTACCATTCTAGGAAACAGTCCATTCTCTACTTGCAGAGGCTCAGACCCTGGAACCCCCTCCCCAACTTCCCTACCCTGGGCACCATAGGAAAATTATGAGCAAATCCCCTAGACTCTACCTTCAAATGAGAGTTTCTAACCCCATCTACCATCACCATTCCTTCTACTCTTGTTCAAGTCCATACCATGTTGTCACTATAACCTTATTTGATTCTCTCTCATCTGGGCATGGCCTCCTACTATCTCTTCTGGATGTAATCAAAGTGAATCTTCTCAAATGTAAATCAACATACAGTTTTTAGGTTCACATTCCTCCAACAGCTCTCTATTTTGTTCAGAGTAGGACTCAAAGTCTTCACGATGGCCTTAAACATCCTCCATGATCTGCCCTCTGTTATCTGCACAATCCCCTTTGCTCTCCAGCTTGCTTGAGCCAGTCATACTTGCTTCCTTGGTCTTCCTCAGATAGAATAGGCTCACTTCTGCTTGGGGCCATTTGTATCTGTTGGTCCTACCCTCAATAACTTGATAAAGTCTTCCCCTAATGACCCAGTGTCCTTTTTTTGTGTTTTTGTTTTTGCTGGTTGTGGTCCTTGAACTCAGGGCCTGGATGCTCTCCCTGAGCTCTTTTGCTCAAGGCTAGTACTCTATCACTTTAAGCCACAGCTCTACTTCCAGTTTTCTGGTAGTTAATTGAAGATAAAATAGTCTCACAGACTTTCCTGCCTTGGATGGTTTTGAACCACAACCCTCAGATCTCAGTCTTCTGGGTAGCTAAGATTACAGCTGTGAGCCACCAGTGCACAGCAATAACTCATAGTTCTATCTTCACAAGGAAAAGACCACCTTTACGAAAAGACCATCTGCATCTTCACAAGGAAGATTTTCTCAGCCATCTTTCTGAACAACTAACTATGCATCCTATTCCTATTTTTCTCTGAAATAATTTCTAGTATTTATATTCCATAATTGCAATTTCTTTTTGTGTTCTGATTTTCTCTATTAGCATATAACATCAACACTGATTTTTAACTTTATAAACACACTTATAAATCCTTAGCATCTGGAACAATAAGGCATAATTGCTGAATGAACAAATAAACCCTCCTGTATAATCTCTTCTTTTTTATTTACAAATGCTCACAATCATCTTTCCACATAAGTAAAAACAATGCAGAAGTTTAGGCACGAGATTGGGCAGTATTGGCTAATAGATGAAGCTGGCTATGTGCATGAGAATTCTTTATAATGTTTTTTCTACATTTGTGTGTATCTGAGATTTTCCAATAGAAAAATATAATATACATTTGATTAATCATTTCTAATTATTCTCCAATATGCCATAGTGTGCCCCTTCTGTAGGCATTAGCTTACTATAAGCCATCTTATGTCTTTTTTCACTATCACCAAAAACCTTACAAATAAATCATCTAACACAGCTAACCATCAGTTAAATACATAGTGGGAAAAACAACTCCATCATAGTGTGGGAAGAAATGATACATTATTGCTTACATATACCACTACCAGTTTAAAGTCTTGCTTTGGTTTTATCTGTCATGCCAGTAACTCAGCAAGAAGTTATCACTGTAGGTTTCATTTGCATTTTTAACTGCTGCCAGGTTTTCCCATATTCTTATGCATTGAGGACTCCATATGCATTAGTTTACTCATTATTTGTTTAAGTTTTCCCCATGACTCTGTTGTTAAGTTGCTCATATTAATGGTAAGATCACGAAAGCTTATTTCAACAGCTCTTTGAATTTTCTGGATACCAGCTCTTTCTTGATCATATAATTTTCAAATACCTTCCTACTATGTTGTGTATCTATCTCTCAGATAAGTTACGGTGACTCTGTATTATACCAATGGGTTTAGTTTTGTTTTTCTTAAATAAAAAGGATTTATAATATCATGTGAAGTTACACTTTTTAACCTTTCCTTCATGGTTTCTAATGAGAAATATTCTCCCTCTATACCACAAGATTATAAAAATATCTGTCTTATATTTTGTGAATATTTAATATTTTATGTAGGTGAAAATTTGATTTCCAGAACTGTTTTTATATGAATGGTGTGGTAGGAAATCTGCTTTATTTTCTCCAGATGACTAGGCAGGTGTTCCAACACCTTTTAATGAATAATTCAACACTTCCCTAACAAACTGAAATACCAACCTTATCACATACTGAATTAGCATATATACTTGTTTAAAAATAGATTCTCTAAGCTTTGTTCATTAATTTAGCCATGTACCAATACTAATGTTCAGTCATCACTGATGCACAATATTTGGTAATACTTGAAGTAGTAAGTGGTCTGGAGAAGTATTTATTATAATTCAGACTGAAAATTCTGAGTATACTCTATACTGGGGCATAGAATGCATACCGATATACTTACTAAAGGAAAATCAATGCAAGCAGCCTTGATTTAGATCACCAGTCCCACAGAATTAAACAGTACAATGAAAGAATAGATGTTAAGAAGAGTGGAAGTGTGAGGTAGAGATGTCTCAGTGGGTTCTATCCCCAGCACTACAATAAAAATATAATAGGATTGGCATAGATGAATATGGGTTAGTACAATGCTGCAGGAATAAGTCTTAAACTTAAATACCCTTATTACTCTCATAATTTTCATAGATGTGACAGTCCTATGTCTGATTCAGGCAAAGTATTTACTTTGTTCATAATATCTTGCCAAATAGCACCTTTAAACCACAGAGAAGATGAAAGAGATACTTAATTATCAATTCAAGTTATTGAATTGTCAATCTCAAGTTATATAACACTGATACTGAAATGTTTTCTTTTTCTTCCAGCTGCTATATGACCCTTATAAAATGCCCTGACATAATTAACAACAACAACAACACCAAAAGGGAGAGATACCAAGTCAACAAAATAAAACTGTTAACAGAGTAGTTATTAGTGCTAAGAAATTTCCCTCACAATGACCCAAAACATTTCAACTATATCAGCATGCATAAAAACTTCATTAGTAATCTCACAGGTACACAATTGTTATTTCCACATTTAAGGAGAGGAAAAGGCTATTCGTTGTACACGGTAAACTGAAAGCAAAAACAATAAATCCCTAATTCCATCTCTTTGTCAAGCAACCATTTACAACACATACCAAAATAAAAAGAGCTAATAGCCTGAACCCACCATAGTTGAAATTTTTGAATGAGCAGCAAATACATTCACTGCTGTAATACAAGCAGATTTCATATCATAAATTCCCTCTATTCTCATTGTCTGCCTCTATGGCATACATACAACCATTAAGCTTAGGAAGACTTTTCTATTCTAATAACACCATCAAAGGTTTTATGTATAATACATGTATAATATACCACCATCGGGTATAAACCATGCTTCTAATCAATGTAAGAAGGGAAGGGAATATGGTCTAGTGGTAGAGTGCTTGCCTTGCATACATGAAGCCCTGGGTTCAATTCCTCAGCACCACATATATAGAAAAAGCCAGAAGGAGTGCTGTAACTCAAGTGGTAGAGGGCTAGCCTTGAGCAAAAAAGAAGCCAGGGACAGTGCTCAGGCCCTGAGTTCAAGCCCCGGGACTGGCACTTTAAAAAAACAACAAAAAAAAAAATTTAATGTAGGAAGAAAGCTTCAGATAATGGGCACCTGAAAAAAGAAAATTGCTACCCAATAAGTGACCAGAAGGATGAGGTTAAAACCAATGAATGAGGGCTATGAATGCATTAACAGCTTCTGCAACAGTGTAAACAAATAGCTTATTTGTCTCCCTGCCTTCTGTTATATGCACCTTCCACTACACAGTTACTGGGAAATACTATAAACAGACCATGAAATATTTTCTATTTAGAGATGACAAGGGCAGTGGTACTACTAATCAGTTCTAGAGTGCTTGCCTAACATGACAAAGCCCTAAATTCATTTCTCAGCACAGAAGAAAAAAGAAAACAGTTCTGTTCTGACATATGCAGCATTCCTAGTTAGTGAAGAGGCCTCCATCATAGCAACAGCTAAGTCTCCCGTCCCCTCAATCCTGTTTCCTGCTAGTTCATTAATAGATGCCTCATATTTTTCTCCATCAACCCAAGGCAGAAGGACACTAAGAGCACAAGCTTTAGAAAGCTTGCACATTGCTCTGGTGACAATATGTTAGTGAGATGAACCTTTGTGGCTCACGTAGATATACCTAGCAGCTGCTTACCAGTCCCCTGGTTGGGTGGCTGAGCTGTGTGTGGCAGGAACTCTTTCCAGAAGGTTGAATACAGTTATGATGGCTGGCTGGCATCTGTCCCAGAGTTGACAGTCCCACTGCCAGGCAAGTCCCTGATACTGTTCATGACATATGAAAAAACAGCCCAAGGGAGATTTCACCACAAGTCTGGGAAATCTACCCATGTTAAAATCACACCTGGGATGAGGAAGTCCCAATGGTCCACACATATGGCAGTCCATGGAAGAAACTGCAGCACTGTAGAGATGACACAGACAGCGGCACAGCTGCTGTCTATGCCACAGTAGGGAACCAGCCCACAGAAAGAGCAGACAATATGCTCAAGAACTCAACACATAACATAAAACAATATGCAAAACTATTTGTTCTGGAAAGCAAATAAAACAGGCACATCAACCTCACTGGCAGGAATCAGAAAGGCTGTCATTCACAGACAACAGTTTTGATTGGATTCTGAGTGTCAGAAACACAATTATCAACATGACTGTACAAAAAGCAAAGAGATGTTCAGCCACTAAACTGAAGTGAGTTGTTGAAAGTTTTTGGTACAAGTATTCTTTCATTAAAAAGGTCAGGATATCTTACTTATGTTGTAATTGATTTAAGAGATCAGCGATATATGGGTCCACTTAGTGTGTTTTAAAATGGTCCTCTTACTATTATGTGGAAGGGGATATATGTTAGGATAGAAACTAAGATAAGCTTCAGTGGCTCACACCTGTAACCCTAACTACTCAGAAGACGAGATGAGAGGATCATGGTTTGAAACCAGCCTAATCAGAAAAGTCCACAATACTACATCTCAAAATAACCAGCAAGGGGCTGGGAATATGGCCTAGTGGCAAAAGTGCTTGCCTCGTACACATGAAGCCCTGGATTCAATTCCTCAGAACCACATATATAGAAAAAGGCCAGAACTGGTGCTGTGGCTCAAGTGGCAGAGTGCTAGCCTTGAGCAAAAAAAAGCCAGGGACAGTGCTCAGGCCCTGAGTCCAAGCCCCAGGACTGGCACACAAAAAAAAAATAATAATAACCAGCAAAAACCTGGGCCAGAGGCAGAGTTCAAGTGGCCATTAGAACCCTGACATTAGGCACCAAGTTCAAATACCAGTACTGTGAAATGGAATTTTTAAAAACATAAGAGAAGCAAGTTGGGTATCTACCCACATAGAAAACCTGCTTTCCTTAGAATTTCTCTTCTGTGCTTAACAACTATTATGTCATCTACTGCACCCACCACTGTTACTGATTAGAGCCACTGTCCTCCTTCCTGTGTCAGTAAGAGACAGAATTCTAAACTACCATCTTCCTTCCTGGGCCATTACTCTACCATGCCAATTTGGCAAAGGTAAAGTACCATCAGTGCTCCCAGAAGGTGGTAGAAATCAGGAAAAACAATTTCTGGGTCTGTTTGGGACCTGAAGAGAACTCAGACATGCTCACTCACACAGC
Organism: Perognathus longimembris pacificus; assembly: GCF_023159225.1. Taxonomy (NCBI): domain Eukaryota; kingdom Metazoa; phylum Chordata; class Mammalia; order Rodentia; family Heteromyidae; genus Perognathus; species Perognathus longimembris. Next base: position 60,487,982 of record NC_063166.1, read on the forward strand.
TGCAAACAATGCTGGATTCGCACAAGCACCAGAATTGTTTTTCAAACCCAGCATCCCATGTAAGTATTCTTAGCTACACATTCCCACCAGTCCCATTCGCTGGGAAATTCTTAAATTTAAATGACCAGATATGGCTACTGGCTTTCATAGTGAAGTGTGGTGCATCTAGCCAATCCAGCATGTTAAAAATAGGAACAATTTGGAAGGGTGTCTTCCATAGCTCCCTGTGACTCAATCTCAATGCTTTATTATCCTCACACATATATTTCATGTCAGAGAATAAGATTTGCCAGAGTGGCCCTGGTTCCCAGAATTTACTGAGGGGGGAAAAAAAGGAGGTAAAAAGGCAAGAAAGAGAAACCTTGGATTTCTGGGTAGTACATGGCCACTCATGTTACATGGTACAGACCAATAGCTGTGCTGAGATGGGTTACTGCAGGTACAAGTGATCAATAAAATTGAGAGAGGGATCCAACCCCCAGGCATTTGGTTCACTGGGTGTATGAGGAAATGAAAACAAATGAGAAAGAAGCAAACTCTACTTGAGTATTATTATCTGTAATAGCTAAAATGAAATACAGTGTGCAGAGTTCAGTCTTGAGGCTGGCTCAAGTTCAGATGTCAATCTGCCAAGTGATGTAAGTAGGGATGATGCCTAAGCAAAAATCTACAAGACTACTTCTAAGCTTCATGTCAGAATTCCTAAGGTCTTGGTGTGGATGGCAAAGTGGGGACACGGACTGACAAAATTATATTGGCTGGCGGTAACAACAGTCCTCACACTGTCTGAAGGAGAATGGGCCAAGAGAAGACCTTTGCTAGCCTCATACAATTGCCTGCAGTGTAGACCACCCAAGAGGCCATTTCTAGGGTCTTTCCAAAGGTGATTAAGCTTCATTATTGGTGGAGAGAAGGAGGGATGGTAGCTGAAGGAACAGAAAGGAATAAATGCATTAGGAATGGAGGAACATGATACATTAATACCTCCAAAGAGGCCTGGTGGGAGAAATAACATACCTTTTAGCTCAACTATACCAAAGGCCAGAAGGAAGGAAGTTAAGACCACTCTTTTGGAACCTAGAGGAAAAGAATACAAGTTTATAAACTGGAATAGCTCACACTAGGAGGCATAGCATTCAATATGGCTATAGACTGAACTAATAATTCATGAGTAAATGAGATTTTTGTGATGTAGCAGTGTCTTCTGAGTTGCATATCTGTATGTCTGCTTACGTAAGAATCCATGTTTGCAAACCAGAATGTACTCTGTGATAAATGACATATGGCTCCTGACTCATAACTCCCTTCCTAACATAGGACTCAGAAACTCAGAATTTCTCTTCCCCAAGACAGATCATAGAAACTCTAATCTTGCCTTGCCTTTTCTGTCTTTGAGCTGGTCATAAAACAATTCACTGACCCACTGTTGTCCCTAGCAGGATCCTCTCCCATGCCCAGGAGGAAGGAATGCAGCATACAGAGAGGTCAAGAAGAAACCGAATCAACATACTTGCTGGGTTTCCTGCCCTCATCTATTTTTTTTTTTTTTTTTTGGCCAGTCCTGGGCTTGGACTCAGGGCCTGTGCACTGTCCCTGGCTTCTTTGTGCTCAAGGCTAGCACTCTGCCACTTGAGCCATAGCGCCGCTTCTGGCCGTTTTCTGTATATGTGGTGCTGGGGAATTGAACCTAGGGCCTCGTGTATCCGAGGCAGGCACTCTTGCCACTAGGCTATATCCCCAGCCCCCCTGCCCTCATCTATTAACAATCTAACCTTTAAGAGAAATATCTCCATAAAAATCCAGGAAGAAGCCAGGCACCAGTGGCCCAGATCTGTAACTGTAGCTACTTTGGAGGATGAAATCTGAGGATCATGTTTCCAAGCCAGCCTGGGCAGGAAAGTCCAGGAAATTCTTATCTGCAATAAACTACTCAGGGAAAGCGGGAAGCAGTGCTGTGGCTCATGTGGTAGAGTGCTAGACTTGAGCATAAAGAGTCTGAAGGATAGCACCCAGCCTCAGAGTTGAAAACCCAGGACCAGGAAAAAACAAATCCAGGAAGACAGGGTTGGGAAGCCTTCCAGACAACTGAACACTTATTTGGAGGTTCCAAGAGGGTGGCATTCCCAAAGAAGGCACAAAAGCTATCCACTCCTTCCTCAATTATGTCCTACCCACCTTTCATCTGTATCCTTACCAGGATCCCTTATAACAAACAAGTGAACTTAAGAAAATGTCTCCCTGAATTCTGTGACCTGCTCAAGCAAATGAATTGAAGGGAAGGAAAAACTTGGGATAGCCCCAATTTATAGTCAGTGGGCCAGAAGCACGGGTAAAACAACTTACGATTTGTAACTCGCATCTGAAATGGGGAAAAGGACAGTCTCAAGGATTGTCAATAGTAGAAGATAGTGGCAGAACCATGCTGGATTAAAGGACACGTAGTTGGTGTGGTCTGCAGAGCTGGTTGCATTCAGGATGATGGGTAGAAAGCCTCACACATCTAATATTAGAAGTTGTCTGTGTTTTTGATGCATGTGAGAGGACAAAGGAGTACCCTGGCACTTTGTTTTCCTAGAGTCACAAATATCCACAGAAATGATATGTGAATGTTTATTATTTTAAAGAACACTGTGGCCGGGCTGGGAATGTGGCCTAGTGGTAAAGTGCTCGCCTCGTATACATGAAGCCCTGGGTTCAATTCCTCAGCACCACATATATAGAAAAGGCCAGAAGTGGCGCTGTGGCTCAAGTGGCAGAGTGCTAGCCTTGAGCAAAAAAGAAGCCAGGGACAGTGCTCAGGCCCTGAGTTCAAGCCCCAGGACTGGCCAAAAAATAAATAAATAAATAAAAAGAACACTGTGGCCATACCCTTGGTTTAATCCAACCTGACTCAGGTTTCTTTCTTAAGTTCTAAAGTAATAATTCTCACCTTACTGGATCATTTTCTTCAATAATTCTGGGATCTTGTTTTAAGGTCAGAAAGAATTAACCATTTACAATAGACACACTTTAATCCCTGTTGATGGAGAAAATACATTATAGTCAAAAGCACCTCTTAGTTCAGTAACTATAGTTGAAGACTATGAAACTGTCATATACATACTAACTGGAGATGTTATTTATTTATTTATTTATTTAGTAAGCAATCTTTGGTACTAGCAAGGCCTCTGGGATTCATAAAGCAGTCCATATGCTTCCAGGCTCTGTGAGCTACAGAAATTAAGAGTCTTCCATGGTTGAGATAAGTGTCCCTTAGAGGCTCACGTGTTAGAGGCTTGGTTCCCAGCTTCTGGTGTTATGGGGAGACTGAGAAAACTAAGAGGTTGTGGAACTTTTAAGAGGTAGAGCCTGGTGGAAGATTTGACGAGTCACTTTGAAGGTGATACTGGAAACTCTGTGTTTCTCTCTCTCCTTTCCCTCTCTCTTTCTCTGCCTCTCTTCTCCTCTCCACACCCCCTCTCCTGGATATCATGATATAAGTAACTTCCTTTACCACCTTGCTCTGCCATATAATTACCCCCATGATGTACTTACTGCCTTACCACAGACCCAAAAGGCAGTGAGTGAGACCAATCTACCAGAGACTAAAATGTCCATACTTGGAGAAAACAAACCTTTCCTCTTACTAACTAAAGCTGACTAATCTCGAGACCTCTTATAAAAACTTTGATCAAAGTGTTTCATTGTCTCATAGACACATAGTTCTTTATTTCTAATAAAGACCAACCACCAAAAAATTTGGATTTCCTGAAAGTCTCTTTTTTTACTTAACATATTTCCTGTGTTTTCACTACGTCTTTTGTGATAATCATTTTTTCAGAAACTATCCTCATTGTCTGTGATTAATTCTCATTTTTCTGTGTGTTATCTCAGAAGCCAAAATTTAAAGATTTTTGTTGGGGGAAGTAAATATTTACTTCATAATTTTGTAGCCACTTCATTGTAAGCAATCTGCATGTAACATATTTTTGAAGTCCAATTTTGAAGCAAATTAGTAACACTCTCTATCTGGTGTCTCTACAAGTACACACTTGAAATGCCCTCTTTGCTTTGTTTAAATTTAAGTGCTCACTTTACACTTGTGGTTCATTTGATCTAAATAGGCAAAAATATTCACCTCAGCTGCACTCCTCTATTTCTACTTCGGAAATTAGAACATATGTGCCTTCACATGCGATTTCTAATGACTTGCTGGTTGCCATAATTTAGGTGTAAATAAGTGAGTGGCTTACAAGTAATATGTAGGTAACTACTTTGGGAGTTGTCTGAAAGCAGAACTGAGCCATTCCAAGGATGGTGATGTCTTTGATTTTTCACAAGCCACTGAAAACTAGAGAAAACTATGAGAACAGGAGAGCAATGAGGTAAGACCTCATCAGCATCACCCATCTATGATTATAATTAAATAAGGGAGGATAGCCAGGGACCGGTTGCTCACACCTGTAATCCTAGCTACTTTGGAGGCTGAGATCCGAGGATGTAGTTTCCAATACAGCCTATGCAGGGAAGTCTATGAGACTCGTATCTCCAATTACCTACCAAAAAGCAAAAAAGTGGAGCTATGGCAGAAGTGGTGAAACACCAGCCTTGACAAAAAATGCTAAGGGACGACCCCCAGACCAGAATTCAAAACTTGGTACTGGTACAAAAAAAATTGTTTTAATTAAACAAATAAAATAATAAGGTCAAAATAGGAAGGAATGCTTATACTTTTCTATCCAGAATAAAACTAAAATCTTAGCAAACAAAGCGAAAACTAGAGGGCAACACTACAGGATGCTGTTGTAATGCCAAGAAAAATCACTATGATTTTAGATACCCCAAAAATCTGAATGAAGAAATGCCGCCATTTGGAGTGATAGCCCCAACAAACACACTACGTGTCTAGTACCTGGGGCTTTCCCAGCATGCCTAGGTAATTCCCTAGACACATGTATTCATCAGAATCAAATCTACAAATATACCTTTCAGGAAGACAGAGCAGGTGGATGTCAGACTCATTGAAGAATACAAAGTATCAGTGGAAAACAAAAGCAAGTTGGGAGCTAACTAAACCTAGTTCATGAAATTCAGAAAACGCTTACCACTATGGAGATCACTGAGGAGTTCAATATCCCTGTCAATGTCCAAAAACTTCTTATTTTAGTCAATAAAGAATCAATAAATCACAACTCAGGCTTACAAAGAAAATACTACAGAAATAAACAAAAGGTATCAATCACAACTTTTTTCTGGCCACAGATCATTGTAAATTTCCAAACCCTGGGCTTCCTAGAAAAATGTCACGGACAGAAAAGGGAGGAATATATTTCATCAAGATGAGTTGAAATAAATCCATTCCAATAAAAAATATATATGCATTTGGAAATATTCCTTTATTATGCATCACATGAATGGGAACAGAGCACATGGACTCTTCTTTCCAAATGGCTAGTTGTTTCAAATATGGACAAACTGAAATATTAAATGTAGAAATCCTAAATCAACTCAAAATGGTACATGATTGGAAATAAAAAATGCTCAATTAATAATCAGAATATTTTTAATATTACACAACCTATCTTTTTAAGAAAGATCACATCTCAGAATTCCATATAATTTTAAAAAATCATCTTTTCCTGTGGAGGACAAAAATAAAAGACTTTCACTAGCAACAAAGTAACAAAGTAACTGGTAACAAAGGTCAAATTTAAGATCTGCAATAATTTTATTATGTTTTGGATTTATTTGCAATATTAAATAAATAGTAATCTTTAAGTTAAACTTAAAATATTCCTTCATTGCTATGCAAATGAAACATTTTAAAGATGATTTGGTTTCTAGAAAAGCAATCAAATAAAATCAAATTTTGAAAGCATAAAAATAAGTTGAAATAGAACTAAAGCACTTCACTTCTCTCCCCAAAACTTATTTTTTAACATTTTGTTTTATTCCATAATGTAAATCAGTGAGCAAAGATATAAATTTAGTTTTTAAAACTTTCTATTTCAAAATAAAACAAAATAAAAATGACAACTAAAAGCCTAACTGGACTAGATAGATTACACAGACACAGATACACACACACACACACACAGAATCAGAACTAATAGCTCCTGCCCCCCCCCCGTTTTTTTTAGTGTTCAAACTTTGGTTATGGTTTCTGAATTCCTTTGCTAAATGTTTTGGATCGAAAAATGTAAAGTAAGTAGTGGTTTAGGGTAACACAAGTTAATTATCCACTACTATAAATTGTTTCCAATCAAGTCTAAGTAAAATGCATTTTGGAAAAATGTACACAAGACTATAATTCTACCTCTGACCCTGAACCTGATACTTGGATTAAACATGTCAAGTAGTTTAACTTCTAATGGGAATAATGTTGTGTAGATTCAGAAACCATGACAGAGATTCTGTCCCAAGTGAATTCCAATTATTTGAAAAGAATCCCTATACATTAATTCCAGGGGAACAGATTCCAAATGAATTACCTCCATACAACCCAACGACTGGAAACACATGGGTAGGATACACAGATGAAGACACAGGAAAATTATATTACTTTTAACTAACATCAAGAGGTCTAGACTTCCTGGTTAGAACCAGGAAGCTGACTTAAGGAAGTAAACTGAAAAGGCAGAGAATATTAAGTTGCAAGATTACAAGATAGAACTAGGGCTAGTAAATCTGTCTCCACTTTAAAAGAAAATCTGTCTCATCTTTTGAAATGGTAGAACTATGGGAACTCTTAAAGAATGACAGAAAGAACGAAAGGTCATATCTGGCAAAAGGAAATCCAAAGGCTATCTCAGTGTTTTGGGTGAGCTTCACTCTATTTATTTATTTATTTATTTATTTATTTATTTATTGCCAGCCCTAAGGCTTGAACTAGGGGCACAGATGCTGTCCCTAAGTCTCTTTGTGCTTAAGGTTAGCACTCTACCACTTGAGCCTCAGCATCACTTCTGGCCTTTTCTGAGTGGTTTATTGGAGATAAAAAGTCTCATGGACTTTCCTATCCAGGCTAGCTTTGAATCATGATCCTCAGATCTCAGCCTCCTGAGTAGCTAGGATCACAGGCACGAGCCACCAGGGTCTGGCTTCCTCACCCATCTTATTCGCCCAAAACCATCATCTAAGGATCAGGAATTGCTAGATATATATGACAACTCTGAAAGTATTAAAGATAAACAAGAGTATTTAAACAAGTGTCTTTAAACTAAAGCTAAACAAGAGTTATTTTCTGCATGGAGAGCAGGAAATATTTCTCTTTTTCTATGTCTCCCTACTTTAACCCCGTCACGCTAGAACAAATCCTTCGCAGAAGATCTCACCTAGTGACTCTCCTTTTTTTCTGAGATATGTTGAAATACCTTTCAGGAGTAAATCTCTAGATTCCACAGGTTTGTGTGGAAAACTAGGAAACTAAAGGAATCCTTACCCATCTTCTGGTGACAGCAATACATGAGCTGTGCCTACTTCAGTTGTCTCCTTCTTTTCAGAGTATTATAAAGATCTTTTTTAAACTTTAAGTAAGAAATTCCATCATAGATTACTGAAAGCCTAAGTCCTGAAACCATGCTCATGTCTGCATAGAGCCAAATTTGAGTTCCAGCTTTCTTGGTCCCACTGAGGTCCAGAAAGTCTTCCCTTCAAAACAACACAAAAAGTAAGCCTGCCTCTGAGACCTATCCTCCCAGTCTTTTAGTCAGTTCAGATGCCCACCTGCATTGCTTTGACTACTCATCTACAATACAATACAATTAAAGAAATAATCTGTTTTTGGAAATTACAGTTGCAGGTAATCTCTGTTAACAAAATGGATGATTAACACAGAAACACAAGTCACAAGTCATGGAGCCTACATTGAGCCAAATCATAATCCACAGCACAGTAAAACAACTTTAATAAAACCACTTGTAGCACTTAGGTTCAAAACAAAACAACAGCAAAAATAAAAAAAGAAATAATATGGTATATCGAGGATCTTTTTTCATGCTATCCAGTCAGGGTCACTAACAAGGAAAAGCAATAGCCAAGAGTTTATTGTGGTTTCATGATTGGTACATAAAAGTTCCTTGCAATATCTACTTTACTTTAATGTATATTTTAAATTTTTGTATAGCAAGAGACTTCAATGGTCATCTAATGAACACTGAGTGAAAAATATACAAAAATATATATCTCATAAATATCACATTTCTGTTATTGAAGATTCCCCAGCAAAAATGTGGGAAAAAGCTTAAAACTTATTCCAAACAAAAATGTTAAAAATCAAATATCAACTTATAGGAACCTAACAGCATGGCATTATGGTTTTATAAACACCGTAATAACAATAGCCCTGAAGGTTTATTCCAAAAGAAGAATATCACATACATTACATGTTTCTTTCTTCTTGTTGTTTTAAGAATCTATGTTCTGGGGCTGGGAATATGGCCTAGTGGCAAGAGTGCTTGCTTCGTATACATGAAGCCCTGCGTTCGATTCCCCAGCACCACATATATAGAAAATGGTCAGAAGTGATGCTGTGGCTCAAGTGGCAAAGTGCTAACCTTGAGCAAAAAGAAGCCAGGGGCAGTGCTCAGGCCCTGAGTCCAAGCCCAAAACTGGCAAAAAAAAAAAAATATATCATTGTTCTGAATTAAGTGATAATGGAGGAACATTGATCATCATATACTTGGGAGAAACTGTTGGTAGTTAAATATGCCTTTGATTAACATAATAGGCAGCACAGATGATTTATAATTACTAACAATGTGATCTATTTCACTAAGAAAAACCTTTGTAAACAAGAGATCTGAAAATAAATCAAAAATGAAAAGATCTTTTACTGGTACAAGTGTTGGAATCCCAGACATAAGTTATTGAATCTGCAACCTGCTTAGGCTAGCTAAGTGGTTTGTCGCTGGGAAACAGCCAAAAGACAGGCACTCCACAGATTACACCATCAATGTTGGCTAAAATGTACAAGAGACGATTAGGAGTCATATGAGGAGAGAGATCAGCTTGCACAATAATCAGGAAAAGTCTCACACCACACATAAAACCATTCTCCAGGCCTCAAAATGTTACTTACTGGTTCTGCAAGTACCACTGCCAAAAACTTGACCATAAACATAGAATAAAAAGCTGCACTTATGTCATGGTTTGAGTAATGAACATGGGTATAGCTGTGCCAAGGCCTCTTTCAAAGATGAACCCTATGGAAGAACAAACTTAGGTTCCTTCTGAAGACCTAACATGAGGTAAGATGATTGAGCGAGACAGACAGACAGGCAATCAGACAGACAAAGAGAAAGCCTCGTGCCAGTAGCTCACACCTGTAATTCTAGCTACTCAGGATGCTGAGATCTAAAGCCTATGGATCAAGGTCAGTAGAAAATGGATAGTCTGTGAGACTCTTTGGTCATCCAAAAAGTAAGAGGTAGACTGTTTCTCAAGTGGTAGAGTTTTAACCTTAAGTGAGAGGAAAAAAAAAAGCCCAAAAGAATTGCACCTGGATCAGGAGTTTAAGCCCCAGCCAGCACCAGAGAGAAAGAGAAAGAAAAAAAGGAGAAGAGATTGAAGGGAAACATTAATCATTTTCTGTTTTTTTTTCAAGATTCCTAGCCAAAAAACAATGTTTCCTTTCCAATACATAATGCCAAGATTTACAAAGATAATTTGTCTAACTCAACAGATAAACTAGAAAAGAAGGGTATTGTAGGAAAATCAGAGAAACTCGGCCTTAAGAGGCAGCCTTGGAAATTTATTGTGGAAAGGATCATTGGTCAGAGAAGGGAGTGTGTGGATAATAATTCTCAACAAGTTACATGACAGGGCAATTAAACAAAATTCAGTTGTTTTCAATGTGAAAATCCTTCATCCAGCAATTTACAATATGAGCTGAGAAACTTTTGCTAGTTTACACCCATCCTTAGATATTTTTCATCCATAAACCCACATTAAAGGTCGTTTTGTTAAGTTGAGGATGCTACATCATGAGTATTATATCTTTAACAAATACTTGTCAAATAATGAAGTAGCAACCAAGATTCACCAAATCACAAGACTAAGAATTGACAGAAATTAAAATTCCCAGGTATAATGTCATGACTGCTTTCTCTATTTGTAATGTTGATTTTCTTCTGAGAGGAAACATCCTAAGCTAAAATGGTTTGTCCTACAGCCAGCATTTCACCTGCAGGCATCATGTGATAAGCTGGGAAAGCTTAGTCTCATAATATGAACACATTCCCCATGGTCTTCTGTGGGAGGTTTCAAGGCCATCACATGACCATGAATGAAGACAAAGCCTAGAGAAGAAGGGGAAAAAAAGAAAATAGATTCTGGTTTTACAATGGCATTACTGAAATGCTGTCTCTGTTCCAATTTTTGTTTGTTGTTATTGTTTGTGGGCTCTGGGGCTTGAACTCAGGGTCTGGGTGCTGTCTCTGAGCATTTTCCTTCAAGGCTAGCACTCACCCATGCAGAGCCACAGTGTTACTTTCAGTTTTCTAGTAGTTAATTAAAGATGAGAGTGACATGGATTTTGTTGCCTATACTGGCTTCAAACCATGATCCTCAGATCTCAGATTCCTGAGTAGCAAGGATTACATGTGTGAGCTTCTGGTGCTGGCACTGAATGCTTCTTAAGCTACCTTTCATGTTAAGTCTAATGTATTTCTGTGAATTTAAGTGCTTTTCGTATAATTCACTGCCAAAAATGGTCTAAAACACATGAGGTATAATTCATCTTTTCACTTTCTGAGTTCTCAGAAGAGAAGTCACTCCTGTCTCAGCCCAGGTGCAGGGCTCTCTGAAAGCATCTAACAACACAGTCACGTCATCATCTCTGACTTCTGTCCACAGTTCCCACTCACCAGAAGAGCACAGCTTACCTAAAGGTCAAGCAGCTAAAGGAGGAACAGTCATTAGAAAACCTCAAAAACAGCAGACTCTGTCAACCTGCCAAGATGAACTGCAGCCCCTTGTGGACTACCACACTACCACATAGGAAGGATTCAAGAGAATAATGATGAAAAGAAAAGGAGCAATACTGTTCCATGTTCAAACAAGTGAAAAAGCTTCTCATTGAAGATCATCTTCAAAACCTGTCTGTCTCCACAGAGAAAAGTAAACATTTAGAAGCCTAGAAGGCTAGATTAAATATCAGAAATGAAACAGCATGAGAAAACAAAAGCAACACAAAAGGTACCCAGTTTTGAGGGTGTAAGGGCTGACCTGACTCAAATGCTTCTATGCTGCTGTGTAAGTCCTCAGGAACACACCATCTAAGGAAAGGTAAAATTCCAGTCATTTCTCTTAATATGGCAAGCTATTGTGAAATAAGTCAATGTGCAAAGCAACCTACTGATTACATTTCCAAGATAATTTGACAAAAAGTATGAAATTGTCAAAACAACAGTCTGTGAGCCTGATTTCTGGAAATTTAATAATGAGTAGGATAAAGTGAGACAGGCAGAGTGACATTTTTAACATTGCAAAATGTCTACAGAAAGAAGAGAACTTCTTTCTCCTTTACACTTTCTCTTTCAACACTTAAGATGTCATTAGTGATTATAAACAAGACAATGGGATAGGAACTTCACATTGTTTCGTTAAAAACTCCCCAGCTAAGTCACTAGTGTCTTCCCTTTCCAAAGGACAAGGTCAGAGGTAGCTAAGGAGATGGCCTTAGGTCATACTTTCAGTAAAAGGTAGACCAGATATCTAAATCAGGATATTGCTCACTTTTTTGCTGTACCAGGCTGGTTCTTCATTTTGGCTCTTATTAAAACACTATTTACAAACTTCACACAAATATTAGCTGAGCAAACATCACAAGAACCTTTAACATATAGCCTCAAAAGCATACATAGAGTCATTTTCCCTTTCAACCTCAGGTACAATTGCTCTTTCTCCGGATTACAAACAAGACACTGTTCTATACGGCCAGTTGGTAATTCTCTCTAGTGACCCTTACAGCTAGAAAGGACAACAAAGGTCACACTTATCCATGGCATTTCATTTTGGTTTTGTGCTTAAATCTACCTTGCAAAAGCATGACCTAGAAATTGTAAAATTAACTTGAGTCTATGGCTCCAGTTTCTCTCAGAAATCAAAGAACTCATATTAAAGTTGGATCTTAAATGGATCCCAAAGATCCACATGTTTATTTTTTATTTATTTTATTATTTTTTTATTTTTTTGGCCAGTCCTGGGCCTTGGACTCAGGGCCTGAGCACTCTGCCACCTGAGCCACAGCGCCCCTTCTGGCTGTTTTCCATATATGTGGTGCTGGGGAATCAAACCGAGAGCTTCATGTGTAGGAGGCAAGCTTTCTTGCCACTAGGCCATATTCCCAGCCCAGATCCACATGCTTGTTAAAGGTTTGATCTCAGGCCAGTGATACTATTGAAAGGTCATAGGGTCTTTAACAGGTAGGACCTAGTGGAAGAAATTAGGTCATTGGGATGTGCCCCTGAATGAATTAGGTCAATAGGACCCTCCCCCCTTCTCTCTCCTTCTCTCTTTACACACATACATACCCAGAGCACCTCTTCCCCATTTATAATTGTATATACACATTCAGAAAACATATGTAGTACCAAGACTCCAGTCCCTTAGTGGGCATATAAATAAAACCTATGACATCTGTGTATACAACATATCAGATCAGATGAAACACTATGAAATAGTAAACTCATTCAAACCAAACTAGGAAAGAAATTCACTGCAGAGAGAGAGAGAGAGAGAGAGAGAGAGAGAGAGAGAGAGAGAGAGAAGAGCACAGATTGTAACAGATTCCTCACACTTTCCATTGAATAAATAATACCTCTTTAAAGTTGATGAAAATCTTGGTGAAAATATTTATCCAGCCAACATCTTTAGTGACATAAACTGTTATGATTCCAAAGACATTAATTTAGCAACTTCATCAATGCTCACGGAGAGGAAATAGACTTACCACCCCCGAAACATTCGGTAATTATTTTAACACAATATGTGCACTGTCTATGAGGTATCTGCATAGATGGAAAAGCTGACTGCAATGTTTCAGCCTGAACATGAGCTTCTCTGTTCTGCCACTTCAGGTTGACCTGTCCAGAAATTCCATATCCATTCTGACTTTTGGGCAAAGCTTCATTTCTGTTATAGCAACTATCAAATACTCATTTGAGAAACAATAAAATACGTCATTAACTTGGATCAGTTATTATTAGGTAATAAGGCATACTGTCATTTCCCCATTTCTATTAGTTGCTGATTACTCAAAAAAAAAATTCCATATGCTGAGTTTAAAGAAAAAGAATGATGGGGTGGGGGTGGGGGGGATGACAGTACTGGTGCTTGAATTAAAGGCCTTATGCCCTTGCTTGGCTCTCACTTGGCTTTTCTGCTCAACACTGGCACTCTGTGACTCAAGGCATTGCTCCACTTCCAACTTTTTGCTGGTTAATTGCAGATAGGAGTTTCACGGGCTATTTCACCCTGGTTAACTCTGAACCTTGATTTTGGATCTCAGCCTCCTGAATGGCTAGGATTATAGGCATGAGCAACCAGTGCTGGGATTGATAAAGAATGAGTATACATAAGGATATCAATATGTTTTTCCAAATAATGGCTGAATTCTCCTTAGAAAGATAAATATATTCTTTTTCTGATGAACTCATCTCAATACTTTGCCATAATACTAAAGGAAAATAGGATTGTCAGCATGGTAGTAGCATTATTTTCCTCTAGAAAGTTATTTTTCAATGTTTTCCTTCTTTTTTCCAAAGGCCAGTTATTTTAAAAGACAGGCTTAACAGAGGAAAGAAGAGGAAAAATGAATTTTTAATACACACCTACACATACACAGTAACTAGCAGCAAAGGAAAACTATATTCAAATCTCTAACTCAAATCTCCAAGCTTTCTAACAAATTAGGACTCCTTTAGAATCTTTAGAATGCTTACCTTGCTTAAAGTATACCCTAAAAAATAGGCCAAAGCATTTATATTTCCCCTTACATTTGACCCCACATAAGAAAGACACTGCCCATTTACAAAATGAGATATTGAGGTCCACATGAAATTAATTGCCACCAGCCATCTCAGGGCTAGAAGGAAAAATAGCCTCAAGTGTTAAAATTACTCCTTCATATACATCAAGAATTTTCCTTTCCTTTTCTGCATTTAAAAGTGACTCTTAACAATGGACTAAAAAATGTAGTATACAAATAAATTTTAGGAGTTATATTTAACAGAGTCTTGATTATATTGCAGTACAGCTCCCTACCCACTTGGTCTAGACAAAAAGAATTTCTATTTATTCTTAAAAGACAAAATGGTGAAAAAAAAATGGTGAGCAAAGTATAGACAAAAAGGTGAGCAAAGATAGATAGATAGATAGATAGATAGATAGATAGATAGATAGATAGATAGATAGAAAGAAACAAATTTCACTAGGAAAAGATCAGAGTTTGAGGGGTTTTTTTGGGAGGGGACTTATTTTGTATCAATAAACAAAAAGCAATCACAGTGGCCTACAATAGTTATGTATTATGATTAAACTAAGGGCACTTTGCTTTCCTCTCTGTGCTTTTCAGTTATTTAAGATTTTTGGAATGATTGCATAATACTTTCATAGGTTCCAAAGTTATTTTTAAGAATCTTAGACACTACTGAATGCTAATATCTTTTTTCATTCATTTAAAGCTGTATTGTATAATAAATAATACATGCTAATTGGTGTTTTTTAAATATTGATAATTAACTCTAGTCAAGATAAATTAACTTTAAAGTGACTTCTTTTCAAACACTTATTTTGTTACATATCAGATTCTGGTACAAAAATCACATGAAATGATTTTAGTTTATTTTCATGCAAAATTAAACTAATAAACTAGTAGATATCTCTACATATGCTACAAAAACATAGGAAAATACCTGTTTTGTCCTAACTATTCTCCTTTTCCAGTGCTACTTACTCTTTGCTAACTACTAAAATGTATTTGTTATGTTTTATTTATCATGTCATCTCTGACAGCCATATGGGGACTATAAAACATATTTATGTTTGCAGACATGCAGATATATGCATATATTCATCATATAAGCATATGCACACATACACTTATAAGCTGGCATTTAAATTTATATGGTACATATAAACTATGTAACCGTAATTATGCTCTGCATTGTTCAGAGATTTCTAAAAGAGATGCCTGTCAATCCAGTTTCAAGTTTTATCTACCTTAACCAACCTGATCAACTAGTTTGACTATGCTAACAATAGCTTTGAGCTATCTTTTCCATCTCAATGATCTATTCTTTAACCAAATTGGTAAAGAGCGCTGTAGATTAGAAAACTCATTCCTCTCCATATACTGGTGACCTTTCCCCAGAGACTGATATCCAGAAACCGTCATTAACCTATTCATTAAGCATGTATTTGCTATTAAGTATTTATCTTTACATTGAAGGGAGAAAATTAAGAAGGTGGAAGCTCATAAAACACAATGTAGCTGAACTTATCTGCCCCTTGTGTTCTGGACATAATAATATCTCAATTCTTTTAAAAGGCTTAGACAAGGTTATAAAGGAAAATTAGAAATACGCTTGTGGTTCAAAAACCTGGTGGTACTAAGATGTGAGTTTTCCTATGGTCCAAGGGAAATGGTAGATAGTCGGGTCTGAAGGATCTTATAAGGGCACCACCCAGAAGGCTTCCTGGGCAAAGAGACAGGGACACCACTCCAATAGTGTAACACTAAAGGAAAGGAGTGGAAGGACATAAAAGTCATCCGTGGATGGCCCACTTCATATAATGAATGTTATGGTGTCAATGGATCCTGCAATGAACCTTCAAACATGTGTATAAAAGAAACAGTTATGACCCGGGTGCCTGTAGCTCATACCTATAGTCCTAGCTACTCAGGCTGAGATCTGGGGATTGCAGTATCCATGAGACTCTCCAATTAATCACTAAAAAACTAGAAGTAGAGCTGTGGTTCAAGTAGTAGATCACTATCCTTGAGGAAAAAAGCAGTGCCTAAGGCCTGAGTTTAAGCCTCAGAACTGGTACAAACAAAGAAAAGAAAACAAATGGCACAAAATAGACTTCAATGTAGAGCATTACAAGAGAAGAAAAAGAACTTCATGATGATTAAGTAGACTTGAATGAAAAAGCTAGCCCACGTCCTTCACTTAAGAGATAGGAAACACAGGTGAGTTGGATATTGGGCACACAAGACAATGCCTAGCTACACATTACTCCTCTTAATCGTCTTTTCTGGGTCTCAGAAACAAAGCAAAACAAAATAAAAATCCTTACCAGGACCTCTAATCTGAGCTTGTTCAGCAAAAAAAAAACAAAAAAAAAAAACCAACTATTCTGTTTGGTCAAACCCATCAACTCAGTAGCCTGGCAACAAAAGCTGTGGAAGAGAAAGCCTCAGGGAATGAGAGAAATGGAAATGAGTTTCAGAGGGAGGGAGGGTGTGTGTGTGTGTGTGTGTGTGTGTGTGTGTGTGTGTGTGTGTGTGTGTGTGTGTGGTGTGTGTGTGTGTGTCACATTTTACAGTTATCATATCTTTCCCTCTCCATAAAATTGTGAGATCAAAGTGAACAATGACAGCAGGGTAGGAATTTCAATGATAATTTAATTGCTAACACTTCTTATGTTCCAAACTGAGTCATGCAATGGACATATTTTTAAATATCCCTTTAAAAACATTAATCATCACATTCTGCTCAAAGGAAAAAAAAGCCATTCCTCATTTTGTGGTTCAAGTATCATATTCTCAGAACTGCACGCCCAACCTTCCACATGGTAGAAGATTCTTCAGACAATAAACTATTCACACTGGGGAAATTTGTCCTGTGTAAGGCCAATCCCTGCACAAAATGTTTATGAACCTTGATTATGTTCTGGATTATTTTATTATGTAATTGAAGATGTTATAGGAAAAGGTATTTTCAATCACACTGAGCTCTGTCTTTTCAAAAATCGACTCAACTATTCTAAATGCCAAGGTTACAATCCATATCAACAGTCTTTCAACCTGGAACAGTAGATGTCCTGTCTGTCAGCAAGGTAAATAGTGCCCATTTATGCAGCCTTATGTAACCACATGAAATTTAAGACTAAGACAAAACTTGATAATTAATGCTAAAAAATGCATTGCTTAGATATCAAATTTAGAAGCAGCAGAATGCATACAAATCTGAAATAGGATGTTAAAAAAATGAAATAGGGAAAAGATGTAGCAGAACAGCATATAGCCAGTGTCCTCATCTTACATAGTAATGTTAGGACATATCAAAGAGTCTACAGTATGCTGGCTATTGCACAAATTTAGCTTTTAAATTGAGAAGGAGGCTGGCATCAGTGGCTCATGCATGTAATCTTGGCAACTCAGGAGGCTCAGATCTGAAGATCAAGGTTCAAAGGCAGCAGGGAGAAGGAAAGTCCATAAAATTCTGACTTCCACTAATCAACTGAAAAAAAAAAAAAAGCTGGAAATGGAGCTTAAGTGGTAGAGCACTAGCCTCAAGCAAGAAAACCTCTCAGGGATAGCACCCAGGCCCTGAGTTCAAATCCTTAGGACCAACACACACACACACACACACACACACACACACACACACACGAAAGAGAAAGAATGACTGTGGCCAATTGAAAAAGCCATACAGCTTATAATCAATGAATTCAAATACATTCACATGATCACTCAGGTGAATCACTAAAATTTTATACACATAGACACAGGAAACTAGACAACAAAGGAAAGTGCACAACTTATTGCCCTGACCTCATTCCATGCAGCTGTTCTGTCTTATTCTCTGGGTAAAATATTTTAAAGAAAACATCCACCTACACAGTGAAATTTCCACATGATTTAACTAACAAAATAGTACCATTATACCTCAGAGCCTTACTCAAATAACAATATTATAAAATGAGAAAGTTATTTTATTCCTTTGTTATTTAAAGCATATCATATAATGCTTCCTATTTAAGACATCTTTGTACATGACAAATATGTAATAAATAAAAATATAAACCTTTAACAGGTGTGTTTTCTGTTTTATAACCTCCAATATGTTGCTTCTCTATCAGTGATTGACAAAGAGAAAGTTCCAATAAAGTAAATCAAAACTAAATTATTTCTGGACTATTATTAAAATACTAAAAACAAAAAGTCAGCACAATTTTCATATCATTTAAGAAAGCTATGCCAGGGCTGGGAATATGGCCTAGTGGTAAAGTGCTCGCCTTGTATACAGAAAGCCCTGGGTTCGATTCTTCAGCATCACATATATAAAACAAGCCAAAAGTGGCACTGTGGCTCAAGTGGTAGAGTGCTAGCCTTGAGCAAAAAGAAGCCAGGGACAGTGCTCAGGCCCTGAGTTCAAGCCCCAGGACTGGCAAAAAAAAAAAAAAAAAAGAAAAGAAAAAGAAAAAGGAAAGAAAACTATCCCAGAGAAGTACATAAATTAAATGTTACCTACAAAACTATAAACTAGGCAACAATTCAAGTTGCTAATCATGTAAAAGAGATTTTAAGCTCAGGTACATGACATGTTTCAATTTTTAGATGCATTCAAGTATGTGAAACTCAGATAAGAAAAACAGAAATGGACTAAAAGAAATACATCATTGATCCCATCTCTGCCCATGAAAAAAAAGTCACATAAAATCTAAGTGAAAACAAATAAACACTCTGTCATCTAAGCCAACTTGAGACAAAATCACCTTTTGGAATCGAGACTATATGTTCACATATAAAAGTTAATATCTGGAAATGATTAAAGTGCATACATGTTTTATATTATAATACCATTCATCTCATTTGCTCATTCTGTTTTCCTAAATTGCCAAGCACATTCCTTTAAATAAATTATTAACAAAGAAATATAAAGTGCCTGCTTTGTATCAAATATTGTAGAAGGTTAATGAGAAATGAAAATGAGGCAACTTCAGCCTGTAGGAACTTCCAGTGTGGATGTGATTGTGTGCACATGCATGCACACACACACACACACACACACACACACACACACACACACACCAGTGGTCGGAAATTGAACAACTAAATAAGTAAACAGAAAAGGCAGAGATTCATGAGTACTGTAGTGACAGCATTTGTAAAATTCATTCAAAAAGAAGCAGGAGAACTATCAAGTTATTTATATTATTTTGTCTGTCACATATTGGTTTTTGGCTGCTATTTCAATAGGATTACTTTTGGACACATGTTTTCAAAAAAAACCCTGAGTTTTCTGTGACTGCTATAACAAAATGCAGTAGACTAGGTGACCTAAGAATCAGAAAATTAATTTTCTCACAGTTGAGTAAGTTGGAAGTCCAGGATGAAGGTATCAGCAGGCTTGGCTCCTACTGAGGCCTCTCTCCTGGGCTGCTAACTACACCTTCACATAGCCTTTCCTCTGTACTTAAACACCTGCAGACCTAGAGGTATGCATTCAGGTCAGTTTCATTCTAAAGTCCTATGTGTATCCCTCCGCAACCATGTGAATTGCAATGAATGCTTTAATCAGCCTGTTTTCTTAGGATCAAATGTAATAAGGATGGGTCATGATATCTAGCCTACAGAATTGCTGAAAGAATGAAACAGGGTTCATTCTAAGGCCCAGACACTCGGCCTATACCCAAAGGATGGTGGAATGTTTAGCTTAGTCATGAAGTGTTTGGGAGAAATCACAGTATTGTAAAATATGGCAAAGCCACCTTACAAATACGAGACATATCCAAGAATGAACTCCTCCATCTCATCAGAATAGTTTCTCTCACATACCCTCCTGGGGGGAGAGGGGAGGGGTGTGTGTGTGTGTGTGTGTGTGTGTATGAGAGACAGACAGACAGACTTCCATTCGGAAGGTCTCGCACATTTGGTAAAGGTAGGAGGCAGTGATAGTAAGTAGTTGTTTTGCTGGCATCCTGAAAAAAAAAAAAAGAGAGAGAGAGATAGGCAGAAACCCTGGTGAAAAGTAAGGTATACCTCCCAGGTTAATTAATGCTGTCCACTTTCCAACAAATCTGGGAGTGCTTCATTTCAGTTCAAAGTGAAACATTTCCAAAAGACATCTGCTGCTCCTAATCAAGACATGGGTTCCTCCTGGTTAACACGCTTTACGGAAAACCTGTCCGTGTGTGCTGCTTATAAAATCCAAGCTTGGAAAATCAAAATTAACATGTAACAAGACAGACAAGAAGAGCCTGGTTCTGGTAGAGTCGCCTCAAGTCATCTACTCATTTTCATTTTCTTTCTTTCCCTCTGGTAGCTGCAGGAGAAATCCCTTGTATATTACTAATGACAGATGGAGAGGAACTTTAACCAGTTACTTTGAAAATCTTTCAAAGGGAATGAAAAATGGACAGAATGAGGCCAGGCTTATGATTCTCAGAGGACCTCGCAGGTCCAAAAAGGCTCTAAATAAAAGGAAATATTTTCTGTGTTTCCAAATGTTATTGTGAATTCTCTTCTGAACAGCTGGAAAAAAAAAAAACCCAAAACACTAAAAGCTAAACTTCAATTCTTCTGAATGCTGTTGCCATTGAAACTTGAGTAATGATATATGTTATAATTAACATACTCAGACAGCACATTTTCAATATAAAGCAAAAAGAGAATTTTTTTAGATAAAAAATATGCCAATTGTGAAGATGAAACATCTCCAACATTATTAATGCTCTAAGCTTGGGAGAAGGAGTCTGCTTATGGTGGTGAAAGTTATTTTTCACAAAATTCAAACCATTAAAAACAAAATGCTCTCTTCTGATATGAAACTATAAAATATGTTTCACAAACACTATTCAGCAGACTATTTCCCTTCAATTAATTAATAACTTTCTCTAGTTGGCACTCATATTGTCTCAGGTAATTTTGAAAATAAATACAAAGCATTGTAAATTACCAAGAGTCCCACTTAATAACATAATCATATCAAACAATTTCCCCCCTAAAGTTCTAGCCAAGTTTGAAATTTAAAAAACTGTTTCTGATTCAAAGCTATATAACACTATTAATTAATAAGCATGATCTGTTTAAAATGAAACTCAATTTTATATGGAAGAAACAAAAAACAATGAATTTGTGTGTATATGTGTATGTGTGTGTGTGTGTGTGTGTGTGTGTGTGTGTGTGTCCACCAAGAATAAATGACAAACTATCTCCAGGGAAATATCTACTCTGGATGTAGATTACTAATACATTACAATGTCAGTGATTCTGTTAGCAGAAATAATGAATACAGAATTTTCAAATTACTGATCATCTTACCAAATTGATCATTCTGCTACTTTTCAGGGACCAGTATAAATAGTCATAGAATACTTTTTTCCTCTTCAATAAATCTGTAGATGGCTTCATTTTATTAATCACAGTGATTCTTCTGCTTATACATATATTGCTTTTTTAATTTCTCTACTCTGTAGAATTTTCAATAATGGCATTTAGGTATTCATTCATTTCAGGGTTGGTGTCATAGTCTTGCACTAACCAGATTTTTTTCATTCCCTGAGAGTTATGCCAGTGGCTAAAATTTGCAACACACCAACAGGAGATGAGAGCTGAGGAGGCACTGATCTGGCCTGAGGTTGAAACCAAGGATGCTCTGCAACAAAGATGAACACTGTGCAGGGTCTAGGAAGACCTGTAGAATTCAGCCAGTTACAAAGTCAGTATTCTAATAAGTCTGAGTTCAGGTGAGGCCAAGGAAGGAGTTTACACTTCAAGGCAGAGATCGGGTCATGAGAGGTTTGTTTTGGCAAATTAGAGAAATAGAAATCGATCTCCAAAATAACAGGAAGCTGTTGAAGTATTTCAAAGATAATGCTATCTAATAAGATTTGTTTTCTTAAAGTACTTCTGCTGAGTGAGGAGAATGGAGTCAAGGGGCAAAGATGTAAAGTTATAAATTATCTATTCACATGTCCTACTCTTCCAATAAACTGCTAACCAAAGAACAAGAGTGGCAACTCCATCTCTATTAAAAAGTACCTGATTTTCCCTCGATAGCCAGTAGAATATATGATGGATGAATGGTGGTAAGGGAGTGAATTGAAACTTCTTGGAATAATCAAGACATGAAATGACAAAGGTAAAAATTTAGCAGCAGAAATGGGAGAAATGAGAGATATAAATGAAACTCTAGAACCCAGGGTAAGATACGTATCTGGGGTGAAGTTGAGAACATGTGTTTTGGACACTTTGACTTGAAAACACCCACAGAACTTCAAGATCCAGGTGCTACCAGGTGAGATGGATCTGGAACTCAAACAGAGGTCGTGAATAAAAAGGTCTTCAGTGAATTTTGCTGTAAGAATGGTAGAAGTCAGTGTATTATCTCACGCAGGTGTTAATAGAGTAAGGATAATCAAGAGCAATGTAGAAACTTCCAGAGAACACCATTGTAAGTAATGGGTGATGGAAACGTACTCATGAAGTCTTGCCTTAATATATAAAAATAATTGTGTGGGGGTGGGTGGGAGACAATCAAGCTCTTGGACTCAGGGACTTCAAAGACTATGAAAGTCCTGGCAAGAATGAATTAATGCAGTGTGATTCCTCCAGATATGAGTGATGACGTGACTTCCCAGAGTCACTCTCTATGCTAACAGCTAGTGCCTTGTTTCCTTATACCACAAGACCTGGATGTAAGAAAGGGATGAACTCCTTGCAACAGTGTGGTTTCCTGATTTGAATCAAATTTCACTTCTTGTTCACGCAGGACAAATACACAAACTAAACAGAGCATTCTTCACCTTTCAAACAAAAGGAGCAGGAAAATAAGAGAACACATGAGCCTAGTGTCTTGGATTTTCACTGCCACACTGAACAAATGGGAAAACACAGCTTGTTCATTTCTACTCAGTGATGCTAATGATTCAGTTAAATTGACTTCTATGAAAGAAAATTACTGTTAATAACCTTAATTTCATTCTAGTCTCTTCCCCCAGGTACCTGACATTTTAGATAAAATATTTTCATAAAATATTAAAAGCAAAGGAATTATATCTTAGGTATCTAATTCCATGTTGACAGACTTTATGAATCCTTTCTAGTTCTAAGTCTACAATTTTGGTTCATCACATATAGTACATGAGATTTCTCATTCTAGGCATTTCCCAAGAAACACAATGCATTTCTATGACCAAAGTTTTACTGATATATTTTTTTTTCTAGCACTAGGGTTTGAACTCAGAGACTCTACCTTACAAAGATGCTTGCTAAGCTAGTGGCCTACCACTTGAGCCTTGCTTTGTGTGATTTTGGAGATGGTGTGTCACAAACAATTCTGTTTAGGTAAACCTTAAACCACAATCATCTAGATGTTCATCTTCTGAATAGGTTAACTGTATGTATGAATTACCTGAGCTCAGGTCTAAAATCAATTTTTAAAAATGATTAAAACTGGGCTATGAATATGGCCTAGTGGCAAGAGTGCTTGCCTTGTATCCATGAAACCCTGGGTTCAATTCCTCAGCACCACATCTATACAAAATGGCCAGAAGTGGCACTGTGGTTCAAGTGGCAGAGTGCTAGCCTTGAGCAAAAAGAAGCCAGGGACAGTGCTCAGGCCCTGAGTTCAAGGCCCAGGACTGGTCAAAAAAAAAAAAAAAGATTAAAACTTATTCTCAGGCCCACCAAAAATCTTAATGATTTATGAGCCATGGAACACTGTGGAACACTCCCAACTTTCAATGTGATTATTGCAATTGCAGCCCATTTGTCCATAAAACCAGACTATAGGCTTTCGACATTGGCTTAACCTTTCATTCATGTCTACCTTGTTCTAGGAGTGCAAGTGGTGAAGACTGCCACTTGCCTCTCTAGACTCATTCACCAACCTTTCCATCCCAGGACCTTTGATTTTTTTTATTGTTATTATCAGGTGATATACAGAGTCAAGTAAAGAATATGTTTCTGTTAGGACAATGTCACCCCTTCCCTCTCTCTCAGTTTTCCCCTCCCATCCCCAAACTCAAATTGTATAGTTCATTTCAACATAGAGTCTAGTGAGTACTACATTTGCTCACCCTTTGTCCATTTCTTTGCCCCCTCTTGCTCTCTCAAAGACAGACAAACAAATAAACAAGACAAGAAGAAAAGAAAAGAAAAACAACACAGAAAAAAGAAAAACACTATTGTTCTACTTCCTGGAGTTCCTTTCGATATGTATTGTTTTAAAATGATCAGAGAAGAGTTCTTTTTTTAGTCCCCCTCAAAGAAGTTACTGTACACATGCAATCTGCTTCCTAGCAAGACCCTGAAGACACAGGATAAGAGAATCACCAAACCCAGTGAAGTGGCTCAAGGCACTAATTCTAGATACTCAGAAGACTGAGAGCTGGAAGATCACTGCTCGAAGCCAGCCTCAGCAAAAAAGTCCTGGATAACTCCATCTCCATAATAACCAGAGAAAAAGCAGGGCTGGAAGCAGGGCTCAAGTGGCACAGCACTAGCTTAGCAATATGACATCCAGAGTTCAATTTCCAGTACAACCATCTATGAGACTCTATCTCAGCCAAGCCAATGACTAGGCTTGGTGGTATGCACCTGTTATCCTGATTATGGGGAAAGCTGAGTGTGGGTGTCATCCCCAGAGACACAGGGGAGTGCACAGATGAAGAATGCAGCTTAGGCTAGTATGAGAAGAAGATGCAAGATCCTACCTTGCAAATAACCAATCGAAAGAACAGCCAGATGTGTGGGTGAAGTGGTACAATTCCTGTCTAGCAAGTGCACGGTCCTAAATTCAATCACAACTAATGCCAAAAAATAAAAATAAAAAGACGAAGGAAAACGGACTACCAGGTGGTATTCCTTATTGGGCTTACACAGATTATTATCTAAGGATATTGTCTGTAAACTGTGAAACATGATATAGCATTTCCATTAACAAAACCCAGCACAGACTTTCCTTGAATATGCAAGGTTTTGATGCCAAGGAAATACGACTGAATCCTACCATATTTCTACAATTGGCAGGGTGCTGGAAAAATAAACATGCAGAAGGCATACAATCAGAATTTGGATGTCATTGCCAACTTAACCAGATTTTTTTTCTTAAAGAATGGGGTATCTGGAGAAATAGAACCAGTGAAAGAACCAAACCATCTGTGGAAAAACAGAAATGAGATTTCATCTTCCTGCTATTTATCCACATCCAAATTTACTAACCCTGATGCTGTGATATACTGTTATTCCAGTGCTTGCCAAGGACATCATAAAATTCTGAAAAGTAACCAATAATTGGATTTACATTATTGATAACAATCATATCACTTCTGAAAGAAGTTGAAAATCAGTGACCCAAGATTTTGTTGATTTTTCCAAATCTTTCTCTAAATGAAAAGTTTCTCATTTACAAAGTTATTTGCCTACAATATTGCTTTTAATGTCATGGAAATTAGCTCCAGGTATATGTTAATAAAGACACATGGTAAGACAGCCTTATCTTGGAATTTTCTAATTCTCTAAAGGTAAAACAGATTCTTAATTAAGT
The DNA here is from genome assembly GCF_023159225.1 of Perognathus longimembris pacificus. NCBI lineage: Eukaryota > Metazoa > Chordata > Mammalia > Rodentia > Heteromyidae > Perognathus > Perognathus longimembris. The sequence continues at coordinate 60,513,463 of NC_063166.1, forward strand.
ACAGTCATTCCTCAATACTCACAAGGGCTGAATTCCACCCCCTCATAGATACACAAGTCCCTTATATAAAATGGTACAGTGTTTGCATATGACCTGTAACCTATACATCCTCCTGTATCCTTTTAATAATTTCTACATTACATGTATTACATGTAATACAATTAAATACAATGTAAACAGTTGTTATACTATATTGGTTAAGGAATAATGACAAGGAAAATGTTTAGGTCAAGAAATGAAGCTCAATGGTAAAGTACCTGGCCTTGGGTTTGATCTCAAGCACAGCATTAAAAATAAACAAAGAAGATAAAAGAATCTGTCTATATTCAATAAAGAGACATTTTTATCCACATATTTTCAATCTGTGGTTTATTTGAACCCATAAATTCAGAATCCATGGATTCAAAATCTGATTGTATTAGAAAGTCTACAGTTACAAATACATCTGAGCAATATCTTCAGCTATGAAATTAACTGTCCCAGGTGAAGACCACTCTCTGTTCTGTATCACTTATGCAAGGCCACACTGTCCTGCGCACATATTTCACAGTTAACCAAAATGATTAGAAACTCTTCAACTCTAACTCTACAAGATATTTCTGCATTGCAGGGCTTTTCCATTTGGCCCCTCAAGTAGCAAATTCTTTTGACTAAGTGTAGTCTTCTCAAGGAATTTTAAGAACACTCTATTTCTACATTTCTAAAGTCGCTGAATCTGAGTTAGTAAAGCTGTGTAGATCATGCTTGACTTAGAAGACACAGCTGCATAATGTGAGGTTGTAGGAGACAGAAGTTTCACAGGGACCTTTTTTTTTTTAAAGAAAAAAAAGCAGTTTGTCAGTGCTCCCTCAACATTTAAAATGTGCAAACTTTAGGACCAAATAATTCTATTTCTTGGAATTAAGCTGCAGGAAATTTTCACATGTGTGCATAAAGCATAATGAGGAAAGATCTTCAATCTTCCCATTTGTGGTAGTGAAAATAGAAAAAAAATGCTCAAGACCTGGTATGGACGAGCCTACCAAATTGTATGCAATGTTAGAAAGAATGAAGATAACAAGTATAACGCCATGACAAAATCTCCAGTCAAAGGACAGGAGCAAGTCAAAGGAAACTGTAACCAGAATGACCCAGTTTATATAATAAGGAAGAAAACCATCTAGATAATACTATGTAAATGCACACAAAGATGAGGAAAAAGAGGCTCTCTTCACTGTTGCCAGTGGTTCTATCTGGGGAGGCTGTAGAGAAGGGAGAAAACAAAATCTATCTCACAGGATTTCATTTGATCGAGGGTGACCTGTGAGTCAAGGAAAATGAGGGCTTTTAAGTGGATTGCACCTGGAAACACTAACCTGCAGAAACACTCTATTCTATCAGAACAAATATAGCAACTACCAAATGGCAGGAGGACAATTGTGGCTGGTTAGAGCTGAAGTCAGTGATGTAAGTCAGAGAAGCTCCAAGCCCCCATCAATGAATTCACCCATGTCTCTATGGTGGGGTATTCGTATATTAAAGGACTGCCATAAAATAGAAAAACATATCCTACCTCTCGCAATTTGGTGTAGAGTTTGCAAACATCTTGGGGAAAATAGAGCAGAAAAAAAAATACAGCCAAAATTCAGAATCCAAAATCCTTCCACTCTCAAAATAAAAGACCATAATCACTTTTGTAACTGAACAATATCTACATTAAAAACAACGTCAAAGGGGCTGGGAATATGGCCTAGTGGCAAGAGTGCTTGCCTCCTACACATGAAGCTCTGGGTTCGATTCCCCAGCACCACATATATGGAAAACAGCCAGAAGGGGAGCTGTGGCTCAGGTGGCAGAGTGCTAGCCTTGAGCGGGAAGAAGCCAGGGAAGGTGCTCAGGCCCTGAGTCCAAGGCCCAGGACTGGCCAAAAAAAAAAAAAAAAAACCCAGAGTCAAAGAAAATTACTGATATTTTCTAGTATACCTTATTTCTGTGCATTCAACCCTTGGCAAAAATCTCAAAATGGGTGGGAGTTGGGGGAGGAAGGTGCTGGTGGGTAGAAGTAAACTTTTTTCCCAGATGTGTTTGGTTTGGCCACATCAGAGGTTGACATAATTGTTTTTATTTTCAATTATGTCCAAACATACGTAAATAAGGAGATATAATTGAGGAGACTGAAATGTCCCTTTGTGAATACTCCAAAGAAATCTGGATTTCATGCTTCTCCTGAAAATGTATAGCTGCTGGCAATCCTGAGCCCCAGGCCCACCTGTAGAAATTGATGTGGCTTTGCCTGCACTGTAGCTGCTCCCCAGAGAGGGACTTAGCACCACATGACTCCTTAAGGTCCCAATCAATAGCTCTTGTGCAAAATACTTAGCTGGCCCTCGAAGCATTACAGTCCATCTCAAACTCAATGAAACCATGAAAAACTTGGTCTGATAAAGCACAGGTCCCTGAAGAAGCTAGAATTAATGTATAGGATACTGCAGATTAGCCTTCAGTAACATCCCTGTCAGAATGTTGGCCTATGTAACTGTGGAAAGGAAAGCTCCTACAATGAAATGATGAGATCAGGAGTGGTGGTACAGGCTGATAATCCCAGCAACGGGGAAGCTGACACAGGAACATCATGAGTGTCTAGCCAGCCTAAGTTATATAGGAAAAAAAAAAAAGAGTTGGATTTTAACTCCCTGGGGCGAGTAACCTAATTTCCCCAAGTCTCAGTTTCCCCAATGTAAACAGAAGAGACCACTAGTACTCACCAAAAAAAGCTTCTTGGGGGTATTAATGAGGTGGCTTTTTTCAACACATGCCTGTGATTTTGCTTTACTGTCAAAGTAAAGCTTTTACTGTGCAAAGTAGAGAAGCTGAGTGTCTACACTAAAGAACTATGGATGAGCAAGAGCCATTGTGCCCCTACAATCAGTGATCCCTAGATCTTCTAGGAGATAAACTTAAGACTTTAGACTCTTTAGATTCACATGACGTAATGACTATAGTCTTAAAAAAAAAAAATTCAGGCACTGGTAGCTCACTACTGTAATCCTAGCCACTCAGGAGGCTGAGATCTGAGGAGCATGGTTTGAAACCATCCTGGCCAGGAAAGTACATGAGACTCTTATCTCCAATTACCATCAGAAAACTGAAAGTGACACTGTGGCTCAAAGTGGTACAGCACCAGCCTTGAGCAAAAAAGCTTATGGACAGTGCTCAGGCCCTGAGTTCAAGCTCCCAAACCACCACCACCAAGAACAATAACAACAACAAAAACATAGACAGGAGATATAGATGCATGGGAAATAACATCTCTATCAGAGATAGGAGACCATGAGCTAGTGTTAGATTCCTCTACCCAAATGAAGTTACAGAATGAGACAAGCCCAAATAAAGATGTAGCATTTCCAAGCAGACAGTGGAAAGCTGCTAGACCTTCCTTTGGACAAAAAAAAAAAAAAAAAAAAAAAAAAAATCCTCTAATTGGTCTGTATGGGATACATCAGTGCCATTTTCCCTTAAGGAGGAAAATGAGCAGCATGAGTAAGAATACTAGCAGCACTCATTGGAAGAAAGGCAGAAGAGTTGCTGCAGCAGCACTTACTACACTACCCTGGATCATTCAGCATGCAGTTCAGGACACTTTAGCCTACATCTTTATTCTCCTTGTACACTTGGGGCAACTGAGGCTCAAAGAGTATGCCTGGGGTTACATGGCTGGAACAGAACATCATTAGGATTACAGGTCAGGACTCCCCGACCCCAGCATCTGAAGATCTGAAGGTCTCAAAAGCTCTACATTGTTGAAAGCAAACCCAGTATGCAATTAGTATCTCTCCACCTGTCCAGTGACCACCTCCCAGAGGAACCAAACGTCACCTGTGTGATCTTGGACCCTCTTTCTTATGCTGTTAGAAAGCCTTCTGAGCATGTTTTAAATGTACACAATTACTTACAGATACAGTAGAAAGAAATCATATTAAATATATGTACTACAATAATAATTTTTAATTGGACCCACACAATAATACTTATTTATTCTGAACCCTTAATGCCAAGTTCTAGCCATGCCTCTAAGACCTGCCCTAATTGTCACTTGGAAGTAAGCACAAATAAAGACCTGCCAGCATAAATCATGAACCCATTAAACTGCATCCTCCCGCTTTTATAGGGTGGGTCTGAGGTGAGGAATGTCTGTCCTATGAGAGGTGAAGTCAAATGCAATGAGCTGCTTATGATTTGAGTTACGTTTTCTTCCAGCTTTTAAGGAAATGGCTACTTAGATTTGTTCATACCAAGGAGCCAAAAACATCCTTTAATTGTTTAGGAGGAAAAACGTGCTTTAGAAGAACAGTACATGCTTAAAGCAATGATTTGCCTGGCCCAAAAGTGTTTCAGTAGCTGAAGGTGGAATTTCCCCAAAGGATCATGGGAGAAGAGCTGTAAAGGAGGCTCCCAGACTAGGGGAGAAGATAACATTATCTTGTAGTCATGTGGTGTGAGTGTCCTCAGTGAAGATTCTGTAAGTAGTAGATGAGAAAAGTGTTCAGAGGAAAACCTTCTGATTTATGGCCCCTTTCAACTGTTTTGATTCCTTAAAGTAAACAGAAAGTAGATTTCATGCAGGAAAAAAATTTAAAGCAACTATTAATTCATTCCCCTAAACATAATCTCCAAATGAGACTTGAAAGGCAGGTAAATACGACTCTTTCATCTCCTCTAGGAACTTGCACCCAAACACACTAGCAAAGAGGTAGACTTTGAGAAAATGAGGTTTTAAAGTTTGTGCTTGCAATGGAGTGAAAGGTATGTTTTGCAAATGAAACTAATTCTAGGTTGGTTATTTTGAAAGCAGGCTTAAATCCAACAAAGGCAATACAACCTCTCATTCATCCACACAAGTAATAGATTAGTACCTGATTTACCTCTACCCACTTCAGGAGAAGCAAACCCATTATGTATTTTGTGGGGGGAAGAGAGGCAACAATCTCTAAATAATGCAAAGCCTTTATATCACTTAAATGTGAAACTAGATAAGTAATATTACAAGTTGAGAAAATATTTCTGCTTTAAAGTATGAGGCTTTATCAGAAGAAAAACAATTAAACAGAAAAGTAAACACTAAGTATACTATGCAAGGTTATTCTGTCTCTTCCCTGAGTAAGACAGGGAAATAGGAAAATATAGAGTGGACAGCACTGAGAATTAAGCAGTATCCTTGCAAACAAGGTTAACATTTAAACGCCAACAGCAAAACTAGACAGCCACTGCTGAAACATATCAGTGCTGGAAAGCTGTATTTATTCATCTCTAGGTGGGTAGGTGTTCCCTATAGACATAGAATGGGTCTACCAGCTCATATTATAAAGTAGAAGTCACTACTTGAGGAATTTCCAATCTGGACATGAAATATCAACTGTGTTCATTAAAGCACCGCTATTAGTCCTTGACCTAATTCTGCATATCAAACACAGAAATTCTTGATCATACAGGAACTCACCGTGATAAGAGAGTTTCTTATCCATGCTAACACACATGCTGTTTCAACCTTATATTAGAAATGACCACCACTGTCAACAATTTAGTCCCAATCTAACTAAATAATTACAAATTTCAAAGAACATTTACCCTTCCCCGAAAAGATTTGAGTTCACTCTGACAGACACTGTAGGAAATACAAGAAATTTATCATTTTCCGTCCTCTGCCTGACACTATTATGTATGTGCTGATCCAAAAATATATAATGTATTCTCAACATAAGATGTTAACATAAAGTCTCAGGCTTAAAAGTCTTTAAAATCAAATGTGGTAGTTACTAACTTAAAAAAAAAAAGTCTGCAAATATTGTTCGTTAAGTCTGATAATTGTTTGCAGTTAGATCTGAAAAAAGTGGGACTGAAAATCCAGACCCTGTCCCCAAAGCTAACTGCCTTAAATCTCAGCCTTTCATGAGTTGCATCTCCAAGGGAGGATGGATTCAAGGACAACAATGGAGTAGCAACAAAGCTCCAATCATGTCCATTTTTACTTTCAGGACTGGAACCAATGAATACAAGACAAGTGTCATCATTTTAATTCTTAATCAGCCAAATCTTAAGATAGCTTTAGTGTATCCCAGGAAAACAACATACTCATTAAGATTGTAAACATAACAGTCCAATGTTGCCAAAATCAGCAGTTTATACTAATCTAAAGGCAGCTGCATATGTTCTTGGAAAAGACAAAACAGCAGCACCAGAAGGATTGACGGGTCTCTTATGGTCTGCTGGGGATATAATATTTCAGAAGTGAGACAATTTTTTAAAAATTCATTTCTACAAAAGGCTTTTTGTTAAGCCTTAACACTGTGTGTGGAGTGTATTCTGGTACCAGGGCATGAATTCAAGCCTTGAGTGCTTTCCCTTAGCTTTTCACTCAAGGCTAGCACTCTACCATGTAGCCACATCTCCACTTCTGATTTCTTGGTGGTTAATTGGAGATAAGAGTCTCATGGACTGTCCTGCCTGGGCCGGCTTCAAACCAGGACCCTCAGACCTCAGCCTCAGGAGTAGCTAGGATTACAGGAGTGAACCATGGAGGCCTGGCCCTTTATAATTTTTTAATCCCCATATTTCATCATCTCCTAAGACTCACACATTTCATCTCAAGATTTCAGGGAATATAAGTCATTTCACATCACTCACATTTTCTCAGACATCCAAATATAACACTTTCCAAAGTGTATTTGAGAACAAAGCTCTTCTGCGTGGGTGGACATTTGTAAAAGTATAGGTAGAATTGTTCCAACAGACTTGAATGTGCACCCCTGATCAAATGGAGTCTTTGAAGTTCTGTTTTGACAGTTACTTGCAGAATAGCATTTGCACCTCAGATTTAATTCAGGGTTGGGTAGTGATATTATCAAAGCTAAATCAAAACTAAGTTCTGATGGCTGAAGAATGATATAGTTGGAGGGAAATGTAATCAGTAATCCAATACATGGGACTTTTAGATACGGGTTATGTTACATTCAAAGGGTTACTAGTTCCAGAGGCAAAAGTCTTATATGCATAAAAATTCTAATAAAATGCTATTTCATTTTAAAACTGATTAAAAAAATAAAAGCAGGTGTTCTCCCAAGATAGCAGTCATATATTAGACTTCTCCAGTTGGAAAGAAAGATGACATAATAGATCAATACACCAGCAGAAAAATATGCAAGACTGTTATACGAATAACACAACCTACTAGATTATATAACAGATCGTCAGGGATTATACCACCCTGCTTCAACTGATTTTTGATCTTCTGTGTGACTCGGAACACAGGTGATGAAGTTTGAAGAGTATAAGGCAGTAGATTCTTTCTCACTTCAATCACAGTTTTCAAACCAACATCTTGAAAAAAGATAAAAGTTAACATTTTACACACACACACACACACACACACACACACACACACAATTTTCCTACTGAAGAGGACAATTCTTCCAACCCTTTCTTCACCTTCTTGGAGAATGCCTAGGTTAAAGTCACCGGTTGCTTTTTCTGGTCATATTTCCTTTATGAATAGGATTTCTCTTTAAAGGGGAAGTTTAATTTCATTTTGAGCTGTTACACAGTTGCCTACGCTTGGATGATATTATTATGAACCAACGAGATCGTTCAACAGCTAGGTCGACACACCGTTAAATTTATAGACCTATGTATTCACATTCTATGCCTTAAAAAATGGCAACCTTCTATGGATATTTTTGCCCCATATTAAATCTCAAACATTTTGCTTTCAGAATAATAGCTACAATCACTGCAGGACTTTTTTTTTTTAATAAAAAGTTAGAGTCAGCACTCAAATGCATGCACTATTTGTGGAAATATAATAAGCGTCTGCCTTTCTTTGTAGGAAAAAATACTAGTTTTATGCTTGCAGATAAAGTTGAGCTGGGGTACATTTGGAACTTGGAGAATTCCATATTTTCATACTTGGATCCGACAGTCTACAAAGTCTAAAACTCAGAAACACTGTACTACAAGACCTAACTGGTAAAGAAAAGAGCAACTTTAAAATTCTCAAAATAAGACACCTATACAGTATCCTTCAGTTACCCGCTTCTAGAAGGGCCAAACACTGCCCCCCCCCCCGGCCCCCAGGAGTGCTGAGCCAATCTGTGTTATTTTAAGTGGAAAAGGGTCGACTGTTTCTATAAAGTCCCCGGGAGAGATTAGGACCCACACGCATTCACATTTGCATGCGTAGCACATTGCCAACTATTTCCAACCAAAATAATCAGATGCACGTCGAGCCAAGCTATTTCTAGTCCAGAAGCGGGTGAACGTCTCAGGGAGTCTGAGGAAAGCCCAGTGAGAGATGACTACAGGCAAACAGAGGCGGGGATGGGGCTGGGGAGGGGGGAGGGAACGGAGACGGAGATCTCCGGCTTCCCGGCGCGCGCGCCGGGCGTCTGGCACCCGGGCACCTGCACCCGGGGAACCCGACAGGGCATCCGGGTGCGCGCGCGCGCGTGTCCGGGACGCACCCTCCGAAAGCAAGCAAACAAGCCCCCCAGCGGCGGGCCGGGGTGGGCGGGAGCATCCTCGGGGCGGGATCCGGGAATGTCTTCTCCTACCTGTCACACTTTGCTTGGAGGAAGCTGCGGCCAAGGATGCGACCACGGTCGCCTTGCCTGCCTAGGAGACCCCGTGTGTGTGTGTGTGTGTGTGTGTGTGTGTGTGTGTGTGCGTGCGCGTGGATCTGTGAGATCTTGTTTGCGGTGCAGCTCACTAACTGTTCCCGGCGCCACGAACCCCCTCCCCGCCATCGAGAGCCGCCGCCGAACCCCCTCCCGGCGCACCCCAGTCCCGCCCTCCCGCCTGCCTCCGCCCCCCTCCCCGGCCTCCCCGCCTCCCCGCCGCGCGGTCCTTACCTCCGCAGATGAAGGGAGGGGGGTCTCCGCGGTCCTTCCCGAGCGAGCCCACAGGGCAGCGCCCGCCCGCTGCACCTCCCGCCGGGCTCAGCGTGTCCCCCCCCACCCCGGCCCCCGACGCCCTTCCGTGGCCCACGGCTCCCCCTTCCCCAGCTGCTCCAGGTTCCCCAGCCCCCCGAGTCTCCCTCCTCTATCTCGCCTCCCGGCTCCGGAGCCCGAGCTGTCGCCTCGCAGCCCCAACCTGCCCAGGCTACGGAGCATGCCCAGTGCAGCGCGCCCGGGCTGGGTTTGGGGGTGGGCAGGGGCCGAGCCGGCAGCTGGTGTGCTGGAAGCCCGCGGGGCGGGGAGGGGGCGCCGGACGGGCTGAGGACGGTGGAGGGTGGCGGACCGCGTTGGGAGGTGGGTGGGGCGTCCGGAGGAGCAGCCCCCGTGAGTGTCCCCCGAGGGGGGGGGGTCTCCCCGGTAGTCCCCGGGGGCACGTGGCCATGCCAGAGTTCGGTGTGCGCCCGGGATGGAGCCTGGAACGCAAGGCGGAACGGGGGACACCCGGCTGGGGTGGAAGGCTCGCCGTGGGCCGTGGGGAGCGGCGGGAGTGGGGAGAGCAGTGGGGGTGAAGACTGGCGAAACTGGTGCCCCAGCGCCGCTGGCCGGGACGGGCGGGAGTGCTCTTCTGTTTATGTATTTTTTTTTTCAAAATAAATAAGGCGTGTGCACGGTGGCAGGCGCTGTTCTAAACGCTTTTTATTCATTTAATCCGTGCAACAATTTTCCAAAGCAAGTACTACTGTGATCCTATTTTATATAGATTTTTTTTCCTTTTCCTTCCCCCCCCCCCCCCCGCTTCTTTTTACTTCCAGGCTTAAGCTGAGCCTCAGAGAGAGAGACAGAAAGTGGACCTAAAAAGTCTCGAGTGCAACCTCAAATGTGCAACACTCCTTCCACTCCACTCCCAGACTTTAGTCCCAGGGATCCCGGGGGTACTATCCCAGCCAGCTCTCCTTAGCCCAACCACAGCCCCCAGGACACCTCCCAATCACGCTTTCGCTTAGGCCCTAACCGCCTTTGGTCTAGTTAGCGTCGCCCTTTGTGTGGACCCTAAGTAGGAGAGGCTTTAGGAAGGACTCCGGGAGGGCTTCCTCCTCCCGGGGCTACTTGGCCTCCTCCTTCTCCAGGCCGGCGGCCACCAAAACCCGGAGACGTGGCACCTGCGCACTGGGAACTGGAGCCATGCTCGCAGCCGAACTGGGCATGCTCAGCCGCCTGAGCTGGGCCGCCTCTCTAGAATGAAAGGGTCTGACTCTGTGTGTGTGTGTGTGTGTGTGTGTGTGTGTGTGTGTGTGTGTGTGTGTGTGTGTGTGTGTGTGTGTGTTGTGGGAGTGGGGGAGGAAAATGGGGGGAAAAGAATGAGTGTACAAACAGTCCAGGCTCTGGGAGGCAGCAGGGGAAGGACAGTTGAAGATGCAAAAGGCTCATTCTCCTAGTGCATTCTCAGCCTGGAGATATAAAACAGGAAATTAACCAACGAAAGTTTGACCACGGAACATCTTTAAGCAAGAGAGGGATGAGGATACACTGACCACTCTCCAGCTAAACTAACACACTGCAGTTTTAGCGGAACCCTAAGGGAATACAAAACAAAACAGAAAACAACAACAAAAGCTCTTCTGCAGCTCAGCCTGTGAAGAAGCCAAGAAAAATATCCTAGATCGAGTTTCTCTGGAAGATTGGGAAGGAAAAAACAGATCCTAGGGAAAAGTTGGTCCTTCATTATTCAGAATTCTTGAGATGTGTTGATTTAAGCCTATGCCAGAGTGACAAGGTATTACTTCTTAAGCCAGAATGGGCACACAAATTGCCTGTGCATCTTATTAAAGAATAGTTATTGAGCAGGCCTAGAGTAAAACCTGAGATTATGCATTTCTAGTAAGTTCCCATATCATGTTTATGTTGCTGTCTTTACATAAGACTTGGAGTAGCACAAAGATAATGTAGTTCTTAAGCCTGTTCTCTATGTACTCAAAACTAAGGGTCAGAGAGGTTAAGCAATTTGCCTCCAGGCTGCAGGGCAAGGAAGTAATCAATAGCTAGGTTTCAAACCCACTTCTTTGTATATTCTCATACTCCCCAAATATCACCCAAATCTAGACAAGCTAGAAGCTGCAATCTATGTCTTAACATTTTTCCCCTTAAATGCAGTTAACACAATTTAGCTTAGTACATAATGCACTGAGCTTACTATAACAGCTTTTGCTATGTAACAAACACACCAACATTTAGTAATTTGAGATAGTTATTCATTCATTAGCTCAAACATCTATGAATCCTCAGTTTGGGCTGAAAACAGCAGAGCAGCTCTGGTGTCTCTCTTGAGCCCCTCTCAAAGCAGCTGTAGACATGTACAGTCTGGCTTCATTCACATGACAACTACAGGGTATCTCTATGGTTTCTTCATGCAATAGGCTTCTACTTTAAGAGGCAAGGAAGGGCAAGCCCCAAACCAGATATTTCAAACCTATACCATCTAAAAGTGAGGTTTATTTTCTCCCGTCATTAAAGAATTGAAAAGTAGGGAAGTGTTTAAAGCATGCAGAGCAAGTCTTTTTGAAAGTAAAAGGAAGGTCATGAGACTGTTCAAAGAAGATCCTAAGGGAAGTCCCCTGGAATATCCTTGGAAGGCATGCTCCTCCCATAGCTTCTCCTTTGAACTCTGTGCTGATTGCTTGATGGCTTATACTAGTGATGTCCTGGCTTTTTTTTCATCTACTGAGAGGACACACAGGGTATTATGGGAAGAAGAAGTGTTTAACAGGAACCCAAGGCACTATGGAAACAAGAAGCACCATGATGGGTTGTTGGGGGTTTTTAGCGCCCCCCCCCATGGGTCACATGATAGCTATCACTAGGCTTATCACTTGTTTTTGGTCTGTCCGGAGGCTTGAACTCAGGGCCTGGGTGCTGTCCCTGACCTTTTCTGCTCAAGGCTAGAGTTCTACCACATTGAGCTACAGCTACTTGGGGTTTTTAGGTGGTTAATTGGAGATAAGAATCTCACAGCCTTTCTTGCCTAGGTTGGCTTTGACCCATGATCCTCAGATTTCTGCCTCTTGAGTAGGTAGCTAGGATTAGCCTTCACCCCTTTTTTATACTTATCTAACATTCTCCTTTCCCTCACAGCTAATATCTTTTAATGCCTAAAGAAATTTATATACCTAGCTCTAGATTGAATATACTGGAAAGGTATTCCTTTTTAATGGGAGCATATGCAAAATTGATGTTATTTTTTAATCTACCACATACACAAACTGCCCAAAATTTTGCTCCCTCTCTTGGAATTCACTCTAAGTTATACATTATATATACATTAGGTCATTCATTTTATGTATTGGTAAACTAAATCACAGCAACCTCTGTTACATCAAATAACAAATGTAATCAATGTAATATTGCTTTTATTTATCGATCACTATTCAGTGGATTATAAACTTAGTTTTATTTTAAATCCTAAATTCATGCTGATTCCCCTTCAATGACATCTTAGGCAATCATTTATTTAACAAATCAATGAAACCTTTCTTTGTGCTAGGCACTGTTCTTTCTCCAAGATATTAAGGTAAACAAGACAAAGTTAGTTCTCCTATGACACTTAGATACTATCAGAAGAGACAGATAGTGGCATGTTATGAATACTAACACTTAATAGAATGCTAACACTTCCTGAATTAAAAACCATGGGGGAAAAATGGAGAGGAAAAAACTTCCTGGAATGGGCTGGAGGGTGGGAACTGCTACTTTAGATAGCAGTAGCTTCTCTAAACATGTACTATCTGAGTAGAAAAATGAATGAGAAGAAAGATGCAAATTCTGGTGAACCATTTCCAGCAGAGGGAACAACAAAAGCTGTAAAATGAGAATGTGTTTGTTACATTCAGGGAAGAAAAAGGAGGCTAGAGTGGCCGAGCAGGGCATAGAGGGAACAGAATTAGTCACAGAAGCAGCAGGAAGCCATTCCCTGTAAGGACACTGAGTGGACTGTGGACTTTAATATGTGTGAGGTCAACTCATTGGAAGATGTTGAGCAGGATTTTAAACGGCCTAATTGATCATGTAGAGAGATTCACATTTAAAAAAATGCCTATGGGTCAAGTACAGAAAGAGGGACTCTGTTCTAAGGCTATAGTAGTAGCACAACTAGGAGAGGCTTGGTAAACCAACTTTTAAACAGTACAAACCAAACCAAGTTAACACTTCAACTTGAATTTCATTTTACAGTCAAGCTTCTACCTTTTCTGCTGCAGGCCCAGCTGTGTGCTTTACTTCTTAAGTGGAATTTGATGGCACTTTCCAGCTCTCTTTCCTCTCCCACATCTGCCCCTGCCCCATGCCCATCATGACCTAGTTTCAGGCAAATAATTGAATATATCTGCACTTCACTCGTGACTATGGTGCCCTCCCCACACTTAGCTCAATGTACTAGAGCACTGATATCACTTTCTGTGACAGATCTATAATGCAAACTCTTTGTCATGGAGATCATAGGGAGGACTTTGGAGGATGCTTCTAGAACTTCATCACTGGGTTCTATTCCCTTTTTCCCCCCTAAACTCCACAGCATCTCAATGCTAGGGTTCACATGCCAGGTAGGCTATTCTACTTAGGTGAGCTTTCCACAAGAAAGTTAAACCCCGTACTATGTCCTCAGGAAGCCGGGAATAAATGGAGAAAGTACTCATCTCAGCCAGGCTAAAAGGTTGACCGGAAAGGAGGTAGGTATACATAGGGGTCCAGTACACCTGGACCCAATTATGATGCTTTCCCTAGAACACAGGTCCAGGGATATCTCTTTGTGGTTGGCTGAAAAGTCCAATGACCAATTTTCTGGCAGCAGCTTTGTATGCAAATTAACATTCACCACCAGAAAGGCCCCAAACAATCAAGATGCAACGATTTCCTCACCTTGATGATATTTTATAATGTATTTGTTGTTCTTGTTGTGGAAAATGAAAGGTAAGCAGCTTCAGTGTGGACCTTGAGGTTAATAGTCTGGACTATATTAGCAATGACTACATTGTATCTCTTTTAGAGAAAGGGCAGAACATCACTTGTCCCAATTTAAAGTGACCCATTAATCATAGCTTCCTCCTAGGTCTTTATTTGCTGCCCTTTGAAAATGAAGAGGTCATCACTGGCCCATTTGTCCAGTGTGCCTTAATTGGAGACATACATCTTGGAGAAGTGGGCAGCTCACAGACTGCCCTGACATGAGCTGTCTCAGCCCCAGAGTACCCTCCCTCACCTCCTGTCAGTGTGCTTTGTGTGCGGAGGAAATAAAAACGACTTGTTGGAGGACATAGGGAATGATAATAAGGGAGGAAACGAAGAATGTGGCAATAAGAAAAACAGCTCAAGGACTGAATTTATATACAACATATGGCAGTTGGAGGGAAAAAAAACCACATTACATTACAGTTGCCGTTAAATGGTTGTTGATTGGAGTATGAAGGGAGATTAGAACAAAAAAAAATAAAGCTGAGCTTCAGCTCATTCCAAAGTACTTTCTTAAAAATGGAATTTTCTATGATTGAAAAAGGCTTACAATATGACGTATATGGTAAACATTTAGATATTAAACATTAATATTAAAATAATTAATATTAAAATTTAAAAAGTGATGGGGATGAGATGATTGTTGTTATAGAGGTATAATATATACAATGAAGATATTTGGTAGGAATTCAGGTGACACTTTCAGTGATACAAACACCTTTGTTATCAACACCTAGATGAAGATATAGCACCTTTCAGCACCCCAGAAAGTTCCTTCGTGTTCTTAACCCATCATCCATCTTACACTCCCACACTGTCATCAACAGCACAGCAAAGATAACCACCATCCTGACACCATGAAATTGCTTTGTCTTCTTTTTGAACTTCACAGTGAGAGAATCATGCAGAACACATGCTTCTGCCTTTTTTCACTCATCATTATGTCTGGGGGAATCTATCCCCGTTGAAGCTTGTATCTGTGATCTTTTCCTCTTTTATATTATCTAGTGTATCATTGCTTGAATATAATAAAATTAATTTATGCAATTTGTTCTGATGCTTAAAAAAACAAACAAACAGGTGGGGTTTTAGATCTTGCTTTCTTTCAATGTTCTAGCACATCCTTGAAAGCCCTTCCTACCCCTACACAATGACTTCTTTGCATTTTTTCCTGATATTAGCACAACATGGTATTGTAACTCCTCAATTCCTCTGTTAGTGGATTGTTCTGCAAAAATAAAGGTTATTCTGTGTCATGACCAAGTGATTCTTAAGTGTTTCATGAATAAAAGCATAAATAAAAAATGATTGCATATTTCTGGATAAAATATAAAAATATTTTTTCAAATTAAGCCAGCAATTACATTGTTTTTCTAACACCATAATATTTGCAATCATTCCCTTGAACTATCAGGAATACATGCCTTTGGGCAGCAATTAGCAAGCTTTAAAAATGACGTCAACATTGAACTTATGGCATAAAATGTACAAATGAGTGTGCTGTTCCTACTTACCTGATGTTTATGACAAGATTACACAAAATGAAATGAGAGCATATGTAAAATATACACATTACTTAATGAGGCTGCCTAACTACTGGCCTAATTGCATGATTTTATGTTCCTTGCCATTCTTTAAATATGAATAAATCAGTTTTGTAAATACAATGATTTGTTCCTACTATTTCTGCTGTGCTGCAACGAGATTAGAAAAATGCATTAACTTACAATATAAATATCAATTGTACACTCCACAAGACTCAATGTTCTTTTCTTTCCTTCACCGACTCCATGTGGCTAGAATCACAACAAAAATACAATTCAGTTAAATTTATTATTTTGCTATGCCTCAGGAAACCCAAAATCTTCACCCACACTAAAATAATTTTTGACCTTCCCCTTTCAATCAGTTTTGCCATTGTGATTGGTACTGATCAAGCTAAAAATAAGATAATTTTCAGCTTTCCACATAGAAAAGGTTTACAAGACCATGTGGTCTGATCACTTCAACTCATCAATGAACATTTCAAATCCCAGAGAAGCTTTGTGACTTGCTCAAGTTGCCTGTCTGGCTGGTGTCAGGCTGGCTTTCACTTTCTTTTACAAAATTTGCAGTCTAATCATTTCAACAGACTCCAGAAGGAACAAAAAAAGATTAATTGGATATTGACAGCATTCTATAAAGACTTATCATTAAAAAATGCTCCTTGATTGGCACTGATGGTTCATGCATGCCTGTCATACTAGCTACTTAGAAGGCTCTGAGAGTTGAGGGAAATAATTTGAATCTAGCTTGCGCAGAAAAGTCTGTGAGATTCATCTTTAATTAACCAGTAAGATGTCAGAAGTGGAGGTATGGTTCAAGAGGTAGAGCACTAGCTTTGAGCAAAACAAGCAAAAGCAAAACAAAACAAACAACTAGAGAAAGCACAAGTCCCTGAGTTAAACTCCCAGGTACTGGTATACATAAAAAAAATTAATAGTTATACCTGTAAGTTATAGATGCCTCCACAAAGAACTTCCCTTTTCTAGGCTTAGGATAAGATAAGTTGACAAATGCTCCAGTACTTTACTAATTAGAAGGAAGTTTGGGGCACTTACTGATGATAAAGCAAGGCCTCTCTAGGACTTAGGCCAGGCTATCATGTATGGTGGGATAGTCTACTGCACAAGACTGTTTTGATCACGGTAAACTATTACATGAGATAGTCTCACTTTTCCATACTTAGAGAGCTTAGAGCTGAATCAGTCACAAGAAAAAAAAAGAGCGGGGGGTACTTTTTCCTAACTTACAAAAGTCAGTGTAGTAATAAATGTTTGTTGAACTAAAAATGAATGGCCTTGGAATCCACTGAGTAGTTGAACCCAGGACCAGTGAGTTATTTTTAACTTTTGGAGCTTCATATTTCATGTCAAGTCAGTCATTAAGTAGTATTGATTGATACTGTTTTATAAATATTTCTTAAATTGTTCCCTCCATTGAAATTTCTGCTTTTCTAATCCTTGCAAGAAGAATTAAACTTCTTATGTTTCCCAAAGCACAGAGTGCATTTCTGTTTATAGCACTTGCCTCACTGTTTTACAGCTATCCATTTAGCTGTTTCACCTGAAAGAAGAGTTGAAATTTGTAGGGCAAAAGCAGGATTCTAACTCATGTCTCCTTTACCAAAGAAATACAGCATGTATTTTAAAATAGTTACTACATATACAAGATGCAAAACTCAAAGAGTGTAAGACAGAGTTCATAGTGAAATAGTTCAGCCAAGTATTCAGGTAATGAAAGAAAATTGTTGTATTTCTATGTGCTTCATTTGACTTGTCTAGGAGTTGACATGGGTGTTTCTCCTCTTTCATATTATTCCATTTTCTTTCATTTTTTAAATCTTAATTTAATTTTAAATAATCTATTTTATTACATACTGTTTATGTACAAGAGAGTTGCAATTTAATGTGTCAAGTTCTTAATCAGAGTCATTCCTTCCATCATTTATTCCTTTTTATTTCCATCATTATTTCCTCTTGTTTTAATATCAATCTCCCACAGTTGCATGTTGAATACTTAATCCCCAGCTGGGGTCAGTGTTTTGGGAGAGAATAAAAATTTTGAGAGGTGGGTAAAATTCCTTTATCTTGTTCTCAAAGGTATTTTGGTCACTGCTATGCAAAAGTCACTAATACATTCTTTTAAAATTTATTATAGGGCTGGGAATATGGCCTAGTGGCAAGAGTGCTTGCCTCGCATACATGAAGCACTGGGTTCGATTCCCCAGCACCACATATATAGAAAATGGCCAGAAGTGGCGCTGTGGCTCAAGTGGCAGAGTGCCAGCCTTGAGCCAGAAGAAGCCAGGGACAGTGCTCAGGCCCTTAGTCCAAGGCCCAGGACTGACAAAAAAAAATAATAATAATAATAAATAAAATAAAATTTATTATATTTTGTAAGTTACATCTATACACATAGAGCTGCCTTGATCTTTCTAATGTCTTCACATCATTCTGTTGCATGGGTATGCCATAGTTCTTTTATTATTTTATTTATTTTTGAGAAGTAGTTCTAACTATGTTATTTGGGCTGGTTTTAAACCTGTTGGCTCATGCAATTCTGCTTTAGTCTTTCAAGTAGCTGGAACTATAGGCACAAGACATTTTGTCAGGCTTTTGGATGTGCCATAATTTAGTTTATCTGTAGAATTAAGGACCGTTCTTTACCTACAAGAAATAATAAAGTAGACAGTTGTCAGTGGCTTATACTTGTAATTTTAGCTGTTTGAGAGGCTGAGAGTTTTGAGATTGTGGTTTGAGGCCAGCCAGGGTACAAAATTTTCCAAGATTCCTTCTCTATAGAGGACTAAACAAGGACACCCAAACCCTCAGTCTCCAAAAAGCCAAAGTAAGTAAATCCTGCCTCAGCACACACCCAAGCAGAAAGCAAGACTCTACCTAAAAAAGAACTCGCAAAACCAAGGCTAGAGGTGTGGTTTAGCATTAGGAGTACCTGCCGAGTAAGCAGGAGGGTTAAAATTCAAAATTCTAGTGCCACAAAAATTAAACAAATACAATATTGAAAGTCATGTATTTACCCTTTTTTTCTCACCCCTCTTCCTCCTCTTTGCCATCCAATATTAGCTTGTTCAATTTATTTTTTTAGTGTTGCTCTTTGTAGTTTTACATATCTCTTTACTTCTATTACTTATTTAACTACAGCTCTAAATCTATCCATATACTGATACTGCTTTCTACCTCTTTTCTTCTTTCTTTCCTGGTTGTTACTGAACTAGTCCTACTTTTTCTGACTTTGATTGGCATTTGAATTAGTGTCAGTCCTGCAATTAAATGGTTTCTATGATGGACCATTTTCTATGTCTTCTCCTTTCATATCTTGATTTTTCTGACATTTGGCCTATAATAACTATATTCTGTATTCCTTACAGATTTTATGTCAAGATGTTTCTGTCCAGTGAATACACAGTTGATTGCATGACTTCAAATAAAATGTTCTAGCTTTTTGTCTTACCTCAAAGACTAGTTATTGGCATCGTCCCATGTTATTATGAGGAGTCTAAGTTTGTCCTGATGGTGTTCCCCTTAAAGATAATTATTTTTAACCAAAATTCACAGGGTATTTTTATGTCTTTTAGGTAAGAAATTCTACTGGAATATTTTCATATCAACCATAATATTTAATGATGAGAGATAAGGTGCCACTTCAATTTTTAGATTTAAAGTTATTGTGAAATTCACATTTTCCCAAATTACATCTTTAAATATTTTACATGCTATTATTTCAGTTTTCGATTTCAGAGATGAATTATATGTACTTTAGATTGTCTTTATTGGTCATCGATATCTTATTTTCTTTCTAATTCTTAACTCTGTTCTTTTATGTTTTATTTTGCTCATTTATTTTGCTTATTTTGTGATTTTATTTTTTTCCTTCCATTTTCCCCCCTTTTCTATGTTGACTCTTTTTCTATGTCTCAACTTATGCTGAGGTCTTTGTAAAATAAGTTTGTTTTTCTCTTTTTCTAGCAACTCAAAAAGGCAGCCTCAGGGCTATTGGTAAAGTCGGGTCTTTCATCTCCTTTGTACTACACTGGGATCCCACTTGCTATCAATATTGAATGCCTGTGTGAATCTCCATCAGCCTGACTTGTACCACACTATGTAAGGAAGGTCTCATAGTCAGTCCATAGTCTTTCCTGTAGTTTCGAATTAAATCACATATACTTTATAATCCCACTTCAAAAAATACCTAATGGTGGCCTGTGTTCTTTGGAGAAGTGTGCTCTTTTATCCTCAGCCTTAAGTCAATCCAATAGGGCATTTTTTTTTTTCTCAACATCTTCCTGAACCACTATTTCACCTTCTTTCTTTCAGTGTTGTAGCCCTGACTGATGTATCTGTGAAGAGTTATTGAATCACCTTCTGGACTTTCTAGGGAGAGATCAATTCTCTTGTTTTTCCAGCCTCTAGAGGCAGCCTCATTCCTTGATTCCTTGGTTCTTCTCCTACCTGCAAAACAAGTAACATTGATTGCAGGTTGAATATCATTCGTGTGTCATTACTTTACTTTTCTTTGCCTTCTCTTTGATTTTTAAGGAAATGTGTCATTATCTTAGGCCTTCCTAGATATTCCAGGATAACCTCTAGTAGCCCAGAATCATTTGTCTAATCACATTGGCAAGTCTCTTTTGCTCTGTAAGGAAGTAATTTTCATAGATTCTAGAGATTAGGATGTGGATAGCCAGCTTGTTCTATCAGAGGGATAATAAAGGTGAAAGGAAAGGTAAGTCATTTGTTCTTATGCAAAAGTGAGGATGTATTTGACAGTAACAAGAGCTTATATTGTCAGTGCCCACTTGGCCATTAGATAAGTGGAAAGTTAGGACTTTCATGTTGAATCTGAAATGATACCATGCCTTATATAAATAAGTACATGCATGCCCTAACTAATCTTGTTTTTGGAAGGCATAATGTATGTAATCATAAAACATTATTTGAAAGATTTGTTAAGTATCTCCTCGATGTACTGATTTCCATATGATAAATAATACAAGAGATCAAATAGATCTATAAAATTAAGTGTAATAAGAAAAAATTATATATAGTTTACTGTTATATATAAAATATATGATGTAATAGATGGAAAAACACATACATATAAAATTGCTAATCACAAAGCCTTAAGAATAAATGAAGAAATTATGTTTTGAAATCTGAATTTACATGTAAATTAAGAGGAAATGTAGAATACTTTTGAAACAAGAGCAAAAAGCATGACCTTAATATTAATTACATTCAGAAAATATCCAACTTAAAAAGCTAGCAACTAGTTGAAAATGTATTTGAAAGTTTAAACTACTAACTACACGTCAGATTCTCTGACATCTTGAAGAAATAAATGCATAGATTATTTTACTCTATTTTTAAGACCCCAAGTTGGGGCTTGCACTCAGTACCTCATACTTTTACTCATTGCCTAGTGCTCTACCAAATGAGCCACAATTCCAGAACTACATTATTCTATTTTACTTTTGTTTTCTTGTTAGTTTTTGGACATATTGAGGTTTAAATTTAGGGCTTTGGATTTGTACAATGAGGGAGACACTCTACTGTTTAGATCATATCTCCAGCCTTTTTTGAGCTAGTTATTTTTGAGAAAAGGCTTCTCTTTTTAATCCTCCTACTTACACTGGAATGATAGGTGTCCACCACCATACCTGGCTTTTTTTCTTCTGAAATGGAACTTGTGAATCCTTTTGTGTGGGCTGTACTGTTTTCCTAATCTCAGTCTCGTGTTGATGGGATGATTGGTATTTGTCATCCTGTCCAGCTATTGATCGAGACAGGGTTTTGCAAAATACTTTCTTTTTTAAAATTATTTTATTTTATTGTAAAGATGATATACAGGGGTTACAGTTATATAAGTAAGGTAATGAGTACATTTGTTGTTAAACAGTGTTACCCCCTCCCTTGTTTTCTCCCACTTTCCCTCCTCTCCCCTAACTCCTTTTCCCCCAAGTTGTAAAGTTCATTTTCAACATAGTGTCTTGTGAGTATTGCTGTTGCATTGGCTCACCCTTTGTCCTTTGTCTCATCATTTAGTTAGTCCCTTTCCCTTCCCCAAATCAGATAAACATATATGTAAGACACAGGGTACCAAAATGAAAAACAGTGACAATCGGGGAAAAACCAAAGGGGGAAAAGTGAAATAAAAAAGAAATAACTTCATACAATACAAAAACAAAACAATGAAAAAACCCTCATTTCCACGTCTTGGAGTTTATTTCAATTAACATTATTTTATATAGTCGTATGTACATAGCTATTGAGCTATTGTGATCCTCTGCTAGGACTATCCTAGACTTATACTAATTATTACAAATGAGGGAAACCATGGAGCCTATGTTTCTTTGGGTCTGGCTTACTTCACTTAATATGATTTTTTCCCAAGTCTTTCCATTTCCTTACAAATGGGGCAGTGTCATGCTTTTGGCTGAAAGCACAGAATTCCATTATGTATATATTCCTAGAGCTCAAAAACTTACCCCCCCCCATAACAAATCCTCAAAGAAACAAGCACCTCATTAATAAGTGGGCTAAAGATTAAAAAGAGACTTCTCTGGAGATGAAATAAGAATAACCAATAGTCACATGAAGAAATGTTCAACATCTGTGGCCATAAAAGAAATACAAATCAAAACTACTACCCCAGTTAGGATGACCATTATCAAGAAAACAAATAACAGATATTGGTGGGAATGTGGCTAAAAGGGAACACTACTACACTGTTGGTAGGAGAGTAAACTTGTTCAACCACTCTGGAAAGCAGTATGGAGGTTCCTCAAAAGACTAAACATAGTACTCCCCTATGAACCAACAATCCCACTCCTGGGCATTTACCCAAATGATCACAAACAAGGCCACACCAAAGCTACAAGCACAACTATGTTCATTGCAGCATTATTTACCATAGCTAAGATGTGAAACCAACTGAGATACCTCTCAGTAGATGAATGGATCAAGAAAATGTGGTATATATACACAATTGACAAGTGTTTTCTAGGACTGGCCATGAAAAAACATTGCCAGATCTCTCTCTCCTGAGAAGTTAGGATTACCTACATGAACTCTGAGCTTACATTCAGTATTTCATTATTAAAATTATGATAATAAAAATAACAAGATTAAACTTGTTATTAAATAATGTTATTAATGATTATCGTAATATGGAGGTCAGATCTGGCCAGTGCCATCATTGGCTGTTGAGGGGTGTCAGATTGACTCCATCTCAGATTAGTTAAAGAGAGCAGAAGCCGACTCCATCTTCACTAAGATCTCCGCCACCCTATCCAAGGAAGTTTCCCTTCACTGTGATAAGATGGTGTAAAGTGCTTGACCACCTGAGTTGTGGAACAATCAAGTTTAAATCTGTGCCCTCCCATGAGTAGCCTTATCTGCTTGTATGATGTGAGCCCCGCCAAATCTGTGCGCCTTCTAACTAAAATGATATGTTGGTTCAAAAAGTTGCTATAAGGCAGATCAACTCCATTGGCCACCTGTGTGTGACCTGGCATGTTCTGTAAGTATTGTGACCTCACTGGCCACCTGCATGTGACAGGCTTGACAATTGTGGTGTTTGCCTTTATAAGCCGACCCTGAGCATGGCCCAGCACTCTCTCCCAGCTCCCCAGTCTGGGCTGCGGCCCTGGCCAGCCAGTCTGCTTTTTTACAGTCGCAGTTTCAGCTCCCAAGTCTGGGTTGTGACCCTGGCCAGTCAGTTTGCTTTTTACTTCCCCAATAAACCTATCTTTTTATTTGAGACTGTCACTGAGTGGCGGACTCTTGGAGGGATGGAAGATCCCCCCACTGGGACCCCATTACAATTATAATTATCCTTGAAAAGAAAATTGTTTTGAGAGTTTCTATGCAAACTACTGTAACTATTGGGGCAAATAATTGAGTTCAAATTGCTTATGGCATGTGGAAAACATTTTTATTGTTTAAATTTCTACTCAAAAGAAATGAATTAATAAATGAATTAATGATTATCTGTTTCCCATTATCAATATCATCATCATCATCATCATCATCATCATCATCATCATCACCATTATCATAAAAAACATAGTCTTTATTTTAGATGTAGATTCCACAAATGAGGAAAACCATGTTATGTTTACCTTCTGAGCTTGGATTATCTTGCTTAACATGGTGATTCCTGGTTTCGTTCACTTCCCTGAAAATGACATAACTTCATCTTTCTTTGTGCCTAAGTATGGTCATATCTTTATCTTGACGTTCCAGGCCCCTAGAATTATGAGAAATAAATATCTGTTGTTTAACTCAGACTGGCAATTTGTTACAGAAATTCTAGTAACTAAAATAGGAACCCCACCCACATGCCCTCATTTAAACCCAGTTACTTCCCCAAAGCCCCACCTCCAAACACCATTACAATAGAGTTAGAACTTCAACATGGAAAGAACAGGACACAAGCACTCAATATACAACCTAGCTTTCTCACACCCAACTCTTGGCACCTACTAGTTTGATTTGTTTTTTACATACACACACACACACATTGTGTATATATATATATATGAATATATATTTAAGATATTTAATTTTAAAGAAGTATAAGAAGAAAGAGAGAGAAAGCAAAAAAAGAAAGGGAAGGAAAGGAAGGAAGGAAGGAAAGAAGGAAGGAAGGAAGGAAGGAAGGAAGGAAGGAAGGAAGGAAAGAAGGAAGGAAGGAAGGAAGGGAAGGAGGGAGGGAGGGAGGGAGGGAGGGAGGGAAGAAGGAAAGAAATTCTATTGCTCCTAGCACTTCAGATTTACATCTTTGGAAATGGCATCCAGGTAGAAAACACTTATGTCCTTCACTACTTTTTAACACTGCACTGATGTTTTTCCAAGGAAGCATAACCCATGTTTCCTCTAGCTAACGATTTGGGGCACAGTTCTCTTTTGCCCACTTTAATATTATTTCCATGAGGGCACAGCAATGAGCCAATCCCCACTGATTATGACCACTAAGGCTGGGTTGACTCAGCCTTCAGGCTAAATTTAGAAAAATGAAAATAAATAGAAACAGAAATGAGTTAAATAAAATCACATGTAGGTGCTGATGAGAGACAATGAAGTGCTCCAGAAGCAGATGTAGTAAGCATGCCTGTAGGTAAGGACATCAAGGTGGCTTCTTTCACTTCTGTTTCTCTACAATCTTGTTAAAATCAGGAAACATATTGATCCTTTATTAGATGCTCAGAAAAAGTTTGAGCTCCATGGCAGCCATACAGAATAAGCCTCACCACGATCTGATCCTCTAGCATTGGCTATTATTTGACTTGTTTCTTATAATTCAGATTCAAAATATTGCAAACTATCTGTTTTTTCTTTTCCTTTTACATAAGCATTCCTTCCAGAAGGCACCTTGATAAGTTATGTAAGAAATTTAGGCAAGGTATTTTCCTGGAATTCTTGACTCCATGGAAGGTTTATCACCCACTACATCCTGTTGAGAGTCTCTCAAGGAAATGTCCTATCTTCCCACTTCCTTTTTACATTCTTTCTTACAGGGCTTTCTTTCTTCGTTCCAATACCTAGAATTTACCAGGCAGTTGATTCTAAAGAAAGCCTAATGTGACTTAAGCCTCAATTTACTCATGTGCAAAATAAGGACAATCAAATCATGCTATTCATCAGGTTAGTGAGAAGATTGAGATAAAATGATCTATCAGGCATGGTTCTCCAGAGAAACAGACCCAGAAACAGAGGAAGAGAGTGGCAGGGACAGGACAGCGAAGAAGAAATAATAGAAGTTGAATTGATGCACATGACTACTAAACCTCAGTGTCAAGAGCTTTAATCAACAAGCTGGAGATCCAGGAGAGGGGCCAGTGAAACTTTCAGTTGGAAAGATGGCCACCCAACCCTCAATGTTTTACTTAAACTCCAATTCTGAAAAAGACCGGTGTCCCAGGTCAACAATTTGGCAGCTTTTTATCCTATTTGCATCTTCAGTTGATTGGATGAGACATACCCAAATTGGTTCAGCTCATCAACTCCAGTATTAATCTTATCCACAAACACCCTTACAGACACTCTGATGATAATTAATGTTGGGCTGAATGTCTGAGCATCCTGTGATTCAACCAAATTGACAAATAAAATTAAGAATTACATAGAACATGGCACCTATAGGAATTCAATCAATCTGTGTGTAGAGGCTTATACCTGAACGCCAAGCTACTCAGGAGAAAGACCATGAGGATTGTAATTACAAGTTAACAATACCCTTTATCCATCAATACGTGAAGCAGAGTGATTCATATCTGTTGTCTCAGTTATCGAGACGGTCGTGGGTAGAAGGTTCACTGTTGGAGACTGGCTCCAGAAAAAAAACATGAGGCACTATCTAAAAAATAGTTAAAGTAAAAATGGCTAGGGGTGTGGCTCAAGTGGTAGAGTGTCTGTCTAGAAAAGGTGTAGGCCTTGAGTTCAAAGTTAGTACTACAGACAAACAAGCCCAAAACCTACAAATAATAACAAAAAATTGAATACTAACTCTAGAGACCTTTCAACCTACTTCTACTTCTCATTAATCTCCTCATGTCTCTGAACTTCTATAATGTTTTCATGGTATAGTCATATAAAAGAATGACTTTATATAACACTTATGGCACTAATGCATTTTATTGATTGCTGATGTCCATTTGGTTTCCCCAGAGACTGGGTTAAGAGGGGCAAGGAAGACAACCTTTAGCATTCTCAGTTGCTGAACTAGTTAAGAGAGCTGTGTCTTTTCCTTTCTTGCTCATTAGACAAAGGAGAAGAGTCCTTGTCTCACACTATGCCAAAGAAAGAAGATGCTCTGATTAAACCATTTCTAGATGTTGGGTTTGTCCACTATAAAAGAATATTGACATCTTATTAAATGTCTAGCTGGGAGACTTCCAGCTTGGGTTTCCTAGTATGTTAGCCAACTGTGTGTTTTTATAATGAATTGCAACTCAGGAAAGAAATTCTTGGAAAAAGCTGAAGTGTAGGACCAGAGTTCAGGAAATAGAACTTACATTTCCTGCTTTCTTCTCACATGGAGCTAGACAGCAATGACAAGAATGTGGAATGGGTCAAGGGAAAAGAGTAGTAGGAAGGAACAATGGTATAGAGTCATGGCACAAAAGTAGTGCAATCACCATGTTTCATTTCTTGGACACTCTTAGAAGACACAGAAATTTGCTTCAGCAATTTCTATGCATGAAGAAGTATAGGGAGATAAAAGGAAGCAAACCAAATGGCCCTCAAGAATTGCAAATCCTAACTACAACATGAGCTACAGGGCAAAGGGAAAATTTGGCTGCTGATTTCCATGGGGTCCTCTGTGGGGCAGAAAGAACAATGCAGGACATCCTTTCAAAAACAACTTTGTCTCATCTTCATGGAGGTCATCTTGATTGGCCACCAGAAATATTTCTAGCCTGAGGAAGCTTGGGGCACATCCTACCACCAACAGACAAGCATTTGTTTATCAATTTATTCTATTCTTCATCATGCCTACAAAATGAAGAATTTGGAACCTCCAAGGAAAGGAAATAAATAATGTCTATGGAAGAAATAGTTGAGTGCTGGTTCAGGAAGAGATCCCCAACAGGCAGCCAGGTACCAGTGGCTCATGCGATTAATCCCAGTTACTCAAGAAGTTGAGCCCCAGAGAATTGCAATGCAGAGGCAACCCTGTTAGAAAAATATCCCACATATCACAAATAACAACCCAAAATCTGGACCAGATAGATGGCTCAAGTGCTATAGCACCATGTGAATAAACAAGCCAAGCAAATGAGAGTCCTCAAACACTGGTAGGAAGGAAAGAAAGAGAAGAAGAAGAAAGAGAGAAAGAAAGGAAGGAGGGAGGGAGGAAGGAAGAAAAAAAAAGAAAAAGAGAGGAAAAAAGCTTAAAAAAAATCCAAGTCTCTAATTCTCCAAATCAGGAAGAGCTCTAAACTAAATTTAAATTAAAAACAAATTATAAACTAGAACTCAAAATTGAATTCCTTTGAAATAACCCAGTGTAGGATAGCTGTATTAATAATAGCCACTGGAATATAAGGAAAAATGGCAAGCATCATTTTTGAGCTGAGAAAGTAAAATTGTTTGGAAATGCTCCAGTGTTTCCTCTCCTTGCCATAGCCCCCTGAAAGACATATATTAGATTAAACAGAATTGTAAGATGTAAGCATGCTGCATCTCTGAGTCAGCTCTTGGAAAGAAGATGGCTTGGAATTCGGCTGGGCTCTCAGCAGGCTTTCCATGAGTAAGAAATAAACCTTGGTTAAATCATTGTCTATTTTGTAATTGTCGGATAATGTAACCTATTTTGAATAATCTAGAAATTGAGGGGGATGGGGATATGGCCTAGTGGTGAGAGAGCTTGCCTCATATACATGAGGCCCTGGGTTCGATTCCCCAGCACCACATATACAGAAAATGGCCAGAAGTCCGGCGCTGTGGCTCAAGTGGCAGAGTGCTAGCCTTGAGCAAAAAGGAAGCCAGGGACAGTGCTCAGGCCCTGAGTCCAAGGCCCAGGACTGGCCAAAAAAAAAAAAAAATAGAAATTGACACTGGAAAAGGGGTGGTACTGAAACAGAAATCTAAAGTATTTGGAAAAAAAAAAAAGTATCTATTGAGCTGTGATGAAGCATGCCTGTAATCCTAGCACTAAGGGAGCAGAGGCAGGTGGATTGAGAGTTCAAGGTCAGCCTGGGCTCCATAAAGTATGCAGCCCTGTACCCCAAACAAAATATGTGTTAATTAGGTGGGAGATGAACATGCATCACATTCTTGAGACAGAGATGTATGTGCACAGGGATGAAATAGTCTGCTAAAACTGTTGTCACAGAATACTTAGGGGCATGCATTAGTTGTCTATTACTACTTTAATGAATTACCATAAACTTAGACAAACTTGGCTTGAAAGCAAATGTGTTGTTTTCTTTTATTTTCCATGATAAATACCATTTTATTGTGGTGGTAGT
Source organism: Perognathus longimembris pacificus (assembly GCF_023159225.1). NCBI lineage: Eukaryota > Metazoa > Chordata > Mammalia > Rodentia > Heteromyidae > Perognathus > Perognathus longimembris. Next base: position 60,541,921 of record NC_063166.1, read on the forward strand.
TAGTATAAGTCAATAAATATTGATCACTAACAAAGAGCTCTGTTATGCATCACATCACTGGTCCAGAGAGAGATAAATGACACTGAACCAGGGGACCCTTGTAATGACTACAAGTCAATTCTGATTCTTGGCAAAGGAAGTTATCTATACCCAATTGATACATCATGGCTCTACATAGATGGGCATCGGCCACCTCACCTTTTAGATGCACTGGAATTCCATTATTTTCCTGAAATAGTTTTGTTTTCCTGGAACTTTATTTTCCAAATGCTTGCATGAAACAGTACTAATGGTCCTCTGGGCAATTTGACAAAGAACTAGCAGATTCCGCAGCATCTTGGCTCAGTAACTACTCAACAACAACAATATAATGTCAGGAACCTAAAAGTTCTACAGGGACAAAGCCCTGGAGTCGCACTTGGCTCAAATCAAGGTGTCCACAGGCTGCACGTTCTTCTGCAGGCTCTAGTGGAGAGTGAATTTTCTTTATTGGCTGAGTTGCTGACAGAATCCAGTTTCTAGTGGTTGTAGGACAGAAGTTTATGTTTTCTTTATGGCTGTTAACTGGGGGCTATCCAGCTTCTACAGATGGCCCTATTCCTTGGCTTTTTACCTCTTTTCTCCACTAAGATGGACAGGTTCTTGTCTCAGGAATTTAACAAATAAAGTCCATAAGAATGGAGGATAAGTGTGGAGAACCTTACTCAAAGAAGTATCCATCCAGTTCAACAGCTGCTGCTGCTCCTGTAGCCATTGCTGTTCTACCTGACCATTTTATGATCTCTTCATCAATCATTCATCCTCTTTTCTTCAGGTGGCTTGCTCTATCTTTATGTCTCTATGCGGTTTTGAATATGTGTCTCAAAATTTGAATCTAGTTCACTTTATGTCCTGTGCTCTGATAGGTTGCCTCTAATATAATTATGTGTTTTAGAAGTTGACAATACTTTATTGATCAGGTCTCACAACATTCTGAGAGGGCTTGCAGAAGGGATATTAGGAATTAACCTATCAGAATGTTGTTGTACCCATCCAATGAAGTGATACTTCCCCAAACACCAAATTATAAGATGAAGCACATAATTTGGGTAGGTTTCAACCAATCAGCTGAAGACTCCAATCAAATAAAAAGCTGCCAAATTGCTGACCTGTGACACTGGTCTTTATAAGAATTGGTATTTAAAGCATTGAGAGTTGGGTGGCCAACTTTCCAATGGGAAGTTTCACTAGCAACTCTCCTGGATCTCCAGCTTTCTGGTTAAAGTTCTTGACACTGAGGTTCAGTAGTCATGTGCATCAATTTCTTCTAACACTAAGGGAAATCAGTCAGAACACAGCCCAGAGTGTAAGATCCCTTAGACTTATAGCCATCTAGAATGAAACAAAGATCACAGAGTGGACAGAGAGCAGAGACTTTCCAGCAAGATACTTATCTTCTGAATACAGTTCTTTTCTCTCATCCTCTGTTGTTCTGAACTTCATTTGGTTCCTGAGAAAAGAGCCAGTGATTCCTACAGCAGCAATGATCAACCAGTAGAACTTCAACCCTGGTAGGCATTGCCTCCTGCTGAGTTGCAACAGAAACTAGACATTGCCTGCTTCAGAACTGGCTGCAACCCTAGTGTCCTCTGCTGGCTGCAGAGCCAGAAAAGCTGTGATGCCAGAAGAGCTGTATGAACCCTGCCCACTGTGAGCTACAGCAGAAAAGTTCTATATTACTACATCCGGAGAGTGTCATAATCTCAGAGGTTGAAGTCACAATCTCCAAGACTGCTCCTTTGCACACTTGCAGATGCCTCTGGCCAGCATGCTATAGATTAGAATTTCTGTGACTCCCTTTCTGAGTCAGTTAATTTCATCTAGTAGTTCATAGAGGAACTTAAGAAGACAGTCCATGTTTAGTGGCTTCTTACGAAGGTTATTACAAAGGGTACAGATGTAAATATAGATGGAGTGAGGTCTAGAAGGAGGAATTAGAGCTCTTATGCACTCTATATGCACACCACCCTCCAGGAAGGGTCATATGCTCAGCTGACTGAAGTTCTCCAAACCTATCAAAACCTAAAGCAGGTCTTTTGAACATTTTGGGGACTTTTTTTTTGCACAGGTATGGTTGAAGTACGGACAAACCTGTTATAATGCAACTGATAAAATGGGTTTTATGTATTGCTAAGAGACTGAGAAACCAAACATAGCCTGTTTGTTCAGATTCTTCTTTCTCTCTATGCAACATGCCTTCTTCCATAGTATGGAACAGGAAACTTCTGGAATGAGTTGAGATGAAGATAGGTCAGAGACTTTGTTTATGACAAATCCCCAAGACAAATGACAGAGGGAAATGAGAGTTTCTGTAACTTACAGTGTAAATAAAATTTTGTTGAAAAAAGTCAGGAACCATAGGTAAAAATTATGTATATATATATAATATTATATATAGTAAATTCACAAAGGTTAGTTTTGTTGAGCAAGATTAACTTTTTTTTTTTTTTTTTTTTTTTGCCAGTCCTGGGCCTTGGACTCTGGGCCTGAGCACTGTCCATGGCTTCTCTTTGCTCAAGGCTAGCACTCTGCCACTTGAGCCACAGCGCCACTTCTGGCCATTTTCTACATATATGGTGCTGGGGAATCGAACCCAGGGCTTCATGTATACAAAGCAAGCACTCTTGCCACTAGGCCATATTCCCAGCCCAAGATTAACAATCTTATTCCATCTGTAACCTTAGCTCACTTTTCCTTTGTAAAAGAAGTTATATATATATATATATATATATGTGTGTATATATATATATATATATATATATTCAGTTTTCAAGGATGAGAAGAATGTGGACATTTTTTTCAGAGCCATCAGAAGGAATATGAACCTAATGGGTTGTAGTTTTAGAGGAAAAGGCTATAAAATAGAACTTTGGGAGTTTATTGCTGTTGGCTGCATTTGACAAAGGTGCTACAGGAAAAATGTGATTTCAGAAAACTATTGCCAATATGCAATTAGAAATGAGTGGAAATTAAAATTTTTAAGAAGTTCAGAGCCTTCTGGGTCTGGAATGCTCTCTACTTTCAGTCTCCAAAGAAAGAGATGTGATTTTTTTTCTTTAAAATAAAGCTTTATGCATCTAAACACCATGATGTATTTTAAATTGATTAAAATACTTCAAAGCAAAGCAAGTATTAAGAATAGTAAAATGTGTCAGATACAATGTCTCAAGACAAAGATGAGTGCGAAGTTGACTATAGGGTCATGAAACCTGAGTCCACAAAGTAAAATAGGGCATAATGGTTATAACAAAGGAAGATCTCAATTGTACTCATTGATCACATGGAACTGACTACAAGCAAATCACAGGTCTGTCAGGTTTAGGGCAGAAATGTATTGCCAGGAAAGCAGTAGTCTGGGATTGTTTTAGTTATGGAGCAACCTGAGGTGAGTCTTTGCCCAAATGACAATTTCACATATAGCTGTTAAGGATAGGGAATAAGAAGCAGTCCCAGAGGTCAGATCTCATGGCCACATCTTATGGACAAGTGGATGAGCAAGGAGCATTTCCACCCAAGGCAAGGCTAGGACTAGGCAGGAATTTGGTCGGGCAAGTGTACGTCTTCATTCCCTGTTGAGAGCCATATATTGAGATGAAGGTCATACAGACTGTGAAGTCATTGCTTAGATATTTGCTGTCCTGGAGAGCCATAAGCCCTTCATAGACTTTCTGTAAGCAAGACATGCCTGTTAAACCATTGATACATTAAGGTCTATTTGTTACTTTATTCTAATGCAACCTCTTAAAGAATCAGTAAGTGGCTAAGGTTTTAGAAACAACCCAATATTCTAGTAAGAGTTGGAGAGCAAATTTGGCCCAGAACCATGAAAGTAGTGACAGAAACAGGAAATAATTTCATACTTACGGTTTTATTTGAGAGTGCTCTCTTACATGTTACACACATTATTTATTAATTTCTACTTTTTTATCTGATTTTTAGAGGAGCTTTAGGCTCACTTGCAAAGTTGAGAGTGTTGAGATTTTCCATTTACTCCTGCCCCACACATGCACTTCCACTACTAGCCTCTTCCACTATTGGCATCCCCCACCAAAATGACATCTGATGAAAATAATGAACCTTCACACCGTACTATTACAAAAGCCCATCATTCACATTAGGGTTTGCTCTTGATGTTGTACATTCTATGTGTTCAGACAAGTGGATGACAAAAGTTAACACTGTAGTATCACATCCTGTTCTCATTGTCTATGATCCTCTGTGCTCCATGTCTACTCTTGCTCCTTCTTACCCTAGACCTCAAACCACTTGCCTTTCTAGTGTCACCAAAGTTTGGTCTTTTCCATTTTGTCCTGCAGTTAAGAGTCACACATTGGGTACCCTTTACAAATGGAACTTTCTCACTTACTAACATACACTTATGGTTTCTCATGGACTCAACAGTATGTCATCATATTCCACTCGCTGGATGTACCACCATTTATTTCTCTATTTACGCATGCAGGACATCTTGGTTGCTTGAAAATTCTGAATCAAGCTGCTATAAACATTGATGTGCAGGTTTTCTGTGGACCAAAGTTGTCACCACTTTGGGTGAATACCAAGGGGTCTTCATGCTGTATTACATGGTTTGAATAAGTTCACTCTTAAGAAAAAAAACCAAAACAAAACTGCCCAACTGTCTTTCTAAATGGCTGGATCATTTTACATCCCCACTACCAATGAATGAAAGTACCTATTGCTCCATGTCTGTATTTTTAAGATCCTCAGAGGAAATAAATATATAGAAATGGATATTTTGACTTGTTCTATTTACAAAAGACAACTGGTGTGGAAGAAATCGAAGGAAATCTAGATGTGTTTTCTTGTGAACCACTGGAACATCAGTGCAGTGCTATCTCCTTGTGAATCAGTCCAATGGGGATAATGCACACGCCAGCTTTCTAATTAGTTATATACAATGTATTCTCTCTCTTAGCAAATTTAAGCTTGAGCAAGGTGATGACTAGTGAGGCCCAACATGAGCTCATGTTCAGATGAGGAGAAGCCAGGAGAGGAAGGCTGATTTACTGTTTCTCATTGCTTATATTTTCTAGGTAATTATCATCAAAGATTCATTAATTAGCCATTAACCCCCAGTACAACATTATACTCCACAGGTGCAACTTAATTGACTGTTATTATATTGGCAGATAATAAATGAGAAGAATACTTCTACTATGAAGAAAGTGTACCCTCTCAACATATGTTTTCATGTATGAATTTAAATAACTTACTCTGTTTTCTAAATACTAGTCCTGACTGGTGCTGGTGGCTCATGACTGTAATCCTTGCTACTCAAGAGGCTGAGATCTGAGGATTGAGGTTTGAAGCCAGCCAGTGCAGGATAGTCCACAAGACTCTTACGTCCAATGTCCAACTAACCCCTAGAAAACCAGAAGTGGCACTATGGCTCAAAGTGGAAGAGCATTAGCCTTAAGTGAAAAAAAAAAAAGCTGAGGGGGGCTGGGGATATGGCCTAGTGGCAAGAGTGCCTGCCTCATATACATGAGGCCCTGGGTTCGATTCCCCAGCACCACATATACAGAAAATGGCCAGAAGTGGCACTGTGGCTCAAGTGACAGAGTGCTAGCCTTGAGCAAAAAAGAAGCTAGGGACAGTGCTCAGGCCCAGAATCCAAGCCCCAGGACTGGACAAAAAAAAAAAAAAAAAAGCTGAGGAACAGTGCCTGGGCCTTGAGTTCAAGCCCCATGATTGAAAATAATAATAATAATAATAGCAATAATAATAATAATAGGTTCAATTCAGGTAGAATGATAAAATTATGGTCACTGAGACATAAACTCACTAAGGAAACTACATTACTTCTCAGTTGGGTTTCCTGATTTGTCTTAGGTTATATTGGACTAAGATTGCCTCTTGATCTTTCTGCATTTCTATCAATACTTGAAAAAGCTATTGCTAAGATATTCACAATGAACTTAGTGTTTATTGTATACATATTATTCTGCTTGAAATTTCTTAGGAATTTAGTTTCTCTATTAATATAGATCCTTCAAGTAACCTCAGTGAATAGAAGACATAATAGGAATGCACAATATTTGTTACATAGATCATATTGAGGTTTTTTTTTTTTTGTCTGTAGCCTATTCCACAATTCCTCAAAGATCTAAAATACCTGAGGCTGAACAACGTGGCTCCAAGCTATTCAGGAAGTGGAGATTAAAAAAAATTCTGGCCAATGTTAGCCCAGACAACCAGTTAGAAACAAGTTAGGCATGGTGGTGCACACTTATTATACCAGCCACAGAGCATTTTAGGTAGAAGGATTATGGGTCAAGAATAGCCTGAGACAAAAATGTGAACTCTATCCTAAAAGTAAATAAAGCAAGTCATTCTGGTAGTTAACCCCCGTAATCCTAAATTACTTGGGAGGCTGTGATTTTGGAGAAATGCAGATCCTGAGCAAAGACCATTTTCCACCAAGATGTCATCTTGCTGTTGCTGTGACTTCCCAATGATATGAGAAAGCAGGTGTGCTGACATCTATTAAATATTATGTACACTAAAAAGGTCTATCACTCATTATACCATGAGTTTGTGAGCAATAAGTCAGTCATTTGAGCCTGATCTATTGTATGCACCAGCTGAGCTGAGTTTCTGAAAGTACACACTTAAGACCAGTCCTCCAAACCTTAATAGAAAAACCAAATAAGATACCACTGTATTATTGAGCAGAGAGATGATCTTTCATTGAGTAATATATTGTCCTTGAGTTGCTTTAGCTATAACCAATACAATAGCCAGACAGTTCTGTGACTCATTTATATCCATCATTCTATATATTCAGCATCTTTCATATGCCAACAGATATTCTCATTAAGAATATAACCATATTTACTATTTATTGTGGATTGAATGTCTCCTCCAAAACTCATTTTGAAATTTAATTACCACTGAGAAAGTGTTGGAAGGTGTTGACTTTATCACTTTCAAAAGTGTTCTAGGTCATGACAGCTCTGCCTTCCTGAATGGATTTGTGGAGTACTGATAAAAAGGATATACCCCTTTCCTGTCTCTCTCTTGTCACTGTCTCTCTTGCCACTGTCCTCCTCTCCCTCATATCCCATGTGATTCCTCTCCTCGTATTATAGCCCAGCAACAAGACTCACACCTGATCACCAGGTGTGGTCTCTTGATTTTGAACTTTTCAGACTCCAAAACCATTAGGCAAGTCAGCTTTTGTTGTTTATGGACTTCCCCTGTCTATATTCCTTCACAGAAGCAGAAAATGCCTAAGACATGGCTAGTCCTCGTGCTTTCAAAATGTTTTACATCACTGGATTACAGAAACAACTCTGGAAAAGTTCAATTTTAAAACCAAAAGTATGACAAAAACCTTCACCTTTCAAGCTTAAAAGAAGCAGCCGAACCTATTCTCCCCACTAAAAGCTCTGCACAAAACCATGCCCTAAGATTGCTCCTCTTGTTTCCTTTCTCTGTTCTTATAGCCACCCTTTCAGATCTGATCTTCTTACATCACCATCTGGCCATCATTTGTCCTCTACTTTTCTCCAATTGCCATTAAAGATTGCTTTAAGGGGAGGAGGGATCTGATAACCTCATTCACATTAGGATGTAAATTAGTAATTCCCTTTAAGGCATAATAGGGTCCCTCCCATGGGGAATTTATATTTTAATGTGAGCCAAAGGACCACATCTATAAAAGTATAATTTCAAGGATCAGAAAAAGTAAAGCAGAAGAGGTCACTCAAGGAGGCTGTAGGCATTTCTCCAATTTATGTATGTGTATGCTCTGGGAGCACAGCAAAGTACTGTGAGAAACATTCAGGAACTGAGGATCAGCCGGAACTGAGCTAAGGCAAAGAAAGAGATGGAAGACAACATGAGAGGGCTTGGTGGCAGGTCTAAGGTAGCACGTCAAGTTGGTGGTCAGCTCCTCCAGGGATCAGTATAGGGGAACCCTGGCAACAGGCAATTTACATCCAGACAAGGAGATAGCAATATCAGGAGTGTAGATTCCACTGGTAGGTTGAGTTTTAAGATGATAAATTCTGAAGCTGAATTTCAGAAGCTGAAAGCTAGAGCTAGAAATTACTTTCATCCTAATGACATCAGGGTCCTTAGTGATGCATCTTCCCAATTTCTTGGCTCTAGTACTTACAAACAAGTAACATCCAGTCTAAATGATTTAGAACAATGGGCCACAGGTCTGATCGCTATTCAGTGTTGCCTGTTTGATCATTTTCAAAGTGTGGTTTTTGCAATACCTTAATACTTTATTTTCCTGACTGTCTTTCCAAGACTCTCCACCTTGGTTCTCCTTGTTCTGTGTTCCTCTTTTTCTTCAGTTGACTTGTTTCTATTCTCCAAATATGGTTCACTTACTCATTTCCTCTGGTGTAATGCATGTTTCATACATAGTGATGAAAGCAAAGCCTCTAACCATGTCCATACTACTGTTTTTCCCCTTCTGGACCCAACTTTAGCAAACTCTAAGTTGACACTAGTGGGGGAGCACTAGAGAAAGGTATTCTAGGGAGAACTTCAGTTAAACTCTAAAGATGAGCTCTGTTGTTACCTGAGCCTTTCACCTTTTAGCAGATCAGCAGCAGCTATAGCAGCCAGCATTGGTCCACCTGCCTTCTGCTATTACTGGGCCTATCCTAGGTGTCATGGATGCTCCCAGAGCATGTAAGACTCTGAGATTCTATTTTATTGTTGTATTTTGCTACATTTAATCAGTTTTCTTTATGGCCACAATGCTGTGTAACAAATACTCCCCATATCTCAGTGACTTAGATGAACCAACAGCTATGCATACATTGAGACTCCACTTCTGTAGATTGCAGGATCAGCAACAACCTGGTTGACTGAGCTTGTTCTGATTCAGATCCGGATTGGGTTTAAGTCTTCTCCAATATGGTTCTCATTCTAGTAGCTAGGATGAAGGATCGAGACTATCTGGAATATGTTCTTGTGGCAAATGGTATTAGGATCAGAAAGAAAATCAAACTGTATGGAAGAATTTGAAACTTTCAGGGAGATATGGAATCCCACATACCTTACATCTCACAGTCCATTGCATGATTCATGGTAGGTGCCAAGGTCATCCTACATGTAAAACCAGGAGGATGTAGAGTAGTATGAACTGTTTCTATGAACCAAAACACATCCCAGAGCAAAGGCAGAATTGCACATAACAACACAATCTATAACAACAACTCGTATAGTGATAATATAAAGATAATTATAGGAAGAAAAGGAAGGATAAGGGAGAAGAGGAACTCTGCTTTGTGGAGTGGTTTCTTTGGGCTATTGAGTAGGCTCTACCATGTTTAACGGCATATGTTTATTCACAGCTATCTTATTGATGATTCTAAAAATAAATAACATTTTTTTGTTGTTCTGGTTGTGGGGTTTGAGCCCAGGGCTTGGATGCTGTTTCAGCTTTTGAGCTTAAGTCCAACGTTCTGTCACTTGAGCCACATCTTTACTTTGGGTTTTGTTTGCTTGTATGTTTGTTTTAATAATTGGAGATGAGAGTCTTACAGACTTTCCTGCCCAGCTAGCTTTGAACTGTAGTCTTCAGATCTCAGCCTTCTGACTAGCTAGGATTACAGGTATGAGCTGAGCTCAAAATAAATACCCTTTAATTCTCAACTTAATAGATCAGAACACTTAGAGACAGAAGTAGTTGTAAAAGTCTATAGTTATTGAATCTTACATCAATTTCAGGCTTTTTATGCTACAAACAATGGAAGTTTGGCTTTATTACATTCTTTATTACTAATTGCATTATTAATTACATAATTAAATTAATTACAGTATAGGAGACCTTTGAGGGAGAAGATTCCAGATTTGGCAATCAGTGGCTCATTGTTATCTTCCAAAGATCCAATGACATCTTTGATTATATTCCATCATCCTTAGCATGTTACTATTATACAGTCATGGTACAAAAATGGTTGCATTAGTTCCAGTCTTCAAGCACGTCACATCCTCCAAAATATCCCTATCAAGTATCCCATTGTTTCAGCCTCCCCACCCCCAGAGTTCCTCTTCCATCTCATTGATCAGAATTACATCATGCATTTATGCTAAGTGAATTATTGTCTGAAGGTCAATCAATCAGATTGACTTAGGCAAAAATCTAAGGGAATTCCAGCCTTCCAAACAGAAAGTGTTTTCTGGGGCAGGTAGATAAATAAACATTAGGGTCCTGTTAATGAGAAAAAAAGAGAAGAAATGCTGAGCAGGCAACTGAAACATCTGTCAGCATCTCCTTCTTTTTGCTGAGCTTTGTCCCTATATCAGAGCATAGAATATGCCCAAATACCCACTGTGGGTCTTAACTCTGCAAACTTTTAAGTATTGATATTAGCTTCAAATTTTGTATTTGAAGCTAGAAGGTCAGATAAATTTTCCAAGATCATTCAGCTAGTAAATGATAGAGCCATAAGTTGAACACTGGATCAAAATTAGCAGTTTGGATATTCTAATATAGTGTTAATATAACATAGGTTTCCTTTACCTCTGAAATTAGAATACAACTAACAAGAAATGATGTTTTAAAGTGCTACTCCATCATTTCCTTTCCTGAAAGATTTATGAAATAAAATAATGCAATGATATATCTAACAATCAAAAGCATAGGTGATAAGAAATATTAGTCTTCTCAGTTACAATAGTCTTATTTATTTATTTATTTGTTTATTTATGGTTTTGGGGCTTGAACTCAGGGCCTGGGCACTGTCCTTGAGCTCATTTGCTCAAGCCTTGAGTTCTTCCACTTGTAGCCAAAGCTCCACTTCTGATTTTCTGGTGTGTAACTGGAGATAAGAGTCTCATGGACTTTTCCTTTGAACCACTATCCTCAGCTCTCAGCCTCTTGAGTAGCTAGGATTACAGAGGTGGGCCACCAGCCTCTGGTGGCCCTAGTCCACATATCCAAAATACCAACACTCTGATTAATGGCTACACTACACCTCCAAATAGCTTTTTCTGGTTATTTTAGAGATGAAGTCCCACACAGTTTTCCAGCCTTGGCTGACTTTGAATCTCAATCCTCTGAATCTCAGCCTCCTGAATGGATAGGATTGCAGGAGTGAACCACCACCAGCAATTGGCTTCTTATGACTTATTCTTCCCTTTATAAGTTCAAACCCAATGTTGACATTCTCTCATGAATCATTCTCTCCTATCTTGTATTGTATCTTTAAAAAATTCTGAGAAACAAGACAGACAGCCATGCCAGTTCTTGCTGCCCTCTGCTGGCCCCACATTCTTTTTTTTTTTTGGCCAGTCCTGGGCCTTGGACTCAGGGCCTGAGCACTGTCCCTGGCTTCTTCCCGCTCAAGGCTAGCACTCTGCCACTTGAGCCACAGCGCCACTTCTGGCCGTTTTCTGTATATGTGGTGCTGGGGAATCGAACCTAGGGCCTCGTGTATCCGAGGCAGGCACTCTTGCCACTAGGCTATATCCCCAGCCCCCCCACATTCTTGACATTATGGTGTCAGATAAGGACCTGAGAATTCTGTGACCACACAATGAACACACCAGCAACTCAAATTACCATTGTCTTTTGTGTCTCTCTCATCCAGGAGAAGACATGGATCCCATCTTTCTAAACAACCAGAACTTTAACTGCCCGCAAACCTATGGTCAGCTTTGGGCAAATCAAGGCTTCCTTATGATTGGCCCCTTTCCCTATCTTCTTTGGTTTTACAACTTCCATCGTACTCTTTTGCTGTGCTCTAGGGTCTTGGGCCAAACTCTGCTCAAAGCTAGAGGAACTTAAAGGACATCCAAACTACAGCTAAGATATCCTTAGCAGGGCATATTATTAGTTTATAGCCTGAGAGGGAAATTACAGAAAGGTTTGAGGGTCACACGCATAAAATATACACACCATCTTAAGAAAGATAAACAGGGAAATACCTGACTACAACAATGCAGATTAATATAAGAGTCAAAGAAGAATGCTTTATTAGTCTGGTTCATACTAATAAGCCAGATTGTGGGATAGGAGTAAGGATTTAGGACACCTTTGAAGACACCTTTAAATAGAGCTAAGTTCTTCAAAAACATGTTTAGTAGGGGAGGTGTAACATGCAAATGCTAACTATCCTATACAGCAAATACAGTATTTGGATGCTTAGAGAGTAGAAGGATGAAGGTCATTTTGAAGGAAATCAAAAGGAAGAGATGACTATAAAGCATGAACGAGCTAAATATGATCCTTTCAGTTAGATTCCTCAGAAGCAAAAACTGAGTTGTCCTCAGGAGAAACTTTCATGATAGCACCAGGAAAGGAGGGAAATTGGATCAGTCTCAGCTAAATATAGCTCAGTCTGATCCTGCAGGGATCAGGAATATGAACAGTACGACAGTCAGTTGTTCTTGCTTAAAGCAAGGGGGTGAAGTGTTTTGTCTTGTTTTTCTACTTTTGGCATTTTCTCCTGGTCCTGAGGCTTGAACTCAGTGTTTGGGAGCTGCCCCTAAGCTATTTTTCCCCCCCAAAGCTAGGGCTTTACCATTTGATTCACAGCTCCACTTCTGGCTTTTTGGTAGTTAATTGGAGATAAGATCTCATGGATTTTCCTGCCTGGGCTGTCTGAGCTGCAATCCTCAGAACTCAACCTCCTGAGTAGCTAGGATTACAGGCATGAGCCACCAGTGCCCAGCTGAGGGTGTGTGTGTGTGTGTGTGTGTGTGTGTGTGTGTGTGTGTGTGTCCAGCTTCCAGGTCAAATGGTCCCCATAGGCCAGGGTAATTCCCCAGAGGAGAATGCATACAAGAACTGACTGTAGTGTTCAATTGAACACCACGGTCATCAACAGTGGGAAAATTTCTAAGAGATCTAGAGGCAAATTAGCTGATTATTTTCCCAACAAATACATTTATATTTCTGCTTTCTGTTATTTATCTATAAAGTCACTGCAGGGGAAAACCTGGGAGAAAATGAGGGCGGGGACTACACTATTCAGAAAGAAATGTACTCATTACCTGACTTATGTAAAGATGATGTACATCTTTACAATAAAAAAGTAATAAAAAATAAAGTCAATGCATGTGTTTTAAAGCCATAAGGCAATTTATAAAAGAATAGAATGAGAAATACTCACTGGCTTCCTATTGACAAAACAAATCAAAACCTGCCTTGTCTTTCTCTTTCCATTCTTGTAGAGATAGAGAATTTATAGGACTTAATAAATAATCAGCTGTGGAATAAGTCAATCACTTGACCAAAGACATCTGTTTTAAAACTAGCTTTGGTAACTAGAAAATGTGAATTTGGAATCAGCGAGTTAATTGATGCAGGACTCAAAAGAAAGTGGTTTGGACCCATTTATTTACTTGCTCTTTTTCTTTTATTCCGTAGATAGGGTAGAAGAGAATAATGTTGGACAGACAACTTCAGGATAATGCTAGCTAATGATCATTAAATTATGACATGACTTCACATATCTCCATTTCAGTACAAGTAGCTATATCACACCTCTGGTTCAATCACTATGAGTAGGTGACACAGACTGAGATGAATTGACAAATATAATTTTTCCTTTGCCTTGGGGCATGTATCCATACTTCTTTTCCCAGCCTCCCTTGAGCTTTGATGTAGCCATATGAATGTGTTATGAACAAGAGATGTGAATTCTTCATTTGATTGTTCATATTCTCTCTTTCCCTGTGTAATGAAGAGACGTAGGCAATGAGACTGAAGATGCTAAGGCTGAAGACACATTGGAAGCACAATATGGAAAAGCTTAGAATCTGGCATGATGTATGGAAGTCTGCCTTGTCTCCAGACAAGGTTCTTACATGTGTAAGAAATTAATTTTGCCTCTATTAAGGCATTGTATGTTACAACAGTTGATATTTCTTGCTCTAATCAACACAAGTGATAATAATGAAGTGCTAGAGGGGCCTTGTGTTCAGTTTTGTGGATAAATGTTCCAACAATTTGGCTCTTGGTTCTAGGGTAGTTTAGTCATTGCCTTTGGTCTTATTACCATCTATTCTTGAGTCATGTGATTTTGCCTGTGATGATGGTTACTGAGATAGATTATTAGATTTAGCTGGACCTGAATCACATAACTTCTTTTTTAACCAAAGAAATGAGACTTTATGGTTTGTGGTACCTCTCAGGCCACACAACAGAGGAGAGGAATTGTTCCTCAAAGGAAAATGTGTAGTCAAGATTGACAATGTAATGGCATCATCTAAAGTGAAGACATTAATGCCATTTGTGAGCTCAATAATCACAAAAGAATATGGTTATCTTTTTAAAAAAGTTTTTTTATTGTTATTATAAAGGTGAAGTACAGTGGGGTTACAGTTACCTAAGTCAAAGAGTACATTTCTTTTTGGACAATGTCACCTCTTTCCTTGTTCTCTGCCAGTTTTTCCCCCCATCCTCACCCACATAGAAGATGATCATCCAAAAGGCTGTCATCCTTAAAGTATTTGTATCAGAAAAAAAAAATCACATTGACATTGTTGTTGTCTAAAAACATGAAAAAAAATCACCTTAACCTGATGGTTGTGCCTATTCGTCATATGACTAAAGAAACAAAAACAAAAACAAATTCTACCAAGCCAGCTGGTATGGCTCATGTGATAGAGTGCTAACCTTGAGCACAAAGAGACTCAGGCCCAGGCCCTGAGTTCAAGTTCCAGGACCAGCAAAAATCAACACCTCCCCCCCCCCCACAAAAAAACACTACCTGCCAACATATTCTCCCTTCTCCAACCAGATATATATGGCAAATCCATCTCTTAGCTATGGAGTGAAGGTTCTTAGCCTCAGTGTACACTGGGGTCATCAGAGCTTCTTTAGACACACATATTCCAATGCTCCACACTCACAGTTTTGATTTGGTAGGCCTGGGCTGAGAATGTATAGCGAATCTGTGTGTGTGTGTGTGTGTGTGTGTGTGTGTGTGTGTGTGTGTGTGTGTCGGTATTAGGGCTTAAATTTAAAGTCTGGGGCACTGTCCTTGAGCTTTTGTGCTCTAAGATAGGTCTCTAACACTTGAGCCACAGCTCCACTTTTGCCTCTCCGTGATTAATTGGAGATGATAAGTGTCTCACAGATTTTCCTTCCCAAACAGGATTGAACTACAATCCTCAAATCTCAGCTTCCAGAGTAGTTAGAATTACAATCATGAGCCACTAGTGCCTGGCTTCTGGCCTTTAAAATTTTTTAAATACGGTTGACTGGAAATGAGAGTCACACTGATTTTCCTGCCTAGGCTGGTTTCAAACTGAGATCCTCAGACCTCAGCCTCCTGAGTAGGTAGGATTACAGGTATGAGTCACTGGTGTCTAGCTTAGAATGTGCACTTCTAAGAGCTATCCTGTGATGTTGATGCTACTGACCTGGGATCCAAGTTCTAAGGCCCAGTGCTCTAGGTAAAGTAGATAGCAAGGCCAACATGTTTGTGTACTGGCAACTTTCAGCAAGATATTAGGTCGCAATACACTTAAACAAGAAATAGCTGGTTTTGTGGGGCTGGGGATATGGCCTAGTGGCAAGAGAGCTTGCCTCGTATACATGAGGCCCTGGGTTCGATTCCCCAGCACCACATATACAGAAAATGGCCAGAAGTGGCGCTGTGGCTCAAGTGGCAGAGTGCTAGCCTTGAGCAAAAGGAAGCCAGGGACAGTGCTCAGGCCCTGAGTCCAAGGCCCAGGACTGGCCAAAAAAAAAAAAAAAAAAAAGAAATAGCTGGTTTTGAAAGCAAATATCATAGGAAATTGAAAAAAAAATCCCTAGTACTGAGATGGGCTCTCACATAGTAAAGCTCAAACTAAAAAGGCTTTGATAGACAGAGTTTCAGGAAATATTCCTATTTGAACAGAATGACTCAACCAGAGACAAAGGTCAGATAAACAGTCTTGCCTTCCTCCCACCTGAGCCTGTTCCTTCCCATGTTCTCAAAGAAGCTGCCCTTCGCCAGAAAGAGAAACACTGGGTCTAAGACACAAACTATCAAAACAAATATGCAAACAATAACAAGAAAATCATGACATTTCAGAATTGTGTTTATTATCAACAATATATAATGATGAGAGCATACTCCATTTTTATTAATTTCAGTTATCGTTATTATAGAGGTGATATACAGCAGGGTTACACCTTTACATACATCAGGTAATAAGCATATTTCCTTTCATACAGAGTTATCTGTTCCCTCCCTCTCTTCCACTCTCTCCCACTCCCTCCCTCCCATCTCCACCCATGACTTATATAGGTCACTTTCATCAATGTCCAGTGAGCTCCACTGTTTCATTTTCTCACCCTTCGTTCCTTGGATTTTGTATCCTTCCCCCACCTTCCTACAGATATGCACGTGAATATACTGTATATAGGGTAAAGAATACAGAATTCTCAGCAAAATCAAAAGCAAATTAGGAAAAGAGTCCTTTGTTTCCTTATCTTTGGGGTTCGTTTCAATGTGTATATTATGTTATATACATATGAAGAGGTACTTTGACATTGCACCTTTGTGATTCTCTCCTAAGGGCATCCTCATTTGGTCGCACTGCATGTGAGTATCTAGAATCCTGTGTAATTTGTCATATCCCAGTACATTTTAGATCTAACTTCTGCATATCAGACAGAACAGAGCATACTCAATATTAAGAAGACTTTTTATTGGCACATATGAGTCATGGAGAGAAGTATTTACGGTGATATTTCAAACATGCATATAATGTACCCTGATCCAGTTCACCCCTTCCAACTCTTCAAACTCTCTCATTCATTCCTCTCCTTCTTTCAACAAGTTTCATTGTTTTATTTTCATAAATGCATATACAGTTCTGTGACTACATTCACTACCATTGGCATTGCCAAACTAATTGTGAGCCAAGATGAAGCAATGTCTACATATTGTTAACTGGAAGGTAAGATACAGAGGAGATGAGGAAGGACTGTGTCTTTACGTCCATATGCAGTGGCTGACATAGATTCTCACACATAGCATAGGTGTAGTAAATTCATACCAAGAAAAAACAATAATATATCCATTAGAAACCTCCGGTTTGCTGTTAGAATCTGGTAATGAAGGCTATGTATCCCCCAAGGAAGGTCTAATTTCTACTGTGCTCTGCAGATATGGTCATGGAGGTGGGTGGACAAGAAAGAGATTTCCTGAGAATAGACCCTGGGATGTAGAGAACATAGTCAAAGCCCAGACTACTAAATCACATTTGATCCATCACATCCTCACAGTACTCAAGGGGAGAGTAGTCAATGGACACATAGTAGATTTCATATCTGTGTGTGTGTGTGTGTCTCTGTGTGTGTGTGTCCCAGTACTTGCTTTTATGAAAAGGGAGGTTTATTTCCTTTCTGCTGGATCATTGTGTATTGTGTGCTGTAGGGATTTGTGGATAACTTGTCTTTGTAGATAAATTTTGTAGTCATTGGACTACAACTGGCTACTCTGGGTCACCATCTGTGATTTTGGAAATGAGTTCATTGTAGTGAGTGGATACAACTTTGAGCAGTTTGTGGCCATACCAGTCCAATCTCCAAGGCTGCTCTCTTCAAATCTCACCATGCTCCCGTTGCCTTCCTTTTACAAGGATATTTATGATTGCATTTAGTGACAATCTGATTAATTCAGTGTAATCTTTCAGTCCTATACTGCTTATTGAACACATTATGTATATAACTGCATTGGGCTAGTATGTTGTAATGCCAATGGAGAGACTCAGAGATTGTATCCCATTTTCTTTTCAGGTGACTGACAGTCAAGTAATTGAGGCAATGTCCACTAGTTCTGTTTCCTCAGTCCAGAAGTGGACCATACCATTCTGCGCATATTCCATTGGGAGAACTAAATACAAGAGGGCTGGGAATATCAGTCAGTCTTAACCATAGATTGTACCTACGATAACATTCATTTAATAATATTGTATTTAGTTAAAATAATATTGGGGTTGGGTTTTTTTTTTTTTTTTGTCTTTTCATTTATGGGTACTGGGAATCAAACTCAGGATGTTGCACTTGCTAAGCAAGCACTTTGCCACTGAGCTACATTCTAGCCCTTGATTGCTTCTTTTTTTTTTTTTTTTTTTTTTTGGCCAGTCCTGGGCCTTGGACTCAGGGCCTGAGCACTGTCCCTGGCTTCTTCCCGCTCAAGGCTAGCACTCTGCCACTTGAGCCACAGCGCCGCTTCTGGCCGTTTTCTGTATATGTGGTGCTGGGAAATCGAACCTAGGGCCTCGTGTATCCGAGGCAGGCACTCTTGCCACTAGGCTATATCCCCAGCCCGCTTGATTGCTTCTTATTAAAGACATTGTAAGAAGTGGGAAGAGATTCTTGTTTTCTGAATATTAATGATTCATTTCCTTATAGTTACAGAGGTCACTCTAACCATATTGGAAATTAATTCTGAGTCATCTATTTCTTCTTGCTTAATAGTATCTGTAATTTTTAGTCATCTGGTAGGTGACATTGCATAGTGCAATGTAAATAGAGTGAAAACAATTGCTGAAGAATATCATACATCTTATGAAAGGTGCTAGATTTGATGCTGTCAGAAATATGATTTGTGTGATAAAAGGGAATTTGATAAGGCCAACAAATGAAGAAAAGAAGAGTGGGTTTGGGGCCTCATGGCTGTCATTCCAGCTACTTAGGAGACAGAAATCAGGAAGCTCTAAATTTGAGGCCAGCAGGAGCAAAAAGGCAGCAAAAACCCCTAAGTTATTACCTGGGGAGGGTTGGATGAT
The DNA here is from genome assembly GCF_023159225.1 of Perognathus longimembris pacificus. Lineage (NCBI taxonomy): Eukaryota > Metazoa > Chordata > Mammalia > Rodentia > Heteromyidae > Perognathus > Perognathus longimembris. The sequence goes on from NC_063166.1 coordinate 60,560,689, forward strand.
CCTATCATCCAAGTTAAGTGTGAGGCTGTAGGTAGGACAATCACTGTCCGAGGCTAGCACCTGACAAAATGTGCTAGCCTCTGAAAAATAACTATAGCAAAATAGGGTAGAAGTGTGTGTGGTTTAAGTGGCAGAGTACCTGCCTAGCAGTTGTAGGGTCCCAGAGTTTAAACTCTAGGACTACAGGAAGAAAAAAAGAGAGAGAGAAATAAGACCAGATATTTTACCAAATACATACGTTAGAGGTAAATAACTTAAATATCAAGGATAAGAGAAGCCAGTGAGAAAATTGGTGAAGCCCTCCATCTTATTTTTAATTTCACTTTTTATCATCATGCTACAGAAAAGTCAGGAGTGACATATTGCATTTAAGTAATTTCAGCTATGCTACAAATACACAAAAAGACTCAGTACATGGTTTAGTCATCATCTACTCTAATAACTCATGCAACACTTTGATTTTAATCTAGACCAAAGAAACATAGACTCTATGGTTTCCCTTACTGGCAATAATTAGAACATGTCTAGGATAGTCCTAGCAGATGATCACAATAGCTCAATAGCTATGTACATATGATCACACAAGATGAAGCTAAGTGAAATTAGCTCCAAGCTATGAAAACAAGCAGTTTATCATTGTTGCTGTTATTTCTAATGCACTTTGTGAAATTATTTCTTTTTTCTTTTGTTTATCTTCCCTATGGTTTATCCCCTGTAGTCACTGTTTTTTATTTTGGTACCCTGGGTATTGATTATAGTGTGTCTGAATCAAGGAAGGGAAGGGGAACATCAAAATGGTGAGACAAAGGGTAAGGGATAAAAGGTGAACTAGTGCAACAGCAATACTTACAAGACAATATGCTGTAAACCAACTGTACAACTGGGGTGGGGGAGTATTGGGGAGGAGGAAAGGTGGGAGAAAAATAGGGAGAAGGTAACAAGTTTGAGTAGAAATATACTCACTACCTTACATATGTAACTGTAACCCCTCTGCACATTAATAATAGTATATATAATAGCTAGGCATGGGTGGCTTACCCCTGTACACCTAGCTACACAAGAGACGGAGATCCAGGGCTGGGAATATGGCCTAGTGGAAAGAGTGCTTGCCTGGTATACATAAAGCCCTGGGTTCGATTCCCCAGCATCACATATATAGAAAATGGCCAGAAATGGCTGTGGCTCTAGTGGCAGAGTGCTAGCCTTGAGAAAAAAGAAGTCAGGGACAGTGCTCAGGCTCTGAGTCCAAGGCCCAGGACTGGCAAAAAAAAAAAAAAAAAAAAAAAGACGGAGATCCAGAGGATCCTCATTGAAAGCCAGTCATGGTGGAAAACTCCATGAGAATCCATCTCCAAATAAGCCAGCAAAAATCAGGACTAGAGGTAGGCCTCAAATAGTAATGTGTTCACAAAACAAGCATGTCTATCAAGAAAAAAATAAGGTAAATAAACAAAAAACAGTGTAATAGTTTTTCTCTTTATCAGGGCTTCTTTCTTTATAAATTCCTTTTTTTGTTTTCATTGCTTCTTATAATTTTTTTCACTATGTTAAGCGTGGAAGGATCCAAGTTTTGAGGACAAAACCAGAATGAGCTCAGGTATAAAAAGCATAGATTGAGCAGGGGATTCATGGGGGGTTCTGAAAGACAGAGTAAGAGGCAAGATCACCCTTCTGTTTGGCTCATTAGAATCTTGACAGGCTTCTTCCATTCTTTAAAAGTGCAGAAACATTTAATTTACTGATCTGGGCATATAATGACACAATGAATATTTGTAACAGTAGTTAGGCTAAAATGTCAGAATATATGTAAATTGTAGAGTCCTGTAAATCCTTAGGTATGTTTAAAATCATTTCTTAGTTTTATATCACTGTATGATGTTAAAGATTCCTCCACATGAGTTTTCATGGAATCTACTTTTATCATTCAGTTAGATATATTTTTAATATCTTTTATGTTTCTTTGAGCCAAGGGTTATTTATAAGCTTTTCAACTTTCCAGTATTTGAACTTTTAAGGCTATGTTCCGTCACCAGCAGAGCACATATTGCAATCACTTGAAATTTTTTGACTATAAAATTTATTAAGTATAACCTGGCATTTTATCTATCTTTATGAACATACTCTTGCACTGGATAAGAATGTATTTTGCAGTTATTGGGTAAGATGGTCTATAAATATCAATTGGGTCAAGGTGGTTGATACTCTTCAGTTTTAGAAAAAAAATTAAATGCCTAATCATTTGGGGAATAGAAATTAAATATGGTAAATTCATATACAAGGCTATTTTATTGCTAAGAACTCAGGACCAATTTTTCTCTATTGACCTCCTCAAATTTGGAAAATGTTCTCATTAGTTCAATATAGCTCACTGCATTTTCTTTTCAGACAAATTTTCTGAGTGGCTGAGAATGACTAAACACAGCTATTGATGCCTAATGTACAATTCACAAAGAATCCTGTATTGTCAGAACTCCTGAAGTATCGGCACTTTAAGCCTCAGCTTTCTAAGAATTCCCTTGAAGGGCTATTCAGAGCTAAAGTGAACTATACATTTGGAAATAAGACCTCATACTTTTGTGCCTGCTTTCCTTGGAACATGATCGTCCTATCTCCAGCTTCAACATAGCTGGATGACAGGAGTACACCACCAGTCCTTACTCTTATTAATAATGGAAATATGTAATTAGCACATTTTAAAAAATTAGCAAATGTTTGTAAGCCAGTAAGAAACTCAAGGGTCTGAGCATTCTATCTTCCACTGCTGATGTTCAACCATGAATGCTATTTTCCCCAGAAGCCAGAGTCAGGGTTCAATATAAACAAAAAACACCAGGAAACATCTATTGCAAACTGAATATAAATCTGCCACAGTGGCATAGGATTATAGCAGCCAAAAGTATGCCACTTTGGCATGAAGATTAGTTTGAGCTGAAAGCAATTCAAAGGAAGTAATTTAAGATTTTCTTTCTCTTTACTTTCCTCCTATTTGCCTCAAACAGAACATGTCTGCAAAGGTGTTCCCCTCCCCCACCACTCTCTACCAAGAGGAACAGAGTAATTGAGACAATGCTAGATGCTTATCAGCCCATAAATATTACCAAAGGAATATATCTGCCACACCTCACAACTTTCCAGCTCTCAATGCTCCAATTCTTTTTCTTTTGTCTGTCCCACCTATATAAATGCATTGTATTTGTATTAAGATGTGATATAAAATCCAAGCTCTCTCTACCCTTTTTGCTGTATCCTGGTATGACAATCAAATCACCGGGAGTCTTTATTTAGCTGTTCACAGAAATGGGTTAAGCAAGCTGTTTACAGAAGCAGAATTTTGCAGTCAGGCTGACCTAATATCAACTTTATTTTAACAATTGTTACCATGTTCACCCAATATCAATAGAGAAAGCATGAGCGGGCTAAAACAATCCAGTACTCAATCATAAGTGGACCAACCTAACAGTCACCATGGCATTTTGGTAACTACTCCTATGGTTCTAGATACAGACAGGAACAAGGGCTACATATATATTTTAAATGTCAAACTACAAGGAACTAGTCCTACAGGTGGGGGTGCAGTCCTCTAGCATAGAATCACCAAAATGGAGTTATAGAAGCTAAGAGTAAAGTCTAAGACAATGAAATTTTACAAACCTTATTGTTTTTAGGAGCTTGCAGTGTGTGTGTGTGTGGGGGGGGGGGGTTACACTTTTCCCTGATTTTTCACACTTGGAGTGCTTCCTTGCATATGAACAATGCATGTGTTAATACATTTGTTTGCTTTTCTTTTGTTTTTTTTGTTTGTTTGCTTGCTTTTCTTTTGTTAATCTGACTCTTGTTGGTCTAGTTTATAGAGCTCTAACGAAGGACTCTAGACGTGGAGAAGGAAAAGGGCTTCCTCCATCTAAAAAAATCAAATAAATTTTAACTGAATTGGTATGTTTTATTGAGCAGGATTTCTTAGCTGCAAGCAACAGAAATGAACCCTAGATGATCTGAGCTGAAAAACAAAAATGGAAGGATGACAGGTATCCTGTGTAAAAGTGGTAGGCAGGCTAGAGAGTGGAGACTTTAAGATGGACAGAAAACAGGGATAAGTCTGCAGGTACAGTAGCCTGAGGGAACATATGTGGCTGCCAGCTTCAGGTTTATCTCCGTAGCTTACCAAGTTAATTCCTTCATCCTGTAGAGAAGCATAGGATCAGCCACAGTCGTTCACAAATCCCTCTCCCAGCCACCAGAAATAGTCAGCTAGGGATTTTTCACCGTTTAGAAAGCAGTGAAACCCAGCATTTCACCAAGTGTCATATGGCAGGAAATAGCTTCCAAATAGGAAATGCACTCAGACAATAGCAGGAAAAGGTGATAAACGTCTGCTAGATGCGACCTTACTTTCTGTCTTTATAATTGACTACATTCACACCATACAGCAAAGGGAGAACATTTTTTGCTTTGTTTTCTTGTTTCCTATTTTCATATGTCTTAAAGAATTAGCTGTCCCACACCAGTCTGTAGGATGGGACAAATTGGATTTAATGCTGGATTGGCTACTGACTAGATGCATACTACTTGAGCCTCTGTTTCTTCACCTGTAAAACAAGGGATTTGAAGTAGATAAAACAAAACTTATCAAGAGATCATCAATAGCCAACAGAACTGTCTTTTCTCGCAGACTATGAATAAAAGAGAAGGAGACTAAGAAACCTGAAGATACTTTTGAAGAAAATAAGAACAGAGTTAACATTTATGGATGGGGATGGAGCAGATTTGGGAGTAGAACCTGGGAAGCAACTGGGATTTTCATTCAGCATCTGCTAAGTGGAAATACAGCATGAAGGATTATTATGTTCTCTGAATCTTCTAGCTCCTTGGAGACAGGAGGAATCTGTCCTAATAGTAGAACCTATGGGCTGTCTACCTTAGGGGACCCAGCAAAAGCCTGGTGCTTGGGAACTCGCTCTTCTTTGCTGTGAAGATGTGTCTTCTACCTCCCGGCCTCCCAGAACCCTCAGCTCTTCATCACTACCATTTCCCAGAGGGCGAAGTGTCCAGCAGTGCAGGAAAACTGTTTACTCAGCCTGAAGGAAGACATTTAGACCATGTCTTTCACTCCTTGACAATAGTTTCATTCTCTAAAAAAAAATTTCAAAGTGATGAAGAGAATGCATTGTTTGTTCCAAGTTACTCTTCTTTTACAAGGAGACAACATGACACAATTTTAGTACCAAAAAAAAAGCCAAAGGTCTTCAATGATGTATAGTTGTGGGTAAAATATTATATACTAGAGAGAATCTTTAAAAATAATGTTAGTGTTGTTACAGATGTTTAAAATCAGAAACACAAGTATTTTCCAAAGTGATATAGGAAATGAACACATTACCTTTGAAAATTGTGTTAAAATAAGTAAATGCCTGAACATACACCCATTCTTCCCACCTTTATCCTTAGAAAGGATTTCCCAGGTTTCAGAATCTTTTGTTTATGAAAGTCTGGAAAGCTGGCATTTGCTCATTCTCGGGGTGGTGCCAACAAGAGATGTTTGATATCTGATAGAACAGAAGGCCCCTTTGATTTTCTGGGAGAGTACAGTCTTGCAGAATGTGAAGCTTGTGGAAAGGAAAACCCCATCGAGTTGGCCACAGCTTTTCCTTGAAGGATTTGCAGAACAGGGGCAGCATTGTTAGGCTAATCAGCTAAGCAGGATTTCTCTGTTCTCCCCCTGGCTTTCCTGGCAAGGGAGCCTTATTCAGGATCCAGAGATCTGTTTTTGGGTCCTAAAAGTGCTCATGTTTCATGCTCAGGGATGAAAGCTAGGTGTTTTCTTCTCTTGGGTGGGGGTGGGGGGGCACCTGTGCTGCCTCAGTGCCTTTTTTACTCACTATGAAGAGGCATCTCCATTTTAAGCTGGAGTCGGTGTCCACTGGCCTATCCATTCTGTAGAGGTAGTGCATTGGTTTCCTGTTCAGACCCCATTTACCAATCCTGACACTTGTCCTTTAGCTACCCTGAATGCTGCCAGTAAAGATAACTTTCCTTCTCTACGGCATGGTCCTTAGAAGTCACCTGCCTTGGAGATGCCTGGCAGGTGAATCCTCTTATCATTAATGACTGATGAATAAGAAGGCAAAGAACTCTTTGCTTTAAAGTTAAGATAGCCCCCTTGCTGGTGGCTCATGCTTGTAATCCTAGCTACTCAGGAGATCTGAGGACCACAGTTCAAAGACAGCCCATCCAGGAAAGTCTGTGAGACTCTTACCTCTAATCAACCACCAGAAAACCACAAACGGTGCCGTGACTCTCAGTGGTAGAGTGCTAGACTTGAGCAAAAAGCTCAGGGATGGCATCCAGGCTCTGAGTTCAAGCCCCATGACCTATAAAGGAAAGAAAACTCAGCAGTGCAACCAGTAGCTCCCAAACCCCATGGATCAGATTAAAGTTTCCAAAGTTAAATTGCCTGTCTTGAGACTACATCCTTGCTGGAATTCTTCCTTTCCTGCTTCCATCTGTCTCTCTCCTATGAGACTTCTCACAGCACTCTCTTCATTGTTTGCACGCACATTCTTAGTTTAACCTTTGCTTCTAGGTAACTCGCAGTCATAGATGGTCTTCTGAGCATATACCATGACACCCTACCTTTTGAACTGGAGGAGCACTGGGCTAGTCTAGGCTCTGGCAAACAGATTCCATTGATATGTACAAATGCAACATGTAGTGAGATCACATTAACCTTGGTAAATGGTTGTCCTTCAAAGAGATTCTGAGTGCTCTTTGGCATTCACAGGCTTGCTCTGAGTTTGGATGTGTTACAACTGCAATCACAAGGGTTTCAAAAAAGTATTTTTTTTTTCTTTATGTAACCCAGGCTGATTAGGAGCTCATGATCTGATCCTCCTTCTTACTTTGGAGTGGTGGGGTTACAGTCTTGTACCACCGTGTTTGTCCAAAAGATTCTAACCTGTGGATGTTGTAAGTTTTTTTGCGCATCTATTGGGAGTTTCTTTGTGATGCCTTATTTTTTAATGAGACCACTAACTAGTCTGGGTAAAGATGTACAAAGACAACATCAAACCCCTTTTTCTTTAGAAGTATGATCTAGATGTCTGTGGCTGTGCATGCTCTTCCTAGTCATTCTGATGATGCTCAAATTTTGCTTCCTCTGTCTTAGAGAAAATGAAATGAGATTGATGGAAGGGAAAGGGAAATAAACAAGATACTGAGCAGCCTGAGAAATCTCCAAATGACCTTGACTTGGCTAAAAGAATAAGAATAGGTTCCAGTAAGAGGGGCTAGATTTCATGAAGACAGTAGAGAAACCACTACCTAACCGGGGCATCAATTTTACAGTAAGGTAGAGATCATTCTATGTTTGCTTTGTTTTCTTTTTTTCCAGTCCTGGGCTTTGAACTCAGGGCCTGAGCTCTGTCCCTGGCTTCTTTTTGCTCAAGGCTAGCACTCTGCCATTTGAGCCACAGCACCACTTCTGGCCTTTTCTATATGGGGGTGCTGAGGAATCGAACCCAGGCCTTCACGTATACAAGGCAAGCAATCTTGCCACTAGCCCATATTCTCAGCCCCCTGGAGATCATTCTAAAAAGTAATGAAGGGAATCTTTACAGGAGTCTGGCTTTTGTACTTCCACAAGATTAGATTCCACAAGATTATTTCTAAGTGGTAGAGAAACATGGTTATAAGAAAAATGAATGTGAGGCTAAAGGAGAGGATTCCATTGTCTAAAGACTTAATTTATCCAGGATGTTAAATTAAGGAGGTTCTATTATATTCAGTAAAGTCATGAATAATGCCATGTGGATAACCCTGAGGTCATCAACACCAGGTACCCTTTAACAGGATCCAGCTGTTTTGGGGGTTTTATTTGGAGATAGGAATCATTCGAGACAATGAAAATGGCCATGTTAACATTTCAGGGTTCGCTGTGTGGCTGTATCTTCTTTTCTTTAAAAAGAAAAAAAACCCTTTTCTGTGTTCTAACAGTATTTTATAATGTAAACTTTAGTTTCCTGTGCTCCCTTCACATATTTATGATTTACCCAGTATTTAACCCGCAGTTATCCTCTAAGTGCAAACAATTTAGATAGATGCTCATTAAACTAATGTGAAACCATACTGTCAATATTCATAAAACTACAGTGGAAATCATCCTATGGGATGCTCTGGTTACTGGTTTGATTTTTCTTATACTCAATTTTTTTCTGTTTGTTTTTGATGATTATTTAGATAGACACAAAATCAGATACCATATTGTTCTGCCAAGACTGGAGCCAAGTAATAGCACTAAAATAGAATGTCCATAATGTTCTACAGAATGGAGAGATACACTGAACGCATTACAAAGTATAATTCTGTTAGAATGATTTAGTATCTGCTTGGTAACCTCTTGATTTAGGTTTAAATTCCCAAGAAGTGAAAAAATTAAAAAACAAACAAACAAACGAAATGATGGCTTAGTGGCTTTAGGAAGTAATGTCTCTGCTGTAATCACTCTCATTGGAGCGAATAACATTACCCTAAGATGATCAAGGTGGACCACTTCTGGGGTAAAGAAACATGTGTCCTGTCAGGGGGAGCTTGTGCTTCTATTCATATCAAATACAGTTCTATCTGATATCTGCCTACATGTCTCCATTCAACTGACATAGAACAGGGCAAGATTACAGTTCTGATGGCCAACAGCTTCAGTGTATGTTAACACTGGTAGAGATCTTCTTGCAACACAAAAGAAAGACAGGTTGCATTTGATGGCCTTTGCTCCTACTTAAAAAAAAAATTCTTTAAACATTCACAGCATAATATTAGTATTTTCTTTTTTAAATGGACAGAATGTTCTCTGCAGTTTTGCTACCAATGGTGGTCTTTGTGTATTGCAAAATAGGACAGCCACTTCTATAAATGGAACAAATAAGAAGCACATTGCTGATTGTCTTGTCTAGTGCTTGTTATATAACCTTGTTATATAAGCAAAATGTTTTGTTTTGTTTTGTTTTTTGATAATATGGGGTCACAGGAAGGCATGATGGATGTTCCTTTCAGAATATAAAATCCAAATTTTATATCAGTGACATGGCACTGCATACATTTATTTGTGCTTTTTACTATTATTAATAGTAAAACAATTCAGGAACTAATAGGATAATGGAGTATATTTTGACAAACCAATTCTGTAAATATATGAATTTGCTTGCTTTACTGTTTTGATTCTGTATTAAATATGATGTAAAAGCATAGGCTTTAAAATTAAATTTATAATCATATTTAAATTTTCTTTCTTCCCCAAGCGTTTTGTTTTTTTCCTTATTTTCTTCAAATTTAATCTCTCCTTTGCTCTCCTCTTGATACTTGGAAGAATTTTTGTGTTTTGATCGATTTTGAGCCAACTTAAACCAGGTTCCACTGTCATTTTCTTGAGCTGGAATATCAGGGGCTCTAAGGAAAGGAGCTATTCCATGTGCCTAATTCTCAGAACAAATACATGTGTCCTGAATCCAATATGGAGCTGTTATTATTATTAATTATTATTATTATTATTATTATTATTGTACAAGTCCTGGGGCTTGAACTAGGGCCCGAGCACTGTCTTTGGCTTCTTTTTGCTCAAGGCTAGCCCTCTACCACTTAAGCCACAGCACCACTTCTGGCCTTTTCTAATTATATGGTGCTGAGGAATTGAACCCAGGGCTTCATGCATGCTAGGCAAGCCCTCTACCGCTAAGCTACATTCCCAGCCTAATATGGAGCTATTATGCTGGATAAAATATGGATAGAGGTGGTGGTCTATTTAATGAATCTCATTCATGGGAAGATATTTCTCTCTAGTCTCTTGGGTTGATAATCATAGGAATAGATTTGAGGTGATCCAGCCATAAAAAACCTTAACATTTTCCTCTAGATTTCTATCTTTAACAACTTAGAGATTATGACAGTTTTGAATTTAATTTTTTTATTATACCTGCTTTTTACATATCAGCTATTAAAGGGTAATCAATAAGCAGGTTCCTGATACAGCCTTAAAAAAACAACAACACTTTCTTTTTCCTTTCATAGAAAAATATGGCTCCCATTCTAAGGAACATGACATGTATCTGTGTGTACTGTCCACAAAAGCATGGCAAACATCCATCTTTCTAGGGCTTTCATCCTGGGCAATTTCATGTTTACCCATTCACAGTAGAGAGGTCATTGTTCTTTTGAATACACTAAGAGACAAGAAAAAGGCAGGGAATCAGGAACAAAGGAGTATTTTTTTCGATGCCACAGAATATCTTAGAGGGAGAGTAGGGGAGGGAAGTTTCTGGGGCTTCCCTTTGTTAAATAACCTCTTTGTTCACTTGCTTTGCCAGTTTTCAGTAGTAGCATTAATTTTATCTGTACAAGTGAAAGAAGCCTTCATCCAAAAAAAAATTTAAGAAGGTTGAACATTAGTTAGTCACTTCAGATTGATTCCAGATAGAGATAGGAAATTATAATCTTACCAATTACCTATGTATGGCCACAGGGCCAAAACACTGAATGAACTTAGAGCAAATACACCATTAATATGTCCATGCTACCCTCTCAGATGGTAAGTGTGTAGGGAAAGTTATTAACAGCACATTTAAACTCTTGAAGATCACCTGAATAGACAAGGCATTACCATTTATGGTTGCAAGACAGAGCCCAAGAATGAAGAATTAATGCTCTGCTTTTACAGTATTTCCTTCCTTCCCCTTTCCTCCTCCTCCTCCTCCTCCTCCTCCTCCTCCTCCTCCTCCTCCTCCTCCTCCTCCTCCTCCTCCTCCTCCTCCCCTCCTCCTCCCCCCTCCTCTTCCTACCCCCCCTCCTCCTCCTCCCCCTCCTCCTCCTCCCCCCCCTCCTCCTCCTCCTCTCCCTCCTCCTCCTCCTCCTCATTGTCCTCCTCCTCCTCCTTGCCAATCCTGGGCCTTGAACTCCAGGCCTGGGCACTGTCCTTGAACTTTTTTTTCAAGGTTAATGTTCTACCAATTGAGCCACAGCTCCACTTCCCAAATGCTATATTCTAAGCAATGGGCTCATTTATGTCAACCATTCCATTTCTAAGTGTATTATAAAAGTTTTTTCAAAGTTCTTGCCTTATGAAAAAACTGAATATTACAAAATAAGCAGTTTATAAGCAGTTTACAAGGAAATAAAAGAATATTTCTGAAACCAAATGGTTTGACTCTACAATAGGTAGCCTTAAGCAACTGGGCTGTATTGTTTCACACATTAATTTAACTCTATATAATAATAGTTATATAATTAACTCTAGTTTATTTATGACTGAGGATCTTTCTAGAATACACACAACCCTCCTAATATTTGTTATCAAGCAATTTGTTGTAGACCTATTATTTGTTCTTTTCAGTGAGAAGTTGGTAGTTTAAGGTTTATACCTTTAAATTTCATTTGCTGGATACCTACTATGTGTTGTAGGGAGTACAGTTGACTTCATCTTGGCTAGGGAAACATAGTAGGAAATGTTGGGGGGAGTAGATTAATTAGGTCAACCTGACCCCAAAATTTCTGCTTCTGTAAATGGCTTCCTTAACTTGTTTGTTATTTGCTTTACCCCCTGTGTCAACCTCCTACATCTGTGAACTTATTGCATGCTCTACCCCTTGCGTCAAGCCCCTACATCTGTGCTACGCTTTTACCTTTATAAACCCCAATTTGAGGACTGCTCGGGGTCACAGTACACTGTGTCCCTGGCCAGTCAGCCCACTTTTCACTAGCATAGTTTCAGCTCCCGAGTCTGTGCTACGTCCCTGGCCGGGCAGTTTGCTTTTTGCTTCCCCAATAAATCCATCTTTTTGCTTGAGACGGTCTCTGAGTGGTGGGCTCTTGGAGGGATGGATGGAAACTCCCCTCCCTCAAACCCCATAACATTTCTTAAATCTGTAACACTATGCAAACAAGTATTCAAATTCTTCTGCAAGTTTCTTTCTATTGAAAGAACTCATTAATATCAGAAATAACTAGCATTTATCATCAGCATCTCTGGGGAGGTGGCACGCATGGACTCAGTTGGGTGGTTCGCAGATCGGGCCCTTCATTCATCTGCAACCCAGCAGGGGTTGTGTAGTCAGAGAAGAGACAGAGCTGTGTCATCTTGAAATCTTCACCCTCATTTCTTGACAGGTTAGGTCTCCACACCTATGCAGCTTTTCCAGATGACAGATGGAAGCTTCAGGTAGCCAGGTTTTGTGTCTCATGGCCCAGAGCCCCCCAAGCACAAGGCCTGAGACAGCATTGAAAGTCACGCTGTGTACCTTCCAATGGAATCTATTTTTCAAAACAAGGGTCTAGCCCAAAACTAAGGCTAGTCCAGTTTCAAGGGCAGCGGAATTAAACTTCATCTGAGATTGAAAGGGTGACAATGAATTGTTTAGACATACTTTAAAATCACCACAAGATGCTGGGTACTATGGTTCATACTTAACAATCCTAGCTACTCAAAAGGCTAGGGTGATAGTTGGGGTTTGAAGCCAAATGGGGTAGAAATGTCTGTAAGCCTATCTTCAAATAACCAGCAAAAAGCTGGTCTTGAGGCATGGCTCAAATAGTAAAGTGCCAGCCAGGAGTGCTAAAGCTGAGCAAGAGTAGAAGGCCTTGAATTCAAGACTCTGCTAGCACAAAATAACCAACCAAAGGACAACAACCTCCTCAAAAAACCCCAAATAAACAAAGAAGTTACAATCGTGAGCATTTGCATACATTATCTTATTTAGTTACCAAGTTATTAACACAAAATGAGATTATCTGCATAGTATAGTGGAGGAAGTAGATGCTCAGTTAGGAAAGGACAAAACATGGACTTAGACTTTTGCCTGCCCCACAGAGTCTAATACTACAGTACAAAACATTTGAAATATCCATTAGAATGAAACCTGGAACTTTAGAAATAAAAAGAAGGGTAATTTCAGAGAAGAAGAGTTTGTTAGCCATACCAATTATTCATTCACTCAACAACATGTACTACATGTTTAATATGTTCCAAGAACTACGGATAGAAGAGTAGGGAATACGGATATCAACTTTGAAATGAAGTTATCAGCATCAGAGTATTCACCGTAGTCCCCAGTACATAGATGTCAGCATCTAGTGAACTGACCTTTACCAGATAATCAAGACACAATAATGTTTATTTATAAATTGTGGTGAGTACTTAGAAGGAAAGTAAAAGATATGATAAAAATTTTGACAAAGGCTTCACTTCAGGTATAATATTTGGAATGAACAATCTTATTACCTCACCTACCTTTGCATGGAAAATAATATGGTTCCAGACCAGCTGAAAATTGTACTGTATTGCAATGACAACACAAATAAGTCCAACACATGTACCTGTTATTCAAGGTAACATGACGTAGTGTACCTTACATTCATATATATATATATATGTGTGTATGTGTGTGTATGTATGCTCATATATGTAATATTATGAAAAGTGTTCTTTTTCCAGAAATGAGAGAATATTTATATGAGTTGTTAGGTAGCTGTATGGAAGAAGCATATCTAGTTAAAGATAAAATGATGATGGTGCATAGAGAGGAAGGAAAGGTAGATGGGGTGGGTGGAGAATTGAAAGTACAAGCAGAAAAGAAGAGAGAAAAGAGAAGAGAGGAAAGCAGAGGAGAAGAGAGGAGTGAAGAGGAGAAAAGGGAAAGGGGAACAAAGGGGAAAGGAGATAGAGTGAGAGAGAGATACAGAGAGACACAGAGAGAACTGGTAATATCCACTGGGTAAGTGTTGGTCACATGATACCCCTCTATTTGTCCAGAGCACTTTGTACTTGCTCTTATAGGCTTGTTCTACAATTACACGCTACCCTTTCTATTCCACCCACATGGCTGTGAGGTTAGAATAGGGCCTGTCTTGCCCAATAGTTTCTTGCTATCTTCTAATAGAGTGTCTGGGTTATATTTGGCACTCAGTGAGTGCTTATCCAATGATGAAAGCAATGAAGAGATGGTGAATGAGTGAACAAATGACATGGGAAAGAAAAACTTAAAAAAATATGTCAAGACAATTTGCTTTCCTCTGTCAAATAGAAAAATATGCCTACCAAATTAAAGAATTTTCATATGTAAAAATACACTAATAAAAAGCTGTAAGAGCCACTCCTGGCAGGGCTCCATGAAGATGCCCTTACCTGTCTAAAGTCTCCCCCCAATACCTGTGTTACCTAGGTAACTGGCATACCTGGAGGCAGCCATGTCCCCTCACCTGGACACATCTCCCTCCCCCTGCCCTAGATAAGGCATGGCCAGCCCTGGTCAGGTGGTGGGTCAGCCCTTCTTTCTGGCCATGTTTGATCTCGGCCATAGGCCAGCAGTTCAGTAATAAACTTTTCTCTCCTGCCTGAATAGTGCGTGATGTTCTCGTTCATCGGCTACCTACTTTAGTAACTCTTAGAAAAACTACAGACCTTTGATTCAAATAATATATTAGAAATAAATAGCAATAATAGCATTAGTCAGTCATAGAAGATGCTACATTTCTACAAGATATGAATATAAATATAGCTCAAATAGTAAAAACAACAAATCCAAACTCTTTCTCTCCCTGTCTCTGTCTCTCTCTCTCTTTCTGTGTGTGTGTGTTTTTCCAGGGTCAACTTAATTCAAAGAAATTAGCTGTTGACAGGCAAAACACAAGGTTCGCAGAGAATTAAGAGCTAGTTAAAAATGTCATACTTTCTAGCTTTCCACCAATATTGATTTCAAGCCTATAAAAATAATATAACTTCAAATAGCATTAGAATCAAATGGCTTAGAATCAAATGGTATTAGAGTTGGTAAAATCAGAGAAGACCCAGAAAGGCAGAGCCTCAGGACCAAAACATAACCAGACTGGATGTGTCTTCCTGAAGCCTCAGAGGTATAATTTAAAAATTACTGGGTTAATTTGCTTTTCTATAGTAAATGGTCCCTGCAAATGATCATGTCATTTATCACCCAGGAAGGAGGATGAAAAGTTCCTGGTGGGAAGCCAGGCTTTGTCTGATTTCATAAATTCTGACATTGCGATATTTCCTTCATTCTTGTTAAGTTTATGGACACAGTAAACTTGTGTGATTTCACCTTTCACTTGAGTTCTGACCATCTAGGCTAGCGTTCCAGTTAAACAATCAAAACAAATATAAAAGCCAATACACACTCAGCAACGAAACTCAGAAATCATTGGATATAGGAAGATTACTGTTGGTTATTTCTTATCATTACAGTTATATCTTCATTCTTTTCCAGTCCTCTCAGAAGATCACCTTCACTGCAAAACCCTGCTACCCCAACATTGTCTAGCCTAAACTCCCATCCACAGTAAAGCGCACATCACAGCCAGCAACCAGAATCTCCTTTCTAAAGTATACTGGTGTCTTAGAGAGCAAAGTTCCAAGATGGCTCATTAGACATTTTGGAGTTCCTTGGGTTTCCCAAATATCTGTCTGGCATTATGAAAGAGCAGATTTTGCAAGAATAATTGAGAGCTGCTCCAAACAATGGAGAGAGAAACATTTATTTGAAGAGGCATTTTGTTTCCGATATAGAGTTGTACCTAAGCACTTAGATGCAAGGATCTGAAAAGGTTTGGGCAGATGACTGAAATTGGGGAGGTGCAAGATGACAGGCAGTGGGAAAAATCATTAAGGCATGCCACTTATGAGATTTGAACTAATATTCCTAAGTAAACAAGTACAAGTGTTAACTAGACCACAGCTTTAGCTATATGGGACAGAGAACAACAACAGCACTGACTTAAAGAGGATATACATTTTCTCTTTTTGAAATATTCTACCGAGTACATTCTAACTAACAAATGAGAGAGAACAGAATAAGATAGTTCTATTTTGCAATCTCTGAAAATTGCAGATAAACACAGTCTAAAGCACCTAGAAAGCTGTAGGTAGAAACAGTGATTGTTCTAGATAAAACCTATTCACATATGAAACATAAAAATTGTTTGGTTATGTATCACTTCTGTGATTCCCCCTTCCCACAAAACAACAACAACTTCCTGTTTTATTTAGGAGGCTAAAAGGTCAGAGCAAGGCAAGATGTATGGTTGGTAAAGAAGCAGTCATCACTTGCTAGTCAGAGAGGTCATGATGAAGCACTTTAGGGGTATCAAGTTGGCCTGTCTCTGTTGTGTTAATGTACTGTGGGAATTGCTTGTGTTTAGTGAGGAATATTGTGGATTTGTTATGAGAAAAAATGTGGGTTTTTTTTATATGCAGAGTTGTATACTAACATTGCAGACCAAGATGACAAGGATATGTGTAGCAGTAGAGCTCACTGGATACTGTGTTAGTAGAAAACAGCTTGCTGGTGGAGATAGGAGGGAGGGACTAGGAGAGAATGAGGGATGAGATGCCACTGTACTAAAGGAAATGTATTCATTACCTGATTTACATAACTATAATCCCTTTGTATATCACCACCTTTACATTAACAATATAGTAAAATTTTTTTAAAAAGATGGCAAAATCTGTAGCTCTAGAGAACATCAGAGTCAGCATGAAAGTATCAAGTCTAACCAAATCAATGGTGTGAAAGATACCTTAGTACCTCACACTGTAGGTAAACTTTATTGTTAATTTTACTCTTTAATAACAGCACACATGGTCATCTCTGGTGACAAGGGGGAAACGACAGAGACAGAAACGGTTCCCAAATGATGTAAACTAGCATCAATCTCACAGTTGTAAAGTGGAATGAAAATAGTACAGTCAATTACCCAGAAAAACCCCATGTAGAGAGAAAGATAACCCATTAAAATAAAAAATTAAAGGGAATCTCATTAAGAGTTACAGCAACCGTGTAGATTGTTTTAGAAAACTATTAACAGGAATTCAAGTCGTGCTTCTTTAATGCACTTCACACCATTAACTTTACATAAAGAGCAGCACCATCAAGAAATAAATGAAATGACTCAACTGGCATGCAGTGCAGGATTATTTAAGAAGATCACCACTTAAGAACAAAAAGCCCCAGATGCTTTCCCATTTATATTTTGGCATGGGCCATGTCAAAGAGGCTCAGTTAAAAGGAGAAAGAGTAAAGTAATTAAAATAACGTTCCTTGATATTGTAGGTAAGTGGGTGCAGCTGTTGGCTGTGTTTGATCTCCTTGGGCATAAGTTACTTTTGGTTCTCTTTCATATTTGAAAGTGTGACTTTGTGATGGAACTTTTTCTACTTTTGCTGCTATAGTCTGGATCTTAACTACCCTTCAAAGGCTTGAATATTATGGGCTTGGTCCCCAGAATGGTGCTATTGGGAGAAGGGGCAATCTTTTAAATGAAGAGTCTGGTGGCCAGTCTTTTTTTTTTTTTTTTCTTTTTGGCCAGTCCCGGGGCTTGGACTCAGGGTCTGAGCACTGTCCCTGGCTTCTTATTTGCTCAAGGCTAGCACTCTACCACTTGAGCCACAGCACCACTTCCGGCCTTTTCTGTGTATGTGGTAGCAAGGACTGGAACCCAGGGCTTCGTGCATGCTAGGCAAACACTCTACCACTAAGCCACATTCCCAGCCCTGGAGGCATCATCTTAAAGGAGACAATGGGATTTAAGCCTCTTCCTCCTCTTTTTGGCTTTCTGTCCATGAAGTAAGCAGTTTTGTTCCTCCATGTACTACTGTCATGATGTTTCCTCAGTATAGGCTTAATCTCTTCCATGGCCTAAAACTTCTATATCCTTAACCCCCAAAGAAAGCTCTTCTCTACAAACAGATTATCTCAGGTATTTGTAACAGAAAGCTAAATAGCACATATATGAAACTATTTCTAGAAGCCCTAGATGCAGAAAATGGCATCTCCTCTTCCTTGGTCTGAATGAAAACTCCTATGTTAAAAAAAAATCTCAACCTCCAAGAGTGTGGTGTTAAAAACTGAGCTTTTGGGGTTGATTGGTTTATCCTTTATGAACAGAATTAGTTTCCATATTGAAAAGGTCTCAAACCAGATGCCAGTGGCTCATGCCTGTAGTCCTAACTACTCTGAAGACTGGGATCTAAGGATCATGGCTTGAAGCCATCTTGGGCTGGAAAGTCTGTGAGACTCTAATCTCTAATTAACCACCAAAAAGCTGGAAGCAGAACTGTGGGCTCAAGTGGTAGAGTGCTAGACTTGAGCAAAACTGGTCAGAAGCTGCACTCAGGCCCTGAGTTCAAGCCCCAGAACAGGGACACAAACACACAAAAAGGAATCAGAGACATCTTTTTCCACTTAAGCAATGTGAGGAAATTGAGAAAGGGGCATGGTTAAACCACAGAACAACCTAACCACACAGAATATGCTGGCACTTTGCCCTTGGATTTCCCAGCCTCCAAAATTATGAGACATGGATTTCTAGTGATTACAAGTGACCCAGTCTAAGTTGCTTTGAAACTCCCACTTTCTCTACAGGCCACAATAGTTAAACAATGCAATCAAATTCTACCTCAGATGAGGGTAGAGGTAGGGGCTGACTCTAATTCGGAGAATGTCAGTATCAGCATTAAGAGTTGAGCTGAGAGGTAGGTCCTTGAGGTGTGAAGCCTTGAGCTAGAGCAAGGAGAGAAGAGGGTTAAGAGATTGGGAAAAGAAAAGAGATCAGACAATGGAGAAAGAAAAAAGACAGTGGAGCAAAAGAAAAATAGAAGAAAGTGAAGGAAGAGGTAAAGGGGCCAGAAACAGGAACTTGCATTATCTTCTTTGCAGCCACTTGTGCTGAATGCTTAGGTTGGGTAACCCATTAAGTCTCAAAAAATTCCCTAAACGAGACATTACTTCTTATAATTTAGAGGAATTTTAGACACAGACAAGGTAGCTTGTTTATCTAGTATATGGCTGGGGCTGCGTTGAAATTTGTGGGTGGGAAGCTGTACTTTCTTTCTTTCTTTTTTTTTAATCAGTGGCAATAACAACTGAAACTTGGATTAAGCAAGCAGTGAACCCAAAGCGGCAGTTTGAGTTGTAAATTGGGTGCTATGGCCGAAAACGTGTAGGCCAACAAAGAGCATCTGTAAAAGAACTCTGTAAAAGAAAATAAGACTACACTAATTCTTCCCATCATCCTTGTTCCTGTCTTACCTTTATCTTGTTGCCCTTGGTGTTTTTCTCTTATCTCTCATTTCCAAATATTCATTTCAATTAGGAAAATGTTCTTGTCTCCTCTCATCCTTCCGAATGCTTGGGTCAGTTAAAAGGTTGAGAAAATCAGCCCTGATTTCAGCAGAGGCCAGAACCACATTTTCATGGCCAGTAATGTTTTTCATTATATTCTCTCTCATTGTCTATTTTTTCTCTTTGTTTATTTTCTTTTATGCTCCTGGTTTCTATTTTCACTTTGTCACTCACAATGAAATTCAGCTCTCTTCCTTTCTGGAGTAACGTTCACAGTAGAATTGTAGCTAATATTTTCATCATTACTACTATCATTAATTATTTACACTTTGTAAGGTACCACTAGCCAACATTCTCTCTGGATAAATATGTTCCATCTGCCACAGCATTCTCTATCCTGGTTACCATGGCATCTCTGAAGAGACAGCCCCCTTACATCTGGCCAATTTAGCAGCAGGTTCTAAGGAAACAGCTCATTATGGGATCAAGACAAGGTGGTAAGAAAGTATTTTCACCAATAGTTTGTTCTTGTTGTAGTGCTATGTGGGGAATTGAACTCAGGATCTTGTGTATGCTAAACATAAGCTAGACTACTGAGCTAGACTACTGACCTCTGCTCCCCAAAGCATTTTTGTATTGTGGTCTATAAAGTTACAAGGGACTTCCTTCCCTTGATTCCATGTTTTCTTGTAAAGGAGTTTTAAACAGACTAATACTTCTGGCCTCTCTCAAGTACTCTATCCCCATCCTCCCCCTCCTCCACCGGAGGAGGAGATACCCCACTGACAGAAGAATTTGGATACAAATACTGTACATGTTTCACTCAGTTTCTACCTTATGAGACCAACTTGCTTGCAAAGGGCCTTTGTTCTCTTTTTTTTTGTTGTTGTTTTATAAGTTTCTCTAGACCTTATTTCATGGGGTGAGGCTGTTGTATCTCAAGAACCTGTAACTCATAGATAAGTTCCAGTCAGGAAAGCCATGTTGGCGAACAGATGAAAGGTACTTTCTTAAGCCTCTCCTTTCTCATTCATAGAAATTATAATTTGATCCATGTTTGCATTTATGTCTCAGTTGGTTCCAAATCTGGATGGACAAAAAATATTAATACTAGGCATTAACTTCCTTCAATCCCCATATGAATTTTCTTTGAAGGATTTCTTAAAGTTGAGATAAACTTCTCAGGAGCAACCTCTACACAGTTACCTTCAGTGGTATCACAGAATGGCTAGATTGTGTAATTTATTCTCACTAGGTGTCTAAACCTCTCTCCTGAAAAGTCAAATGCAAAAATCCACAGATCATTTAAGGATTGCCACAAATAAGTTTACTGAGATAGTCTTGTTCAATACTTTTATTCTGTGTTGTTCATGACAAGAGAGCACAAGGCTCTTAAAAGGGAGAGAGATTTTCTTCCTTGACCTGTAATGCAATGCATTTATATATTATATTATATTATATTATATCTATATTATATAATATGTTATATATTATATACATAATATAGATAATATATGTGGCATGTATATGCAGCAACAACTTCTGCAGTGGAATTTGTGGAATAAATTTAGCTTTTTTAGATAGCTAAAGGAAAAATAATTCTTTTTCTTTATCTAATTTGATTATAAGCATGTTATCTGATTTTTTTTTTTTTTTTTTTTTTTTTTTTGCCAGTCCTGGGCCTTGGACTCAGGGCCTGAGCACTGTCCCTGGCTTCCTTTTGCTCAAGGCTAGTACTCTGCCACTTGAGCCACAGCGCCACTTCCGGCCATTTTCTATATATGTGGTGCTGGGGAATCGAACCCAGGGCTTCATGTATACGAGGCAAGCACTCTTGCCACTAGGCCATATCCCCAGCCCCGATAAGCATGTTATCTGAAAGCACAGCAACCATCTTGTACCCATGAGGATAAAAATTAATAGTGATTGGGAATCAATTATGAATTAAGGATGTCAATTCAGCAAGACAGTAAAAGCTAGTATTTCCATTAGTATTGTATACAAATCAAAGCCAACAATCATCTACCTCTAGATTTTTTTAACTTTGAGAGGGGAAGGAATAAACCTTAACTTATTAAGGGTCTATAGTGCTTTTCCAGTATACTGAACACAATAGTGGATATGTCACTGTTTCTACTCTGAAGCTACTCAGCATAGTCATGTCAATGTAGGTGGATAGTATTGTAGTGAAAGGTAGAGACAAGAAAGATAGAGAATGGACAAATAGCTTACTCTGGAAGTGTTCTATTTTGGAAATGTTGCATCTAAGATAAAACCTGAAAATAAAAATATTCATGTGTAGGGTTAAGAGAACTAGGGCTGGGGATATGGCCTAGTGACAAGAGTGCTTGCCTCGTATACATGAAGCCCTGGGTTCGATTCCCCAGAACCAGGTATGCGGAAAATGACCAGAGTGGCGCTGTGACTCAAGTGGCAGAGTGCTAGCCTTGAGCAAAAAGAAGCCAGGGACAGTGCTCAGGCCCTGAGTCCAAGGCCCAGGACTGGCAAAAAAAAAAAAAAAGAGAGAGAGAGAGAGAGAGAGACTAAAAAGACTATGCTTGAAATGATGCCAGCAACAACACAAGAGTTAAAGTGGAGCCAGGAATAATGATGATTTTTTAATGTTTTTGATCATTTAATGTGCAAATCTCATAAGCTTTCTCCTTCATAGGAAAAATGACCAACACATATTATAAAAAGTCATAGTACAACTAGGGTCATAATTTGTTATTATTTTTTGACAATCAACCAACTACAGATGCATGTTAAAATTAGCTGGGGAAGACATCTAATGCTTATATAGCACAACAAAGCAATTCTTTTTTTGTAATTTATTTATTAATTAAGCACAATTTTTTTGACAAGGTGTTGTGCAGAAAGAGTACAGTTACATAGTAGGTGTGTACATTTCTTGTGATATCTTACACCCTGTTTTTCTTTCCCTTCCCTAGGTCAGGTAGACATATATACAACACACAATGTACCAAGAACATATACAGTAGCCACGTGGCCTACGCCCAAGAAAATTTGCCTAGGGCTTTAAATGTAATGTCAATATTAGACAATATGTCGACAGTAGTCTTATATGGTATGAACTTACATACATAGCTTTTGAGCTATTGTATTCCACTGAGAGGTCAATTTTTGACCTTTATATGTTGAGTAGTTGTTTGGTTTTAGTTACATAATGTTGGGTCGCTGCCCCAATCCTGTGGGAAATACCATTTGACAAGCAGTTTTTGGTTTCACAGACCTGGTCTCTACTGTCTCCCCTTCACCTCATCTTAACAGTCATATATCAGGGAGATCATGCCCCTTTGTTTTCTGTGTTCTAGGCTTGTCGCTCAACATTATTTATTCAAGTTCTGACCATTTCCCTGCAAATAACAGTATTTCACCATTCCTAATCGCTATGTAGTATTCCATTGTGTATAGGTACCATATTTTTTGGATCGATTCATCTGTGGAGGGGCATCTGGGTTGTTTCCATATTTTGGCTATTGTGAATTGTGCAGCGATAAACATGGAAGTGCAAATGTCTTTTTGATATCTTGGGATCTGCTCTTCAGGATAGATGCCTAGGAGTGGTATGGCTGGATCATAGGGTAGGTCTATATTGAGCTTTTTGAGAAACCTCCATACTGTTCTCCAAAGTGGTTGTACTAATTTGCACTCCCACCAACAATGGAGAAGGGTTCCTCTTTCCCCGCACCCCCTCCAGCATTTGTTGTTGCCTGAGTTCAGAGTATAGGCCATTCTAACTGGAGTGAGGTTGTATCTCAGGGTTGTTTTTATTTGCATTTCCTTTACTACCAGGGATGTTGAACATTTCCTCATATGTTTCTTTGCCATTTTTATCTCTTCTCTTGTGAAGTCTCTCTTTAGCTCCTTTGCCCATTTCCTAATTGGTTTATTGGGCTTGGAGGGGCTTAGTTTTTTTAGTTCTCTGTAGATGACAGATATTAGGCCTTTGTCTGTTGCTGTGCTGGTAAAGATCCTTTCCCATATGGTTGGCTGTCTTTCTGTTTTGATGGCTATGTCCTTAGCTGTGCAGAAACTTTTTAATTTGTAGTATTCCCATTTGTCGAGTCTCTCCCCTATTTGTTGTGCCCCTGGGACTCTATTCAGGAAGTTCCTTCCTGTGCCCATAAGGTCTAGCGTCTTTCCTACTCTGTCCTTCAGTAGTTTCAAGGATTCAGGTCTGATATTGAGGTCCTTGGTCCATTTTGAGTCGATCTTGGTGCATGGTGATAGGCTTGGGTCTACTTTGAGTTTTCTGCATATGGCTGCCCAGTTCTCCCAGCACCAGTAGTTGAAGAGGCTATGTTTATTCCATTGTGTGTCTTTAGCTCCTTTGTCGAATATCAGCTGACTGTAAGAGTGCGGTTTTATTTCTGGATCTTCAATTCTAATCCATTGGTCTTCCAGTCTGTTTTTATACCAATACCAGCCTGTTTTTGTTATGATGGCCCTATAGTAGAGCTTGAAGTCTGGTATTGTGATACCTCCTGCATTGCTTTTTTTGCCTAGAATTGCTTTGGCTATTCTAGGTCTTTTGCTGTTCCATATGAATTTATGGATTGCTTTCTCTATTTCAGTGAAGAATGTAACTGGGATTTTGATAGGGATTGCATTGAATTTGTATAACAATTTGGGCAGTATAGCCATTTTCACTATATTGATTCTGCCTACCCATGAGCATGGGAGGTCTTTCCATCTCCTTGTGTCTTCTTTGATTTCCCTAATTAGATTTTTATAGTTCTCATTAAATAGGTCCGTCATGTCCTTGGTTAGGTTGATCGCTAGTACTTTATTCTTTTTTTTTGGCTACTGTAAATGGAATTGTTTCCATAATTTCCTTTTCTGTTTGTACATTGCTGGTGTACAGAAAAGCTGCTGACTTTTGTGGATTGATTTTGTATCCTGCTACTTTGCCAAAATGGTTTATTAGGTGTAGGAGTTTGGGGACTGAGTTTTTTGGGTCCTTCAGGTATAAGATCGTGCCGTCTTGATTTCTTCCTTGCCGATGTGGATCCCTTTGATGTCCTCCTTTTGCCTTATTGCTACGGCTAGGGATTCCAGCACTATATTGAACAGAAGTGGGGAGAGTGGGCATCCTTGTCTTGTTGCTGAGTTTAGGGGGAATGATTTTAGTTTCTCTCCATTTAATATGATGTTAGCAGTTGGTCTGTTGTATATGGCTTTTATTGTTTTGAGAAATGTTCCATTTATTCCTGTTCTCTCCAGAGCTTTTAATAAGCATGGATGTTGTATTTTGTCAAAGGCTTTTTGGGCATCGACTGAGATAACAATGTGATTCTTGATTTTAGTTCTGTTTATGTAGTGAATTACATTGATTGATTTATGGATGTTGAACCATCCTTGTGACTGTGGGATGAATCCTACTTGGTCATGATGTATAATTTTCTTGATCAGTTTCTGGTTCCTGTTAGCTAATATTTTATTGAGGAGCTTTGCGTCTGTGTTCATTAGTGATATTGGTCTGTAGTTCTCTTTTTTTGTTGGGTCTTTGCCTGGTTTGGGAATGAGTATGATATTAGCTACACCGAAGCAATTCTATCAGAGTTTCTAGAAGTTAATATTTTGTATCAGCATTCACATGTGCATGTATTCATACAAATGGCTTTTGAGAAACTGACTTCACAATTGGTAAAGTAGCCCTATGTTTAGTCCAGCTAACTTGGCATTTCAAATTAAATAGTCTATGCTGATTGGGCTAGACAAACCAGAGTTCCTCACATTTTATCATTACCTGGAGGGCTTATATTCATAGAGCATGACTGATTCAGTCTGGGGTGGGGCTGGAGAAAATGTGTTTTAGATGCTGCTGCCCCTTACTGATCAGAGATGGTATTTTGACAAACCCCTCAATTCAATATGGTGACCAGCCACTCCAGTTTCTGCCATTAGAAGGTCTGTGATAATTACTGTTAGCCCAAGAATCTTTTGCTTTAGTTCTCAAAATCTGCAACCCCCAGGCACTTAAATATAGTAGACAGTAGTTAATTACTGCCACAGGGAAAGGGTCCTCTGCTGGGATGATTATCTAGTTGCTTAAGACCGTGAAGGCACCTGTATAGGATCTCAACTTGAACAATTCAGTTCTTCAGTTTCCCTCCCAGCCCTCTAGTAAGTGAAGAGAACCAAGTTGGAACTGGAGTTGCTACAGCAAAGAGGCTGAAATGTACAGTACACAACAATGGAAATCAGGGCTATGACAGTGAACTCACAGCACCCAGTTAACAGCAATAGTCAGAGCACACAAAAGAGCCCAGATGAATCTTCAAGGAGTTTGAGTCTGACCTTCTGTGAATTGCGTACTAGTAAGAATGTAGACAAATCACTTGTTCTCTCCTAGATAAGGGCAGATGTTCTCAAATGCAGTATTTGTACTTCATACCTTGATGAGGTGAACCAAACCTTCTCTTATATCCTGATACTTGCAATTCTAAGGGGTTCTTACCAGCACTGGCAAATAAAATTATTTTCTCTTTTTCAATATTATCAGGAAATTTATAAAATACATCCTATTCTCACCTCTTAGGTATTGGGGTTTGAATATTTACCAGACAGTTTAATACTTTCAGGAATTTTCTAAGAAGATAAGGATGCCTTTCTGTAATGTTGGCATGCTTAGTAGTTTGTTTTTCTGTTAGAAGCAATATTTCAAGCTGTACCTGAGTACAACAGAATAACTCAAACCCAAATCTAACCAACATTCAGCATGGGCCTTTGTGGTAATACTGATTTGTCTTGATCTCTAATCATTTCTTCTCTTTGGGGCTTCTGAGTTACATTATTCCATGTACCTGAATCTTCGGGGTGCATTATGCCACCATTCTCTCATAATTTTCATCTTTTGCTCTGTGAGTTTCATGTTATTTAATTAATTAATTAATTTCCACTTGGGATTGTATCTAAGTTCTTGCACTCTACCATTCCAGCCCCATGAGTTGTTTTAGATAATTTTGCAGCTATCTGATTCTTCAGCTATGATGAATCTAGTGTCATTGCATGTCCTGTTAGTTTTTTACTTAGATGCTATATTAGTCATTTCTAAAGAGTCTATGTAGTTTATTTTCAAATTGGCCTGATAAACATTAGCAGCCTCTTGTTCTTATTCTTTAAAAGAAAATTTAAGTGAGTTTATCTTCTCCTCCATGTATATCAATATGAACATCTGTTATTTCTATGTCTTATTATAGTGACCTCTCTATTCTCTCCTTTGTTGATCCATTAAAATCAGAGATCATAGGGTCTGTTCCCTTCCACACTGAATCAAAGACATCTTTGTTCATGGTACAGATATAGTTTGTTTACCTCATCACTTTCTAGATGAAAGAGACCATATGGTAGGTCATTGCAGATAGAACTAGTCTAGTATCTCTGCTTCATGGAGACAGAAAACACAGTGCCTGTTGTACCTAAGCTGAGGAGGGACAGAGCAGGATACAGGACCAGATGAGTCTGAGTTTAGGGGGTAACTGACAGAAAATATAGATGATATATCTGCTCTGGAAACACAAAAACCTATCCCAATGGTGTAAAAAAGGCCCAGGGAAGATCCTTATCTTCCCAACTAGATTAATCAATCATCCTTCTTTAGAGAGAAGTAAATAAGTCTGCAGGGTGGGTGGTAGGAGAAAAATACTGTCCTGCAAAGTCTGTCCTGAAAGTAGCTGATAGGAGATGTTTTGATTGTTGTTGTTCTGGTGGTAGTAGAGACTGAACTCAAGGCCTCATGCTTGTTGCAAGTGACCTATTGCCTGAGCCATGCTTCTAGCTCTAGGAGAAGCTTTTGTAACTTGAGTGCCCACTGATTTTTATCTAGTTCGGTCTCTCTATACTCAGCTTTTACTACAGCTGAAGGAATTGTCCAGCCTTCCAGAAGAAAGATAACACTCAACCAATGGGGAAAATAAACTAGTGATTATTCTATGTACTTCTCCTGGAAATGCCCTTTGAAAGTATCTGGGGGTTTTATCCCTTTGACTGTAAAGATTCCCAAAAGACTATCTAGAGACTTCTAGTCTCTTACCATCTGATAGCTGATAGGGAGCCCGCAGTGGTCTTTACATTGAATATGTGTATGTACTTTGTGGTTCTAAACTATTCTCAGTTGTAGAATCAGTAATCATTGGTGGTTATGAATATGAAGTCCTCAATCACATTCATGGAAACCAGAAAACAGCCATCAATACTAGTTGACTATTTTCTATTTATGGTAACACTAACATGTGGACCCTGATTTTACATTAGTAATATTGCATGTGTGTGTGTGTGTGTGTGTGTGTGTGTGTGTGTGTGTGAGAGCTTAGCTCATCCACTGGGGGAAAATGTGTTATATTTACTATAATTACATGTACTATAATGAGAAAAGAATAGAATAAATTTAAACATGGATACATGTGAAAATACCTCAGCAGTGCTCTAACATCAGCTGTAAAACTAACATCATGTTAAACGCATTTAGATTTTGAAAAAATTCTAATCTTCAAAGACAAGCATAAAAATATATTTTAGAGAGAAATCTGTGTTAACATTGTGTCTGTTCTTTGTTTCTGTTCTTTCTGTTTTTGTGTATCTGTCTCTGACTTTGTCCCCGTCTCTTTCTCCTTCTCTCTCTCTGTGTAGGTTAACTCTTTCTCTCTATTCTCAGGTTTTCCATCTGCAGATTCAAAAAACTGAGCATTGAAGATATTTGAAAATAAAAGAAAAATTTGCATCAGTACATTACAGGTATAGACCTTTTTCTAATTGTTATTTCCTAACAACGATATGTATAATAGCAACATTGCATTAGGTCCTGTAAATAATTTTAAAGTGCATGGGAAGATGTGTTCAGGTTAAAATGCAATTATTACACCATTTTATCTAAGGGACGTGCATATCCATGGAATCTACCATCCATGAGTCTCTGAAACTCATCCCCTGAAAAAACTGAAGGGCGACTGGAGATTGGCAAGAACCATTTGGAACAAGCCATTGAATTGCTTTTTCCCTAGACACTTCTGAATATAAATAGGTTATGTTAGTAATGACCAGAGTGTAATCTTCAAAATCAAGGAGTTCAATACAATATTACTGTCCAAATATACGTTCAAATTTTAATGATGTAATGTCTTTAACAATAAGGTAAAAACAAAAACAAAAACCCTGGTTGGTCTTCTTCAATGTAGAGTTCATTATTTTCTTTCATGACATTTACATTTTGAAACAGTGAAAGATAACTATTTATGTAATCTGCTATCATCTGCTATATCCTCTGAAACGAGCACACTCTAAATGTATAGATGTGAGTGCTATTTCTTCAGATTGTGACAGCTCATGGGTTGAATTTTGAAAACACCCACATCCCTTTGTCTTTGACATACTCTGCTATATATTTATATCTGCTCCTCAATTAGAAGAAAATAAATGAATTCAGGGCTTTGAGACACTTTCTGATATAATTGGGGTCAACCTTTGGTGTCACTAAACGGTGGTTAGGGATCAATGGTCTATTGTGAAATACAGATCACACAGATTTTTGGTAGATCAATCACCTCAGTAAACCTCTCCTGAGAACAACCCACACCTGAAAATAAAACTTTTAGCACTATATAAAGTTAAAGTTGTATCAAGCAGTTAACTTTCTATTTTAAGATAATAAAAATTTCCTTGCATGCTTGGATAATAAGACTAGTGATTCTGTATAGTATGCACAAATTATATATATGGTAACCTACTTTTCAAATGATTTCCCCTTAGAACTAAAATCCCAGTTATAGTGAAAAAAAGATATTACTTATTTTTTTTAAATGTTCTAACAGCCAAAGCATAGTGAGCTACATTTATATATAGAAGTCTGGCTCTGTTGGACCAGAGCTCAATTGTTGAAATGTCATTGAGGAATAGCCTGCAGAAGGGTTTCCCCTTAAGGATTTTGATTTTTGAAACTAAATGAAGGACAAGTGCCAAACAAGATGGATAAGCAAGACAAAGAGCTGTGAAAGCCTTTTCATCTCTGGACTCCTACAGGTTAGTGGACTTGGAACCAAGAATTGCTGCCTTGGAAGATAGCAGGTAAATTATATTTGCTTTATAAGCCGTGAGATGTGGAATTTGCTTATTTGCTTTGTGCTGGGCACAAGTCTTGTGTAATGTGATTAGAAAGAATCAAGCATCTATTATTGTCTTTGGGTAATATTGAGCTCCGAAGTACTTCTCATGTAATTTTTTTTAGACACAAGTGATGCTGAATATTTTAAATAATCCTACCTTTCTAGGCAGCTCATTGTCCTGTCTTAATGATATCATAATAAATGCATATGTGTCTACGTAATATATCTAATTTCAGTAAGTTTCTGCTTAGTTTTACAACTGTAATGTTTTCTTGAGGCTTTGTGTTGAGTCACTCAGCATTTGTTGCATTTGCTGGTACTTATGCTACTAACCAAAGGATCAAACGGTCTGTCAGATGCAGAGAAGTAGAAGTCCTTTTTAATAACTGTGTGTCATTCTAGACCTAAAAGTTAGCCATTGCTCAGGGATTGTTATTATTCACTTTAGACTGAAACTATAGAAAGATACTCTATAACATATGCTTATACACTGTGTAATTTAGCATGAGCTAGATTTATACAATTGCTAGCTGCAGGTATTGTTATTAATCTTAGTGATCTTATTTTTTTGTCAAGGTAGTGAAAGAGAACGTAGTCTTTTCATATTTACGTGGAATACTGATGAAGTCTGCATTGATGCAAATGACTCTGTGGTCATATACATGGATTACCTCACTCCTATTCTTCCCTTTATACTCGTAACAGAATTGTAGAAACTGAAATGAGTTCTAATCCACCAGATTTAACTCCTTTGAATGAACTAAGAATATAGTTTATAATTTTTTTTATAAATGTTTTTTATGTGTTAGGAAGGATGGTGCTGAAATTACCTTTCTTCTTGAGAGACCAGTGACAAAATTCAGAAATGCCAAATGTTCAGACCTATCACAGAGAGAGACTGTACAGCCTCTCTTTA
Source organism: Perognathus longimembris pacificus (assembly GCF_023159225.1). Taxonomy (NCBI): domain Eukaryota; kingdom Metazoa; phylum Chordata; class Mammalia; order Rodentia; family Heteromyidae; genus Perognathus; species Perognathus longimembris. The sequence continues at coordinate 60,590,838 of NC_063166.1, forward strand.
TTCCCATTAAATGTTCTTCTTGTTTTATTTTTGGATTTGCTACCTTCCTTTTCAGAGCAGCAGTATATAACTCAGAATAAGCTTTTCTATAATGTTTGAAAGCTGAAGCTTTGGGAAGATGTTCAATGCACTAAAAACACCAAAGACTGCTCTCCTAGAGAGCCTGTGTGATTTCTGTATTGAGTAGAAAAAAAAAAAAGAGGAAGGGGGAAAGATGTAAGAAATATCTTCAAATATTTTTAGCTTGAGACTCACCCTGTTAAGTTAAAATAAAAGTGTCTTTTTACTTTTCTCATGACTTTCCTCTCTTCCCCACGTGCCACCTGGAACATCCTTGAACTGGCACTAAAAGTATGAGTGCACGTAGGTTCATGTGCATGCATGTGTGTGCACACACAGACATTGGTAGAAGATGTAATTACAGTGGAACCGAGTTTAGAATGGCAATGGGAAAGTAAGATTAATATTCCACCCAGGGACCTGTTATTTCAAAGGCCAAGAGTTGGCAAATTACAGATTTCAATTTATTGGTCAAACCCCATGCCTACTCCCCCCCCCCACCACTTTTTAAGTTAAAATTCATTGCAAATAGATTCACATCTGGTTGTTTACATATTGTCTGCAGTTGATTTCAGGATACAACATAGTCTACAAAGCCTATTTAATTTGTAGTTTAAAAGTTTGTATTGGTATAAGAACAGTTAACATGAGACTTGCCCTCTGAAAAGATGTTAAATTATACATAATTCAGTAGTGTTACCTATAGGCAAAAGGTTTCACAGAAAATTGGTAGGACACGTCTATTTTTATTAGAGTAAGGACATTTAATGAAATCTACTTTCTTACAAGTTTCTATGTGCATCATACTCTATTGATGACTTCAGGTACAACATTATACAACAAATATCTAGAGTTTAATCCTCTTACTTGACTAATGAGTAACTCATTCCTCCCCTTCCAGCATTTGACTTTTTGGTTTGATGAATTAGACTGTTTCATATATCTCATACAAATGTGATCATTTGGCTTTTAGTACCTGGCTTATGTAACTTAGTATAATATCTTCAATGTCCATCTGTGATTTTGATTATTGTAGAATTTCCTTCTTTGTAAGGTTGGATAATATTCTATTGAATGTATGTACTGCATCTTCTTTATTCATCCACTGATGAATCCTTATGTTCCTTCCCTAATTTGGTTTTTGAATAGTACTTCAAAAAAGTTTTTTTTAAAAAAGCATATTTGTGTATTACTTCCCACCTATCAGGATGGATACTGTCAAAAAACAAAAAGAGAAAAATAAATTCAACAAGTGTTGTTAAAGATATGGAGAGCTTGAGGTCTTTGCACACTTGCTGACCATCCAAAACAGCCCAGCTACATTGGAAAAAAGAAATAGTAGTTCCTTAAATAGTTAAAAATAGAATTATCATATGAGCTGGAAATCTGCTTCTGAATATTTTCCCAAAGGAATTGAGATCCAATCTGGAAGAGAGTTTACAGCATCCCTGTATTCACTGTAGAGATTTGTCTCAGTAGCTAAAATAGTTTATATAGGGCCCAGGATTAAAAAAATAAAATATTTACTGGCTCTGTTAAAAGTTTAAAATATTGTTTGTCTGCTGGCTCCAGACTACCAAATTCAAGGTCACCTAAGAATTTGTTGGGATGTTAATTCTCTTCCTCATCCCAGGGCGGGGCCTAGAAGTCTGTGCATTAGCAATCCTTGTAAGTAATTCTGATGCATACTCAACTCTGAGACTCCTGAGGGCCAAATGATGTTCATAGGTACATGTACCAGAGATATTCACCTACAGGCCAAGGGTGGCTTCTTGTAGGATCACCGAGATTCAAATTCTAGGGAAAGACACCATTGAAATTATGTTTTAGGAAGTTCATTCAAAAAGATTAATAATGATTTTCATACAGCACAAATTTCCTGTCAATCTCAGACTATTTTCCAATAACAAAAATGAACATTTGACCATACTTCATAGTTCACAAAGTCATTCAGTGTGATCCTTAAAGGACTCTCTAGCTTGAATAGGGATGTATCTGAGAAGGCATTGGATGCATTTAATACCTTTGTCTTCAACTATGACTGGTATCTTTCAGGGGATTCAGTAGAGGGACATAAAATTTTATTTTAAAAAATATCCTTAATGCAGTCCCACTGTACTGTGCTATAAGCAAATGTGACAAATGAAGATCTAGACTGGACAAACTAACCCAGGGACCCACAGTGTTCAACAAGTAATTTACTTGAGATAGCAACCTCCCCTAGTGTACCTAAATAGGATTCCATGGACAACAATTTATCACAAGCCATGTTTTAGGAACATTTCTGCTGCTTTTGGCAAGTCATGCCTGTGGTTACTCAGTTCATAGCTGGCAAGTGCATGAGTAAATGTAAACTGACAATAATAATCAGTGGCCTATCTAGCAGCAGGGCAGAAAGTGCTGACTCAGTTGTATGTAGAACAGGGTCCAAACAAAGCCCTGGTACAGGAAACGGGGCCCACAACCCCACTGACAGTAGGAATTCAAATTCTGTCCTGAAAATTTCTTCCCCAGGACTTGGATCCATAACAGGACCCCCAGAACTGTTTTAGAAGCTCAGAGACAGATCTGTTGACTGGGGTTTTAAATATATGGGGATTTCTGTAGCCCTGGATCTACATTGCTCTTAATCTAGTTGGGCTTGAGTTAATTATTTAATCTAAACCATTCTTATACTGTCCTTGCCCATGTATACATACATACATACATACATACTCTCATTTGAATGGAGTCACTGCTACAATAACAATTAAAAACTAAAAGAAATCAGTGTTCTCAGATCTTATCAAGCCAGTCAGAGGAGCCAAATCCATAACCCAGGTAGTGGCTATCCCAGGAAAAAACACCCTCCAAAAAGATTGTCACCTCCTATACCAATTCTGTCAAAAGCAAACAAGAAAACCACAGACCATGATTTCTTTAACTCTAAAGAAAGTCTATTTGGTGTTATGACTCCAAAGTTGGAAATAAATTTGAAATGTTCAGAACAGAAATGTTCCTCATAAAAAAATATAATTAAAAATGGATGTTGCATTCATGGTTGTTGTACCCATCTCTTCCTCACTTTCCTTCTCAGACATCCCTGGAAAAAGGAAATGAATGGCTCGCTTCTTTCTCTCCTCTTCCCACATAAGTTTAGGTAGACAGCCCTTACTTGTTGTTTCAGAAAGACTGTATCTGAAAACAAAATAGAACAAAAGAACAGTGGAGGCAGAAGTGGTGGAGATGGACAGAGAAGTGGTAGAAGCAGGAGAGAGTGGTGGCAGAGGGTGGGTGGAGAGAGACAGGGCAGGGTGCTGTCACAGAGGCAGGGATGGTTACATGACCGCCAATGTGGAGGCTGAGAAGCTGTTGCTGAGAGACAGATTGGTGGGGATGTTGGTGGCAGGTGTGGCAAGGATAGGTCAGGGAGTAGAAGGCATGGGCAAGGATAGCCAGAAATTCAGAGATAAACACAGTATTACTCAACAGCACTGTTTTGTTTCAAGGCTTATACTCCCTCAGTAAGTTAGAACATTTAGGAAAGAAAGAAAGAAAGGAAGAAAGAAAGAAAAAGAAAGAAAGAAAGAAAGAAAGAAAGAAAGAAAGAAAAGGAAGGAAGGAAGGAAGGAAGGAAGGAAGGAAGGAAGGAAGGAAGAAAAGGAAGGAAGAAGAAAGAAAGAAAAAGAAAGGAAGGAAGGAAGAAGAAAGAAAGAAAAAGAAAAGGAAAGAAAGAAGGAAGGAAAGAAAGAAAGAAAGAAAGAAAAGAAAGAAAGAGAAAAGCACAGCTGTTTTCCTGTGACCTAGACTACTTGTCACAATGATTAAATATTCTCTAGGAACTAAGAACAGATAGATTAAAGAAAGGCACCTATCCAAATAAACACGTAGGTACTCCCTTGATCACAACAGTGTTTGCAATGAAAAACATTTATCTCAAGGATGGATACCTGTCTTACAGAGAACATTTGGAAGGACCCATCCTCCAAAGCGATGCTTACATAGCTGTTGTTATGTCCCAACTTACTAAACAGATTTTCCTTGAAACTCAGGAATCAACTTGTTGAAACTGGGTTAACAGCAAGAATGACAAATGAACATTAATGTTTTTAATGTCAATAAGCAGAAGTCTCCATCCTTTAGCAATGCAGGGTCACACTGCCAACTCTAACTTGTGGACAAAATGCCCCTGATAGCAAAATAGGTGAGGGAATCTTTCTCAGAGCCTCATGCTGTATCTGTTAAAGCGTGCCTTTGATATTTGTTGGCTTGCTCAGTAAAACTCTGCAAATTAAAAAAAAAAATCGGGAGTTGTAGCTCAAGTTGTAAAACAGTTATCTAACATATCCAAGACCTTGGATTCCTTAGCATGTTTCTTTTTAAATATGAATATTGAAATATCATTTTTTCACAATTTGTTTATTAATAAAATAAATTGTGTACCTTCAGACATTATTGGGGGGAACAAGTCCCTTGTAGGAGTGTAAGAAGAACTCTGATCTTTGATTGAACTCTGATCTTCTTTTTAATGTTTTCTAATTTAATAGATGAAGTAATACATTATCTGAATCTTGTTAGAAACCCAATTTGACTTTAAAAAAAGTGCACCTGTAACAGATTTTTGAGATGTGATGAACTAGACAGAACATGAACTGAGTGATAGGTGTTAAGGAACTGCTAAATTCTCTTTTAGGTGAGGTCATGTTATTACAATCACATTACAAAATTCTTATCTGTAGGGGATCACATGCTGAAATTATATCCTGTCTAGATTTTCTTGAAAATACCTGCACAAAAGCAGAAAAGATTAGAGAGCCAAGTGTGGTGCTACAGACTCACAGTCCCAGCACTTGGTATGTGAAGGCAAAAGGATCACAAGTTTTAAACAGCCCAGGCTTGAAACCCTGTCTCAAAAAACTCCATTGGCAGGGGAACCTAGTTGGCGGTAGAACACCTGTAGCATTCAAAAGGCCCTGGGCTCAATCCTCAGGACTGACAAAAGAAAAAATAATAGTAAACAGTTGAGAGGAAAGAAGGAGTAAATGAAAGAAGAACGCAGAAAGTTGGTATAATTTTAGAACTCTTTTAAAACTTTGAATCTATTTTAGATTTGCAAAAATATTCTGCTATATATTTTTAGCCTCTAAGCTCCAGTTGCTAGCACTGTTTCCCCCTTGTAACAACAGCCTATGTCACTGTGGTATGTTGATGAAAAGCAGTAAATCAGCGATGACATAAAGACAGTATAAATGCATCTAGAGATTTTATTCTAATTTACTTTTTGCCCCTTGCTAATGCCATTTTTCATTCCCAGAATACATCTCGGGTTCTACATTCCATTTACATTTCATGTCTTCTCTGTCTCTGCAAGGCTGTGATAGTCCCTCTCTCTTTCCTATCATTCATGCTCTTGATATGTTTGCAGAACACTCATCTGTTATTTTGTTGAAAGCGCTTCAATTTGGGTTTGTCTTATGCTTCCTTGTGAATGTATCATTGATAAGAATCCATGCATATCTAGGTTTCCATTACACTGTTCTCTCCACATTTGGCTATGTTTGAAAATTTCCTGAATGGAAATAGTTTTTTTTTTTTAAAGAAGCAAGGTGAGGTTACCCAACTTCATAATTTCCTTAAGTTGGCTTAGTTATTAAATAAGCAGAGTTAGGATTAAAATTTGGGTTCATTTGACCAAAGAAATTCATCAGCTTTTATATTATAGAGAGTCTGATGCAAAATACACTATCTTTAGTTGTTGAAGTTGTGTTCGTGGGTGAGCCTTGAAGAGAGAAGCTTGCCTGTTCTCAATTACTCTAGTTCCAGTTTGTGGGAACCTAATAATTATGAATCTATGAGATCAAATTTGAATTTTGTTTTGTATGATGCTTTAGCAATAATGTTCTTTGGATGAGAAAATTTAAAACTCATACAAACAAGCAAAGGAAATATTAAGTATACGATGGTAGGGTGAATCATAGATTTCAAAGTGAGAATAGCAGTCTTCCTTTGAAACAAGAGCTCAGAAGAAACTGAAGTCCCCTTCCTGTATGTCTCTGTCTTTGCCTCTTGTTCTGGAGGCAGATGAAACCAGTTGGTTATCTAGTCATTCCTCTGTGATCTGCTTCCTCTTCCTACTTCTCTCTGCAGTCATTCTTTAAATGATGGAACCATGGAATAATAATCACTTTATCTTGAAGCTATATAACCTCAGACATATAGATCATTATACGGCATTTTTAATTTCTAGATTTCATTCTAAATCTGGAATTATATAATCCAGTTTTCCCAATCTTGTGAATTAAATGCTAATCTATAGCTATGGAGAGGTGGGACCTAAAGAATTCATAGCAATAGGAGCTTTGTCTGTGGCTATGAGGCAGGTAGGGGAGAGGGTGGGATCTGGTTGAGCTGAGAAGCAGTAGCAAAATAGTGCCTCAGTTCCATAGGTGCAGCCATTCATTGATGACTTTTATCTGCATTTTACTCATTCTAAGACCTAAGAAAAGGTTACAATGGATGATTCTTGGTTTCTACTTATAAATAAAAATGCCAGTATACACAAGTGAAAAACTGGTGCTGCAGTGGGGGTACACCCACTTAGGTGTAACATTGGATGAAATGATTAGCCCCATCTGGGGAGGTCTTTATGAAAACTGGAGAACAGCTACCCTGGAATTTGAAGGGCAAATTTGGAGGTGAAATAACCTTCTAAGATGACTCTTTAACCTGTGAGGAGAGTCAAGAGCTAGTCTTCTCTCACTACAGCACAGGCTTTCTTGTTGTTGTTTTGCTACCTGAGTGCTACAGTATTAAGTCATGTGCACTTATGTCTTGCTCTCCTCAAGGCTGACATATATGAAAACCACTCTATTGGATTGCAATTTTTCCTTAACTACTTAAAAATAGTGATTTGTTCAGCCATGAGAAATCCTGAAAAGGCATTGTATGTGTGTGTGGCGGGGGTGGGGTTGTTGTGAACAGACTGTCAGAGCAATCCACATTTGCCACGCAGAGACAGGGAATATGAGATGAAGATGCATTTGTGATTTTACTTCTTTCTTGTTTACACAGTGAAACTATGTAGAGTTAGAAGAGTGCTTCCGTAGGAAGTAGTTTTATTAAATTTCCTAGTCTTAGAAAAGCAGACACAGGAAGAAAGTGTTATGGAGAAAAGCAGTTTGCTCCTGAGCTCAAGAAATTCTAAGAGCTAGAGTGGTTGACAGGGATCGTTCATTGTGCCTCAAAGCAACCATTTTATAAATAGAAGGTGGCTGAATTTCAGTGTGGAGGATAGAGTTAGGTATCAAGCATATTGGGTGGAGGGAAATATGTATATACAGTCACTGATTGACTATTGTCAGTTAACTAAGCACAGCAGTGTTTAAAGTAGTAAAATGGGAGAAACACAGGTGTAATAGCCACACCTTTCCTCCTGTGACATGCACAGGTGCTAAGCAAATGATGTCAGAGAATAAAATGAGTAGGTTTGTGTCCTTCCCTGAGAACCATGACCATCTGGTTGTATACAATAAAAGGAAGCCCATTCAAAGGAGACTTCTGAAACATTCAAATCTTGTAACGTCACTTTGGAGAGCTGAAAGGAAGAGGACAGCAGCAGCAGTTCCTCATTGGAATGGAGTTTGTTTACTCTACTTATTTGAAATCAGAGCCAATGACCTTAATGGTTTTGACTTGCTCTAAGAGCTCCTTTGTTTTTGTCCACTGGGCTACTGGGTTGGACCAGTTTCTGCAAATATGCCTTTACCAGTTGCTCAGGGCTTTCTAATTCAGTTTTAAAAAGAACTTTCAAAATTCCCGGGAAATCATTCCTGAAGTCATCTCTTCTCAAAAAAAAAGAAAATTTAAGTAAATCTGCTTAGGGTCCCAGAGAAGAAAAGGCATTCCTTAACTCACAACCCCTGACAAAGGTCCTACTGCTAGAAGCTATGGTGATTATTGTCTTGTGGAAAAGGGAAGAGGTATGTGGAGTAATAAGAGAGGGAGGGGAAATCAACTGGATGATAACCACTTTTAAAAAGCTAGTATCTATCTATCTGTCTGATCTGTCTGTCTGTCTATCCGTCTGCCTATCTATCTCCAAGTTCTACATAGGACTTTGCCAGAGAACATGGGAAGAAGGGGTGGGAGGGAAACCCAGAAGTTGATCCATATTTCTGCAGGAATGTTAGCACCAGGAACAACTGCCTTTGGATGGCTCAGAGTACCTTGCCCAGTCTGAGTGTTGATCATCCCAGAATGAAGGGCCTGCTTGCATATTTTATACTTCACTGTGATCAGTACCAGGAGAGACTTAGATCTTAGGACCCTTAGCTGCAATGAGAACACAGCTAAACATATCCAGGGGGGTCTCTGCTCTGAAATGGTTGAGCTGAGATGAGAGTAAAAATCCAGTTCTGTACCACTTTGGTTTGACAGATGCAAGTCAGCAAAGCATTTACCCTATGACTCCAGATTCTTCACTGGCAAAACAAGAGACTTGGTATGAGTAGTTTGCAGGTTTGGGTTTTTTTGTTTGTTTGTTTTGTTTGTTTTTTAATTGCCAGTTCTGGGGCTTGGGACTCAGGGCCTGAGCACTATCCCTGGCTTCTTTTTTTCAAGGCCAGCACTCTACCACTTGAGCCACAGCGCCCCTTCTGGATTTTTCTATATATGTGGTGCTGAGGAATGGAACTCAGGGCTTCATGTATGCAAGGCAAACACTCTACCACTAGGCCCTATCTCTAGCCCCAGGCTCTTTCTTTTATTTTTTTAAAGCACTAAGAATGCATCTTTCAAATACAATATTATTCAAGCCTGAGAGAAAAATAGATCAAAGTAACGTTGCTGAAGCCTGGGCGGGAATCAGAATCCTTAGTGTCATCCAATTCCAGAGGAGACATATTACCCATGCTACTCTTCAGCGATTTCCCTCTCTCCTCTCCTATAGAGGGCTTCCTACCACCCACTGATGTTGGGCTTGCCTTTGTAGCTTGCTTTTATGGAGCAGAAGGAATGGGTACTTTACCCATAGCAAATGAACTCACTTGGCATGATAGCTTGACATCTTGAACTCCTGACCCCTACGGTCACAAACTTAAATACCAACAATCTGTGTTCTTTCCACTGGAAAGGAGAAGACAGCTGGATCATATGAATGCTTTACCTTTTTTTCCTGTGTGTATATGGGGGGGTGCTTTTTAAAATTTATTATTGTAAAGGTTTGTACGGGGGGGGGGTTATAGTTACCTAAGTCAGGTGAAGAGTTTTTCCATGTTCTCTCCCAGTTTTACCCTCCCATTCCCACCCACAAATTGCACAGTTCATTTTCAACATAGCATCTAGTGAGTACTGCTGCATTTGTTTACCCTTCGTCCCTCTGCTTTACTTTTAATGTGGCTAAATTGTAACTTCATGAGAAATAAAAGGTTCATTTTGGAAAATCTGAGATTTTAGAGATGTTGGTTATGCAGCCTTATCATAGCAAATACTTAGTAATGTCAAGTGCCAAAACGTAATCTCAGAACTTTTGTACCTGAGAGCATATATCTGTTTGGTGTAGACAAGTAAGACACCAAAAGGCTTAAAAAAAAAAAAGAATACAACAATCTTAACAACGCTGTATTTATTCCACTGTTAGAATTGTCCAGGCAACTAAGTTACTTGCCATTCACATGCCTGGTACTGCTTACTTTCTTCATTTCCTGACCTATTTTTAAGAATACAGACCATTCTGGGAGATTTTTTTCTTTTAATTTCTCAAAATAATTACTCAATAAATAACCCATAAGGACTACAGTTTCTGTTGTTGATAACCAAAGAGGTCTAACTAACACACATAATTCATGACTATATCTCTATGCTTTCATACTTACATTATTCATAAGAGTACAAATGAGGAGTGAAAAAGGGTGGTTATAACTACTCATGTAAATTAGACATTGACTCCATCATAGAATAAGGAACTCCATCATGGCTGTTGTCAGCACTTGACCATATCTATTTCCAGGAGATGTGCCCTTCTCCCAGGTGATGTGGCAGTCCTGTTGTGATGTCATACAACTGTCTCTTCACTGGAGCTTTGCTCTTACTGATATCATACCACCCCCCGCCCCCCAGCAACCTGTAGCCTCTGAGACATAATGCTATTTCTTTTTTCCAGAGCTTCTATAGGATCAGGCTAAAGCCCAACTCCAGCTGAGTCAATGTCCTTGCAGCTCTCTCTGCTTTGCTACGGAGTGTCCCTGCTCCTAAATATACTTGCTTAATAAATCATGGAGTCTGAATCCATATCTCAGACCCTGGTTACGGGGAAATAAAGCCTATTTAGATGGGCATTTCACCTTCCAAATCTTTACGTTCTTTCTGTCTCTGTGACCAAAATGATCTTTAGGATGGCTACTTGCTTTATACTGAAACACTTAGGGAAAAATGGAGGGGGGCTATTATATGCACCAGGCAAAGTGGTAGGTGCATACATTCTGACCCCTTTACCAAGATATGCTGGTAGGATCTCAGCCACTGGCCACCAAGGCATGATAGCTTTTAAGAAGACTGATGTAGGTGGTATAGGGTCATTGTGTTTATGAAATGAAGTCAATTTCACTTCAGTGAAGCTGGTAATGCTTCAGCTTCTAGTGCCTTTCATAGTATGGGGCCAAGAGTCCTCTATTATCTGCCTTCTGCGAGCTTTAATTTTCTGAAATATGTTCAGGAAACCAGTCTATCAGCCTAGAGTGCATAATGATAATGATAGAATAATAATCATAATCATTGTAATAATCTGATATTTACTGAGTACTTATTACTGATCGCATGGGTTCCAGGAACTTTACGCTAACTAATTCAAGCTCCCCATTTTATTATCTTTATTTTGCAAATAAGAGCTAAGGCATAGGAAAGTTAGATAAATTGCCTGAGGTTACACAACCAGGAAATGAGTCAGACAGGTTTAAAACCCAGCAGAGTGTGGCTTTCAATTTCAGCTCTTAATCTTATCAACGATTCTTTACCTGGCATTCACAGAATTCAAGGACAGAATATAGGGGAGAAGCACTTATATAGGGATGAAAAAAATACATGTTTTAGTAATTTTTTCATGGAATTGTTTCATTTTCTTCTTTCTAATGAATATAGGGAACAAACCAGAGCAGTGTTTGTAAAACCTGTGACAATGGTTACCAGCAAAGAGCCTGGGTCATTTCCTTTCATGTAACAGTTGTGGCTCTAATATCCAAATATTGCCTACATGCTTCACTACTTAGTAGTTAAAAGTATTTACTTTGCCCACCACCACATGCTGCATTGATAAGGTACATACTAGAAATTTGCTTCTTAAAATACTTTAACTGTATTTCAGTGTGTTGTTTTCTTTTGAAAGCCTATTGTTTTTCTTATTCTTTACACCCAAACCATGATTCTAAATGAAGTATGGATACATGCTCCCATGTGGATAAGTCTCAAAAATGCTAGGTTACGTAAAGGACTGCCACAAAAGTCTAGTGCTATACTGTTTCATTTCACTTTGGAAACTTAAAAAAAAAACAAGGCAAATCCATGGATACAAAGGTAGATTCATGCTTGCCAGTGGCAGGGAGAAAGGGAATTGGGTGGTGAGTGCTAATTGCCACTGTGTTTCTGTTTAGGGTGAAGAAGGTACTCTCAAATTAGAGTCTGATGAATGTTAATTCTGTAAATATACAAAACACCATTGAATGGTTCATTTGAACTGAATGACATTTAGGATGTGGAAATTCTATCTCAAAACAAACACAATAGCACCCTGTAAGAAGAGATGGGGGACCATGGTTTTCTAGAACTGTTTGTGAAATCTAAGGTAACAGATATGGAAGTTTACCAGTTCTGCCAATGGCAGCATTAAAAAAAATGCAGAGGTTCTGATTTAAACATTTTTAACGTACCTTTTCACTACACCATTGTGGGTTTAAGTAAATCAATTTATATATTGATAGAAATCAGTGTGGTAGAACTGACAGGATAGGATGTGAATGTCAAGGAAAAATTTCCAGAAGTCTTCTGAGAGCTAAAATAACAAAACCAGAGCCACATCTCACATCTGTTTTCCCCCATTGCTTCTTAGTCCCTGACATCAAACTTCCTTCCACATTTCCCACTAAGCCCTCTACTCCTCAGGATACCCCAGAGGCAGGAAATAGCGACTTCCTTTCCTTTTCACACCAGCCTACCTTGTAAATATACTTCTGTCTTGAGTGCAAAGTAATTCTTCTCCAGCTCTTTTATTGAATCATCACTTGTGCCAGGAAAAAGTATATTTTCATGGCTTGTTTCCTAGGATGGTTGGTGGTCAGCCTGAATGAAGAGGAGTGTGTGTGTGTGTGTGTGTGTGTGTGTGTGTGTGTGTGTGTGTGTGTATGTGTGATAATCAGGTAATTCTTACTAGGAAATACCCTCCCTTTATCCTCACACTTAAGGGCTGGCAGGGTCTTGCCTTCTCTGGGAAGACTTCCCTTGTGACCAAGTTCATTCTACCATGGAAGGAATTGTCATCTGTCATGGATCATTGGTACCTTATATTTTAACCTAACAAGAGAAGTGCTGATATCCTGCCTGTGGTCTTTTATAGTTTTCAATGACATTTTCTAAACATACTGATAGTTTCTAATCTTGAGTACCTGCTACTCTAATGGCCAGAAGAGTAGATATAGGTGGCTCAGCATACAACATCCAGGGATTTAATGAGCTCAGGAGCAATCTATGACAAAGAACAGTCCAACAGTCCTAGTGGATTAATAGCTTGTTTTCATCACTCTTTGGAGTCATTATTCTGTTGTGTACTCCCAGAAGAACTGAGCTGCAGGTGTTCAAGTGGCAATATGCTCATTAAAATGCTCTGTCATTTTTTCTTCATTCCTTGCCTCATTTCGCAGCCCTCTCTCCCCACTCCCACCCTCTGCCGACTTCTGCTTGTTGAGATCATCTCCCAAATAAACTACTTGTATCCAGGTTCTTGTCTCAGTTTGATTTAGGGTAGGTAGACATGTTCAAATGACTAGACATTAGTATAACAGACATTTAGGTGTGAAGGATAGTGGAGGGATGCATCAAGTAACAAGCCAACGGTCAGCAAGAAGTATTGGGATGTGGCTTCTCACTCCACTGACTTCCATTGTTCAAATATTTGGGATATGTGTTTTACTTTTTTTTGAAGCACTCACTGATGATTGGATTAAGATCGGTAGTGGTAGAGGCTTTTCATTTACTGAACACTAAGTGAGTTGGTTTAAGTTGCCAAATGTTAACTTGAGCTGAGTATAAAGCAGTTGATTTTCACAAGTGATAAAACTTTATTTATACCTGTGAATCAAACACAATCAAGGAGTATTCTAAGAGTATATTGCCCCAACCCCAACAGTCCAAAATCAGAAACAACCTAAATGCCTCTCAATGGATCAACAAACAAATATGGGTAAGTGGATAAAGAGATACGACATATCCAAAAAATGGAATGTATTCCTCTATTTGAAAAAAAGTGAAAGAAAAATTTAAGATTGGTACTTGTTAAGGCATGTATGAACTTTGAAAGCATTACTTTTCCTATGGGTATGGATGACATTAAATTTATTTAGCAAAGTTAATACAGATCAGCCATGTGCTAGAGGGAACATCTGGGGCAGGTGTAGCTTCTATGCTGCTGGGCCCAAGGAGCCTGGACAGTTTGTGGGAGTCATGTATATACTGTGTGTATACCAGAGGGAAATTTGTTAATTTTACTGGAGCCCTAGGCCAGAGGCTCCATACAGAGAAATTATAGCAAATAAAATCTGGCCACTCACCCCACAAATCAAATGGAAAAGTAACAGTGAATAGATCAGAAAGGAATTTAGTCAATATGGCCATATTAGAGGAGGAAGAGATTAAACATCTCAGACCATCTTTAGGGGCTGATTTGATTGCAAGGAGCTTCAGATGAGGTTGGGTTAGAACAGAAGTAAAGATACTAGTGCTGATAAGAAGATGCATAGTTGTACTAGTGGCTCACACCTGAAATCCTAACTACTCAGGACTCAGAGACCTGAGTATTGCAATTTGAAGTCAGCCTGGACAGAAAACTCTATGAGGGTTATTTTAATTACCCAAAATTTTGAAGGGAATCTATGGCTCAAGTACTAGAGCAGTAGCCTTGAGCTATAAAGCTCAGCAACAGTGGCCAGGCTCTGAGTTTGAGACTTAGGTCAAACTCCAGGATCAGTGTGTGTGTGCGTGCACGCACGCACACACACACACACAGACACAGAAAAAACCCTCAACAAACCAGATCAACTTTAATGGAGAATTGAAGAGTGATGCCATACTGATCCAAGGAGAGTCACAAGACATGAGGCATGACGTAAAATGGCTGCTGAGGTACTGGAGCCTAAATAGGGTCATGGTCAGGGGGTAGGGTCAGAAGGAGCTCCGAAGAGTTCATGGTATAGATCTGGCAGGTCTAATAACCTATTGTCCAAGTCCCCTCCTCTCCCTCTATGAATTCAGGCATGCTTATCACCTGGGGGCGGGGGTGGGATTTCATCTCCTGAGTTGTCAGAAAGTCCCCAACATCCACCAAGATGACAAGAAGGCACCAATTAGACCCAGTATCCATATTTCAGTACCATTCCAGAACTTAGCACTAGAAAGCAAATTTAAATCCTCTATTTTGTCTCTAAAATATGGGGAACCATATCTTCCTCCTTTGCAATTCTCTTACTGCCAGGATTTAGAAGGAACACATCTCAAACTTTCTTTCTTTCTTTTTTTTTTTTTTTTTGTATACTATCCAGGACTTTTCTGGGTAAAACTAAAAGTAGCTTATAGAAGGCCTACAACATTTTTAGTTTCCCATTTCATTTTACGAATTGATGTGAATTTTGTACTGAATCCCATAAAATAGTGATATTTATCATAACCTGAAATTATTTGCTTTTAACCTTCCAACTGTTACCTTGATGCTTCAGCACCAGAATCTTGCTCAAGAGTCCTGGCTATAGGTTTGGTTATGTGCCCTAGAGAACATGTGTTAAAAGCTTGTGGTGGTGTTGAGGAGGCAGTGGTACATTTAAGACATGGGACTTCGTGGGGGCGGGGTGGGGGGGAGTTAGCTCATGGAGGGAATACCCTTGAAAGGAATAGTGGGACCTCAGCCTCCTCTTCCACATTCCTTGCTTCCTGGACAGTGCAAGGCGAGTAGCTCATTCCACAACACAACTCTTCAAAAGCAACAGGGCTAGTCAATCATGGACTAAAACCTTCAGAACTTGGAGCTAAAATAAACCTTTCCTCTTTGTAAGTTGATTTTCTCGGGCATTTTGCCTTATAAAATAGGAAGCTGATGAATAAAATTCCTGGTCTTCCAGCATGTTATGTATACACGAAAACAGACATAAAGTAACACAGGAAGTTAATAATTCAACAGGGAACCATTGCTCATTTCAGGATACAATTACCAGAATAAACACAAGGATACAAACAGATGATTACAATAGAAGACCTTTATGTGAATTCTTTGTATAGGGTACTGACAACAGAATGGAGCAAAAGTTCATAGGAGGCCTTCTCCCAGAGCAAAAGGGATTCAGAATAGCCTCATTAAAAAATACCTTTTGAAGTCAGTGACTGTTTTAGGTTGGTTTCCCTAGAAGCTGAGCCTGAGGTAAAGGTTTATGTGTGGTTTATGGAAGTTTTTTTGGGGGGGAAGATAATAAGGGAAGCAGAAAGAGTCTAGGATCTGTGGCTTTTGTAAAGTCACAGAGAACTGTAGAGCACAAATCCTACCACTTGAGGCAAAAAGGCCCGTACTGTGTCTTTATGTAAGCTAGTCATTGACTTTGAGCAGCTTGCAGAGAAGAGAATATTTAAATATGAGGAAGGCAATTTCTGCTTGTTCCAGGTCAACTCTCTGGAGAAGGAGATCTTTTCTGTGAGCAGTTAAATCCCTATAGCAGTTAGAAAGAAGCCTGGGTTGATTAGCAACAATGGTGTCCACCACAGCCTCCCCAATGGTTGAGCATGTTGATATTTCATTGTGTTGCCCTTTTGCTTGTTCTCTATTTGGCTTATCTTGTTAGTACACATTCATGTAGCATGAGAAAATAAGAACATGCTCTGAGAAATGTGTCCTTAGCCACTTAGCATGACTACAGCATCGCTAGGCCAAATGCTCTTATAGGATCACAGCCGTAAAGTGGTTTATCACTGACTAAGACATAGATTATGTGGCTCTGTATTACTGTCAGTTTCTCTTTTAAACAGTCACAGTACTTGACCATCGTCATTGGTTTCTGTGCTTGAAAACAAACTTCCCACAATATCCTGAGAATTTCTACCCCAAGCCTTACTAACTTGTCCCTTCATCCAGGTGACATTCCTGAGGTGGCTCCCTTCCTTCCCATTTTTTTTATTTCTATTGTGGTCCTTCCCTGGACACACCCATCAATCAGTCCTAAGGAAATAACAAAAAGAGCAGCCCTGGCCTTATCGGTCTAGTACATTATTTAAACAGCTGCCAGAATGCTGCAGCTGCCTTGGCAAGTGTTCACTCAGAGGAAGGGAGTGAACCAATTTCTGACAGAGCAGTGATTGCCTTTACCAGGCAAGGAAACATCCTTAAGTGTCAAGTGGCTTTTCAGCAGGGAAATATGGTTTTTCTGTGATCCCCTTGAATGACCTGGTGCTGGCGACCGTGGCCTGCTTTCACGCAATGCAAAACCTGTAAGTGGTTTTGTTTGTGCACATATTACTCAGAGTTCTTGAATCCAAATTATCAGGAGGCAAGCATACTGCTTTTCTTCACCCCATTTCCTTCTCTGCACCCTGTTTTCCTCTGTACAGTATCTGTTCTCACAAGACAGAGAAACATACCCCATAACTCACTTTCCACATTGCATGAATGGAAATTGAAATCATCTAAGCAGGCCTTAGAACTTTGAGATAAACCCTGAGAATTTAAAATTAAATTCACTCCCATGCAACTATTTTAATTTTATGACTCCAAGAAACCACTCTACGGGATAAACAGTATATCTGTTAAATATGAAGAGTAGCTTTTTAAAAATCATAAGGATTCCATATTCTCTGCAGTGTTGAATAAGTGACCATGAATTCTTGGGAAGTTTGCATTTTAATGCATATAATTTGCTGATACCTCAGTTCTTTTTCAGAAAGTGTGAAATCAGAGGTGACCAGTTATTCAGCCTTCCAATAAATCAGAGAAAAGTGTCTGGTATATAAGCTTGTGTGTGTGTTGCCATTTTTCAGTGGTGATGATATTTTGTGTTGTCCACAACAAATGTGCATTAGCATTTAAAATACTGATATCAAGATCCAGGGGGACATGTTATTTTCTGGAAAGAGTTGAAGAAGATAAACAATTAGGTCAAGTTTATTCAGTGTTCTGGAAAGTCACCTCATGATGTCCTCGGGCCTGAGGAAATGTCACTTTCCCAAGTGTCCTCAGGGAAACCCTTTTCTCCCTTGCTTCCTGAAGAGAACAGTGTATTAAGAAGGTTTCCTTCTCCCTCCACTCCAACTAAGCAGTGACAACAGGGACACTCAGTGGCCTGTGTCCAACACTGGTTATAATCTTGGGAATAGGCAGGCCTATCACTGTGGAGGCTCAGTCCAGCCTAATTTCTTTCTTGTTAATCATTTTTCAAGTGTCATGTTTCCATCAGACTCAGTGACCAGCATGATTCTTACATATTTGGCTATGTCCTGTGTTTTGGAACTACAGTATTGTGGTTGGATTTCTAAGAAGAAAGACAAGTGTGGACACAGGTGAAAACAGATCTCTTCTTTGAGAATCCCTGTACTTCTAGCCCATGTGCCCTTTGAACTGTTTCCCAAAAGCACAGTTCCTTTTCTCTTGGGAAGAAAAAAATTCTGCCCTGGTCAGGGAGCTCTGGGTCTACATGTTTTGCTGGCTGCTTGGCACAGGTTTGTGACAAACCAGGTGCCCATTTGTGAAGAAGATGGATGGATAATGTGCAATGGATATGAATCAGCAGCTTCAGCCTGGGATAAGTGACATCTTTAATCTCTTCTTTTTCCTTCTCTCCCTTCCTTTATTTGTGGGATGTCCTAGGAGTTCCATGTAAGTAATGTAGAGGAGCAAAGTTATCTACAGAGAAATGGAGAAACATCACTGGAACCACCAGGTTGATGCAAGCAACATTCCTAAAACCTTGGAAATACCCCTGGTCCCAGTTAGCTACTTGCTTGCTTCTCATGCCAACCTTTAGATAAAATTCTGTGCTGGTTTTTATTACCACAGATTATTTTTCATTGCTTTTGTACTTTATATTGTTATATGGGAATTCGATAGCAAGATACAGAGAAGCCCTATTTTGAGAGGCCAAATCTGGAGTCTTTATTAGAAAGCCAGCAACTGCAGATGGACACATGTCCCCAGAAAACTTGCAGCCTCCGATCCATTTAGCACTGTTAGAAAACTGCCATCAGAGTAGCGGAGTAAAGAAAGCAGAAAAATAATCCCAACAAACCAGATCAACTCCAATGGACGGTCAAAGTGGGACACCATGGTGATCTGAGAAGAGTCAGGAGATACCAGACATAGCACAAAATGACAGCTGAGCTAGTCAGGGCCTAAATATGGTCATGGTGAGGGGGCATGGTTACCAGCTCAAGAGTCTCTTGTGTTTAAGGTTTAGGACTGGCAGGTCCACTAACCTATACTCCGAGTCTCTTCCCCTGCCTCTAGAAATTCAGGCATGCTCACCACCTGGGGGTGAGACTTCTCCTTCCTCCACCATGAGGACTAGATGGTGCCTGTTAAACCCAATGCATTGACAAGATGGCACCAGTTAGACCCACTATCTTTATTTCAATATAAGCGTTTGGCTTCTTTCACTCAACTAAATATTCCTGTGATTCAAGGAACACTTTACACTCTTCCTTAGAAATAAAATTACCGTAACATTGGGGGTGGTGGACATTCTTCTGAGTCAGTATTTGACTCTTATCTCCATTGCTATTACAAGGCACAGAAGATCTTGGTGGGCATGAGGGAAGAGCTCAGGCACAGAAATACTTGTTGAGACCCTTCTTTTCCTCAATTAACACCAGTTGGCTCTATTATTACCACTGACTAGGGCTGGAAGGTTTTTGAAAATTAATATCACTCAGGATCTTGTTAGTCTCTTCATGGACTAAAAGGAAAGAAATTAGGAGAAAATCAAACCATGTTATTAGGGCCAAAGTGGAT
Organism: Perognathus longimembris pacificus; assembly: GCF_023159225.1. NCBI lineage: Eukaryota > Metazoa > Chordata > Mammalia > Rodentia > Heteromyidae > Perognathus > Perognathus longimembris. The sequence continues at coordinate 60,610,114 of NC_063166.1, forward strand.
ATTTTGATAAATAGAAATGCATCTGTGTCTTTTTATGGCATTCTTTTCATTAAATTATAGTATCATTTATCTAACCTCTTTTCTTGATTTGTTTGAACACTTGAATATTGTGTTGCTTTTATTTTTTTCATCATTGAGGTTTGAACTGGAGGCTTTATGCTTTGAACCAGGTGCTCTGATACTTGAGTGTCATCTCCAATCTTTTTTGCTAAATTATACTTTGAATAGAACCTTGGTTTTTTAAAAAAAAATCCATGATAGTTTGGGCAACAATGTTCCTCCTTATACCTGCTACACAACAGGACAACAGGTATAAACCACCAAACACAGATTTATTGGTTAAAATGACATCTTGCCAATTTTCTGTCTTTGTTGGACCTAAAACATGCTCTTCTCTATTTCTGCCTCCCAAGTAGCTCTAAAATTTTAAGTCATAAATAATCCATATCTACAGAAAGCATAAAAATATAAGATACAACAAAAGGAAGAAACCAATTTGATATATGCCATGTTTTCACAGCATTAAGTCTGTAGAGATCAGATTTCCTCAGGAAATTCTTTTTTAAAAAATTGTCTATTGTGGGGCTTGAACTCAGGGACTGGTCATTGTCCCTGAGCTCATTTGTTCAAGGCTATCACTCTATTACTTTGAGCCACAGCTCTACTTCCAGTTTTCTAGTTGTTAATTGGAGATAGTCTCATGGACTTTTCTGCCTGGGCTGACTTTGAACCACAATCCTCAGATCTCAGCCTCCTGAGTAGCTAGGGTTATAGGCAAAATGTTTTACTCCTTCTGAGTTCTTCATAGGCTTGGAATAATCATGACTACTGATCTGGGAAACATCTGAATCTGAGCTGCTACCGAAATGCTTCAAATACAAGATAGCAAAGATGAACCAGTTATCTGAGGTGAAAAGGTGGATAATGTGTCTGTGGATAACTTTCCATAAAGGATGACTGAGATGTCATGAAGATAAAACTTTAATGACATGGTAGTCATAGTCACATATCCAGTGCTGATCCTGGGATAATTAACCTGAACTCTTTGAAATCAACTTAAGCATCTGGTGACCTTAAATACCTTATCTAAAATTCGGATGTAGATGATTGTAATTTGCTCCAGTATTGACTTAGGAGATTGACCTGGAAACAGGGAAGAAATGATCAGATTTCAACTTCAAGATTTACTTCTGAAAAAGATCCATAAACACTGAAGAAAATATTGATAGCTTTTGTCCAGAGGAAAAGCTTCATGCTTTTTCCTTTTTTCCAGAACGGCAGGTCATTACGAGCAACAATCTGTGTGACTGAATCTTCAATAGAAACACTTTGTCTGATAGCTGTGCTATTTTCTGAGACAATTTTTCCTAGTGACACCAAGTAATTAAAAGTGATCACAGAAAATCAATCGGCCCAGTTAATCTTGCCTCTTGCAAACTGAGAAAGAAATCTATGACAATTTGTTTTGGGAGGGGCACGGGAAAAGCCATCAGAAATGGACTCCTGACATCAAGAGTTAGCAGAGATTATTTCTGGTAAATTAATACATAAATATTTTGTTTTTTTTCTGGAACGTATGATTTTTTCTTCAAAACAATTGTCTTTGTAGTGCATAAACACTAAATGTTTGCTTAAATATGAGTCACTGGATGATGGTGTGGTCCAATGCAGTGCTATTCATAACCTACAGGCCCTTGGCCATATTTTCAAATCCTTCTTTTGGGGTCTCCAAGCAAGCCGTTCAGTCTTGGAGATACAGGGAGGGGGGGTGGAGAGAGAGGAGTAGAATGTCAAATTTAGAAAAGACAGAGGTAAAATGATTTGGAAAGATATCAAAATAAAATACAGTGATGCTAATTTTACTTGGAAAACAGTGGCTTTACAATTACTTTTTAAAGTCAAGGGTATATATCTCTATTTCCAAAAGCAACATGTAGAGAAAACCTTAAAGTACAGAGATGATAAAGATATCGCTGTACTGAAAAGGGGAAATGGATGTTCATCTCTTGCACTCCCTAACATTGCAGAGTCTCCTGGGCAGTTTAAAATCCACCATTCCCATAGAGAAGAAAACTTACCTGACCTCTAGGGCTATAGGATTTCATCAGTAAGAATACAGTTATATTTTAATTTCCATGTCATATGTAATACTTGGTGCATACATTGATTAAAAAGCTACTCTGTTGATCTCTACTATTATTATTACTATTATTATTATTATTATTGACAAGGTCTCCCTCTGTAACCCAGGCTAGACTGAATCTTGCTATGTAGTTTAGCCTGCCTCAAATAGACCATCTTGCCTCAGCCTCCTATGAGTCACCATACTCTTTCATTACTTGGATATCCAAATTGAATTGGCTGTCCTGAATTTAATTAGTTACCCTATCTGTACTTGTGTTGTTGTTCTTTTTAAATTTGATTTACTTATTACTATTTATTTATTTATCATGATGTTGGAAAAGAGGATCAAATCCATGCCCTCTGCATGCTAGAAAAATACTTTGCCACTGAGTTACATTCCCATTCCTTGTTTTTTCGAGACAGGGTCTCACTACATAGACCAGATTGGCCTGAAATGAATGTCTTAGACTCTTGAGTTCTAGATCTTCATACTTGTACTTCCATATTCAGCTTGTACTTTTTAATTTACCTCTTTATGCTTAAAATTGCTCATCTATATAATGGGGGAAATTATAGTGCTTATGTATTTGGATCATTTTAAGTTTTAAATAGATTAATATCATTTTTAATTTTAAAAACACATAAGATGACACAGGGAGTGCTGTCTTAGTCCCTGTTAACTGTTATTAGTTATGCTACTAGCTAATGAATATTACTAGTATAGGTATTAGTTCTAATTGTAAGTAATAATATTTAGTGCTTGATGTAATTATTGATACTATATTTCACTTAGCTCAAAATTTATATTCTGAAGCTCTAAACCCAGGTGTGACTCTAAAGATGTAATTAAGGTTAAGTAAGATCACAAGAGTGGATCCCTAATCCAATATGACTTGTGTCTTTACAAGAAGAATGTGAAATATGAGGCTGCATGTGAGCAGAGAAAAGGCCAAGTGAGGACACAATGAGAAGGTAACTATCTGCAAGGAAAGAGAAGATGACTCAAGGGATACCAAACCTGCTAATACCTTTCTCACAACTTTATACAGCAATCTGGCATATGATTGAAACAATATACTTTCACTGGTCACTTTAAGCTCTGAGAAATTGTATATCACCTTTACAATCAAATTTATATAAAAAAAGAGAAGTGGGAGAAATACCTAGAGTAACAAAAAAGCAATGATATCATTGATCTTATTGCATGGATCTGATTTAATTGGGTAAATGTAATAAACTTTACCTATGATTAAAAAAACCCAAAACAAAAACCTATAATATTATGATAGGTTTGTCTGATGATTTCTTTTATGGAATACATTCTGATATATTTCTTATTTTTAGACTTTCATTTTTGTTCCTTGATGTTTGTACCTCAGTGTAAGTTTACTTTTGTAACTTTATTTTGTGATTATAAGCAGTTTCTACAGATGAAAACAGTATCTTTAGGAAGAGATGCTTTAACCCACCAAAGCAACACATTTTGAGCCCACAGCTTGGTTTGCATCTCAAATTCCATTATTGTAATTTTTTTCCTGCCACTAAGATAAATGAACAAGATAAATAGTGGGCGTTTATTTTTTTCCTTTTCTTTCCTTCTTCTTTTCTTTCTTTTTTTTTTTTTTTGTAGTGTTCATTATCTGAACTAACCAGGCAGTTAAATATAAGCCTCATCAATATTCAGAGAAAACCGCCCACGTGCAGTATCTTGGAATTGACTGTCTTTCTTTGTTGTTAAATATGCATCTGTGTTTTATTTCACATCATGTTGACATCCTAGCTCAATCGCCATCATTATTTTGTAAACTCTTTGAGGTCTAAATAATACCAGTCTCCTGAAAAAATCTGAATTCATTTTCTTCCCTTAAAGACACTTATCAAATGTAGGATTTGCTTCCAAATAATGTGAGAGTGAGCAATGAAAGGAGATGAGAGTGGGGAGGTGATTGTTGTTGCTGCTTGATGGGCACATTGGGACATATTTTGACATGCTGTCTACTTTTGGGTAGCTTTACAAATTTGCATATTGTGGCAGGTTTCCAACTTTCCCTTCCTGTAGGCAAAAGAACTATATATTACACTCTCTTTGCCGTTTGACATATCAGCACATCCCACTCTGCTGTGCACTGATAATCTCTGCTGTGCACTGATAAATCTCTTCTAAGATATGGGGTAAAAACCATCTCTAACTCATGGAGTGTGGGAAATTCTAACATAGGCCATTTTCAATGACAGACTTTTTTGCACATATGATTTTATTTATTATATCTAGAACAGCATTTTTGCATACTTTATTATTGACCAAGAAAAATTATATCTATGAAGCACACCATTGTATGTATTATGTATACACACACACACACACACACACACACACACATACATTGTGGATGGCTGGATTGAGCTAATTAGCACATACTACAATGTGTTCACATGATTTGCCTTGGAATTTTTATAACCCCATGCTCTGCCATGAAAAGAGTATATGCCCAGGGTAATTGTCTTGTCAGCCTGTATTGTGGAATAGAAAACATAGAGCCTAGCTAAATGTGACTCACAATATGGGTTCTAGCTCTGCCCAACCCTGCTGAAAATGGCCAAATCAGAGCTAAACTATAGGCCTGCAAAAGTGTAGTCAGTGTTTGTTTTGTGAAGCCACTGAAATAGTAGTTCTTTCTTATGGAACATTTATACAGGAGGAACCTGGCTAATGTGCATATACATTTTTTAATAAAGAAATATATCCTTAAAAATCTTCTCTGCATTAATAACAGTGTGCTTTGTAATTAGTTGGCATAATTAATCTTGACCTACATTGTTATGTAACTGCATTCTTATCTGGAATCCATTAATATCTATTTAACAAGTAAAGCTATCAACTGTACCATTGACTCCTAGGAGTCCTGACTTGACCATAGGATATGAAAAGTGACTTAAGACTTTTCTGATGTCTTACACTCAAATGCTAGAGACCTACTTAAGGTCCACAAAAGAATGCTATGAGGACTTTCACCAGAATCCAGTGCCAGGAGACATGCTCTAGCTGCTTCTTAGGGGAATATGAGTTAGGTGTGAAACCAAAGTATCAATACAATCATCGCCTATGATTGTGAAAAGTTGGGAACTTAGAGTCAGTCTTTCACATCTCAGTGACCATTTTGATATTTATCATGTCAATCACTTATCTAGCAATATGAAGTGTTTAACAGATAAAGCTAAAACGAAGAAGCAAAACCTTTAAAACCATACCACACAGGCTTGTAGAGGTGGTAGCAAATTGATCTCTCCTCATCTTTTCTATCTGACATTCAGATGTTTTGTTTTATTCTCTCATAATTTTAACTTGTGCCTGGGGCATTGTCCTAGGACAAAGGTAAGGGGCTTTGACAGAACATTGTATTTTTCTACTTAACTATGTGTTTAGGGAGGGGGCACCCCAAAGGCAGACCCTGAAAACAAGTGTTCAGTTTAAGTAGTTTACTTAGGAAGTGATCCCAGGAAAGCACAAAGAAGTGAGGCCAGGACAAGAGGGAAGATGAAAAAAGAAGGCAACTTATCACTGTGTCAACTGAAGGTGGGGGAAGGGAGGTCACCTAACTGGGGCTCTCTAGCATGCCACAGAACACACAGTAGAATTTCTCTCCTGAGAAATGAAGAAACCAAGGTCTCCTGACCTGACTCCTACTTCTCCTTAGCTGAGAACTTCTGGGGTCATTACATCTGTCTCTTCCTGGCTTCATTTCAAGTATAATGAAAACCTGTCCAAGACCTTAAAAGAAACTATCAATGAAAAAGAAATAAGCAGCTTCCTCAAGGGAGGAGCTGATGGTATGATTAGAAGCAGTCCCCAACAACTACAGGCAACTCAAGGGTAGACTCAAGGGCCATAGTGGGACATCTGGATAGCATTAATAACATTCTATTTGATTAGACCCCGAATATATTAATTAGATGCTGTGCATGCAATGATTACTTTCTCTCTCAATTTATAAATTGAATTAACATTTCCCCCAAGCTGTTGGTATTGGAAACTGGGCCTTAGAGAATTGATTAGGTAATCAGGACATAGTCCTTAAGGATAGGATTCACTAATCCCTTATAAAAGAGAAAATGGAGAGCCCTTGGCCCTCTACCATGTCAGCATACAGCCAAAAGACAAAGTTTGTGAGTCAAGAAATAGAATATATTGGTGGTTTGATCATAGACTTGTAACCTCTAAAACTTCACAATAAATTTCTGTTGTTTGTAAGCTGCCAATTCTATAGTGGTTGGTTTTGACAGCTTAAATGGACTTGGTCAGTAGAGAACATATGCTCATATGTTATATGGTGGGAATTCAATCATGAGATGCAGAAAAGCCAAATTTTGAGAGGTCGACTCAATGGTGAACCAATTCAACAGCAATACTTACAAGACAGTATGTTGTAAACTAACTGTATACTTCAGGTTGGGAGGATTAGGGAGGAGGAAAGGTGAGAGAAAAATGAGGGAGGAGGTAACAAGTTTCACAAGAACTGTACTCACTACCTTATATATAACTATAACCCCTTTGTACATCAGAGATAGCAGGTGGACACATGTCCCCCCCAAACTTGCAGCCTTGAATACACTTAATACTGTTTGTAAACTTAGCCACAAGGATAATAGAGTAAAGAAAAACAGCCTTAACAAACCTGATCACCTCTAATGGGGAGCTGAAGAGGGGCACCGTGGTGAACTGAGGAGAGTCAGGAGACATGAGGCATGAGACAAAATGGTTTCTGAGCTGGTCTGGGCCTAAATAGAGTCTTGATCAGGGGACAGGGAGCTGGAGAGTCTTGTGAATTCATGGCACAAAATTGGCAGGTCCAGTAACCTAGTGTCCAAGTGTCTGTCCCTGCCTCTAGGAATTGATTCATGCCTATCACCTTGGAGTAGGACTTCATCTTCATCCACCAAGAAGACAAGATGGCAGCTAGTTAGACCCAATTCACTATCATCTACCACCTT